>NC_080023.1:135726070-138226070 GCF_030020395.1 Manis pentadactyla
TTATTAGAGAACTTTCTCACCTTAAAATGCCTCTGCAGTAACACACCGCCGGCTGTAGACTTTCTACTTTCAAAGTTAACTAATAAAAAGAGAAACTTAGGTGGCGTTTGCTAATTTTAAAATGTAATCCTAGAGTAGAAAAACCAAAATCTTCATTCAAAACTTAATGCAATTGAAAAAAAAACTAAAGGTCTTAGGAATTACTTTGTGAATATTAACTTTGTATTCCCAGGACCTGGCATTGTGCATGGTGCTCAATATTTGATTGTATATCCTAGGGATGCCTATAAGGAAAGGCATTTATAAAGTTAAAATTAAGTCATCATTGCTTAGTTAACAATATACCTGGGTTGTTTTGACTGTAGCCTTTCCTCAGTAAAATTCAGGACATTTGGAGAACTGTGGACATTCATAGTTTTTCCCACTCAGTGCCCCCATCATAACTGTCTCTAATCCTGCTGTAATCATCAGTTTGCCTGTCTTGCCTCTAACGAAAGCCCCACAGGGCCAGATGCTGCCTTGTTCACAGTTGGGCTCCTGCCATATGGATGGGATTTGGTAAATATTATGCCCATTTCCATAGACAGTGAAACTGAGGGGCAGAGAAGATGTGTGACTCTTACTCAGAAACCACGTCCGGAGTCTTCTCTTTCCATATCTGAGTCTTTGAAGTGAACACCACATGGAGTCTTGAGTCTGTGCTCTGTGACTGCTCCAGGGAAACACACAACAGTAGAGTTTCAATTCCAAGTGGGTTAAACTTGTCATCCATACCTTTCTGAGAACCTATAATGTATATGATAATACACCCTTCCTCACTTGAGAACAGATATTTCATTCCCTTTCCTTCTTTCTTCATTTCCTCATTCTCACCACTTGGTGCACAGCCTGTAATTGTACAGAGATAGCTCCTCCCTAAACCACCTGGGGTGTTAGCGTTTTGTCCAACCAGGTGGGAAGATCTAGGTTCTTCCTGAGGCCGAGCGAAGGGTCTTTGCTTCCCCACCAGCATTATCAGTTGCTCGTTGCTGCTTCTCTCCCTACTACATCATTCCCCTCTGCTGAGTTGTGCTAAGCTACAGGTGTGAGGTTCAGGCATATGCCCTAACACTCACCCCAGCAAGTTGATTTCCCAAGTGATTGTCTCAGGTCTGGAAAAGAGATACATTTTCCTACTTGAAAAATATAGTTATTAAGTGTGACATAGAAGGTTCCAGCGTTTAGGCAGCAGAGCAAGAATTTCATGGCTAAACCATGGTTTTGTAGGTCAAAGACATTTCTTAACATTAAATATGTTCTTCGAATATAAATAAAACTACTAAATTATTTCTCTGCCTTTTCACCTTTAAAGTGATAAACATTCTGTATTTCAGAAAATGTCTTTATTTACAGTTATTTAGAAATACGGTCAGTATATTGAAAGGTCTTTGGCAATGCACATATTGAGAAACTCTAAGAATTTCCACTATGGTTTTTAACATCAGGGATAGAGTTAAATAGGTGCACCTTTACAATAAAATTAATGTTGCATGTTTGGGGTGACCAGCCATGCAGGGAAAAAAAGATGCTCTGAAGGCTTTGGTAACTTCCTATCATACCAAATTGTACATCTCTAGGTCATCTAGACATCTGAGATTTTACGCACATGGGACTGCATAGGATTTTGCATGTTATACCTGGCTGAGGATCTAAGGGTCCAGGACCCCTTTCTGCCTGTTCAGTTTATCTCAGATGAATTAAAGTATTTCAGGTTTCAGTGTAGCAGCATAGAGGTGATGTAGGTGGACTATAGGTTTGCCTGAATTCAAGTCCTGGCTCTACCACTTACCTCTGTCAAGTTACCTAAACTCCCTGTCTTGGGTCTCTCATCTAATAAATAGGGTTAATGATGGCTAATATGTCATAGGACGTTCATGAGGATTAAATGAAACAGTGCTTATAAGCTGTAACTCAGTTCTTGGTATATATACTTATTCAATAAATGCTAACTATAATTGTTACTACTACTGCTTCAAAAACATATTTTATGTTTTCTAAAGCCCCAGGTTAGTGCAAATGGTGAAGATTGTTCAGAGATTTCTCCCATTCACACTCAAGAGAACTCATTTTGGAGATTTATTTTTTTCATAATACCTCTTCCTCAGGCTTCCCACCATCCAGACCATAAACATTTGTCAGAGTCAAGTTCATTATTAATCAAATGGAGCCTAAAGAAAATACTTGGTATTTATTTTAATTGTGGTTTAAGAACTTTTCACACTACACTTAGCTTACAAAAAAAAAATGCCTTGAAGTTAAAAATGAAGTACATTTGAATAAAATTTCCAGCTTATGGAGCTTTATGTACAGCAATCTGATAGTCTGTCAGATAATCTAGACTTCTCAGAAAGGAATCTGGTTTATACTGATGTTTTTTAAAAGGATATGTAATCTGTCCCTTTTTTCACTTGTTTGTATAAATTGGAAGGAACTTCAAAGCCAAACAACATTTTGAAGTGCTTTTGCCCTAATTTCATGGAATAGTACCTAAAGAAATGGCCTTTCATTATGAAGGAGACTTAGCATTTCTCTTTCAAAGGAAACCATCATTTTTCTAAATAAACCCTCCTGGTTTGATGTTCTCCCCTCTACTGGAAACGCATTTTCTCCTGCCTACACATGCAGGGTGTTAGCAGTGGAGTGATGTTGGCTTCTCTTTGTTCTCCTATCTGACATGCCTTTGATAGCGGATGTTTTCTCGCTCTTTGGGAGCAAATCCAGACGACCTGAAGGACCCAATTAAAATTAGTATTCCACGCTACATTCTCTGTGGGCAAGGAAAGGACGAGCACTTCGAGTTCGAAGTCAAGGTAAGTAGCCCTTCCTTACTCTGGTGGACGGCTGGAGGCTTGAGCCTCCTGTGTTTCCTCTGTCTTTTTTGTAAAAGGATATAAAGCTACATGTGAACATCTTGTTTTGTAAGATATTGGTCACGTCCTTCTGTAAACTCGTGTGTGAAAGTCTAGACTATAGTACGTGGAGTGACATTGTCCCGTAGAAGTTAGTGGTGGTAAGTCAGGCAGATGTGGATGTGCCCGTCAGGTGGGGTGACCCACTGCTCCTGTTGCCCAGGAGTTTCCTGCTTTTGGCCTTGAAGGTTCCACGCCCTGAGAAACCCTTTAGTGCCAGACAGACCTGGACACTGGGTCTCTCTAATTCTGTAGGCTTAAGCTTGATTTTCTTACCTACAAAATTGGAGTAATATTTATGTCCCAGAGATATTACTGCATATAAAGTGCTGAGTCTAGTGTCTGGTATATAATAAACAATAAATTATAGCTATTGTTATTACTACTGTATAATTATTGTTGTTTCTATTGTTATTAATTAGGAAGCTTTCCTTATCTGTTTTAGGCGCTATTCATTTATCCGACTTTTCAGGAAGAGATGTGTCTATTCCCTTACATCATACTTTCCAAAATAATGACTTCATCTTATTCCTAATTTGTTTCCATTGACTCATAACACTTCATTAAGTATTGCTGGCAACCATCTCCTCCTCAAGGAATTAATGATTCATCACTAATTTTCAAGGATAGGTGAGGGTCTAGGATCTAATGGATGTAATGATGTCCACCAGGGTTCCCAGTATATGGCTGCATGAGGGTGTTCTTCGAGGCAGTCTTGGTCAGGTAAATACAAGGCTAGGAATCTGGACACTGGGTTCATAAAGTATGGATTTTGCTGTGGTTTACTGAGTGACCCTAAGTTTCTCACCTTCTCTGAGCCTCAATTTCCGCATTGGTAAAATGAGGAAATTGGCCCTCAGGGATCTTTCCCTTCAGGCATGCATGTTTTTCGGTCTTCCTGGAAAAACTGTCAACAATGTGTATAGTTGTTTTCATGTTCTTCTTTCTATATACTCTTTTCCTTTTTCTCTTAAAACCTGGACATTAATTTGTATATTTGAGGTTTCTGTTGAGAGTATGTGATGGCTATGTGTTAATGGTGTTTTGGAGTTTACTAGCCAGATTATGTGGTTTCTTACTAAAATGGTATCCTGTGTTCTTGATCCAGCAGTTCCCTAATACCAGACTTAATGCCTAATTCATTCTCAGGTCCTTTTCTAAGCCACTTGAAACTCATGTGTGTGTGTGTGTGTGTGTGTGTGTGTGTAGAGCTCCCTTTGTACATACATGCAATGCTATATACATGTATATGTTGTGAAGGTGTGTTTTTATTATATGCATATTTTTAATTAGAGGGTAAAAGACTGGCTTTTGCCAGCTCAAAATTTGAATTCCCCAAGACACAGGTTTCATAGTGCAAGAGGACTTGATTTTAATTGGTGCATAAATTAATTTTAATACATAAATGTGTTAATAAAATATAGCTCCTGTATCAATTCCATGCATAAAACTTAAGACAAGGGTAAAGATGATATTTAAATTTTTTAAAAAACTAAGTTGATTTAGTATGATCTCACTTATATGTGGAATATAAAAAAAACTTGAGGAAGTAGTCAAAAGGTACAAACTTCCAGTTAAAAAATAACTGAGTTGTAGGGATATAATGTGAAGCCTTGTGACTATAGTTAATAATGCTCTATTCTGTATTTGAAAGTTTCTATGGAAATAATCTTAAAAGTTCTCATCACAAGAAAAAAATTTATAACTATGTGTGATGATGGATGTTAACTAGACTTAATTGTGGTGATCATTTCATAATGTATACAAATAGTGACTCATGTTGTACACCTGGAACAATATGTTGTATGTCAGTTATGCCTCAGTAAAAAAAAAAACAAAACTGAGCTGATTTAAATAAAAATTGCAAACAGAAACAGTCCAGGGTGTATGTAGATCTGGCCAAAGTGGTGAAGATGCTGTTGTAAAGACAAGTTAGGGAAACCAAACACAGAAAAGCCGATTGGGCCTTTGAGAGTCTAGGCTTTCCCTTCAAAATATATAAAATCCCAATTCTCAAAGCCATGTTCTGAAAACATGTCCTTATTCTGCTTCTTTTTTGTACTTGTCCCAGGTGCTGTTGTCAGGTAACACCAGGAATGGCCAGTTGGCATTTGCCTGGAGAATTCCTAGTTCTCCATGTGGGAAGGGCCCCTGATGCACTAACAGGGAGGTGTGAAGTGTCCTCACAGTCTTTTAGGGACACCCAGTCGCAGAAGTATCTGGGACCAGGACTAGGACAGACATGGCAGGGAATATACTTCCCTGAGCAAAACAAAAATGGCTCATCTCCAGCAAAGACACAGCTGTTGGAATAGTGCTCAGTGTACCTGTGTCCTGTCCAGTCTCCTCCAGGTAACCATGACGAGTTACAACCTTGCTGTGCTTCATCTGTAAAATAGGGATAATGAAACCCACCTTGGGTTGGTATGGGAAGTGAGCTTAGAACAATGCAAAGTGCTTAGAACAGTGCCTGCTACATACTAAGTGCTGAATAAATGTTTGATTATTAAAAATAAACAAATTTTAAGAAAGTGTAGAGATGAGTGAGATTTTACCCTTGGAATCCCTTTAATAACTTTCAATGTGCAGTTGTGACTTTATGAGGGTTTTGGGTTTTCTTTTTATTGTTCATTGTCCCTCAACATTCTGAATTTTAAAGTTAAGTATGCCAACCCTTTTCCATTCAGCATTTGAATATTTCATGACTAGACACTTTCTAGAACAAATAGTCACACTTCATAATAGTCTGGCTCCTACTAAATTATTCTCTTGATAAGCCAGTGGCTTAGGCTAAGGCAAAATGTATTATTTTTAAAAGAATATTCTGTTTACTTTTAGATCTTTGTTGAAAGAAAATGTAATGTTACTGTATATAGATGCTTTATATTATTGCACTTAATACTTTAGAAAAATCTTTGCTGCTTCTCTTTTAAAAATACCAATTTTTGTTTACCGTCTTTCCCCATGGTGGTCTTCTGGGCTGCTAAAGGCCCTTAGCAAGGCAAGGCTGTGGCCTCTGTGAGCAGCAGGGTAGGGTGCTGACACCTGAATTAGACCCTTGGTGACTCTACCTTGTTGGCGGTCACTGCCAGTTCATTTCAGGATTCACGCTGACTCAGGAACACGCAGGGCCCACTGGGGAAGAGTCTCTGTTGCCTGAGCTGTCAGAGCCCAGAGAGCCTGGGCAGACAGACCCCAGCGCATGCAAGTATGGCTGCCCAGAGCTCTCCTTTCAGCTTCTCCCTGACCTCTCCTCTTCTCTCTGCCTCCTGCCCTTGCCTGCCTACCCTTCCTTAGAAAGAATTTATTAGGTATCTAAGTCATTCCTTCCTCTGGGCCATTTTTACCTTAATCCCCAGTTTGGTAGCTCCCATGGTTCACTGCCAAGTGAAGTAGTTGTAACCCTTGTTAAAGGAACAGTAAAGAAAAGTCTGAGGAGGGCGCAGGGCCTGGAATGTTGGGGGATGAAGGGGGACAGCAGTGGATCTCAGATGCTCATCTTCTGGTCACTGATGGACCCTGGCAAGGTTTCCATCACTGGGCTTTAAGTGGAGAAAAAGAGAACTTCATTAAACAAGAATATCTTTAATTCAAAAAGACTCTCTTTTATATCTTTATTTGTGGGATTAAAAACAACTTTATTTTATGAAGTAGCTGTGAGAATAAATAAGTATAGAAGGATATTGTTTTTTGGTCACATTTAAGTTTTCCAGTCAACTTTGTTGAGGCATGATTTACATAAAATGAAATGCACACATTTGAAGTGTCATTTGATGAGTTGTGACATACGTACACACCCACGTAACCTGTACCCCAATCAAGATTTAGGGCTTTGCAGTCATTCCAGAAAGTGTTTTGTGGCCTTCCATGGTCAGAGCCCACGCCCAGCCTCCAGGCAAGCACTGCCCTTCATTCTGTAGCTGCAGGTGAGCTGTGTCTGCTCCAGGGTGCCGTGTAAATGGGGCCAGGCAGCTTTTGCTCTCTTGTGTCTGGCTGCTTCCACTTAACATGTTATTTTGGAGATTCATCCATGTAGCTAAGTGTAATAGTAATTTGTAACTTTTATTATAAATAGCACCCCACTGTATGGATATATCACAGTTTGTGGGTTGTTGTTTATTCTAATGTCCTTATTTGACAATACAGAATGTTGTCATCTCCGTGTTGCATATCTTTACTCATCTTGAAGGACACATGCTTGGGAACCCTGGGTCAGTACATTGGTTTCGGTTAGGTCCTGTTGGAACTGTGTTCCTCATTTACTTCAGGAGCTATATGCCCTGCCCACAGATATTTACTTCAGGAGCTATATGCCCTGCCCACGCCAAGGGCATGCCGGTCCAGCCATGTCTCAGACAGGCAGAGACTCCTGCTTCAAATGCTTCTCTGGGATTGGTAGGTGAACTCAGTCACACTGAATCACACCTGCTGTTTCAGTTAGCTGGGACCAGGGTGTGTGGACTTAAGTTTTCAGTGACATTTCAACATGATAAAAGGATGGCCTGAGAAATCTGTGCTTAAGGGCAACAGAGGCTTCCCTTCTCTTAGGTTACAGAGGTGGGTGGATGTTTACAGCATTGCTTTAAGTTCTCTGCCTTTTAACTTACAGAGTAGCATGGTAATATAAACAAATAAGCCAACACTGGTGTATTTTTTTGAATATTCTGTTTTCTGAGAGATTTTATTCCCATAAAACCTGGAAGTGATCTTTCCAGAAGATGGTCATCCCATGTCCCTCCCAGAGTGGTGGCATCTGCACAAGGGGCCCTGCCCCACCTCCCTCCCACACCCCCCACCTGGGTTACCCCATCACAGCGGGTGCCACAGCCAGCAGTCACAGTGTTTCCTTTTTAGTCATCTTCGTGTTTATTGCCAATCTTCTCCCAAAGATGCAAGCCCTGTGGGTCTCACATAGGACCTGGCTGGCCATGGCCCCCAGCAGAGGGCACTCAGCAGTGTGCCCCACACTGGCCCTGCCACAAGCTGTTCTCACTGGACAGAGCCTGTGTGGAGCTCCAGGGGTTACGTGACCTGGGCCCATGGTAAACAGCCCTCCATGCTCCACATGTTCTGTCTGTGTGGATGGACTCAGTCACTGATCGGCCGTCTCCCTCCTTCTCCCTCAGGACGTGGCCGCCTCTCTTGTCCACGGAGAGAGGACAAATCACACATCTTGACTAAGTCCAGGAAAGCTGCTGCCTCCTTCCTCACTACCCTCTTCCCACCTCATCCCCTCTACCCTCCAGCACACCAGCATGTGTGCATGCACACACACACACACACACACATCCTGGCTCTGACAGTCCCAATCTCCCATGGAGTACTTGAGCTTTGTTTTGCTGGCTTGCCTGCACAGAGGTAGACCTCCATCCCCTATCTGTCCTTGGGCCCTCACCAGCCTCTGGCTCCCGGAAGCACCTGTTGCGGTATCTCTCCTTGAGCAGCCTCTGGCACTCTGGTCACAGTCCTGCTCATGCTGTTTGGGGGACAGGTTCCTGCCTTTTCTCCTGTGGTTGTAGAAAGTCAGCCTTTTATCCAGAACCATTCTGGGCCACTTGCACACTTTACCTTGGACACACAATGTCCAAAATAAAACTTTTCCTAATGTTAGTTATCTTAATGTTGTGGAAGATATAGTAATGTCTCCTCCTGCCTCAAAATGCTGCCTCATTTTGCTTTAACTCCTGGTCAGCAGCTGGAAGGAGCAGAGAAGAAGAGAAAGAATAAAGAATGATAGCCAGAAAGTGTCACCTTGAGGAAGTGTGCCTCTTGCACGTGACTGCTGAGCGCCCCCAGTCAGGTGGCCATTTGACTTCAGCCCCGTACGTGTAAGCGTGTGAGCCCCCTTCTGGTTTTGGTCAGTGCAGCCCTGCAGCCAAGGACATGCTTCGTACTGGGAGCCCTCAGGTCTACCAGGTCCTCCCTGAGCAGAAGAGCCCCTGCCGGTGAGAGGCGGTGGATTGCAGGACTTCAAGCATCAGCTGGACTCCTGTTTGCACAGTCAAAGCATCGCCTGACAGGGTCCTGGGACCAGGGACTGACAAAGTTGTGTTACAGTACTAATGTAAGGCGGCAGAAGCAGACTGGCAGTAGGTGATGTGTTTTATTTGGTCTGAATGGGTTTTTAAAGTTTTGAGTAAGTTGTCAGCATTTCAAGTTTCTGTTAAATGTCCCAAACCCAAGTGCTCCTATGGGCTGCCACAGACGAGGGAGTCACCTGACGGGGTGGTACACACCAATACACACCAAGTCCGACTACACGAAAGGCCCACCGACTAAATGAAGTCTCTGATTGCAGTTTGTTGAGTCAGTCTAAACACGTGTGAAGGCAGGTGGGCAGAGCACACTACCTGACCCTAGGGTCACATACAGCATTCTCCAGTCCTGTCTCTGCTGTCTCGGCCTTCCCTGGGGCTTACCAGGACCAGAGCTGCGAGCACAGGACCTCAGCAGACACAGGGCACCTGGAGCCAGTGCACGCTTGCTGCATGGCAGCCCACCTAGTCAGTGGCCTGCTGAACAACCCTGGTTTTCACCGGCACTTGGTTGTGTGGGGCCAGCATGAGAAACAGGCCAGCTGTCACTAAGATTAGTCAGTTAAGAGCTGATGTAGCTGTTGGCCCAGAGTGGGTGTGACAGTGACTTAACCCTTCCCGTCTCCACACTCTTGTCTGTCCATCATGTTTATTATGTCCTTGGTGTGCCTTACAGGTTATAGGTGTATATTGAGCATATCTTAGGAATTCAACTGTGTCTCACAAGTCACTTCCTTACTGTTATCTGTTCTGACACATTCTGAGATTTGCCTGTATCTCATAAGCTTCTAGCTTACTTGCCAGCAGTGCTTAGCCTATCTCATGAGCTGCATCCATCCTCTGTAGAATGACTGAATGTGCTCAAATAACACAGTAGACTCACCCTGTGCTTCATGTTATCTTACACTATGGAGCCTCTAGGAGTTTTGTTCCTGACGAATCCCTATAGGCGGTTCAGTTTGCAGCCTCTCTTCAAGGGAGAGCACTAACATCTCTCAGGCACTGTCTTCATCCCAGGCACTTTGCCAGACATTTTCACAAATGTGGAAAATGTACCAAACTGGGAGTATTATTTGCATTTAATGAATTGGGAAATTATGAGTGACTTGCCCAAGCCCCATGACTAGTAAGCAGATCCAGGTACCAAATGTCCATGTCAGATCGAAGTTGAGGCCATATTTTAGTGTTGTTCTAGACATTTCCAAATCCTTGCCTGTTTTCAAAATGTGTTATTTATGTGTGTGTGTTTTAACTTCTTATCTTGAATTCTGGCCAAGTCACAGGCACTCTGTAAGTTAGGGCTCTTGCTAAGCCTTTGGTAAACCTGGAGAATTTGATGGTGAATATTTCTGCCAGGGAGTGTGAAGAGGAAATGCCCAGAAAAAGTGTAGTTTGAAAGTCAAGGTAATCACATTTATAGTCAGAAAAATTTCTCTTTATTTGGCATAACAGAAATAATAGCCATTCCAGTCTATTAGATAAACCATGAACATATAAATCTTTTAGAAATACTCCCAACTTGATAGAATATAAATATTCAGGAGGATTTGTGTGTTGGCAGCTGAATTTCTGCTTATTGGTAACTTGATAGATTATCTCCCTGTATGTGTATAAACTGAGACAAATGGAGGGTTACATAAGCTGTGGTCCATCTGATCCCAGTATTCAGCTTGTGTATTGTTTTCAGGCATAAGTAACAAGTGAACGAAATAACAGTAAGATTTGAAGAATCATGTTTCATCCTAAGGCTTTTTTCTCTTTTTTTTTTTTTAACTTTAAGCACCCTTCCCACTCATTGAGAACTTTGCCTTTTGCCGAAAAAAAATTTAAAAAACCAAACACTTCCTTCTCCCATTTTCATACAAAGCAACTTGATTGTTTACATTGCCTTTACTTGCACAGTTGTGTTTATCTTCACAGAGTAAATGCGGCACATGTGAGAAATGACAGGGAGGAAATGATATCGAGTTCCAAGCACAGAAGAAAAGCATTCATCTCTTTGCGGTCATACCTTGAATTTCCATTTGTTCTTCCCTATGAAAATATATTTCCTCTTCCTTTAATTTCCAAATTTGGGGGGTTTTACATCTCTTCCTAGACAGAAAGTTTGTTTTATAATCACAAAATGGTTTGTGCTCGCCTTTTGCAGCTGCTGCCCATGGAATAGTACCTAAGAAAAGCCCTTTCTTTAGGAGCCTAATCACAGTGCCAGGAGCTAGCATTTATTAAGTGCACAAACACTCTGCTAGTTGTTTCACATGTTTTCAGTTTATCTGTAGGTCAGGTGTCAGGAGTCCGTTTACAGATGAGGAAACTGAGGCCTGGAGGAGTTGCATAATTTTGCCAAAGCCACCAGCTACATAGTGACTGGGGTAAAGTCAGGCTCCAGGTCTGTCTTATTCCCGCACTTTCCACGATTCTGTTATCCAGAGGCGGCTGGTAGATAGTCTGCCTTCCATGCTTTGCCGCTGAATATCTGGGTATTTTGAAGGAAAAGTGCTTGGCTGCCATTCTCACAATTTCCCACAGTTTTAAAGTAGAATAATTCCCCTGTGCGAGGGGAAAGGAGACATGTTTATGGTGATGATCTTGGATTTGAAAGGGATCCATCATATCAGAATCACAGGGTCTTTTTGCATTCTTTCAAATGACCTCCCAACTGCTATGTGAAGTGAGTGTACTAAAATAAATGGTGTTATCCTGTTTTGAAGGTGCTGACATTGAAGCATAAGGAAGTCTTAATTTCTGGTTATTGAAGGAGGCTGACATTTTGGTCAGGTAGAAAACCCTGTTTGGTTTTGCATTTCTTTATAGATACGGAGAGTGTGGTGTAACCTGGCAGTCAGCTAGCTGCCTGGCTCCTTCTGTCCCCATGGCAGATGCAGACCAGGTTCAGGAGCCAAAGAATCCGAGGCACTTTCTGTGCTCATTGTTGATGTAGCTGCACAGAGGATTCTGGGGAGTTTCCTGGATAATGAGGCTGAATAACCCAACACCTGCACTGGTCTCCCTCTCACAGGAATCTGCCTTCCCCAAACTCCATACACCTCCCATCCATACCACTGATGAACAGGGCAGCTCTAGGACTGGCCCTCAGAGTCCTCTGCCCTCCACAGTGCACCTGCTCCTCCTGCTAGCCCTCCTTCCCTCAGGAGCCATTGACTGGAATTTCTGTAGTTGGTGGAGCTGTTGGGTCACGGGGCCCACTGCTGTGGATGGGATGCCTGCTCGGTTCAGGAGCTCATGCAGTTGGTGGACGTGGACAAAGGGCAGCTGTCCCCCCGCCTCCAGTGCCCTGGACAGTTGCTGATGTAGTTTTTCTTCTGTGTCCACTTGGCTGCAGAGCTTAGCCCTCTGCAGTCTGGGTTTCCGAGACTGAAAGGTTTCTGAGCTTCCCTGAAGTTTCCCTGACGGAACCAGAGAAAGAGGTACCATGCACATCTCAGAGCAAATGACTGAAATACCCCATTACATAATTATGTTTTTCCGAAAGCACCGCATTCTCTCTCCTTCCTAGGTAGCCTGTGGGAGCACCAGCTGCTGCCCCTTGCTGAGCAAGCGACTCACTTCCGGCCCATGTCCTTGGCTTTTGTCCCCAGGTTTGCATAGCCAAAGGACTATGACACTCAGAAACAAGGGGCCTGCACCTTACCGGCAGTGTAAGACGTCTTTCGTTCCTCAATGTTTCCAGGCATCTCACACCCACCTGCACTTGATGCTTCTAGCAGATCAGCAGATGCCTCTCTCCAAGAGGACTCTAGTAAAGGACCCTTTCTTTGTTTCACAGCTCTTTCCCTCTCCCTTACCTCCTGTAATGCCTATTTTAAACACTTGGAACAGTATGGGTGAGTCCAAAAAGTACTGACATGCAGATCATTCCACTGCCCACATTTCAGGATGGAAAGGGAATTGGAAACTGTAGTAGCGAAGTGTTTCTTGAAAAGCTACTCTGGGCTCTACTGTCTCCATTTTTTATTCATTTATTACTTAACATATATGAATTTAGTACCAGTAACATTTCTTTTTTGTGGGTTGTTTTGTTTTGTTTAAAGACCATACAGACAATGAGAAATAGAAAAGATGAAAAGGCAGCTCACTTAGGATAAGGTCCACTACTTGCAGGGAGAGAAACTGCAGATGAGCAGAACAGTGCAGGGCCAAGGGCATCACAAAGGATGGGCAGGGAGACCTGCCATATTGTTTACCTGAGGTAGATGGGAGGACAGCAGCAGGTGGAAATGAGAGAGGGGGCATTCTAGGCGATGGGGACACCAGGGCCTGAGGTCAGGCAGGCACAAAGGGTGTATCAGTAATAGGAAGTAGTAAGTTTGAGGCCCACCTTGGGAAGAGGCTCTCCTTTCAGGCAGCTGCAAATAAGGACAATCAAGTGAAGATGAATGAAGCACCATGTTGAGATGGGCTGAAAGGGTGCACAGGCAGTTGGTCTAATCATCTGTTAAACAAGATCATTGTCCATGAGGACTGAAAATCTAGAACAGTTTGAAATGCTCCTCACAGAGTTGTAATTTGGAAGGATGTCCAAGTGAAAGTGACCCTGCTAAGAACAAATAGAGTAAATTTCATGTAAATGAATTTTGACTCCTTCAAGGGCTGTCCCAGCAGTGCTGGGTGACACAGAGGAGAAAGCTGATACCATAGGCTGCCTGATTTGGGGGATTTTTCTGATGGGGCCCCGTCAGAAGGTGTAGAGCTGGGACTTTGAGGTGCTGGTTCCCCAGTGGTAGGGAGACTCACCTGGCGTCCAGCCTGGGCCTGTAGGTGAGAGCAGAAGAGAAGAGAACCTAGGAGACCAGAAGTTAGGAGCAGTCACGGTGAAGATAGTGAACAGATTCAGGACGTGAGGTGAGCAAGCTTATTGGAAATCTGAAGGTGCCTGCGCTGTCTGTCCTCAGAAAAATGTGTCAGTGTTAGAGGTGGACCAGAGCAAGGAGTACCTGGCTGGCAGGCTGTGATCACAGCAGAATGTCACTGTGATTAATAGGCTGTTGGTTTCCACTACCACTTCCAGTTTAATTCCATTTGCAGCAGTTGTCTGAAGAGATCTTAATTAAGTCTAATGCACTGATGTGTGCTACTATCAAATTCAAATATTTGTAATATTTTTCATGTTTCCGCAAACATGTTCATAGTTATGGTGCTGCCTAAGACTGTATTTTGCAAAAATCTGACAAAACTTTTTTTAATATGTATTAGGTTGGTATTAGACCACTTCCTCCAAAAATAAATACAAGAAATTTTATTTTTATATACATGCAGTAGCTCCTCAAAATGTTAAAAATAAACATTGTTGAAGAGCACTCTACACGTAACTGTTCACATTGGGGCCAGTTAGAATATTTTGTTTTGCATGAAAAACTGTTGATTCTCCTCGCACAGGTAGATATACATAAGTGAATACGTACTGATAACAGATCTTAAAATCAATGATCCTTAAACCAGCAAAATATAGATATAACATAAATTTTTGGAAAGCACTCAATTGAGAATTATTTATAAGTAAATGCAGTTCATCTTGTGGACATGTTCATGGTGTATAAGTTGCACTTGATCGTTTTATGGCCCAGATAAGATAGATTTGTATCAGCAGAACCATTCAGTGAGAGAAAAATAATGAATTTGCTCCTCAAAGATATGCAGTAATGATGTCCTACATTCTCAACTTTGAAGGAAATAATTGAATATTTTCATCTGACGTATTTTTCCTAGTGATGTTTGTCCATTCCTTCTGCAATCAACACGTCATCCCATTCCCAGTTTTAATCTGGAGCAAAACAGGACTCCAATATATATTTCTCCTTTCTCTGTATTTTTTCCAAATATCACATGTGTCATTTCCCCAGCTATAGGCATGAGGGCGCCTCCATTTTAGAGAAGGGATGTGACCGTTTTCCATGGAGAGATGGCACCTATGGGTGCCTTGCCCACCATGTCTGTGATGATCCCTGATGATCTCCTGTCTTCATCATCATTTTCCTCATTTACATGTCTATAGACAAGGGGAGATTTATTTTATATATAAAGTAGGAAGTTTGAACCTTTGTAATCCCTGTATTTAACCTGGATTCAGGTGAAAATCTCAATGTATAAATCTCTATGCCTCACTATAAATTTGTGTTACAGATATGTTGAGAATGCACCATATTCTGAGTGCAATTTTAAAAAAAATTTTACTATTATTATGTGACTAATTCAAATAATCTTTAATCATGTGAACCTCAAAGAAACCACGAGAACAGAGAAGGTGGAATCAAGCCATTTTGATCTGGGCCAAGCCTGGAATCCTTACCTTATTTGAAAAGCAAAATAATCGTAAATACATTTCTCAGAAAACTACCAGCATCAAATGTGGTTCCTGGCACATATTTGTTCAAGTAATGTTTATTTCTACAGTGGAAGTCCTCCCTTCTCTACTCCAGTTAATGCCAAAGGCTCATTCCCTAAAAGTGTTTAAAATCTTGTAGGGTAGAGGATATTTATGTATAAGTTAATTAGCACATTAATTAAATACTGAATATTCTGTGATGTGTGCTGTGATAAGAATATGAGCTACATTCCAAGGAATCATGAAAGAGGGAGTGATTCTCCAGAGGGCACGGAGTAGGAGTGGGGCATCGCTGAGGGGGGGAGTGATGTGTGGCGCTAGCCTGGAGGCTGAGCAGCAGCTCTCCCATCCTAGAGTGGGGTACCTGCCCTCAGAAGACCCTGCAGCAGACCAACCGACATGCCTTATTTCTGTGTTGGCAAGTTGCCTGTAGTGAGATTTTTAATCCACTGGGAGCTTGTGTTAGTAGGGTGGCATTAGGTCAGCCTGGAAGAGGACAAATGCCATGTGAAGGGATCTGGCCTCGGAAAGGGGCTGTGGGAAGGTGGTAGGATCCCTATCTGATTTGGGGACAGTACCACTACAGCAAGGCTGCTCATGCTATAACCTGCATCAGAATCGCCTGGAAGGCTTGTTAAAACACCAATTGCCAGACCCCACCAGGAGTTTTTGGTTAAGCAGGTGTGTATAAGACCTGAGAATTTGCTAACATGTTCCCCAGTGAAGCTGATGCTGCTGGTCAGGCATGACACTTTGAGAACCAGTGGCTTAGAGCATAGGTTGAAATATTGAGGGCAGAATCATTGTGATAATATATATGTGGGTTTATTAAAACATCAAGTGACAGATAAGGCAACAAAATATATCATTACCCAGAATGTGCCAGTAATGATTGTCCTGTTCAACACTTTGGAGTAATTATATCCATAGTATTAATGGTTCCAGAAAGTTCCCTTCCTCTTCATTAATGGTGGGACTCTTGGAGTCACTAGTGTAACACAATGAAGAAAAGATTCCTCTGATACCTTTACTGACCTCATTAGCCCAGTTCAGAGGAAAACATGTACAAAGAAAGCTTTGGATAGCCCTCTCCATGTGGGCCATCTCTCTCTGTCCTCCCCCTGCTCTGCACATCCACTGTGGTAGCATCCCACATCCCACTGTAAACACGGGGGGCTGATATCAGGAAAGCAGAAGGAAGTGTGTGGATGGTTTTTGAGAGCCTCTCTCATGGATTTCATCTCCTTGCTGGCTTGTCATCTTGTGCCCAAATGCCCTTGATTCTAGTGCCCAGGGAATCACTTAGCCATGCCGTGTCCTCCCCAGCATTTGGCATGTTCAAGTCAGAGGAATTAGTATCCCTTATATAAAGCCATTGTTCTGGGGCCACTGTGGGAAAGAAGGATGAAACCCCAAATCATGAGGTAGGTTTGAAGTAGCTGTTTCATTAGAGATTTCAAAAAATGACCCAACATTACTGAGCTGTGAAAGCAGCAGAGAGAAGAGCTGCAGGCGAAGGCCCCATAGGCTGAGTGTGCAGGTACCTTACCCTTCTCCTAGTTTGGCTTGAGGCTGCCTCTTGTTCATTGTCACTAACAGCCTGAGTATATGTAGGGCAGGTCCAGTTTGGAGCTCCATTTTCCAGCTCATCATTTCAGATGCCAGTGATAGTTTAAGTACTCTTCTGACATGCAGCTAAAACCAGCTAAAAATCCCATCTTTCTTGGAGCTGACATTCCAGTGGAGAAGAGAGATACAAAAAAAAAAAAAGTATATAAATAAATACATATCATGTTAGGTAGTAAGAAAAATCACATACAAAGTCCCTGAGGCCATACTTACTGTGTAGCATGACTGATATATTCTAGATAAGCACGGAGGCCAGAGTGAGCAAAGGAGAAAGTCACAAGAGATGAGGCCAAGGAGGAGACAAATCATAGAAATCCTTATAGATCTGGGAAGGAACTTGAACTTGTACCCTAAGGGAGATATGAGAGACACCTTGGGAGGATGTCCCTTTTGAACAAAAGACATGGCCTCATCTGATTTTATTTTTAACAAGATCACTTAGGCTGCTGTGTTGAGAAAGATATGAAAGGGAAGTCAGGTAAAAGGGACAAAAGCAGAAGCAGGAAGACCAACTAGGAGGCTCTTAAAAATAATCTAGGTAAGAGATAATGATGGCTTAGACCAAGATATTATACCAGGGGTGATGTGAGAAGAGGTCAGATTCTCATCATGGAGTTTGGCAGAAAGGATTTGCTGATGGATTGGATGTGAGGTGTGAGAGAAAGAGGAGCATCAGGGATGATGCCAAAGTGTGTAGATGTAACAAGTAGAAGGATGACATCGTCGATTACTGAGATGGGGAACCAGAGAGGAGAGCAAGTTTGGGTGCAGTTAATTTTGGTAAGTTTAGCCATGTTAAATTTGAGATTCAATTAGACATCCAAGGAGGTGGACATATGAAGGAGGCAGTGGGATACATGAGTCTGGATGAGCATTCGGGAAATCATGAGCATAGAGATTTAATCTATGAGGTGGGATGAGCTAACCAAAGGAGGAGTGCAGGTGGAAAATAAAACATGTTATCACTGAGCCCTGGGACACCTCTGATGTTTAGAGGTCAGGGAGATGACGAGAAATCCCAGCAAAGAAAACTAAGGTGATAGAGTTATAGCAACCTGGAAGCCAAATGAAAAAAAAAAGTGTTACAAAGAGGAGGTATCAGCTACATCAAGTCCTGCACATAGACAAGTAAAATCAAGACCAAGAATTAACCAGTGGATTAGAATTATGGAGGTTATCGATGACCTTGGTAAGAGCAGTTTGAGTGGAAAGGTGAGCAGTTTGGAGCAAATTCAAGGAGAAAGAAACTGATAACATCAAGAACAGGTTCTTTCAAGGAGTTTTGTTATAATGGGAAGGAAAGAAATGAAGAGGTAATTGGAAGGGGAAAGGAGACCAAGATGGGAGTTTAGGGTGAGAGAAATAATAGCTTGTTCAGATGTTGATGAGATGATCTGGGGGAGAATGGGAATGTGTGGTGCAGAAGCGAAGATTGCTTGTTGCAGTGTCCTTCCGAAGCAAGAGGGAGTGGAATCCAGTGTGAAGAGGAGGATTTGGCCAACTGGTAGCAGTGATACATGTTTTGTGCTAGTAACGGGAGAAAAGATGAGGCACAGGGCAGGTTGTAGCAGGGAGCAGACTTGTTTGGGGGTGCTTGTGGAGATGTTCTTTGATTGCTTGCATTTTCTGAGTGAAGTAGGAATTAAGATTATTACCTGAGCATGAGAACAGGGAAAGGTGATGAAGACTTGAAGAGAAAGATGGCATAAACTATTTAGAACACTAAGAGGTTAGAAGAGAGAATGGAGTTGGGAAACGTGATTTGGCTGGTGAGAGGCATCCAGGATGACTTGAAAGTGGTGATGGTGACTCCAAAGTGAGACCAAGCCAGCCGTTTGGTGCCGTGTCTTTCTTCAGCAGTGTACAGCTAGGCCAGCACAGGCTGTGGGTGAGCTTGCCGTTGGACCTAATCAGGGTCATGGTTTAGCTTCACCCACAGGATTTCAAGGGCAGGATAAAGAGATCTGAGGTTGAATTCAAGGGAGTGAGTCAATTCGGTGACTGCGCATAGTTTCCAAGTCAGTTGAGGAAGGAACTAGGGCAGAAGTCAAGCAACAGGAACTCAGTATTGGAGGGGTCATCTGTTCATGAGTGGAAATGCCAAGATTCAAGGAGGAATCTGTTGGAATCCACAGTGTTGGAACAGATGACTGAGCAAAAGGTAAGACCTTCGAGGAATTCAGGAAGTGGTGACCATGTTGAATTTACACCGGCAAGAAAGATGGGTAGAGTGACAGGATCTGAAGGCATGAGCTTCACAGAGGAGAGGGAGTTTGGGAAGGATGGAGGTCCAATGGCTTGAAAGTTGGATGGAGCAAGAATGTCTACCCACTTTCCTGCACAATGGGATGAAGCGTGTAGAGAAGATAGTCCCTACTTGAGAGGCTGCAGGGGAAGTGGCTCCTCAGGGGAGAGCCCGCTTTCACCCAGAGTGAAGATGAAGGGGATATTCCCAGAGGACAGTGAAAATCTAGGGGATGTTGGTGATGACTGGCTGAGTGCAAAAGGTATAGTGGAAGCAGTCAGAGAGCCAGGGAGCACTAGAATGTGAGGGATGAGGGAGACTGAAGCCACTGCGGTGACTATCTGTGGAATCCAAAGGCTTATACATGAGCATTCTGCATCTTACTTCTCCCAGGACAAGGTGTGATTCCGTCAGCTTTCTGGTCTTCCCTAGCAAGTAGCCATGTTGCTCCCACTCTTCATTTCTTTCTTTGACATTCAGCTTGTGTCCAGCCAACGTGCTGTATCACTGTGCTCTTACCCTGAGGAAGCCTTCACACCCCTGCTGATAGTGCAGTCCTGCTCCCAGTGCCTCAGTGGGGTCTTCTGGGGAGGAGAGAACCAGAGAGAAGGCTCCTCCCAGCTTAGATGCTAGGAACAGTGTTCCCCAAGCCTGAGTGACTTGCATACCATCTTTAAAAACTTAGAACTGCAGAGAATCTACTATTTTTACTTAAGGATTTTTTTTGTAAATATACTTAACCGTTTGTCCTTATAGAAATAGCTTTTCAAAGGAAACTCATAAGAAGAAACCTACTACAATTAAAAAATTATCTTCAATAATGTATACAGAACCAGAATGATGAAAATAAAGTGTACCCAAAATATATCTCATCTGCCACTTTGGGAAATGAGTGAATCAGAATGGCTGTCACTCCACGTGTACTCTGCCTCCCAAAGCTACCCGCATGGTTGTTCTTCCCACCATTGTTCTGCTCTCCTACTGACCCCCTGTGAGGTCGTCATTGTGCTTGAGAAGGGCATTATCTAACATGTGGGTAAGATTCCCCATTCAGGGACATGGCCCATGCAGAGGCCCTGCAGTGGAAAGGAATCTGTGCATTCAGGGAGCAGGGCCTCTCTCTCTAAGGGGAGAGAGGCTTGAGGTGAAGCTGCTGTAGACAGCGGTTAAAAATTAAAAATTGAGGCCATTTTCTAGGATCAGCATGAAGCTGCTAGGGGATCGTTAAGGTGGGAGGTGGAATAGTCAGATTTAAGTTTTAAGAAACTCCCCTTGTCGACTGCAGAGAAAGGATTGGAGGGGGCCAGTGTAGATGTAGACAGCTGGGAGGGGTCCTGGCAGAGGCCACATGAGACCTAATGGCCTAGGGTAAGAGGGCGGTGGCAGCAAAGGATGGAAGAATGGAGCTCTAAGAAACTTTTAGGAGGGAAAGGGAGCAAGACCCAGTGCTTGCTCACTGTGGGCATGTTAGCGGGGAGGGGGCATCAGGATGGCTGCCATGTCTGGCAGAACTTGGGGGATGGTGGTGAAATGCATGGAGATGAACTGCACCAGAGAACACTAGGGTTCAGACTAGGCAGAACACATGGCCTTCGTTTTTAGACAGTTGACTCTGAAATTTCACCAAGTTGGGTACCTGCATCTGGGGCTTGGAAGAAAGGTGGGGACTGAGATGGCAACTTGAGGCTTGTTGGCTTATGCTTTACGTATGGTTGTCAAGGCTGGTGGTATCCACCAGCTGCTCCTGGTCACTGTCACTTTAGTATTTCATCTGACATATGCCAGAATTTCTACCCAAGTCAGCTCATTATACAGGAACAGTGAATTACATTGCCAGGTGTAGGCTAGATGGAGAATTCTTCTTATGAAATAAAGCAGAATATTTTGTGTGTTTTTGAATAACAATTGAGATGCAGAAAGATTTTTTTCTCATTTTTCACTTTGTCTTTCCTCCCCTCCTTTCTCCTTCTACCACCACCTCCTCCTCCTCCTCTTCCTCATCCTTTCTTTTCCTATGCTTCTCCCCTGGTTTTCCTCTCTTTTGACCACTGTGATGGCATCTGGTAGCTTACACTGACGTACTGTATGGGCACATCACTATTAACAGAAGGCCACACTGTGGGATTTTCTTTCTACAACCCAAGTGCAGGGTGAAGGGACACTTTACTTTAAGCCATAAGAGGTGACTATCAGTCCCTCAATATGTGTAGGCACATGCTGCTTGCAACCAGATTTGGGAGCCAGAGGTGAGTGCTTACAATTACTATTTATAAGTCTTCTTTTATGCAGCTAGATTAATGTTTTCGATTCTGGAGAAATTTTACATGCTAAACACTTTGTTAATTTTTAAATTATTTTTTTTTATATTAAGTCACTTTTTCCTCTAATTAATGCTGATTTATTTTGATTTTCCTGGTTAATAGATTACTGTCCTAGATGAGACATGGACCATATTCAGGCGTTACAGTCGTTTTCGAGAAATGCATAAAACATTGAAGTTAAAGTATGCAGAGGTAAGTTATGAAATAATTACTCCAATTAAGAACATTTGTTTTATCAAGTAAATAAGCTGACTGCAGTATTGTTGCTCCCCCCTCTAAGTATTGCTTATTAGTGTCACCAAGTTTTATTTCAATTACTCATCTGTCAAATATAGCTTTTTAATTTTTGTCCTTTGATCCATCTCTATGCTACACAATTTTATTCTACACATTTTATGAACACAAGATTTTGAAAGTGATAGGAAAGTGACAGTAAATGAATTCTATCTATCCTTTTCATGAATTTTATGATGAATTTTCATTAAATGTATTCTAATTATGATTTCTCAACTGTGAGACCTAGTAATATGATATAGTAATAAGTTCTTCAGTATAGATATGTCCTTTTTTCTCTTAAAAAAGACTGCATGAATGCTTAGACTTCCATTTAATTAATTTAGATCATCAAACATTGAGGGAATTTAGATAATAAATATAGAATAATCTACAAAAAGCAAGGAGGCATTTCATTCATCTGATTAGACAGCCAGAATGTATTGATATATTAGTAATCTTTTGCTTTCAGACAAAAACTAGTTTTTAAAATACTTTTAAGCTAAGGAAGGATTCCTGAAATTAATGTACATCTTCTAAGTGGATGTATTATTGTTATTTTGACTATTTATTCATTTTTACTTTTAACTAAAGGAAACCTTGTATAGGCACAGCTATTTGGGAATATTGGATTTCAACTGACTGAAAATCAATCAATATTCTCTAATTAGGCTGCTTTCTCTAAGTCTTGTTTTTCAGTACTATTTTTATAGTGTCATGTGATTTCTAAAAGAAAATTTAGACATTTGTCCCTGATTTGGTTCACATTAAATAACTAATATTTCCTTAGCATCTCAATGCCTTCCATTCTTTCTTTTCTGATATGCAATATAAAGAGAAATACCTTTTATAAATATAATGGTTCCTTAATGTGTAGAAGAATCTTAAGTCCATGTAAAATTGAGTTATCTCTGAAATTCTGTTCCTAATCTCTATCATAATAGTATTTTATTAAAATTGAAGAAGGTTCAGGTATGAATTATAGCTCATTGCTTCCAAGAGGCTTCAGTTCCAGAAGTAACTGCAGCAAAACTGTTATTAAGTTTGTGTCTGCAGTTTACTTTTCACATCCCAAGTTAATATTAACAATGAAAAATGGAAGTTTTGTGTATGTATTAAATGTACAGAGCAACTGGTTTTTAAATTGAGCTATGCAACATATTAGCTCCTTGGTTTTAAGTTGATACATCAGTACTTCAATAATGTTACAGGTTTTCATATTAACATACCATATGAATAGATGGGGAAAAAAGCAATTTACTTGAAACAAAGGACACAAACTTGCCAGAATTTTGTTTATATGTTTCTATATATTTTATTTATATCATATACTTTATATATTTATATATATTATTTGCATATATGTACATATATATGTATATAATTCATTCCATGATTTATTCCTATCAGTTCTTTCAATGCCATTAGCTCAATGCCATTTTATTTAAGCATATTTTTCTAGATTCTAGTAGTACAGTAGTAGATGAGAACAAAAGTATCTTCTCTTACACATTTTAAATTCATACAGGGATGCACTGACAATAAACAAGGAAAACATAATACATAACAATTAAGAAGAAAGTGTGCACGTGGCAGTTACCATTTTAATTTAGGTACATGCCTTATAGGAAGAATACTGATCAAATGTCATGGGGAAGGATTAAAGATAGTGGAATAGGAAGGCAAGATGGAAACCTCCTCCCAAAAACACATAAAAGAGGAAAATATAGCAAATACAGCTAGACCTGAAAATGACCTGAAGACTGCAGAACAGACCCCCTACACCTGAGGAAGAAGAGAGGACACAGGAAATGGTGAGGTGGCAAAGCCAAGATCAAATGGGACCCAAGCCCTCCCCCCCACACCAGCCTAAGACAGAATAAAGAGGACAGGACGGGGAGGGGATAGGAGCTGAGGAGCGCTGCACACCTGGCCCTGGAGATCTGCTCTGGGATCCTGAGCCCAGATTACATTGGGTTCTGGTGAGTAGTGGGTTGGACAGGGGCAGGCAGAGCACTCTGGGAGGCTGAGACTCCAGCCAGTGTATATGGCAGGCATGCTCCACCAGTCCCAAGACCCAAAGCAGAGGTGGCGATGTGAAAGTCTTGCCAGCAATAGGAGAGGTCCCAGAGGTGACCTCTCCTCAGGTGAAAAGGGTGAACCATACCTCCCCAGCCCTTCCTCGGCCCAACAAATCAGGAACTCTTGGGAGCCCCAGATGTTCCATACCCCTGGCTGGCAACGCAACCCCAAGGCTCCTCCCTGCATGCACTGCCAGGAACCAACCCTCTTGGCCCAGCAGCAGCATCAGACTTTGCTGTCTGGCAGGTGGAGGGAGACTCTCCCAGCTTGCTTGGCTCTGTTTCAGCCCAACCATGGAGGTGCCTGGAGGAGCCAGCTTCAAGAGCTCCTTCCTCCCTGCAGGTATCCAAACCCAGCTGCAACCCTGCCATTCCTGCAGGCCAAGCAGAGGGTGGCCTTTCCCACAATGAGTTCAACTGAGATCCTGAGCTGATCACAAAGGCAGCAGCTCAAGCAAACTTCCCACCCAAGCTTAGACCCTACAGAAGCCAGACAGGAGAGCACCCACCCATAGCAAACCAACAATTGGGGCCCCTGAAAAATAGAACCTAGCACTAGAGAATAAGGAATCTTGAGCTTCTGGGTACCACAGCACACCTTCTTCACAAAGCTATTGCACTTTAGACCAGACAGCATAGCAGAGACATCTAATACAAAGGAAGAAACCCAGAATCCCTGACAGAATAAATAGGAAGAGGAATTTGATCAAATCAAAACTACAAGACAGAACCCTAGAAAAAAGGACTAAATGAAACAGAGATCACCAATCTTCTTGATAAAGATTTCAAAATAAAAGTCATAAACATGCTCACAAATTTACAGAAAAGTATTAAAGCTCTCAGAGAGAACTTCAATAAAGAGGTAGAAAACCTGAAAAGGAGCTACTCAGAGCTAAAACAGTATCTGAAATGAAACATACAATGGAGGGATTTAAAATTAGATTAGATCATGTAGAGGAGACAGTAAATGAAATAGAAATTAGAAACAGGAAAATAAAGAAGCTGAGGAACAAAGAGAAAAAAGGATCTCTAGGAAAGAAAGAATGATAAGAGAACTATGTGACCAATCCAAATGAAACTATATTCTTATAATAGGGATACCAGAAGGAGAAGAGAAAGAAAAAGGGGTATAAAGTCTCTTTAAGGAAGTAATTGTTGAAAACTTCCCCAATCTGGGAAAGGAAATAAGACACTGAGGTCATGGAAGCACAGAAATCCCCTAACAAATGAAGCCCCAGCAAGACAACACCAAGACAGATAATAAAAATGGCAAAGATCAAGGATAAGGAGAGAGTGTTGAAAGCAGCCAAAGAGAGAAAAAAGGATTACTTATAAAAGAAACCTCATAAGGCTATTAGCAGACTTCTCAACTGAAACTCTTCAGGCCAGAAATAAGTGACATGATATAGTTAATGTACTTAAACAGTAGGACTTTCAGTGAAGAATCTTTTACCCAGTGAGATTATCATTTAAATTTGAAGCAGGGGATTAAACAATTTCCAGATAAAATTTGAAGGAATTCACCACGAAGCCAGTCTTACATGATATGTTAAAGGGATTGCTGTAGATGGAAATGATCCTAAAGCTAAATAACTTTCACCAGTGAAATAAACCCAGACTAAAGGTAGTAGATCAACTAATTAACAAACAAATATGAAATTGAAACAAAAGAAGCAAAATCAACTCTACACTAAATCAGTCAAGGATACACAAAAAGTGAAGATTATGATATCTAATAAAGAATTGTAGAGGAGGAAGAAAGGGAAAAATTAGTACCTTTAGATTATGTTTGAAATAGAATAATCAGCAATTTAAGGTAGACTATTATATAGTTAAGATATCCTTGAACCTTTGATAACCACAAAACTAAAGACTACAGTAAATATACACAAAAATAAATAAGAAAGAAAAAAATCCAATTACAACACTAAAGGAAACCATCAATAACAAAAGAATTATATGAGAGGAAGAAAGGAACAGAGAGGAGGTATAAAAAGCAGCAGAAAATAATTAATAAAATGGCAATAAGTACATCTCTATCAATAATCACCTTAAATGTAAATGGACTGAATGCACCAATCAGAAGACATAGAGTAGCAGAACAGATAAAGAAACAAGACTCATCTATATGCTGCCTGCAAAAGACTCATTTCAGACCCAAAGACATATACAGAGTAAAAGTGAAGGGATGGAAAAAGATATTCCATGCAAATAATAGGGAGAAAAAAGCAGGAGTAGCAGAACTTATAGCAAAAAAAAAAAAAAACACATAGACTTCAAAACAAAGAAAGTAACAAGAGACAAAGAAGGACATTACATAATGATAAAGGGGTCATTCCAACAAGAGGATATAACCATTATAAATATGTGTGAACCCACCATAGAAGCACCTAAATATGTAAAACAAATACAGAAATAAAGAGGAAAATAGACTGCAATACATTTGTTTTAGGAGACTTTAATTCACCATTCACATTAATAGATGGATCAACCAATCAGAAAATAAATAAGGGAACAGAGGCACTGAACAATACATTAGATCAAATGGACTTTTCGGATATCTACGAACATGCCATCCAAAGGCAGCAGGATACACTTTTTTCTCAAGTGTACATGGAACATTCTCCAGAATAGATCACACTAGGCCACAAGAAGAGCCTCAATAAATTTAAAAAGGTTCAAATTTTATCAAGCAGCTTCTCAGACTACAATGGTATGAAACTCGAAATAAATTATGTAAAGAAAACAAAAAGACTTAGAAACACATGGAGGCTAAACAACATGCTTTTAAATAATCAATGGATCAGTAAACAAATTAAAACAAATCAAGTAATACATGAATACCAATGAAACAAAAACACAACACCCCAAAATCTGTGGAACTTGGCTAAGGCAGTTCTGAGAGGAAAGTACATAGCAATACAGGCTTACCTCAAGAAACAAGAACAATCTCAAATAGTGTAAAATCACAATTAAAGGAACTAGAAAAAAAAAGAGCAAATGAAGCCCAAAGTCAGTAGAAGGAGAGACATAATAAAGATCAGAGCAGATATAAATAAAATAGAGAAGAATAAAACAAGAGAAAAATATTAGTGAAACCAAGAGCTGGTTCTTTAAGAAAATAAACAAAATAGAAAAACCCCTAGCCAGACTTATCAAGAAAAAAAGAGTATACAACCAAAAACAGAATCAGAAACAAAGAAGGAATAATCACAATGGTTACTGCAGAAATACAACGAATTATTTGAGAATACCATGAAAAATTATATGCCAATAAATTGGGCAACTCAGAAGAAATGGAACTTCTTCGGACAATACAGCATTCCAAGACTGACCCAGGAACAAACAGAAAATCTGAACAGACCAGTTACCAGCAATGAAATAAAATCGGTAATCAAAAAAACCCCAAAAACAGAACTCCAGGTACAGACAGCTTCACGGCCAAATCTACCAAACATTTAGAGAAGAGCTGGTACCCATCCTTCTTAAAGCATACAAAAAAGTAGAAGAGGAAGGAATACTTCCAAACTCATTCTGTGAGACCAGCATCACTCTCATACCAAAACCAGACAAAGACCACGAAAAAAGAAAATTACATACCAATATCCCTGATGAATATAGATGCAAAATCCTCAACAAAATATTAGCAAACTGAATCCAAAAATACATCATAAAGATCATCCATCATGACCAACTGGGATTTATTCCAGGGATGCAAGGAAGGTACAATATTTGTAAATCAATCGATATCATACACCACATTAACGAAAGTATAAAAACCTCATGATCATCTCATAAGATGCTGCAAAAGCATTTGACAAAATTCAACATCCATTCATGATAAAAACTATCAACAGAATGGGTATAGAGGGTAAGTACCTCAACATAACAAAGGCCATTAGTGACAAACCCACACCCAACATCATACTTAATAGCAAAAAGCTGAAAGCTTTTCCTCTAAGATCAGGAACAAGACAAGGACACCTACTCTCACCACTTTTATTCAACATAGTACTGGAGGTCCTAGTCACAGCAATCAGACAACACAAAGAAATAAAAGGCATCCAGATTGGTAAAGAAGTTAAACTGTCGCTATTTGCAGAGGATGTTATTACACATAAAAAAACCCTGAAGAATTCACCAAAAATCTATTAGAATTAATAACAGTTCAGCAAAGTTGCAGGATACAAAATTAATACACAAAAATCTGTTGCATTCCTATATACTAACAGTGAACTAGCAGAAAGAGAAATCAGGAAAACAGTTCCATTTACAATTTCATCAAAAGAATAAAATACCTAGGAATAAATCTAACCAAGAAAGTGAAAGACCTATACCCTGAAAACTACAAGACACTCTTGAGAGAAATTAAAGAAGACACCAAAAAATGGAAATCTCTCCTGTGCTCATGGATGGAAGAATTAATGTTAATCAAAATTGCCATCCTGCCCAAAGCAATCTATAGATTCAATGCAATTCCTATCAAAGTACCAACAGCATTCTTCAATGAACTAGAACATACAGTCCTAAAATTCATGTGAAACCACAAAAGACCTTGAATAGCCAAAGCAATCCTGAGAAAGAAAAACAAAGCTGGCGGGATTATGCTTCCCTAACTTCAAGCTCTACTACAAAGCTACAGTAATCAAAACAATTTGGTACTGGCAAAAGAACAGACCCATGGAACAGAATAGAGAGTCCAAATATAAACCCATGCATCTATCGTCAATTAATATACAATAAAGGAACCGTGAATATACAGTGCAGAAAAACAGCCTCTTCAGCAACTGGTGTTGGCAAAACTGTACTGTTACATATAAGAGAATGAAAGTGGATTATTGTCTAAGTCCATACACAAAAGTAAACTCAGATCAGACGTGAATATAACATGAAACCATAAACTCTTGGAAGAAAACATAGGCAAAAATCTCTTTGATATAAACATGAGCAACTTTCTCAGCACATCTCAGGCAAAATAAAAAATGAACAAGTGGGACTACATCAAACTAAAAAGCTTCTGTGCAGCAAAGGACACCATCAGTAGAACAAGAAGGCATACCACAGTATGGGAGAATATATTTGTAAGTGACTCATCTGATAGGAGTTAACATCCAACATATATAAAGAACTCATATGCCTCAACACCCAAAAAACAATAAAAAAAATAGGCAGAGGACATGAACAGACACTTCTCCAAAGAACAAATACATCACTAATTGTCAGGGAAATGCAAATTAAAACCACAATGAGATAGCACCTCACACCAGTTAGGATGGCCACTATCCAAAATACAAGAAATAATAAATGCTGACGAGGATGTGGAGAAATAGGAACCTACATGTTGGTGGGACCTCAAAATGATTTCAGTCACTGTGGAAAGCAGTATGGAGGTTCCTCAAAAAACTAAAAATAGAAATACCATTTGACACAGTTAATTCCACTCCTAGGAATTTACCTGAAAAAAACAAAATCCCTGATTCGAAAAGATATACGCACCCCTATGTTTATCACCACACTGTTTGGAATAGCCAAGATATGGATGCAACCTAAGTGTCCATCAATAGGTGAATGGATAAAGAGGATGTGGTACATATACACAATTATTATTCAACCATAAAAAGAAAAGAAATCCTGCCATTTGCATCAATGTGGATGGGTCTAGAGGGTATTATGCTCAATGAAATAAGCCAGGTGGACAAAGACAAATACCATATGATTTCACTGATTTGTGGAATATAGAAACAAAACAGAACAGAAGGAACAAAACAGCATTAAACTCATAGACATTGAGAAGTGACTAGTGGTTACCAGTTGGGGGGGCGAGTGGATGAGGCCAGGGGAAGCAGGAGAGGACTGTTGAACCTCTGTGATGTACATTTGATGAAGGAAGATGTCATGGGCAGAAGCTACAGGGCACTTCAGTATAAAGGTCATTTCAGGGTTGAGCTCTTTGAAGAAATGGCAATTTAGTTGAAATACAAGGTGAGAGATAAATGAGTTTTCAAAGAAATAATGTATATCTCTAATCAGTGCTTTTAAAGAAAATTTAAGGGCAAACAGAAGCAACCTTTAAAGATATAACAGAAAAAAACTTACCTGATGTTAACAATGGTGTGAACCTGTAAATTGAAGAGGTTGCCTGACAGCCAAAATGAATGAACAGAGATTATCATATATCTAAAATTCTCTTTAAGGGGAAAAGACTATATTATATACATGCTGAAAAAAGTTAAGTGTCCTCAAATGAAAATCGAGCTTATTTAATTTATTCAGCCATAACTCTACTGAGCAGCTCTGCACTGTGAATACAATGTGAGAAAGCAGCCACATTCCCTCCTCTCATGAAGCTGAGTTAATGAACAATAAATCAAAATCAAAGCTGAACAGAAAATAATTTTAGAGAATGTTAAGTGCTGTGGAGGAAATAAAAAGGGCCACGTTATAGTGTGGCACGAGCCCTGGACAGTGAGCTACTTGAGTTGGGCAGGCTGGGAAAGGCATTCTGAAAAGGTTAGATTTGAGCTGAGATCTGAATGTTGAAAAGGAAGTAGGCATGAAAACTTGGAGGTGAGCACAACTTAAGTAGTGGGAACAGCAAATTCAGAGGCTCTGGGGTGGGACCAAACTTCGTGTAGCCCAAGAACAAAAAGACCTGTGAAAAGTGACAAGGGAGATAGAGGGGGACAGGGAGGTAGGTAAGGACCTGATTAGGTAGGGCCTTGAATTTTATTCATAATGCTATTGGAAACCACTGGATGATATTGAAGATCTGAACATTGAAACTCAGCTGGAATGTCCATTCTATTCATATGCAACCTGTCACAGAAACCCTTTTCCTGAGATAGACTCAAGGTTTAAATGATAACCAAGATTGGGAACTGCTTTCCCGTGCTGAGTCCAACTTTGTGACCTATTTCTTTCTCAAAAGGCCAAAAAAAGTTAGTTCTGAAAGAAAAGATGTAATGTGAGCAGTGACTAAAACCATGTGGTAAGGGGTTCTGTCTACAGTGTCACTGCCTGTAGGAAAGGGAGGCTGTGCTAATTACAGATCCCAAGGGGGTTGTGCTAATTCCACTGAGCTTTTCAACAGCCACAATTCAGATTTCCTCATTTGCTGAGTGCTTACCATGTCCTGTGTGTTGTTTATGTTTTTGACATTTATGATCACCTGTGTTTAGAGGGAGGGACTTAACTTCATGTCGCACAAGAAGAAGTCCAGGCAGTTTGGATCTGTTTCCTATTTCTAAACAAACAATAATATAAAAATTAAAATGGAGGGAAAAAAACATTATCTCTAAAGACAAAGTAACATGTCATTCTACATCTAGATAAATCTTTATTTTTGTGAGAGGAGGACATTATCTATTTAATATTTTCAAGATGAAGCTGAAATATCAAGTTGAATATGAGCTGTATTTTTTTCCATAGTGTGCATCTAGCCTCACATAGTCGTACTTGCTAAGTGTTTGTTGGGACTTGAGGCCAATAATGTTTATTTGATATTAATCAATTATGATTGTTCTTTTTATTGTTCATATTGTTACCATCTCTATATATAATGTTAATCTTCTTGACGTAATCAGCTACCTCCAAATGTTCTACTTTGCCTGACAACATCCTAGAAATCACTAGACTTGTTAAAGATGTAATTTATTCCAGAAAGTCAAAGGATTTGTATAGAAGAATGCTGAAAATTTCCTCTCATGGATAACTGTTTCATAGCCAAGTGGGAACATATTTTATTTGCTTCACTTATTCACCAAATTGGGCCCATTATTTCTAGGAAATAAAAAACTACTCTTGCTCTCTTGTTTTTTTTCTTAATGATACATATTAAATTTACCTAGTAATGCAGAGTTTCAAATTTTTAATCAATCTTAACAAATACTGGGGGAAAAAACATATTGAATTCAAAATATGCAGAATTTGTAGTATATTTGCCAAGGAAGAGAATCTTTGTCTACCTTAAAACTTTCATTTTGGTTATTGCTTATAATCTTTCGGAACTTTGTCTAAAATTACATCCTATTCCTTCACATTTACTTTTGGAATTTAAGCCATATTCTCAAGGGGTGGGGGATTATGCTTCTAAAGGAGTTCGATTTGATTTGACAGTTCTTTTTAGAGACTTTTTCTTTCAGTACTTTTTTTTTTCTTAATGTGGTACATGTTTATAGTAAAAGATTGAAATTATTCAAAGCCATATACACAGAACATGAAAGTTTCCCTTAATCTGTTAGAAGTAAATCTTTTGCAGTATGCTCAGAAGGTCTTCCTGGATCCAGCAAGCACTCAGACTGCCAGGACTCCTGTTGGTCCTACTCTGCACTGAGTGACTTGGGAAGGCTGTACAAAAGAGACCACCGCTTCCCAGCAGGGCCAAGGCTTGACAAGCGCCTTACAAGCAGGGTCTGCAGCAGTCCACACAGCTGTCTGGGTGATGTTCTTTTTGCCTCATCTCTCCCAGGTAATAAATAGCTTTGGTGCAAGGAGATGAGATCTCTGTGGGACTGATGTGAGAATGAAATTCTGGCATAAAATCATATGCAACAAGGGAGCCAGTATCTCTGGAAATGACTCCATGGGCAGAACTTCAAAAGTCTCTACAAGGGACATGCTGAGGTTAATCAATCACTAAGGACTCTTTTGTACTATTGGCCCTGAGTCACCTCATTCAGAGAAGCCTAAAACTGTGGCTTCCCACCAGATAGCTATCATTTCTCTAGTCCACAAACAATTTATCACTGATCAAGCAATTTATCCTTTTACTATGAGCATCGTTGCTAATCTTGGTTAGAATATCACATGATCAGGTATCCAGAATCTTCTTGATGGACACATGGGTACTTTTTAGATTTTTGCTGCTGTGACTATTTTCTTAAGGGCATTCTAGAAGATATCTACGTATGTTCTGATCCACATGTGCACACTTTATCTGGGAAGAAATTTGGTAATTGCTCAACTATTGTTAATTTACAAAAAGTTAAGATTAGGAAAAAACACACAGAGATTGAGTAGGATGAGAGCCCTGAGGGCCTTCACCCCCATTAGGGAGAAGGTTTTAAGAATTCCTTAGCTGTCATTCAGTTATGTCTTCTAACTGCCCTCTTTACTCACATTCATTTGCTTTATTACTTACTAAATGTCTCCTTGAGAATGATGTCAACTGAAGACCTCTCAGGGATACTTTATATACATTTGGGTGGTGAATCAGTTAAAACAGGAGGGGGTTCTTTATTATATATAACATGTCTGTTAAGGAAGTAGAAGGGAGTTAGGGTTATTACAAGTGAAATGAACATATGAATTAAAAGGACAAGAAGCCGCTGGGTTCCATGAAACTCTGGAAGTTGGGGATTGAGGACAGGGAAAAAGCAGAAACCAAAGAAAGATATACTCCATTACTTTTGTATGATGATAAACTTCAGAATAGAAGGAGAAAACTAAACTCTTTGTCCTGTATAATACCAAGAACGGATAGTCTGCAGGTGATCTGGGATCATATGTATGCATTATGCTCATTCTATTTTCAGATTCATTCTGTGAGTGGGCTGAGCTCTCAGTGGAGGTGCTTAATTATTCAAGGTTTTTAAAATTGTTTTATTTTTATTTATTCATTTTCTTTAATCTTACAAGTTTCTTTTGGATTATAAATAGGTTTCTCTTTTGTTTTAAATTAATTTGTCCTCTGGATGTACTGACATGTATTGTCCAAGATATATATTCCTTCTGTCTTTCTTTCTCTGATCCCCTTCACTGACCTTGTGTGGAGTCTTAATCAAATTAAACCCTGTGTTTTCAGATTTCACATCTGTAAAATGATTATGCCACAGCTAGTCTGTAAAAGATTGTGAGAGCCTCAGATAAAATAGGTTATTGAAAGCAACTACAAAATATACAGCATCTGCTAGAGAGCATGTCTTTGAAATTTTGTCATGCAGATCATTTCTGCAGTGGTCTTTATATGAAAACTATTTTTTTATCTATTAAAATCAGTAGTGTAATCCTTTTAAATATGTTATGTTCTCAGAAACAAAGCCCCGTTAAGTGTTCTCTTTATGAATAGGCAGTTACTGTTTATGTCTAGTGACCATGGTGTTTACCTATGGATCCAGCTTATCCCCTGAGAGTCCATCAAGACAGAAACATAGATCATCAAGAAACTGAAAAGACTATTTTTATGCTGTATTCCCTTTCAACCATTAGAATGAGTAGTGAGGACCTAGTGTTCCCCTCCCCCCACTCTAGTGGCTTCTGAATGTATTTAATAAAGTAGTAGGACATGGGGCTGGAAGATCAGAGGGTCACTGAGAGAAGTGCTTCTGGGAGGTTCAGAGATGCCAACCTTTGTCTGATTGTGAGAGGACTTAATGTTTGAGTACATTTAACAAGGAGTTCTCCCTTCCAAGTTCTGGAGCCTAGTGGGTACCTTGCCTCTTGGGAGAATCATCTCACAGTGAAAGCAGTTAAGTTAATCAGTCATTGAGGACTCTTGACTCTGAGTGATTGTGGAGCAGATTTGGGTTGATCTGCCTAGAGGCAAGAGGATGAACCATGAAAATGGGACATTTTATGTATTAAAATGTACATCAAAATAAATGCCAAGGGAACTTTTAAGGCCCGTGCATGGTGAGGATGTAAGTTACATGGAACAGGCCATGCTTCCTGTCTGCATCATAACTGAATTATCAGTGAGTCATGAGAGTCCCCAGGTGTCAAACAGGACCAGCTTCCATCAGCCGTATCCCCAAGGGGGCTCCCTCCTCCCTACAGAGCCAAGAGAGCAAAATGTTCTCCTGAAAACAGGCGTTCAAGTGCCAAGTACAAGGCTGGTTCTAGAAAAACTGTTCTGCTCACATCTCACCATCTCCGGGTGCCCAGTAAACACCAACAGGAGGGAAGAAAACAGGCAAGCGGTTGTTTAATTTGCATTTGGACTTTCAGTTTGTGCTGATAGAACCATTTTGCACCTTCTTTATTCTCCAAGTCATTTTCCTTAAGCAGCACCAAAAACGGGAAAGAAAAGAAAACTGGCTGTTGGCCTTACATTTGTCTTAGTTATTTGCCATCCATCACTGAAATGCATTCAGAACCAGCATTCCAGCTTCCATATAAAATTGCAAAGCTGCTCACCAGCAAAATTATAATGCTACCAACCACAGCAACAGGGAGCATCAAGTGAGCCTGAGATAAATTAAGCTGCACCAAGCCTCAGCCTCCTTGAATTTTGAAATAGGAAGCAGCTATGTTAGCAAAAACAGAATGCCACCTGCCAGCTTCCTGACCTGTACATTATCAGAGGCCCAGGTATCTCATTGATGGTTTGTGTCACACCATTCTCTCCACCTGATGGATAAGCAGTATTTAAGTTACTGCTTTCAAGGGTGGGTGGGGAAAAAAAGGCTTCTAAGCTTCTCCAAGATAATGTGGCTTCAGGCCCAAACTACAAAATTCTGATACAGTAAATCTAACATGGGCCTGAGAGTTTATAGGTGGGGAGAAAACATCCTCCAAATGGTACTTTCTGGACCTGGTTAAGATACTACCTGTTATTTTGCATCTGCCTTGGGAGAAATAGTTGACTATTCATTATTATAGGTCACCAAATCTGAAAGGTGATTTCCAGTGACCAGTAATCTTGTCAAAATTAGTGACAGGTAGTCTAAAACTAGACAGTGAAAATATGTTGTTTCTTTGATCACCAAAGACTGTGAAACATAGGCTTGTACCAGGCAAGGAGACTTCTGTAGCAAAGGAGTGGAACTATTTGCACGTTATGAAATGTAAGTACTCCAAGGGGCCTTAAAGATTGGATAGTACAATTCTTCATTTAAGAAGTGAGGAATCAAATACGCAGAGAGAGTTTTGGGGCATAGGCAAGGTTCATGTGTTGTGATTCCTGCTCATCCTTTCTCCTGGGTCTCCCTCTCCATGGCCATGTTCATTCAAGAAGAGGGAGATTCCTGAGTGTTCCAGATGAGAAGAGAACATCTGTTCCCTATAAGGGTCTGTTGCATAATGAATCCCTGGATGATACCTAGAAACTGGGTTCCTTCTATTGAATGTCATGTCAACAACAGGTTCCTATCATGTCTCAGTCTGTGAAAGAGACAGTATTGTAGTAAGACATGGAAAACCCAAACTTCTGAGTTAGTTCAACTGCATAATTCTTAAAAATGCAAAATTAAGTTCTCACACAGATCGGAAGTATTTCTCACTTTCAGAAATTGTTTCTACAAACATGAACGTCCTCAAATCCATCCTCAGTGGTTCATGCCTAAGTCAGGTCAGCACTGGCTTTGGGAGTAGTGGGATATGTGGTGAAGTTACAATCTTTATAACAAGTATAGCAAAGTCAGTGCAGCCCTGTTTCCAACTATGGTCTTAGATCTGGGATGGCCCCAGTGACAATGCACAGCAGCTTCCGGTAGTGCTGTGTCCTCATCACAACTGCAGCCACCCCACATGGACCACCAGCAGAGAACTCTGCCCTGCTCATTCATCAGATAGTTAATGAGAGTCTAGAATGTGCCAAGCTCTGGGCTTAGGCACCTAACAGGTGCCCATAAATATTGTGTGGTATGCTTAAGTTACCATACCAAAGGTCTAAAAGTAGCTCATTGATCATTTAATAATCCATCTAGGTTGTCCTAAAGAAATGCTGCTTCATGCCTCTTAACAAGTCAGACTTGGAGGAGAATTGCTTATTTGTTTGTGAGTATATTTTTTCAGTGACAGCTGTTCTTTTAAGGCCTTGGGAGCAGCTATTTAATTTTGAGTAGTCAGAAATGGTTCCATCTAGTCAGCTGTGAGAATTATGGCAGCCCTTTAATGAGTTTTCATTATTTACATTTCTCAAAAGCTGAAGTGGCTAAATTTACAGCCAGAAATCTGTAGGGTATGGATGTTTCGAACACTTTCAGTTATCATGTAGGTGTGTCTACTTGCAAAAGACAGGTTATAGCTGATTTGACCAATTAGAGTGTCATATAGAGTTTTTCCTTCTAATCTTTAAAAAGTAGGTACTAGTTAGGTACGCAAGTATTACTAGTAAAGAAAATGACTAGTAAATTAGGAATGAAAATGAAGTACACTTTTATTAGGAGGTAACAAATAAAATGTTTTCCTTTCATGAGTAAATATTCCAACTTTATTAGCTGTTCTCAGTTTTCTTTTGATGATTTATAGTCTAGTTTTAGCTGCTTAATTATAAAATCATAGAAGATTGGCAGGACTTTAAAAATTCGCTTTGATTTCTTTTCTATATTATGGCTGCAACTGTTTATATCCAAAGGAAAAATGATGCCATTTATCAAAACCTGTGTTGTCTGTTGCATCCAACACCACCTGGAGTTAATGTGGGGTCTAGCTAAGCTAAAACATGAATTTGACCAGGAGAGAAAGGCTTCTAATAAAAGCAGCCTTCTCCTTTACATTTAATATGTCTTCTAATATGGCAGCAGGCTGCCAACCTGTCTTATTATAATTTAATAAACATTGAAGTCAGGATTTGCACGTGATAGCTCTTAGGGGATAATGGGGCCATGTCAGTTCACTGGGAATCAGAAAAGGCAAAACCAACTTGTCTGAAAAATTCACTCTGAGAGCATTAAAATCATTAAGAACTATTACAAAGCAACCCAAAATGCAGACTATACTTCTTGTATGCATGCATATACACTTAATTGGCTACCTTGGTGGATGAATGGCTACTCAATGCTTTTCATTTTCCCAAAACTGAGATTCCCAAATAATCCTATAAAGTGATAGTCATAAGCAACTACAGCTTGTCTTAGTTTGACTCTGTTGGTAATTCTTCATATAGATCTGCTGCTCAACCTGAAATTTTGAGGCTTTTGCCCAAACTGTCAAAATAAAGTTAATAACATGGGTTTTCAGACTCCACATAGAATGAAGAAGGGAAAGACAAATTTCACTGGAAATCAGTAGGCTTCAGAATTACTAATTCCATTTTTCTAATGGCTTTTATTTCAGTCTTTCATCTTTAGAATATGTTTTATTTACTGAATTGCAGAACAAGCTTGTCATTATGTTTCTCTTAGTCCAGAGAAATGTGCTGTTTCCATCCTTATTTGTTTCCTATGTTTTACTCTGCATAATCGAATTTCATAATGATACAAAGTAGGCCATAAGGGCTGTTGCTACATTTTCTTCCAGTGTTCTCTAAGCCTATCATGTTTCCCACAAATATCCAGTTTATTTGACCTCAGTCATCATTTTTAACTTTAATGTACAATTTTCCCATAAGAGCTCAAATTCTTTGCATCATTTCCTACTCTTGCTGTAAGGATAATGGCTGTAGCAGGAAAAGATACCGTTTTAAGGGTTTTCTCATGCATACTGCATTCCTGTTTGTGTCTGTCCATTTTCTATTCCACACCTCTTGAAAAGTAACATGTTTTATTATATGTTGGGCTCTATTTTCCCTCTCCACACCTTTGCCTTATTTCAAATAAGAATGCTATGAAGATTTTATAGGTACATTCCTCAAAAGTAATATAGCCAAGATAATAGTTGAAATATCTCAGTATCTAAAGTCCTACTCTAACTCAGCATAGAGAGATTTTAATCATCAGTACCTGAGTTATAGAATTTCAGAGCTAAAAGGAAACTTAAACATCTTAGTTCAGCTCTTTAACAGATGACAAAACTAGAGTCTAGGAAGGTTTTATGCATTGCTCCAGATGATAAAACCAGCTCTTTGCTGAGCTGAACTTTGAAATCTGATTGCCCCAAATCCCAGGTTATTAAAAGAAAAAGACATATGGTGTTAATATAACTGTTCCATTAAATTTGTGAAAAGCAGAATTACTTTTTTATTGTTTCTATAAAAATGATGCATGCTCATATATGAAAATTTCACATAATACAAGAAGAAAGCAACAGATAACCCTAAATTATTCTCCCAATATAATTAATGTTACCATATAATGACCATTTTAAATACTGAAATGAATAGGCACAGATAAAAGGATATATATATATATATACACACATATATATACATATAAATATAGTGATAAAAAGAAAATGAGAAAAAGAATAGGAAGAATGAAATAGCTATAATGGGTTTATTCTAGATATGCTATTTTTAATTACAAAGTTTAATTTTACTTGAATTTAACAGCAGTGAAATGAATTTACAGAACTTAAAATGAAGTAAAACTAAAGAAATAGCTGAGCTTCAAATTAAGTGTTTCTCCACATAAGCTATGTTAAGTTCTTTAAAATGTTTCTCCACCACAAGCTATATTAAGTTCTCTAGAATGTATGTGCTTTTAAGAAAAAGATTATAAAAAACATTGAAACTAAGTTGCTAGCTTTCAAACGTGTTTTTATTTTACAAATTACCAATTGTGTTTCCTTTTTATAAATGTTCAGTTGACTCTTCTAACAAAAATAAGATTAGAAAATTCGTTTACTCCTATTTCCCAGGTTTTAAACATTATATTATTTTTACATGATCAAGATAGAGAGCATTTACATATAAATTATATATAAATTATATATAATTCCCTCTTAGTTGTAGGTCTAAACAGAGGCAGTATTTCCTTTACCAAGGTTTCTTCATTCCTGAGGTCTTCATATTGCCCTGTCTATTGGTTGACTATTTGCAGTCATCCATTATGTTTTTGAAAGATGCATCTTGATGTCTTTTACCAGAGTTCTTCTCTGCTTGAGAACGTCTGTCTGTTGCCTGCATGCTTGAAAGACACTTTCGTCAGGGATATCAGCTTTTTGGGTCGCATTTTCTTTACCTGAGCACATTTCATCTGGCGTTATTTTCTCTGTTCTATATACTATATGCTAATCTGTGTTTTTATTTTGTTCATTATATGGTTGTTTCTTCTACTGGGGCTTTCATTCCAATAGTATTTTTGTTTCTTCCATTTCTTGCTTGAGTTCTGGCTCACTTTTTTCTTTTTAAGCAGATTGGAGTCAGAAGGGGATGGAGAGAATAATGGTACTGATATTTTGTTTTTCAATCAACTACTTTCATTTTGGAATACTTTCAGGCTGCATTTTTGGCTCTCAGTGTAATTTTTCGCTGAAAGCAGACACAATGTGTTGGGTTAAAGGAACTGAGGCAGGCCTGTAGGTGTGGGGCTTTATGTTCCTGTGACCGGGACATGGGCTGTGTTTGCTGTTGGTGGCAGCTGTGCATGAAAGGCTAGAACTTCCTCTACGGCCCTTGTTTTGGTCTCCTCTGTTGCCTTGGGTTTTCCTAGAGACTTTTTTCAATAGAGTCTGAGGCTTGCAGTTCTTTTAGCTTCAATGCCCTGTTACACTGATGTGGTGTAAGGAGCGGTGGGAGGGGAAGCCTTCTGTCACCTTTGGTTGGTCTCAGTCTTTTGGTGAGCCTGAGTGGGGCACTTCAATCCCCAGGTTGATTAGGCTTTGGTGAAACCCAAGCTGGTTCAATTCTATAAAGAGCTTCCCTTGAGAATGGGCCTTGTTAGGGAGACAGGGATCGGGGTATTTCAGAATGGTTACTTTTTCCTTCTTCCTTCCAGAACCAGGGGATTTTTCTCTCATCTTCACAGAATGTGCTGGGGCTCCTGGAGGTAAAACTCACAAAAGTGTGCAGACTCCCTGCCCCCAGCGCTTTTGACTCTCACACCAGTCTACACCGAGCCTCTAGCAATTCATCAACTATGGTTTAATGTGTTCCTGCAGGGCTCCAGCTGCGGGCTTCCCTGCCTCCTAAGCTGGGATCCTCTGTCTCCACCTGTCTGTCTCTCCAGTTCGGGGACAACGGTTTGCCCTGTGACCTCAATTCTCCGATGGAGCTACAGAGTTGTTGGTTTTTAGTTTGTTGAGTTTTTTGTCTTGTGAGGGCAGGTGTGGTGGCTGCCAGAAACCTGATCAGAAATCAGAAGTCCTATTTGAATAGTCTAAATTTATAGGAAAAAATGTGAAGTTAGCAGAGCTTTCATATCCCATATCAGTGTGCCCTGTTGTTAGCAACTTATATGTATAGCAACTATAGTACATTCATCACAACTATGGAACCCATACTGGTACATTATTATTATTAACTAAAGCCTGTATTTTTGAGATTTTTCCTAATTTTTGCCTAATGTCCCTTTTCTGTTCCAAGATACTGTCCAAGATGCTATATTATATTTAGTCATTATATCTCCTTAGGATCCTCTTGGCTGTGACAGTTTCTCATAATTTTTCCTTGTTTTTAATGACTTCGACAAGTTTTGAGGAATGCTGGTCAGGTATTTTGCAGAACGTCCCCAGTTGGTATTTGTTTTTCTCATCACCAGAATAGAGTTACGGGTTTGGGGGAGGAAAGCCATGGAGGTGAAGTGCCTTTCTCATCCCTGCATGTAAAGGATACACACCCCACAGTATGACTTGCCAGTGTACATACTGGTCTTGGATGCCTGGCTGAGGTTTCTCCAGGTTTCTCCACTGGAGCATTACTTGATCTGTCTGCTTTCTACTCTGTACTTGTTGGGAGGAAGTCCCTGTGCACAGCAAGTGCTGTAGTATTGGGGAGGCATCCTCCACTTTCCTGAGCGTAGAGTATCTACATAACTATTTGGAATTCTGCCTGGGAGGCTTGTCTGTCCTTTCCCATTTCAATATATATTCAGTTGTTTATCCAGTCATTTTATTTTGGGTTATAAGCTAAGACTATTCTCAAAATTTTGTTTTTCACTTTATTCTGGTTTCAGCCATTAGGAGCTCTTTCCATTGGCACCGTTGTTCCTTTATTACTCCCCCATCATTGTGCTTTTGTTTATGAGCACTTCTTATTTAATAGCAGTGGAGATGCTTCAGGCTTATATGTCATACTCCCTGCCCCAGCCCTAGAATCGGCCATTTCTCCAAGAGCTGGCTCACTTTCCTGCTCTTTTTTCCCCCTTAGTCTCTTCTCTCATCTGGTATATTTGGCCAACCCTTCTTGTCCTGTATGTTCTTTATCTGCCTTTTGCTTATGATTCATTCAGGATCTCCTCACCCACCCTTTTATTCATAGTCACAGGTTTGGCTCCTTCTAATTAGTATCTCATCTTTAAGTGCAGTGGCCTGTGTTGGGGGAAAACACCAGTGTGTCATGGGGCAAAGAGGGAACATATACTGGGGCGAGGGGAGGTAGAAAGCTACACATACCTGAATTTTGGCCTGGAACTTTTCTTAACTTTTCTCCATCATTTTTTCTCTTTTGCTTTGATCACATGTTCTCTTATTTTCTGGTGTTCACAAGGGCATGGGTTCACTAGCTTTGCCAATAAAGCCAAATACTTCCTTCTGGCCTTTTTTCCCTCTGACTCTGAGCTCCTCCACATTCTTCCTCCTGCAGCCCTTGCCCACCTTTCCATTTGCTATGGGCAGTGCCTACCTGCCCCCTTCCCCAGATTCAGTCTCTTTAACCACAGGCCGTGGAATGCCTGGGCGTTTGGATCCTGCTTTGACGGACAGCTCATGGTACCGGCCGTCTGGAGGTGAGGAGGCTTGTGGCAGCCCCCTGCCTTGTCCCCTCCTCTCAGTGCTTTCTCTGGGTGCTGCCTGGCCTGCAGTGTGGGCAGGAGACACAGTGTGGCCTTTACTTCACCTGTTGTTGCTTTTCGTGCTCTTGAAGGAGATGAGGAGAGCAACTAAAGCTCTGCCGTCTTCTATCGGAGCTGTTCCTTCAGATTTTATGGTCTGTGGGAAGATTATTTTTCTTGTAATCACACTTTTCAACAGGAGATTCTCTCCACAAAGTTTATGAGGGGAAATGATCATGCTTCCTCTTTATGAAAATGGATTCTTCTAGAAAGAAAGAAAATTATTTTTCCCTCATTACTGAATCCCAAGTATCTTGATAACTTTTATAGGAATCAGGAATATTTGTCCAAGTTCCTTTAGAATTTAGTTACTTTGAGGAATAGAGAACTTCAGGGATTTTACTTTTTAGAAATGTAGGGCACTGTATTAACTTTGTCAGAGTTTACAAAGGAGATCAAAAAGGAGGCTTTCCTCCCTTACAGATTGTCATTTACTTTTCCTGACAACATTTATCATGGAAATCAAATCTAGACCATCTGCTAGATACAGAAATGAAGCAATAAAAATGAAAATTTGTAAATATAAAGAACTTACAGAGAAATGAAATTGTCTAGATAATATAATTGATTTTATTTTAAGTTTTCTGTTTAACATGATAAACTAACCAAACAAACAACAAAAAAAAAGATATTGACGTGTGTAGGTCAGGAGTGGAGAAGTCAGGGACAAGTCAGAATTGTTTCCATCTGAGCCTCTCTTGTCTTCTTAGTTTGTTGGACATACTATTTTTCAGACATCAATACTTTCAGCAAAATAGAAGAGATTTTTCTTTTGGCTCTCCAGGCATATTATTTGTACTGACCACTGACTGACTCTTTCAATCTTGGTAAATTATCCATTTTTAAAAATGCTTGGACAGTTTAAATAGTTCATAATCGAGAATTCTACCAAACATTCAAAGATTTAATACCTTTCCTCAAATTCATCCCAAAAGTTGAAGAGGAGGGAACATTTCCAAATTCATTTTATAAGGCCACCATTACCCTGATATCAAAACCAAACAAGGTCACCACTGAAAAAAAATTATAAGCCAATATGCCTGATGAACATAGATGAGAAATCCTGAACAAAATATTAGCAAACTGAATTCAACAATAAATTTAAAAGATGATATACCATGATCAAGTGGGGTTTACCAGGGATGCAAAGATGGTTCAACTTCCACAAATCAATCCACATGATATACCATATTAATAAAATGAAAGATAAAAATCATTTCATCATCACAATATGTGTGGAGAAAACATTTGACAAAATTCAACATTCATGGTAAAAACTCTCAAGGGGGATGTAAAGGGAAGATACCTCAATATAATGAAGGCCATATATGACAAACCCACAGCTAATGAACTATTCAACAGTTAAAAATTGAAAGCTTTTCCTCTAAGATTAGAAACAAGGCAAGGATGCCCACTCTCACCACTTTTATTCAACAGGGTATTGGAAGTTCAGCAAGAAAAAGAAATAAAAGGCAGCCAAATTGGAAAGGGAGAAGTAAAATTGCTAGTATTTGCAGATGACAGGATACTATATATATAAAGAAACCTAAAACCTCCACCAAAAGACTCTTATATCTAATAAAGGAATTCAGTAAAGTTTTACAATAAAACCTCAATATACAAAAATCTGTTGTTTCCATACACTAATAACAAACTATCTGATAAATCACAAAAAGAATCCCATTTATAGTTGCCTCAAATAGAAAAATACATTTAAGCCAGGAGGTGAAAGACATGTACACTGAAAACTTATAAAGCACTGATGAAAGAAATTGAAGAAGGTAAAGATTTTCCATGCTCATGGATAGGAAGAATTAATATTGTTAAAGTGCCCATACTACCCAAAGCAATCTACAGATTCAGTTCAGTCCCTATTGATATTTCAGTGGTATTTTCCACAGAAATAAAACAGTCCTAAAATTTATATGAAACCATAGGAGACCCTCAATAGCCAAAAAAATCTTCAGAAAGAAAACAAAGCTGAGGCATCACAACTCTTGATATCAAACTATGATACAAATCTATACTAATCAAAGCAGTACAGCACTGAAATGAAAACAGATTCATAGATCAATGGAACAAAATAGAAAACCCAGAAATAAACCCACCTAGATGAGGTCAATTGATTTACAACAAAGGAGACAAGAATATGCAATGGGGAAAGGATAGTCTCTTCAATAAATGGTGTTGGGCAAATTGGACAGCTACATGCAAAGAAGGAAGCTGGACCACCACTATCTTATGCCATACACAAAAATCAACTCTAAGTGGATTAAAGACTTGAACATAAGACCTGAAACCATGAAACTTCTACAATAAAATATAGGGGGTTAGCTCCTCAGCATAGTTCTTGGTGATGATTTTTTTCATATTTAACATGAAAATAAGTCAACAAAAGAAAAATAGGTGGGACTACATCAAACTAAAAAGCTTAATTATAGCAAAAGAAACCACCAACAAAATGAAAAGACAACCTACTAACTGGGAAAAGATATTTGCAAATCATATATCCAATAAAGGGTTAATATCCAAAATACATAAACAACTCATGCAACTCAGTAACAAAAAAATAATGATTAAAAAATAGACAGAGTACCTGAATAGAATAATTTCCAAAGAAGACATGTAAATGGCCAACAGGCACTTGAAAAGATGGTTAACATTGCTAATCAGCAGGGAAATCCAAATCAAAACCACAGTGAGATATCACCTTATACTTGTCAGAATGACTATTATCAAACAGACAAGAAATAAAAAGTGTTGACAAAGATGTGGAAAAAAGAGGACCCTTGTGCATTGCTGGTAGGAATGTAAATTGGTGTAGCCACTATGGAAAGCAGTAGGTCCCTCAAATAATTAAAATAGAGTAATATATAATGGATTCAACAATTCCATTTCTGGGTATTTAACCAAGAAAAAAATTGATTGGAAAAGATATATGCACCACTATGTTTATTGCAACATTATTTACAATAGGAAAATTATTTACAAATACAGTCATAAAAAAGAATGAAGTCTTGTCATTTGGGACAACATAGTTGGACCTTGAAGGTACTATGCTAAATGAAGTAAGTCAGAAAATGCAAATACTACATGATTTCACTTATAAGTGGAATCTAAAAAATAAAACAAAACAGATTCATAGATACAGAAACAGAGTGGTAGTTGCCAGAAGGTAGAAGGGTTAGTGGTAGGTGAAGGGGTCAAGTGGTACAAACTTCCAATTATAAAATAAACATGAGTGAAAAGGACCAAATAGTACAAACTTAAAGTAATAAAATGAGTCATGGGGATGTGAAGTGCAGCAGGGGGAAGACAGTCAGTACTGTTTTAACTTTGGTGACATATGGTGACTAGACATATTGTGATGAGTGCAGTTACACAAATGTCAAGCCACTGTTGTACACATGAAATTAAAATAGTATGTCAATTATACTTTAGTAAAAAAATAATAATTTACAACCAGAAATGAAGCCTACAGAGGATTGCTTTTGTCGTCTATATTAAAGTAAGTGAGGTAGTCTCTTTGCACTTAGGCAGAGAAAAAGTTCAGGCCTGTTTTCTACCCCAGGTTTCTAAATTTTTCTAAGGATTTGTATAATAGAGTTTCCCCTTGAGCAAGTGTGGGTTAGAGGTGCTGACCCACACACAAAAATCCACATACAACTTTTGAATCCCCAAAAGCTTAACTACTAATGGCCTACTGTTGAACAAAAGCCTTACCAACAACACGAATAGTCAATTAGGATCTATTTTATATGTTATATGTCTATAAGATACGTATTCTTACAATATTGTATTCTTACAGTAAAGTAAGCTAGAGAAAAAAAATGTTTTTTCAAATTGTTGCATATCTCCAAAAAATTTTACAATATGTTTATTGAAAAAAATACATGTGTAAGTGAACCTGCACAGTTCAAGTCCATGTTGTTCAAGGGTCAGCTGTATTACTATCTTAGGAATGAAGCAACAATTCCATTCCTCTTTCCCGTAATCCAAGTAAACACTATGATGGTCTTTTTTTTCTTTCTGGAAGATGGGCTGATTCATATGCCTGAGTGTGGCTATATGTTCTATGTCAACAACAGTTGGTCCCAATGGCTTCCTGTGCCACCTGCCCTCAGGCCCACCTCCTTGAAGTGTTTTATGCAGGTATCCACCATGTTCCAAAAAGTCACATCACTTCCTACAAGATGAAAGACCTACATTAGTATGGTAGTGGCTTTTTTTGTAAAGATGAAAATCCTCGTAGAGTCTCTTTCAGTTGCTGCACATAATGACGTGGGTCTCACCAGCATGAGGGAGAGCCATGAAGGTGGGCAAGGAAGAGTTTCCACTGTATGATACTGTTTACATGAAATTTAAAAATAGGAAGAACTAAACCATGCTGTTAGAAGTCAGTTGGGCTAGCATCCGCCTTTGTAGGGGCAAGGAGGGAGTGGCCAGGAGGGAGTGCTTGGCGGGTTCCCAAGGTCCCAGGTGTGTTCTGTTTCTTGATCTAGATGGTGGTGATGTTGGGTTGAAATGTTGAAAATTCATCAAGTTATTTGCCTATGATATGTGCATTTTCTTGGATGTATACCCTAAGTTTTTAAAGTATTGTATATACAGAAGCTAGTTCTTAATTTTGACTCCCACTGCAGTAATATAAATTTAAATCAACTAAGAGATTTACATATGTATAAAATAGGAATTATGTGGCATATTGTGACCTATATTATGGTAGAAATGTTGTTAATTTTTTCTTGATAATGCTTCTTTGGCTTCTAAGTTTGTCTGAACCCAGTAAGGTGAGGAGAGGAGATAGTGAATTTCAACAACACCAGCCATTACTGCTGCTTAATACACATTCTACCAAAGCAACCCTGGCTGGTCAGGTTTTCACCAGATTGTAGAGCTCTTTCTTGCCTCAGAGTCTATACTAAAACTTGTCTTTTTATTATGATTTTTGTATCATAGAAGCATAAAGAAGAGAAGCATAAAGAAAATAACTCTGAAATTCCAAACCTGGCTAAAACAAATTCTGAGCTTTATTCTCTAGGGAACCAGGTAAAAAGATTCAAGGAGAAGCCCCCTTTTCACCCAGAAAGTCTGTATCGGCAGTAGTTGCTGAGAAAAGGCAATATGGAATATTTGAGAACCTTAGCATGGTCTAAGAGCTGCTTCACACAGTGTTCAGTTGAGTCTTAAAATTCTCATCCCTACCCAAAAATAATTAAATTCTAGTATAAGAAGAGGACTAAAAAAAGATCAAACTTGCGTTTTAAAATATAAAACTTATGAAACACCATCAGGCAAAGTGTCTCCTGTGTTGTCTTAGATGAAATATTGACTAAGGCCTGTCCTTCTGTTGAGTTCCCGTCGCCCTGCCTTCTCATTCAGCCATTGTGGAATCTTGCTCATCTGTCCCACGTCATGGTTGGTGGCAAAGCAAGGCAGGACCTACCATCATAAACGTCTAACCTCTTTCTTTTTTTCAGCCCATGGTAGAGATTCCAAATAATAGATTAATAATAGCTCAAAGGTCATAAGTGTGATATTAATACATCTCTTATAAAATATGTATTTCAGCTTGCTACCCTTGAATTTCCTCCGAAAAAATTATTTGGAAACAAGGATGAACGTGTGATTGCTGAGAGGCGAAGCCACTTAGAGGTAATAGAATTAAGCTCTTCTTTCTCTTTGTGTAGATTTGCTGATTGACCAGTGAGTAGTCCTGTCAAACACTATTGAGTCTTGTTCATGAGTGTGAAGGCGTTCCTTTCTTAACGCATGAGATGGCAACAGTAGATTATAAAGTAATAGTATTCATTTACTTAAAATACAAGTCCTTATCCCCTCTGGTCTAGCAGAACATTTTTCTGTTTTTTTTTAAGGAAATAAATTTATTCCAAGGGTTAGGAAACAGGCTGTGGGTGAGAACTAATATTCACCATAAACAGATGGTATGTAATACAAGATGAGGTACAGAGCTTACTGCAAAAACTTGAATTAATTAACTAAAGATTTATTGTTATTGCATCATTGCAACACTTTTTCAAGATAGTTAGAGCAAAAAGATACATACCTATTTTAATCACAATAAGGTTTTCTTCACTTTGACTTAATCTTCTGAGCCAGCTGCTTGTAGATCTGGGTTCCACACAACTATTGTTTTTCCGACTGCCTCGCTGACAGTGCACATTGTTGACTGCTTTGCACACTTTGCAGTTCCTTCCAGGATAGAGTTGCTTGTTTGTTTGAAATCTGATGCTGACAAGGCTGAGTCTGTGCTGAGGCCTGTTTATAGGTTTCTCGTTGTTGGCTACTCTCTTGTTATTGTGAGCCACTGAGGCAGCAGGGTAAGATTAAAAATAGCTCATTGCAGTCTGGTGTCAACAAGCTTTCAGGAGCCTCTGAAAGTCCTCTTTGCTACTTCTCTTAGAGGTATAATACTAAGACCTATTGCAAACAAAATCAAGTAAGAGAAGGCCCAAGAGAACCCTTTCTGAATTGTGAGGTATTGCATAAAAATTAGGTATTATTCTTATCCCTAATAATAGCCAGTTTGAAATGGCTGCCCATAGGGCCCACTTAATGCCAGTGAATGTCTAGAGGCTGGAGGTTCTAGTGAAGGAAGAGGGGGAGAAGCGGGAGATGTGCCGAAACTGAAGACTGGGAAGTTGTGGTCCATGAGGGGCAATTTGGAGCTTTGAGCTCCTTAGTATAGGGCTACTATGAGGAAAGATGAGTTTCAGGGTATAGCCATCCTTACAGGCACTTGGGCAAAGCTACAAGAGTGACATGTTGGACTGGTAGCTACTAAGACTGAGCTCTGGATGGGTCATTGCAGGCTTCTAAAAAGCACCCTGTGCGATGGCATGATGCTCACACAACTGAAGAATTTGCCATCAAGGGAAAGGTTATTGTGGTGAGCCTACTTGATCAGGTTCTCTTAAAGGTTTGATTGTATCATATAAAAATGTAAAATCAACAAGAGAACTAGTGATGGTTTTCTTTATCAACACTTTGCCTGCCTCAGTTGTCTAGATCTGTCTTAAATGGAAACATGGAGAATGCTATTCTGTCAAAACAAGTCTGTAAAGCAACAGGAAGTAGACTGTTGTCATCCCTTGCTACTCTGGGCTCTAATTAAACCCGCATGGTGCCCAATGGGACCACAACAGGTGGGGCGTTTTTTGTGCAGTGCATTTGTGATTTCAGCTCTTAGTGACTCATCTTTCTGTTCTAGCTTCGAGAGTCAGAGCAAAGTTCAGGGCACTCTTTCAGCCTTGGTACTTGAGGTGGACCTGTGTTTGTTCTTTCAGCACATCCTACTTAATCATTTGACCCTAGTAAGCCATCAACTGTTGATGAATAGAGGTTTGTGTTAACTTCTCTACCTAGTCAAGGATCCCTTCCATTGCCTGAGACTGTTATTTACCAGGAGTATTAGCCTTTATGAAATGTATTCCATATCTTGTAGAAATAGACACTTACATGTTAAAGTAAATGTATTTTACCTAATATTGACTTAAACCTTAGCATATTATGTTCTTTTCAAGGAGCAAGTGTAATTCAGCTTTACTTTATTGAAAAATTAATCTGAGATTCTTGGGTTAATTTCCTGCGACTGTTGTGACTTTTTTAAAAATCTAGTATCCAATGTCATTGTTTGAATTAGTGTAATTTCATGTGAAAATTACCATATGTACTTCCTCTGAACTTCCTATTGATTTAATTGAGTATATATACATGTATTTAATTCTTAATACATACTGGAGACAGTGCTAGGCATTATATAGAATATAAAGATAAATGAGACATTTCTTTCCCTCTAAGAGCATATGTTTAAATTCCTTTATGAAACTTTACCTAGAGATAAAAGTGAATACATAAATGCATACAAAAGGATGGATTTCAATAGACCACACTTGTGCTAGTGCACAATACTATACACAGTGTTTGCTCAAAAGGAATTATATTTTTAAAATCCAGAAATGTGACTTTATAAACCTCCTTAACCTAAGTGAACTTTATAAAGCACTTATTTTAAGCAGGCATTTAGGTGTGTTTTGGTCTGCCTTGCTATTAAAATATTTCTAAGATTTGGACTTTGTGTTTGAGTTTATCACCAAAAAGTATAAAATATTCTCACATTAAAAGACATAGACACCATGTTGGCACTTTCTAAATTATATGAGTTAAATCTGTTAAAATTATTAGTCGTAAAAATGACGGTAGTAACAGAAATTCCTGTCATGAGGTGTTTTGGAGATGAGTTTACTAATCTTGGAAAGGAATGTGCGTGTCAGGGTGGTGGTAATGGTGTGGGGGCCTTGGGACTGTAGCACGAGACATAACGCACCCTAAGAGGCAGAAGTGTGAGTAAGGAGTGAGGATGGTCGGGTTGGTGGCAGAGTATGTACTTGGACTCCAGCACTGTCTCTTACTGATAAACTTATCTTGGCCACACACACACACACACACACACACACACACACACCCCAACTTTAGCTTATGCTTGGGGTCACTTTTTCCAGGATCTGGCCTCTTACTGGTTTGCATTTCAAGTACAAATGCTGCCTGGCACTTTGTTGAGAAAGAGCCACAGTGTCTTTGGAGGTTTGTCTGATGGGTGGATCTGGTGCTGCTGGCATCACGGCCCTGCAAGAAGCAGTCCAGTGTCAGTGCGTGTGTCGTGGGCAGACCCTGCTGTCAGGCAGTCTGAGGATTGTGGAAGCAACACTTCCCGTGGAGCACATGCTTCCCGGGTCCATCCATCCCTCCTTGTAACCCAGACAGCGGCCCAGGAGACATATGCTGGCAGATAAAGTGGTGGAGGTAACAGAAAAGGAATACATCAGTCTGTGCCTGACGAGTTGGTCTGGGGAGAAAGGCCCTTTCTACTCTTTATGACTCCAGAAACGATTGATATTAGGTAGATCCATAAGAAACTGCCACATTATTGTAGGTCAAAAATGGCAGGACATTGGCAGATCCCTGCACTTGCCCATCCAGCTGCTGCTGCTGCCTCATGCTGACCAGGTGTTTCTCTGAGTACCCAGCATGGGTGAGACGCTTCTGCATCAGGTCACTTCTTCCTCCCAGCCTGCTTTTCTGGTGAGCTCTATTATTATCTCCATTTTACATGTGAGGAAAATAAAGTCTTGGGGAGGGCAGAGGTCTTAAAACCAGTAAGTGGCAAAGCCTCTGTTCACACGAGAGTGTCTTTCAGAGCAAACCCTTCTCTTCATAAGCAGCATACTAAGTTTGCAATCAAGTTGGGTCTTCTTGTAAAGAAATATCATTTCCTTTAAAGAAATATCATCTCCCAGCATTATTATCACAATGTTAACTAAGATCCATTGCCTCATTATTGATTCTTAAATACCATTTTATTCATTTAGCAATTATTGAGTACCTGCTCTGTGCCATGCAGGGTTGTAGAACTGAAGAAACTCTAGAGGAGCACAGTGTCCCTCCTCATCTCTTAACTGACCATGGCTACAGGGATGGCCTTTGAATAGCACCATGTCTACTTTTGATTAAAGAGAAATGTTTATTTTAATTGTTGACTTTTAAATATTGACTTCATGGCTCACCAAAGGTTCTGAATCTCAACTGCTTGTGGCTTTATTTTTAAAGCATATCTTTATGCTTGATGTCACATTATTCCTATGTAGATTTATTTCCTATCTGAACTACTGAAGAATATAAACTCAGAATATCTTTAATGAGATTTTTGTGGCTTTAAATATTATGAGTATTATATGTAAATATATAGAGAGTATATTATATGTATATCTAAATGGATATTGAATTGAGTTCTAATAGGTGAAATGCGGTATGGTATTTATTAGCAATAGGCCTTAAACATGATTCTAGAATATACTGCTTTTCAAGCTGCAGTGATAAAGAACCAGTTATTTACACTCCATCATTTATCAGTACTTCTGCTAAATGAATGAGGATTAATTACTAAAACATGAAATGAGAAAATGAAATACAAAGGTCATACAAAGTACAAGCACAATTCTTTTTTCTTTAAAAGTACTCTGTTCAGTTTCAATAAAAATATGTAAAAAAGGACATTTTGAGTAGCACTGCTCTAGAATGTCCATGAATCCTCACATCACCTCTTTAAGACTCCTGTTACTCTCTTGCTTTTATCAAAAGGATATTTTTATGTCTCAATCTTCCCTATTGTCCTCTTAAGTTATTGAAGGCAGCAGAACCCACATCTCATTGAATTCTTAGGCTTCCATGATATTTCACACATGCTTCATATTCCCAGAATTACTCACTGAATTATCAGAAAATCTGCCCACGTTAGCCCCACATTAATGAGTTTTTTTGTTTTGTTTTGGTTGACTGATGAGAGGTGCATTTTTGGTTGCTAATTTCAGAAAACATTATCATCTACTTGGAAACATTTCTACTAATCATCTTGATAGTCTATCATTTCAAACAATAGCTGAAATTAATGAAAATAAGTGAAATCCTCTAAAACTATAAAGCTTTCAATAATAATACAACCACCTTTGGAAGTAAGAACCTGATAAGTTTCTAGGAAGGTTTCTTTAAAGTACTAGAGAATGCAGCACCCCAAGGCCACTTCATTCTCCCTTTCCCATTTTCGTATCACAAGCTAAGGAAGGGTAAGAAAAGTAATGTGGTAGTGAAGTGTGTGCTGTGGGCCTTGGAGCCGGTCATCCTCATTTTGAATCCTGGTCCCATTCCTTGGGAGTTATTTAATGTCACTTAAACAGTTCTCTCATCTGTGAAATGAGGGTAAATAATGTCACCACCTTCCTCTGGTTGACCTGAGGATTAAATGAGATCATGTGCATGAACATGGAATCTGGTACAGAGGAAAACACTCAAAAATATTAATTGGCATAATGATGATGCTGAAGGTGGTGGTGATGGTGGCAGCAGCTACAGTGACACCAGTGGTGGGCCTCCTGGCACATTCAGATGTGCTTCACAAGCCAAGGAAGGATAATGGAGCACCGCCTGCCAGCAGTCATACAGTGTAACAATGTGCATATCTGCTGGTCACGTACACTTAGTTGCAAAGTCAGTTTCTGAGGGCAAAGACACTAACATTATGTGAGGTTTGTCTGATGGGTGGATCTGGTATTTCTGTTCCTGGTTATCCGGTTATTCACCTTATTCCTGGTGATACCTAGAAGATATCAGGAATCTCTTGTTATAATACCAGCCTTTCTTTCAGTCTGTCCAGTCGTGATCTGAAAAACAGGTGTTTTCTGATGCTTTAATTCATTGTTGAACCATTGTCCAGTGTGAAAAAAGATGAGAGGCACAGGATCAGTATGAAATGAGCATTTCCTTCACATTTACATGTTACTCATAGCTGGTTAGTTCTCTCAGCATGTCTCCTGCATGTCTCCTGGGTCACTGACTGCACGACTGCCCACTGTAGAGCCCCCAACTCACCTGCTGTATCCCTTGAGCTTCTGCTTGTGAAAATTGACAAATGTCAATGCCTTTTGGCAAGTAACTACAGAAGTATACCTGTTTTTTCACAATGTTAGATTTATCGGCTCACTGCACCAAGGGAGAACGTATACCGTGAGAAGCATGGGGGCATCTCAGCAAGATGTTCCAAAGAATTTAGGGTGGAGTTTGAGTTTGTTTTAGGTATTGGGGAGAGTACAAGGAAGTGAGGCTTTGCTCTAGATTGGATGCTGCGCTGACTCTAAGATTGGGTGTTTTAATAATTCTTATCTAGAAGGCAAGAAAAGAGTGAGGTTAAAACTATGATAGGTAAAAAAAGTAGTCAATCACATTCGCCAGAATATGGATATTTAATCATATTTGTGGTTTGAACAGTGTTCACATTTTTGTTTCTATTCAAATATGGGGTGGAGTGGTTCTTTTTTTTTGTCTTGCTCCCTCATCAGAGTAGCCTTGTGGGTGTTAGTACTTTCTTTGAAGTTGTTTATGGTTGACAGGAGAACACTGCACCTTAGCTGTGAGTGCCAGGCCAGTTCCTAGCTGCTTTTCTTTTCTCTTTCTTATAATAATCAGATGCCCAGAGTTTACAGGTATCACCCTTTCTAATGGAAACAGTGAACTGAATGAAGAGTTGTTTCCAAAATAAAGTCTTAATAGTTCAAAATGCTGTATCTGCCAAATACAAGTATCAAGTATTCATAGTGGCTGTCAGTACTGGTATGTCTCTACCACCACCACCCCCCACCCTGCCAGCAGTCACTTTTCTGTCTTAAGGTGCCTGTAGCGCATACAGTCTAGCTTTTCTGACAATGTCTCATTCTACTTTAGTTTTTATGTTACTTTCAAACCTTAAATTTCTAACAACAGAATCATTTGGTTTAGACATTTTTTAGGTTGAGCCCTTTCAGTTTCAAAGTGAATTGTAGGAGGTAAAAATCTTTATTTTTGCATTCATTTGGCTATCTGAAAGACATCTAGCAATTCTATGCTTAATTTAACATTTTTTCCATCTACTTTCTGCTGATCTTCCAAAATGGATAATGGTAGAACCACTATCAAACGTAGGCTGAGAGTTAAGAAATATCTCACAGAAAGAACCATTTTCTTCCTCATTTACATCCTTATTTCTGTTCCTGGTTATCCGGTTATTCACATTAGTAGGGACTGTATTCTGTTATCAGTCCATTACCACCATCATCAGTCACAAAGCATTTTTGATGGGGGTTAAGTGGCTCTGGATGTGTTAGAGGAGATTGAGCTGGAGTTCAGAGGCTGTTCCGTCTTGGTGCTTCTTGGAGTCAGAAGAGCTGAAAAGGCTGTGATCCTGGGGCTAAGATTCAGGAAGGAATAGGAAACTTGGTGTGGTATTGCAATAATGTGGAAGGGTCTAGAGACAAACCTGGGTTTGAAACCCAGCTTGATGATACACCAGTGTCCATGTCACCTTGGCAAGTCACTTCCCCCCACTAAACTTCAATTCCTTTTATTAAATGGCAGCAATATCTACTCTGTAGAATTATTGGAATTAGTACAAGTCTATATACTTGCATATAAGTATAAGCAATGCCATAAAGTGGAATAAGAAAGTATGAGAAACACTGCATTCTAAATATAAACTGCCTGTCAAGAAATAATTTTATTAAACAAAAACCATTATAGTATCAATGTACTTTAGTGGTTTTTGGTCACATCAAAGAGTGTGAACCTCCAGCTGGAGAGAAAATCCCATTTGGTTTCCAGGAACAGTCATTGGTTTAAGAAGAAACCAAAATTAAAACAAGTGTTTCCAGGGAGAGTAACAACTTCCAAACCCAGATTGAGGCTGGGAAGGGAAGCACCCAGCCACAGACTGATTGGAAATGTTTTCAAAAGGCACATCTGATAAAGGACTCCTGTCCAAAATATACAATGAAGTTTTAAAACTCAACAATAAGAAAATGAAAAGCCCAATTAAAAAAATGAGCAAAAGACCTGAACGGACACCTAACCTGAGAAGATACACAAATGGAAAATAAGCATATAAAAGGGTGTTCATCAACATCTTATGTCATTAGGGAATTGCAAATTAAAATAACAGTGAGATACCTCTCTGCAAAATCCAAAGCACTAAGCATCTCCAGTGCCAGTGAGGATACGGAGTGAAAGGAATTCCCCCTTATTCTTTGCTGGTATTTCAAGAATGCAAAATGATACACCTACTTTGGAATACAGTTTGTAAGTTTCTTATGAAACTAAAGACACTCTTTTAATGCAATTCAGCAGTTACACTCCTTGGTATTTACCCGAATGAGCTGAAAACTTATATCCACAAAAAACCTACAATGAATGTTTATAGCAGCTTTATTCACAATTGCCAAAGCTTAAAAACATCCAAGATGCCCTTCAACAGGTGAATGGATAAACTGTGGTACATCGAGACAGTGAAATATTACTCATCACTAAATGGAAATGAGCTACTGACCATGAGAAGACATAGCGTAATCTTAAGTAAATGTTACTAAATGAAAGAAGCCAATCTGAAAGACTGTATACTGTATGATTCCACTGCACAACATCCTGGAAAGGGGAAAACTGGAGACAATAAGAGTTCAGTGATTGCCAGACGTTGGCGGGAGGGAGGGATGAATGGGTGGAGCACAGAGGACTTTTAGGGCAGTGAATCGACTTTGTATAATACTGTCATGTCATGGTGGATTCATACCATTATAAGTTGGTGAAAGCCCACAGAATGCGCAATAGCAAGGGTAAACCCTAATGTGACCTATGACTTAAGGTGGTAATGTTGTGTCCATGTCAGATCATTGATTATAACAGGAAACTCTGGTGTGGGATTCTAATAGTGGCTCTGTGTATGTGGGGCTAGGGAGATGTGTGGGAAAACTCCTTACCTTCCTCGTAATTTTCCTGTCAACCTAAAAACTCTTAAAAATAATCTATAGAACATTTTAAAATAAGTCATCATAGATTTATAATCTCCTTCCTTTCCTTTTCTTTCTTTGTTCTTCTTTCACTTCTTCCTCCCTCCATCCTTTTATTTTTCCATTGTCCATTTATTGCTTTGTTAAACAAAAGGAAGGAAAAAAGATAGATAGATGGTTCAATGGATGGATGGATGGATGGATATGATGGGTAGGTGGATGAATAGGTGGTTGGATGGGTGGATGGATGGCCGGATAGATAGGTAGATGGATGGGTAAATGGATTTGACAGCATTACACATTTTTCTTAAAGAGTATGAAGTTAAACTGATTGGTTGTTGCCCACCCACAATAGGGAGAGTAATCTGCTTTACAAAGTCTGTTGACTCAAATGTTAAGCTCATCCAAAACACCTTCCCAGACACACAAAAATAATGTTTGATGAAATGTCTGGACACTCTGTGGCCCAGTCAAGTTGACATAAAATTAATTAAGACAGAATCCATTCTGTTCACCCCAGACACAGCTGCAGTGGTAATTTTTCCATTTGTTGGGCTTTTGATATTCTAATATCAATCCCAATTATAACCCCATCTCATGTGCCATCCTTGCATTAAGTCAGCAGCATCTGTCATCTCCCTAGCTCCCATGCTCATTTACAAGGTGTTTGGGGCTTGACAAATACCTAACAGAGACTCTCCAACCCTTTTCTGTTTCTGGAAATAGCATCAGATGAAAGTGATGCAGCACAGCTCGAGATGGCAGATTTAGCAGACTTGGAGCTCAACATGCAGATTTAGCAGACTTGGAGCTCAACATAGAATGTTTTTCATTTCCCTGGTTAGTTTTAAAAGTAAAATGCAGTGAAGCCTGAGCACTGCAGCTGGAGGGTCGTTCCTGCTCTCCTAGATACCATGAGACATCGCTGTTTGTTTGCATTTATTAAATGTCTCATTGCCCCTGAAACAGAAGTAGATACCACAAGTGGCGCAGACAAAAAGAGCCTGCAGCTGACACTCGCTTCTCTGCCACCCATGCCTGTAGATAGTGTGCCTGCCTTGTTCGGAGACAGATGTTAGCTTCAAGTTGCTATTGACCTTACTGTTTACTCTGCTTAATTAAATACCATTTTAATATTTTCTCATCTTCTACCCTTTACATCTCACGTTCATGCTGCGACACAGCAAGGGTGAGGAGGAAAGTTCTTTTAAACTGAAGCCCCTAATTAGCTGCTAGGCCTCAAGGGAAGCATTAGGTGGAAACACAGCTGAAAGCGGGAGAAAGAATGGCTGCATTTGAGATGCGATGACCCACGCTGGAAAACACATTGACCACCTCCGCATGCCGCCCTGTTACTAACATTGTTTTGGGATTAGTGACCATTTTGAATTAGAATTTCTAATAATGCCCCTGTTCATTCAGGGATACTTGCTCATTTCTGCCAGAGGCGGCTATTTCTTCTTTTTCCTCGGGGCACACATCATCCATAAGGGGATGGCCTGCCAGAAGGCTCCTAGTCCCTTCCTGGCAGCATCAGGTGACCATGTCCTCTAGGGCCCCTGATTCCATTGTTTTAAATGCAGTCACCATCTTGTTAAGACTCCTTGGAGGAGATATACAATAATGTATTATTAATTAAATATGATAAAGTATGATATAATAAGATATAATTACATAGATTTAATTTTGAGTTATATTATGTATGTATTATGATAAATATAGTTATATAGGTATAACGTAGAAGTAGATTATAGCTGTATGGTTTATAATGAGTGTAGAGATGTCAATTATAGATATAACTCAATATTGTATATAGACTTATAGAGAAAGTTATTACATAGTAGAATAAAATAGTATAAGAATCCACTCTTGGTGTAAACATATAAAACACAAGAATCCCTGGAAATGGTTGCAGCATAGCCCAACCCCAGGGACCCCAGCAATGGCAGCCTTTCTGCTTCCACGAGATGCCACATTCTGGCTGAGTGGGTGTTAGCAAAGACAGTGGGCAAGTTAGGAGTGTATGGGTGGCTGTATTTTCTGAATGCTCTGGAACCCTTTTGATGATGGATTCACTTAGGCCCAGTGCATGAGCCATGTTAGGTGCTGAGTTCTTGTCACCTAAGGTTGCAATGAAACTTGTATTTTAAATCCTTTAAAGATGCTTGTTTATCCTTAGGAAACAATGAGTTATCTTGCTGTGAATCAAAAAGTCCTCATCAGAAAGTTGGATGCCAAAGACAAGAATGCTAGGGGAAAAACAAAGCATCTGGAGCCAAGAGCAGAGACTGGCTCCCACCGTGACCCGGCTCCCCAGGGTGGTGAGCAGGCACCACGAGGTGAAGGGCTCCTCTTTACAGCTAAAGTGAGGAGCCCCCTCAATCTACAGCACCCTGTCCCATCCCATAGCTGGCACACATGTCCCATTGACCTGCCTGTGATACTGGCCCTGGCCATGGTGGACAGTTATGTTGTGTGCAGCAACCCACACGGTCTCAGCTTTTCAACCTCAGCCCTCAGTCCTGAGGCTGGAGGGAGGTGAGGCCTGGAGAGAATTCTCAGACATCCTGCTTCCCACCCTTTACAGGGACAGTCTGGAAGCACCTGTAGCTCTACATGTTCCTCAACATCCCACAGGACTGAGTCTGGTCACCCACAGCAGTGACCTGCTTAGCAGCACCCCCATATTGGCTTCTCTAGCTTTCCCACCCCTTTGTTTCATGTCCAGCATCCCCACAAAATAAACCACTAGTCTCTGCTTCCAGATCTCAAACTGAGTCACTTACCCAGAAGATAGTATTCTCATAGGGTGGGTGCGTATCCTTCTTACCATATTTGCATGAGTGCATGCATGTGTGTGTGTGTGGCTGTTTTGGGTATGTATATTGTTTTTAAAACATCTTTAAAAAATCACTGTCAGTGTTGGACATGCTCAAATAGTTCTCTTAGGCTTTCCTGAGAAGCAGTCCTCTGTCTTCTGTTTATAACGTCCATTTCCCTCTCCACAAACAGCAACCTTGTGGTATTTTCCTCCAAATTAAGATTGCTTCTTGCTTTTTGTTTCAATGTGAGGTGCTCTCTGTCAGCATCCACCTTGCCAATGGTTCCCTAACATCTGCCCTCAGCCCACCCCCCATCCTAAAATGTGCAGGAGACCTCCCCACAGCCTGCTCGGCCTTCCCGTGTGGTGTGTCAGGACCACGTGGGAGCAGCTCAGTTGTCCACCAACTCACCTCCAGGTGCCTGCTCAGGTGCACCAGTCAGTCTTTATTGAAAACTTGCAGGCCACCAGGTATTTCACGCCCCTGGCCTCCTGCACACTTCTCGCCCCTTACAGTCTGGCTGAGTCACCTCTGCCGCCTTCATCTCCCCTCATCATCTTTCGCTTTCTCTTGAGTTGTTCCCCCTACCTCCTGGGCCCCATGTTTTCCTCTTTCTTGATCTACTCCACCACTTTGATGGAACACACCTCTAGTAGGTTTCTGAGAAAAGATATCTAAGAGCTAAATGTCTAGAGTTACGTCTGAAAATGTCTTTCTTTACCCACACACTGGCTGGTTATGATGTATTACTTGGAACTCATTTTCTTTCAGAATTTCAAGGACATGGCTCTGTCATCTCCCAGCTCTGGTGCCGCTCGCTGTTCAGCACTTCAGAGCCATTCTGATTCTTCATCCTTTGTAGGACACCTGGTAACTCCCCTCACCCCGCCAGAGGCTCGCAGGGCCTCCCCTCTGTCCTTCGGAGCTCCCGCAGTTCTTTGGCGACCACACGCTAGGCTGTGCTGGGCACTCCATGTGCATCACCTCTCTCATGCCCTTCGTGTCGGGGAGCTTCTTGTGAGGAGTTCCTCTCTCGAGCCATTGTCTGTTGTTTCTTCCCGGCATCCTGTTTGGGCTGAACTTCCCAGTCTGCTCCTCTCACTTTCCTGTCTCCTCTGTTTCCCAGTTCTCTCTCTCCACTTCTCCCTCCCTCAGTCGCCCCCTCTCTGCACATGATTTGAGATACTCTGTACTGTGTGGACCACTTCATTCTTTCTTCCCTGAATTTAATGTTGCCCCCGTTATTCTTACATCTTTTACTGCGGCTTCAAACCTGAAGGCCTAGCTGCTTGCTTCCTGAAATAATTGATTATGTTGATTTCCACTGATGCTGGTACAGTTCCAACATTTTATACATTTCCTTTGTTGGAACAGCGCAAAAGACAAATTTAAAGTTCTACTTGTGCATTTATGCATTTTAAGAACTACCGTCTTTGTCCTGTCTCCACTGAGTTCTCTGCTTGGTATTTATGTCAACATTTGGGAACCATCCTTTCTATTTCACAAGTTTGAATTAGGCCCTCGTGAAGATGTTTCAGTTCCCTACCACTGTTGATTCAGATTTGTTTCACAAATAGTGTTTTTTTCCTTAAAGGAAATGTACTCACCATGGACTTTGCCAGTGAACTTCTGTACAGTCATTTGTTGCCTTTGCAAACTGCGTCTTTATTTTAGAATTCAGCTAGCTATTTTTTCCCTTGACAATCCTTCTTTCTTCTATGCTTGTCACTTATATTTCATAATGGTAATGAATCATAACATATGTTGCAGCCCTTTGAGACAATACTTGGGGGAAACAAATGGATAAGAGCATCAGTTTGTTCCAATTCCATACAATTTTTTATCTTTATTGTTGGCATATGTAAAGCCTCCCATCCATTTTTAGATACAATTATTATTTAGGTAGAACATTATTATGTTTCCAGGAATTCACTGCAGTGCAGGTACATTTACATGTATAATATTCATTCCAGGGAACAAAAAAAAAATTCAAACTTTCTCTAATCTGTTTTCTAATTGAGATCACCTGTTTCACATTATTTATAAGTAAAAATAAGAAACTTGATACTGAAATCAAGAAAGCATTTGCTGATCAAAGTTGATAATGGTAGTAAATGAGACCTCACCACTTTCTCAAATGGAGTTTTTTCACCAACTGGAAGCAGAGCCCCAGGGATCAGAAGGTTTTATTTCAGAGCTCTGTGGATAAGTGCTGTGAGCTCAAGAGGACTCTGTCTGCCCTTGCTGTACCCATATCTGGGGTATTTATGCTTCTTGGTGTAAGTTGCTGCTGTTTCACCTTTTTTTTTCCATATAGAGCCTACCTTCCAGTTCACAAAATTGCATTGATTTGTAGTTTCTTATTTGAAAGAATCTGGATGTATCAAAGTAATAGCTCGGTCAGTATAAACTAACATTTCTTACTTTGAAAGGCAGTTTCCTTGTGGCAGAAACAGGATATCAAATTAGCCCATTCTTTCTTAGAATGAATGGCCCCACAGCTTTCTCCAAGATCTCCCAGTTCGTGAAATCTTCCTGTGATCACTTAGATCTCTCTGTCCACATTTTGCCATACTCCTTTTTAACTCTTATAGCACCACTTTCAGGCCTTTCCTCTGAAAACAGTCTTGGGTGCTAAATGTTCTGATGACTGGAATACTGACATTCACACAGCCTGGGGCTCACTTTAGCACAGCCAGACCAGAGTGTTGAGGAAGCACGCATTTAATCAGCTGCCGCATTGGCAGCCTTCTTTACTTCTCTTCCTCAGCAGCTCTTCAGGTTATAAAATATGGCCAGGACAGTTTTAAGAGTTTCTAAATTTGGCTTTGAAGCATCAATTAAAATTTGATAGACTTCCTTCTTTACAGCAATTGAGCAAACTTCTCTCGTTCAAGAGAAAGAAGCAATTGTAAACCTGTGGGATTTTGTCCTAAGCAGAGAAACCCACGCCTTGCCTTAGGTCTGTCAGGATTCACTGACATCACCACATAGCCCCTCACTCATCAGTCACCCAGTGGGTAGTGTCTCTTGTGACCAAAACGCTGTGCAGGAAGTAGGTGTTTCCAGTGTGTTTTTTTAATGTAGATGTTAATTTTGTAGATAATATCTCTTTAGTGAGAGCTTTTAAATTTTCATTTCCCAGGATATAGTGTATACCAACCCCATCCTTTCTTAGAAATAAAACATGGTATCAGAGAAGTTCTGATCTGACTTTTTCCTTCTCTAACGTAGTCAAGCCACAGTCATTGTCCCCAGTGAAGGGGATCACTGGTGCAGATAATCCAAATCCCCAGCTAATCCTCTCTGTGTGGTGGGGTCACAGGCCCGCCCCTTGGGGGCCACAATCCCCATCACACCTGGGGCTTGACCTTGGCTCCCTGCCAGAACAAAGGGCAGTGTATGGACACTGAGGAATACCTCCCAAGGCAGGAGGGTAATCTGCAAGACCAATAGGTCCACCCAGATCATCAGGAGCCCCTAGTCCAGAGAACAAAAGTGAGGGCCACAGGTCTTCCCTCTTATCATCTAAGAGCTTACCCTCTAGCCCTAGAATTCAGAGTCTGTTATTCAGTGATTGCCCAGTGCAGGCCAGCCAAAGAACACTTGCCATCAATATACCAACAGCCTTAGGGCAGATGTTAAAGGGAAGGATCTTTTAACCTTCAACCATAGGCATAGCTGGTAGGAAGGAACGAGGTGGCCATTCAAGGATTCTGAACTATCGCACTGCATCCAGTCCTTAGGTTCTCCTAAAAGGGAGGCTTTCGGATCCCACTAATTAATGTGCAACTACTTCTTGAGTCTCAAGGTTTTAAGACCTGGTTCTTTGAATTAGAGATTAAGTATATTATAGCCAAGAGGTACCACACAGCAAGATTCTCATTTGAAAGTCTGTCAGTCAAATTGATCATTTGGAGCATTCATCCTATCTCAAAATGTCAGGAACCTCTTTGAAGGTTTATACAGTGCAAGAAGGAATCATGAGTTTAGAAACAAAAGAATAGTTATCCCCACAACACACACCACATGATACTTTTCAGAATATATCAATATCCAAAATGCATTTTAAAATGCGCTTTGGTGGGGATAGTTAATTTACTTGGTAAAGGTTAGATTTCAACTTATTTTTAATGTGAGTTCCCATTTTGAAAAAAATGTAAATTCTTCCTTACTTTAAAGGAACTATTGAAAAAAAAGGTCTGAAAATATCTGATACAAGGTGGCGTTCAAAAAAAAAATTCCAGATTTGTCTTATACTTTCCTTTGAAGGGGAAAACATACATTAAAGTCAGAACTTCCACATTTGAAGCCTTTGTGTTTCTAAACATTATAAAGAGGAACAAATTAATGAATTTGCCGATTAACTCCATGAGTACAAAGCTGTGGGACAATAATGTCAACTACTTAATAAATACATACTGTGAAGTGGGCCCTTCCCTAAGCACTTTATAGACAGTAGCTCACTTAATCTTCTAATCTGCAAAAGATAATACCGTCAGATGAGAAAACTGAGATGCAGGGGAGTCCAGGGACTTACTCCAACTCCCTGTGCTGTAGTGTCCCCTGTGCCCAGTGTGGGGGTCTGCCAAGTGATGGGATGCCCAAGGAAGGGGGTTGAAATCCCTTAGATGCCGGCAGCCTGTGGTCCAAATGATGGGAGTTTGCCTCCATGGCTCTTCCCACCTGCCCCTCAATGCTGAGGAAGTTGAGTTGCCTATTACCAGTCTCTTACCTAGATCCAGTAACAAAAGTCAAAGAACGGGGAGCGCTCTGGGAATGGGCTACAGCATCCTCCTGAATTTCACTTCATCCACATGAAGTTGGGAGTGGAGCCGGTCACACCATCTGGAAGCCATCTGCCTCCCCTGTCACAGCTGACGCATGTTGTCACTTGTGGTTCACAGGTGTGACATAAATTCAACTCTCGTCTCCCCCTCCTTGTGGAAATGGGGCTGATACTGATCTGTGCTTGGATTCTGGGCTTTCTGATATGGCTTGCTTGTGTGTGTGTGTGTAAGGGAGATTTCACCTCAAGTTTGCTGGTCTAACAGGCTGGGTCATGGTGATAGTCAGAGCTACTACTAATACCCTGAGCCAGAACACCACCTGTAAAAATTGAATATCCCATGGTCTTCAAATGCACATCCCTTATAAAATTTTTAAAGCTTGCCAGATTTTATTAGAATATGTGAACCAGACTGAGTATATTAAATTTATGAGTCCAATTGATGCAGTACCATAATAATTCAATACAATATGCTTATGTCAGTAAACTCATAAAGAAGATTCTCTGAATAGCTGTAATGAATAGTTCCAATTCTGTAATCACAGACTAACATTTTCACCCTGATGAATTTTAACTATGAGCACTCAGAATTCTCTATAACATCAAGAGATAAATGCTATATTTCAAAGAATGGCTATGTATTTCAAGTATTTACTTTAAAACCTAGGATAGTTAGAAAAGAAGTACCCGCTAAGACAGAAATATTCATTAGAACTATTAAAAAGGTTGGAATAGGTTGTCATGAAGTAGAATAGGACTATAATTTATGGCTAGTCATAAATTATAAATAGAAACCGTACTTTTTCTATTCTGCTCTACTTTCATTTATTCCCTCATTTCTTAGCTTATTTCCAAACACATGCATTTTGGTTATCTATGTAATAAACTACCCCAAAACTTAGTGCCTTAAAGCACCACCATTTTATTGCTTATGATGATACATTTCTGGAACTTGGGCAGGGCTCAGCTGGGTGGTTAATCTTTTCCAAGGGGCAGTTGTCAGATCACCTGTATGGCTGCATTCTGTTCATGGCTCCACGAAGGACTGAGTTCACCTGGGACACTGGAACCTTCGAGGTGACGTCACTCTCAGCATTACTTCCAGTACATTTGCTCGGTTAAAATAATTTCCAGGCTCCACCCAGAAGGCCTGGCGGGACTCCATTGTTCAGAGAGAAGAGAGCCTGCAGAGTACAGTGCAGGACTCCCGTGTGAGTACTGGCAGAGCTGACCACTGAGCAGTGCAGTACAGAGTGCATTCCCCATGCTAAGTGGTCCAGGCATAGTGCACAGTCTAGTCATGGTGGACTATTGGTGGTGCCCCAAGCTCTGTTGTTTTCCCACCACTGGGCTTTTTACATGCTCTTCCTGCTGCCTAGAATAGGCTTCTTTAAGTATTTTCCTCCGGTATCTTCCCCTGCTTGATTATTTCTCACCTCTCAGGTCTTGGCATAAATGTCATCCATTTCCAGGATTAGGCTGTGTTCCTTTCTTACGTGTGCTACAAAAGCATCTCATTCCTGCTTTCTTGTCGCCACATTTTAACTACTGCTTTACCTGGCCATCTCCCTAGAAGGCCTGCAAGTTACTCAGGACAGGAACTGAGTCTTCTTCCCAATAGAATCCCCAGCAGCACTGGTGAGCAGAAAGATGTCAGTAAATGTTTGTTGGGTGCATGAATGAGGTCTGAAGAGTCAAAAAAAGAACAAATTTTGATTCAGTCCTTAAAAGATAAGTAAGATTTAGATGGTGGGGCACAGCACCAATGGGAATGATTCTGAGCAGTGAAAAGATGGTGAGGGCCTGCCCAGGCACCTTGTCAGGGCAGACACTGTATCTGTTTGACTCCCCACTGGACACCCAGGGACAGGCACACCACTCCATGTAGAGTGGGTGTGCAGTAGCTGTGAGGTAGATGAAAGAGTTGCTTGAATCAGACTGCCCTAATTCTGTCAGAGGGTGAAGGACATTTGGGGGCATGTTGGAAAAGGACCAGCATATTTGATCCAATGGAGACAAGTATTAGGATTCCTAAATAGAGAGAGGTGTTCAATCTAGAATTTATGAGTTTAGAACTGGGAAGACTTGACTGAGTGAATAATGCTGACCCCATTGGGTTGATTGATGACACATGGCCTGTGGGGACCAGACCTCTCTCCTAGAGAAATAGCCCCGCATGTCTCCATATGGTCCTGATCTATCTTCAGAACCCTTCAGGCCATGATGGATTTTCCAAGTGCTATAAGGTAAATGAAACCTCTAAGTTGTATTAGACGGATAGTTGTCTTTAAGCTGCCACTGTGGCTAATGACTTCTGGAAATGAGGAATGCCACTGAACTGTCTTCTCTGTTAATATGTCACAGTGGAAAGGTGGATAAAGCCTTTTTCATTTTTAAAGAACATTTAAACTTTAATAATTTCAATAACTTTAAATTAAATTATGGATTTATGTTAAAAGTTTGTAAAGTGAGGGCTCCACACAATGAGATGGCTGGGAAGACCATTAGAATGACACAGCTGCGGTGATATATGGCACATGAGAAAGCAGTAGGCTGCAGTTACAGTCGTGAGCCCTGTTACAACAGAAACTTTTTAATAACACAAAATGGTCATGATTTTATCCCTCTGCTAATTAAAATAGAAGGAAGGGAGCCAAAAGATAAGAGGGTAAGGTCTCTTAAGTGCTTCTAAAGCCCTCTCTCGTTCCCACATCTACACACACACACACACACGCACACGCACACAGTGGTTGATTGAAATTCAAGGTAAACCCTGAAAGCCCACATGAATATGGTATGGACAGCCCCAAAGAAAGGCTCTACATTTACATTTATACATTATAGTTCAGGCTTGAGAGTTATGTTAGGCCATTCTGACTTCTTCTGAATTTGAAGAGCTATCTTGTCTGCCTCTTATGGTCTATTGACTTTAGCTGAGTCACTGTCTATTAGGACTTAATTTCCCCATCTGCAAGCAAAGGATACTCAGATCCATCCTCCTCTTCCACAGCTAGTCTTAAAGGTCATATGAGCTCTTGAACTGGGAAAGGCTTTGAACCACTGCTTGGAGACCCAAGTCCAGGTTCAGGGCCTCTGTGTTCTCTGTCAGGTCCTCCCCTACCCCTGCTGGCCTTGCTCCCTGTCCACACTGTTTGCTCAGCTTGTATACCACTCCATCTTCCCTCCTTTCCCTGGTCTCAAACCTTCCCTCCTATCCAGATCCCAGACCTAAAGAGAATGGCTGCAAGAGGGGAGGGCCACACCATTTAATGCCCTGCTGATCTCACACAATTTTTCCTGCATAGACTATAGAGTATGTGGTAAATCCCAGTGACCAGACTAACATTGCATCTAGAAGCTTTAGAGTTGAAAAGCCCAACAGAGGCTATTTAAAGGTTGTTCAGTAACTTAAGTACGTTTTAGCCAGAGCTGAGACTGAAATCGTGTTGTAGGTGACACATAAATCATGTTAACATAGTGACCTTCATCAGGAATGTCTGGAATGGAATAACATGTAGCTGCACATGATGTTTTCAATTTTTCTTTTTCCTGATGCAGTGTATTGATTGAGGTACCAGGCTCAAGCTTTAAAATAATTGACAAAATTCTTGCTGAATTACCCTGTATTGCTGTAGGGAGTGTGTTTCACCTTTCATAACTCATTAACACAGCCAGTAGACCATATTAGTCTGTGTTTTGGTTCAAAAGATTAATAATGTTTAGTTGTTGTGTTTTGAAATGGTATTGGAATTTTAAAGATTGGCCTATGCGTTTATTGTTTGGAGCAGCAGCCTTCCAGCCTGACACTTGGCTGGGGGTGCACCACTAGGATGCTCAGACCCATCTGAAGTGTTATTCATGAAAAGCCTCTTAGAATTGAACTCTTCCTAAGAAAAGAGAGCCCTGGGCGAATGCCTTGACCTTAGGATGACTAGGTGCCCCAGGAGCCTGGATACAGTACAAATGGAAGGAGGACCCTGAGTCCTGACAGGTGCCTGCCTTATTGTCAGTTAACTTGCTTGCAAATGGTCATTGTCAGCAGAGGTCTGGGAATGGGATGACCAAAGGCTCTCCTGAAGCTTCCTCTCTGTGGGAGGCCCCAGAGTTTCTTACACTCTTGAAAATGCTCTATGGCAGCAGTATGTGGCCGTCTGGAAGAGGCCTGCCCCAAGCACCTTGGTTCCAGCAGATTCTGAGTGGTATCTGGATTCGTTCTTTGGCTGGTATCCATCCCAGAATATGAATGGGAAAAATTCGCCAGCACTCTGACCTAAGTCAGCCAGGCAGCCAAGCCCTGAAGATGGGGAAGGCATTTTTCAGAAAGGAATTCCAGTGCTACTTGGGAAGGGGAACAGAGACAGGACAGTCAGACATGACCAGTGCCCAGCAAGATACCATGAATAAGGTACCAGAGCTGCATCTGGCTCCGTGTAGAAATGTATAAACCTCACAGCAAAAGAAGCCTTTCCCCGTGTTTCCATGGAACCTTAACTCTGAAGAACTCAGAGTTCTGGTCATGAGAGCACCATCAGGCCTGGGAAAGGCCGTGTATCTGGCCCAGATGGCTAAGCAGAGTAGATGGCCTTGCTCAGCAAGAGACCGCAGTGCTCAAGAGAGGGGACAGGATGGCAGGCACCAGAGGGCAGCCTCGTGACCGAGACCCAGGCTCTGGGGTTGGGATCTCTGGGTGTGTGTCTGGCACTCCCACCTCATCCTCGGGGACATTGCTTAAGCCTCCTGGACCACCGTTTCTTCATCTAGGAGATGGGGATAGTCATGGTCCCTACCTTATAAAGTCACAGGCATGTTGTTAAAAATTCTCATGGTTCCTGGAACACAGCAAGCCCATGATGGAGGCCCTCTCTGTGAGGGTAATGAGCTGGTAGCCGGTCAGCCTGCGGTGGGCCCTCAGGGAACAGTCCTTAGGAAATACTCACAGGGGTCAGGGCAGGTAAGAGTTGGAGGAAAAAATGATCACTTTGGAGAGAAGGCTTCTAGAGCCCATGGCGGGGTGTCTCTGACTGTCTGTCTGTCTCTCATCCTTCCTTTAGTCTCTCTTAGCCTCCCCTCTAAAAGCTCATGGTCCTCTACAGGATGTTCTTCATTTTGGGGGGAATTTCTAAAGCACATAGCAGTTTGACACTTTGTTTCGAACAGACCTGTAGGGGCGCATCTGTCCCAGTACTTCTCCCCCTGCTCCCTGCTCCTGCATAGACTGACTTAAAAAAGTAAAACAGGCCAGAAGCACTTCATGGAATCAAGGCAGTCTGCCACAGTGCTGAAGTATGCCTTAAAGGTTAGCCAGCTAAGCTTGGTTTCCTGAAAATATGGATAAGAAATCACCTTACGCTGGAGTCTTGGTCTAAGTAGCAAAAAGTAAATAACATAGAAAAATGTCTGATCTAGTTCTTATAATTCTTAAATCTTTTTGCCAACTTGGTAAACAACTCTCAGACATTCGTCTCCAGCCTACCCATGCTATTTCCTTCTCTCTCCGCGTCTTCCCTCCATCCCACCCTTCCTACTTGCCCTCCCTGTGCCCGGCGCTCTCCGAGACCCCTTCCCTCTCCACGGGCCACTCACACTCGGGCAGACCCTCTCGCAGGCCCCTTCCTGCTCTCCTCTCCTCCCAGTCTGCAGTCTTACTGAAGAAGATTTGGTTGAGTCTGACCTCCGTCCTCCAAGCATCCGGTGAGGCAGCGCTGCCCACCCTCAGTGGCTCTGATCCAAGGTGTTTGACCAAGCAGAAACTCAGGGGTGACACCCACCGCCACCAGGGTGGCAAGGCCTGCAGGCCTTCTGTGGTCCCCACCAGCTGCACAGATTTAAATACATCTGCTTTCATTTCTTTTTTAATGGAGAAAATGCTATGTGAAAGAAACAGAAATTGGATATTGGATTTCACAAATCCTTTTCCTGCTTTGTCTTTCTGACCCTCCTAAGCCACTTAAACTCCAAATGTCCTTCAATTTTTGTAATACCCTTTTATAAAGTGTACTGCCCTGCGGAGCAGCTCAGCTCCTGGGCTTACTCTCCCATCACGGGGGAGAGCTAGGATGGCTCTGGCTCAGCAGTAAAAGGACAGCTTTGACAAGAACTTTTTCTCCCTTCAGCTCAGATGCAGTGGGAAGCACTGTAAGCATAGGCAATAAGAACTACAACTGAAATGTGTGTATGTAAGCACCTATTTCACATATAATTACCATGCACAGTAAGTATACATAACAGCAGAGTTCTAGTACATTGACTGATCTTGCCTTGAGCCTAAAACCCTAACGGGAAGCTTCTTTTTTTGAGGGGATACTGGTAAATTTGCTTCGCCCGACACCGGTATGAGGAAGTAGGTTTCATCATTGAAGAGCTCAGACAAGGGAACCACCACCCGCAGACCCCTCTGCTGGTGCTGTGGGTGCATGTCGTGTGCCGCTAATGAACAAGGTCCAGCTGCACCCAGCGGGCATCACAGACAGCATGCTAAGCTGGGGAAGCCACACCCATGCGAGGGTATCCTGTGTGATTCCACTGACGTGAAGTTCAAAACCTACCAATGGTGTGGAAAGTCAGGGTAGAAGGTACCCTGGAGGAAAGGATTGTGCAGGAGACTGAGGAAGGCTGCCTAGGTGCTAGAAACCTGGGATTTTTATCCAGACACCAGGCACACAGGCATGATTGCCTTTTGAAAGTTCATTAGGTTGTATATCTTTGATGTGTGCTGTTTCCTCGTGTGTACACTTGTTTTTAAATTGTTAACTCATCAAAATCAGTTATCAAGGTTTCTTCTAAGCACTTTTCTGCAGCTCAGCAGTGGGCCAGAGATGATAAGGGATTGCAAAGAAGAACAATGATGCTGTCTGTGATCTTAAGAACCTTCTTGAACTTTAGTTCTATCTACTTTCCCCAGCCCTAAACCTAGTCCTCTGGTTTTGTCATTCACTGGGAAGGATTTGCCGAGCACACTTCAGCATGTGACCCTGGACACAGCCAACCAAGGTCACGCCTCACCTAATATACTCCTGAGCACTTTGCTGCAAAGAATAGACAGTAATCAGAGCATTTCTTTGACCAAGAAAGTAGTCTCTGTAAAGGGAGCTGAGGCTCCCAGTTCTGCTAAGCAGAGATTTGTTTTGCAAAGAAGAACTCTTCTGTATTGTTCAGCAGAAGTTGAATCAGATCCTTCTATCTTGAGTTTTAACTGAGACATGCTTATGAGTTCATTAAAAGAAAAAGGTGTGCATTACCTTCTGCTAGTTTCCTGTTCTCTGTTTATGGTGGTGCCTTGGTGGGGAAGGCATCGCCGATACCCTTACTTTTATTTGTATTTTAAACTTCCACTTTGCTTTTTATTGTACCCTTCAGACTTATTCGCCCCTTCAAGGGCCCCTGCTTTGTGTACTAATTATGACAAATGTTGATACAACATCTGTTTCTGCATTTGAATACCTTCCATTCTGGCAGAATTCATCTCGAAGGCAAGTGTGTCATGAGCATTAGTCTGCACACTAATGGGACCTGAAGGGCACCTGAGGCAGGGCCTGCCCACAGCACCTGCAGTGACACCTCACCAGCATGGTGGCCAACTCCACTGCATGCTTTAAACCAGCAGGGACCTCAGTTCTGAGCACCAGCAGGCCTGCTGCTCATTCCCCATTCAAAGTTGTTTCACTCTTACCTTCCAAAGATAATCAGTTGCACAACTGCATTTCATTGCAAGCATTGGCTGGTCACACATGACCTACAAGGTTTACTAATAAGCATGTTTGGTGGAATTGGGGTGCTTCTAAAATTGATAGTCTTAGCCTACCTTCCCCAGGAAAGCTGAAGTCAGGTTTCCTTTTGCCTCTTATGCAAGTAAGTTCTGGAGTAACATCTTCATTTTTCAGCAGTTGGTTTGCACCTTCTTACTTTAGCCTGATTTCTTTTTCAAAATCCTGTCATGAGAGAAAAGCTTTTCATGAGATATTACTCTGAGACCAGTGAGTTAAAAATATTGAACAAAGAAAGCAGTCTCAGTTAAAAACACTTGTTTTTTCTCCCAACTAGCCTTGTTCACCTCTCTTGAAACAGGTTCCCATCAGAATGTGGGCATTCTAGTAGTGAAAAAGGTAACTCTCAGAAGAGTATGATGATAACATAAGATTAGGTGACTCAGGACATTTAGGGAGTGGTACAGATGTGTGTGATCATGTTACCACAGGTGTGTGCATGTGTCAGGATCATCACCTTATACATTTGAAGAGTGTGCAGTTACTGTGCATCAGTTAAACATCCATAGAGCATTAAAAACTTGATGCTGGAGTTTTAGAAATCATATATTACCATACAGATGGCATAGCAATCTTGCTATTATTCTTAAGAAGGTTGCCAACAGATTTTCCTTGGGCAGGGTGCCTTCTTTCAAAGCAGATTTCAGGCTGGCAATTCATAGAGGGAGCTGAATTCCACTTCCTCTAGGCCAAGGTTCTCAGCTGTGGCACTGTTGACATTTGGAGCCAAGTAACTCTTTGCCTAGGAGCTGTCCTGTGCCTTGTGGGGTACAGCCGCATCCCTGGCCTCCGCTGACTAGATCCACCCTCCCCGCCAGAGGGACAGTCAAGCATGTCTCAGCCTTCCCTGCATGTTTCTCTGGGGCAGATCACCCCTGGTTGGGAACCTCTGCTCTAGGCCTTGGCCATGCTTCATAGACAAACTCTTTTACTCAGAGTCCATAATTACTATGTTTAATTTCTAAGTTTGTGACCAGATTGTTTACATTTTTTAACAAGCTGAGACAGTAATAAAGATTTAGGCCTAACGCACCCCCCTGTCCTGCCCCATTTTCTGTTATAGATAACATTTGCCTGACCTGAAATGCATTCACTATTTTCACGTGTCCTCTGTTCCTTTAATACACCCTGCCAGCACTCACATCTGATTTCATTGCCAGCTTCTCAGGTCCACGTCTCAGACTGGCTTGTTCAGAACCAGAAAAGGCAGATGAAGCTGTGACAAATGCATGGTGGTGGAGGGGGTGGGCAGGAGAGCAAGCAAGGGTTCAGAGCAATTAATCTTAGTAAAAACTTTGTTTCATTGATGATTATAGGATTTGCGAAATCAACTGTAAATATTAGTACTTTGAACTGACCCTCTTGTCCCCAGTATTTCTTTTCCTTTAGTTTATATGAAGGATTCAAAGCAGATAGTGACAATGCCAGTTAGCAGCACATTTAGCATTGTACAGATAGCTAGCCATTCCCCGCTTCCCCCCTGCCACACACTTCTTAATCATCTTTCTGTTTAATAAGTTGGAGGGGAAACAACTTCTTAAAAAATAGGACATGTTCACTAGTGGCACTGTTGCTGCAAAGCAGACCCCTGTGTGCCCAGCGGGCAGCGGGCATTGTCTGCACATAGGCCCGAGGCTGCGTTGCTATGAAACAGAGTTCTGCACCCAAGAATGTCACCTGCACCTTGGATGAGCGGCTGTAGGCCCCTGGTTGGTTTCATGATGGTGAAGGCAGTGGAGATTCCTGTGTGCCATTTCTAATGACAGCCACAGCTCTTTCCAACAGGATGAGAAGTGGTTTCTAGACTTATCTTCTCCTCTCCTTGACTCAGCAGCACCTTGACCAAACTTTTCACTCTTATCTCTTCCCAGAAATACCTCAGGGACTTTTTCAGTATGATGCTCCAATCTGCGACATCTCCCCTACACATCAGCAAAGTGGGGCTGACTCTTTCGAAACACACCATCTGTGAGTTCTCACCGTTCTTCAAGAAAGGAGTGTTTGACTACAGCAGCCACGGGACAGGGTAGAGTTGCAAGTGGCAGAGGAACCCCAATGCAGTGCCTTGTCATGGAGGCAGGCTCGCAGTGCAGGGCTCCGGCCCGCCTACTCTGGCTGCAGGCAGGCGCGCAGCAGCCGGCCCGGGCTGCCCATGAACTCACACCTAGTGCCTGACTGTGGGGCTGGGATGCTTTACTTGCTGACGGTGACCCTGATGGGCAGCTCTTCCTGTTCCATTGCAGCTGAACGTGGCCTTTTCCCCACTGAGCTTCCTTCTCATTGTGCCACTGGGGTCCATCCCTTGTGGCAGGACGGATGTGTCTTGATTATCCTGGGCTCTCCGCACCAAGCCAAGCTGGGACCTCCCGAAGTGGCTGGCTTACCAGACCTCCCATAAATGACTTCCATCTGGTTTCTCCTTTCACCAAAACATACTCTTACTTTTATATTCCTTCCATATAGCTGGCTATATCCCACAAAAAGCCGTTTAAATTATTTTGTTGTATTTTTTCTCTTTTCACCTCATTTGAGTCAGAACTTTTGTATAATACCTAAACACTGATGTTTACACAGAATTTCATATTCTGCAAAAGGAATTTTTGATCCAATCATGACTGGAGTCTTCCATGCTTGACAAATTGGATGTAGGTGATATTGCTTAAAATATCTATAAATAAGATATCTGTTTAATCTTGAATATTTAAGAAAACCTTCCCAAATGTAAATGGATTCTGTGCATTCTCAACCTTTCTCTGCCAAGCACAAAATGAGCACCTAGCTGAATGCATATTTTTAAACATTATTTTGTTCACATTTTTGTTATAGAATCTACTGGATCTTTAGCTAAAAGACTAGAATTTATAGTAGTTTATTAATGATACCTTCAATTACTCAGGATTTCATGTAGCCTTGCACATCTGTGTAAATAGTAAACTTCATTTTACTAAAGACAAAAATATGAGCAGAAAAAATATATATGTGGTATATAATGTATATAATTCTACCTATAGGTTTATATATGTACACACTGTACAATTGTATCAAAATGTATAATCATTCATATCAAATTTATTAAAGGTATTTGCTTTTTCAAAATTGAGCTGCTATCAATATTAAATGAAGTTATGGAATCTACCATGTAGCTCAGTTTATTTTAAGTTTGCAATATGGTCGTTCCTACTGGTCTATTTAAAAATTTATCTAATGTGCTTGGAAAGATACATAATGTATAATTTAGCATCTGTGTTGTAGAAGATGTGGTTCTAGTAATGACTGAAGACACAAGTGAATGGGTAACAAAACGTGTTTGCATTCAGTGCTGTAGAATGTGTCCACGCAACAGAGCTTTCCAACCTGAAAAATATGTTTAAAGATGCAATTATCCCGATAAGGGCGAAAACTGTTATAGCACTAATTTGATATCATAGTTTAGCATGAAAAAAAAGGAAGACTTTTTAAAATTGCTGCAGAAAGACTTGCTTTTGTCTGCTGTGGTGATTAGAGGCATAGGTTTAGAGGCAATTAGGACTAGAGAATGTAAACCTAGAGATTAAAGGATAAAAGCTGGGAGATAATCATTAACCATAGGTCATTTATTGAAAAGGAGTTGAAGGGCTGAAGATTTGTTCCTCATTTGCTTAGTAAACTAAATGGTTTTCTTTAGCTGACCAGATAATCTTTATCTTCTGCCCTTTTGGACCTGTATCTGAGGCCAGGTCCATATGGCAAGTGTATCCCTAAAGTCACACACAGTACAGTAACAACTTGGCAAGAATAAATAGAAATGTGTTTGTAGGAAATGCAGGAATCAGATGCTTCATTTCCATGCCTCACCTTAAGTAAATAGAGTTGACTTTGGAGTTTAAGTACTCGCTGGCTCTGGCCAGCACCAGCTCTAACATGAATGAGTCGTTCCACCTGGCTGAGCCTCAGTCTCCCCATACATAGGTGAAGCCGCCACACAGGATGATCTCCAGGCTGCAGTCTTGTCTGTGGGTACAAACAGGAATGACTATTTTGGACTATCTAAGGCTCTAGTGTGTGGATGTGAGAGACAAACTTCTAACCAGCCTCAAAGGCAGCTTGACCTGAATAAAACATGAGGGAATGTTGAAAAGCTAGTGAAAAGTCTCACCTAAGCAAGTAATGGAATCCCTTTCTTGAGTGAAGAACAAGACAGATGACAGAGTCAAGAGGACAGAATGGAAGCTTCGTTAATTTGGGCTCATTCAAAGGAGCTCAAGAATATGAGCAGATGTGTATTTTCAATGTGCCACATACCAAAACAATGCTAAGCTGACCCTTTCAGGCAATTCAGGCTGAGGTGCCATCAACTTAAGTATTTTTCTAGTCAGTTGGACAAATCTAAGGACCTTAAACAGAATTCCTTATTTAAGTAGTTTCAGTATGTCCTCCTAGGCCTCACTTGCACAGTAAAACCTGCGCCCCAAACTTGGTTATAATCACAAGCAGTATAGTAAACTTCAGCCTCACTCCCACCCACCCCTTGCTCTCAACCAGAAAGATTCACATTCAACCATGTGATAAATTTGGGCATGAATCAAGTCATGCTTCCTAATCAAGGACCTCTAGAAGATTCTCTGGTCCATACTGAGAAGATGGTCTGAAGATTCATGATCAGGGTAGGCGCCTGGGCCCCAGGGCCACTTCTAAGTATATCTGTGTACAGAAAGAGCTACTTGTGCCCAGTTTGGCTCCGTCTCCCCACGCAGTGCTCTGAACAGCGTACGCTTGGGAGTCTGGGCAGAATCAGCCAGGAGCTTTCAGAGCTTAGAGCCTCTGTGAACTCAGGTGTAGCTGCGAGGCTGCAGTTCCTCACCTCAGAGCTGGGGCACAATGGTGTTCCGGGTCCCACTTCTAAAGATGAGCTATTCACCCCCTGGGCACACATCCTCCAGTACACAACCCCAGACATCCCTGCCGTGTGTTTCCACACGTGCCCAGAAATGGAGAGTAGTCATGTGGTCTGTAATCACTTACCCTGGACCTACCTACCACAAGGGAGGGCTCCTCCCTGGAGGGAACAGGAGTGACACATCAAGCCTGACCTGGGAGAATATTGTGGCATTCTACTTTCCAAACAGTAGTGTTGGAAAGAGGTTTTAAATACATTCTCTTTTCCAAATGCCTAAAATGATGTCTCATGGTGCCATTAGTCCAGAGCTGGGCATGTCCACCCCATGAAGCCCTTGCCCTCACCCCGTCCTTATTCCTACACGTGCGTGCAGGAGTGGTTCAGCTTGGATTTGTAAGTGGAAAGATTTTTTTTTTTTCATTTTGAAAAAGCAGAGTATGGAAACAGGTAAAATAACACCATGGCAAAATCAACTGCTTCAATTATGTTTAAATTATCATGACAGATGATTTATGTTTTGAGAAACTAGTTAAATCTAGGGAGACTCATTCCTGGCAAATTAAGCTTTGTTTATTCCTCCTTTTAATGGCAGGGCTCTTTCTATATGCATGAAGAGACCCAGTGATTGACTTTTTTTTCTCCTGGTTAGAGTGCTTTCCAGTGATAATACATTACATGAATAATGATTCTGTGGTGCTCACATTTTGAATTTCACATATACTGAATTATTTCCAAATTGGAACAAATCCACACACTTCTTACTGTGAATTTCTGAAGCATCGTATTTCAAATTGATCCTACAGTGGTACCTGGGAGTTTAGCGAATGTTGGTGTTGGCCAGACTGTTACCTTCAGAATCCTTCTTCATTTGGAAACCCAGTAGAACCTGTTTCATTTAAAAATGGTAGGAGAGCCAAAGAGGCAGTTGATGGAACTAAAGAGGTTCAAGAACACGAGGTCATCCTTGCCCCCCATCGACAGCATTTGCACACAGTTATCTGTGGAATTCCCTTCACCATGCTCGGGGCACTATCTCCTGCAGTTACCCCATGACTTACCAGAAGTCTCTTTTCTGTGCTTCTCTTGCAAAATATATATTTAGTATTTACTAAACACTTTTTTCTTAACTTTACTCATTTGGTACCCCTTTATTTGAAAATTAATGCTCTTTCTCTAGTGGTTACCTCTGGTGGTAATTTGAGATCCATCAGTTCGGTTTTCCTCCTTCTCCATTGCTGGATGTCAAAATCTTCCCCCGTTCAGGGATGGGTTTGCCAAAAGATGCACAAGCCACCTCCCTTTAAGCACTGAACATGGGGAAATGCACTAGACACAAAATTGGAAATGCATAGAGGAAAATGCATCAACAGATGCAAGAAAAGCCCAATCAGGTCAGCGTACAGAGCTGTTTGGTACAATTAAGGCAGGTCACCAGAAAGAGAGAAACCTTTTTTCCAGAATTTAAACCTGGAGGAAAAAACAATATGTGGAAAACATAGTTAAACATGTTCACTGCTTGAAAGCAGTTTTTTTCCTCAGAGGGTCATGAATCCTTAAGCACAGTTAATATTTGCACAGTGTTTGTGTCTTTGCAGTCGCACTTAAAGTTGGGCCTGAGAGCTTCTCACTAAATTACAGCCTGAAGGGCTGCTATTCCTGAGAGTATAGCATCCTTCTTCCTTCTCAGCCCTGCAGAAGGAAGGGGGGGAGGGAGGGAGGGAGAGAAGAAGCGAGGAAGATGGTAGCTGCTTTTTCAAAGCTGCAGGAGAGGGTCTTCAAAGGAAACAATCACAGTGACCAGTAATACCAGTTTGTGGCGTGAGTACTTTGGTTGTTTCTAAGCTCTGGTAGCTTTTCTCCTGAAAACAAGCCAGAAGCCACAGGAGAGAAGTTAAGGGTTGGTGGGCCTCTTGGTGTGATAAATAACGTTTTTTGTATGGTGTTTTAAGCCCAAATTTCAATCAATGTAAAAATGAAAAGTCAATTTACAAAAGGTACAAGCCTTCAGTTGCAGAGTAATATTAAAACACTAGCTGTTTATCCTCCCTAAGCGGATGGGGAAGGTCATGTTTACACTTATAAAGGATTTTCCATGCCTTCTGGCACAAGGTCCACAGCCTCCGTTGCACCCACGTGTAGATTTATTTTTAGCCAGTTTACTGTGCCCTCGGGGTCTGAGCAGCACAGTGTTCTGGGAGTGAAGCGTTCATCTGAAGAACTTGCAGGCCACCAGGGCTCAAGGTCTGTGGGACGTGTCCCCCATGTATGCAAGTTTGAGCAGACCTGGCACAAGTCAGCCCGGTGTCCCCCTGCACCTTTTGTCCCCAGCACAGCCCTCCCGCCTCATTGGCACCCACTGTAAGCTGTTCGTCACCCCCTCCCCTTGCCCTGTTCCCCTGGGGGCTGGGCGGAGGAGGGGCAAGCCCAGGGACGTGAGCCTGACAAACTTCCATGTGGCTGCCCTGCCTGCCGCCCCTCTGTGAACAAACCGGCCACTGCCCCAGCCCCCTCTGCAGTGGGGATGGTGAAGGGGTGAAGGTTGTATCAGCTCAGACTCTGGCGTCTCTTGTGACTCCACAGGCCACACACTAAGCCCGGAGGCCCTGGCTGAGGGCCGGCACAGAGTACACAGACAAATGGCTGTGTTCTCGCTCCTGGCTGTCAGAGAACTGGCCTGCCCATCACCCTTTGGGTGCTCAGCACCTCCTCGCCAGCATCTCCTCTGTCGCAGTACTGGCCAGGGCCGTTTGGCAGGGGCAGTGAGGCCAAGGGCCGGCCTCGGGGAGCTCTCCTTCCACTGGGATGATCAAGAATTGCACCATCACATGACTGCATGTTGTGCTAAATCTTCTGAAGGGAGAGTCGAGGGTGCTAGGGGAGAAATAATCTGAGCTGGGAGGCTCCCAGGGGTTGCCGAGCCAGGACGATCAAGCTGCCACCTAGGCAATGCATGCAGAGAATGCTAGGCGGAGAAGAGCTCATGCACCACAAAAGATGCCCACCAGAGCTACGCTGGGAAGAGAACGTCAAGGGGAGGGAGACCGGCCACATGGAAGGGCACCTGGATGGTGGCTGGCCAACATTTGGGGATCATGTCTCCCATCAGCCTCGCTGTTTGAGAGGGTGTTCCCGGGGCAGGACGGCACACCCACGTGGCAATCTTGTACAGTCACGTGTAGCAGGGAGAAACAAACTCCTTCATGAAATACTAACCAAGGCACAAGATCCGAAGCCAGATACTGTCCTGTGCCCCCAAAAGGGGCTGGCCATTCTGCTCTTAGAACTTTGACCTTAGGGTCCTGAGATTTCACAGGCCCTTTCTGTCAATTAGCAAGATCATTCAGACCTTCAGCTGTCCAGCTGGGGTGTGTCCAAAATCCCCAGTGCAGTAGCCAGCAGCCCAGGTAAAGTTCATGTCCAGTGTTTTGGCTCCTACTGAATCTTTGATTTGTAAACAGAAGAACAGGAAGCCCCACATGGGCATAGCTGTCACAAAGCTGCATGTCAGTTGTGGGGCTCAAGTTATGATTTAGATCAGCAATTGCACAAGGGCAGTGTATCCTCCTTTGGCCTGGGGATGTCAGGACCTGCTGCCCACCTGGACATCAAGTCATCTCTGTCTTGTGGGCCTGGCCATAATTATCCCAGCTTCCCTCATAAGAGAAAAGATTGTATTTAGATTGAACAGATAGGATAGACCATCCCTTGGATGTACAGAAAGCCTGTGCTATAACAGAAAGCAAAAGCTACTTAGCCCTCACCTCCCACCACCCTGAACGGAGAATGTAGTTCAGTGACATGGCTCAGTTTCTGCTGATGAGGTGGCTCATAGATTGATACCCCTAACCCAGGAACCCCACCATCACACACACACATTTCAGCCTGGTTCAGTTTCTATGAATTCAGCTCTGTCATTCAAAAGGACTATTGCTCTTCATGCATTAATTCACTAGACTATTTAGCAAATTAACTTCTCTGCTGGGAACAAGTAAAAAGGGTTCTCCTTGGGCCCCATGAACAATAGCATCACCAATAGGGGACAGACTGCCATTGGCTATGGCTTCCCACAAAAGCAAGAAGCCACGGGGGCCAGAGCACATCTCAGGTGAGGAGAAGGTGCAGGACGAGTGGGGCTAGCAGATTGTGCTCAGCCTGACAGGGGCCCTAGCCACGTAACGGGCCCCATGGATCACAAACAGCCAGGCACACACACCTGCCCTTTGGTACTGACGATGCCCTCTGCTGCTCTTCTGGCTCAGAGACCTCCTTTCTTAGAGTCAGTATGGGTACATCTGTGCTGAAGCAAGAGTTAATTTTGTTGGAGGTGGTGGCATTTCAAAGACAGTCTCCCTAAGTAACTTTTGTCCACAGAAAAATATACTGAGATTAAAAGCCAGAGGAAAGCAGAGGCGGGCTGTCTAGGGCTTCCTCGCTGGAGGTGATGCTTTTCTCAACATCTGGTAACTTGGCTCCCTGCTGCCTCCACCGAGTGTCATGCCATCTCCATGTGCACCTCCCTACATGTGGCTGTTACCTTAGTGAACTGCGCAGGGCTCCTGAGAGCACCTCAGAGACCTTGGGGGATGGCAGGAACCCTGTTAGTGTCCCAGAAAACCATGAACATTCTGCCACAGCAGCCAAGCCTCTTGTGTCCTTGAGCCAGGCAAAGCATTCAAAGCCCAGAAGGAAAGTTTCCACCTGTTCTGGCAAACCCACCAGTAAGGAAGCGTCTGTGGTGGATATGGCATCTATGCAAACCTCAAAAAGCATAAGGTCAGCATGCTGTTAACCCCAGAAAGTCTGCATTACTCAGAGTGACCAGATCAGAGGAGCCGGTTATTTTCTGCATTTTGTTCCAGTGCCTGTGGCAGGACAGAATTTACAGACAATGCCAGTGTGGGGTGAGGACGTGCTCTACCGAAGGCCATGCAGATTGCATTGTAGATGCCACGCATGGATTCACGCAAACCTCTCACACCATGCACTCTGCCCACGGTTACCCTTTGCAATCTCTAATTTAAAATCCTTCTCCTAATTTTACCTAAGGAAAAGCAGCTTGAAGAAGGTGTGATTTACCCAAGTCACAGAATTAACTGGGACCTGAGCCTCTATGTCCTGTGTTAACTCGAGGCCCCCTGCCACTGCCTGGATTAGAAGGAAACACCAAGGACATCAATCATGGGCAAGTCAGGAGTTAGAGATCACACCAGTTATTTTCTTGGTTATTTTTTTTTTAGTTTTTTATTAAGGTATTACTGATATACACTCTTATGAAGGTTTCACATGAAAAAAACAGTGTAGTTACTACATTTACCCATATTATCAAGTCCCCACCCATACCCCCCATACCCCAATGCAGTCACTGTCCATCAGTGTAGTAAGATGCCACAGATTCACTATTTGCCTTCTCTGTGCTACACTGTTCTCCCCATGATCACACATACCATGTGTACTAAACATAATACCCCTCAATCCCCTTCTCCCTTCCTCCTCACCTGCCCTCCCACACCCCTCCCCTTTGGTAACCACTAGTTCATTCTTGGAGTCTCTGAGTCTCCTGCTATTTTGTTTCTTCAGTTTTGCTTCATTGTTATACTCCACAAATGAGAGAAATCATTTGGCACTTGTCTTTCTCTGCCTGGCTTATTTCACAGAGCATAATATCTATCCTCCAGCTCCATCCATGTTGTTGCAAGTGGTAGGATTTGTTTCTTTCTTATGGCTGAATAGTATCCCATTGTGTATATGTACCACATCTTCTTTATCCATTCATCTACTGATGGACACTTAGGTTGCTTCCATATCTTGGCTACTGTAAAAAGTGCTGTGATAAACATAGGGGTGCATATGTCTTTTTGAATCTGAGAAGTTATATTCTTAGGGTAAATTCCAAGGAGTGGGATTCCCGGGTCAAATGGTATTTCTGTTTTTAGTTTTTTGAGGAACCTCCATACTGCTTTCCACAATGGTTGAACTAGCTTACATTCCCACCAGCAGTGTAAGAGGGTTCCCCTTTCTCTGCAACCTCACCAGCATTTGTTGTTCTTAGTCTTTTCGATGTTGGCCATCCTTACTGGTATGAGGTGATATCTCTTTGTGGTTTTAATTTACATTTCTCTAATGATTAGTGATGTGGAGCATCTTTTCATGTGTCTGTTGGCCATCTGAATTTCTTCTTTGGAGAACTGTCTCTTCATATCCTCTGCCCATTTGTTAATTGGGTTATTTGCTTTTTGGGTGTTGAGGCGTGTAAGTTCTTTATATATTTTGGATGTTAACCCCTTGTTGGATATGTCATTTACAAATATATTCTTCCATTCTGTATGGTGCCTTTTTGTTCTGTTGATGATGTCCTTTACCATACAGAAACTTTTTAATTTGATGTAGTCCCATGAATTCATTTTTGCTTTTGTTTCCCTTGCTCAAGGAGACACATTCAGGAAGAAGTTGCTCATGCTTATATTCAGGAGATTTTTGCCTATGTTGTCTTCTAAGAGTTTTATGGTTTCATGACTTACATTCAGGTCTTTGATCAATTTAAAGTTTACTTTTGTATATGGTGTTAAACAGTAATCCAGTTTCATTCTCTTGCATGTAGCTGTCCAGTTGTGCCAACACCAGTTGTTGAAGAAGCTGTCATTTCCCCATTGTATATCCATGGCTCCTTTATCATATATTAATTGGCTATATATGGTTGGGTTTATATCAGGGCTCTCTAGTCTGTTCCATTGTCCTATGGGTCTGATCTTGTGCCAGTACCAAATTGTCTTGATTACTGTGGCTTTGTAATAGAGCTTGAAGTTGGGGAGCATATTCGCCCCAGCTTTATTCTTCCTTCTCAGGATTGCTTTGGTTATTCAGGGTCTTTGGGGGTTCCATATGAATTTTAGAACAATTTTCTCTAGTTTGTTGAAGAATGCTGTTGGTATTTTGATAGGAATTGCACTGAATCTGTAGATTGCTTTAGGCAGGATGGCCATTTTGACAATATTAATTCTTCCTATCCATGAGCATGGGATGTGTTTCCATTTATTGGTATCTTCTTTAATTTCTCTCATGAGCATCTTGTAGTTCACTTCCTTGGTTAGGTTTATTCCTAGGTATTTTATTCTTTTTGATGCAACTGTGAATGGAATTGTTTTCCTGATTTCCCTCTCAGCTAGTTCATTGTTAGTGTATAGGAATGCCACAGATTTCTGTGTATTAATTTTGTATCCTGCAACTTTGCTGAATTCAGATATTTGATCTAGTAGTTTTGGAGTGGATTCTTTAGGGTTTTTTATGTACAATATCATGTCATCTGCAAACAGGAACAGTTTAATTTCTTCCTTGCCAATCTGGATGCCTTTTATTTCTTTGTGATATCTGATTGCCATAGCTAGGACCTCTCCAGTACTGTGTTGAATAGAAGTGGGGAGAGTGGGTATCCTTGTCTTGTTCCTGATCTTAAAGGAAAGCTTTCAGCTTCTAACTGTTGAGTATAATGTTGGCTTTGGGTTTGTCATATATGGCCTTTATTATGTTGAGGTACTTGCCCTCTATACCCATTGTGTTGAGAGTTTTAATCATGAATGGATGTTGAATTTTGTCAAATGCTTTTTCAGCATCTATGGAGGTAATCTTGTGGATTTTCTCCTTCTTTTTGTTGATGTGGTGGATGAAGTTGATGAATTTTTTAATGTTGTACCATCCTTGCATCCCTGGAATAAATCTTACTTGATCATGAATAATCTTTTTGATGTATTTTTGAATTTCGTTTGCTAATATTTTGTTGAGTATTTTTGCATGTATGCTCATTAGGGATATTGGTCTGTTATTTTCTTTTTTGTGGTGTCTTTGCCAGGTTTTGGTATTAGAGTGATGCTGGCCTCATAGAAGGAGTTTGGAAGTATTCCCTCCTCTTCTACTCTTTGGAAAACTTTAAGGAGGATGGGTATTAGGTCTTCACTAAATGTTTGATAAAATATTGTTTGATCTCTGTTTTTATTTGGTCATTGATCCATTGGTTATTTAGGAGCATGTTGTGAAGCTTCCATGTGTTTGTGTGGTTTTTCATTTTCTTCGCATATTATTTCTAGTTTCATACCTTTGTGGTCTGAGAAACTGGTTGGTCACACCAATTACTTTCATAAAGAGAATTCAGAATAATTATAGTTAACTGAAAGGTTAAAATAAAGAGAGCTCAAATGTTTCCCAGAGGTAGTCACTACAGGAAGCAGGAGAGTTGGGGTAATGTGAGAAGGAGGTTGGCATTATTAAGACTCATGGAGAAAAGGCCCCCACAGAGCTGAGAGCCCCAAAGGAACGGTGGCGCATGCTGGTGTCTGCACTGGAGGGAGTGTCCTGTGGGGCTGGGGCCCAGGCTGCTGGAGAGAAGGTGCTGGCATCTCCAAGGGGCAGGCCACACAGTGAGACTTATTGACAAATGCTGGGAAAACTGCAAACCAGATTCAGTTGCAGCTACCAGGAGTCACCACTGCTGCAGGAGGAAGGCAAGAACAGGAAGTGGTCTGGTCAGGAGGATGAAACAGACAGGAAGTGTTCCTGGGATGATGCGCTCTCTCATCCCTTCTCTCTCCTCCAGCCTTGCGGTGTCCATCCAGTGCCCTGTCTTGTCAGAGCCTAACCAGGAGCAGCTGGAACAACAGAAATAAGGTCTGCAGAGTCTCAGCCTCAGCATCCCGAAGCAGAGTACAGAAGGACGGATTTGCAGCGGGGAGATAGCTGCTCCCTTACTTGCATACTGAGCCATTGCTCCAGTTGAAGCCTGGAGCACTCATCAGCTAATAATCACTTCTGGGGGAACAATCTGTGTCTCCTCAGCCTCCCACCACAACCCATCACTGGACATCCTTGAGTTGCTATCTGTGTAATTGCTGGGCAAGGGACACCGTAGCCAGGGCATAAATCATCTGTGTGGCCTCTGACCTCTCCACCCCTCCCCCTGACCCTGGAGCTTAGCTGTAAAGGTTAAACTTGTTCCAAACATTTATCAGGTGGCCCAAGAGACTGGGCCCTCTTCTTTCTCAAAGCAGCTGTGGCCATGTGGGGTCTGCACAGTGTAATGCCCATCACGTGGGAAATGATACCACAAGCCTCTCCTGCCTCACTCTGACTTTTCCACAAGGCTAGTTTTCCTGAAATGGAAAGAATTGTTCAAAGACCATTTTAAAAAGGTGAGGAACCAAAACATCTTGAAAAATCTGTTCCTAGGCCAAAATAATAGTTGGTTTTTCTCTGTTCCTCCCGTATGTGACCAAGAGAGTTAGTCTGGGTGGATTTGCTTTAATTCTGTTGCCTCGTGAGGCAGAGCTCAATCTGGGTAGGTCCTGTAGGCACATGTAGGGATGTTTCTAGAGCATCTAGTGTGGGAGTGTGCACTGTGGCCACTGGCTTGGAGACCCAGAGTTAATTAAATGCTGATAAATGTCAGTGGTTCCTTGTGCTCTCTTGAGTGGCAGTAGGGCCCTTACTCACATGTGTTGGAATCGCCTCTTTCCCAGGGACTCTCCACTCAAGATGGGCAGCGCCATCTTCTGCCCGAGTGATCTAAAGTGCTGCCCACCTGAGGACTTACATCTCTGTGTTTATCCCCATGAGAGGCAAGACCAGCCCTAAGAATCCTGGCACTGGGCCATAACCTTAAGAGTCCTGAATCAGCTGCCTTCCTGGCTGACGTGGACTTCAGAACTTGGGAATTGCTATTTCCTTGAAGACATTTGACATCCTGTGAACAAACACACAGCAGGTGTAGTCTTGGCCATCTTTCTCCCAGTGTCTGTCTGTCCTTCCTTCCTGACTGCCTTTCTCATGAGGAGGCCAGCTGTGCGAAGCCCCAGAACCTCGAAACACCCTTCCCCTGGGCTTCCCTGCTCACCTGTGCCAGAGCAGACCAAAGGGGAGGGGCAAGCAGCATCCTGGAGGAGTTCTGTAGGAAAGGGTGCTGGAAAGGATTGGCCAGAGATTCCAGCTCACCAGAAGGAACAGGCGGGCATAGGAAGGCCTTCTGGTGCTGGAGTTTACACTTACCATGTACCATAATAAAATCCTCAAGAAGTGAAATGAACTTTTCAGACTTGCTTCTATCGCTATCGCTCACCCCTCCAGTCAGCCCGTAATGACTGTGCTGATGTTTGTCTTCTTCTTAAAATGGATGCTGTCTGGGAAACTCAAACTTATTTATTTTCATTAAATTTCCTGGTGTCAGTGACAGACAATCATCTCACCGGCGTGGAGGGTGACAAGTGGTTCAGTCTACATCCGATCACAAAGAAAGCTTCATCTGTGAGGGGGCCAGGGATGTGGGATGTAGTAGTTACAATGTTTGCCATCTGAGAAAATACACCATCGCAGGGCTTATCCTGGAGACAAGCCAGGACCATACCTACAGAGTCCAGGGAACTCAATGAATAAGTGAGGTTCTTTAGAAGGGGAAGTCTAAATAGGTAAAATGTACTTTAAACAATCTCTAATAATTAGTCATCATCCACTTAGTAAAGAAGGAAAATGGTAAAATATGGATAATTCAGAAAATTTGCTCAAGTGATTAGGCACATCTTCCTCTTCTTCTACCCTTGTAACAAAATCTGTAGTTCAGAGCCTAGTGATTTGAGTTGTGCCTCTTCTTCCTCTTCTGTGAGCTGGAGAGACATCTCCTGAGGACAGAGGGGGCACACCCGGAGGGCCTGTGGCCCGCTTTGCACCCCAGGGTCGAGGATTTGTGAGCCCCAGATGCATCTTTGGGAGCTATCAGGAACTGCTGCCTCCCCAAACTCCCTGCTGTCCTAAGGGAAAGTCAAAGGCAGAGACAGACTTACCGCCAGGACATTTAAGCTTCAGCCTCTCACATGCCTTGACTCCTTCCAAGGTCCCTTGGTCCTCCTGTGAGGACCTGAGGAGGAAGCAGCAGCCTGTCTGCCCACTGGAGGGGGTGGGGGTGGGGGAGCTCTGTCCCTGCTTGGGGGTCACCCCCATACCTGGTGGTCCTACAGCTACTGGAGCAGCAGAGGGTTAGAGAGGGGCTGGACCAAGCTGAGCCGAGGCCGAGGCCCTAGGGGCTGGCGCCAAAGAGAGCCAAGAGCTACTGTGCCCCCAGACCCGCCCACAGATGAGAAGCATGCCCACACCAAGTGACATTTCCAGGAACAAGTTGTGACGCCGAGGAAAGCCTATCTTCTCATTCTCTCCAAAGATGTGTTCTATCGCTGCCTGGTGAAGAAGCGAGCGAAGAAAATGCAGCAAAACACCAAGTATAGAATGAGGTCCAGCAACAAATTAATAGTGATTCTTTAATATAATCACTGTAAGTTCCCATTTATATGACAATCGTGGAAAGGCAGAACTACAGGGAAAGGAAAGAGATTAGTGGTTGCTACTAGTGAGGGGCTGGGGTGGCCCACAGAGGGGCAGCTTGGGGGAACTGTCTAGGGTGAGCAGACAGCCCTAAGTCTTGAATACAGGAGTGGTTAAACCACTGTAGGTGTTTGTCAAAACTCATATAGACCTGTACATCGCAAAGGGTGAATTCTACTGACCATCCAGTGTGCCTGATAAACATATCCGGTACTGCATTCAGTACAGGGTGATGGCTGACCTTATTCCATACCATGTCTTTTTCTTCATCCTTTGTATCAGAGACCATAACACAGTCCTGTGGGAGAAAACAAAAATAAAACAGCCTCCAAAATCTGTGGTGGCGAGCTTTGATCCCAGGACCTGGCTGGGATGGGGATGTGGGTTCATCTACAAATCTGCCTCCTCCCATGGTCTGTCAAGCAAGCGATGGCAGCGGCCATCCCATGGCTCATTCAGCATATGGCCGGTGCTCAATAAAAGTGCAATAGGTGGTAGGGACAGTGACTCACTACCCCTGCTAACCAGAGCCAGCCCCTGCCCTCTCCCTTCTCTCCCTTGCTCCCCCTTTCCCCTTCTGGCTCCCTTCCCAGCCCCATCCCTTCCCATGTCTAAAGTGTTTCCACCATCTCGAGGCTAAAAGCCCATTGGCCCAGGTTGTGTCAGCATGATTCTTACAGGGAAAGGGCTCTTGAAGGGTTTCTTCCCAGCTTTACAAGTCTCTAGGAAGTTTTCCAGTAGCAGGATGTGGGAACTCACTGGAAACATGAGAAGGGATTCACCAGGAGGTGGCTGAGGGCCCTCCAGGCACACAGAGGCACATGGGCACAGAGTGGAAGATGAGGAGGACCTTGGTGTGTAGGGTAAATGCTGAAGCTGCTAGAGCCAGGTTACAGGGGTTGCACTTCATCCCGAGCTCAGTGGAACGCAGGACACTGAACACCTGTGTGGAGGCTTCCGCCTGTCTGACTCCCTCCTATGTGGTGACATCTGGAAGGAAAAGGCCCGCTTCTGTCCTCTGGTGGGTCTCCAGCCTCAGTGCCCACATGTTCAGTGGTTATTCAATTGAACTGGCGTGTGTGTTGTGCTGGGGGCTCAGGGGCATTGTGACTGACATTCTAAAAAGATCCTTTAGGCTACTGCTTGGAGGGGCCAAGTGGAAGAAGTGAGAGAAGCTCCAAACCTCAGGTGGTGGGAGGCTTGGCTGGGGCAGCCCTTATGGGGACAGAGAGGCATAGTGGGCATCCAGAGTGAGAGGCCAGATTTCGCGGCTGGGTGTCACATGTGATTCCAAAACAAAGCTGAAGAAAAAGACTGCTGCCCTCTAAAACTGTCTGGCGAAGTCCCTGTGCCTTCCAGCATTTGGGAGGAAAGGGCAAGTCAGGTTTGGGACTGTGGACTTCACTGCTGTATATAAACAGCCTGGAAGTGCTGCCCCAAATTCCAAAGGCGGAGAGTTGTTTCCAGTCTTCTGAACGTGTTGTTCTTTCTTGTTCTACAAAAGACCAGAACTGGTAGCAAAGGGAAGGTTTATAACCAGAGGCTCACAGACATTCCAAATGCAACAGATGCCCATCGGGGAGGGTGTAGGGGGGCATGGAAGAAGGGAGACAGTTGGGTTTCTAGGAAGTCTGCAAATGGCAAACTGCAGCTGGATGGCCCCAACATGGGTGATCATCACGACACACCAGAGTGTGAAACCAGATTTTGGAGAGATATATGGGTGTGGCTTGGCAGAGGCTGGGGAGGGCACTCCCAGCCAGACGTTTGTGTGGGATCTGTTAGGGATAGCCTCGGTTTACAAACAGCCAAACAGATGTCAGGGGAGGGAAGGCAGCACTGGGACGCCTTAGTGCAAAGGTTCCCACAGCCCAGGTCAACTTGGACACTCAGGCACCCCATGTTGTCCAACCCAGACCCACTGTCAAGCATGGAAATGGGTCCATCTGTCCTTCATCCTCTTTCCCTTTGGTCCTCAGCAGGCTTAGTTTCAGCCCAGCCCCTAAAGCCTGCTTCCTCGAATGTCTTCCCTCCTATCTTTCCCTCCACTGCTTCTTCCAAGGACCAGATTTCCAACCCAGCCCATGGAGGCCCGGCATACAGGGCTAGCTGAGGCATCCTGGCCTTTGGGGTGGGTTCAGCGAGCCACGGTCATCTCCCAAAGGAGTCACTTACACAGCAGTGGGCTGGCCAAGCAAGTCTGAGATCCAGAGGACAGGCCTCGAGTAGGGTGGAACCCTGTGAGCACAGTCAGAAGCTGTCAGCCACAGATGGAATTTCTCCTCTCTTTCCTTCTCTGCAATCTCAGCCCCACAGTTAAGGCTTTCCAATGGATTCAGTCAGGCTCACACAAATTATCCAAGGCAACCTCCCTTATGTAAAGTCGACTGATTAGAGGTTTTAACTACATCAGCAAAATACTTTCACAGCAACCTGTACGTTAGTATTAGCCTCACCATCAAACATCTTATCTCAGAGGCCTGGCTCACAAAGCAGAGCTTCTGGGCCTGTCAGGCTGTTGCTTGATCTGCTCCAAACCTGGAAAAGTGCTAAAAGGCCTGACTTCTCTGAAGGCCATTGAGTGATGCTCCTCTGAGCTCCTCCGGTTGGGTTCTGAGGCTGGCGAGGGGAAGCTGACGTCTCCAGGTACAGCTCTACATGCAGACAGGAAACAACTATACTGGCATTCCAGGGACTGGGCAGCAAGCTTACCTTGGCTCCCCACTGAGAAGTCTTGGTTTACTCTCATAACTCTGCTGAGAGGCCCTAAGCTTGCCATTCCTTTTTGAAGATCTAATCAGAACTATACAACTATCCAGCATTATTGGTGGGAATTTTTGACTCCAGAAATGCAGCTCATAGTGAGCTAAGTTGCCCAGCACATTCCCCTAAGCGAGCTTCCTAAACTAGCATTTTAGACACTCCACAGGGCAGGTGGTCAGTCCAGGAACTCGCCCTGAGAATGTGAGAAGATGGAGAGCACAGGAAAATCTAAACTAGCTGGGCTTGAACATGGCAGGGATGTTGATATGAAAGGATACAGATGGTGTTTGCATCATAAAGAATGTGAAAGACAAACTGGGAAAAAAATCTGCAACATCTGTGAAAAGGAATTGATAACTTATATGTAAAGACCTCTTTCAACTTAATATAAGAGACATGCAATCCATTTTTTAAATGGATTTGTAAAACTTTGATTTTTATAATGGCAACAGATGTGAACATACAATCAACACCAACAAAAGTGGTGTTAAGTGGCCAGTGAACATACCAGTAGTTGTTGAACTTTCTTAGAAACTAAAAATTAAAATGAAGTGAGCACTGGGTTATCATTTGAGACACCTCAGACTGGCAAAAGTTTAAAGAGATTTCTGGTGTCCTACTACTGAGTGCATGGAGAAGCAGGTACTCTCACTCCCTGCTGTAGGACGTGTGGGATCTCTCTGGGGTCAATACTTGTCAAAAGTCTGAAGAATTTTCATTTTTAATTTAAATTGTCAAAGTTAAATTCATGTGCTTTGACTTATATGTAGAGTTTTGCAAAGATGACCAGAAGAATTCCTCCCATCCCCCATGCCCCACAGCGATGTGATTTGCCATTCTCCCATCAGATACCTGTGCTTGCCTGGTGACTTGCTTTGACCAGTAGCATGCAGCAGAAATGAAGTTTACACCTTCAGAGGCTAGGCCTCAAGAGGATGGTCATTTCCATTTTTTGTCATCTTGGAACCCCGAGCCACCACGTAAAGGAGGCTTGGCTACACAACCAGAGAGAGCACTTGGAGAGGGAGGCTCTGACAATACCAACTATGAGATATGTGAGGGATACTGACTTAAACATTCTGGATCCATCCAACCCTCCAGATGAGGGATCCTAGCCAACACCTCCTGGAGCAGAAGAACTGTCATGCTGAACCCAGCCAACCCATACAAGTGTGAGAAGTAATAAATTGTTGCTGTTAGAAGATATTATGTTTTAAGATAATAACAAAGGATAGTTACATAGTAATAGACACCTGGCACATATGTTTCAAATTCTATAAAATATAATTAGACAAATGCATTAACATGTAGAGGAACACTTATTGTAGCACTGTAACTACACAAATTCTGATCTGATTTTTGCAAACTGACATGCCTATAAATAGAGTAAAAGTGGAATAAATTAGGGTGTCTCTATTACAGTGAAATGCAATGCAGCTGTTAAAAAATGCTAATGCAGTCTATATTTACCAACATAGAAATTAAGTGAAAAAAGCTAGTTGCAGAAGAATGTGACTACCCTAGTGATGGAATATGCAGCCTCTGGACTACAGACTAAATGTGAATAGTAGTCTCCACCAGCAACCTGCGGGTGACTTTGGGAAAGGCACTTTACCTTTCTGAGCTCTCAGTTTTCTCATCTGGAAAATGGAGATTTATGAGAATTAGGTGAGGGAATTATTGGTAAATAATGTATTAATAGTGTATAAATTTAACTCATATAGGAGCTCAATTAGTGATAGCAACTATTATGACCACAATCCCATTATTAAAATATATGATCATTAATATAGTCATTAATATTAGTTTATTATATAATATTCATCTTATATCATGTATTACATTAACATTAATAAATAACAATATAAAACTATCATTACAAGTACATACATTTATATATACATAAACATGTGCATAATAGAAGTATATATATTAAAATATATATATATATATATACACACACACACACAAGATGGTAGATTTAACAGAGATTTCATACTTTTCTTATTTATGTTTTCAGAATTTTTGTGGTGGGCTGTATATTTTATTTTTTTATAGTTATTTCTAAATCTTAAAAAGCAAACTTGGAAAATATTTCTTTTTTTTTTCAAAAAACAATAAGAAGTTTTTATGCTTCTTAATAATTTACTTCAGACATGTTCATGAAGAATTTTCCTAAGTTGTGTGTGTGTGTGTGTGTGTGTGTGTGTGTGTGTGTGTGTTCCTTACATATAATGCAGCCATTCCAAAAATGGGGGCCCTGCAATTGATAAAGGGCTCCAGTGTTGTTGATTTTAGCGTATTACTTACAAAGCATTGAATGACTCTGTTCTTTCAACTAGAATCCATATTGGAACACCTCATTCCCCCTAAATCTGGTGATGAATTGCTTATGGAAATGTGACATGCCATTTTTTGAAATCATTCAGTCATTTTTGATGCATAAAACATAAATAATAAGTAGGCAGAAATCAGTTTCAACCTTAACAAGGAATTTCTACTTTATTAGATATTAAGAAATTTATAGTATTAGCTCTAAAATTTGGGATCTTCCTGACAAACTTCAGGATTGGTTTTCAGCATTACGACAGGGATCTTTAGGAGTCTCAGCTGATTTTTGCAAACTAACACATGGGACAAACTGTTCAGGAGATGGGGAAGGGAGAGGAAGGACCAGGCACATGAGGGACTCACACCATGGATCATTTAAGAGAGGAGCACTGTCTTTAAAAGCCCACCATGGTGGTCTGTGGTCATATACATGCTGCATCTTCATTTTTAGGTAATTTCAAAGCACTTTATAATATCGGGATTTCCTATAATTGATATAGTAAGGAAATATTTTTATTGAAAACTTCTACAAATCATCGGATCATGCAATGTTTTTGTTGGGGATGGGAGAGGAAGTGACAGTTCTGTAAGACCTATTATTATTTCACAGAACACACTTTAATAATTTGGAAATGGGTGGACTAAAGATGGAGGGAAGGAGGGATGAAAGAAGAATGGTAGAGAGTGACATAGAAAAGAGGTCCATAATTTTTGACTCATGATTCCAAACCCAAGAATGCTCTGAAATCAGAAACATTTTTTTCCCCAAGATTAATAGTCTCATTAGGTGGCAAAACATGGCCAGGAGTGACATGAGGTCAGTTATAATCTGCACTGATCCCTCTCAGTGATAATATGCCTATGTTTTGCTGCAGGAATATTCCTGGAAGGTGGTAATGCAGTTTCTGCCTAGACAGGAATGGGGTGTCAATATCATCTTGGCTCACAACATCATGTTACCTTTTCCAAATTTGAAACATTCTGTATTCAGCTGGTTTGAAGGGATTTTGAGAAGGGATAATGGCTCTGCTTTGCATCCATATTTTATAGAGCTTTTCATGCCAGGTACATTCCCTTTCTTGCATATGAAAAGGAGAAAGTGCTTCCCAGGTTTGTTGTAGTAGTTAAATATGGTAGTACATGCCAGACATCCCAACACGTGGTATGTGCTTCTAAATGCCTGCTGCTCTCTACCCCCTTTCAGCCGGCCTGCCCGGGCCAGGCCCGCCTGGTCAGCATCAATACTCAGTGGCTCCTGAGTGGTCCCAAATCAGGACAGCAGTGAGCAGAAGCCAAGATGGCTTCTCCATTCCTCCCCCTGCAGAAACTCTGCCCTAATTACCACATACATCAATTCTGCCATAACATGCTATGCCTTGGCTTGTTTTGTTTTGCTTCCTACAGCTTTAGTGACTTCCTCTGTGTAAAACATACCATTTTAAATTAAAAAATTAAAAATTCAGAGGCAGATCTGTGGTCATTGCACTGAACATGCCGTCTCGTCAGGACAGTGCCTACTTCCAGCAGGGCGGTTACAAATGCAAGTCTGCGTGAGTCCTGAGGCTGACATACCCAAGCGTGGGTCAGACTTAACCAAATGCTGCTTACAGTGTCACCCCAGTTTATACTGCTGTTTAATGGGGCCAAAGTATTTGTGGGAAAGGAATAGGAACAGCGACCCCCTAATCTCATGTTCTGTTGGAGTCTTGCATTCTTTGTGGGTTAGGAATAAAAGAGCAGGCATTTGGGAGGAATACCTGAAGGCATGGAATGTGATAAAAAATAATCAAAATTAATACACTTTTAGAGAGAAGGAGTTTGAAAGTTGATAACAAACTACTTCAAGCTTTTTTGGGAATATGAATCCTGGCCTCAAATGCTAAGAAGTCCTCCAAGCTGAATAAGAAGATGCCAGGGCCAAGGCTAAGCAGACACTCAGAACAAGGTGAGTCTTGAGCTTCCGTGAGCTGCCTTCTGACCCTCCCTGCAAGGATGCTCTTAGGCAGTGCAGCTCCTCAGTGCACCTGACACTTAAGGTTCATATTATGGGTAAGCCTTCTTCTAGTCAACAGCACACTATTAGTACTAAAGTTCTTTGGGGAGTCAACAGTTATACATGGATTTTCAACTTGCAGATTTGTTCAAGGGCTCAATCGTATATGTATATTCTATATATACAAAGAACACATATATGCAAACATATATGTATATTCACATACACACAAGCATATATAGAATATGTTTGGGAAGCTACACAAGAGCTGCTACCATCACTTGTTACATGGAGGAAAATTAGGTCGATGTGGACAGGGGAAGGAAGGAAACTTTTTGCTGAATACTCTTTATATAATTCTAATTTTGAAACATGAAAATGAGAAAATGAGAAATTACCTAAACCTTTTCTCTTTCTGTTACAACCATTTACTTACTAGAGTTGCTCTTTGGGCTGGGACATTAGTTCTTAGACATTCTGGGAATTATGGTCATGTTTAAGGATCTGCTGAAATCCATGGAACTCTCCTCAGAACATACATATGTGTGCACATGAGGACACATGCAATATTATGGTCAATTTCAGGGTATCCAGGGACCTCTTCAGCTTAGTTACAAACTATAGGTTAGTAGCTCCTGAAAAGAGAAAAAGGGGGAACAGAGGGCAAATGAGGGGACCTTATTTCTCATACCTTTCCCTCTTACAAACCATGTAATTTGTTGTGTCCTCGTGTTTATCTGTGTTGTTTTAGAATACCCCACCCTGCTTTATACCTACTTTCCTGGATTTCCTTATGATTCTCCTTTAAAAAGAAGCCTTCAAAAATTAGACTCATTCTGTGATTACGCCTTTCAGAAGACTCTCCCTTCATTTCCTAGCTCTTCCTGGGAGCTGATTTCCCCCTGACCCACCTGCGGAACATGTTTGCTCACCCCTGGGGCTCACTTTGGAACAACTCCTCTTTCCTGTCCTTGGGCTGTTTTAGTGAAGGCCTCTTTCCTTTGCTATTAATATTCTTACTGTATCCATATTTGGAAAGAATTTTCTTAAAATGAAGCCCCAAGAACCATTTAAATTCCTTGTGCCTTTTTATCTTAATTATAGAATGTTATTTACAGAGACTCTTTATTCTCATCATCTGAAACTCACAGAATCCCTGATACAATAGAATGAACCTAGCATGGAACTAGCACACAGTAGGTGCTCAATAAATGACAGTGTCTTTCCTTTCCCATCATTTCAGCACCACGTGCTCTGGACTGCTGCAGGGCCTCCACCTGTCAGCCATGCTGCTCCCACTTGCCTGGGATTGGAGCGCTCAGGCCACTGGTGGCCGCCACCGGGGTAGGCAGAATCCGAAGGCCATGAGCTCACCTTCTGGGTGTGTTCCTCTGACCCCCCCGCACTATGCTGCTCCCACTTGGGCACTCTTCCTTCCGGTGCTCCTCCCAGATTCCCCTCAGGATGAGGCGCCCGTTTCCTTAGATGCTGGGAATGTTGCCTAGTGATGGCTCTCAGCTGAGCACCCCACCCTCCAGGAATTGTACTTGGTTGAAGGGAGCCTCTTTCTCCAAGACTAGGACCCTTCCCTTAGGGGAGTCCACATCCAGGGGCTGCTCAGTGTGGGAGGTACAAAGGGCCGGCCCCTTTCCTCAGTTCAGGGGGACTTGGAAGGTTGTCTGAACTCCAGAGCTTTGTGGCATGGGCTGAGGCTGCCCTTGCAACGTCATGACAGCCCGCCTCATCCCTCTGCCCAGTCGGTCCTCCCTCCGTGCTGTCACGAGAGCCCTCTGCAATACTTACCTGCACCTAGTTCTCTGCCTCAGAGTCTCCCTCTCAGGGAACCCAGACTCTGCAACTCTCAGACATCAAGTCATTCTAGAAAACTGTGCTTTATGATAGCTAATGGCACAAGAAGCATCAGTGGTTATTATGAGCGCAACATCCTTACCCTTCTCATATTAGCCTTCGGATTTTCCTCTAGGTATCCCGATGACCCTTCCTCTAAGTCCATCCTACAAAAAGCTGAGACCTGCCCCCACACTACCTCCCCAAGCCTCCAGTTGAGGGCATGTGACCAAGGCCTGGCCAATCAGAGCACCACATTGCTCCACAGTTCTTGTCAGGGGGGTGGCACATGACCCCAGTTAGCCAATAAGAACCCTTCACAGGACTCAGGCTTCAACCATCACGACAGAGAAGCCCTCTTTGTCCTTCAGTGCTGAACTGCTGCAGGAAAGGAAATTTCAGAGGATAGCAGTATGAAACAGTGGAGATTCTTGGTGACATAATTTGACCATCTGAATCCAGCTGTTTCTGAACCCAGATCAACTCTAAAGTTGCATGTGGGGAGCTCATGAATTCTCTTATTTGTTCAAGCTCATTTGAATTGGGTTTCTCTTATCTGAGACCAAAAGAGTTCTGCCTGGTACAGAGAGTTTATCTTTTAACTGATCTCAATTAATAATAAACCAATAATGGACATTTTGAGTTAGAAATTTTTTCTAAAATGTATCATTTCCTTCTTCTTACTCAGAGCTCTAGAACAAGACTTACTCCTAAATGTCTCCAGAACATTCCTTATCATACTGGCTGGCATTTTACACTGATGTCCAGAGGGCTACCCAGGCTTTTGCATCTATATTAAGCAGACTTGGTGCACAGGGCTTATGAGATCTCCTGTCAGTTACCCTGAAGTAAAAATCTGTCCCATTACTGCCAGGCTGCTGTTTTCTGCCATTCCTCTCTGCTGTGTAATCACTATGATTACTTCTAGCAACCCCTCTCCTCCTCCATCATTGCTGTTTTGTCTTAGAAATCTGATCTCTGAGTTTATTTGAATTGTGTGTAAAGTAATTGAACATAGGTTCTGAGCAAATGCCTGACAGATTCCTGGAACTTAAGTGCATATATTTTTGATGTGTGGGTGGACATTGGATATTAAATAGGGCCATTCAATTGCACTTCATGTTTTTTATACTTGTTATCATATATATGTTTGCATTCAGGAAACATATATGGGCTGGGAGATCTCCATATAGGCAAGATGTGATATCCACCCACACAACCAGAAAACTTGGTCAGTATAGGATGGCCTCCATCTGGAATACATTCTATCCTGAAAGTAATGTTCTCAGATGAGCTCATTCCACATGAAGCAGAAGTCGAGAAGATTAGAGTGGAGCCTGGAGGGAATAGATCCATACATACACTCATTAGTTTCTACAAACCCAACCTGGTGTTTATGCCAAGTGACTCCTCCCTTCTATTGGTGTATCTTGTGCTGTCTTCGGTACTCATCTTCTTGGGTAAGCTGTATATGAGTAAATCAGGGATGAAAGTGGAATCCCTAGCATTAGTTTGATTTCTCAGCTTGACTAATTGTTTTTGTTTCATGCACTTGACTTAGAGCAACCAGAATAGGAAGCTCTGACTTCTATTGCTAGCACCATGGACAGAATCTGAGAACCTGTCAGTAGAAGGAGGCTTATATATATTTTTCTTTTTTCTTTTTCCCAAACACCTCTTTTAACTTATTGACTGAAATGATTGGCAACTTGGGAAATGTGTTTGCATGACTAAATGTAAGAGTGTCTGTATCCCAACTCATTAATCCCAACCCAAGTAGGCACCTTTGAGGGCCTGGGGGTAACCCACTAGTCTGCAGCACACTGGCCTGTAACTCACCAAATTTATTTCCATGTTCCCCTTTATCTGTAAAGAAAGAGCAGATAGAGAAGGGAGGGAAATGTTCTCCAAAAGGGAGGAAATCTGACAGCCCCAGACAGTCAGACACCCTCAATCAGTATGAAAGTATCATGCATTACTTTTTCATAAAGGGACTGCTTTCACCAATCACTTCAGCTCCTCTTTATCACTTTTGAGTATGTTTATTTTGATGGCTTTTTATTTGTTCTTTTTTTTTTTTCCAGTGGTACATCAGAAATATGGCCCCATCTGGAGACAGTGCACAACCTGATGCTTTCCACTGCCCTTCCAATCAGGAGTAACTACAGCTGTCGGGGGAGCACTGAAAAATGTCAATTAGCTATAAAAGTTCCACAAACAAGCATTATGTCTTCCTCTTACGAGTCCCTGGGTGCAGCTCAAAATTGAGCAATAATGTCCACAGTTAAAAATGGCTGTTCGGGGCCTCCACCCTCTCTTTTCCCATTAATAATTGCTTGGTGCTGGTGCTGGAGTCACTGCATGTACACAGTGGAGCCCTGGCAGCTGCAGGGTATTTACGTTAAAAATAACTACAGCTTCAATCCCATTTATGGGGTGGAGATATGGCACTGAGTCCCTCTATGCTTGTACTAAATGGCCAAGTTAATCCCTTTGGGGAAGGGGGATTTGAGCCATCCCCAGCCTCTTGGTTACTCTCATCAGCTCTCCAAGCACTAACTGCTTACTTCCTGTTCATGTTTGAAAAATCACATCAGGGGTGCTCTGGCTCCAAGGGGGAATTAGAGAGCGATCTGCCTCCTGGTGTCATTCTTTGCCATCGTGCAGGACCCAACCCACATGGCCTTTATTTACAGAAAGGCACTCTGTCCTCCTAGCTAAAAAGGTAAAGAAAATCTCTTTTCTATAAGTGAAACCAGGCACACGGGGCCAGTGCATGTGGCCTGGCTTGACATGTGAAGTATAATAAAACCTTATTTACAAAAAGAGGCAGCCAGCCCAAACACTGTTATTTATCAGTTTGATTTTTAAGAAAATATTGCATTAAAATACTTATCTTGATTATTGAGGTTTTTGGTGTCCCCTTAAATCTTGCACCTGAGGCCAGTGCCCCATCCCCTCCCTCAGTCCCAGCTCTGACCTTCAGCAAGTGAGGAAATGACTGTGGGTCCTTCTACTGGAAGGAAATGACTATCCCATTTAACTGAGCTGGGGAAGATGAGCTCAGCAGTGCTTTGCATGGAGATGGCATGAGGACGCATACAGACCTTGGTGCCAATTGTTCTGCTACTCTGTGGCCTTCAGCAAGTCACCCAACTTCTCTGAGCCTCAGGCTTCCTATCTACAAAGCCGAAATAATATCAACCTCAGAGTATGGCTGTGAAGGTTAAAGGAGATAAAGTATGTCAAGTGGCTGGCACTTGATAAATGAGGCTTCAACAAATGTGTGTAGAATGAATAATCAGTGCACAAAATGTTGGTTGAAGGACAGGAAGACTTGGTATCGTCAGACTGCCTTCTGATTAGCTGGACCTTTTTTTGTCATTTCATTGACTACATAAAGTTTTCATGATTTCTCCATATATTTATGTTTTGTGCTAGACCCAAGGGTAGGTTTAGTGTACGAGTCCTTTCTGTATCCCTTATTATCTTTTGCACATAGGAAGCCTAAGTACTTGTTACATGAATGGAAAGAAAGGTTATTAATGAATAATGGTATGAATAGCTATAAAACTAGGGAGTGTGGATATATTCCCAATGCATAGATGACCCGAGACATTTATACTGTCAGTTACAGGACTCTTCGGATAGTTGGACTCAAAGAAGGTAAGTCCAGGAGACTTTGAAAGCTTGAGTCCCCAGTGATTCCTAAGTAGAGGGTCATACAGAGATCACTGCATGGGTCCTTGTTCCTCCAAATGAGGGCAACAAGGAGAAGAGAATTTAGTGCTTTTGCTGTATTTCCAGAGTTGGCCCATGGAGATTCAATTAATTCATGACTCAAAAGTCAGAAAGTTCTGGGTCATTAAGGAAAAGACTAGGAGGGGCTATTTGTGTAAAAGGTATCAAAGAAGCAAGCTTTTAAGATGGGTAATGGTGTAATTTTCTCCTCAAGCTGGGGGAGTTTTGAAAGTGAAAGGACATACTGTTATAATTATGCTGGAGTAGAAGACACCAGTCCAGGCCGTCCCGGGCAAAGCAGGACATACACTCACCCTCCTGTAAAGCAGTCCTGCAAAGTGCCTCCTGCTCAGTGTTGGGAAGTATAAAGTTGTCTGTGCCTTTGCCTGGTGGGCAGCAAGGGCTTTTCTTGCAATGTGGCAGCTGTACACCTGCGCTCTGCAGCCACAGCTATCTGGTGAGAGAACATTGTGCCTTCCTTTGCCCACCGTTTCCCACTTCAGCCCGAAGCCTGGCATTTCCGAATGCTCAGTTGGTCACCTACAGCTGGAGGCTGGCTCTCCTGTTGCATCTGGACTCTCTGAAAGAGCAATGTTTGTAGGAGCCTGAGAAATGTAATTAGAAATGGCAAGGCCAGCGAAGGCAGAATGCCAAAAACGTAAACCGTACAGGATGATGAATTGTCTTGTAGGTAAATGATGGTGTTAGCACCAGAAAGGATTGTGGATAACCCCTCTAGCCTGATATCTCACCTGCTACCCTCTCCTTCCACCCCAGTTAATTGTTCAGGAGAAGAAAATCAAGAGTAAAATAAGGTGCTCAAGTTTATTATTCCTTTCAATTCATGTCTCTGGCCTGCACCTCCATGGATTCCAGATTCATATCTGAAATCCCACTGCTTCCTTCACCTCTCCATCTGCAGAAAGATCAGACTCAATGTTGCCAAGCATGGCTTTTCTCTCCCAACACACCTGAGCCCCCACCATCCTCCTAGCCTGAGCCAACAGCAAGTCCTCCCTGTCAGCTCTCAGACCCCAAATCTGGATTTACTAATGACCCCTCATGTCTTCTCTCTCTGTCACACATTACTTCCAATATGTTAGAAAAGACTATTCAGAAGACATCCAGGGTCTCACCGTGTCACCACCTGTCCAATCCCCCATCATTTCTCACCTGGATTTTTAAAATTATTATTATTGGTCCCTAGTGGCTTCTCCTTACAATTTCCCGCAGCCCTTTTCTCACTGAACTGAATAGTCAAACCAATTCTTTTAAAGCTAAAGTCAGACCAGGCCTTTCCTCTGTTCAGAATCCCACAGCAGCTTCCCATCTCACTCAGAGTAAATGCAAATCCTAATTCCGCCCTGCAAAGCCCTACCCCAGCTGCACTCAGCCCATCTCCAGCTCAGTCTAGTCTTCTAAGAGGTGCTCCCTCGTTCATCTGGCTTCAGCCACTCTACCCCCTTGATATTCCTCAATAAATCAGGCATTCCCCTGCCTCAGGGCCATTGCACTGGCTGTTTTCTGTGCTTAGAACATTCTTTCCCCAGGTTTACTTGGCCAAATCCCTCTGCGCCTTCAAGTCTTTGTTCAAATGTCAGCTTTTATTAAAGCTGTCATTCCTTGTTCCCTTTTTCTGTTTCCTGTTTCTGCATGGCATCTATTACCTTCTCATATACTTTATATTTCACTAATTGGTTTCTGTTTATTGTTTGTCTTCTCTGAGACAAGGTCTCCAAAGGCAGGCATTTGTGTGTCTTGTTCTCTCCTGTGACTTCAGAGCAAATACCTGTTACAAAGTAGGAAATCAGTAAATGCTTTCTGATGAATGAATCCAGCAGCTCTTCACCCAATGTCAGGTGCATACTAACTGTGTCCAGATATTTACAGCAAAATCCTCCCTCTAAAAGTGACTCAGCTATGTTGTCCAGACAGCACATTCTTCTCAACAAGGGATGACCTGATCACATCCCAGGACATTCGAGTCGCCAAGGGATCCAGTCTGCTCACCTACTGGTGAAACGAAAAACAATTGCCCTTGAGAGCAACCTGAACAGGCAACCTTGTGGCTCTAGATCACTGTCTGCAGGAATCACACGATGGGATGTACTGAAGCCCTTCTGTCCCTGCATTTCTCCTGGATTCTCAGAAAGCCCCAGCTTGGAAAAGGCCTGTGGTTTGTGATTTCTTAAGAGAACCTCCTTTAAGTCAAAAAATTGTCTGTGGTAGAACTGAGCCAAAGCAGGCTGAGTCCAGATTTCCTCTGAGATACTTGATGTTTGTTAACTACTTTTGTGACACAGAGAGAGAGAGAGAGAAAGACAGAGACAGAGACAGAGACAAGAGACAGACAGACACAGAGAGACAGAGAAACAGAAAGAGACAGAGAGACAGATTGGCAGAGCGAGAGCAGGCACTGAGCAGATGCTTCTTTCTGGCTTGAAGGCCTCTGGGATCACGGGCTTGTTCCAAATTCCATCACTGTCTGTCTGGACAGGTTTGATGGTTTGGTGGTAGTGAGAGTGTATCAGTTAACTATTTCTGTATAACAAATCTCTCCTGTGCTTAGAGGCCTAAAACAACAATTGATCACTTCTCAGATATGTGAGCTGCCTGTATAGATCCTCCCCCAGTTGTGTCCAGGACCTCTCTTGAGGCTGCTTCCAGCTAGAGGGTCAGGTTGGCTGGAACCGGCCTCAGCTAGGCTGGTGGCACTTCTGCCATGTGGCCTGTCATCCTGGTTTCTTCATAGCAGGAGTCTTCATGGCATGAGAGGCCCAAAGCAACATTCCCAGAGGGAGAGCTCCAGTGAATAGCACTTACCAAGCACTTACACCCAGTGGACTTGGCTGAAGGCAGTCCCACAGGCAAGCCCTGAGTCAGTGTGCGTACTGGGAGGCCTGGCTCACTGGGCCGTGACTGTAACAGCCTCGCACAAAAGGAGAGAAGGGATCACCAACCAGGCCTCTTAGCCCAAGTCTTCAGTCTCTTCTCCTCTGCCGTTTGATGTCTATGTTTCCTACCTACAGTCCTGTGTGCTGCTGACCATGAGGGCTAGACCATGGACCCAGGCAAGCCTCGGCCAACATGCACTTCCTCAGCCCATAACCTTCAGTGAAGGTTCGGGAAGGCAGGCCCTGCTTCCAGATCTGATTCTGACCTTGCCCCTCCAGAACAATCCTATGCAGATACCCCTTCTTACCCTGGACTCAGAAAGCCCGTTGGAAGTTGAGTCAGATGTATGAGCTTTGCCTTTACTGGGACAGTACCCCTCCACTTCCAGGCTCAGATGCTTTCCCCAAAAGAGCAGGTGTCCATCTGTTACAGTCATGTCTAAGATGACCTCAAGTGACCCTGCCTCCTAGTATTCATGCCCTTGTGTGATGAACATCACTTGAGTGGGAGCCGGACTTACTGACTCACTCCTAACAAACAATATGGCAATGTGATGTGAGGTCCCTTCTGAGTCTCGGTTATAAAAACATGGTGGCTTCCATCTTGGGAGCTCTCTCACATGCTCTCTCTTGTCATCACGCTGGGAGGATCCAGCTGCCAGGTTGTGAGGCCTTCTGCCAACAGCCATGTGATGAGCTCAGAGGCTGCTCCTCTGCAGGCCAGCCCTTGAGATGACCGCAGCCCCAGCTGATTCCCTGGGTGTAGCCTTAAAATAGACTCTGAGGCAAAACCACACAGCTAAGAAGCTTCTGGATTCCTGACCCACAGGAACTGAGATTGCATGTTTGTTGATTCCAGTTGCTGTGTTTTGGCGAAATTTGTTACACAGCAGTAGGGAACTAACATACAATCTACATTCCCACTTTAGGCTACAGCCTTGGCAAAAATGTGCAGAGCCCAGAAGTACCCCACCCCCAGACATGGGTACAAGCCCTGGCAAAAATGTGCAGAGCCCAGAAGTACCCCACCCCCAGACATGGGTACAAGCCCAGCTGAGGCAAGAAAGCGAGGCGTGGCAGAGAGGCTGAGGGCAGTCAGGGGGATTTCTTTGGCCCCTGTGAGCCACTGGTGCCTACTTTCCTTCCCTGGGGCTTGTGGCCTTTCAGAATGATCAGCTGAGCAGAAAACAGTCCTCTTGGGGTAAAGATGACAACAAGTAATTTAATACTTTCTTTTGATTGGATTAGTAGCAAAGGCATTGACTAGTCTCTAGCTGAGACAAGGAGAGTTTAGCTTGCCTAAATTAAATATCTTTGGCACCATTAGTTCCAACAGCCTGCTTATTTTTGCTCCAGATGCTCTATACATTTTTGTTGTTGTTGTTCTGGGGTGGGAGGAAAAGCAAAAATGAATTCTCTGTGCTTTGTAGGAGAATGGATCCCCTCTACCTCCCCAGCCTGATTATTGCAGCACATATGGTTTAGAGCTGCTGAGAATCGCAGTGGGTCTGCCCGAATTAGCACCTGACTCGGGTGAGCACTGAAGCAGAAACTCTCCCTCCTTTTAACACTATGGCTCAGTGAGGCAGGCCAAGCCCTGTGATCATCATTGATTATCTCATTCGGCATGACTCCTAGGAAATCTTGGGTGAAAGTAAATTGAATTGGGTATTTGCTTCCACTCTTGTAAAAGGGGCCCATCCTAGATTAATTTCAGGCATGATGGCAGCCCAGAAAATGAGGTCCTAGAATAGGGTGGCTAAGGGGGCTGTCTGGCACTGTGCGAGGGTGCAGTTCTTGTGAACCGATGTATGTAAAGTGTGGCTTTGGAGCTAAGCACAGTCTTTTATCGTAGAGGATTATTCACAGAGGGGAGGCTCCTTCATCGATGAGCTCGCCTGACTGACACATGGAAAAGGCTGATTGTGAAAGAAGATTAATTAAATAAAGCCCAGGCTGCATTGTTCCAGTGGGTGTCCCAGGCTCCCTAGGGGGGTCGGCTGCACCAGGTCTCTTCGGGTAGGATCTGAAGCATAAAGGGAAATGAAGCCCTTTGTGGACTGTGGGTCATCTGAAGACATCCTTAGCCCTGAGAAGGGGAAGATGAATAGGCAAAACTTCAAAAGGCCAAAGGTTTACTTAATGAGAGAGGAGGACTGGGGGCTGGCAAGTCCTGCTGGAGGCCGGTGGCCCTGCTGAGAGAGAGGGCAAAATGCGAATCTAAGCCCTCAGCCACCTGCCACCCTGGGAAGCATCCCACCTGGCAGGAAGTGGGGCTCTCTGACCCTAGTAGGGGAGCTCCCAAAGGACAGTTGTCATGAGACTGGGTAGCAAACACCGTACCAAACAAAGAAAGCCAATGATGCAAAATTGGCATTTAGGCACCAACCTGCCTGGCAAAGGGAGCACATGGGCATCACCAAGCAGAGGAAATAGGACCTCGAGCTCTGAACCCAAAGCATCTTTGGGAAGATTTTATGGGCAAGATTAGTCTAGATAAAGTGAAGGTTCCTATAGCCAGGATTCTCACCTGGTCCTGGCTGGCAATCTCACTGCACACATGTGGGCAATACATTGTTATTGACTCTGTATAAGGAGCTCTGCCCAGTGCTCTGGGCTGCTGCATGGCTGCATGGCTGCACAGCTGCATAAGAGCAGAGACTGGAGTGGGGGCAGCGCTGAGGACAGGGAGGCCCAGAGGTGGAGACCAGCTTGCTGCATGCAGACTCGCTCTGAGTGGATGGGACTCTAGTGATTGACCTGCCATCTTGGGAATGAAGTTGGGTAATAAACTCTTTTACCCCAAGAACGTTCCATTGCCATTCCTCAGTCTCACTGAATCCATAATGAACTTTCCCAGGGATGAGACCAATTGTCGAGACAAATAGTATAATCATCATCATGATAATGATGATGACAGCACTTACACATATTATTTATCAAATGCCTTCTTTGTATCAGGATATTAATAGTACATATTTTAACAATGTGTGTGTGTAATAGCCCAGCAAGAGAAGCATTATATTTGCAGTGAAATGTTGGTGCTTCCCCCAGATTGTCTTAGGTCCCTTTCCATGTTTTGCACTCTGTGCTCCCTCCAGGCTTAGGTGTGCCCTTGCTCCCAATAGTAAGCACCCGGGGCTACTGTTCATGGGGTTTCTTGGGCTATTTGAGTTTACTTTGCAGTGCCAGAAATGCCTCAGAATTTACAGCTACCCTCCTTCCCACAACCCCTAGCCAATGACTAACAGGTGCAGAGATATGAAAGCACCTTTGGGTAAGGCTTAATTTATAGCCCAGAGTAACCCCTGCAGGATTAGGCCAAAGCTTCCCTCTGCGGGACTGTTACCTGAGATTAAACTCCTGTGTGGCTTCCTCCATTTTTCTGTCTCGCTTTCCCCACTCAATTTCTATTTTCCTCTGGGGGTACTTCCTTAATAATTTAAATCCACATCTTGGGATCTGTTCCTAGGCAACCCAAGACATTATCCCTGATTTGTAAGTTGAAACTGAAGTTTATAGTGAGATGAAGTTACTTGCTTGTCCAAGATCACACAGGTAAATGTCTGAGCTGGGATTTATAACCAGTCCTATCTGACTCAAGAGTCCATATTCATTACATAACTCACAGAACCCCTTTCCAAAAAGGAAAGGTTTGTGTACAGAAAACTTGGAGAAAAGCTCATCCCGGTTGACATACCTTTGTCCCCTTTCCGAGTATTTTTTGCCTACAGGACCAAGGGTTGGTCAGATTCAAGACGCCTTTCATAGTAACTCTTGGGAAGAAAGTGATTGACTTGTAAATATTTCTCAGTAGGTGTATTTTATTTGGTTTTGGCTAAAATTTAAATCCAGTGGTCAATGCATTCAATCCAAATGAAACCCAGTGGGTGTAGCTTCTTCCATACCAAAATGACCTTCCATGCCCACAATGGTTCTGGTACATGGGATATATTACAGTGAGCTGCCGTTGTTTTGGGTTCATTTGCTTTGAAAGCTAGAGATCAGGCAACCACTGTCATGATCCTGTCATTGTTATTTGCTTGCAAAAGAATTAGTTGGACCTAAGGGGAGATAAACTTTAGGAGTCTGATAGAGCTCAGGCACTGGCCTTAGATGCCTGAGATACTATGTAAAGTTGGAGAGGGGAGAACACCAATGGGGAAGTGATGGGCGGAGACTAGAGGTGGGGATTGCTTTGGGCTCAGAAAGACCCATATTGAAATTCTGATTTATAAGCTAAATGCGTAGCTTCAGATCTAATACCTATCCTCTCTAAGCCTCATGCCGTCATCTGCAAAACAAGAATCTAATTGTCCCTAGTTTGTGGAATTGCTATAACTTCTGAATGAAATAATACATGTAAAGGACCTGATGTTAGGTTTGGTACAAAGTATTTAATCATGGTATCTGTGTTTTAATGTGTAGCTTACATTCAAATAGCTTTTGCTTACTTTTAGCAGGAGTAAATGGCCATCAGGTGATTGTATAAAATATAGCTGGTCTATCAGTGTATACCTGCATATACTTGAACTCTAGCAAAGTATCTGCTCACTTAACAGTTCCTGTTTTGTTTCATAATCAGGAGAGGTGAAGGGAAAAGCTGTGTTCTAAAAGCTCCATGTTCTCCTAAGAGCTATGCCTTCCATGACCTGTTCAATGATGACAGCACAAAATATGCATCTATGACTGTGAACTTTTATATTCTGCTGGGGCTCTGTAACCTTCAGACTTAGAGACAAATAGTTACTGTATAGGCACGAATTGCTTGGCTGGTTTGAGGGCCACTTAAATTAATCTTCAGTGTGTCCAAATGGCCTTGTCTTCCAGTTGACAATTGCTTTTGTTTGTAATCGTAAATAGAGAGCCTTACACAAGGTTTAGATTCATGCTATGTCTACTGGAAATGCATAAATTAATCACTATGACTGCACAAATGCTGCGTAACAACATCAAAATGTCAAGTGGTTACAGTAGAGATTTATTTTCTTATGTGGCTTCAGGTCAAGTGGATGGCTTTTCTTCAAGCTATGGGTTGGGTTCAGGTCTGCACACGCATCTTCATTCTGGGGCCCACGCTGAAGGGACAGTGGTGGCCATAGGCCAAACCATGCCAGGTCAGAGGTTAAACATTTAAAGCCTCTCTCTGTGTCACATCATTGGCCAAAGCAATCACTGGGCTGAACCCAACACCAGGTAGGGGAAATTTACTCTGTCTTGTATAGTAGGAGGTTTTCCAGTCACATGACAAAGCATGTGGATATGTGATTTGATAGTGGAAGTTGGAATGAAGGAGTGTAGTTATCCTATCACGTAGATGAATAAGCATCACACTGTGCCTGGAAGTGGGACCGAAGAGAGACCATCAAAGCTCACAGTGTTAAAATTGATGCTCTGAGCATCAACCATGCAGTTGGGACAAAGGACTGAGATTATCCCAAAGGACACCTAAAGGTCTCTCTCCTCTGCCAGAGAGGAGATTTGAGTTGTGGATGATTGTAAGTAATCAGATAAAAATAAATGCACACATGTATGTATCATCAATTAATGAGACATGAGTGTTCCTGTAGGTAGTCACTCCTAAGGCTAAATGTGAGAGGGGACCTCCCAGATTCTTGTGTGACTAGCATTTTGGGATAAAATTACAATTTCCTGAGCTATGTAGGACTTCTTATGCAGGTTTTTGTTTCTTTTTGTCACTGGATCATCCAAAAGTGGTTCTCGTTTGCCTTTTAGCTAAGCAAAGCATTCCTGTAAATACACATTGCTGAGTCACATTCATTTTTGAGAAATTAAGCCAGTGGAGGACATGTCCTCAGGCTCCAGTGCTCCTGCCTAATGAGGGTGTGCAGCCGGGAGGCATGGGGTTGGCTGGGGTGTGTCTGGGCCGAGGGCTGGGCTTGGACTGTGTCCTCCCTCCCTTCCCAGGCATGGCATCGTGGTAGCTGTGCAGAGCAGTCATGACAGTTAGCAATAGCTTTCCAAGGAGAACCACCCCCTGGCCCACTAAAGATGGAGCTCTGTAGGCAGGGATCCCTAACAGGCGTCTGGATTTCTTATCGCAGCCCTGCTTGCGTCCATGCTTAAAGGTCCTTGAAAATGAGACTCATGCTTACAGCTTTCCCATCACTTCCCGAGTGTCTGGGCAAGTTCTTGATGGAATACTTGCAGGATTTGGAAATGCTGACTCTGCAGGACTGCTAGGAACAGGAATGGAAATAAAACAAACCTTGACAAAATGGGTCCTGGGCTCTGCTGATGAAAAATGCACACAATGTGGCCAGAGCACATGTTTGAAGTGTGGTTCCCTTGTACACCAGGCTTCATTTACCAGAGGTTAAAGACAGGCAGTGCATGGCTGAATATGGCCAGCAGACACATTTATTTAGCTGGGAAGAGTGTAGAATGTTCTTTTCGATACAGCAAGCCCCCCTGTTCCCCATGTTCTCTTGCTGTCATTGTGACCCCACCTTCTCCTCACCGTCACCTCACCTTTGCCTTGCCCACTTGATTGATGTGTGTTACCTGACTGTCCCTGGAGTGACGTAAGCCTGCAACCACCCTGAGCATCATTTTCCTCAATTGCCAAATATGAATGAGGCCTGTTTCTCAGGATTGTGGTGAAAATCCAATGCAGCAATGCGGATAACATGCCCAGCATTGCGTTAACACTTCATGAACTCAATTAGTTTCTCTTCCTTTTCTTGCTTTCTTTTTTTTCTTGCTTTCCCTCTTCTCTTGCTCCATTTGTCATTCCTCTCTCTCTTTCTACCTCTTTCTTTTGTGATGTTTTGCTTTGTATTTTACCTCTTTGGTGAGCTTTAAACAGGTTTTCATTAGCCAGTAAGAGCTTTGGGTTATTTTGGCTTATCCTGAAGTATAAATTGTATTAAATCTATCTTCTGGTCCCCCACAATTTCTGGATTGAAGGGCACATAACTGAAAGGCACAAAAGTGATTCAGCACTGGTTGGTCAAGAGGAGGCTGATTGCTGTCCTCTGGGTTAATCCAGAAGGTGGTTGAAAATGGCGGCATCTCACCCAGGGCATCTTACAGATGGTGAAATTACACTGCCTCACCATGAGAAGAGGAAAGAAATGGAAACGTAATTCCAGTTTCTTAAGACCCACCTAAATAGGTACACATTGCAGGAATATAATAGCAAGAGGAGAGTTATTAGAAACTTAGAACTCAAAGTGAACATAAGCGACAAACTCTCCTAGTCCCTCTCTTTTACAGTTAAAGGTTATTAGGTTATTGTAGTTATTAGGTTAAGGAGTTTGTTCAGGACACATGGGTATTTAGTACTAAGAACCTTGCACTAAGTGCCCAGTTTTCACTCTTCACCCTACAATCTTGTTGAGTACAAGGGTCTGGAAGGCTTGTATTTTGAATAACAAGAATTGAACTGGAGGTTATCAGGGGCAAAGGTTATATGATGGGATTATTGAGTAACAATGCTGACCTTGGTTGTGAAAAGAGACAAGAAGGTGCTGTCATAGTACTCACACAACCCAGGAAGAGGGGAGCAGAACCTCTTCCTTGAGTTCATTGAGATCTGGGGATAAACCCTGAATCAGATACTTGCTGGTTATCAACTTGAAAATTCCATTTTATTTCCTACCCTCATTGCAAAATAAAGATAATTCTTTCTGAGCTGCCTACTTCTAAAACATACTGTGTATTTCCTAATATAGATGATTTAGTACAACAAAAGCACTAATTGTGCATCTACTATGTATAAGGCACCAGAGATTCAAAGAAGAAATGGCAAGAATGTACTACATGTGTTAAATGATGGAATGTTATGTGTGCATAAGAGAACAAATTACTATTATTACCACCAAAGGGCTACTTGTTTCTCCCTGGAAGCAGTGAGTAGAGACACCTGTTAGGGCCTCCCTGACCCACCCAGCTCAGCGCTCTAGGATTTATTGCTGTCAGTAGTTACAATAGCACATAGTACATTATCAAGTGGTCATGGTTTAAAACAGTACTTACTTTTTTTTTTTTCTGCCTTTATATATCTGTGAGTTTCAGGGGTGACGCATATCGTTCTTGATGAAGAATCATGATCCACATTATGGGAATCATGATTCACATCAAGGGAAACTGTAGGACAGAATATTAAGGAGCAAGGGCTGAATTTCTCAAGTTGCTTCATTTCTCAGTGTGCTTTAAGGTTCTGGATGACTCACTCAGTATTCCTGAGTCTGAATTTCCCCTGCTGTTCCCAGGGGAGGAGAATCCTGCCCTTCCTGCTCCAGAGGTTCCTTGGGGAGTCAAGATGACAAGATATGGAATCATTTTTTAAAACTTCTGTGTGCTAGAAAAAAAGACGTAAGCAGCAGGCCTGCCACCTATTTTGGTCATTACTTGGGACATCTGGGAAAGAAAGAGAGAAACCAGACAAATTATCCTGCAAAGTCACTAATAACCTCTAGATTTCCAGAAAACAAACAGATGGTATTTCTGTTTGGTAGTACCAAATAGTATTTACCTGTAGAAAGATGAGGGAGAATCCTTGTCTATGAGCTACTTTTAGCAGGATAAACCTAGTCTGTGTCCGTTGCTATTGTAAATAAGCCTGGAATTTATGTATTTATGGGACATGGTTCACTGGAGAGTGTCCCATAAACTATGCAGTTTGTTGGCTAATTGCTGTGTCTTGCTATTGTTTGAAAACTGAATCAGAAGCAGATTTGGCACTATGTCTGATCATTGATTCATGTTGAATCTCATTTGTATTATCTTTGTATTATGTAGGTGCCATGATAGGTAAGGTATAAAAAGATATAGGCATAAAACTATAGGTATAAAAAGGAGGTGTTGCATAACTGAAGTGGCTCCTCTGTTCAAGCAATGTGCAAGATGCAATGCTTACACCTCATCTGGAAAACCCAAACCAAGTCACTCCTAATGCAGGAAAGAATGGGCTTCTTGGGGAGCTGTGTGGACAGGCTTGGATCTTTCTAAAGAAACACTGCTTGGCCATATCTTGCTATTTTTGGTAAACTTTGAATCAGAAGTTCATCTGGTACTGGGTATCATCAATGGTTTGAACTGAGTTTCATTTGTGTTATCTTTGTGCTTTCTCAGCTGTCCTCACAGATAAGGCATTGTTAGTGCATCATTTTTGAGCATCACTGAAGAAGCATCTGTAAAATTCAATCCAATCTTTAAGGTAAAGATTTTGTGTTTGTATGAGATACAAGCAAATGATAAAGAGAAACTCAGACTCAGCAAAATGGTATCTAAGTACATAGCCTATGAAGCTGGGGAAGAAAGGAAATATCTTGGTACTTTAATGACTCTGTTTAAAAAAAAGCAACCACTCAGAGACAGCTCCTGGAAGGGCTCATTGGTCACTAGGTCCATGCAGTGGGTGTGGTTACCAATATCCTTAGCCATCAAGAGTCCACTTGATCTTTCTTTATTATTAGTCTTTCCCCTCCTGACTAACTTCCCACAGTCCCACTTATGATCTCCTCTGGGGTGCATTAGGACAGTAGACTTCTTTTTTTTAAGTTTTTTTATTAAGGTGTCATTACTACACAATCTTACGAAGGTTTTATATGCACAATATTGTGGTTACTACATTCACCCACATTATCAAGTCCCCCACCACACCCCATTGCAGTCACTGCCCATCAGCATAGTAAGATGCTATAGAGTCACTACTTGTCTTCTCTGTGCTATACTGCCTTCCCCATGCCACCCCCTACATTATGTGTGCTAATCACAATGCCCTTAATCTGCTTCTCCCTCCCTCCCTCCTCACCTACCCTCCCTACCCGCTTTCCCTTGGTAACTCTTCTTGGAGTCTGTAAGTCTGCTGCTGTTTTGTTCCTTCAGTTTTGCTTTGATGTTATACTCCACAAATGACTGAAATCATTTGGTACTTGTCTTTCTCTGCCTGACTTATTTCACTGAACATAATATGCTCCAGCTCCATCCATGCTGTTGCAAATAGTAGAATTTGTTTTCTTCTTATGGCTGAGTAGTATTACACTGTGTATATGTACCACATCTTCTTTATCCATTAATCTATTGAAGGACACTTAGGTAGCTTCCATGTCTTGGCTATTGTAAACAGTGCTGTAATAAACATAGGGGAGCATATGTTTTTTGGAATCTGTGATCTTGTTTTCTTCAGGTAACTTCCTAGGAGTGGAATTCCCAGGTCAAATGGTATTTCTATTTTTAGTGTTTTGAGGAACCTCTGTATTGTTTTCCACAATGGTTGAACTAATTTACATTCCCACCAGCAGTGTAGGAGGGTTCCCCTTTCTTTGCGTCTTTGCCAGCATTTGTTGTTCCTTGTGTTTTAGATGTTGGCCATTCTAACTGGTATGAGGTGACATCTCATTGTGGTTTTAATTTGCATTTCCCTGATAATTAGTGATGTGCAGCATCTTTTCAAGTACCTGTTAGCCATCAGAATTTCTTTGGAAAAGTGTCTGCTCAGATCCTCTGCCAATTTTGTACTTGGGTTATTTGCTTTCTGGGTATAGAGGCATGTGAGTTCTTTATATATTTTGGATGTTAACCCCTTATAAGATATGTCATTTTTGAATATATTCTCCCATACTTCAGGATGCCTTTTTGTTCTGCTGAAGGTGTCCTTTTCTCTACAGAAGCTTTTTAGTTTGATGTAGTCCCATTTGTTCATTTTTGCTTTTGTTTCCCTTGCCCAAGGAGATGTGTTCAGAAAAAAGTTGCTCATGTTTCTATTCAAGAGATTTTTGCCTGTTTCTTCTAAGAGTTTTATGGTTTCATGACTTACTTTCAGGTCTTTGATCCATTTTCAGTTTACTTTTGTGTATGGAGTTAGACAGTTATCCAGTTTCATTCTATTACATGTAGTTTTGCCAACACCAGTTGTTGAAGAGGCTGTCATTTCCCCATTGTATATCCATGGCTCCTTTATTGTATATTAATTGGCCATATATGATTGGGTTTATATCTGGGCTCCCTATTGTGTTCCATTGATCTATGGGTATGTTCTTGTGTCAGATTGTCTTGTCTTGATTACCATGGCTTTGTACTAGAGCTTGAAGTCGGGAATCATAATCCCCTCAGCTTTCTTCTACATTCTCAGGATTGCTTTGGCTATTCAGGGTCTTTTGGGGTTTCACATGAATTTTAGAACTATTTGTTTTAGTTTGTTGAAGCATGCCATTGGTATTTTGATAGGAATTGCATTGAACCTGTAGATTGCTTTAGGCAAGATGGTCATTTTGACAATGTTAATTCTTACTATCCTTGAGCATGGCATTTATTTCCATTTATTAGTGTCTTCTTTAATTTCTCTCCTGAGTGTTTCATAGTTTTCAGGGTATAGATCTTTTACCTCCTTTGTTAGGTTTATTCCTAGGTATTTTATTCTTTTTGGTGCAATTTTAAATGGAATTGTTTTCCTGATTTCTCTTTCTGCTAGTTCATCTTAGTGTATGGGAATGCAACAGATTTTTTAGTATTAATTTTGTATCCTGCAACTTTGCTGAATTCAGTTATTAGTCGTAGTAGTTTTGGGGTGGATTCTTTAGGGTTTTTTTATGTACAATATCATGTCATCTGCCAACAGTGACAGTTTAACTTCTTCCTTACCAATCTGGATGCCTTTTATTTCTTTGTGTCGTCTGATTGCCATGGCTAGGACTTCCACTACTATGTTGAATAAGAGTGATGAGAGTGGGCACCATTGTCTTATTCCTAATCTTAGAGGAAAAGCTTTCAGCTTCTTGCTGTTGAGTATGGTGTTGCCTGTGGGTTTGTCATATATGGCCTTTATTATATTGAGATACTTGCCCTTTATACCCATTTTGTTTAGAGTTTTTATCATGAATAGATGTTGAAATTTGTTTAATGCTTTTTCAGCATCTATGGAGATGATCATGTGGTTTTTGTCCTTTTTGTTGATGTGGTGTATGATGTTGATGGGTTTTTGAAAACTGTGCCATCCTTGCATCATTAGAATAAATACTACTTGATCATGATGATCTTTTTGATGTATTTTTAATTTGGTTTGCTAATATTTTGTTGAGAATTTTTGCATCTGTGTTCATCAGTGATATTGGTCTGTAATTTTCTGTTTTTGTAGTATCTTTGCCTGGTTTTGGTATTAGAGTGATGTCGGCCTCATAGAATGAGTTTGGAAGTATTCCCTCCTCTTCTAACTTATGGAAAACTTTGAGGATGGGTATTAGGTCCTCTTTAAATGTTTGGTAAAATTCAGCCTTGAAACATCTGGTCCAGGTGTTTTGTTCTTAGATGGTTTTTTGATTACCTATTCAATTTCACTGCTGGTAATTGGTCTATTCAGATTTTCTCTTTCTTTCTGGGTCATCTTAGAATGTTGTATTTTTCTATAAAGTTGTCCCTTTCTTCTAGATTATGCAATCTGTTAGCATATAATTTTTCATAGTATTCTCTAATGATTCTTTGTATTTCTGTGGTGTCTTTAGTGATTTTTCTGTTTTTATTTCTAATTCTGTTTATGTGTGCACACTCTCCTTTTTCTTTATAAGTCTGGCTAAGGGTTTATCTATTTTGTTTATTTTCTCAAATAACCAATTCCTCATTTCATTAATTCTTTCTATTGTTTTATTCTTCTCAATTTTATGTATTTCTGCTCTGATCTTTATTATGACCCTCCTTCTATGGACTTCAGGCCTCATTTGTTCTTCTTTTTCTAGTTTCATTGATTGTGAGTTTAGACTGTTCATTTGGGGTTGTTCTTCTTTCTTGAGATAAGCCTGTATTGCTATATACTTTCCTCTTAGAACTGTCTTCGCTGCGTCCCACAGCAGTTGGGATGTTGAGCTGTTTTTTTCATTTTTCTCTTTATTTTGCTTGATCTCTCTCTGTTTTTGTTTGGTAATTGATCATTGATTATTTAAGAGCATGTTGTTAAGCCTCCATGTGTTTGTGGGATTTTTTGTGTTCTTTGCAAAATTGATTTCTATTTTCATACCTTTGTGGTCTGAGAAGCTGTTTGGTACAACTTCAGTCTTTCTGAATTTACTAAGCCTTATTTTGTGGCCTAGTATTGATCTATTCTTGAAAATGTTCCATGTGCTCTTGAGAAAAATGTGTATCCTGTTGCTTTTGGGTGGAGTGTTCTGTAAGTGTCTGTTAGGTCCATCTGCTCTAATGCGTTGTTCCGTGCCTCTGTGTCCTTACTTATTTTCTGTCTGATTGATCTGTTCTTTGGAGTAAGTGGTGTGTTGAAGTCTCCTAGAATGAATACATTGCATTCTATTTACCCCTTTAATTCTGTTAGTACTTGTTTCACATATGTAGGTGCTCGTGTGTTGGGTGCATAGATATTTATAATGGTTACATCCTCTTGTTGGACTGACCCTTTTATCATTATGTAATGTCCTTCTTTGTCTCTTGTTGCTTTCTTTGTTTTGAAGTCCATTTTGTCTAATACAAGTACTGCAACTCCTGCTTTTATCTCCCTGTTAGTTGCATGAAATACCTTTTTCCATCCCTTCACTTTTAGTCTGTGTATGTCTTTGGGTTTGACTTTTGTCTGTTGTAGGCATCGTTTAGATCAGTCCTGCTTTTTTATCCATTCTGTAACTCTATGTCTTTTGATTGGTTTATTCAGACAATTTACATTTAGGGTGATTATCGATAGATATGTACTTATTGCCATTTCAGACTTTAGATTCATGGTTACCAAAGGTTCAGGGGTAGCTTTTTAACTACCTAACAGTCTAACTTAACTTGTTTATTACACTATTATAAACACAATATAAAGCTTTTTTTTCTCCCTTCTTTTTCTTCCTCCTTCACTCTTTTTGTGTTAGGTGTCATATTCTGTGCTCTTTGTATATCCCTTGACTGACTTTGTTAGTAGCTGGTTTAATTTTGCATTTGCTTAGTAATTAATTGGTCTACTTCCTTTACTGTGGTTTGATTTTATCTGGTGACAGCTATTTAGCCTTAGGAGCACTTCTATTCCATTTACTATCTCCTCTACCTCTTCTAATCTGCTTTTAAATCTCTCCATTGTGTGTTTCATTTCAGATACTGCATTTTTCAAAATACACTATAGAGATGGTTTGTGGGAGGTAAATTCCCTCAATTTTCACTTATCTGGAAACTGTTTAATCCCTGCTTTAAATTTAAATGGTAATCTTGACAGGTAGAGTACTTTTGCTTCAAGGCCCTTCTGTTTCATTGCATTAAATATATCGTGCCACTCCCTTCTGGCTTGTAAGATTTCTGCTGAGAAGTCTGATGATAGCCTGATGTGTTGTCCTTTGTAAGTGATCTTTTTTTTCTCTTTTGGATGCTTTTAATACTCTGTCCCTGTCCTTGATCTTTGCCATTTTAGTTATTATAAGTCATCATGTTGTCTTCCTTGGTTCCCTTGTGTTGGGAGATCTTTGAACTTCCATGGCCTGAGAGACTATTTCCTTCACCAGATTGGGGAAGTTTTCAGCAATTATATCCTCAAAAAAGACTTTATATCCTTTTCTCTCTCTCTTCTTCTGGTACCCCTATAATGCAATATTGTTCCATTTAGATTGTTGCAGGGTTGTCTTCTTATTCTTTCATTCATAGAGATCCTTTTTTTCTCTCTGTGCCTCAGCTTCTTTGTATTCCTGTTCTCTAATTTATATTCCATTTACTATCTCCTCTACCTCTTCTAATCTGCTTTTAAATCTCTCCATTGTATATTTCATTTCAGATACCATATTTTTCAAAGTTTCTATCTCTTTCTTGAAGTTATCCCTTAGATCTTGAATATTTTTCTGTAGCTACATGAGCATGTTTATGATTTTTATTTTGAAATCTTTATCAAGAAGATTGGTGATTTCAGTTTCAGTGAGCCCTCTTTCTTGTGTTTCAGGGATTTGGTTTTCAACAAGGTTCTTTTGTTGCTTCATATCCCTAATGAATAATATTGAATTAACGCTTTCTGTAGGCGATGACCTCTAGTGTCTAAGAGCTCTACTCTCTGGAGCTGCCCAGCCCCTGGAGCAATGGCAGGGGTCGCAGGTGAGTGATGCAGGTGCCTGCTGGGAGGAAAGAGTCCTTTCCTGCTTCCCAGCTGCACTGCATGCCTCCACTGCCAGGGTCAGTGTGCTGAGTGCACAGGGAGCAGCCTCTGCATTATGGCTCTGTAGCTGCAATAGGTGGGGCTGCCCTCCAGCTGGCCTGGTATCATGATGAGGGCAGAAGCTTTTTGAGCCCGTGTCAGTGGTGAAGAAGGAGCTGCATGCTGTGTATTGCAGTGAGGTGCCTCAGTGCTGCATCACCAGCCACGATTTGGAGCACCTGAAGCTCCTGAAAGTTCCCCACCTGCTGGGCTGAGTGTGCCAGGATGATTTTGTCCATCTGTCTTTTCTCCTGAGCAGCAAGCTCTGTGTAATCCTTGCCCCTTTAACAACCCTCTCACTGTTGGGAAGTCTTTCAAAGTGCCTGCCTTTCTTTTGTCCCAGAGTGGCCTGTCGTGGGTACCTGTTCTTTACAAGTTGCTGGAATCTCAGTCTCTCCTAGTATTCCACCTGTCTTTGCTTTGCAACCCCTCTAATCTCCAGTGTACCATGTACTTTGGGTTCATGCTCCCTGAGAAAATCTCCAGGGCTTGGTATTTTGAAGTCTTGGGCTTCCACTCCCTCCCCACTCTGTTCCTCTTCCTCCTTCCAGTGAGCTGGGGTGGGTGGAGGGCTTGGGTCCCGCTGGATCATGGCTTTGCTGCTTTACCCTTTTCCATGAGGTCTTCTCTTTTCCCCAGATCTTTGTTGTCTGTTGCAATCTTCTTTCTGTTTATTCTTTCAGGATTAGTTGTATTTGCTGTATTTTCATAATTTGTGGTTTGGGGAGGAGGTTTCTGCCTCACTTCTCACTCCACCATTTTTTTCCTCTCCTTGACAATAGTCTTCTGCATTATTGTTTCTTCCCCTGTCATTATCTTTCTGCATACAGTATATGCACAGCTTTAAAAGCAGCAGAAGTGAGATGAGTCTGACTCCCCTCTTAAAGACTCTGCTCCTCTGCTTCCTTTCTCACAGCTGTCCATCACCGTTTTGAAAGCCAAGGGATAGAGGCAAAATCAGATGAAAGAGGTGGACATTCTTTGTAGTCTAAGTTAAAATATTATTTGGGGCAATTAACCCAAAAAGTCCAAGTTCTTAGAACTCTCAAAGGCTCACTTTTGCAACCCCCAGACAGAGAGAATTGGAGAAAACAGTGGTATTCACTTTGACTGAAGAATTATCAAGGGTACTTTAAAAAGTGCTATGCCTGGGCCCCACTCTAGACTAGCTAAATTAGAATTTCTGAGCATGAGACCCATGCAATTTAAAGAATGTTCTCTAGGTGATTCTAATGGGTATCCATAGTTGCAAATCACAGAGGTTGGAGTTTTGTTGTCATTTGTTAGAGTCCTTATAAAAAGAGGCAGTAAGTGTATTTTGGGGCATCAAAAGATTCAGGGATGAAATATTTGCTATTGTGAGATAAGCTACATAAAATGGCAACCCAGTTGCTGACCAGAGCATTGTCAGCCCATCTATGAAATAATCTCTTTTGATGTTTATGGCACTCACAAGTCATGAGATAGTACTGTCTAAAGAGAATGCGCTGAATTACCTGAGTCCATCTTTGAGCCACAGAAACATCCTGACTTGACTTCTCCCTTTGCAAGTTTGTCAGCTTGAGGAGGGAATTAATATGTTTTACCATATGACAAAGTGACTAGCAAGTGGGACCTCATTAGAAAGTGTAAGATTAACATCATTTCAGGGACATGACTCACCCCACTTTTTTCCAACTCATGGAGAGCTGACACTTCTGCTCTCAGGAGAAAAAGCACTGAATTTGTATGTTATTCTAGAAATTCTGAACTCTGAGCCAAGCAGATCACTTTAAGGACCCAAGTGGGAGACATATTTGTAGTCAATGTTTGCACAAAAGGAATTTCTCTCCACATAATTTTGTTCTTAAGGATAATGGAATGAAGTCTACTTTAATTCAGTGTATAGGGAACATGAATCTACTTTGAAAGGCTCCACTAATACATTTATTGGTGGGCAAGGTATGTAAATACTAATGGAACTTACAAGAGAACAGGCATAAAATGGTGACCATTTCCAGGAAATACCCAGTCTTGGAACAGGCACTGTCTTTTCTATATCTCTTATGGCCAATGGATAGCAAGCAACCCCAATGTTAATATATTTCACCCTGCCTAGCTCTTGGCTGTGTCTCCATTAGGGGCTATGTACATGATATAAGCAGTTTTTGGTAAGCAAATGAAATTAAGAAATTATGGATTCATTTATAATTCTTTTCTCATGCCCTATTGTACATTAGTTTGATCTCCTGTTAATAAACTTTGGTGTATGCACTTCAAACTTCAAATTATTTTTCTACATATTATTATGATTTTCCATTTCAGGTTCGTGGGAAACTTAAAAAATAAGTTATATGCTACTGCATTTATTGGTGTTTTATGAATGGTTTTATGATATTGTTTTTATTTTCCTTCTTTCAATATATACTGAAACTTCTATAGCAAATTACTCATAGAATAAAACTATTGTTAAAGAAATGCTTGAATAGTTTCAGCAGAGGAAAGAAAAGTGTATCATCATCAATTTTACTGGCAAAATAGCTTATCTGTGTAAACAATAGTCCATGAGAATATCTTTAAGAATATAATCCCTATTGTTGACCAACTTCACAATCTCCTCTGTTAATCTTGCAGTGCTCCATTAAAAAACAAAAACAAACAAAGAAACATGTGATTCGGATAGACTTAACAGTCTACATTTGACAATTAACTATAAGCTCATGTGGGGGCTAAAGAGGGGAGAGTAAACTAGCATTAATTCTATGACTGATACATTCACTTTTTAAAATTATAATGATGTTATAAGAAAGAGGTCATTATATTTATTTTGTATTTTAGAAAACTGTCCCAAAGTCACATAACTAACACAACTAGTGAATTGGAAATCCTGGAATTAAAATATTGGTGTTGCCTTAAAGCTGGTTCTAAGAAAGAGTAACATGAATGGAGCAACTCTGGACAATATGAAAATGGAAAGTGACCAAGAGTGGGAAGAAACTGGAATGGGTTCTACCCTTAGAATAAAGGACCATCACTGGGTGAGTTTCCAATTATTTTTAACTTTTTACCTGAGGAAAGGCCACCCTCAGCACCATATGAGTAGGCTAAAACTTGATAAAACCTACAGTCTTACTGGATTAAGGAACTGGTAAACAGAGTCTAGGGCTACCCAATCACTGCAACGAGAGGAGGAATCCTATAAAGGTAAGAACCAAAAAGTGGGATCCCCAAATTCTGTGTCTAAACTCATCCTAATTATCTTGTGACCCCTAAACCATGGATGCATGGAGCAGAATTCAAGTATCCCACTGAGGTTAAGAGAACGGATCTGAGATTTCAACTGCCACCTACTACAGGGAGCATAGAGTTTTGAGTTTGAATATAGTCAAGTTTAATTCCTGCTAGAATAAAACAAAAACAGTAAACAACAACAACAACAAACCCTAAACCCTTTAGAGGAATATACCAGAATCCAGTGTCTCTACAACATGACATTCACAATGTTCAGAATACAAACTAAAATTACTAGATATACAAAGAGGAAGACATAACTTCTACTCAAAAGAAAGGCATTAAATGGAATTCAATCTCAAGGAAGATGAATTTTGTGACTGAACAACCCCAAGGCATGATAACAGCCTGATAAGAGGGGGAAGTAAGCTGGCGAAAATGATATTCAGTCTGGATGATCATCTCTCTGTGGGGATGGATGCTCCAGGGAAGGATTGTCAGTCAGAATCACAAGTTCTATGGTGCATGGAAAAGTTGGGTTCACTATCCCTGGTGTATCTCCAAGGGATGCAGATCAACAGTGAGCCTTCCCAGGCAGAAGCAGTGCATGGGGTCAGGCAGGTGCAAGGATTGGGGTGGCTTCGTTCACCATGGGATCTTGATTGTGTTTGAATCTGGACCCAAAGTGGGGATGGAATCAGTGGGAATGGGTGACAATAGTGCAATACCTCTGTGATTACCATGGAATGCTCAGTTTTGCAGATTATAAAAGAATATAGAGAGAGAAGAAAAAAGAGTTAAAGACCAGACATTTAAGAGTTCCAACATTAAATGGCCAGAGAGAGGAGGCTGAGCCTATAGTAGAGATAGAGAAGCAACAGGGAGGTGGGAGGAAAATCAAAACAGTGTTGAGTCATGATAATCAAGGAAGACCTAGCTCTCTATCTTCTGCTGCCCCTCCAGTGGGTAAAACTCAACAACAGGTCTCCCACTCCAGAAGCTGTGCTTGTTGTACAAGCAATGGGATTGCATGATTTCTGTAGGGCTGTGGTCTTCCTAAGATAGTATTTCAAAAAGGAGTGAGAGTACTCAGTAGTTTTGAGTGCTGCTGAAATTAAGTAGGGTGAGCAATATTTTATATCTCAATTGCTTGTAAATTGGACAAAATTCAGATTAGCAGTTCCTATTGATCAAAGGTATTCTGTAAAACAATGAAAGTACTGTGATGGTAACATGCTCTCTGTACATTAAACATCTAATTCCATTCTTGCATATTTTTAAGCACTGTTATGTAATTCATCCTGCACTCATGTGAGGGATGTTACTGAAATAATGAATATGCCAGCATACTTCTAAAGTTTTTCATATATGTGCTTTTAAATTTATTCTTTTAAAAATATTGAGTCCCTGATTTGCAGATGACATCAATCAGAGCCACAGTCTTGCCAGCCCATTCTGCTCACACTCCTGGCCATGGTCAACCCACTTGTATAATTTAACACATCAACATTGAAGGATAGTCCAAGCTGTATCTCTTCAAGCCATTTTCAGTCCAAGTTCCAAAAGACAGCAGAAAATGTCAGTGACAGAATTATTATAGTTTATGTGCCAGGATGGAGACTTCATCTGCCATAATAGCCCTGGTAGCAAGTCCATCCTTGGGAAGAAGTTGCCTGATGAAAACATCACACAAATCATATGAATTTTGTAACCCTATCTATCACACATGATGGATCCAACACAAATGTTTCCTGGTTTTTCATCTACTCTTTAAGACTGAATGGCTGGATGGCAAGTATATGGTCTTTCACATGAATATTCTGGAGTCTATGGAATTCATTGGATCTAAGATTGACTAGAAAGCAGGAGATCACTATTACTAAGTTTAGGAAACTCTCATAGATTTGATTTTGTGTTTTATCTTAACTTCCAAAAAATTCCTTCTTTAGCTGAAGAGAACACCCTCTACCACTAGTTTGTTCTCATATCTTGTCATCTTTGGACTGTAATCATTTACTTTAGTTCTTTGGATTTCATATCTTCCTTACTTGTTCCAAATCTAGGTGAACTTCACATTTAACTTTGTGATTATTAAATTAAAGCAAACAAGAAATGATATTCTTATGTCCCTGTAGTAGTCAGCCCTCTCACCCTTTCCCATGCAACCAAAAGAGCAGCAATGTAAACAATACCACAGCAAAGTGCTTCCTGATCACTGTTAGGCAGGGTAACTTTCACTCACAAAATAAAGGAGATTAAAGTTCTTCTACTAAGGGTTGGACCCTTAGGATCTTAGCTTTCCTTCGATTTACTTTTTCTTTTTCTAGAAATCTTTATCGAGGAAATACAGTCAACTAGGTAATGTTGACTCCAACCTTTAAAACAGCATATGTGACCTGAGAGGAAATGCTCTCTATAGGGGTTTGGGTACCTTGAGACACTTGAGGTATCCATAAAGTTCTTAGTAGGAAGCTCCCTATATGTATTAGGAAATTTTGAGTGGAAATCTGAAAACTACTTTAAAATATTTGGAAGAATAATGGAAGAAGGAACAGCTCTTTTCTGTCTCACATAGCAGACAAATAGTAGAAATCTGGGAATATTTCAGCTCAATTTAGTGGAAGACCTTCTAACTTTCAGAGCTTGAGTTGCTGTGACCTACCCCATCACAGGAACTGGGGTGATGTGGCCATAAAGCAGATGGTCAAGAGTAAGGTCCTACACTGGGACCACATTTGGAGCAGAAAACTTCTAAGATGCTTTAATTTACTAATTTGCCTCTTACTCTTATAGGAGTATCACAACCAGATGCCCCACATTGTCTTAAAGACATAGAGCATTTTTCAATGGTTCTTTCTCAACCACAGTCCTTGAAGTTCAATCCTGTTATCAAGCATGATTCAAAGGTCTTCAGACATGCCTATTCAGACCTCATAATAGAGGTATCATTCCTTCTCATGGATTTACTTTATTCTTCTTGCTTCTCTTTGTTTTTTTGTGATTCTTAGAGGAAAGTCTTTGATTCCAACAAAAAAGGTCTTGTAAGAAAGGGTGCTTGCCAACGTGACATTTCCATTTTTGATTATTAAGCAAGATCAGAGGAAAATTAATCATGCAAAAGTTTGTGGTCAAGATATATTGTTAAGCAATTAATTTCCCATTTATTTCATTTCTTCTGTGGAATATTAAGAGCACGTGGTTTTTAGAGAATGGTTTTTGGAGTGAATCAGGTTCTCTTAGGTCTCTTTAATATTTGCCAATCCTTCTACTTGACTTCAAATGACATGCTTAAGCATATGTTCAGGGTTTACCCTGACGCTCTACTGAGGGATAATCTCTTGGAGAAAGTAACAGACAATTGTTTGTCTAGATTGTCCATGTTTAGAGCAGAGCACATGGGGTCTCTGGGTGGTGAGTTGACTTTATTTCCATTAGACAATGAGCTCCTTACAACCAGAATAAAGAAGTAATCAATGATTTTTAACATAAAAATGTTCTTATACAAGTTGTGCCTTTATTGCTGTTCTGGTTCTTAAATTTAGCCTTTGCAGGGCTCCTACTTCAAAGACTATCAGCCTAGAGGCAAGGAAGCCATGGCAAGCTAGCTGTGTGATCTTGGCCAAGTCACTTAAAATGCTTGAATCTCATTGATAACATAAGAAATGAATCTTATGATCTTTTTTCCCCCAAAATAACTTGTTCCTAATATTATATAATTCAAATTTTCAATGTGGATTCTGGATTTAGCCTTTGATATATATTACTCTCCTTGCAATTGTGTTTATGCAAAATATCTTGCTGATGAGCTTAGAGATTTAAAATTAAGATGTCTTTATTCCTGTTCTGTTGAATTTTATACTTCTTCATAAATGTTTAGTCTTCTGTTTTCAGTTCCCTATTGAATTTAGGCCAATTCCTGTTACTTGTGGATTAAAACAATATGAGCAGAATGACTCTAGGATCAAGAGTGAATGATGATTCTTCATTCTCTCTTTTTCCCTTTTCTCCTCCTGCTACTATGACTGGCCTAGGTCTCTGAGTGAAGATGATGTGGAGCAAACTTCTCCATCTACAAGTATTGAACATGCATCATAAATAATTATTTGCTGTTCCAACACTGAGATCTGGGAGTTATTTGTCACTGCAGCATAACTTAGCCTATCCTGATGAGTACAACTTTCTTCATCCATGTCAAGTATCTACTTCATCTATCTCAGTAGATACTTGACAAATAGCATTTAGGGAATTACATCACATTATATCACATTACAAGTAACATTACTAATTGTTATTTTGGTCAGAATTGACAGATAAGCCATACCTCTGACACTGTAATACCACCTAGGAAGAAATTTAGCTACCAAACATGTTTTGGATTACCCATCAGTGAGCAAATACTTGTGAGGGATCCAAAGTAAACAAACTCTTGGACCCAACCCATATCATTTCTCATCTTCCTGCAAAATATTTAGTAAATGACAAATTTCAAATAATAGTGATTACAAGGGACTGCTTATGTTCTTAAAATATAAGAGATTATTTATGTAAATAATTATTAGAAACCAAGAAACTGCTGCACAGATTGAAGATACTTTCGTTGTTACTGTTATTTCTATTGTTACATGTGATGTTTGAGTGGAAAACATTTGCTACAATGAATTGAATAATTCTGAGGATGAGAGATCTGGCTGTAATCCAAATTTACCCAACTGACATGAGTTTTCCAAATTAGCTATTTAAAATAATCCCCTTGAAAACAGGACTTGGAAATGCACACCACAGAAGAAAAAGAGTTTTTCAAGTTTGCTAATGACTGCTGTATTGTTCCCTTTCTCCCGGGATCCTTCTCTCTTCTTGCTCTACATGTTTGTCCTTTGTGAACTCACCTGTCCCTCAGCTGAGTTATAAAGGGACTCGGCAAAGGAATAAGAAAGGATTTCCTGGGCTGGTCTTGGGAGTGTGCAAAGAGTGAGAGTGCATTATACTGAGCAGCAAGACTAGCTATAGGCTATTTGTCTTTGTTGTTCAAAGCATTCCAGGTGGATTCAGGAGGGCAAAGTCTCAGAATAGGGATGATTTTGGGACAGAAGGAGAGATCGAAGGTTTGGGGGAACAAATGCAGATCTGAAGGCCAAATGGGAAACCAAGTTAGGGACTAGAAACGCAATCAGAAAAACAATTGACCATAAGACTCTGAAGACTCTTGCAAATCAGATTAGTGCTTTTCTGCCAGTTTCATCGTTCCAGCTGCAAGCTTTTCTGTGCTTGCTTGAGAAATGCCTCAGAAGTGTACCATGGTCCCTGTGGGGTTCAGCTGCCATTCTGTGACCTTCAGGCTGACCTCTAGCCTGAGCTTTAGACCAGAATTTGTAACTACTGTCCCTCCCTCCTGATCCAACAATCCTTCCACTGCTCTCTGTCAATAAACGGCCTCTTTTTCTTCAGAATTCTTGGAGTTATCAACAGCTGCTCCCTTTCCCTCTCTTTCCACATCTAATCAATCCTAATGTTCTTACTTGGGAAATACATGCAATCCAAACTTTTCTCTGTCCCCACTGTCTATGGGGTGTTTTCCTGTCACCAGTGTTCTGTTCTATTTCATCTGACGCAGGATGCCAAAGTCAACCTTTTATAGAGGAAATGGATGTGCCCCTATCTCAGACACAGCAAGGTGGGGAAATAAGGGTGTTTTATTTTTAAGAAATAATGAGCCCCTGAGAAGTTAATACAGAGGATTTGGGAATTAACAGGTATGAAGAAATCTGCCAATGGGAGGATTACTCCTGCCATGTTCCTGGTCTCTCTCCAAGTGCCAGGAGCCATCTTTCTTCTACTTCTGGGTGTAATCCACCCACACTCTTCACAATCCTGGCCCAAGACTGAGACCCAGAGAGATACAGAGGGGTTCCTCTCCAAGCTCTGAGTGCTGCCTTAGAACCCTTCACTACCTGGAATGGTTGACATCAGAAATGACCACTCATTTTAAGAAAGACCCTACCTCCATCCCACAAAACTATGGTTTTATGGTATCTACCTCATCTTCTTGAATGAGGTATAGTACACCTAAAATCTACAGAAATGACACACAGAGAAGCCAGGGATGGGAGGCTGAGACAAGAACTCATATCTAAGGGGAAGGCCTTGAAGTTTCATTCTGAGACTGTCAAGGGCTGGGCATCCCAGAGAGGGTCAATAAGTATTCTTAAGCAGCTATGAAATTCTTTCCCATAAAAGATGGAGTTGAGAACTCAGATCAAACTGGGACACCTGTATTTGAGCAGAGGGATAGATTTTGGTATGTTGTTGCAATGCTAGTACTTCACCTATTTAATCTTCACAGTGGCCTGGGGAGAGATTGGGAGGCAGCAGTGCAAATAAATTAGGCCCGTGGTTCTCATATGCTCTTCAGTTTTACTGACAATCTCAAAGAGCTTTTGTTTATGTGGACTATTTTTATCGATACTTATCTTATTGTTAACCGGGCAATGGATTGTGGAATTCCTTGGTTCTTGTCTTCTCAAAGGAAAGAATTCAGTCAAGAGAATTGATAGAGAGTTAAATTCTCAGTGTTTTTTATTTATCATACTTGAAAGTAAAAGTACACTCCAGAAAGAGAGAAGCTGGGTGACCCCAAGGATTTTTTATGGGGGTTTATTTTGTTTCCTCCCTCCCATTTTGTCATTCTAACACCATCCTTTGGATCTGCCTTGGTTTGCATATGCTTATGTCCCCTATCTTCCCATGAACACCTAAGAGAAACCCATTGAAGGGATGGGTAAAACTGCAGTGTAAATGATATTATAATGATATTACAATGGCCTCAGGTTATTAACAGACAGGGTTTTCCTTAAATACACATTCTGCAAAATTGGGAAAGTCCCAGTTAACTGTATCTTTTGCTTATCAGTCTGTGTTGATTTGCAAAAGAGGTTGGCCTGAGGAAGAGAGGCAGTCTGGGTGGAGACTGGGTGGCCTGCTGCCCTCCTCTCTCCCCTCCTGCTCCTGTCTATCTAACTGCCTACCCAAATATTATTAGAATTTAAAAGTTGAACATTCAAAACACAAGAAAACATAAGCACACTTTCTATTATCCATCACTGTGATAACAGGAACATGTGTCTTAAAGTCTCTGAAAACCCTACTTCACACTCATGAGAGAATAATACTGAAAAAGACAGGTAACATCATAGCATTTCTATGAAAATGGTTTTGACTTTGCATGGCCCTGAAAGGGTCTCAGGAGCTGTCACAGGACCCTGTGTCATACTTTGAGAAACACTAGATTAACTTTCTGAGATGACATGGCTGGCAAGTGTGAGGTTGGTATTTGAAACCAGATCTGATACTAGATCTGATGCTTCTTTCACTCCTATCGAAAACTTGGTACTTCCCATGAAGGAATCCCGATCTTACCCTTACCTATATGCCTGGGAAGAGAGCAAGCAATAGAAAGTCACACAGCAGGCATGGCTTATCACTAATGGAATACAGATTTCTTTGGATTAGTTTGGCATATGTATTAAGTCTGGGGGATTAGCAAGCTAACTTGCTTGGGCTTTCAATCTGGTCTCTTTGGGATGAAAGTCTACCCACATCCCCACACACAGCCTAATCTGAAGCTCTCAACAAGTGCCTGATTGTGGGGCTTGAGGGCAGGCTGCCGAACAAAGGCACATGGGCCAGCATGAGACAGACTCACTGCTGACTTTATGCCATTGCATTTGATGGCAGAAAATGGTGGGTCACGTCTCAACTCACTTCCTGAAATCAGAGATGACCATGATCCCTCAGCACTGACTGAATTATCTCAAATTAAAGGCATTTGAATAAAATCCAACTGCTCTTTCTCAGAGCTTTCAGCATCCATGGTAAAAAGCAGCCTCCATAGCCCCTGGCCTCAGCTGCACCCCCTGCAAATCACTAAATTCAGTCTGAGTTTCTGTTATGGAATGGCAGTACCCTTGTGCCTGCACGGTCGAGCTATGAATAGGAGTTTCCTCATGAGCATCATGGTGTCGGGTCAGCCCAGTGCCAGCCCCCCAGCTGTGGCCCTGGGTGGGCTGGGCTGTGAGGATGTTGCAGCAACAACAGTCATTCTTATAAAAGCAGGCTCCACTTCCTGTCTGCTGGTGATGCGCGTCTCTAGGTTTATTTTCTCTTACAATGACTCTGTTCAGACGAGATATTTACCACTTAGGTCCCATTGGCTCAGCAACTCAATCCATGAAAGCCCCTTTCAGGAGTCATTTTGTACATCTGTAAATGCCTGGAAATCAATGCCATTTAGCCAGTGGTAGTGACCTTCCAGACAGAGATGATTTCAAAATGGCATGTGGAAGATTACATTTCAATGCAACACACAGAATTTCCAATACCAATTTTACAACCTCTCTTTCAAAAAAAGGAGAAGGAGCCCAAGTTCCTCATGTTTCAAAAGCAGCTTTCAAAGCTCAAGAAAGCAGGAAGGCTGGCCTGATTCACAAGAAGAGTACTGACTGCCTGTTTTTATCACCTTTGTCAAAGGTCACATCCAGGTGAAGCCAGCCCTCCCAGAGGAGAAGAACAAGACTTTGAGACGAAGGCTTTAGGTCCCTATCTCAGCTCTGCCTTGTGATTCTGCCTGAGAAATCTTTCTCTGGATCCCAACTTCTCCACCTATGGAATGGAGCAATAATTTTTTATTTTGTTTGTTTTTTTAATTTTTTGTTTGTTTTAATTTGTTGTGTTTTCCTCAGATTTTCAGGAGGAAATTTTGAAACCTGGAAAGTGTTTTTTTTTAATAAAAATAATTCTTTCCAAAGCAATAGTCATCAAATTAAAAAAACTTAGATCACAAAGATTAGCTAAAAGAAGAAACTAAAACTAACTTGAAATCCCATCATGAATTTTTTTCTCTAAATACATGCTTTATTATTCATTCATTCTTTCACTCCTAAAATGGGACTGTATTGGAAATACTTTTTGGTAACCTATTTTGTTACCCCACACTATATTGGGAACAGTTTTCCAAGTCATTAAGTAGTTTTCCTGTAACTTTTTACAGTTGCATAATAGTCCATTGAATATTTGTAGAATTATTTATCCAACCAATTTCTTAGTATTGGACATTCATACAGTTTATGGTTGTTTCTCCCTCTCTTTTTTTCTTCTTTTTTCTTTTTGGTCTGGCTTCCTTTTCTTTCTACCTTCTTTCCTTCCTTCTTTCTGTTTTTCTTTTTCTCTGTTTTCTTTTTCTTTTTTCTTTCTTTCTTGGCATTTACAAATGATGCCACTGGATGCATCCCCCACCACTGTGGTGGCCCCAACAAGCAGGTGCAGTAAGAGCAAGGGGCAGCCACGTGCCAAGCTTGCCTAACCAACCCCTTTCCTGGGATTCTGAATCTAGACTGGAAGGGTGCAGAGAAGGATGGTCAGTGTCTTCACTCCAGACATGGCGCCACCCAGCAGTTCATGCTGGAAAGACTGGATCTGTTCCCATCCATGCTGCCCTGTCCTTTAGCATCCTTTTCCCTTCCTCCCTGTAATCCTGTGAGATCCTGCGTATTCCTCTTATGAATTTCCTTCTTGCTAAGGTAGCCATTGTCCATTTTTGCTGTTTGTTATCAAGATATAGTGAATGCAATCAGGAAACATTTGCAAATTGTGCAGCACTTGCCTGACATTTTAACATTTTAAATTAAAAGAATGGCCTACAGATTTATTAAAATTAAGGTTAAGCCTATAATCTTGTTTATACTGGGATTTATTTTTTTTGGTCCTTTATGAATGCATATTTGCCTCTGGAAATAGTAAACTTTTGTACTTTTATAGCCCACCAAGTAAATTGATATCTGTTTAATTTGCCAACAAAATCTATTAGTGTCTTGGCTGGAACCTGTTGGGAATGAGTTTCAGCCTAGACCCAGTTTTTATAGGCTATTTCTGAACCTCAGAAAACAAAGATTTACTATCATTTTTATGGAAATGCTGGCAGGACCATAACTGTGTTAATGCAGATGGCACAGTTGTAAAATATGTATGTACGTGTGCATAAGAGGAAGCACGATCAGGTAAATGTGTATTTGGATCACCTGGGAGAGAGTAAAACTTGTCTGTGGGACGGTTTCTGTTTGTCCTCGTGGCCTCTCAGAGAGAGTGGCAGGCTGACTTTTTTTGCAGTCTTTTGTCTGGTTTCCTTTTAAGACTCTCAGCCAAACTTCCTCAAGGTTGGCCGGCACAGAAGTCCACTTAATATCCCTCAGGCCAGAAGGAGTTCACTGGGAGGCAAACTCTCTTGGCCTTTGGGAATCCACGGTGGGTCAGCCAGTGGTTTCCAGCTCGGAACCAAGAGCAAAGCTGTGGTGCCGACTCGTGACACCGTGACCTCTCCACCTAACTTCCTGTCTGCCTCTGGTGGGCAGTGACGGCGGTGGATGCCTGCTGTGTAGCAGGCACTCCTTAACGGTGGCCTTATTATATTTGCAATGATCAGTTATCTGTTTTTCTAATTTTTTCTGCACTTTCCTCTTCTCGTCTCTTTTCATGCAACTGACATACACAAGAATTTTCTCTTGCATGTATGCTCATTTTTCTTTTGGGTTTGTTTTTTTTTTCCTTCAGGGGCTGCTTCTTTTCTTTTTATAATTAGATTGTTTTTAATTAAAATCTTCTGGGCCTTGCTTATGCCTGATCATTTCCACATGGCTCTCCTTCCCTAGCCTGTGGTCTGTGGGATTATAGTAAATCTGTAAGTCTCTGCCATTGCTTTTAGTTTGCCAAGCTGGAGCTTATCCCTTGCAGCTCCCTCCTGGAATGTCTGCAGGCTCTTCCAGAAAACAATGGCCCTTTCTTATTGCATGGCTTGGTTCTCCAAGCACCAAACCACTCCAGTTGGGTTTGTGGTGGCTTCTGTACAAGTCTAGTATTAATGTGACACATCTTTGGTGTTGCTTTTTAGGAGGATCTTTTAAAAATCTGGCTGATAGGGTTGGCCCATGAAAAATATCATGGCCCAGTGTTGAAATAATTTTGGAGTGGGAAACAGAAGGTCGGGACTCAAGTCCCAGGCTGTGAGCACCAGCATCTGTGCTCTTGACCCCTACATCGGCCTCTCACTGGGGGCCTGCCCCTTTCTTACTTGCCAGCATTGGTCCTGGTGAGGATGGTGAATGAGGGCAGGTCACAGGTAGGGTCCTCTAGAGGGAGCTTCCAGGGTGCAGCTCTGAGTAGCCTGTTAGGGGGAAGAACACAGGAGGTAGGGGAGCCTCTGGGAAGCCTGGAATCAAGGAGGTTCATATGTGGCATGAAGCAGACATCGTTCGTGCCCTGCTGAGATTCGCTTGCCACTGAGCATTCTTGTGTGTGCTGTGCTGATGGAGTCCCATTGCTGGGACCTAAAAAAGCATGAAGGCTTTGCTGGCTGCAGGAATGTGCTTGGTCTGTGTGTGTGTGTGGTGGGGGTGGGCAGGCAGCAGTATGGAGGTGTCTATCTGGAGCAGCCTTGAGCCAGTGATAGAAAATAAGTTGGTGGATAAGTACCTCAGCGTTTTTATCCCTTGGAGAGCTTCTATGACATGTGTTCTACACAGTCTCACAGAGTTCCCAGTGGATAAAGCACTGGTTGTCCCCAGAGGTAACTTGCTCCTCACAACACCCTACACTGGCTGCCTTCCCATCCCTGTCGCTTCCCTTGCTCCCCGTCTGCACCTCCCAAGGTCACCCTTCCCCCACAGTAAGCCATTTGCACTCTAATCCTTGTCCAGGTGAACCCAACCTGGAAAGAAGGTCCTCAGACTTCAGATCCCACAGGTGGTCACGGTGATGGTCCTAGGATGAAAAACGGGCAACAGAAAGTTCAAAACACAAGTTGGCCCCTTGAGGTGTTCCTCTTATTCAATGTATGTGTGTGTGCGTGTGCGTGTGTGTGCGTGTGTGTGTGTGTGTATGTGTGTGTGTGTGAGATGGTGGACTAGGGATTGAGATTCTATGAAAGTGACTGGGGGATGTGAGATAGGAGCCTGCCTACACTTTATTACCCAGGAAGGAAACCAATCTCTAAACTTTCTGCATCAAGTTGCTGTGGGAATCCACTGAGCTTTCCTGCCTCTACTCTGTGGACAAGGCTCTGAGTGTTCTTACAAGGCTGTTGGGGGATGCCAGAAATATCAGCGATATTTAAATTCTGGGTCTTGAGAGCGTGATGGGTTTCTCCTAAGAGTCAGGGTTTGGGCCTGCAGATTCAGAATCTCAGTGCCTTTGGTCTCTTTCAGGATGATTCTGGGGAATGTGTCCAAGAGCAGAGAGGGAGGACAGTTGGTCCGTAAGGAAATGTGTAGAAAAGTTCTGTGCCATGCACTGTGCTGTGGGTTCTCCATGACTGCCTTGTTCAGTCTTCATACGATCTTATATGTATATTCGTCATACTGATTTTTGCACATGAAGAAACTCAAGTTCAGAGAAGTGAAGTGACTTGCCTGAGTCCACACCACACATGAAAGCAGAGTTGGGAGTCCAACTCAGTCCTTTCCCCGTCACTTTGTCTTCTAATGGTGTTTGGATAGTTGACGACAAGTATCTTCCAGAGTCACACACTCTTTGAACTTTCCTTACCTCTGTGGGGGATTGAGACAGATGCTCACAATAGTTCTCTTTGATTCTAGGGTGGGCTGTGAAAGGGTGAGCCTTTGCCAGAATGTTCTGGGTCTTCTATCTTCTTGTTCCTATGAAAGGACAAGTTGACTTACCATGTGAGCCCCATCTAAGATCATGAATTGTCTTTGTGATGATTCCTTTTGAGACCTCCAATGGGACATCCACTGATTTCTGCAGGGGTGTTCTTAGCAAGGCCTGCCTTCAACTGGGTGGCTTCTAGGGGGAAGTTTCTTACACATAAGGGATCCCAGCCATGCTGCGTGGGTTCTCTTTGGCTCACTTCCCCGCACACAGTAGTAGACCTATAGAAGATTTCCAGAGAAGCTATGTGGGCTTGCCTTGGAGGCTTCCCAAACTGTGCAAGCGCTTGTTGAAGGCGCAGTAATTGTGCATCTCCTAACTCCATACTTTCACAGGAACCTACCATGCCCCATGCCACTCACTTACTGACCTTCAAGGTGTCTGCCATGCCATAGTTTTTCCCAGAAATGGCACAGGGACCCTTGCTTTGGATATCTGTTTCCAGTTCCTGGCATTGGTCCGTCTATACGCAGAGCTCCAGGTTTTGTTCATCCTGCCTTTCTTTTTTCTGTCTTGGGATATTGATTCTGCGTCATGTTTCTGGACATGTTCCCTTTAGGATTGTATTGTCCAGAGCACTCTGCCTTCAGTATGGCCCCTTTTGAATGAGCCCACCTATTCCCAGCCGCCAATGTGATGAGAGCCTGCTTTGGATCTTCCCTACTCCATTGAGAGGAATATGTTTCAAAGCCTGTTTCCAATTTGAGTCAGGAAAGTGGGAAACAGTCTGCTTTCCCATTAGAAGCAGGGTGGAAAGTGTGGAGAATATAAGATAAAAAATTGACTCTTCTTAAAGTAGCAGTGGACTTGGCCTTTGGCTTTCTGCCTTATTCTTTCTTGGCCATTCTTTCCCCACTGATACTACCCAGAGGTATTGGTTTTCTACTGTTGCATAACCAGTTACCACAAATTAAGTGACTTAAAGCAACACCAATTCACTTTCTCAGTTTCCATGATTTAAGAGCCTGGGCAGGGATTGGATAGCTCTTCTGTTCAAGGATCTAACAGGCTGAAGTCAAGACGGTGACCAAGGTGTGATTCTTATCTGAGGATCAGAGTCCTCTGCTAAACTCACAGGTTGTTGGCATAATTAATTGACTTGTGGTTTATAGGGACTGAGGCCCTGTGTTGCTAGCTTTTGACTAGCACTGCTCCAGAGTCTGTTGGCAGTTCTTTCCACATGACACCATATGTAGTTCAAAACACGGCCACCTACTTTCTCTCAGTGAGGCGGGAGAATGCCTCTCTGGTGCTTCCCCTTCCTATAGGGCTCCTCTGATTGAGTCACCCAGGGTGAACTCCTCTTGGTTAGGTCAGAGTCACCAGAAGAGGGGACGAGCTGAGGATTTTGCCAGTGTCACACCCAGTGTGGAGGCACAGCAGAGGCAGCTCTGGTCTTCACTGCTTATGTGTCTTGTGTTTAATTTGGGTATTGATACCTGGCAAATATTTAAGAAAACAATTGTTAATACTATTAATTATGGTCACTGGACACCTGATCTTGTCAAACTCAGTAGTCCTTGGTTCTGCAGTCAAGGCTGTTTTACAACATATCTAAACCATAATTCTCACTTACCAGCTCCCAACCTTCCATTACAAAGTTGAGTGGCTTTGATACATGGACATATGGGTTCCAACCCGTGGAAGACATCTGGGTTCTAACTCCCTCTTAAGAAGACTTTCAGCCAGTCCTCTTTTCCTACACTCCACCAAAACTCCCCATTCTAAAGGTACTTGGTACGAACAATTCCTGAAACTTTGGTAAGTTCTGTGATATAGTTCAGATTCTATTTAGTTAAGGATTCAGATTTCTAGAGTTAATTAACACTGGTCCTTTTGCTTTTGAGATTCAAATATGTTGTTTCTGTTCTCTTCTCCTAGTTCCTTACCATTGCTTCAGTAGTGTTTGGGGAGCAAAGCAATCTAAAAGCATGTACTCCATCGGTCATTTTAACCAGAAGCCTGTCCATTCCATTCTTCGAATATCAGGAACCCACGAGTAACAGAAAGGAAACACAAAGTAGAGGACAGTGAAATCACTGGGAGTTTGGTGACTCAGCTATAAAGAAAAAAATACCATCTTACTTAGCTTTCTATCCCAGTATATACAGTAGGACAAGGGTCACAGTAGACTTCTGACCATAGTACACAAATCCGTAGGTTCATCCCCAAACAGAAAGTCCTAGCAGTTCTTCTGTACTGAAACATAGTCCATCTTTTGGAGTAATAATGTTTATTAGGAAGCCAACAGTTCACCAGAGCCTTGTGTATTTTGTTATTCCCAAAGCTTTTTCCTGGCTTTACTTTGGAAAGGCCATTTACAGGAATTCTAAAATGAGGCATCTCAGCAAATGTCTAAGTTTTCTTAGAGCACAGTGTGTAGCGTAGGTTGTCGCCTTAGAGTTCAAACTCTTTGAGTAAAGCAAGTGATGGGCCATTTCTGGTCAGGACTGCCCTGTGCCAGTGTTAATGGCTGTCATTGTCCTGATGAGCTTGAGGGAAAGACTTGTTTCTAGGTCTAAATGTTTCAATCTGGCAAATGAGATTATTGTCTTATATATACCCTACAAAGACCTATTTAGAATAAATAATGTAATAAAAATAGTGTTTTGGACTTCTGGGGAGGGAGAAAAGTGGATTATTTGTTTCATTGTGTATGTATATATCTATCTCTCATATATAATGTGTGTGCACTCAGACCCCTCTGTACATATATATAGGTTTCAATTTGCCTGAATTTCCCTCCCCCTCACCAAAGGAGAGAAGCGAGGGGGGTAAAAGGGATCCATATATGTCACCTGGCTTGTCCCAAGACTCATAGGAAGCAGGAGTATCCATTTTCATGAGAGACTTGGAGAGAGTTGGCAGCAGAAACAGGGCTATTGGGGCACCCAAGTGGTGAAGTACATGCCTTATGCCACAGATTGAGGGAGGCTATGCCCTTATTTTGTTTTGAAGCAGGCATGGCTTTGGTGTGCTGGAAGACCACAGTGACAGGCACAATAGTGTCTAGTGCCTAGAAGTTAGGGGACCGATCAACAGGAAGAGAAAAAAGGAGACTAGTCTCCATGAGGCAGGTGACTGAATCAGTGGCCTTTAAGTAGGGTCAGAGTTGGTGTTTTTTTGTTTCATTTATTTTGTTTTGTTTTTATTTTAAACTCAACAGTTGGGGACAAAAGCCAGTAAAACACAAAGTATATCATTCCTTGGGGCTTCCATAAACATTCCATTAGGCTAGTTGTGGCCACCTGTGTATATGTCATGCTACATGGCAAAAGGGGATTATGGTTGCAGATGGAATTAAGGTTACTAATCAGATGACCTTAAAATAGAGAGATTAGCCTGGATTATCTGAGTAGATCCAATCTTACCACATTAACTTTTTAAAGAGGAAGAGGGAGGCAAAGAGGGAGCTCAAGTAATATTATGTGAGAAGAACTCAAAATGCCACTGCTGACTTTGAAGGTGCAGGAAGTAGGCTATGAGCCAGGGAATATGACAGCTTCTAGAAGCCGGGATTACCCTTCAATTTTCAGCCAGCAAGGACACGAGGACCTCAGTCCTGTAACTTTAAGAAACTAAATTCTGCCAACAATCCAAATGGACAGAAAACAGTTGCTCCCCTAGAAACTAGAGACAGAAGAAACTAGAATGAAATACAGCCTGTAGACGTCTGGATTTTTGTGTAGTGAGACCCTGCCACTTGAGACCTGCAGAACTGTGTGATGTTGCCTTAAACCAGTATGTTTGTGGTGATCTGTAACGGCAGTGATAAAAGACTAACATGATTATCAAAATGCAAAGGCCCAGACAGTTCAATTCTTTCCACAGCTTTAAATACTCTTCTGTTCAGAATTGACTCTCAATCTAAGACCTTCTCTATTTCTACTACTTTATTTAAATGTGACTTTTCAAGTAAATATATTTCTCTTATGTCTTTCAGCTTTCATTATTTGCTAGAAATTTGACTGCCTTCATTCATTTGTTAAAAGTTTTCTGCCAACACATTTTGGCAGTTTTTAATCTTATGATTTTTTTATTGTTGTTTATACCTTAGAAGACAAACTCCCTACTCCAGGCTTAAAAACTCTGTGTAAAAAGGGCCAATAAACCTGAAAAGATATACAATCTCAAGTAACCACAGAAATGCAAGTACAGCTGACCCTTGAACAACACCAGGGTTAGGGTGCCAACTCCCTACGCAGTTAAAGATCTTTGTAAAACTTTGACTCCCCCAAAACTTAACTACTAATAGCCAACTGTTGACCAGAAGCCTTACCAATAACATAAACAGTCAATTAACCCATATTATATATGTAATATGTGTTAAATACTATATACAATAAAGTAAGCTAGAGAAACTTTTCAAACAGTTGGCAATCTTTGAAAAACTTTCTGATATGTTTATTGAAAAAAATCTGCATGTAAGTGGACCTGTGTAATTCAAACTCATGTTGTCCAAAGGTTAACTATACAAATAATGAGTTGTTTTGACCTGTCCTATAACAAAAATTAAATGATGTATGATATGAAGTGTTAATGGGGTATATACTATTAGAGTGAAACCTATGAAGTCTTTAAGGGAAAAGAAGTATGACAGTATTTCCATAAATAAAAACATGACTTCCTTTTGACCTAGAGTTGTGCAAGAAGTAATGATGTCTATTCTGGCATTGTTTGAGATTGTGTAAAATTTGAAACCTAAATAAATAGCTAAGAAAGCAGACCAGAAAATACCATTGTGAGGAGAGGTGGAATGGGGAAAGAAGAGCCTTCAGCCCTGTCTTCTGAATACTTCTGTATTGTTGAATCTTTTATAGTGAGGATCTGACCGTTCTTTCCAAAGTACTTGAAAAGGAAAGACATTGTCTAGGTTCTTTTCCAGGAGAAACCCAGGTCTACTTCTACTTTTCAGAGTAGAAATGAAACCAGCATGTTGTCAAACCCCAAAAGTTGAGGCAGCATGTGGGTAATTTAGTCATGGGGCTGGCTATTTAGTGATTTGGATAATCAAATTTAAACCATCATGGATAATGTAATCCAGTTTAATTTGCAAAAATGTCAGGCCTGGAGACAGATCAGAAGAAAAACATTTGTTGATGGCAGAACTGTCACTGGAGGCACTTGCCCTGTGTTCTGAGCTATGTGTAAGAACCCACCCTTTCCCAATATAAAGGCCTAGATTGAAGAGATTTGTTTAAGAACCTTGGCGATCTGGTGTGTGTCATTAATGTTAGTGTTACATAATGTATTTGGCTAATTTATTTATGAAATGCTTGATTTAGTAGTCCATTTGCCCCTTGTCAAAAGCAGCTGGGAATGCTTTCATTTCCAATTTGTTTACTTGAATAAAAATTTGATTTGGGTTTTCCCATTTGGCAATTTAAATCTGCTCCCAGTAACATCTGTAATAAGACCACATGGTAGATTCCCATTGTTCTGGAAATTTGGGGCTTCATTTCAGATATCAGATGCAGGAGCAACCCATTTGTCAGCCAATACATTATTGACTTCTAAAGGGGCCTTAAGTGAAAATAGCATTTTCTACATTTATTTCCTTGGATCTGTGGCCCACAAACTTTCTGCTCTTACTGATTTTCATCTCAATCTTGGATGGGCCCACTGCTTGCATCCACAAGGTTTGGGTGTGATGGGTGGACTGGTGGGAGAGCCCATCTGATATTTGTTTGTGTAGAGTCTCTGAAAGAAAACTCATCATAAAAAAGGGCTCTAGGAAGAGTTTTTGATGGAATGGGAGGACAGGAGACATTGTGAATAGATGTGCTGGCTGGAACTCAAATTTAGTTTGTTTTAGAGAGACCAATGGATGTGTGGGCTCTAGAAACAGAGACTGAAATGTGGGAACACATTGGGATATAAGCAGCCCTGCTTGGGGATCACCCCTTACTGTGCAAATGACTGGGTGCCTGGTGGGCAAGACTATAGACCTGCAGTACTTAGTCAATGTCCGAGGGGAGTAAGAGCTGGTGGGATAGCCCAAGTACCCTTTGAGGCCATTGAATACATACCAGAACCACCCTTGGGAGACTCAGAAATACATGGAATGGACTTGCTGAAGTCTGAATGTAAGCTGAGGATCACCCTGAATACAAGCTGAATGTAAGTCGTGATCTCCATCCACACTAACAGGCTGCTGGTGATACACGTGCCCTTCACCATGAGCCTTGTACTCTCTACTGAAACAATCTTTTTATAGTGGTTTGTTTTGCAAACTCCTCAATATGGCAGAATAGGGATGTGTGCAGTAGAAACCTTGCCATGACTGTGATCCCTGGATCCTTTCTGACCCAGTAGAATCTGATCAATGGAAGGCTCATTTGGTGTTCTCAGGATCATCTCATGATTCAGTGGTATTCTGGATTATTCCTAGATGTGGGAGAGAGGACATAAAAATAAATGGAGGAAGAAATGATTTTTCATATAGAAGTTCAACTCTATTAGAAAAGTTCACCAGAGCCTAGGTTCCAGTTGCCAAGAAATAGTAATGTGTTGTAACTGCAGACCTCAGTTAGGTTTCCAAAAGTGAATCAGTGAAGGAGCATCACTACCACCAATACCAAGCCAGGGCACCTTTTCAATTTGCCTAAGGAAAATTCTGCATCTAGCATCTCTTTCTCTACCTATGTCCTCAGTCAAATCTATTTTTAATAATGCATTACTTTTTATTGTGTTTGTTTTCCCTGCAACATATATTGGGACCTTGACAGCCATAGAGTATCTCTCTTCATAGGTGGAATCTCTGCAGGTGTGAGGACACTTGGGTGCATCATCAAGGCAGCAGGGGCATAATCAAGACTGCTCATCTTCAGTCTCAGCTGGGCCATAAGCTGGGGCTCTCTGAGAATCATGAGCTGACAGAAGTTCTCAGGGACCTATGTTCCTTTTCTTAAGTCTTTGCCAAACATTTTGTATGATTGTCTTGTTCTGTAAGGTGGAGTTAAAATACTGCTTCATTTGGGGAAACACAACCTTAGACTATGTTTAACCACTAAGTATCTAAATATATAATTCAACCTTGGCCTCAGCATTCTTATCTGAGAATGCAGAAGACTGCATCTTACTGCCAGTGTTTTGTGTGTGACACTTAGATGAGATCAAGGATCCAATGCTCCATATCCTCTCATTATGGACCACTCAGATTGTGTCCATGGGAGCCACTGGCTCAGATGTGCTGGTTCTCAGTGTAAGTGGTAAAGAGAAGGAGCCTGATCTTTCACTCTCCAGGGGTCATGTTTGATTTTAAGCACACTGATGACATTGTGAACAATGCTGTGATTCCATAATGCTCTAGATGCAAGGTCCACAAGGAGGAAGAGAGGTCAGAGCCACAGGCTCTGCCCTGCAGGAGCTCACAGTCAAGGATGTGGGACTGCCAGCTGGATCCTGCCTTAGACCCAGGGTGCCTTCACATAATTCTGATAGCCAGGCTACTCTCCAGATCTATTAAATTGGAATCTCTGCAGTAGAACCTGGCAGCTGCTTTTATAACTCTGTGTGGGCTTCGCATGTAGGGCAGGCTAAGAGCCACTGATATGCTTATATTGCTTCTCCTAATGGTCCTTGAATTAGCACCATTGGCTTCACCTGGGTGCTTGTCTGAAATGCGGAATCCTGACTCTACGCTGGACCTACTGAATCAGAATCTACATTTTAATAAGATACATGGATAGTTCCTATTGCCACTCTGGACAATCTAATAACAGGGGTTCCTAGAGGAGAGGAAAAAGGAAATCTTTTTCTTTGTCTTAACCTGACAGATTAAAGTAAAAATAACTCCCATATTATTACACACATTTTAATGTGTTAAAACACTCCTTAGATACTTAAAATTACACACACACACACACACACACACAGACACACACACACACACACACACACTTTAGGAAAGCCTGCCTAATAATTTTGCAGGCAAAATTCAAAACTGTGATTCAAAACTGTAGCCAGGATAATATTTAAGATAAATGGCAAGTACTGGGTTTTGTTTGGCTTAGTGATGCTCTTGAAAGTGTATCATATATAGGTCACAAAGTACAAAAAACTATTTTGTGATTTTTTTTGTAAAGACCTGTATGTACTGGGAGAGGCATTACTTTTTCAAGAAAGGATTTAAAATGGGAGAGGTTGACTATAAAAGGGTGATTGAAAACAATAAATGAAGGCTTTGCTGCTTGTAGAAACACAAATACAGATAAGGGTGAACTGTATTTTCAAAGCAAAGGAAAATATTCACTCTGTTGGTGGGTGGCATTTACATAGATCTTGATCAAATATGTCTTTCTGTCCTAAGTGTAAGACTTCAGCACAGCACACAGCCTTTACACGCGGACTGCTGTTCTTTGAAAGAGCAGAAAAGAGTGGTTAGTAACTGTTGAGAATGAGCACACACAAAAATAAATACCTAGACAGGGAAAGTCTAGGCTATAAAGAGAAATGCCTTTATTGAGCTTTCATTTGCTGGCCACCATACCAGGTGCTCCAGATCCAGAGGGCAGCAAGCTGATGGCATCTTCAGAGATGAGCTCCTTGCTGGTGGATGTGAAGCCAGACCTCTTTGCTTCCTTTGTGATTCCTGGTCATCTGGAAGCTCTTGAAGACCTCAGGGAACGATATCACTTTTAATCCAACTTGCCACTTTTTTTTTTAGTGCCTTTCAAAACATCAGGATGGTATTTTAGCCATTCCTTTTCCATTTTCCCCTTCTTCTTACCTTGCTGTCATTTTCTTGTTCTCTGGCTTCTTAAACTATAGGTAGTCTTCCTTTAGAAACCAGCATCAGAAAAGCTATTTCCTTATTCTGTTATCCCAGGATGTCCATTAATCCTTTGGTGAATATATAAGGATAAGTTGCCTGTAGGAAATTTCTAGCAACTTGCTTGGCTGCAGAAGATGGTGTTCCCAAGATTCTTCCTAACAATTCTGATGTAATCATGGCTATCTAAGACCCATTGGCCCAGTGTTTTATTTACTGAACATGTTTACTGTCCTAGTGCTGTGACCAGAAGCTTCAGTTTTTTTTTCTCAGAAACTCCCTAACTGGCCCATGCCCTTGCCTAAAGATTAAGGGCAGTTTGTTCATAGAATATCAGGATCTCAGGTTAAACTTCTCAAGCTGGTGGGATATCCTAAGCCTAACTCACATCTGTGTGCAACTCTGGCCCTCATGTCATGGAAGAGATGCAGCTGCTCTCAGTGCCCATGGCTCAGTTCCACAGACAAGACCACGTCCTCGCCCCTTTCCCCCAGCTGTGAACCATCTCCACTGTGAACACTGGTTCTCTCTCTCTCCTCTCCTCCAGTTGGATTTACTCCTTGTTGTCAGTACCTAAAGCCATAAACTAGCTGCGATGCCTACATATCTGTTTTGTTTTAATTGAAATAGTATACTGCATCTAAAAACCAGGAGATTTCACAGAAAAAGTCATATTTTTGTTTTCTTGTTAAAACCCCAAACAAAACAAAAGATGTAGCAAATTGGGCAGCCTGACACTAAAGCCCAGAAGGAGGGTCTGAGTGTTCCCCGCAGATGGCCCACCTCACCACTCTCCTTCACTTACTGCTTTGCAACTTTGGACTAAATAATGGGCAATTCTATTCTATCTTCATCATTTACTCTCTTTTCACATGTATCAAATATGTTCTTTAGCTTGTTTAAAAAATTCAAGTATTGAGAGGGAGCCAAGATGGTGGCGTGAGTAGAGCAGCAGAAATCTCCTCCCAAAACCATATATATTTTTTAAAATACAGAAAAGACAACTATCCTTCCTAAATGAGAGACCAGAAGATACAGGACAACAGCCATGCTACATCTATACCTGTGAGAACCCAGCACCCAGCGAAGGGGGTAAGATACAAGCTGTGGCCTGGCGGGACCAGAGGGCGCCCCTCACTCCAGCTTCCCAGTGGGAGGAGAGGAGTTGGAGCGGGGAGGGAGGTGGAGCCCAGGACTGCTAAACACCCAGCCCTAGCCATCCCCACAGGAGCGCAGACACACAGTGCATGGTGTGCTGGTACTAGGGAAACAGGACAGCAAAACCTGTGAGTGGGTCCCCACAGCCGGTGCCCCTGGGACAAAGAAAAGTGAGTGCTTTTTGAAAGTCTTAAAGGGTCAGGGGATGCACACCTAAAGGGAAGCATCCCAGCCCACTCAGCCGAGCAGCTGGGAATCCCGGGAACTCCGGGCACCCTAACCCCCAGGGCAGCAGCATAGCTCAGAGGCCCCTCATGGCAATAAACAGCCTCCTGCCCATTCCCCCTCTGGCGCAGCCCTGCCATAGTGGAGGAGCAGCCTGAGGCCAACCACACCCACAGCAACTGCACGGAGCTTCCTTCACAGCAGCCGGGCAAGAATCAGAGACCCCGTCTGTGCACAGCTGCCCAGAAAAAGCCACTAGGGGTCGCCATTCTCACAGGAGAGGAAGGCCACAAACTAGTAAGAAGGGACGTTCTCCCAGCTAACATACATGACAACTCCCCACAACTACCTCTATCGCCATGAAAAGGCAGAAGAATTTGATACAGACCAGACTAACCCAGACATCCTCCTGTGAGAAGGAATCTGGGGAGATAGGCCTAACCAATCTTCCTGAAAAAGAATTCAAAATAAAGGTCATAACCACGCTGATGGAGCTGCAGAGAAAATTGCAAGAGCTAACCGACACAGAAGGGAGGGAGACTACAGAAATAAAACAATCTCTGGAAGGACTTAAAAGGAGAATGGACAAGATGCAAGAGGCCATTGATGGAATAGAAACCAGAGAAAAGTAACGCATAGAAGCTGACACAGAGAGAGATAAAAGGATCTCCAGGAATGAAACAATATTAAGAGAACTGTGTGACCAATCCAAAAGGAACAATATCTGCATTATAGGGGTACCAGAAGAAGAAGAGAGAGAAAAAGGGACAGAAAGTGTCTTTGAAGAAATAATTGCTAAAAACTTCCCCAAACTGGAGGAGGAAATAGTCACTCAGATCATGGAAACACACAGAACTCCCAACAGAAGGGCCCCAAGGAGGACAACACCAAGACACATAATATTTAAAATGACAAAGAGCACGGACAAGGACAGAGTATTAAAGGCAGCTAGGGAGAGGAAAAAAGTCACCTACAAAGGAAAACCCATCAGGCTATCATCAGACTTCTCAGCAGAAACCTTACAGGCCAGAAGAGAATGGCATGATATATTCAATGCAATGAAACAGAAGGGCCTTGAACCAAGGATACTGTATCCAGCACGACTATCAATTAAATATGAAGGAGGGATTAAACAATTCCCAGAAAAGAAAAAGTTGAGGGAATTTTTCTCCCACAAACCACCTCTACAGGGTATTTTAAAGGGACTACTCTAGATGGGAGCACTCCTAAGGCTAAATAGATGTCACCAGAGAAAATAAAATCAAAGCAAAGAAAGCAGACAAACCAAATACTAACTAAAGGCAAAAAATAAAATCAACTACCCACAAAAGCAGTCAAAGGAAACACAAAAGAGCACAGAATAAAACACCCAACATATAAAGAATGGAGGAGGAGGAATAAGAAGAGAGAGAAATAAAGAAACATCAGGCAGTGTTTATAATAGCTCAATAAACGAGTTAAGTTAGACAGTAAGATACTAAAGGAGCTAACCTTGAACCTTTGGTAAACACAAATCTGAAGCCTGAAATGGCAATAAGTATATCTCTTTCAATAATCACCCTAAATGTAAATGGACTGAATGCACCAATCAAAAGACACAGAGTAATAGAATGGATAAAAAAGCAAGACCCATCTATATGATGCTTACAGGAGACTCACCTCAAACCCAAAGACATGCACAGACTAAAATCAAGGGATGCTACAAGATATTTCATGCAAACAACAGGGAGAAAAAAGCAGGTATTGCAGTACTAGTATCAGACAAAAGAGACTTCAAAACAAAGAAAGTCACAAGAGATAAAGAAGGACATTACATAATGATAAAGGGCTCAGTCCAATAAGAGGATATAACCATTATAAATATATATGCACCCAATACAGGAGCACTAATATATGTGAAACAAATACTAACAGAACTAAAGGAGGAAATAGAATGCAATGCATTCATTTTAGGAGACTTCAACACACTACTCACTCCAAAGGATAGATCCCCCAGACAGAAAATAAGTAAGGACACAGAGGTGCTGAACAACACACTATAACAGACGGACCTAATAGACATCTACAGAACTCTACATCCAAAAGCAACAGGATACACATTCTTCTCAAGTGCACATGGAACATTCTCCAGAGTAGACCACATACTAGGCCACAAAAAGAGCCTCAGAAAATTCAAAAAGATTGAAATTCTACCAACCAACTTTTCAGAACACAAAGGTATAAAACTAGAAATAAATTGTGCTAAGAAAACAAAAACAACATGCTCCTAAATAAACAATGGATCAATGAACAAATTAAAATAGAGATCAAGCAATATATGGAAACAGATGACAACAACAACATGAAGCCCCAACTTCTGTGGGACGGAGCAAAAGCAGTCTTAAGAGGAAAGTATATAGCAATCCAGGCATATTTAAAGAAGGAAGAACAATCCCAAATGAATAGTCTAATGTCACAATGATCGAAATTGGAAAAAGAAGAACAACTGAGGCCTGAAGTCAGCAGAAGGAGGGGCATAATAAAGATCAGAGAAGAAATAAATAAAATTGAGAAGAATAAAACAATAGAAAAAAATCAATGAAACCAAGAAATAGTTCTTTGAGAAAATGAACAAAATAGATAAGCCTCTAGCCAGACTTATTAAGAGAAAAAGAGAATCAACACGCATCAACAGAATCAGAAACAAGAATGGAAAAATCATGACGGACCCCACAGAAATACAAAGAATTATTAGAGAATACTATGAAAACCTATATGCTAACAAGCTGGAAAACCTAGGAGAAATGGACAACTTCCTAGAAAAATACAACCTTTCAAGACTGACCCACAAAGAAACAGAAAATCAAAACAGAACAATTACCAGCAATGAAATTGAATCAGTAATCAAAAAACTACTCAAGAACAAAACCCCCGGGCCAGATGGTTTTACTTCGGAATTTTATCAGACATACAGAGAAGACATAACACCCATTCTCCTTAAAGTTTTCCAAAAAATAGAAGAGGAGGGAATACTCCCAAACTCATTCTATGAAGCCAACATCACCCTAATACCAAAACCAGGCAAAGACCCCACCAAAAAAGAAAATTACAGACCAATATCCCTGATGAACGTAGATGCAAAAATACTCAACAAAATATTAGCAAACTGATTTCAAAAATACATCAAGAGGATCATACACCATAACCAAGTGCGATTCATCCCAGGAATGCAAGGATGGTAGAACATTAGAAAATCCATCAACATCATCCACCACATCAACAAAAAGAAAGACAAAAACCACATGATCATCTCCATAGATGCTGAAAAAGCATTCGACAAAATTCAACATCCATTCATGATAAAAACTCTCAACAAAATGGGTATAGAGGGCAAGTACCTCAACATAATAAAGGCCGTGTATGGTAAACCCACAGCCAACATCATACTGAACAGTGAGAAGCTGAAAGCTTTTCCTCTGAGATTGGGAACAAGACAGGGATGCCCACTCTCCCCACTGTTATTCAACATAGTACTGGAGGTCCTAGCCACGGCAATCAGACAAAACAAAGAAATACAAGGAATCCAGATTGGTAAAGAAGAAGTCGAACTGTCACTATTTGCAGATGACATGATATTGTACATAAAAAACCCTAAAGACTCCACTCCAAAACTACTAGAACTAATATCGGAATTCAGCAAAGTTGCAGGATACAAAGTTAATAACCAGAAATCTGTGGCTTTCCTATACACTAACAATGAACTAATAGAAAGAGAAATCAAGAAAACAATTCCATTCACAATTGCATCAAAAAGAATAAAATACCTAGGAATAAACCTAACCAAGGAAGTGAAAGTCCTATACCCTGAAAACTACAGGACACTCTTAAGAGAAATTAAAGAAGACACTAACAAATGGAAACTCATCCCAGGCTCTTGGCTAGGAAGAATTAATATCGTCAAAATGGCCATCCTGCCCAAAGCAATATACAGATTTGATGCAATCCCTATCAAATTACCAACAACATTCTTCAACGAACTGGAAGAAATAGTTCAAAAATTCATATGGAACCGCCAAAGACCCAGAATAGCCAAAGCAATCTTGAGAAGGAAAGTAAAGTGGGGGGAATCTGGCTCCCCAACTTCAAGCTCTACTACAAAGCCACAGTGATCAAGAAAATTTGGTACTGGCACAAGAACAGAGCCACAGACCAGTGGAACAGAATAGAGACTCCAGACATTAACCCAAGCATACATGGTCAATTAATATATGATAAAGGAGCCATGGACATACAATGGGGAAATGACAGCCTCTTCAACAGATGGTGCTGCCAAAACTGGACAGCTACATGTCATAAGAAGAATGAAACTGGACTATTGTCTCCTCTCTTGTCTCCTCTGTGTTGCACAGCCCTCCCCATGCCCCCCGAGACCAGTAAGAGAATGAAACTGGACGATTGTCTAACCCCCTATAGAAAAGTAAATTTGAAATGTATCAAAGACCTGAATGTAAGTCATAAAACCTTAAAACTTAGAAAAAAACATTGGCAAACATCTCATGGACATAAATATGAGTGACTTCTTCATGAACATATCTCCCCGGGCAAGGAAAACAAAAGCAAAAATGAACAAATGGGACTATATCAAGCTGAAAAGCTTCTGTACAGCAAAGGACACCATCAATAGAACAAAAAGGTATCCTACAGTATGGGAGAATATATTCATAAATGACAGATCCAATAAAGGGTTGACATCCAAAATATATAAAGAGCTCACGCACCTCAACAAACAAAAACCAAATAATCCAATTAAAAAATGGGCAGAGGAGCTGAACAGACAGTTCTCTAAAGAAGAAATTCAGATGGCCAACAGACACATGAAAAGATGCTCCACATTGCTTGTCATCAGAGAAATGCAAATTAAAGCCACAATGAGATATCACCTCACACCAGTAAGGATCACCACCATCCAAAAGACAAACAACAACAAATGTTGGCGAGGTTGTGGAGAAAGGGGAACCCTCCTACACTGCTGGTGGGAATGTAAATTAGTTCAACCATTGTGGGAAGCAGTATGGAGGTTCCTCAAAAAGCTCAAAATAGAAATACCATTTGACCCAGGAATTCCACTCCTAGGAATTTACCCTAAGAATGCAGCAGCCCAGTTTGAAAAAGACAGATGCACCCCTATGTTTATCGCAGCACTATTTACAATAGGCAGGAAATGGGAGCAACCTTAGTGTACATCATTAGATGAATGGATAAAGAAGATGTGGTACATATGCACAATGGAATATTATTCAGCCATAAGAAGAAAACAAATCCTACCATTTGCAACAACATGGATGGAGCTAGAGGGTATTATGCTCAGTGAAATAAGCCATGTGGAGAAAGACAAGTACCAAATGATTTCACTCATATGTGGAGTATAAGAATAAAGGAAAACTGAAAGAACAAAACAGCAGCAGAATCACAGAACCCAAGAATGGACTAACAGTTACCAAAGGGAAAGGGACTGGGGAGGATGGGTGGGAAGGGAAGGACAAGGGTGGGGAAAAAGAAAGGGGGCATTACGATTAGCATATATAATGTGGCGGGGGCACGGGGTGGGCTGTGCAACACAGAGAAGACAAGTAGTGATTCTACAGCATCTTACTACACTGATGGACAGTGACTGTAATGGGGTTTGTGGGGGGTACTTGGTGAAGGCGGGAGCCTAGTGAACATAATGTTCTTCATGTAATTGTAGATTAATGATACCAAAAAAAAAATTCAAGTATTATAGTTTCTATTTTGAGAAGTTTTGTTTGGCTCTTTTTCCAGTCATTTTGAACTTCCCTTGGAATATCTGATTTTTTTTTTGTATTTCACATTTCTCTTATTTCCTTAAGCATATGATAAATAGTCATTTTATACTGTGAGTCTGAGGACTCCAATATCTAAAGACTTTGCCATTCTGTCCCTGCCTTGTATTGTTCCTGCTCCTGGCAGCTTGCCTGTGAACTGCCCGTTTTCCCTGGAACTAGACCTGGGTGAGTTCTTTGAGGCCCTGGTTGAAGTTGAGTTCCTCCTTAAAGGATCTGTATCTGTGTCTGTCTATTACCAGTTGGGACCACTTCATGCCAAACTGTCTTTTGAGGTTTCTTGGCCCACAGAGGTATTCCTGACCCTGAGGACTCCCAGCTGGATGTGGTGTGTAGCATGGGGTCACCCCCCGGGGCTGTACTGACACACGCTCATCTCCCGAGCTACAGAGCCTTTGCCAGGGCTTTGGTGTCTGCTCACCAATGACAAACGGTTGTCTGCAGTCATGGTTGGTAGGTTGTTTCAGAGCAGAAATAGAAGCCTGCTGGCATTGTTTAATAACAATACTTCTTAGATTTATGATTTGTTCCTGGTCTTGGGGAAGGCTGGGGAAGGGGCTTGGGTTTCAATGGCTAAGGCTAGTCATGTAGCTGGAGTGTATCTAAAAGAGACTCCCACCAAGAACAGGTTTCCAGGTACCAAGATACCAACTGGGGGCTTTATCCACCTGTCCCCCTCCCCAACTGCACTTGCACCAGTGCTTGTTAGAGACCTGGAGACCAGGCTCTCCTGTGAGACCCAGCCAAGGGAGGACAAAGAAGCCATCGCCTGTGGCTGCCTGACCCCCTTCTGGGCACGTTCCACAGCTGCTTTTGCTGGTGTGCTGGATTCTGAGTCCTGTGATTCCTTCCAGTAGTGAACACCAAGGTGACTGGGGTGTAATAAACACAAAAGGCCCCGTCGGTTTCCCCATCTTTCTCAGACTAAGTTTCAGGGTCTTTCCCTGGAGCCCCATGCAGCTGACATGAGGGAAATCTCAATGTTTTTCATGGCTTGCTGCAAACAGACAGTGAACTTTCACTCTGTTTTGGGGTTCCTTTGAGGATTCCTTTCTTCCAATCCAGGTCAGAGATGCATTATTTTCAACAGAATTTTTCAGAAATTTCCACACAGTATTTCCAGAATTACTTTTCAACAGGGAACTTATTCAGTGTATCCAATTTACTAAACTGTCAGAAACAAAAATCTTCAAGTGTGTGTGTGTGTGAGAAGCATGTATGTGCATGGATATATACACATTCACATCTACACTGTATGTACACGTATTCATTGTATGTGTGTACATATTCATACCCATATGTAGTTGTGATTCTTTAACCCACTGTACTCTGGCTTCCACTGCTTCTTCACCACCATCCTTTAAATTTTACTCTAACTGAAGGATTTGTTCTCTTTGCTCTACTCCGTCTCTTTGTACTACATCAAACTGCTGCTTGGGTCTGGTTTTACAAATAAGTTTTTACAGAGACACAGACACACCCAATCATTCCTGTGTTGTCAACGGCTGCTATCATGGCAGAGGAGAACAGTTTTGACAGAGACCTTCTGATTCATAAAGCCTTAAATATTTACTATGTGTCCCTTTACAGAAGGAGCTTGCCGACCCCTGGGGCATTTTAACCACACCTATGACTCTGATTGTCACCTTGTAAAGGAAAAAAAGGTCTCCAAAGTGCCTCATTGTGTTCTTTATATCACCTTTTGGTGTCAGTTATTATTTGAAATTGTATGGAGTTTGAAATAGCTTGTCCTGGTTACTGTGCAAAATTCATTAGGCAACTCATGGGGAATTATGCCTTGAGATATCTCAGGTTAGCTGGATGTATCCAATGACACCCCACAGAAATCCGTGGAGAATAGGCAATTTCCTGATGGATAATAGGTGTGGATAATAGAATTATTGGCCTGCCAGGAACTGTCCCCACATCTTTGACAGCCTGCAAGGAATCAAAACCACAGTGTCATGGAGCCAAGCTAAGGTGGGCAAATGAGGCTGCTTCTTGACCGTGTGTGGAGACGCCAGTAGAGACCAGCCCTGCTCTGCTGTCCTGTAGCAGAAGCAGCTGTGAAGTCCAGTAGTAGCCAGGCTGCCAGGGCAGCTGGAAAATAACTCACTCGAGTATGGCCCCTGCTTCTGCTCCAAGGGGATCAGAGGGCAGGAGCCCTGATTAGCTTTAGGACTGAGGGCCAGGGACTAGAGAACTTACAAGGCATGCTGTTCTTTTTTATCCATCATGCCCCTAAAACCTGGCACCTGCCTTGAGAGTTTAGGTGTCAAGAAGGCTTTATCCAATCACATGCAGCGTGAATTAGCAGGGCTGTGGATAAGCTTCTCCTACTCTTCAAATTCTCTGAGGACCTGGGATGAATCAATAGTTAGACAGGTGGGGAAAGTCAGAGCAGGAGGTCTGAGTCCCACTGGGAGGTGAGGGGCTTGGAGATTGCATTTCTGTAGGGTTCTGATTGCTAAGTGAGGCTGTACCCTAGCACTGAGCTGGCATTGGCTAGGCGGCAGGCAGTGAGATACTTCACATTTCACTGATCCACCCGGGATCTTCCAGGAGAAGGCTTGTGTTGCTTTTTTCTGAGGCTGTGTCATCTCATTGACCCACATCCATGGTGCTCACATACCTGGAGCCACCTGACCTGGGATCATACACACACATATGGCTGACCTTGCAAGAGAATTCCTGAGTCATCTCTCTTGGTGCAGGCTTGTGCTGGGCATGTCTGCCACCAGGAGGCACTTTGGAGTGGGTGCCAAACCTGGTTGAGCACCCTCTCCTGCCCACCTTCCCCATATGTGTTCATGGCACCACCTGACTTCCAGTCACCCTAGTGCAAGGCCTGGCCACTGCTTTTCCCAGATTCCATGCAAAGGGCTACCGAATCCTATCCTTTAGCCATTCCCTCAGGTTGTGTCATCACTAAGCCACCTGCTTGGTCTCTTGCTCTGGGCCTGCCATTCTCCATGCAGGTCAGCTGTGAATACCCACCTGGCCAGGATGCTCTTCTTCCCAGGACATGGTTCAACTTCCTTAGTGTGGCCTGTGAGCTTCCTCATGTTCTGCCCTTGTCGGAACTTGAAACCTCATTTCCAGGCTCACACCCTGCAGCTTAACCCATCCAAATACTTTTTTCACACCCTGGTTTCTCCTGGAAGTGAGCCATGTCCTCCTCCTCCTCATACCTGGATGCACACACTGTCCCCACACTGCACAGTCCCCACACTGGCTGTCCCCACATTGCACCCCATACTAGGCTCAGTGCCTAGCAGCTCTCAGGCACTCTGAGCCTCATTGGTTTGACCTTCTTTAGACCCAGGCTGCAACGTGAGCTCCTCTTGGGCAGAATTAGTTTTACTTATGCACAAATTTCCCTTAGGACAGAGCAGTGCTTAGCATGTAGTGGGTCCTCAGTAAATATATGCAGAAGGAAAGAATTTGAAGGAGTTTTTCTTTGTAATCCACTGCAATTCCTAACAAACTTTCCTGTCAGTTTTTTTCCCTGTTCAAATTAAATCCTCTGCCACAAAGCACACATTTCCTTCTCTGGGTTTCTGATGGAGCTGGAAAACCAGTTAGATTCTCTTTGCCACAATGACCAACAACCTGAATTCAAAGGATTCAGTGAGTTCTTGCTGACATCTTTCTCATTTCCTCTTGAGTAATTTTGATTTCTTGAATATTTCTGCAGAAACTTTTTACTATTTCCACAGTAGTCTGAAAATGGCCCACGTTAAGAAGGCAGGTTCTGATGTTTACAAAACGGTACAAAATTTAGGCTTTTCTCTTCCATGGGATGCCCAGTGTACTTGGGTCTGGGAAAGTCTGTACACCTGGAGGCCTGTGACTTTGGATCTGTTTCTAATGGAAATCATGAGGGAATAAAGTGACTTCCTCCCCCCATTTGGTGGCAAGCTCTTTGCTGGCAAATGCAGCCACTTAAAACTTGTCCTCTGGGTGCTGGTTCAAGACCAGGACTCTGTCCCCTGAGGGAGGTTCGTCCTGACAAATGGTGGGACACTTCACAGTAACACTTATCCCCTTCCTCCACCTGCATGTCCTCCTGGCAGAGCCCACTAGTGGGGGGACGGAAAGGGGTGGGGTAGAGGGAGGGGCGAGGCAGGCAGCACCCTACCCTGGAACAACTTGCTCCCGTGAAGCACAGCATCCAGGGCTGGAGATGCCTCAAGAACAGGGGCCTTAAGCTACTTTCCTTGCTCTTGCTGAGAGTCTCAGGTGACACTGGGATGGAAACAGTGCCAAAGCCAGTTTGTACTATGTACCTGGGGTGGCAGTAAGGGGGTGTCATGATGGTCAAAACTACTGGCCTCCCAATTTGTCCCTTTGTAACTCTGCCTCCTGCATGTCCATCTCCATACTGAAGCCTGAATGATCTTTCTAAATCAGAAACCCAGCCGAAACCCAAACTGAACTCTGCTTCCTACCCCTCTGTGCTCCTCATGATGCCAGACTCAAGCGCACTCTCTACAGGGCTTCATGACTTGGCTGGTGCCTCCTTCCTTGGCTTCATTTCTGCCTTCAGCCTCCCACAGATGTAGCGCCCCAAGATCCTCAGTGTCTGCAGCCTCCTGTTCCTCCTGTCCGTGCCTCCTTCCCATTGTATCTGTCTGAGATGTCCTCCTCCTGTTTCCCTCTTGGACTAAACTCTACCCACCTTTTCAGACTCAGTTTATGGGTCTCCTGTTCAGGAACACTTCCCACCCTTTCATTGCCTCGGTGTCAGTGAAGTGTTTGTTCATTTATAAGCATTTAATGAGTACCTACTGTGTGCCAGGTGTTAGAGATAGAGCAGAGATGAAGACTCAGGCTTTCTCCTGAGTCCACAGACCAGATATCCAAGAGTCCTCGTCCTAGATCACAGACTACAAAGAGTGAAAAAAATCAGGAGATCATCCCTTGTATGCAGTAAGCATTTAATCATTATGTGATGAATTTTGCTTAAAAGGTAAAAATGAAACAGGGGCTTTCAAAGTCACAGGTCTACACCATCACCCATACATCAAAGCATGGTTTTATGGTGAACATGGATGCTGGCATTACTACACATATTCATTAGCATAATGTGCTATTTTGCCAACATTCCAGGGTGTCGTGGTAACAAAAATGGAGCCTTTCTCTAGTATGAACATTTCACCATGCTCTGCAGAAAGCCTCCCGTTCTGAGCACAGAAGAAATATTGAAAGCTTGGAGTTTATGTCCAATATTGCCCTAATGGTTTGCCATGGTTGCTATGGAAATTATGAAATTGTTTACTATTGAATGAAAGCAACAATGAATGCAGTAAAATAAACCTATACTATTGACATTGAACAATCTTGGAACATGGTTATTTTGTCTTTGTTTTCTGTGTTTGTTGTGAGCTGATTGCAAAAAAAAGCCTTCTACTTAGTGGAACGGCACACTGCATTTGTGTATCTGCGGGCCCCATGAGGTAATTCATTTCTGATAATAAAAAGAAGCATTACCTAATTCAAACTTTTATTGTGCTAGTGTCTTGGGAAACCATAAAATGCACCTAGGCAAGTGATTTATTGACCATCTGATAATGAAGGAACATGCCTAAGTTGCTGGAAAGTTCTCCTCAGTCCATGGAGACTGATGGGCAGAATTGATCACTCAGTGTGTATGTGTTAACATGGGAAATGATTAGCCCAGTGGTCCAAATGCTCCTATTGATATCCAATAGAAACTTTGTTGTAGTCATACCCGGTGGGAGATCAAATCCCATATTTTAAAAAATTTCTGTCAATAGTCATTTGTTAAGCTCAGTAAGAGGATTGATAAAGGTTGAAGAATTCGGGGTTGCTAAAATGGTAATCAGTGGCTCTCAGAAAACTGGTGATGTTCAGTGACCTTACACAGGCCACTGCACAAATTTCTAGTACCAAATAAGACTGTTGGATTAGAATGGCATGGCCCAACCTGCAGAAAAGCACCTTACTTAATTTTGGCTTTAATCTCTCAGATAAATGCTCTCCCCAGTGATAATGACACAAAGCATATTCTAATCCTTTCAATAGCCCAATGTTTGGCAGGCCTCCCCAATAGGTGGGACCAGTTCCTCCAAGTGGGGCAAGAGGGTGGATGCGTTTTCTGTTGATGTGTAGCCACTCCACAACTCAGTGGCTTTAAACAGTAACAGTGATTTTTTTCTGTGGATGAGGGAGTTGGGCAGGGCTGGTGATGAGAAGGTGAAGGCTCATTTCTGCTCCATGCCTTGTCAGCTGGGGATCTGGGCTGGGGACGAAAAGCCAAGCAGGCCCCTCCTAAGCTGGGCCTTGGTGACGGCTGTCAGCTGGGGTGCCTGGGCTCTCCTGGGCATGGCCTCTCCCCTCCTCCAGTGCCTGTATGGCCACCATGACATGAGATTTCTCAGCATGGCAAGAACAAAAAGAAAGGAAGCCGTCATGCTTCTCCAGGTCTAGACAGCCTCCCTTCTGCCATGTTCTCTTGGTCCGTGTGAGTCACAGGCCAGTGGAGGCACGAGGGGAGGGGAATAGACTCCCCCTCTTGGTGGGGAGAGCAGCATGTTCACACTGCAGAGAGCATGAGGAATGGGAGGGCTTGGTGTGGCCATCTTAGGAGGCAGTCCTCCGTGGGTGGTGAAAGTGTAATTAATCACTTTTGAATGTTCAACCGGCCTCAGAAGTCAGCATTATGCCCTTTTGTTCCTGAGCACTGTAGCTGGGGAAACTGAGCCAAGACATGCTGTCTCTGGCCCAGCAACACCACTGGCAAAATGTGGTTGTTGCATACGGTGTGGACACCAGAATGAGTCAACATGCCAGGAAGGACCCGTGGGATGGCCACTGTCCTCAGGGGTGAGCTGGCTTCTACACTCATCTGGCAGCTGGTTTAAAGATATTTTTCAGAGAGGTGGATTACAACTGAATTTTTGTTATAGAGCCAAACAATATGGCGCTGAAGTCAGTCTCCTAATACCTGGGGAAGGACTCTAGGGAGCTATCTAGCTGGATGGTTAATTTTGAGACATTGCTTCATCATCCTGGGGTGGACAGACCTGTGTGTTTTTTAAAAATCCCTGACAAATTATTGATAGGTTCCATTAGGCTGCTGCTAAATGTTTATTTTAGTCCTACTATCGTTTCCCAGTATCTCCCCTCTCATTGTCAGTGAATGACTCTGGGAGCTCTTTTGTGGCTGCCTAGCAACCAGCTATCTGGGACCTGGAGCTACCCCCGTCCCCAGAAGGAAAATTATCTTTCCAAAGGACAAGGGACACTCCAAGGTCCAAGCTACTAGAACTGAGGACATGCATACCATCAAATCCCTTTGCCTCTCTATTACAACCAGCACCAAGTAATGTCTCATAGGTGTTTTCCAATCCTTACCAAACAGGAATACTGGTCTCCTCTTAAGCTAAGACATTCAGCTATTTCTCCAACCAAGAATCCTATGGAAAATAGAATACATTGGAGCATATGCAAATTTTTATGACATTTTTACTTCTTTAGAGCTGTGTACTTTCATGACCAAGCATGTGCATACCAAGAGGTGTTTAGATAAAAAAATGTACTCAGTAGATGCAACAGATCTTGACTTTGGGCCAAACAGTGACTATACAACCCTCTGGCTAAGTACAGAGCAAACGTGATTCTAAGGAGAAGTCACAGAACCCCAGCAGAGCTGATCAGTTTTTCCCTGGAACTTACAAGTGAACACTGGAAGCAAGAAGCTCTGTCTTACCATGTGGTTACTAGGATTGGTCATTTTGCAAGTTTTTTGGGCAAGGTCCCATGTCTTCAGCAGGAGACAAGGACAACAGAAAGACAAGTAGAGATGAGAAATGGAAGGACTAAGAACCCAGTTATTATCCTGTAGATACTGATTCATGCAGGTCTTTCTTTCAGTTCTGTGAGCCATTCAGCGTCCTTCTTGGCTATAAGAGCCAACACCTTCCCTTTTGTGCTTACTAACCAAATTTTACAATAAACCAAGTTTTGTCAACCTTTCACCAAGTAGAACTGCTATGCTTCCAAGGACGCAATTGACTCCTAGGTTCCTATTTCCATTTCTTAAGGAAACACATAATGGCTTCATAGTATTGGGATGGTCCTTTGTAATATTGCCATAGAGAATGATAAAGATTGTGTAGGCTAAGTAGATCACTAACTCATTCAGATGAAGTTAAAATGAATTTGAATGAATGATACATAATGCAAATATCTTCTGGCTTGATATCCCTCATTGTTGATAGCCTGTTATCTGTAACAGCATCTCTTGTCCCACATGTTCTTCCTCAATGTGACCTTGATACTTTATCCATCAAGATGCGCAGTCTATATTCCCTTCCTTTGGAATTGGGCAAGCTTGTTTCTCTTTAGTAAACAATAGAAAGTGGCATTAATGATGCCATGTGACTTCTAAGGCTTGAGCATTAAAGCAAAGTGGTTTCCACCATGGTAGCTTGGACACTTTCTTCTGGAGCCCTGACCTGCCTTGACGTTTGGATACTCAGAAGCTGCCATGCTGTGAGGGAGCTCAGGCTGATGAGAGGCCACATCGGGTGTTCCAGTTGAAAGCTCAAGAGAAGTTCCCAGATGAACATCCACATCAATTGCCAGGCATATGAATAAGATACTTCCTGATGATTGCAAACTCCATGAAGTCATCCTCAGAATATTGTTTCTGGAAGATGCACAAAAGTTCTCTCAAAAGTGTTGGAAAAGCACCTCTGACTGTTGCCCCTGTTTGTTGTCCACGATCCATTGTCACTGTCTTTCTTCTCTTGTTTGTGATGCTGTCTGAGATACCCCATCTCTGCCTTCCCCATCTCATTTCAAGGTCCCTTGTTGAAGAAGAATGATTCTAGAGCTTCCAGTACTTGGCTGTTCCAAGGCTGGCAAAGACTCAGTGTTGGGGCATGGAGGGAACCGCATCCCCAGTTTTCAGCCATGCTTTGCACCTGGGCTTCAGCTCCAAAGCCAGTTCAAACATGTTACAAAGTCACTCCTTAGCTCTTACAGAGTGCTTACCATGGGACAGCCACTATTCTAAATGCTCTAAGAATATTAACTTACTTAGTCTTCACATGAGTTTTGTTACTGTTTTGTTATAACAGATGTGGATACTGAGGTAGGGTGAGGCCAAGTAACCTGCCCAGAGTTGCCCAGCTAGAAAGTGATAGAGCCAGGATTCATATCTGGGCAATTTGCTCAAAAGTACATGTTTTTGGCCACTGTTTCTGATGGTTCCTTATGGGCTTGCATTCAGTCAGTGCGATCAGAGAGAGAACAGACCCTGCTATGTCCCCCATTTTTCTTGCTTCTCTATATCTCCTTCCTGGTTATCACACTGGTTGATATGTGTGTGTGTGTGTGTGTGTGTGTGTGTGTGTGTATGTGTGTGTGTGTGTGCGTGTGTGTGTGTGTATGTGTGTGTGTGTGTGCGTGTGTGCATTTGTGTGTTTGTGTATCCATGTCTTTCACTGGTGCATGTACTTGGAAGCTGCTTATAGTTTGCCTGAGTCTGAGGATGGAGGTAAGAGCAGCCAGTGTTTGTTACAAGAGATGAACAAGCTCTAACTCAGTCGACCCTAAAGGCATCTGGGTTTTGAAGAGCTTTCCAGGCTCTTGGATGAAACTTATCAGGCCAGACTAATGATGCTACAGTCTGCCATCCATTCTCGTTGGGTTTAATGAAGATAAAGGGGCTCTCTTTATGTGTCCAGTTGAGCTTAACAAATTAACCAGGCTGCCAAAAGGGAACAAGTGGACAGAATATTTGTCCTCATAATGTTCACTAGGAGGAAGAAAGGTAACTAACCTTTTCCCTATGTTTCTTTTCCCAGGGCCCAGAGCTGAAACATCTTCTCTGATCTTACTTCAGATGGACCTTTCTCTAACTCGTCTTTTTATGATCTTTTCACAGCTGTTATATTGACTCAGTATCATTATGTGTTTAAAAAAATATTATGTCCTGTGTCTCAGAGCTAACTGTCCAGAACTAAATATTCTGGCTCTTTTCAGGAGATGACAGGCTATTATAGACCTGGAAAGGGTGGCAGAAATGTCTGTCTGCTTCTTGTGTCCTCTTGGCAACTCCTGCTGAATGAAATGAAAGTGGCGGTTCTCAGATTTTTGCTAAAGGTTTATGGTAGGATCATAAGCAACTCCCTAAGGCAGATCACGAACGTGGCCCCAAATCCCTCCCTTCCCTGAATGAAAACCTCTGTGCAGTGTGATCTGCCAATCTTCTCATCAAGAAGTGGAGTCTGTACTTTCACACCTTGACTCGGGCTTAGATGTGAGGTTTGTTTTGTTCAATGGGATGTTAGCAGAGGCTGGAAGGGTGTTTGTACTTTGGGGTTTGCTCTCTTGTTGCACCTGGAATCTTGAGAGCCCTGTGTCATCTGGCCTAAGCTAGCCTGCTGGAGGAAGCAAGGCCATGATGGGAAGAATCAAAGTAGCCTGGCTGACAGCCTGAGGGAGGCCATGCTCAATCAGCCAGCCAGCCACCAGCCAACCTGCTGACTGACTGTAGGCACACAAGAGTCCCACACAGGTAAACTGAGCCAACCTACAGAATCATGAACTAAAGAAAATTGTTATTGTTATTTTAAGTCACTGAATTTTGGGGTGGTTTGTTACATAGCCAGAGATAACTGATATACTCTCTTCTTCTCAAAGCACAAGGCAGCATACCTGAATGGAGTACATTTTATGCCAGGAAGTCTCTAAGTAATGTGAAAGTGCATGTGCTGAAGGCCTTGGCTTCAAGAAGTTAGCTCCTCTCCATTCAATGCCTGAGTTTTAATCTGTGACTTCACTAAGGCCCCTTTCTGTAAGATAAATTCTAGCCAAAATAAGCAGGAGAAGATCACCAGCCTGCACAGACACAGGCTAGGGAAGTGGCACTCAGCAGGGCAGGCAGCGAGTTTTTAAAGAAGGTAGGGGGAGGCAGAGCTTAGATTTACAGCGGCGTGAGGATTGGCTAGCCTAAGGCACATTTTTCAGGTTGGGAGGGGGCAGCAGTCGGGGACTTCGGCAGGTCATCAGTGTGACGTGCTCACCCCTCCCCCTAGTGCCTTCAACCTTACATTTCAGCCTTTTGGTCATAATGGGCAACAATTTGATCTGGCTATTTCTGGCTGACAAGGGGCGTCGTGGGGGTGGGTGTTTCATAGCGTGTAAGTATATTGCTCTGATTGCAAATATTTTGCCTTGCTTTCTCTAGAGGCCCTTATTCTACTCTGTCTAATCTCAGGGTTTTTGTCTCATTTTTTCTTTTATAGATAGAGACTTTAGCTGCTGCCAGGGAAAATGGGCGATGACTGCTCTGGCTGCTTCACGCTGAGAAGGGGCACAGTAAAGGGTGCAGCTAGGTCTCTATTACTGGTCAGTTGAGAGGGCCTCAGAAAGTTGGTGCTTTTATTCTGGAAGGACAAATTTGATGAGATTAAGAATGCATGGCTGAATATAAGAACTAGAAATATGAAGAGTTTAATTGAGAATTATAGCCAGGTATTATGGGGAAACTAAAATTTTGGATTGAGTTTACATCTCAATGATTAGTATTAGGATTTAGTATGGATAAGACTGCATTATTGAAACAATACTTTTCTCTAAAATCATCCTTATTTTTATTAGAAGTAGCTAGATTAAGAAAATAATTAATACTTGGCTTTATTATTTGCATAAGTGCAGCAAGAAGAGCAATTGATTATATAGGCTTTTTAAAATGTGCTTTGCTGGAACTTTTTGTAAGGAATTTTAGATTGAGCTTTTAAAAGCTTCTCGAGGCCAGAAAGCCAAGTAAGACTTGCCATCAGGTTGTGCCTGCAGTACCTGTAGATTTGGGTGAATTCTTCTCTTCTAGAGGTTCTCAAGACATCTTGAGGTTCCTGCACCTGCCAGGAAGTAACTTTTCTTTCCTCACCTGGCAAGGCTGCTGGGAACCCTGTAAGCAAGGTACTAGGCTAGTTCTTCCAAAGGGCTTTGTTGGCTTTATAAAGTTAACCTTAGTTCCTTAAAGCTGTTCATATCTGAGTTTATGTATGTTTCTCAGGTATGACATTCCAGTCAAAGCTTTGATAATATAACTAGTGTTTTTAATTGGTCCTCTTACAAGGAAAGCAGATTCTTATTGAACTTGTGCAAATAAATATACTGCCATGAAATATGAAAATAGTTACTGAGGGTTTTTAAATTCTGGAGGGATTAGGTAGAGAGAAAGATAAAGTTTCAATTCTGCTTATACAGACAGTCATTTACTAAACTGTTGTCAGCTTAAGAGAACAAGCTTAAAACACTTAATCAGCAACATTTGAAACAAAAAGCTATAAAATTATCTTCTTTAGTTTACTTAATCTTATGTCACTAATAGTTGTTTTGCTGAAATTTAGTTCTTTACTAGTTTAGGAGTACCATCTGGAGGTAGGAAAATATTTTTCATCTACACACTTAGACATACAAACATACAAACTGAGCCACAATGACTACAGTCAGCAACACTTTTTACATAAAAACATATACACAGATAGACAAACTGATATAAAGACTTGAGTTACTGATATTTAATTGCTTTGTTTTTCTTCAGCTTCTTGTCTGTGGCTTCTGGAACTAGAGGGCGGGAGGGGCGTGTTCTGGTGGGGGAAGAGGGCTGTGAAGGTGGAAGGAGAGGGGGAGGGGGTGGTGCAGCCACCAGAAGAGGAGAGCAGGACAGCGGCATGGTTGAGAATGTAGGACTTTAAGATGGAGGCGACACGTGGGAAGACAAAGGACTTAAAGATGGTGGTGGAGAGATGGGGAGGGGATTGCGAGCTGAGGGAGGCGGGCGACTGAGGTTTCCTGGCGGATCTGAAAAGGAAGAAGGACTGAGCAGAGTAAGAGGCTGACAGTCTTTAACTGGAGATCGGGCCAGGAGAACTTGAGTTATTAAACACTTCACATAAAGGTCTGGTCGGGATTGCAAAGTCCAAAAAGCCTGCACATATGGGATTTCACTCTACTTTCCGCTCTGGTGGCAATAATTAGTTAAGGTGGTGAGGAGGCAAAAATCGAAAGTTCCCTCAGGGGGCCAGCGAGATTGGTTGTCCAAGGGATACTGAGGCCCGGCCTGAGAGCAAAGGAAGACCAGCTTCTGTTTGCAAACTTCCCGGGACAAACATAGAGTAGCCAGATTAGAAATGAGACACCACAGCGGGGTCTGAGCCTCCACTTTTGAGGGCTGGTTCCCCATGTCTGCATCACCCCCCCCGAACTAATCCTGCTGAGAGGAGCGTCCAGCGCCCCAAGCGCACCAGGTCAGGGGAGATGGCCTGGGAGCCTGGGTGAGGGATGTCTCCCCCACCGCAGGGCCAGGGGTGAGTATCCAGGATACTCACAACGGATGGGCTGAATACCCAGACCTGGATGTATGCACGATTTCTAACAGACCAGGTGAAATGGAGTTAGTAAGGGAAACAGACCGGGGGAAACTGAGGGACTCACTGGAAAATAGTCCACGCAGAGGAGAGCAGGCTGAGGTCCTGGGTTGGGGAAGGAGGGGGCAGGGCCGCCGGTGGCCGGTCGGGTCCCCGCACTCATGCTCCTTCCCGGGATTTCGGCACCAAATGTAAGATAAATTCTAGCCAAAATAAGCAGGCGAAGAGAGGCAACAAAGGGCCAGGCAGTTTATTTGAATGTGATCCCGGGCGAAGTTCACCAGCCTGTACAGACACAGGCTAGGGAAGTCGCACTCAGCAGGGCAGGCAGCGAGTTTTTAAAGTAGGTAGGGGGAGGCAGAGCTTAGATTTACAGTGGCGCGAGGATTGGCCAGCCTAAGGCACATTTTTCAGGTTGGGAGGGGGCAGCAGCTGGGGACTTTGGCACATCATACTGATGACGTGCTCACCCCTCCCCCTAGTGCCTTCAACCTTACACTTTCAACATGAAAACAACACAAATATGCATGTCTGCTTTGCTCTTTCACCTTGTACAGTACAGATCAAGGTGAACCAAGTACATCTGACTCAGTAAAGCAAGTCCCTGCTGAGTCTGACTTTTGTAAAATCAGGGCCACCAAAACTGGGGATAATTCCTGTTTGAAAACCAGTTATATAACATGTTACCATGTTTATGACTGTCTGACAGTTGGAATAAAAATAATTTCCTCCCTCCATACCAGCATCATTAACTAGGTTTGTTAGATTAGGTTTACATTCCTAAAATGGTCTTGTAACCCAAGGCTTTAGAATAAATAAATTAGGTGAGAAGAACTAAAGTCACATGGTTGATGAATTATATTCAGGTTTTCAAAAATGTATTACACTAATTATCACTAAGAAAATAATGTAAGCTAAATGGAATCTCATCTAGTTACTATTTACTCTTCAATTTGGGATTGTTGAACTTTATCATATAAGCATGGCTTTCTGTTTATCTATTGATGGGGAACAAATCAGTCCAAAAGGTAGTGACTTACAACAACAGTAATCATTTAATTATCTTTGGCAATTTCAGAGGTTCAGGAGTTCAGGAAGAGTCTGGCTGGGTGGTTCTGGCTCAGGTTTCAAGTGGTTGCTGGTAGAAGGCAGTTGTAGCAGGAAGAACAGGGCTTTGCATCGCGGGTGGGTGTCCTACCTCTCTCTCTCTCTGTGGTCTCAGAGGTGCTCATGTACGTCTGCACAGGCTATTTTGGGCTTCCTCACAGCATGGCTGACTGAAGACAGTCAGACTGCTTATGTGAGAGCTCAGGACTCCAAGCCAGTGTCCCATGAGAACCTTTTATAACTTACCCTCACTAGTCACATTACATTACTTCTGCCACAGTCACAGGCCCCAAATCAAGTGGAGAGGGTAGAGACCCCAGATCTCTATGGCAAGAGTGTCACAGTTACATCATAAAACTAGCAATGGGTGGGAGAAAGCATTGTGGCTATCTTTAGAAATATAATACGCCATGGATGATCAAAAACAAAATCTTTGATGTGGTCTTCAGTCTATTTTCTGGTCCATGGTTCCTTGGCATTAATAAAGTTGACCCAGTTATCATTTGGGTCCTTTTCCACAGCTACTTGCATCTATCTGTGTCCATCTACAACAAGTTACAAAACAAATTAAAGTTCAAGGAAACCAAGATGACATCCAGAGGGCCAAGGTGAAAAAGGCTGTTGAAGACCAAGGGGTTTTAGCTGTTTACTGAATAGCTCTGCTCTGTTTACCAGACACAGAAACTCAGAAGCCTGTGAGAAACTGGGGTAAAAACAATACAGAAACAAAAACAAAAAATACATTAATCAGTATAGCTCTGAATCCAACTCCCATCAGGACGAAGGAAGCTGAGAGGGGCCCCGAATGGACCCACCTTGCACACATCATTATCTCACATATTTTTTTAGATCTTTTGGGTGGAATTGTTTTAATGTCTATGAAACTTATCAAAACCCTGGGATTATAGACACCAGAGAAATATCATTCAGCTGGTGCAAAAACTAAATATAGGAGAAAAATAAAAGAAAGGCAAGGCTGCTCACAGTTTAAACGCTCTCATTTGCTGTTTCCCACAAGACGGGGCATGAAAACAAAGAAATGGCATAAGCTGTCAGAGCCAGTTACCTCTTCTAACCCAGGTCCTTCCCATCGCGACATGCTCCTACTCTGGGGGAGAAAGCAGCTCCTACCGGAGGCTTCACAAATGTGCATATGGATTTTGCAGTGGTCATGACAGCCTCTCACTTATACCAGACTATTTCAATTTTTTCAAAGATGTAGCTCACTTTGCTACAGACTTTGTAAGTTTGGAAATTATTTCCAGATAATTTTTTTTTTAATGTAGCTCCATGGGGAACACCTTAAAGATTTATTCGAATCAGTTCATTAAGAACCTATTATGTGCCCACTACTGGACTGGATACCTTGCAGATCAATTGACAATATTTTTGCTTAGGGATGGTCAGTTCCTTTAAGGAGCTGATAATAACTCTCAAAGTGCAGGCATTCCTTGTACTGCAAAATTTCTTAGATTCATGAACAGCCATAAATATTTTCAAAATAGAGGCTGGGGCTTAGCTTTTGTTGCTCTAAATTCTCATCGTATCACAAACCAAAATGTAGTTCAAAATAACTTTCCTTTTTTCCAAGGATCAGTTATGAAAAAGCATCTTTAAATAACCTTTCTTTGCCATATCTTCCAGCCCTTGATGCCTTTCTTTCTGAAGACTCTACCCAAATGATTTTGTTCAGAGCTAGGTTTCTGTTGCTGTTATTTTTGGCTTTCTCTAGCATTTCAAAACTGCTTTGCAAGCAGTCCCAATTCCTTTTATGGGATCACGATACATTAAAATCCTCTTTCCTCATTTCACTTATTATCTGCAATTACATAGCCCTGAAACAGTAGAAGATTCCCCTTTACCCTGACAGGCTAATTTGGATGATTACCAGAGGAACTGTTAAATTTTACATCAATGCTCTGCTGCCATTATGGAATTAGTATTAACATTCATCGTTGGGGAGAATTCTAATGAGACCTATGAGGCTGGGTCAGTGCAGGGCTGGAGTGTCTTTGCTTCCAAAATAGCTGCTAATCTTAAAATTTGGCATCTGATGACTTTTCTGGAGATTTCAAAATGAATCTTGTATTCTTTCCAGCCTCTAATTGATCCTGGAATGGAAAAAGAAGACAGAAAGCCAATTTGTACAATGCCTCATTGTTGAAAACATATAGTAGCTCATGTTTAAGTTGCATAAGAATGTGGATCAACAGGGCTTGTCCCTTCTTGGAGTGACTGTTTTAAAGTGTAGGGCTCCAGACAGATGGAAAGAGGGATGCAGAACATGTGTTTTGCTCTTAAAGCTTCTCAGCTAGGTTGCTTCAGGAATGTTCATAGGGTGAATAGTGTGATGAAGAGTTTACATATCAAACAGTGGCCAGAGAAGAGAGTCTTAAAGTTCTTTCCTACTGAGATTTTTATGTCTTTATTACTTTCAGCTCTTGAGCCCAAATTCTATCTTTCTGATCCTCAGTCACGGCCCATATCCATCACTGGAGGAAAACAAAATTATGTTTTCAGTAGGACTGTTCATGGCTGTCTGGAGCACCTGCTTTTGGTGTCCCCCTCTTTTCCTTTTCCATTTGAACCCCTACATTCCGAGATATCCTACTGGAAGCTCTGTGACTCTCAAGACATGTCAGGGACTCTTTAGCCAAATGCAAGCTGGAGGATCAATACCCCAGCTGTCTCATATCTTGGGTGGGTCTGCTCTGAGATCTATTTCATACTGTGAGCAACCCAGTGGGGTTGAGCCACGATTATCTAGAGTGGAAATCTACTCATTAGCTCACCTAGTATTGACTCCTTCACTTCTCTGTCTCACTTCCCTGTTCTGCTACAGATACCTCCTTGGAGCATCACCCAAATAAACTCATATATTCCTTGTGTCAGGGTCTGCTGCTAGAAGAATCCAACAAAAGGCACAGCCTTTTAGAAAGGGACTGTTCAGTTCTGTTCAATGCTCATTCACCATACATTTACTCGGAACCTACCATGTGTACAGCACAGCGCAAGGAGCTGGGGAAGGAGAAGGGTGGCGCAAGTACCTTTCTGTGTTTTGGAATTGACTTAAAACAAGGACGTCACAAGAGGGGGATGTAACTCTCCCAAGATCTCCAGCCCGAGGGCTCCACCAGGAGCCTCCAGAATGACCCCTTGTGTCGTGAAACAGGTTGTGAGTAGGAGGTTGCTACACAGCTTTTGTTGACTTTTTTCCTGCCCTCTGCCTTTTCTCTTGTCTGTGTTTCTTTCCAGTTTTGAGTTCTTGAAGATGTTCATCTTGTTCTTGAACATGGCTGTAACTCCCTTGAAATGTTCTATGGAAGTATAATGTCCATACATAAGAGTGCGTGAATGGTCTGAGAAGTCTCACCCTTAGGCCCTCCACCCCCCAGTACATCTCCCCAGAAGGGTTATCAGTACCGTGACTTTCCCAGCAGAGTTTGCCTCCTTTTTTTTTCAACTTTAAATGTTCAAGTTTGCAAGTCTCATCCATAGTTTCATACATAATTGTGCATTGTTTGTGCTCATTACTGTATAGTATTCCAGTGTGTGAATAACCATGATTAACTTATATGCACCATTGTTGATGGGCAGTTGAGTGGTTTCTAGTTAAAGCCCTTTATAAATAGTGATGCTGTGAGCTTTCTAGTTCAGCTTTTGATGAGAACATAGATGCATTTCTGTTGAGTATGTGCTCAGGAGTGACACTGTTGGGTCATAGAATACATGTGTATGTTCAGCTTTAGTGGATATTGGCAGTTTCCTGCAGCGGAACTACTGAATTACACTCCCACCAAAAGGATATTCGAGTCTCATTGTTCTGCATCCTCTCTGATGCTTGGCTTTATCCAGCTTTTCTCATTTTAGCTATTCTGGTAGGTGTGGATAATGACTTCTTGACTTTTCTATAGAGAAAGATCTATATATTTTATTTCTGTTTGCAACAGAAAATTGGAAGTCTCATATGAAGGTTTGGAGATTAATAAACATTTGCACTTGCTTTCAAATTTTCTGATTTGCACATTTGTCCATAATGTTTGAAATTATGACTCACTTTGGGGGTTGCTTTTTGCAAATCCAGTTCAAATACTTTAACTCGCAAATCCTCCTTCCCACCTCCTTGGAGGTGTTTGCATCACCCCCTTTGTAATGAAATGTGTGTCAACCCACCTGAGCACCCCCTCCCCTGCCAGTCCTCTCTAACTCATTATCTTCATGATGTTTTCATTTTTCATTCCATTTTTCTGCTTGATCTCCACCATTCTTTTGAAACCTTCCCCCAACCCCCTCAAAGCAACAAGCATTTCTTTAGTTTTCTTTTGACCATGCTTATCTTTTTTCAGATAATCCTTGAGAGTACATTTAAGTTAGTTTGCATTCTTAAGAATTCTCCTTTGCTTCCAAACATTAATTTGTTGTTAGAGGTGATAAAATGGCTAAGAGTGATTAAGAGTGTGGGCTTGTGATCAGATTTCCTTCCTTTTTCTCTTCCTTCCTTAAAGATTTGTGGAAGTCTACCATGTGCCTGGTCCTGTGCCAGGAGCTGGGCTGTGGTGGTAAGCAGAATAGTTACAGTCCCTGGCCTCAGAGAGTACGTAATTTAGTTTGGGTGATAGGAAATCAGATATTCACATTAATACATCATTACTGATGTTTATCTAGGAAGAAAGGCACAGCATTCTTGGGCAGTACTTAGAAGAAGATATGATGTAGTCATGTGCCCTGAGAAAGAGGCTTTCGGTCTGGAGGGATTAAGTAGACACTCAGTGTCATTCTGGAGTATATTTAAGGAATTATTTGCTCTTTTAGTAATTTCCCCTTTTTTTCCCAGGAAGGGTGTGTTGTAGACTACTTGCTTTGTGATGCCCAGTAAACCACGCATCCTGGTATTCATAGCATCATGTGGTCCCCTCCCACACTGCCTGGGTTTGGTCATGTGACTTGTTTTGGCCAATGGGATATTAGCAAACTTGACACAAGAGTCCCTCTTGAAGCCTTGAATCATCGTGGAAAGGTTTGCCTGTCCTGCTGGAGTGCTCATATGGAGATATGCCAGAGGTTATGAGACTATAGGGGAAGTGAGGGTGGCAGGGGGAGAGGCAATAAGCCAGCCCTAGTGGTTCTAGCCAAGGCACCAGACATGTGAGGGAAACCATCCTGGCTCCTCCATTCCCCAGTCAAGCCACCCCCACCAACAGCATATGGGGCAGAGCCATGCTTTGGGCAAAGCCACCAAGTTTTGGGATGGAAACAGCAATAGATCCCTGAAACACACTGCTTATTCATCCTCTCTGATTTGGGCATTTACTGTATTTCAGATGACATTGACTGTATCAGTGCCTTCCCTCAAACAGCCCCATCAAACTCAGGGGTTTTAACCTCAAGTCCACAAACTCCCTGAAATTATATTCCCAATTGTGTGTATGTTGGTATTTTTTTCTGGAGAGAGGAAATGGTTTTCACTCTACTATTCTCAAAAGGATCTGGGATTCCCAAAAATGAAGAACAAGTATTTCAGAAGAATATATAGATACATAATACAGTCTACAAAAGAGAAACTTTGAATAAAGTGCTCAGTGGGAATGAAGAGAAAAGGGGTGATGAGTTTTGCCTGCTGGAATTGTGGCTCTCATGGGCAGTGGGGGTGATAAAACTTCGTCTTGAGACCACCTTTCGTAAAACTGAGCCTGGAACCCTACCGCCAAATTATTTATTTCTCCTCTTGTGTTGTATAGGGTTCCTTGTATCCCTGATCTTTTAAGATGGGCCAATTTCCTCACACATTCCCTAAAGACAAATAAAAATGTAAATAAATAAATACCAGCTATTAGAGTAAATAATAAAAACTCAGGGCCAGGATTGCTTGCAGTAAAATTGTGGGGTCCAGGACAGCAGTAAAAATAGAGGCTCACATACAATGGCTAAATATTTTGAAGTTATAAATTAGGCTAACAAACCCATGAATAAAATATGTTCTGTTCTCCTACTTTGTCGAATACGGCTCCAAGTATAGAGTTTCCAGACACCTGGGAAATCTACACTGGCATGTGGCCATGTAGAGAGAGAGGCTGCCCCTCTGTGTCAATGAGTGACCCGTGTTTCTTCCCCACCCAAACTCTGTCCTGCACAGGAATCTCAACCCACAAGTCCATGCTCCTCCATACATCCCCATAAGCAAATATCCCTTTGGACCTTCTCAAGTGTAGGGGTGCACAGAGCAGCACCTCAGAAGGGTAACCCTTCCCTGTGACAGACGCATGAATACCCTGAGTGGGCTGTGTACCCTCTGTGCAGAGAATCTGAACATCCCAGGTATCTGGTGTGTGGACCAGCAGGTGTGGAAAATCATGTCTATGGTCCCTTTGGCCTCATAGATTCCTCACCCCATAGTGAGCAGTGCAGACAGATAAGAACCAGAGTGGAGGCCCTAGGACGTGCTATCCAGTATGGTAGCCACCAACTTCATGGGACTTTTGAGCACTTGCACTGTTAAAATAGCCTAAATTGAGATGTGTTGAATGAGTTGGTTGTAAAATGCACACTGGCTATCAAAAACAGTATAAAGGAAACACAAATATAAGGTATCTTATTAAATGTATTGCATTGTTTTTTTTCCTTGCCTTTTAAGAAAACGTGGTTGCAGAAAACTTTTCATTGCCTATGTGGCCCCTGTTTGTGACTTTCTTGGACAGCACTGTTCTAAAGCACGGGCCTGGGGCAGAGCCCCTCCTGCCCTGGTGTGGTGGTATCACGGTGACAGTGTTCTCGGTAGCTCCCCCTCCCGCTGCCAGTGCCACCCACTCCCGCACACTCTTACCTGTGGTCATTGATCTCACCTCCCAGATCATGACTCTTAGATTCATGGTCAGACTTTGATGCATGACTCTGGACTCCTATTCTGGGATTCAACAAACTTTCTAACTCTCCCCACATTGGCTCCCCAGTTGTTTCTAATTGCTTCTCCCCTTGCCCACCTGCTTTCCCTTTTGCTTGAATGAGGGCCTCTGTTCCGTCCTCAGAACCATGCGTCTTAAGGCCCTTAGATATTAAGAAATCTCATCCCTGGATCTCCTAAGGAAGAGCCATATGATCCTTGACTGTCTGGGGTTCATTTCACATCTAGACTATCTTCATTTTGTTATAATGACTTAGATTGATGGATAATAGCTTCCTCTCTTAATCCTACCTATCAGCTATCTCCCCAAGGATGGAATCTAGTGGCAGGCCAATGAGGGCAGCAAATGCTAAACTTTCCTCAAAGATTTTATAAATCCTTCTATTTGCAAATATTATTCACTCACAAAATAGTTTTGTGCATCCCTATGATGTTCTAGTCACTGCTCTTCTAAGCACAAAGACTCAATAGTGAGTAAAAATAAAGAAGTTCCCTTTGATAAATTAAGGATCAAGGATTACAATAGCATACGTTCTTCTGTAGTGGTGCATTTGGGGCCATATATGAGAGGTCAGGGAGTGAGGGTAGCTTCCCTGAGAGATATCCCCTGAGAAATCCATAAATTACCGAAAATGTAAATGGTTTCTTCAGAACCTTAATGCTGATTAGTGCTTATACAAGGAGAGAGAAGTGAAAACCCACTGGTGGATAGGTAGGAGGCCTGGCCATGCCTTTCTTGCTAAGGGACTTTCTTCTGCACACCACCCTCACAGCAAGTGAGATTCCAATTTTTGGCCTGGTACTAGTTCCATAGCACATGGGGTTGGATTCTTTGGCTCAGTAGAAGACCACATTTGCTACCTCACAGATATTTGGGCCTGACTCTACAGGACATCATATTTTGAAATATTGCCGTTTGCACTTGGTCTTCTGTGGACATTATTTTCTGACAAGGCTTGCACCTCCAAAACTAGAGAAGCCGAGTTTGTCCCAGAGAAAGGAGGATACCAAACTACCAAAGGTTGAGTTTTTGGCTCTTGGGATTCTAAATAGATGCTGTAGAGTCTATGCTGAGACTGGAGTCTCAAAACCAAGTGGAAGAAGCAGGCAGTTGAGAAAGGAAAGGAATGTGGTACTTTTTCTCCATAGAGAACCTGACAGTTTATCCTTAAACAGTAAATTGAGTAAAAGAATTCACAAAGATACGAAAGTTAGTGGATTCGTGCTTATGCTTTAAGACTCAACCCCAAGGTCCCTTTCTAAGTGGCCCTGAGTTTGGAACTCAATCTTTTCACTCCCACAAGGCCCCTGAGTATGAGTCTGCTGAAAAAAATGCTTCTGTCCTCCAAACGAGGGTCACATTTTCTTTGACTTCATATCTCCAGCTGTAGCCCAGCCCTGAATGGCATCAATGCTCAATAAATGCTTATTAAGTGAATGAATAAAGCAGCAAATTCTCACAGAGAGAAAACAACAAGAGGCAGGCTAACAAGATGCAAGGTTGTGGAGACATGTCTTCTCAACTACTAATTATGATTTCAAAACACTGTCTTTGGAACTAGTCAGGATTGTCCCAAGTTCTGAGTAGCCATCCAGAGAAAGTCCCATGTGTCAAATGAATGTAATTGAGCCCTACTAGGTGTCAGATGGGAAAGGACAAACGATCCAAGTGATGATCCCTTCTCTGGCACTATAGTCATGTGACCCTGGCTGTTATTTTTGTTGACTGTCAGGAGCCTTGGGGCGCATCTTGTCCAACTCCCTTGTTTTGCGCATCAGCAGACTGAGTCCCAGAGCAGTTAAGTTGCTTGCTAAGGTTTACACACAAGGCTGAGGTGGGACAGACCTTTTCTCCTGACCCAGGTGGACAACAGAATTTTAGCCAACAGAGTGTTGAGCATGGCACCTGGGTGGCATGATTGACACCAGCCATAGAGGGAAAACCTCAACTCCAAGACGAGGGGCAAGTACGAAGTAGGGAAGTGAAGCCAAGGCTGTTGAACAAGTGTCTGGACCAAAGGTGCCAAGAGAGATACAACAATCACAGACCTGAAGTGAAGCAAAATCACGAATCAGTGATGATGTATGTGGGGAGTCCTGGAGGAAATACCAGCAACTGGATTCGAAGGGTTGAGTCTAGAGCCCAGATTCAGGGCTGGCCTTCCAGCTCACACTGTGGTGTCATTTAAAAAATGGCAGCCACCACATAACATGCCTAGATAACATCTCTTCTCAAATGTGGTAACAGGGCCTGTCAATGCTATTTATTGGTCTTAAGTGCCTAGCTCAGCCTGGCCATCTGTTCTGAAAACTTCACTTTGAGTAATGGCCCAGTAACTTTGTCAGCCTCTCAAAGGCAGATGTCTTATAATTCCAGTTACACTCAGTATCCAGCATGACATCAGACACAGAATTATTAGGTATTGTATTCATCAGATATGTGGGGCTGTGCTGGGTAACAAAGAAGCCCTGAAATCTCAGAGGCTTCAGAACAAAGAATCATGAAGTTCTCTCTCGTACAAGATCTGAGATGGACTGGCAGAGGCTCCCCTGCAAGCAGACACTCACATATCCAGGCTCCTTCCATTAGAGGCTCCACCATTTCAATACACGGTCTGCATGGAACCTTCCAAGAGGGAAAGAGGTATGGTGGTGACACTGCCCCTTAACTGCTTTAGCCCAGTAGAACTCAAGTTGCTTTAGCTCAAAATCCTAAGAGAAACTTCAAAGTACAGTAGCCTTTGGTGAGAGTTTAATGTCCTTCTCTCAATGCAACAAAGCCGTGAAGCTGATAGAGTTCCAGAGATACAACACACACGTACCCAGCACAGATGGAAGAGACAGAGTCCAAGGTCAAGCAGGGTCACTTATAGCTCTGTGACCTTGGATACTCTTCTTAGCCTCTTGGTCTCAATTTTCTAACCTGTTATAATGATATCTAGCTTCAAGGTTTTTTAGAAGCCTCACTGAGATGGTAAATGTGAAAGGGTTTTGCAAAGTGTCAGATACTATTACAACTTTTGTAGGTCTTCTTTCCCCCTCTTTCCCCTTCCAGGACACTTTGTGAATTGTAATCATAGTACAAGGGAGCTACAGAGCTTGACTGTGAATAGAGGGTTTACACAGAACTGGGTCTTGTTGTTATTAATTTTTTCTGTATTGTCACTGCCTACCATGGATTGCAACATACAGTGACACTTAATAAGTATCTGCTAAAGTGAATGGGTGATTGGGTGAGCTAATTTTAAACCTCATCAATGCAGTCAAGAAAGGGATTATACTCAACTCCTCTGCTTTTCTGACTTCAGTGTAAATCTCTTAGGACTCTACCCTATTAATCCCCATGGACTGAGCATCATCCTTTACCCTTTGCCATCCATCTATCCCCTCCACTCTACTCCATAAACTCTCTCCCTTACTGCAGTGACCAGAATCAGAAAATAACCCTTTGGGTGAGAGATGCAATAATATATTCTCTGTTGTGTTTTCTCTTTCTCCAACCCAAACAATCATCTGCTAGGCTGGAACAATGCTAGCAATAATAATAGCAGTAACAGGAACACCAATCTCAGCAGTGGCAGTTAACTAATGACTCTACGAGGTGCTGTGTTGGATACAGACATCCATGATGTCTGTTAACCCTCACTCAGCCTTGTGACTGAGGGCTTCTTCCTGTTTTAGAGATGAGGGAATTGATAAGGTGATAATAGGGCTATGTTTCAAACCCAGGTAAATCTGATTCCACAACTTTTGCTCTGAACCATGTTTCAATATTGCCTCTTTCAGAACAAGCCATAAACTTCCTTCCAAATAGAGATGCTGATTTTTTTTTCTTGTTTGTTTCTGAAGTCATTGTGAATTTTTTTCTCTTTCCTAAGAACTTTAGTCATATTTTAAGTATCCATGATTGGCTGTTTCAAAGATGATACATGTTGCTGCTGAATTCACATAGAGGACAAACAGAATTGTTACTCCCAGAGTTACAGTCTTTCTGTTTCCTCTGTAGGTTAAAATAAATTCATTTAGCCATTTTCCTATTCTAACCTTGCTCTTTAGAATGTGCTCTCCATTATGCCTCCCAATCATGTCAGTTTTGGTCCATGGTGCTCTCGTACCACTGCTGGCCGAACCTGGTGGTGTAAATAAACAATCCTTACTTATGTATGCACAGATTCTTGGGCCAGGAATTCAACAGGACAAAAGGGAGAACTTTTTCCTATTCTGTGATGACTAAAACTCTGTTGGGAAGACTTGATTGGCTGGGGGTGACATGACTATCTGGGGGCTGAACCTCTGGTGTTGAGGATTAGCCTCCACACTGGTTTCCTTACCCAGGTATGTGATGCTAGGGCTCAGGGGCAGGCTATTGACCAGAACACCTGCACAAGGCCTATGCACATAGCTTGGGCTTCCTCACAGTGTGGCAGCTGGGTTCCCAGAAAGTATATATTGAAAAGAAGCAGTCTAAGAGCAAGGTTTCCATGGTAAACAGGTGGAAGCTGCATGGTCTTTTCTGACCTAGCCTTAGTCACACAGCATAGTTTCTGCCTTGTTCTTTTGGTTACAAGCGAGTCATAAACCCAGCCCAGATTACAGAGGAGTGGAGTTACATTCTATCTCTCAATTGGAGGAATTTCAAACAATTTTCAGTCATTGGAAAAACTGCTACAAGTGAGTAAAGAACATTTCATGTATGTATTAATATTCTTTACAGCAACTAGGTATTGAGGACAGGAAGTGAGGACAGGAAGACACAATAACGGCAAAAGAAAAACATCCAAATTGGTAAACTAAGTCATGGCACGATCTTACGATACAGAAATTGTAGCCATTAAGATTGTGTTTCCAGATGATACAAAAGGATAAGGAGAAACGTGTCAATGTATTATTCAGTTGAAAAGTGCTACAGATAATATGTAGAACCTCTACACACACATCACAGGCTGACAGAAGTCGGTATTAAGGTGGTTCCTCTGTGCTGCTGCTTACCTGCGTGTGACTATTTTACAATAAGTATATGCTGCCTTTGTAATAAGGGAACAATCAGCTAGGAGGAAGGAGGAGTTTGGAAAGGTGAAAACATTTGCAATAATTCAAAAAGACCAAGAAAGTATTTGGGGTCAAGCTTTTATTTTCTCATCTGTGTGCAGGTAGCTGACCTTCTGAGGCTGGGACTGGGTTGGTCAGGTGGACTGACGGGCACCATGAGGCTGGAAGGGACCCTCTAGTCACCATGTGCAGGCCTTGGCTTTGGGGAGGAGAGGCGGTTAGTGGTGACTTGAGCAAGGCCAAATGGTAGTTTGTGGAAGGGCTTGGCAGAGAGCACAGACCTCTTAGTCCCCAGCCAGGATGACTTTTCCTCCACCTGCTGCCATTGGGTGTGGACTGACAAACAGCAGAGGCCTCTGCCTTCCATGAAGGACTCACACATTTCAACTTCCAGTCTGCATCTTGCCTGCAGCACTGTATGCACTGAGAACGTGTGTAAGCTTCTAGGCTTCTAGCTTAGGAAAGTGAGTGTGATTTTATGGAAATTGGACTGGGTGTTTCGATAAACTTAGCAGTTGTTAGTCATATCCAGTGACAGGTGACAATTTCATTCTGTGAGAAGCTGTACTTGAGAGCGAGGAATGGCAAAAAGTGTAATGACAGAAAGCGGCATCAGTTAAGGGAAAAATGAGAAAGATGGAGCCTTAGGGGTGACCAGGGGGAGAAGGAGCCCCACACTTGGGATATTCTGTTTCTAAAGCTTCCTAGGGGGCCGGGTGGCTTTGGTGTGTCTAAAGGCAGCTCATGAAGAACACAGCTTCTCCGTTCCTAACACATTTTCCCTTCATATTATAAGATACGTATTCTACAGATCCCTGAAAACAGAGTACAAGATTCAAATATCTTGTCATTAACATTCTCTATTTTTGCTTTCAAGTTCCATCTCATTAGGGTGAAAAACCCATGTAGGTGCTTTTGGCCTTTCATACTTTTTTTTCCCGTGGGTTATTCTTTTAATAAAAGAGGGGTTTCCTGAAGCAGGTGCAGATGGAAATCTGTTTGGAGGGGAGGTTGGCTGAAGGAACCAGGAAAGAACAAACTCACAACCCGGCTGAGTCACTCAGGGGTTTCCTGGAGGAGACCATGCCCCAAATTCCTTCCAGGGACACGGCTGTGGGACACAGATTTATACTACTGTAGTGGACAAGGCTAAAGGCTGATTTTCCCCCCCACAGTTTTAATAGCTAGAAGTAACATTTTACAGATTATTTTTATGTGTTTTTCTGGCTATTTTCAGAGATGTAAAAGAATGATTTTTTTTCTATACAGTCATAGACCCAGGGGATTGGAGCAGTTTTCCCAATTCTTTGTGTCCTTCTGCCAGTTCTGTTTCAAATGCCCTTTTCTGTAGAATACTCATGGCCCCACCTTGCTCCTCCTCTTCTCTGGTTGAGTGCTTCCCATGTATCCAGCCTGTTACGTAGTTTTTTTCAATACTCTCAAGAACCTTATAAGGGTGCTTAGGGTTTTTCTCATTTAAAGATGAAGGAACCTCTAGAGATAGAGGTAAGAGATAAGTCACTTATTCAAAGCCACCAGCTGCTCAGCAAGGTGGCCATCAGGTCCATGCTCTGTGGGGATGTTTTATATCCTGGGGATGGGGAACCTGGCTACTTTTGCTAGTTCATGCTAGGATTCCCTAGGAAGATTTTTGGGTGATGTACATTATAGTGCCAATGTCTTTTCAAGGAAAGAAATTCCCTCCAGTGAAGGGAGACGTGGAGATGCCTGTATCTGCAGGAGCCAGGCGTGGGGGAACCAGGGAGCAGAGGTGGTGTGGAGAGGGCACGCAGTCACCCTGCCCCCTGGTGGTGCAGAAGCTTCCGTAGTGTATCACTTCATGCAGAGATCATCTAGAATCCAAACCTTTCTGATATTAAATACATGCTAACAATTAAATACAAAAACAAGTCCTTTAGACAGTTGGCTAAAATAGCCTTAAAATGTTGAATTCTACATGAAATAGCAAAGAACACCCAAAGGGCTCTCTTACAGAATGGTGCAACTTTGGTATTTAAAATATAAGAATAATTCAAAAGTGCCCATAGGCAAATTTGTTTAAAAATTACTAAAAAGCTAAATAGATTTCAAAAAAGGATAGATACTAGTAGGGATCAGAAAGAGATATTAAATATTAGATGACTTGATCATTACATGACTAATCATTAAGCAAAGTAGGAGAATTAGCTCAACTTCAGAAAGACTTCTGGGAGTTGTGAGTGATTGTGGCCAACATTCTGGGGGTTTGGATGAATGGTGGAACATGGCAAGGTGGTGACAAATCTTTAGAGATCATATGGTTGTGTGGAGGAATATCAGACTTTACAAAACTGAGGATAACTCTTATATTCTAAATGGGCAATTCTTCTTGCCACAATTCCAAGGCAGGAGGGCTGATTTGTTTGAGGAAAAAAACCCACTGGTATACTCTCCCCCAAATGGGAGAGTAATGTGCTGAGCAGAGGGGTAGTAAAAGGAGGGAAATGCATGTTTTGGGATGATGGAGAGGTAGCAAGAGAGATGGGGAGGTGCTTGGCAGCTGCTGAGTGGGGATCTCTGGGCAGAAAGAAAGATATCTAAAAATTTTTTCTAAGAGGGATTCCATGACCTTAGTAATGCTCTCATGTCACCTTTTTAAGGAAATCTACAATGAAGACAAATGTAATTCTTCAGCCTTTTAAAGGCAGACTTTGTTGTAGTTAAATACACTGATGAGCAGAGAGAAGCCTCAAGTTTGCCTAGCTGTATTCAGTTTACAATGTAATGGAAGACATGTTGGGAGATATAGGCGAACATTTTAAACTTTTTCATTAGTCTTTTTAAGGTCTAAGGCACTAGGAGTAAAAAGTGCCTGGCGAGCTAATACAATATATTTCCAAATACCTGGGAGGGGTGAAATGTGTTTCTGGGAGAGAACTACAAACCAGGGAACACAGTGAGGGCTGCAGATGTGTTATTTTATTTTATTTTTTTTGAGTTCAGCTTTTTATCAAATAGGTTGCAAAAGAGGTTTAGTCAAAAAGACCAAAACCCATGCCATGATCAGACTCCTCAGATGCTTCTTTCTTTGCTTCCACTTTCCACTCCTCAGATGGAGCAGTGGTGGGTGGGGGTGGGAGGTAGACTCCCTGCTGGTGCAGCACCAGCTCCTGGCACAAGTCCACCAGCCCCTCCTTTGCAGACGAGGTTCCCCACATTGACATTGGCAGGGCCTTTGCAAACAAGCCTGGCCAGAAAGGTTCATTTCCACTGGCTGCTCTAATGAGGGTGTTGATCTTATTTTCTGTGTCCATCACCTCATTCTTGTGCAGGGTGAGGGTTGGGTAGATGCGGGCAAATGCCAGGCAGGTGTTGCCAGGGGCTGGATGATGTGAAGCCCTCCACCCCAAGATGGCTTTACCTTCCTCCAAGGAACCAACCACCTTAGAGGCAGCTGAGTAAAGTGTTGCTATTTCATTAATTTTTATTTAATTGAGCCGGAAGACAGAAATCTGAAGATCTCACATTTAAAATTGGATTTCTCATTTCTGGTGTCGAAGGTATGAGAATAACTTCCCACATGACATTATTGGCTGGACCTGGGAAGTGGCTGCCCCTTCACAGCAGGCTGTGTGCTTCCAACTTGCCACAAGCCCCAGCACTCCTACAGCAGCACCAGGCCTGTGTCATTCTTGATGCTCTGGTCCTAAAGCCTCCACCCTGTATTAGGAGCTGTGAGCACCAGGCACCTGGGCCTATTAGTCATCATGACCAGGCAAAAGAAAGGCTGAGGGGGGTGCACATCTCCCAAGTGCCTTCTTCTGAGGATACTGCAGAGTGATGGAGAAACAAAGACTCTGATGAATTAAGCCTGAGGCTGGCAGCTTCACATGGAGACTATGGAGGGAGAAGGCAGCAGGTTTCATGAGGCAGAAATTTCCACAGAAGGGGATGATGAAGTGTGTTAAAGCCAGGGAGTAAACACATATAAATATTTGATACAGAGTTCTAAAGAAGCAAGTGGGACAGGGAGAAGACAATAAATAAAGATAAAAAAGACAAAGATGCTCTTGAAATGTATGCAAATCAAGCCATCTTTGGGACCATTACAGTGTGAGAAAGGGAAATAAGTGATACACTAGGCTGGGTGCTGTGCATTGAATTTAAATTTTTCCTTGGGTATTTATGAGAAAGTTAGACACTTTCCCTGAATTTAGGCTGGAAGCTTCTCCAGACATTACCTCTTATGCCTTCTGTGAATCACAGCAGATTATAGGAGAAGGGGAAGGTGGGGTGGGATTAGCAGAGCAGCAAACCAGTGCGGGCATCACATCCCAGCATGCCATATGCTGCTGAGAGAGTCACAGCTGTCTCAAGGCACCGGGTCTCCTGGGACAGCGTGCTTCTCCAGCTGGTACCAGATTCACTGGGAGATTAACCTAGCAGGACCTTGAATCCCATTCCCATATCCCAAAGAAAGTGCAGGGTTCTCTGAAGGAAGGAAACATTCCTGAGAGCCCACCATGGGTGCAAGCAAATCTCTCTTGAGAGGGGACCCCCAGGTAAAGAGCATCTTCCTATTGGATGCTTAAGACTCTCAGAGTATTGCTCCAAAGAAGGGTAGAGTGTACAGAGTTCTATGTTTAATCACTTGGGCTCTGGAGAAATCACTTGGGGAAGAGCGTGTGTCACTTATAACCACTTAATTAAAGGAAGAAAACTGCTTAGATGGCCTTACAAATGCAGAAGAAATGCAGATGAATGAAGATGGTTGTGGTTGTAATTATAATTGCTATCACATCTATTTCTTCATATCTCTAGAGAGAAAAGAGGAAGGTTAAAGGTAATTTGGGTGAAAATGGCTTCCAACTATCTACAAGGGGACAGAAAAAAAAGTGACTCTCAATTCTCTGAAATCACATACAACTAAAACTATTCTAAGTCCTGCTGTTCTGAAACCTTTGTTGAGAAAATGACAGAGAGGTAATTTATTAATTCATTGATTTACTCACTCACTTTGTAAAACTTTGTTCTTGCTGAGGTAATGCTGCTTTCTCCCTCTTTTATCCAGTTCAACAAGCCTCCCAGATCTTATCTTCTAAGTATCTCTACAGGGTCACTTCTCCTGCCTAAGGTTGCTAACACAATTCTGTCATCCTTTAATCTGTTCTTCACATCCCAGCTCTATTGTTCCCTTTTCAGAATGAAAATCTGTTACTTGAAGTTCCTCCCGAACATCTGATGGCTCTTTGGATAAAAATAAAATAAAAACTTCTTCTAACATGTTTTACAACCTTGCTTCTTAAAGTGTGGTTCCTATACTGGCAACACAGGTATTCCCAAGAGCTTATTAGAAATGCAGAATTATTTCCTGAATTTTTGAAAGATCTCAGGTAATTCATATGTACATTAAAGCTTAAGAGGCACTGACCTGCCAGATTTTATATTCTTTGGCCCCTACCTATCTAGCTAGGAAATTTTGCCAAACATCTGTGGGGGCCCTGGGCAAGAGTAAAAATGGAGGCCCTTTAGCTCAGTACCTAAATATTTAAAAAGAAATGAAGCTAGCTCTTAAATATTTTTTATCCTTTTATATTGACAATACACCTTCATAATGATCTAGAAAGCTAGGTTTCCTTTAGAATTCCTGAACTCTTTGTAGTTCCATGCTATAACTTACCAAAAAGCCTTGAACAAGGACAGCCTACCCACCCATCCAACATCTGTGCACAGGTCCAACAGCTGTGGCCATTTTCCAGGCCTAGAGGCACCTTCCCAGTAACATGGTTCACCCTCAGAAGTATGCACTCAGGAAAGAGGTCACTCAGGCCTTGGAAGAACAATGGTGAGATTTTTTTGAAGAAGAAATTTTGTTACATGCTACATGCTATATCTGTTATATCTGTTACCTGTTACATGCTATATCTGAAAAATAATCTAGAAAGAGGCGGGCATAGACTCTGGGAGGGCAACATCTCTGCAGCTTCCCCAGTCTCCTTGCCTTGTGGAGAAGAATGGGAATGGACATAACCAACCTTTCAAAGGTGGGTCTTTCTACAGTCTGGAGCCTTTCTTATCCAGGTTGAAGGGCACTACTGCTCTCTAAGGTTCTCTTGATTTGTGGCCTTCAACACTCAGTAATGCAGTCATCCTGGTCTTTTTTTCAGTCCCTTATCCTTGCCCACTTCCTCTCTCCCAATGGAGGGCCTTTGCATCTGTTGACTGCTCTGTGCAGATAAGTGTTTCCTTCTCAGATTGTGTGCTTAATGCTATGCATCCTTGAGATATCAGGTCAAGCATCATTTCCAAAGGGAAGGCTTCCATAACCTCCCTGCTAAATAAACTCCATTAGAGTAGGAACAATGACGGTTTTGCTTTAGCATCAAGCATAGTGCTTTAACACACAGTATGCATTGACACCTGTTGGTGGGAAGATGGCATGAATGAAGGTGGAATTCTTTAGACAGTGAGAACAACTAAACAGAATATGCAAGGTTGCAGTGATTAAGCAGAGAATTTTTCTTCTATACTTCAAAGGGACAAGGACCAGTGAGTAACATATGCTGTGTAGTGTTAGGATATCTTAAGTGACCTTTCAACAGTTTGCAAGATAGATATAGGATCTTGCTCTGTTTATTCCAGAAGAGACAAAGGCTTCTTTTAACCAAAGCTCTACTTTCTAAAATTTTCCATGATTTTATCATCATTCTGTTTTGGAAAATGTATTATCTGCACTTTAATCAGATCTAGGTATAGAAAAACAAAATTCTCTACATGCTCAATTTGCTTGTCTTTTAAATTGATGTGATTTGAACTGTGTGCTTTTGTTTTTCAAACTAACTCAGCATTGTTTGCCACATGTATCAACTTCTGCTATATAACAAGCCATCCCAAAATTTAGCGGCTGAAAAGATCAACCATTTAACTGAGTTCATAATTCTGGGGGTTTGATAGAATGTTCTTCTGGACTGGGCCAGCTGGTCTGGCCTCTGCTGGGCTCTCTCACTTATCTGTGGGCAGCTGGTAGGTCTTCTGAGAGCTGGTCATTCTACAATGGCATTACTCACATGTCTGATGGTTTGGTGGCTATTGGCTGGGCTGGTGAGGTTTTCCTTCATTTGGTTCTTCATTTTTATCAGGCTAGCCAGTACTTATTTACATGGTGGTCTCAATGTTTCAGGCAAAACCAGAGAAAACAAGCCTTCATCCACATGCTTTAATCTTCAATTTGTGTCTTTTGCTAATGTTGCATTGTTCTAAAACATGTCACATGGGCAAACAAGATTAAAGGGGTGGAGAAATAGATTCTACCCCTTGACTGGAGGAATTGCAAAAAAGAAGTGGCCATTGTTTTTCAATCTACCACACGGTACCTAAACCATGATTTCTCAAGATAATGCCTAACTTATTCCATAAAACTGCCCTTCAGAAAGATGCTATTTTCCTCCTTGCTTTGTCACCAATATATTTAACAGCAAGTAATAGAACTAATCCTGACTTCAGCTGTGAAGTTTAAAAGTGACAGGGAAGGAATAATAGGAAGGCCTGTGTGTGCCTGGTAGTGTGTAGGACCGATCCTATGTGTGGGCATCCAGTCTTAGTCCAAGTTGGAGAAGTTCACAGGACAAGATGGCACCAGCTGAATTTATCCCAAGTGGGCAGCAGGAAGAAGATGGGGGCATCTGTGGTTTCTATCCTGTCCTTCGAGAAACCTGTTACATGCTTTATTTCTGGAAGACAGTGCAATCTGCTCTGTCAGATGGAAGTTACCATGATTCATGTCTTAAGGCTATGAGATTTTAGAAGTCCCATATTTGACTGCGTTGTCAGAGCAAAATACCTTCAGTGGAAACAATATATCTTGTCTCTAAAAATTCATTTCCTTGACCTTAATAATCCCTGGGATGTGATGAAGCAGTATCAGAATAGGGTACCGCTCTGGAGCCAGACAGCCAGAATTTGAATCCAAATTTTACCACTAGTTTACACCCTGGCTTTTATAAAGTTAAACAACCTATGCTGTGCCTCAGTTTCCCCACATATAAAATTGAGATACTGATACCATGCATTCCGTTGGTTATTTTGAGGATAAAATTAAAAATGTGTACATATGTCTAAAATACTTACAACTTGTTTATTCTCCTGTACTCAAGCTGGATACTTGAGCTGGCATTCTCCCCTCCTTTACACAAGGGAAACTCTTATGAGATGGGTCACTTTCTTGCTGCACTTAGGAGAGCTAAGAGTTAATAACACTCTTCTAGGATAGAAGAGCAGAAGATAACAACTGAATTTACCTTATGTGTGATTCTCTTCATCTTTAAAATTTGATCACTTTCCAAGTGATCATTAAATTATGATGTTGGCAAAAAGATCTTTGAACTAGGAGTCAAAAGACCAATTTCTAGATCCGGCCCTGTTGCACATTAGCGGGGTGGTCTTGGGAATTGTCCTTAAGATCTCTGGATACCTTTTTAAAATGGAGATGATGAACCTCATAGACTGGTAAAATCTGTACAAGACAACTTATCTGTGTTGAAAAACCAAGATCAAGCTGGTGAGCAGATGATTCTAGGAGTGTCTTGAATATTCTGTGGTGTTTATTGTAACCATAAAGGCACATTCTAGGGTGTGATTTATTCTCTTGGCTTCTCTGTGGCGAGAGGAAATGTTCACATTGGACTTAGAAAAATAATAAGAATTTTTAGTGAAATTGCACAATGAATTAGGGGCTCACAGTCAAACATAATCTCTTCTGGGAATCTGAAGGACTGAGCCTGGTTGAATGTCTAGGTGAGGGCAGCTGCTTTCAGTAATGTTTCTGGAGCTATTGCAGTACCCATGTGCAGGACCTTGTGGGCTACAGCATAACTTTGGCTTCTGAAGAGGTCCATGGTGTGGCCATTCAGTAGTATTTGATTCAATATATATGGAGTGTCTACTCTGTGTTGGGCACTGTATGGTAGTGTGACAGATGGAGAAAATACTCCAGTTCATTATTTCACAAAAGGCCATAAAATGTCATGAACCATCCTAAACTGAGGCATGACGTAATTTAGGGACCTGAGAGAAAGTTCTGAAGAAGGACAATGACTGTAGGGCAATGGGTCTTGACTGGAGATTTGGTGTCCTTTAATTAGAGCTTGGGGGTCTACCATGATGAATTGAGATCTGTGGGATCTGTGGAAGCTTGCCCAATTATGTACTAGTGCTTGCACAATTGTGAGGCTTTATTTTTGGGTCTGGGGGATAGCTAAGTACAGAAATTATATTTGGTTTGGGGCAAATTGTTCCTGGAGGTTGAGGACCCATCTTAGGGGATCTAGTTAAGGTTGGATACACACAGCATTTTCTGGATATAGTCTATAGGAAAATCATTAATTCTTAGTGGGAGTCATGAATTTCAGGTTCCATAACAGAATGTGGAATTTCTTGTTCTTTAAATCAGGCACATGTCATATATAGCTGCAGGTGAAATGTATGAAGGTGAATCTTGTCCGGTGTTCTATGGTACATTGCTGAGAGGTCCACAGTTACTCTAAGGAAATGTGCATCTCTCCGGGGCACAGCATAGCTAAAAGATTTACCCATGGGCAACCAATCCATAGAATAACCTTGACCTAGGACCTACCAGGAATGGAAAGTTGAACAAGTTAATTATGATTGTTTAAAAAAAAGTGAATCACTTAAATCTCCAGGTAATTCTAATACTCGGTCAAGATGAAGAGCTACTGCTCTGGAAGGTGAGGTCTTCAAGTCTTTATAAAGGAACCAGGGCCTGAGGAAAATCATCATCTACTCAGAGTGTCCAGGGACACATCCACTGGGTAGGTCTGGGTCTCATCTTGGGAAATGAATCTCCTGTGAGCTTGCACACTGGTTTGCAAAGGGGCATTTCCTTCATGTCCCAGCCTTATTCTTTCCCGGAAGGTTGGGCACATTGGAGGCAAACACTTTACCAACCTATTTTATAGTGAAGTTTTGTCTAGTGATGTTTCTAGACAGAAAGACAAAGGGAGAAGGGTTGCCCTTGAGTATATTTGCAAGTCCATCTATGGATGAAAAAGTCTGAAATCTTGTTCTTAATTGTCTGATAACCTGAAAACCTTAATTCTGGACCTTTAGGTCAAAGCATTTAGTTATGCTGAAGAGTTTCTAATTAAGCAATCTGATAGCTTGTATCTTACCAAAGCCAGTGACTAGTTGGGAGAATTTGAGGCATGTCTTAGTTTTCTAATCTGTAATATGGACAAAATGGTGCCTCCATCTTCTGGTTAGTTGGGAGGACTAATCATATATAAAGCATTTAGGTAACATCTGATGCATAGTCCTTAATAAGTGAGACTGTTTGTATTACTCCTAATTGGACAAACTGAGTGATACAGGCTTAACTGGGCTTGAGTTTTTAATTAGTTAACAAAAAAATTGTACAATGCACATTTTCTGTGATCCTAAGAAATATTTCGGCATTTTGCTCTTTAAGCTGCTGTTGTCTATAGGTTATATCTATACAGTGCAATTACATTGATCGTTTTTTATTCAATTCTGCATATTGTTTTCCAGCTGGGATAATGGGCAATTGTAGCGATATTGATGGAAGTTACTGATCTTGCTTAAGACAACCAAACAAACACATCCATCGATTGCTCCAGTGGAAACAGCCTTTAGCAACTGCTAAGAAGCATTTGAGTCTCTCCTGTTAGAAAATTCTGGCTCTCCCATTGTCTTCTAACTCTTAGATCTCAATTATTTCTAAAGAATTTGAATCCTCTAGAGGCTCACTGGTATGGACCAAGAAGGGAGAAAAATGTATCAGTTTTCTTTTGCTGCATAACAAACCATCCCAAAATTTAGTGGCCTAAAACAACCATTATTGTACTTGTTCATGATTCGGTGGGTCAGCCATCTGGGCTAGGCATATCCAGGTGGTTCTTCTGCTGGCCTTACTGAGGTCACTCTGTGGCTACAGTCATCTGGAGGCTTATCTGGGCTGGCAGATGTAACATGACCTTCCTCACATGTTGGGTGGGCTGGTGTTAGCTTGCAGTCAGGCCACATGCCTTCAGCAGGCCATCTCAGGCTTTTTCACATGGCTGCAGCATTCGAAGACCAGACACTGAAAGACCACTGTAGGCCTGAACTCAGAAATTGCATGATATCAAAGCAAGTTAAAAGGCTAGCCAGAGTCAAATTGTTAGGGAATGGGTTCCACCATTTAATGAGAATATTTGCAGACTTTGTGGCCATTTTAATCTACCACAGGAGGGGAAGGAAAGAAAGAGAAGTGAAGAGAAGAAACATTTACTGAGTACCAGCTATGCACCCCATCAAACACCTTTCAGAGATCACAGCTAGCATTTGTTGAGGACTGACTGTGTACTGGCCACTGTCAGCACTCTGTGTGCATATCCCATTACTGTTCCTAACAACCTTAGGAGGTAGATAGCATCATTATCCCCATCCCCCAGATGTGAACTCAGAGAGTCTAAGAGTTTTCTTCAAAGCAATGTCACTTGTCAATGGCAGAAAGGACATTTGACTCTGGATTTATCTTACTCCAGAGAGCAAGCTCTTAATATCTATGCTCTTACAAACCAGAAAATCTGCAGGAAACCTTGTTGTCCTCTTCATTTCTCCTTCCTTGGATAAGAGGCTGATGGATGGGCAGCCAGCAAAGTGGCAGTTGGCAGTTGGATAGGCCATCAAAGAAAATCATTTAATTTGTTTGTGGATCCTGCAAAGCCTCTAAGGTGCTTCATAGTGTCTGTAGTACAGTATCCTTTTAATAACACCTACTTACACCAGGTCAACACCGCTTCCCTTTTTAAAATTTCCCAGCCTGGCAGACTATGCTGGCACCAGCTTCAAGGAGTCCTTGGGTGGGAGCGGGGTGGAGCTACCCGATTAGGGCCAACTGCACAAAGCGTGCTCATTTTTGGTTTTAAAGGACTGAGTTTATCAATCCTAAATATTACAAGGACCCCTAGGACGTCAGCAGGTCGATTGCTTGTGGGCTGATCATGGACTTAGAGCCTCGTGAGCCCATCCCCTCCCAGGGCAATGACAGCTTCCTCCCCCAAGCACTCTAACCTCTTGTTTTACCCTTTTCTAGACCACAGAGCTACCCCAACTGCATTCAGGCCTTCCGCTTCCTTCCTTCTGAGAGGAAAAAGACATCTTTGTGGTTCTGCTGTGATTTGCTCTTGAAAATAACCAAAGACTTTCTGGCTCCTCTGTCACCAAAGCAGAGAAATTTCTCACAACCCCAAAAATGGATTAGATATTCACCAAGGCATTTGCTGCAGTATGTTGTGATTTTTATTAGTCTTTGGAATAGTTTTCAACCTTTTCCTGAGTCAAGGTTATTACAGAGATGAAATTATCTTTCCAAGAAAATGGTACATGCCTGAATACCAGATTTTGGATGGAATGGTAGCCTGTGTGTCCATAAATCCTAATCAAGTAAACCTGCTGTAGAAGAATTTGAGTCACTGATTTAGAGAAGGCAGTAGATCAGAGACATAAAATGCAGGTGGTCCACACCAGTGGTTCCTGACCCTAGTTGTTTATTTGAATTGCCTGGGAAGATTTAAAAAATTGAGATGCCAAGGCTGCACCCTACACCAGCTAAATCAGAGCCTAGGAAGGGAGGGCCTGGACATCAGAATTTAAAAGATTTCCCCAGAAGATTTCAAATTGCAAGCAAATTTGCCATACCAATACCATTCAGATTCCAGTTGGGACATTTACTAGCTGCCTGACCTTGGGAATCACTAAATTCTTTTGGGAGCCTCTGTTTCCTTAACTACAGAATGTTGATGATATCAGTACTGAACTCACAGGGTTATTTTGAAGAAATAAACCATTTATTATATTTAAAGCTCTTGGAACAGTGCCTATCACTTAGTATGCACTCAGTTAAGGTTATTAATATTTTTATTAGAAAACACCATTAGTTGACTGCCATTCTTTCAAACTTCATTCATTTATATCACTCAGAAGTTGCTGCACCGAAATACCAAGGGCTCATATTGAATCTTATTTTCATTCCTTTTATTTTTCTACATGGGGGAAAACCAAGAGCAAAATCTTCTAGAGTTAGTCAGTGTCAATGCCCCACATTTTAGGGGAGTGTTGAATCTTCTTCCTTAGATTTAGGGGTTCAACATTCCAGTTGTTCAGTGATTTTGGTCCAGTTATCACTTTTGAGCTCTGTAGTCGGCTAACATCAGATCTAAATTCCCTTGGTGTCTAGTTCCTGTGCTCTCTGGGATTTGTTTTATCAGTGGGGTTTATCCAGTCTTTCCACCTCCAAAGGTAGTCCTCAAGTATGAGGGGTTGTCTGTGAGCCTCTGTTGACAAAGGTATCCCCTGTGGTAGATACAGGGCTTTCTGATATAGAGTGGAATTCTCTGCCTCGGACTGTACCAACAACTTCTCCATAAATAAACGAGACCAGCAGCTTTATCTGAGGTGCTTTGATATTCTCGTCTACCAAGCTTGCAAAATAAGCCTCATGTTCCATTCTAAGTGCACCTACAATAGTCATAATAGAGACTATGACACTGTGCTCCTGCAAATATCTATCATGTCTTGGAACTACATGCCAGGAGGTTTTAAAAAGTAGCATAGACACAACAGTTAGCTGGGTTCTGGTCTGAGGAGACAAGTGATTGAAATGAAAGACTTGTAAGAAATCTGGCTATATAATTATAAAATAAACTACTGCACCACTTAATTCTTTAAAAGAGTTCTATTTTTAGGTGGTTGAGGCTGATTCTATCAAGAGCTCATTACTATCACCTTGGAAGTAGTAAAACAAATGTTGATGAATAGAAATTTCTATAGAGGCTATTCCTGAAAATTAAGAAAAAGAATTTCTTAGATGAAACTAGTGTTTCCTAAATGTGGTTGCACATCAGAATTATCAGAGGTGTAAAAAAAGTTCTTGTAATCATATAATGTTTTTGTTTTGAGATTTGAATTACATACAATAAAATGTATTAGATAATAAGTGTTCAGTTGATGAGTTTGAATTATTCTACACAATCATATTACCACCAGCCAAAATAAGATAAGGAAGTTTTTTTGTCATTCCAGAAAGTTACCTTATGCCTCTTTCAGTGAATTATTTTCTCCCTGGAAACCACCACTTTCGGGTTCTATCACAATAAGTTAATTTAGCTTGATTCCCTATCTTGGGTCTGACTTCTTTTACTCAACATAATGTTGGTGAAATTCAATTTTATTGTTATGAGTAGTTCATTCAGTTTTTATTGCTGAATGATATTCCACTGCATGAGTATAGCTCAATTTTCTTATCTGTGTCTTATTGAAATCCACTGTGAGATTATTTTTCCTAAGGCTTTTATGAACATTCTTGTACAAGTCTTTTGTGGACATATTCACTCATTGCTCTTGGGTAATGTTTAAGAATGAAATTGCAGATCATAGGGTAGATATATATTGTTTCATTTTATAAGATGCTGCCAAACAGTGATGTGCCATTTTATACTCCAAACAAAAAATATACATACATTCATTAGCTTCTTGAGTAGCTTTATAAAATTAGAGATGTCTGCCCTCCCATCCCACTCAGGCATACTTTATAAGATGCTCTTAAGCATTTCTGGATAGAATTTTATACGCTCATGGTCTATTCAGGCAAATATTTTATTAGCAATCTCAAAAAAGATTCTAATGCTAGGAATAAGCATGTGTATTTGTATAATCATATATTTCTCACACTTCAAGGTTCTTCCCCATTCATTAGGTCACCAATCATTTTATAAATTGAGATATAATTTATTTACCATAAAATTCACCCTTTTAAAAGTGCTCAATACAGTGGGTTTCAGTACAGTACCAAAGCTGTGCAAATTTTACCATTACATAGTTCCAAAACATTTTAATCAACCCAAAAGGAAACCCATCTCTATTAGCCATTATGTCTCCCAGCCGATGGCAACCACTAACCTATCTTATGCCCCTATGAATTTGCCTGTCTTGGACATTTCATGTAATCGGAACCATACAATATGTAGCCTTTTGTATCTAGCTTTTATTTCACTTAACATAATGTTTTCAAGGTTCATTCATGTTGTAGAATGTATCAGCACTTTACTCATTTAGGTGACTCAGTGGTATTTCATTGTCTGAATATCCCAAATTTTGTTAATCCATTCATGAATTGATGGACATTTGGGTTGTTTCACTTGTTGGCTATTATGACTAATGCTGCTACAAACATCGTGTACAAGTTTTTTGTGGACATATATTTTCAATTCTCCTGGGTGTATATCTAAGGACTGAACTGTGGGTTATGCTAACTTTATTTACTTTATTTGTAACCATTGGAGGAACTGCCAGTTTTCTGCTGCAGCTGATTACCTTCCCACCAATGGTGTATGAGGGTTTCAGTTTCTCCATATCCTTTCCAACACGTGTTATTACCTGTTTTTTGGTTATAACCATTCTAGTGGTTACAAAGTTGTACCTCATTGCGGTTTTAATTTGCATTTTCTTAAGAAGTAATGATGTTGAACATCATTTCATGGGCTTATTGGCCATTTGTGTATATGCCTATTCAAATCCTTTGCACCTTTTAAAAAATTGGTTTCTAAGAATTCTTTACATATTATGAGTACAAATCTCTTCTTGTACATACATGATCTGAAAATATTTACTTGAATTTTGTAGCTTGTCTTTTCACTTTCTTGATACTGACTTTTGAAGCAAAAATCATTTCAATTTTGATGAAGCACTTTTTATCTGTTTTTTTGTTTTGCTTTGTTTTTGTTTTTGCATCATGCCTAAGAAACTACTGCCTAATACATGGCCAGAAGATTTAGGCTTAAGGTTTCTTCTAAGACTTTTAGCTCTTAACATTTAATTCTTTGATCCATTTTGAGTTAAGTTTTTATATGATGTGAGGTAGGGATCCAACTTCATTCTTCTGCCTGTGGATATCCAATTTTCTTAATACCATTTGTTGGGACTTTTTCCCCATTAAATTGTTTTGGCATCCTTCTTGAAAATCAATTGACCATGAATATAAGGAATTATTTTTGGAACCTCGGTTCTGTTCCATTGATCTATATGTCTACCCTATGGTAGTATCACACAGTCATGATTACAGTAGCTTTATAGTAAGTTTTTGAAATTGGAAAATGTATGTCCTCCAACTTTGTTCTTTTTCAAAATTTTGTTTGGCTACCATGGGCCCCTTGCATTTCCATATAAATTTTAGGATCAATTTGCTGATTTCTACAAAATCAGCTGGGATTTTTGATAGAGATTATATTGAGTTTTCTTTCAACAAAGTTTTGTAATGTTCAGTGTCCAAGTCTTATACTTCTCTTATTAAATTTATTCCTAAATATTTTATTATTTTTGTTGCTATTGTTAATTTTTTGCTTAATTTCATTTTTGAATTTTTCATTGCTAGTATTTAGAAATACAATTGAGTTTAGTATCTTGATTTTTATCATGGAACCTTATATTCCTGGGGCAAAACAGACATTTTTCTGAAATAAACACTTTCTAAATTACTGAAAGATTTTTGTCAATTTTCAGAGTTCTAAAAAATTTATTTTGATTTTGGCCAGGATTCTCATTGCTTTTATGGAGGAGAGGATTTTCAGAGGTCTTTACTCCACCATTACTGCAGATATCATTCTCAGTTCATCCAGCTTTTCTACCTAACCACAGAAATATGTGGACTTTGAGATTAAAAGTTCTGCAGAAGAATTCTGGTTTAGTCATCTATCAGCTGGTGATTTTAGGGAAGACTTGTAAACCATCAGAATCTCAGCTTTTTCTCTTATAAAATGAAGCTCCATTATGTCAGCTTTTTAATTTGTATTAAAAATTTTTGTGATTATTTGCCCATTCTAAAAAAATATTCACTTTCATACCTACAAAAAAAAATGAAGCTCCATTGAAGGGTATGTGTGAATATTAAATTACATATAAGATTGCAATGTAAACTCTAAGAGCTTTGCATATATGATATATCTTTTCCTAACCTTCCCTTCCAGATGCAGTTCAGTAATACCATAATTCATTGATCTTTTGTTCTAGATCTCAAGACCTTGAATATCTGATTACTTCTTTGTGATCTCCATAGCTCCCAAAGTTGGACTGCTCTTTTTGACCTCTTTAATGAACAGACTTTAAGGTGGCCCCATAATTCCTGCCCCCTTGTATTCATGCCTTTTTGTAATCATCTCCCTTTGAGAGTGGGTGGGGTCTGTGACTTGTTGCTGACCAATAGAATATGGCGAAGTAATGGATGTCGCTGCCATGGTGTCACATCATGTAAGACTCTTTTACTAAGTGACTTGCTCTTTTTCTCCTTTTCTGGTTTTGAAGAAGTGAACTTCCATGGTGTGTGCCATGATCTATGAAAGGGGCCACATGGCAAGGAGCTGCAGGAGGCCTCGAGATGCTGATGGTGACCTTTGGCCAGCTGCTTTGTCTCATGGCTTCAAGGAAATTGATTCTGCCAACAACAGGAGTGAATCTGGAAGCAGATCCACCAACAGTTGATTACTCTTACAAAAATCCCAAAAGCCAAATAGAACAGGAAGATAATGCCCACTTAGTAAAAAAGGTCCTGAAATGGCAAGATTGACTGATTCCTGATGTTCAAATAGGAAGAAGGCATGAGGAAACTGTAAGGAATCTAGGTTGCCTTCCTGCAGGAGAAGCAATGAGAAGCTAGAGACTATCTTGCCCTTCACGGAGGAATCACAAAGCTTCCTCGGCCCACTCCCTGCAGTTGGGCAGCAGTTTGTCTAACTCCTAGCCCTTCCATAGCACCTGATGCAGGCCCTTAACCAGATGCCAGGGAGGTCTGGCTACAGGGGTAACAAGTGACCCTGTCCCCCAAGGGATCCCCACATTGCCAGGGAATATCAAACGCTTATCTCCCAGCAGTATGGGTACCAGCAGGCACCTGCTCATATCTTTCTCAGGCTGGGTGTGGAGAAAATCTGTGCACTCACACCACAGAATACATCACTGCACCTGTCCGGTGGGCCTCTCCCGCTGTCTGGTGCATGACTGCCCCTGGCTCTCACAAATAGTGTAGCTTGCGGAAGCCAGCTGTGCTCCAGCAAATGACAAAAGGCCCCTGGAGGCAGTAGCGATGAATGAATTTGAGGAGCCATTACCAGTCTCGGCGCTGCTGCTTCGGGCCAAACTGTCTGCAGCCCTCACTCTGAGGCGCAGCTCTAGGTGGGGGACTGGGTCATTCCACAGCAGGTGCCTTTCAGTCCTTTCCCTGAGTAGTCCCTGGATCCCGTCACCTGGCAAGTTAGCACTGAAGCTAGTACAACTAGATGTCGTTTTGCAGCCAGGCTGGCAGGGCCCCCTCAGGGCTATTGATTGTTCTCTGAGAGGAGAGGGGGAGGCTATGCACCAGCCGTGAGCATTCTCAGGGCTTTGGAGCCAATACAGGGGCTGCCATGCCTTTGTGATGCCTTAACAGCAAGAACTAGGGCCCACAATGGGCTTAGGGTCAGCCCCCCTCCCCACCACTTCCCTATTATTCTGTTTCACAGTCTGTGAATGTGAATGTTTTTTCTGGTGCGAGCATTCCAAAGCTTTTTTTCTCTAACACTAACTTTTTCCTCAGGTACTGTTCTAAACACTTACCATACCCTTACGTCATTTAATTCTTATAATGAACTACTTGGTAGCTATTATTATTACATCCATTGTAAAGATGAAGACATTGAGAACTGGAGATGGGAAGTTACTTGTGTAAGGTCACATATTCAAGAATAAGGAGAGCAAGGTTTCAAGCTCACATTGTCCCACAAGTGTCTGTGGCCCCAAAAAGGTTGTGACACCACCTTGTTTGAAAACACCCATTTGGAAAACATTATTTCCCTCTTCTTGGTAGCTCAGCACATGGTTCTCACTAACAAAGTGGTCATGTCTGTTCCCTTTCAGCTTTATGAGATGTCACATGACCTTTGCAAATGACTTGTTCTAGGACATATTTCTGTATTTATTTATTTATTTATTAAGATATCATTGATATACACTCTTATGAAGGTTTCACATGAAAAACATTGTGGTTACTACATTCACCCATATTATCGAGTCCCCTTGCAAACCCCATTGAAGTCACTGTCCATCAGTGTATTAAGATGCCAGAGTCACTACTTGTCTTCTCTGTGCTACATTGTCTTCCCCGTGACCCACCTCACATCATGTGTACCAATCATAATACCCCTCAATCCCCTTCTCACTCAAACCCCAGCCACCCTCCTCCACTCCTCCCCTTTGGTAACCACTAGTCCCTTCATGGAGTCTGTGAGTCTGCTGCTGTTGTGTTCCTTCAGTTTTCCTTCATTATTGTACTCCACAAATGAGGGAAATCATTTGGTACTTATCTTTTTCTGCCTGGCTTATTTCACTGGGCATAATATCCTTTAACACCATCCATGTTTTTGCAAATGGTAGGATTTGTTTTCTTCTTATGACTGAATAATATTCCATTGTGTGTATGTACCACATCTTTATCCATTCATCTTCTGATGGGCATTTAGGTTGCTTCCATATCTTGGCTATTGTAAATAGTGCTGTTATAAACAGGGTTGCATATGTCTTTTGAATCTGGGATCTAGTTTCTTTGGGTAAATTAATAGAAATAGAATTTCTGGGTCAAATGGTATTTCTATTTTTATTTTTTTGAGGAACCTCAATATTGCTTTCCTCAATGGTTGAACTAATTTATATGCCCACCAATAGTGTAGGAGGGTTCCTCTTTTTCTGCATCCTCACCAGCATTTGTTGTTCCTAGTCTTTTTGATTTTGGCCATCCTAAATGGTGTGAGGTGATATCTCATTCTGTTTATACTTTCCATTTTCCTAATGATTAGTGATGTGGAGCATCTCTTCATGTGCCTGTTGACCATCTGAATTTCTTCTTTCGAGAAGTGTCATTCATATCCTCTGCTCATTTTTAATCGGGTTATTTGCTTTTTGGGTGTTGAGGCATGTGAGCTCTTTATATGTTTTGGATGTTAACCCCTTGTTGGACATGTCATTTACAAATATATTCTCCCATACTATAGGATGCCTTTTTGTTCTACTGATGGTGTCCTTTGCTGTATAGAAGGTTTTTAGTTTGATGTAGTTCCATTTGTTCATTTTTGCTTTTGTTTCCCTTGCCTGAGGAGATGTGTTCAGAAAAAGCTGCTCATGTTTATATTCAAGAGAGTTTTACCTTTGTTTTCTTTTAACAGTTATATGGTTTCATGACTTACATTCAGGTCTTTGATCTATTTTGAGTTTACTTTTGTATATGGAGTTAGACAATAATCCAGTTTCCTTCTCTTACATATAGCTGTCCAGTTTTGCCAACACCAGTTGTTGAAGAGGCTGTCATTTCCACATTGTATATTCATGGCTCCTTTATCATTTCTTAATTAACCATATATGCTTGGGTTTATATCAGGGCTCCCTATTTTGTTCCATTGATTGATGGGTCTGTTCTTGTGCCAGTATCAAACTGTCTTGATTACTGTGGCTTTGTAGTAGAGCTTGAAGTTGGGGAACATAATCCCCCAGGCTTTATTCTTCCTTCTCAGGATTGCTTTGGTTATTCAGGGTCTTTTGTTGGTCCATATGGATTTTAGAATGATTTTCTTTAGTTTGTTGAAGAATGCTGTTGGTATTTTGATAGGGATTGCACTGAATCTGCAGATTGCTTTAGGCAGCATGGCCATTTTGACAATATTAATTCTTCCTGTCCATGAGTGCAGGATGTAATTCCATTTACTGGTGTCTTCTTTAATTTCTCTCTTGACTGTTTTGTAGTTTTCAGGGTATAGGTTTTTCACCTCCTTGGTTAGGTTTATTCCTAGGTATTTTATTCTTTTTTAATGCAATTGTAAATAGCATTGTTTTCCTGATTTCTCTTTCTGCTATTTCATCTTAGTGTATGGGAATGCAATAGATTTTTTAGTATTAATTTCATATCCTGCAACTTTGCTGAATTCAGTTAATTAGTTCTAATATTCTTGGGGTGGATTCTTTAGGTTTCTTTTATGTACAATATCATGTATCTGCAAACAGTGACAGATTAACGTTTTCCTTACCAGTTGGATGCCTTTTATTTCTTTGTGTTGTATGATTACTATGGCTAGGACCTCCAGTATTATGTTGTGAGAATGGGCATCCTTGTCTTGTTCCCAGTCTTGAAAAGTTTTCAGCTTCTTGCTGCTAAGTATAATGTTGGCTGTGGGTTTGTCATGTATGGCCTTTATTATGTGGAGGTACTTGCCCTCTATACCCATTTTGTTGAGAGTATTTATCATGAATGGATGTTGAATATTGTTGAATGCTTTTTCAGCATCTACAGAGATGATCACATGGTTTTTGTCCTTCTTTTTGTTGATGTGGTGGATGATGTTGATGGATTTTCAAATCTTGTACCATTCTTGCATCCCTGGAATAAATCCTACTTGATCATGATGGATGATTTTTTAATGTATTTTTGAATTCAGTTTGCTAATATTTTGTTGAGTATTTTTGCAACTATGTTCATCAGGGATATTGATCTGCAATTTTTTATTTTTATGGTGTCTTTGCCTGGTTTTGTATTAGAGGGATGGAGGCCTCATAGAATGATTTTGGAAGTATTCCCTCCTCTTCTACTTATTGGAAAACTTTAGGGCGGATGGGTATCAGGTCTTCATTGAATGTTTGATAAAATTCAGCAGTGAAGCCATTTGGTTCAGGGATGTTGTTGTGAGGTAGTTTTTGATTATTGATTTAATTTCATTGCTAGTAATGGGTCTGTTCAGGTGTTTTGTTTCTTTCTGGGTCAGCCTTAGAAGGTTGTACTTTTCTAGAAAGTTGTCCATTTCTTCTAGGTTATCCAATTTGTTAGCATGTAATTTTTCATAGTATTCTCTAATAATTTTGGGAGTGTGTTGGGAGATCTGTGCACTTCCGTGGCCTGAGAGACTATTTCCTTCCCCAATTGGGGGAACTTTTCAGCAATTATTTCCTCAAAGAGACTATCTATCCCTTTTTCTCTCTCTTCTTCTTCTGATACCCCTATAATGTGAATACTGTTCCATTTGGATTGGTCACACAGTTTTATTAATATTCTTTCATTCCTAGAGATCTTTTTTTTCTCTCTGTGCCTCCACTTCTTTGTATTCCTGTTCTCTAATTTATATTTCATTTATCATCTCCTCTACCTCACCTAATCTGCTTTTAAATCCCTTCCTTGTATGTTTCTTTTTGATACTGTATTTTTCAGTTTCTATATCTTTCTTGAATTCCTCCCTGATGTATTGAATATTTTTCTGTAGCTCCACGAGCATGTTTGTGATTTTTATTTTGAAATCTTTATCAGGAAAATTGGTGATTTTAGTTTCACTTAGCCCTCTTTCTTGTTTTTGTGAGATTTTGGCTTGTACTATGTTCTTCTGCTGTTTCATATTTGTATTGATTACTCTGGAATAATAACTTTGTGCCTCTAGTGCCCAGAAGCTCTACTCTCTGGAGCTTCCCAGCACCTGGAGTGATGGTGGTGTTCACAGGTGAGTGGCACCAGTGCCTATAGGGAGGAAAGAGCTCTTACCTGCTTCCCAGCTGCAGTTCCTGCCTCCACTGCTAGGGCCAGGGAGCTGAGTATGCAAGGAGGAGCCTCCGCCATTCACCCTTGTAGCTGCCATAGGTGGGGCTGTCCTCTGGTTGGCCTGGTGCAATGGTCGGGGTAGCAGGTTTGTGAACCAGTGCTGGCCAGGTGGAAGGAGTGGCAGGCTGCATATCACAGTGGGGGGCCTTAGTACTGCATTGCCAGTCAGGGTGATGGAGTGCCTGAATGTTCTGAGAGTTTCCAACATGCTGGGCTGAGTGTGCCTGGATGATTTTGTCCACCTCTCCTTTCTCCTGAGCAGCAAGCTCTATGTATTCCTTGCCCCTTTCAGCAGCCCTCTCACTGTTGTGAAGTCTTTCAAAGCACCTGCCTTTCTTTTGTCCATGAGTGACCAGTTGTGTGTACCTGTTCTCTACAAGTTGCTTGAATCTTAGTCTCTGAGTATTCCTCCTGTGTTTACTTTCCAACCCCACTAATGTCCAGAGCACCTTGTAATATGGGTTGTGCTCCTGGAGCAGATCTCCAGGGCTGGATGTTCAGCACTCCTAGGCTTCTACCCACTCCCTGCTCCATTTCTCTCCCTTCTGCTACTGAGCTGGGGTTGGGGGAGGGCTTGGGTCCCACTGGATCACAGATTTCCTACTTTACCCTTTTCCTTGAAGTCTTCTCTTTTCCCCAGATGTAGGCAGTCTATCACAGTCTTCTTTCCAGTTGCTCTTTCAGCATTTGTTATATTTGCTATATTTTCATATTATCTATGGTTTTGGGAAGAGGTTTCTGTCTCACTTCTCATGCCACCAATCATATTTTTGTATTTTTAAAGTTTCCTTTCTCCATTCTTCTCTCCCTCTTTAGCATTTAGTTGGTAATAGAAAGATTATAGTTGATGAAAATTTTCTTACATAGACATGCATGTAACCACTACTCAGATGATGGTATAGAATTCAGCAGATTTTTTCTATACCAGGCCAAATAGTATATAATTTAGGCTTTACTGGCTGTGTAGTCTGTGCCATTGCAGTGCAAAAGCAGCTCTGGCCATATGTTAATAAACAGGTGTGGCTGTGTTCCAAGAAAACTTTATTTACAAAATCAGTCAGGGGGTCAGATTTTTCCCATGGCCATAGCTTGCTGAAACTTAATATGGAATATTTCCAACACCTCCATATCTTCCCTTACACTATTTCATAATCAGTAGTAACCCTCCCCCCTCATCCAGAAGAAACCACTATTTTGACATCTGTTACAATATTCTTTTTTCCTGCACTTGGACTTAATATAAATGAAATATACAGTACATAATCCTCTGGGTCTTGTTTTTTCCACTCACACCATGTATGTGCAATTCATTCATGTTGCATCTAACGGTAACTAATTTACCTTTGTTATCATTGCTTTGTAGGAAACCATTGTGTGACTCTACTACCATTTATTTATTTGTTCTCTTTTGGTGAGAATTTGCATTGTTTTCAGCTTGGCGCTATTATGAATTCTCCTGAGCATGAAAATTATTCCTCATTTCCTTTTGAGGAGTCTGTAAAAAGGAAAACAACACCTGGATAATATCTTGACTGCCTTAAATAGACTTGAATAGATACAGGGTTCAACTCTCATTAAATCACTGACCCTTCTACTTTCCCATACTCTTGTTTGAAAGTGTAAAGACACATTTTCAGTGACCATTTAATGAGTGCCTGCTGGGTCCAAGGCAATGGACTTGGAACTCAAAGGCCTGTCAGTCCCACTTGGGAGATATGTGCATGACAGGTAACCTCTCTGACCCTCTCTCCCTACCTGTAAAATGGTGATAGTCAATATGTAAGAATAAAAATGCTTGTGAACTATAAATTGTGATTCCCACATGAGGTTGTAGCATTTTATACAAAGATATACAAATCATGGTTCCTACTGTCAAAAAGTACCCAATGTAGTAAAAATGAGTACCACAAATATTGTATGTGATAATGTCTAATTATAAACACTGAGGGGGCTTCATGCTTGGACGAGCCACAGGGCAATGTGGACAGTAAAAGTGGCTGAGCCACCAGTTACAGCCCACAGGGTTTGCTGATGGACTGACTATGAGGTGTGAGAGGAAACAAACAAGAATGATGCCAGGATATTTTGCCCAAGCTGTGAGAACAGTAGAGTTTCCATTGACTAATATAGACTGGAAGGAGGAGATTTTGTTTAGAGTTGTTCTGTATGATAGAATTTTCCTGAGATGGAAAATCCATTTCATACAAAGGGGAATTAGGGAGATGTTGAGGGTGATCATTTGGTCAAAGCTGAAGATGTAGGGGAAATGGACATAACTTCATAAATAGTGGCAGATCTTACAAGCTGCAAACATGGTGGGTGCTGTATATGTACAGGAAGACAACTAGAGGCTTTCAAGCCACAGGACTTTGGAGTCTTGGAAATAAGTTAATGAGATCCTAAACACTTCTTACTGAATCTCTTCTTCAGGCCAGTTTGCTCAGTGATGTATTCTTTGAGTAGTGTCCAAAGGTATTGTGGGAACTACTTGAAAATCGAAGCATATAGTCAGTACTGTGTTGATTCTCACACATCTCATATTGACCCCATAAGCCACAACAGGAATTGTTTTTGTGGCTGCAAAAACTGAAGTAAGGAGACAGATGATGCTGTACTTAGGTTTATAGAAATACGTATCATCTCTAATTATTCAAGAATCAAGGGAATCCAAGGAGGGACAACTGCAAGGGAAAATTTCAAGCAAAATAAAACATAAACAATGATGCTGGAAGATCTCCTTGTAGTTCTTATCTAAGCCACCCAATCACTGAGTTATTGTGGCCAAGTTACCCACTGAACTTCCTGAGATTACTGCCTTCATCGGCAAAACCAGGTGGTTGTCCCTCCCTGACCTTCCTTTCAGGACTGTAATAAAAGTATAATAAGATGCTGTAAGTCAAACACCTTATACACTGTAATGCCCTAATCAAAGTCTCCTTGTCAGTGCAGTGAAGTAGGGCAGACTTTTTCTGTTTCCAGTCCCTGCTCATTTCCCACTGATCCAGCCGGTCTGGTGTATCAGACTTTTCTTAAAAACCAGTGGCTTGTAATTCTGCAGGCCCCTGCTGACACAAGGATGGAAGAGACAGTGCCAAGAGGGGAGACCCCCAAGGGTGTGCCTTAGAGAGAGGCACTGATGCCGTGGCTTCTTTGCTCCAGACAGATCTGGGCATTGTAGAATCTGAGGCTCTTGTCTTTAGGGTTCTCATCTGAGAGCCCTGAGTGGTCCCAGAGCACCTTTGCCTTCTAAGCTCTCTGCCAACCACGGTTAGTTCTCCAAAGCTCTCTGTGAGTCAGGGAAACTTTAGGAAGCTGGCTTTGACATGTTGGAAAGTAAGAGAATGATTCTTTTTTCTGTTTTTGGAGTGCCCAGGTGTGCCCTTGGGCAGGCTCACAGCAGCCCTCAATGCCAGGAAGGCACACAGCTGTTCTGGCCTCTGTGGCTCCCAAGTGTTCACCTGCCTTATTTCAGAAGAGGCCTGAGGGCAGAGCTAGGCCTTTTTATCATCTCATCTTGGGTTTTCCTGGACCTTGTGGAAGAAGCTTCTGGAAACAGACACATCTGCCTGTGGCAATATATGCATAGTAATTACCATGCTCCTTAACAAATTATCTGATGCTTCATAATTAAAAAGGAAGCCTCTAAATCATTAAAAAAAATTCATCATTTATGGGAAAGGGTGGCATTATAATAGATCATTAAGAGCCTAGAATTTGCTCTGTGTTGAAATTGTGCTCAAATATCAGCTGTGCCATTATTAGAACTGATGCAACCTTGGACTAGTCACTTTACTGGCTGAGCTTCATTTCCTTCATCTGTGAAGTGGACACAGTAATATCTGCCCTGTAGGATTTCTGTATTGATCATGCAACATATCTAAAGTGATTCCAGTCATGCTTGCTTCTTGGCAGACAATCAAGAGATAGCATTTCAATCAAGATATAGTGAAATATATAAAGAATATTATGTCAAAGTCCTACAAAAATAGCTGAAATGAGAGAGCATGGGTAGATTTAAACTATATTAGAGAATTAAGGTCATTAACTTTGGTTTGTTGTTGGAGTAACTGACCCTGATTTACTCACTCCTCCTTGTCTGTATGCCTATGGTCATGCCCTCCTGCACTGACTACGGGTTTGGCTATGTGACTTGCTTTGGCTACTGGAACAAAAGCAAATGTGATGTAAACCGAGACTTGAAAAGTGCTTGTGCATTAGCACTTGGTCTCTCTCATAGCTCTTGGAACCTTATTGAGCAGCCTTGTAACCAAGCCTGGGCTAGCCTTCTGGAAAATGAGAGGCACATGAAGATGAGCTTTCTCAGTAGAGGTCATCCCAAATCAACCAACTTTCAGCCTACCTGGTAGCTGACTTCATATGCATGAGTGAGCCCAGCAGAGACAAGCTGAAGAAGAACCAGCCAGCTGAGCCTAGCCCAAATGACTAACCCAAGAAATAGTGAGCTAAATAAATGGTGTGTCCAGCTAGAAAATTTCAGGTGGTTTATTATACAGCTATAGATAATTTATGCACCAACTATTCAGAGACTTAGATTTTGGTGAAACTTCAGAAATAACTAGTCTGGGTCTTTTCCCCTTTGGTTCCAGGAATGCAAGGAGTCCTTGTGTCTGCAGACCAGAATTTTGCTCACCAAGCAACCTGGGCCTCACTAGAATACAGAGGAATGCATCAAAAATCTCTGCTGGAAACCTCTGCCTGGGCTTAGTAACCTCCCAGCCTATAGTCTGAGCATTCATATGTATATCCATGAAGCATTATGAAACCTCACTCATTAGCTCCAGCCTGCTGCAGAAGTCCTAGATAGAGGGATAGATTAGTATTGAGCTGGGTGTAATCAGTAAAATACTGCTCATAGGAGATCATCATTTTAGACTTAATTAGGAGTGACTTCGTTGTTATACAGAGACTATTTAGAGGCAGCAAATGAGCTCAATTTGATTTTTTATTTCCCACATAGAAAGTTTGGCTCCGTTCTTTTTCACCTTCCAGAATGGGAAAGAGATTTCAAGATTAGCCACATGAGACTGAATTTACCCTCTGAAAGATGACCTTGGGGAAGCTGAAAGTTCAGTGAGGCTGAGAGACATTGAGAATGAGCTGAGATAGGGTCACTTTGGTGGTCAGAAACCAGCCAGGACTCCCCAACTGACAGCAAGGCTCTCAGTAGGCACATGAAAAAGTGCTCAAATCACTAATCACCAGGGGAAGGCAACCACAATGAGATATTACCTTACACATATTAGAATGACAATTGTGAAAAAGGCAAAAGACAAGCATTGGCAAGATGGTGAAGACAAGGAACCATTGTGCACTATGGGTGGAAATGTAAATTGATATGGCCATTATGGAAAACAGCATGGAGATTTCTCAAAAAATTAGAAATAGAACTACCAAATGATCTAGCAATTCCATTTCTGGGTATATAGCCAAAGAAAATGAAATCTGGGTCTCAAAGAGATATTTGCAAGCCAAAATATGGAAACAACCTGTGCACATTGATGTGTGAATGAATAAAGAAAATGTGATATATTTACATAATGAAGTAATGCTCAGCCTTAAAAGAAGGAAATCTTGTCATTTGAGAGAACATGGATGAGCCTGGAGGGCATTATGTTAAGTGAAATAAACTAGACAGAGAAACACAGGTATTGTGTGATCTCACTTACATGTGGAATCTAAAAAAGTCAAACTCCTAGAAGCATTCAGTAGATGGCAGTTACCAGGGAATGGAAAGGGGGAAAATAGGCGGATGCTGATCAAAAGGTACTGTTTCAGATATGCAGGATGAGTAAGTTCTGAGGCTCTACGGTACAGCAAAGTGACTGTAGTTAACAATATGGTATTGTGTGCCTGACATTTGCTAAGAGAGTAGATCTTAATTGTTCTCACCAAAAAAAAGGTAACTGTGTGAGGTGATGGACATGTTAAGTAACTTGACTGTGGTATCCTTGCATATACAATGATCATGATCAAAGACAGGACATTTTGCTAAAAAAAAAAAAAAAGGAGAAAAATATTCAGGTAGCCAACAGTTACATTTTCTTTTGCTATAGGCAAAACAGAAGAATTTTTTGTCAATCAAAAAAGAATCAATGGTGTGAATCATTCTGGCTCATGAGTTCATTCTGGCTCATGAGCATTGATTATTACATTTTGAGGAATATTTTGTGAACTATTGGTAGCTTGAAATTGGTCATGTTGGAAGGACTTGCACCATGGAAATTGTCAGGTGCTACAGATCAAGCTCCCATCTTCCCACCCTCTTACCCAGGAGGACCTGGAAAGATGACTGTTATTTACCAGCACATCCTTGGGAATAGTCCAGATAAAATAATAGTCCTCATTAAGAAGCATTATCTGCTTCCCAGTGCTCCATAGCTCCTTGGGTAATGTCAAACACAGGTTTTGCTCAAGAATCTATCCTTGGAGGTGCCCTTGGGCCTACTCTGTGCCAGGTTATTCTCTCGGGTCTTTTGGTCACAATGAAATGCACATTTAAGACTATAAGAGAAAGTGATAGGTCAAAATTCGCATGTGTATCATCAGATATAAAGCCAAAGAACAGGTGCATACCATCCGTACTGCCTCTAGCCTATCATTTATCTGAACTGTCATGAGCCTGAGAGGCTGTGAGTCACTCAATGTTTGGGACAGAGGACAGAGGGGCCTTCTACACAGTCGACAGCCAAGTCCATGGAGGGATGACCAAACTCAAAAGATCTTTCTTTATCCCCCCTGCAACACCATTTCTCTTTCTCTCTCTCTTTTCTTGGGGTGGAAATCATGGGCTCATAAGGTAATACAATTGTATCTTACTTTCATCTTATTTGAGATGAAAAAGGACAAGAATTCTCTTATCTATCTGAAAGCACACATATCAAAAAGAGTAAGTTGGGTCCTTAAAAAAAGTGTTTTAATTAGAATATTTGCCATTGTCCCCATCTTCCCTTAGGATGAATATAATCATGATGCTATATGACAGTTACTGGATACTTACAATAGGCCTGGCAATGCTTTAAATTTCTTTGCATGTATTAATGCATATGATCTACATAGGCAGATAATGAGGCTAAATCGCATTCAAAGGTACAGGTTCTTTGCTTAAGAAAACTTTTTCAAATAAGGAAAAACATTGTGTGAAGGTGCTGGGGCTAGTAAGATCATCTGGAGACTTCCCTCTAGGATCTTCTGTTATGGGCCAATTGTGTCCTCTCAGCTTCTGTTGTTGCAGTTTCCCTCATTAAAGCAACTTGGGCAGTGTCTTAGACAGGACTGCTGTCTGCTGTGGCCACTAATTCAATCTCCTTCCTCACCCCTATGCCCATCTTGCCATCTGCTAAAGCAATTAGTTGGCACCCTCTGAGGGGGCTTGGGACTGCTATCAGCCAAGTCTTTCCCCTCTGCAGTAGGATGCTGAGCTCCCCTTGAGAGTCTGTTACCTAATCGTAGTTTCACTATGCAAGTGTTGGCCCAGCCACGAAGTTCGGAGCACATCAGGATCTCTGCGGCCATTCGCTTGTATCCCTCCTCTCTTTGGAGATGGGAGAGGGTCCATGTCACTGTCTCAAACCCAGGATGATGGCCGTGCACCCCAGGCCTGTGTTTTCTGGCCTCTCTAGTGTCAGGGTTGTGCCCTTTCCCCTCAAAGACAATAGTCCCTTTGATCAAGGCCTAGAAGAAGTCATTGGTTTCAACTACCACTCTCCTTGCAACAGTCACACATACAGTGTCCTGCCCAGGTGTTGCCCTCTTCATTTGAGAACAGTTATGGGTTGTACAAGTGTCTTCCCACCATTGACTGAATTTCCTGTTTCTTCTGTGCCTTGATTCTCAGTCCATCCTTTGAAGTTCTGCAGAAGCAGCTTTACATGCTGTCCCTGTCAGAGTCCTGCCCACAGGGAATAAGGCCATTCTGCCTCCGGACAGCTCAGCCTTGCTTCCCAAAGAAAGCTGCATTCAGCTGACTACCTGTGGTCAGCCTACAGAGTCTAAACATTAAAACTAAGTACAAGAAATGGCGCTGAGCAATAGGAATGTTAGAATTTTCCCCTAGATTTGCTCTCACTAAGGACTTGTCAATACTCTAGAGGCCAGACCACCTGACTTCTCAGAAACCCGCATAGACAATTGCCCTGTGTTCCTGCGTTGTCCAGCTAATTGTTTTAGGCCCTTCATAATGACCCTTTTCCACTTCTCATTTGGTGGAACTATTTTAGGACCTTGACTGGGAGCTAAATTTTTTTTCTGTGATATATGGAATTTAAGACAACTTAGGATCCTTAAGTATGATGGGGTCTTTTGTCACCGGATGTCTGGGAGGGAGGGGAGACATTTGGAGATGCTGTTTGCTGAGAGGGTCATGAAGGATTTGAAGCTTTGGCAATGACGATACTGGAGCCCCTCCAGGTTGGGAAGAGGGGTTTCTCAGATGGCTGTAATCCTGCATCAACACCACGCTTCTCTAGGAGCTTAAGCTAGTGCTCTGCTTTCCCCTATGATGATGTCTCTCCTCTCAAGAAGGTATTTTCTAAGTTACTACAAACTGCCTTTGTCATTTTTTTTAAGGTTGCCTTGCACACATTTAAGTGTGTTTAGCATTAAGCAGTTTCTAATTGGTCAACTAAGCAATTATGATTTCTAGAACTGTGAGGCTTTAAAAATTGTGTAATTCAGAGTCTTGGATCTTTGCAATATTCACATGTATGTCCTCCCCTCTTTGGTATAGTCAGATGGCTCCTAATGACAAGTTGGTGAATTGAAGGAGGTAGAGTTAAAAAGGTAGCTAAAGGGATTGCCAAGGGATTAGGGCAGAAGGGTAATAAAGGAATTCAGGGGAGATAATCCTTCCATTTGAACTGAGCAGGAAAAGCTTTCTGAAAGACATGACACTTGGGGCAAGAAAGGATTTGATTGAAGTTTTATAGATGGAGAGCAGTCATCCAGGCATTCAGGCGGGAGAGAAGAAGGGAGTAAAAGAGATGTAATCAAAAGGCAAGTGTGGAAGGCAGAATAAAGGCCCTGCAAATCCTAATCCTAATCCTAGGAGCCTGTGAATATGTTAATTTACATGACAAAAGGGTGATTAAAATTAAGAGTCTTGAGATGGGGAGATTACCCTAGATTGCCAAGGTAGACCTGATCTAATCACATGATTCCTTAAAAGCAGAGCCCCTCTGCCAGCTGTGGTCAGAAAGAGACATGTTGGGGAAGGAGGGGTCAGAGGTACAGGATTGCTGGCTCTGAAGATGGAGGAAGGGGCCTTGAGCTGAGGAATGGGGGAAGCTTCTAGAAGCTGGAAATGGCAAGGAAACGGATTCTTTCCTAGGTCTTCCAGAAAGGAGCTCAGCCCTGTTAACACCTTGCTTTTAGCTCAGGGACACCCATGTCTGACTTCTGACCCACAGAACAGTCAGATAATAAATCTTCAAAGTCACTAAGTTTGTGGCACCTTGTTGCAGCAGTAGAAAATAACTGGTATTGAAGGATATTTAGGGAGCATGAAGTTGAAGGCTTGAAAAGAAGGATGGGATTAGGTGTTCGGGTGTCTTCTGTGATTTTAAATAACTGATTAGACAGTTTTGAACCATTGGTTAGCACAGTTTCTAAAATGCATATGTCTTAGATTTTCTCAGAAGCTATATAGGGATATATCTTTTGTGGTTCAATAAACTGCTGTAAAACAAAAATCCATTCAAGCAAATCTCAACATATAATAACTAAAATAGGGCGATTATATGTTGCAATCTCCCATATAACAAAATTTTAAGGCAAAGAATTTGAACAGCTTTTTAGAATCTGATGGAAGACTTTAAAACATAGAATCTGTTCAGTACTGTACTTTGCCAATTGTCAAGATTAGGCAAAATTGGCTTAACACTCTGCATTTTAAAATTGTCTCTGACTTTCTCAACCCTGTCAGGTAATCAGTGAAATGGTTAAGGAGACAGCCTCAGCAGTGTGTGATGATTTGTCCCTGGCCTTTGAATGGAGGCTGGTCTGGACTCCTGTTACCCTCCAGGAGGGCTGCCGAGTTCCCTGGAGAGCACTGGCTGTTCTTTGGGCTCTAGGAGTGGTAACTCTCAACCAAATACCAGGCCTCTTCTGCCAGACTATGAAAGACATGGCAGCAGGGACAGGAACCTCTCCTCCTGAGATGGTGTCGGCAGGCAGGCAGCACCACGGTCCCTCTCCCCAGCCGAGGAGCTCATTTGGAGGCCTTTCCCACTCAGCTGTAAAGCGTCTGTTTTCCAGGAGTTCATGAGGGGACAGCAAGCATAGCTTCTCTGTTATATTTTGAGAAATGAATAAATTCTGCAAGTTGGCTTCTACCATGTGGCATGCTGCCTGGAGGTGTCCCATTCCCGAACCACACTTCTCCCTTCCCCTTTAGAACACAACAGGTTCCTTTGGCTCATAGTGTCTGGTGGATGGTGGGAGAGGGGAGGGAGTAGATTGTATGCTATGTTCAGGGATATGAGCCAGAGTTTTCTTGATGGGTTCAGGACTTGACATACCTCTTTGTCCCTTGGAGGTTAGCAGACTCCAAGACAGAGTGAGAGAAAAATGGAGGCCTTTGTTATAGCTTAAACTAAAATTTACAAAATGAATGGTCATGCTTTTGAAGGAAAAATTCTGATAGCAGAGGTAAAGCAGTGATCAGATTCCTTAAACCCTACTTTGTAATGAATCTGTTGGCCTATGTAACATTGCAAGGACATATCGTCACATCTCGAGCTGGGTGAGACTGGCTGTGAGGTTGAGATCTTGAAGATATCTAACTGGGCAGACTGCTTCCAGCTGTCTTGATGATGCAGGGGTGTTGATCATTGTTTCATTCTGTTGAGAGTCTATACAGGTATCAATTAGCTTTTGGTGCCTAACAGTCTACCCCTAAAACGTAGTGACCTAAAAACAACCATACTTTCCGTTGGCTTCACTCCGGTTTGCTGGGCTCATTGATGTGTTTGTGTCTGGCTAGAAGCTGGATGGTCTAGGATAGCCTCACTGATGTGCCTGAAAATCAACAGGCTGGTTAGTTTTGGGAGAACATCTTGTCTCTACTCCACATTTTCTGCTCCAGATTTCTTCACGTGGTGACTCATTTCTAATTGGTTATCTGGGATATCCATTGGTTAATCTGGGTTATATGGCCAGGTCCAGATTCAAGGGCAAGAGAATAGACCCCACATCTTGATGGGAGGATCCTCAAAGTCACATTTCAGAGGGACATGGAAATAGAAATGGCAAGAATTTGTGGCCATTTTGCAATCCACCACAGCATGCAATATTGCATAAGGTCAGGCAGGTCATGAAGGAACCTAAGAAATAGTTCTGAGCTGAACAATAGCTCCTTCTTTCTCTCACTAAGTTTGTGTTCCATATCTGAGGTCTCAACCTCACAGTGCTAAACTTACTGCTATATATATAAACCATTAAAATATTCAAATTCTTTGCCCCAAGAACTGTACTTCCAAAAATCTTTTCTAAGTAAGTAATTCTAAATATGGGAAAACTTGTATGCATGATGAATCTCCTCAAGCTTTATTTATAGGGATGCAAATTGTAAATAATTTAAATATACTGACAAAAAAGGAATGGTTAATAGTATATCCACATGAGGGAATAGCATAAAAAGTGAAATAATGTTTCCGTGCACCATAATAGGAAGAATTTTTCTATTCTAATGATAATTTTAAAATGGAATATCAAAACTGGCAGAAAACAAAAAATACAGAAAGATATATAAAAGCCTAATGCATGCATTTTTGTTATTTTGGAGCTAATGGGATTATCAGTGATTTTTTCCTTCTGCCATTTTCTTCTCCTTTTGTTTTTGATAATCATTATAAGAAGAAATAACATTTTTGTTATAAATGTTTAACAAAAAGGAAATAAAACTCCCTCTGGAATTATTTTTTATTCCTTTACTCTGGAAAAATAATTACCATTGTTATATACCTAGCGTTGGGTTTACATTTCAGCTGAGTTGTTTTGGTGTCTTGTTTATAGTTGATTAGGATGTGATTTCTTTCCTAACTGATATGAGCTTTGAAAATCCAAGGTTTGTGCTGTCATGTAATGAAGAATTCAAACAAGATGTCCCTTCTTAAGTTAGCTTTGTTCTCTTTCCCTGTGTGAATTGCATTTTGTGCCAGAACACACCAAGCGTTCACAGAGTCTGGGTCACTCTGGAAAATGCTATGAAATGGTGAAGTAAGGAATCTCTATTCAATCCATCTGACTTTGACAAACACCCACGAAGAGCTGCCTCAGGCCAGGCTCAGCCCTTGGACCAGGCCTGCACGCCTATGGTTCCCAGAGGCTTCTGCCTGGTCCAAGAGGCATGCATGCTGACTCCTGGCTCGGTGTCAAGCTAGACAGTGAGCATCAGAGGAGAAGGAAAGGTGAGTTTTATTAAAGAGTTGGGGGAAATGGAAAACCCAGAAGGTAAAGTGCAGAACTAACCCCAAGATCAATGCAGCACCATGGCCAGGTGTGTGGGAGGTGGGGAAGAGAGGTTGAAGTGGCAACAGGGAAGGCCTGGACTGGCAGGTTGGGAGTCTGGGCTTTCTTCATTGGTGATGAAGAATGCTTTTTGAAGCAGAGATGTAACAAAATTACATCTACTCTCAGGAAGTTAGCTGGGGTAGAGATTACAAACCGGCGGCCCACAGACTGGACAGGGCCAGCAGGAAGACTTGGTTTGGTTCCAACATATTTTGTCCTTAATAGATTTTTTCATGATGGAGATTAAGCATTATAAAAGTAATTGAGATTTCAAACTTACCTCTGGGGGAAAAAAGAGAAGGAAAGGACATCTGTGAGTATGAAGCCACATTTCTCCAGTTTCCTACAACCTTCACTCCACATTTCTGTGCATTTTGTTGCTCGCCTCATCTCTGCAGGCCTTGTTGCTGCGGACTTCAGCTAGCAGGCCTGTGGGGGCTCCTACTATGCTGCTCAATAGGACAGCCATACATGTATGGAGCTGCTGCACTTAGATTCAAAATTAAATTAAGTTTAAAAACTCAATCTTGTAGTCACATTTCTAAGTGCTCACTGGTAGTATGTGGCTCATGGCTTCCATATTGGACAGCATAGAAAATTCTGTTGGACCACACTGGTTTTGGGGCAAATTAGGAGGATCCTGCAGCAGTTCGGGGAGAAACTCAAAGGCTCCTAAAATAGGCTGCAGCAGTGGAAATGGAGTGTGACATCTTTTCTCTTTAGAGCACCGTTCTGGTTGGCTTCTCACTGATACAATTAGATTGAAGTCTCCTGTTGAATTCTCATTCTGTTGAGTGTTTCAGAATACATTTTCCTTGCTTGTGGCATAATGTTTGACAAGTGTTCCAAGAGTAGGTACTGTGTGCATTTAACAATACCGATAATTTTCACCCTAATTTGGTTTCTTTGAAGTGCTGCTTCTTTGGTGCCCAAGAAACCTGAAGAGCTAAGTGCTGTATACACTTATGAAAGCACCAAGGGGGAAGCATTTTGAGTGCTTTAGAGGAACAGTGCTCCAAATATTTGAAGCATCATTATTCTCAAGGACAGTATCAAAATACTCCTCTTTGTGATCTCCATCTATTAAGATTGTGGGCACAGAGAACTTGCAGGTATGGTAAGAGTGGTGCTGTGAGGTTTATTATCCCAGATCCTGATTCCTCACAGTATGCTTCTGTGAAACTTGAGGACCTGGGAACACTGGACTCATGCCCTCATGCATGTCTGTCCTAAGTACTCAGATACGCCAATGCTGGCAGAAGTATTTTGTACTTCTCAACTTGACCCTGCTTAATTCCTCTACAGGAATCTCAGCCTGGGCACAGCCTGTAAGTGAGAGTTGGTGCTGCTCAAGTTAGCACAAATAAATACGGGAGTTGTGTGCTGGTGCTGGATGAGGGATGGACAAAAAGGATGTCTTTGAGAAACATCCAATTCCAAGACAGGAGAGCTAACAATTAATTATGGTTCTTCTAGGGGATTCAAATTCCTTGTCTGTCCATTTGACTCCTGGAAAGGGCAGTGGTATCCTCACATCAACCTTTCCAACTAAAAACAATCCAGGGACTCACCCACCATTCTAAGTCTTCTTTGTTGGAGAATAATGAACTCCATTCTCTTGCTCAATGAACTTTCTCTAAATGGATAACTATTATCATTCTACAAATAATAATCATCACAAAACCTTGAAAATGTTTTCTCCTTTGGAAGAAAATAATTTTGTTTTCCCAACTATTTTGCACATCTTGTACTCCCTTCATTAGGGAAAAAAAAAACCTAAGAGACATTATCATATAGATTATTTATTTTTCCTCACTCCTATGTCCAAGAGTGAACATGACATTTAAAGATGAATTTAATAACAAATGTTTTATTGAACTATAATATGCTTACAGAAAAGGGCACAAATGGTAAATGTTTGACTTAACTAATTATTACAAAGCAATGACACTCATACACCCAACAACCAGGCTGAGATGTAGAACATCACTGGCACTGCAGCAGCCCCCTCACATCCAATGCTGTTACTTCTTTCCTCCCTGCAGTAATTATCTGCATAATTATATATCCATAATTATAGTGTCCAGCATTGTAACATCACAAGTAGTTTCACCTGTTTTATCTTATATCATATATCTTATAGTATATACCTTTTTGTTGGCTTTTTGTCATATTAATGAAATATATTTATGAAATTCCTGTTTATTGTCATGTAGATCATTTATTTTAATGGCTGTATAGTATTTTATTGCATGAATATATCACTATTACTTATCCACTTTTCCACTACTTATGGACATTTGTGTTGTTATCAGGTTGATGTTATAACAGATGTTATAACAGATATAAGCATTCTTGTACATGTGTTTTGGTGCATGTGGAATAGCTGAGTCATAGGGCAAATATATGTTCAACTTTAATGGGTACTTCTAATCAGTCTTCCAAAGTGGGTGTGCCAATTTACACTCACCAATTCTGGTTGTTCCTTATCCTCCCCAACACTTGGCATTATCAATCTTTAAAATTGTAAGAATTCTAGAATGTGTGGAGTGGTTTTAGTTCACAAACTTTGTGGTTTTAGTTTGCAATCTCTTACTGAGTAGTGAGGTTGAACATGTTTACTTTTTCATGTGTTTACTGATTCTTTGGCTATCTTCCTCATTTAAGTGCCCACTCAAATATTTGCCCATTTATCTATTGGGTTTTCTGTCTTTTACTTAATGATTTGTAAGAGCTCTTTACATAGTTTGAATATGAGCCCCTTATCAGTAGTATGCACTGAAAATATCTTCTCCCATTCTGTGACTTGCTTTTTCTACCTCTTAATGGTGTCTTGGTGAAAAAAAAAACTCCCAATTTTAATACAGCCAATTTAACAATTGTTTTCCTTATTATAGTGTTATTTGTATGCTCTTAAAATGATCTTGGGCTACTCTATGGCCATGAAGATATTCTTTTATATGCTTTGGGGAAGCTTTATTATTTTACTTTTCTCATTTAGATCTATGCTGCATGTGGAATTAATTGATTTTGCACATTATTTTTCACTGTTCCCATTTGGACATGAATACTTTGTCTAAAAGCACCATTATCTTCCATGTGGATATTTGGTGATCTGGTCCCACTTAATGAACAACCCATCCTTTTTCCATTGCTCTCTACTGCAAATTTGCCACAAATCCAGTGTCAATCACAGCTTGGGTCTCTTTGGCCCCATTGTTCTATTTGTCTATTCTCGCTTAGTTATTTACTGTAAGCTCATAATAACTCTTGGTATCTGGGAAAATAAAACATCCAACTTTGTTCCTCTTGTTCAAGATTGTTTTGGCTTTTTGGCCCTTTGCATTTGCTTATAATTTTAAAATCAGCTTGTGAATTTTGACATACACACAGACATTTGGGATATTATTTGGTATTTTATTAAATCTATAGATTAACTCAGTGAGAATTTATACTTTCATAATATTGTCTTACAGAAACATATTTAGTTGGTATTCTTTAATTTCAATAAAATTTCATGCTTTGTTTCTAACATTTTTTATTAGATTTATTCTGAAGTGTTCCCACCTAAAAGGAAAATATCCATCATTTCACCATCAAGGATGATGTTAGATGGCTTTTGGGTATGGTTTTGCTTTATTAAATATCCTTTATCAGAGTAAGGCACAAAAACATGACATTTTGATGTTTTGGCTGTCAGGTTGGTTTTGACCCTAGGTGTTTTTAAAGGACCTAAAATAAACTATTGAAGTTTTATTTATATTATATTTAATCCTGTGGCAGGATTATGAGCACAGTCTGTTGCATTCAGCCTTTGAGCTTCAACCCACCTCTTGCTCCATCCCTGAGCTGGAAGAAGAGAGGAAAAAGATGGCACTGCTCTGGAGCCTTGGAATGTCTGAAGACTGCAGAAGACTCAGGAGATAGCCCTTGGGAAGCCCAGAATTATTTCAAAACGAAATGAGGACAGTCTAGTATTCCCATATAAAGGGTGATTTCTCATGAAAGGCTTATGCAGATAATAATAGCCAGGAACATTTGCACTTTTAATATCCCATCTGTTACTTCATTGTGTCTTTATAAAAAACCCTAGTTTCCATATGTTGCAATTTTGTAGTAAAAAAAAGATGAATCAATTTTTCTAACATCACAGAACTAGAAGAGCATGAACTGGAAATTAGGTCTCCTAGATCTCTAGTCTGGGCTCTTCTGACTGGACCCTAGGAGCACATGAAAAATACAAAATATAAAAGCTGTACTAGGTTCTCCAAAAGGAGATTTTTATATCAGAATATGCAAAAATATACTTCTATAAAAAGTAACTCTTATAAAAAAAACATGGTTCATCCTCAAACAAACTGTTTTTTGGGAATGCACGCAGAGAACTTCTAGCTCACTCCTCTCCACAGAAGGAAGTGAGTTCATTTTGTCCTTTTTCCCTCTTCCTCATCCACTTTCCAAATAAAATGCTTTGGCCAGTTGCTTTGGCCAGTGAAATGTGAATGGAAGTGACATGTGTCTTGCCAATGAAAACACTTAGTTGCTGGTGTTTGGTCCCCCAGCCACCCCCCTTGTCATGGAGATCACAGGAGCTCCAATTGATGTGGAGGAACCAGAAGGTGGAAGCTAACTTGGAATTCTGAAAAACCAGTACTCACACCAGGTTTTATGTTTATAAGAAAGAAACATTTGTTTCCTGTGGGATGTTTATTATTGCAGACTGTGGGTTGTGTGTTACTGCAGCATAACCCCACCTGTCCTGACTGATACTGTAGACTAAACAAGGTCTGCTCCTGGCCCTGCCGAGCTTCAGCTCTATAGTTCCCATTTTCTATCTTTATGGCCCTGGATAAGTCAGAATGCCTCTGCTCCAAAGGCAAAGCTATTCTCAATTTGATTGTTAGGGGAGAAGGGAGAAAGAGACACAGAGAGCATTTCAGCCTTATGTTCAGCTACAGTCATCAATACACAGTAGCATTAACAAGAATGCTTTGCTCCTCATCTAGGTTCTTTCCTCTATTTCCAAAATGGCTTAGACTTTGCTACTCAAACTGTGATCCATGGATCAGCAGCACCAGCACCACTGGAGAACTTGCTGGAAATGCAGAATCTCAGGCCGCACACCAGAACTTCTGCATCATCATCCATGTTTTAAAATCAACCCCAAGTGATTAGTATGGAAATTCTAGTTTAAAAAGCACTGGCTTAAACTCGGCAATGAGGAGAGAGCACTGAGTCGGTTTTTCCCAGCTTCAACGGCCTCCTGGGTGAACGTCTGACCACTTGCCCTAATCTCTGGACCCACCATTCTTTTGAAGTCTGCACAGATTCCTGCTGCAGCTCCTGTACGTGAACCTTGAAGTTTCTGATCTCTGATTATTCTGGTTCCCCTTTGCATCACGTCACAAGTCAGAAATGAGCCCAAACCTAAGCCATGAGAATTCAGCGTTCTCCTTCCTCTGGGTGCGACCACCTGTCATGCATGGGAAAGGCACCTGGGGGTTTGTTCCTGAGCCCCGTCCACATCTCCTAAGAGACGGACTTGGCAAATGCTCCTACTCTCTTCTAGTCTGCCTCCCCATGTCTCCTGGGAGGACAAAACCGCCCTGGCCCTTCTCCCAAGTGACAAGAAGCCAAAAGCTGAGTCAGGAAGTATGCTAAACTGTTTTGAAACCAGGGCCCAGGCTGCTTGGAGCCCAGGCTGTGTGTGCTGGGGTGAGGTCATCGGATGGCAGGGCACAGGCTTGTCTTTGCTGCTCCAGTCTCCGGCCCTGGGCTGGCCATGTGCTTTGGCACCTCCTTCTCCCCTGTCCACCTGCTGGTGGCAATCTAGTGCCAGGGGTTTGCTGATGGGAGGCCGCTGTCTGCTGCTCCGTGCTGCTGCCTCCCTGCTGTTTGCGAAAGCAGTTCCTCAGGGGAGCACGGCCTGATGCCTTGCACAAAGAATGCCTGTCATCAAAGGCTGTGGCATGGGGCTTCTCAGTGAGAGCTGCTGGACTGAGGGCCAGGAGAGAGGGGAGGGGATCTGGCCACAGCAGCAAATGGAATCTGGCCGAGGGTGGATGCAGAGAGCCTTCTTCAATATGCCTTTCCCTTTTTAATGTCCTCTTGAGCAGAGCTGGTCAGTTGGAGCTGTAATTAATTTAATCTTCTTATTTGCAGTCCCCGCCTGCCTGCCTCTGCCCATGGCCCTTACTGCTGATGAGGTGCACATGTGGCATCATTGAGGAGGTTGTCTCGGCAGCCCATCAATGCAGGATTGCCCAGCCAGAAACTACCATCTTCTCTTGCCGTGTGACCTTTCTTTCTCATCTCTTTTTTCTTTGCAAAGTGAATCATCTCTAGGGGTGCATGAGAGAAACAAGATTTCAAAATGATAGCTATACAGTGTCACTGGTTTTAAGAACATTGTTTTGGAATCAGAAAGATCCAGTTCTTCTACCTGTGAGTGGATCTTTTTATCTCTGTGTTTCTGAGTCATCATCTGTTAAATGGGTATCATGGATTGGTTACTCTCTTAGAGTTGGAAAGACTGAGCATATATACTCAGAGCACAATGCTGGGCCCCAGTGGCAGCTGGGTAAAGGGAGATATTTTTTATCATTAGTCCAGCTTTTCCCTGTGACTGGGGAAAATAGGTGTTTGGAGAAAGGAATCAAATTGGTAATGCTGAATGTGTGATGTGTCATTATGGGTGAGCAGAGCTACCCACTTGATCCATCAAGGGTGGTAAAATAAGGAAAATAATGCAAACCAGAGAGCTTTGGAATATTTGAATAAAATATTTTGTTTTCCTGTGGACTCTTAAGAAGTGAAGGAGGCAGATGGCCTGTGGCTCACAAGACAAAGACATCATGTCCTGGGCCAGGTAAGTGTCAGTTCATTTGGATCGTGTGAGTTTGGTGGCTATGTATTGTTCTACCGGGAGAATCTAGGCCCCAACCTGACAGTGGTACAAACAGTTGCTGACTACTTTCTGCCCCTCACTCCCAACACTCTTTTTAAATCGAGCATCCTATTTTTTTTAAGCTCAGCATAATGAACAAGAAAATGAGTTAGGAGCTTGAAATACCAAGACAATTGGGACAGACCTTCTGCCCTGGAGATCTCATGGTCAGGGACAGGGACAGGCAGAGAAATGTAACTTGTAATTATAGTGGCAAGTCTTAGATAGAAACACTTATTCGGTAGGAGTACACATGAGGGGTCACCAATCCAGCAACTGAAGGTATATGAGGAGGGATGTTCAGGGGAGGTGTGCAGAGGAGGCACTGTTTCTGAGGTGGTTTCTCTTTTTGTATAATCTTTAGATGTAATCGAGATATTCCTTAATATAATCATGCTTATCAGTAAGCTTTTGCTATGTATCAAAGAATCCAGACTATAATTATTAATTCACACTTCTGGGGTCAAGTGAGTGGTTCTTCTGTCTGGGTAGCTTGGCTAATCTCTGCTGGGCTTGCTCATTTGTGGTCATTTGGCAAATAGGCTGGCTAGATGATCAAGGAGGTCCCCACTCATGGCTGGAGGGCATTGGTTCTGTTCCACATGGCCTCTTGTTCTCAACCTCTTGGGTTCATTTATGTGGCAGTTTCAGCAAGAAAGCAAGCCCCAAGGGCTATTCACGTTTCTGCCTGCATCATGGTTTCTAAGCAAATTACAAGGCCAACCCTTCAAGATTCAAGAGGTGCTAAAATAGATTCTATCTCTTGATGGAAGGGGAAGAAGTTTTGGGCATTTTTTCAGTCAGTCACATGGCTTACCTTAGGTCACAGAGGGCAAAAGGGGGCAGAGATACATGAAATCTGGAGCATAAAGTTTGATGCCAAAGAAACAGGTAATCATCTGAATTGCATGTTCAGTTTTCCAGTGAGGGGTCACGTGCTCAGTATTCTATCTTTGGAGACACAGTCTGTTGTGTTAAGTTGTGTTAAGCAGTGGGCGTCTCACTTACCTTTTTTTGGAATGAATACACCCTTGGGAGGTGGTGACACATTCAAGCATAAGTGGTTACTTCATTTGAGCCTTCCTCCAGGGCAGTAATAACTTAATGGCAATGCAGGCCATAACAGCAACTTTGTTGAAGAACTGGTGACAGTGGGTGGAACCTGGGAGAAGGGTGCTAGGAAAGGTGAGGGGAGAGTCCCAGGTATGGTCTAGCTACATTCCAACTTTGCCTGAAGCTGGACCAGCATCTGGGTGTTCAGGGGTGAGACCCATTACAAAGTAATTTGCAGAACTTATCTTCCAGAGCTTAGAAGCCAGATGTCCCAGAAAGGATGTTAGCAGTGTGCCAAGGTACCTCACTGACAGCCTGACAAATGGTCTTCTTGGTCGTCCCTCCATCAGCCCAGCTCCTGATGAGCAGTTGGTGCCTCCAGCCTGCTGTGGACCCTGACTCAGTCACTGCGCCTAGACAAGAGTCCCACTTCCAGGCGGTCATTTGGAGGGAAGCCATGGGCTTAGCGTAGCAGTTTTCAAACTTTAGCAATCCTCAGATTTACCTGGAGAGTTTGTTGAGACAGATTGTGGGCCTGCCCCCAAGGTTTCTGATCCTGTGGCTGGGATCAGGCTTAATTACTAGCACTTCTGACAAGCTGCCACGTGATTGATGCTGATGATCCAGGACAGCATTTGGGGGGACATCTGGTTAGGGGTTGGGATACCTTGTAATTGTACATAGGATTTCCCTCATTGCAAGGCTGGCTGCAGCTGGGGACCATTTTAAAGACATTAATGCCCAGGCTTTACTTTCAAAGAGTCTGATTTAATTGGATTGGGTGAGCCTAGTATTTGTAGTTTTTAAAAGGTCCTTAGGTAATTCTAATACACACTCAGGGCTGAGAACCTCTGTCTTACTGTGTTGGTTCTCAAAGAGTGGTCCCCAAACCCACAGCATCACCTGAGAATGTGTTAAACATGCAAATCCCCAGGCTCCACCCCAGACCCAGTGACTCTGAAACTGCAGAAGAGGCCCAGCGGCCTGTGTTCTAACAAGCCCTCCAGGTAAACCTGATGCACACTGAAGTTTGATTAACCAGCTTTTTCAGTTGAAATGGGGCCTGTGAGAACACTCAGTACCCCTGTTCTTTGGAAGATGAGCTCTGGAAAGGAGACAGGAAGTTTGCGAAGTATGGGGTTCTGGGTGTTTCTTCAAAAATCTTACAAACATGGGGCATGCACAGACCTAAGGAGATTTCTTAGCCCAGAGTTGAAGAAGGGCTTTGCATACCCATCTTGCTCCGACGTCCAAGGCAGCCCCTGGGGTCTCTCCCATCGACCCCTCACCATGGAGTGGGAACTGTGAAATTCTGTCCTAGCGCCAGCTTTGTTCATCCTGTGACCCCTCTGTGTCTTTGTTTCCTTGTTCTAAATATACAGCATGATTTGCATCAACTGAATCATCTATCTTACAGTCCTAAGTAGGTCAAATGAGATTTCACAGATACGGTTTTATGATCATTATTCAGTAGGAAGAATATTAATAAAGGCTCGCTCTTGTCTCCTATACATGCAACTGGCTTGACTACTTTCCTCAGCTTAGGCAAAAGCAAAGTTAAAAATCATACCCTTTTGATTTTATAAATTAATTGTTTTGAACTCCCCTCATGCCAGGAATAGCAAGGAATATATAGGAATTGGGCCCTCCACCACTCCCAGTTGTCTCTGATCTCCTAGGGAACTGAAGCCATCAGACTGGCTTCCAGATGCTGCTGGGGAGAGCAGGGGAGCACGATCAGTAGGGACATAGCTCCGTCTGCTTGTGCTGCCCCACAGATGGATCTAAGCAGCTCAGGGGACACTATTTACTTGGTTTGATAATGCTGGTAGCCATCTCCATAGGTTCTAGAATTGCTCTCTTCTTGGGCCCCAAAGATACTGTAGTTTCATGTACATGTGCGCGCACACACACCACACACACACACACACTTCACACTCAACCTGGTCCTCAAGCCACGAGGTTGCAGAGTCCAGAAGGGCTTGCAGCCTTGGTCTTGAGCCAGAGCCCGCTCTCTGCATGAACTGGGAGGACAGATACATTCACTAGGGTGCCTTCTGGGAGTTGGTATAACACCTAAGTGAGAGAAGCAAGTTCATAAAATACAGCAGAAGTTACACCCAGTTCCATTTGACTAGCTGCTGTCTTGCCAGTGGGTTTCAGCTCCGGGCAAGTTCACTCTTGATTACATGAGTCCAAATAATAACAATGGAATGCTGTTGGGGTGAAAGCATTTATACCCAGCTTTATCCCCACGATGGCAGGTCAATCACTAGAATCCAGTCCACTCAGAGGGAGTCTGCATGCAGCAAGTCAGTCTCTGCCTCTGGGCCTCTCTGCCCCGCAGCCATCTCAGCCTCTGTCCTCTGGGCTGCCACCGCTCCAGCCTCTGCTCTCATGCAGCTGTGCAGTCCAGATCACTGGGCAGAGCTCCTTGTATAGAGTCAGTAACAACATATTGCCCACACATATGTAGCAAGCAAGCCAGCCAGGGCCAGGTGAGAATTCTGGCCATAGAAATTTTTATTTTCTCTACAGTTGCTCAGTGCCAAAGTCTGGTTTAGTCTCTCGGCATATAAAAGAACAAGGCTCAGAACCCAAAAACTTCAGTGGGGTCTAAGGAATCAGAAGATTCTCTTTCCAGTGAATTCTGTCATTATTGGATGCTGGCTTCTTGAGGCACTCTCTTTGGAGCCTGATCAATATAGTAAAAAGCAGCTTAAGGAAAATGTCTGCAGTAATGTTTTAAGCCAGTGGTTCTCAAAGGGTGGTAATCAGGTCAGAGGCATCAGCATTGCCTGGAAATATTTTAGAAATGGATTTCACCCCGTACCTATGAATCAGAAATTTTGGGGTGCAGCCCTGCAATCTGTGTTTTATCAAGCCTGCTAGACAAGTCTGAAGCATACTAAATTTAAGAACCATTGCTTTAAACCAGCGGAATTCAACCTTGGCTGCATATTAGAATCACCTGGAGAGATTTAAAAACTCTCCAGGCCCAAGACATACCCCCGAACAATTAAATCAAAGTCTCTCGAAGTGAGAAGAAGGCATCAATATTTTTCAAAACTCTCTAGATGATTGATTCCATTGCTTTATAACCACTGCAAATAACCAAATTAAATCAAATGCACAAATGGTCTTTTCCATTGCAAGTGTTACTGATGGCTGAAAATATAGACCGTAACAAAATGAAATTGACCTAAAAATTCTTAAAAAACAGAGTCTCATAGGCAAAGGTGTAGCAGAGACAAATGGAATTGGGCATTAACTCATAATTTCTATCACCATAGACGGTCCCATTGAAAACTCACGTTATTTTCCCTTTTATTCTCCTACAATTTCTTGGTGTGGGAGAATCACATTACTGGTACAAGGCAGAGAAAAAGGGCAGGATCTCATGAGGTTCAAATGCCATGATAGATGTGGTGTGAATCTGTTTTAATATAGAAGCTTAGTGCAAGATGGGATTTTGATTTTTTAGGAGCCAAATTCAGAAAAGTGCATGAAAGTGCCTCAGTCCATTTAGCACCATTGAATTTAATCAAACGGTTTATAAAGCAACCCCACCCCTTTGGCTTTTATTACTTTGCTCAGTGAGATCATCCTGCTGGTGTCTTCCAGCCGCCTTCTTTCTCTGGGGCTCTGAAGATAAAACAGTGAGTCTGACTCTCTGAGACTGTCAGGCTCAACCTGAGCAATGTTCTGTCTCTATTAGCGACTGCAACCTTAAGAGGTATGCAAGGTGATTTAACTTTAAGTGAGAAAATCAAGCTCTCTGATTGAGATGGCTGCCCTGATGGGCAATTCACCTGTGTGACTGAGTTCATGAATATGTTCTGTTCTTTCTTGATATTATGAGCCTGGAAGCAGCAGAAGGTATGAGAGAAAGAGAATGAGAGAGAGAGAGAGACAGAGAGAGAAAGAGGCAGAGAGAGAGAGAGGCCGAGTAAAGTCTTAGAAGCAGCCATCTGCATGCAGGGCAGGCAGATGGCTTCTATTCCAACTTTGAGAGCTGCCTTTAATGATAGTGACAATTTCCCTTAATTGCCTTAGTGGTGTGTACCCTGAGGTCAGCTGTCCCTTCATCTGCTCTCATTGTCCACCATGCTGTTTCTGTGTTCCCTGGGTACAGATCTCATTACACCTTTGAGTTTCCCTAGAGGATCTATTCTCACAAAAGCAGTAGTGGCCTAATAGATTTTGCTAAATAATTTATGTCAGAATGTTGGGGTGGTGGCATTTCTGTTGCATACTCCAAGGCAAACGACTTAAAATCCTAATAGAAATTTCTCTTCTCAAGGCTTCCCTTTAGCTATGCCATCATAGGGTTGTGCTTAATATTTTCTCTCAGGAATTTAAAACATTTCTCATCTCTAACTGGCCTTCCCTGGAGCCATGGGGGTGGAGGGAAGCTGAAGAGGGAGGAAGGAAACATAAGGAGGGACTGGGATCTCCAGGGGGGGCGGTGCTGGGGAGTGCCCATTCCCACCCACCCCTTTGCTGCTTCTGTTTCGTCCTTTGATCCCTTTGATATTCTTGACTTTGGCTACTAACCAAAGGCTTTTGGCAACTGACACTGTCCCTCAACTGAATTTGGGAGGCACCATTCTCTCTCCAGAATAGGCCCCTGACCAGACCTTTGCTTTGCCTCACTCGCAGCTGATGGAGGGTGTTCACACACCAAAGGTTTGCCAACGGATAGTCTATAGTCACAGTTGAAGTTTTTTCTACTTTGTTTTGTCCTTGGTGGGAGGGAAGAATGTCCACCTTCACAAAATATCAACTTTCCAGATTGACAAAGGGGAGGCTCTCATGTGCATTTGAAGAAACTGGTTCTCATCAGTCTAATTTGAGATAAAGAATAGCTGGAGAGCTTGGGATTACGTGGAAGAGATGTCTTCTCAGTTCTTGTGACATCCATCACCTTATCAAGGTGAATATCTCCAAGTTGTGTTGACCAAAACTATACATCATCAAGGAAGAGAGACTAAAAATAGACATGGGATTATGTCTTCAGATGTTGCCTCTTGACCTTGCATTTGGACTAGAAGTGTAAGGAGTGCAGGCAAGACATAGCTTAGGCTATATCCGTGCAAAAACAAAGAGTTAGCTTAAAAAATGAAGCTGAGTAACATTGGAACACATGCATAGTTTTTGAAATGCATGAATTCCATGTAAGCCAGAAACATGATCCTCTTCTCCTTAAGCTAGGATAAATAGAAAAGTTGTTGTAACACAAGAGTAGGGTTTTAAAGACTCCAGAGCTACTAGGAAAAAACACAAACTAGCAAACTCTGTCTTGGTTTTGACAGAAGAAGATAAAGGTGAAGGACTTTTCCTCCACCTATGGGACTATTTACGTGTGCTGCACAAATCAATTTTTTGTAAACACGTGCCTTGTATCCCATTCATAATGGTCTGATTCCTTTCTCAGGTCCTCGGTTCATTTTGTTTCTCCCATGCTGAATTGCTTTTCTACAGGTTAGAATTACGACTTTTTTTTAAAAATTGGCTTTAAGTCTTATAATTATAGCTTTTTTTTCATCCAAATAAGTACAAAAGGGGTTTGGCTTAAAATGCATTTCCAGCCACCAAAATGTCTGCTCACTGAATCGAGGTGGCTCTAATATTTAGCAATGATGGGTATTATGGCAAGGAATAGATATGAATACAGTATTTGTGAGTTGAACAGAGAAGTGACCAGAAAAATAGCTACTTTGTTGTATTTAAAAGTCTTTAAAACAAACTTTCAAAGCAGGGTTCATTCCTGAGTAATAGATGGAGAAATAGAGGCTCAGAGCAGCTTGTAAGTAATGGCTACACAATTAATAAGGGTTGGAGCTGGATTTGAATCCATGACGGTATGGCTCCTATATGTAACAAAGTACTTGATGAATTCACTTATTATATAAAAAGCATCATTGTCTATAGGCTAAATAGTTGTAGGGGTTGGTATAGAAGTGCAGAGGTAGGAGAAATTGATTCTGACCTCATGGAGAAAGTCTTATAGAGGCAGAGCTTTGAAGAATCAGCACCATTTTAATAAACAGATAAAAGGATGTGGGGAAAGGCTGTCTAGAACAGCATGAGTTATGGCAGATATTGAGCACAAGGCCGCTAAAGAGGAACCACCTGGTATGAATCCCAGCTTCATCTTTCGCCAGCTGTGTGACCTTTGGAACATGTCCACAGTTTAGTTTCCTCATCTGTAAATGCTGGCAATAACAATGAGACTTCAGATGGTTTATGAGAATTCAATGAAACCATGCATGAGCAGTATTTAGTTCAATGCTTTTGAATGAATATGAGCTATCATTATTTCAGCGATAGGCAGGAAAGGGCATATCATGTTGTGATGTTTTTTTCCTGTTATATTAATTTTAGCCCTAATGTACAGAATGCTTTGGTGCACAGTAGAGGAACACGCAGAGCTGCTTGCCCTGAGACCTGCGGGGATGACTCGATCAGGAACCTCAAGGGGATGCTGAAGGATGTAGCTTTTGTCTTTGTGTTCCCTACCCCTGCGGTGACCAGCACAATGCTGGTTTTAAGCAAATAGAAGTTTAAAAATATTTATTAAATTGTGTTTTGAATTCTAGTCACATCTAATAGCCTGGAGTCAAATGCTCGAAGGCAAGAGTTATTTTCAGGTGCTCTTTGTCTCCAGTCATGGTTCTCCTACTGGCCATCTTCCCAGAGGGCTCTGTTCCAACCCCCATAAAATGTCCAGTACTTTTCTAAAACTCCCAGCCCCCTGACCCCCAGAGAATCAACTAAATTGTCCTTCTCACAAGTTTGTCCACTCTCAAAGTTGGTCACATTTATGCCCAAGTGACCCCACTTGCCTTCCCATTCACTCCCCATCCCCATCCTTCGACAATAGGATGAGAGGGGATAGGAGTGCCATTTGGGAAAGAGCTGGGGCTGGTGTCTCAGGGCTGGTGGCTGGAGTGGGGCTCCCTCAAAGGAATGGTGGATAGAGAAGGACAAGAAAACAGCTAGAAAATTCTAGTCAGGGTATTAAACCAGAATCCAGGTGGCTGGGAAATGGAAGCAGATGCATCTGTAATAAAAGGAGGCAAAACAATGTCAGGGCAGAGTTTGAAGGCCGGTAAGTCTTCCACAATTCCCAAACATTTAGTGAACTGTGGGCATGGTGGGCACTACACTGGGGCAAGAACTGAGTAGCAGACAGCCAACCCCTTGTTCTCATGAAGACTGCATTTCCATGGTTTTCAAGGTAATTATCACAGAGTGATAAGTATTAGGAAAGAAAAGGAGAGGTACTTAAGAGTGACTTCAGGGAAAATGGGCATTTGATGTGGTCAGAGGAGCAGGAATCTAAAGACTGGGACAAAACCAGCCACATTAAAGTGGGGCAGAGCAGCTGGCAGAGGGCTCGGCAAGAGCAAAGACTGAAAAGGGGACCAAACTGGCATTAAAAATATATATTTAAGGTAAAAAAAACAAAACAGTTCCTCCATTTTCCCACCCCTGTCTCTGACAACACCTAATCTGTTCTATCTATGAGCTTGGTTGGTTTTTTGTTTTGTTTTGTTTTTGCTTTTTTGAGATTCTACATATAAGAGATTTTGCAGCATTTTCTTTGTCTGACTTATGTCACTTAGCATAATACCCTCTAGGTCATCCATGCTGTCACAAATGGCACGATTTCATTCTTTTTCATGGCTGAGTAATATTCTAGAATGTGTATATATACATCTTTATCCATTCATCTATGAATGAGCACTTAGGTTGCTTCCATATCTTGGCTACTGTAAATGATGCTGCAATGAACATGGGGTGTGGATATCTTCTTGAGTGTACTTTTGTCTTCTTTGGATAAATATTCAGAAGTGGAATTGCTGGACCATTTGGTAGTTCTATTTTTAATTTTTTGAGGAACTTCCATACTGTTTTCCATAGTGGCTGCCCCAATTTACATTCTTACCAACAGTGCACAAATGTTCCCTTCTCTCCACATCCTGACTAACACTAGTTATTTCTTGTCTTTTTGATAACAGCCATTCTAACAGGTGTGAAGTGGTATCTTCATTGTGGTTTGATTCAAATTTCTCTGATGATTAATGATGTTGAGCATACTTTCAAGTATGTGTTAGCCCCTGTACATCTTCTTTGGAAAAGTATATATTCATATATTCTGCCTATTTTATAATCAGATTGTTCTTCTGTTATTGAGTTGTATAAATTCTTTATACATCATGATATCAGCCCCTTATCAAATACATAATTTGCAAATATTTTCTCCCATTCAGTAAGTTGCCTTTCCACTTTATTGATGGCGTCCTTTGCTGTGAAAATTTTAAGTTTGATACAGTCCCACTTGTTTATGTTTGCCTGTGTTAATTTTGCTTTGGTGTCAGATTCAAAAAAACATTGACAAGATTATATCAAGGAGTTTACTACCTATGTTTTCTTCTAACAATTTAATGATTTCAGATATTGCATACACATTTTCAATCCGATTTTGAGTTAATTTTTGTGTATGGTGTACAATGGTAGCCAAGTTTCATTCTTTTGCATGTGATTATTCAGTTTTCCCAATACCATTTATTGAAAAGAATACCCTTTCCCCATTCTGCCTCCTTTTCCATAAATTAGCTGATCATACACATGTAGGTTTATTTCTGGAGTCAGGTCTGTTTCATTGATTTATATGTCTCTTTTCATGTCATATCACACTTTTTTAATCATTATAACTTTGCAGTATAGTTTGAAATCAGGGAGCATGGCAAGATTGCTTTGGCCCTTCAAGGTCTTTTGAGGTTTCATACAAATTTTAGGATTGTTTGTTCTATTTCTGTGAAAAATACTACAGGAATTTTGATAGGGATTGCTTTAAAATCTGTAGGTTTACTTTGGGTAGCATGGACATTTTAACTGTATTACTTCTTCCAATCCATGAGCATGGAGTATCTTTCCATTTATTTGTGTCTGCTTCAGTTTCTTTGATTAATGTCTTATATTTGTTAATATACAAGTCTTCACCTCCTTGGCTGGATTTATTTCTAGGTATTTTATTATTTTTTATGCAATTGTAAATAGGATTTTTAAAATTTCATTTCTTAACTGGCATTTTCAAGGAAGATAAATATATATACACAAAAACTCGTATATATGTCATATGTTGGCTGCTCTGCTCTGAGCCCATTTCCTAATTTTGGGGGGAATTTCCAGTTGACAAAAGGAAGAGCTCACTTTTCACTAGGAAAGAAAATGCATGGGTGATGCTTGCTCTCTGGCCATCTTAGCACACAGAGCTGAGCATAAAGCTCAGGACCGTCTGGCCAGCTGGGTGCTCCTGATGGGATGGATACTGCCCATTCCTTTGAGTGAGCCCCACTCCAGCCCCAGCCCTTCCAGCCACAACTCTTTCATGCTCATCCTCCTGCCCACCTCATCTCAGTGTTGAGGGATGGCAGAGGGTGGGGGGAAGTAAGGAGTAAGGCAAGAGAGGCCATTTAAATATAAAATGTGACTGCTTTGAGAAAGGACAAACTTGTGAGTAGGACTATTCAGCTGATTCATTAGCGGGTAGAGTCCTGATGAGACTTTGTGCCCTGAGCAAGCTATTCGAAGATGGTCAGGAAAGACCTATCAGCTTGTAATAAGTGAACACACTATTTGAAAATTTCTGCCTTTAGTGAACAAACAGGAGTAGGAATGCCAAACACTGTGTCTGGGCCAAGAGGGAACAATAAGATTTCTACCTCAAGTAAGATATTGCAGGGCAGGCTACATCCTCTTATCCACAAGACCTGCTCTAACTAAGCCATCCCTTTTCTTAAGACTGGACCAAAGTAGTGAAATCACCTTACTGAAATCACATGGTCAAGCACTCCCATCGTAACAGCCTTTCCTCTACATGCAGAGGCACGCTGTGTTTTAATGTTGGTGTACTGCATTTCTTCGGTTGCACATTGGGGCAAGACTAGGGCACAGTAAACATAAGTAATTTTTCTGCAGCAAACATATGTAATTTTACTGCAGTAAAGGGGGTCTTATCACAATCACAGTTCTGCTTGCCTTTTGTCTATTGTTTTTTTAAATCCACTGTCTTATAACTGATTCAGGAGAGCCAATATTTGATACTAATGTTGGGGTTTAGTCCCATGTTTATGGGCTGGCAGTCCCTCCATTAAGAGATATGATAATCTTACTGGCAATTCACTTTTTTAGTGCCTATGGTTTCACTCATTGAGTTTTTAAGATGTAAATATTTAAATGTGTGTAAATAAGTTTTTGTAAAATATTATAAATAAATAAATGTAAATAGAAAATAATATGCTCCCTCCAAAGATCTATGGATAGTAAATAAGCATATAGAAAGATGCTCCAAATCATACATAATTAAGGAATTGCAAATTAAACAACACTGGGATAACACCACATACCTATTAGAATGGCCACACCCAGAACACTGACAACACCAAATTCTGGCAAGGATGTGGAACAGTAGCAACTCTTATTCATTGCTGGTGGGAATAAAAAATTGTACAGCCACTTTGAAGACAGTTCGATGGTTTCTTACAAAACTAAACATACTTTTACCATATGATTCAGCAATCATGCTCCTTGGTATTTACTAAAAGGAGTTGAAAACTCATATCAACACAAAAACCTGCATATAGGTGTTTATAGTAACTTTATTCATAATTATAAAAACCCAGAAGCAACTAAGATATATGGATAAATGGATAAACTGTGGTATATCCAGACAATGGAATATTATTCAGTACTAAAAAGGAAATGACCTATCAAGCCATTAAAAGACATGGAGGAAACTTAAATGCATATTACTAGGAGAAAGGACCAATCTGAAAAGGCTATATACTGTATGGTTCTACCTAGATGATATTCTAGGAAAGGCAAAACTATGGAGCCAGTGAAAGGATCAGCGGCTGCTGCACAGAGAGGGTAGGGAAGAGCACAGAGGATTTTTAGGACAGTGAAATATTCTGCATGATTTTATAATATAATAGCAGATATATGTCATTATACATTTGTCCAAACCCACAGAATATATAATATCAAGAGTGAACCCTAAGGTAAACTATGGTCTCTGGGTGATAATAATATGTCAATATAGATTGTAACAATTGTACCACTCTGGTGTGAGATATTGATAGTAGGGGAGGGGAAAAAAATCTGTAAAATTCTAAAAGAATAAAATGTTCTATGCAAATAATAAAAAACAACTGAAAATAAGAAAATAGTCAATAAATGTAAATGAAAAACAGTAGTAAAAAATGCTATTGTGGTTCTATTTTAGGCTTTTGGATTGTGAAATATCACCCCAAATATCTGATGTCTGGTTGCCATGAGAACAGATCAGGAGCCCCAGAACCAGTATTGGAGACACTGAAGTTCAGAGAGGTCCTTCAGCAGACCATCCGCAGGGATGTCACTTGGTCCCACCCTGGTAAACAAGCAGGTACTGTTCATTTTTAGCAGTTGGACTACAAGTAAACATCTCTCCCCATATAGTCGTTTTACTATTGCTTTGGAATTTGGGAGGCCATTACTTCTGTTGTAATAAAACAGCAGCTCAGCAAGAGACAGACAATATCATTTTAAAGTGCAACCACATTTAGGGTGTTTAATGAAAACTGCCCTCTACATTCGACCTTCACCTAGCATTTTCTTATCAACACTAGAAACCTGGCTCATTAATTAAAGCTGCCCTTGGACTGAGCTGCATCCAAAATGATGATTGGCTGGAGAAAAACATAAAAAGTCCCAGTGAGGTAGAAAAATGTTTGGAAGGACTTCTAAGTAAAATAGCATATGTGCATCTGGTCTATTGAGGATTCTGGGGCCCCAGGCTGGCCCCTAAGGACTCAGATTCTTATTTTCACATAGGACCTTAATTATAATACTCTGATGTCTAAATTTCCTGGGAATACAGAACAGATTCCATATTCTCAAGTGAAGCAGATGTGAAAGTATCACAGTATGGATGGCAATGTTATAATAATATTTCAAGTTCATGGAGCATTTTGTTGTTTAGAAATGATGGATAATCTGGGCTTGGAGATCAAGGTCATACAACTAACTGATTAGTTGTGAAATCACATTTTGAACCCAGGTTTGTGCGACCTGATAATATGTATTAAGCACTTAGCACAATACTGACATTTATTAAGGGCTCAAAATAAAAAGTGTCTGTTGGTGATAGGTATGATGAAAAATCATCATTGAAATTCTGAAAAGTTTCTGTCCAGCATGTGATGGCAAATGAAAATGAATCTGTTGGTACTGTCTGTTACTAAAATGTGGGAAATAAAAATCATATTCTCCTAATCAACACTTGGTGGGTTTTTTTCACGAATGAGATGAGTTGATAAGAGGTTCCACAGGCCTATTCCCGTCCTGTATCCCTGATGAAATCCCTTCTCTTCCTAACATTCTAATTTGCTCCCTGTGAGTTCTCCTAACTTAGGGTTTGTGGAAACTTGATACTTGGCAGTTGGGTAAAGCTTAATGTTTAAGTGAAGGAAAATGAGTGGGGCCCCAGCATCCAACTAGCTTTTGGTGACACTGTTCTGAGAGGTTTCGCTCAAGTGCATCTCGAAAGCACTTTTTTCCCCCTCAGATATCATCTGCAGGTTATTTCCGCCTTTGCAGGAGGCTTTAATTGCATTTTTCTCTGGAAATGTCTAATCAGGCTATGAATACAGTATAATTACCGCACAGGAAGGAAGCTAAACATGTGACTGCTGGTGTTAGAGGGAGAACTGGAGAGACCTGGAAAGGTAGGCTTTCCCCAGACAGGTAGCCAGCCCGGGGACCCAAGGCCTGCCTGAGCAAGGAGTGCGGCAGATAAGGAATGAGGAGGAGGCCCAGAACAGCAGAGATCGTGACACCCCATGTGTGTGCTGGTGGGGAGGCAGCAGTGAGACATGGTTTTAGCAGTTTCACAGAGGTGCCCTCATAAAGCATGTGGTGTTTGAGTCTGGATACAAATCAAGAAGTTGATTGTAAGAATTGAAAGAGACAGGTCTTCTGTGTTAAGACTGAAGTTGGCACATATAGACCAAATCAGTTCTTGCTACTGAACACTGCCACAGACTTTGCTCTGGTTCGACTTTCCTCAAATGGTGGCTGTCAGCTGTGAAATAAGATAAAAACTCCCTAGCATCCAAACCATGGTGACTCCCTCATACTATTGACTTTTACCTATATGGCTTTTACTATCTTTCGGTCAACAAAATCTCTATACAATAAACAGGCTTGTTTTTCTTTAAAAAAAAAAGTTTTATTGAAATATAACTTACATACCATACAAATAATTCATTTAAAGAGTGTAGTCCAGTGATTTTTAGTGTATTCATTGTTGTGCAAAGTCACCACTATCTGATTCTGGAACATTTTTTTCATCATTCCAGAAAGAAAATCTATACCATCGAAAGTTATTTCCCATTTCCCTAACATCTCCCACCTTACCCTAGGCAACTACAAACCTGAATTCTGTTTTTGTAAGTTTGTCGTATTCTGGACATTTCTTATAAATGGAATCATGTGATATGTGGCCTTTTGTGTCTAGCATCTTTCACTTAGTATTAGATTTTCAAGGTTTATGTTGTACTTCATTTCTTTTTATTGCAGAATAGTATTTCATTGAATAGATAATGCAACATTTTTTAATGCATTTATCAGTTGATGGACATTTGCTTTGTTACCCTTTGTTGGTTATGATGAATAATTTTGTTATTTACATTTGTGTGAAAGTTTTTGTATGGGTGTATGTTTCCATTTCTCTTGGATCTACCCAGGAGTGGAATTGCTGAGTCATGTGGTAACCCTATCTTAAACCTTTTAAGGAACTGCTGGACTTTTTCCCCAATAGCTGCACCATATTACATTCTTACTAGCAGTATATGATGGTTCCAATTTCTCCACATTCTTGCCAACATTTCTTATAATCTGCCTTCTTGGTTGTAACTATCCAAATGGATGTGAAGTGGTATCTCATTGTTGTTTCCCTGTTGATTTGCAATTGACTGTATTTGATTTTCATTTACTAGTGATTAGTGATGAGCATCTTTTCATGTGCCTATAGGCCTGTTGTGTATTTTCTTGGGAGAATGTCTATTGAAATTTTTTGCCAATTTTTTTAATTGAGTAATTTGTCTATTTATCATTGAGTTATAAGAGTTTTTTGCATATTCTGGATACAATGCTTATTAGATATATGATTTGAAAATATTTTCTCCCATTTTGTGGGTTGTCTTTTGACCTTTTTCATGGTGTCTTCTGCAGCACATGATTTTGAAATTTGATGAAATCAAATGTATCTATTTTTTCTTTTGTTGTTATTGCTTGGGTTCATATCTAAGAAAGTATTACCTAAGGCAAGGTCATGAAGATTTATACCTATGTTTTCTTCTAAGCCTCTTATTCTAAGAACTTTCAGTTCTTACAGGTGGACTTTGATATATTTTCAGTTGATTCTTTGATGTGGTATGAGGTAGGGATCCAGTTTCATTCTTTTGAGTGTGAATTTCTGGTTGTCTCAGTACCATTTGTTTTAAAAGACTATCCTTTCCCCATTGAATGATTTTGACACTGCTGTCAAAAATCAGTTGACTATAGATGTGTGGGTTTATTTTTGATTCCATTCATCTGTATGTCTGTCTTTATGCTAGCATCCCACTGTTTTCACTATTGCAGCTTTGTGGTAACTTTTGAAATCAGGAAGTATGAGTACTCCCACTTGTTTTCCTTTTCCAAGATTGCTTTAGCTATTCTTTCATTTCTGTATGAATTTTAGGAAGGGCTTAGCATTCCTTCAAAGAAGCCAACTAGGATTTAGTTGAATTTATAGATCAATTTGGGGTATATTATCCTCTTAACAATAATAACTTTCAATCCCTGGACATAAGATGTTTTTCTACTTCTGTGGTTCTTACATTTTTTAAATAATATTTCGTAGTTTTCAGAGTATACATTCTGTACCTCTTTTGTTAAACTTACTCCTAAGTATTTTATTCTTTTTGATATTACTATAAATAGCATTGTTTTATCAATATTATTTCAATTTGTTTATTGTGACTGTATAGAAATGCAATTGATTTTTGTATGTAGGTCCTATATCCTGCAATCTTGCTAAACTCATTTAGTTCTAATATTTTTTTATGGATTCCTCAAGATTCATTATATCATGTTATCTGTCAAAGGAGATAGTTTTACTTTTTTCTTTCCGATCTGGATATGTTTTACTTAATTTTCTTGCCCAGTTTCCCTGGCTAGAAACTCCAGTACAGTGTTGAATAGAAGTGGCAAGAGCAGGCATCTTTGTCTTGTTTTTGATTTTAGGGAGAAAGTATTCAGTTATTTGTATGTAGTGCCATTTTCTAATGTAATGCCATTAAGTACGATGTTAGCTGTGAGCTTTTTGTAGATGCCCTTTAATGGGTAGAGAAAGTCCCCTTCCATTCCCAGTTTGTTGAGAGTTTTTATCATAAAGAGGTGTTGGGTTTTCTCAAATGCTTTTTATGCAACTATTGAGACCATGAAGTGATTTTTTGTACTTTATTCTACTAATGTGGTGTATTACATTACTTGAATTTTGGATGCGTCTTTCTATGTTGATGGAATGTGAAAAGTGTGGAGAAATCAATGGTGGCAGGTTAATGGCATTTTCTAGAAGAGTCTTGTGTGATTAGTATAGATATCATCTCTTAGAAGATTGTTGTTGAGCAGATACTGTCCATCAAAGTTTGAGAAAACATTTCTTTAAAAATAAAATGCATACTACACAGAGGAGATTCTTTTCTTTGGGGACTCTTTTCTAGTTAGGTCACTTGTAGCCAGAGCTTGAATTTAATTCAGTTAAGAAATGCTCTAGCCCTCCTATCACTTTCCCTTTTATTTTTGCCAAGGTTTAAAAAACATAAAGGTGGTGTTGACATGGATCTGGGCACATATTTCTACAATTCACTCCCGCTGTTGTAAAATATAGACATTAACACAAAACCCTAGTTCAAACGTTCTTACGGCATGTATATCCATTCATTTATTTTGTTTGGTCATTTAATTATCCATTAGTCATTTAACAAATGTTTATTGAATTCCCCTTATTTGGAAATTTAGTAACTCTTCCCATGTCTAATTGCAATTTCCACTTCCTGCTTCTAAGGCAGTTAACATACAGAATTAAAACTGTGTAACTGACTGTGATCTATGATAACACAAGAATTGTGCAATTCATTTTGTCCCCAGATTTCAATGCAGTATGATGCAGTCTGACACACAATAGGTGTTCAAAGATGTTTGTGAAAATGAATGAACAAATGAATGGGTAAATTAAAGAAAGCAAAGAAAAAGGTGTGATCCTATGGAACATGCAGACATTCTTCATGGACTCAGAGGGATTTTACTTCAATCTGGGAAATGAGATGGTGAGTAAAATAGCTCACATTGCCGTTTGCCTATCCATCAGCCATCTGCCCTTCTTCCTTGCTAATAGAATTCTAATTTTGTTTTCAGGTAGTGAGTGGCAATCTCTTGATTTCCAGAAAGGCTGATATGTTCCTTAAGAATGAATCATGATTGGCCTTTTCCAGTCATGGCAACCCCACTTCTCTTTGCTGGTGATTGATCCAGCAGTAAACATGTGATCCAGTTTGAGTCAAGAAAGCATGAATGAAGTCTTTTGGGATGTTAACTCTTTCCATCTGAAGATAAAAACTTTTTGACTCATGTTGTTTCTCTATTGCTTGGAGGGTCTACCCTGTGCCAGGAGCTACTCTGAACTCTTGTGAATACAGTGGTGAAAGAGACCCAGCTCTCAGCCCTCATAGAGATTACATCTTAGTAGCAGAGACAGAAAATAAACCACATACATAAATTACCACCCACATAATAATGTGGTCATACAGTATGAGAGGAAGTAAATTAACATTAATTGCAGAGAGCTGGAATGGAAGGAAAAGGAACTTTTAAAGCCAAGACCAGAAAAAATCTGGGGAAACAGTACTCCATCAAGTAAAGAGCTCATTCTAGAAGCAAAGATGACCAGTGTAGGTGAAATATGGAGATGGAGGGTGGGAGTGGGAAGGTGGTAGGGTATGAAGTAGGAAAATGGGCAAGAACAGATGATGTAAGGTGTCATCTTGCCCAAGGGTTTCAGCCCTATGCAAGTTCACTGTGGATTCAGTGAGACTGAGAAATGACAATGGAATATTCTTGGGGGTAAAAGGGTTTATACCAGGCTTTATTCTCCCAATGGTAGGTCCAGCGCTAGGGTTACATCTGCACCCAGTGGTCTACAGGTCTGTAATCCACCTCCATCTCTGCCTCCAGCCTAGTGTACTGGGTGAAGCTCTTTATATAGTGACTCAGTCAATAATAGCTCATTTCCTATGGATGTGGAAGCAGTAGCCTAGCAGGAGGCCAATTACATCATCAAGTAGTTTAGGGTCAGGTGAGGATCCTGGTGTCAAAGGCCATTACAAAGACTTTGGGTTTTATTCTCAAAATGTGATGGAACCACTGGAGAGTTTTAACCTAGGAATGTATTTCTAGAAAAAGGATAATACAAATTAAGCTTTGATTAGTTAACATGAAATTTGAAGGCCTTGAGTTGAATGATATTAATCTAAGAAGGAAAGACCTAATTTACTAGCAATCCTTGTTCTAGACTCGCTTATTTATTTACTTACTTAATGGCATTTTCTATTAATCTTAATTGATAATTTGGGTATTTAAAAATGTTTGGTATATTTTTCATGGTAATAGTATTAAATTAAAGCTACTTATAGACTTCTTATAGACTCCTCCAGAGTTGACAGGTTTTGGCAATGTACTGGATATGGAGAATAAAGCGGAAAGTAATGTGGAGACCACACTACACTTTCATGTTTGGCCTCTCTGATGGTGTATCCTCTGATTTTACTGCTCTTAAACTTTTCTCAGTTTTTGTCCCCTGAACAGTGAGTTTTTTAAGGCAAAGATCTGTACCTTTCTAGTACTCCCTCAAAGCCTATCACAATGCCTCGTAAAAGGAAATGTCCATAAATTTAGTTGATTGATCAATAGTCAAGAGTACATTATTGGAGTTCTTAGATCATGCAATACAGCCTCCATGTCTGTCTCTCTCTTTCTCTTTCTTTTGCCTCTGCTTCTCTCTGAATGAAAGAAGTGCACTAATTACCATAGCTAGTTTTCCCAAATGGTAAAAACATGGCTACCAAGAGCTTCTGGTCTGAGAGTCACCAAGCATCTGTCTTTTTTGATCCCAAGTTTAAAAGCACACAAAGAGTTCTGAGGCCTTTGGGTTAGATGCCTGCCCTTGGCCCAATCACCATAGTTAGGGGAATGTGACCTACTTTATGCCTTGTGCCTTCCATGCCCCCGACCGAAGAGAAATAGGGTCTATATCAAGGTGAAATTTGAAACTGAACCAGCGGGTTGGCATCATGGGTGATCATTTGGAATGGAACAAATATTAGCTGTCCACCTTGCCTCTCTGGAGTTCCCCAGCCATATATCGAACTTCACTCTACATCTCCCTTGAATGTTTATGACAAACTCAATGTCTTTTCCTCATACTATCCCCAAACCTGATCCTTCATGGTACATGGCCCTGCCATTACCTAGCTGTTCAAACCAGATACTTAAGAATTATCCTCCCTGCTTACACCTTTATACACTTTGAGCCAGGGTATAACATTTTGCCCCATTTCTGCTGCCAGCACCTCATTGTAGCTGACATAGTATTTCTCCTTAAGTGGTTACTCTACTGGTCTCCTGGATATCTATCTCCAATCCATTCTCTGCACCTGTACTGTCTGTCCAATATGGTAGCCACTAGTCACATGTGGCTATTTAAATTTAAATTTACAATTTAACGTAAATATACTTAGAAGTTCAGTTCCTCAGTTGCACTAGCCATATTTCAAGATATCAACCAACAGCTATCATATTGAGGCTCCCATGAGATATTTAGCTGGAAATGTAGCAAGGGAAGTCTCAAATGCAGATGGAATGTTCAGAACTGTAACAGTACAGCAAAGTTTGCTTACCCAAGTTCACAAGGTACTCTGAAGACTCTTTCCTGCACTTCTGGTCTCATTAGTTCCTTCCAAAGCTACAACATACCACATTCTTCTTACCTTGAGGATTTCAGAAACACTTGGTCTACCCTTCCTCATCCTTCTACCACCAAGTTGGTGTTGGTCACTAAGGAGATAGTGAAGGTTCCTGTGGCCAGGATTCTCAGCTGGCCCTGGTCAGCTTGCTCACTATACACACGTGGGCAATATGTAGTTATTGACTCTATATAAGGAGCTCTGTCCAGTGTTCTGGGCTGTACAGCTGCAGGATAGCAGAGACTGGAGTGGTGGAAGCACCAAGGACAGAGCCTGAGATGGCTGTGGAGGCAGAGACCGGCTTGCTGCATGCAGACTCGCTCTGAGGTGAACAGGATTCTAGTGATTGACCTGCCACCATGGGAATAAATTTGGGTATAAACCCTTTTACCCCAAGAATGTTCCACTGTCACTTTTTTTGGTCTCATTGAATCCGTAATGAGCTTGTCCAGGGCTGAAACCCATTGGCTGAAACCCAGTCACTTTTTACTAGGTGACCAAACCAGTCCAGTTTGGGCACTTGAAGTCCAACATCCAACAAACTCCTCAGTCCTATGCAAGCAGAGCAGTTAGTCTATTTTTATTGTAGCTGCATATCACTTATCCTTTAGGTCTCAGTTTAAGCATCTTCCAGGGCCTTGCTACTCAAAATGTGGTCCCTGGACTACCACCTGAATCTTACTTAACCAATGCTATGGCTTAACACAATTCCAAGGTGATTCAGGTGAACATTAAAGTTCATCTGAAGCCGTCCTGAATTCTCAGACCATCATATACAACCGTTTTACCCATTAGGCTACAAACTTCACAAGGGCAGGGGCATATATGTCTTTGTTCTCAGTATGTCCTGAGCCTTGAGTAGTATAATGGGCAAAGTGTAGAGGTTTTAATAAATATTTTTTTTGGATGAATGAATGAAGAAACCCAGATTGTACAAGGTAGAAAAGCAGGTAGATTGTGGTAGGTGCTATTACTGTCCCACGCTATAACCCCACGACCCAGCTGAGTTTACCTGAACTTGCAGTCGACACGTCTCAGGACAGTCTCAGCTTCCCATGTCAAGTCCTGGGCTCCCTTTTCTGCCTGAGGGCCTTCTTCAAGGGTGTTTTTTCCAACCTTCACTGGACATCAGACTCCCTGGGTGGCTTATTAAAGTGCAGATTTCTGGGCTCCACCCTCAGATATCTGATGCCGTAGGTCTCAGAGGGGACTTGAGAATTTGCAGTTCTAACAAGTTACCATGCGATGCTGCTGCTGAGAGTCTGGGAGCCGCAGTTTAGGAACCACTGTTGAAAGTGAAGTAGCTCAGCTGCTCAAAGGAATAACCTGAGAATGTGGGGAATTAATGTCTCCTGGGAAGCCTCAGCCATTGGAGAACTGGTGTCATCGGCTAGGTGCTCTATCTTCCTGAACTTCCCGTGGTATGATTCTGGAGTATGTCCCACATGGTTTCCCAGAGGGTCCCCAATGGGACTGGCCACCAGCTCCTCACTGGTGTCCCATTTGTTGAAGTCTTGCCAGTGGGTTTCAGCCCCAGGCAAGTTCACTCTTGATTCAGTGAGACCAAAAAATGACAATGGAATGTTCTTGGGGTGAAAGGGTTTATACCGAACTTTATTCCCATGGTGGCAGGTCAAGCACTAGAATCCTGTCCACCTCAGAGTGCATCTACATGCAGCAAGCTGGTCTCTGCCTCTGGGCCTCCCTGCCCCTGCAGCCGTCTCAGTCTCTGTTCTTAATGCTGCCATCACTCCAGTCTCTGCTCTGCAGCTGTGCAGCCTGGAGCACTGGGTGGAGCTCTTTATATAGAGTCAGTAACAGTGTATTGCCTACATGTGTGCAGTGAGCCAGCCGACCAGGGTCAGGGGAGAATCCTGGCTATAGGTACTTTGATTTTCTCTACCGTTGACTCCTTTCTTCCCCATTCTCTCATTTGTGTTTAATGGGATCTCTTCACGTGTAAGTTATCTGCACCAAGTTCTTGTCTCAGGCTCTTCTAAAAGCGGAACCCAAAGTAAGTCACAGTCTTATATCCACATCATTCTGGGTCCCTTGACTCTAATCACTGATTTTCCGTGGTATGTTCCTACCCCCTGTCAGAGAGAGCTCAGAGAGGTTAAATCTACTTACCTGAGACAAAGGGAAATGAATATGTTCTCACAACTACTGCTTATTTCCCTTTTGTAGCATTCCTCAAAATTGTATTTTTAATTAGTTGTGTAATTATGTGTTTAATATCTATTTTTCACACTAGACTTTAGAGGCTAGGTCTTCCTTGTTCACTATAATCTTTCATGCCTAAAACCATACTTGGCAAATAGTGGGCTCTCACTGAACCTTTGGAATGAATGATCTAATGAACCAGTTCTTCGTACATCAGTTAACATAAATATCTCATATTTGTAAAACTGCTTACAAAGCACTTTACCATAGATTCTCATTTTGTTCTTCAGAACCATGAGAAGCAGAATAGACATTTTATTTAGTATTTTTCTAGAATTTATCAACTGGCTGTTATGTTCCAAGCTCTTTGCTGGGAGCTGGGATATAGAAGAACAGAGATAGTTCTTCTCAAACTTCAATGTGAATTCAAATCACCTGGGAATCTTGTTAAATGGAAAATAGTAACTCACTGTGTTTGGGATGGAATCTGTGATCCTGTGTTTGGAACAAGTTCTCAGGCAATGCTTGTGCTGCTGGTCTGGAAACTACACTTTGAGAAGAAGGTATCTAGGTTAGTGGTTCTCAACCTTGGCTGCACCTTGGAAGGCCCTGGAGAGCTTGAAAAATACTGATACCTGGGTCCTATATCCAGACACTCTGGTTTAATTGGCCTGGAATTGTTGAAAATTCTCCAGGTGACTCTAAGGTTCATCCAACTGGTTCATGCAGGTGGTTGTGAAACCTCAGTGTATATCAGACTTCCCTGGAGAGCTTGCTAAAACACATATTGTTAGGCCCATTCTCAGAGTGTCTGATTTGGTAAGTCTGAGGTAGGGCCTGAGAATTTGCATTTCTGTAAAATTCCCATGTGCTGCTCGTGTTACTGGTCTGGGGAAAACACACATTAAGAACCACTAGTCAAAGAGCAAGACAGACACACACACAGAAGAATTGCAGTAAACTGTGAGAATTTCAACAATAGAACTATATATGGAGGAAGCAAGAGAGAGGGACCCAGGTTAGGAAGGGCTCCCTAGAGGAGGTGATGTCAGAGTTGGGATTCGAAGGACAAGGAGCATGGGGTAGAGAGATAAAAGAAACTCTTTTAGTCAGAGAGAACATGCACAGAGGTACTCAGAGATGAAAGACAGGGTGCATTTTGGGAAAGCTGTGAAGTTTGATAGTGCAGAGAATAAAATCAGAACAAGGAAATTACTATGGGACACAAGATTTGATGAGTGGCATTGGACCAACCTGGGGGCCATTCTGTGATTCTCTTAACTTTGTTCTCAAAGCATTGGGGCACACAGGAAGAGGAGAACTAGGGTCACCTTGATAACAGCCTAAAAGAAAGTGGTGTGGGTGGGACTAAAAATGACAGCTGCGCCCAGAAGTAATTAGAACAGCTTAGGATACAGACACTGAAGGTGTAAACCTGGGCCGTGGGAGCCCATGTGAATTCACAGGGGTGGAGAGAAACCTAACATATCAAGGGAATTAAATTGATGGCATCTCCCACCTGATGTTGGAGTTGGGTAAGAGAATGTAGCCTCAATTAACTGAACTGATGGTAGCACTAAATAAACAAGGGGATAGATATTTAGGGGCAGGGTGGGGACAGAAATAGAGGACGAGGTTAAGATTTGTATGTGTTGGGGATATCTGGTAAGCTATTAGATATGCAGCTGTGTAGATCAGAAGGGAGGTCCAAGCAAGTGGTAATTTAAATAATGGGAGTGATCAGGTTGTGCACAGAAGGTGTACAGAGTTAAAAGAAGGCCCAGGGAGTAGTTAAAGCTATGTGCCAGATCTGCAACATTAAAAACTGGTGCATTAAAAAAATACCCCAAACCTTCAGGCTTAAAGGAACAATGATCATTTATTTTGCTTGCAGCCTTCCAGGGCATGGCTCATCTCTCTTCACATACTTTCAGGGGTAGGGGACAACCTGCCTGGAGAGAGAGGACCCACTTCCCAGATGGATCTGGGGAGTTTAAAAACACAGTGCATGTCTGTGGCTGGCAAGGTGGTGCTGTCTGTTGGTTGGGAGCTCAGCCAGGTGCTCAGTTCCCTTTCACCTGAGGCTTTCAATGGCTGCCAGGCTTCCTGCCAGTGTGGGGCTTGGTTTAAGAGAGAGCATCCTCCCCCCAGACAGGAGGAAACTGTGCGGCCCTTTATGACTCGCCTCAGATGGCATGGCCTTGCTCCTTGGCAGTCACAAGCTGAGGCCCCACTTCTTAGAGGGAGGAGAGTCAAAACCACACTATAAGAAGAACATGTGGGAAATTCATCCCATGCTCTTGGCTAGGAAGAATTAATATTGTCAAAATGGCCATCCTGCCTAAAGCAATCTACAGATTCAATGCAATCCCTATCAAAATACCTACAGCATTCTTCAATGAACTAGAGCAAATAGTTCTAAAATTCATATGGAACCACAAAAGACCTCAAACAGCCAAAGCACTCCTGAGAAGGAAGAATAAAGCAGGGAGAATTATGCTCCCTTACTTCAAGCTGTACTACAAGCCACAGTAATCAAGACAGTTTGGTACTGGCACAAGAAGAGACCCATAGACCAGTGGAACAGACTAAAGAGTCCAGATATAAACCCAAGCTTATATGGTCAATTAACATATGATAAAGGAGCCATGGATATACAATGGGGAAATGACAGCCTCTTCAACAGCTGGTGTTGGCAAAACTGGACAGCTACATGTAAGAGAATGAAACTGGATTATTGTCTAACCCCGTACACAAAAGTAAACTCAAAATGGATCAAAGACCTGAATGTAAGTCATGAAACCATAAAACTCTTAGAAAAAAACACAGGCAAAAATCTCTTGGACATAAACATGAGCAACATTTTCATGAACATATCTCCACAGACAAGGGAAACAAAAGCAAAAATGAACAAGTGGGACTATATCAAACTGAAAAGCTTCTGTACAGCAAAGGATACCATCAGTAGAACAAAAAGACATTCTACAGTATGGGAGAATATATTCATAAATGACAGATCTGATAAAGGGTTGACATCCAAAATACATAAAGAGCTCATGCATCTCAACAAACAAAAAGCAAATAATCCAATTAAAAAAATGGACACAGGATCTGAATAGACACTTCTCCAAAGAAGAAATTCAGATGGCCAACAAACACATGAAAAGATGCTCCACATGGCTATTCATCAGAGAAATGCAAATTAAAACCACAATGAGATATCACCTCACACCAGTTAGGATGGCCACCATCCAAAAGACAAACAACAACAAATGTTGGCGAGGATGTGGAAAAAGGGGAACCCTCCTACACTGCTGGTGGGAATGTAAACTAATTCAACCACTGTGGAAAGCAGTATGGAGGTTCCTCAAATAGAAATACCATTTGACCCAGGAATTCCACTCTTAGGAATTTACCCTAAGAATGCAGCAGCCAGTTTGAAAAAGACCTATGTACTCCTATGTTTATTGCAGCACTATTTACAGTAGCCAAGAAATGGAAGCAACCTAAGTGTCCATCAGTAGATGAATGGATAAAGAAGATGTGGTACATATACACAATGGAATATTATTCAGCCATAAGAAGAAAACAAATCCTACCATTTGCAACAACATGGATGGAGCTAGAGGGTATTATGCTCAGTGAAATAAGCCAGGCAGAGAAAGACAAGTATCCACTCATCTGTGGAGTATAACACAAAGAAAAAACTGAAGGAACAAAACAGCAGCAGACTCACAGAACCCAAGAATGGACTAACAGTTACCAAAGGGAAAGGGACTGGGGAGGAGGGAGGGATAAGGGGGAAAATGGGGCATTATGATTAGCAGACATAATGTAGCGGGGTAGGGACATAGGGAAGGCAATATATACAGAGAAGACAAGTAATGATTCTATAGCATCTTACTACGCTGATGGACAGTGACTGTAATGGGGTATATGGGGGGGACTTGATAATAGGGGGAGTCTAGTAACCATAATGTTGTAAATGTTGTTCAAGTAATTTGTACATTAACAATATCAAAAAAAAAAAAAGGAGAACATGTGGATGGGAGCTTATACTTGGCCATCTTTAGAAAACAGATCTGCCTTTTGGGTGAAGTCGGAGGGAGAGAATTGGCTCAGGTAGCCTGGCTGAAGTCTGGTGCTCTTTCCTCCATGCCTGGGCTACTGAAAGAGTGATTTGTAGAGCAGCAGCATCAGCACTAGCAAGGATTTGTCAGGAATGCAGACTCACAGACTTGGGGCCTGTCATCCAATCCAATGCGCAGGAGATGCGTACATGCAATAGATTTGAGAGTAATTTTCTACAACATGCTGGCTCCTCTGGCTGCTGGTGCCCAGGGCATCATCCCAGCTCTCAGGTGCTCACACCTCTTCTCCAAGTCTGCTACACTTATTGGGTCAAAACTGCCATCCACAGAGACACCTTAGGGGCAGTTGCAAGGTTTATGAAACCTTGTGCACATGCTTCCTCTCACATGCTAAATATTCACTGGCAGGGTCTTGGAGAGAGCATTTTCTAGAACATGGCAAACATCCTCTGACAGCCGGCTAGTCCCAGCTGACTGGCAGGCTGGCATCTGCAAAGAGAGAGCTGGTCAGTTGATTAATTCCCTGAGCAACAGTACAGCTGGGCTTTTGGGGAAACAGAACATACATGAAGCCCCTTCACAAGTCCCTTAACTCTACATATGGGCCAGGACATGGGCCCTTAGGCCTTCGGCTCCTGGTAATAGATTAAAAAATAGCTTTAGTTGTCATTTGTCAATGTTCTGTACATGCCAGGGATACGGTAGTGGCTTTTTTGAAATAAAAAACAAAAACCCACAGCCTACGCTTTCTAGTGTATGAAGCCCAGACGTCAGTTATGGCCACATGCTCTACAGCCTGATGCCACCTCTGAACGCCTCAGCCTCTGTGATCACTTACTCGTCAAGGATGTTTGAGCTTCATGCTGTGCCAGACATGGGGATGCACCAGTAAAAGTCCCCCTCCCTGGATAGGACAGGGGTACAGGGAGATGCAAGAGCAGAAAGCCACACGTTAGGGTGAAGAATCACCTTGGCAGCCCCAGCCTTGCCAGCCCATGCCAAGCTGTGGCCTCAGGCTCTGCACTGGTGCTGCTATGAACAGCAGGGCTGGCAGAGTCAGGGGTTCAGTGTCTGGGCCTCTGAAATGAGGGCAGGCATGGCCAGCCCTTCCACCTCATCACAGAAATGAGGGAGAGGTGAGCATCTGCCAAAGGGATAGTCCCCTTGCTGGCCAGAGGCCAGGGCCTGTGCTGCTACATATTGGCAATTCACATTGCTGCAGTGCTTTGTACTTCAAAGTCCTTATATAGCAGGCAAAATGCCCCTGGCGCACCTGAGTAGCCTGGAACACCATGCACAGTTTTATGGACAAAGGGGTTCATGCTCCAAGACTCAGCCCAGCTCCTGATTCCAAGGGCTGGTCAGCTCTCTGCACCATTCACCTGACGCCTGCTATTCTGACTTTGATGTGTTCCTGTCAACTTGGGGCCTTGCTGCAAAACATGCTCTGCTGCAGCAAGATTCTGGCATGGGGTTAGATATTTAGCATTTCTAGCAAGTTTCATGGGATGCTGATGCTCTTTGCCCAATGACCATACTTTGGATAACAAGGGATTGCAAACCACTGTTTTTATAAATTAAGCTTACTGCACATAGCCATACCCTCTGATTCACATGCTGTCTATGGCTGCTTTCACACAACAAGGGCAAGGTTGATCAGTCAGGACAGACACTTTATGGGACACAAAGCCTAAAATATTTACCATCTGACCCTTCACAGAAAAGGTTTGCAGATTCCCACTCTGGAGTAGCCACCTGGTACTCAATCAAGGCTCTTTATTCAAATAATGTGGGAAATTTTCAAACACAGTGCCTGGGGATGACCCTCCGAGAGTTTGATTTCCTTGCTATGGGTGCAGCCTGGTCACTGGGATGTCAAAGGACTTTCAGGTAACATGTATGGGCTGCAGGCCTCAGGGGGTTAATTGGAGCATCATTTGGCATCCTTGTCTCCTTCCTTTATCTCCGCCCCAGTTCAACCATGTGACTTTCATTTTTAGATTTGGAATTTGCAGCTGATTTCTGCAGCTGCTTTGGGAACAGATTTTGAGCAGAAAGTTAGAATGCATGCGGAGTACTGTGGTTTCCCACCCCTCAACCCCCTCCCAGCACATTTATATGCAAATAGCCAAGAGCCTTGTTTTTGCAAGCACTAAAACTGAATCTGAATCTAGAGATATTTTCATGCTGCTTAACCTTCCCTAATTTTTACCTTTGCTTTGCAGGGCACATTTGTACCTTTCTTTTATGTTTCCTCTTGCATCCTCCAGCCCATGGTCAGCATTTGTTGCTCTTTATTAATCAGTGCAGTTTAAGTCTCATTTTCTTATGCTGTGTTTGCTGGGAGAGATTGGTATTTAGTGCTTCCCAATTTCCAAAGGAACGGGCACATCCTAACTTGTAGAAATAAAATAAAATTGCTTAAAAAAGAAACATCCCCAAAGCTGATTGCGGAGGTTAATACCTGTCCTAGGCTGGAGGGAATCTTAAGATACCACCTGGTCTTTTTCCTTTTTTGAGGGGCAGGGAGGGGTTTTGGAACCACAGCTACTTCCAGGGGGAAGACTCAGGTTGTTTTAGAGAAACATCTTTCCGAGTCTCAAAGTACGCTTCTTTCTTGATGGCATGGTCACATCCCCTTATTTCAACTTCATCTCTGAATCGACCCAGAAGAGGTTCTTTATGGGGCCGAGCACAGCAAGCAGATGCTCTAGGGGCGGCTGGCACAACTTCAGAAGAAAGGGGCCTTTTTTTTTGCCCCTTGGACAGAAGAAAACATTAAGGCAAAGCACCCTAAAGACCTAAGACCCAAAGTGGGGATTCTCTAAACCTAATTGTATTTTAGGATCATCTAGAGAGCTTTAAAAAGCACCTATATCCAGGTATGAGTCCCCAAGATGTTGATTTATGGGTCTAGGATAGTCACTGGGAAATAGTATTTTTTTTTCACATCTTATTTTGAAATAATTTAGACTTCCAAAAATGATGCAAGAAGTTAAAAACAATGACTATGTAGCCTTCGTCCAGCTTTCTCAAATGTTCACACTGTAGATAACTGCAGTACCATGATCAAAATCAGGAAATTAACACTGATGCATGCAATGAGGACTCTATATTCCTTACTCAAATTTTGCTATATCCCACTAGTGTCCTTTTCCATGATCTCACAATGCATTTAGTTGTATCTTCTTAGTCTCCTTTAATCTGGGATAGTTTCTCTGTCTTTATACCTGGGAAGAGTCTGGCCACTTATTCTGTAGAATGTCCCTTCATTTGGTGTTGAGCAGGGCTTGGTGAAAAAACTCCCTAGATGATTCTAATGTGCAGCTAAGATTGAGGCCCTAATCCATGGTGGCTGGGGACAGGGTCATCATACTTAGTAAACTACTTCTTATGAAGACTGGAAAAGACAGCAAGGGCCAACAGAGGTGTCTCTACCTTTGGTTTGTCTCTATTCAGATATTTCTCCTGGACCTATGTTCTTATTCTTTTTTTTTCCTGTTTCCTCTTCTATATCCAGGTCCCAAATCATAGTCTTCATTTGGTATCAGCCCAACTCCCTCACGGCAGATTGACAGTGATTCACTGTCAAAGTTGGATCCTCTCCCTCCTCTGCTTAATACTCTATGCATGTTCACCCATTTGCCTTCTGTGACAGGACCTGGCCTTTTCTCCAACTCCATCTCCTCCCCGCCAACCCCTACCCATACTGCTAGTCCTCAGAGGCTCGGCCAGCTTCCGGGTCCTTGCACTTGCTGTTCCCTCTCCCAGAGGCCCTTCTGTCAATGGCACATAGCTAGTGACCTCATTTCCTTCAGGTCTTTACCCTCTGGTTTCCCCCACTTTCCCACATAGTCTTCATATATCCCTCCCCTGTTCCATATGGAGGGGATCTGTGCCTGCTTTGTTCACCCCTTTGTCTCCAAAACCTAGAGTCATGGATGATACATAGCAGGAGCTAAATAAATATTTGTTGAATTAATGCATGGAATAATAATTAGATAAAGAACTTTAAAAACAGTTTGGTTATTGACTTAGAAGAGATCCCATTTATAACATTGAGCAAAATTATTTCAAGATCTATTTATTCCCCTTGACCAGTTGCCCAGCCTTCCATTGCATAGCTAGCCTTTCCCTTTCTAGCACCTTCCTTTTTTCCAGTTCACCTGTTTCTTCTGCACAAGGGAAGATGGCTCCTGAGATAAGTCCGCCAAAATTCCCTCTTTTTGACAGGGGTGGGGTGGGAACAGATTACAAAATACCCATACTTTCTTTTTTATTCTTGCCACAGTTACAAATTATAAAGGAAGTTTGGGTGCCCCATGTGATCCTGGCAAATCTTACTGCAGTGGCTTCCTAGAGTTAAATCCCTCTGCTGATGTCTGAGAAGAAGGAAGGAAATCAGATAGTCTCTTCTTATTAAATAAATAACCACCCTTACTTCTATGTGCCAGGAAATATGTGTGTGTGTGTGTTCATGTGCATGTGTATGCTTGTCTAAAATTTGCCTTTATTAAAATCCCAAGTGGTAAATAATTACCATAATTCTTTACAGATATGTGACAACTGAGGCTCAGAAAGTTTACTTTGGCTGATAAATGACAGGACTGAGATTGCAACCCAGGTGTTTTGATGTGCTAACTAGCATTCTTAATACTCTCCAATATTTGGATAGCTTCCTATAACCAAACACAAATAGGAAGGTGGAACCTTGCCAGCAATGCCGGATTTGGGTTGTTTTTGTAACTGAAATACAGACATTCTGATTTTTAGGAACTGAGAATTAGCTGCCTGGCTTAATTGTTATCCATGTCTGTTTATCCTTTCTCATCTTCACAGGTGCACACCTGCACTCATTTCTGCGCAGTGAACTGTGTTTTTTGCAGTGTGATCTGGAGGACTGTGGCACCTGGGAGTTAATAGAAAGGCAAAATTCTGGGTTCCCACTCGTGAGCTCATGAATGAAAAACTCTGGGTCTAGAACTCTGCTTTATCAAATCTCCAGGTGATCCTGATACCTGTCAACTTTGAGAATCCCTAGGTCACTGGTTAGGCTAGTAACCTCTAGCTCCTGACTTCCCATGTTCAAATCATAGCCATACTGTGCACTAGCTGTAGGGCCTTGAGAAAAACACTTAGCCTCTTGGTGCCTCAGTTTGACCTTCAAGTGGGGATAATAATGGTACTTACCTCATCATTGTCAGGATTAAATGAGCTAACATATATAATGTGAATTGAACAATGAATAATGTTATTTAACATTAGCTGTATATACTCTTTCTATATATATTTTACTTCCTGTTTGCCAACAAAACAATTTTTTTTTCCTGGCCGGCCCAGATCCTTTAAAGAGAACCCAGCATCTCTGATAAGATTGTGAAAGTCTTTGTCAGACTAGGCTAGTGAGTCTTGGCTGAGCCAGATGATGTGAGCACCTGGCATCAGGTGACATGGAACCAAAAGCCAGGAGACTGCATTTCAGTTCACTTCAGGAAGCAAACTCAAACTCAGGCAGTGGCAGTAGGAACATTTGGTAACTGAAGGCTGTACTCCTGCGTCTTTGGACTCCGTAGATAAAGTCCTGTGGACCAGCTCCATTGAGCCCTTCAGCACTTGTTTGCAACATGAATGATGATTACTCAAGGCACAGTGATATTTACCTAGTTATTGCCTCTGACTCACCATGCAGAACCAAATGACTCAGAAGAGATTGAAGGACTGGATGCCAAGACAGGCAGGAAAAGGCTTCAGAACAGAATATTTGGGAACTGATTGTTATTCAGATCACAGTCCAGCCTTGTCAAGAGGACAGGGATGAGCAGGAGTGTTGTTTTTCTCCGGAGCAGTTCAGAAAGCTGCATTTATAACAGATGTCCTCTCCCATTACTGTCTGAACTAAGCATGAGCCGATGAAATGGACTGGCTTATCCATTTTTCTGGGGATTTTGAGAGAGGAAGAATTGAAACATGAGGACTCCCTATAGGAGGGAAATGTGACAGCACTATTTTAAGGTTCATCTGGAACACTAAACAATGAGTAATAGCCAAGAACATTTGAAAAAGAAGAAGGGTAGGGACATCAAATATGCCTTAATAGACATCAGCATGTATTATAAAAGTATATTAATGAAAACAGAGAGGTACTAGAGAAACCAAAGAAAGATGTAGTCAAGAAGCTAGATCTTTGAATAGTGTAAAATAAGTGAATGTGAATGGAAGAAATTCAAGGCAATGGGATCTAATTATTTAATAATTGATGCTGGGAATATTTTTAAAGCTACTCAATCAAGTTACTGTCCATCAAATACCAAATACCAAAATAAATTCAAGGCACATTAAAGAGGAAGATGTAGAAATGGAAACACACATACAAAGGAAAAAAAATACAGGAAATATAATAATCTGGAACAATTCCCTATCTCTAGACAGGAAAAGATTTTTGAAACTCAAAAGCTGTACATTTTAGGATCTAGAAAAATCAGACATATATACCTCCTCTGGACCAGGTCTCAGGAGCAAATGGAAATGACAGTTACAGGGCAAGTGATAGAGTTCTAAAGGCTTACTCTACTATTTTCTTAACTTTCTATCCAAGACAATGCAGAACAATATTCATATTTTTTCCACCTCATTGGTAAGCCCTCTGCCCAGTACAGTATTATTTTGGCCATCTCAGGTGTCTAGACACTTTCTCAAGCTAGTATGGCTCATTTAGTCTCAAGGAGTGGAAATAGAGGGCTTGTTGTCAGTAAACAGCTATGTTCAAAGGAGGAAGTTATTCTGTAAGGCAGAAATAATGCTAGGTTATCATCAAACACATTTCATTTTCCTGCCGGGTACTTGGCAAACCTACACTTTGCAGAAGTTAGAATGGGGCCAGGTGACTGACTTGTGGCCATGAAATATGAGCACCAGTTGTGCAATCTCTCCTTTTCTTGGCCCATAATAACCTCCATCCTCTTTTCTTGTTCCATGGTGACCTCAGAGAAAACATGCCAAAGGTGACACGACCCAGGAAGAAGCGAGGGCACACCTATAAGAAAGCTGCTCAACTCTCAAAGGGCTGGGATGCAAGAGAAGTCCACCTTCACTATGTTAGATTATTGAGATGGTATGGCTTTCCCAGAGTAGCGTAGCCAGTCCTGCCAAAACATCCCCCATCATCACCTATTTTTGGATTAAAAGAAGGTTGATGGTAACATCAAAAACAAATCCTGGCCTGTTTGAAGAAGGATCAGTGAGCAGATTTACCACACTCCTTTTCTTTGCATTCAATAGGAAGTAGGCATTATTTATGAACCAGAGGGAGTTCTCAACAATAATTTTGCAAATATTATTAGTTATCCCATTGTTCTGATACTCTATTCTGTAACAGGGTGGAGAACTTCCTATTCACTGGCTTAATAGCCAGTTTCATTTTACCACTCCTTTAGATTTTTTTCCAAGAAAGAAAGAAAGAGTGAGAGGAAGGGAGGGAGGGAAGAAGGAAAAAAGAGAGAAAAAGAACAGTCAGGTGGTCAGCACTCTCATGAAAGGGAATTTGCCAAGTGTTTCCCAAAACAAAGTATTAAACAGAATACCTCCATTCATTCAATAAATATTTAATGAGCACCTAATAAGCACCAGGTACTGCGCTGATGCTCAGGACTCTTTAGTGAACAAAACAGACAAAATCTCTGCTTATCTTTTCATCATAGAGCAAGGGGAGTGCTTCATAACTTTCTGTAAAATGAATTTAATGACTAAGTAAATTATATAGTATATTAGCAAGTGCCAAGTGACACAGAAAGTGAGAAGATACAGAGCCTGTGAGGAGGAGCAGAGCTGGGTGTTCTTTGCAGCTTTAGAGAGCTGGTCATGATAAATAAACCTCACAGGGAAATCTCTGAACAGACTGTACAGAGGTGAGCAGAATATATGTACTCTGAAGAAGAAGAAAATTCCAGAAAAGCTTGCATAAAGCCTTAAGTCATGAAACATGCCTGACATATTGAGGAGGCTGGCATGGCTGGAGTAGTGAAGCCCATGGTGAAGAATAGGAAGATATGAGCTCGCAGAAGTAATGGAGAGTGTGTGTGTGACATCACATGGGATCCTCAGGACATATTAAGCTTATTCTTTAATCTGAGAGAACTGGAGATCTATTCAACTACAAGAGTGAGACACCTAACTCAAACTTGCTTAAAAAGGGCATTTATTGGCTCACATAACTGAGTCAGAAAAAAGAGCTGCCAGAATCTCCAGGTTTACATGCTTGCTCACTGTGATCTGTGAGTTTCTCTTTCCCAGAAATCACATGAGACTTAGGGAAGACACTGATTGGTTCAGCTTTGGTCACATGGCCTCTCTAAACCAATCACTGAGGACTGAGAGATAAAGTTATGTGACTGGCCAGCCTGGATCCTATTGTCTGTCCCCTCTGGTGGAAGGGGTTGAAAAGTCATCTCCAGAAAATGCATAAAAGGAGTTTTCTACTAGGCAAAACATCATTGCCTGAAGAAGCAGGAATGGATGCTTAACTAGCAAAAATAATGAATGTCATCCACAAAAGTAATACAAGCCAGTACAAAGGGAAAGAGAAATTTGCATAGGAACATAAGAAGTCCATGTGTTAGAAAATAATGACTCAAAATTATGAAACAAAAGAAGAAAATTATATGCAGGAAATATGAAAGATAATACTCTCAAATATCAACAGTTCATAAAGATCAATAAAGAAATCAAAACCCCAATTGGCAGATGACCAAATAACATGAACAGATTAATTTCCCAATCAGGAAATACAAATAGCTGACACAAATCTACTCAACCTCATTAGTAAATGAAGAAATGCTAGTTAAAATAATAATGACAAACCATTATTCACACTGACACCTTTTAGTGTCAATATTTGTAGGACCCTCAAAGTCAGTGAGGATTCTACAAAATGGAATTCCTCATTTTCTGATTGCTAGCAGTATGGCTTTGCAAATTAGGTGAAAAAGCATCAAGTGTTCATGAACTCTAGTAGTCTTTTTCTGGAAATATGCCCTGATGAAGACAAAAATTTGTGACCCAAAGTGTTCATTGTAGTCTTATTTAAAATAGGGAAAACCATCAAATCACCAAAGTGTCACATAATAGGAAAGTGTAAATTTGAGCCGTATGATGAAATATTTTTAAGTGACTTAGGAAAATCCTTGATTGACAAGAAAATCTTGTGATACCATCAAGTGAAAAAGCAGTGTACTATAGGATTCAATTATGAAGATGCTATGAAATAAAAACAAATTGAAAATATTACCTGTGATCATTCCTAGGTTTTTGGCTATTTGTGCATATAATTTTGATAGACAGATAAAAAATAGACTTAATAGCCACACATAATTACTTTCAGACGCTTTTCAATATCTTTTTCTCAGTTCTGCCATGAATTTATTTTATGTGGCTGTTCTTCATGTTGTATCAATTTTGGTAATTTTTATTTTGAAAGTATCTCTAATTTCTTTGACTGCTATTGGTTATGTAAGTATGCATACAAATTAATTTAATTGCACTTAAAATTTCTATGTTGCTATCCTTTTAAAATTATTTGCAATAGTTGCCGAAGACTTAAAGATTTTCAAAGAACCAATAGATTAATTTTGACATTTTACTGTTTTAAAATTTTTCTTAACTCATTATACATATGTATTTTTTAGTTCTTATTTTCTTTGGGTGTTATTTTTCTTAAATCTAAATTTGAACACTTTTTTAAAAGTCTTCCTCTTTTTTTCCATGTAATTCTTTCCAAATTAAGTCATTTAAGACTAAATTTCCCTTTAAATATAGCTTTGACTTTATCTCACATTTTTGTAGTTAAGTGTTCTTATTTTTCTTATTTTCTAAATAGTTTATCATTTTATTCTTGATACCCTCCTTGACAAAATATTTAAGAGTAAGTTTTTAAATATTGTACTGACTTATTTTAACACTTAAATTTATTTGTTAATTGTTAGTTTTATTTGCATTATGATTAGAAAATATGGCCATTATTTAAGGGAGGGGGCACAAAAATTTAAGTGGCAAGAAACAGCTTCAGTGAGGAGTTTAAACATTGAATCTAACCTAATCTTTATCCCAAAATTAGCATTTTAAACTGGAAAAAAGTGAGATACCTTTAATTGACAGATCAAACTCGTTTCCCACATTTCTTCTAACTAGTTAGGCAGAGGCTTGGAAACAAGACAAGCTCAGTTATTGGGGAAAACAAGCTGTAATCTTCTGCACATCTGAATTTAGATATGAATATTTATCCATTCTCTGTAAACAATTACAAATTATTCTAAGTGTTCTAGAGTAGCAAATATGGCATTAGGTAGACAAACACAAGTTGTGGATGGGGGGAATCTACTTGAAATGGGGTAGTTGGAGAAGGTGAGATTTCAGGGATGACAAGGTATCAGCCGAGTGAGAATGGGCAGTAAGAGTTTTCAGGTTCTTGAGTGTGGAAAGAATATTTGTCCTGTTCTAGGAATAGACAGAAGGTCAGTGGGCCAGCAGCATTGTGAGCCCAGTTGAGAGGTACACGAGATGAAGTTGGAGAGACGGACCATGCAGATACTTGGACGTTTTATTTCAGTGCTTAGTATAGAGTAGGTTATACTGGGGTAACAAATGGTGCCCAAATCTCAAAATACCGGTTTGTATCTCATTCATGTCACCTTCTCCATGGGGCTGCCTGGAACTCAGCTCCAGGCCTTCGCTCTGGGTTCTGTGCTGACTGAGCCTGTCTGGGATGTTGCTGGTCATCGTGGTAGAGAGGGAAAAAGCATGTCTTCAAGGTTCTGCCTGAAGTGATGTGCCATTTCTGTCCACATATCGTCGGACAAAGCAAATTACATCAAGTCCAATTTCAGTGGGGCAAGGAAGGATACTGCACCCCCAGGGGAGGGAGGTATAGGTATGGTTTTCTCCTTGTAAGTCTATATCTTTTCAGGAGATAAGAGTTGCACCTTCTTTCTTCTTTATTCATAGATCCTCCCTGGTTATTATCAGAGAAACAATTACCTAAAAAGATGTATGCTGTATCAGTATTTTGTGTGTTCATGTTTTAAGAAACTCAAATCTTCCACTTCTCTAGATTTTATAAAACAATTTTTTTTTCTCATGGGTCCTTAATATAGGGGTACAATTTAAATTAAAATTTAATTCCAATTTTGGCAGAAAGGATTCATAGTTACTACTCAATTGCAATGATCGTTTACTTTTTTAGTAGTCTCTAGCTCAAGAAAAGGCCATTTGCCTACAGTACCAAATAGCAGAATCTAACACTAGTAATTTACCAAGTGCTTTTTCCAAATGGGAAAGTATTGTATCTTAGCACTTTATTCATGTATAAATTTGTAAGAGAAGTCCTGAATGTATTAGTATTTCCATTTTCCAAACCAAGAAATGGAGGCACTTTGTTTCTGAAAACCCCACATCCTGACAAGAGCAAAATAAATAGGTATTGTTATCCCTTTAGTTCTGAAAACCACCTGTAAAGTTTAGCAACGTTTAGCGACACCTTTGATTGATATAAGGCAAAGGGGCAGAAGTGTTGAGGGAAAAACATATGAAAGTCAGGCAGAAACAAAGTTAGATGTATGTAAAAAACTACAGCTGGTAATGGTAGAATCATACCAAATGATCTTTACTGTCACTCTGAAGTATTTGTGTTGAGGTTGCCCATTGTAGCATAAGGCTATCTTGCCTATGATTTTTTTCTCATCAAACCTTGTTTATTACTGAAAGAAGGCTCTTCTGGTATGACAGTTTAAAAAACTGTATTCTCCCTAACTATTAAGTCTTTGGCATTGTTGGATAAAGAAATTGACTGCTTTTTTCATTGTCTTCTACACAGTAAACCTGATGGCACCTCTTCTATAGAAGACGGAGGGAATTAAATTTGATGGAATATAGATTTCCATTTTCAAAAGACCACTGAGTTTTTCCCATAGTGATTTTTTCCCATAGTGATTTTGACTTACTGCCAAACTCTTGACAATTGTGTAATTCAATCATAATTCCATCAACAATAGACTGAGGATCATTGCCGTGGTGATCACACAGCCAGCACAGTGACTGGCTCATAAAGATGCGCAGAATGAATTCCAGCAATGGATGATGGGTCCCAAAGGATGAACCAATGTTCGTGGAACCATTGGTTTCATCTCAACAACTTTTATCTTGCACCTTAAAGACTGTTGCTAGAATAATTAGCTACCTAGTTTTCAGATAAAAAGTATACATTGGGATTTGTCTCCATACAAACTACGCTGTAGTTTAATCTTGGAAAACATGATCAAACCATTGACTAGTCTTAGTAAGGGAAGACTATTGGTAAATTGAAGTTGACATATAAAAATAATTTTAAATACACATATTGCAACTAAATATATGGTAGTAAATGAACACTTTGGGTTATTAATTGCTCATGGCTAAGGAACAAATTTCACAGAACACAGATAATTCTACCTTATACTGTCAAACAAATTTTATTTGTATTCTGATCTAACAAATATAGTATGAAGGCAACAGTTGTTTAAGTTTCTTAGTGTATGGCACAGATGAAAAGAAACAAACAGATTTAGAAGCAGCCCAGCAATTAAATGCTGGTTTAACAAAAGAGGCACATATTATTCTATTTAGCATCTTATACCAGATATCAGGAGACAATTTTTTCCCCTTGCAAGCAACAGACTACATTTATTTGCATTAAGTAGAAATGTATCTTGATCAAGAAAATTACTTTTTTTTTCTGTTTTTCCTTTATATCACAAATGTCAGGGTAAGGCAAATCCTTAATGAGTCATATGATAAAAACCCAATTCCCCAAGAAAATATAGTGAACATATTCTGCTAATGGTTATTTTTCAAAGCAAAGCTGACATGCACCACAAACAGAAAAATGTCACTTCAAATCAAGTGCATTGAGCAGAACTGTATTAATTCACAAAGAGGCTTTTCAGTATCTCATAGAAAGATTTACAATTAGCTGCGGTGACTAATATGTGACCCACTATCACAGACAGTGTTTTGGATGCCTCCTTTGTATGCTTTTATGAAAGAAGGCTTGTCCATCATCTGAATAGCTACCAGCTAGAGGAAAAGCCCCCAGTCTCTCCTAGAAGTACCTTTTAAATTAGAGCTACACGTTTCCTCTGCTATCCAAAAGCAGAGCGTTCCTATGAAATCTTTCATAAGCTGAAAGGGCATGAAGCAAAGAAGCAATTACCATTAATTTAAGTGGAAAAATTTTTGAGCATTCCTACACCCCAAAAATAGCCTCTCTTAAGCTCTTCTGGTACCTTAGAACACATCTTGCTAACCAATGCAAAAAATAAATCAAGAGAAACGCAGATGCTCACAGACACACTTCAAAGCCATGGTGGCTTGATGCTCAAACATGGAGTGTGGTTCCTGGGAAAGGAACTTGGTGGGGTCACTCTCACTGTTTGGGGAGCCCCCCACTTCTATGACAGCTCACTGCAAAACAAATGCTGAATGCTGGTTTTGCTTATCACCTTCTTCCATAAAAGCAAAAATCCTCTTCCGATTTCTTTCAGGTAACAACAACAGGTACTAATGAAGGTCTTTTGGAAAAGCAAAGTGGCATAACATGGACTTTCAAAAAGCAGTGGACACCTGCATCATGTTGAAAGCCTACTTTGACCTTCTGCTTGCAAAAAAAGACTAATTTGGGAGTATTTTCCCCCCCTCCCTCCTGTAACCCCTCATGCCACACAGCCTGGCTAAAGGTGGATGGAAATTGACATCCAGAATTCATGTTCAGGGTAATCAACCAGCCTTTTAAATTTTCCAGTGTACAGCCTGTGCAATGACATCACTGGCTAGATAAACGTTTCCTGTGTTGAGGTGTCTTTGATCTGGCCAATCATTACATTTTTTAACATTTTACTATTGAAATGGGAATTAACTTCGGTATTTGTTTTAAAGCATAAAATCTCATAGCCAAATAGCAACCAAAAGGCATAATGAGGCAAAAATAAAAACACAATCTAATCACAAAATTAAATTCAGGAGTAGCGCTGATGATATTTACTCCTCATTTGCTTTGGATACGAAGCTTGCTTTCTCTTTCTGCAGTTTCAGGCAGAGACCTCCCTCCTGTTCCTACCCCACCCGCATTTAAAATAAAGGGATAACATGTCTCTCACTGATGATAAAGAAAACACCAGGACTGAAATAATTTCAAATTCCTACTGCTCCTAGCAGGCACATTAGATCTCTTTCATCTTTGTCCATTAAAAATATCTCCATCCCCCTTGTCTCCCTCATGTTGTTTACAACTGTATTCATTGCTGGGCGCGAGTGGCGCTAACATTTGGGAGTCACAGAAAATGTGCTCCAGGCAAGTCGTGTTTATCAAGTGCTTCACAAGAATGATGGTGACTTTCAATTAAGTCATAAAAAATGACACAAAATAGAGAAACTATCTGTATTTGTATGGCATAATTCCTTGGATTATTTAAAATGAGACTTTTCCTTGTTTTTCTAGAAAGTAGTGTCTCAGGGCAGTAGAGGATGAGTAAGTTTCCATATGACAGAAGAAGAAGTGGCCATGTTCCAAAATCACAAGGTCAAATAAATATCATGGCTGCTAGGTTGGTGATCAGCTTTAAAGAGAAAAAAGTTCAGGATGTTAAAATACATTGCATATTTAGAAGTACAACTTGCTAATTATTTCAATATACCAAATAAGCCATCCATAGGGGCAACAAATTCCGAAAGCCAAAACAAAGTTCATAGGAGGATAAGAAAGTGTATTTTCCATGAAGGAAAGAATAAAACTTAAGAACTCCATGAAATATTTAGAAAGCAGAATATCCTTTTGTTTTCAGAATACTCAGTTTGTCCCATTCCTTTTTCTCTTTCTACTAATAAAAAATATATAAATAACTTACAGTTCTAAATCCTTTATAAGAAAGATGGATTTAAGAAGATATGCAAAAAATGATATCAATTTCCACAGAAAAAAGAAAAAAGACTGGCCTGAGAACCCAGGGAGGCTGTGGGAAGGAGGCATCTGCCTACTGAGGGTCATTGTTTGTGTTGGCTCTGTGACGACTTCTGACTTTCTCCTGGGCCTTTCACCCCATGGGCCCACTGCACCACCGGTATTTTCACTGCTTTAAGACCATAATCAATGGTTTGCTGGGAGAGGGAACCAGCTATCAAATTAGTCATCAACTTGGCAGGAAATAAACCGGGAAGGCATTTAAAAGCAAACCAGGAAGCCAGAATTGCAAGCAAGACCTCTAACTGCCTCTAATTTCAAATGAGAATCTGCTCTGTGGGTCATCAAACCTTGGGTAAAGACAGGATGTTCTTTTATGAAAGGCATAAATAGAGAGATTTCAAGTGGAACTGTTAATATTCATAGGCATATGTTTGGATCCTGAATGCAACAGCCTCCTCTCAACTGAAACACCTAGAAAAGTTCCACCCCTTACAGTTGTGTTGCAGAGTCCCACGTCACTGGTGAGCTCCATGCTGAAGTGCACAGTAAAGACCTCATGAACCAGATGAGCTGTGCTCAGAGTCAGTGTCAGGCAGCACCGCCTCCCGGGCAGAAGAGCCCCCCACGGCTCCCAGGGCCTGGCCTCCTTGCTATGCCTTTGAGCTCTGCCCTGGCTTAAATTCTGCTTCCATGCCCCTCACAAACTGTGTGGAAAACAAAACTGTACCTTGAGAATCCCTAAATCAAATGTCATGTTCCATTCAACGTCCTGACCACTATCCAAGTGATTTCCAAGGGTTTTTCCATTTTTCTATCCCGCCTCCTTTGTCTGTGGAGTGTAAAGGTACTGGGCTTGATGACTCCTGAAATTTAGCCTGAGGTTTACCAGTCATCTTCCATCTCCTTCTTTGAAGATACCACTGGTATCGACCAGCTTTGTGAAATAACTGAGAAAGCAGACAGGGGCCAGGCTACGCATGTGAGTGGGACATATGTCACTGTGACCCTGGGGCCAAGTTGTGAGAAAAAGACAGAAGTTACTGGGATAGCATCTGAGAGATGCATTGACGGGGGTCCCCTCCCCAAATTAAAAGATACTTCTTTTTTTTTTTCTTTCTTTCTTTTTTTGCAGGTAAACAGAACAAAATGCAACTGGAGAAATTAAAGCAAAGGATTCACTGGCCTTCTGTGGGACTTGCCTACCCCCCACCCCCTACTCCACAGCACAGGGGGCTGTCTTCCACCCCCTAGGTCTGGGCGAGACCTGCGACACGGAGGACTGTCATTTGCTGCCAATTCTGTGTTCCTTTGCTTCATCTTGTGCCCCTGCTGAAGACAAGGAAAACAATTTGTTAGATTAAAGAGCAGGTGTCTTCATAGGTTTAGCAAGGGATATCTTAAAAAGATTTAAATGTTTTAATGTTCACTGTCAAGTAAGCCTAGGAATATCCTCTTTGACTATCAGGGCTTGGGATATCTAAACTTAATTGCTGGCACAGAGTGTCTTTAAAGAGCATACAGATCACTGTTTATAAGTGTGTGCCACATGGAAACCTTGCTTTGGTTGATGGGGACAATTAACCCAACTTTACAAAGCATTCTTTGAATAATCTTGAATTGATGTGTCCTCGCTGAGCCCATTCATCCACTCCAGTTTCCAGGGCTCAACATGTAAATACTAATTGCAATTTATATAATGCTGATTTGCAAAAGACACATGGTTATCCCACCACTTTGAGATCTTAGCTTATTAAGTATCTGCTGAGTTCTCCACTCATGAGAGAACCCTGAGAAGGTACCATGCCTTAGAAGAGCCTGCACTCTGTTTTTAGTTGAAAAAGATGAAGTATAATCCCCAGATGAGGAAATGTAAGTCTTAAGTATACTTGAATCTGTTTTGAACAATGCATACATTTAAGCCACACCACTGTGAAGATACAAAACATGCCTGATGTCCCAGAATATTCCCTTCCCAATTATTAACTCTACTCTTGCTGGAACCTACAATTGATCTGATTTCTATCACCATAAATTACTGCATCAGTACAAGGAAAAATTGGAGCAGATGATCTCTGAGCTAACTTTCTACTCTGTGTCCTCTGAATCTTTTTTTTAAACTCTTTAAAGTGTGTATATAAATTAAATATCATGCTTATTGTACACAATATTTAAAATATCCATCAGAATACAAGAGAAGAAGGATCCCGCATAATAACTTCTCTAGTTAATATTATGGGGTGTTTGCTTATAACATTTTTCTATACCTTTTGTATGTATATATGCAATCATAATTTCGATTTTAATAGTGAAAATTACAAACATGAAGAAAATTACAGACTGCAGTATAACATACGTAAAACTTACCAATTTCTAGAATCAGGGTGTTAATATGTTCACAATTCTTTGTGATTTTATTTTACTTTAAAAAATAAAACAGTACATATAGATTGAGGTATTTATAGACAAACTCACTTACCAACAAATTAAATTTCTCTTCCTTCCCAGAGATTACTAAATCCTAATATCAGTGTGAATCAACAACTTGCATGTTTTTATACTTCTGTACATGTAAACTTACAAACATATGCATAATGGAAAGTTTGTAGTATTACTTTGTATATTATAAAAGTGCATATAAATAGTAATTTTGTTTACCTACTTTTTAAATGGCTACAATTAATTATCATTTAAATGTATAGTCAATATATAGTTTGATTTGCCTTTGTGTTTACCATTTTTCTTGGCTTACAATTGCTTCCTGTAGCCAACTCCGTCCTCTGGGTTCAATTTCCTACTTACTTTTATGCATCTTCCAGTAGCTTTTAAAAAAAGGGTATTTGGATAGCAAACTTCTCTTTTTTACAAAAGGGGCAGATACCATTTTCTTAAAAGACAGTGAAATTAGTATATAACTATATTGACCACTACTTTTATCCACGTTGTGAAGACTCAGAATTATTCCATTATCTTCTCTCCTAAATTCTTGATGTTGAGAAGCCTGCTGTCTGTGTAGCTATTATTTCTTTGTAGGTTAAATGTTCTTTCTCTCTAATTGTTTTAATTGTTTTCTCTTTGTCTTTGGTGTTCTGCAGCACTTAGCTGTAAATTTAGTTTACATATGTCCTTTTTGTGACTTCTTCTTCTTAACTTAAAATTCATGACTTTTATCAATTTTGGTAAATCCTGAGTCATTATCTTTCAAATACTATCTACTATTTCTTTTTAGAACATTTTGATTATTCTCCTTCTATCCCCCATGTGTCATTTATATCACTACATACTCATTTGCTTCTTCCAAAAGGTTGTTAATTTTTCACATAAAGTTATATCTGCTTTTTATCTTTTTGTCATTTAAATGTATTTATTTTATAAAATATTCAAAATTTTCTACTCTCACAAGTTCTCATAGTACTAATCATACTATAATTTTACCCACTGGTTCTCATTCATGGTAGATAATTTCCTTGTGTGTTCTGTAAGTCTTGAAATGGTGAACTCTTCAGAAAACTTTTACTCACTGTAAGGATTCCAAGTAATAGTTTTACATTTCTGTTTGCTACCTATAAATGGGATAACATGGATTTATAATCAACTCTTACATTAATTTCTGTTTGTGCATTATTGTATGACTTCAGGTAAAATAAATTTGTGTTTCAAATTCATGGTCATTTGTGTTTTCTACTTATCATGGGAGTCTTTTTCTTTCCTCATGCAGCACCCTGGGCAGAAACAAGTCTCCTTGTTAGTTTCTTGAGCTGGGGGTCCCAGATTTATTTATATAGAGGTATCTGTTCCAACTCCTTACTTTTATTGACTGAGGGCCCAGGTGGACATTAAGATGCAAGTCTCTAGCCATAGATCCTGTCTCTTCATCAAAAACCAAATCCATACCCTTTGGGGCTGCTGCATCTTTAGGTCACCAGATTATTGCTTTGGTTCTCAAATTCCTCTCCATCTTTTGCATCTTTGATTTCACGTCAGTTGAGCTATGTTTTTTAAAAATACTTTTTGTTATAGTTTAATCTCTCATTTTGAGCACTTGTATTAGGAGCAGTACTGAATTATTCTACCTTCTCAGTTACCAATTGCTACATAACAAACCACCCCAAACTTTAGTGGCTAAAAACATTGTGATTCATTATTTCTCATAGTTCTGGAATCTACCCTGCACCTAGCTGGGCAGTTCATCTGCTCCAGGTTGTCTCCACTGGGGCCAAAATATCCAAAATGGCCTCTCAGTTTCTAGAATCTCTCTCTGTGTGGCCTTGCTTATTCTATAGCAGAGTTTGAGTTTCTTACAGGATGGCTGGATTCCAAGAGCAAGCATTCTAAGAATGCAAACATTTCTCTAATTCCAAAGGTTCAGATTCCATACTCATCCTTACATGCCCTCAAACACTTGTTGAAAAATTACTTTTACATTGACAGAGTGTTCTATTGATTTCTTGAATCACTCTCCTATTGTCTTATAATACTCTTTTTAATAATTATAAATTACACAACACTAAATATTCTTGCATTATGCCTTTGAACTCTGTGATTCTAATTCCATTTAGCCGTACTTAATTTCCTTGAAGGTGTGATGCACAGGATTAAAGCTTTCTTCTCCCTGTTGATCAGATGACCTCTACAAACCCAGCTATGTAAATATTTCTGTGGGAATCAGTGAAGTTCCTCCAGTCATACTGTTCTCTGTGATCCCTGTGATCAGAAACTCACTATTATTTAGGAAGAAGGATGGTGTCATCAAAGCATTTTATGCTGGGAGCATTTGAACTTCTGTTGATCTGCCAAATGATCCCATGCAAGTCATTTCTCCTTCCTAGAATTGAGTATACTTAATTTTGAACTTTAATTTTTGACAACTTTTCATTTGGGTAAAGGTATAAAGTCATGTTTATGGTCAAGGAAAATATTTTGACATTAACCAAGGTAAACTTTTACCCTAGTACTATATCTAGGTATTAATTGCAGAGGAAAATAATAGTGTCTGTAAGAAAATACCTCAACAAGTCTGTAGTTTGTTGGCAACGAAAGGGCAAAAGGTAAGGCAGCACTAGGGACCCTGCATTGAAATTGTTCAGGATCAGTTTCACTTCATTAATTTTTAATGGCAACTCCTCTACCATTTCATTTCTGCAGCTTAGCAGGATAATTTTAAATATAGGAACAAGGTTAAAAAAAAGAAATGTTCATAAGACCATGTTTGTAAGAGTATATTTTTTGGCAGTTCTATGCTATACATATATTACAGAAGTGCTGTTATATTTAGTTTTACATGATGTTCACGACCATGATGGAAAGGCAGTTGCCTACTTTCACCTGTTCTTGAACTTTATTCTGACATATACTGGAGCTCAAGGGTTTGGTGCAACATGGCCAGGGAGAGAGCATAGGGGCCTGCCAAGAAGATGAAGGGAGCGCGGACAGCGAGGTGCTGGGAATCCACAGTGTCAACACATTTGTGTCTTATTCTTGATGACTCACAATTCATTTATTTCACACAGTTAGTACTTTAAGCTGGGAATCAGAATAGTGAGCTTGACTCTTTCCCTCTAATTTCACTCACCAGCCCTCAATATATGGAAAATGGTTACAGACCCCTCATCATTCTAGATATACTTCAGCCTCTACTGAGAGAATTAGAATGTTGTTCCAAAAAATCTCCTAAACACAATCTGGCCCAGATTTTGTATTTTCCTCTGTGGTTCCTTGAGGCTCACTTAACTCAACAAACCTCGGTGCAGACACACAGGTCCACAGGTAGTAAGGAGAGGACATGAGTCAGCCTTCTTTCTGCCTGAACACACTCAAGTGCCTGTCCACAATTCTCCAGGGCAAAGATTTAGTGTTATACTTAAGAACAGATATACTAAACAACTCAGCAGGTAGCTTCTGGAAAAGCAATGCTTCAGTATCACCTTGGGGTTGGTGAAATAATTTGATCACCCCAGGGGACCAGGGGGTGAGATGGATGGAAAATTTCTTTGTGTCAAAGTTCATAAAATCAGGGTACTGCATGACAAGGATATGCTGTGGCTTATCTTTTACCCCTAAAAATGGTTAGCTTCTAGGGGCAATCCTTCCTCCTTATGCTGTGTTTTTTGGTATAAATATTTTTAAAGTTTAGCCTGAGCCATGCTGTGGGATTTGGTGGAGCTGAATGAAATCCAATATACCCTTTACAAACAGTTCCTACAGCTGGTTTAATCAATTGGAGATCCCACTACAGGGGCAACTTACCTATTAGTTAATCTTCTTGCTGAATCTCTGTTGGGTCATTTACAATGTCAACCTGACTATTCATTTCAACTGTAACAAGAAAGGAAAACAAAACAGGTTAAATATTTATTAAACCCAAATCTCTTAAATGCATTAAAATGGCCTGTGAGTTAATATCTTACTCATTTCCTATCTCATACCTCTTTTCAGTCTTTTAAGATTTGGGGACAATTCTTGATACATAAACAGATTTGTATTGGGGGAGGTGGAGTGGGGGGTAGGGGAAGAATTGACTCTTTACTGAACTGTAGAAGCTGAGCTGTCATTTCACACCAGATTCATGGGTTGACATTTTGTGTATATTTGTTACCATCCTCTGGTCATTTCAAAGACCTTAATAGATATCTACAGAAATAAAGAGAAAACAAAGCAAAACAGATCATTGATATGCAGGAACCTAAGCTGCTCCTGTAAAATGGCAATGTCAGTAGGCTTGTTTGGTTTGCTATGTTTTCAACCCTGTAATTTGAAAAAGACCCTGTAAATTTGCCAATGGGTGCAGGAGAGTGGACATTATGAAATAGAAAAGCAAAGCATCTAACCAGATCATGCAGCAATGATAAAAGATGTGCTTTTATTTTGTGTGTATTGTTCAATGTGAGCATTTGCATAAAAATAGAATACCACTGTTCAGAAGTAGCCCAGAGGAGGCATAGCAGTTACTCTGGAAATTTTCAAGGGTCAGTAGGTTTAATTAGATCGATATTTGTAAAGCATTAAAGCCCATATTATAAATGGAGAGACTGAATATGAAATAGATAAAGGCCAGATCACATACAACACAGAACTCTGATTTAAAGCCACTGCAGCCAGTGGTGTGGGCATCCAAACCAAAAGCTCTGCAGCACTCAGCTCAGAATGATCCAGTCTTGGTCAGTGATGTCGGCCTTGTTCAATTTTGCCCCATGGGCTTTCAGTGCAGGACCAACCAGGGAAAGCCGAATATGTTTTCAAACCTATCACCCACTTCTAGTTAGCCCAAGTCCAGCCTCCAGTCAGAGAATGCTTGAAGTCTTCCCTTTTGTTAATATAAAGGTTTCTCACTTACCTGCCTGCCTTTGAGTTGGCCAAACACAAGTGATAATGAATGACACCTTGCTATGGTAAACTCTGAATAAATAGCCTCTGTTTGTTCTCATTTGGGTAGTCTTCTTTTATTTGCACAAAATCAACAATCTAAATCTTTATCTTCAACATGAAAACTTGATTAAAGTAAAATATTGGCAGATGCTGGCTTTCCCACTCCAAATGAGTTTGACAGAAGGAATGACATTGTATGGCATACAATACCCCCATCTCCTTCTTAAGGAGGAACGTTTTAAAAGCAGTTCTCTTTGTTCCACTTGCAAATTGTGCTGGTTTCTAATGATGTGTAAGTTCGTTCTAAACCCCAGGTATCAACTGCCTAGATGAAGCAACTCTACCAATGTAAAGAGAATAATGGATGAGGCGCAACATGGCGGTGTGAGTAGACAGTGGGAATCTCCTCCCAAAAACATATATACTTTTGAAAATACAACAAACACAACTAGCCCTAAAAGAGAGACCAGAAGACGCAGGACAGTGGCCAGACTGCAGCTACACCAGCGAGAACCCAGCGACTGGTGAAAGGGGTAAGATACAAGCTCCGGCCCGGCGGGACCCGAGCGCCCATCCCCCCAGCTCCCGGCGGGAGAAGAGTAGGCAGAGCGGGAGGGAGACGGAGCCCAGGACTGCTGAACACCCAGCCCCAGCCATCCGGGCCAGAGCGCAGACACAGTACGTGCCCAGGGGGCCCTGGATACTGGGGGAACAAGGAGTTAGACCTCTGAGCGGGTGCCGAAGCTGATGCCCCTGTGACAAAGAAAAGCGGGGGCTTTTTGAAAGTCTTAAAGGGACAGGGACTTAACAGCTTGACAGAAACAACCCAGGTCACAGTACAGCAGCTGGAAATTACAGGGAAAACCGGGTGCACTACCCCCCTGGGCAACAGCTCTGAGACCCCTCACGGAGGCAAACAGTCAAGCAGCCCCCCCATCCATTACCCCACCGGGCGCTGCGAAAGCAGAGAAGCAGCCTGAGACAAATTCCGCCCACAGAAAGGGAAATTTCTCCCTTCCGGCCAGGCAAGACACAAAGACCCACTCTACACGCAATTACCCAACACAAGCCACTAGGGGTCGCAGTTGTCCCAGTAAAGAAAGGCCAGTAGCAAGTGAAAATTTTGGCCCTCCCAGCTGACAGTCAATAGCACCTGTCAACATGAAAAGGCAAAAAAATATGATCCAGACAAGACTAACCCAGACAGCTTTGGCATCTGCTACATCTTCCCCTAAGAAGGAATCTGGGGAGATAGATTTAGCCAGTCTTCCTGAAAAAGAATTCAAAACAAAAGTCATAACCATGCTGATGGACTTGCAGAGAAATATGCAAGAACTAAGGAAGGAGAATTCAGAAATAAAACAAGCTCTGGAAGGACTTCAAAACAGAATGGACGAGATGCAAGAGACCATTAATGGACTAGAAAACAGAGAACAGGAACGCAGAGAAGCTGATGCAGAGAGATAAAAGGATCTCCAGGAATGAAAGAATTTTAAGAGAGCTGAGTGACCAATCGAAAAAGAACAATATAAGAATCATAGGTATTCCAGAAGAAGTAGAGAGAGAAAAGGGGATAGAAAATGTCTTTGAAGAAATAATTGCAGAAAATTTCCCCAAACTAGGGGAAGAAATGGCCTCTCAGACCACAGAGGTACACAGAACACCCATGACAAGGGATCCAAGGAGGACAACACCAAGACACATAATAATTAAAATGGCAAAGATCAAAGACAAGGACAAAGTATTACAGGCAGCCAGAGAGAAAAAAAAAGGTTACCTACTAAGGAAAACCCATCAGGCTATCATCAGACTTCCCAACAGAAACCCTACAGGCCAGAAGAGAATGGCATGATATACTTAATGCAATGAAACAGAAGGGCCTCGAACCAAGACTACTGTATCCAGCAGGAATATCATTTAAATATGAAGGAGGGATTAAACAATTCCCAGACAAGCAAAAGTTGAGGGAATTTGCCTCCCACAAACCACCTCTACAGGGCATCCTACAGGGACTGCTCTAGATGGGAGCACTCCTAAAAAGAGCACACAACAAAACATCCAACATATGAAGAAGGGAGGAGGAGGAATAAGAAGGGAGAGAAATAAAGAATCATCAGACTGTGTTTATAATAGCTCAACAAGCGAGTTAAGTTAGACAGTAAGATAGTAAGGAAGCGAACCCTAAAACTTTGGTAACCACAAACTTAAAGCCTGCAATGGCAATAAATTCATACCTTTCAATAATCACCCTAAATGTAAATGGACTGAAGGCACCAATCAAAAGACACAGAGTAATAGAATGGATAAAAAAGCAAGATCCATCCATATGCTGCTTACAAGAGACTCACCTCAAACCCAAAGACGCGCACAGACTTAAAGTCAAGGGATGGAAAAAGATATTTCAAGCAAACAACAGAGAGAAGAAAGCAGGTGTTGCAATTCTGGTATCATACAAAACAGACTTCAAAATAAAGAAAGTAACAAAAGATAAAGAAGGACATTACATAATGATAAAGGGCTCAGTCCATCAAGAGGATATAACCATTATAAATATATATGCACCCAATACAGGAGCACCAACATACCTGAAACAAATATTAACAGAACTAAAGGAGGAAATAGAATGCAATGCATTCATTCTAGGAGACTTCAACACACCACTCACTCCAAAGGACAGATCCACCAGACAGAAAATAAGTAAGGACACAGAGGCACTGAACAACACACTAGAACAGATGGACCTAATAGACATCTATAGAACTCTACATCCAAAAGCAACAGGATACACATTCTTCTCAAGTGCACATGGAACATTCTCCAGAATAGACCACATACTAGGACACAAAAAGAGCCTCAGTAAATTCCAAAAGATTGAAACCCTACCAACCAACTTTTCAGACCACAAAGGCATTAAACTAGAAATAAACTGTTCAAAGAAAGCAAAAAGGCTCACAAACACATGGAGGCTAAACAACACGCTCCTAAATAATCAATGGATCAATGACCAAATCAAAATGGAGATAAAGCAATATATGGAAACAAATGACAACAACAACACTAAGCCCCAACTTCTGTGGGACACAGAAAAAGCAGTCTTAAGAGGAAAGTATATAACAATCCAAGCATATTTAAAAAAGGAAGAGCAATCCCAAATGAACGGTCTAATGTCACAACTATCGAAATTGGAAAAAGAAGAACAAATGAGGCCTAAGGTCAGCAGAAGGAGGGACATAATAAAGATCAGAGAAGAAATAAATAAAATTGAGAAGAATAAAACAATAGCAAAAATCAATGAAACCAAGAGCTGGTTCTTCGAGAAAATAAACAAAATAGATAAGCCTCTAGCCAGACTTATTAAGAGGAAAAGAGAGTCAACACAAATCAACAGTATCAGAAATGAGAAAGGAAAAATCACAACGGACCCCACAGAAATACAAAGAATTATTAGAGACTACTATGAAAACCTATATGCTAACAAGCTGGGAAACCTAGGAGAAATGGACAACTTCCTAGAAAAATACAACCTTCCAAGACTGACCCAAAAAGAAACAGAAAATCTAAACAGACCAACTACCAGCAACGAAATTGAAGCGGTAATCCAAAAACTACCAAAGAACAAAACCCCCGGGCCAGATGGATTTACCTCGGAATTTTATCAGACATACAGGGAAGACATAATACCCATTCTCCTTAAAGTTTTCCAAGAAATAGAAGAGGAGGGGATAATCCCAAACTCATTCTATGAAGCTAACATCACCCTAATACCAAAACCAGGCAAAGACCCCACCAAAAAGGAAAACTACAGACCAATATCCCTGATGAATGTAGATGCAAAAATACTCAACAAAATATTAGCAAACCGAATTAAAAAATACATCAGAAGTATCATACACCATGACCAAGTGGGATTCATCACAGGGATGCAAGGATGGTACAACATTCGAAAGTCCATCAACATCATCCACCACATCAACAAAAAGAAAGACAGAAACCACATGATCATCTCCATAGATGCTGAAAAAGCATTTGACAAAGTTCAACATCCATTCATGATAAAAACTCTCAGCAAAATGGGAATAGAGGGCAAGTACCTCAACATAATAAAGGCCATCTATGAAAAACCCACAGCCAACATTATGTTGAATAGCGAGAAGCTGAAAGCATTTCCGCTGAGATCGGGAACTACACAGGGATGCCCACTCTCCCCACTGTTATTTAACATAGTACTGGAGGTCCTAGCCACAGCAATCAGACAAAACAAAAAAATACAAGGAATCCAGATTGGCAAAGAAGAAGTCAAACTGTCACTATTTGCAGACGACATGATACTGTACATAAAAAACCCTAAAGACTCCACCCCAGAACTACTAGAACTGATATCGGAATACAGCAAAGTTGCAAGATACAAAATCAACACACAGAAATCTGTGGCTTTCCTATACACTAACAATGAAACAACAGAAAGAGAAATCAGGAAAACAACTCCATTCACAATTGCATCAAAAAAAATAAAATACCTAGGAATAAACCTAACCAAAGAAGTGAAAGACTTATATTCTGAAAACTACAAGTCACTCTTAAAAGAAATTAAAGGGGACACTAACAGATGGAAACGCATCCCATGCTTGTGGCTAGGAAGAGTTAATATCATCAAAATGGCCATCCTGCCCAAAGCAATATACAGATTTGATGCAATCCCTATGAAACTACCAGCAACATTCTTCAATGAACTGGAACAAATAATTCAAAAATTCATATGGAAACACCAAAGACCCCGAATAGCCAAAGCAATCCTGAGAAAGAAGAATAAAGTAGGGGGGATCTCACTCCCCAACTTCAAGCTCTATTATAAAGCCATAGTAATCAAGACAATTTGGTACTGGCACAAGAACAGAGCCACAGACCAATGGAACAGACTAGAGAATCCAGACATTAACCCAGACATATATGGTCAATTAATATTTGATAAAGGAGCCATGGACATACAATGGCAAAATGACAGTCTCTTCAACAGATGGTGTTGGCAAAACTGGACAGCTACATGTAGGAGAATGAAACTGGACCATTGTCTAACCCCATATACAAAAGTAAACTCAAAATGGATCAAAGACCTGAATGTAAGTCACGAAACCATTAAACTCTTGGAAGAAAACATAGGCACAAACCTCTTAGACATAAACATGAGTGACCTCTTCTTGAACATATCTCCCCGGGCAAGGAAAACAACAGCAAAAATGAACAAGTGGGACTATATTAAGCTGAAAAGCTTCTGTACAGCAAAAGACACTATCAATAGAACAAGAAGGAACCCTACAGTATGGGAGAATATCTTTGAAAATGACACATCCGATAAAGGCTTGACGTCCAGAATATATAAAGAGCTCACACGCCTCAACAAACAAAAAACAAATAACCCAATTAAAAAATGGGCAGAGGAACTGAACAGACAGTTCTCCAAAAAAGAAATACAGATGGCCAACAGACACATGAAAAGATGCTCCACATCGCTAATTATCAGAGAAATGCAAATTAAAACTACAATGAGGTATCACCTCACACCAGTAAGGATGGCTGCCATCCAAAAGACAAACAACAACAAATGTTGGCGAGGCTGTGGAGAAAGGGGAACCCTCCTACACTGCTGGTGGGAATGTAAACTTGTTCAACCATTGTGGAAAGCAGTATGGAGGTACATCAAAATGCTCAAAACAGACATACCATTTGACCCAGGAATTGCACTCCTAGGAATTTACCCTAAGAATGCAGCAATCAAGTATGAGAAAGACCAATGTACCCCTATGTTTATCGCAGCACTATTTACAATAGCCAAGAATTTGAAGCAACCTAAATGTCCATCGATAGATGAATGGATAAAGAAGATGTGGTACATATACACAATGGAATACTACTCAGCCATAAGAAAAGGGCAAATCCAACCATTTGCAGCAACATGGATGGAGCTGGAGGGTATTATGCTCAGTGAAACAAGCCAAGCAGAGAAAGAGAAATACCAAATGATTTCACTCATCTGTGGAATATAAGAACAAAGGAAAAACTGAAGGAACAAAACAGGAACAGAATCATAGAACTCAAGAATGGACTAACAGGTACCAAAGGGAAAGGGACTGGGGAGGATGGGTGGGTAGGGAGGGATAAGGGGGGGCAGAAAAAGAGGGGTATTAAGATTAGCATCCATAGCGGGGTGGGAGAAAGGGGAGGGCTGTACAACACAGAGAAGACAAGTAGTGATTCTACAACAGTTTGCTACGCTGATGGACAGTGACTGTAAAGGAGTATATAGGGGGGACCTGGTATAGGGGAGAGCCTAGTAAACAAAGTATTCGTCATGTAAGTGTAGATTAATGATTAAAAAAAAAAAAAGCAGTTCCTGTATGGTGACCTCTAATGAGTTCTACACAATGATATAAAGGGCATATAAAAGTGTAGGCAAAGGGTCTGTTTGTGTTTATACAGAGGATCAAAGCCTAATTTGGCTACCCCGAAAATGAACTAAGATACAATATGAAAAAGAACTTCCAACATCAGCACTCTCGGGAAGACTCATGACAGAAGATGATCAGCAAAAAAAAAAAAAAACTCCAACAAAGATCCACGCACTGTCACAGGTGTAGATGCACTCATCCCACCAGTTCCTGGACTTGCCATGGGAATGATGAAGGAGATATCTAAGCTGGCCTGTGCATACAGTAAAACAAAAATTGGACTGGATCTATACTGTTGGAACTCAACCAAGAATTAGGAGAAGTGCAAATTGTAGCACTCCAAAATCTTACAACCACAGACTATTTATCGTTAAAAGAACATATGGGATATGAACAGTCCCCAGGAATGGGTTGTTCTAGTTTATCTGAATTCTCTCAGACTGTTTAAGTTCAGTCGGACAATATCCACCATATCATAGATAAGTTTTCACAAATGCCTAAGGTGCCTAACTGGTTTTCTTGGTTTCACTGGAGATGGCTGGTAATTACAGGTATGCTTTGGTTAGGTAACTATATTCCTATTATGTTAATGTGTGTGCACAATTTAATTAGTAGTTTAAAACCTATCCATGCTGAAGTTACTCTACAAGAAGATATGTCAAAGAAATAATCAATCTTCCCAGGTTTTCTTCTGCCTGCTACTTCTATAGCTTTTCTTCTTCCTACCTAATCACAACCTTTAAATAGAACTCGTGCCACATGTCGAATTTACCGAGTATCATAATTCTTCCAAGTGGTAAAGACACCTCAAGACAAATGCTGGGCATAGAAGCCACAGGGCATAAATATGCAAAGAAGCAAAAAGCTAAGCTTTTCAAACAATAAGGCTTCTCTCTCACTTACCAACTTAACATTTCCCTGTATGGCCCCGGAAGATGACTGGTTAGCCAGAGATGGGTAAGATTCCTCAAGGGAGGAACAACCTAAGACAGGCACAGTCGCAGGGGGCCATCTGGTGAGAAAATGGGGAGCAGCAGAGGTGAGGCTTAGAACCTCCCCCCTCATGTTCTGAGAGAAATCTTCTGCATACATGGATGTTTATTGCCCTCGTCTAGCTCAGATTAACACATAGTCTACAGGCACACACCTGATCATCTACATTTGCTCTCTTACAACACTAAACTCTGTTTTCTACCTTTATCCTGTATCTACCTACCACTTCAGCATTTTATTAAAAATAATAATAATAGAGAAATGTGGTATCCACATATAAATCAAGTTTGAAAATCAAATGAATATTCATATTTGAACTGACTGTGTATAGTTCATAATGCATGAACAAAACCAAAAGCTTCCGTGATGACTGCCCTTGCACTGTTCACCATGTAACTTATTCACTATGTAAGAATTTGTACTCCATGTAAGAATTTGTTTTTTATGCATCAGAAGATTGGAGACTGACGAAAATTAGGCTTGGGGTGGATTAATGATTGTGCATTGAGTATTGACCCCCCTATACAGAAATTTATTGTGGTTAACAACTATTTGATCAATAAATATGAGAGATGCCCTCACAAAATATATATATATATGTATATATATATATACATATATATATATATAAACACACTTCCAATTGTAAAATAAATAAGTAACCGGGATGTAATGTATAGCATAAGGAATATAGTCAAAATATTGTAACAACTTGGTATGGTGATACCTGGTACCTAGAATTATCATGTATATAAATGTTGAATCACTGTGTTGTACACCTGAAACTAATGTAATGCAATACTGTTGTCAACTACCCTTCAATAAAAATAAATAAAAATAAATAAAAAAAAATTTAAAAAAAGAGAATAATGTGTGTGCCTTCCATCCTGAGCTACAAAGTCATTGTAAGTTTACTCATCTCAGTGTGGGAATGTGCATAATAAAATGTAGGAGAGCATTCCTTTTTTCTTTCTTCCTTCAACCTGGGGGGTACTAGTTACAAAACTTACTAATAAATGATAGTGTAAAACACATTCCAGGATCACATAAGTTTGGGAAAAGCCATGTTATACCATGTTAATAAGTTTCTTCACAGCTGATACTTCTGAGAGCCTGTATTGTACATGGTGGATTTCTAAGTGAGGACTAAAACTTAATAATTCCCACGTTTATTTTCTTTTTATTCAGTGAACATTGTATGAGCCTTGCATTCTTCAGAACATGTTTTGTAAAGAACTAGTTAAGAACCATGTTTATACACCAGAGAGAGGGACTGGTGAGACTGAAATCACCAATCTTACTGAAAAAGAATTCAAAATAAAAGTCATAAGCATGAAGGAGCTACAGAGAAATACGTAAGAGCTAAGGGATGAATTCTGGAGGGAGATTACAGAAATGAAACAAACAATGGAAGGATTTAAGATCAGACTGGAAGAGGTGGGAGAGACTGTTAATGGAATAGAAATCAAAGAACAGGAATACAGAGAAGTTGAGGATAAGAGAGATAAAAGGATCTCCAGGAATGAAAGAATATTAAGAGAACTGTGTGACCAATCCAAATGGCACAATATTCACATTATAGGGGTACCAGAAGAAGTAGAGAGAGAAAAAGAGATAGAAAGTGTCTTTGAAGAAATAATTGCTGAAAACTTTCCTAAGCTGGGGAAGGAAATAGTCTCTCAAACCATGGAAGTCCACAGATCTCCCAGCACAAGGGACCCAAGGAGGACAACATCAAGACATATAATAATTAAAATGGCAAAGATCAAAGACAAGGACAGAGTGTTAAAAACAGCCAGAGAGAGAAAAAAGATCACCTACAAAGGAAAACCCATCAGGCTATCATCAGACTTCTCAGCAGAAGCCTTACAGGCCAGAAGGGAATGGCATGATATATTTAATGCAATGAAACAGAAGGGCCTTGAACCAAGAATACTGTATCCAGCAAGATTATCATTTAAATTTGAAGGAGGGATTAAACTATTCCCAAATAAGCAAGAGTTGAGGGAATTTACCTCCCACAAACCATCTCTACATTGTATTTTAAAGGGACTGCTCTAGATGGAGGTGCTCCTAAGGCTAAATAGATATCACCAGAGAAAATTAAACCACAGCAAAGAAAGTAGACCAACCAAATACCAACAAAAAGCAAAAAATAAAATCAGCTATCCACAAAATCAGTCAAGGGAAACACAAAGAGTACAGAATAAAACACCAAACATAAAGAGTGAAGGAAGAAGAAAAAGAAGGGAGAGAAATAAAGAATCAGACTGTGTTTATAATAGCATTAAGTTAGATAGTAAAGAAGCCATCCTTGAACCTTTGGTAACCATGAATGCAAAGCCTGCAATGGCAATAAGTACATACCTATCAATAATCACCATAAATGTAAATGGAATGAAAGCACCAATGAAAAGGCATAGAGTAATAGAATGGATAAAAAAGCAAGACCCATCTATATACTGCCTACAAGAGACTCACTTCAAAACCAAAGACAAACACAGACTAAAACTGAAGGGATGGAAAAAGATATTTCATGCAAACAATAGGGAGAAAAAAGTAGGTGCTGCAGTATTGTATCAGACAAAAGAGACTTCAAAACAAAGAAAGTAACAAGAGACAAAGAAGGACATTACATAATGATAAAGGGGTCAGTCCAACAAGAGGATATAACCATTATAAATATCTATGTACCCAACACAGGAGCACCTACATATGTAAAAAAAATACTAACAGAATTAAAGGAGGAAATAGAATGCAATGCATTCATTTTAGGAGACTTCAACACACCACTCACTCCAAAGGACAGATCCACCAGACAGAAAATAAGTAAGGACACAGAGGCACTGAACAACACACTAGAACAGATGGACCTAATAGACATCTACAGAGCTCTATACCCCAAAGCAGTAGGATACATATTCTTCTCAAGTGCACATGGAACATTTTCCAGAATAGACCACATACTAGGTCACAAAAAGAGCCTCAGTAAATAAAAAGATTGAAATTGTACCAACCAACTTTTCAGATCACAAAGGTGTAAAGCCACAAATAAATTGTACAAAGTAAACAGAAAGGCTCACAAACACATGGAGGCTTAACAACATGCTCTTAAATAATCAATGGATCAATGACCAAATTAAAACAGAGATCAAGCAGTATATCGATTCAACTGAAAACAACAGCACAATGCCCCAACTTCTGTGGAATGCAGTGAAGGCAGTTCTAAAAGGAAAGAATACAGAATCCAAGCCTATTTAAAGAAGAAAGAACAATCCCAAAAGAAAAGTCTAAAGTAACAATTATTGAAACTGGTAAAAGAAGAACAAATTAGGCCCAAAGTCAGCAGAAGGAGGGACATAATAAAGATCAGAGAAGAAATACATAAAATTGAGAAGAATAAAACAATAGAAAAAATTAATGAAACCAAGAGCTGGTTCTTTGAGAAAATAAACAAAACAGATAAACCCCTAGCCAGATTTATTAAGAGAAAAAGAGAATCTACACACATGAACAGAATCAGAAATGAGAAAGGAAAAATCACAACGGTCCCCACAGAAATACAAATAATTATTACAGAATATTATGAGAATATATATGCTAACAAGCTGGAAAAACTATAAGAAATGGACAACTTCCTAGAAAAATACAACCTTACAAGACTGAGCAAGGAAGAAACAGAAAATCTAAACAGACCAATTACCAGCAAGGAAATTGAATTGGTAATCAAAAACTACCCAAGAACAAAACTCCAAGACCAGCTGGATTCAATGCTGAATTTTATCAGACATTTAGAGAAGACATAATACCCATTCTCCTTAAATTTTCCAAAAAGTAGAAGAGGAGGGAATACTTCCAAACTCATTCTATGATGCCAGCAATCACTCTAATACCAAAACCAGGCAAAGACACCACAAAAAAAAGAAAACTACAGACCAATATTCCTGATGAACATACATGCAAAAATACTCAACAAAATATTAACAAAATGAATTCAAAAATACATCAAAAGGATCATACACCATGATCAAATGGTATTCATCCCAGGGATGCAAGGATGGTACAACATTCGAAAATCCATCAACATCATCTACCACATCAACAAAAAGAAGGACAAAAACCATATGATCATTTCCATAGATGCTGAAAAAGCATTCGACAAAATTCAACATTGATTCATGATAAAAATTCTCAACAAAATGGGTATAGAGGGCAAGTACCTCAATATAATAAAGGCTATATGTGACAAACACACAGTCAACACTATACTTAACAGTGAGAAGCTGAAAGCTTTTCCTGTAAGATCTGGAACAAGAGAAAGATTTCCACTCTCCCTGCTTTTATTCAACATAGTACTGGATGTCTTAGCCACAGCAATCAGGCAACAAAAAGAAACAGAGGCATCCAGATTGGTAAGGAAGAAGTCAAACTGTCGCTGTTTGCAGATGACATGATATTGTACATAAAAAATCCCTAAAAAATCCACTCCAAAACACTAGCACTAATATTTGAATTCAGCAAAGTTGAAGAATACAAAATAAATACACAGAAATCTGTTGCATTTCTATACACTAACAATGAACTAGCATAAAGAGAAATCAGGAAAACAATTCCATTCACAATTGCATGAAAAATAATAAAATACCTAGGAATAAACCTAACCAAGGAAGTGAAAGACCTACATCCTGAAAACTACAAGATACTCCTAAGAGAAATTAAGGAGGACACTAATAAATGGAAAGTCATCCCATGCTCTTGGGTAGGAAGAATTAATATTGTCAATATGGCCATCCTGCCTAAAGCAATCTGCAGATTCAGTGCAATCCCTATCAAAATACTGACTGCATTCTTAAACGAACTGGAACAAATAGTTTCAAAATTCATATGCAGCCACAAACAACCCCAAATAGCCAAAGCAATCCTGAGGAGGAAGAATAAAGCAGGGGGATCTCACTTCCCAACTTCAAGCCCTACTACAAAGCCCCAATAATCAACACAACTTGTACTGGCACAAGAACAGACCCACAGATCAGTGGAACAGAATAGAGAGTCCAGATATTAACCCAAGCATATATGGTCAATTAATAGATGATAAAGGAGCCATGGCATAATGGGGAAATGACAGACTCTTCAACAACTGGTGTTGGCAAAACTGAACAGCTACATGTAAGAGAATGAAAGTGGATTACTGTCGAACTCCATACACAAAAGTAAATTCGAAAAGGATCAAAGACCTGAATGTAAGTTATGAAACCATAAAACTCTTAGAAGAAAACATAGGCAAAACTCTCTTGGACATAAACATGAGCAAATTCTTAATGAACATATCTACCCAGGCAAGGGAAACAAAAGCAAATATGAACAAATGGGACTACATCAAACTAAAAAGCTTCTTCACAGCAAAGGACACCATCAGTAGAACAAAAAGGCATCCTACAGTATAGGAGAATATATTCATAAATGACAGATCCAATAAGGGGTTGACATCCAATATATATAAAGAGCTCACACACCTCAACAAACAAAAAGCAAATAATCCAATTAATAAATGGGCAGAGGGTCTGAATAGACACTTCCCCAAAGAAGAAATTCAGATGGGCAACATGCACATGAAAAGATGCTCCATATTGCTAATCATCAGAGAAATGCAAATTAAAATGACAATGAGATATCACCTCACACTAGTTAGTATGGCCAACATCTAAAAGCAAGCAACAACAAAATGTTGGCGAGGATGTGGAGAAAGGGGAACCCTCCTACACTGCTGGTGGGAATGCAAACTAATTCAACCATTGTGGAAAGCAGTATGGATGTTTGTCAAAAAACTAAAAATAGAAATACCATTTGACCTGGGAATTCTACTCCTAGGAATTTACCCTAAGAATGCAGGAACCCTCTTTGAAAAAGACATATGCACCCCTATGTTTATTGCAGCACTATTTACAATAGCCAAGAAATGGAAGCAACCTAAGTGTCCATCAGTAGATGAATGGTACATAGACATAATGGAAAATTTTTCAGCCAAAAGAAGAAAACAAATCCTATGATTTGCAACATGTATGGAGCTAGAGGGTATTATGCTCAGTGAAATAAGCCAGGCAGAGAAAGGCTAGTATCAAATGATCTCACTAATCTGTGAGGTACAAGAACAAAGAAAAACTGAAGGAACAAAACAGCAGCAGATTCACAAAACCCAAGAATGGACTAACAGTTACCAAAGGGAAAGGGACTGGGGAGGGTAGGGGGGAAGGGAGAGACAAAGGGGAAAAAGGGGCATTACAATTAGCACACATAATGTGGTGGGGCACAGAAAGGCAGTATAGCAAAGAGAAGACAAGTAGTGTCTCTATAGCATTTTACTATGCTGATGGACAGTGAATCTAATGGGGTATGTGATGGGGACTTGATAATGTGGGGAGTCTAGTAACCACAGTGTTGTTCATGTAATTATATATTAAGGACACCAAAAAAATAACAATTGAAAAAAAAGAACCATGTTTATAGTGCTATACCCAGTATGGCAAGCTTCATCCAACCGAGCCTGACTAATTAATATATAGTAGCCTTCAATGGACTGGGGCTTTAAAAACATTATTCTCCTAGGTAATGTATACCTATAAGAAAAAAAAACTATGTTTGTACAGAAGGGCTTATAATTAAGGGAGGCAATTCTCAAAAAATGTGAGAAATTTTTTTAGGTAGTCAAAAGGCAATTCAGGTAATAATAAACCTATACCAGGATGGAAGACCTGGTAGAGGAAACTCTCCTTAAAACCACCAAGTAACTTCTACCAGTGGCTGAATTTTTCCCAAGGTCACTGTCAACTCAGAGCAATTGGCTTCTTTCCTTTTGCTAAAATGACCCACTCAGCAAGATACATAGAACAGCTGATCACTGGCCAGTTCTGGTTCTGCTAAGCTCTGTGCACCAGTGGAATCAAGTATTTATTAAATCGTATGTTCTTAGGTAATTGTTTTTCTAGTGCAAGTAGTGATATTTCAAAAGGTTTGTAACATCTCTGTGCAGGTGGAAGGGTATGTTGATATTCCTGAGGCTCAGAATCTTTAGATGCCTTCAAAATGAGATGTGAATAAAGAAAGGTTTTTGTAAGTGCATTTATAAAGTGCTTTTAAAGACTATGCTGTCAGCCAGTCCATCTCATGTGATACAGTGAGAAGAAGTGATGAAACTCCAAGAAAAACCTTAGTCCAAACTCAAGCTGGGGCTCCCCTGAATGTTGAGTGTAATAGGGTATTTTGGGCAAATGCTTTTTTCAGAAATAAGTGATATTTCCATAAAGTTCAACAGCTAGATTTAAGTCCAGATTGCCCTTGAAATTACCCACAGGGTTGCAATATTATGAGTTATGGTTAAACTGGGGCACATAGTGTTTTAAAACAGCTAGCATCAGGTTTTTTTTTTATACAAGTCTTCCAATTTTATTAGTTCCTAGCAGAAAACGGTTTTTGAACTTTACCTTGTTATAACGGAATGTTGATTCATAGAATAGATAGCTCCCTTAATCCTAGATTACACACAGAAAATGTGTTCAATTTGTACTGCATGAGCTCAAATAGCTCAGAACTTTACCATCAGGACTTGGAGAATTTTCTGTGTCACCACAGTCTTCACTTTTCACAGGAACTCCAGGCGGGTCCTCGCCTTGAGCTGAAAGAATAAGAGAAGATAGTCCTTGATTGATAGAGAACTAGAACGGCCTGACTGCCAATTGTTCTGTCACCTTCCACTGCCCTCTTCATTTTAAAAATAATCTTGGGATTCAACTTCTTTTGCAGAAAAGGTTAAAGGAGGAAATAGTGGGTTGAGTTGCTGGAATACTTTAGTGTTGTCATCTTTAGATTGTCTTTAATTTGTGAGATATCGTATACATACATACACAATTTCTCAAATTAGAAATCTGGTAGCATGAAAACAGGGGAACTCGGTTTAATCAGAACAACGTGCAATTTAAATTTAGGGAAATTTGTGTGTATGTGAATTTATGTAGCTTAACCTTTAAAGAGAGAATAAAAAGAAAACCTACTTTGCCTTAGGCATGCCTAAAAGCTGAGAGATTCATTCTCCTGGCAGTGAGGTTTTGTGTTAAACACAAATGAATGAATGGCTTAGTTGCTTCCCTAGGAGACTTTCCCAGATGCTGCCATTTTGGATTGCTGAGGATCCAGTCTTTAGTTAATTTCTGTTGAAATTGTTCTCTATTTGCACAGCTTCAGAAAGGATGTCATCCATTTGCTGTAGCTAAAGCTGTATAACATGCTGAAATGTAATAGTAAAGGGAACATTTTTCTTATTGTGACACATTTTCCAGATAGTCCAAAGGACAATAATATCTTATTTCTTAGTTAAATATCTATTATGTTTTCAAAATCTGAAGAACAAGGGCATTTGTAAATACAAATAAAGGGCTGGAAATTCATAATTTCAGTTTTTATTATTTCTATGCTTTTTCAAAATGGGAGACTGAGTTCATTTTCATAATTTTTTTGAGCCTGGGATATAGTAAATTTGGTGTGCCTGTTGGTGAGGATGAAGTAAGTAGAGGAATGATCCAATTTATAATCCCTTTAAAGAAAGGTACCTTAAGATAGAACTTGTGCTCTTGGTAATGATTTACTGAAGCTGAGAATCATGAAATATGACTCAGAGGTGACCAATCTCTGATCTTTGGTGGATGGATAGTAGAGAGGTCAGTAGTTGAAAACATAAAGCAAAAAAACTGGGTGAAGTGAAGAAAGCCATTTTATATTTGAAGTCTGCAGTGCAGGGTCATTTAAATGGAGATGACAAACTTTTGCATCTTGTGCTGAGAAAGAGAACTGTGCATTAGACATGTAGGTATTTGGGAGATGTCAATATAGAAGTAACATTGATGATATGAGAGAAGTTAGAAAAAATGTGACATGAGAATAAAAAAATGACTCTCAGTCTCCCAAGCCCTTCAAGGACAACATGAAAGTAACTGTGCCCATGAGTTCTTTCCAGAAATTGGTTCCTGAGGATGAGGCTGGGAAAGGAAAACAAAACTTGAAACTTCCAACTAGACTTGAACTTCCACCATGTCACATCCTTTCTTATTGTCAATTTCAGAAAGTGGGTAATTTTTCAATTGCTCATCAATACATTCCTTAAAAACACAATTACAGAAGAAGCCATTGATGGATTTCTCTAAGCCTGGGAGTAGGAAATGCTTGCTAATTATGCCTCAAACAGAAGCAATAAGGAAAAAATGGAAATATTTGACAATATATAAATATAATAAACTTTTAGATGGAAAAAAATTAAGAAATGTTTAGGAAAAGCTATTACAAATTGAGGAAAAATATTTATACCTGTTATTGACAAAAGGTTAATATCTTTAATAAAGTACTTTTAGAAATAGAGATGAAGATCAACAACTAGATAGAAATTGAGCAAGAAATTTAACAGACAATTCATTAAGAAAAGGAAAAAAAATATCCTGTTGTCACATGAAAAGATGATTCACTTTGCTAATTATGAAAATGTGAATTAAAATTACACTGAGAAAAGGATTTCTGCTTAAGGTGGCCTATCACGATGTAGACTAAACCTCCTACCAAGAACAGCTAGAAACACTGGACAGATAATTTAAGAAATTATTTTAAGGCACTAGAGAGCCATCAGTGCAGTACAAACTTGAGGAGGTACAAAAACAGTGATCCTGATATTTTACATGTGCTCAGTAGTTGACCACAATCCACCAGATGTATAATGAGGATTGGGGAAAGGAAGGGACAAAACCTAGAGGTCAGTGGCAACCAAAGAAGAGGTGCCTAGATAAGTACCTGAAATTTTCAATGGGGTTCCCTGCAGGGTTGTATTCTCCGGGGAAGGAACTTGAACTAGACCAGCTTTAGAAAAACTGAAGTCCAACTTTTAATCAATTCAATCCCTAATTAGAGTGCTCTGTGCAATTCCACTTGCCTGTCAGAAGCAAACATAAATCCTCTCTTTAAAAGATAAAATCACCCAGAGCATCAAGTTATGTCTACAGTTATTCACACAGAGTAAAGCATTCAATAAAAAAATTATATGGCATTCCAGAAGAACAAGAATAAATCAGTAAAAACCAAGAAAATAAGATAATGCATAAAAGCACTGTAGGCACAACTTTAAAATAATGATTAATGTTTCTAACAATTGGACACCAAGTTGTAGAATTTCATGGCAAAGAAGTTTATCAGATAAATAGACACTATTTAAAATGTTAGAAGTAAATCCTACAACAGAAAAATATACAATAACTGAAGATAAGAATTTATTAGGTGGATTTGGCAACAGACAAAGCTGAAGAAGGGATTTGAAAGCTGAAAGCTAGGTTAGAAGAAATTATCAAGAACAACATATAGATGAAAAATACAGAAAACAGCAGAACGCATGAGATAGGATCTATCCTATGTGCAATGAGGCCAAAGCAATATTTGGATAATGGCTAATAATTTCCCAAAATTACTGGAAGATATGAAAACACAGTTTCAAAACACTATGATCCTCACGCAGTATTAACCCAAAACTATTGCAAAATTTTACACCTCACAAAAATTTCTTTCTGATTTGAATTTGCAATAAAATGTTTTCAGGGAAAAATAGAGAATTTGCTCAGGGACAATAAAGAGTAGACCTACATGGAAGGAATAGTTTTCACCATCCTCAAAAATAAATTCTGGGTAGATGATTTGGAGCGAAGATGGCGGCGTGAGTAGGACAGTGGGAATCTCCTCCCAAAAACATATATATTTTTGAAAATACAACAAATACAGCTATCCCTAAAAGAGAGACCAGAAGACACAGGACAACAGCCAGACTACATCCACACCTGCCAGAACCCAGTACCTGGTGAAAGGGGTAAGATACAAGCCGCAGGTCAGTGGGACCCGAGCGCCCCTCACCCCAGCTCCCAGCGGGAGGAGAGGAGTCGGAGCGGGAAGGAGAGGGAGCCCAGGACTGCTGAACACCCAGCCCCAGCCACCTGCACCAGAGCGCAGACACACAGTGTATGCATGGGGTGCTGGAAACTAGGGAAGCAGGACAGTAAGACCTGTGAGCAGGTCCCGAAGCCGGCGCCCTTTGACAAAGAAAAGCCAGTGCTTTTTGAAAGTCTTAAAGGGACAGGGACTCCACAACTGGACGGAAACATCCGGGGTCACAGTCCAGCAGCTGGAAATTCCAGGGAACTTCAGGCGCACTAACCCCCTGGACAACAGCTCTGAGACCCCTCACAGAGGTAAAAAGCCAAACAGCCCCCCATCCATTACCCCTCCGGGGCCCTGCCATAGCAGAGCAGCCGCCTGAGGCTGGCCACACCCACTGCAAGGGAGCTTCCTCCATACCGGCAGGGCAAGATACAGAGACCCAATCTACACGCAACTGCACAAAACAAGCCACTAGGGGTCGCAGTTGTCCCAGTAAAGAAAGGCCAGGAGCCAAGTGGAAAGAGTCATAGCTCTCCCAGCTGACAGACGAGTCAATAACACACCACTGCACCTATCAACATGAAAAGGCAAAAAAATTTGATCCAGAGAAGACTAACCCAGACAGCTTTGACATCTTCTACATCTTCCCCTGAGAAGGAACCTGGGGAGATAGATTTAACCAATCTTCCTGAAAAAGAATTCAAAACAAAAGTCATAACCATGCTGATGGACTTGCAGAGAAATATGCAAGAACTAAGGAGGGAGAATACAGAAATAAAACAATCTCTGGAAGGACTTCAAAACAGAATGGACAAGCTGCAAGACACCATTAATGTACTAGAAAACAGAGAACAGGAACACAGAGAAGCTGATGCAGAGAGAGATAAAAGGATCTCCAGGAATGAAAGAATTTTAAGAGAACTGTGTGAACAATCAAAACGGAACAATATTCGCATGATAGGGGTACCAGAAGAAGAAGAGAGAAAAAAAAGGATAGAAAGTATCTTTGAAGAAATAATTGCTGAAAACTTCCCTAAACTAGGGGAGGAAATGGCCTCTCAGACCACAGAGGTACACAGAACTCCCATGATAAGGGATCCAAGGAGGGCAACACCAAGACACATAATAATTAAAATGGCAAAGATCAAAGACAAGGACAAAGTATTACAGGCAGCCAGAGAGAAAAAAAAGGTCACCTACAAAGGAAAACCCATCAGGCTGTCAACAGACATCTCAACAGAAACCCTACAGGCCAGAAGAGAATGGCATGATATACTTAATGCAATGAAACAGAAGGGCCTCGAACCAAGAATACTGTATCCAGCACGATTATCATTTAAATATGAAGGAGGGATTAAACAATTCCCAGACAAGCAAAAGTTGAGGGAATTTGCCTCCCACAAACCACCTCTACAGGACATCTTACAGGGACTGCTCTAGATGGGAGCACTCCTAAAAAGAGCACACAACAAAACACTCAACATATGAAGAAGGGAGGAGAAGGAATAAGAAGGGGGAAAAATAAAGAATCATCAGACCATGTTTATAATAGCTTAATAAGTGAGTTAAGTTGGACAGTAAGATAGTAAGGAAGCGAACCCTAAAACTTTGGTAACCACAAACTTAAAGCCTGCAATGGCAATAAGTACATACCTTTCAATAATCATCCTAAATGTAAATGGACTGAACGCACCAATCAAAAGACACAGAGTAATACAATGGATAAAAAAGCAAGATCCATCCATATGCTGCTTACAAGAGACTCACCTCAAACCCAAAGACATGCACAGACTTAAAGTCAAGGGATGGAAAAAGATATTTCATGCAAACAACAGAGAGAAAAAAGCAGGTGTTGCAATACTAGTATCAGACAAAATAGACTTCAAAATAAAGAAGGTAACAAAAGATAAAGAAGGACATTACATAATGATAAAGGGGTCAATCCAACAAGAGGACATAACCATTATAAATATATATGCACCCATTATAGGAGCACCAACATATGTGAAACAAATAGTAACAGAATTAAAGGAGGAAATAGAATCCAATGCATTCATTCTGGGAGACTTCAACACAACACTCACTCCAAAGGACAGATCCACCAGACAGAAAATAAGTAAGGACACAGAGGCACCAAACAACACACTAGAACAGATGGACCTAATAGACATCTACAGAACTCTACATCCAAAAGCAACAGGATACACATTCTTCTCATGTGCACATGGAACATTCTCCAGAATAGACCACATACTAGGCCACAAAAAGAGCCTCAGTAAATTCAAAAAGATTGAAATCTTGCCAACCAACCTTTCAGACCACAAAGGCATAAAACTAGAAATAAATTGTACAAAGAAAGCAAAAAGGCTCACAAACACATGGAGGCTTAACAACATGCTCCTAAATAATCAATGGATCAATGACCAAATTAAAATGGAGATCCAGCAATATATGGAAACAAATGACAACAACAACATAAAGCCCCAACTACTGTGGGACACAGCAAAAGCAGTCTTAAGAGGAAAGTATATAGCAATCCAGGCATATTTAAAGAAGGAATAACAATCCCAAATGAATGGTGTAATGTCACAATTATCAAAATTGGGAAAAGAAGAACAAATGAGGCCTAAGGCCAGCAGAAGGAGGGACATAATAAAGATCAGAGAAGAAATAAATAAAATTGAGAAGAATAAAACAATAGAAAAAATCAATGAAACCAAGAGCTGGTTCTTTGAGAAAATAAACAAAATAGATAAGCCTCTAGCCAGACTTATTAAGAGGAAAAGAGAGTCAACACACATCAACAGAATCAGAAACGAGAAAGGAAAAATCACGATGGACCCCACAGAAATACAAAGAATTATTAAAGAGTACTATGAAAACCTATATGCTTAGCAAACTGGGAAACCGAGGAGAAATGGACAACTTCCTAGAAAAATACAACCTTCCAAGACTGACCCAGAAAGAAACAGAAAATCTAAACAGACCAACTACCAGCAACGAAATTGAAGCAGTAATCAAAAACTACCAAAGAACAAAACCCCCGGGACAGATGGATTTACCTCGGAATTCTATCAGACATACAGAGAAGACATAATACCCATTCTCCTTAAAGTTTTCCAAAAAATAGAAGAGGAGGGAATACTCCCAACCTCATTCTATGAAGCCAACATCACCCTAATACCAAAACCAGGCAAAGACCCCACCAAAAAAGAAAACTACAGACCAATATCTCTGATGAACATAGATGCAAAAGTACTCAACAAAATATTAGCAAACCGAATTAAAAAATACATCAGAAGTATCATACACCATGACCAAGTGGGATTCATCCCAGGGATGCAAGGATGGTACAACATTCGAAAATCTGTCAAGATCATCCACCACATTAACAAAAAGAAAGACAAAAACCACATGATCATCTCCATAGATGCTGAAAAAGCATTCGACAAAATTCAACATCCATTCATGATAAAAACTCTCAACAAAATGGGTATAGAGGGCAAGTACCTCAACATAATAAAGGCCATATATGATAAACCCACAGCCAACATAATACTGAACAGCGAGAAGCTGAAAGCTTTTCCTTTGTGATCGGAAACAAGACAGGGGTGCCCACTCTCCCCACTGTTATTCAACATAGCACTGGAGGTCCTAGCCAGGGCAATTAGACAAAACAAAGAAATACAAGGAATCCAGATTGGTAAAGAAGATGTTAAATTGTCACTATTTGCAGATGACATGATACTGTACATAAAAAACCCTAAAGAATCCACTCCGAAACTACTAGAGCTAATATCAGAATTCGGCAAAGTTGCAGGATACAAAATTAACACACAGAAATCTGTGGCTTTCCTATACACTAACAATGAACTAATAGAGAAATCAGGAAGACAATTCCATTCACAATAGCATCAAAAAGAATAAAATACCTAGGAATAAACCTAACCAAGGAAGTGAAAGACCTATACCCTGAAAACTATAAGACACTCTTAAGTGAAATTAAATAGGTCACTAACAAATGGAAACTCATCCCACGCTCCTGGCTAGGAAGAATTAATATAGTCAGAATGGCCATCCTGCCCAAAGCAATATACAGATTTGATGCAATCCGTATCAAACTACCAACAGCATTCTTCAATGAACTGGAACAAATAGTTCAAAAATTCATATGAAAACACCAAAGACCCCAAATAGCCAAAGCAATCCTGAGAAAGAAGAATAAAGTAGGGGGGATCTCACTCCCCAACTTCAAGCTCTATTATAAAGCCACAGTAATCAAGACAATTTGATACTGGCACAAGAACAGAGCCACAGACCAATGGAACAGAATAGAGACTCCAAACATTAACCCAAACATATATGGTCAACTAATATTTGATAAAGGGGCCATGGGCATACAATGGGGAAATGACAGTCTCTTCAACAGATGGTGCTGGCAAAACTGGACAGCTACATGTAAGAGAATGAAACTGGATCACTGTCTAACCCCATACACAAAAGTAAATTCGAAATGGATCAAAGACTTGAATGTAAGTCATGAAACCATAAAACTCTTAGAAAAAAACATTGGCAAAAATCTCTTAGACATAAACATGAGTGACCTCTTCTTGAACATATCTCCCCGGGCAAGGGAAACAAAAACAAAAATGAACAAATGGGACTATATCAAGCTGAAAAGCTTCTGTACAGCAAAGGTCACCATCAATAGAACAAAAAGGCATCCTACAGTATGGGAGAATATATTCATAAATGACAGATCCAATAAAGGGTTGACATCCAAAATACATAAAGAGCTCACACACCTCAACAAACAAAAAGCAAATAATCCAATTAAAAAATGGGCAGAGGAGCTGAATAGACACTTCTCCAAAGAAGAAATTCAGATGGCCAACAAACACATGAAAAGATGCTCCACGTCGCTTGTCATCAGAGAAATGCAGATTAAAACCACAATGAGATATCACCTCACACCAGTAAGGATGGCTGCCATCCAAAAGACAAACAACAACAAATGTTGGCGAGGCTGTGGAGAAAGGGGAACCCTCCTACACTGCTGGTGGGAATGTAAATTAGTTCAACCATTGTGGAAAGCAATATGGAGGTTCCTCAAAATGCTCAAAATAGAAATACCATTTGATCCAGGAATTCCACTTCTACGAATTTACCCTAAGAATGCAGTACTCCAGTTTGAAAAAGACAGATGCACCCCTATGTTTATCGCTGCACTATTTACAATAGCCAAGATATGGAAGCAACCTAAATGTCCATCAGTAGTTGAATGGATAAAGAAGAGGTGGTACATATACACAATGGAATATTACTCAGCTATAAGAAAAAAACAGATCCTACCATTTGCAACAACATGGATGGAGCTAGAGGGTATTATGCTCAGTGAAATAAGCCAGGCGGAGAAAGACAAGTACCAAATGATTTCACTCATATGTGGGGTATAACAACAAAAGAAAACTGAAGGGACAAAACAGCAGCAGAAGCACAGAACCCAAGAATGGACTAACAGTTACCAAAGGGAAAGGGACTGGAGAGGACGGGTGGGAAGGGAGGGATAAGGGTGGGCAAAAAGAAAGGGGGTATTACGATTAACATGTGTAGTATTGGGGGGGCACGGAGAGGGCTGTGAAACACAGAGAAGACAAGCAGTGATTTTACAGCATCTTATTACTCAGATGGACAGTGACTTTAAACGGGTATGTGGGAGGGGACTTGGTGAAGGGGGGAGCCTAGTAAACATAATGTCCTTCATGTAATTGTAGATTAATGATACCAAAATAAAACTAATAAAAATTAAAAAAATAAATAAATTCTGGGTAGATTACAGAACTAAATGTGAAAGGTAACATGGAAAACAGCCTTCACATCATTAGGCAAAAATTTGTCACACAGGAAAAACAAAGCAATAATCAGAGAAAAGACTGGTAATCTGAAAAACATTAAATTAGTATCATTAGTTTGCCAAAACACACCATTAAGAGAGTGCAAAATAAGTCAATGTGGAAGAAGATATTTGCAGTATGTATCACTTACAAAAACTCTTGTACTGAATATTTAAAAAATAACTGCACAAAATAACATAGGAAAGACAGGGGACACAGTAGAAAATGGTCAAGAAACAAACATTTTGCAAAAGAGGGTATCCTGTTAGATGCCTAATTTTTTTGAATGACTTTCACCAAATCTCATATTATTTAAAAGCTTTGGCTTCTTTACAATTAAAATGATTATAAAATGTTTTATCTCCTTGTCTCAGTCTCTAGGATGCCATCAGAACGAATTAAAATATAATATTATTGTTATTATTTATAAGAAATGATCACTGTGGAAAGGAAGTTAATTCACCTAACAACTATTTAAACATTACTTCCTTGACTTTCTCCTCAGAGTCGTTGTTTTTGATGGGATCTAGAGAGACCTGTGGCATTTTTTTCCATGAAATCTCTTTCGAAGTCATCACTACCACTCGTAAGAACTCCAGTGATAGTACTATGGAGAAACCCCTGTGGCATCTGGGAGAACGTTTTATCCAATAGGCAGGATACTAGTCAATTAAATAACACTCTTTAAGATGAAGGACCATACAAAATACTTTTAAGAACTGGTTGAGAGAGGAAGGAAGAAGTTGAAAAGAACAAAATGCAAAAGGCAAAGCAGAAAATAGTAAACATTTAAGTTGCTCACCTGATATTTTGTCTTTTTAAACTCATTATTTTATAACATAATTTGGGAGAGAAATCTCTGTTTGTCACCATACTGGCATAGATTAGCATGAGATGCAGTGGTAGATTTGAGGCCCATGACTTAGAGATAAAAGCAGAAATCAAAGTTGTAGCTCTATATATCACTACATCCCAGGAGAAGAGGGAGGTGTAGTCTGTTAGATCTGCTTTCAAAAACACTGAAGGTATGTTTAGTAGACATTACTAGTTTATTTAGTGTCATGAGTATGAATGATGTATGCATGTGGCAATACATGACTATTGTATGTATGCAGTGACATGGCATGTGCAAGTGTGTGTGTATGTATTTGGAAAGAGAGTGGGGGACAACAGACATTTGTTGCTCTGACATGCGTGTGGAACTAGTATTAGCCTAATGGCTTCTCCTCTGCTAGGCAGTGCAACTGAGTGTCCCAGAGAAATGAGTTCATTTCACATAGACACAGAATCTGATCAAAACAAAAATTGCCTCTGCAGCCTATTTACTCCATTGTGCCTGTTCCTCCCCCCTTTGACTGCTGCTGCTTGGAACACAGACAAGAGGTACATTTCAGGACTCCTAGCAGGAGATGAAAGATGATGAAATGGAAAGAGTCTGGGACATTCAGTACCATTTTCATTTTCAATTACCAACTGCAACTGTCCTCCTCAAAGCCTTGATTATGGTAACCTTTTGTAGGTCAGTTGCATTACATAAAAAGTAATAAACAAAGCAGGTCGCATCACACACAAAAAACTCACATGCATATAGAAAGCAGTTAATCAGGTTTTTAAATATATAACCATGGAGAGATGTTGGAGGGTTCTCCAAGTTTTTCTTTGGAGATTTGTATTGACAATAAACTCCATGCAACAAACAGAATTACAAATAATTATTTCTCAGAGTATGCAGTTGCATAGGTGCCATGACAGCTAGAGAGATAAGGGCCTATCTGGATTCAATTAAGATGTTACTGACCCAAAGCAAATATTCCTAAACCATCATTTGCCATATGACAATGTTTGCCATATGCATGTTCAAGCTTTACCATTAATGTAATGGGTGAGATAATTACTCAGAAGTGTTCACTCCCTGTCGTCTACACTCATGGGGGTCTATTTCACTGTCCCTTGACATTGGGCTTAGCTGTGGAATTTGCCTTGGCCAGTGGGATATTAGCAGAAGTGAGTCAGAGGCTTGAAATGTATGTGTAGAGTTGGGCTTGTCCTTTCATTCTCCTGCATTTTTGCCCCAAGAAGAACATGCTTTAGGGAGCGGCTGATTCAAGGAGGATAAGCCTTGGCCTCAACTCATAGCCTCACTTCCTTTCTAAGGCAGACTAGGTGAGGTTGATCCTCTATCCATGAACAAAAGAACAGATGGTTACTGTTCTAACCCCCACCAAATTGAAGATGACTTTTGTGCAGCTTTTTTGTGGTGATAGTTAACACACTTAGCCATACATTTTTTAATTGACTCACGACTAACATTGCTTAATATGTACATAGCTATAAAGTCATGAGCTTGATATGTGACTAATTTTTTAACACATGATAAGAAATATGTTAATTTTTACATCACTTACAATCATGTATGGACATGTACGACTTTGAGATACCCCAAATTAATTATACAGATGAAAAGTCCCTTAATAGGCTAAACTCTATGGTATACTAAAACAGAAGAAAAGTGGTTGTAGAGTCAGACAGTTTATCACATACATTTAACTTCCAAGCTTAAATGGCAGAAGGCTATTATTCCCCATTCACAGTCCCAATTTATAATCTTTTTAAGCTACTAATTGTTAGGGGAGATGATCTCAATTAGACCTTACCATACCCTAGATTGCTAAGTTCACTTCCTAGGTGAACAATCTGAGTGCAACTAAGTGATAGGAGATCAAAGACCAATTTATTGAAGAAGAGTGTCAATGGAAATACAGGACTTGAATATAAGTTGGGTTTTTGTGGCACATTGCACTGTAATGATACTTTCCCACAAACTGCTATGTATAGTTAGGTCACCAATACTATTTAAAATTACAATTATCTTAAAGTCATTTTTCTCAATGCTGTGGTTTCAATGGCCATAAACAAAATTTATTTGATCTCAAAAAGAAAATTCTAGTTCTTTGTAATAGCATGATAATAGCTTATCTAGTCATATAGCTGCTTAAGTAGCAGCCAGATGTTTTGCAATAACATGTAAAAGTGCAGGGGACAAACACTCCTTCAAAAATTCCTCCAATCTGAAGGGAGGCCAAATAAATCAGGCAACATTTAACAAAGATTTACCACACACTCTTCCAACCACAAATGCCACATAACATAGCACAAGACCAGCCTCTATAAATTCCTTTTTTCCATTGGATATGTTTTTTTTTAAATAACTTCCTTTCCTGTGATCTGTGACAGATTCAGAACCTCAGGACTGCCAATTTCTGGCCACTTTTCTCAGAAACACATTAGGGAAGTGGGGAAGAGTTCAACTCTCTAGACTTGGGCAGAAGTAGTTTCAAATCCAAGCTCCAGCGTTTCTATTTGTGTGACCTTGGACAAGTCCTGTTTACATCTAGAATTTAAGTTTTGTTACTTTTAGATGGGAGCAATGACATCACCCTCATAACACTTGAGGGTCAAAATCAGCAATGATTGACTATAATAAATGTATGATTAGTATTTATTGGCTGAGCAAAACAAAAAGTTGAATAGCTACTTCTGGATATGTCTTAATCACTGACGCTTAAGCACACAAATTTAGCTGCACCACATCTCTGGACCATTCAAAAATTTTTCACATTTCTCTCCTCTCTGGTATCATTTATTCATTCAGTCATTTATGCAGCCAGCATATATGTTGAATCCCATCTATGTTTGAAGCTTAATGAAAAGAATTGAATTGGTTAGAGGTCTGGTGTAGATGGACTGAATCTCAGACGAGAAAGCACTATTGCTGTTAAGCAGTGCATTTTTCTTCTATTACTTCTTATCCATAATTAGAATGAAGAATATAAAAAAGTCAATAAGGAAAACATTCAATTGCCAAGTAGGAAAATTGGCAAAATAAACAATCAAATGACAAGGGAAAGGAAAGAAAGAAGGTTGGAAGGAAGGATGGAAGGAAAAGAAAGAGAAGGGCAGAGGAAGAACAGGAGAGGAGAGGAAGAATCTGGCCAAGGTCAAAACTGAAAATGCTTTTGAAATGCAAGGCAGTGGATTTTTGCATTCTAGAAGAACAAGTAAGTATCAAAAAACAAAATGCCATGCCACATATTTCTCTCTTTCTAGTTTGGAACAAGACGTGTTCTTTTCAATTTGCTAGAGTTAGCTGGCTCAGAACTTTCCACAAAAAATCGTATTTCAGATATAAATTTTATTAAGATGTGCTTGTTTTTCTCTCAGTCCTTAAGTTTTTGGTTGGCAGTGAGCTGCTTTAATTAATAAGTGCCAAGAATAGATTTTTTTGTTAAAAGCCAATGACTAAATTCTTGCCTCCCTCCCTCCTTCCCTTCCTCCCTTTGTCCCTTCCTTCCTTCCTATCATTTGTTTTTATATTTTACCAATTTTCTTATTTGGTTGGTCAATGGTTTCCTTATTGACTCTTTTATCTATTCTTCATAAATTTAAAAAAAGAACCATCTCAGTCAAATATGTCATAAATATTTTCTCTCGGATTGTCATCTGTCTTTTGATTTTCTTCAAGGTATATTAAATAAATTTTATTATGCTTTCTTCTTTAGATAGCTTTAGATATTTTTTAAGTGCCACATATGTGCCAAGATAGTTATAAAATTCTTAATTCAACTTCATTAATTTGTTAAAGATGTATTCTTAGGGTAAGATTTCTATTCTGATTTTTGTGGAACATGGTCATCAATTCAGTTTTTCCTTCATTTTAGGGAAGTTTCTCTACTAGATGTTGACTTCTAAATTTTAGAAACATCAATTGTTCTCACATAAAAAAGTGTATGCCTTCTTTCTTACATACATATTATTTTTTTCTATAATTATTTTAGATTTTCTGTGTTCTTTTCCACTGTCATTATTGCAAGCTGTTTTTCTTTCTTCCACAGGAGATTGTTCATCTGTCTGTTGCTGGCTTGCAGGCTCCCTCCCTTCCCTCCCCCTCCTCTGTCCTGGCTTCCACGTGCTTGCAGGGTGAGGTGTGTGATGCATATCCATTAGCATGCTACCCCTTTCTCACAGTATCTGTGGCCTGTTGGTCCTCCAGGAGCTACCTTTGGATGTTTTTTGGGGAGGTAAAGGGGCCAAAGCATTTACCACATTAGGTGTGCTGGACTTCTCAGCAAGTGCGTCCCCTCCCCAGTCCAGGTTTACTCCACTGTTCATTGTTGCCTGACACAGTGGGGAGCTATTCTTGAGGTCTGGATAGATTGTTCAATTCAGTGTGAGACTCAGAAGGTCTGGGGAGATTTTTCAATTCAGCGTGAGACTCAGAACTTTCTTTCCAAGAGAGAGATTGAGAGATTGGGAGTCAGTCAGCCTTGGAGCTTCTCTATTCTCTTTTGCTGTTACTCAGCTTCTTAAACAAGAAGGTGGTAAACACTCCCCACACAGCCCGCAGGGAGGGAAGGGCTCCTTCTTTAAGGAGCCTTCACCTGGCCCTCTTCAGCACCCCCTCTCCTGCTTCCTGCTCACCTGCCTTATTGATTCTCTTTTGTTTTCTGTTGGATGAAATTCGTGTTTCTGCTAGAGGCAATTAGTTTCAGGCATTTGTTACTTGTCTGCCTTTTCTCTCCTATTTTTCTCCCAGCAGGAGATATTAAAACAGAGAAATATGGAGGGTTTTCTGTCTCTCTGGGGGAAAGAGGAATAAAAGGTGTTCATGGCTGACTTCATCCTCTTGTGGAAATATCCTTGGGCCATTCCTATCCAAGTTAGATAGGTAAATGGGTAGCTAGTCAGATTCTATTCAGGATGATTTCTGGGCCTGGCAGCGTTAGGGGGCAGGTTGGGGGTGATGCCAGGCTCATGGTTTCTGCATATCTGGAAATGTGTCTTTCCTTTCTTGGCTACCAGTGCGTTCTTCTGTCTGATTACTGTTCTTGTTGATGGTCCTTGTTACTTCGTTTACTTATCTGCTTTCATATTGTTGTGTTTGGGGGAGAGCGAGGTTTGAAATCTGACTTCACACCATCTTTACCATCTTAAACCAAGACCAGACTCCTTTGATTTGTGTGACTGGGTATTCCCTACATGGGTCACACACACCTGGCTTTTGTTAGTGGCTGGTTTCAGGAATACTTATCAAATTATAGTTATGGTCAGACTGGATGATATGGACTGAATAATTGTATCCCCCTAAAATTCTTATGTTGGAACCCCTAACCCCAATATGACTGTATTTGGAGATAGGGCCTTTATGGAGGTAATGAAGGGTAAATGAAGCCATATTGGTGAGGCCCTAATCTGATAGGACTGTGGCCTTATAAGAAGAGAAAGAGAGAGATTTTCCCCCTTCTATGCCCTGTGGGGACACAATGAGAAGGAGACTATCTATAGGCCAGGAAGGGAGCGCCCACCAGAAGCCAAGATCAGCCAGAGCCTCGCTGTCGGACTTCCCAGCCTCTTGCACTGTAAGAAGGGAAATTTCCATTGCTTAAGCCATCCATTCTATGGTATTGTGTTATGGCAGTCTGAGCAGACTGATATACTTTGTTGAGACAAAGGTATAATTGTAAACCATCTGTCCCCCATCTAATCTATTTTCCCTCAAAAAACTGCAATGCTGAAGCTGCTACTTGACAGCTCTGCCTCTGTTTGTCATTTGGACAAACACTGTAGACGCACGCCCATGGCTCCCTCTCCAAAGTCAGATAATGAATGATGAAGCTGACAGGATCATATGGGTGGAAAATTTGCATGTTTCCACAAAACACCCTTTCCATGGCAACACACCTCTTCACATATTAATTGGGAATATTCTCCCCTAATCAAAACCAGAAGCTGTCTTTAGTAGGAGATGAGAGGCAGTGGTGGTAGCTGGGGGTGGCCATGAAATCACAATACATACAAATTCTTCTTTTACAGTTAACCAGCTGATTTCCCTCCATGCGGTCCCCTGAGAATGGTTTGGAATTCATTATTAGTTACTGCCAGAATAACTCCTCTGTAGAGAAACCCAGTATTTAGGAAAAAAAAGCAAAAAAGGTGCCCACCAGGTATTTCAATGCCTACCATGTGCTAGAATACAGATGAGTGAGGCGTGCTGTGGCCTTCATGGAATTCACAAGCTGTGGGCAGGGAGAGAGAGAGAGAGTGACAAGAGAGGGAGTATTAACCGCTCACAGGCCAAGTGACAAGGGCTGTGAGATGTACCCGGAACTGTAGACGCACAAAGGTCAGAGTGATCCACCTCTTCTGAAGGGAGTGAGGAAAAATCTTGGGGCACAAAGAGATGACACTGAAGCAGGAGCTGGCGGTCTGAGTCAGTTTCAAACATTTCTCACCCATGCTGAGCATTTGGATAGGTAGAAACAACTCCTGTGTTTAAAACAGCTGGAGGACCCAGTTTTTAGCATCTTTAACCAGACTACTTCAGGCCTGGCCCTTTTTTCCCTTCGTCCATCTCACCTTGATGGTTGTGCTTCTCTCACGAGATCTAAAGGCAGATTCTGGCTCCTCTGTACGTGATTTCGACCACTGCGTCCTTCCCAGGTGTTGTGTTGTCTCGCTTGGCTTAACTGAGCTAGATTCTGATGGCATTCTACAAGGCTGGCTTTTCATTTCCCTTTTCCAGGCCCCAATTAAGCATCGTATTCTCATTCAGCCTCATTATGTATCCCCTTCCCCCTCCAGGGCCTGGCAGGAGCAAGCCTACAGGGAGGCCCTTCTCAACTGGGGGCTGCCAGGGCTGGTCTCAGATCAGGGTCTTTCAAGCAGGAACAATTCAAATTGGGTGTCTCTCAAACTCCCTCACCTACCATCACACCCCTCTGTGGCTTTTGTTTCTCTCCAGCAACCAGATAAATCCATACACAGCAGGGTCCTAGTGAACACAGACAGGTATTTTTTTTTTCCAGAGGAATCCCTTGATTCTTTCACTTTAATAGGGTTTTAACAATGTAAGGAGCCACAGTGGGGCAGCTTCGACTTTTCAATGGTTCTTTATGCAGCATCTTTCATAATGAAGGAACTTACTCAGGAAGTAAGCAAAGCTGAATGCTCAGACACTTCATCATACCTCATTGCTCCTAAAAGAAAGTGCCTCTGACTGCTTTTGGGTTGAACCCCTTACATGATTGTGTATATAGTTGTTCAGTCAAAAGTGATTTAATCCTGAACATTCTGAATTACAGATTCCTCAGTTATTTCCACTAGATTTGGCCCTCTTTGTATGTTATGTTTTCCTAAATAGCACAATTTATTCTGAACTCTTAATAAAATCTAGCACATCACCTTTGTCCATGACCAAAGTACTCCAAATCTATACCCAGCAAGAAAGCTGCATTCAAGAAGTAGCTAGCAGGGTCACGGAAGCACCAGAGGACGTTATCAGAGGGCTCTGAGCTGGAGGTACGGCCCTCGGGTCTGCTAAGCTAACTCCGTGTCTGGTCTTTACCTCTCAACACCAATTCTTTCAGCTTCAAAGGAAAAATGATATAACTTTCCTACCAGGAGAAGTTTTCAAACACACTTGGTTTTAAAGAAAAGCCCATTTTTCATTCAGCTTTTCTTCACAAAGCCCTGTCACAGACACCTGGATCTTAATCTTTGAACTTCTTTGGATTTAACCATTTTTATGCCTTGTGAGAGTTTATCATTATTAGAGCAAACATACACATATGCATGCACTTGCACACGCCACCCCCCAAAAGATGGTCTAGGCCACATTCCCTAAACATGTAACTGAAACTGCTCTTAAACTCAGCCAGAAGCCTTTTATGAGAGAATTCAAAGCCACTTGTGAGAAGTTGATGTTATGTTTGCCAAGCCTTCCTTCTAGGGGCCTTAGTCTAGTCCAACCAAATCTCTTCACAGATGTGGCCACTGAGTCCCAGAGAAGTGACAGGGCTGCTCCAGGCCCCCCAGTAATGAGGTTGGGACTGACAATCATCCTAACTCCACTCCTAGGCTTTTCCACTACATCATCCACTGCTAGTGGCAGTGGTAAAGTGAGCCCACGGAGGCAGCTGCCGTGGGGTTGGAATTTGGGAAGTGGCCCAGAATCTTCTTTCACTAGTTCGCTTGGTCAACTCTAATCCATTTGGGAGCAAGTATTTGAATATCTTCCATACCCCTAAGATGGCTTGGGTGGGAGAAGGCGCACACACTACTCTCAGCAAGGAGGGTAAGTCTCTGTTGAATGCCAGAGCTTTGCAGTGCTCAGTGACAGCACTCTCTGCAGAAATGGTGGCGTGCCAAGGCCCTTCCTTCCTACAGGACCTGTAGGGCCCTGTAGTGTTGGCCATATTCCAGTGCCACATTATTTTAGAATTGAAGCTTGGTTTGAACCTTCTTTTGAAGATGTGCTCATTCTGTGGCCTCTTTAATATGGAAAACCAGGTTCATCTCACTCTGGAACTCCTTCCACTGGAGTTAGAAGTGCATGCTGGCTTTGTTTGGAATCTAGGGAAAGATTCTGAACATGAGGCACAAAGGTTCATGGCTTCCATGGGCGCCAGAGGATCCGGGAACCCCAGGAGTACAGGGGGTGATCCATCAACAGTGTTTGGGTCTGTGACACTGTCAGCCCCAGCCGCTGGGCTGACATGACTGGGTGGCTCATGACTCATACTGAGCATTTTCACTGGCCTATTTCTTCACAGCTTGACTGACTTTTGACTGCTGAATTTTGCTTTTGTCTTGACTGATGACATTTCTAGGCACCCTGGTCTCTTCCCTACTCATGACTCTCTGGATTCTTTCAGAAGTTTGATAACGAAGAGGTCCATAGCCCTCTGTCTGGCTGCCTTTTGGCATCTTCCCTCAGACTGTGACAGATTTTCCTGCAGTTGCCAAGCGCCTTCATTCTCTGTGTGGAAACAGTGCGTCCCATGAGGGGATGGGCTCCGACTGTCCTGAATAATGGGTCTTGTGCCTGCTTTATCTCCTGACATTTAATCTCTTGTTCCAGGAGACAATTCTAAAGTCTCCCATTGTAGAAAAAAATAACACCCAGAACTTCCCTTTCTAGGCACTAGAAATCTTAATCCATTTTTTGTTCACGTATTTTACCAAACTAGAGATCCTGTCACATAACCTCTACAGCAAGATAACAATTCATCTTTGAGGAGGCAATCCAATTTTGATTTATTGATCTCAGGACACAATGCTTTTCTAAAAAAAAAAAAGTGGACCAATCAGTATGTGATGGTGAAATAAAAGTCTGAAGACCAGGCTTTTTAAAAGGGACAAAACCAAGGGTCTAATTCCTTCTTTTTACAGAATTATAGAGATAGTTTTGCTTGTAATTTTTTTTTTTTTTTGGAAGTTCAGAATAATGCAGCTAGAATAAAGAACACTTCCCCCATCCTGTGGCTTCCTTTGGGTAAATGGAAAGAGTTATACAAAAAGCTGCCCTTAAATTTCAGCTTTCTGGTTCTGTTGCATTTAATCTGGTTGCTATTTGTCTGACTTCAATAGAACATTGATCATTTGTGTGGTTGTAAACCTTGGACAAAGAAAGCGGACAGGTTCTCTTTTATGATGTCCTCCACTATAAGGAGACATCTGTTAGAGGTGTCATGGTTGCATGTGTGTAAGTGTTGAGGGGGATTGCACACGTGTGTGTATGGGGAAAGAAAAGGAAATGCTTCTTAAAGTTTTATTATGTAGGAAAGAGGTTGTATCAATTTTGTGACTAAATTGTTACTACTGTCTTTCATTGATTTGAGGACAAGTTTTTTCTGCATTTTAACATCTGGAAGTTGAGATGAACTGTGTGGTCAAAGGCCCTCCAATTGCTATTAACCTGGATTGAAGCCAAGTTTAGTCAGAGGATTTACATTTGCTTGTTAGTCACGGGTCAGCATTGCCAACACGAGATCATGTAAAATAAATTCCCTGCCTGAGGATTCCATGGACCACTCTGGGATAGGAGTTCAGGACACAAGCCTGCATGATTAGCACTAGTTTGCAATTCATCTTCTTAAGGGAGACTTTTTAAAATTTTCTTCCATCAATGCCAGAGGTAAGGCACCCAAGTCTCTTAGCTTTTTAGAGCAGCTCTTAGTGCTGGGCCACCTGCCCTGGGCCCTCAGAGCTCCCTGCAGCTGGGGTGGACAGTACTCCCATGACTGGGGCAGTTTCCCCCTCAAACGCCTACAATCGCTTCTCTACTAGCATGCCAGCACAGCTGGTTCAGGGGCCTGGGGTCCTGTGCACACAGAAATCTGAGAATCACTTGCTTATTATTTGAACTTCGCTAAGAAGTGCTGCGGAGCAAATACCCACAGGGGCAGCCCTCAACCAATCAGGGAAGAGAGTCCTTAGGTACTACCCCAGCCTCCCTATCCCTCCATGCAATAACTGGGTGGCTCATGACTCATACTGGGCATTTTCACTGGCCTGTTTCTTCACAGCTTGACTGACTTTTGACTGCTGAATTTTGCTTTTGTCTTGACTGATGACATTTCTAGGCACCCTGGTCTCTTCCCTACTCATGACTCTCTGGATTGTTCCAGAAGTTTGACAACGAAGAGGTCCATAGCCCTCTGTCTGGCTGTCCAATGGGTGTGTTCTCTAGTTTCTCAAAGGGTCCTCATGCGACTAAGTGCATTTGCTCACTGTGGGAACCTGCCCACGACCCCTACTTCTTTGGCTGCCTTCCTGGCCCTTCTCATTGGCCACTCCCTCACCTGAGCTTCCTGGGACCGGCTCCCAAATAAACTACCTGCACGTGCAGTCTGGCTCAGGATCTGCTTTTGGAAGGACACGATCTAAGCTACTGCCCCCTATTCTCCTGAGGATGTAGCTCTGTGTTGTCTTTTATGGAATTCTCCTTTTTGTGTTTTCCTTTTCTATCTCTGTGCTATTTAATAGAAGAGTTATTCTTATAATTGACGGTATCTTAATTTCAATGACATACTGTTAATGGAAAATAAAACTCTGCTGGGAATACATAAACACCTTGAAATGAGTCATCAGCTCTTTATCCCAAAATCAGTATGAAGATTTAAATAATTGTGAAATTTTCTGCCCAAACTGATCCAATTAAGCTCAGTTGGCCCATGCACACTATGGGTCTCAGATCTTATTATAGAGTTCTAAAAATCATAGAAAACAATGGGCTTCAAAGCTTTACTCCAATAGTGATTTGACCCTTTGGAAAAGCTATATGGTTTTTGAGATTTCTCATATGTTACATGGAGGTTGATTAGCTGATGTCTGCCCTAGTGATCCACTTGAATTTTTCAAAATGTGGACCATGGACCACCTTCACTGGACTCACTAGGAGATTATTACAAAATTCACATTTCTAGGATTCTTACCAATCTATTTAATAAGAATATATGGTTGTGGGACTTGGTAATCTACATTTTGATCATCTTCCCTAGGGATTCCTGTGTGCGTGGAAGCTTGAGAATCATCTGCTTATTGATGACTTCTCACTAAAATAGCATCTTTAAGGTTCCTAGGCCTCTTCTACTGTGCATGCTTAATGTATTGACTACTAGACATTTTATTCACAGGAAAAATGTATAGCTAACAAGAAATTCTGAAAAAGCGCATCATTCATATATTTAGCAAATTCTTATACAATGCCTATTAATTTGTTAGGTTACATGATTACAGAGATGAATGAAACTCTATCCTAACTCAAAAGCAATGGCAATAAAGGGCTGTGGAAACATGCATTTGAAGTGTGAATTCTCATTCTGCTACTTATTTGCTGAATGATTTTGTTTTTCTTTTTAACCTCACTGAGACTCAGGTTTCTAATATGTAAAAGGCAGAGAGTAATGACTACCTCACAAATAGGTAATATATATTGGGAACTTAGTGGAGGGTTTGGCTCATAATAAATTATGAAAGCTATGATTTGAGTAATAATAAATGCACTATCTGTCAGGGCAAGAGAACGCACAGGCAGCCCAAACGGGCTATGTGCCTGGATCCTGGAGCTGGGTTGTCAGTCTGACTCTGCTACCTATTAGCTGTGTGACTCTGGGCGATGACACTACCTCCCCTCTTACTCCTCTTTGCACGACTCTGCTTCCTCTCTTTGACTTTCACATACTTCTTTTCTCAATAAACCTTGTGCTCCTAATCATCTAGTGTCTACTTGACAGAGAATCCAATGGGCAGGCAAGGGGAAGACCTGGTGCAGAAATAGTTGCTGCTGCTCATGTTCTGTGCGTGGAATTATTTTAGCTTTTAGAAGTTAATATTACTTATTTTCATATATCTGTGAAGGGTATTGTCAATTTTTTTTAAGAGAACATCCTTTGAGTTTATCATTTCCCATTACAATCAGTCCACCAGAATGAGTCCTGGCAGAACCTTGACAGGGACAGGGGACTGATGCATCCAAGTGACTAAGCTACTGAGAGACCTCTGTTGTCCAACCAGCACCAGTAATCTTTATTTTCTCTTTTCTAAACAATGCAATTTGATTACACTTAAAATACTGAGCTTCTTTATTTTCCTATTTATTATATAAATTATACATGGAAATTCACATGGGATGAATATAGGCAGACTTTTGTCTATAAAAAAGATTTTTCTCATGTTGGGGATGGGTTTACTTCACCCTAGTCCCACTTGTATGAAGCCCTCTGGTAATATTCAGAAGTGAAGGTCTTGGCTGTAGTACTTATTTAGGAAAGAGTGAGCATATTGGACTTAATAAATTCTGGCAAAGTATGATACAATCAACATTTTCCTCTATACGTACCCACTGAGTGTCTATTAAGCCACTTTGAATTTATTACGTAGCAGACATTCACTGAGCATCTACTATGTGCCAGGCTCTTTATGGGCAAAAGGGAAGCAACATGATATAAGACACAGTCTCTGCCCACTCAGTATTTGAAGTGTGGTTGAAATTCAAAGTGTTAGGAATTATTCAGGGTCAGTAGAGGGCATGTAACCCAGTCTGGAGGGAGGGATAGGGAGTTAGTGGTTTTGGGGGGATGTTTATGCACAGCCACGTCCCAGCTGAGCCCTGAAGGATGAGTGGGAGTGGCCAGGAGGAAAGGAGCCCTGGGAGGGCAGCAGATGCAGAGGCCCAGATGAGAAGGCACAGGCTGGTGAGAGGACCCACCAGCTGTCACTGCAGCAGTTCCATATGGCTGGAGTTTAGAGTTCAAGGGAGGGTAACAAACCGTGAGGCCGACAAGGTAACAGGAACCAGTCCTGAGAGGGCTGAGAAGTGTCACTGGACCCGGGAGGTCTTAGTCAGGGAGGGGCATAACAGATTCACCTTTTAGGAAGAGCTGTCTGGCTGCTAAAGGACAATGAATATAAGTGGGGGAGACTGGATGTGGGAAGAATGGTTAGGAGAGCATTTATTTCTCTTCCTGAGCACAGGGCTGGCCTAAGTATCCCTAGCTTCTTAAAAAGGTTGGCAGGTCCTCCTGACCGAAAGGCAGCTAATGCACTGTGGGCAGAAGCAACCTGTGCCGCTTCTGGGACTGGCCTCAAAGAGCCTTCTGTGTGAACTTCCACACCCCCTACGCTCATCGCTCAGGCCTTGACAGTGGTTCTACCACCCGGACAGCATATTAAACAAATATTTCTGGATCCTAGAGACAGTCACTTGCTCAGCTGGTCTGTGGTGGGGCTGAGGGATCTGCATTTTGAACAAGTGACTGGGTGATGCTAAGCCAGGAACCACATTTTGGATACAGAGGCCCTAAAAACTGCAAAGTTACAAGATGTATAAGAAGGAATTGTCCGAGGCTCCCAAATGACTGTGTGCAGCAGCTTTCTCCCTCCTCAGAATCACTTTAGAGTCTGAGGTAAATAAGAAATGCTTTTCTCATGTTACATCATTGAGATTTTGATGAGGTTGTTTCTATAAGCAGTCAACTAAAATTAATACAGGAGTTGGAAAAGGGGTATATTAGAAAAAGTCATGTGTGTGACATTCACACTAAAGTGCCCAGTGAATGTGAGTGACTGGAGGGACGTGTGAGCCATAGATTCTCCTGCAGCCCTTTGCCCATGCCTGCTCCTTCCCTCTGAAATATTCACCCGCCCCCACCCAAAAGTAGCTGACTCAGCTTAGGCATTACTTCCACGAGCATGGCTACTCAGAGGAAATCCTGGCAAGCTGTCCATCCTATGTCCATTAGCTTCTTCTACAGTTTATTAAATACATATGTGTATATATGCATCATATAAGTTTGTAACCTATTCTTCTAAGTAGGCTTGTTCTTTTTAAACTTTCTTTGAATTTTGCTTCTCTTTGCAGACCTGTAAAACCATATTCATGTTTGACTCAACGGTTATCTAACTAGTTCAGTGTCCTGTTTCCATCTGATCAATGATGTCCAAATACCGACTGGCCCTTAGCATGTGCTCAGGAATCTTGGAAATTGATTTATTGTTTTACTGAAGCCATAGAAGTGGACAAAGTCCCCCATGAAAGCTTTTTAAATAAAAAGAAGTAGAAGGGTGCTATCCACAATTAGGAAATAAAATAATTCAGAAAGGTAGAGGGAGTTGTAGCTGTGCATGCATTGTGCTTTAAAGACAAGGGCAATTCCTGGGATTATGAATGCTGCCTAACAACCAGGCAGAGCCAACGTGGGGAAGAGGTCACCAGATGTGAAATGCAGAAAGCCATGTTTGGTGTCCAGATTTGTAGCATGAGAGTCCAGTGTTAACAGAGCTGAAGCATGAGTAGAACTCTGTGGTGATGGAAGGATATATTATAAGAGAATAGAAATAGTACCATGCATATAAGACGTAGCCATGAGGGAAACAATGGTGCTTGATGGGGGGTGGCAGGGAGGGGACAACAATAGCAACCGTTTGTTTTCTAAGACATGGAAGACCTGTGTCTTTCTAAGACATCTGAAGGCCAAAGGGAAGGAACTAGTGGAAAGATATGTGTGATGACAGGAAATACGAAATAATTGAGGAGACAGGGTGTTTGACAAAATGGGAAAGGGATATAGATGCAATGTCAAGGTTACTGTTTGGAAGGGAGAAAAGTAGCTATTATGTCGAAGTAGAAGAAAATGAGGAGGGGTTATGTGTTGCCTCAAAGATATTTTTGATTGAGAAGATAGAAGGTTAAGGATTTTCCCTTTAATGACCTTGATTTTTCTCAGCAAAGTAGAAGATAGACCATCTGTGAAGAGGAGTGATTTGGAGACAAAAAAGAAATAGAGTGGGGAAAGTTTAGGACAGCTACTGTAAGCACTGTGCTTTGGTAATAGAAAAGATGACTTATGCACAGGAACCATTAAATGCAGAACATCAATAACATTATTTTTTTTAGCCTAGAAAAAAAGATAATGTAAATTTATAGCACAGAAGCTTGGCATTGCTCTGAAATGAGTACCTGAATTGATGATCTCACTGTTGTATTTCTTTTCCCTGTGAGAGCTAATGCTAGGCACTTAATTTTTGCATGTCTTAACTCTTTTGTATATTCTTCCTCATACAGCCTCTCTTGGCCACCTCAGAATATTTATTTTTTAGTATTTTACTATCTGCAATTCATACAGATATGAATGAAGTCTATCCTTCAAGTGAAATGAACTTGATGAAGAGGCCATATGGCCTTTCTACCACCTCATGTTAGTTCAGTCCTATGGAGGACCACCAAGTGCCAGGTGCTTTGGGAAATGCAGGGAGGTAACTATGAATTAAGCATTGCACCTGTCCAGAGGTTCTCACAGACTCTGTGGAAGACAGACTCACAGACACATCATCTCAGCACCACTCTATAGTCTTGGAGGTATAGCTCTTATGACCTTGAGCAGCTAAACTAATGACATTCATTTGTCCTCCAAATATTTTATAAGGGTCCACTATGGGTTGTGTAATGTGAACCTCTGGCAGTCTATTGGTGGAAAGGCTTTGCCCTCTAGATATGTATTTGAGAAAAATAAAAGTGTGGTTTGATAGAGACAGAGCAAAGGGGAGTTGTCTAGTTTGAGTGGTTGGGGAAAGTTTCACCCAGAGGGGAACTTCAAAATAAGGCCCACGTGAGGAGTTTCCCATTCAAAGATGCAAACGATGTTTCCTTCAGAGGGCATGTCCAGCAAAATGGCCAAAGGCTCACATACGCTTGAGCTGTTCAAGCAGCAGAAAAGAGGCCAGTGTGGCTAAGAACACTGAGGGAGAAAGAGAAAGGGAAGAAATGCTGTTGGAGAAGACAAAGAGTTTGAATTTATTTGAATGCAATGATTCAGTACCTGAGCCTTATTATCTCAGTTCTATGAATTTGACCAGTTCTGCAAAGGTGACATGACATCACAGAGTATGCTTTACAGCACCACCAAAAAATGATTGCTAACAGTTCATTCAGTCATTCAACATCAGATATTACGCAACAGCCAAGTGTCAGACACTGTCCTTGGTGCTAAGGATTCGGCAGTTACAAAGCAGAAAAAGTATTTGCAGTCATTGTGCTTATATTTAAATGTGTGTTGGGGTGACCAGTAGGTGCAAGGGCCCTGAGATGAGAGTATGCTTACATTTGAGGAAAAACGAAGATAATAGTGAATGAAGAGAAATTGACAGCAAAGAAAAAATCTGGGGTAGGGCTCAGTGGGTCAAGATCAAGTAGGATGTTGCGTTTTATTGGGAGTCACTGGAGAACTTCAAGGAGAAGTGGAGTATTATATTCTTATTTTGTAAAAGGGTTCATCCAGCTGTGATTAGACAATAAACTGCAAGGAGCCAAAGATGAGCACAGGGAATCAAATAGGTTATGGTAATAACTGCTGTGAAAAGTAGTTTTGACTGGGGAAGAGGTGGAGAAGATAGGAGATGTGACCATATCTGGGTATATTTCAAAAGAAGACTGCTAGGATTTGGTGGTGAATTGGATTGGAAATTGGGGTAAAGAGAAGAGTCAAAGATAACTTTAAAATTTTCGATTTGATCACTAAACAATTGCCATTTGTTCTAATGAGGAAGACTGTCAGAATTGTATGTGGGGGAGCAGATATTAAAAGCTCAGTTTTGAAAAGGTTCATTTGGAGTTGCCAGTGAGAAATCTAGGTGCAGAGGTTTATTAGGTAAATCTAGAGTTCATGGGAGATACAAGGAATAAAGATACAATTTGGGAATCAGCAGCTATTGGTGATTAATTTATTGAGGTAGGGAAAACTACATTATCAGTACGTTGAATTGAATTAAACCTAGCAACCTGACAATGCTTTATTTAAGAGGAAAAGGAGAAAAGTGGAGGCAAGGCAGTGTTTGGGAGGAAATACCCTAAATAAAGACCCAAGAGACCTATTTTTCTGTCCTGATCATCCACTAACTTGCTATGTGAAATAGAAAGGTAATTTCACCTCAGTTTCTTAATCTGTTTAACAAATGGGTAGAATAGGATAATCTTTAAATTCCCTATGACCTGTAAACTAAAGATGAAAATTAATAGCCATAATATATAAAGGACTCTTAAAAGTCAGTAAGGAAAAATGAAAATTCTGTTAGACATACAGACAAACGATACAATTCTTCAAAGAAAAAATAAAAATAACAAATAATCAAAAACAGTTCTATCAGAACAGATCTATTAATCACTCAGAATCAATAGCATGACAATTTTTTAAAATTTTGGTATCATTAACGTACAATTACATGAGCAACATTAGGGTTACCAGATTCCCCCATTATTAAGTCCCCACCACATACCCCATTAAAGTCACTGTTCAGCAGTGTAATAAGATGTCAAAGAGTCACTACTTGTCTTCTCTGGGCTCTACTGCCTTACCCATGCCCCCTCCCGCCTCCAAGTTATGTGTGCTAATCATAATGCCCCTTATTCCCCTTCTCCCTCCCTTCCCACCCACTCTTTCTAGTCCCTTTCCCTTTGGTAACTGTTAGATCAATTCTTGGGTTCTGTGAATCTTCAGCATTTGCGTTGTTCTTATGGTCCACAGATGAGTGAAATCATTTGTTACTTCTTTTCCTTTACCTGGATTATTTCATGGAGCATAATACCCTCTAGCTCCATCTATGTTGTTGCAAATGGGAGGATTTGTTTTCTTCTTATGGCTGAATAATATTCCATTGTGTATATGTACCACCTCTTCTTTATCCATTCATCTACTGATGCACACTTATGTTGCTTCCATTTCTTGGCTACTGTAAATAGTGCTGCAATAAACATAGGGATGCATATGTCTTTTGAAACTGGGCTCCTGCATTCTTAGCATAAATTCCTAGGAGTGGAATTCCTGGGTCAAACACTATTCCTACTTTTAGTTTTTTGAGGAACCTCCATACTGTTTTCCACAATAGTTGAAATATTGTACACTCCCACCAGCAGTGTAGGAGGGTTTCCCTTTCTCCACATCCTCGCCAGCATTTGTGGTTCCTATGCTTTTCTATGTTGGCCATCCTAACTGGTGTGAGGTGATATCTCATTGTGGTTTTAATTTGCATTTCCCTGAAAGTTACTGATGTGGAGCATCTTTTCATGTGCCTGTTGGTCATCTGAATTTCTTCTTTGGAGAAGTGTTTGTTCATATCCTCTGCCCATTTTTTAATACGGTTATTTGCTTTTTGGGTGTTGAGGTGTGTGAGTTCTTTACATATTTTGGATGTTAACCCCTTGTTGGATATGTCATTTACAAATATAATCTCTCCCACTGTAGGATGCCTTTTTGTTCTGCTGATGGTGTCCTTTGCTGTACAGAAGCTTTTTAGCATGATGTAGTCTATTTGTTCATTTTTTATTTTGTTTCCCTTGCCTGAGGAGATACATTCAGGAAAAAGTTGCTCATGTTTATATTCAAGATATTTTTGCCTATGTTTTCTTCTAAGAGTCTTATGGTTTCATGACTTACATTCATATCTTTTATCCATTTGAGTTTACTTTTGTGTATGGGGTTAGACAATAATCCAGTTTCATTCTCTTGCATGTAGCTATCTAGTTTTGCCAACACCAGCTGTTGACGAAGCTGTCATGTCCCCATTGTGTATCCATGGCTCCTTTATTGTATATCAACTGACTATATATGCTTGGGTTTATATCAGGGCTCTCTAGTCTGTTCCATTGGTCTATGGGTTTGTTCTTGTGCCAGTACCAAATTGTCTTGATTACTGTGGCTTGTAGTAGAGTTTGAAATCAGGGAGCATAATTCCCCCCACTTTATTCTTCCTTCTCAGGAGTGCTTTGGCTATTTGGGGTCTTTTGTGGTTCCATATGAATTTTAGAACTATTTGCTCTAGTTTGTTGAAGAATGTTTTTGGTATTTTGATAGGGATTGTATTGAATCTGTAGATTGCTTTAGGCAGGATGGCCATTTTGACAATATTATTTCTTCCTATCCATGAGCATGGGATGTGTTTCCATTTATTGGTATCTTCTTTAATTTTTCTCATGAGTGTCTTGTAGTTTTCAGAGTATAGGTCTTTCACTTCCTTGGTTAGGTTTATTTCTAGGTATTTTATTCTTTTTGATGCAATTGTGAATGGAATTGTTTTCCTTATTTCTCTTTCTGCTAGTTCATCATTAGTGTATAAGAATGCAACAGATTTCTGTGTATGATTTTGTATTCTGCAACTTTGCTGAATTCAGCATGACAAATTTTTAAAAACTACTCTATAATAGTAACAATAACAATAAAATATATTTTAAAACAAACTCAAAAGAAAACAAAAAATATATAAATGAACATTTTTAATGGTATGTAGGATTCATAAGAAAGGTTATTTTGGTAGTGAAGACTCATTGTAAGGATGGCCTAAATTTAGCTTATTTCCAATAAAAGCACCTATTATAGAACAAGACAAACTAGTTATAAAATGTGTAAGGAAAAATAAGCATTCAACACATTTTACATCTAGAAAAATTCTCTAAATAAGCTCATTGAACATAGAGCTTCTTTTACTTAAAGACGATGAACAGAGCTATAACATTAAGACTGGGGTGGTTCAGTAATAAACAACTGGATGTGAACTCTTCTCCAGTTCCCCAGGTCACCACTGCTTTATTTTCTACAAAGATGAAAGAAATAGTAAAACCCTGTGTGGGCACCATTCATATTAAGCTATTCAGGATTTTACTTCAAGGAAGAGTGTTGTAGTGTTTCCACCTGGTGTATACTTAACACATGGCATTTCAGTTGCATTTAAATTGTCTGCTTAATTTATGGATTTATTGGAATTTAATGGGATTAACGATTGATTAGTTTAATGACTAAATCACCAGTAAGGGACTTTGGAACAAAATGGTTGAATAAAGACAAAAGACCAGGTTCTAAACATACAGATTCTTCCTTCTTAATCTTCAAGGTCCAAGAACATACAGATATAAAAAAAACAAAATGAGTACCCTTTGCAGGACTGAAGAAATATTGTTACCATATTAAAAAAACAGGAAACTGTGGAGCATAAGTGATGTCCAGCAATAAATAAATCATTGCTGTTGGGATACATTTCCCCTTCTTCCTCTCCCTCATCTTGTTGTAGGCCAAAGATGAGACTATAGAACTAGGTTTAACAGAGTTTCAGAGCACTCTAACCACGATACAGACAGAAAGTGTGCAAGTGATGGAACTCCAAGTGGTGACCATTGTTTCCTGGGAGGTAAGGGCAGGGCCCTTACTTGGCCAAATGGGGCCCTGCCCTGATAAGAAGGTCAAATGTACTGAACATTACAATAAATGTTTAGGCTAGGGAAAATGGACAGGGATGGGAAAGGGATTTGGCTCACAGATATTTAATCTGCTATCCTGTTCTTTTTCTTGGCTTCTGTTGAACCCAGATGGTGATCAGGGTTTCCCCAGCACACAGACTCTGTGAGAACAGAAGGCTTGTTGCTTTGCAAATGAGGGAAAATGGGAAAATCTGACCTAGGTATCTGCAAACTCACATAGGATTTCTCCTTGTGGGTTTATGACAACCTGTCTTCCAATTCAGGGAGCATGAATTAGGCTATTAATGCTATCTCCTTTCTCAGAATAAGTTGCATGTATTGAGAATCTTTTTGAACTAGAAAGTACATAGACCAAATCCTCCTAGTAGCAGTAAGTATCTGGTCTTCATTTTATAGGTGAGGACTGAAGCCTGAAGAAATTAAGAAATTTGTTCATGGCCATCTGACCACAAAGTGATAGAACCAGAATTTTCATCCCATCTATTTTAAAACATGTTGGTGACTTGTATATCAGGCAGACCCTTATTTTAAACCTCTGTAGAGGTGGTAGAGAAAAATTAAGAAAGCCCAGAGACAAACATTGACACTTCTTATTCTAGAAGAAACCCTTCATGTGCAGCGTTAAGACTGGAAGGGAATTTAGAACTTGAATTGGGGATCCCCTTATTTTGCAAATCCTCCAGAAGTTGCTGACACAGTTGAGGATATGGAACCAGCTGATGGCCCATATACAATGAGACCTCACAGCTCCTCTACTCAATTCAGTGCTCAATTTACCTCTGGTCTATCTCAACAGGCATTTTTCAGAATATCTAAAGGCATGTGTCACATAGACCAAAACCATCTGCTAAAACCTTCTGGCTCTGATAAAATGCAATTGCTTCCAATTATGGTCAGAGGAATCTGCAAGGTGGTAAACCAGAATGTCATTCTGTGGGTTCTCCATAATGTTCTCTCTCTCTATCTCTCCTGGGGGTGTACAACATTTAAAAGACTATAAATGTAGCAGCACTGTGGTGGACCATTTGCTAACTAACACAGAAGGACTTGGCCATGGAGACTCAGAGCAACACTACCTTGGCGTGTAACTCTGCTGCCAGCAAGGACTCGGGCTCCAGCACTCCTCATGTGCCATGGTGGGCTGCAGTTACTGTCAACAAAAAGGTCTTGACTGGGGGTATGCTTCCAAATCATCTCTTGATATGCCCTAAAATATGGAGTCCCAATTTTATTACTATTTTTTTAATCTGCAATTTTTGTTAGATGTATGCACAGAGTAAAACTTCAGAAATACAGAACTCTTCTCTATCCCAGACCAAGCCCTAAGAGACAGCCTTTGCAATTGCTACTCTAGGTTCTCTGAGTGGTCACCTTCTTAACCTTTAAATTACATGGAATTCAGCTGCTGTTTTGATTTATCTTTCTTAATGATATCTACTGACTCTTCCAATGACCAGTGATGATATATCATTTATGTCACTCTCTCTCTTCCTAATTTTGATAGCTAAAATAATTTTCTAGCTTTTCTATTAGTTACTTTGGAATCTTTAACTTAGATACCTAAAGTATACAAGTTCTCCAAACCTTGTAGTTTTCCTTCCTTCCTTTATACTCCCCACTGTCTGCCATACATTTACTATTACATGGCAAAGAACAACACTTATATTTTGTCCTATAGCCATAATAAAACAAAATTGTTTATTCTTAATGTTAAAACCAAGAAATGCCATCTTTTATGATAAAGGTGGTAATCATATATTAAAAATATTATTCCGACTATGCTTTATTCTTCTTCCCTCTCTATCACATTTCCTAGCAGCCAATGACCACTTCAGGCCCCTGGAACGTAGGAGAGCCAATGCCACTTCAGGAAGGAGGGAGAGTGTAGAGCCAGGATTTCTCAACCTTGGCTACACGTTGGAATCACCTAAGGGCTTTAAAAACACCAATGGCTGGTTGCCATCCCAAGAGCATCTAATCTAATCAGTCTGGAATATGGCCAGGGAATTGGCGTTTTAGAGAGCTCCCTGGGTAGAGCATGTAGACAGGTTGAGAGGAAAGTCAAAAACAGGATGGGGTTTTTGCTCTGCATCTTATTTGGGATTTAGAACATATGTTCTGAAGTATCTCCCTTCCACCCTTCTGCACAAGGTGGTGCCTCAGTGTGACTAGGCTTAGCTCCCCAGAACCTCTTGATGCCTTGTCATAACTAGAAGTCTCCAGATACCCTATGTGTAGGATGCCCAGGGTATAGCTGATGGTTCCAACAGGTGAGTTTATGTGGGCAATCACCACAGTAAGGAGCAAGTGACCCTGAGTGGCACCACCATGTGAAGAGCGGAGCAGGCTGTGCACGGCACATTTGCAAGAAACATCAATCGTGCCCGTGGATTTGTGAGATATGGAGCCTTGATTCTGTAGCTGAAAAGTGCAACATGATCTACTGGGACTGGGAAAAGACTAGGAGTCAGAGTCACACTGAATGTCCAGCTCAGGTCAGGTGATGGCATCATCAGAGAATCAATCAGAAGGCCTGTGTTGAACTAGAGAGAACAACCCCCAGATTTTTGTGTTAGATCTCAGCAGGGCACTCAACCATTAGGTAGCAGAGGGACTCGTTAGAGAAGCCACAGGACAAGGAAAGGGGGAAAAACACAAAAGACTGAGAATATACATGAAATGGATTACATTCCCAAAGATACTTTAAATTGTTGGACCAAACTGAACTTCCTTTCTTTGTTACACAGTAGGATTGAATTTTAAGGATGATTGTATCCACCAGTATTATCTAAAATACATACCGATTATCATATTTATCCTTTTGCATTTCTGAATTAATAAGTGTAAGTTGTTGGCCACCTTACAAAAATGATACAAGCATTGTTTCTAGGAGCGTCAAGAAGTGCACTGGTCATGGATCGTGTCCACAGAACCAGTGCTATGGCACTAGGGTCACTCGGTAAGGAAGGTTCATGGCATCAAAGTCAGACTGACTAAAATGACCACATTTTAGTCTGCATCATATTAGAGCAAATTTTCTTGTATTTTGTTTCTTTTCTGGGTTGAATCTAGTGTTTACTGGATTCTCTGTTTGCTTTTATTTTAATTTTTTCCCTCATGTTCTTGGTGTGCTTCCCAAGTCATGTTCTATGAAGGAGTATATTAGAGGTAAAAATCCTGAGGCTTGGTGTATCTTATTAAAGAAGGGTACTCAAGTTCAAAATCATTTTTCCCCCAGAACTTTGAAGGCTCTGTTCTACTGATGTCTAAAATTCAGAGTAGCTGGTAAAAAAATCTGAGAGACAGATTTCTGTTGTTTGATTGCTAGTTGTCCACTTTGAAATTTTATGACGACGCAGCTCAGTGTTAGTCCTTTGTCACTCATACAGTGACTTCCTGAGCTGTTTCAATCACACCTTGCAGCTCTGGGAGCTTTAATTGAATTTGCTTTGATTAAAGTTTTACTTTTCTTTTATATTTTCCATTTCTTGTTCTTTTTCTCAACTTTATCTTTCAGCTCATGTATTGATTTCGTTTTTAATTTTGCAATTTCACTTTATGTTTTAAACCCTCCTTATTTTCTAATTATTGCTTTTTAAATTACATCTTTTTTTTTGAAGATGAGCTTTTCTTTCCTTTAAGAAATTAAAAATCATGGTGAGTTTTTTTTCTCGTGATAGTTCTTTTTAAAATTACTACCTTGAGTTATCTGTTTCTTTAACCTCTGCCTTTTAACTTTTCTCTAACTTCCCATTCACAGGGCTGGATTTCCTATTACGTTTTACCTATTCAAGGTTGCCATTTACATTCGCAAATGAGAAACCAGGGTGATACAGGTTTTCTCTGATAGGGGAATGGGTGTGTCCCCTTGCGCACTGCTTCCACAGGAGGACTTCTGATGTGTAGGGGGTTCCATGTAAGTGAGTGGAATATGTTGATGGAAAGATTTTACCTTAAGGTAAAATGACAAGGAGACAGGTGTCAGGCCACCAAAGGCCAGAATGTGAGAACATTAATCTGGGACGGTAGCATCCACACAAAAAAGCCTAATTCTCCTCATTTAATTTTCTTCATTTCTTTATAACTGAGTTCCCCACTCCCTTAGGCACTGTGGTGGGGAGGCTGACTACTTTGATTATCCAAAGAGAACTGCAGCCACCCCTCTTCTCCTTGACCTCCGTCTTGCCTACTGATCATACGTCCTGGTTTCCCAGGGCCGTCTCAGGTTATGTTTATCATCCTGCCCAGTGTATTACTTGTAGTTCCCCCTTTTACTTCCAAAAGTGTCCCTGTTGTATGGTCACTCTACTGCTGACCGCCAAGCCTAACCTTCTCTGGGGTTCCAAAATGGAAGATCTGCTTCGTCCTGCACTGCGGCACTTCGCCTTACAGCCTATTCTAGCCTCTGTTTCACCTTCAACATATTTCCATTTGCTTTCCAATGTTTGAAAATTTGTTGGAATCCATTGTCCATCTCCTGATTTCTTCACCATTGGGGTTTACTACAAATCTGTGTTTCTATATTATTATCCCAATGGGGTGTTTTGGAAGGATGGAAGTAAATATGTATGTTCATCCTGCAATCTTGAACTGATACCTTGTTTGAGTTTAAACCAAACTAAAAAATGTGAGATTGAAGCTTCCAGACTGTTCAATAATGTAGAATTTAGGACATTACTTTCCAAACTATATCACCATTGACCCAGGGAGCACACCATCTATCAATGGTCTGAGATCACTGACATCTACCATTACCAGAGGTAGACAGAATACAGAGGCCAGGAAGCTCGGTTTAATGTTCATTGTGAAATGCATGTTTCTTAGGACAACTTAAGTTTAAGCAAATAATAACCATGAATATAGTCTTCTGAACAGAAGAATGATCAGGGATGAGTTTTAATAGTTGTTGCCCATGTGAGAACCATTAATGACATTTTGTTCCAGACTTAATTCAACTTGATAATACAGGGGAAATCTCAAAATGCTAAAATATAAATTATGTTAGAAATGCAGCTGAGCACTAAAAAATATCCATATACATATAACTTTATTCAATTCAAAATGTGTTAGTTATGGTATGGCAGTGATGTCTTTATACTCCCTTTTTATTTCATATTCTTGGGCTATCATGATACTTTTGACACAACTAAGCATCTATGACATAGTCTAAAACTGCAAAGATGATAAAACACATAGGCAATACAAATTATCTGGCATATTTTGCTCCCAAGAGTATTTACCGAAGGCACAACTATTTGTCTCTCACACTTCTGGAATGATCCCTGGTGACCTGAGAACATGAATATATTCCCCAGATCTTTGATGATTAAAGGTGACTTGGCTGCTAAGAGCAAGTTCCAGAAGGAGGTACCAAAACAACAATAACGTAGAGAGACAGTAATTCTACTGTTATAGTCCCTGAAAAGGGAGGGATCATGGGCATCAGAATACTTATTACTCATTGAAACGTAAGTAAAGTGCTTCCTAATTATAGAGGCAGTGAATTGGGTGGTGTTCCCATAAATTCTGCACTTTATATATATTAGCACCATTTTAGGGTGGTAGAACATGCAGAGGAGAATCTCAGCTTATCAAAACAGCAACTGCTTTGGGAAATCTGGGTCAGAGACCAGGGTACACAAGTTCCCACATTCTACGTAGTGTGTGAGGAAAGGGGGGAAAAAGAGGGGTGCAGGTTTTGAGGTATTGCTACAGAACCCTTTTGACCTTTGGTCCTTCAGGTCCATGGCAGGGTAGGTGTGGCACAGGGGGCTCCCCCTGGGATGTTCTCACAGATGACTCCTCCTCAGCACCTCAGCCTTGCTTTCCTTGCTACACACATACTCAGAGTGGGGTAGGGAAGGTGAGTACTATGTAAACTTCCCAACAAGACCACAATTAGAATCGACTTCAGAGCCTTCCGGGACAGCACACAACTTCCCAAAGTAATGGTCTGGAAAGAAATGCCACTAATTCAGGTTGTCTAAATCTTGAGCCATGCATTTTATAATCAATGTAGGAGAAGAATGGAGACATTTCTGAGGATTAGCTGCATACCCACACTGGATGCTCAAGAAGGTCAAGGACTTATTGGGTGCGTATCCAAGTGTCGAGGACCTGGTGTGGCAGCCATGAGAACGTGCCTTACAGAGGAGCAGGTTCCAGGGCATGTAATGCACCAACTGCAGGCACTGGACTCCATCACTACACTTGTTCTGAGGCTGTTTCCCATAGGCTGCTCCCAGCCAGTGACTGAGGGGAACTAAGGCAGGTCTGTTCTTGGCCACATTTGCCTGAAGAACCCCCAGGGGCTTTGCCCAAACTGTTTTACCCTGCATGCCTCCCACCTCCCTTCCCTGTCTCCTTCACTTGAGTGCCACACCTACAGAGTAGGCTGATGGCTTGCCCAGCCTTCACTGGCCCCTCCTCCTTTTCTGCTACACAGTCATTTCCTTTAAGAAGACTTTGCATTTCCCCAGATAAATCCCATTTTAGTGTCTGCTTATAGGCAGACCTAGACTAATACCCTATGCCTTAGAACAATGTGCACCACCCAGAACCAGTAGAATCTGCTGGTATTCCAACAGATGGGTCAACTCTGGGCCATTAGGACTTTGCATCTACCTCAAAAGCCAGGTTCACCCAAAGGGGATGGTTAACTAGCTCACCTAGGACCGTAGCTCATGCTTTGGCCTCACAGAACTGACCATATGGAGCTTTTGCCATCACATCCTGTCAGGGGCACTGACAGACCTTCAGCAAGCGACTGTCATATCCTCAGTATTTGTCTCACAACCCATTGCTCAATAGGGAGCAGCCTGCAGGATCTGGATTAGGACCACTTCAGATTCCCACTTGCAGTGGACAATTGTCACTTGCAGTGACAACACTTCTGCCCATCGACACAGCTCCAGTTCCAGTCCACCCACACCATCTTGCTTCCCATTGAGGGTAAGATACCCATAGTCCTAAGCTTAACGGGTTTAGCTTGTCCAGGGAAACTTTTCCTCACAGCCTGTGAAATGTTTGAAATGCATTTCTGCCACTTGAAAAGAACTGGCTTGGTTTTGAAGTGAGGGAATGGCCTTTGGGGAGAAAGCTTTGGTGTTGGGAAGACCATACACAGCCATGTGGTGAGAGGGTATAGTCCCTGTGTCTGCGTCCCCAAGTCTGAGTTCCCTTATCAGGCTGCTTTTATCCCAGTTCTGATTTGCCTGAATCCAGACAAGGAATCTGATGCACAGGCCCGAAGTGTGCTGAGGGGGAAGTGATTGCCAGGGGTTTCTGGTCCGTTCCCCACAAGGAGTGGAGGGGATTCTAAGCCTCCCAACATGATTTTCATGCCCCAAGTTCTAACGAGCCCCAGGACCATAACCCAGGAGCAGCACACTTAGGAGATATGGGACAAACGGCCCATGAGGTTTTCAGAAACCTTGTAGCTGAGAACCTGAACACATTGAACTGGGTAAAGCCCACAGCAGTTTGATGACATTTACCTGATATATATTTACCTGGAAAGCACTGTCAAAAGGAATAATGCTAAACTTTATTACTGAATGTTTTATGTCACAGAAATATCACTCTTCCCCCTAAGACACTTACTCCTGATGCCTAGTTAAATTTACCTGTTAGTACTACTATAATTACTGACTGTGTATGTATTGATTGTACTCATGTACCCTCTTACTGTAATTCTACAATCAATGTAAAATGGTCTTCTGGATATAGACTTCCAAATGGTTAAGTATTTTTGTGTAATAACAAAACATATTAAGCCCTCTCTCCACACTATCAAAGTGTTGGTAGTGTGGGATGCAGTCTTCCTGCTCTACATCCTAGATATAGGCACAAGAGGCTTCTCTGAGCTCTGCCATCTGACTGTGATGACAACTTGAAACTCTGAAATCCTGCCGCTGTTGCAGTTGCAGCTGCGTTCCTCCTGCCGGTTCCTGGACTTGTCATTGGAATGCAGGAAGAGATATCTAAGCTGGCCTGCGCGTATAGCAAAACAACAAATTTGACTGCTTCTGTATTATCTGAACTCCACCAAAAACTGAGAGAATTGCGAGCTGCGGTGCTTCAGAATCACACTGTTGTGGACTGTCTGCTGTTAAAAGAGCATGTAGGATGTGAACAGTTACCAGGAATGTGTTGTTTCAATTTGTCTGATTTTTCTCATACTACCCAAGGTCAATTAGATGATATCCACCATATTGTCAATAAGTCTTTACAAATGCCTTAGCTATCTAATTAGTTTTCTTAATTTCATTAGATATAACTAGTAATTGTAAGTCTGCCTTTGTTATGTATCTGTATTCCTATTCTGTTAATGTGTGTATGCAATTTAACTAGTAGTTTGTTAAAACCTATATATATATTCAAGTTATGTCTGTCTTTCAACATGTTTGATCTCAGTCATGTAATGCATATTTCACACAAAACTGGGATACCATATAATCCAGAAGGCCAAAGCACTGTGAAATGTACCCATGGCACCCTTAAAGCTCAATTGGAAAAAACAAAAAAGGGGGAGTTATATCCCTGGTCACCACAGAACCATTTAAATCATATCTTATTTGCAGCCAAAACATCTGATATATTAAATCAGATAAAAGACATGTGCAAAGAACCCCTGAATAGTCTCTGGCATGCTGTCACACCTCTCTTAACCCTAAGCATTTTATTTCTTCTATTGCTGTTACTAGGGCCTTGTGTCCTTCGCAGCATGTGGAAACTCATCCAACAAGCCTTAAGAGACCTGCATTATTTGAAATTGCAGACGGCCCCCCCACTTGTAAATCATAAGATCTAAAGTCAAGTATGGTAGCCAATGACGGGTAAAATATGGTTGAATTATAAATACCAACCTAAGACGGAGTAGTTGACAAAGGACTATAGCCCCATGACGGGTAAGGATTTACTTCAACCATACAACCTAAGACAGGCACATACCTTGACCCAGTCTGAGTTAGGCTGGTTGTTTTATTAAAGAAAAAAGGGGGAGATGTGGGGAGAGGGCTGATGCCCCTTCCCCCACTTACTTATGTGACAGGGAGCAGCAGCCTTGGCCCCCCTCACCCACATGGTGATGTGGCAGGAATGGAGAACAAAGAACATCCTGTTTACGCATTCCATGAGGAACTGAAGGAGCCCTGCTGTTCTTAACTTTGCCCGGCTGCTGCTGACGTCAATACTGTGCTTGACTGTTTATTGGATAAGGCTATTTTCTGAAATCATGTATGTCTTTGCTGTATAAATACCCTGGTACCCAATAAGGCTTTGCTGGCGACGTGCAGGAGCGTCAGCCCTCTCAGTACTTTTCTGTCTCTTTGTTTTTCTTTGGTCTCCTCACGCCTCCATCGGCACGGCTGGACCGCGTCAATAAGGTCATGATATCATGGTGCTGTTTTTTCCCATTCTCTAGAACTGCCTTTATTTTTACAATATGGTTGGTACAAAATACAAATTTGAGAGGGAAAATAAGATAAAACGGTAAGGAGACAAAGCACCATTCTTTGGTAATGGGTCTCTGGTCTTTGAGGCTGTGATTATAGGCTGAAGTTGAGATGAGAGGTGAGTGCCTGTGGTATTCTGTGCCCAGCACAAAATGTCACAAGATGCTGGTCCTCTGGGAGCCCAGCAGAAGAGGAGTTCAGCTCTCTGCAGTTAGTCTGCCTGGGTGACACATGCACCAGGACCTTCATCACAAGCCCATCTACTTCTCTCTTTCAGCTTTTTCTAAGGTGAGATTTTCATTATCATTAATAACCTTAATAATAATTTAGACATCAATGTTAATATAGCTTATATAAAGCAAGAATCTCAACCCTGGCATTTAAAATCAAGTACAGTATAGAGAAAAATTGGACTTCTACCACTATAGCCTAAGATTGAGCCCATAGGAATGACCTACAAGGATTAAAAAGAATTACAACTATCTCTCAGCAATTCCTTACAGTGAGTAAATTTCCTGAGTCCAAATTTCTGTTTGTCCTCAGTTCAGTACTTCTGTGAATGGGGCTTCTTTGGGGATTTTGGGTTTCTTTATAGGATGGGCAACAGAGGAAATGATACAGAGTGAAATGGGAATGTCCTCTCCATCTCCTGCTTTATGGTACGTTTTCATTCCAATAGCAACAGTTGAAAGTGGTTCTAATAAACATACCCCCCACCCTGCCCCAGCAAGGGACATGAGTAAGGGAATGCAACCAATAATAAATCCTAAAACTTTAAATCTCTAATCAAAGGAATAGCCATTTTACTGTGTCCCTGATTTGCCAGATTTCTATACAAATATCAACCATGATTTTGACAGTCATGTTCTATATGCTTCAGCATTACTTTTTGGAGCCTCAGTAAAAATGTCAGGGGGAGTACATAGATCCACCTCCATTCATGTTTCATTCCCTATGTTTGCAAGCCCATTTTCGCTGGATTTTGGAGTTGTTTGCGTGGTCTGTTCAGGGACTAACGAGCTGTGACTGATGAACTCTCATGATTTAGCACATCTGCCAGAAGCCAAGGGCTGTAGGGTGTTTTTCTTGATCAGCTGCTTTAATAGGTCTCTTAATATCAAAGATAGCAGCAGCTACAGGAAAGGTGCTGTATTCTAGCTGGGCACATTTAAAGGATGAAAATAGCCAAATGTCTCTCTGGATGCCCTGTGGTCCCACACAGTGCTTGTAGAAACTAAGGGAGTAGATTAGCCAAGTAATTATGGGCCAGAAGGCAACATTTGATCCAGTGTTCCTATAGTTCTTGGGTTTCTCTCAGTTCATCACAAAAAAATGAGGATTTGTTTTTTGAATTTGGAGTATGGGCAGAACAATGATAATAATAATGTTAATTATGGGTTTACAACATGTCTGGCACTAATGCTAGAGCTTTATACATATTAAATCATCTGTTCCTTATAAAACAGGGTTCGCTAGAGAAGAGCCTGCCTACCAGCTTGGATGGCCTGGCTGCAGAAGGTCTCCCTGCTGGCATACTCTGTCATCACACCCAGGGAGATGGCCATATGCAAAGTAGCCACGGCTTGAAGCAATTTCTTTTAAAAATAAATCTCTGGACTTTGATGTGACAAATGAAGGTCTGGATCCTTGTGTGCAATTCTATATCCATGTTTAGAGAGAGAAGTTGGCAAATCTAGCTTGCTTGGAGGTATGCAGCCAATATGATGAAAGGTTTGAAAACCTTATAGTATGAGAGGTGTTTGGAGTAAGTAAGGAATGAATTCAGTGACTAACAAGAAGACACAGGAGGTGGCTCTGAACACTGCCTTGAAATATTCAAGAGACTCTTGCCATCTGGGCCTGGCTTATTTCAGTTCTCCGTGCAGGGCAGAACTGGGATGAATGAGCAGAAGCTGCAGGAAAGTCAAGTTGATTTTTGAACACTCAGAATCATCCGAGTATGGAAGACCCGCTAGAAAGGTAGGGGGTGCCCCATGACTTAGCGGAGGCCACAGCACCTGCTGGGAAGAAATAAAGCCTTTGTGAGGTTAGGGAGCTAAATTGGGTGACCTCCAGGATTAGTTTCAAAATCAAGATTTACAGTAGGATGATTTCACCATTTCAGAAAGGGGCTAAGTTGAAATGAAGCAGATACCTCCTTGACTGTCATACTCTCTCAGGCACAGCCCCTTAGAGCATCTTACGGGAGAAAAGGAGAGGGTGGAAAGAATTCTGGGTCACAACTTACAAAAGTCAGGTCCTGCCTTTATCAGCTAAGTGTGTGACCCGGCCCAGGCGCATTACCTCCTCACACCCTTCATTTCCTTAACTTAAAAATGGAGGAAAATGGACAACATCATTTTGAAATTTCTGAAATTAGTGATATAACTGGCCTCCCAAATTTTCTGATTAAGCATCAGTTATTTGGAAAATGGAATGAACCGAAGTTATCATGCCCACAGCACTCTGGCTAATGGTGAAACTGTTGTATAAGGACCTCTGTAGATCATTTCTGCACATTCTGGACATCAAGTTTGTTACTAGTCCTGTGCCTCTCTGTATCTTGTTATCAAGTGAAATTCTCATCAGCAATTTCTTTTCCTTCTCCCTTTTTCTTATTAATTCTTCACCAACACAACTAGTTTTGTGATCCAGAACTGTCCCTTTGACTGTGATAGGCTAGTTTCTTTAGGCCTACTGTATTCTAAGCAATAATAGGGCAGCTTTACTGTAATTAATTTTTTATTCTTCTATGCTCAACCAATATTTATGAAAAGCATCTACAAATAACCAAGTCCTTATTCGCCCTACCTATAGAACATTTTTATCCTGCTTATGCCATTTTTTTTTTGTAAGTCAGTTTGTACTTCAAACATTAGGTTCCATTTTCGAAATGACAATTCAGAAGTGTTTGGGGTCTGCTTTGCAAGCCTACTCTACGGCGTAACACAAAGAGTGAGCTCAGAACACACCTTCCATATTTTAAAAGGAATTTTCCCCTACATCATGATTGTAATGTCCTCTAAAGATGTGACATGCATATAAAATTTTCATAATAGCCACATACCCGTATATATGCATCACTTTTCAAAAAGAAACTGATTTAGTTCATTTGAGATCCCCCCCCCCACAAATAAAAGAATTCTAATCATTGGTCCCTTTTATCTGAAAAAGATGGTAGTGGATTTACAAAGAGTAATTCCCCTTTTACCCAAGTCTTGGTAATGAGAAACTGATATGAGAACACACTTAATCATCCTACTCCCAGCACCTGAGGCTTGGAGACTCCCACTTGAGTGCTTGGGGAAAATACACATTCCCACAATTCAAGGGTGAGCTGGTGCCCCTCTTCCCACATTCCAAGAACAATCTGTGCTTTGCATAATTAAGCGCGATCTCACTCCATTTCAATAAAAATAGAGTTTAATTCGTACTCAAAAACTTGCTTTCTCCCAAGAATGGGGTAAAATAGCTTGGTCTGTGGGATCAATTGCTGCAATGCATGTGGCTTTTCAGAAATAAAGGGGGTTCACCACCACTCAAAGGCAGGGTGTAAATCTGTATTGCAGTTAATTAATTTAGACTTCATATTAAATGCTTGGAACTACAAAGAAGGTTTACCAGCTAGTTTCCAACAACGAAAGGATTAAAAAAAAAAATCTAAATGAAAAGGCTAAGAGATTTAGCAAACAAACCGTTTGCCATTTGGGAATAACTTACGGCTACCCGAAAAGCGCCCCTTTAATTGAAATCAATTAAAAGGAAACTTACACTGACCTTGCTGAAGAGAGCTTAAATACCCTACCTACCCAATAATGGTCCAAACAGAGCTCCAACGCCCTGGAGGCCTCATGAATATTCCGAGAATTTGAAATGCTCAGATATGGAGGGATGGGAGGAAGAGCGACGTCTTTGCTTCTAAACAATAGTGGCTGGTCTCTCCTGTGGTTATGCGTAGCCTTCCAGGATTCGCTTTTCAAGCTCTTTATTGAAATTGCTCAAGTCTTTAACTGATCTCCCCTGAGGGCTCAAAAGCCTTAAGCTAATTACATTTGGCTGAGCTATGCTTGATGAGATGGGAAAAATATGAAGCTTTTGAAGGGGTGAAAAATCTCTAACCATCTGCTGGTGGTGTTACTGAAAGAACAATAGGGTAGAAGAAAGAGGGCAGCTAGCCAGAGTGGCAAGGTACGGGATTTCTTTAATTACTGGGTCAATGAGACTATTACTGCTTGGGACGGTGGGGAGGGCAGGCCAAACAAGCTTAGAGGGCTTAACAACAATAGTGCTTAGCAAACCAGCAAAGTCAAGCATCAACACCAAAAAAGGGACGGGTTTTCGAGGGAGAAAGGGGAATTAGGTCAGCTCGGTTTGGAAAAGGATTTCTAATTAGATCTCACAGGTAGTTCATGGAAAAGAGAAAGAGATATACTCTGAAATTGAAATTGGGTTTCAGAACCACCTCTGTACTTCTCAGGTTATCTGTGGTCCTCAAAGGCAGTTCCAGATGGAGCCCTGGCCAAGGGTGTTTTCTTGGATGCCATCAGCCAGACAGTTGTTTCTGTTATACTTGGCAATCCAGGTGAACAGCCTGCATTTAGCTTTCAAATCAGTGCCCCAGGAGTTATTCAATATGGCAAACAGCTTATGTGCATTACTCTAAAAGCCCTGTTCAGTTTCTCCGTTTATTTTTTTTAAATAACTAATTCAGCTGAGAAAATGTTAGATTTAGGAAAACTAACTTGAATCAGAAAGGGGGCTGCTACATCAGAGTTTACTTTTACTTTATGGATGGCAACTTCTGCAAGTTGAATGGCAGTTATGTACCACGTCCTATTTCTGTTTTTGTTTTCTTTTTTACAAACTTTTCAGAGGAAATTACATTTTCTTTCACATTACTCCATCCTGTTTGTGTGTCTGAAGATGGGTAAAACTACTAAAATGACAAAGAGATGGGTTTTGACCTTTTGTTTTCCTTTTCATCAGAACTATGAAAGAACAACTCTTTAGTAGTGAACACATTTTTCAGATACACAACTCAGGGAATAATGAGGGTGCCTGGAGTACCCAGGTCTGCTTTTCAACAGACAAACACACCCTCCTAACTGAGGCACCCAGTCTCTGTGTTCTGTCTTCCAAATTGCCTCCCAGATAGAGATTTTGTGTCTCCTCCATTTCCAAAAAGTATTGCCACTGTGGGCAGAATGCACTGCACCATTAATCACAAGGAGGGCATATGGGGGAAGAAAGGTTACACAGGCATACCAGGTATCTCAGACATACCAGGGTTCCAGCTGGGAAGAGGTGTCCACCTCACCACTGTTCCCATAATGCCCAGTGTCCCACTTGCAGGTCCTGGGCATCCAGGATGAGGCTAAAAGACCACCTCCTCTTGCCAATAGTTCTCATAAAGTGTGATTCCTGGACCAGCAGCATCAGCATTACCTGCAACTTGTTAAAAATGAAAATTCTTGCCTGCCCACTCCCACCTTTCAGACCTACTGAATCAGGAACTCAGGCTACACAGGGCCCAGCCAATCTACCCTTTAACCATCCAGGTGATATGGATCTACTGAGAAGGCTTGTGTTCTCTATCACTTATCTATCCATTTATCATCTGTCATCTATCACCTTTGCTATGTTTAAACACCCCACCCTCCAACAAAATAAAGCAGGGAAAGATCTAAGGGGTGTAAATCTGGATGCCAAAAACTAGAGTAGTGGTGCTGTTCAGAATGTGGTGCCCAGACCAGCAGTATCACCATCCTAGGAGCTTGATAGAAAAGCAGATTTCCAGGCCCACCAAGACCTACTGTATCAGATTCTCTGGGGGCAGAGTCCAGAAATCTGTGTTCTAACAAACACTTTAATTCCTTCCTTTGATAATCATTTTCATTGAAATATACTTAATATACAATATTGTATTGATTTCAGATGAACAACTTACTGATTCATTAATTATATACATTATTAAATACTCAACATGGTAAGTGTAATAACTATCTGTTAACATACAAAGATATTACAATATTATGAGTATCTTGCCAATGGGCTTCAGCCCCAGGTAAGTTCACTATGGATTCAATGTGACCAAAGAAATTGCCAGTAAAACGTTCTTGGGGGTGAAAGGGTTTATTACCCAACTTGTTCTCTGGGCGGTAAGTCGAGCACTAGTGTCTCTGCCTCTGCCCAGAGCACTGAACCATGCTCTCTATATAGCGCAATAATAACTTGTTGCCTAAAGGTGTGGAAGCGGTAACCTAGCAGCAGGCCAGTTACATCATCATGTGGTTTAAGTTCAGTGAGGATCCTGGCCATAGGAACCCCAACTTCCCCACACTCCACCCCTCCAGGATTCTTGCCTTACAATCTACACGCTTTCAATCTTGTGGTCCTTGTGCGAGAAAGCTGGAGCACTGTAACCAGATTCCACAATAGCAACAGAGGGTAACAACAACTTAGAGATAATAAAAATTAAGATACAGCAAGATTTTGATCCAGGTAACAAAAACTATAATAATCCTCAAGCCAGAGGAAGTTCCCAATCCACAAAGACTTTAGGGGTGATAAGACACATGTTTTAATGCCACCAACATAGGCAAATCTTGTCCATCAGGTAGGATGCATGCAAGAAAGTGGTCCTGTGATAGGACTGTAGCAGGAAGGGGGTCCCTTCCAGGTCTAGTATAACCATACTTTTACTCCTTTCCCTATGGGGGTTACTGAAGGGTCTATACATAGTGCTACTGGAGGTGCATGCACTGGCCATAATGATAAAACAAAACTCCTCGGTAAGATGCTTCTACCTTCTGGCTGTTCAGGATATACTACTGTGACCTTTGGTGGCCACTCTGTTGTTATTCCAGGAATACAAAGGAGGCCAGCTTCCAGGCCTTGTCCCCAAGGTGACAGGAGAGCCAGCCATCGTTGGTCCATGTGTCGAAAGGTCCAAGGCCATGTCCTCTCAATGGAGTCTCCAGGGTTCAGTGCAGTTGGTGCAGGCAGCAAAAGGTTATTCTTGTGGCCGAACCTCAGCTTCAGTGATTCTTCCTTGGTTTGTACTTGCAGTTGTATAGGGGAGGCAGCCATATATATTAACATGTCTACGGGGCTCAGGGCTCCCTTTCAGGGTCTCTCATTCAAACCCCGTATCACGGTCCATAAGCGGACTGACCATCCCCGCAGATTATTGGTATCCGACGTTAGTCTGGATTTTAACAAGCCATTGTGCCTCTCTATCATGCCTGCTGTAGTAGGATTGCATGGCACATGAAACTTCCATTTGATTCCCAGCTGTTGCACCCATTCTTGCAGTGTATGTCCAGTAAAATGGGTGCCCTGATCACTCTCGATTACCTGTGGCCAGCCATAGGCAGTAAAGAGACGCTCCAGGCCTCTTTTGGTCATCTGCTGGTCTGCACAATGGGTAGGAAAAGCACCCAGAAGTCCAGGAGCTATGTCCACACAAGTCGTCGCATCCCAATATCCTTCCGACACAGGTAGAGGCCCAATATAGTCTATCTGCCACCTGACAAAGGGTATTGGCCCCTTAGCTATTGTCCCACGTTGCTGTGGAACTCGGTGTAAGTCCCTTTTGGAGCACACGACACACTACTGCTGGGCTCTACTAACTTCCTCGAAGGTCAAAGGCAAGCCCCACCAACGGGCTACAGCCCACATTGTCTTTTGCCCACATGCAACAAACACTGATGTAGCCATTGGGCTACATCAGAGGCAGGCTTTCCTTCTAACCAACATATCTGGGCCAATTTATCTGCTTCATCATTTCTTGGGGATGCCAGTGACAAATGACCTGTCACATGGTATACTGTGATTATTTTAGTCTGACCACAGGCCCATAACTCTTGCTACAAGTCTTGCTCCCAAAGGGGTCAGTGACCAACCAGCCAGTTGGCATGATACCAGGTTGGTAGCCACAGGGTCAAGCCCTGATAGACAGCCCAGCTGTCAGTGCAGACAACTATAGGGGAGGGCTCCTGGCTGATCACAAGCCACACAGCCTGCAACTCCGCCCACTGGCTGTTCTTCCCCTCACCATCTTCCATCCATATTGTCTCAGTCTTAGGAAGGAAAGCTATGGCCATCCATTTTAGGGGCTGCCCACGGCTGGAGCCATCTGTGTACCATGCATCTTCAGGTATAGGGCCTCTTCCCTCCTGGTAGGGACTCTCTGCTACTAATGGTTCAAAAGCAAGTTCTTCCTGCTTTTCACTAGTAAATGTCACCGGCCCCAATAAGCGTTGGAGTTCTTCACTCAAGGGCCTAATAGAGAGGGCACTATGCTGCTGTAGGTAAGCACCCCACTTGGCTAGTGTGGGTGTTTGTGCCACACCACTCCTTGGCTTTTGGGTCCAGTGGTTATTACCTTTATCAGAGCCATTCCAGTGATGGGTTCTGTAGCCAGCAAGGTGTGATACACAGCAGCCAGTTGTTTTTCTACCAAAGTGTATCATACCTCTGCCCCTTTCCAGAGTTGTGACCAGAATCCAATGGGTTGGCGAGTTCGTTCAAGCCACTGCCAGAGACCCCAGCCATAACTGTCTTCAGTGACATGAATGTCTAGCTCACACGGCCTTGATGGGCTCAAGGCCTGCATGGCCTTGACTGCCTGTTTTACTGTAGTAAAGGCATATGCACATGTCTTACCCCAGTCCCACCTGATGCCCTTTCGTACCAACCGGTATAAGGGCTTCAGAATTTGTGCCAAGTGCGGGATAAACACTCTCTAGTAGCCTAGAAATTCCTGTAGCAATGCCAAAGTTGTGGGGGTAGGAAAGGCCTGGTCTTTGTCTATAACTGCTTCTGGTATAACTTTGGTCTTACCTGACCAGACGCCACCCAAGAATTTGAGAGACAAACCAAGTCCCTGAACCTTGGTGCTGTTCACAGCTTATCCTTTCTCCTGTAAATTTTTCTTGTAAGTAACAGGCCTTATTTCTTTCCAGATTCTCATTGCTTCAGCCTCTCTTAAGTCTGCTACTGTACATGTCACCTCACTTATGGGATGCCCTAAGTGAGGGGAGAGAATGGCCACTAGAGACCCAAAGAGGGATGTAGGAGCCATTTGAAGTACAATATTTCTCATCCCAGTAGTGAAAATCTCTTCATCTGGGCCATAATTCTCTGGACTTTAGATGGCATTTCCTATGCCTAGCTCTCATAACACCTATTGCAGCTCAGCATATGTCTGCCATCTAACAGGAGAGGATGGCAGATCACCTGATTGGGCCACACAGCACAAAGTGCAGCCATAAGCCAATCGAGGAGGGAGTGACTCCGGGTCTGATGTGCATTTTGTAATCGCTGCCTCAAGGTGGGTTGCACTGTCAGGGAAGCCAGCTTTCCCATCTCTGATCCCGACAGAACAATTCCATCCACCCCTGAGTCCCACAGACGCAGGAGCCAAGCTGATATTGACTCCGAGGGCTTCTGCCTAAACCAGGAGCCCAAATCCACCAGCTCAGCCTGAGTATAGGGGTGGACCTGGGGAGGGGGCTGCACCTCTCCTTGGGGAACTTTCAGCTGCTGGGTGTCTATTTTCTTTACAACCACTGGGTGTGCTTTCAATACAGGAGGGGCCTGTGCCTCCAGCACCACCCCTTCATCCTTCCCCATCTCCTCCATTTCTGGGGCTGATGGCAACTTTCTTTCCCCTCCCCCAAGTGCCTCCTCTGCTACAATCTTTACCTTTTCTACTGTGCCTTGCAGCAATGCTAACTTGTCTTCAGAAGGTCTCCTACCTTCAGCTCAATGCTTCGCAGCTGAGGTTCTTGTGCCACCTCCGCCTGTGCTTTCCCCAGGAGTTCATCTTTTTCCTTGATGGCCTCTTCCTCCTTCAGAGCACCTGGCAGCACTGCCCTCTCATCTCCAATGGCACCTTGCTGCAGGAGCTCTCCTGCTGCCTCCTCCAGCATCAATGCCATCTCTTTCCTCAGGGAATCCACAGAACACAGAAGTCAGCAGCTTGCATTCTTGTACCACCTCCTCTTGCATCAATGCCATTTCCCTCCTCAGGGCATCCACAGAAGTCTTCAGCTCGCATTCTCATGCCTCCTCTCGCATCAATGCCATCTCCTTCTTCAGGGAATCCACAGAAGTTGGCAGCTTGCGTTCTTGTGCCGCCATTTCTTGGGTCTCTTCTGTAGACCTTTTTAAGACTGTGAGAAGCAGTCAACCCATAGTCCCCGCTGCCTCATGGTCACTCTGCTTCTCAAAGGATATGCTCACTATACCAAGGGCCACCCCTATGGCCTTAGGTGTCACCTCCACTTGCCTCTAGTCCTGGGGTGGCGCCCAGTCCTCTAGGAGGCAAGCCACCTCAGACCACATATCCATTAGGGGACGATCCACTGTCTCTTCATTCACAGGGGAAGCCCGCTGAAGCACCCCTCCCATAAGGGCAGCCTGTCTTTTTTCCTTGGTCAACAATGAACTCTTCAGACTTTTGCCAATTGTCTTGCCAATGGGTTTCAGCCCTGAGCAAGTTTGCTATGGATTCAGTGTGACCAAAGAAATTGACAGCAAACGTTCTTGGGGGTGAAAGCGTTTATTACCCAGCTTGTTCTCCCTGCAGTAGGTCAAGCACTAGTATCTCTGCCTCCACCCAGAGCACTGGGCCGAGCTCTCTATATAGCACAATAATAGCTTATTGCTTAAAGGTGTGGAAGCGGTAGCCTAGCAACAGGCCAGTTACATCATCAGGTAGTTTAAGTTCAGTGAGGATTCTGGCCATAGGAACCCCAACTTCCCCACAATGAGCTATATTCCCTGTGCTACACTTTCATCCCTGTGACTAAATTATTTTACAATTTGAAGTTTGTGCCTCTTTATCCCCTTTACCTATTTCATCCTTCCACTGGTAACCAACTGTCCATTCTCTGTGTTTATGAGTCTATTTCTGTTTTGTTTGTTTGTTTTTTCAGATTCCACACATAAATGAAACCATATAGTATTCATCTTTCTCTGACTGACTTATTTCACTTAGCATAATACCCTTTAGGTCCATCCAGGTTTTGGCAAATGGTAAGATTTATTTCTTTTTCATGGCTGAATAATGTTCCCTTGTATATTCATAACACATCTTCTTTAGCCATTAATCTATTGGTGGATACTTCAGTTGTTTTTTTGTCTTGGTTACTATAAATAATTTTGCAGTAAACTTTGGGGTGCACATATCTTTTTTTGAATTAATAATTTCATTTGCCTCAGGTAGATTCCCAGAACTGGAATTGCTGGGTCATATGGTATTTCTATTTCTATTTTTAGCTTTTTGAGAGACTGCCATACAACTTTCCATGGTGGTTGCACCAATTTGCAATCCCACCATCAGCCTATGATGGATCCCTTTTCCTCCATATCCTCGCCAACACTTGTTATTTCTTCTCTTGTTGATAATAACCATTCTGACTAGTGTGGCGTGATAATCTCTTTGTAGTTTTGATTTGCATTTCCCTGATGATTAGTGATATGCAGCATCTTTTTATGTACCTGTTGGCCATTTATATGTCTTTGGAAAAATGTCTACTTAGCTTCTTTGTCCATTTTTTAATTAGGTTATTTGTTTTTTGGTGTTGAGTTATATAAATTCTTTATGTATTTTGGATATTAGGCCTTTATCAGATATATCATTTACAAATATATTCTCCCATACAATAGGTTGCCTTTGATTTTGTTGACAGTTTCCTTTGCTGTGCAGAAGCCTTTCAGTTGGATGTACTCCTGCTTGCTTATTTTTACTTCTGCTTCCCTTGTCTGGGGAGACATACCCAGAAAAAAAATTTCTAACATTGATGTTCAAGAGTTTACTGCCTATGTTTCCTTCTAAGAGTTTTATGGTTTCAGGTCTTATATTTAGGTCTTTAATCCATTTTGAGTTTATTTTTTTATGTGGTGTAAGACAGTGATACAGTTTCATTCTTTTGCTTGTGGCTGTCCAGTTTTCCCAGCCCCATTTATCAAAGAGACTGTCTTTTCCTGTGGTATATTCTTGCCTTCTTTGTCATACATTCTAATTCTTATACACACCTAAGTTTGAGAGCCACTGCACTAGAATAATTAATATACCAGCTATATTTGTGGTCAGTTTGGTCTTAAAGTTTTAGAAAACTATTAGGGTCAAGAAGTTCTCCATTCTCATTTTGCGATATCACTCAGGGAGAGACATGCTGGAAAGCTTGGTGGACGTGAGTTTTTTATACACTCCATTTCCAAAACGTGTTGGGTGGGTATTTACTGTATTAATTTTCTCCAGACCAGAGAGAAAAGCCAGCTCTTTCTCATCCTTCCAGCCTTCTTTTCTCTTTCCCTCCTTTCTTCTTATCACTTTCATTTCTTTTATTTTCTTTCCCTCTTCTCTTTCCTCATTTCCCTAATGCTTTTAATGCCTTTTCTTCTAATCTCTGAGAGATGCCTCACTATTCTACAGGCACTTACAGTGGCCAGAAATTAGATTAGGATATTAGATTTACTTGAATCAAATTCCAGTGGTGCAACCAACAGAAACTAAAATTAAGAGGGGATGTGTCTTGGTAATAAAAATGCTGCTGAATTTAGCATAGATTACAGAAGGAGGGACCACTTTACGGTAATTCCCAACTAGAACATGGGGAGATACTGGAGCCTCTCCCTCTCTAGACAAGCCTGAATTTCTCAACATGGTTTCTCTAAACCATGTTAAGAGGTAATATGTTAGTTTCCTATTGCTGTTGTAACAAATTAACAAAGACTTAGTGTCTTAACATAACACAGATTTATTATCTTATAGTTCTAGAGGCCAAAGTCTGAAATGGGTCTTATGGGACCAAAATCAAGGTGTCAGCCAAGTTACCTTCCTTCTGGAGGCTCTAGGGGAATCCATTTCTTTATATATTCCAGTGTTTAGAGGCTGCCTGACTCATGGACTCCTTTATCCATCTTCAAAGTAAACAGCATCTTTAAATCTCAGGTACCCTCCCCCCTCCCCCCCATACACACACATACACATTATATTTATCTCATTTAATACTTGTGCTATTTAATTATATATAATTACTAGATTTTATGCAAGTTTTATTTTCTGATTACATAAGGTTGTCTATAATATTTTGTTAATGGAAAAACAAGAATACTATAACAATAGGAAATTACATTAATTTTTAAATTATTTCCTTATATTGAATTCTATGTCCAAATTATGATATATTATAAATATAAATAAATATATTTTTAAATATGTTATAAACCATAAATATCTTGATCTTGAGTATTATAATTTTATGAACTATGCTTATAAGTATATAGAAAATGAAAGGCAGTTATAAAGTATATGTGTATATATGAGAAATAAACTAAATATGGTAAATGGAAGAGGGACATTCTCCTTTGAAATATGTGTTTGGAATTTAGACATTTTCCTTCCATTCCTATTTCCCTGTAGTTATTTTTTTATTAGTTTCCATTAAAATCCAAGGCTAATAAACTATGACATCTCTGAAAAGTGAACAGACAATGCTTCTATGTAAAAAATGTAAGCTGTAACAATGAGATGATATTTATTGGTTAGAAACATGACTGATTGCTCTCAACAACATTTCCTTTGAAGATTCACAATGAAATAAAGCAATCAGATACAATCAACCCAAACCCCTTGGTATTGTTAAAATGCTTACCTCCCTTTTTTCTTTTTTTTCAATCATTGAAGCAGATGTCATAAAATAAATGTAGTGAAACACTCAAGCAGCAAGCTCCCTAATTGTTTCCATCTTGATTATAAAAACACATTGAAAGGTAAATCCTCACAGTGAAATAAATGAAAAAAATAATTAAAATTCAAAGTACTCCTTGTACCACCTGCTCATTACATACTGTGCTGAAATGAAGTACCTGATGTATAAAGAGTAATGAAAAGAAATTGAGTTTCCCCCTAAAACATGGAGAAAAGTAGCACTTAACTTTGAAATCCAAATCAGAATGGATATACCTTTTGTACAATCAATAGGGTCTGGAAGTTTCTTTATCTGATGATCAATTGAAGGTGGTTAAGTCTAAACCCAAGTTCAGTAAATATTTTATCCAATATATATGAAATAATATTTTGTGGCTGTTTGTGTTTTTTTAAGTCTTTAATGTAAATAAGATGTTGAGCCTCTGTGGTTTTTGAAAGCAGAAATTACAACCAATATCTGAGTTTAAGGTTATATGCTAAATTTTAGGTTGACAATATTTTGGTCATTACCACAAAATGTGTAGGTGAACATATTTCCACATTCACCTCATTACCATCCCTAACTATCCACCCGACTCACTTTCTGGATTAGACCTGCATTTGCTGTCACCTAATGTTCTGTCTCTAAAAATGGCTATGATTAGGATGTTTAGTACAGTCCTGATGCAAGTCTCATTTGCAGTACATTCAGAGAAAGCAAAGATCAGTTCGTGTGTAAGTAGGTGGAACCCCCTTTTAAATACAGTGGCAAAAACATCATGCTTAGAAGGAAACTTAAATTTTTATTCTAAGGAAGAAAAAGCCAAGTCAAAGGGAAGGAAGCTTCTGCATACAGGGCCGTATGGATTACTTCACACCATCCATAGCCTGGAATGCTTTGCACTCAAGCCACACAGGTGAGTACCCTCTAATGCATGCTAACATTTTCTCCAACTCCCCAGTTTGGGGAGAGGTGTGTGCAGAGCAAACACTGTGCCTACGGAATGGCAAGGCATTATGGGCGTAAACCTGTTTATCCAGTATGAGTGAAACATGCATGCATGCTTGTGAGTGTTGATAAAGGCTGCATAATTTAGGAGTTACTACATGAAAATGAGGGGTTCCCATTCAGGGTAATTTGGGCTATGTTCACATAGATGCTATAGACAGGGTCAGAAAGTTTTTTCCTATAAAAGGTCAGATAATAACTGTCTTAGGCTTTGCTTGTTTTTTAAAAAGTTGATTTGTGAACACTGAAATTTGAATTTAAGATAATTTCCACATCTCAGAAATTATTATTCTTTTTCTCCCTAATAATTTAAAAATGTGAAAACCGTTCTTAGCTGACAAGACATGTGAAAAGAGGCAAATGGCCAGATTTGGCCTATGGGTCACAGTTTGCTGACGCCTACTACAGGCCACAGATTATTCTTCAAAATGGTTTCATTTCATCTTTTCAACAACTCTCGGAGGCAGGAAGGTAAGTCCATCTCTTACTGAAGAGTTAACTGAGGTCCAGGAGACTTAAGTAGCTTATTAGTGGTTTTAGCTGGTCAGTGTCAAATAGCTGGTCAGTGTCAAAGCCAGAGCTAAAACACACACACACACACCTTCCTTTGGTGTAGGATTCCTATCGGATAGTGAAAAAAGCTTAGGAAACATAAATCATCTGTATTAAAGTAAGTAAAAACAGATGTATGTGATATTCTATCACTGCTTGTTAAACCTCATAAATAACTAACATTGATGAACTCTGAAATGGAAAGAAAGGTAAAAGTGACAGTTTTACCTTTGTATATTATCAAGAAAATTTGTCAAATACTTGACAGTGGACAAAAGAGATCCCTGGGTGTCCTTTTGGTGTAACATTGGGTATTCTAGCCTATTCTCTGGGATTATCTGATTCTATAAGCGTGTTATCCCTTTGACTATCTCTTTATCAAACTAGACTGTTTCACATATCTTTAGGGTTTAACTTGTAGAACACCAGAAGTCATGAAAATGAGGCTTATTTGAAGCAGTACAAATACATTCTGTCTGATGAAGAAAGAATACTTATTATTGCCCTATATGATATTAACTAATCTTTCAAATTTCAGTACTTTGGACTATGTGTGTATGTGTGGATATATTTAGTATTTCTGATTTATATATATATTTTCTTTTATTTAAAATTCTCTTTTGAACCAGTTTCACATCTTACTGGTCCCCTCAATAATGAATGATTTAAATAGATTTTCACATGTATTTATTTTGTATTTGTATGGGTCATGATTTTATCTTTCTGAAAATTACAACTTAGAATAATTTGCATGTTGGAGAAGAAGGCAGATATAATAAACATGTCACCAAATGTTAATTTCCTCACTGTCTTTATAAAAGTCTAATTTCTGGAATATTTAAGGGTAGTATATGAAACGTAACATTACACTTAGATGAAAATAAAAATTAATCTTCATTAGTTGTGATAAGAATTCATGTACTTCTTGCAAAAGAGAATTGCAGAACTCTAAGGAAGCAGAGAGGGATAAAAAGTTCAACTGGAGATAGAATTCCACTTGAGGGAGAGGTCTGTTTTTTTCTCTTTGTAGATTACTTTGATAAGCCACATTGCCATATGCCTCAGGGCAAGGCCAGACAATCTAGGCAGGATACAAAGTTAAATTGTAAATGAAACTGGGGAATTAGGGAGGGGAGAAAATAAAAAAAAGAGAAAGGCGATATAAGAATGAAGGTGGATGCTGGAGGATTATTAGAAGAGATGGTGTCTGAAAAATTTCCCAGATAGGGATGGATTAATAATTACAAATTTGATTCCTAATGTTCAGTTAAGCCTACACATATCCTTAAGTTTGTGGTACTTACCGCCTAACAAGTAAAATAGAGGTTCAGTACAATTTTTTTCTAAATCTTCAAAGATTCAAGAGGATCACAGCAAACTGCAGGATTTGGTTACATTCAAGAGGCCTGATACATGTTTTCTTATCAAGTAGCTACATGTGAAGTCTAGACATGTTTAATCAAAACTTACACACAGACCTACAGTAATACATTATGGAAACCAAATTGTAGCAGTGAATATTCTTTTCATTCTTCTATGTTAATTAACCTTAAAATGATGGGTCAGTTACATGTTTTATTTGAGGAAGAAACCTGAAGATTAGAATTCTAAAAATAAAATTATAAAAATCATGTTTAAAATGAATATAAAAATGGAATCTTTACTTATCTTCCACAGTATAATTCAAATGAACTGGTTCTATTTGTATATATTGCATACACATAGATATGCAGGAAACCTAAATAATTTAGGAAAAACTTTATAATTTTTAATGTTCAATGTATTCAACCAATACAAGGAATTCCATTAAGCACTTAAAAATATTCATAAAACCTGAACAGAGACCAGCAGTATTAACCAAGCTTACTTTCTAAAACATAATTTCGGTTGACAAATTCCAGCTACAAAATATGATAAGGAAAGAAAGCCAACAAGAAGAAACCATATGGAGATAAAATTGCTCCAAGAAACTAAATTTTCATTCTGCTAGTGTGAAAAATACAGCATTACTAAAGTTGATTTGATCAGATACAAAGACCTTCTGAAAATATAAAGTTCCAGTAAGGTAATTAATTAATTGCTCAAGATTCAATTTCACATAGTATTTTGCACGATTCAAAATTATGCTCAAAGTGTGATCGCCTATAGTAAAGAACATAGGCTGACGTATGAGAACCTGAACGTCATGGATGTTGCTGTATCGCTGGTGTAGAGGCTGTTCTTCAAGTGGAGAGAAAAGGTCTCTGTCAGCAAAGTAAGAATCCCAACAATAATGGAAAACACCAAGGGCTTTGAAGTGGTGTTTATAGACAAATTCCTAATGGATTTCACAGGTAGAAGCAGAAGAGAAAGTGGTTAACCGACTATGTGTTCACCGAAAGATGAAACAGTGGGGTCTCTTTAGGAAATACTTTTCAGGAGGAGGGGCGGAAGATGGCGGCGTGAGTAGAGCAGCGGAAATCTCCTCCCAAAACAACATATATCTATGAAAATATAACAAAGACAACCCTTCCTAGAATAAAGACCAGAGGACACAGGACAATATCCAGACCACATCCGCACCTGAGAGAACCCAGCGCCTCGCGAAGGGGGTAAGATACAAGCCCCGGCCCTGCGGGAGCCGAGCGCCCCTCCCCCCAGCTCCCGGCGGGAGAAGAGCAGGCAGAGCGGGAGGGAGACGGAGCCCAGGACTGCCGAACACCCAGCCCCAGCCATCCGGGCCAGAGTGCAGGGCGCTCGATACTAGGAAAACAGGGCAGCAAGAACAGTGAGCAGGCACTGGAGGCTGGGCGACAGAGGGCATAAGAAAAGCGCGCGACCATTTTTTTTTTTTGCTTTTTTGATGTTCTGTTTTGGCGAGCGCTTTTTGGAAGTCTTAAAGGGATAGGGACCCCAATACTAGGGAAACAGGGCAGCAAGAACAGTGAGCAGGCACTGGAGGCTGGGCGACAGAGGACATAAGAAAAGCGCGCGACCATTTTTTTTTTTGCTTTTTTGCTGTTTTGTTTTGGCGAGCGCTTTTTGGAAGTCTTAAAGGGATAGGGACCCCAATACTAGGGAAACAGGGCAGCAAGAACAGTGAGCAGGCACTGGAGGCTGGGCGACAGAGGACATAAGAAAAGCGCGCGACCATTTTTTTTTTGCTTTTTTGATGTTTTGTTTTGGCGAGCGCTTTTTGGAAGTCTTAAAGGGATAGGGACCCCAATACTAGGGAAACAGGGCAGCAAGAACAGTGAGCAGGCACTGGAGGCTGGGCGACAGAGGACATAAGAAAAGCGCGCGACCATTTTTTTTTTTTGCTTTTTTGATGTTCTGTTTTGGCGAGCGCTTTTTGGAAGTCTTAAAGGGATAGGGACCCCAATACTAGGGAAACAGGGCAGCAAGAACAGTGAGCAGGCACTGGAGGCTGGGCGACAGAGGACATAAGAAAAGCGCGCGACCATTTTTTTTTTTTGCTTTTTTGCTGTTTTGTTTTGGCGAGCGCTTTTTGGAAGTCTTAAAGGGATAGGGACCCCAATACTAGGGAAACAGGGCAGCAGGAACAGTGAGCAGGCACTGGAGGCTGGGCGACAGAGGACATAAGAAAAGCGCGCGACCATTTTTTTTTTTTGCTTTTTTGCTGTTTTGTTTTGGCGAGCGCTTTTTGGAAGTCTTAAAGGGATAGGGACCCCAATACTAGGGAAACAGGGCAGCAGGAACAGTGAGCGGGCACTGGAGGCTGGGCGACAGAGGACATAAGAAAAGCGCGCGACCATTTTTTTTTTTTGCTTTTTTGCTGTTTTGTTTTGGCGAGCGCTTTTTGGAAGTCTTAAAGGGATAGGGACCCCAATACTAGGGAAACAGGGCAGAAAGACCGGTGAGCAGAGGCCTGAGGCTGGCACCGGAGAATAAAGAAAAACGAACGACCACCCCCCTTTTTTTTTTTTTTTTTTTTTTATTAAAAACTTTTTTTTTTTTTTTTAATTAAAAAAAATTTTTTTTTCTTATTTTTTTTTTTTTTTTTTTGTGGTCGTTGTATTGTTCTGGCGGGTGCTTTTTGGAAGTCTTAAAGGGGCAGGGCAGGTCACTTAATCCAGAGGTAGGGAATCCGGGATCTCTGGGCACCCTAACCCCTGGGCTGCAGGGAGCAGGCAGGCCCCTTACGGAGATAAATAGCCTCCCAGCAGCTCCTGCTCCAACGCGACTCCACCATTTTGGAGTAGCTGCCCGAGCCAGGCCACGCCCACGGCAACAGCGGAGATTAACTCCATAGCAGCCGGGCAGGAAGCAGAAACCCTGTCTGCGCGCAGCTGCGCAGCACAAGCCACTAGAGGTCGCTGTTCTCCCAGGAGAGGAGGGCCACAAACCAACAAGAAAGGAAGTCCTTCCAGCCGTCACTCGTCCCAGTTCTGCAGACTATTCCTATCACCATGAAAAGGCAAAGCTACAGGCAGACGAAGATCACAGAGACAACACCAGAGAAGGAGACAGACCTAACCAGTCTTCCTGACAAAGAATTCAAAATAAGAATCATAAACATGCTGACAGAGATGCAGAGAAATACGCAAGAGAAATGGGATGAAGTCCGGAAGGAGATCACAGATGCCAGAAAGGAGATCGCAGAAATGAAACAAACTCTGGAAGGGTTTATAAGCAGAATGGATAGAATGCAAGAGGCCATTGATGGAATTGAAATCAGAGAACAGGAACGCATAGAAGCTGACATAGAGAGAGACAAAAGGATCTCCAGGAATGAAACAATACTAAGAGAACTGTGTGACCAATCCAAAAGGAACAATATCCGTATTATAGGGGTCCCAGAAGAAGAAGAGAGAGGAAAAGAGATGGAAAGTATCTTAGAAGAAATAATTGCTGAAAACTTCCCCAAACTGGGGGAGGAAATAATCGAACAGACCACGGAAATACACAGAACCCCCAACAGAAAGGATCCAAGAAGGACAACACCAAGACACATAATAATTAAAATGGCAAAGATCAAGGACAAGGAAAGAGTGTTAAAGGCAGCTAGAGAGAAAAAGGTCACCTATAAAGGGAAACCCATCAGGCTAACATCAGATTTCTCAACAGAAACCCTACAGGCCAGAAGAGAATGGCATGATATATCTAATACAATGAAACAGAAGGGCCTTGAACCAAGGATACTGTATCCAGCATGACTATCATTCAAATATGACGGTGGGATTAAACAATTCCCAGACAAACAAAAGCTGAGGGAATTTGCTTTCCACAAACCACCTCTACAGAACATCTTACAGGGACTGCTCTAGATGGGAGCACTCCTAGAAAGAGCACAGCACAAAACACCCAACATATGAAGAATCGAGGAGGAGGAACAAGAAGGTAGAGAAGTAAAGAATCTCCAGACAGTGTATATAACAGCTCAATAAGCGAGCTAAGTTAGGCAGTAAGATACTAAAGAGGCTAACCTTGACCCTTTGGTAACCACGAATTTAAAGCCTGCAATGGCAATAAGTACATATCTTTCAATAGTCACCCTAAATGTTAATGGGTTGAATGCACCAATCAAAAGACACAGAGTAACAGAATGGATAAAAAAGCAAGACCCATCTATATGCTGCTTACAAGAAACTCACCTCAAACCCAAAGACATGTACAGACTAAAAGTCAAGGGATGGAAAAACATATTTCAAGCAAACAACAGTGAGAAGAAAGCAGGGGTTGCAGTACTAATATCAGACAAAATAGACTTCAAAACAAAGAAAGTAACAAGAGATAAAGAAGGACACTACATAATGATAAAGGGCTCAGTCAAACAAGAGGATATAACCATTCTAAATATATATGCACCAAACACAGGAGCACCAGCATATGTGAAACAAATACTAACAGAACTAAAGGGGGATATAGACTGCAATGCATTCATTCTAGGAGAATTCAACACACCACTCACCCCAAAGGATAGATCCACTGGGCAGAAAATAAGTAAGGACACGGAAGCACTGAATAACACAGTAGAGCAGATGGACCTAATAGACATCTATAGAACTCTACATCCAAAAGCAACGGGATATACATTCTTCTCAAGTGCACATGGAACATTCTCCAGAATAGACCACATACTAGGCCACAAAAAGAGCCTCAGAAAATTCCAAAAGATTGAAATCCTACCAAACAACTTTTCAGACCACAAAGGCATAAAACTAGAAATAAACTGTACAAAGAAAGCAAAGAGGCTCACAAACACATGGAGGCTTAACAACACGCTCCTAAATAATCAATGGATCAATGACCAAATCAAAATGGAGATCCAGCAATATATGGAAACAAATGACAACAACAACACTAAGCCCCAACTTCTGTGGGACGCAGCAAAAGCAGTCTTAAGAGGAAAGTATATAGCAATCCAAGCATATTTAAAAAAGGAAGAGCAATCCCAAATGAATGGTCTAATGTCACAATTATCGAAATTGGAAAAAGAAGAACAGATGAGGCCTAAGGTCAGCAGAAGGAGGGACATAATAAAGATCAGAGAAGAAATAAATAAAATTGAGAAGAATAAAACAATAGCAAAAATCAATGAAACCAAGAGCTGGTTCTTTGAGAAAATAAACAAAATAGATAAGCCTCTAGCCAGACTTATTAAGAAGAAAAGAGAGTCAACACAAATCAACAGTATCAGAAACGAGAAAGGAAAAATCACGACGGACCCCACAGAAATGCAAAGAATTATTGGAGAATACTATGAAAACCTATATGCTAACAAGCTGGGAAACCTAGGAGAAATGGACAACTTCCTAGAAAAATATAACCTTCCAAGATTGACCCAGGAAGAAACAGAAAATCTAAACAGACCAATTACCAGCAACGAAATTGAAGCGGTAATCAAAAAACTACCAAAGAACAAAACTCCCGGGCCAGATGGATTTACCTCGGAATTTTATCAGACATACAGGGAAGACATAATACCCATTCTCCTTAGAGTTTTCCAAAAAATAGAGGAGGAGGGGATACTCCCAAACTCATTCTATGAAGCTAACATCACCCTAATACCAAAACGAGGCAAGGACCCCACCAAAAAAGAAAACTACAGACCAATATCCCTGATGAACGTAGATGCAAAAATACTCAACAAAATATTAGCAAACCGAATTAAAAAATACATCAAAAGGATCATACACCATGACCAAGTGGGATTCATCCCAGGGATGCAAGGATGGTACAACATTCGAAAGTCCATCAACATCATCCACCACATCAACAAAAAGAAAGACAAAAACCACATGATCATCTCCATAGATGCTGAAAAAGCATTTGACAAAGTTCAACATCCATTCATGTTAAAAATTCTCAGCAAAATGGGAATAGAGGGCAAGTACCTCAACATAATAAAGGCCATCTATGATAAACCCACAGCCAACATTATATTGAACAGCGAGAAGCTGAAAGCATTTCCGCTGAGATCAGGAACTAGACAGGGATGCCCACTCTCTCCACTGTTATTTAACATAGTACTGGAGGTCCTAGCCACGGCAATCAGACAAAATAAAGAAATACAAGGAATCCAGATTGGTAACGAAGAAGTTAAACTGTCACTATTTGCAGATGACATGATACTGTACATAAAAAACCCTAAAGACTCCACCCCAAAACTACTAGAACTGATATCGGAATACAGCAAACTTGCAGGATACAAAATCAACACACAGAAATCTGTGGCTTTCCTGTATACTAACAATGAACCAACAGAAAGAGAAATCAGGAAAACAACTCCATTCACAATTGCATCAAAAAAAATAAAATACCTAGGAATAAACCTAACCAAAGAAGTGAAAGACTTATACTCTGAAAACTACAAGTCACTCTTAAGAGAAATTAAAGGGGACACTAACAGATGGAAACTCATCCCATGCTCGTGGCTAGGAAGAATTAATATCGTCAAAATGGCCATCCTGCCCAAAGCAATATACAGATTTGATGCAATCCCTATGAAACTACCAGCAACATTCTTCAATGAACTGGAACAAATAATTCAAAAATTCATATGGAAACACAAAAGACCCCGAATAGCCAAAGCAATCCTGAGAAAGAAGAATAAAGTAGGGGGGATCTCACTCCCCAACTTCAAGCTCTACTATAAAGCCATAGTAATCAAGACAATTTGGTACTGGCACAAGAGCAGAGCCACAGACCAATGGAACAGACTAGAGAATCCAGACATTAACCCAGACATATATGGTCAATTAATATTTGATAAAGGAGCCATGGACATACAATGGCGAAATGACAGTCTCTTCAACAGGTGGTGCTGGCAAAACTGGACAGCTACATGTAGGAGAATGAAACTGGACCATTGTCTAACCCCATATACAAAAGTAAACTCAAAATGGATCAAAGACCTGAATGTAAGCCATGAAACCATTAAACTCTTGGAAGAAAACATAGGCGAAAACCTCTTAGACATAAACATGAGTGACCTCTTCTTGAACATATCTCCCCGGGCAAGGAAAACAACAGCAAAAATGAGTAAGTGGGACTATATTAAGCTGAAAAGCTTCTGTACAGCAAAAGACACCATCAATAGAACAAGAAGGATCCCTACAGTATGGGATAATATATTTGAAAATGACACATCCGATAAAGGCTTGACGTCCAGAATATATAAGGAGCTCACACGCCTCAACAAACAAAAAACAAATAACCCAATTAAAAAATGGGCAGAGGAACTGAACAGACAGTTCTCCAAAAAAGAAATACAGATGGCCAACAGACACATGAAAAGATGCTCCACATCGCTAATTATCAGAGAAATGCAAATTAAAACTACAATGAGGTATCACCTCACACCAGTAAGGATGGCTGCCATTCAAAAGACAAACAACAACAAATGTTGGCGAGGCTGTGGAGAAAGGGGAACCCTCCTACACTGCTGGTGGGAATGTAAGTTAGTTCAACCATTGTGGAAAGCAGTATGGAGGTACATCAAAATGCTCAAAACAGACTTACCATTTGACCCAGGAATTGCACTCCTAGGAATTTACCCTAAGAACGCAGCAATCAAGTTTGAGAAAGACAGATGCACCCCTATGTTTATTGCAGCACTATTTACAATAGCCAAGAATTGGAAGCAACCTAAATGTCCATCAATAGATGAATGGATTAAGAAGAGGTGGTACATATACACAATGGAATACTACTCAGCCATAAGAAAAGGGCAAATCCAATCATTTGCAGCAACATGGATGGAGCTGGAGTTTATTATGCTCAGTGAAACAAGCCAAGCGGAGAAAGAGAAATACCAAATGATTTCACTTATCTGTGGAATATAAGAACAAAGGAAAAACTGAAGGAACAAAACAGCAGCAGAATCACAGAACTCAAGAATGGACTAACAGGTACCAAAGGGAAAGGGACTGGGGAGGATGGGTGGGTAGGGAGGGATAAGGGGGGGAGAATTAGGGGGGTATTAAGATTAACATGCAAGGGGGGGTAGGAGAAAAGGGAGGGCTGTACAACACAGAGAAGGCAAGTAGTGATTCTACAACATTTTGCTATGCTGATGGACAATGACTGTAAAGGGGTTTATAGGGGAGACCTGGTATAGGGGAGAGCCTAGTAAGCATAATATTCGTCATGTAAGTGTAGATTAGTGTTACCAAAAACAAAGAAAAAAAAAAAAAGGGCAGTTCCTGTGTGGTAACCTCCAACGAGTTCTACACAAGGGTATAAAGGGCATATAAAAGTGTAGGCAAAGGGTCTGTTTGTGTTTATACAGAGGATCAAAGCCTAATTGGGCTACCCCAAAAATAAACTAAGATACGATATGAAAAAGAACTTTCAACATCAGCACTCTCTGGAAGACTCATGCCAGAAGATGATCATCAAAAAACCCCAACAAAGATCCACGCACTGCTACAGCTGTAGATGCACTCATCCCACCCGTTCCTGGACTTGCCATGGGAATGAGGAAGGAGATATCTAAACTGGCCTGTGCATACAGTAAAACAACAAATTTGACTGGATCTATAGTGTTGGAACTCAACCAAGAATTTGGAGAAGTGCAAATTGTAGCGCTCCAAAGTCTTACAACTACAGACTATTTACTGTTAAAAGAACATATGGCATGTGAACAGTCCCCAGGAATGGGTTGTTTTAATTTGTCTGATTTCTCTCAGACTGTTCAAGTTCAGTTGGACAATATCCACCATGTCATAGATAAGTTTTCACAAATGCCTAAGGTGCCTAACTGGTTTTCTTGGTTTCACTGGAGATGGCTGGTAATTACAGATATGCTTTGGTTATGTAACTATACTCCTATTATGTTAATGTGTGTGCGCAATTTAAGTAGTAGCTTAAAACCTATTCATGCTGAAGTTACTCTACAAGAAGATATGCCAAAGAAATAATCAATCTTCCCATGTTTTCTTCCGCCTGCTACTTCTACAGCTTTTCTTCTTCCTTCCTAATTACAACCCTTAAATAGAATTCGTGCCTCGTATCAAATTTATCGAGTATCATAATTCTTCCAAGTGGTAAAGATACCTCAAGACAAATGCTGGGCATAGAAGCCACAGGGCATAAATATGCAAAGATGTAAAAAGCTAACCTTTTCAAACAATAAGGCTTCTCTCTCACTTACCAACTTCACATTTCCCTGTATGGCCCCGGAAGATGACTGGTTAGCCAGAGACGGGTAAGATTCCTCAAGGGAGGAACAACCTAAGACAGGCACAGTCGCAGGGGGGCCATCAGGTGAAAAATTGGGGATCAACAGAGGTGAGGCTTAGAACCTCACCCCCCCTGTTTTGAGAGAAATCTTCTGCATACGTGGATGTTTTATTGCCCTTGTCTAGCTTGGATTAACACATAGTCTACAGGCACACACCTGATCATCTACATTTGCTCTCTTACAACACTAAACTATGTTTTCTACCTTTATCTTGTATCTACCTACCACTTCAGCATTTTATTAAAAATAATAATAATAAAGAGAGAAATGTAGTATCCACACATAAATCAAGTATAAAAACCAAATGAGTATTCATATTTGAACTGTTTATAGTTCATAATGCATGAGCAAAACTGAAAGTTTCTGTGATGACTGCCCTTGTACTGTTCACTATGTAACTTATTCATTATGTAAGAATTTGTTCTCCATGTAAGAACTTGTTTGTTATGCCTCAGAAGATTGGAGACTGACGAAAATTAGGCTTGGGGTGGATTAATGATTGTGCATTGAGCATTGACTCCCCTATACAGAATTTTATTGTCGTTAACAATCATTTGATCAATAAATATGAGAGATGCCCTCACAAAAAAAAAAAAAAAAAAAAAAAAAGGACAGACTTCCAATGGTAAAATAAATAAGTAACCGGGATGTAATGTATAGCATAAGGAATATAGTCAAGATAATGTAACAGCTTGGTAGGGTGATAGCTGGAACCTCGAATTATGTATATAAATGTTCTACCACTGTGTTGTACACTTGAAACTAATGTAATGTAATACTGTGCGTCAACTACCCTTCAATAAAAAAATAATTATTAAAAAAAAAAAAAAAAAAAGATGAAACAGTGGTTGGAATTGCTGCAAGAACATATTTTTCCCCTGTGGACCAAGGAAGATGGCGATGGAAGTCCAGTCTTGTTCAGAGCAGACTTTCTGTGCAAACCTAATCTGAGCTAAAAGGCATTTTTCCCCACTTGAAATATCTTCGGGGAATAACTAGCTGTCCAATTATTGGTTAGGTTCTGAAATAGCATATGGCTAATTTGGTTGATCTTTTTGTCTATCTAGGGCACCTCTGCATTTTTATCAATAATATAATCAATACAGTTGAGTAAAACCTGTGACTTCAGCTTTCTCAGTGTATTGATGACCATGGGATCCCATGTCATCACCTCTTGTTTCATCAAGAATGTAATTCTTCAGAGTTGGCCTCCTGAGCAAATTTATAAAACTGGAGAAACTCATAACTTCATGATTGAGTTCATGCCCTTCATTTTACTACCCCAGAAACTGGGATTCATAGGAGTTAAATAACTACTTGGAACCATACCACCCCAGCTAGAAGCCATGGACCCCTGTACATTTTCTTATATGGTTATGCTAGTCAGAGGCCAAAACAGGAACCTAAGAACTTGATAATTTATACTTGTTGCTGGCTTATATTTCACTTTCCAGTTGCATGCCTGTTTGTATCCATCCTTTTCCAAGAAGATGTTAGCTGTAAAACACCTTAAGACTCCATCAACATTTTGTCCACCTTAGGTAAATAGATCATGGATTGCTATTTCATTTTATACTTATTAATTGATAACAAGAAAAATAATTGGGATCTATGCATTTCTTATAACACTTGAAGAAAAAGTCCAGTATATTTATAATGAAACACAAATGAAAATTGTGTAATTTAATCATGATACCATATTGACATAGTTAAATTTTATGTCAAATATTTCTAAAGTCAACTAAAAATTAAAATCTTGAGAAATATGTTTTTGTGCTGGCTTTATATCCCATGCCAAAATATGAGATTCTGTTTAGAGGAGATCTCCTATAATATTACTTTCCTATTTAGTTATTAACCTTAATGATGCTATTTTACTGGATTTCATATGTGCTGCAGATCCTGCTGGGAAAGCATAAGACTGAACTCATTTAGGAAGAGGCAATGAAGCTATATGAAAAAAGCTGACATATGTGAAATCTCACTTTATGCCTGTTGAAATTTTTGTATTTCAGGACTCCCAGGGACATGTCCATTGTGCTATTGTGTAATTTTATCAGCATGAACTTCTGCTGACTATTTTCTCTTCTTTTCAAAACCTATATTTTGGCAGAGCTAACTTCAAAACTTAATGTTGCAACATCTGTGCCCATACATCTGGGAGCCATAGAAGATGTATCTTGAAGATTATCTACATTTTCTAATCTTATAGAATGCTACAAAATGAGAGAAAAGAATTATACATTTTTCCTGGTCTTTCCTGGAATTTTTTAAACAGAACCACTTTTATTTTCTTAAAAAGATTCTCAAAAGAGAATTAATATTTCTAAAAAATATCCCTATAAATGTAATAGAATACTCATTTGTTTTTGTTTACAGGTAAGAGTAATTCTTAATACATATGTGCAACTTGCTACTAAGAGACATTGAATATATACACAAAACCTGGAGCTATATTCTTAAAATGTTTTCAAATAGGACTCTTAATAACTATATGAATCAGAAGAAAGCAAAAAAAATCTATCAATTTGAACTTGTTTACAATTTCTATTCTGTAGATACACTGATAGATCAATGGCATCTTTTAAAAATAGAAATTATGGTTGAAGCAACATTTCTGAAACAGAAGACTGAGTTTTTGACAAAGAAAAAGGGCTATCTAAATAGAGAGAAATATCTCCCACCTCACCACCATTCACTAATTGTTCTATCTTTGTAGAATAAAATATGCATATCTAAATTGCCTGCAGGAGACAGTGCTGAAAATGAAATGTGCAGAACAATTTGTTCTTGAAAGATGATGTAGAATATGTGAAATTTTATGGTTTCAAAATAGAAAGGACAATGAAAGGACTTGAGAAACCATATGTGGATTCTCTTGGCTTTGTCGTGAGTTTATCAAATTGTGATAAGTTTTAAACACTATGAAGTACTTTCTATGTGGCAGGTATTGTAATGGCTTTACAGGTATTAACTCATTTAGTTTCATAACAGCCATATGTGGCATGTGCTTCTGTCATTGCCATCTTACAGGGAAGGAAACTGAGGTCTTGAAAGATTAAATCACTTGCCCAAGGTCACCCAGCTGGTCAATGGGGGGCAGGGCTGCAGCCATGCACCCTGAATCTACATCGCCTCATTCACCTTTGGTTACTTTTCTTCTATGTAATACAAGAGCTTTTAACTCTTACTTGAGGCAAAGAATGAGATGATATGGTAATGTATTTTAAATTATTTCAAATTTAAACAGAAGTATGGGGCAGAGCCTAGTTAAGTGTCCATGGTAAAGAAGGGAAGGGGAAACTTGGTTAATGCAAGCCCACGGGCATTATTACTCTCCTACAGTGAAAAGTAAAATCTAAACAAATTCAACTTCACAGTTGTTCCCAAAAAGCAGGGAATTTGACTTCACTTGTTTCTCACCTGCCATTCCACATTTTTGGAAGAGCATGGGCATCCTTACAGTAGGGAGAGGGGAGAAGTAGTTAACTCTTAGTAACTAGAGGAGAGCTAATGTTGGAGAAGCCACTGGGAGAAGGGTAACTTGTCAATATGGGCTGAATACAGCGTTTCCTTAGTAGGTCAAGTTTAACAGATGAAAATATACCACTTGTTTGATGTTTCTCATTTGCATGTCTTGAGGCACAATATACGAAGTAAATGATTTCTGCTATTGAGAAATTAAGCAGACTGCATTGTGTATTTTATATTTTAGAAGTACCATTGAAGGAAACAATGCCATTTATTATCTGTATCTGAAGTAAGGTTTGTATCAATTCTATGTTATCATCATCAGACAGAAAATAGTCTGAATATACCATTTACTTGACTTGCCTGGAACATGATCTCATGAGCATGGACAAGGATTTGCAATAGAGAAAAGGTTTTAGAGGCAGACATGGAAGAATATTGTGCTTCTAAATGCAATTTAGTGGAAATGAAAAAAAAAAGTCAAAATCACTAACATGCCTTAGTAATTAAACTGTGTCAATGCCCCTGCCAAGAAGAGCTCATAATTTGGAAGCTGTAGTTACTATTGACCTGATTTTACAATTGAGATCATGTCTGCATTTTAATTTGGAAACAAAATTGATCACTGTGTTCTATAAACAAGGCCTGTCAAGTTACTACTTTGAAACTGCTTTGCAAACACATATTTATTTAAAAGGAGCATGATTTATGATATAGTATACCGAACATTTTTTATTTCATAATTGAGCTTCTTTTAAGAGATTGCTTTATATTTTAAAATCGAATTCTTCAATAAACACTAAATTTATTTGATAGTAGTTTTTAAAAATAGATTTTTAAAACAGATGTCTATCTTTACTTCAATAAATTGGCTTCTTCCCCAAATATTGTTAAAGTTTATTGTGTTCATCTTCCAGTGTCTTCAGAAATCATTATAATGTTCACTTATTTTTTAACAGTATTCAGTACTATTATATTCTAATATTAGCAGACAAAGCTTGCAATTTAGAAGGTTCGTATATGTGCATATTCTACATAAGTTGTTTCTTTAATTGCTACCATATGAAGGATGAGAGAATTAAATTAATAAAAAAAGAGGTTAATTAATCTATTTGTTTTAAAACCATCTCAGATTTTCTGAGAACCAAATATATCCAGTGCCTAATTTCAATTTCCTGTAGGCTTTCTCAGTGCTATAATTTTAAAATTAAATTGTATCTAAGTGAATAATAAAAACCTCTTCATACTATTTGGAAGAACAAAACACTGTTACAAGTATCCTCTTTTGCTACTTCTAGATTTTATTCTACTTTAAAAAGTAGGTTTAGAATTAAAGAAATGTTCATTTTTTCCCCTTTCATAGACTGCAATTGCATGAGGATAACTGATGGTTTAGTTCTAGGCAGGAATCCAAAGAAACTCTGTCAATTCTTGAGGGGTTAATTTAAGAGCAGACCTACCCTTTCCGCCGTCTTTTTCTTCTTGGTCATTTGTTAGTGGAATCACTTCTGGTTTTTCCACAGTGGTGGCATCTTGGTTTGATGAAAGCTCTAAATAGAAAGAGACAGAAGGATACTCAGAGATGTCTTAGTTGGAATCACTGAGAGAAAACACAGTGGCTAAAGCAGAGAAAGTTAAAGTTCTTTATTTTCCCCTCCATGTTTGAACAGGCACTCAAAGCAAAATATGATTGCCATTCTCTAGTAATCATTGCCTAAAAGACACATGCATACCACTCACACACACAAGTATATATAGAAGTCATGGTTCACAGTTTCATCTCCTTCTCTGATAACAATATATTCTGGTTTCAATACCTTCTGTTTCCATATATGAGATCTGGGGCTCAGCCTCAATTTTTATTTCATTCTTCATTGAGTCATTCTCTTGTCCTGTTAAGAACAATGATTGAAAAATAAAAGAAATGTGATATGCATGACCATAGGTTTATCCCTGGTTTGAAAAAGCAAAAATCTCACAAACCATGAATGGAGAGGGAGAGAATAGTTTTGAACCAAAGCAGAGGGTGATGATGTCATTTTGCAAATCATCAAATTTAGGGCAATTATTCTATGAGAAATATACAGATAAATTAGGAAAAATCCTATTATTTGAACTGATTGGTGTAATTAGTATTTCGCTGATCAGTTCACTCAATGTTGATGGACACAGCTTGGAAGTTGTGCAATTTGAAATAATTTCTGCACTGTATGGGTTATCTACATTTAATTTCCCTTCAAGGAATAGATATTTTCCCTACTGAGGATTCCTAGAAAATTAAAACATTACTTGTATTTTCATTCCTCTAGCAAAGGAGCATGGAAAACTTGAGAAATGTGAGCACAGAGAAACTGGGTCACCAAACAGCTCAACCATTCTCTTAAGACATCTACTAAACAAGGCAAAGTTCAGGAGAGAATTCAGCCAGCTCTTGATTACTCCGAGGTTGATTATGTCGTAATGGTTTTTCTTTCACAACCCCGGCTTCCCCCTCTCTCCTCCCCTGTAGAGTTGAGAATATTTAAGTGCTCATTAAGTGAGAAAAATTGAAATCTGTCCATTTTGCTTCATTTTAGTAAAAGGTTTTATGCTGAGGATATTTAACTGTTGAATTAAAGATTTCAGATCTAGGGTTGGTTTTGGTTATAGGCACAAACCTCTTTGTCCCTATATACAGAGAAGCATGGGCTCTTTGCCTGGGTACACACCTCTAGTAGTTTGTATTATTGTTCCCACTTGTCCTTACCTCTTCTTATAAGAGGATCTACTTCCTTGTCAATGACCATGTGACCTGTGGTGACCACTGTGGAACAAGTTTATGTTCCCACCTCATAGACACCAGGCCTTCTGATGTGACTTGGTTTAGAAAATGGCACAGTGACAGATGTGATAACTACTACATTTGAGCAGAAGCTTCCTGATCCACTACATGTTCCCTCCAACTCTGTTGTTCCTAATAGAGTGTGTTCCTTCAGCATAGATTCTAGAAGGAAACATGTGGAGCAGAACCAAGCAGAAATACAACAAAGCTTTGGCATTGTAAGTCATTAGGACTTTTAGTGTTTGTTACTTCAGTGGAGCTGACTTACACAACTCCTTATCTGTATAGCTTCCTGTGCTATAATCATTTTTCTTGGCTCATATGACCCAGACTGGGAAAAAAGTGTTTTTTATATCCATTCCTCTTGAGTTCAATTTTAATTAAAAGGATCTGATTAAAATAATTACGACTAAGGTATATTTATCTGTCTGATCACTGAATATCCCAAGCTGTCTTCGATGAATTTCTGTCATCACTCCTAAAATTCAGTGAAATACCACATCCTGATAATTCTGCAAAACGTTTCTCTTTTTCTGCTTCCCATTTTCCCTTCTCCTTTCTTAATTCAGGGACACATTGTCCCTTGGATCTGTCATTTCCCTTCTATAATCTATCTTGTGAACTGTCAGCAGAAATAGCTTTTAAAACATTGATTTAATCAAAATGTTCCCTCTGCTGATAAAACCCATTCATCCCCATTCCCTCCCATTGCTACTCTAAGTATGGTCCATGGACAAGCAACATGGGAATTATCTGGGAGCTTTTTAAAAATGCAGGATTTCAGGCCTCACTTCAGACCTATAGATTCAGAGTCTGCATTTTAACAGTATCCCCAGGTGATCTGCATGTTTATTAAAGCTTGGGAAGCACTGGCCTAGATAAGTGTATCTGCAAATTATTTATACTATAAAAAGTGCCAGACTTTGCCCAGATGCTTCACATGCCTTATCTCTAATTACCACATTAGTCCTGTAAAGTAATTGTAATGATCACCACTCTGTTTTCCACATTTGCAACTAGGTTTATCTGACTACAAATCCAATTTTCTTCTCTATTTGCCTGGAAATGTCTTTATTTCACCTATTAATTTTTAACTTGAAGTATACTTAGCATATAATAAAAAATAGAAGTTATAAGTATATCACCTGATGACTCTTTACATATAGATACATGTATCTTCTTGTGTGATCACCACCCAGATAGAGAACATTTCCAGGACCAGTGTCTCCCTCTGATGGTATCTGGGGATAACCCCCAGTAGGTAGAAGTTAACAGTTTGTCTATTTTTGAAATTCATATAAATAGAATATACAGAATATGCTATGCTCTCTTGGATTTCATATTTTTTACACATTTCCTTAATCCTAATTGTTGCATATGTCAATTATTAATTCTTTTTTCATTGGCATATACTACTCCACTATCTGAATATATTATGTCAGGAATACAAGAATGCCCACCCTCACCACTTTTAACATAATATTAGGAAATCCTTGCATTAGCAATTAGGCAAGAAAAAGAAATAAAAGGCATCTAAATTGGAAAGGAAGAAGTAAAACTGTCAATATTTGTTGATGACATGATACTAAGTAGACCACATCAAAAAACTGTTAGATGTAATAAAAAAATTCAGTACATTTGCAGGATCCAAAATTAACATACAAAAATCTGTTGTGCTTCTGTATATTAATAACAAACTATCAGAAAGAGAAATCAAGAAAAAATATCCCATGACAGTTGCCTCAAAAAGAATAAAATACCTAGGAGTAAATTTAACCAAGTGGGAATGAAAGACCTGCATGCTGAAAATTGTAGCATATTGATGAAAAAATTGAAGACAACACAATGAAGTGGAAACATATACCCCCTCATGTATTAGAATTATTAATATTGTTAAAATGTCCATACTACACAAAGAAATCTATAGACTCAGTACAATATTTATTAAATATGAATATTTTTCACAGAACTAGAATAAGGAATTCTAAAATTAGCATGGAAACACAAAAGACCCTGAATAGTCAAAGCAATCTTGAGAAAGAAGAAAAAGCTGAAAGTATCATATTCCCTGATTTCAAACTATCCTATAAAGCTATTGTAATCAGAACAGTAGTGTACTAGCACAAAAAAAGACACATATATACATGGAACAGAATAAAGAGCCCAGAAATAACCCCACACATTCATGGAAAATCTGTGATACAGAGGCAAGGATATATATACAATGTTGAAAAGAGGGTCTCTTCAATAAATGGTGTTGGAAAAACTGGACAGCTTTGTGGAAGAGAATTGAACTGAACCAATATCTTATACCAATATCTTACATCATATAGAAAAGTAAATTCAAAATGGATTTAAAGACTTGCATGTAAGACCTGAAATCATAAAACTCATAGAAGAAAACAGGCTGTAAGTTCTTTGACTCAGCAGCATTTTGGGTGCCAGAGAGTCTCCTCAGACAAGGACAACAAAACCTAAAATTTTAAGAATGGGATTACATCAATTAAAAAGTTTTTGTATAACAAAGGAAACCATCAACAAATTGAAAAGGCAAACTACTGAATGGGAGATATTTGTAAATCATATATCTGATAAGGAGTTAACATTAAAAATACATAAAGAACTTATACAACTTAATAGGGAAAACAAACAACATGATTAAAAAATGAGCAGAACACTTGAATAAACATTTTTCCAAAGAAGACATACAGATTGCCAACAGGCACATGAAAAGATGTTCTACATCACAAATCATCAGAGAATATAAATTAAACCACGGTCAGATCATCTCTCACCTATCAGATTGACTATTACAAAATAGACAAAAAATAGCAAGTGTTGGCGAAAAGGTGAGAAAAAGGAATCCTCTCATTGTGTTAGTGGGACTATAACTTTGTGCATCCACTATGGAAAGCAGTATACAGGTCCCTCAAGAAATTAAAAAACTGTAAGATCCAGCAATCCCACTTCTGGGTGTTAATCCAAAGAAAGTGAAAAAATGAATTTGAAGAGAAATATGCACCTCTATGTTCATTGCAGCATTATTTACAATAGCCAAGATATGGAAGAAACTGAAATGTCCATCAATAGATGAACAGTATGGGATATATATATACAATAGGATATAACTCAACCATAAAAAAGAAGGAAATCTTGTTGTTTGCAACAAAATGGATGAACCTAGAGGGTATTATGCTAAGTGAAATATGTTAAACAAATAAATACAAATACTGTATGATTTCACTTATATGTGAACTCTAACAAACAAAACAAATGAAAAATAAAAAAAAATAGAAACAGGAAACAACCATTTCGTTACCAGAGTGGGAAGGGTTTGGGGGATGTGTAAAATAGGTGAAGGTGATTAAGAGGAACAAACTTCCAGCTATAAAATAAATAAGTCATTAGGATGTGATGTACAACACAGGAAATATAGTCAATATATTGTAATAAAATTGTATGATAATATTTTGCTAACTAGACTTATTGTGGGGATCACTTTGTAATGTATGAAAATATTGAATCACTATGATGTACATCTGGAATTAATAGGATATTGTAAGTCAAATATACTTCAATAAAAATAGATGAAACAGAGTTCCAAATTATTGAAAAATTCACTTTTGCAGTTTTTTAAAAATCACAGAAAACTGAGAGGGATAACTAATATATAGGACAACAAAATCAAGACTGAAATACTCTTAAACAGACTAAATGAACAGGATAAAATTTGAAAAGGATAAAAGTTCAATTCTACAATCAAGTTTATGAATTCGACCTCAAGGAATGAGATGGGAAGAAATCAATCCTACTTTTGATAAAACTAGAGCCACAGGTTTTCATTCCAGGTCTACCCTAGATAAATACTGGAAGGATACCAAAATGCCTGGATGGAGGGAAAGACTATGCCACATGCAAAGTGAAGGGAATATTCTCAATTTATCTCCTGGAAAACATCTTGCTTGGATAGCTATTTTTAGCTATCCAAACAAACAGGGGACTTCAAAATTGAAACATGATATAAGAGGAGAATTAAAATATTTTTGTAGAAGATAAAGCCAGAAAAAACAAAACATAGAGATTCTATTTGTGCTCACAATGAAATATGAGAACTGATGAATAAAAAAATGAAAAGATTGACTGAAGAGAAAATTGACTGAGACAATAAAAAAAAAATCTACAAGCCTAAAAAGCACACTGATAGTATTAACATGGATACCATAAAAAAGAATAAATGCTATAAATAAATTGTTTTGGAGGTCAAACTATTGAATTAAATTCATTACAAAAGCAAACATATTGAGCAAAAAAAATGAAATATGAAAGATGATATATATGGAGGACAGAAAATTGTAATAGAATTTCTAACCTGAGCATTATAGGAAGTCTAAGCAGCAGCATTTTATCTATGTGATGGCAAACATTAAATAACATTATGAAGTTTTAAAAGATTGTAGAAGGTAGGATATGATTTCAGTGTTTGAAACTATACTCTCATCAACGTGTGATCTTATACATACTTGTATTAGTGGGGACAAAATCTGAAAGGACTTATCTCAAATGTTAACACTTAATACTTTCATTGGTAGGTGAGATTTTAATTTATAGGTCATTTATTTTACTAACCTGCATTCTATATTTTATAACAATTGCATATTATATAATTTAATAATTATAATGAAACAATTTATATGCTTTCAATGATATGGAAGAAAAATTTCTGCCTATAAGGGGTATGTGTGTCTAACCAAATCCAATTAATTTTTCTCAATGCCTACTTAACTTGAACTCTAGAAAACACTTGAGAAATGTAACTTATTTAGTAACCTTTCCTTCTTGAACATTTGCTTTTTTTTGGTCTTTTGGCCATATCACCTACCATTCCCAGTTGTCTCTATATCCCAACCTACTCACCATTTTCTAAGCACATTACTTTATTTCTTACCTTTGTATTCACCTAATATGTGTTACCAATGGCTGAAATACCCTTTCTTCCCCTTTCTATATTGTAAAATTCTTATCTTTCAAAGCTAAGCCATCAGTTTACTTTTTTCTTGTGTAGCATTCTCTGAATCACTAGGCAGAATTAATCATTATTACATCTTTGCTTATTGAGTTCCTTTGCTCATTCATCTATTTATTATTCTTGTTATCACATTGTTGCTTAGTTGTATCTATGTGTGTCTGTCTTACCAGGTTATAAGCACTGTGAACAGAGAAATTGTGTTTCATTCATATTTCCCTTCCCTTTACATACTAATAAGGAGTAATCAATAAATGTTTATTCAATTGGCTCTCTACTATACTATTCATCAATGTCTGCAAATAATAATTAGGGACTGTAATTTACTTTCTGTAGCACCTTTTAACAACAAGGTAAGCATCTTAGGCTACTAAGCCCTCCATATACTACATTTATTGCAAAGAATCCTGAGAAAGGAGAACTGGATGTTTTAGGCAAATTACAACTGCTTTGGGCTTCAATTTCATTATTTTTTAAAAAGACTTCAAAACTACATATCTTAGATTCCCTCTATCTTAGCCTTATATGAGAATATGTTTCCTTGTAAAGGTTCTAGTCACCATTAACATTTGTTTATTGGGTAGATAATATTGAGTGAACCTTCACTGTTTATCAAGTGAACATTATTCTGTGTCACTGTTGGTACGGGGAATTGACCACTGCACCTACTGCCAGTTCATTGCTGGGACCTTCAACTCATTATCTGTGATGTTGCTGTGCCTGTACAATGAAGGGAGAGTTGAACATCTGGAGAATAGAAGCAGCTGCTCTGTATTGCTATGTGTGCCCAGTCCCAGTGCTCTGCTTGATAAATTTTTAGAGGAATTCAATCAGGAATCGGAAGATCACAATTCAACAGGGACATAGGGCACTGCTGATAAGGCAGGCAGGGGCATTCTAAGGCTGTTGATAAATGCTAGGAATTTTCTCTTCGAATAGTAAGGCCTGGCACTCCACTTTGAGGATGACAGGCCATTGAAAAGATTTTTGAAATATTTGTTTCCTCTGACTTTTTCACTTGTTCTCCCTCCTGATCTGTTTTACCTGTGTGCTTCACATATTTTAGTAATAAACTGAAATGGAAAAATATGTATTTTCTTCTTTCTAATTTTCCTGAAATAAAGTTAGTAAAAATTGGGGAAAGAAATGAGGTGCAGCCTTGAAATATAAGAATAATCATATTTGCTTATTCCTGACCCAAGCGAGGATTGGGCATATTACACAAAGAGGAGGTACGTGTGAGCTCCTTGCTCTGCACCCAGGCCTGCTGTGTGTTAATGATGACTTCAGGGGGCTCTAGCCCATCTGCCTTTCTCTTCAGTGCACTCAGACATTCCACATTCCATCTTGCTTTCTTGACCCTACTCGGGCAGGCTCTTTATGTATGTATCTTCACATTCAGTCTAGTTGAATTCCACCCACTGTCCTCTGCCCTTATCCTTCCCGGTAGAGTAAACAAAAGAACATAAAGGATCCCACAGTTTTTATATATATACATTTTTTTATACAGGGAACTCAGTCATCCATAATAATGGGAGAGGACTATTTGAATAGGTAATCCATAAATCAACTCACTTTTTAGAAATAGATCACATGAATGATTGGCACACATGGTGTGTTGTGGGGGCTTATGGGGAAGACAGTATAGCACAGAGAAGACAAATAGTGACTCTATAACATCTTACTACACTGATGGACAGTGACTGCAGTGGGGTGTCGGGGGGACTTGATAATATGAGTGAATGTAGTAACCATAATGCTGCTCATGTGAAACCTTCATAAGATTGTATATCAATTATAATAATAAAAAGAAATAGATCACATGATTGTTTCTTGGAGCCCTGTAATTAAGTTTAACTCAAGCTTGAAATAATTTGCATAAAAAATGGTCTAAGAACATCAGTCTGGAATTAAACATTTCTAGGTCAACATAAATGACTCATTTTGTAAATGGACTGTTTTTGAACAATAGCAAAAACAATCTGGTTTTATTGTTTGCAGATTATTAAATGCTAGATTTTCCTAAGAACAAAGGCTTTGTTTCTTTGATGCTTGACTTAAAGATAATGGCAAATATTTCCTTTTGTTAAACTTGAAGCTTGATTTCAACTAATATGCAAAATTTTACTCTTACTATATCTAAAAATATCCCAGATTAAGAGTAAAAGTTAAACCTAGTTTAGTGTGCACTTGATTATCTTCTATACATCCTAGTTTTCTCCGAAGGCCAATAAAATTTGCTTCCCTAATGTAGATTATTTCTATAATTATTTTTTTCTTGAAGTTACAAAAGAAATGCAATATCCTTATAGAAACACTGAAAAATACATACAAATGTTGAGAATTACAGATAACTTTAACTAGGGGATTGCCACTGTTAATATTATAAATAGCTATCTTTCTCTTCTGTATGTATACATATGTCTATATACATCCACAAATATTTGTAGCTATATATATATATATATATATATATATATATATACACACACAAACACACGTGTGTGTGTAGCTTTCTGTATATGTCTGAATACACACACACACAGAAATATATATCCTGTGATAAAAGTGAAATTACACTTTGATTCTTGATTTTTTAATTCATTTTTATAAGCATCTTACCCTGTCACTAAACTTTTTTCAAAAATCTTATTTTTAAAAGATACATTATACTCTGTTATGGAGAAACTTTTGGATGTTTCCTCTTTTTTTTTTTGCCATTAAATGTAGTACTGCAATGAACACTTTGGTGAATAAATGTCTCTGTGCTCTTGGTGGGTGTTACTTTAAGATAAATTCTTAGAGTATAACTCTTGGACCAAAGTATGAAAATTTTACGTTTATTAGATTTTGTTGCAATTGCTAATGAGAGGATATGTCCTTTAGTCTCCCATCAGTGGTGTGTGAGCTTGTTTGGATACCTTATTCCAACCAATTCTGTGTATTTTCAATTCTGCTTAAGCTTATCTGATATTCAAAAAGGGGAAGACACTGAAATCATATTTTATTTGCATTTCTTTAAGTAATGAAAAGATAGGTCATCTCTTCATATTTAAAGTGACTGTGCATTTCTTTTGTGAATTATAATTGAGTCCTTTGTCTATTTTCCTCTTGAGTTTTTTTTCTTATTGATTTATGAGGTCTTTTTTTTTATGTAAGAAAATGAATTCTTTGTCATTTAGGCTGAGAATACTTTTCCCAGTACTTTTTCTTTAGAATTTGATTAGAAACTTTATTTATCAAAATTCATATATTTAGATTTAACCATTTCCTTCCTTCCTTTATGACATATTTTGACATATGTACATACATATTGCAAATATATATACATGCATGCATTTTATAACATATACATATATATATATAAAATAATGTGTTTGTGTATATATACTCACAGTTATTTAAAATTTAGGGAAAAAAACCCTAGGTGCCTTTAGTCTAGCTTTTTTAGTTTGATTTTTACATTTCATCTTTGCTCCTTCTGTAAGTTAAGTTTGTATAAGGAATGAGGTTGGGATTCAGGTTCTTTTTCCAAATGGCCAACTAGTTGTCTTAATGCCATTTATTGAGTCATCTGTCTTTGAAATGTTTGCTTGAATATATACTGAAATCCCAGATCTATTTGGATCTATTTCTAAACTTTTTGTTTCATTGATCATCCTGTCTATTCCTACAGTATGACTATACTGTTAGTCATATTTTACTAAGATTCCACATTATTTTAGCCTATTTATTCTGTCATTGACTGGTAATATTGTATCTGTGGGTTCCCCATTGCATTTCCAATAGGATTTTATTTGTTTTGTATCTTTCTGTACCATGAGACACATAAAAAACCATCGTTGTTATATTTAATCAAGGATTTTAATTTTTTTTTGTATCATTAATCTATAATTACATGAGGAACGTTATGTTTACTAGACTCCTCCCTTCACCAAGTCCCCCCAACATACCCCATTAGTCACTGTCCATCAGCATAGTAAGATGCTGTAAAATCACTACTTGTCTTCTCTGTGTTGCACAGCCCTCCCCATGCCCCCCCCACATTATACATGCTAATCGTAAGGCCCTCTTTCTTCTTACCCCGCTTCTCCCTCCCTTCCCACCCATCCTCCCCAGTCCCTTTCCCTTTGGCAACTGTTAGTCCATTCTTGGGTTCTGTGATTCTGCTGCTGTTTTGTTCTTTTAGTTTTTCCTTTGTTCTTATATTCCACATATGAGTGAAATCATTTGGTACTTGTCTTTCTCTGCCTGTCTTCTCTGTACAACTGATAAAACTCCGCAGTAAATCCATCTGGCCTGGGAGTTTTGCTCTTGGGTAGTTTTTTTGATTACCACTTCAATTTTGTTGCCAGTAATTGGTCTGTTTAGATTTTCTGTTTCTTCTTCAGTTAGTCTTGGAAGGTTGTATTTTTCTAGGAAGTTGTCCATTTCTTCTAGGTTTTCCAGCTTGTTAGCATATAGTTTTTTGTAGTATTCTCTAATAATTCTTTGTATTTCTGTGGGGTCTGTCGTGATTTTTCCTTTCTCATTTCTGATTCTGTTGATGCATGTAGATTCTCTTTTTCTCTTAATAAGTCTTTTTCTCTTCATCTATTTTGTTTATTTTCTCAAAGAACCAGCTCTTGGTTTCATTGATTTTTTTCTATTGTTTTATTCTTCTCAGATCTTTATTATGTCTCTCCTTCTGCAGACTTTAGGCCTCATTTGTTCTTCTTTTTCCAATTTCAATAATTGTGTCTTTAGACTATTCATTTGGGATTGTTCTTCCTTCTTTAAATATAGCCTGGATTGCTGTATACTTTCCTCGTAAAATTACTTTTGCTGCATCCCACAGAAGCTGGGGCTTTGTGTTGTTGTTGTCATTTGTTTCCATATGTTGCTTGATCTCTATTTTGATTTGGTCATTGATCCATTGATTATTTAGGAGTGTGTTGTTAAGCCTCCATGTGTTTGTGAGCCTTTTTGCTTTCTTGGTACAATTTATTTCTAGTTTCATACCTTTGTGGTCTGAGAAGTTGGTTGGTAGAATTTCAATCTTTTTGAATTTACTGAGGCTCTTTTTGTGGGCTAGAATGTGGTCTATTTTGGAGAATGTTCCATGTGCACTTGAGAAGAATGTGTATCCTGTTGCTTTTGGATGTAGAGTTCTATAGATGTCTATTAGGTCCATCTGTTCTAGTGTGTTGTTCAGTGCCTCTGTGTCCTTATGTATTTTCTGTCTGGTGGAACTGTCCTTTGGAGTGAGTGGTGTGTTGAAGTCTCCTAAAATAAATGCATGGCATTCTATTTCCTCCTTTAGTTCTGTTAGTATTTGTTTCACATATGTTGGTGCTGCTATATTGGGTACATATATATTTATAATGGTTATGTCCTCTTGTTGGATTGACCCCTTTATCATTATGTAATGTCCTTCTTTATTTCTTGTGGCTTTCTTTGTTTTGAAGTCTATTTTGTCTGATACTAGTACTGTAACACCTGCTTTTTTCTCCCTGTTGTTTGCATGAAATATCTTTTTTCATCCCTTGACTTTTAGTCTGTGTATGTCTTTGGGTTTGAGGTGAGTCTCCTGTAGGCAGCATAAAGATGGGTCTTGCTTTTTTATCCATTCTATTACTCTGTGTCTTTTGATTGGTGCATTCAGTCTATTTACATTTAGGGTGATTATTGAAAGATATGTACTTATTGCCATTACAGGCTTTAGGTTCATAGTTACCAAAGGTTCAAGGTTAGCTTCTTTACTATCTTACTGTCTAACTTAACTCACTTATTAAGCTATTATAAACACAGTCTGATGATTCTTTATTTCTCTCCCTTCTTATTCCTCCTCCATTCTTTATAAGTTAGGTGTTTTATTTTGTGCTCTTTTGTTTTTCCTTTGACTGCTTTTGTGGGTAGTTAATTTCACTTTTTGCTTTTAGTTAGTATTTGATTGTTTGGCTTTCTTTGCTGTGATTTTTTTTTTTCTGGTGACATCTGTTTGGTCTTAGGAGTGCTTCCATCTATAGTCGTCCCTCTAAAATATCTGGTAGAGGTGGTTTGTGGGAGGTGAATTCCCTCAACTTTTGCTTGTCTGGGAATTGTTTAATCCCTCCTTCATATTTAAACGATAATTATGCTGGATACAGTATCCTTGGTTCAAGGCCCATCTGTTTCACTGCATTAAATATGTCATGCCATTCTCTTCTGGCCTGTAAGGTTTCTGCTGAGAGTTCTGATGAAAGTCTGATGGGTTTTCCTTTGTAGGTGACCTTTTTTCTCTCTCTGGCTGCCTTTAATACACTGTCCTTGTCCTTGATCTTTGCCATTTAATTATTATGTGTCTTGGTGTTGTCCTCCTTGGGTCCCTTGTATTGGGAGTTCTGTGTGCTTCCTTGGTTGAGCAACTATTTCTTCCCCCAGTTTGGGGAAGTTTTCAGCAATTATTTCTTTAAATACACTTTCTATCCCTTTTTCTCTCTCCTTCTTGTACCCCTATAATGCGAATATTGATCTGTTTTGATGGGTCACACATTTCTCTTAATATTCTTTCATTCCTGGAGATCCTTTTATCTCTCTCTGCGTCAGCTTCTCTGCATTCCTGTTCTCTGATTTCTATTCCATTAACAGCCTCTTGCACCTCATTCATTCTGCTTTTAAGTCCTTCCAGAGATTGTTTTATTTCTGTATTCTCCCTCCTTAGCTTTTGCATATTTCTCTGCAAGTTCATCAGCATGGTTATGACCTTTATTTTGAAGTCTTTTTCAGGAAGATTGGTTAAGTCTATCTTCCCAGGTTCCCTCTCAGGGGTGGATGTCTTTGTGATTCTGGTCTGGATCAAATTCTTCTGCTTTTTCATGGGGATAGAGGTAGTCGTGGGCAGTTGGCACATGTGTCAGTTGTGAGAACAAAGTCCCTTCCCACTTGCTCCTTGCCTTCTTCTCCTGGGAGAACAATGACCCCTAGTGGCTTGTGCTGGGCAGCTGTGCACTGATTGGGTCTCTAATTCTTGCCCGGGCCCCTGTGGAGGAAGCTCTGCGCAGCTGCTATGGGCATGGCTGGCCTCAGGCCGCTGTTCCACTATGGCGGGGCCATGCCGGAGGGGGAACAGGCGGGAGGCTGTTTATCACCATGAGGGGCCTCAGAGCTGTGTTGCCACCCAGGGGGTTAGGGCGCCTGGAGTTCCCTGGGATTCCCAGCTGCTGGGCTGTGTGTGCCGGGATGCTTCTGTCCTGCAGTGAGGCTCCTGTCCCTTTAAGGCTTTCAAAAAGCACTCACTTTTCTTTTGTCCCAAGGGCACCAGCTGTGGGGACTGGCTTGCAGGTTTTACTGTTCCCAGTATCCAGCACAGCATGCACTGTGTGTCTATGTTCCCGGTGTGGATGACTAGGGCTGGGTATTTAGCAGTCCTGGGTTCCCTCTCCCTCCCAACTCCGACTCCTCTCCTCCTGCTGGGGAGCTGGGGTCAGGGTGGCACTTGGTTCCGCCTGGCTGCAGCTTGTATCTTACCCCCTTTATGAGGTGCTGGGTTCTCGCAGATGTAAATGTAGCCTGGTTGTTGTCCTGTATCTTCTGGTCTCTCTTTTAAGAATTGTTGTATTTGTTGTATTTTCAAAAATATATATGGTTTTGGGAGGAGATTTCTGCTGCCCTACTCATGCCACCATCTGGGCTCCACCTTAATTTCTATTAATATAAAATGACCAACTCTTTCTCACTTGAGACTTTTTGCTAGAATTCTAACTGGATAGATTCTAAAATAGTTTTCCATGTTTTCTTTTGATTTTCTTTTCCCAAATAAACCTTTTTTTAACTTCATATTTTTAAACCTTTACTATTTTATTGAAATTAATTCAACCTGACTGGTTCTTACACTTAATAAATTGACCTCATTGCATTTACTGTCATTACTATTTACCTGTGTTTCTGTCATCTTATTGACATATTGGGCTTTTGTTACACTGCTATTTATTTATTTGTTTTAAAATTTGTGTTATTGAATATACTCATGTTCTGTATGATATTTCTGGGAAATTTAGAAAGTAGGATATCTTCCTTTAATTCTATTATAATTTACTTCTATTTGTGACTATCATAAAATTTTTCAAAGATAGTCTTAGATTTAACATATATTGTCATAATCCATAGCAGAGTAGGACTTTTTAGTTTTTGATTACCTTTATTGAAGTCTGGATTGTGTGGAATGCTCCCTGCTCCCCACCATAGTATTTGTTTTATAAACTCTGCCATTGATAGTTCCTTTCTTTTCTCTCTTCCTGATTTCCTTTCTTATTTTCTCCCTGTCTTAACTATTCTATAAAAATACATTACATAAAGGAAAGTATAGAGGGCTCAATGAAACAACCAAAAGTAAATAGAAACCAAATGCCTTATAAGTATCCATTCCAGAAGCCCAGATCATCACCCAGTCAAAACCTTCTCTCCAATTACTAAAGTTAAATCAACACCCTAACTCATAATAACCACTACCTAGATTTTCTTTATCATTTTACCACAAAAGCATGCCTTTCTAAATATCAGACTTTTTCGAACTTGATTTGAATGAGATTATAGAATATACAGGCTTTTGTACCTCCTTTGCTTATTATGCTTTGTACCTTTGTTTATTATGCTTATGAGATTCATCCATGTTTTAGTCTGTAATTGTAGATTGTGATTTCCAAAGATACTTAGTTTCATCTTTAAATTTGTTTCTCTGTATGTAACTTGTCTTTTCCTTTGATTGTTTTTGAGACTTTTCTCTTTATCACTGTTGTTGAACTAGTTGATTATGATGTGTTTAGGAATAATTTTCTTTGTGTTTCTTGTGCTTTGAGTTCAGAATGCTTCTTGGATAATGTAGGATCTTATTTTTCATGAAATTCCTGAAAAAATTCAGGCATTTTTACTTCAAATATTTTTTTCTGTCTCCCCCTCCCAAGCCTGCCTTCAGAGGTTCTAAGTCATGTATATAATAACTAATGTAATTACCCTTGAAGTTGTTCCATATCTCACTGATGCTCTTTTCATTTTTTTTTTCAGTCATTTATTCTCTCTGGGTTTTAGTTGGATGGTTTCTATTGGTATATCTTCAAATTTACTAATCTTTTATTCTGCAGTGTCTAATCTGCCATTATTCCCTTCAATTTTAATCTCAAACATCTGTTTTACATTTTTATAAATTCAGTTTGGGTCTTTTTATGTCTTCCATGTCTAATTAACAGGAACAATCTTTCTTTTAGTTTCTGGAAGATGTGGGATATAATTATTAAAACTCTTAACATGTGATTTCATATTAATTATACCACCTATGCCATTTCTGGATCAATTTCTACTAATTGATTTCTCTTCTCCTGTAGGTAATACTTTCCTGCTTCTTGTTGTCAATACTTGGTATCATCAATATTCAGTTAGATATACAGTAATTACCATTTACCTTGATTTTATTTGCTTCCTTCATCTTTGATCTTTCATCTGGGATCAATACCTTCCTACCTACAGAACACCAGAATTCTCTTGTGATGAACTTTCCATTTCTTTCTTTTTTCTTTTTTTTTGGTCTGAATGCCCTTAATTAACCTTTATTCTTGGAACATACATATTCCCTGGGTTTAGGAGTCTTGGTTAGCAGCTATTCTATTGTATTGCCTTTTTATTTCCATTATATCTGTTGAAAAGTCAGTTTTTAGTGCAACTGTTTGTTTGAATGTTTTGGATGTTCTGTCTGTTTTTGATTTTTATAAGTTTAACTATGATGGTCCTAACTGTGGATTTATTTTGCTTAGAGTTCAAAGAGCTTTTGGAACATGTGCCCAAATATCCTTCATCAATGTAGGAAATTTCTTATCATAACTTTGAAATACTTCTTCTGCCAAAGACTCTAATTACATATGTGATAGACACTGTCATTTTATCCACCATATCCTTCCCTTTCTTTAGTTTGCCTTCTTTCTTTTTTCCTCCACTGTTTTTATTTTGGATATATTCATTTGGCATAACTTAGAGTTCACAAATTCTCTTTCATCTGTGTCTAATTTGCTGTAAAACTATAAATGCATTCATTGAGTTTTTCATTTCAGTATTCACTTCTAGATTTCTTTGTTTTGAGTTTCCAGTTTTCAGCTAAAATTTTCTGTCTTATCTCTATCTCCTTATACATGGTCAGCACAATTATTTTGTATTTTGTGTTTATAACCTTAATATTTTCAGCCTAGATGAGCTTTATTTTCTTGACTCTTTGTTTGGTTTTAATGTTACCTTGTTTGATTTTTTTCTGGTTAATTTTTGTATTTGTGTGCTGGACATATATTTGACTAATAGTTTATGTAAATGGTTTAAAACCTAGTAAGAAAAAAAGCCCCCCTTTTTTTCAACTTGTAAATATTTTACATTTGTTTTTCTCAGGTGCCTAGCAATCTGGCTTGGTTTTAATATAATTTAATTTATTTTGGGGATTGAGATGATTTAAAGCTGGGCAAATCTTTCAGAAGGCTGGTCTACTGCTGGTTCATCTTTTCTACTAGAGTAGGGTTAGAATACACAAAAATGGGGCTTATGAGGGTCTATTGCCCTTTAGAACAGTGGGACTACACCAGATACCTTTTGTAGAATCAGCAAATTTCATAGGATAAAAACAGTTTCAAATTTGGAGCTCATATTACAGGATACCGATTTTCTCCCAGAAACAGCCTAACAATTCTTCATTATATTGTGAACTCTCTGATGCCTTTAAATAGACTTGTTATTTCATTTTATTTTATTTTAGTCTAGGTTGTCTACTTCTGTGCAAGTAATGGTCTAAATTATTTAGACTTTCATTACAGTAAGCAGAATCTCTCCTTTTTCTTTCTCATTATTAAACAACATATGCTATAATTTTCAGATAAAAGCAAACATTTAAGCAAGATACTTCGATACAAATTTTGAAGCACTTACTTCAACATTTTCATACATGTAATGAGTCTTTTATCATATAGTCTTTTCCAACTGTGCCTTTCTCAAGCTGAATTTTTCCTTCTTCTCTATTTTTATTGTTTTTGCATAGGCCTTCTGTTAGTTTATTCAGAAAGGATACTTGGGTGGCATATTTTCTTAATCTTTGCTTCCTGAGAAAATATTACTCTTGACTTCATGCATTAATAATAACTTAACTAAATATAGAAACTGTGCCCTTTTGAGCAATGGAAATGTTACTCCATTTTCTTCTAGTGTTTTGAGTTGTGGAAGAAGTGTACAGCTACACTGATTCTGGGGATTTTGCTTGTAACCTGATTTTAACCTTCCTATGTGCTTAAAAAGCCTTAATCACTGATTTTCAGAAATTCCATGTGGCTTTGTAGGTTTCTGTTTTTATTTCAGTTTTCATTATCTTTGCCTGTAAATATAATGTTGTTTCTTCATGTTTTTGATGGAGGAACTGGCTTTCATTAGGAAAATTTTTTCTGCTATTTTTCTAAAGATTGCTTCACTTGTGTTGTTCTATTCTTTTTTCTTGGTATTCCAAGGATATGCAGATTTAACCTCCTGGATCTGTTCTCTATATGTCTCACATTTATTCTCATTGTTCTCATATCTTCATTTGGGTAGTGGTAAACCAAAATGCCTACAGAGTTCAGGAAGGTAGCAAAGATAAATGAAAGCCAACCTGCTGCAAAAATAATGAGTGATGAGGACTGTGGAGAGCAAATGCCCCTTCTAAATGTGGCAGCTGTCAATCACCTGGTAGTCAGCTCTAATAGAATATTACCAGATTCCTTTTTTTTCCCTCAAACACTAAAATCTGTTTTTATTTTTTAAATATAATATTCCTTAACAGAAAAAAGAAAAAACAACTGAGAAAGAATTTCACAACTTACCATTGGGATGATCTTGGTCACCCACAGAATGATCTGTGACTTCACTCTCTTTTGTAACACTGTCATCCTTTGCAGAGTCTGACACAACAAAAAACCAGAACCTCTAGTTAGCATTTTTAACTGGGAAATAGAACAATGTCCAGGACTAGCATATAGATCTTTCTGGGGGACAAAAATGTATTATTCTTTTCAAATACCATTAAAATACTCAAATGTGTTCATCAATAAATAATCTTCTCTTAAAGTACTGCATAAGATGTCTCCAACAAAGTTTATAAAGATAAAGATGGTAGAGATTTAGTTGGGACATTATTTTGCAACAAAGAAGATATAAGCAGGCTTTACACATTAGTGAAAGTCTTAGGAGAATGGTGCAAAAGGATATGAAAGGAAGGCAAAAGAGAGAAGGTTGAAGGAATTTCTAATTTTAATATTAATGCTTCAACTGCAGTTGTTCATATATGGGGACCTTGAGTCCTTGAGAAAGCCAGATGCAGAACTTTGAAATCCAGTGGTAATTAAGTTCATCTTCCTTAGGAACCATACCAGTAGGACAATAGCAAAGGGGGAATTCAAACATTCTGTTCTGTGCAATCCCATCCTCTCCCTTGGTTAGCACATTTAAAAGTGGAATCAGCACAAGTTCTTTTTTGTTATATGATGTACTTTATAGGAAGTAACATGGCTTGAATAGCTGCAATGACTATCGACTCTCACAGGACTAGAAGGGATCCCTTGTTGGATGTTTGAGGGCTTTTTATAGGCTCTTTAAAAAGCTATTGGAAAGAGAATGAGACTGGGTCAGCAAGAAGACAGAATATAAGTCTGTCATTCATTCCACAAATATTTATTAAAGGCCAACATTATGCCAGACACTGTCTTTGACATTGGGGGGGAGGTCAATAGGAATTGACTCAGTCCTCACAGAGGTTACAATCTAGTGAAATTTTTCATGCAGCTACAAGGATGTTAATCCAAAGATATCTAAAGCCATAAGCTAGATTTCTATGCCTATGGCCATGGAGAAAGCTGGGGATGGTAGACCAGCAGATCTATTATTTACAAATAGGGGCTTCACTGAGTTCATATTGCTTGGCTGAGTTTCAGCTCCCTAACAGAACTGAGTCAGATGGAGTCCAAAATAAATCACTCTTTCTTTGTCACCAGAATCATACCTTTCCCTTTGCCCTCTCTCCCCAGATTAGGAGATAGCTCTCAACAATAGGGTTTGAGAGTATTATGAGAAAGTTTGTTTCTTGAAATTGCCACAAGCAACATTTAGTGGGCAAGTGAGAAACCTGGGTAGTTAACATATGATTCAAATTTAATAACCAGTGAAGCAAGTATACATCCAAAAGGGTATGATCTTAATTAACTGCAAATAATTCCCCTAAGGCAAATGTTTAATTATCTACACAGCTTCTTCTTTCTTTCTGAGACTAACAGTAAGTTTCAAAGTCCAAATTGGAAACAAAACTGAGCATAGACACATTTTCCAAACTGTTATCTTACTCAAGTCAAAATTATTTTAAACCAGCTTCCATTAAAACACGGCTTTTTAACTTTGGCTCTCTCACATGGATAAAAAAATCCATTGAATACTCTCTTCCACACTAACACTGAAAATGAACAATGATTGAAAAAGGTACTATACAAATCAGGCTAAATTTTAATTTAGAAACTTTTACCTGTTTATAGGAATATCATTTGATACTCAGTCTTGGGCAACACTCATTTCTCTCAACATCAATGTTTTAGGATTATCCAAGATATTGTATGTAGTTAAAATGTAAGTATTTACACTAAAAAATAATTCATTATGCTTTCTAACTTATATAAATAGTATGTTTCATTATGTAGCAAATATTTCATAAGAAATGTCTTTTAAAAAGTGATTTACACTGAGTTTACATGTTTATGATCTAAAGATTCATATAAGATGGTTGAAAATATTTGAAAAATTAATCTCTAGGCTGTACAATGTTTGGCACCAAAATCTGTGTCTTTAGCAAATTAACTGACCCTTTAATTTCAATTTCCTTGGGAAGTTGTTTTAATATTGCTAAGGACCCATCTGATCTTGTAGGCTCTAGTATTTAACATATTTCATTGAATCCAAGACACTGTCAATTGTTATTTGCACTGTTATTTAATGTAGGATTAAAAAAATTACCAAATGAGCTCTAACACACTATAAATCTTAAGATTGCATCTTGATTTTTGAAATAAAACACATGAAAGTCTATGCTTCCTAGAAATACAATATTTTAGTATATTCTGTGTGTACACAAATACGTCTTTATGTGATGATAAGGCTTTCATATCAACAAGACCCATCACAAAACCCACAAATATTTTGTTTTGTATGTAAGCCTTTTCCCCAGAAATTGTTATGCCTCATATATAGCCATAAAGCAAGATAAAAAGGATGCATTCATGACATCGTCTAAGCATAACTTAGTGGAAGACTTTCCACTGTAGTTTCTCTATTAAAAGGGCTATTTGAATTTCTAGTCTCATGGACCTTTATGGTAGTGATTTGGTGCTGAGTGTTTAAAATCACAGGTCTTACACTTAACTGTGGGGTTTCAAGTGACAGTGTAGCCTTTTTGCTTAGGAGGTGATGAAAACAGTCCTCTTTACATATATAAAATCATTATTCATAATGAGAAAATATATGTAGTACATATGGTCACTAAAAGAGTTTTTATTTCTATGAAGTTCTGTAAATTACCATGACAAATATAATTGTATATACTAAATTTTTATAATATATTGGAGTCATAATTTATTTAATTCTAAAAATTATCACTTGGTAATATTTGAAAAATGTAAAACAGTTATCACCTAATTTTGAGATTCAGTCTATGTTATTTTAATAGCAGAATACTGCAATTAAATTTATATGTAGATTCTGACTTTCGAAATCTTTAAGGTCAATGTTCTATTAGAGAATATTTTCAAATGCTAATATTAAATCTAATATTCAAGCCAAAGTCCTAAAGATAGATTGTCTTTGTGATTAACAAGAATGAAAAAGAAATACTGTCATAAATCTTTAAAAAATCCCTTCATTAGAAAGTTGAAAAAGGCTTAAAAGAATATTTAAAATAGATTAAAACTAAAAACGCATAAAACAAATTCTAAAAACAGGTCCTTCTTAATGCAGTCAGTTACAAATGTCTACACAGAACTGTACATGTATAGATTTAAGGTGTGATGATAAATGATGAAACTATTGAATGTTTAATAAACATACCTCAACTATAAATCAAAATAAATGCTCTCTCTTTCAAAAATGTCCCTTTAAAAGAAAAGTTCTTAGCCCTAGGGAATCCTTGACTATATCTAGGGATCCATAAACCCTTTTGAATGATATGCAAAAATGTGCTCAGATATTCATACGTTCATTTTTTCTGGGAGTGGATAGCTTTCAGAATATTCTCATAGGAAGCCATTACTCCAACAAGGTTAAAAATAACTATAGAAATGTACACCTAATGTCAGGGACACTGTCATTTTACAGAAGTTTTTTAAAGTTATTATTGAGGATTTATCTACAGAACTTGATGCCCACTCCATCTGATCATGGCAATTCTTGAATTCTTATGGTAGATCTGACCTGAGGAAATAGCCAAAAAATACAATATAGAGATATGTTAATAAATGACGACAATCCAGCTGGCAAAAAACACTTTGCACCAAAATTTAGAGGTGACTATAAAGTAAAACACTGAACTATCTGAAGACATTTTCAAGTAAGGAGCTGTACCAAATCCATGTAGTAAGAAAGCTAGCCCCTGACTACTATTTAGAATACAGCAGGAGGTTATTTTGGTGTAAACGTTCAATGGATCTGAACAAAATAAATTCTAATACAAACACGTACACAAATTTCTTGTTCTATAATGTGTAAACATCCACATGGAAGTAACTCAGCTTGATGCAAAAGTTGCACAGAAGCACGATCACCTGGGCTTCTTTTGATATTTGTAAACAGATTTGCTTATAACAAGCAAACATTTATCTTGGTCTGCTCTTTTGAATCACTGGTTTATTATGTGAAGCAATTAAAATAAACTAGTTTTTCCTCCATTTGAACAGTGTGCTTATCTACAATAAACTAAAGTCTCCACAGCCATTTATGATCTCATTGAAACTTTGCATAGACTATTCCACCATATAGAAAAAAGATATCCTGCAATATGTGCTCCCAGAGTATTCAAATGGTGATGATCTGAACTGTGTTTGGTCTCAGTGAAGCTAGGTGGACAAGGCTGATCTATATTTACTTGAAAAGTAACTGGGTCCGCAGGAGAGGACATTGCCCTGAGTGTCGGGAGGCCAGGCTGAGCTGTGGATGGTCATTTGTCTTCATTTTGCAATCATTAATCTCCATTACAAGGTGGCCAATCATTCCCAGAGTTATGGAATCCAGGTATTAACAGTCTTTGGGACACAGCTGAGAAAGTTACCATCATGTACACCACTAACTTGGTTTCTCTCAGAAAACAAAAGCCAAATTCCAAACAGCAAACTCAGGCACACCATCTCATTGCTACATTGGAGGTGATGTTCTTCTGCAGGTTGTTATTGAAAATACAAGCAAATCAGAGAATCAGTTATGATGGGATGGACAACAGTTAAGGGTTTGGGTTCTAGATTTATAACCACAAGCTTCTTCGTAACTCTAGGAATACCCATTCACCTCACATAGTCTCAGTTTCTGCACCCAGGAACTGATCTTGAGCCAGATAATCTCTCCGAAATACCTTCTAATGTACATCGGCTGATTTGTTTACATTATCTCTTCGTTCTGGATAACACTTCTCTGTAAATGTTTCCATGCATCCCTCACCATCCACATACCTGAGCTGGACAGTTCTCACCCTGAGAGTTTTACTAGTTATAAAATAAAGGTGAATAGTGGGGGAAGTAGTGCCATGTGACATCCATGCCACGTTGGCCATCGTTAACTCTATGAATTGATAAAGAATCATCACGATGTGAAACAGCATCTGGATATGAAGGCAGGCTGGACCATGATGGGAAAAGAAATGCTCAATTGCCCTTTCCACCAACTCAATTTCTCCCCTTTGGCAATGTAAACAAGGCAAATCTACTCTTGTTTTCAGCTGTCTGTGACCTGCTATCCTTGACCTCCACCCTCTGACTCCTTTCTGGTCCTGTCTCCCTCTCTCTTGCTAAGCCTCCTAACCCAGGTTCTCTCATTAAAAAAAAAACAACCAGATCAGGCCACATGTATGAATAGTAGCTATGATTCCAGATATAAACTGAATCGGAATTCTACTAAAATGTTAATCTATAAATAAAGGAAAATGCCAAGTATTTTATTCACACTTTGGTTTAATTTGATCTGATAATGAAAAGTCTTTGTGACTGTACTACTGAGAGGAATTTGCCCACCTGGGAAATGACTAAGGCTTTTCATCCTTATCTCTGAACAGAGACATGGCCCAGCAGCTGGCCACTGCTTTTCAGTGATTTTATTTCACAGAGAAGCTGAGGCAGTAGACAGTCTGTCTTCAGATTCATAAACGCTTCAATGTCTGGGCTCATGTTGTTTTCAACCAGATGCTTGGAAAGCGTGACTGAGACACCAGGACCTGAAGCTGCTGAAAGCCTGGGATTTCCTAGTCTTAATGGACTGAGTCATAACCCAGCCTGTTGGACACACTCAAGTCTTTTTTCCCAAGTGATGTAAAGGGACATGACTAGAAACTAAGATAAGCATCTTTCCTCTTTATGGGAGTTACTCATTTTATGTGAGCTTCGAAGACCTATTCTCATTAGCACCTATTTGTTCCCCACATCTATAAGGATCCAAAAACCCATTCAAATGAAAATGGGTATGCTCATTTTTTTCCTTCAACTTTTCCCCATGCTACTGATGTAATTCCATGATATGTATGGATGGCTACAGAGTGGTTCAATTTGTGCATCTGCCACAAACTAGTTTACTATTGCCTCTATTATTGGACATTCAAATTGAATCCAATTTTCAGCCATTCTAAATAATCCTATGGTATTATTGTATTGGGTGCTCCAAGGCAGGAGGATTCAGTCTACTCTCTCTCTTATTCCTAACCCACTTCCACATCTGAGATGTAGAGTTTAGATCTCTTTATACTTGGAGTGGCTAGAATAGAAACAACTCATGTCAGCTAAGTCTGTGTGAAAAGCACCCTACCCACACCCTATTAGACTATCCCTGAGACTGCAACAGATGGTCCAGGAGGTGGGCTGCTTTCTGAGACTGACTGGAGGCATTCTTACCCCAGATGGGCCAGAAGTACTCAGGAGCTAATGATCAACTAGTGATTCGGGAGATAAAACCGCAGTTTCCTCGCCTCTCAGGGAGACATTCTGAATATGCTCTAACGTCTTAGAGGAATGGAACCCCAGTTCACCCCAGCAATACCCTGGGGGGGGGGATGTGCCTTTCATTGGCTGTCTTCCTCTCCCCAGTTACTTGGTAGCATTAGAAGAGTAGAAAGAGGAAAAGAAGGTACTGAAAGTCTTGGATGCTCCTTGAGTGGATAACTGTTAGAAGAGCCATCGAGTTTCTAGGGTTACCTGCTTGAGCTGCTGTGGCCTCCCTGGTGATTCAGTTCTAGGGGCTGAAGAATGGTCTCCTTCCTCTCAGACTTTTCTACTAAGTGAGGTAATTGCAAAGTATGCCACTTTTGCATAACTTGAAAGAGTTTCACTTCACTTACTTTGTAGTTCTTTCAAGTTCATTATCCAATTTTAAGGTGTATGTATAACTTTAAGCATTTCTAAGGTGACTTTAGCAGTATTATTTTAAGAATTATAACCTTTCAGATCAATTCTTTAAAACATTCACCTTTTTCATCATTGTGAATGTACAGCACCCTCATGAACTTTGAACACAGATTGAAAGATACCGGACCAAGTAACTTAGAGGAAGTTAAAGAGGGGAACTGCCTGGCCATGCAGAATAAGACAAGTTCAGTAATTTCATTTTCAAATATGACCCTGGTGGGAAAAAAATAAAAAGGTGACATCTGGTATTACAGGAAATGGGGTGTATAGAGGCAATTGTATGATGAGGGCAATGTTTTGCCTCATAAACTGAGAAAAATGAGTTAAAACAAAATATTGCAAAGTGTTACTTTATGAGGACCTTGGGAAGTATCCTGAAGATTAACTTAAAAGTTCTTTATTTTGTATTTTCAGGGAGATTTTATTTTAATCCACTATGTTAGACTAGGTTTAACCATGAGTTCTAGAAATCACTGTAATAGATTTTTCTAATGCAATGACTGATGTTATTAGTCTGCTTGGGCTGCCATAATAGAATGCCACAGACTCGGGGGTCAGGAGGGGTACTCAAATGGCAGAAGTTAATTTTCTCATAGTTCTAGAGGCTAGAAGTCTAAGATCAAGGTCCCAGCTGATTTGGTGTCAGGTGAGGGCCCTCTTCCTGGTTTACAGAAAGCTGCATTCTTGCTGTGTCCTCACATGGCTTTTCCTTGGTATGTGTGCACGTGGGGAGACAGAGATTGACATCTCTCTCTCTTCCTTTTCTGAAGAATGCCACTAATTCTTGGCCCCACCCTCAGGACCTAATCTAAACCTAATGACCTTGCAAAGACTCCATTTCCAAATACTATCACACTAGGGGTTAGGACTCAACATACAAGCTTGTTTGTGTTTTGGGGGACACAACAGTCTGTCCATAGCACTGATATCTGTGCACATGGCTGTTTGGATGATTTATTTAACCTCTGATTGTGAACTATTCAGGTTGGTGTCCTTGCTGCATATCAGAACAAAGTCTCAAAATAGAGGTGGAAATGACGTGTTCCACAATGTAAGGTTCCCATTCGGCATCTCAGTTCTCTGGGGTTAATTCTCATTGCTCCTTAACCTGCATCAAGAAGTCAGTATTTGGATAGCAAGGCTGAAGTGGAGATGAGGGAATCTGGGTGATATTCAAAATGTTGAATAATTGGCATTGTTGTTAGCCAACCAGAACGGACATGTCCACACGCTGGGGCAAGGTCCTGGAGCCTGCTGGTGTTCCTCAGGATGGCAGGGTGGTGTGGTGAGTTACTTGCAGGAAGGGAAATTAAGTCACCATTTGCCAGACACCATGTAAACATTTTAGTATTTTTAAAAAGACTTGTAGTGTGTTACCAGGAAATGCTGGTAAAGCATCAGTTCTGTTTATAGTAGAGGACCATAATGATAAGGTTCCAAAGAGGATAATGAGAGTAGTTTAATAACCAACTCCCTCTGATGAAAGATAATGAGAAGTAACTTTACTGTTATAAACCCAAAGAATCTACAACATAAGGATTGAATAATCCTCAAATACACATTTGTGGCCACCTCTTATTTTGTGGCTTTACTGATAAAGCACCTTTGCAAACAGAATCAGTAAAACCTTTGGGTTAGTAGTACCTCTGTCCACAACACCACATCCTATTTAAGCTAGCGTCATATCGTCTGCCCCTTTACTACACCCACACTGTTCTACTGCTCCCTATGCCACCAGCGGGGAAAACACATCTGGTGAGGGGGATTGTGTTAGCAGATGATGCTGACAGCCCAATGGTCATCTGTGTTGAGATGTAAGGGGGACACCAGGTAAGACCACCTGTTCCCAAGTACCCACCCTGTTCTCTCATCATTCCCAAAGAAACGTTTAATTCTTTTGGGACTGGAAACTTCTGTCTTTCAAGACTTTTAAAAATGCAGGTCTCCTTGGAAGGATCCTGCTTGACTCAAGTTCATTGTAACAACTTAATAATCAAATGCTAGAGATGGGTTTGAGGCCAGCTGGGAACAAGGAAAGGATGGCACTGAGCAGAAACCAAGAGGGAGAGAAGGAACTTAATTAAACGGAGGACACGAGTGAGCATCAAGGCAGCTAGTTTATACTCTAGCAAAGAGAACTACTAAATGGAGTCATGTTGAGGGGAAATCTCTACTTGCTGTTTCGAACAGGCAACCGAGGGGGCGGGGTGCTGTGAATTACAGTGTATGTTATTTGCATTACTGAACACTTTCCTAAAAAAGTTGTGTTCATAGTTTTTGAAAAACAAACAAACTTGAATTCTTAAGTTTTCATCGAAGGTAAGTGTACATAAAGAAAACTGCAAATTTCGTTAAGTGCACAGCTTGAGGAATAAGCACATGCTGAACAGCTGTATGACCAGCACCAGTTCAGGAAACAGGACATTTCTAGTGTCCTGGCAGCCCTGCTCATCCTCAGTTGCAGTCACCACCTTCCCTCCAAAAACCACCACTGTGACTCCCAACAGCACTGATCAGTTGTCCCTATTTTCAGACTTTACATAAATGGAATTACACCATCTTGCCTGAGGGTTTCAGCCCTGGGCAAGTTCACTTTGGATTCAGTGAGACTGAAAAATGACAGTGGAACTTTGGGGATAAAGGGGTTTACACCCAATTTTATTCTCATGGTGGCAGATCAAGCCCTAGAATCCCATCTGCCTCAGGGCAAGTCCGCATGCAGCAAGCCAGCCTCTGCCTCTGAGTCTCCCTGCCACCTTGCACCCCTGCCTTCACTCCTGGGTCTCCCTTGCTCTCTACTCCAGCCTCTGCTCTCTGCTCCAGCCTCTGCTCTGCCCCAAAGCACTGGACTGAGCTCTTTATGTAGCAACTCAGGCAATATTGGCTTATTGACAGTGGGTGCATAATCAGTAGCCTAGCAGTAGGCCCATTACATCATGAGATAGATTAGGGTCAGTTGAGGATCCTGGCCATGGGAACTTCCATTTTCCCTACATACATATAATACGTGCTCTTCCATGTTTGGTTTCTTTTGCTCAACTTTATATTGGTGAAATTCATTCATATTGTGGCTTGTGAAAGTGAATTTTAATTTAATGCTGAAGGCTGGCCATGTCAATAGATCCTACGGAGAATCTTATTTGAAGAGGGAAACTAATTTCTCTTTTCAAACACCAAACATTCACTGCTTTCTCATAATTTGCACTTAACTTATATTTTTTTACTATAGTGGCTCTTAAATATTAGCATGCACTGGGATCACCTGATGTGCTTTTTAACACACAGATTCTAGGTCTCTCCCCCAGAGTTTCTGATTGCATAGGTTGGGGGTGAGGCCTGAGAATTTGCATTTCTAACATGTTCCCAGGTGATACTGATCTGGCTCCTCCAGGTACCACTCTTTAAAAACTACCACTAAAATACATTGAATTTGTTAACCAAAGCCCATCTGCATTTTCTTTTTCTATATCTAAGTCACTTTAAAGGAGGATTTTAAAAATAAGTACCTCAATAAGGACTGCCCACAGATTTTCCATTGCAAGGAGGGCAGCATCTCATATGTGGTGAGGAAGGATGCAATGCTCTATCAGTGGCTGAACCTTTGAGATTCACTTGTCAATATGTGACTATGTGAGAGCCATTTTCAGAGTCCTGTTTTATTGGATCTTACTGTTAAAAATTGGAAACTCCTTGCAGCTTGACATGTATCCAGAAAAAAACAAGTATCAATAAAAGCCGAAGTCCTATCACTGTTGCTTGCATCAAATCCTGCAGAAAAGAGCTCCTAAAGGATAAGGCTTTAAGACTAAAGGAAATATACCATTGCTACAACATATTCCTCTCAAGCTAATGCTAGACATTGGCTAGTACATTAGCCATCAGCCACATGTGGCCAGTGAGTCTTTGCAATGTGGCCGGTTTGAATGACGCATTCTAGGATATACATTAGGTTTCACATAAAATACACATAAGGTTTCATAGACTTAGTACTAAAAAAAAAAGAATATAAAATATCTCATCAGTAATGTTTGTATTGACTATATGTTGAAATTATTATATTTTGGATATATTGGTTAAAGAAAAGGTATTATTAAAACAATTCCACCTGTTTTTTTTTTCCATCCTTAATATGGCTCTTAGAAATATAAAAATTACATATGTGGCTCTCACTTATTTGTACTGGATGGTGCTATTCTAGAGAATTTATGTTAGCCTGACTTATGCAAATGATTAAAGACATGCATATGATTAAAGACATGCATATTTGAAGGCCAGAGTTATAAAGATGAGAAATTGCAGCTTGCCAAAGGATGGCCCATCACAAACTAGAAAATCTTATTTTGCTTTACAGAGTAGCATCTACACATGTTAATAGGGATGACTGGAAAGAAGAAGAGTCTAATTAGGTATAATCAGAGAGGATGTTCTGAGAAGGAATTAGGGGAAGAAAGAGAAAGATGCACTTGTAACAACTATTCCACTAAAAAACTATTTACACCTCAACAATATCCAATGGTTGGAAATTTTTACTTTATGTTGATTTGACCCAAATTTATTAGCCTGATATTTAGTACTCTGTATAATTAGGGCTCTAACTTAGCAACTAACTAATGAGTGGATGGATGAAACCACCATTTAAGCAAAGTAGAACTATTCATTGAACCTAAAATAGGTTTGCTGATGCCCTATTTTCAACCTTGCATGGATGTTCTCCTTTCAAAGAGAATAGCTTCTACATTTCATTACATTTGTGCATTTTCAGATGCCAGCTCAAATCTCATATTCCCTACCTACATTTCACAGATAATCCCAGTCCAGAGATGCTCCTCAACTCCCAAGCTCTTTTAATATGATTCCTTGGTACTTGCAATGCTCAGTCTGGTTTGTTAGCTGTCTTTCATCCAACGTATGTGTCCTCAGACCACTTACCTCTGTGCTGCACTTTCCTTGTCTCTAAAGTGGGTTGGTAATTGTATTTATATTACAGATGAGAGAAGGAGGAGTGAAAAATGTAAAGTTCTTGTAATAGAATCTGGTGTAAAATAAGGGTTATATAATAAAAGTTAGCTGCTATTATTACTGTTGTTGCTGATATTAACTATGTAACACATACCCTCATATCTCATTTTTCCATCTAGATTGTAAACTCCTTAAAGGTCAAGAGCTATTCTTCATATTGCAGAAGGTCCTAGAATGAATTAAAACTCCATAAATATTTGTTGATGGCCATAAACACCAATAGAATTAAATGGGTACTTTCTGTAGGCCAGACTGCATACTAATCACTACTGATAAAATGATGGACAGACACTGTCTGCCCACTATGAAACTTAAGCTATGGTGGAGAGAGATGGACAAAAGAGAAGTATGCATGAACAAAAGGATGTTTACATAGCTAGAGATAGCAGTAAAGGTTACAAAATAATGGACAGAGAGCTGGGATGGAGGTTTAGTGGAGGAGGACTCTATCTGAAAAGATGACTGTAGAAGGCCATGATGAGACAGAAGCATGTGAGAAGCAGGGGATCTGAGAGAGAACAGAGGGACAGGTCGAGTCTGTGATGGTGTACCTTACAGGGTATAGCTAGGTGTTTGCATTTTACTTTGAGGGAAACATGAAAGTGTTTCATTAATTGCAGGAGAGAACTATAGTCTGTTAATTTTGCTTTGTCTAGTAATGGCACTTGGCCTCGGAGCTGTCACCTTTTACTCAACTTTTGAAATGAGATCATATTAAAGTACAATATATCAATATAACCATGAATGTTGACCTATATAAGGTTAGATTAATTCATATGGGGTTCAGATACATACACCCGAACACAGACTCATTAAAACCAGCTGTTCTATAATACATGAGTGTGTGAAATTGAAGACCAGACATACTAAGATATCCACCACTAGGAAAACCAGTAAGCAAATTTAGGAGTCAGAGTTCTGTCTGATCCTCTACTGCGACACATTCTAATTTATTAACCTATGTGAAGACCCTATTGTTCATGATAGGTGTTATTTCTGAGGGAACTGCTTCAATATGATTCTGGAAAGATATAAAGAATGGAAACATTGTAAAAATTATAGAGTGACTGCTAAAATAGAATGCAAAAACCTAGACATATTATCATTCAGTCATGACTTTAAAAAAACAGCAAGCAACTTAAAACATATTATTGTTCTTGAAAACAGAAATGTGAAAAAATCAAGTGTTTAGAACTCATTTTTCCCTCTGGGATTAGTTGACATCCCATAAAGCATTAATAGCGTGTGTGTATGTGTGTGTATATGTGTATTTCTTAATACAGAGCAGACTCGTGGTTAATGGGAAAAACCATATAGAAAAGGGAGATTTTCATCTTTTGTTTTTGTTTTTCAGTCTCAAGCTCAAGTCTACGCATTAGCCTTCAAAACTTGTTCAGCCCCAGGCAAGTTACTCAACTTGAGCCTTGGTTGCCTTATTTGTAAAATCAAGGAAATAATAAAAATAAAAAAATACTGCCACCTATCACTGGAGGGTACTGGGTAGCTGTTCCACAAATCAATTTCCCTCATCTTAGTTTCAGGGGAAGGAGGCACTTGTGGGACTGAGGAAGATCTCTCCTGCAAGCAGGTGGGGTCATGCGACTGAGTTCTGGCCAGTGGAATGTGGGCTGAAGTGATGTGTGCCTTTTTTAGGCCTGGCTATAAAAAACATCTGTGCAAAAAAACACCTTTTTTGCTTCTCCTGCCTATTTATGACTAGACTCAAGTCTCAAGACAACTTTGGGTAACACAATTTGAAAGTCACAAGCATCCATTAGTTTGAGTCCCTGAATAACTGCATGGAACTTGACCTCTCATTGTGGATTTATGTACATGAGAAAATTAATTTCTCTTGTGTAAGCTTAACATTTTTATTATAGGAGGTAGCATTACCTAATCCCAAAGAATCATTGAAAGAATTAAATGAGATGATATTTGGGCACTATGAGATTTTTTTTTTATTGTCATTATTATTCAAATCCAACCAGTTAGGATTTGTGCACAAAGCTCTTGAAACACACTATGTATTACTGATGAAAGGATTTTCAAAATAAGGAAAGAAATTAGTAAAGCTGACACAACATGACAGAAAAGATACTTTGTGAAGGAGAAGAATATAATAATTAGTTTTTAAATCCTATCTCTATTTTTGTTTCTCCTGAAAAACTAGCAAAATATTTGTGGTGACAATAGTCAAATGTAGTTTCCTGTGGGATGATAGTCTATCCTCAGGAAGTTTTCTTTTTCCTTTATCCTTTTCCTCCCAGAAATAATGATATGTGGTCTGACAAGAAGATAGTATCTTTGCAGTTAAAACTGTGCTTAAAAATCCAGGGCATATGGCCACCATAGGGCCCACAAGAAAATTCCTGGTTTCTTTGCACTTAGTGTCTTTCCTGAGGGTTTTAGCCCTGGGCAAATTCCCTATGGATTCAGTGAGACTGATAAATGACAATGGGACATTCTTGGGGTAAAAGGCTTATTTCTCACGGTGGTAGGTCAGGTAGTAGAATTACATCTGCATCCAGCAGTCTGAAGGTCCATAATCCACCTCCGTCTCTGCCTCCACCCAGAGCACTGGGCAAAGCTCTTTATATAGTGACTCAGTCAATCATAGCTCATTGTCTGTGGGTGTGGAAGCATTAGACTAGCAAATAGGCCAATTACATCATCAAGTAGATTAGGGTCAGGTGAGGATCCTGGCCACAGGAACTTCCATTTTCCCCACAGTGAGAAAGGGAGATCATTGATTGGTAAGTGTGATCAGAGAGGAGGCCCACTAAGTAGGTGGAAGGGAAAGGCATTAGTAGAGATGGAAGAGTTGATGCTTGTAAATTCAGAAAACACTGTTTCAGGGAATAAAGAAGGACCAGAGTCTGATGTGATTTCTTAGCTTAATGTGAAGGGAAGCACTGGGGAAGAATTTGGGAGAGACTTCAACCATGGACAAAGAGTGCTGTCAAGAAGAGGAAGGTATAAGTGCAGAAGGGTTTGCTTGAATACCTCTTGCACCTCCTACTGATTCTAACACTAAACATCAGTGTTAGGTAATAAATAATTAGTTGCAGATCTTAGTTCTCTAAACTCATAAACACCAGACTTCTATTAGAAAGAAGCTACAGGAATTAGGAAACTGCAGGACAGGAAAAGACTGTTGCTTATTTTCCTGAAACTGAAAAGAAAAATTCAAAGAAACTCAGAGTCGGGTGCATGGAGAAGGCCTTTGATTGTCTACTCTGAGGATGAGGTTGACAGAAATGTTTCTCTTGTTGCATGGTTTGGATAGACTTATCGAATGAATATTTAGTAATTGATTCAGCTTCAAAATGTGGTTGGCATAGACAACATTATGGATGGTTTAGGTAAACTGAAGCAGTTTAATGGCTTTTGAAACATACCTTTTGAAAGACTTACATGAGTCTCCTAATACATAAATAGCTCTGAGAAGTTCTGCATTGTAGAAACTACTAAACTTTATCTAACCTTGTAGTTCCTAAAATTTTTGACTGCTGAACTTGTTTTATCAAGGAGCACATTAAAATTCTGATAGATCCTGATAGATATATGGGAATAGCTGAGCATGAGTCCCATCAAGTTGCTTATGAATCTGAAGTCAATTTTTAAAAATTTTCTCTAGGGTTTTTGACCAGTCAAAATTTGTTCATGTACCATTCTTCATGAATCATTGTCATGATCTCTGTTTTTCAGTGAAGTCATACTTTATGTAGTGGCCAAAATATATATCTTCAAAATTAACTCTGGAAATCCTTTAAAATTCCTTTAAGTACAGTGTTCAGTTTTAAATTCAAATATTAATTCCATTTAAAAAAATGATTACAAAACACTTTTTAAATCATGCTTTGTTTGCTTTATTTATTTATTTATACTTTATTTTGCTACTTTCTCTGAGAGATCAGTGATATCACTTTAATGTGACCCAAATACTTCTTTTTGTTTTTAATAAAAATAAATTTATTCAATTTATTTTAACTTCAAAAATATCACTCATTTCTCCCATCCCCCTCTCTCTGCCTCAGGCAATCAGCAATCTATTCTCTGTATCTATGAGTGGTTTTTTTTTTTAATACAGGAACCTTGGAGATATTGCAGGTTCAGTTCCAGATCACCACAATAAAGCAAATATCTCAATAAAGAAAATCAAATGAATTTTTTGGTTTCCCAGTGAATATAAAAGTTGTGTTTGTACCATACTGTAGTCTTTTAGTTGTCCAGTAGCACTATGTCTAAAAAATGTATCTGTATCTTAATTAAAAACACTTTATTATTAAAAAAATGCTAACTATCATTTGAGCTTTCAGTAGGTTGTAAACTTTTTGCTGGAAGAGGGGCTGCTGAATGATGAGGGTGGTGGTTATTAGACATTGGGCTGTCTGTGACAATTTCTTAAAAAAGGATAATGAAGTTTGCCCCATTGATTGACTCTTCCTTTCAAAAACAGTACCTCTGTGGTATATGTTACTGTTTGATAGCATTTTACCCACAGTAGAACTTCTTTCAAAATTGGAGTGAATCCTCTCGAACCGTGATGCTGCTTTATCAACTAAGTTTATGTAATATTCTAAATCCTTTGTTACCATTTCAATAATCTTCACAGAAACTTCACAAGGAGTAGATTCCATCTCAAGAAACCACTTTCTTTATATATCCAGAAGATGCAATTCCTCATCGATTAAAGTTTAATCATGAGATGGCAGCATTTCATTCACATCTTTGGTCTCCACTTCTAGTTCCAGTTCTCTTGCTATTTTAACCACATCCACAGTTAATTCCTCCCCTGAAGTCTTGAATCCCTCAATATCATCCATGACGTGGAATCAGCTTCTTCTAAACTGCTGTTAATGTTGATATTTTGACTCCTTCCCATGAATCATGAATGTTCTTAATGGGATTTAGGATACCTAGAATGGTGAGTCCTTTCCAGAAGTTTTTCAATTTGCTTTTCCAAGATCCCTCAGAGGAATTACTATCTATGGCACCTATGGCCTTATGAAATGTATTTCTTTAATAATAAGACTTGAAACTTGAAATGACTTCTTGGGCTGTATAAGCAGGAATGAAACAACATAAATCTCATTGTAAGTCTCCATCAAAGCTCTTGGGTGACCATTTGTATTGATAATGAGCAATAATATTTTGAAAAGAATCTTTTTTCTGAGCAGTAGGTCTCTACAGAAGGCATAAAATATTCAGTAAACCATGCTGTAAACAGATGTGCTGTCATCTAGGTGCTCTTGTTCCATTTATAATGCACAGGCAGAGTAGATTTAGCATAATTCTTAAGGGCCCTAGGATTTCCATAATGGTAAATGAGCATTGGCTTCAACTTAAAGTCACCAGCTGCATTGGCCCCTAACAAGAGAGTCAGCCTGTCCTTTGCAGCTTTGAACCCAGGCACTGACCTCCACTCTAGCTATGAAAGTTCTAGATGGCAACTTCCCACTCTAGCTATGAAAGTTCTAGATGGCAACTTCTAACAATATAATGATACTTCATCTACCATGAAAATCTGTTGTTTAGTGTAGCTACTCTCATTAATTATCATAGTTAGACCTTCTGGTAACTTTCTGTAGTTTCTATATCAGCACTTGCAGCTTCACCTTGTACTTTGATGTTATGGAGATGGCTTCTTCCCTTAAGCCTCATGAACCAACTTCTGCTAGCTTCAAACTTTTCTTCTACTGCATCCTCATCTCTCTCAGCCTTCATAAAATTGAAGAGAGTTAGGACTGTGCTCTGGATTAGCTTTTGGCTTAAGGGAGTATTGTGGCTGCTTTGATCTTCTATCCAGACCACTAAAACTTAATCTGTATGAGCAATAAGGCTGTTTCACTTTCTTATCATTTGTGTGTTCACTGGAATAGCACTTTTAATTTCCTTCATGAACTTGACCTTTGCATCACAATTTGGCTAATTGTTGGACAGAAGAAGCCTAGTTTTTCATCTGTCTTGGCTTTTGACATGTCTTCTTCACTAAGCTTAATCAGTTCTAGTTTTTGATTTAAGATGAGAGATATGAAACTCTTCCTTTCACTTGGACACTTAGAGGTCATAGTAGGGTTATTACTTGGCTTAATTTCAATACTGTTGTGTCTTAGGGAAGAGGGAGGCCTGAGGAGAGGGAAACAGATGTGGGAATGGCTGGTCGATAGGTTAGAACACTCACAGCATTTATCAATTAAGTTTGCCATCTTACATGGGTGTGGCTCATGGTGCCCCAAAACAATAGTAACATCAAAGCTCACTGATCACAGATCACCATACAATATGAAATACAATAATGAATACAATATGAAATACAATAATGAAATAATTCAATACTGAATATGAAATACAATAATGAAAAAATACAATAATGAAAAGTTTGAATTATTGCAAGAATTACCAAAGTGTGACACAGAGACATGAAGTAAGCAAATGTTGCTGGAAAAGTGGCGTCAATGATTTGCTCAAGGCAGGGTTGCCACAAACCATACTGTTTTCCATAGTGGCTGTACTAATTACATTTCAACCAACAAGGGTTCCATTTTCTTCACAGCCTTCACATCCTCACCAACACTTGTTATTTCTAGTCTTCTTAATAATGCGATTCTAACAGCTATCTCATTTTGATTTGCATTTCCCTGATGATTAGTGATGTTGAGCATCTTTTCATGTACCTATTGGCCATCTGTAAGTCTTCTTTGGAAGAATGTCTATTCAGATCTTTTGCCTATTTGTTAATCAATTTGGTTTTTTGTCATTGAGTTGTATGAGTTCTTTTTGTGTTTTGGATATTAGCTTCTTATCAAATACATGATTTGCACATATTTTCTCCCATTCAATAGATTGCCTTGTTATTCTATTTATGGTTTCTTTGCTGTACAGAAGCTTTTTAGTGTGATGTAGTTCCACTTGTTAATTTTTGCTTTTATTGCCTTTGTTTTTGGTGTCAGATTTGAAAAAAACATAGCCAACACCTATGTCAAGGAAGTTACCATCTATGTTTTTCCTGGGAAATTTATGGCTCCAGGTCTTATGTTCAAGTATTTAATCCATTTTGAGTTCATTGCTGTGCCTGGTATAAGACGTGGTTCAGTTTCATTCTTCTGCATATGGCTGTCCAATTTTTCCAACCTCACTTATTTCAGAGACTGTCCTTTACCCACTGCATGTTCTTGCCCATTTTGTGGTAAATTAATTGACCACATACATGTGGGTTTATTTTTAGGGTCTCTATTCTGTTTCATTGATTTATGTGTCTATTTTAATGCCAATACCATGCTGTTTTAATTACTATAGCTTTTGTAGTATAGTTTGAAATCAGGGAGCATGATATCTCCAGGTTGTTCTTGTTTCTGAAGATTGCTTTGGCTATTCAAGGTATTTTATGGTATATTTGATTCCAATGCATATTAAAGTTTGAGAATCACTGAACTAGTCTAAAATACATTTTATAGAAAAGTTGACTGCACTTATTACCAGATTTTCTAGTTCACCTAGATATACCTTTGTGAGAATATTTAAAAGTTACTCCAAAGCTGTTTTTATATTAATTGACAAGTAAGTGATGAGGTAAGAGACAATTATACTATAAGAATACTATACTTTTAGGAATCAGACTTCAACAAACATTTTTGAGTGTCAGTGAGAGATATTATGATTTTTAATTGGAAGACAAAAAAAGACTTCATTCATTTTGGGTAGGGTGAGCACACATCTTCATTTCCATAGTCCCAGTGTGGTCAGCTGTCTTAGTGTAATTATTAATAGCAACCCTATAATTCTCTCAAGAGTGTGCTCATTTTGAAGGTATATATTCTTATTAGGTCATGTTGAAAAGGGTATCCTAAAATATGGATATATATAGGCTTTCTCTTCTAGGTCTTATCTGTAAGAGAATAAAACACAGAACAGGTAGAAGGATCTACAGAAGAGTCAAAGGAAAGGAGTCTATGTCTGGTATTCAAGCCAAGCTACCCAGCTATCAAAACCTTGCTGGCGAATGAAGACTAAGTAGAGAGTTTTGAAGCATTGCTGCTTGCCTCTATGGTTTATTCCTGTTGCTCTTCAATATTAGTACATACCAGTATGATATGCTCACATTGATGGTCAGGGTCTGGGCCACATCTGTTGTTAAATATTTTGAATGTCACCTGTGATTGAGCTTTTCTAACATTAATACATGTTAATAGATTTGGTGATTTGGTGACTGCTCAATGAGATATGGGAGTCTTACTTGGAGTGGTTAGGATTCTAAAGCAAGAACATACATTTAATAATAAAAATAATTATATAGAAATGACACTGCCAACCCCTATTGAAAGTTTACTATATTTGAGAAGCTATTGGAAGCACTCTAAATATACTAACTCTTAGTTTCCACAACTCCTTGATGTAAATGCTACTATTTTCCCCACTTTACAGAGAAAAAAATCAAGGCACAACCTTCAGAAAGCTACCTAAGGTCACACAGCAGTCATGATGTGAATCCAAAATAAACTGAAGCTCATAAAGACTGCATGGTTTACCCCCAAAACTAAAAAATTTGGCCAGTGAATCTAAAATTAGGTAACAGGTATACTCATATTATTTAGATCTATTTGGATCTAAATTTAGGTCCAAAATTGTGTGCTGGACTTAGGTGTTTGCAACCCCATTCAAAGAATCCCCATATCCTAGTCTGGGATGATTTCGTTTCCAAGCCCTTCACTTACCAGATCTTTAGAAATATGTCCCAATATATATATATATATATATATATATATATATATATATATATATATATATATAATTGAACTGTTACAAATATATAGTTATATATTTGTTACTGTCACAAATATATATAATTATAGCTATGCTTATTTTGTAAGAAAAAAGAATATATATATATGTGAAAGTGAAATTGGAAGGCAACTGCTATTGCAATTGCTTTCCAATTGCCACTTAAGGATATTTTAAATTATGCTAAATGGTAGATAAATATACTTTTAATATTAAAGAGCAGATAAATGATTTTATCTACTTTCACCTATTTAATCCAATGTTAAATATATTTAATCAAATCATTTGAAAAGCCTCATCATAAGTTAAGTATAAATGACTAGGTTCAGCCAGAGCAAATAATCTAAATATATATTTACCATTTAGGATAAGTTAATTTTGTTCTCTTATAGGGTAAAAATATCCAAGTCAGAAAGTGAACAAATAGGGAAGGCATTGGCTTGAATTCACCTTTGTGTTTTTGCACCATGACATTTTGGAGAAAATTCACTTCTGAAATGGGAGATTCTGAAAGGGAATTTTCTCTGTTTGGGGCCTCAATTATGGTAATAAGTGTTTTGGGAAAGTGGCGATGATCTTAGGAAAATTATAAGTGACCTATTTTCCATGGTAGGCTATATATCCAGTATTAAGGACCCACTACACGCAAGTCATTGTGTTGGGCTTTGCATAAGACATGAACATGAGTGAGCTTGGTACCTGGCTTTAAGATACTTACATACAAGTGAGTTAGCTAAGTCATGTATATAACTAATATTGAAACAGGGCAAATGGCAATTTTCGAATTTTACAAACTTACATAAAACAGTAGAAGAGACAATTCACTATTGTACGGAATGAAATGTAATGCAGAGGGGAGAAATCAAACAAGGTGAAAATGTATGTGACCCTCCCCTGTGTTACCTAGTATAATTCCTGTCATTAAAATGTTTGCTCAGATAATTTTTGATAGAAGGAAGGAAAGGAGGGAGAGAGGGAGACAGAGGCGGAGGGAAAGCAAAGGAACAGAGGAGCAAAGGATTAAAGGGAGGTAAATACTGTAAGTGAGTCTTTGAATTTTGAATAAAATGGATGTGATGGAATGATGGCAGAATGCTGAAGGCCAGGGGCATCTGGAATGACAAATAAGAGAGTTTGGCTACAGAGCAGGGTACATGTGGGATTTTAAGGAGCCATGATTTTAAGGAGGCAGATTGTACAGAAAGATCATGAATGTTGTGCAAAGGGGTTTGAACTTTGTATGTGGTGGGATACATAGTTTCAGGTTTCTGTGTACCCATCTCATTGCAGGACCCAGGTGAAGGTCAAAGTTGTGATGTGGACCCTACATGTAGGTTGGCTCCAAACTCCCCGCTCTGTTGCCTCAGACTCACTGGCCTGCTCACCTAGCTTGGGTCTCAGCTTTCCCCTGTTGCCTCTGACTGCTCTGCACCTGCCTGCATCCTACCCCACCTCAGTCAAAGAATATGCCTTGCTCCAAAAGTGATGTGGGAGGTAACATGGTGGAATGGAAAAGCATGGGCTTTGGGTTTAGACAGACTTGGTTTCCAAATTCTGCTTCTACCTTTTGGGTTAACTGGACCAGTAACTCAAGCTTTCTGAACCTCAGTTACCTGCAAAATTGGGATAATAATACTGACATTTGAAAAGTAATGAGGTATTACTTTATACTCATTGAACTAGCAAATAATAGAAAGAACAAAATAATGATTGCTGATGGAAATACAAATTGTTATAACCTTCTGGGGAAGCAAATTGGTAGTATGTATTTAAACAAATACTCCTCAAAGCAGACCTCACACTCCTGGAATCTTTCTCGTACAAATCAAAGCATTGCTTATAAAGATACATGGGCAAGGATGTCTATCGCACCGTTCTTTGTATGGAAACAAAGTGGGAAGAAAGTGCCTGCTCATCACAGGAGAAGGGTTGAATAAAGCATAGTACTTCCAAGGAAAGGAATATCTTAGGAGTTTTAAAATTAATAAAGTACATCTACACAAAATATCTCAGAGGGAATTCCAACAAGTGCCTGTAACAAAACAAGATTCAGAAAAGTGTGTAGAATATGATACAGTATTTATAAAGTGACTATATATTTAAGAATGGCTAATATTTTTGAGCCTCCTCCTGTGGATCAGGCATTCCTTGACAGGTTTAAACGAACTGACTCATTTCAATGCTTAGTATACTGTAATGGAGAGGAGTTATTATTCCTATTTTATATATGAGGAAACTTGAGGTGCAGAGACTAAATAATTTGGCCAAGGTCATATAGGTTAGGATAGAGTTGGAATCTGGATTCTGAAATTTGGGATCAGAGATTAGACTCTTTATCAGTGTATTTTACTCACTGAATAATTGGAGGGTGGGAAGCAAGCAAACAATAAAAGAGGGGGAAATTGTATTACAATCATACATTATATGATTAATTTCAACACAAATTTTGTGTGGGTACATATTTCAGGAAATGATACATGAAAAGGTGGTCCCTAAAATGTGAGCTGTAGTTATCTGAGGGGGCTGTGATTGCATGTTTAAAAAATTCTATGCCTTATATGCCTTCACTATTTTAATTTTCTATAATGAACATATATTATTTAAAGAATCAACAAAAGGGAATAAACTCTATTCATTACAGGGAAAAAGAAGACTTGTGTGTATTTCTGTTTATTCACATTTTCTTACAGGAATGACCATGAATATTTACAAAATTAAAAAGTTGTTTCTGGCCAGTATATTATTTAAAACTGAAACTAAAGAAACAACTCAGAATGTAGGCTGGGTATGTAAATTATGGGCATTCATTCATTGGGATACACAATTGAATGAATTGAGACTATCAAAGGACAAGGACGTGGAAAGAATATCACAATCTATTGTTGTGTTTAAAAGACAGTGTCAAAATGGTATGCATTTAGAATACCCTAAAAACCCTTCATATATATATATATATATAATAGTCTAGAAAAAGACTGAAAATTTTTATTTCTTGGAATTGAGATTATGGGTGATATTTTTCATTTCTTCTTTTGCTTGTTTCTCCATACAATAAACACATATTGCTTTCAAAATAAGAAAATAAATGTAAGCAATAAAAATGTTTTAAACTTTTCACTAATAAATCACCAAAAAAAAAAAAATCAGGATTTTTTTATCCTGAGGAACTGATCATAGATACACACGAAGATTTATTTCATATGCATGCACTGCACTTCCCTACTATTCTGTAACAGAGAGAAAACTGTAAATAACCATATAACCCAACATTACAATGCTGGCTATGTAAATTGTCAGGCAACCATATGATGAAATATTATGCCTCCAGTAAAAATCGTGCCTTTGAGGAATATTTAAAAACATGGCAATATAATCACGGTATACTGTTAGCTGAAATAAAATAAAGACTTTTTTCCCCACAATTTAATCCTTAAAGGGAAAATAACCCTATGTTTTTCCCTTTTATATTTTTCTGCATTTTAAAATATTTTACAGTAAATATGTATTATTCTTGTAAGCAAAAAAAAAACTGTTAGAATAGAATACTATCATTTTTGAGGATTATCTAAGCTAATTTTGAGGATTATATGTTAGCTAAGAGATCAACACTATTAAAGTAGTCTCCTCCCCTCAGCCCTTATGCACATACCTTTCTCCCTTCCTTTCTGAGTCTCAGTTTAACCTTTGTGAAATGAAAAATTCATTGTACATAAATGTAAAGCATTGATTACAGGGTACACTCCATATATCTTAATTGTTTCCCCTTCACTGAACTACCAGAGGGCAGAGGCTTTCATTCCACATTTCAGACTCTGAAAATTCAAGAGTGATAACTCCAGTGCTCAATGCATCCAGACACTCTATCAGTGCAGATTCAGGACAAGGGACAGCTTTGTCCCACGTTGGTGGGTAGTGGGGAGACTTAGTAGGGGGATGGTGGATACCAAGAATAGGAGAAGACTAAGAAAAATTAGACGGGCGAAGCCTGAAGGGAGTGTCATGGGTTGCCCAATGTTTGTTTCTCTCCAACGATTTAGACAAGGAAGAGAAAACGATGTTCAGGGATGTTTGGAGGTGACACCACTGACCCAGGCTCACAGTGACCAGTGGCTAGGAGTGTTTGTGAGCATTTCCAGCACATCTCTGTGTCTGCATCCTCAGAAGGAACTTCGTCCTTTCTCCTTTGTTCTCTTTGGCGAGGCTGACTCTGCTCTAGCTTATGGATATATGGAGTGTACCCTGTAGCTTTCCCCCCATTCTGCAGAAATTCTGACCTCTAGGAGGTCTGAAACTAGATCAAGGGTTAAGAAGTCCTTTTTCAGGTGACATCCCTCTTCATTAAGTACCAAACAGCAATAATGGGACTTATGCAGTGCTCCAAAGGGACGCAAGCTTGGGTGTGCATGTACCTGGGCATTAATTGATCTTGCTTTTAATATTAATGAGCCTATGATTTGGTCTAGTTGACCTTCAGATTCAAATTAACTACTGATTAAATAATAAGACAGGAGAATCGGAATGTCTTTAAACAGCACATTTTTCTCCCCAGTAACATGACTAGGCCTTGACTGTGAGTGAGGATGTGCTATTGAGTATGGAGACAATGTTAGCAGAGAGTTCTTGAATTAAGGAGACTGTATCTTAAATAATAATAATAATAATAATAATAACTTTGCAGCCTTTCAACCAGAGTACTTGATATTCCTAATAAGAGTTTTACTCCAGTGTTTATACTCCATCTGATTGCCTATCTATTTGTTAGCTTAAATAGCTCCCCCCCTTTTTTTTTGTACTCCTGGGTTTGTTTTTAGGTTTAAAGTGCAAAATAGCATTAAATAAACAGATTATTCTGACCAGCAGAGGAAGAAAGCTAAGTGTATGCTCTGTTTTATAAATATCCTCAGAACCCCTATCAACCCACATGTATTTTCTTAGGCCAGCTTTACCTTGGAGTTCATTTCAGTGCATCCTTAGCATGTACCCCCAGCCCCCCAACTGTGGATGAATTATTCATCAGCATTTCTCCTCCTCACATCTCATCTTCCCAGCTCAACTCCTGCCCACTGAGGCTGTAATGAGTCATGGGGAACAGGTGGCTTCAGTCTGTAGCTCACAGTCTACCTCTTAAGCCAATAGCCAATCAGGTGTACCTCCCTCTGCTAGCAGCTTGCACTGTTAGCAGTTATGTGGGGTAAATGGGCAATAAGCATCCATTCTTGATACCCATTGGGAAATATGTCTAGAACATTTGGACAAAATCGCTGGCAGGGAAGATACCCCAGAAGACACAGCCTCTTGAAATTCCTCGACTTTCACACGACTGTTTTAATTTAAAAATCTTATCCCCCACACCAAGTTGACATTAGTTGGCTCATTTTTTGTTTGCTTGTTTTCAGTGTTCGCACTCTTGTGCAAACAAGGCACTAGTTTCCTGTGGGAACCAAAGTTAGAATAAATGTAAATCCAGCCAACCAAAAAGCAAGGGTAGGAGTAACTGATGAGTCTCAAATCTTTAGGAATTAGATTAGGGGAAAAAAAAAGCTAGTCCATAGTATTGGTGATTCTGAAACCTAAGAAGAGCATGCTGGCCCAAGATCAAAGTCTGAAAACAAAGGCAGGAGAGCAGGGGTACCTTCAGGAGCCCTGGAGGGCAGAAATGTTCTGCCACTTAAACTGAGTGTGTGATAAGCATTTTACAAGTGATCTTATAACTCCAGGGCTCATAAATAGCCCAGGTGTCACTGGGGAGGAGATATATTTCTGCATGAAAGCTAATAACGGCAAATGTTTGAAATGGATCCCCAACACATATGACTGCCTTTTAACCTCCACTTGACCTCAATCTTGGAGAATTTCAATGGCAAATTCATTTCTTTTTCATTCAAGCTATGTATCAGTCAAGATGCTTGCATAAACATTAGACACTTGGTCTAAGTTTTGTAGTGATAAAAAATTAAAACCAGTGATCTTCCATACATGCTTTTTCAGAAGGAAAAGGCCAAAAACATATCCTATATGTTCTATTTTTAATTGAAATTGGATTACATACTAATGGGGATTTCAAAACACTTTTCTTTCCCCCAGATAAAGAGGTTAATGGATATTAATAATTCACTTCAATAAAATACTTAAAATTTCACATTTAGTTTTCTTAGGGAACTGCATTTGTGACATCTGACAGAACTGTTGGAGCCACCACCACTAAAAGTTTTATGTAAAAACCCTGAAAGTATTCCAAGAAAACAATCCTAGTGTGAGCAATTAATCGTGTGAGATCCTAAAAGCATCAAGGAACATCACAAACTGTGTTTCTATAAAGGTGTGATATCTCCAAAGCAAACAACGCAACAGGAAAAATCTCAGCTTGAAGCACTTAAATTAGATCATCTCTCTTGTTTCCTAAACATTGCCATCCAACTTCATGACCTTTTAAGTTTTTTATCACAAGCTAAATGACTGGATCATCCAAAATTATTTACTTAGGAGGGACACTACTTTCTGTCTTTTCACTCTGACTTGATCAGGTGTATTTCTCTCTAAAAGATTACCTCGGGTTTCTTGTCAGGGCCTCCGTGGATATCTGACATTATTTACATTTTTAGATATACCAATCATTTTAAGACCAGGGATGTAAGAACACACACCTGAATAGTATGAAGGGAGATGCCAAGGGATTAATTTAAAACTTGGCAATGAACAAGAAAAGGAACGCCACAAATAACAGCATGGTACATGTCTGATCTCCCTTAAGGAATGACGAATACATTCTCCCAGCTGCAGGCAGTCCTGTCCCATCTCAGGATTCCAGGGTTACCTCATTAGAGGAGGAGAGCTACCTTGCCAAGGCCACAGCCCCTTCCCAAGGCAGAGAACTTATCAGTGGGGGGTTTTTACAGGTTGACTCTGTCGCCCCAAATGGAGCATCTGGAAGGGTCATGGTGTCTCTAGACCAGCTGCTGCTTCTGTTGAGAATGCCTCACAGCTCACCTTCTCTCTCCCCTCTTCTGTTTCTTTCTTTTTCCTTTCACAGATGATTCCAAGAGCTCTCCCTGATCAATGTCTGTTCCCTAATCTCCATCATAGTCTTTCTTCTGAGAAGCCCACTATGCAGTTCGTGCAGGTGATAAGTTTGAACAATTGGTACGTATATTGTATATTTCTACGAAAGTTTGCCAGATGTCCATTTGTGCAAATAGAACAATATTGTCTACCATTCCAAAAGGGGTTTTAGTAGTTATCAATGGTGAATATCAAATAACGTTACCTTTTTGTGTGAGGACAATTAATCAGACAGAAAATAAGAACTATTTTATTTTCCTTTAACTTTATCATCTGCACATGAATGTCCCCACTATTCCTCAAATTTTAAGTGAAATCTATATAAAAGTTTCTTTTACTTTTTTCTTCTTTTGAGATACTTGGATCAACAATCTTTTCTCATGGTAACCGTCCATAGAATGAGGAATGATTCTAGTCAAAGATTTATTTCTACGGATGTTTTCCAAACATTTCTCCTTTCTTATTACGTCTGCATCATGGAACTCTCTGGTAGGTGGTTACCAAATGCCATTCTTTTGAACTTAATTCCTGATGAGTAGCTGTATACAGAGCTGCCTAATTTTTGGTGCTTCAAATAAACATCTTCTTCAAACATAATTTCTCCAATCATTCTCTTATTTCACAAACAGTTACTTTTCAGAGGAATGAATGTAAATGTATACATAAATTCTGAAAAGGCCAGATATGGAATAAACACAGTGGGTGGGATATTTGCTTGTGTTCAAAATAGAGATGCTTAAAGACAATTAGATAGCTTCGCTCACTGCTTCATTTTTTCAAATAAACAAAACCCAAATGATCTAAGAGTTTGTGATTTTTAGATGTAGTAAGTGACTTCATACCTTGATCTTTACAGACTTCAGCTGCCTCTTCTGAAGCAGGGCTGGGCACAGCAGCGGCACTGACTCCGTCTATAAGGCAGAGAGAAACAGCATCTCAGTGTTAATACTGCCTACCTGGAGCCCTCTTGCCTGCTTTCCCCACTCCATCAGAGGACTTCTCAGCCTGTTTGAGGCTCTAATACACCAAATGGTTTTTGAAGGTGTTAGGGTTTGTGACTCCCTTTTATAATTAATTGAACAACAACCGTTAATTAAGACAGAGCCTAATGAACTACAAGTTATTTGTGGTGAAGAATACTATTTGTTGATACTATTACTCTTTGGCATTTTCCCTCTTCCTTGCCTCTAGAAGAATGGTACATTATTTTTTTAGTAAAAGATTGTGAAAGCATATCCTTGCAAGTTTCTATAAAGTGCTTTTATGCGTGTGTGTTTAAAGTTTGTTTTTTTCTTAGCACAGCATTTCTCCATTATGCTGGGCTTTAGACGGCAGGGAGCACATCTGATGGCTGTCAGAGCAGAGGCTCAGGAGAAGGGCACCATTTGTAGGAAAGTACCAAAAGCCGTTTGAGATTTTATGTCACCCAAGCAGAGAGTGGGGACTAAGGATCCCTGGCCACCTCACAGCAGCAATTAACCTCATCAGAGCTGATCTTTCTTTTCACTATGAGCAGCACTGCAGTGGCTCCACTCACACTTGGCTTCCAGGATAATAGCTTCCAAGATAATAACTTACTAACATAAAAATAGTAAATTTAAGACAAGGATTATCAGAATCATTTGAAACAGTTAATACTTGACAATTGGAAAAAATATGTATATTTTTCATGCAGTAGCAGGGTTATGGAACTGAAGACAACTCATACATGCATGACAACTAACACTTAAAGGCAAATCAGGTATTTTCTAGCATATCTTCTGTCTATATGTCTATGACAATTACTTTCAGGGCATGTTTCTGTTGGAACAGAGAATACAATTTTTTTAGTAGGGGGATAACTGGAGATGATGAACCACTTTCTTTTGTTAGGTGACAATCTCCTATTGCATATAAAAGGACAAACTATTAACCTTCCCTTGATGTCACATCCTCCCATTTCTCTAGTTCCCTCCACAGCAAAGCTCCCTGTAAGAACAAGAGTTATATATGTTACTGCTTTATACTTCCCTTCATCATAGTCTTTGCATGACTTTTTCCACTGACTTCAGTATTCCTCCAAAACTGTCATTGGTGCCAATGACCTCCCTTTGCCAAATTCAACAGTCACTTCTTTTTTTGTACCTTGATTTGTCAGTGGTATTTCATAGAAAGTACTCAGTTCTTCCTGAAACACTTATGTGTGTCTATTCTTCCCTGTTGACCCATATCTAGATGTCATTGTGTCCTAGGTCCCCTTGTTTTCTTTATTTACATGTTCACTCTACTAAACCTCATCCAGTTCTATGGTTTTAAATCTCATTTATATGCCAATGTTCTCAGACCTGTATTGCTGGTTCACACTTCTTCCTAGAAATCCAGACTCACATAACTAACTGGCTTCTTGACATTCCATATGGCTAAGAGACCTCTCAAATTTATCATGGCCCAAACTGACTAACTTTCTCAGCAAAAACTGCCCTATGGTCAATCTTCCATACATCAGAAGTAGAGCCTTTGTTCATGTGGTTACTGATGCTAAAAACCTAGGACTTACCCTGTATTTCTTTCTACCCCATATCCCACATCTAACCCATTGGCACATCTTGTTAATCTCTATCTCAGGAACATAACACATCAGTGCCTTTTGTCTCGATTTCCAGAAAAATTCCATCATTACTTTCCTGCTATATCCTTCTCATTGGTCTCAGTCTGGCTCTTTGGACCAATTTTTTTCATTCACAGGAAAGTGAGCTTGTTAAAATATAGACTATGTCTCTCCACCACTTAAAAACTTCCAATGGCTTCTCTTTGTAGTTCTAATGAAACCAAATCTTACAGAATCAGAGACAATCTGGTCCTGATCTCTTATCAAATCGCACACCATGTTCCCCTAATCCACCATGCTCTAGCCACTCTGCTTTCTTTCTCCAACATGCTAAAATTGAGGCATTTGCATTATTTGGTCCTTCCAGCTAGAATGCTCTGCTACTACCTCATCATTGAGTTTCACTTAATCATTGCTTCTTTAAAGAGTCATCCCCAAATCTAGCCAATGGAAAGTTGCCTTCTCAGTATTCCTTCTACATATCTCATTTTTCTGCAGGGCATTTGTCACCTTATACTTTTTTTGTCTATTATTTTTGGATCTCCACACCCCTCCCCTCCAAAAAATTAGAAAAGGTAAGAAAAGCTTCGAGGAAGCAGGGATAGTATCTGTATTATTTCCCGCTGTATCCCAGTGCCCAGAACAGGGCCTGGGTCACAGTAAACCCTTGATGTGTATTTTTCAAATGACTGAAGAATGTTATTTACAACTTTGTTTTGATTTGATCATGACAGCAGTGAAAACTGCTGGATCATGCTGGCTTGAAATTGTGCTTTTTCATGATACAGAAGAGGCCTGTGGAGTTGTATAATCAAAATTGAAGCTGGAAATTATATGGAGTGAAAGGAGCTATTTTTATTTTGGAAGCATAACAGGAGCTCAAAAGGGCTTTAATGGCCAGAACTGCATCTATGATTTCTCTGCACTTAGATTAAGGAGGCTATGAAGTGGGCAGAGTGGACATAACAATGAATGTTGACACTGGCCGAGTTCATAGATGAATTCCGCAATTAGACTCTGTACCAGTCAGTGGGTCACTTGTTAGAGAAAGAGGAGGCCCTCAGGAGTATATATGTAGGATCCTCCTTACATTGTGAGGTGTCTATACTATAGGGACAACACTATTGATTCAAGAGGTGGAGAAGCCGGCTTATATTCTACCACTCTCTGCTAAACAGGCAAAATGATCCCAAATCCAATAAGAAACTGCCTGTTCTCAACTGATTAAAGGGAAAAAGATAAATAAGTAAAACCCAGGCAAATGTGTGTGCATGCATGTCTGTGTGTGTGTGTGTGCGTGAACAGGGGTGAGAAAAATCTATGTTGATAAAATAATTTGGGACAGAGCAGTAAATGACTAAAACCTGGGAAACCTCAGCGGCAAGAGAATGGCCTCAGCTGTCAGCAGTGAGTTGACTAATACTTGTCAGCTCAAAACAGTAAAAGCAGTGACAGCTTTTCACATAAGACTCATCTTCCATGGAGCATAATGAGCTGGGGGTGGGTGGTGGACAACAACGGTTCGCTGTATCAAAAATTCATTTCATTGCAAGGACTACATTTCAGCAAAGGGAGCCAGCTGACCCAGCGGCTGGTACACGAGGTTCTTCCTGCCTTGCTTCAGTGCTCTCTCTGATTGGCCTCCTTCAATTCCATCTTCCAGGTTAATAATAAAAGATTCCAGTTCTGTAGCAAAAGTTCCAAGGTTAATGTAGGAAGTTTTCAGTGAAAAACTTATCACACTACCTGGTCTGTTTCCAAGAGTTCAGCATATGGCCTATGTGCCTGACACACATTAGACAGTGCCCACAATTTCAAAGATGCCCCTCTGTGGGGCTTATTAAAACTGGGAGAATGACTTGGAAACTAAAGGGAAGATATATATTTTTATTTGGTGGTTATGTTGATAACAGCATAATTGTGCTTGTCATCCTTTTAAAGGAGAGCATGCCTGCGTACAAAAATGGGTAGAAGAGCCGATAAATCAAAGGTGATGATGAACTCCTTTGGGTCTTAAGGGTTATTTTAAGATGTTCAATTTGTAATCTGTAGTAGAGAACACATAAACATCCCATTGACGCATCTATTTTGGACCAGAGATGTCAGGAAGGCTTTGGTTTACACTTTAGCTCTGTGTGGGGGGTAGTCAGGCTTGTGACACCATCTCCGATAGCCTGCCAAGTAATATGTGGCATTTCAGAATTTTATGCAAAAGAGTCAAGAGCACTCCACTCATGAAGATAAAGCCTCTTCCTTATTTCCTTTAAACATTTTCCATTTTATCCCTACCTCTCAAACTAAATCTGCTAACTTTGGCCTGCCCTAATTCAACCAAGCTCTGATTTGGTACCGCCACCCTCTGTGCCCGTCCTCAGAGCATCACGAAGCAAACTGTCATTACACGGAACTGGTGAGTGAGCAATGAGAATGTACCCTTCTGATTGGAAGCACTGTCACTCATAGTTCTTAGAGTTGGTGGCTTCTTGAGGGAGACCTGAATGAACCCTGAAGTTCACCTGGTGGAAAGGTATGAGCATTTTTAGAAAATAGAACTGAGTGAAGTCAGTGTTCACCTCTGTGGATGAAGCCTAGGAGACTCCTCAAAAGAAATGTGAGCCCACCTGCTTCTTGGCTATGCCCTTCCACATCTTCAGCACTTTGCTTTTCCTCTGGACCATTCTCATCTTTCAAGAAAACCACAGAGGAAAAAAAAATACATCAAGTCAGTTTATGAAATATCTCTTCATGGCTAATATGCAGCACTGAAATTAATTGTAACCAATGTACCGTGACTCCCCAAAGCACGGCAGAGAGAGGAGTCAGGCATGAAACAGAAAAATTACCTACATAAATAGGTACATTTATATTCGTCCCTTCTCACATGATTTGCTTGATGAAATATCGGACTAAACAAAATTCACTCAGCAGTACTGGTAACATTTCACTCCCTGCACAGCATTTCCCAAAATGCAATACAGATTTTAATTCCAATTTGCTTTATCCCTTAACTCAAGCAATATGTACTGTGTAAGGAGACTTAAATTTCTGTGCCCATTATTTTCCTGTTTGATATATACTGCAAGAAAAAAATCTTTTTTCACTTAACTTACACATATCTATGCTATGAAATATTTCACCATGAACAGATTATGTGGGTCAAGTTTATGCCATAGTACATAACTCCTTGAAAAATAAATAGCTAGACAGGTGCAAAGGTGGCTCTATGCTGGAAGCTAGTTAAAATTTTCTTTTGCCTTAAATTGTGTAATATATATCTATGGATTTATGTGTAGAAAAACATAAAATTTTCAAAGGAAAACACAGGCATTTTATAAGTCATTGCTGGGAGGGTTTCCAAATCCCTTTTTGTTTGGAAGTTGTTTTTAAAAATGATAAATCTACATCAAGACACAAAAATGAAATATAAAACATGTGGCTAGAGTACAGAAACCAGAAACACAGAAGTTAGCAACATATATTACTATGGATTAAAGAGACAGGTTCTTTATCTCTCAGGTGGTGGAATCTATCACTCCTCTCCTTGAATCTGGATTGGTTCTGTGACTTACTTAGATCAATAAAATTTAGAAGTGATGTTTTGGGTCCTCTATGTCAAGGCCTCAGAGGACTAGAACTTCCTACTTTCTTCATCTGGGCACCCAGCCACCATGTTGTAAAAATGCTCAGGCTATCCTAGCAAGGAGAGAGAGACAAATACAGAGAGAGAAGGGCCATGTGGTGGAGCATCGACGGGCCAGATGCCTGGGTGAAGCCTCCTCGCACCTTCCAGTCCAGCCCAGCTGCTCGCTGAATGCAGTCGAATGACCTCAGTCAATGCTACAAGGTGAAAAAGAACCGCCCAGCGCAGCCCTTTAAAAATTCCTGACCCACAGTCAGGCTCAGATCACTTAACCTTGTTTTGCTGGAGTGCTTTGACACTCCATCTGCTACTACTACCAGCTCTTAATCCAGAGGCAAGAGGATGGGGAATCCTCCCCAGAAGATGACTCAGCTAGTAGAGCTAAAACAAGAGCCTCAGAAGCACTGGGGAAACATTTCACCAAGATGTTCTGAAAAATGACCTACTAGACAGAGTTGTAGAAGGAAAAACATTTGGAACTGATGTGAGAAAGTTTATAATAGCATGACAAAAATAATTAAGAATGACACTCTGAAGTGGGGAAGGAATGCAATCAATGAATACGTAAGCATGTATACAATTCCCTCTGCCAGCACCGTGCCACTTGTCATGGGGACACAGGTAACTTAATATGAGAGCCTGGGGCAGCTCTGTAACTACCTAAACCCAACGTTCCAAATGGCATGTTTACAAGCACCACATGACGATCTGACATTTTCTCTGCTCTCATTCTCCGAGCAGGCAGTGACACTGGCTTTTGCTCTAGGAAGGAAATAGCCAGCACTGTGCTCTTGGCTCCCCTAACAGGGGTAAGTTGGTGTAGGAGCACGTGACAGAAACCCAGGTCAGTATTTTCCCCCTTGCTCCCACCAAACACACTGAGTCAAGCCCGGGAAATGTGCCAGCTTTTCTGTCTTCTCCAATGGATGAACCCTTTAACAGAGATTTCACAAAAGGCTTGAAGTCTTCAGAGACAGCTGCCTTTGAAATTAGTCCACTTACCACATCTCCTACAGAATGGGGGTAAAAAAAAGCTTTATTGTGAAGAGAGGAAGATAAGCAGGGAAAGAGAAACAACAAATAACCCACAGGAAGGTGAGGAACTGGTTCCAGCAGTTCTAAATGCATGAAAAGGAAATTCGTGGTGAGACCCCCAAGTCCACCTTAAGTTAAATCTGGCTGTTTTCCTAATCTGCTCCTACTGGGTTTTTACCCTTATCTCTGTGCATGCTGCCCCACACCCTAATGCAGCTATCCAAGTGTCACACTCTTGTTTTCCACTTTGAGTCTTGTCTGCACAGTGTTCTAGTTGCAGTATTTCTGCCCTTTGGAAGCAAACTCAAGGAACACTTGGCATGTTTATCACGGAGTAAATCCATTCTAGAAGAATGCGGGACTGGCCATTTGAGTAACATGCCCTCAAATGAAAAGGTTTGGTATATTGCTTTCAATTTCTAAAGACAGTGCATCCTCAAATCCAGCAGGGGGAACCAGTGTAGAAGTCTTGCTTCCAAAGCCCAGTTTATGCATTCTCGGGCAATTAGATTAGCATTCATTTCACTCTTTTAGAAGGGCATTTTGGCTGGTTTATAACTTTCCATCCATTTAAAATGTCTCAAATGGCTGAGTTTTTAGTGAAACAGTGGGCTTCCAGGATAGGAAAAAAAATATCCCATTACACAGTTACCAGTAAGTATTTGATAAGAACAAGTTTTCTTTTTATCAGCCTTGTCTGTCTAGCTATCTTCACAGGACCCATAAACAATAAAAAGTTAAGTAGAGTGGGGAATGTAAACTTCTGGTTTTTAGAAGGGATTTAAAAGGCTTATAATAAATGTGAGGAAATACAAGGAAGTGACAACATACGTTAACTTGAAAAATGTCACACAGAAGCTAAATTCTCTCAGTTTAATACACCTTTAAGATCACATATTTACTTCAGATAATAAATTTCCATAGCCTTCTTGTTGAGAGGCACATAACACTGCTTTCCCATGTGAAAAAGCACCGTGATCTGTGACAATTCTCGTGGTCACATCACTTGTGTTTCTCCATTGTTAGTATCCTACCCCTCCCCCTTTCATATTATTCCATATTTATTGAGCATGTACTATGTGCAAGGATATTTCAGAAATTGTATAGAAAAAATAACAGACTCATACTGTAAAGATAATTCATGTAAGTGGGAGGAAGGCACCATTGGTTGGTCGATGGTAAAAATGGAATCCATGTTTATTTCTGTATGAAAGAGATTTACAAGGGCAAAATCTGAATGTTGGGGCCACAAATTGCTGTTCTGATCTTTGTAGTTCCTTTTGTGAACTGTGCAGGAGATGGGAAGAGAAAGGGGAAGCAAATCATAGCAAATTCATCCTATTGGAGAAGCAATCTGCTGTGTACTGCGTGCTGTGTACCGTTAGCTTTTCTTAGATGGTTTCTGAGATTTCCAGACTTGGGCAGAGCACATGCAATTTTAACAGCAGTGGTTTGTTGACTAGATTTTTGGTCCCAATTCTCCAGTCCCTGTAGTGGATAACACATCTCAGAGTCCTCTCACTGTGGGCAGAGAACACTTTGTGTACAACTGATGCTGGGCTTGACCATGCGTCTTGATTTAGCTAATGAAATGTTAGTGGGTATGAAGTTAAAGGGCTTAACTGTGCTACACAATTGGACTTGGTGTTTGTGCTCCCTCACATTTGCCATAACAAGATGCCCCTGAAGATACTGGTTTAATGAGGCTGAAAGATACATGGAGCAGACTTAAACCCAAGCCATGGTTTGAAGCCAACCTGAGGCAATTCATAGCTTCAAACTGCCCAGCTGAACCCAGCCTACTTCAGCAGAGACATGGTCAACTTGCAACTGGTAAGCATGAGAATAAATATTTTTGTATAAGGCACTGTATTTTGGGATGATTTGTTACACAGTATTATTGTGACAATAGGGGATTAATACAAATGTTATATTAATTTTTCTTAGGTCAGGAAGGCCCAAAGTTATTTTTTTTTAAGTTAGCACTCTTTTATTTAAAAGGAACTCAGTCTTTAATTTTGTATTTTTGCCAGCCAGCTACAGCTTCATCTCACACACTCCAAAATTCTCTAGAAGGTACACACACACTCAAAAAATAAATTCAGCATATTTAAAAGAGGAATGCTCTCAAAGAGCATGTACTGCCATCAATGATGTTTACATTATATTTAAGAGAGCTATGTGGGCAGCCGGATGATACTGCGAAATATCTGATAACATTTATTGAATAATGGCTATGTTCCTCTCAGTGTCTAAGTTATTTGCATAGCTTATCATATTCAATTCTTATAAGAACCCAGTGAGGTAGGTGTTATTTTTATCCTTACTTCATAGATGGAGGAACCAAGGCACAGATGTTAAGAAATCTGCCTAAGATCTCATAGATAGTAAGTGATGGCCCCAGGGTTTCAGCCCAGTCAGCTGATATCAGAGCCCACTACTGCCTCCTGGGAAACATAACATTGTTGTCTATGCAAAATAGTCAACTTGTGGGTCAGCAAAAATGAAAAAACAATACTTCACGTAACAACAGCTGAGGAAGTGAGCTACGATCTCATATGGGTCGGCAGAGAGCATTAAGAACACGGAGTGGCCCACTCTTCTGACACTTCAGTCAGGCGAGCAGAGGCTACAACTCCGAACTTGTTTTTTATTTTGGAATAATTTTAAACAACAGAAAGTTACAAGGACAGTACAATAAACTTTTTTCCTGAACATACTGAGAATAAGTTGCGAACATCATCACCTCTGTCACCCTGAGTATTTTAGTGTATGTTTTGTATAAACAAGGACATTCTCCTCCATAACCGCAGTGCAACCAACGAGATCAGGAGATTAGCACTGATGACATTCCTGCTAGCTAAGCCACAGACCACCTTCAGGTCTTGCCAATTTCTCAGTAACATCTTTTACAGCATCTAGGACCACATACTCAGGTGTCATGCCTCCTTAGCTCCTTCCATCTGAGACAGAGATGGCCTCCTGATCTCGCCTAAACTCTGTGCTGGGTGTCTGCACCTCTTCCCCTTTACGTGCCTACCTTTGCTCAGCCTTACTTAATGTCTTTAGGAAGGAAGAAAGGAAAGAAGAAAAGGAGGGAGGGAGGGAAACAGTTCCAAACACTTAAAAATTTGTCCTGGAGGTGTCATCAGCCAATTCATCTATAGTTAACCCTTGAGAAACATGGACTTAACTGTGTGGGTCCACTTCTATGTGGATTTTTTTCAATAATTATATTGGAAATTCTTTGGACACTTGTAACCATTTGAAAAAACATTTTTTCTTCAGCTTACTTTATTGTAAGAATATAGAATATAATACATATTACATACAAAATATGTGTAATCTACTGTTTGCATTATCAGTAAGACTTCTGGTCAACAGGAGGCTACTAGTGGTTAAGTTCTGGGAGTCAACAGTTAGATAGGGATTTTGGACTGCACAGGGGGGTCGGCATCCCTAACCCCTGCATTGTTCAGGGTCAATTGTACTCAATAAAACTGTATTTTTTTGAATATTGGCTATGTTCCTCTCAGTGTTCCTCTAGATTAATCTTAGAAAAGTACGTTCCTGAGTTGGCTGCCTCATTATTCTAGTGGAAGCGTCATGTGCATCTTTCAGGGCAGAGAAAAGGGGCATGGTGGCTGGTCATCATGTAACATGAGTGGTGACTGTGGCCTCCTACACACCTCCTCAGCATCAGGCATTTACATGCTTAGACCCCTCATGCCCATTTCTGTGAATCCCACCACAATCCTATTAAATTAGACTTTTATTTGTATTTTTACAGATTAAGAAATTAGGTGTTGGTGGGGGACAAGTGACTTCACTGAAGTCCCAAGGTTAGTGGCAGAGCTGGGACTTAAACTCACGTCTGGATTCTGCCCAAACCTAAGGTCTCTCTTGCCTAGCAGATTCCCGTGACCTCTTCTGGCCTTGGATAGCTAAACTCTGCGTCTTCTGCTTAGATGTCTTTGCTTTTTCTGTGGTATCCTCTGCTCCCAGCACAGTACCTGAGACCCAGCAGGGGCTCCACAAACACTTGTCAAGCAATTAAAAGGAAAAAAAAAAAAGTCATTTCCTCCTAAGCAGTAATTCTTCTTTTTTTTTTTTCTTGAACCATGTTCCAGTTCTCAAAGTAGAAAAGATATGCTATCAATCCAAGCCTCTGGTTGAATCTCATTAAATTGTGGATTTGTTTTAAAATGTCACGTCTCTTTGATCACAAATAATGGTTCCTAAGAATCAAATGTGGTGGCATGCAGGGAACACAAGGAGTCAGAGTCTGCCTGCTTCCGCCAGCCCCTGTCCAGCCTCCATCCCCTCTCTCCGGGTCTGTGGTGACGGCTTCCCAGTGGGTTTTGCTGCTCCAGCTCTTGTCCTCAAAGTCTGTTCTCAACAGAGAAGCCAGACGGTTTCTTTTAAAATGTTCATGCCATCCGCCTACTCAAACGCTCTAAAATGCTTGAAGGCAACAAGACCTTGCGGGGTGGAGGCCCCTGTGGGGAGCCTGACTTTCTCATCTCCTTGCTGCCTCTCTCTGCTCCTGCCACACTGGCCTCACTGTCTGTCCCTCCAGCACTCTGTGGTCTCTTCTCCCAGGTCTTCGGGCTGCCTGTCCTCCTCAGCCTGCTGTGCTTTGCCTCCAGTTCCTACAAGTCTTTGTCCAAATGTCCCCTTTTCAATGAGGGTCAATGCCGAATACTCCACTTAACTTTATAATTTCCCCCCACCCCACCCCCAACACACCATCCTCCTTTACCTGATCTAATTTTTATTTTTGACCTTTTCAATCACCTATTATCTTCTAATACATAATTCCGGTAGGTATTATGTTCAGAGTTGATGTCCGTCTGCCCCCTCTTGAATGCAAGCTCCACCTTGGCGAGGATCTTTGCTTCACTGCCTAGTCTCCTAAGTACCCAGGATGAGCCCATGGTAGGTGTTTAATGAGTATTTATGAATTAATAAACTATGCTTTTCCTGTACTTGGTCTTGTATGACCAGTTCAAAAATTGTTCACAGAAAAAAATTTCAGGGGAAAAAAAAGGAAAATTTTCTTCTTTTCCAATAAGGTTATATCATGTGGGGCAGAATTTTTCAAGGAAGGTAGATGAAGCCCGGGCACTTGTTGAAGACACCTATCAACATTTTGTCTTCTTACTGGACCAGTTATCCTGAAGGTCCCCTTACCTCAGGCCAGGGGAGAATATGTGTGGAACGTTTTACAATACAGTTATCCAGACCAGTGACTTAGCAACTTCTTGGAAGGCGGAGGAGCACGCATAGCCTTGAAAATGCTGAGCAGTGTTCTCCCGGCTGTTAGCACCTGGTTGTACTCAAAATAAAATCAAGGAGTAGTACAACCATGCCTCACTCACAGAGGGTGTATAAGACCCACGGTTGGTCTTCAGTGATAGGACAGAGAAGGCAATCATCTTGGTCCTCTTTCTAAGAATGTCCCCAAACAGCATACTTGTGCATGTAAACGAAGAGGAAAAGATTGAACTTATTATTTTTAAAGCATATGTATCCTTTAAGGAAGGCTTAAGTGTGACACGTGTTCAATGAAAAGAAACATGGAAACTGTGTGTGCAACTGTCCCTTCCATATATTTTGTGTGATGGTAAGTGGAGCGCCAAGTGTTCAATAAGAAGCTCAACAAATGCTTGCAGGAGGCCTGAGCCCTGCAGCCTCCCACAGTGAAGGTGGGACCCTGGAATACACAAACTTGCCCGGGGAGTATCTTGGTGTAAAAATAGCACAAGGTGGTGCACCAGAGAGCTATTTTCAATATCACACACAACCTCTTAACAGAGAACATATGGTTCCTCCATATGGCATGTTAATACAAATATTTTTACTCTGATGTGGTTAGTTTTTAATCCAAGGATTTCCAAGTACTTTACAAACACTATTCATTAACAGCCTTCCCTGGGGAAGTTGCACTGTCTCACAGAGATACTGAGCATCCTGCACGAAATCAATAATCATTAGGGAATGACAATAATAAGAAATAAATTAATGTAGCATTTTAGAAAAGATTAAGAAACCAACATATGGGAATTAAACAACTTTCCCAAAGTCTTTCAAAGATTTCATGGTGCAACTAAGGTTAGAAATCAACTTATGCTGATGCTCATGGTTATGGTTATTCTACTAGTTGACTTATGCTGGAAAATTGACCATAAATTACACTGGCTTTCAGGTATGCACATAACCTGGTTTCTATACCATAACTGGGAAAATTATGACCAAAATAAAGTTATCATGGTAGCATTACAATGGGATGTTTTTGCTCTCTTTTCTCTTGTAAACAAAACAATTGTACTTTCCATTAACTTTAAGCCCTAAGGTTAAATTTCCTTCTAAAAACTACATTTCCCTCTATTGTCCTTTATGTTTCTGAACCAAGATAACTGGTGTGCCTACACATTTGTTTAAAACAGATGCACATTGTGCTCTATGCAGATGTTAAATACAGAACTGGCAGGATGAAATGCTATTTTGCTTTTTTGTTGAAAAGAAAGTATATAAAGATGCTCTTTGAATAGAAGAATCAGTCCATGAATAAATTCAAAAGCTATCAGGTATCTTTGTCATCAATTACTGTTCACTGAGTACCTACAAAGTTCAAGATGGTGGAGAGGAAATAAATTAGGTTATTCAGAAGACAAAGCCTTTTCCTCGGGGCATCAACAAGAGAAAGATGGATGGAGTGGTTTCATGAGACGTATCTGCCCGCACAAGGTGAAACTGAGGCTAGAGACAATTATTCAGAGAAAAATATGAAATTTTATCACCTATGTGTTGAGCTGCAGCATTAAATGAGGAAAATCTGAGTAAGTGTTAGGTTCTCAGCTTTACTTTGTTCACATGGTTCTTTGGGAAATCACTGAAGATGTACACATGCCGAGGGCAAGCGTCCCTCAGGGAGGCTACATTCGGTATATGTACATTCTACATTCCAAGGGCCAGCAGTCCCACATTACTGTGGGGAGTGAAAAGCTCATTTTCATGTTTCTGCCATTTTCTCCCTCTAAAATAGTTGCTCCTTCAGTGTTCAAACATGCTATTTTAAGTGGTGAAATTAAAAATTTTTAGATGTTGATTTGGAATTTTGAAGTTCAGGATGAAAGCAATGTATGGGTTTTCCATAATTCAGTATGAACTTTTTAATAAAAATTTGCCCTCATTCAAATTATAATCCTGCAGAGGATAAAACTTGACAACCACTCCTAAGCTTATTAACTATAAAAACAACAGAGTTCTATATTCATATTTTTTTCTCTTTTTAAAAGTTGCAGAATTCCAATAATGGTTTTGTTTAACCAAATGTTTTCTTAATAGCTATTTGACAGCACTAAAATAAACATCAACATAGTATTCCCTTTATTTCACATGAAAATAATTCACAAGTGCAGACACCATAGGCCTTTAGGCAGAGAGAGCAAATGTTCGATTGATGTCCCAGGAAGCTGTCTTCCCCAAGGTTCCTGGTTCTCTTTCTAGAGGAGAAACTTGGAAGTTACTCTGGAGTAGTGGTTCTCAAATGTCATTGTGCACCAGCATCCTTTGAAGGGCTTGTTAAAATACAGATCGCTGGGTGCTGGGGTAGCAGATCTGGGGTGGGGCCTGAGCACCTTCATCTCTAACAAGTTCCCAGGTGCTGCTTTTGTAGGCCCCACACCTGGAAACCACTGCACTAGGTGTAGAGTCTCAATGGGTAAGAACAGCAAGTGTGATACTACGTTTTTTCATTCGTTATATATGGCAATGAACAGCCCACTCTTTTTTTTAAAAACTTTTTATTAAGGTATGATTGATATACACTCTTATGAAGGTTTCGCATGAAAAAACAATATGGCTACTACATTTACCCATATTATCAAGTCCCCACCCATACCCCAATGCAGTCACTGTCCATCAGTGCAGCAAGATGCCACAGATGCACTATGTGCCTTCTCTGTGCTACACTGATCTCCCCGTGATCCCCCGCACCTTGTGTACTAAATACAACACCCCTCAGTCCCCTTCTCCCTCCCTCCCCACCTGCCCTCACACACCCCTCCCCTTTGGTAACCACTAGTTCATTCTTGGAGTCTCTGAGTCTGCTGCCATTTTGTTCCTTCAGTTTTGCTTCATTGTTATACTCCACAAATAAGGGAAATCATTTGGCATTTGTCTTTCTCTGCCTGGCTTATTTCACTGAGCATAATGTCCTCCAGCTCCATCCATGTTGTTGCAAATGGTAGTATTTGTTTCTTTCTTATGGTTGAATAGTATTCCATTGTATATATGTACCACATCTTCTTTATCTATTCATCTATAGATGGACACTTAGGTTGCTTCCATATCTTGGCTATTGTAAAAAGTGCTGCGATAAACATAGGGGTGCATATGTCTTTTTGAATCTGAGAAGTTGTATTCTTTGGGTATATTCCAAGGAGTGAGATTCCGGGGTCAAATGGTATTTCTATTTTTAGTTTTTTGAGGAACCTCCATATTGCTTTCCACAACGGTTGAACTAGCTTACATTCCCACCAGCAGTGTAGGAGGGTTCCCCTTTCTCCACATCCTTGCCAGCATTTGTTTGAACAGCCCATTCTTGATGTCATTAATGTGCTGTTCATTTTCCAACTTCTCCTGAGGCCACTAGATGAGTAATCCCTTGAGATGACAGTAATATTTCTTAAAATGAAAAATGACTTAGCATTTTCATGAAATCAATGTATAAAATTTTAACCGAACTTCCTATAAAATGTCACTAAAATTATAAGTAAGTCACCCTATCTTAAAATGTATTCATCATTGAACAAAACTTTGTGGCAGTTTCCTGTGTTCTGGACTCTGTGCCAGATGCTGTAGACACAGGACTGAAGACAGTGGAGCCCGCCCCAACCACCACACTGGGAGTTTACTGGGGAGACATTGGGGTTCACACATCCAAGTAAGTAGGAACACAATACTGAAGGAAGCAGAGAGGAAGCAGTAGGGTGGAGAGAGACCCAATACCATCCTGAGAGTCAGGGAACCTTTCTCGGTGGAGGCATGCTCCAGCAGAGACCTTTGTCATTGAGCAAATACTTTTTGAACACCCAGTCCCTACTAGACTCTGCCCTGTGGAGCTGTGTGGCCCACTGTAAGAGTTGCCAGCCACGTGTGGCTACTGGGCACCTGAAATGTGGCATGTCCAAATTTTGAGTATGGCACAAAAAAGTATGAAATATCTCATTAAAAATTTTTATGTTATGTGTCAAAATGACAATACTTTGGCTATATTGGGTTAAATCAAATGCAGAATTAAATTTAATTTTGCCTATTTCTCTTACTTTTCTAAAATATTGCTTCTCAGAAATTACACATGCATTTGTGACTCATGTTATATTTCTAATGGATGACACTGCTCTAAACATAACTAGGGAGGGAAAGAGTTGTGGAGTTCAGAGTCCAGTGGGGCAAATAGATTTTGTAGCTGCAGCTGTCAAGTCCCCTGAAACTCACCTCTGCTTTCTGTGTACTCCAGTGGCTCCTCCTCATGCCCTCTTGTGGCACTCTACCCTAGAGAGTTTTCTAGTCTCGACAGAATGCATGTCCTATGTAGCCAGTTTGGAAGCAACCCTCAACCAGTGATGGACAGGAGGAGGCAGTTAGCACCCTGTGTTTATGGCCCTTTAGTGGGACAACTCCACATCCACGTTGCCTCCCAGACTTCTGCAGGACCCAGTCCCAGCTGCCAAGGACAGTCTGCCTGCTCATGAGCTGAATTTGTTTCCTTCCCTTCCCTGTCTCACATCCCTACTTTCTTCCTGGCACTTCCTGGAATCAGGAGTGGGTGGATGGAGGTGTGAAGGATGAAGAATGTTGCCCACCTCTACTGCAAAATCTCTGAATTACCTCATTTATACTCATAACAACTTCAAGGTGCAGACATGATAAATACAGGTGAAGAAGTGATATCTGGAGAGTTTAACTTTCCAAAGTTCCATAGCCAGTAGGGAGTGAGAACAGGATTTGAGCCTCGGTTATCTGTCTCCAAAGTGAAATCTGTTAGTCACCATGCTAAGATGCTGCCTGGAATCCCACCCAAGCACATGGCCTGGGGAAACTGGGGGATTGGAGAGCTGCTACTGAGTCTGGGTACTAAGGGGCACATTGGTTTAAAGTGCCCATGAGATATGCAGTAGAGATTTTTCACTAGAAAGGAAGGGAAGCCAAATACAAGGAAAGGAAAAGCAGCTCAGGGGAAAGCCTCCTAAAACCGTACAAGAATTTTTTTTAAGTGGAGTGTGCATATGCAGGTTTACCCCATCATCCAAAAATTTTGGTTGCCACTTTTTTACAAAAGGCCTACATTAGTACCTGTTTTCGCTTCCCAGGAGAAATCTGAAGAGGATTTTTGCTTTTATGAAATGGCAGTTGCCTCTTTGCTTTGTGCCCTTTTGGCTTAGGAATGATTTCTTTCCTATCCAAAAGGAAGGTTCTACTTTCAGATATGGGGGAAACCTGTCATGGTCATTTTTTATATGCTTATGCTACTTGTTGAAATTCCTGGTTAGCTTTCTGTTTTTTGTCTTTTATGATCTTGTCTGGGTTGTATTTTTTGACTGATGGTCTGAAATAGTTTCTCCCAGTATCTGTTCTCTTTATGCCATAAATAGGAATATATCCTACTGTGTTGTCCTGGCCAGCCTAAGCGAAAGGGCTCCAGCCTCTTTTATTCATTTCTGCATACATTCTGCGAGCTCTACATCTACTTAATTCCTTCTTCTACATATGTCCGCTAAAGTCATGATTTCTTTCCCATCAAGCTGGGCTGTAAGAAGGTATCAGCTGTCTTTTTTAATTTAGTGTAAATCACTTTTATTTAGTAATTAACTTGTCACTTCTCCCAACACTACTAATAACACTCTAATTATCTAGTATTCCTAACTATAGCACTAGTTCTATAATTAATATACTGAGCATCCAGTCCTCTCGGTTTTGAATTTAAATATCCCCAAATTTCTACCAGGCATGTTCCAAAAAGAGTTATTGGGCTCTTATTTTGCTTTGAACAAATAAAATTCTATGTATATATTTTTTTATGTTCTCTTCCCAATGTATGTATCTTTCCCTTGTTTCAGGGCAATACCTGCTGGCAATCGATTACCTTCTTGAGATGATAATCACATTCTTAATAGCCACCTGAAACAATTAGTCAACAGACTTAAAGACAAGGAAAAATTGTCTAAGGGGGCTGATGTTATTTCAGACAAGTTAGTGTAAATATCAGAAGCCACATCAAAAGACACATAGGAACATTTGTTTCTTCTCTCCTGGTGACAAAGTAGGCCACAGATAATTAAGTCTTGCCAGTATGTTCAATACTATAGATATAAAATGACACACGAATCCCTAGCTGTAGTCTTCTGGCATGTGCTTTGTTCTTTCTGCCAAATTGGTCAATTTGCAGGAGTCTACCCTTATCTAATGTACTTTTTTTTGGATAACTGTACAGGAATTCCACTTGTCTCCTCTCCACAGAAATGTATGGGAAAAAAAATATTAAACAGCCTTGTGATCAAAGAAACGATAGATCTCTGCAAACAATTACAAGCATGCACAATGCGAGTCGATCAACCTCGTGGGCATTGGTCTATTCCCACACAGGTTCTAGGGACAGTCATTTAATATGCAGAGCCCCCTCTCTGACGCAACCTATGCAACGCTATGAGGAGGCAGGAGATGCAGCAGGGAGAAATAGAAGCAGTTCGATGGTGGGCAGATGATTGAACACTATGAGTGAGGAAAACCACAGGGGGACACTCCCACAATAGATTGGGAAAGGGTTTTTAGAACTTTCTATCTGCTTGGGAGCTTGCTTATGGAAATAAATTACTCTGCCTCTCCCAGTTCTCATTACAAATGTCAGATCGTCCTGGACTTGCTGGAACCAATTTCCCTGTTTTACCCCAGAAGATCTGTAGTTTGTAAAATTATCAAAATGGTTTTTTTTTTTACTTTTTTTAAAAGTATAGTTGACATACAATATTATATTAATTTCAGGTGTACAACATAGTGATTTAACATTCATATACATTGCAAAATGATCAACACTGTAAGTCTAGTTACCATCTGCCATCATACAGTTGTATGAATGTTTTTATCAGAAAAATCCCAAAATAAGCAGTACTGTAATGAAGGCTGCCTTGTGAGTGCAAGAGTCAATCCAAAACACGTCAGATTAGATCAAAAGTTTTTCAATCATGTGACAATATTTGGACAAATATTCAAATATATGCATATACCACCCGAACCTTTCAAAAGAATGGCAAGTGAAAAATTTCCTCCGAAACTGGCTATTAAATTTGTGATTAGAATCATTCACAATAACAAATAATTACAGGAAGGAACATTATGTATTCAAAATGAAAGATGACCCTTCCAAGTCAGTCTAATTAAAGCTAATTAAATTGTGATTTGGGTCAGTTTTAATTATAGCGAATAATGAGTCCTACAAAGGAGGCTTTAAGAGGGTTAAACAAAGACTTAAGCCTTGTGATTAGGAAGCAGCCACATACCTGGTTCATCACGCCCTTGAACAACTTCCTTTATTCATAGCCCAGACTGCCCACTCTTGCAAGAGTTTGCCATGTTTTCATGTAGCATCTCAAGTGAGCAATTTTGTAGATCTTCAAGTTTGGTCCCAGTAGTAAAATAAGAAGTCAGCCCTACTTATCTGGGGCTGTATGAAGCATTAAATATGGTGAACAGCTTTTAATTTCTCCTTTCAGTTTTGTTTTTCTTTTTGCCTCCTCTAGTATTAATTTATTAATCACATATATAACTTAACACATTATCTTTTTCTGACTCATGGGTTAAATAATACATTTTAATTAAGGCTCCAGTAAAATTAAAATGCAGATTTTTTAAAAGAATTCTCATCCAAGCATTTTGATAACAGTTGTTCATGAAAACAAAGGATTTTTTTTTTTTTTTTTGGTGCATTCAGTATCATTATTGAGGCATGCTGATGTAAAAAACAGCAAAGACAGAAAAGTCAGAGACTGGATTATTTTTCCCCATTAAAAGCCAAATCTGACACAAATTCCCTAAATGTCACCATTGCTATATACAGCCTCTGTGGTGCCAATATTTAGTGAGCAGTAAGGAATACTTACTGGCAGTCCATACATTATTCACTCTGCTTGTTGGAGAAGGTTATTGTTATTCACGTGATGGATAGAAATGCAAAATGAGTTCTCTGAGAGACCATAACCCTGCAGGTCCATAATTCTTCTCTGCCAGCAACCCATTAGTCATTTCAGTGGCTTAATTCTTGAACCTCTTTCTGTCTCCCTGAAGGAACTAGAGAAATCCTATGTAAAATGTATTCAACCTAAAAAGGGGACTCTCAGCTCTTTACCTCAAGTAAGAGACAAGGAAAGGTGTCATAAATAAACAGAAAGGAGACGGTTATCACGGCTTGGTGGTGGAGAAGCACATCTAAATATTTCCCGAGGACACAGGAAACATCTTTCTATGGTTATTTTAGAGCAGGGGTCAGCAAACTCTCGCCCACAGGCCTGTTTTTGTACAGCTTGCACACTCAGAATGGTTTTTACCTTTTTAAAGGGTTGTAATAAAAACAAAGAAAAATAGGTGACAGGAACCATATGTGGTCTGTGAAGCCAAAAATATTTCCCATCTGGTCCTTTACGGAAGTGTGCCGACTCCTGTTTTAGAGCAACCTGGTGGTTCACGGAAGACGGCTCAGCCTGGAGAACCACACATCTGAATGCCACGTAGAGGGGTGAGTCTTCATGCGGCTTACGAACTGACCTGATGTACTAAGGTAACTTTCATCTGCCTCCCATCCATGTCCACCAAGCATGGCCCCTTCTGCAAGGCGCAAAGCCCCTGCCTCTGATGTGGTCTCACTGATGCCGAGATCCCAGACGGTATCAGAAAGGACTTTGGACTTACACATGAACTTAAGTCAATAGGAAGTTTTAATACTTGAGCAGGTCCCAAAGAATCCTAAGTCAGAGACAGCCAGGATGGAGGAAGTCTTGGAATTGGACACTAGAAAACTGGATTATGGTGCCCAAATTCTTAGAGAGTCCTCCCTTCAAGAGGTGGAGCTTAATTTGTGTCCTCGTGAGTGTGTGCTGGATTTAGGGACTTGCTTCTAATTGGCAGAATATGGCAGAAGTGATGGTATGTCACTCTGAGATTAGGTTACACAATGACCACCACTTCTCTTGGGTCACTTGCTCTAGAGTAAGCCAGCTGCCATGTCATGAAGATACAGAGCGGGTAGGGAGAGGCCCATGTGGTGAGGAGCTGAGGTCTCTGGCCAGCTAAAAAGAAAGTGGCCAAGCCAGCCTCCCCCAAGAGAGGGTGAATGTGGGAGGTGTGGTGAGTATATGTGAACACTAAACTGCGTAGATGCCACAAATAATACATTATGCAGGTTTATCTCACCTTCGGTGAGCTGAGAGTATGAAGGACCCACCAGGTGGTTGAGTGAATTTTGATGTATTTTTATCCTATTTCCTTTTGTGGTCTACATTTAACTTCATAGACTACAGCTTCTCATGATCCATCCCAGTCCATCAGATCCTTCCTCTTTTGTGGAAATTTCTATGTCCAGAAGAGTGGGTTTCCTTCTAAGAAATCCCAGTATTGCCTACAGAGGATTACCTTCCAGCAATTTAAGATGCCACCCCTGGCCCTCTCCCCCTCCCTTTCTCCCCACCTCCCCTCTGTCCTTACCTCCCCTTTCTCCCTCATGGTCCCTCAGCTACCCATTCCCTGTTTTCCCTGCCCTGTGCACTTTGGGGCACCCCTGCCAGCAGACAGCATCCCAGCCTGCCTGCCTCCCACCCTCTCACCCCTACAACTTTAGCTCAAAGAACCTTGAATGTGAAACGTATTTCCATCTGATGCAGCCTCTTATGGGTACAAACAGTGGGGTCTGAACAGCTTTCAGGCGGGTGAACACACCCAGGTGCTGGGAGGTGGTGTGCCCCAACTCCACAGAAATTTCTATGCTCAGGCTCCTTTTGGACCTCTCCCTATGTACCTCTTTATCTGGCTGATCATTCGTACCCTTTAAATATATTTCTTTTACATATATATATATGTATATACATACATACATATATATACATACATACATACATACATATATATATATATATATATTCTTTATAATAACTTTATAATAGTAAGTGAACTCTTTTCCCTGAGTTCTATGAGCCATTCTGGCAAATTATTAAACCCAAGGAGAGGGTTGTGAGGACCCCCTTCCTTACAGCCAGTCAGTCAAGAGTATGGGTGGCCTGGACTTGCAATTGGCACCTGAAGTCGGGGTTGTCTCGTCCGAGCCCCTAACCTGAGGGGTCTGAGGTGAACTCTGGGTAGCTCGTGTCATAATTGAATTAAACTGGAGGACACCCAGTTGGTGAGGAAAACAACCTACACATTTGGTGTTAGAAGTGTTGGGAGTAGAAAGAGATCACAGTAGCAGTCGTAATACTTAGGCACTGTGCTAGATGATTAGATGTGTTTTCTCAGTCTTTACCCTAACTCCTGTGAGGTGGATTCTATCCTTGCCTCGTTTTTTAGAAAAGGCAGGTGAGGCTTCCAATAAGTAATGTGCCCAAATTCCCACTGAAGAAGTAAGGAGTTAGACCTGGTCTAACTACCCTGAGATTGTTTCCATACTCTGATCCCCACCTCCTTTTTGGCACCTGGAAAATACCCCAGCAAATTCATTGCTGCTTGATGACCTGAAATGACCTTCACCTCCCAAATTTCTGTTAATAAGGTAACAGAAATTGCTCTGGGGTAGATTTAGCTGTGGTCAAATAGCCACAGGTCTGATATTCAGGGGGCCATTCTCTGCCCAGGAAGAGGAAGATTTCAAAACCTAAATTATACACAAGGCAGGAGATACTAGAAAAGAAAGGGATTAATAGGCTTCCTGTAACTCCCACGTTCTGCTTTGGGGAGCAATGTTTGTATTACCATACTCACTGCTGTTTTAGTGCCTAAAAAAACTTTTTCAACAGTGATTTAGCGTAATTCAACTCTCCCCCCAGTAAAGCAAGCAGGACACTCCATTCAAAATAAATGATTTGCAGTTGTGGTGAATTCCCTTTGTCCATTTGCTTATTCTTTTGCTCAGTGATTTGGTCACCTACAAATACATACTGAGTGGCTGGCATTAAAAAGAGAAGGTAATTTCTATAAAATACTATAAGCCCTTTCACTTTAAGAGGTAAATATATAAGAAACTTTAGGGCTGCATTTGTTCTCAGTATATTTTTTATATATGAAGCGCTGTCTGCTTTGACTAGAGTTGAACTTTTGGAGTAGAAATCTATTACCTTGAAGATGAAAAAGTGACCAAGCGCCAGTAAGAACTGACAGTTTTTCAATCCAAAGAGCAAAGAGATTTTTACGAACTAAAACAAGAAAGACACAAACAAACAAGAACATTCCAAACTTATGTATGTTATAATTTGCAGGAAACTGGCTTTTTATCTGTTTGGCTAAAACTTCACTGTGAGCTCATGAAGGCTTATGATTCTTTTGGCTGGCACCTGCTGAAGAAATAATGGCAGACTGAAGGGAGAGCAAAGACAGACGGTCAGAAGCGGTTCTGCACCAAGGAAAGTAAAAATTATGAATCTCCTCGGGAAAGAATACACATGGCAGGGAAAAAAAGAATTGGGCCATACTTTTTCCAGGAAACCAGCAAGACTTCCTCCCTGCCCTGGATACGATTTTACTGGACCAAGTCAGTTTTCACTTCCACACTCAGGCTATTTAAAAAGGTGTTTTGTTTTCTGGATCTTTTTTACTGTGCAGAGGAAAAATGGGTATCTATCACCTAGAAGGTGTGGTAATAATAGTGATAATAATAGTGTTCCCAGCTACCATTTTTGAGTGCTTACTATGTAATCTGCATGTCAGATTTTATACTTGTTCTTATGATTATTTTACTACTAATCTGTGCCCAAATTCCAGGAAGGAATGATTATTATTCCTGTTTTATGGATGAGAAAACTGAGGCTTGGAAGAACTTAGCAAGGTCTACAGGCCTTTCAGTGCCAGACTTGCTGCCATGTAGGCTGTGCCCTTTTCTGCTGTGACATGTTTCAAGGTGCCTGTCCCGTGACTTGAACTAGGAAGACATTCTCAGCTTACTGTATGAAAATACTCATTGTCATACAACTAAATTCTGCAGAATTATATTTTAACTGGAATTTAAGTAAATTTCTGGGCATAGATACAATGTGAACTCATCACTATCTTCTGTTTCAGGACTTCATTTGCTTTGCATCCTCTGCCCAAATAAACATCCTCTTTGCACACCAATAACTTTCTTCTAAGGCATTTTTTTTTTTTTGTAGTTGAGGGATGTGATGTTTTAATTACGTTTCACAGGTTACTAACTTTTGGATCAATGAGCTAGACTGCTTCAGACCTGTCTCGGTGAAACTTAGTACTTGGAATCTAACACTACAGTATCGATGAATAAGCAGGAAAGCAAAAACCTCAGGATTCAGCTTCCTAGGATGGAATTCAAAATCCATATTTTGAAATCAGGTCTCAAACCCATAAACTGGCTCTTCACATTATTTCTACAACCTATTTTCTAGAATGCATCCTGAGGAAGGCTTGACCTACATAAACAACACTGAAGGACACTAGGTATTGAAACATGGAGCTGTAAAGTGATCAGAAAGCTACGCAGATGATAAGTCCAACTTTCTCAATTTAATAAGCGGTTGATAAGGAACTCAGGCAGCAGCTGAACACCAAGAGGAACAATATGTAAACAGGCTGCCAGTATACAAACATCAGGCTTCTAAAGACAAGGTTACCATGCAATCCAAATAATTTCTGAGTGTAAACAGAAGCTCAGATTTCGCCTTTGCCTGGGGCTGCCATTTAAAATAAAGCCACTCATAAACAGTACTATTGGCATTCCTTTGACCCACTGTCAAACACCTTGGAAATGTATGACATTTTAAAAAGTGAACGCTCAAATTTCAGAAGTCTAATTCCACACCACTTCCCAATGCACTCTGTTCCAGACCTATAGTACTGTGTACTTTTTACAAATTCTATCCGTATTAGTCACAGAATCTTTCCACAAGTCTGTCCTATGGGCGCCACAGACACAGCATATCTTTCCTTTTGCCTTTATTTACCCCTCAAATTTTTTTATCACTTCTCCCACCACATTTTATTTTATTTTCCTTTCCTATAGCCTTGCTCCCTTCACTTTGCCTCACCCCTGCTTCTCTCCCATCCTTAGCATTTATCTCTGGTTGAATACATCTTATCTACAGCTTCTCTCCACATGCCCAGAGTGCAAGGTGGGATTTTAAGCAGTGTCAATGCATCCTTGAAAATTCACTTTGATCGTTCATGATAAAATAAGAGAGGACAAGGAGAAATTGGTAACAAAACATATTGTTAGCCATAACATCATGTCCTCTTAATTGTATTTGTCTTAGAAAACACAGATGCAACAATACATCAGTCAACAATACTGCTGATGATGGACTGGTAGAATGCTCATCATCCATTCTTCCAGCTGATAGTTCCCGTTTTCTGCTGGGGACCCACTCCCTACTCCCGGTCCATGAGTTTCAAACAGAGTTGCCCTCCTCCCTCCCCCACCCTTCCACTCCCAGAATTGTCCTGAGTGATAATGGCCTTGTCAGAGCATTGCGAGTCCCTGGACATAGTGACTGACTCAAGTTTTACCAATCAGAGGCAATGAAACTCAGCTCCAGATATTTTGTTGGAGCTGTTTAGAAAGAAGCACACCTTTTTCATAGGGGTTGCTGAGGAGATAACTGGTGGCCACTTTGGCCCAGCAACAGGAGGATGTCTGAAACTGAGTCAACACAGAGGGAAGCAGAGCACAGAGATGGGGACAGAGATTCTGTCCTAATGCCAGTATTTGATTCCCTGATCCAGTATTACCTGGTTTTCTCAGACACAGGTTTGCCTAAACCAATTTGACTTGACTTTCTGTCCTTAAATATAAAAGTCTTGGCCTAGACAAACTATGTGGCACGTTGCCTGTGGTTCTCACACTTGGCTGCACATCAGCAACACTCTTATGTTTTAAAAATTACTAATATAAAAATATCCTTGGATGGGTTTGTGCAATCTTCTATGTAGCTTTCATCATTTTAAGGCTTTAGCCATGCTGAGCTCTGCTCTGATCATCATAAGAAAGTGCCTACTGAGTATATCACTGAATACGGAGATACTCTCTGAAGAGAGCTTCATAGACAATTCTGGGGTTGTCTTTTTGTCTATTTCTCACTTCTTTTGTATCCTCCATCCTTTCAATTTAGCGTTCTTGTGCCATCATCTACCGTCAATACTGTCTCTTAGAGGAGAACAGTGCCAGTTAAATATATACATATTTGAATTGGCTACAATACAATCCCCAATTTCCTATTACTCCTCTGATGGCACACTCAAAATGCAAATTTTCATGCACGAAGGAATAATAACTCTTGAAATAACATTTGGTGCCATTGAGGGCTTGAAGCTCACACTTGATTTAGTAGAGTTGCACAGACAGCTCAGTGTGACTGCTCAGCAAAAGTAACAGAATTTAAAGTCAGCAAATTTTGTAGGAGAGTAATTTAAAACAGAAATGGTAAGTATACAATGGCATAACCGAACGTCCACCTTTCACAGGTCCAGGGGCTTTGGAAGAGACCATCAAGAACATACAGATTAAAGCCTTCATTTGACAGAAACCAGAGACTTGCTAAGATCAATCGCCATTGACAGGAATCCAGAATTTTTATTCCCCCAACGTATCCACTCTTGAGCTCTCTACTCTTGAATCCTAAGCTTCTTAATTATATAAAAGAAATATTAAGGCTTTCATGCTTACATCTTCCTGCCTCTGCTTGCTTTCCATTAGTCATTCCATTTATAAAGTAAGTTATATATGTATGTATGCATGCATGTATGTATAATGGATTGGAGCACATTGTGTTTTTAAAAATGGCTTCACCAATACACGTCCTACTCCACATGTACTTTTAAACAATGTGATGTTGACACTCTCCATCAAGAGGTGGGGTCTATGTTCTCTCCCCTTTGACCTGGGAGGACGTGCTAACTGTCTCAACTGATAGAATGTGGTCAAAATGACACTGCATGATTTTCAAGGAAAGGCCACAGAAGGTGACTTGGGTCCCAACTGGCTCTTACTCTTGCTCTTGAGATTTGCACTTGGGGGCCTCTGAGTCAGTGTGTTAGAAGTCAGAGTCCCCTGAAATCCCTGAAGGGGATTCCAACCAGAAGAGACTAACCCCTCATGCTGGAAGGTCACATGCAGAGACTATTGCAAGCTTCAGAGATGCACAAGGAGCTCCATTTATTCTAGCCTTCCCAGCCTAGGGCTCAGTCAAATGAGTGAGTGAACATCTAGATGATTCCACCTTCCAACTCCTGCACTACTCTAGCTGATGCTCAGTGGAGCAGAAACAAGCTACCCCTGTTGAGCCCACCAACCCACATCACAGATTTCTGGGCAAAGTTAAGAGTTGTCATTATGTTAAGCTAATACATTTTAGGGTCATTTGTTATACAGCCACAGTACCTGCAACAGATATTTTTCCCTCTCTCCAGCTAAAAGCACTAACTTGTGGGAGAAAGTATTCAGGAGCCTGTCAGTCAGGGCGATTTTGGGAAAGAGGAACTTTCTTAAGCATGCAAAGGCTTAAGATTCTAGGGCTTAATATGCAAACACAAAACCTATGCCCGGCCAAGGAAAATGCAATGGGAAGGGAAAAAAATCGAAAAGAGATGAAGAAAACCAAGCCACCACCACACAGGTGCCTTTTAAAGGGTAAACACTGTTGCTCAGTAAGGAATACAAGACCAGGGCAAGGAATGGGAAGAGAAAAGAGTACAGGTAGAACGTTGTTGAAGGGAGGCTGTGTCTCAGAGGCTTGGTCACAGAAGGTGATGGGGATTCCAACTAGAAGAGGTCAACCATGGTCCCAGCAATAAGCAGGGGTGCATTCAAAAGGGCATGAAGAGTTTAATGAAGGGATATTTGAAAAGGTGTGAGCAGAATCACAGGAAGCAATAAAGGACAATTATGGAGAGGAGGAAGGGTGTGGTTAACTAGAACCAAACAATAGATAGAGATGGAGATGGCTTCCTGCAAGTGCTGTGGCCTGCGGCGAGGACACAGCTCTTTCTGCCTGGCAGTGAGAGGTCCAGGAGCATAAATATCCCAAGGACTTGTTTTTCTCCCGCCCTCCAATCTCCCGTGAACACATCTTCACTGCTCTAGCCCACACTTCCTCAACGTGCGGTAAACATGTGTTCTTGGCAGGGTGAGAAATAAAAGTCCCTTCCATAAGGCCACAGTACCCAAACAGATACCCAGCATATGTGTTGGATGAAAATTTCATGGTCAGGGGAGAGAATTAGGACAAAATGCCTAATTCTTGAGGTGGGTATGATAATGAAAAATAGTTTGAGAAACATGAGCTAGCCAACTTGAAGCTCAAGGGCAAAGAGTCCCATCCATGTAGCCCTTTGGTGACTGAGCACACAGGGCTTATTAAAATTCTTCCTGACCCTAACCTTTAGGTTTCTGTCTATGCATGGGAACAGACAGTGGTTATGATGGCTAATCCAGGAAAACTGTCTATCCAGCAGGACAACCAGTGAGGAGAATTAGCAAAATGTCCACAACCACAGTGAACCTTGCCATCAATAAGGAAGTTACCTTTGCCTTGGATATATTTTAACAGTTACAAAAAATGAGTAGGTAAGTCAAGGGCACACCTATAATTGTTTAACCCTTCATTAATTTGTTTATTTGGTACCATATAATGAACAAGCCAAATTTGAAAACAGGGCTGAAATAGAGATCCTAAACACTACACCGATTTTGTCTCTTCTCTCATCCTCATATCAAAATGATATTATATATATTTTTTCCTGGCCCAAACTTCACATGTGCTTTAAAAGAAAACTTCTGTTTAAGTTATCTGATTATAATGTTCTGGATAATTAATCAAAGCTGAGCTCTTCTCATGTATTTTTGGTTGCCCTGCTCTACTGATATTCCCAGCGTATGTTGAGTCTCTGCATTGGGTGGTACAGTATGGTTTGACCAGAAATAGTAGTAATGTGTAACTTCTGACTACATAGCTCCATTATTATCATGTACATTGTTGCCATGACTTGTTAATTAGAAAATGTCTTGGCAAACTTTCCTCAGATTTTGGAATCTAGCTTTAATTTATAATAAGTTCATACAAGGAGCACAAGTCACTGAAACGTTATGTCAGTGAAAAAGCTCACCACAGCTGCCTGACACCCAAAAATAAAGTCCAAACTCTTCTGCTGGCTTTTCAGAGTCCTTCCTAATATAACCTCTAATCCATACCCACCCTTAATTCCAACTTCTCTGCAACATGGGCCTTTTGTTTCTTTCCTGTCTGCCAAACTCTGAAGTTTCATAATTTTCTCTAGCCATCCTCACATTCTTCTCCTGCAGATTTCCTCGGTAAAAATATAAGGCCCAGTACCTATCCTCCTTCAATGAGCCTGTGCCTTGGTATTCTCTCTAACCTCTCCAGGTGATTTTCAAACAACACCCAAAGTTTGAGAACCCAAAGAATTTTGGTTTCTAAACCCAAAGTTTGAGAAGTGCTGGCCTATGTTTTGGCATCAAACTACCTTATTTTTAGACCTGACTTCCCAGAGGTCCTAGCCTTGTGACATTCTGAAAATGTTCCATTTCTCCATGCCTCTGTTTCCTCATCTGTAAAGTAGAGATATTATAGCACATGCCCAATAGCATTGTTATGGAGATAAAATGAGTTAATAAATGTGAAGCACTTAGAAAAAATACCTGGTACAGGACAAGTACCCAATACATGTTAGCTAAATGGTTCCTTAGATGCCTAGAAGTGCTAATGTTGTCTCAAGTGCCAAATCAATACAGGCAAGGCAGTTCCTCTTGGGTTTGAGGGAATCTGTGGTGCTGGACCAAGTTCTCGAGAAACAGGATGTTTAAACTTGTGGTTCTCAACCTTGACTGTACATTAGGGTCACCAAGGTGCTTAAAAAAATACTGTTGACTGGGTTCTGCTGCCAGAAATTGGATTTAATTGGTCCGGGCAGGTAGAACATAGGAATAGTCATTTTTAAAAGCTCCCCAGATGATTCTAATGTGCAGCAGGGCTGCTTAGGCAGTTTGATCAACTGTTTGTTAACCTGAAATGGTTGTTTTTCTGTAATATCATATAACCATTACCTCCTGCTTTCCGAAATACTAGTTACTAGCTAATTAGCCACTATTTGTAGTCATGCTATTTAAGTACAAGCAGGGCTGTACTCTGGAAGGTTTAACCCAAGTTGGGCAGTTTATTCTCTTGACCACAATTGTAATGGAAGGTCTGTGGGAAGACTGTTGAGCAATTGGAGGGATTCATCAGGAGGCTTTATCCTGCCAGCTGGTTCTTCAAATTTTACCATCAAGATAATCTGGTCATGCTTTTTTCATGCTTCTCAAATTGTGATCCACACACCTAGTGCTCAGATCCGGTTTCTATGTACTATTTTCCACTAAAAGGAACCAAAGCTCCTTGAAGAAATCGCTAATGTCAGGGCTGGGACAGGAAAAAATGTAAAATGAGCTTGAGCATCTGGGTGGCTAGAAAGCAAGGAAGTGCTCAGAGATGGATGGGGCTACGTCAAAAGGGCACAGAAGCCACCTTGAAGGGGCCCTTGATAACCATTGATTATAATCCTCTACAGAGAATAGAGAACTGAGTCCATAATGATATAAACAACAGAATAATGAATAAATTGAAAGACTGATGAGGAATGGGTTATTTAAATAGTTTCAAGGTACCTCCCCACAAGATATACACAAACTACAAAAGGGAAAAGGAGTAGCTGTGCAGTCGAGGAGCCACACGGATCCAGCTTGAATCAAACAGTCAGAGTCAGCATGCTCAGCAATGCGCTGAAGTGAAACCACGGGGGACCTAGAGCATGCCGTGAAAAGGACACAGTGTCACTTCTGTGATACTTCTGCAAAATACGTAACTTGAGTACAATCATGAAATGCCATCAAACCCAATTCAGAAACATTCTACAGTAGAATTGGCCTGCAATCTTCCAAAGAGTCAAGATCAGGAAAGTCAAATGAAGGCTAAGGAACACTTACAAACTGGAGGAGAACAAAAGGAGGAATTCATGAGACAACAAAATTAAGTATGTGATTTTGAACTGCATAGTTTTGTTGTAAAGGACACTATTGGGGAAAATGGTGAAACTTTAGTGGGATCTGAAAATAAAGGTCATAATGTATCGATGCTCATTTTCTGATTTGGGTTCTTTTATTGTACTCATGGAGTGGGACTGGCCATGTTTGTAGAAAATGCACAGTGAAATATTTGGGAGTGAGGGGCACCAGATCTGCCTCTTACTCTCAGATCCGGAAGAAATTGGTTCTTATCACCGTCTACGAAAATTTGTTCTGAATTCAAGATAGTTTAAAATAAAAAAATTTAAAAAGCACATAAAAAATGGTGCTTCAAAGATGCATTGCGTTGAGCTAAAATACAGCTTTCTGCTCTGGTGGAGGGCTGGAGACTGGGGGCAAGAATCCACAGTTTTAACATTCACTGAAAGTGGCAGCATTAGACTGAGGGAATAAGTTCCCCCTAGGGTAGCGGTTGGCAACCTTCCACCAAGCACTCAGCAAAAATGCCCCACTTTCCCCCCAAATTTTAGAGCCAGGCTCCTCATCCCCCCACCCCTTTTCTCCCAAAACCTGAATCTACTTTCTGCAGCAGCAATGATTGTTAGAGATCAGTGGAGAAGTCTCAGGATAGAGAATTGAGAAATTATTCAAGTGATCCACTAGTGTTTTTGTCCGAGGAGAATAGAATACCCTGGTTTTCTGTGTATCATTCTTCAAGCAGGGTGATCCCTGGAGATGAAGTTATTTCCTAAGACTGCCTCTAATGGCTCCAGAGTGACAGAGTTAGGAGAGAACAAGCATGCTTGAGAGAGGCGTTAGGAAAATGTGGCGTGTGGCCAGGTAATTCTAGTATAGGTGGATAGTTTTAAGGCTCTCTCTGGTATAGTAGGAATGCACAACTTTGTTACACACAAAAACTGAAATTTTGAAATACAATGGCAAAATCTTAATGTGAAAATCCAATACTGTTCAAATAGCAATACTTAAACACAAAACAAAACAAAACAGTTCTCTGCTGAAAAATTAGTAGTATTATAAACCATCAAATGTCAAATCAGTATGGTGCCAATACTGAAAAAAAAATCACTCTAATGTTTTAGCTCTACAGGGGATTGAGTTTTCAACAAAACAAAGATCAATGCATCTGAGTCATATGTTCTTTATTCACAGGTTTGGAAATGAAAATAGATAAACAGGTAAACACATGAAGTCTGAATTACTCACAAACACCTGTAAGAATTAAAGAACTATACTTTAAAAAAATATACTAGTATTAAAAAGACTCACTGTATATACCCTGATAAACTGCCCTTTACCTTCGGCTTTTTAGTTGCTAACTTAAGATCACCTTTTGTGGGAGTCCTGTAGACAATTTTGGAGGACCTTTAAAAGAAAGTTCCACCATCTGTGAAATAAGAGGGTCGCCCTAGATGTTCGCAGAGGCCTATTTGTCTATTAAAACCCATGATTCAGGGCTTTTGAATTAAGCATGGAAATATTTACTGAGCATGAAAGAGCTCATAAAGAATCAATTTTCGTGAATTTGATGGTTATGTAGAATTATAGAATTTGATATCTAGAAGGGGCCTCCAGGACATTAGGTGAAGGATTTGATCAGGTGCCTGAGAGATGAAAATAGAATTCGGGTGTACTGGGTCCTAGTTTGGGGTTCTTCCCCCTAGCTTACAACTAAACCTTCCTTTCCTTTCTTCTTTTCTCTCTCCCTTCCTACTTTCCTTTCCTTCTTTCCCTCCTTCCTCTCTCCTGAGCTTGGCAATCATGAATGATAGCAATTCCACAATCATTCATTCACTGGGAAGTTGCTGATTGAAAAGAAACAAAATAACGGTAATAATAAACACCTCTTGTGGGGAAGAGAACACAATGGAATCCACAGTATCTGAAACAAAATCATCTTCCTTTCTGTGAGTTATCTTCTTCATTAACACCCTCATGTTTTTCTCTCTTTTTATGGCAATTTATGAGAATTTTCTTCATGCCTGAATATTTTGTTTTTGCTTAATTGGAAATTTAACCTCCGGATGAGCTGATGTGGCTTTCCTAGGCTTGGGGGAACAAGAACTACCTGGACAGATATCATGGAGGGTAGGAATGGGAAGAATTCTTTTTCCCAGAAAGTTTGAATCAAGTGTAAGTGGAGCACAACATTTATTCTAGATCCAGTAGTTGTAGAGAAGGTAAAAGGCCCATCCTTGATTCCCCTCTTCCTCTCAGGTACCACAACCAATGTTAATGACTTCTGCTGGCTTCACCTTTAAAATGTGTCTGGAATCAGACCAACTCTCATTCTTTCCCTTTGCTGCCATTTGGTACAAGCTCCCTGCATCTCTTTTTCCAATAGATGGTCTCCCTATTTCGCCCTTAGCCTCCCACAGTCCATTCCTAACAGGACACCAAAAGATTCCTATTGAAATAACAAGCAAGATGGTTTCTATTCTCTGCTTAAAATGTCCTAGTCTCACTTCACTTAGAGACAAAGCCACAGTTCTTAAGAGTGGCCCATAATACCCCAGGCAGTGATTCTCAAAGTGAAGTCCTCAGCCAAGATCACAGCATCCCTAGGGAATGATTAGAAATGCAAATTCTTGGGCTCCCCAGATCTCCTGAATCAGAGACTGGGTTGAACAAGCCCTGAGGCGATTCTCAAACTCCAGCTGAGTCAGCTCTTCAATGGGCTCAGCCACCAGGGGCCTCAGCAGGTGCTCACATGGCCCTTCCTGCTTTTCTTAGGACCAGACCTCTCTCATTAGGACTTTGGTACTCACTATTTCTTCTACCGGAACATGCTTTTCTCAGATAGCTGCTTGTTTTACTCTTATGTTCTTCAGGTTCATCTAAAATATCAACGTAATCATCAGCGAGGTCCAGCACACCCAGAAGCGTAACCTATCCCTCTGCTGAGTCTCCTTCCTGCCACCAGTGTGCACACGTATGGCAGCCCCTCGCTCCTCTTTCCTGCTTGGCTTCTCTGCATGGCCCTCGGCTCGGGGTCACTCATGTAGTTGCTGTCAGTGTGCCAGCCAGATGTGCAGTGACCTGAAGGCTTGCCTGGGGCTGGATGATCTGACCCCCACCCCCAGGATGGCTCCTTCAAATGACTTGTAGATTGGTGCCTGCTGTTGGCAGGAGGCCTCAGCACTGCTGGAATGCTCCAGGACATGGCAGCTGCTTCGCCAGAGCTACTGATTGAAGAAACAGCCAGGTGGAAGCCCCGCTCTGTTATGACCCAGGTGGTCATATCCCAACATGAGACATTCTGACCCAGAAGCACCAAGGTAAGCCACTCTCAAATTCTGGCCCCACAAGAAGTCTGAGATTTTTAAAAAATGCTATTGTGGTTTTAAGCTGCTAAGTTTTGGGATAAAAATCTCAGGCAGCAAATAAATAGTACTGCATATGCCATGCGACTTACTATATATTTTATCTAATATTTTAAAATCCACCTATGGTCAATATCACACACACACCTGGAATATAAGCCCCAAGAAATAAGGGTTTGGGCATGTGTGTGTGTGTGTTTCTTCAATGCCTAGAACAGTGCCTGTACTGTCAAGTAGTAGGCATGTAAGAAAAATACATGGAATAAATGCTTAGAAAAGCCCTATCTGGGTGATGGGGAGCTATGCTGATGTGGCTGGAGGAAGGGTGCTGAGGCATCTCTGTGGCACCACCAGTCTGCACAACTCCAGAGGATATCATTTGCATTGTGTTCCATGTGAATGAAGACTTCTGAGAGCAGAGCACTATGTGAGATTAATTTTGATCCTGTGGATCACCTGAACCCTGGGGTTCCACTGGCCACAATTTGAAAAACATCCATCCAGGAGAACAAGACCACACCCAGCCTCAGAAGACAGATCCTTGTTCTCAGTGTCTTTCAGAAATAGCAGAGTCACCCCACTTGAGGACCCGGTGGGCTAGACAGTGAATATCTCCGTGGCAGCTCTGAAGTGATGGCCAATAACCAGAGGCCACCTCCTCCCTCATGCCCCAGACCTAACCCGGCATCCTCCATGAAGTTTTAGAGGCAGAAGGAAGAGGTTGAGGGATGAAGGAGAGAAGAAATTGTGTAAATATTGTGGGTAAACTAGTTTCTTGGGAAACTTAACTTGAAGATAAGGTGGAAGATCAGGAAGGAGAAGACAGACCTGGAAAAAGTCCCTTTTGGCCAGGAGTTAGCATGGTTTGGTGGGGGCAGAATGCTGAGTGAACCTAACAGAGAAAGAAGAGGAATAAAAGCCTAGCAAAAGAAGAGATTCAGCCAATGCATTTTGAATCTTACCTATTTGCAAAACTACTTTGTTCCTAGTAAAGGAAGTTTAAGTATTAATAAACAAGGCAGGTGAGTTTTGGTGTGGGGAGGTCCTCCTGTTTCACATTCAGTACTTTGACGGGCTCTTCAGCCTAGAGGTTGTGATTTCCATATACCACCTTGTTTAAATATCCCCACAGTCCCACAAAGGAGGTTTTCCCCCTTCATTTAATATGAGGAAACTGACTTTTAGTTCAGAAAAACTGCCCAAGTAGGAAGCAGAACTTGGATAATCAAGAGTTCTGTCCACACTCATGCTGAACTGTTTTGCTAAGAGCGGGAGGGTCCAGTATGCTCTCGCACAAGCCAGGTCACCTCCAAGAGTGAAAGGGAACATTACTAATAATCTGTGGAAGACAGCAGGCATAACAGGAATCATTCTGGGTCACAAAGGACCTGTGGGGCCTCTTCCCAGGTAGGTTCAGCCCTTCTCACTATGGACAATGCCTCAATACTCACATTCTGTAAGCCCCATTTAAAAATCCTAGAGCTGATTCTGAAACAGGACTCTGTGGTTATAACTACAGCTCTGTTCAATGGGTAACTGCAGAGAGCACGACTAAAATGAATAAAATGAAATAGACGGTTAAGTCCTCTTACTAATTTGTGGCAGGGGGATAGCTCAGAATGGCAATAGATTGAGCAGAACATAAAGAATATAATTAAAGCAAGATGGTGACATAGGCTTTTATTGTGTTCTGATTTTCACCACGAAAATTTACATTTTGCTTAAATCCTTGAAATTTTGAAGTCTAGAGGATAAAACAAAGCTTTTCTTCATAAGAAAGCTGTTTTTCCTCATTCCCACTCTTCCCTTTTTTCAAAGCTGGTCAATCACTAAGCTTGTTTGAGTGATGGCAAAGTCAAAATTATGACTGCCTGATTTTACCCTTCACTGCATTTGTCAAAAAAATTAAATTAAAGATCATGCTCATGAATATAATGCATGAACTGCTGCATGGAATCTTGAAAGATAGAATGTCCCTTCTGTCCAGCTACTCACGAAACAGTATGTCACATGAATGCTTTAATATGCAGAGAAAATAATAGGGCAGAGAGGAAAAGTCTGCCTCTCAGAAATATGAAGTGCATTCCACCAATGGTTCATGTATTCAGAAAAAATTATTTTAGTAGAGACAATAATAATAATATCTAATAGCAACATTAGAGCCTTCAAACTTGCAGAGTGCTTTCCAGTTTTCAGCTTGTTTCCACATATAATTTCATCTGGCAAAAGAAATCATTAATATTTTAAAGTGCAGCACAGGGCTGCTTGATTTAACATTGCAAGGGCTCGGTTTCCTGAAGAATATCACATAGGCTTGTTGAATATTCTATATAGAGGCAACTGTAGAGCAAGAGTCAAAGTGCTCATGCATCCTGTGAAAATATGATGGAAAAATAGCATTCGTTACCAAAAGCCACTGAAGCCTCTGGAAATGAATGTATGGAGAAAAATACTTTTGTAAACTAGCTACTAAATTTTACAAGCATAAAGACTCTTCAGATTTTTTAATAAAAATAAGTTTTTGTTTTATAAATGCAAAATAATTCTTACTGCATATATTTTTTCAATTGCATATAAATTTAGGAAGTTGGATATTAAACTCTCCAGAATCTGTTCCTGCCCCTTCTCCACTCCTCCAAGATAATTCTGGGGGTCAACTTGATGCATATCTTTCCAGACTACCTATTATATAGATAAAGATGTGTATGTACATACACATATAGGTATGCACATGTGTATTTTTATATGTGTATTTGTAGATAAGTACTGTCTACCAATCATGTATGTATCCTGTCATCTATCATTTATCTAATCTATCAACCTATCTATCTGATTCTTGAATATATGGCTGAGCTCACGCTTTTTTAAGGAAGCTGCCTTAGAAGCCAGATGATAAAGGAGATTGAATCAAGATTTGTAAACAAGCACTGAGATTATTATTTGCTTTGAGGCATTTGCCAGTTCCAGAGGGTCTAGGCTCTAGAGTGGTGGTTCTCAAATTTAAGCATGAGTCTGAATACCTGGAGAGCTTTTAAAAACACAGATTACTGGGCCCTACCTCAGAATTTCTGAAGTCTGGGATGGGGCTGTTTTAACAAGTTCCTAGGCAATGTTGGTGATACAGGTACAGGAATACTCTTTAAGAATCCATGGCTAGAGCTTGGGTTTGACTGAGCTACACATGTGAGTCGAAGAGGGGCTAGTGCTTTGGTCCCAAATATAGTCAGAAATTTGTCTCAGTTTTAACTTTGGTCAGAGAGGAATGGAAGGAAGAAAATATCTCTGAAGATTTCTTACTCTTATATATACACGAATAAGGGCTTGAAGACAAGTTGCAAACCAAACCAAACCAGGCCAGAACCAAAACTCTAAGCTAAATATGTAGTTTAAGGTTTTCCAAAATTGGTAGTATCTTCGGGTATCTCAGAAAACAAAATGTAAATAAATTAGCTCTTAATTCAACTTCAAAAATTTCACACAAATAGAAATCCAAGAAACATGGCAATAAAAAAGACAGAACATATAAGGAAATAACCATGATTCCACACAGATAAGAAAGTGCAGAATCTGACTAACACAGATTGGAGATATTGAAATTTCAGATGCAGATTATTTCAAAGGTATTTTATGTGTTAATTATATAAAGAATGGGTATATGTGAAAAGAACCAAATAAAACTTTTAATAATGAGAACTATAAAATTTGAGAAACTCAGTGGAGAATTAAGCATCCTTTAGACAAAGTTGAATAGAAAAGTAGCAAATTGAATGACAGACTTGAAAAAAATAACCAGAAAGAATAGAAAAGAGACACAGACAAAAAACTGCAGTGTAGGTTATGAGTCCTGAAGAACAGAGAAAGAATAGAAGTTAGTGGAAACATAATAAAGTGAGGCAACAGGTAAAAAATTTTCAGAACTAATGAGAAATGCTCATCCCCATATCCAAGAAGCATAGTAAATCCTAAGAAAGATAAAGAGAAATCCACATGGAAGCACATCACAGTGAAACCAATGATAAAGAATAGATTGTCAATGCAACCAGAAAGAAAAGGTTTAGCTAGCTTAAAAAGGAGCAATAATTAAACTGAAAGATTATTCCTTAACAACTACAGAATTGAGAAGACTGTGGGAAGATACCTTTAAAACATTGCAAGAAAATAACCATCAATCTTGAATTTTTACCCAGCAAAACTGCTTTAAAAAAAAAGCAAAATAATAACATTTTCAGAAAAAAGCCTGAGAGACTTTTACTAAAGGAACTTCTAGAGGATTTACATGGGAAGGATGGAGGAAAGAGTGTGAGGAAAGCAAGTTTTACTAAAGGTGCTAAGTTTTCTATAGTGACACTCTTTCAACTAATGTTTTTGTAAGAAAAATAAAAACTGGTCTAAATTATTGGAGTTGGAATTGCTGGAACTGGTATTAACCAGGCAATATTTCAAACAATTCTGCCTATGGTTTGCTGGCTCGTGGGTAGCATTATCATTTATATCAGATGCCAATCAGTTAGTGATCTGAAACTACTGATCATTTCATTACTGGCATAGCAGTGGGTCAAATCAAAGTACATTGGGGTCCATGAAATTTTAATCAAAATAATGAAAATAAAACCTACATCAAAGGGTCCACTGTAACAAAAAATGCAAAAAATACATTTAGTAATTGTTTTTTTTTTATGTTCAATACTTCAGTATTTACTAAAGTAATAATGCTTTCAGTCAAGGCTGTGAGAACAGCAATATTTCCTCCTTCAACCAAACTAGTTCTAATTTCCAGAAGAGAGAAAGAGTAAAAGATTACCAAAGCTGTGTTGTTTCTAGAAAAAAAAGAGGAGATTCTGATATCAACACAGTGCATGGACTTGGGTAAGTTAAAGAACCATTCACAGTCTACTTTAAAAACAGGTTCCACAGAATGAGAAGATTTGACCATATGCTCTAAAAATTCTTCTTATGGATTGAAATACAATGATTATGTTTATATATGTGGGAAAACCTAGGTGCGTTTGTGTTCCAACTCCACTCTCTATGATCCCATGTGAGAATGTATATTCCAGGGTAAGCTGAGGTAATCAGCCATACCAGTGAGGGCAGAACACCAACCCAGAGGTAGGAGGGAAGTGCCAACTTAAGGGGAGGTAAGCTGTGTGATCTATAAATAAAAATACCAGAAGCTTCTCTTACTAAAATAATGTTACACAGACCAAGTGGGAATAGGGTTCATAACTCTAAAATGGGAAGAAGACTACAGAGACGGGCCCTGACCCACATTACTCCTCAACACAGTCAGAGATACAATATTCCATTTGCATACCCAGCAGAAAAGAATGATTGTAACCCTTTGAATCATTAAAGAAAGTGATACATATGCACCGGTTGGGCACATGAGTTCAGGACATAGTTTATTTTGTCAGAAACACTGATAAATAAGGAGTGCCCTGTCATGGAATCATCAACCCCAGGCATGCCAGATTATGCTCCACTTCTTCCTCCTTTCCCAGCAATCTCTACTTTTTTTTTGTCTTTGAAGTCATCTTAGGAACAATTATATCATCCCATGTTGCTGTAGTGTGACTAACGCTTACATGTGACCGTGATGCACAGACAGAATATTCCTGGTGGCAAATCCACGGGTGGCATTTTTGTGACTCAGAGCAGATTCTGAGACACATATTTGGGTGAGGTAAAGCCATATTTAGTCATCCTAGAATTATGGAATGATGTCTCTAAACAAAACAAATTATTTAGGAAGTAAAAGAAGTAAATTTATTTGGAAGTAAAATTATTATTCCTAAAATTATTTAGGAAGTAAAACAGTTTTGAAGGAATAACTCAGAGGAATTCCCTTGTTAATGAAAGGTAGGACCTTTGCGGCAGTTTCTGGCCCACAATGCGACACTTGAGGTGACAGCAGACTCAGGCTCTGGAAAATAACCTTTGATGTAGGTTGTGCATTTGATGGGAACCAGTTAGTGAGGCAGAGCCTCTCCAGGGAAAAGGCAGTTGTTGTTTTGCCCCTGAGCCATTTCCCAACCACAGCTTTAAGAGATTGTCCAGGAAATGACCTAATTATAGCAGGAGATGGAAGCCCTGGCTACTCTCCCAGCCAGATCCTAACAGAGTTTACCACCTTGGGCCAGTTAGAGCTACCGGCCTTCACCATTCTAAGTGTTCTTTTCTGAATGATTCTAAGCTTCCAAGCACATTTAAATGAATTAGGTCTAGATTGTGATAGTAATTGTAACAGCCACCACCAGTGGAAAACCCACCTGTGCTGGGCACTTGACACATACTATTTCTATTACTTACTGCCAGGCTGAAATTTTCATCCCTTGTTCCCCACCAAAGGGCAGAGGACATCTATTGCCATGCCCCTCTCCACATCCCTTCACTAATGGTGAGCCTGGGAGGACAAACAGTTCTATCTGGAGTCTTTCTAAAATCCACCTGCCTACAGAGACAGCAGGTCCTGGTCTGCTCTTCTCCATATCATGAGCTCACCGGGACAGCCTCTGTCCAGCAGCTGAGGATGCCAAGGATACCACTTGCTCCCAGGGGATGGAGGTTAAATCTTTCATATCCAGGAGTGAAATCCAGCATAGGAAGCCCACCTGGGGGCAGGACAACCATTATGTTCATGCCAAGGCCACTTTCTCCCCACACTGCCTGCATCCAGTGAGTGCCAAGCAGGGAGAAGGGACTCATAGAGGCCCCTTTCTGACCAAGGCAGGCTCCTTGAAGGACCAAGTCCATGCTCTGCACCTCCCCCCATTTCCCAGGCTGCACTGCGTATCTACGCTCTCTCCAGCGTATCTTCCTTCCCTCCTCCTCTCAGTACACCTACTCCTGCTCCCTCCGCAGCTCCTCCCCCCCTTATCCTCCACAGGCTTCTCCCGCTGCACATCTCTTCTACCTTGGTGTCTTCTCTCCCAGGGACCTGAACTGACACCGTCAGTATTGTCATCCTTACCATGGCACAGTGGGTGAAGTGGGGCTCCGAGATGTAGAAGGCATATACATTCCCCTTTTAAATGCTTATGAATGCTCTTAGGCTAGAGGCTCACTTAAAAAAAATACCTAATCTGCATTCTAAAAGAAAAATTTAAATATATTATAAGTGGTACTACTTTTGAAAGTAAAAGAAGACAGAGTAAGTTCTTCATAAAACTGAGCCCTGTTGGGTCTGTCCATTCAATGCTTAAATTCAAAGTTACATTGGTTTCTAGGAAATGGAAGAGAATACTATGACAGTTAATGTATAATACTTAATACATTCTTATTAAGGACAGGCAGCATTGCCAGCACCCACTGCTGAAGTTTGATTCTGGACTCTGAATGTGTTCATGAGAAAAATTAATGGTCCCAATAAGACAATAGCTATGGCAACACTTCTCTCCTAGAGATCTCAATCTTCACCCTTATGTGATTTCAAAACACTGAGCATGTAAGTACTACCCACAGCCTTATACTTTGCAGGAGTGGAAAATACATCACACTGAGAAAATGACTTTTTAAATTAGTTTTTTACCTTAGCAAATTAATCCTGAATCTGATGCTTCACACTCATGTTCAAAGGAGAGTCAACATATTAGGAAAGGATAAAGAATTGCCCTGTGCTTGTTGAACCCTTAGAAGCATTTGACCATAACTGCATCCACATTATTTAAAAATTAAACAAGTTTCTTTTCATGGCGTACTTTTTTAAAAAAAGGAGGTGCTGGGTTTACTTTCACTAGAGTCTTTCAAACATTCTGGTTTCTTTGCTTTGCTCTTCTTTCGGGGGTAGTGACAGGCCTTTGGCTCTAACCCCTCTGGAAACACAAAGACTTAATACATTCTTATTCAAATTCTGACTAAATCTAACAACATCAATCAATGAGTCTAATTAATTAATTAATCTAAATTCTACCTTCAAGCATTCCCATGTAGCAATCTATTCTCCATGTAGCAACCAGAAGTAACCTTTAAACATAAACCAGTTCATGTTGCTAGCTTGTTTACAAACTTGCTCTTAGAATAAGATCTGCATCATATTCCAGGCCCTGAGCAACATGTCATTTGGGCTCCACCTACCACTCCAGCCACATTTTCCACTTGCTGTTTATCTTCAGATTTATTAGTTCCGTTTGTGTTCCTCAATTACTACTACGCTGGTTCCTGCCTCAGGACCTTTGCACCTGCTGTTCTTCATCCCCTTAACATACATATTCATATGTCTACCTCTTTCCTGCCTTCTAATCTCAAAACAAATTCAGCTCTCAAGAAAGGCTTTCCCTGACCACCTAATTTGAAGGGTCCCTGCAAAGAAAATCACTCTAAAAAATATCACATGGTGTATCTGCAATTATCTTGTCCCTTTGTTTAATTCTTTACTGTAGGTTTCCCTCCTCCACCTCAGCCTCTGACACTATAACTTCCATGAGAACATGGCATTTGTCTTTCCTAATCTCTCTAGGGTCCCTGGTACCTAAGCGTGCCTTGAGAATTTAATTTCGAATTCTGCTTTATTTCCCCTTCATGTAGGCCTTTCTATAAGGCCAAGATATAATGGGGCCTGTGCCTAATTTTCACTCTCTTAGCAGCTGTCACCTTATGCTGGGATTCTAAAATTATACTACAGAGCTATGGTGACTTGTTTTTCTTCTCCCATTTATTAAAAAAAGAACAGAACAAAAACTGCAGTTGATAGATGTGCTATTACGAACTGGCACTACACACTGCAAAGTTTTGGGCACTAGGTGAGGCTTTCTGTGGCTGCAAGTCAATCTCAGCTCAGGTCATTACCATGGCCAGAGTGAAAAATTTTGCCAATGACTACATTAGCAACTCCCCCAAACTTCTGTCACCAGGTGTGAGATGGATGTTGACCCTTCGGAGTGGGTTCAGCAAAACCAGAAATGAGATGCTTGGAACAGCTCACTGAGCACAGATGTAGGGCTCAAAGAATTCATAAAGTGAGCAATGCAGCACTGCATCCCCCTGGGAGGGACTCTGACACTTCCATGCCTCCAAGGTACATTGGTCTCCTCTGGGACCAAGAGTAAAGTTTCCAATGCTGGAATCCCACCCCAGAGCAGCATTTCCTGAAAGTGAGTTTTTGATAATTAAGTTCTTAATTCTTGATTTCTCACTTGAATGAGAATTCTCGGAAAATAGGTGAGATTTAGAAGGACACCTATTTGTCCACATTTTGAGATATTTAAGCACCCAAAGTACTAGTACTTCATTTTTGTAAAAGTTGTAGGGTACTCTTAGGTGATCCACGGGCGTGGATACATGCAATTGTGAGCAGTCACGTGTGACGCAGGTGTAGGACCATTTCATGACCACCCCTGGAAACACTCAAGTGAAGTCACTGATCCATACGGCCTCTGGGCCCCAGTGTCTAGCGGTTCATCGGGAACAGCTCTCCCTCTTGGCCTGGGGAAGCTGAAGGAACATTTCATCCCCCTGAGAGGATATCGTGTTATCTACATTGCCTCTGTTTCTGGAAGAGAGTGGAAACCTGGAGCTTTGCCGTGAGCATGGCTCTGTTCCCTGAGGAACCCCTCTGCGCTCCTGGCTTTCGTGGGGCTGAACTGCCACAGGGGGCTGCTGATCTTCTGCCCCTGCTGTTCAGGTTGGGGCCCATCTCAACAGTGTGTGGTCTTGGAAGTGGAAGCACATGGGGGAACATTCACTTTGCTAGGATTAAGAAACTGACTTAAGGACTTAAAAGGAGTCTTAGACATTTAAGCCAGTGTGTTTCTACCACCTCCCTTGGAGACAGAGCCTCATCTTAAAGATGACTTTGTCTGACACCGTCTGGGATGGTCCTGCTTCTACTTACGATTCTAGTGTGGAGACAGGAGCACAAAAGTTAAGAACATGAGCTTTGGGGTCAGACACACCTGGATTCTGGCTCTGTTATTTAAGCAAGGAACTAAGCCCTCTTAAGCCTCAGATAAAAACAGTCCTTGTCTCCTAGAGTTCCTACATGTCTTAAATGAGTTCATGTATCTTGAGTGATTGGCACAGGGTACATGCTCAAGTACGCCTGGCTCAGCAGTGTGCTGGGGCTGACTTGAACTGGCTTATACCGGGTGATTATACCTCTCTTTCCTCAGATTCATGGACCTCATATTTGGTAGCTTGAGCAATACAATGGTAGGTACATTTACACCAAAGAAATCCACAAACTCCTACAACTGGGGCCCTCCTCCTCACTCAGAAGTCAGTTTCCAGTACGTCACTGGTTTTTGAAAGTCAAATTATCACTCCCTATCACTCACTAGCATTTGTTGGCTGGTTAATTCACTCAAGGAGCCCTTCACCAGTGTCAACTGTATTCTTTAAAATCCCTCCAAAATTTTCCTTGTATGAGAAGAGGTGACACAGGGCAGAGGGAGGCAGCAGTTAATGGTCTTTGGGAGGCTGGTTCCCACCCACCTTAGAGACCAACATGACCGAAGATGAGATCTGAACTGACGCCAGCCTGCTCACTCGTGTCTGGCAAGGCCAGCTGGCACACTATGGAAACATTCTGTACAGAAATCACCCAGGATCTCAGCATTTGGATATTAGGAAATGGACAGCGGCTTCCCAAACCCATTCTGCCTGAGTCACTTAGCATCCTAAGGCCACTGAGTATGACTTGAACAGCTGTATCCAGCTGCCAGAGACAAACCCCCAGGAAAAGCAGTGGGACTAAAATCATGGGAATAACATAATGATCCAATTAAGGCCCCCAAACCTCAAATGCTGACTCCAACCTTGTGGGCTCTGCATTAGCATTAATAATGATTTCCTAAAACCACTCAGTGGTTTAGATAGCTAGTGCATCTCATTAAGAAGTCAACTCCCTTTGCCCAGAATGTATACTTATGACACTTAGGCAAATGATCCTTAGCAAGCTAAGGTCTTTAAACTGGCTGGCTGAAAGGGCAGTACTCCCCCTGGCTGAAGGATATTTCAAGGAGGAGTCATGTGAGCAGGGTAAGTGACAATAACAAACATTAACATTAAATTCATGGAATTCAGTCCAAGTCGGGTGACCACTTAAAGTCTTTTTCCAATATATGATCCTTTTAAATAGAAAGACATTCTATGTAAGTATAGGAATTGACAGTTTAATCAAAATTTTACCTCAGGCTTTATGTTGTACAAAAGACAAGCAGAGTCGTTGTCTTAGGGTGGATTTTCTCAAAGGAAGACATGGAGACAAGGGTTTGAGTGAAGTTCTTAATTGGAAAGATTAGCCCAGGAAACACCAGAGGGGAGTAGGGAAGTGAGACAGGGAAGGGAAGGCAGCCCGTACAGGGTGTGTTAATGAGCGAGTTCCACCGTGGACAATCAGGGCTCAAAGACACTGGAGACCTCTGCGATGAGGGCACAGAATCTTGCCATCCAATACCACATATTGCCAATGAGTACTGTGAAAATGTGGCTAGTCTGAATGGGAATGGGAATGTAAAATACAAATTTTGAAAACTCAGTATGAGAAAAGAATGTAAAATAGCAGACTAATACAATTTTTATATGGGTTATATGTTGAAATGATACTATCTTGGACATACTGTGTTACATAAAATGTTATTAAATTAATTTCACTTGTTTCTTTTTACTTTTTTTAGTCGGACAACTGGTAAATCTGAAATTATACATGAGGCTCACATTATATTTCTACTGGACGGTGTTGGAACAGAATATGTGTGTGCAGGGCAGTTGGTCAGCTAGCCCTTGTCCATCGTGGGATGAGGGCTGCTCCAGAGAAATGAGCTCCCTGGTACAGAGCTCCCTTTCATCACCAGAGACGGGCAGTCCCCTGGGAGGCACAGGAATGGTCCTTAGAAAGCTGCTGGTATTGCAAACCAAGAGTGAGCATCATGTGGAGGCAGGTGGGGGCCCCATAGCAGTTATTATGGCCCCCCACCCCTTCCTTCATTCTACTCCTGACTTTCAGATCTTCCCGAGATTTTTCATGCCCTCTGAATCCATTTTCCTGGGGAAGGCCACAAGACTTCAGATGTGGCTGGACTGATAAGAATAGACTAAAGATATGGTCACTGTTCCAGTGAACAGTGATGAAGGAAAGGAACTGCTGTTATTTCTCCATAAAGACAGAAGGAGGTTGGGTGTGGGGGTTGGGGGCTGGGGGTGGGGGAGAGTAAGGTTTAACTTAACAAGGAGAAGGACAATTTTAACCAAACCTTGCCCAATGAGATCACTTGCTTCAGAATTTAAAGAGCTCCCTGTCAGTGGAGCTGCTCAGACTGAGGCTGGCAGTGATTCAGGGAGGGAGTTCTGGCATCGAATAGGAGGCCACACTACACCACCTTAAGACTCTGGCCCCATTTCACACCTAGAGCAGTGTAGTTGCTGAAGTGGGGAACTCTCATACCATGGAATTAAGTCCTATACCCTTCTAATATCTGTTAGAATGAGAGAGAAAAAAACCAATAGTCTATTGAATGTTTACTAAAGTCCAAGACATATTTCAGATATGAGATCTCATATTAATCCCAACAAGACTGCATGGTGAGAGTTAATGCCCCCGGAGGTGTAAACCAAGGCTTATAGAGAAAACTCTTACCCAAAGTTAGTAAGAGAAGCTAGGACTGAATCCAGGCCACTGCTTCATGCACTCAGTACCAACCATATATTGAGTGGCCACCTCAGGCCAGAGCCAATGGTTTTAACCTCTAGATTTCCCTCATCAAATACTGCTCTTTACTGACAAGTAGGCAAGCATCTTAGTTTCTGACCATAAAAGCAATATATTTTATGTACAGAATGTATTTTCCAAAGATGGCCACAGAAATTTTTCAGGTCCTACCCACTCTGCAGAACCTTGCTGCTCCCCATCAGAAGACTGAGTCTACTTTCTCTCCCCTGAGCCTGGGTGGGCTTGAGAATGACTGTTCTAAAGAAAAGAGTTTGGCCGAAGTAACTCTATGGGACTCCTGAGGCTGTCTTAAAGAAGGGTACAGATCCCTCTGGCCCACTCATTCTTCCAGAGAAACCAGTTTGGAACCTGGCTGCTGTGCTTTAAGGAAGCCCAGGCCACACAAAGAGGCCATGCATAGGTGTTTCAGAAAACTGTCGGTCATGTCTCAGCTGATAGCTGATATTAATCAACAACCAGATGTGTAAGTAAATGAAATTGCAGATGATTCTAGTCCTTCACTGTTGAATCTTCCTACTGAGGTCTCCAACCTCATAGAGCAGTATATCAAGTCACCCCTGCTGTGTTCTGTCTGAATCCTGACCCACAGGATATATGAGCATAATAAGTAACTGTTTTAGCCACTAAGTTTTGAGGGTGATATGCTACACAAGTCTGTTAATGATAACATCATGTTCCATTTTTACTTAAGCTGTCAGGAAGCTCAAAGTCAAGTTTAATGTTGTTTAATATTACTGTACAGTAAAAGTACAGTAATTGTACTAGCCAAAGGAGTTAGCACAGCTACTGCCTTATTTTATGACCATACATTTCTATTTCATTAACCTTATTTGTCTCCGAAATAAAGGTGAAGTATACATAAACATCAAAATGATCCTGGTCTATCTTTTACTAATAAAATCAGAAATTCAGTACCTGAATCTTCTTTCATGTCAACATCTTCTTCTTTATTACCATCTATTAAAAAATTAAGAAAAAACAAAGTGAAGCTCACATGAAAGCTAGAAACACCAAAATTCTCCAATTTGATTAATAAAAACACAAAGGAAAAGAGTAGGAAAAAGAGTTGAATTATTCATTTCTGCTGTCTTATATTACCATGCTAGATTAGGAAGGCAGTGTATACATTAAAGCACAACTTAATAACCAGGGTTTACATTTCCTTTTAAAAATTATTATATATGTATAATAAACTATATATACAATAATATGTTTTACTTATAAAAGTGATGCACGGACACTTCGGTCATCTCAAATAAAAAGGAAAGACTTTAAATGCCATGTTTTCAGCATTTATTAAAGGTATGCATATTTACCTTGAATAACTGAGAAATGTGGGCATCACAATTTGGTTGTAGACTGACAATATCCGCTCCTTACACCACAAACGTGCACATTTGCTGTATATGCAAATCCAAACCTTTAACCGTGTACTTTCAAGTGTCCCCACCACTTGCTCCAGTCCCATTTAGCTCCGCTCATCTCATTGCCCAGCATAATCCCCTTTAACTGGACAAGGACTTGTGCTTCCTCTGCACTTCCGATGACCTATTTGCTTTTTGGAAATTTTTGTGTTGTCATCTCTTCTCCTTGAATGTTCCTCACATCCAAGCAGTGCCAAATTCTGTCTTTTTTCCAGGTTTTCTCCTCTCTACTCACATATTTCAACCCAGATTCATCTATCAGTGTCATTTGCCTTCTTTATTTTGTGGTTTCCTAAGTGGTCTTTTCTTCTTTCTGACTCCAATTCCTTTAACACATTGCTGCCAAATCAGTCTTAAAATAGAGCTCTGATCTGCCTCAGGACCATTCAGTGACTCCTCTCAGCCTAATGAGAAAAGCTTAGATTTTGGAGTAACTCTCAAGACCAACAATACCTGGTTCTGACCACTTTTCTCAGTTTCATCTGCACTGTTCTATCGCCATGCAGACACTTGACTCTTCTCTATTTTCTTAGGTCTCCTTTACCTGCCTCTACCTGCCTCAGTCCTGGAAGCAATGTCTCTCTCCATCTCTGTTCTCTTCTCCTTCCAGGCCAACCTGAAGGACCACAGCATCTGCTCCACCGAGTCTGAGTGAATAGTGTTCTCGTTCATGTTCTTATTTTTAATGCCTTCTGAGTATCAACTTTAAGGACCTCTGGGCTTAGGTCTGTATCCTGGTTCCTCCACCCATTCATTTACCAGGCATGTGACCTTGGAGATGTTACCCAGCGTTCCTGAGTTTGGGTTCATCAGCTGTAAAATAGGATGATAATAATACTTCCTGCACAAAACTGTTGTAAGGATTAAATGACTGAAACATCAAGTACTAAATATTAGTTATTATTACCATCAAATCCTACAGTCTAGTTACTTGTTAACATATCTGTTTTCCATATGCCTATCCCTAGAATTAAAATAATTAATAAATCCTGCAAAGAGCATGTCTTATGTCTCTTTGCATTTCCTGGCATCTAATGCAATTGATTTTATACACTAGAATAAATTCAGAAGTTTCTACTGACTTGAATTTCGGAGTTCTTTTTTGTTGTTGTTATTTCTGTTTTAGTTTTCTCTAAGGTTTTATTAGTCAACCTGGAGAATTCTTGTGTTTGTATTTCCTACGTATCTCCTACATATTAGGCAGCATATTTATAAGATGGTTGCAAGCAACAGGGACTCAGTAAAGACTTATAACTTCCTCCTGGACATGCGCTTTACAATGTAGTCATTTATTGGCCAAATTTATTCAGCATGATATTCTTCTAAGTGTTAATTACTAATGGAGATTAAAGATATATTAGTCAGTGGAAATGGAAAATGTATTTACTTTGAGGTTTTAGAAAGGTAATTCTTGATGACTATAGCTAACTTTTAAAGAAGTCAATTTTCTTCCATTCAAATTGTTAGAAACATTAGTGATTTTCTGCATAATTTCTTTCTTTCATTCTTTCTATGCATACAGTTTTGAGAGGAAAAATATCTATTTCTTAGAAATATAATTTCTAACCAAATGATTATCAAAATGTTACAAATTGTTTCCTGAACTTAACATAATTAAACAGAATTTTGTTTTCCAGAACCATCTAAAATATTTCAAACCATCTCTATGATAACAGATTATCTGAAATCTTAGAGTGGGATGAAAAAGAGTCTCCTCAGTTTCTGGAGAAAGACAAAGAATCAACAGTCTCTTTGCTTGTTACCATGTGTCCATCTGTCCTTCTGGCAAACGCTCATTGGTAGTCCATTGTGTACAAGGTTTTGTGTTTGGGGGAATAGAAAACGCCAAGGTGAATCAAGCACTTAAGCAGTTGTCCAGAAACTTTTCATTAGTAAGGAAACTAAGACATATGCATAAATTTGAACTACGGTAGAGAACAGGCAGAGCCATTACAAAAGGTGTCAGAGGAGGGGTAGAAGCTTCCACTTGGATCCTGGGAAGGATTTTTGGAAAATGGACATTAGAGTTGATATTTGAACTTTATGGACTGAACTGATAGCATCATTCCCAGAATGTCCCGCAGGTATTAAAGGATCAGACTTGGTGGTATTGTTCATTCATTTGTTCATTCACTCACTCGTTTATTCATACAGTAGTTAAGAGTATATTTAGGACCTGGATCCAGACTGCTTGGGCACACTTCCAGGCAGAACCATAAAGCTGTGCAATCTCGGGCAAATTATGTAAATGTATACATCAGCTTCCTCATCTGGAAAATAGGGATCATAAAAGTACCAACCTTCCAGAGTTAGTAATACATATACAGTACATACACAGAATAAGCATTCAATAAATACTGGCTATTACTGTTATGATATCATTACTATTACTACTTTTACTGCTTAACCATTTTTTGACCAGCACCGTCTGCTGGAACTATGCAAGGGCCCTGAAGATACAAGTAGATATTCCCTCCCCTCAAAGAGCTCACAAAGAAGTGGGTAGTTTCAAAAATAAAACAGCAATCAGAAGTGGAAGTAACGGATTCTCTGATGCAGGTAAGCAGAGGTTCTATTGGAAAACAGACAAGAGAAAGCTAAATCAGAGAGAAGGCCTAGGAAGGTTCTGAGAAGAGATGAGGTGAGGCATCAGCTGAGTCCTAAAGGGTGAGCTGGGCTTAACTGGGGGAAAATCAAGGCTGCAGTACATTCCCAGCTGATGTGGGTGCCCTGCCTACACCTCTGGTTCCTCCACACTTCTGTGTTTGCCGGCCTGACTACCACCCACCAGCCCCTAGGTCTCTTTGCCTGAGGGCCTCTCTGAGTTGCTAGAGCCCACCCACTCCAGAAATGTTAGGGAAAAACACCCCCCACAGAGGGCAGCCTTTCACAAGTGACTGACAGGATTTGCACATAAATTCTTCAGCTCCTTTCCTTTTCAGGCTAATTCAGAACACCCCACCCCAACCTTGGGACAGAGCCCCAGTGGTCCAGTGGTAATGAGTTTATAACTTAACCTGCTTCCCCACTGCCCTGCTGGTGTTTCCTGGGATCACCTCTCAAATAAATGACTTCCTCTTGCATTTCTGTTTCAGACTCTGCTTTCCAGAGGACCCAAACCAAGACAGGGGTAATCACACTTGAGCAGAGGGAAGAGCAGCTGTGAAAACACATGGGTGTGAATAGCCAAGATGCTTTTAAGGAAATAAAACTTGCTCTGAATGGCTGAAAGGAGGTGTTATAGGAGGAACTACGGGTAACATGATCTGCTCTGTTTATAGGTAATGAAGGGAAGGGGCTTCCATGCTGGATATGATGGTTCATTTTATGTATCAATGTGACAGGATCATAGAGTGCCCAGACATTTGTCAAACATTTTGGGTGTGTGTGTGTGAGGATGTTCCTAATGAAATTAACATTTGAATCGGCAGACTGAGTAAAGCAGACAGCTCTTCCTAATGTGGGGAGGCTTTGTCCACTAAGTGTAAGGCTGACTTTCACACATTGGATTTTTCCTACCTTTGGATTCAGACCAAAACATTATCTCTTTCTGGGTCTTAAGCCTGCAGGCATTTTGAACTGAAACTAGCCATTGGTTCTCTTTGTTCTTAGGTCTTCAGACTCCTACTGAAACTATGCTATCAGCTTCTTGCGGCTCAGCTTTCTGACCGCAGATCTTGGCATCTGTCACCCTCCATAAGTGTGTGAGCCAATTATTTCATAAATCTATCTATATCTATATCTATATCTATATCTATATATCTATATCTATATCTATATCTATATCTATATCTATATCTATATCTATATCTATATCTATATCTATATATCTATATCTATATCTATATCTATATCTATATCTATATCTATATCTATATCTATATCTATCTATATCTATCCTACTGGTTCTTTTTCTCTGGAGAATCAAGTTGAAGCATTAAACTTATCTTGAAAATTACTGGGTGACTAGATAAATGACATACCATCTTTGAAGAGATAACATTTTTTTCATGAGAGAAATTTACTAAAAAAGTACAAAATGCATGCCTTACTATTTTTGTATTTTTTATATTAAAATCGTGCATAGGGTACTTTTAGTCTGCAGTGATTAACATACTGTTATTAATAAAATCCACATTAGTTTGACATTATTCTATACAATATTCACTTAAACCATATTTATATAGCAAATTTCTAGCAAGAATTTTCTAACAAAACCAGAAACCAAAAAAGACAATATATAAAAGAAGAAGATGGCCTATGGAGATAGGGAGTCATGCCATTCAAAATCTGGAAGCAGTTAGGAGACTGATGGAGCGTGGGCACAGAGCTGCTGCCCTTTTTCACAGTTCTTCAAGCATTATACTTCTTTGTTAGAGGACAAAAATGAAATAAAAGGTTCTTAGCCAAAGTGATACAAATACCATTTCAAAACAGGGAACAACCTAGCCTTTAGTATTGTTCTGTGTGTTCAGAAATGCCTGTTCCAGAAAATCTCCTTTCCTTGCTGGACAGAGACCACCCAGTAGCTAAGGCTTCATTTCATCTAAGGGAGCTTCTTTGATATTAATTTCATCGTGGATCCTGTTTTTTCTCACTGCATCACTCTCTGTCAGACTGTTGAGTTCTGCATAAAACATACATATATGGCTAAAGTTTTTATTTCCATCAAAAATGAGTGTAAAAACCAGCTAGTTTTCCATGAATAACCAGTTTTCAGTAACAGCTTTATGCCCTTCAGAAACGCCTTCTTAAGGAAGTCTCTAACCTACATTGACATCTATACTACCTATTTCACCGTCTTTAGTGGAAGACAGAGTTAATATGAAAGACTATTGTCCTAATCAAATACCTGTCTTTGGAGAAGCACCTCATTTAGCAATAACAAATAATCTCACATGTCTTTGAAAAACAAAGTACACCATGGATCTTGCAATGACTTGAGATTTGCCTTACTCCTTTATCTAGAGTCCCCATAATTAATGCAGTCTTTTGAGGACATAAGAAGAATAAAAACAGATTACAAAACCCTATGGAACTTTAAAGCACGGTTTCTAGACAAGCAGCATCTTTATCACCTTGGAATTTGTTAGAAATGCAAATCCTCAGGTTCCACTAAAGCTCTGGAGAAGGAGCCAAGCCCTCTGTTTTAATGAGCCTTCCAGGTGATTCTGCAAGCTGAAGTTTGAGAACCACTGGTCTAAAGTACTGGTATCTGTGTGCTGGAGAAGAATCTTTCAAAACCAATGGAGGTCTTGCTTTTGGGAGATCTAAGCTGAGCTAACTTGTGATGTCTAAGCAACACTGATGCTGATGAGGGGCGCCCACACCACCTGGTTGTGTCAACTGAGGAGCGGTTATTCTCTACATAAGATACACCCTTTCTTCTGTGTTGGACATCACCCATCTACCATGCAGCTGGATGGCAGGGATATCACAGCCCATGGCCAGGACACTAGCTTCACATGGGCTGCATGGAAAAAGGAATGCGTTATGAAGGAGACAGTTACTCTCATGGGATACTAAGGCAGCTTCCCTATTCCCAAGGGAAAACACAGGATAGGTACCTGAACTAGCTCATTCAATCCCTTGTCAGAACTTCAGGGACATCCACACAAATTGCAGCTCTGTCAAGAAGAATAATTACAATGATCTTGTTGGGGCTTTTATTTCATGTACCCAGGTCCTCTCTCTTAAAGCTTAATTTCTTACTACAGGCTTCTTTGTATTCCTTATTTTTTTTTAAAAGAAATATTTCATAACCAAGAGCTTCTAGGAGCCATATGCATTCACAGTGAAAGGAAATATTATTAACAAAAATAAAGTGTTCCAAAATTTTCAAGATTTCCCTATAATATGGAAGATGTTGGTATCCTCATGGCTTCTCGACAAAGCACAAGTTCCGAGTGAAGAATAGCTGATAAAGGGAAGTCCTCATTGAGTAGGACTCCCACCATTAAATTGAAAACCTGGGCTCATTGAATCTAACAAATTGCTTAAATCACCCTCTGCAGGGCAACTGACAGGGGTAGGAGGAATTGAAAAAAAAAAGTCAACTTTTTATTTTTCTACTTGGCCATTGACCAGAAGAGCACGCAAATCTCATTAATTTATAAATCAATCAATCACTAGAAGGCAGTGCTTAGATAACCACATGGGTCTACTGCTTCTGGCTTGGCCAACTGGGCACATGATGGCACCAGTTACTGAGATTTGGATTCAGGAGGAGGAGGAGGAAAGATGGGGTTGGGGAGATTTTGAATTGAGTTTTAGGCATGTTGAGTTGGAGATGCCTGCCTGACGCACTCACAGCTGGAGATGGCCTGTGAACAGGGGAGTGTGGGGCTGGCAGGAAGAGAAGTAGAGGACAGAGTAGTCAACAGGATGTTGTCTGCCCAGTCAAGTAAGCTAAGGGCTGCAAAGGGTCATGTGAAACCATGTGATCACCTAGGCACTGGGTTCTGTAACCATACCAGACCCATCAAAGAGGTTCTGATAATCTCCACAGCGAGAGCGGAGGTAGAGATAATTGCATGATTGCTGCAGATTATGAAGTGAATGGCAAGTGAAGGAGACAGACAACTTTTCAAGGACATGTAGTTAAGAGTGGAAGTTAGGCCCATACCTAAAGAGGAAGCATAGATTGGAGGATTTCATTTACTCTGTTTATTTTTATCTTTACTCTTACCTCTGTATCATATTATTATTTGATTCTATATTGTTCCTCAAAGGCCTTTTTTTTTTCTTCCTGATTTGCCTCAGTGTTTTCAACTAAAGAACAGAAACCAGTCCACCCAGAACGTTCGAAGGGTGTTTCAAGTGCACTTTGCAAGGGATCACTGTAGGGATGCCTACAGCATGCTCCTTTCTCCACACCGCACTGGGCTTACCTTTAACAGAACTGCCTAATGAGATCAAACTCTACTTAGTCAAGGTTCATGTCCTCAGGTCTTTATTTGTTCTGCTGCTTATAAGCATTTGCTACACACATTGCACATGCACCCCTTTTGAAGGGACAGATTGCTTTCTGTCTATGCCTGCTGCTTGTTCCTGCTTTGGGGTTGCTTGGTTACAGCAACACTTCACTGGATTTTCATTGAAGGCAAAATGTGTTTGGAGCTTTTGAGGCCCATCAAGTGGAAATGGTTAGCACCCATTTCCTAAGAAGGCAGTCAACTCATTTATGTCAGAGAAAACATCTTGTATAATTCTAAACACCCATGTGCTCTGCACTTTAAAAGTATACAAATGTGCACAAATGTGCCAAGTCCCCGTAAATATTAAGAATTAAAGAAAATTCTGAATTCTTTCACTCTGTAGCTTTTTCTATACAGTGAATATGCCATGTGGGGGAAAAAAAGTGAACCAGGCAGATGGGGTAAGCAGTTTTTCTTGCTTCTTTTGCTTATTTAAGGATAACTTGTGAGTTAACTGGTGCTGCCACAGTGAATTTCCACACATTTCGTGGCTTCAAACAACACAAGTTCATTAATTTACAGTTTTGTGGGCATGAAGTCTGAGGTGCGTCTAACTGGGCTAAAATCGAGATGTTAGCAATGCTGCATTCTTCTCTGAAGGTTCTAGGGGAAGATCTGTTTCCTGGCGTATGTAGCTAGTAGGAGCCGCCACATTCCTTAGCTCGTGGCCCCCTTTCTCCCTCTCTGCAGCTAGCAGTGCTGCATGTCTGCAAACGCCCTCTGTCGTCATTTCCCCCACTCTCTTCTTCTGTCTCCCTCTTCCGATTTTTAAGGGTCCTATGATTACATTGGCCCCACCCAAATAATCCAGGGCAATGTCCCTATCTTTAGGTCATCTCTTAGCAACCTTAATTCTATCTGCAATCATTTCCTCTTTGTAATGTAACCTAACATATTCAAGTTTCTGCGGTTTAGGGCATCTTTGAGCAGAGGGCATTTTTCCTCTTATCATACCTTGTAAATCAGGAGGCAGATTGTGTTACATAAAAAAAAGTGTTTGAAGTGTAGAACTAATAACAATTATATTTAGAAATAAAGTGATTTCTTATTGTGTATGTATAAATGTATGGGCTTAAAATAAAGGTCATTTTTTTATTTTTTAGTCTTCAACTTCATTCTCTTATAAAAAGAGGTTCTTTTTTTAAAACCTTCATTCTTTTCTTCTTCCATCTCTCTTTCCTTCCTCCATTCTTTTCTCCCCTTATTATTTACATTTTTCTTTCATCTTTTGTCTTTCAACCTTTCCTCATTATTTTGTTTATTGAAGAATAATATCACAAAGACAAGTGACAAAATGGGAAACTATTTGCAGTATATATTTGAAAGGATTAATAACCTTATATACAAAGTGTTCTTACAAATTAATTAGTAAAAAAGTGAAATAGTAAAAATGTGCAAAGGCTATGATTAGCAATTTCACATAAGAAATTTGGAGATACAATACATAACTGATAGAAAGGATAATCCATACTAGTAATAGAGGGAAGACACATTATTATCCATTAATTACTTACTTCAAGTATAAAAGTGATAACATCTGAGAATGAGAATGTGCTACATGAGAAAGAATAGGGGGAAAAGTAAACTCTCATATAGTGCTCAGGGGAATGTAAACTTAGTGCAATGAACTGAATGTTTGTGTCCCTGTCCTCTAATTAATATGTTAAAGCCCTAAACCCCAATGTAATGGTGTTAGGAGGTAGAGCCTTTGGGTGGTAATTAGACCAGAAGGGGAAAAGTAAACTCTCCTATAGTGCTCACAGGAATGCGAAGGGTGGAATCCTCATGAATGGGGTTAGTGCTCTTAAAAAAGAGACCCTGGAGAGCTCTCTTTTTCCGTCAAGTGAGGATACAAGGAGAAAACAGCCATCCACCGCTCAGAAGTGGACCTTCACCAGGACCCAACCATACTGGCTCCCTGATCTCAGACTGTCAGCCTCCAGAACTGTAAGAAACAAATTTTTGTTGTTTATAAGCCATCCAGTGTATGGTATTCTGTTACGACATCCCAAACAGACTCAGACACTCAGGTTGCTTAATGCAAGGTGTGGATGTTCACGTTTTTGATTCCAGGAATGGTGACCCCTTCAGTTGTTCAGAACATGATAGTTACCCATAGTGCTACAACACAGTGGGTGATTTGACAATTACTACAAAAATTGTCTTAGTTTTCTATGTACTTTGAAAAAATAAATCCACTTCTAGAAAAGTATTCTGAATAAAGTTGTGGATACATGCCAATATTTATCTATAAAGATTTTTTTAAGTGTTATTTATAACCAAATAGAGAATAACTTGCAATAAAAATTCCACAGTTCAGCAATATGTCTTTAGGTAAACATTGAGTCCATTAAAATTATGTTATGGAAGAATATATAATGACATGTAAAAAATGTTCATAATTTGTGGTATGTGACAACCAGCAAGTTGTTCATATTTTTCATTTTTAAAGACTTAAAATAGTAAACAATACAATCTAATTCTTCTCTGAATTGTGGGACAAGAGATAATTCATATTTTCTTCTTTCTGATTATGTGTTTTTCACTACAAATCTGTACTACTTTTGTCATAAGAAGTTATATGTGTATATATATATATATATTTTAAAAGATGCTCACAATAATTGAAATACCTCCTTTTAAAATTGTAATAACTAAACATGAGTATTTTAAAATCTATGTTGCTTGGTCTAGACATCTCTCCAAATATTCATTTACATTGTTATTTAGTCTATTTGGAATTGGCCCATTACTGTATGCACATGATGAGACTAAAGCACAGAAAGGTTAAGCAACATGTACAAAGTCACACACAGTGAGGTGGCTGTCACAGGAATAGAAATTATTTCTCATGATGACCAATCCAATGTTTTTCCCCTGCACATACAGGCTTTTGACTCTGTTGAGTTCTTCGCTAGCTGTTGGTTACCTTTTTCAGATCTTCACTACCCCATCACCCATACTGCCTTGAAGCTTTGTCTTCTGATCATTGTGTTGACATGACAAGAGGAAAGCAAACCATAGCAGGTGATGACACCCTTGTGTTACTTGGCACCAATGATAAGATCATTATTGTTCTTAGAAAACTGGGAAGCAGGTAAGGACATGTGTATATGCTATATAGCTGGAGGCACACTAGCTTTTCAGAAGCTCTAGTATTATTACTGCAAATAGATAATATATGGCTTCGTTTTAGCAGATAAAAGCTAGTTTCAAACAATTTTCCATATTTCAGGATTGCTATGGGAAGAAGAATTGCATAGAGGAGGACTTTGAGGTCAGCAATACCCAAGTGTGTAACTGTGGGGATTTACTGAGCTTCCTCCAGCGTCTGTTCACTACCAAGCCAATAAAAGTGGATGGTGTACCTATGCCATATTATTGGAAGATCAGTCTCTAGGTCAGTACTGAACTAATCCTTCTTAAATATAGGAACCATCATGTTAAACACTCACTCAAAGACTTACTCTTAGCCCAAACTGCTTATTACATGGTGATGATGTCAACATTTCTGAGTCAGGGATTCACAAATTGGATATAAGCATATTTATTACATAAACTCTTTCATTTGAACTGTCCTTCTTCCTCTCTGTCACTTACATAGCACTTAGCATCAGTTCTCCGCTCCTGCTCACCCTTTAAAGATTACTGGAAGTGCCACATTCTTCATAAAACTTATCCCAGCTACCCTGGTCCTCATACATATGTGCCTCTGGATTCCTGGGTACCATGGCCCTACAACACTATACTGCTTTATTTACTAATGTTGTCTCCCCACTGTTTTGCATTATATTCACCTCTCAAGAATGTTATAAGAACTGTATCTTGAATGCAGCCTTGGGCACATAATAGAAATATAATATATTATTGATTGATTGATTGAAAGAAAGATAACGTATGACACTAGATAAGAGAACTTATAAAGTCAGTGAGAAGTGAGAGATGAAGAAGAAATAACATGAATACTATGTCTTGTTAGCTTTTAAAGAGTAGATCCATGTAAAATTAAAAAAATAAATATCATGCCCATTTGTCAGAAGACAATTTAAAAAAAAATTTGGAGAAATATACTTTCCTCAATATGGAAGCTGAAAAAGATATTTAAAAAAATGCTATACCTCCATCTAGCTATGGTTTCTGGGAAAAATTTTGACTTTTTACAGAGACTTTGGGTTAAATAGTGCTTCAGCTTAAGCTCATGGTAGTTTTTTAAAATTTATTTTAACAAATACCTACAAAATATTAAGAAATTTTCCAGATCATGGAAATGCAATGGAATGTTAGAAATGGGTTCTGTTCCCCACAAACTTACCTTTTCATTGGTAAGACAAGATAAAGAGGTCAAAAAAGAAATAAAAAAATAAAAATCCCACTGGAGCTGCCTTGCAAGAGTGTGCATAATTTAGACAGACAGAAATAAATGACAGAAAAACATGGTCAGGAAAATAAATGAAAGATGTTTTTATATCAGTAACATCCAATTCATGTTTAGAAAACTCTGAGGAGGTCAAATAATTGGACCCAGATTGAGGAGATTCTTGATTTGTTTGTTTGGAAAATAATGACATGTTAAAAGTTGTGACAAGAACTATCAAAATCTAAATTTAATATTTTCTTTATAGTGATTTGTGTCTAAGAAGGTAAAAAGCATGAGACCTAATATGTCTACATACTCAAATAAAATAATTTAATGGCATTTCTGTCATTTAAATAAAACTAAGGCAATTTAGCCAGCCATTGAGATATGTTTAAATACTTCACAGGTTGCCAAGGTATAATTTTTAAACTTAACTTAGCTTTGACTTTTCATTCAAGTATTATTATGTACAACAAAAAAATCTGTATTTAGGGCCAAAAACATCTCTAGTAGGTTTATAATTCCTATAATATTAATTTTATCTTCTGGTACTTTAATTCTTATTAGCTATGTTTTTTTCTAATGTGTATACCATTTCCCATGCTTTTATTTAAAGAACTGAAACTTCCTGTAACTTTATAATGTTTATCCATTTATGTTGCATTTGAGAAACACCCCCAAAACATTAGTGGTTCACTTGGCTCATTGTTTTGTTATGCCTATCAAAAACAGGAAAATTTCAGTCTTTTTTTTTAAAGATTTTTTTCAAATATCTTTTTAGGTTCATTCATACACATGAATAGAATTTCTGTCTAAAGCAAATCTTCCTTTTAGAACAAGAGGTAGGTTTGGGATGAGCATATCTGCATCCTGGATTCTATCTTACCATTTTCTCAGCTAGCTACTTTTTTAAAAAAGTGGTTTACTATTAAAAAAAAAAGAAATATATATATATATTACATTTAACTAACTATTGATAAGTTGACACAAGTATTGTGTATGTGCTATATAAATTTCCTAGCTGGAAAAAATTAACAAATTTCATTGCCATAGGGTTAAAAATAAAATGTTATAATATAAAGAGAAAATGGATAAATTGTTAGTCATAGGTGTTTTCATTGTGAATAAATCAGTTGAGCTTGGATACTGGCTGGGGGTTGAGGATTTCTTAAATCCAAACATATATGTGAACTTACAAGGTAATTTTATCAACCAATGGTCACTAAACCAATGGTCAATGATAAAAGTGAAAACTTTTAGCCAGAGCAGTAAGCTTTGCTTGAGGGATATAGAGGTAACAGTCAACTCTTCTTCCTTGCTCTGTATATTAGCCTGTACCTCCACACTTATTCATGAGGTGTGTGAAACCTATATAACACTTAATTATATTTTCTGAGACTGATACACTGGAGTGATGCACAGCACTGAATAAATGGTTTGGGGCTGGGAGAACCAGAGATTTGGGGAAAGAGGTTAACATGGTTAACAGACAGGTATCTGTAGTCAGAATAACTGGAGAGAGAGCAGACCAAGAAGTCTAGACAAGGAGGGGATCATGAATCTAGGAAGCCAGATGTCAGGCTGAGGACACAGGTTCCAAATACAACTAGCCAGAGAAGTTTGGATAAGATGTCAGCAGGCAGACCTCAGTCCAAAGGCGAAGTCTACCTCAGTGGCCTGAAGGGTAAGAGAGGCTTCTCCTCCTCTGCACTACTGCCGTCCGTGGCCAGGTAACTCTGGTGGGGGGGCATCCTGTGCATTATGGGATGTTTAGCAGCACCCCTGGCCTCCACTCACTAGATGCCAGTAGCCCTTCCCTTTCCCTGCTTGTGAAAAACAAAACTCTCAAAATGTCTTCTGAAGGGCACAATCACCCCTAGTTGAGAATCTCTGCAGGAAACAATACAGGCTTTCCCTAAAGTGGGGGAAGGAGGGGTTTGATCATGATATCTCTCAAGTTTCTAACATCAGGCTTCTTTGATATAGTTCTAAACTATAAATGTGGCATTGCTATTGGGAGGAAAATTAATATCCTTAAATTCTCTACTAGGATTTAGCTCTAATACAAAATTTGGCTTCCATATTCCAAATCAGTGAAAGCTACACGCCATAAATCCTACACACTGAAAAATACAAACCTTTTCATGTACAGAACAAAGAGATTTCTGAGTTGAATCATACAAATATGATTTGCTCTAGGCCATGTAATGGTACACTGTAACTATAAATTATTTGCAACTGAAGTGTATGGTAATTCCATAAACCTGCCACACTGGACTTCCAAAGAATACATCTGGAAGAAAAAAGTCATATGGGTTTCACTTACAGCAAGATACAAAACTGTTGGAAAAAAATTGCTGCTTTTCATTTTTTCCTTTGAGGTTCCTACTGCAGTTCCATGATGGGTCCTGTTAGGGCAGGGTTGTGTCCTCCAAAATATATATATTGATGTTTTAACTCCGAGGACCTAAGAATGTGACTGCATTTGGAGATAGTTCTTTAAATAGGTAATTAAGTTACATGAGGTCATTAGTGTCAGCCCTAATCCAGTGTGACTGATGCTATTGGACACAGAGGGAAGACCTCATGGACAGGTCTCACCACAGGGAGAAGGTGGCATGTGCAAGCCAAGGAGACAGACCTCAGGAGAAACCACCCCAGCTGACACCTCGATCCTGGACTTCCAGCTTTCAGGGTTGTGAGAAAATAAATTTCAGTTGTTGGCCCAGCCAATCTGTGGTGCTCTGTTTCAGCCCTAGCAAACTCACATAGCACTTTTCTATCTCCCCCTGTGGTCCTGCTGAAGGGCCTTCTGGCTTCCTGGTGAACACTTCACTGCTCACCTGCAAGGAAAAGCACCACACTGATTGGGTGATTTGGATAGAATCTGACTTTGAGATCCATAGTAAAGTGCCAATTTGACTCCTATGAGAAGAGGTTCCATGAGGACATTTATAGACACTAAAACAATGGAAGCTTGGAAAAATGATGGGCAGCAAATAATATTAGGAATGAGACTTTCTCAAGCTCTAAATGCATCCTAGGGTTGAACCTACCCCTCTCTGAAGATGCTCTGAGGAAACTAGCCTAATACTATTTGTGCAATGACAAATACCATTCTCAATTTTAAAATATAAAATATTTAAATTTAAAATATAGCTCTGTTGTTTCCAAGCTATATGTCTCCTTTTTCTCAAGTATGCATCATTTCCCATATCTAAAAAGTAGGGTTAATATATAATGCTTACTTTCTTAGAGTTATCATGAAGATTAACTGGTTAGACCCATGTATCTGGTGACAGAAAGCAATCCATAAATGTTAGTTATAATTCTTATGCTTAATATTTGGGAGCAGTTGTGTATGTATTGTATCTTTCAGATCTTTCCTGGTTTAACCTGTATTGTTTTATCACACATTTTGTTTCAGATTTCTGATTATGAAATTTAAAGACATGGGATTAAATTACCCTAAAACACAGAGATTTATTTTAACACAAAATGACTTTTTTTTCTAAACTATTACCATTATTACAAAAAGAAGGGCTAAGAAGACTAGATAGAAATCCTCTGAAAAAGTAGAATATATGGCAAGTCAGAAAAATTATATTCCAATCAAAGATGGTATGGTTATGAATTAACCATGAATTCAAATTATGGACAGATAATGTATATCATCTGTATTAACAGTCACATGTTCCATTAGAGGTCCCCTTTTCTTCATACTGCATATTTAGAGTTTATAAACGGCTGATGCCTTGGCCTTGCAGAAATACTCAACAGTTTTGGAGGATTTTGACATTTAGGTAAAAAATGTACTTAATATTGTAAATATGCATTGGAAGTAATTTTGTGAGCATGCTATGATTCAAAGCACTGATGTGAAACTGAGGATGATTTTATTATTATTTCACTTGCTTAACTACTAAGATGCATTTTGAATTTATTTAGAGTAGCAATTTTTCAAACAGTAATTTATTTGCAGAGTTATTAATACATTCTAGACCACTAAAACTGTCCCATTTTTTAAAACTTGTAGTGTGATTTTTGGCTTGGCTGATGGATAAATTTGTTTTAATATCAATGGATCATACTTATGCAATTATTTTTATCAGATGTTACACTGAAAACAAGTTTTCGTTTTAGAAGACATGAAAATGAATATTGTGTCATCATTTCTAAACCTCTCAAAATGTATACCATCTTATAAAATATGCTGCGCTGACAAGACATGAGAATATTTGCATCATACGTGGCAAGTCATATTTCTTACTTGAAAGAACATTTCCTTTAAGAATACTTAAAAATGCAAAAATGCAGGCACAATCAGCTCACTGTGGTTACACAGGAAACAAAGGTAAAGGGTGAAACAAGGAGACTGAAACAGGAAAAACAGCCAGCACATTATGGGGACAAGGATTTGTTAAATTCAACTCATAACAACTACTTATTAAATAGTTATTGTATGTTTTAACTCGTTAAAACACTGAGTTGCTTAAAAAATGAGGAAAGGAAAAAAATGAAAAAAGGTAAAAAAAAAAAAGAGAAAAAAGAGAGAGGTAGGAGGAGAAAAGAAGGAAATTCACACTAATAATCCTCTTCATCACACAGGTTCTTCCAAATTTACATGATGTTCTAGTTAGGAAAATACTGTAGTTGAAGATCCAATCCAAATTAAATATGCTTAGCAGATTCACCTTTCCATTACACAATTAGAAAGAAGGACTTCAAATTACCCAGAAGAACTTAGTCCAACTCAAGAACTTAAAGTTGAACATCTCTAGCAGTTTTCTGTACTGTTCTTGACAGCTGCCCACTTCCTACTCTGATCTGCAGGTGGGGCATCCTCTTTATTGGGTAGCTCTGAAAACTGCTTAGATTGGGGTGGGCACCAGGACCTTCAACTCATTCCTTCCTAGCGGCCAGTCAGCAGTTACATGAAAAGCCACTTCAGATGGATGTGAAAACCTTAACAGAAAATTCTCTAAAAGCAGGCACCAGTAATGTTCATCGTAGCTTGAAGTTTCCTGGAAGCTGTTCTCACAGTAGCTGAGGAAGTGTTTCAGGCACTGTGACTTGAATGGCACCACAACGATAATAAGGTGTTAAACTAGCCTCTGCCCTCACAGGATGGAAGAGGGATGGTAGGGGGAAATACTCAAATTAACCAAATCCAACTAATGGCACACCCAATCAATGTACATCTATTATACAAGGTTCTATAATAACCCTGAGGTTCTGCTTACATTCTCAAAAGAAATGTGAAATAGGATGAATGACTACTTTTCTCAGATTGCCCTAGAAAGTGCTACTATTGTCATGGGAATTTGGGCTAAGAAAATTAGAGGCAGTAGGGATGCTATCAGGAATACTTTGACTTCTGATTACAAATATAAAAGGGCTCCTCACAGTTCCCAAGAAAGGTGTTGAATATGGTGGATGGAGGCACAGGTTTGGGCAGTTTATAAGTGTGGGAAATCACAGATTATGCAGTTTACAACTACAAGAAGAGTCTTTAGAAATCATTTGGTCCAACCCCTCATTTTTGATATGAGGAACTGAGACCAGGAGATTAACTGACTTCCCCTAGACAAACACAATGACCTCATGGGACAAAGGGGTCTAGACTTCCTGTCACCTTCTTGAGTTCCTATAAACTGTGACACAAATTACCAGGGGTAACTGGTGCATGGAGATCACAGTCATGAAGCCTTCAAGATGCAAAACAAAATAGAAATATAAGTGACGCCTCAGCTTTTTCAATCCTCAAATTCCAAAGGCAATAAATTGGTTTACTTACCTACAGGGAAAAACTCACTCATTTTCTTTTTGTAGATTTTGAAGTCAACTTCTAAGAAGACACAGAAGATGATCCGATCCACCTAGAGACAAATGATAAACACTCAAAGTGAATGGAAATAGGGTGACTGCCTTCCCACAACATGGTCTTGGAACAAAAACAAACCGAAAAGCCTCCCACAGAAATTTGGTGCTGTACTGCTAACTACATGACAGCAATAAGTGAAGTGCAAGTGTGTGTGTGTACTCTTTATGTAAATAATCCCATGGGCTTTTTGGTAGAAAGATGTTATATAAATCAAATAAGAAATAATAAATGACAATAAGCCACTTTGCAGCAAGCTATAAATAAGATCGGATATCCCAACAGGATACCTAGACTTTATGTCCTATAAAACAGCCACACGAGGGGTGAACAGCAGAATGACAATGAAGTGCATGAGTAGAGAAAGAGCCCTTTGTCCTACCTTTGTTAGAGAAATATATTTATCAAACCTGTTAGTGTTTGAATATGGCCTGAAAGGCTTCTTGCAGTTTGATTTGCATGAAGTCACTTTTAGCTTAACATACTTGAAAATTCAACAGAAATAAAAGATAATAGTTGAGAGTGACCATATAATCCTACCTGGTAGATATTATTGAATAAGTAAATGCCACCTCAAAAGTAAAATATGTGTGGCAGTCCCTTTTTCTCTGTTTTCAGAGAGCTTCTGCATGTAAAGAGTTTCTTGGAGACATTCATAAAGTAATTGGATAAACAGAAAGAAGAGATGGAGTATGCGTAATTGCTCACATATATCTGATATTAAATCAGTGACTCAAATCCCTGCTTTGAAAAATACTCCTTCAGTTCCTTTATTTTAGCAATGTTACAAAAAAGTTAAAAATTACTCAATCTATCAACTTGCAATGGGTAATTGAACAGAACTTCAAGTAGGGATTTATCATGGCAGTAGAGTGTGCACATGGCAGGACACGAGAGAGGCCAAATGGATGCCACCCACCTGGCTCCTGAGCTCTCTCAGCCTGTGGGGTTCAGATTCACACTAGCCAAGTCCAAAGTTCCCAGTAGTAAAGAAAATCTAGATGGGTGGGAGGGGGAGAGGGATGGCTAGGACATAACAAATCACCAGAGTTCCCTGATGGAAGCTCAGAGATGTGGCTCCCTCATCCCTGCACAAGTCTAGGCTCCTGGGTGGTCACTGGACTTCTGCGGGAGAGTCAATTACCAAAAGACCATGCAGCCCCAGTAACTGCCCCCATAGGGTGGATTATAAGTAGAGAAAGCACCTGGTCTATAGAAATGGAAGGACTGGAGTACAAATAACCATGCTTTCCCAGCACAGCACCCCTGTATTCACTTGAGTTTCTTCTGTCCTTTCCTGTCTGCATCTCATTAACATTTTCAAAAATGCAAAAACTATCACCATCAACATACCTCCCAGGTGAACTATAAATTTAGTTGAATGAATGATTAACTATCTGAGCAATACTTTGTGTTCATCTCCACTTTCCCTATGGCATGTTTATGCTTTGCGGCTAGAGATAAATCATAATACTGAACAATATAAACGAGTTACAAAAGGACATATACTCTATGATACCATGTATGCAACTTTTTAAAGCACAAAGATACAACAGTGTACGGATTCACTGATAAGCACTAATATACAGACGGGTACATAGGGATGTCACACGAGCTTCAGGATAATGATTTCTGGGGAGGGAAGGTAAAGGGAAAGATAAGTAAGGGTTTAGCTGAATAGTCAATATTTTATTTATTTAGAAAAAAAAAGATTTGAGAAAAAATATGGCAAATGGGTAGTAACTTAATTATGTAGGTAGGTATATAGATTTCATATTTTCTATACTTTTCTGTATATTTGAAATATTCATAATTTTAAGTCTTTACATTCAAAATAAGACTCCATATTAGACATTCTCTACTCTCTCCTCCTGTACTGATATTGTCGTTTCTAAACACTGTAATTATTCTCACTTCTGTACCTAAGATGGTTGCCTTTTTTTTTTCTCTAGGCTTCAAATGGTAAGATTATTTCTAAAACCATCTAATTGAGTTCAAAATCAAAACAAAAAAATTTGGCTCAGAGCAGATCTAAGAAGACCAAGCTGGAAAGTCTTCTTTTCATTAATTTCTCCCTATTTTTATGGTCATGTAGTACAAATCATGTGATTTTTTAAGCACTTATGTTGCTTGTATGAGTGTACATGTGCATGTTTGTGTGTGTTTGCACTGGAGAAGGTTAATGGTAATGGTCTTCACTGCTAGTAAGCACACTTTTAAACACCACACAGACTAAATACAGATTTTTTAAATATTGCAAATAATTATAATCCACCTTTTAGCACTTTAGCTTTGTTACCATGGAAATGATATGGGTCCAGAATTCAGCAGCCTGATTTATTTTCCCAGAGAGAAGATAGATGATGAGGGAAAAGTACTTTTATTTTAAATGAATTGAGTGGCCCAGTTCCCTGCCCTTACCCTTAGGCTTAACCCTGGAAATATCTTGGAAGCAAGTTGAAACGGAGAAAAACCCTCATTTGCCAAGTACGTGTTATGTGTGCATATGTGCGTGTATTTATGTATGTGCATAAACATATTCTCTGGGGTTATTGTTGGCCAAGCACTCACTTAGTTGGCAAGCTATGTGTTTATAAACTCATCATGAGTATTGATCACTGCTTGTGGTAGATTGCATTTTCCAAGATGGCTTTAACAGTGAGGTACCCAGTCCCTCAGGCTCTTGGAATGTGCTGCTGATTTTCCTCTGATTGGGAAGTAGGTTCTGTATTTCCTCTTCTTGAATCTGGGGGTGCCTGTAACTGGCAGAAATGCTATGTGACTTCCGATACAATGTCATAAAAGGCAATACTTTTGGGAGACTCGTTCCTTTTGGGAGACTTGTTCTTGCACCCAACTCATCATGCCTTGAGGAAGCAGAGACACCACATGGAGAATCCATGTAGAAAAGTTCTGGCCAATAACCTTAGCTGAAAGTGAGTAGCCTCTAGATGATTTCAGCTCCTAGCTTTTGAGCTCCCCTGGAGCCCCATGGAGTGGAGATGAGTGGTTCTTGCTGAACTCCACCCAATTTGCAGATTTGTGAGCAAAACATGGAAATCTCTAAGTAGAAATCTGATATACTTCCAGTTTCTTCTTACTGACATTTTCTGAATTCTTGCTTGTCCACCAGTGTGGTTCTGGGCTCCTGCTGAAAAGCTCAGACTGAAAGGATCAAGTAGAAGCCACAAGGAGGTGACAAGAAGAGTGTAGAAAGTCTAATCACTATGTGGCTGAGAGATTGGAAATCTGACTTGTGCAGAGGAGGAAGGGCCTGGGTAATCCATACTAGGCCCAGGTACACTTCATGAGAATATATTAGAATGCTCACAATTGAGGCTTGGGAATACGGTTTCAATTTTTCTTTTATATTGAGCAATAGGACAATTTTATAAAATCGCCATTCTTGCAAAAGTACCTTTATTCATTTGCTCCTCAGGTATTAACTGAGCACCTTCAATTTGCTGGGCCTGGCCTGCGTGTCATTCTCTCATAGGAAAACTTGAATCAAGAATTGAGTGATTTTTTTTTTCTTCAAAGCCAAACAATTATTTAGCAGCAAAATCTCAGGTGCATTAACTTAATCTCCAGTGTTCTCTGTGACATCACACTGATGGAGACACTTGGGACTGAGTTTCTAGGCCTATCACTAGCTCTGTGACACTGGGAAAGCTATCATCTTTCTGTCCCTAGTATTAAGGTCTTCATAAAGAAAAGATGAATGAATTATGAATCATATGAATTGTATCATCTCTATAGTTTCTTTATATATCAGTTATAGTCTAACCTGGTAGTTTGTAGTTTGTCAGTTAGCTAAGCTGGAATCACATTTGTTGGAATGGGTCTCTGTTAGGGTTGGCCACAGAGAAATTTCCACGAGATTCTGAGGGCTGACGTGCATCTGCAGCCATTGCGCTAGGCAGGTGGGTGTAGGATGTCAGGCTCTGGGCCGGTCATGCGCACTGCTGCTCACCAGCTGGCTCACTTGAGTGTGGGCAGCAGCTGGGCCCACAGCTTCTCCAAGTCCCACTGGTTCTCCTGCCTCTGGTTCTCTGAATCCTGGGCCAGGTATCCACGTAGCTCTGCTGTGAGACACCAGCAACTTCTGCAGGGCCCCGCAGCTTTGGGGTTCCATGCAGTGAGGGGCAGATGCATGTGACAGTTTATCCCTGTGGGTTCCAATCTGCTCCACTTTGTCCTTGCTCTCTTCCACTTTGTGTATAGTTTGCATCTTGACCACCTCTTTCCTGCTTTTTGACCGCCTGTCCTTCTGACCTACTCCAGGCCTTGTCACATGCAGAGGTAATGGCCTCCTGTACACTTCTTCACCAGCTCCTCTCACGGGTCCTAGATAGATGTTCTTTTTCTGCTCAGCCAGCCACCCCACTCTGGACATTTATTTCCCAAATTTCTCCCACAATTGTAGAAGATCTAATCCCTATAATAAATCCCTTATTCATATCACTCACAAGGCTGTGCTTCACTGATTAAACCCCAACTGATATAATTTTTAATGTCATTTCATTGAATATCATAGGGAGGAGCATAATGAAGGGAAAATGTAATAACAGTGATCCTTTTTGTAGGTGTGTGACCTGACAAGGCTTCTCAAATTTCAATTACTTCTTTCAAGATGAATTTCTTTTTGGTTCTAGACTATTTTCTTGGTGAACTTCTTAAAGTGGGCCCCCACTCTTTTGTAGTTAGAGCAACTTTCTGTGCTTGAAATGACTTGGACTTCTTTTTTTAGAGGAACATGTTGCCAGTAAACTTAGATAAGTCCTCAGGCGAAAAGATAAGTGCAAATAATACAAAAGGCAGCATTAATATTTTTAAGAATTAACAACTTCATGATAGTCCTCATTATACCTTAAACTAGAAGCTTATGAGGATTCAGGTGGTGCTCATCTTTGTCTCACCAGTGCATCATAGGAGCTCTATAGATACTTGCAGAGTATGTATATTTAGGCCAACAGACTCGACTAAAATATAAGTATATGACAGATATTTTTTAAGGGTGTTTTAGTCCCAGAACCAAAAAATAACTTCCCTGGGAGGTAGACTTTCCTTTATGTTTGACAGAAAACTTAAGAAGAGAATTATAGAGGCAACTGGGGTGCTTTTGCAAAGTAGAGAAGAGCTATGTAAAGGGCATGAGTCATTTCTTGTTACCAGCTGTTGTCTCATCCAGTGATATTATGTTGACTACAATGACTCCTGAGCCCCATACTATTTTCCTATAGGGTGCTTATTAGTTCCACAATAGAAACAATGATGCCACTGTGAGCTAAGATGTATCAAAAGTTTTATAGAAAGTTGTTTTTTTTTTTAAACAAAAAGACAATCGCAAGTTTTGGCAAGGATGTAGACTAACAAGAGCTTTCATATACCACTTTTGGAAGTAAAAATCAGTGCAACCACTTTGGAAAAGTTTGGGGCAGCATCTGCTAAGCTGGATCAGCACCTACTCCGTGACCTGGCAGTCTCCTCCTAGGTAGACACCCAGCAGAATGTGCACGTAAGTTCACAGAAAGACAAGTACCATAATGTTCATAGCACTCTTTGTAATATCTTCAAATTGGAATCTATTTAAATGCCTGAAATAGTAGAATGGATAAGTAATTTTGATCTTTTCATATGCTGAGGTTTTACATATCAACAAGGATAGAAAGTTTACAACTAGACATGGTAATATAAACAAACGTATCAATGAGTAAAAGAATCAAGAAAACTGTACACACTGGGCGATTTTATTTCTGTTGAGTTCAAAAACAGGGAAAACCACCTGGGGTGTTAGAAATTAGTAAAGCAACTACTCTGGATGGAGGATCAATGACAAGGGACAGTGGAGAACATCTGGGATCCTTGTTTGTGGATCTGGTGCTGGTTCCGTGGATTCGTTCAGTTTGTGAAAATTCATCAAGAGGTGTACTTCAGATCTATCCTTTTCTGTATGTTATACTTCAATAAGAATTTTTTTTAAAGGTTGAAAGTCTTCTGTTACTGTTGTCTTGGCCAACAATCAAAAATCTATTTTCATTGGCTTTGAGGTCAAAAAAGTCCTTTCAAAGTTGACCTTCTAAAGGCGATCTCTCCATGTATGTCCACTGATGCCCGCTGTAGTTCACTGATAGAAGCATGAAGGAGTGAAGATATATTTCTTCACCAAGATATCCATTAATTCACAGTTGGGGTTTTATGCTCCATAAAAATGATGGCATAAGTCTTATCAATCTTTTCTAGATCATGTCCACTGCCCCTGAAGAGGCTTACACAGTGAAGCAGGTAAGGGATCTCTGCAGCCGACCTCCCTTTTCACAGCTACCAGGCAGAGGCAGGTGACACAGCCACGATTATCCTGTGTTCAGCAATACTGGGAGAATGAGCAGATTCTGATGAATGTAATTTGCTTCCCTGATGGCAAATGACCAACATTCAAAGACCTGGTGTGCATGCAAATACTGCATTCACTAAGCACTGATGGAGGACTCTCCTGTACAAAAATAGCCTGAGAGGAAATAGGAATGACGTCTCAGACTTTCTGTAAGAAAAACCAACAGCTTCACCACTGTAGGCGTGGATATTGGGCTGTCTTCCTAAAACAGTGGCTGCTGCTAATATGGATTACGTTTCAGGACTTAAGTATCAAAATTGTATAAGGACAGGTTTTGAGAAGGGTAGAACACCAGGACAACTGGAGCTTGCTCAGTGCTATCAGTAAACAAGAGTAAATGGTGTTAACCAAGGGATAATGGTCACTATTGATTAATTAAAGAACAAAAACAAGAAGTTGGGACACCTAGGTCCAAGTCCCTTCTCTCCCTTCAAGAAGAGTAAAGGAGAGCCATTTGCCCCTTCTCCCAGTGTATTAGCTCTCTGTTGCTGCATGACAAATAACCATAAATTTAGCAGCTTAAAACAACCAATTTCATTGCCTCATAGTTTCTGTAGGTAGGTCAAACGTCTAAGCCCAACAGATCAAAAGCTGCAGTTAAGGTTTCCCTGAGGCTCAGGGTCTTCTTCCAGCTCATTCAGGTTGTTGGCAGAAACCAGTTCCTTGCATTTCAAGGATGGAAGTCCCCGTTTTCTTCTCAGCTATCAATCAGGGACAGCTTTTAGCTTCTGGAGGCCACCGCACCTGCAGCCCTGAAAGGCAGTTCAGGACACGGATGCTTTCTTTCTTTCTTCCAGGCCAACCAGAGTATGTCTCAAAGATGTTCTCCATCCCCAACCTCTAGACTCCTTTTAAGAGCCCCTAAATAGGTCAGCTCACCAGGACACTCTCTTTTAATGAACCCAGCTGATTAAATGCCTTGATTAAATCTACAAAAACCTCTTTTGCCTAATCCAGAGGGCGACTGCTCCATCATATTCACAGGTGCCACCCACATGGAAGGGGTGAAGACCAGATGAGGTGTGCCCACAAGGGGGTAGGCGTCTGGGGGGCATCTTGGATCTGCCTCCCACACCCGCTCACCTCCCTGTGACCAGCTGCCTATGTTCCAATATGTATCTGACCACATGCCAACTTTGTGACCTCAAGCAGGTCACTTAACCTTTCGAAGACTCAGTCTCCTCATCTTTAAAATGGAGACATCAACCTTGTGGGGGTCAGTGTATTGGTTTCCTATTGCTGCACAACAAATTACCATGAACACTGTGGTTTAAAATAACCCCTATTTATTAGCTTGCATTTTCATAGATCAAAAGTCTGGCATGAGGTAGCTGAGTTCTCTGTTCATGCTCTCACAAGCGTCAGATCAAGATGTCAACTGGACTGAATTCTTGTGTGGAGGCCGTGGAGAGAAACCCACTGCTGAGCTCATTCTTGTCAGCAGAATATTTCCCTGCAGTTGCAGGACTGAAGTCCCATTTCCTTGCTGGCTGGTGGCTAGGGATCATTCTCAGTTCCTGGAAGCCACCTGTCTTACTTTTCAGATGTGCACCTCCATCTTCAAGCCAGCCAAAGCATGTCAAATCCTTCTGGATTTTGAATCTCTGATTTCCTCCACAGCTGACCTCTAGACCCAGATTTAAAGGACTCCTGTGATTAGGTCAGGCTCACCTGGATAGTCCCCCTAACTTAAGGTCACCTGATTTGAGACCTTAGTTACATCTGCAAAATCCCTTCAAAGTAGCACCTAGGTTATCTGAATAACTGGGAGAAGGTGTGTATATACCAGACAGGCATCTTGGGAGAATCTTAGAATCCTGCTACATAGAATAGTCTATGTAACATGCCTAACCAAGGATCTGACATATGGTAAATGTTCCATAAACATTGGCTATTTATTCATAAAGTTATTATTCATAAAGTACCTGAAATACCTAGCACAGAGCTGGCATAGAGATACAATGACTATTCACTTGGCGAGTCCTTTCTTTCTACCCTAATCTTTAAAACAGGTCAAGGAGAAGTATGAGGCAGATAGAGAACATTGGAGGCGTTTTTCTTTCTACTATGCTGAAAGGCCATTTTATTCCACTTTCAACTTGGCTAAAGAATTCTATCTTAAAGGAACATTTACAAAAATGGCCCATATTGTGTATAAAGTGGCTTTTTTTTTTTTTGTCTGACTATATCAGCCAATGATAGAAAGGAAAAAGGGTAAGTTAACAGTTGAGCTGCAGCAATGGAAACAATTTCAGAAGACTGCAGGAGTCTCTGCTCTGGTATTTTAACATTCTTGTCAAATGTCACTGAATATCATTCTTCTGGTTCTTGAAGGTATTAAGTATGTTCATACCTGTGCACTCCAACACCACAGAAGCTAGTATTTCAATCTCCAAATTACAGGATGGGAAAATTTTGCTCTCCATGTTTCCAGAGATGTTTGGCTGAGTTGGAGAGCATTTATAATCCATAAACACTCAAAGGGCATTTTTTGCATTTTGAAATTGCTTCTGCATGCATAAAAGGATCTATTATATAGGGGTTTTTTTGCAACCCAGTTCATCTGTCATTACTCCATGGCAGCACAATACACTCTTCTTGGTTTGTTTTGATAAATTGCTCTTTTTGACTTCTTTTCAACTCCATCAGAAAAAATGGCCATGTATCTGAAGAAGGAAGAGTTATTTTGATTTAAGCTGGAGACTCATTCACACAAGTTAATTTCCAAGTCTTTTTTGTATTGATTAACATGGATACCCTCACAAATGATGTATCTGTTGTGGTCCTTGAAGCCGCTCCATATACTTAGCAGAGAAGAGAGACAGACACACACAAGGGCTTAGGATCTGCAGTTCTAAATAGAGCATGGCAAACATGCCCTGCCCTGCCCTTGAGACCAAAGAAAAAGTCCTGAGAGATATTGGAGGAAAATGCCAGTCAAAAATAAAGAACAGGTTCCTTTTACACAATTGGAAAGCATGCTGAGGAGTGCTAAAGTCACATCTGCCCCCTCCTTTCAGGACTAAAGCAGTCATTCCTCCTGTTGCTGGGGGCGCTGGTGGCTGACAGCATGGAGGAGACCCTCAGAGGACTGCCCTTGACCAAAGAGAGCACCTCACTCACACCGACTCTCTCTTCCTGAAGTCAGCCTCCATCCAGTGACTGTCTCTTGCATTGGTCCAAAGGCTCAGATTCCGCCCCTCAGTTGGAGGTGACTCTGAAGTGTCTTCAGTTGTGAGCTGAATTTTGTCCCCCCACTTCAAATTCATATGCCAAAGTCCTAATGCTCAGAATCTCAGAATATGACCATATTTGGAGTTAGAGTCTTTAAAGAATAATTAAGGTAAAATGAGATTGTTAGGGTGGCCCTAATCCAGTATGACTGGTGTTCTCATAAGAGGATATCAAGACACACATATATAGAAGGAAGTCCAAGTGAGAACAAAGGAGGAGACAGCCATCTGCAAGCCAAGGACAGAGGCTGTGGAAGAGACTGACCCTGCTGACACCTTGATCTCAGACTTCCAGCCTCTAGAAGTACGAGAAAGTAAATTCCTGTTGTTGAAGCCACCCACCCCACAATATTTCATTACAGCAGCCTGAGCAAATGCATGCACCATTCAGCTTCAGTGCCCTAGCAGGTTTCCCTTCCCCCTCTTCCCCACGCTGCTTCCCTCATTCCACCCCATCTCTTCCAGGGAGGGATTAAGAGTATGAGCCAATAACCTCCTGCTTGCAACTATCTGTCTGCTTCCCAGGAAACCGGACCTTTGACAACAACAGTCTATTTTTGGCAATCTGACTTATTTTATTTTCTTGCCCACTTTTGACATCATTTCCAGTGATGCAAAGGGCAGCAGCCAATGCCACATGGGGCCTGCTGCCTACGGTCTGTCCAACAGCAATCTCTGCCAACAGCTCCTTGCGCAGAAGCAACCATATTCTGTGTTTGGGCAGACCAATGGTTATGAGGCTAGGATTCTAAAAGAGCATTCAAAGTCAATATAAATTATAAATGTGTCCTAAATAAAGTGACAGCAGATGTGTTGAGATTGGGGGTACACCTGACAGTTACCATTGGGAAATGAGTCTCCTTGTGACTCTGTTCTGAGTATGGGAAATTGAGTCCATGGTCCACTGTGCAGCGACAGCCATCACCAGGCAAGGAAAGGTCTGTCCTACTATGGCTCAGAGATGAGACACATTTCTGTGGATGTATTTCTTATTTCTAGTGCTGGAAGTATCTTTTTGTGTAAGAGTAATGGATTGTCTTTTGTTTAAGAGCTGGGTTACTTAGATGGGTTTTAATAAATCCATAAAAATAAAGTGACTCTTGGTGGCCTGGAGGTGTGACAAGCACTGTCACATGCCTGTCCTTTCCTCCTCTCCTCTGGTCTTCATAGTCAGAGACCAAGAATGGCCAAACATCTATATTGCTTTGCTGGAAGGCTTTCTTAATGCTTTGAGTGGTAACTTGACAGCATGCTCTGTGTTGACTTTCTTTATCCTAACCTCACCCACAAGTAATCGGCTTGCACTCTAATCCTTGTCTCAGGGTCTGCTTTGGGGAGAACCCAAATCAAGGGGTGAGAAAAAGAAATTGGTCAGATATTAACTTTTTCTCTCAGTATCTAGCCCATTAAACTTTAATTTCATATAATACAGATTAAAATTCAGTGACAGTATAGACCTCCTTCCCACATTTTGCTATGACTCCCATGGTGACCTTAATCTGAAGAGACAGGGCCAGGAACAGGTCTCTTTGACTCTAAGTTCTTCACAATCTAGTGTGAGACCTGAAATTACCCTTCAATGATGGAGCTATTTTTTATCAAGCATGCATGTAGCGCCTGCGTCAGCCCAGCTAGCCCAGCTGCAGCCCCCTATTGTATATTTTGTACTCCTCCTCCTAGGAACACTCTGTTTCCTTTTTCTTTTATTTGATTAAGAACATCTGCAGAGGTGGTTCAGCTACAAAAGTTAATAATTACTCTTTTTTTTTGTCACAGTAATTAAAAATTTCAAGCAAGAATTGTCATGCATTGCCAGCTATCAGGTTGCCCACAGAGGAGGGTGCTTTATAAAGCCAACAAGGCGTGACCTTGAAAAAATGCCATTATCAGGGGAAATAAAAATCTCTCCTCAAAATGGGAATGCTATGCCCAGGCACAAGGTAGTTTTGAAGCCTGGTCATGAGGCTCAAAGAAATGGGGGCAACCACACAACTGTGCAAAGTGTTCTGTGCTTTCTCATTTTCTCAACACGGCCATTAACATCTGACACTCACGTGGATCCATTTACAGTTCAAAGGAAGCTCATTAACATATCACCCGAAAGAACATTCTGTGAGGACAAAAGCCCTTTTTCACAAGCTGGTGTCCCTCCCACTCTTGCAAGAAAGAACTTTTGTTGTTCAAAGGCAAACCCCAAGAGAACAATCACTCTTGAGTAATTTTCCATAGGTTCATGTCTCATACAGTGAGAAGTAGCAAACCAGAGTGGCTTTATCCAAAATGCCGCGTGAGGGCTGGGTGGTGGCAGCAGTGATGTGTGTGTGTGTGTGTGTGTGTGTGTGTGTGTGTGTGTGTGTGTACGCACTACATATGTGAGTGTTTGAGTGGAGTATATAAAAGAGAGGGGGAGGGAAAGAAAGTGTTCCATCTGTGTCTGCTCTCAGCCACCCTCTATCCTCTCTATCACCTCTAGCGTAAGAGTACACAGTAGCAATCCACAGTGTGGGATAGATAGCGTGTGCTAGCTATTTCATATCAACTCTCTCTTTAAATGCCAGATAACAGACCGTGTGCCCAGCTAGACTGGAAATCCCTGGGCAAGACACCACCTTTTCCTTACTCATCTTTCCATCCAGCAATCGATGTAGTCAGCTGGCAGGATATAGAAAAGGGTCTTAGTTGTACTGCTCTGCTGGGCCATGAGGCTTGAACCACCTGATTATCACAACTCTCTGACTCAGGGACCCCAAAAAGAAAGGCCATTTGGGAAAAAGGTAGGAGCATTGGCCCCTGGCTCTCTCTCTGGAAAAGTAACCTTAACTCCCCTCCCTCCGCCCTCTGTGGTGTGTCCTTCCTCCACGCCGCCTTTCTAAACCACACTGCCATCACCCTGATGGGCTTAAATTAGGCTGGTCCCCACTTCATAATTTGAAAGTCAAACCCAGTGGTCTTATCAATGAAGTTTTTGCCAAGATATTGTCAGAAAATACCTCTGAGCGTTGTTTAAGTCTTCCTCAGGGGCTTGAGGTGGTGCCTAGAGGGCTGCCTACAAAATTTCATTTAATTTTGACTTTTGTCACATGGTCTTTTGTTTAACAGACCATATAAAATGCTCAGGCTTGTATGGGTATAAAAACAGCAATTCTCCTCCCAGTCTTTGCTGATCCTCCGGGAAGACGGGCCGTGCTGCCCAGTGGCTCAAGTCCTCCCCGGAGCATCCTCCTTACCCTCCACGGGGCTTGGAGCCCCACTCTTCAGAAAATCATGACGCAGAGCCAGTGTGCTTGGTATATTTGCATGATGAGCATAAAGTAAGTAGAAAAATGACAGAGATGATACAGATAGATAGATAGATAGATAGATAGGTAGATAGATAGATGGTAATAGATAGATGATAAATAAGTAGATATTGGTAAAAATAAAGATAGTTAAAATTCCTGAAGTATTTACCCTTCAGATACTACAATCTTAAGTTATAATCCAGTCTTCTAAACTTTACATTTTAAACAAATTCATGATGAATATAAAAATCTTTCACGGGAAGGGAATGGAAAGGAAAAGGACCAGTAGTCATTGAACACTTCTGTGCTGGACTCTGACGTGTTTGGTTTTACATGGCAAGCTCAGGTTGCACAGAGCACTACCTATAAAATGATGATTATTATTCTAATTTTATAGTAAGACAGTCTGTTTTTTTTTCTTTTTTAAGTTACGCAAAACAATTAAAACAAAAGATATACCAACCTGACGAAAAGAAACAAAAAAGCAAAGAAAAAGGAAAAAAGAAAACAAGGCTAGAACATAAAAATGTCAACTACTTGTTGACCTTTTTAATCACTGGGGACATATGAACAAAAAAAAGAACAGTAAAAGTCACGCATCCCCTAAGATCATTTTAATAGAGGGCAATATACAAGGTGGCTTTCTGGAAATAGCCAACAGATGTCCCACCCAGTACCCGGAGTCTTGTTATACAATGTCTGCTGCTATTTCCCTGCCCTCCCTCTTTACAAATCTACTCGCTAGACTTGACTGTGTGCCAGCATATGAGATGCTAAGGGCTTCAGTGGCTGTTTGTTGGATTTCACTGATGGTTCCAATGTCAGTTGAAGGTCAAAATTTAAGAACGGGTAAAATAAGACCTTGTTTGCATTTTCAGCAGGAAAAAGATGCTTTATTCACATCCATGCTGCATCCAATAATGTCCTGTCCAGCCATGCTTCAGCTGGAGAAGAAATACCCAAATTATGAAGATGTGCAAGTGAAACTGGCACATTGGCACAATTTGCAGTAACTTCTCAACTGCTTCAAGAGGCACATTCCTAAAATAACATTGCCAAAGCCCACATTAAATTTTCCACCTGAAGCACGGATTTGTTCCATAAACTTAAATGGATGATTTATCATTAAAAACAAACCAGTTCTCTCTGTTATACTTTTGGGAAAGTTGTGGAGGGGAAGCCAAAACTTTAATTTTGTGAACAGATGTTAAAAAGTATTTGGAAAGACCCACTGATGAGGTATTCATTGAAAAACTTTAACTGGAATTCTACTTTGTTAGTTAATTTAATTGCTAAGTTGTGAAACATATACACACATTCTGGAAAACAAATTATTTACAGGGTACTTAACTCTCATGTTAAATATTTAGGGAACTGGATGAGAAGAAGCCATACATTTTTCAACTCTGTTGAGGTCCACTTTTACAAAAGTCCTGGTTTTTAGGGAATTATATTGTTTCTGTTTTTCTTCCTTGATGTTAAAGACCTTGCTTCTACCATATTAGTTTACCAGATAGTCTAGTCATACAGAAACCTGCATGATTTCTACATCAGTCAGCAAGTCTTACCTTTAGCCTTGTTTCTTCTCTAGCTAGTGGGTGTAAAATAGTTAAGAGTACTTCTTTAGACTGCACATATCATGGACTTACAGAAGACTTTTGCTGGTGCTCTTGATTCTGTTCAGTAGTAGAAAAAACATTTTTTTCCCTTTGGCACTCAACCAGGGAATTTCTTTGTTCTGCTAAAATGGACTAAAACCACACTCCCGTTGCCACCCACTGGGAAAATGCAGTAGAAATAAAAGTCAGGGTGCTTAGACTAGAGAAAATTGCTGTTCCATCAAGTAAATAAATTTGTATGAATGCCTGCCTTTTGCAGAATATACTAGAGGGGCAAACTAATGTAGAAATCAATTGAAAAGGATGTATTAAAGCAAACTAATAAAAGGTCCATGACATCCCTGGCAATCCAATGTGGGACAAGACAAGTGAGGGAGTCTATGCCCTTTACAGTATTTATCATAAAGTAGTCTAGAATGCTGAGACCTTCACATGGGACTCCTCCCACACCCCAGCTCACTGGTGATGGTCTGAGAAATTCTGGTCAATGGCAAAGTTTCCTTAAATATATGCCTCTTTTCTCAAGATCATATTCAATTTTTAAAAATTCTACTCAATTAGATATCCATACCTATTTTAGTATAAAAATGTTTCTTGCCCCAAAATTGGGGCTCCTGAAAGAGATAGCATATCTATCCTTTGATTTCAAGTCTTCCCAGTTCATATGACAAGGCTCAGTTCTAGATAATCCAGGTGGCTTTATTAACAAGAAATGTATACTCTTCTGGAGCCTCTGGTAGAGTGTGAAAGAGTAAAGAAAATAGACTTAAATTCAGACAGTCCAGAGTTTGAATGTAAACTGGGACACTTACTTATTTTGTCCCATCCACTGAATTGCTTAACTCCTCTCATCTTAGTCCTTTATCAGAAAATGGGACTAAATAGCTTGATACCACAGGTTCATCTAGAATATTCAATGGGATTATGTGTGGGAAGTACATATCACATAGTGACTATTGGATAAATGGCAGCTGTCACTCTAAACACAGTTCAACTTGGTATGCATGCAAGCCTGTATTAGAACACCTCCAGGGTATTCAGTGTGTACTGAAGTTGGGGGCCAAAATAAAATTTTATGAATTCCCAACTTGTTAATCTTACACCTTTCACAATGGCCTGCACTCCTCTGCACGTCAGTAACAGGTTTGGACCATAAGTAAAATTCTCCCTTGTTATGTTATCTTACATGGCTCAGCTACTTGACCAAGAAGCATGCCCAGTTGAGACAATTACTATGCCTTGCATATCTTCACATGTCCAAAAGTCATAGTTTAGAAGATATGTTAAGCATAAAACCTCCAAGTAAAATGCTGGTTTTTGACCCCCTTCACAGATATGAAGATTTGCAGGTTTGGAGTGGTGCCCAGAAATGTTTTACAAGTGTCTCCCATCCCTGGACTTTTCTGTCCAGGTAGTGAGAACTTCACATGGTCTTCACATGGCCCTTATATGAACATCAGCCACTGAATTTAGAGTTTGTCCTAATTCAATATGAGTTCATCTTGACTTAACTACTTATATCTGCAAAAACTTTATTTCAAATAAGTTCACATTTTGGATTCCAGGTAGACATGAATTTTGGGGTGACATTGTTCAACCCAGTACACCCCTAACCTTGACTTTGAGAACACTAGTTTTACTGGCTGATTAGACTATAGTGTAAATGAGTGCCAGGAAGGGTGATCTCTCTTTACTAGTGTTCTGGGTATTTATCAGAATACTACTTGATGTTTTCATAAAATAATTTTCCAATAAATTTCCTATACTTGGTGTTCTATAAAAAACCTTATTCTTCTCTACTATAAAGCCACAGTAATTGACACAATTTGGTACGGGCACAAGAACAGACCCATAGACCAATGGAACAGACTAGAGAGCCCAGATATAAACCCAAGCATATATGGTCAATTAATATATGATAAAGGAGCCATGAATATACAATGGGGAAATGACAGTCTCTTCAACAGCTAGTGTGGGCAAATCTGTACAGCTACATGCAAGAGAATGAAACTGGATCATTGTCTAACCCCATACACAAAAGTAAACTCAAAATGGATCAAAGACCTGAATTTAAGTCATGAAACTATAAAACTCTTAGAAGAAAACATAGGTAAAAATTTCTTGAATATAAATATAAGCAACTTTTTCCTGAATGCATCTCCTTGGGCAAGGGAAACAAAATAAAAAATGAACAAATGGGACTACATCGTGACAAAAAGCTTCTGTACAGCAAAAGACACCATCAGCAGAACAAAAAGGCACCGTACAGTTTGGGAGAATATATTTGTAAATGACATATCTGAAAAGGGGTTAACATCCAAAATATATAAAGAACTCATATGCCTCAACACCCAAAAAGAAAAAAACCCTATTAAAAAATGAGCAGAGGATATGAAGAGACAATTCTCCAAGGAAGAAATTCAGATGGCCAATAGGTACATGAAAAGATGCTCCTCATCACTAATTATAAGGGAAATGCAAATTAAAACCACAGTGTGATATCACCTCCCACCAGTTAGGATGGCCAACATAGAAAAGAATAGGAACCACAAATGCTGGTAAGGATGCAGAGAAAGGGGAACCCTCCTACACTGCTGGTGGGAATGTGAAATAGTTCAACCATTCTGGAAAGCAGTATGGAGGTTCCTCAAAAAACTAAAAATAGAAATACCAATTGACCTAGGAATTCCACTCCTAGGAATTTACCCTAAGAATGCAGTTTCCCTGTCTCAAAAAAGACATATGCACCCCTATGTTTATCGCAGCACTATTTACAATAGCCAATAAATGGAAGCAACCTAAGTGTCCATTTCCATCAGTAGATGAATGGATAAAGAAGATGTGGTATGTATACACAACAGAGTATTATTCAGCTATAAGAATAAAACAAACCTTACCATTTGCAACAACATGGATGGAGCTAGAGGGTATTATGCTCAGTGAAATAAGCCAGGCAGAGAAAGACAAGTACCAAATGATTTCACTGATCTGTGGAGCATAAGAACAAAGAAAAAACTGAAGGAACAAAACAGCAGCAGACTCACAGAACCCAAGAATGGACTCATAGTTGCCAAAGGGGAAGGGACTTGAGGGGGTGGTAGGGATGGAGAAGGGGAATAAGGGGCATTATGATTAGCACACATAATGTAGCGAGGGGGCATGGGGAAGGCAGTATAGCACAGAGAAGACAAGTAGTGATTCTACAACATCTTACTACACGGATGGACAGTGACTGTAATGAGGTATGTGGTGAGGACTTGATAATATGGGGAATCTAGTAACCACAATATTGTTCATGTAATTGTATATTAATGATATCAAAATAAAAAAAAAGAAAACTACCTACCTACTACCTGGGTTATTAAAAGCATTAAAAAAATCTTATTCTTTGTAATATTTACGATAAGAAAAATCTGCTGCTGGCAAGTATCCTGGTTCATTAACAAGACATTTTTGTACTGCCTTAGAGTTTTTATTGTCTTTTGACATGTCACTGTGTAACAAATATGTAACTGACAGTAAGTATAGAGTTGAATGTTTATAGTCATTCTGCAAAAAATGGCAGGGGTTATGGAGCCCACAAGACATGGGAGACAGAAATTTTCCTGTGTTCAAGGAGGTTTTCCTGGACAGAGGAGATAAGCCCTGACACAAATATTACACTGCCAGGTGGACAGTGCAGGCTCAGAGCTTGCCTGCAAATCTTGCTGTCACCAATTTCTAGATAGATAACCTTGGGCAAGTTACTTACCCAACTAAAGCTCAGTTTTCATAACCATAAAATGGGGATTATGCTTTCTCCTACTTCACAAGCCTGCTGCAAGGAATAAATAATGATCTGTACTATGTTCTAAGCACACAGCAATTGCTCTATAAATGTTATTAGCAATTATAGGGACCCAGGGGAAGGATGTATGATAAGCTGATGATGATATTGATATTTTATGTGATTATCATATTTCCCAACTGGGTTATAAACTTCCTGACCATAGGAATCTCATAATGACCCTATCCTAGTGTCTCTCATAGCTCTCAGCAGATTGTCCTCTCTTAGGGGATTTGTATGTCACCAAACACAGTCCTGGTGGGTTGATTCATTAAGTGATTCTGTCAGTCCCTTTAGCGGCAGTACTAGCAAAACTTCTCCATGTTTTAGGTTTTCTGCTCCCATTTGTCATTTTCTCTTAAGTAATGTAAAATTTTTCCCTTTAGGAAACATAAATTTTTGTCACTTAAATATCCATAGGCAGACGACAAAGGACAGGAGATTGAGGGCTGGCAGGAGAGAATAGCAAAGAGAGGTAGGGTCAAGATTACACATATAAGGCAGGAGTGGAGGTGCATAAATAGTAAAAGAGGACCTCTCATATTCGTACTTTAATGCCATGAAACCACCATAAATACCGATGTCTCATTCATAGAGGTTACAGTATGATTTGCCATAAAATTCAGGGGTGAGAGGGAGCAATGCAAATTGCAGATGCAAGCTACATATCTTTCATTTTTCTGTAGTGGTTGGACTTTTCAGCTGCAGCTTTCTCATCATGCACACAATACTTTGTTATTTTTCACTTTGATGTAATTATTATGATACTGATTTTTTAAATGGGCCCATGGTAGAAATTATATGTATATGCCAAAGAAAATTCTACCATGACTTTTATATTTGTACTTCAGAAATTATCCTAAATATCCATCTGGAGCCTTCAAGTTAATGGATTTTCAGTTAGTTAATTTGGTGTGCAACACCAAAATACCTCCCACATAAATTCACTTAAGCATCAGTTATTGTGAACAGGCCTATTTATTTAGCAGAACTCACTTTATTATGCTATTTCAAAAGCAAAAGCACTGGAGGGAAAATATCACATAGAATTAATGTAACTGTACCAACACAGGGAACATGAATTGGTATAAAAAGTACACATGAAAAATGTTACTCTGCTCACATGGTACATTTAGGCAGAGAAGTAATCATACTTTATTTAAATAACAAATTAGAGTCAACTTGCAGAAATGAGCCCCTACCTTATTTGAACTTGTTCTGACCCAGTCAGGTGGTAAGAATCGGGAAATGGTGATGATAAATGCATAATAGCAATATCATTTGGCATTAGCACAAAACTGTTTTATTGTCAAAGTGTTTCTCATGTCTTTATTACCTCATTTAATTCACTATTACACTTGTGATGTCCAGAGTGGAGGTGTGATGAATGGCCCCATTTCATAAATAAGGTGAGTGCCTCACAGAGGTGAAATGGTGAGCTCAGTGCCACCAAGTGGTAAGGAAAAGGGGAGAGATTAAAAACCCAGTCTCCTGTTTTCTGTCTCCTTTCCTGATGCTTGGCCCACTGAATAATTCTGCCTCAGAATATAATTCATCTCTAGCAAATTCTTTTGTGCAATGAATCCTCATGTTCAAAAGTAAATCATCTGGCTTATTAAGAAAGGCCAGATGTTGACTTCTTGATGGATGAAGCAAAATCCTGGGGCAGAGGAGATAGTACTACATGCCCCATACAACCTCAGACTGTGTAGTCTGTCCAAACCAATAGCTTTGAGTTTTCTCTCTCTCTCTCTCTCTCTCACCATCCATCCATACATCCACCTCTTTCATTCAAGCATTAAAAATGAGTACCAATAGAATTTTAAACAAGAATTATTTATGATGTTCAAAACAGCAAGGCAACCAACATGATGTTTTTTAGGGGTGTATTCCTGTCATTCTCATTAATATGAGAATATTATATATTATTCTAATAGAATATTATATATTATGCTAATAATAAAATTAGAAAGAAGCAAAACTAACATTATCCAATTTCTCTGGTGTCTTTCAGAGGCCAAAAAAAATGTAAACATATTTGGATTTTTAAAAATGTCTCCGGATTTTGATTGTTCTGGGTCTTGATTGTTAACAAATCACAGACTCACTTAGAATTTCTATTTTTTCATCTTTGAAATAGAAAGGTTTAAATTGGATGTTTCCAAGGGCTTAATTAGTCTCAAATTTTATAATTCTTGATTCTGTGACTTTCTCCATGCCTCCCCCAGTGTCTGTCCTGGGCACCCCAAATGACCCAGCACTGCTGGAATCAGTCAGCCATGAAGCTGATCCAAAAGACAGATCTTGTTCTGCATAATGCTGTAGATGGATTATGCCAACATAACCCTGGATTTAGTCTCTTCTTCAGACTCATCTCACTGACTCTTCTCTTAGGTTCCTAATGCCCTGTGTCAACCAGACCCAACACATCTGCCTCATTTCTGTTAATTCATTTCCCCCTGGTCTTGGCTTCTTATTTTCTGTCCTTGAATTTAGCCCAAATCTCACTACTTTATGGGAGGGAGGGAATGGGATTAGAACTGAACACACTTGTTTAATTTTTACCATCTCTATTTTCTAGGGTTGGACGCCCAGCTGGACACATTATACATGACTTCTCCCTTACACCAAACCGTCACCAGAACCCAGTCGAGCGCACTGCCTAGGCCTCCCATAATTAGTCTAAGCCTTCCCTTCCCACTGGACCCCTCCCCCCACTATCATGACTGGTTCTGATAAAGCCTGCTCATGTTCCCATGGACACAGCCTTTGATCTTCCTCTGCCTTCATATTCCTTCTGTTCCCAAGTACAACCTTTTTCTCAGTTCCTTCTCCTTCTCATGGCATAGTGTGGGTCACCTGTGATCAAGGCTCGCATGTAAAATCCAGATGAAGCCATTCCATCACACCAGGATGACGTGAGGATAAAATGAGATCAAAGGATGGAATGCTTTGAGAAACTTAAAAGTGAAATACAAATGTGAAGTTTTATGCTGCTATGAAAATTTTTTTAAAGATTGAGATTTCAAGAAGATTCAGAAGCTTTTCTGCTGAAAAAAATATTCACCTTCCTTTATGAGGCCAAAAATCCCATTTTCAAACAGTGTGTGTGGACCACGGTAATAACCAACGTGGATTACATTTGCCATGTTCTAAAGTCTTTCGTGGCTTGCTTTGGGAGAGTTTATTGCTTTATTTAAGTTCTGCTCCACATGTTGCTCATCCTCTGTGGACTAACAAGTTCCCTAGGGAATATTCTCAGGGCAAGGGCCAAGCTGCAAGGCAGACAGTGAAAACGTAACAAGGTCTTTTATGGCCTTGGAACCAACATGGAATAGCTTCCTCTGTCCTTCCACCACCCAAAAGAAGTCACATGGTGGAGGAAAAGGAGAGGAATTAGAACATATTCTTTTCCTACAGTGAGACAATGGCAGCCATATAGATACAGGGAGCAGCTGAGAATTGGGGCCAATGATTCAATCCACCAAGGTGATAAAGCAGACATGAAGTTAGGCAGTTTGGCTCCACAGTCTTGCTTTTATGTGCAATATTCTACTTCCTTTCAAGAAATGCTTCTATGCTTTCTCTTCATGGAGAAATATATTGTAAGGAGTTTCTTTTGAGAGATGAGGGGTAAAAAAATGAGGCCCACTCTGACATTTGAGACTAAAGTTGAAATAAGAATTCTCCATGTAGAATGAGGTGCATATTGTACACAAGCATATCAGGGAATAATTTAGGCAAAGACAGTGCATATGTCTATATCTGTAGTCATATATATAACTACATTTGTATGTGCACATGTATGCATGTGCATGTATATATAAACACACAGAATACAAATATTCATAGATATGTATATGTTGAATATCCAAAGCAGTTCCTCAAATTGTCTGGACTTCCCACTGTACTTCTTGCAACAGCACCTGACTGTTAGGGAAGCAATCTTAGTTTTATAAATGTTTTATCAAATAAAATTAGACTAAAGGTTCACAATTTTTCTGATGTATTTATATAAAAGGCTCAGCTTGCCTTAAATAAGAACTATTTTGATAGCACATGATGTTATGATTTTATTTTCATATGCGTCCTTTGTGGGTATGGGATCTGAGAACTCACCAAAAGCTATCTGGGCTCATAGGATTTTATCTCATAATTATTCTGATATGGGTATACTGGGCACTCTCTTCTCATCAAAACACAATTGCCACAGAAACAACGAAGTGGATGACATACAATTACTAAAGAATAATGAAATGAAATGAGCCCCAAAGCCATCTTTCCAATATAAATCACAAAGTTAAGTTATAGCGATCTGAATACAGAGCTTAAGGATGTGCTTAATTCAGAAAAAGCTCAACTGATGCTTCATTTGTGCACCACATCTGCTAATGCTGTAATTAAGGACCCCACAAGATGGACACAAACATTTTTTGTAGAAAGATAAGAAATGCAATGATGAGCTAGCAGAAAGAGAAATCAGGAAAACAATTCCACTCACAATTGGATCAAAAAGAATAAAATACCAAGGAATAAACCTAACCAAGGAAGTGAAAGATCTATATCCTGAAAACTACAAGACACTCCTAAGAGAAATTAAACAGGACACTAACAAATGGAAACACATCCCATGCTCTTGGCTAGGAAGAATTAATATTGTCAAAATGGCCATCCTGGCTAAAGCAATCTACAGAGTCAATGCAATCCGTACCAAAATGCCAACATCATTCTTCAACAAACTGGAACAAATAGTTCTAAAATTCATATGGAACCACAAAAGACCCCAAATAGCCAAAGCAATCCTGAGAAGGAAGAATAAAGCAGGGGGGATCTCACTTCCCAACTTCAAGCTCTACTACAAAGCCACAGTAACCAAGACAATTTGGTACTGGCACAAGAACAGAGCCACAGACCAGTGAAACAGAATAGAGTCTACAAACATTAACCCAAACATATATGGTCAATTAATATACGATAAAGGAGCCATGGACATACAATGGGGAAATGACAGCCTCTTTTACAGCTGGTGTTGGCAAAACTGGACAGCTACATGTAGGAGAATGAAACTGGATCATTGTATAACTCCATATACAAAAGTAAATTCAAAATGGATCAAAAACCTGAATGTAAGTCATGAAACCATAAAACTCTCAAAAAAAAATAGGCAAGAATCTCTTGGACTTAAACATGAGCAACTTCTTCATGAACATATCCTCCCGGGCAAGGGAAACAAAAGCAAAGATGAACAAGTGGAATTATATCAAGCTGAAAAGCTTCTGTACAGCAAAGGACATCATCAATAGAACAGAAAGTCATCCTACAGTATGGGAGAATATATTCATAAATGAGACATCTGATAAAGATTGACATCCAAAATATATAAAGAGCTCATGCACCTCAACAAACAAAAAGCAAATAATCCAATTAAAAAATGGGCAGAGGATCTGAACAGACAGTTCTCCAAAGAAGAAATTCAGATGGCCAAAAGGCACATGAAAAGATGCTCCACGTAGCTAATCATCAGAGAAATGCAAATTAAAACCTCAATGAGATATCACCTCAGACCAGTTAGGATGGCCACCATCGAAAAGACAAACAACAGCAAATGTTGGCAAGGAAAGGGGAACCCTCCCGCACTGCTGGTGGGAATGTAAATTAGTTCAACCATTGTAGAAAGCAGTATAGAGGTTCCTCAAAAAACTAAAAAATAGAAATACCATTTGACCCAGGAATTCCACTCCTAGGAATTTACCCTAAGAATGCAGGAGCCCTGTTTGAAAAAGATATTTTATCGCAGCACAATTTACAATAACCAAGAAGTGGAAGCAACCTAAGTGTCCATCAGTAGATGAATGAATAAAGAATATGTGGTGCATATACACAATGGAATATTATTCAGCCATAAGAAGAAAACAAATCCTACCATTTGCAACAACATGGATGGAGCTAGAGGGTATTATGCTCAGTGAAATAAGCCAGGTGGGAAAAGACAAATACCAAATGATTTCACTCATCTGTGCAGTATAAGAACAAAGAAAAAACCTGAAGGAACAAAATAGCAGCAGATTCACAGAATGTAAGAATGGACTAATAGTTACCAAAGGGAAAGGGACTGGGGAGGATGGGTGGGAAGAGAGGGACAAGGGGGAAATAAGGGGCATTTTGATTAGCAGACATACTGCAGGGGGGGAACAGGGGGAGGGTTGTACAATACAGAGAAGACAAGTAGTGGTTCTACAGCTTCTTACTACGCTGCTGGACAGTGACTATAATGGGGTATGTGGGGGGGACTTGATGATGGGGGGAGTCTAGTAACCATAATGTTGCTCATGTAATTGTAGATTAATGATACCAAAAATTAAAAAGAAAAAACAAAGATAAGAAATGCAAAGATCAGTATTAGGGTAAAAAAACTTCCTTTTCTTCCTCTGTAATATGAAATAATTTATCTGAAGTTAAGGACTCTTGGGGCTTATTCATCATTTGCTTTGTTCCTTGTCAGAAATAAGGTCTAAATGTTACTAAGTTAAAAGGAAAGAATAGAATGTATCACAGGCCCATAGAAACAATGGGCTTGATACTCTACTATGAAAACTCTAATTTTGACAAGAAAATTAACCTAGGCAGAATTCCTTGGGTACTTAATGAAACATTATATACCAGTTTTTCTCAAACTTCTTAGTCCCACAGGTTTATGAGGTTGGGTGGATCCCTCATCATTGCTACAAACTCAACAACCAACAGTCCCAAAGGTCCAGGAGCCGATGATTCTAGGATATCTCATCATTTTCCATTTGGACTGCAGGCCCAGAGAAGTTGGAGAGAGAAACCAAGCCATTCGTGGCAGTCTAGATGTTTCACCAAAGTTAAATAGCCTCAAATTCCAAGACGACTGACCAGGGTTCTGGGACTACAACCAGGATATGAGGATCTGCTTTTGTACAGCATCAGAGGTAGACCAGATGTAGCCAAGACGAATGAAAGGTGTTTATGGTCATAAATAGCTCAGAAACCAACACATAAATTAATCAAATCCATTTATCAATGGTTTTGAGTTTCCAGGAATTCATGGAAGGTGGAAAGGAAAGACTGGGCCTTGGTGACCTGTGAAAAATGGTACAGAATGCAGAAAGTCAGAGAAAATAGGTGGATGGAGCTAGTGACCAAGGGACGGGCATGAGCCTGAGCACAATGCACGGTCTCCTGGACAGAGACCTCAAGGAGTTCTTGCGATGACGGAGTGGCTCACGTTAGAGAAGGAGGAGGGCTCGCAGGGCTGTGGGCAGGCGACTAAGGGGGAAGCTGAGGGAGCAGCGTACTCTGACACAAGGAAAAGGATCCTGTCCAACAAGGTTGTCTCTGTCTCACTTCTGTAGGTTTTCTCTCTTTGTAAAAATAGCAGATTATTCAATAAATTGCACAGAGCAAATCCTAATGAATATTATATTTTTAAAAAGGCATGTATGGTTAAATGATAGTGGGAAACACTGGGCTTTTAACCTTGTTTAAAGGTTAAGAAGGGTTTCTCTGATGTCTTGGTTCTCCATGGTAGAACCCTGTCCATTTAAACCTATGATCTCAGTAACTAAAAGAGAAAACTACAGGCCAAGTGCATGTGTGTGGGTGCTTGCAGACATTTTTTTTGCAAAGAAAAATAGATTTCCTTATTGAACTCAGGCCAATCCCTCTTACTTCTTGGATTTGAGAATAGACATCCAGGGGCCCGTCCTTCTGGTTTCCATTTAGCAAGGCAATCCTCATAGGCACAATCTCTCTGTTATACAACTGGACCTTCTACAAAGAAATAGCTGTGGTCTGCTTGCTAAACTTCTACCCAATTAGACCCATACTGTTTCCTTGAAAACTCTTGAGGTTTACCATAACTTGGCATTGCTGATCTTACTGTTCAGCTCAAGGGGGCCGTTGCCACATCACATTAAAGTGGTTAAGTCCACCAGGCACTCTCATGTCAAAGCTACTATGGATGGTCAATCTCTTTCCACGCATCATTTATTCCCTGTAAGCAATTTGTAAAACAAATAAAAGAGACATTGCAAGTTATGATTATAGAAGCTATTTTAAAACTAAAATACATATTCAGGTAACTGGATATTTTTCTGGCCAACCACATGTAACTAACCCAGCCTCAGTAGATGGATGTGGTGAATTTTCTCTCCCTCTGAAAGATCATGCCCTGATTGTGAATAAAGAAGAAAAAAAATAATCTGCAGATAACGATTCCTATGACTTAGTTCTATATAACTGACGTCCAGCTGGTTGTAATGAGATTGCTTCCGCAGCAGATAGGGGTTTTAAGGAAGGAGCAGGTATGTCAATCAGAAGAGTTACTGCAGATACTTTCCTGCTCTCATTCCACAGCTAATAGGACTCACATCTGCATCGATGCCATTTATCCTCTCACACATAGAGAAAGGAAACAGCTTTGTAATCTCCACAGTGCTATTAAAAAGCAAAGCATTACTCTTATTAGAACTCTATTCTGAGTTTGAGAAAGGCAAATGAGATGGAGTTGAAACACTGTTTCTTCCGCAGGAAATAGAAGAATCACCCAGATTTCCCAATCCCAGGGAACACTTGGAACCCTGGGTGGACAAGGACACTCAGTCTGTTTCCCCCCTGGGGTAGCTGCTGCTCATAGCTCTGCCTGGGAGTCTGGGTCCCTGGGTACTTTTGAGACTCACTTGGGTAGAAACTCTCTGTACATTGTGCAGGGAAGTGTAAGAGAGAATGAGATTCGTTGCTTATGCATTATCTAGGCATCCTGCAAGAAGCGTGACAGCTTTGTCTCATGAATTCTCACAACAGCAGTGCGGGTCAAGTGTCACTGTACCAATAGTGCAGATGAAGAAATTCAAAGCTCTAGGGCTAGTTTTTACTACTTAAGCAGATCTTGTTTTGGATCATGGCTCAGTATCCTATTAGTTGTTTGACTTTGAACAGATTAACTCCTCTAAGCTTCAGTTTCCTCATTGTTTGAATAGGGATAACAATGTGTCTACCACAAGTAGGAAACATAATAATTAATATTAAAAATTATTGTTAGTATTTCCATCAAAACATGAATATTTTAATAATGTAACAATGGTATTATTAGTATCTTAACATTTTAATGGCATATAATAATTTGAGTTATTTAGAATTTGTAATATAACAATGCTGCTATTTTTATGTAGCAATAGTATATTAATAACATAAATAATTCATTTATTAATAATACATGGTTAATATTAAGTATCAGACAGGATTTCAATGAATGGCAGGCCCATTCTTTTCTACTCTGTCATATTACCTCCCATGGGAAGAGGAAGGAGGAATAATTTTGTATTAGTTAACTATTGCCAAGGAATAAACAATGCCCAAATTTACTCGTTTAAAGCAATAATTATCATTTACTATTTTTCTATAGGAATTTGAGAATGGCTTGGCTAGTGGGCTCGGGGGCTTCTTATGGGGTTACAGTCAGATATTGGGGCTGCAGTCATCTGAAAGACTGACAAGGATGGGCGGATTTGTTTCCAAAGTGGCCTTCTCACAGCTGACAACTTGGTGCTGGCTTTTGGCAGGAGGCCTCAGTTCCTCTCCACATTAACCTCTCTGCAGGGTTACTTGAATGTCTTCCTCCACAGAAGAACCAAACGGCCAAGCGGAAGCCGTGTGCCTTTTATGACCTAGCCTCATGCACTACCCCGTGCACTACACTCTGTGGGCCCACAGAACAGCCTTGATACAGTTTGGGAAGTGACTGTGCAAGCATTTGAATACCAGAAGGTGAGGCTCACAGGGGCCATTTTTAAACGTAAAAATGTAATTTTTAACGACTCAAAGAAATCTATAAAACTATTCAATTTGGTTTATCAGATGTTTATTGAATACCTCTAATGTGCCAGCCTTCAGAGAGACCAAAGATTAGACAAGATCATAGTCTTTGGATAAAACCTAGTCAGGTAGGTAGTCAATAATAAAAAAAATTACTTAATCCTACACCTGTATGTGATGAGAGTCAAGAAATATACACAGCAGGAACTATGGGAGCACAAAGGGGAGAGAGGTGAATCGCACTGGGCCAGGGGATCAGGCAACAGAAGCTTTGGGATCTGATCTTGGCCTTAAGAAATGGAGATGTACTTGACAGGTGGGGATGGGATTTGAGTAAAGGTAGGAATGTTGGAAAATACAGTGGGTTTAAGTAACTAGAAATGGTCTGCATGATCGACAGTAAGTGATGAAGACAAGATCCAGTGCGACCTTTACAGGACACAGGCAACTTTTTGTATTACAGTCTCATTGAATTATATGTTCCAAAGGGACTGATAGATCATTTAATTACAATCCTGTCATTTTACTTAAGGAACTCAAAGACCAGAGACTTTGTGGGAGTTACCCAAGGTTATCTGGAGATGGGAGGCACTGGAAATATAACACAGTTTGCTACACACACTGGCCTCCCCTTGGCTTGTATCTGACCATGAAACTGGTCATGAGAAGGATGATTGGTTCAAGAATGATCATCAATCACTAGCCATGTTTTTAATGAGACTGATTTGGGACTAGCTACAGAGAAATCTATTTGTAATGATGTTAATTTCTTATACTAAGAAAGTAAATTAGCTATTAAAGGAGTCAATTTGGTGAATGTTGATTTAACTCCTCCAAATCTTTATTCTCTTTAAGCAGGCCAATTTTAAGTATATATTTTTCTCTCCTATGTTCATTCAATGTTCTTATTTTTCTTCCCAGTTCACATAAAAACTCAAAAATGCTCAAAGACACAGTTCCCAATTTCTTTTATTAGAAACAACTAAAGCCAGCACAGGGTTTCCCCTAAGGCATCTTGAACTCATTTGCCAAGAATTCCAGTGGATTAAATCAGAATGTTCGTATCTGCTTCCCACACCCTTATACACAGAACATTTCCATACATAAAAATTACCATGCGTGTTAAACAGGGGAGGTAGTTTAAAACCTTAAGAAAGAGTTAATTAAGTACAGTCTTGAGCTCTATTGAGGAAAGAAATCGAGTGTGGGGGGCATGCAGTTAACATGGTCAAAGACTGAGCAGTTCACAATATGAGTGTGATTTTGGATATTATTCTCATCTGAAGATTCCATTTTCAGCTATCAATTATAGAGATTAATAATGAATGCTGGACGGAGTTGTACACATTGCAGCACTAATTTTAAGAAACTGCACCTTACTTTTTCTGTACATTTTCGATGACTGTCCAATGCAATTGAAATGGTTAACTTTTAATGGTTCTTAAGGGGCTGTGCAAAAGGGAGAAGTTTCTCATTAAATGCAATTTTTCCATATAGTCCATGTATTTTATTAATCATATTTGGTTAAAAAAAAACAGATGAGGGGGAAGGAAAAAAGAAACTCCTCCCCTCAGAACTGATGGCTAGGGGTGGTTTACATCATATTAGAGTCTGGCAAGGTAAGGAATTTACCATGTTATGGAAAGTTATAATATGCTGGTGTGCAAAAGAATCATCTAGGCAACTGGCTGAAAATGCATATTCCAGGCTCTACCCTCAGAGCTCTGAGTTAGTAGGGGTGTCATTTGCCTGTTCATCCTCAACTCCATTCCCTGTTCTGCTCTGTGTGGCAGAGTACTGCAGTTACCCTCATTCTGCAGCCTCCTGTGACATTTGGCAGTTTCAGAAGAAAAAAGCCTGGCTATTTGTTCCCCTCTCTGTTTCAAGGACATCTCTGACAATGGCTGTGCTGTTTCTGAGGTTCCAGCTCCTTCAGGGCCCCAGCTCCCATCTGATGACCCTGGCTTCTGGGCTGGTAACAAATTCCACCACCTGTGTGCCTTCCATCCCAGGGCTGGCAATGGCCTCCTGCTGGCGCTAACATTTGGGCTGTGCCACTGGCTCCTATTTGGCTGACTCCTGTAGCCCTGAAGTTAGGATCTGGACAGCCCACCACAGCCCCTGATAAGAGGGTCAGACTCTGGATTCCCCACAGGAAGCCTCCCTCTCTCATCTCTAGCTTGGTACTCATCCTTCAGAAAACACACATGTGTGCACACACGCTCATGCACAGAGACATACACACACACACAAACATACACATTTTCCCAGGTAAAAATTCAATAAGGCTTGCCAAGAAAACTAAAATACAGCTCTCACACGTTTGGCCACTGACATCAGTATTCTTGGTAATGGATTTTGTTTTTTTTGCATTTTTGGCCACTGGGTAAAATCAAATCATGTAGCTTCAACAAAGGACATTTGTAGGTAGAACTAATCTGAATTCTCAGCTCTAGTCTCAGTTTAAGGCTTAGATATTAAGTCCAACAAACTCCAGAGATAGCAGAGTGACATTTAGATAACATTTTCTGTGAGAGTTTGCTAAACAACACAAACTTATCAGCACATGAAATCAGGAGTTGGGGATAGGTCACCTGGAATCAGATTTTATTTCTCTTTAGCCATCTTGCTTCCAGGACAAAGACCTGGGACTTGGAACTGGCATAGCTCTCTAACACCTGATGCTACTGGGCAAGCTGGGCCAAGTCAGCCATGGATCAGGGCAGACATTCTGCATGCATCTCTTAATGGGAAGGTCAAATCAGGAGAGGAGTATGCAAACTTTAGGTTCTTCCCTCCAGGCACTGCACTAACTTCGTGTATTCAGGTTTCTTGACACAGTTCTTGCAAGCAAGCCATTATCTTTGACTAAGGCAAGGAAAATGTCCCTACCTGTGGCTGGCAGAAGAACAAATGCCAGCAACAGAAACCAACCCCTCCCTTTATATAATTTTGATCGAGGCATATAACACAGATAACAGAACTCAGTTTCATAATCTTTGCAAATGGTGTCTATAGGGCCTATGGTTATCAGGATCCGTGTGAGAACACCCACAGGGTAGCTATGGGATCATCGTCATTGAAATGTAGGTAGTAGTATATTTTTAAATGACACCCATGACTATAGAACTTTGTTTATAGTAGCATCTAATGTCTTCATATTTCAAAAATTCCCATTATGAATTCATGTTGGTCCTAAATAACATGACTACTTAGAGCCTTTAAAACCAAACATCCTGAAGACCATATAGACCCAACAAAGATCCTTCCTTGACCAGGAAAAAGTGCTATCTCTCTTACACTATAAATATTCTAAGAAAGTGTATATATATATATATATATCTGTGTATTTATGACATACACAGATGACTGTCATCTTGATTTCCATAGTACTTGTGGTTTGCAAAGGGTTTGATACACATGATCTTACTTACTAGATATTTTATTTATTTCCTTTTCATGATATCACCTAACTTGATGCAACAGAGGTTCAGAGAATTCCACATCCAATAACAAATAACACAGGCCCAGATCTTCTGACCCCAGAATTACTGCTGCTTTTCCTCTACAAGCCCATACACAACAGAAGGATCCTCCCAGGTCAATGTGCGAAAGCTGCCGTTTTGGAGTCTTCATTCACATTTTTGGGTGTTTCCTCTCCTTATTTGATGTCACCTAATGCTACCTACCTACTTTTGCCACGTAGCTTGATTCATGGGTTTTGATGCGTTACAGCTCCTCAGGGAGATGTAGCATATGAATGGATATTATTGGGTAAAGACAAAGCCCTGGCTGAGGGATTTTATATGTCAGCACCAGCTTGGATATTTAGAATGCTTTATGGCAGATTGGAATCATCCGGGCATAGATTGACCCACAGAGATTTCAGAGGCTTTTGCCTACTTACTCCAGGTCAGCAGCCCCACCTGGAGACTTTGTATGTTGAACATGCCTCTTCTTGCTTTTTGCTAAGTGGATTCCCACTGATTTAAGATGCTTTCTTTTGCAATATGGATGCACCAGGGAGAAGTTGAGCCCTGGCCTGACCTCTTTCCACATTGTCCATGGTGGCAATGGACTCCCTAAGCCTGTCCATCACTCTCACTCTCATGAGAACACAGAGCTTGTCAGCCCCTTCAAATCCTTCCTACATTTCAGTCACACACACCTTTAGATTCTGGAATATGCCATATGTTTGCCTTGCTGCTGTGCATATACTGTTCCCTCATCTGGGAAGTTTTTTTCCTTCCTTCCTTTAAAGTCTTCCTTCAACAGTCCTTCAAGATTCACCCCCTGCTTAAACCATGCCCTTCTAGGCTGAATTGGGTACCTCTCCTCTACAGGCTGGCATTGCCCTCATGCAGCTTGCTCTAATACTATATCACTTGCCATTTTCCTTCCCTTATTTATGTCTGCTGCCCACCACCCTTACACAAAGGAACTTGGATGTGTGGCTGTGAAGAGATCCTTCTCTGTATCTCTGACACTCCACAGATGCTTTTTGAATGAACGAAAGAAGGAATCATCGATTGAATTAATAACATTTTTGCATATAGAACCTCATTTAAAGAGGATGAAAGATCCTCCACAGCCTGAGCCTTGGAATTAAGCTCTGCCTCATGAAAGCAACACTGGAGTCCCCTCGAGAATCTTTGGACAGCATCTTTAGGATAGCTTGTCCATCACAGAAGTGGCACCAGGAGGTGACAGTCATCAGTTAATGTAAGTTATGATTTAACAGACTGTGTGGATGATGTTGTGTTTGTTTCCTTCTGTTTTTAAATCTACATTTCCCTTAAATGATTCTACTTAGCTTGTAGCTGGGGACTAATTAACATGTGAACTGGTAAGAAGACACAGAATATGCTATTTTTACTGACAAGCTGCTGCAATGGATTTCTTGGGATAGGAGAAAAGGGGGATATCTTACAGTTAAGGGACAGAGTAACATTTGAATACAGGTTGCAGGGAAACTGATTTTTTTGGCAGCAGCTTAGAGTAGCATAGGCTAAATTCGAGGGACACTTTCTGAGGATAAGTAGCATCCTTTGCTTTTAAATCTTTCCACCCTGACCTCATGTTCAACTTCAGGGTTGTTCTTTTTTATTTATAACAATCAGATGAATACTAGAACAATCTATGCTACTCCAATATTGCCTTGGGCACAAGTTAATTTTTTATCTAATTACCATTAAACATAATTCAAAAGAATTGCTTTCTAGTAACAGGCATGTGAAACATCTGCTTCTTAAAATAATGCTCATTCTTCACTAAAAAATTACTGCATTTATAAACAATTGAAAGATCACAGCTCACAGAAACATTTCTGCACTTAAACTAGGCCCTGAGATTAAAGCATATAGACCAGTCATTCATCCTTATTCATTCATTCAACATGTATTTAAGTGCCTATTATGTGCTAAGCTTATTCAACGAAAGCTTATTCAACACAGAGCATGGCTGAAAAAAAGTATATAATAACTAGTGCTCAAAAACTCAAAAGTATAATAAAGGAAACCAGAAAACACCTTTTAGAATGTGCCTTTGAAAAGTACCTGATGTACCAAAGGCCACATTGCGATATAGGACAGTAAAAACCACTGCGAATATTTTTTAGCTTTTTCTTGTGGACTTACAAATGCATCCAGAAAGCTGGTCTTAATTCTGACATGTGATCACAACTTCAAATTGGCAGGAATCTAGTTTTATGTCAATCAGGTGTGAAGGTCAGCATTTGTTACCTTGCACCCACACACTGAAGGAGAACTGAGTTTGAGAGTTTTGAGGGGGGATGTGGTGTTTCTGGCACATAGCAGAAGTAAGCTTAAATTTGGCCAAACCCTTAAAACCAAAAAGAAAGCAAGAAAATGTGAAATAATCCTCATTTTTCCTGACCTAAATGTGGCCCATTTTCATCCTGTGCTTTTCCAAACCCCCTCCAGAAATGCACATAGGCCATAAGCCTACTGCTGTAGCCTGGCATTGATATGATAAGTGGCGGTGCAGATACAGAGGGACCACCCAGCTGAAACCCCTCTGAGAAGCTCAGCAACATTCTTGATCATTGAGGCAGATGAGTTTGCCCTGACCATCACTGTGGAGACACACATTTTGGCGCCATGCATATCCCACTGTTTATGCAAAATGCTTGTTAGTGTAGCCTTGGCCACCAACTGGAATGAAAGGTAGTCAACACATCCACAATTCTGTCACTGAGAGATTATGATGCACTGGTTACTTTCCTGGATGATTCTATCAATTAATTCTGAATACCTCTCCCACCTTCCCTCCCACCCCAACTCCATTCCTACAGGCAGAAAGGCAATGAGCAATAACGCATGCTCCTTATTCTCCTTTCGAACGTAGTATACACAACAGCATTGCTTTCTCTTCCACTGCAGCTGATAGTCCTGCTAGGCAGACCTGAAATACCATTAAGACACCTTAAGACCATTTTGTTAAGGTAGCTTTTGAAGTAACTTCTTACAACTTTGTGTTATTTTCCAAGAAGGCTAGGATTGGGCAGAGTATCTCATTTCTTTATTAGACATGTCATAGGAAAAGATATCTCAGATGCTTAATTATCCTTTTATCTAAAGAATATCCTCAACATAATAACCTCCCTTAATATTTATTGAAAAGACCTAACATCTCTTTCTGGAAATATAATATAAATCATGGATATCCTTGAAATTAATCTGAAGCCAATTGCCATCCTCTGAAATCCTGCCATTGCTTTTCTTCTTATCTTTGAAAAGTTTTGTTATAATGCCTATGGCTACAGCAATAAAGATTATATCCATGAGGAAGATGGTAGCTTTGGGAAATAATTTCTGAAGAAAAAATATAGCTTTTAGGAAACAGCCATCCAAAGGAAAAGTTCTAGTATTTTTAAGGCAATTAATTATTTCACCATTCACCATAATCTAGAACTCAATATTCTCATTAATGATGAAAACACAACTTACTTCACTTACTATTTCTTAACTGTTCATTAGTACTAGAATATGTTAATGCTGTAGAGCTAAAGTTCATATGTCAGCTACATTCTTTGTAATTAAAAAAGCTGAGAATTTTAGAAGGACCATAACAAACACAGATGGTAGAACTAAAAGCTATATGTTTTCAAAGATAAACTTCACTCCACAATATCATGTTACTTATAATCTTCCAGTGTCCATTGTACAGACTATTTTTCCTCTTCATGTTTTGCAGAAGTATAATTTATAACGCACTATACTGAACATTATTGTAAAAGAAAAGCGGTTTAATAAAATAATTTGTGTTCAGGCATGCTTCTGCTTCTGCTTTTTGTAGAAAACAAATCCATTGATTTTGGAATAAAATAATGCTTTTGCTTTAATTCTTCAAGGTAGGTGAGATTTCTTCCCTCTTCAAAAGCCTATAAAAGGTTTTACGTAAAATAATATTTACTCATAAAATGTTTAATTTGTAGAGAAAATGTACAAAATGTACATCTTTATAGAAATGTTCACATTATAGAGTCTCTAAAATCTCCCAGTTCTTGAGAGCATGACATATAATAGATAAAACAGCATATAGTAAATTTTCAATAAATGTTTTATTTTTTCACCTTTCCCTCCCACTAACCTACTCACCCCATCCCACACACATTTGCTTATTCCCTTACATGGAAAGAGAACAATAATATGAAGTAGTAAAATTTGAAATGAGTTATATGAATAGAAGTCAGAGACAAATTTTCTTGCAAATGTATTGACATGCATGGTTAACAACTATCAGAGTATTTCTTTAAATTGAAAATGACCACAATCTGTGTAAAACTTCTCATTAATACCAAGGTTCAGTATTACAGTATTTCCTGAAAAGCACATATGTTTGAAGATAGACTGTATTGCCTTATGATGAGTCAACCATTTTCACTGGAATCATTTGAGTAGTTGACTGATATGGCCCTGGTAGAGGAAGAATTTCTGTAGAGGGGGTGAACTTGGATTTAGGCAGAGGTTTTGAATTCCATAGATAAATGAAATGCATTAAAAACACTGGGTCCTGTACAGGGATTCCAACTTTTTATTATCCCAATTAAAGACATCCATAAATATCAATGCTCACCATGCTGACCATCATGCCAAAAAGAAGTGTCCATCCACTGATCAATGGTTGAATAAAGAAAACATGTATGTACACACACACACACACATACACACACAGGAATATTAGCCAGTCATAAAAAAGAAGGAAGTTCCTGCTATTTGCAACAACATGGATGAACCTGGAGAGCATTATGCTAAGTGAAATAAGCCCAACACAGAAAGATGAATACTATATGATCTAATTTACATGCAGACTCTAAAAACATTAAATGCACAGAAACAGAGAGTAGAATGGTGGTTTCCAGGGGCTGAAGGGTCAGTGAAATAGGAAGATACTAGTCAAAGGACACAAATTTTCAGTTATAAAATGGATAGGTTCCAGAGATCTACCATACAGCATGGTGAGTCTAGTTAACAATACTGTATTTATTGTGTAGTTGAACTCTGCTATGAGACTAGAGCTTTAATGTTTTTACCTTAGTAACAACAATACAGTGGTCATTTTTCAAGGCAAAAGATGTGTTAACTAACTTCAGTGGAGTAAGCATTTTGCAGTATAACTGTGTATCAAATCATCACAGTGTTATATGTTAATATATCATCACACCTTAAACTTATACAGTGTTATATGTTAATTATATTTCAATGAAGCTGGGAAAAAAGGGATATTTTAACAACAACAAAGTAGGAAGTGCAGTTTTACAACAGGAAATCCTCAGGAAATGGGGACTGACAATATCACACAGGTGGATATATACCATTGTCACAGTTATTTATGGCTAAGAATAAGCCGGCTCAAAACTCAGTGCCTTAGAACAATAACCATGTATTATCTGTCCAATTGCATGTATTGACCGAACTCAGATGGGGGCTCAGTGTGGTGGCCAGGGGCTCAGCCACAGCTGTTGACTAGAGTACCCACAATGTGGTATTTCCATGTGGCTTGAGCTTTTCATAGCATGGTGACTGTCCTAACAGTGGGTATTCCAACACAGGGGCAGACGCTCCCCATCCTCCTGAAGTCTAGGCTTAAACTGGCACAGATATCACAGGGTCCTCCTACATTTAAGAGAAGGGGAAATAGTCTCCACCTCTCAATGCGGGTCATGAAGAAAAATTTGTGTGCATCTGTAATCTCCCTAAGCTATCATTCTTACATTTTTCTCATTTTGCTTTGGCCTGGTGAGAATGTTGTAACCAAAGATTGGTTCCTGTTTGTGGACCTCTGTTAGGAAATCACAAGTAGACTAACTCACCCCAAAAGTCACTTCCAACTCATAAATGTATTATTCTCTTAAAATAAGTAAAAATACAGTTACCTACCTTTACATACCTATTTTGCTTCAACTATTCAGAGATAAGTTTAAGAACACAATCCTTGACACTTACTCAAGAAACATCTACAGAGTGTCTACTCCAGGCACAGTTGGGTGGTAGATATAACAAGTTGGGTCCATACGACAGCCTTGGACAAGAAGAGCTTGTGGGAGTAGCTAATTCTTTTCTTTGAAGGAAAGTTGTTCTGGGCAGTTTTTCTTGATGGGTGTGGGAGTGCTAAAATGCTCATAGGCTCTTTATTTTCTCATAAAAGTATTATAGCAATTATTTTCTTCCTTATGTCATGCCACACAGGCACCAAGCTCTTTTTTTACAGGCAACTCAAGATAACAGAAGGAGATATGATATTTCTGTCATGAATAGGCTGCAGTAGCCATTCAGCAGGCTTTCTCAGATAGGGTGTGGAAGAGCAGAGGAAGGATGCTTTTCTTTTCCCCTCTTCTAAAAGCACAATTCTATTCAAGCTCGCACTCCCCTCTCACCCTAGGAAGTAATGAATTGCCCCATAGATCACTATAACAGTCTGTATAATTTTGTAATGAAATGTCCTCAGCAAGGTAAAATGGCCATATCTTAAAATAGTGTTATATATCACCAATGCCTCACAAGTGTATTACAAGTGAGAAAAAAAACCATACAAATATACACACACACATGCTTGTATGTGGTCCATGTATATGGGTTCAATAAAATTACCAAAATTAAATCAATTTTCCCCCCATCTTCATCTTGGAAATTGCAACTGGTACAATCGATCAGGAAGCTGTACAGTTAAGTCAAATCCATGACTGACAGCTGAGCTCATCTGTGAGACCACCGTAGCCACCATTTGCTCAGCAATTAATTGGATCTCTCTGGGCGATCCAATTACATCATCAAGAAATAACCAGAGCAACCATTTTACAATCTGGTTACTCCAGTTGTCTTATTGACTGGATTGGATTAAGCTGCCCAGTGACCCCAACAATGGCTTCAAAACTGGCCTGCAAATGATCAGGACAGCCAGTCATCCGTGGCCACTGTAATTTCACTAATAAAGTGGAGCTGTCTCCTCATATGCTGCAGAAGCACTAACAGGATTGTTTTTACTATAACCCATGGCCCCGTCTGACACCAGGACATTTTCTGACAATTACATAGCCATGTGAACATTTGACCAGATGCTTGGAGTAACTTTGATACCTCAGTATGGAAGCTGCAGTGTTACTGAAGGCACAAATCTGATTAAGTAAATTGCAGTTGCAAAAGAGGCATGTTGATAAATAGTTGGAAACTTTTATGAACATCGTGATGACTACTATTTAATGTAAATTTCTTTTTTTCCCCTGCTTTCAAAAGAAATAAATGACCATTTTCTTTCTTGGCTGACATATTTGATCACAGAATGGAATAAAAATGTTGGGGAAGTAGTGCTTTTAAAAGCAATCTAGTCATTCTCGGACTATAAAACCTAAATTACACCCCAGATTTTCCTGGCAGATGTGTCTGCTGAATGAAGCTCTTCTTTATTCGGCAGATATGGGTCTTATTTTGCAAATATGATTTGCTTCACATAGACATTTATGCACACACGTGCATATGCATGCATGCACGTGCGCGCGTGCACACACACACACACACACACACACCACGAGGCGCTCACCTGCTGTTATCTTACATTTTCCTCTCTCTTTAGTCAACTCTATTTGCAGAGTACAGATTTTAAAGCAGCCATTAGAGATATTTTATAGTTCACTTTTGCTTGTCATTAGCAATACCCTTTCAAATATTTATCTATGTTGTTTCTAAATAAAACACCAAAGCAAGCATTTATGAGGCACTTGCGAATATATTTAGAAGAAAAGCTATTGTCTGTGGGCCATAAGCCATTCTCACTGCAATAGATTTTTAACTTATCAATTTATTTGAAGGTATCTTAGTGGCAACTAACATGCTGGCTGGTTCATGACCTATAGGAGAATCAATGGAATCCTGTTTAATGGGCAACACAGAACAGAGAAATTAGTATAAATTCAGCATGTAAATTGTTACTAGGTCAGATATCTGCTGTGCTTTCTGGGTTCTTTCTTACTTTACAGTCCTTTCCTAATCTCTAAAGTCTCTTTTCCTCCCTGCACAAAAGGCCAGACCAAACACTCCTTGAAATACTGGTGGATGATTTCAAATATGTATATGAAAAAAGAGCTGGTCTATCTATATAAATACTAAATGGGGATCAGTTTGGCAAAACTAAATTTATTTCAATAATGTTATCAGTTCAATAACATTATTAAGATTTATTTTCTTATATACAAAAGCAAAAAGTTACATTTTCTACCTTTCAACCAGTTCTCTCATTATAATATAAAAGTACTCAAAGATAACAGTAAATTGTATGGTGACTCGGTTTCATTATGTACATTATAAATTCTTGTTACTAAATGGAACTTAAGTCATGACTTCAAATGTGGTATGCCTAACCATAACTTTTCCATAAATTATCCATGAAAGAAATAAAAGAAAGTCCAATTATTTAAACAGGAATTTAGAATGTATCACACATCATTTGGATGAAACATTATAATAGTTTATATTAACATGTTCTAGCAAAACATACTCATCAAATTTTAAATCTGTTGTAAGGTATGTGTATGTCATAAAGATTTGGGGACAGACCCTGAGATTCAAATTAAATTATTTTCTTTGGCTGGACCATGATTTAATTTGTATCATTATCTTGGCCAATTGACTTGACCTATCTACCTCCAATTTCCTGATCCTTGAAGTGCATTATGATGTTTTTGATGATTAATGAAGTTACTCATTTTTTTAATGCCTTTCAACTGAAAGCAACAAAGGAATCATGCAATGATTACTTGGCAGAATTTCAATGGGCTTCCTGTGTTTTCTTATGCCTTAGATCAAGTGCTCTAACTGAATGCTGTACAGTTCAAGATCTGACATCACATTGAAAGATGTACTGCCATAAAAAAGGCAATTTTCACACCTCTTCATACATATACATATAAGTATGTACAATTCATTTCAATAAGAAAACTATGAATTAGCATTTTCAAATAGGGGTGTCTGGATTTTGTTTAATGCAAATGTATCATGGTGGTATTGGGGTTAAAACTCTATTATTAGATCTAACATTTTCTTATCTTTAAAACAAAATGTTAAAATATTAATAATTCTACAATAAGTATTAAGTATAAATACTAATTACAACTGAAGAGTTTGTAAGATGTCATGGTACTAATGGTACTAGCAGAGTAGTAGTGTTAGAATAAAGGTACTATTCTAATTCCTCCAATTCTAAGGTACTATTAGAATAAAAGTAAATAGCACGAAGGGTACTAATAAAATAAAGAAGGAGAATTGATGGATATTTAGAAACTACTTTTTAAGTAATAGAGTAAATGAAGAAATGTTTTACAATAATTTACACAGATGATATAATACACAGAACTTACTTATGTGAAGATCAGTAAATAATGCTTTAAGGGAACATATACACAAAGTATAAAGGAAAAGAATTGAAATTACCTTAAAATTAATGGATTTCATTAAAATTAAGAACTTGTTCATGAAAACATATCAAGAGAATAAAAAGGCAAGCCACAGAGATGTTTACAATATGACAAAAAATTTGTACCCAGAATATAGATCGTTAGTAAGAAAAATATAATCCAGTTTTTATAAAATGATCAGAAGAATAGAATGCATCACATAAGAAGATATTCAAATGGCCAATAAATATATGAAGAGATGCTCAGTGAAATGCAAATTAAAACTACAATGAGATTCTACTAATCCCAAGCAAAATGGTTACATGTAATAATTTTTTAAATCAGGTATTACCCACTGGGAAGGATGTAGAGCAAAGTGAACTCTGAAGAATGTAAACTGGTGCAGCCAGTTTGGGAAAGGTTTTAGTCAGTCTGTACTAAAACTAAAACTATGTATTCCCTAGAATCCAACAATTCCAGTCTTGGTATTTTAACAGAAATAATGAATATTATGTGCACCAAAAGACATGTATGCTAATATCCTGAGAAGTGCTATTTTTAAAAGCTTGGCTGGAAACAACTCAAATGTACATCAAAGGAAAATGGGTATAAATCATCCAAATTTATGCTATATATTCATACAACAGAATACTCTTCCATAATAAAAAAGGAAGCAACTATTAATACATGTAACAACATAGAAAAATCTGGGGAAATAAAAGCAAAAAAGAAAACTAAACATATGCTCAGCAAAAGAAGCCAGACTCAGAAAAGAACAAATACAATATTATTTCATTTATATGAGCATGCAAAACAAATCTATAGCATTATAAATCAAAGAGTGGGACAGGAGGGTGGGTTATATTGAAGGGAGCAAGGGAGAGGTTTCTGGAGTGTTGGTTATACTTACTATCTTGATGTGGGTGGTGGGTACAGGATATATTTATTGTGCAAAAATCTATCAAGCTATACACTAAAGATGCATGCAGTTTATAAAATATATGTTATAATTCATTTACAAAAATGAAGACTATACATTATCGGGAAAGGCACAGTATAATATAAACAATTCTGTTTAAGAAGGTGGGAAACTTGGTATTAAGTCCCAGCTCTGCAACAGTCACTGTTATATTGCAAATCCATCCTGCAAAATGTATGGGTTGGAATAGCTATTTTCTAAGGAAACCTCTCATTGTAAATGTCAGTGATTCTATAAGTGGGTCACCTTACTGTTTTGGCTTATGTATGGGCAACATTTCAATGCAATCTTTATGAAGGAAGCTACATGTTTACACAGTTGTTCCAACGTAGCCAACATTCAGATTAAAGAGTAGACTCACACATCTGCTAAGAACGGCTGCTCATTTGGGGAGGAGACCATCAGGAGGCCTTCCTGACCCACCTTGTTTCAGGTAAAGCAATGTAACAGCAATATATGCTTTGGTTATATTTTACTAATTAATAATTACAACATGTATTCTCTATGAAAATCAGACCTTTCCCATGAAGTTTTCACCATTTCTATTGAATTGTTTCATATAAATGATAATACATGTGTTAATACACAAAATAAACAAATTATATATTAATACAGATTGTTATACATTTTGGGAGATATGACTGCATTTAATTTTTCATGTTGGATTATTTTTAGCTGAATTATCAAGAGCAAGTTAGCAACTGGAAGAACATATCATTTCTTAATACAAGATATATGGCAGTTGTTCTGTTTAATGGGCAAACTTCTCAGAAAGATGTTCCATCGTGTAAAGAAAGGGTCCTGGTCTCAGTGCCGAGCACAATGTATTCAGATGATTTTGGGCTCTGAAATCTAAACCAAGTGATTATTTTTTCCGTGTTGGTACCACATGAATATGAACTACCAAATATATGTATTAGGAAAGCTGAGGTGATTTCTTAGGGTGCAATAGAGACAGTGGCAAGAGAGGAAGCATGAAAAAAATAATAAAATAAAATAAATAAAATAAAATAAAATAAAATAATAAAATATAAAAATAAAATAAAATAATAAAATATAAAATAAAATAAAATAAAATAAAAAAGTAAGACCTCCTTACTGGGAGGTCTTACTAACAGGATTGGTGGGTGGGAAGACAGCAGTGAACACATTTAAGAAAATACATGTCTAAGTCAATTTTTAAAAGGGCTTATCCCCTTTCTAACAATTCTAACAGGCCATTGTGAGTGGGTAAAGATTTAGTATAAATCATTCAATTGGATTTTAGTTAGGCATATCCCATCTTCTTAAAATATTCATACTAATGTAGTGAGAACTAGAAGATGGGTAAAGTGTTGGTTGATGAAGCCATGAAGGTATGGCTATCACAGTGCTATGCCTGATGTCCAAAGAACTGGTTTTTGAATCCCTGTTCCTCTGATTACTAGTTGTGTGACCTTTCACTTCATTTCTCCTGCAAATAATTGCTGAACAGACACACAGTGCCAGCTGCTGGGAATACATAACTGAAAAGACCCACAGTTCCTGACTTACTAGTGGGAGACACAAATTAATAGTTGCCTTCATTGCAGTATGATCAGTGCTGTGCAGGGCATTTACTCCAGGATGAGATCAGTGGAATACTAAAGCCACCAGCGAGTAGGACAAAACATGTTATCTGAGTCCTACAGGATGAGCAGGACTTCACCAAGAAAAGAAGTGAGTGGGAAAAGGAGACCACCATGTGAATATCCTCCAGGAAAAAGAAAGCACAGCTCTTGGTGAAGGACAATTAATCAGCATGTGAGGCATACAATGATAAGTAATGCAGGAGAGATACAAGGTTCCATCTAAGCCTTATTCTGAGACCAATGGGCAACCTTAGAGAGGAAATTGTCCAATCAGAACTGTAATTGTTGAAACATCATTGAGATTCTCCTATGATAAGATGGAAAGGTTAGTGGTGGCAGGAATACAAACAGGCAGATCAATTAGGGTGTGTGGTCCAAGAAAGATACAATGGTGGTTTAACCTAAGGTGTTGGCTTTGGAGATGGAGAAAATTTGAGAGGCATTAGAGAGGAGGAATTAGCAGAACTTGATTAGATAATCATACTTTATGAGAAGATATTATATACATCTGTATAAGCACTAGATGTGTATATATATATATATATAATAAATGTACATATATTATATACATAGAGATATATGTATACATATAAACATTAGAAGAACAATAAAGACCCTATTTGGCCAGTAATACTCTGCTCAGGGTCACATGGGTCATGGTAAAGAATGGGGGGATTAGGAAGAAGGTTTGGATTTTTAACTTGGGCATCATGTAGTGTGGACTCATTAGAAAACATGCAAATCTAAATAACAGGATTTCTAGGAAAGAGTACTACTTTTCACAACATGCCCCAGTGAAATCTGCTCTGAAAATCCCTCTTTGATGGATACATTCAGGGTGGCTGATCAATTGTGAGGAAGATTCTAGTATTTTTTCAATGAACCCAACAAGAATGTTTTATCAGAGGGACAGTAGGACGATCCAAATACACACAGCTTATCTCTTTTGTTTTTCCTGCTTAGTAAAGAGCTTTAGAGATTGGTTCAAAGAAAATTTTTTATTAGAAGTCTGTCTTCACTTTGATTAAAAGAGGATTGGACACTTGAAATGCTCCCTCTCCAGCTGACTTTGTGATTTTCTTGTGCTCTACCAAATCAAACACCAACCAGTGAAAGTTCTTAAAAAGAAATGTTAATTAAGTCCAAGGCATGTGAGAAGAATCTTAGGAATTTACAAAGGCTCAGCCTCCACCTTCAATGAGCTCCTTAAGATAAGGTAATGAGCATCGTTTTTCTGTGAGTGGACAAGCAGGTATTGAACACTCCCTGGCAGGAAACATGGCACTTCATTTAAGCCATTAGACTAAGTCCCCATCATCAGAGTTTATCAATTTATCACCATTAGAGTTTTACATGCTTCTCCCTATTTTCGCAAAATCCTCTCGGTCTTTTACAGGTTGAAGTCCTCTCTCTCCAGCAAGGTTATATGTACAGTGTAGACAGGGATCCTGCTTTATCCTTCCTTTGCTTCTGGACATGCTGTCCTATTATCTAACATACACTAGAGCTAATGGAAGTCTTACTATCTGGGATTGAACTGATCAGAGGGTAGATGACGCTATCAGAGTATCAGACATAAGCCTGCCTGTCAAAGTTCAGAGGAGAGAAGGAAGAAGATGCTGGAATTTCCAAGGTCTTCTTGATAGGGTATCAGGTCTTTAAGCACATAAGTCTATTTGTATCTAGTAAGTTTAGCTTAGTGGCTGCAATCTGCATATTACTATGACTTGCAGATGATGTAAATCCGTAATTTCTTTTAAAATTAGAAATAAATGAGTGTTGGATGCCTAGGTCATTTGTGGATAGGTGGAGGTTGCACATTGCCAGAAGAATTCCATTGTCATAGTCTGGTTTACATGAATTAATAGGAAAGTTTGTTTCTAGTACAGTCTGTGGTTCAGTGGATCTCACCAAGCATATAAAAATCACTGCAGGCCACCTTTGGAACATAGGCCAGTTACAATACACATTATCCGCTAAGTGGAATAAGAAACTGACTTGTCTACAAGATAATTTGCAATACAGCAATTCATCGGTCTTCCTACCATGAACTTCTTTCCTGTTGACTTCAATATGCCTGTGAGCAAAGTATTACTGGCCAAATAGGGTCTTTATTGTTCTTCTAATGTTTATATATATATATATATATATATATATATATATATATATATATATATATATATATATATATACACACACACACACAGACACACATATACCTCTATGTATACATGTACATATATAAAATATACATATATATACATACAAATCTGAAGCTTATATACATATATATATATCATTTCTCCATTTTATTGACATTTCTCTGTCTTTATATATATACACACACACACACACACATACACACACACACACACACACACATATATATATATATCTTCTCATAAATTATAACTAAATGTTGACTTGGCACATTCACAACCTCTCAGGTATTCAGGTTCCAATTAACTAATTATTTACACAGTCTTCAGATTTAAAGACTTTGAAATCCAATATTCAGCATGGTGGAAAAAAAATGCCTGTCAACTTTTAGTGTCCCATTCTGCTTCTGAGTGACAATAGACTGAGGAAAGGAAAAGGTCACATATTTTGTCTAAAAGTCAGAGTCAAACTCATATAATTTCAATAGGAAACGGATAACTGAGGCAATTGTATTTTCAGAAAACACCTTCCCTACCTTTCTGGGTACCTTGGGTAACAAAACTGTAAGGCTTTGAATGATTTGGACAACTGTCATAATATTCTGCTTTATTATAATAATGAAGACATAACTCAAATAGAAGTGCTTACCATTTTTTGACTATTTTCTCTTATTTCTTTCCTACCCAGGGGAGGCTGAGATTGAGATGAAAGGAAGCATCTTACAATAACATCTGAACACCAGCTGTTGCACATAGGCCTGGAGCTCCATTTTTTTATATATATTAACAAAAAAAATGATTGCTTTGCCATTAAAACCTCTACTGATATTTGCCACAAATTTTAGCCTTGGGGCAAATAACCAAGTGGAAACTCATTGAGTTCTTTATCCTCTAAGCTTTAAGATGGTTTAGAGAGGTGTCCGGAAAATAAATTAGGTACATTTTACTCAACTCAGGCAGGCTGTTGCTTTGCTAGTGATAAATTCTTCCCTTTCCCATATTCGCATTTCTTAAGAAATGAGTCACTGCATACTCAGCTTCCATGTCCAGCACTTGAAACCAAATCCTTCTCATTTGAAATGGAATGAGACATCCAGAGTGACTGGTTTTATGAGTTGTGCCTCTGTGATGAATTATTCCCAGATGCTGAGCTGGATAAAGCATCCCTCTCTCCTCTGAAATACCTGTGTAAGCAGGTGGATTTCCACCAGATGGCTTCAAGCACTGCATATTCTGCCATCGTTCTAGACATAGCTAAAAGTTGGATAAAGACCTTTCCACTGCCAAGGGCATAAATATCATACTTCATCTGATAAAACATTTTACTAAGCACAAGCTTTTCACTCACGGAGTTGGTCTACATTCAGAACGTGTTTAAGCAGTACTTACCTGTGATGGGTTTTGAGCAAAGCAGGAAGAATTCCATGACCGAGGTAAATGCAACCTCATTAAAAATTGGTGATAGCTCATCCGTGGATGTTTTATTGCCCTTGTCTAGCTTGGATTAACACATACTCTACAGGCACACACCTGATCATCTACATTTGCTCTCTTACAACACTAAACTAAGTTTTCTACCTTTATCTTACATCTACCTACCACTTCAGCATTTTATTAAAAATAATAATAATAATAATAATAAAGGGAGAAATGTGGGATCCACATATAAATCAAGTATAAAAATCTAACGAATATTCATATTTGACCTGATTGTTTATAGTTCATAATGCGTGATCAAAACTGAAAGTTTCTGTGATGACTGCCCTTGCACTGTTCACCATGTAAGAACTTATTCACTATGCAAGAATTTGTTCACCATGTAAGAACTTGTTCGTTATACTTTAGAAGATTGGAGACTGTTGAGAATTAGACTTGGGGTTGATTAATGATTGTGCATTGAGTCCCCTATACAGAATTTTATTGTTGTTAACAACCATTTGATCAATAAATATAAGATACGCCCTCTCAAAAAAAAAAATTGGTGATAGCTCTTATGTAAATTAGCTGCTATACTTCTGATGATAGGAATTCAGAGGCAAAGTGCTATGAGCAGAAAGAGTGTTCGTTTTAGTTTGGGTTCCACCAGGAGCAGAGCCTAAGGCTAGTATCTGAGTTCAAATAGTTTATTTGGGTGGTGATTCCAGGAAGTATGGAAAGAGAGTAACTTGATACCCAGGAGGATAGGCAGTTATAAAAAGGTGAGTTGTCAAGTCAGCTACCATAATGGACCACTGGAGCTTGAAGCTATAGGATCTGAGAAGTGGTATTAAGATAAATGCCTTAAATTCATGGAATCTAAGGGGAGAGGAGCTGGGGTATTTACACACTGAAGAATCACTGGTTGAAGGCAAGTTTCTAAGGGGAACTTCTCTTGGTAGAGACGATTTCAACTATGATTGAAAAAGTTCTCAATAACAAAATTGCAGGTATTGGCAGCTGGCAATTGGCTGGAGTACAATGAAATGTTAATTCTAAGGAATGTTAACAGCACAAGCAACATCTCCCGTGGTGGTGTGACGTCACCATCTTCTCTTTGTTTTTCCATCTCTATACTTGCCTGAATTGATTCGGGTTATGAGGGCAGAGACTGACTTGTCTCTTTCTGAGTTGTCATTTTTCCCTTGAGAAAAGAAAATTCCTTCATACCTATTAGGCAATATCACTTTAAAATATATTTTTACAAACAACCTGAATATGAAAAGACAAAAACTTGTAAGAAAAGCAATAGTTATATAAACCACACTGTTCTATATGATTGTGAACTATGGTGGGTTATTTAATTTCTTCTGTACATATACACATACCACAGTAGCACTTCTAAAACATATCTGAAGCTCAGGATGCTTTAATATTCAAGGTTTGATAACATATTCAATTATATTCAGTTGGCATCCAACACGGAACAAAACTTTCTTCAGTCCATGCCTGCCAAGGTCAAGGGTTTCTCATAAGAAATCAATTGACTGGTAGACTTAGTGTGACTCTACAGGCCTTCTTTGTCCTTTTATATGGGTATTTATCATTTTAAGCCAGATGAAAATTAAGTATCAAATCTTGTAAGCAACAGGTTATCAGATGAGGAAGTGGTTACACCGAAGTTTTAGAAACTTCTCGTGACTTTGAGTTGTTGAGCTGTGATTCAAGTTGAGTTTCTGTAAATTTGCTTCATTTTGTGTTTCTCTAGGTAATGCTAATGATTCAGGGACTATATTCACACAGAAATAGACATACAAAATTAATAAAATAGATAGAAAAATATAGCCTTCTGCATTACATGAAGAAAAATCAACCATGTAAAATCTAAGGAGAAGGTGTTGAGATACTTCTGGGAAATCTGAACCTATTATTCATATTCCAGCTGAATATGTCAATTGGCATTATTTTAACATACCACCTCTCCATTTTATTGACATTTCTCTGTCTAAATCGTCAGGACCAAATTCCAAGGCTCTTTGTTTCAGCCCATTGTAAACAATGGAACTCTAGCAGATAATGGGGATAGTGTATAGTCAGGGCACCATTTGTCTTTCTGACACTGAAGAGGCAAAAGTAAAGCAAACAATTATCCCAATACTAGAATTCTGATCTCTAAGATGTGATTTCTACTTAGAGTCATTCAATCAGTATCTTTGAACAACTTACAGAAATTTTATCGAGAAGACTAATCTCTGGAAAATGGACAACTATTTAGGAACTGATGATTACCATAAGGCCACCTCTTCAGGTGAGCTCCTTGATTTATTAAAAGAAAAGAAAACACAGTATGCCAGGAATTTATTTAGTTTCCCTTTTCTATTCCAACTCAAGGAAAAAAATATAAATGTTCTATCCACATCTCTGGAAAGTCTCTCCTGGGCCTTCTCTATTGTCACAGGTGGTATTTTTCTACAATGTATGGCTTTGGAGCACATCAATTTATCATGCATGTCCATTCTCCATATTAATTCAAAATAATTATTATAGAGTACCAATCGAGCATGAGTTATTCTTGCACTTTGTGTGATGTCTCAGAATAATCTAGACAGCCCAAACACCAGTTCAGACAATGACCTGCAGAATGATATGAGACAAAGACTCAATTGAACTCAACAGGCATTTGCTGGGAGCCTACCTTATACAAGTCCCTGTTTTAAATGTGGGGGAGAAATCAAGAGGTGGGGGCCATCCCCTAATTCTGTTTTGTTTACAGTTTCATTAGGAGCTTAGACACTGAGATGGAGTCACCTGACTAATACAAAAGTGGGCCTTGCTTTGCAGAGCACTCAGACACCGGGTTTATGATAAAGAACAAACAGGCTTCTCATACAGTCACGTGTTATGAATCAGTAGACTCCTGCATATCCATCCAGTCCCTGCCTACCTGTCCTCACATCTCAACATTATTCCACTTCTTCCTGCAACTTGACTCAACTTTCTGTAGTTCTTTGAGCATGGCAGCCTCTTTCTGGCCCCTGGCCCTTCGTTTATCTTCCTGGAAGGTAAAGCCCTGTGCAGATTTTCTGGCCAGCGACTAATGACAACTTGTGCGCCAGAGAAGGTGCTATGTCCTTCAGAAAATATTTCCTTCCCATCCTAATCTGGATTAATTTGAATTAGATGCACACCTAATTCTATTCTCTAGCGGAGAATAGAACACCTCTATTCTCTCCCCTAGAACCCTGAAGCCTTGACACTATCAATCTCATATCATATTCCATCTATCCATACATACAACCAGCATTTAATTATTGAAGGCCCCTAATATGTCTAGGAAAAGATTATCAAATGAACAAAATAAGGTTTGTATTCTGAATTCTAGTGAGAAAAGATAGACAACAGACAACTATATAAAGTAGAAGATAGTTTTACATTGTTGTTAGCACTATAAAGAAATTAGGGAGGGAAACTGAAATACAAGGTTACTGTCAGGAGGATCAGTGTCTAAGACAAGGTGCCAGGGAAAGCAAATTAGGGGCGTTCACTGTGCTGGCCCTCCCTCATTCTTCCATTATTGTTAAGCTTTAAGAAAGAGCTCCAGGCAGAGGGATGATACAATAAAGACTCTGAGGCAGTAACCAGATGAGAGTTGATCATGAAAGGGAAGAGAAATACGGAGAGAAGTTGGAGAAGGGGAGGCCATGCAGGGTCTTGTGGGCTTCAGTAAGATATTCTTCCAAGTGCACTGGAAATCTACTCTGGGACTTAAAGTAGAGGCAGTGAGAGGGGTAAAAAATGTGTATTTATTTTTTATATTTATTTTTACATTTTATGATATATTTTAAAAAATATCAGTGTGGCTGCTACCTAGAAATGGCTGCGATATAGAAAGAGGGGAGATCACTCTGGATAAGGGTAATGACAGTGTGATGATCTGCATCACATCACTATATTATATTTTCTTGGGTAGAGGTCGTTTGCTAATATGTCTTTATATATCCACAGCTTAGGATAATGGTTTATGTATTTTAAGAGCTCCCAACTTATGGGAAATGGCTACTTCCAGACAGAATTGGCAACAATATCATCTCAACATGCCTGATCCCTTCCTGTCCTCTCTCTAGTGCCAAGTCGAATCTGTTTTCACCAACTAATCCTCTACTCGAGCCAATGCTTTAATTTAGGGATATTGAAATATAAGCCTCCTAATTGAAAAAAAAATTTCTATTATACACCTTTGAAATGTTGCAAAGATGCCCTTATAAATTAGCATTATTTACTTTGGGGATAGGTCCTGTATTTCTCAACAGATATCATTTAAATCAGACATATGAAGAGTTGTTCAAATGATAATCTGCTTTTTAAAAGTACAGTTTTATTAAAGAAACAAAGTTTCATGGAAAAACTGATGCAAATATAATAAAAATGAACATTTTGTAAATAAAATGTTAAGCTTAAATATGCTGAATTTTCAGTTTGTAAGAAAACAAGTATAGTTTTGCATATATAAGTAGAATTTAAAAATTGGCAAAACTGATTTATGAAATGACATTTCTAAGTAGTTGGCCTCATTAATTAGATGGGTTTATTGGCATCATTTTCCATTAGATTCATAGGTATGATGTTTTTGGGTGAATTAAAGGGATGGACAAATGAATTATAAGTAAGAAGCTCACTTTCTTTACATTTTGAAGTGAGAGAAAAGTCACTCCATGCATTTAAGTTCCTTATCTCCAGAGATGTCCAATACAAATTTATGTTAGCAACATAAGTAATTTTAAAAGTAAGTTCAACATACGTAATTTAAAGCATAAAAAGAAATGTAAAATTATTTTTATATTTTAACTCAATATATGAAAATGTTATAATTTAGACCCATGATTAATATAAAAAATTACTAAAGAGCTAATTTACGTTACTTTATTAGTACTAATGGTTAGGAATCTGTATGTTCTACAACACATCTCAGTTTGGACTGACCACATTTCCAGTGCTCAATAGACACATGAGGCTAATGGCTATTGTAGTGGACAGGGCAGCATGTTTGTGTGTGTGTGTGTGTGTGTGTGTGTGTGTGTGTGTGAAAGTAGGAAGCTGGTGACCCACAGTGAATTCAGCAGGTGTTTCTTCCTTCTGAACTCAGAGGATGGTCTCCATAATGACCCACAACCTTATTCTTTTGTCCATCATCAAAATCATGGCCTGATGAAGGCTCTGCTTTGGTCATTACGATTCTCAGACTAACGGCAGCTTGCTTTTCCCACTGCTTTAATAATTCAAATGAATACTTACTGGAGTAATTTAATAATGATTTGATTGAATTAATCCAAAAAAGCCATCTTGTACTTGCCACCTATGTCTGCTAGGATACAGTGTTTCATTTGACCTGATTTCTCTGTCTGTGATTCCTCGGACCCTGGTCCTAACTGGAGGGTGGTTGCTCGTGGGAGTTGCTATAACCAGCTGTACCCCCAAATGGAGGAGATAATATGAATGAACCCCATCAAAGTGATAATTTTTCCTTTTCATCACAAATGTTCTGGAAATATGCTCATAGGTCTCTGTAGATAGAACACTGGTAATTCTGTCCTTAAGAAAAGGCCAAACAAATGTCTTGGTCTCCTCCAGCTGGACATCACTTATTTAATGGGGACAGTGGGTAAGTACATCTTGGACTCATTTCTAGAATGGAGAGAAACAGCTCAATCTGTCACCCTAGTAAATTGAGTGTTCACTCGGTCCTTCAGTAAATTTTCCTAGGTATCTCTTCCCATTTTTTTCAAGACCCTTTATCTACAATAGAAGAGTTAAGCTTTCGGAGTTTTTCCTTCTCTTGGGTCATTCAAACAATGATATATGTCTTTGGTGTTTTCAAATGGTGCAAAAATTACATCATTGTAAGATGACATGCCCTTTCCTCCACATTATATATTTTATCAATATCTGAAAATTAAAATAGTAAAAGCCTCTGATAATTACCTGTGAAAAATTTCATTTTGAGTACAGAGAACTCTGTTCTTTGATAAAAGACTATAAATACCAGCTATGAAATGCTTCCTCAGTTGTCAACATTTAAGACCACCATGTTTCCTTCTTAACCATAAATAAATAAATGAATAAGTAAATCATCACAGGCATAATAAACAAAAATTCTGGGAAGTATGATAGTCAGGGGCGCTGTGTGTAAAGAGCATTCTGTTTGATTCCAGACACTTGAAAGGTGTTAAGTGGCTTGAAAAGCTGTGCAAAGTGAGAGCTGGGAAAGTGTAGCTGCTCCTGCTATCTGACAGAGAACACTTCAGTATCTTCACTGAAGAGCTGCAAATGAGGCCACCACTGGCCTCCCACTGTTGGGAGAGGGCCACCAGTTGTTAGATAGGTCCTGGCTCTGGCATGTTAAAATTGTAGCTCTGATCACTCATTAGAAGGTCTATTGTTGAGAAAAATCCTGTCTTTTTATTCACAAAGTGAGAAAAAAATTGTTTGAGAATTTCAGTGCAGTAAAAAGAGAGAAAAGAAATGCCATGTATATTGGAAGGCTGGAGAAAAATCCATAAACTCATATGAAACACTGACTATATCTTCAAAGGTTTCAGAAGGTCTATTCCTTTGGACAAATAAGTCCCATTCTCATGAACTATATAAGGTTGCTGTAGGATAGTCTCAAGACCAGTAACTATATTCTGTATACAAGTTAGCCATAGATCAAAAATGCCAAGGACACCACCATCCTCCCATTTGCATGATGGTTGGTTTTGTTTCCTCTGTCTTCTTTTTACTCCTCTTAACCAACTTAGTCAATATCAGTCCCCACTGATTCTCCTTCATGTGTCTTAAATAAATTCCTTATTTTCATTTAACTGTCCCTCACTAATCCAAACCTTCTCCACAACCCCCACCACCACCCCACCAGGGTAACCACAGTAATAGTGGTAAAACTTGATTTTCTCACTTCCAGGGTCCCCCAGCACAACCCATCCCAGCTCAGTGGAAAGCATACACAGAAACCAAGATTATTTTCCTTAAACAAAACATCCATCCCTTGTTCAATAGCCTGTAGCAATTCTATCTTATTGCCTCTTCTATGTAATTACTGGGCTTCTTAGCTCTCCATAGCTGTAGCTTATCCTTACTGTGTCTTTGAGGGGACCAGTCTCTACCTTAAATTGGGTTTCCCCAGAAACAGACCCCAGAGACACAGACTGAAGTTTAATAATCTATTTGGGAAGTGACCTTGGAAGCATCAGTAGAGAAGTTGGGAAGTGAGATAGGGGAACGAGTTAATAAGGATGCACTGTGAAGCAGGTAACCACTGTGGGTAACCACTGCCAGTGTTGTTGGGAGCTTTAGGAGACAAGGTAGAAAATGGCTCAGAATTATCCCACCTGTGGCTCAAGGAGGTGGCTTAGGTATGAATCAACCATTGATTCTTGGTTTTATCCTTAAGAGTCTGTTAAGGGTGTTGTGACTTTGTTAAATCAACATTTGTTACATAGAACTCTGGGGTGTTGGATGGTGTGTCCGGGTTCAGCCAAAGAACACAGGGAATTGAAATAGGTTTTCAACTCCTAGGTCCTAGAGCAAGTACACAGCATGCCTTGGGGGGCCACGTGGGAAGGTGCAGGCAGGGACAGTGGCAGGCCCTGGGGCACATGCGTTTATTAGCACACATGGTGAAATGCTTCAGGTTTCTTGTGTGAAAGCTGGATTGATCAATTCAAGCCAAAGAGTGGGATTTTGGTAAGCTTCTTAGGAGTTTTATTTAAGATATGCACAAGGCTTTGGAGGCAAGGAGGCTGTTGCTCACAAGGGCTGCTAGAGAAGTCATATTAGGAATTTACATGTGCTTGTGACCCTGTAAGCTGGTATCTAGAGATGTGCTCTTGGGAGGAGCTAGTGGACAGTTTAGGCCCCTGTAGGCCACTTGATCACACAAAATGGCTGCTGAGGGAGCAAAATCATTGAGTAGTTTAGCTAAACTCTTTACACAGGGAGGCATTAAATCTCTAGCTCTTCCAGCTTGCCTCACACATAGGCTGAACGGGCTAGAACAGAAAAGGTCCTTAGGTAAATATTCACAGGTATTTGCAGTTAGAAGCCCCTGGATTGGCATTCATGGGATTTTTGAGTGCCAAGGAAATATAGGTGATCACTGACATCTTTCTCCATGCAGATGTGACATCAGACCCAGATGCATAGCTTGGCAAGAACCCTGTCCACCTTATATTCTTATCTGTGTGCCTTTTGCCCAGTGGAATTCCTGGGCAAGAATGCCCAGTGGCCCCGAGAGAGTTTTTCAACTAGACTACCACTGTCAACTCCATTTTAGTTAAGCTCTTCTCTCCACCTAATCCAACCTGTTTAACATCCAACTCATTTTGGTCATTCTATTCTCATAAATGATCTGTTCTGACAATCTTCTTTCTGCCATTCCTCCCCCTCACCCCTCCAAAATAGCTTCTCATACTCTGACCAAGTCACTTCCTCCAGAATTAATTCAGCCTATGCATTCGACACCACCCCTACAACACAGCCATTACTCATTTTGGTTTTGCTATCAGGTAGTAATTTAATCTCAACACATTCTGCAAATAAAATTGTAATTTGGGAAGAACACCGACACTGAAGTCTCCCAACTTGGTCTTGAAGGGCTATCTATACACTATGTGAAAACTCCATGTATTTGCTGTTGGCTAGAATTGCAGCAACTCACTGTTAATAATCCTTTCATGTTCTTAACAAATTAAGTGTAGAGAAAGCAGAAACAAGAAAACTAATTGTGATATTTTGAATTTAATTATTTGATAAATCGCAGGCCCGGGGAGGAGGTGAAAACTGTCCTGCCCAGACCCTGAGAACATCCGCGGGATCAGGTCCCGCTAACCGAGAGACAGACATTCTTGCACCTGCGTCCTGCCCAGACCCTTGAGGACATCTGCTTGGCTAAAGACTGATTACTATAAAACCCCAAACCTTTTCCTTTTGGCGTTGTAGTCTCTCTGACTTGGCCCTTCACTGCCTCTGTAGTGAAATCTTCTGTTAAATCTTGCTGCCACCAATCAGCCCTCCTGCATTTCCTTGGTGTTCTCGACCTAGCATTAAGTTTGGCTGCATCTGACACCACAGGAATCTCGGGGAGGTGAAATTCTATCTAAACATTATCAAACATTTGCCAAATGCCTGACATTCTGCTGATATGATCTCCTACAATTTTTTCCCACCATAATCTCCATTTCTCCTTATTTCAGATGGGAACTAAGGTATAATTAAAAGGTGACTTTTTCAGATGGCAGACCATTCATATCAGTAGAAAATCTGACTGCAGAGTTTGCTGTCCCAAACTACTAACGTTAAGGGACTTCTTTATTTAATTGCATGCTCGATAAACATCTGTTGTTATATTATATCCAAAGTTTTCAAAAGGCACAATCTTGTAACAAATACATAGATCTAGAAGACAAGATGCCTAAAATGTTTTTTGTGGATAAGAGGTTCAAAATTTCTGCAAGTGGACAACTCAGTGAATATTGCCTTGAACCTTACAGTGCGTCCATCTGCCTTGCATCTTGGCAAGAATTACAGTTGCAGGAATCAAAAAGGAAAGATTCTCTGAGTGTTAACGTCAGTCTCCTTCCACTAATACATACATCCTTTTCTGCTTCCCCAAATTTTTCCCCTTTCAGTCTCTGGAGATGTTGGGGTACAACATAAGAGTCTTTTAACAGATACTCCCCCACTGAGGTGGTGCCCTTCAGAGGGCACAAAGCACCCCTTTTGTGTCTACAGGTTGAGAAATGTCTCTCTGTAGGTCTCCCAGCCTCTTCTGACCACAGAGCATGAGAATAGAAATGCTAATGTGGCATTAGGAGGGAGAGGTAAGGACCCATCCAGGCTTTTGTGGACAGGAGGCCTTTTGGGGTGATTGAAATGTGTGCATACAGTAGAGCGAATGCTATTGGCCGATGTTCCCACAGTCAGCACTCAGAAATAGCCCAGGCACTGGTGGGCCTTTTATCTATGTCTAGTTTTGAAAGACAACTTGACATTCTTAAAATGTCATGCAAATGTATTCCCCTATACCATGCCAGTGATGACTCAGACTCCCAAGACAATCCATACAAACCTTAATAAATTGAGACTACAGATTAAACAATTTGGAGAAGAATGGTCTTTCACTGAGAGAGAAGCCATGGCTTGTGCTCTTCGAATTGCAGGAGAAAGTATTTCAGTTATTCTGTTAGCATTCACCCCAGACAAGTGGCAACAGTGCCGTTCCTATTGTTCCCAGCTCCACCAGGCTCCGCTCTCTCACCCTCCCATCAGTGTGACTCACTCTGAAACACCCAAACCAAATGCCATCATCTCTATGAAGCCCTTCTTGATTCTCACATCCCACCCCAAACAAACCTTATTCTACCCTTTTTGCTGATACTGGGCTCTTTTATTCAGATCTCTGCAGTAAAATAAGTACAATTTGAGTTCTGAGTTATAATAAGCTGTGATTGTGACTCTTTCCCCCAGCCCTTCCCCCAGTTATGAGCTCTAAAAGAGGACAGATGATGTCTTATAGTTCGTCATGATGATTGCCCCCCTGGCCCCCACCCCTACACACTTTGGCCTAGATTAGGGCCGTGTAGCTGGATGGGTTGCAAGTGCGCAACTTCCTGGGTACCATTTACACCAAACTCTACATGAATAGCAAGTTCTAGAATTTTTCCGCGTGCACTCCTTTCTTGGTACCTGCCTAGCACACAGGGATGTTCATTAAATGCTTCTTAAATTAAATAATGGCAGACTCATTGGGGCAGGGGTAGAAAAGACAAAGGCAATAATTAACATTCATATGAACTAACTATAGGGTTCAGCTCTTTTCAATGGCATATCTGTCTTTCTCAACATAGATAATCAGGTGTTAGTGGCATCTGGTTCAAGAAATAGTGCTCTCTGCTAAAGATAAAGTAAAGAAGAAAACAGTAAAGCTTCAGTGAGGCAAACTGCCTACTTAACTTGAGGTCATAAGGAGATGGTGACAGACAGGCTTTACACCTTATAAGTGCAATCAGTTTGCTCCTGACAGGGATTCCAAGTATTAACCTTGTTCTATCAAATCCCTGGAGTGTGGGGCTGGGAAGACAAGAGCATGCACAGCGGAAGCTGAGATCAGCCAGAATAGTTAATGAACCACCAGACCTGATCTTTAGGGGAAAGGGGAAAAAACGGCCTTGGTATGGAAAACAAAACACAAGAATCCATTCCCTTGGTAACCCAACCTCGGCTTGCTTTGCTCCTGACACGGTCTAGTGCAATGCCTGTTTGCTCAGGTTTTCTGCCCCAACAGAAGACATGGAGTTTGGCAAGACAGGAAGTCAAATTTTTAGCTTTTCTGAATTTGTTCCTATATGTCATACAATGCTCCTAAGGGAGACTATGCAGTAGATATTGAATATGTGAAAAAAATCTAAACAAATAAAAAATAATACTATGAGAAGGTTATAGAAATATGGCCTATTAAAACAAAAAGGGGGAAAAGGATAGAATTATGCAACAATCCCTTTTTGTTCTCTGTTGTTACTGTTCTAAAGGTTTATAAGATTCTGAACCAGGATAGGCAATGTGATCATAAGGATGTATTAACAGAAATACAAATGGAAAATGCCAACACTACAAGTCTTCCTCAGAAGTTTGTCATCTTTTCTGTCATCTTAAATAGTGCCCTATTATAGTAATTGCATGTCATTCCTACTTTACAGAATGTAACAATGGTTCTTTTGTTCTTTTATTATCTTATATTTAAATTAGGTATTAAATTTAATCTTATAAAATGATATGACTCCCAGTGTTCTTAAGATATTTTGGCTTCTTGGTATACTATCTAAGCCAATTTAACTTCTGAGTTCAAATTGGGGTACAAGGATATATATCTAGGAGGATTAAAAGATGGTAGAGATAAAATATACTACTAAGTCCATTCCTAAAGAAATGAATATGTAAATAATATGTTTAAATTTAACCAAATGCAGTGGATTTGATTTTATTTGGTAGATTAAAAAATATAATATTTGACTTTTGTGTTTTCAACATGATAAAGTATAAAGAAAAATGAAATGCCCCAGAATCGTACTACTCAGGTTGCTACTTTTGATCTTCAAAGAAAAAAAAAGAAATAAAAATACAATAATAAAAAAAATAATGAACAGGCACATATCAAGCTGAGAAGCCTAGTTCTTCTACCTCAGTGGTCCTCAATGCATAGTTCACTCGATCCTGTGGTGAGTGTGAGCATCCCTCCACTGAATCAAAATCTCTGGGGGTGACTTTGTTGTATACTGAAATCTGAGAACCACTATTCTACACGAAGGCAGTCAGAGTTAAATTTCTTATGTCTTTCTAGTAGTATTTTAATTATACACACACATATATATACCCACATACAGTTTTTCTTTATATAAAAACTACATCATATGGTGATAGGAATTAAAGATGGCGGCGTGAGATGTGAGACAGAGTCTTCCTCCTAAAACCGCATATAACATGAAAATATAATTAATACAATTTATCCTGAAAGAGCAACAGAAAAGAGGACTGCGCCATACTGCATACACCTGGAGAAAACAATAAACCTCACAGAATAGGGTAACATACCAAAGCCATGGCCTGGTGGGACCCAAGACCTTCCCCTACCCCAGCTCACCGGCAGGAGGAAGAGAAATGGAGTGGGGAGGGAGTGGGGGCCTGGGACTGCTGAATACCTAACTTTGGAGATCTGCTCTGGGAGCACAAACCTACATGGTGCTTTCATGATACTCTCATGATTAGGGGCTTAGAAAGCTAAGACAGGCAGAATACCTGGAGAGACTGACATTCCAGCCGCTTGCGGAAAGCAGGGATCCATATCCGGCTGCTCTGGGACAAAAGAAAGGCGGGCAGTCTGAGAGATTTCCTAGCAGCAAGAGGGCTGCTAAAGGGGCAAGGATTGAACAGAGCTTACTGCTCAGGAAAAAGGACAGGTAGACAAAATTGTCTGGGTGCGCTCTGCCCAGCAGGTTGGGAACTTTCACAAACTTCATGAGCTCCAGCTCCCTGACTGGCTACACAGCTCCAAGGGACCCCCTCCCTGATACGCAGCCTACTGCGCCTTTCTCCAGGACAGCCCCACCTGGCTCACAAACCGGTAAACCCTACCCTGGTGTTAGGTCAGCCAGAGGGAAGCCCTGCCTACAGCAACTACAAATGCAAAGCATAGAGGCTTATACCTGTGTGCTTGGCCCACTGGTTCTGGCAGTGGAGATAGGCATAGCAGCTGGGAAGCAGGAAACAGCTCTTTCCTCCCACCAGGCACCAATACTACTCCCCTGTGACCCCTGACATTGCTCCAGGGGCTGAGCATCTCCAGAGAGTAGAGCTTCTGGGCACTAGAGGGTGCCACATACAAATAGGAAACACCAAAGGAACCTGGTTCAAAGTAAAATTATGAATACAACAGCTGAAAAAGTTTCAAAAGAAATCGACTTCATGAATCTTCCTGTAAGGGATTTCATTAACATGCTCATGGAGGTACAGAAACATATTCAAGAATTCAGGAATGAATTCTGGTTGGAGATCCAATCATTACAGAACACAGTGTCAGAAATGAAACATACAATGGAAAGTTTTAAAAGCAGATTAGATGGGGGAGGAGATGATAAATGAAATAGAAATTAGAGAAGAGAAATACAAAGAAGCTGAGGCACAGAGAAAAAAGGATCTCAAGAATGAAACACTACTGTGTGACCAATCCAAATGGAATAATATTTGCACTGTAGGGGTACCAGAAGAAGAAGAAGAGAGAAAAAGGGATAGAAAGTGTCTTCGAGGAGGTAATTGCTGAAAACTTCCCAAATTTGGGGAAGGAGATATTCACTCAGGCCATGGAGGTGCACAGATCTCCCAACACAAGGGACCCAAGCAAGACAACACCAAGACATATAATAATTAAAATGGCAAAGATCAAGGATAAGGACAGACTACTAATAGCAGCCAGAGAGAGAAATAAGATCATATACAAAGGAAAGCCCATCAGGCTAACATCAGACTTCACAGCAGAAACCTTATGGGCTAAAAGGGAGTGGCATGATGATTTAATGCAATGAAGCAGAAGGGCCTTGAACCAAGATTACTTTATCCAGCAAGATTATTATTTAAATTTGAAGTGGGGGTTAAACAATTTCCAGATAAGCAAAAGCTGAGAGAATTTACCTCCCACAAACCATCTCTACAGTGTATTTTGGAGGGACTGCTATAGATGGAAGTGTACCTAAGGTTTAATAGCTGTCACCAGAGGTAATAGAAAGTAGAACAGCTAATTACTAAGCAAATGCAATATTAAATTAACCATCCCCAAAGTCAATCAAGGGATAGAAAAGAGTACAGAATATGATACCTAATATATAAAGAATAGAGGAGGAAGAAAAAGGAGGAGAGAAAAAGAACCTTTAAATTGTGTTTGTAATAGCATATTAAGTGAGTTAAGTTAGACTCTTTGATAGTAAGGAAGTCAACCTGGAACCTTTGGTAACCACAAATTTAAAGCCTGGAATGGCAATAAATGCAGGGAAATGACAGCCTCTTCAACAACTGGTGTTGGCACAACTGGACAGCTACATGCAAGAGAATGAAACTGGATTATTGTTTAACCCCATACACAAAAGTAAACTTGAAATGGATCAAAGACCCAAATGTAAGTCATGAAACCATAAAACTCTTAGAAGACAGGCAAAAACTCCTGAATATAAACATAAGCAACTTCTTCCTGAACACATCTCCTATAGCAAGGGAAGCAAAAGCAAAAATGAACACATGGGACTACATCAAACTAAAAAGTTTCTGTACAGCAAAGGACACCATCAGCAGCACAGAAAGGCATCCTACAGTATGGGAGAATACATTTGTAAATGACATATCCAACAAGGGGTTAACACCCATATGTAAATGACATATCCAACAAGGGGTTAACACCCATATGTAAATGACATATCCAACAAGGGGTTAACATCCAAAATATATAAAGAACTCACATGCCTCAACACCCAAAAAGCAAATAACCTAATTAAAAAATGGGAAGAGGATTGAAGAGACAATTCTCCAAAGAAGAAATTCAGATGGCCTACAGGCACATGAATAGATGCTCCACAGCACTAATCATCAGGGAAATGCAAATTAAAACCACATTGAGATAACACCTCACACCAAAAAGGATGGCCAGCATCGAAAAGACTAAGAACAACAAATGCTGGAGAGGATGTGGAGAAAGGGGAACCCTCCTACACTGCTGGTGGCAATGTAAGCTAGTTCAAGCATTGTGGAAAGCAACATGGAGGTTCCTCAAAAAATTAAAAATAGAAATACCATCTGACCCTGGAATCCCACTCCTTGGAATTTACCCAAAGAATACAAGTTCTCAGAATCAAAAAGACATATGCACCCCTGTTTATCACAGCTCTACTTACAATAGCCAAGATATGGAAGCAACCTAAGTGTCTATCAGTAGATGAATGGATAATGAAGAGGTGGTACATATACACAATGGAATACTATTCAGCCATAAGAAAGAAACAAATCCTACCATTTACAACAATGTGCATGGAGCTAGAAGGTATTATGCTCAGTGAAATTAGCCAGGCGGAGAAAGACAAATACCAAATGATTTCCCTCATTTGTGGAGTATAACAAAGAACCAAAACTGAAGGAACAAAATAGCAGCAGACTCATAGACTCCAAGAAGGGTCTAGTGGTTACCAAAGAGGAGGGGTGTGGGAGGGCAGGTGAGAGGGAGGGAGAAGTGGATTGAGGGGTATTATGTTTAGTACACATGGTGTGGGGGATCACGGGTAAAACAGTGTAGCACAGAGAAGGCAAACAGTTAATCTGTGGCATCTTACTACACTGATGGACAGTGACTGCATTGGGGTATGGGTGGGGACTTGGTAATATGGGTAAATGTAGTAACCACATTGTTTTTTTATATGAAACCTTCATAAGAATGTGAAACCTTCAATCATACCTTAATTTTAAAAAAAAAGAGATGTTGTTGAGAAGATGAAGGGCAAGAAACAATACCAACTGAGGCGACCTGTAGTCAGGATGTAACTGACCCTGGAAAATGGTCTCACCAAAACAGTATAGGAGATAATCTTGGCGAAATGGATCACCAGTGGGCAGCTTCCTATGTATATCAGCACAAAGGGCCTGTCTAACCCTGGGAAACTTCTAGTTCAGGAAGATCGATGTCATGCTAGGACTCACTCACTGTTTTTAGCATTTGGCTGCAGTCTTAGAAATCTGCACAAGGACCTCAATCCCAGAGCAGTTCATATCTCTCTGGTGAGCAGGATGTTTGCTGTATACTTTATTTAAAAACATTAAAATCTTTTATTGAAAAATATAATAGCATTTAAATGCTTAATCCTCTCAGACATGAAATTTGAGTGAGTAAAAAAGGTCACATTGCTCCAGGAACCTTTTTATATTTTAGTCATTTTAAGGTGAAGAGCCACAGTTTCAGTTGCCTAGGTGTAAAATACAGCAATCTTCATGGAACAGAAATGAAATTTGTTAACTCACTAGGAGCTGCTTTTGCATTGTGGAAAAACGAATAATTTTATGTTAGATGACATTGTCCTTCCTCACATTCTGAATGAGAATATTCATCTACTTTGCAAATAAGACCTAGTGCTGACCTTGAATCTCTATTTAATATTGTGATATAATAGAGAAATATAAAAATAAGTTTTTTATTGTAAAGAAAAAAAAACTACATCATATATACTGTGTGATCATAGCTTTAATTTTTTAAACTATCATTTTTCTTGTAGGTCTTCCCATATTTGCACTTAGAGAGCTACTTCACATTTTAGATTATATAGCCTTTGCACTGGATATGCCATGTGCATTAATGGTTCAACCAGGGCCTTCATGTGATCATTTCTGGTATTCCGGTTTGGTTTTCTGGTTTTACCATGATCACTCTTGCTGGTATATCTTGGAAAACCCATGTGAGTATTTTTTTTTTTTTGCATTCCAATGTGAATAAATATTTATTAGTGATAATAATAGCATGATATTTACTGGATACCTTAGTTATCTATCTATCTATCTATCTATCTATTTATAATCTTTTATGCATTTAATAGGTTTCCAAAAACATATGTACATGTGTGTAAACAAGGGTGCTAGCAGGGAAGTAGCTTCAGAAGATACAAGGAAGTCGCAGGGACTGTGAGAAACACGAGCCTGTCCTAGAAGGGGGATGGCACTTAATTAGGTACCAGTTACGACTTTATCAAAATGGATATCAACCACAAGCTCTGGACGGGAGATTTTCCATGTTTTGGGTTTATGGAGATTATTCAATTCATTTCTTGAAAGATAAAGTCTGTTACTTTGTATAAAAGATATATGGAACCAGAAGAAAAATGGGCAGTTGTCACAGTATTTAGGAAGATCCGAAGAGAGAAACTGCACTTTCACGCCATCGTACAGAGGTGGACCGCTGACCAGATTAATTATTACTCTGCTTCAGCATCGTGGGTTATCATACAGTTTTCGGAAGCAGAACAGAAAAAGAAGGCCTTTTGCTGCATTGTTATTTGTACTTTTAGATCATTTCCATTGCCTTTTCCAACACCATGAACCAAATAAGTAATGAGCTTTTTCATTGTGAGTACTTTTGTTGAAGGGAGAGTCCAGTTGTAGATATTTTTCACATCCACAAAATATCTAACATAACTGCTCTGAGAAGGAGTTCCTACCCCCTGAAATTTAGTGCTGGTGCTTCTATCTGTTTGTCGGTCTCCAAAGTAATAAAAGCTGTCCTCTGCAGTTTTAAATATTTCACTGGCAATAAGGCAGGCACACACCATAGTTCCAGTTCTGTGTTTGCCTCCCGTACAGTGAATTACAATGATATTTTCATTATCTTGAGCCATCCATTCACCTACTTCCTTGGTGAATGCCAGCATCTCACTCAGAGAGGGGACATTGTGATCATCAACCATTATTCAATGGACCCTATTATGGAAATACTTAGGGTCATTATCTCCTTCACTGCATAGACTGTAGACCTGGTAGTGGTTGAGATGCTTGGTATCCAGGAATTGTACAACTTCCTTGATGGGATACCTATAAAAAGATGCCTTTCCAGAAGATGGGAATAACATGGCAATAATACGTTCAGTAATGTAAGTGAGATCTAAGTCAAATCCATCCTTCTTGAATTGCCGTTTATTTCCTGAAATCATCCTTCAGGACAGCATTTCAAGATATCTTTTTTGATAAGCCAGATGAAAAACTCTTTTCAGAATGATAAGTCGTAGAAGTCAAAATAGAATTGCCAGTCTGGGAATATCTTTAAGAACCTTGAAGTCATAAAAAATATAAACAATATCAGCCAGTAGAGTTACGATAATAATGACAGCATCTAAAGACTTAAGTATATCAGAAAAATAAGATTGTATCCCTTCTACAAATACTCGAAGAAGAACATCCATTAGAGAAACAAAGCAATAGCTAAAGAAATTGAATGAATTCTAAAGGGATATACATTGTGTTATCAGTGACAATTATGTCTGTAATGATGAGGGACAAATCCACAAAGGTCAGCAAAACTCCAAATATTCTGAGTGTGAAAGATGATACCATTAAGTGCACAGTCCTCTTAATCACACTATCATGTGAATTAGGAAAATTGTTGTCTTCGTCACCATCATCAGGCTTGGAAAGTTGTTCTAGTTTACTGTCGTTCACAGCTGTGACACAGATTACTTTTTCCAGCTCACCTGAGTCAGAGTTTGCCCTGGAGATTCTGGCATTTTTCATTTGTTTAATTTTCATGGTGAATTTTGCATCATTTTGTCAAGTATAAAAATAAATTTGGATGGAATAACACACTGAATTTATAGTTTCATAAATGGAGCTTTGTTAGTGTACAATACTGTGGTTTCTTATAAAATAATACAGTCCTCTAATTTTACTGAAGTCTTCTGTGTAATGTTAGAGCTTCCAGTTCTCATCATACAGGTCTTTTACATTTCTGGGTAACTTCAATACTAGGTATTTTACTTTGAAGTTGCTATTATAAAGGGTTTCTTCCTTCCATTTTATTTTCTAATTGCTTATTGGTTATGTACAAAGCTACTCATTTTTATATCATTCTCTATATACCTGCAATATACATGATAACTCTGAAAAATAAAATGACTTCTTAAAAGTTACACATGCAAAAAGGAAAATGCTTACACAGCTAAATGAGTTTACTGAAAAGAGAGAAACAGGCTTTGTTGAGAACATATTACTTGTTTTGGAATTGCCCATGGAAGACAATGTCCCATTTACTTCTTAGTGGCACATGATTTTTTGACACAGATTAGCATGGCCTTCCTTAGTCAACAAGTATATCAGCTAAGCTTTGTTTAGACAAAAGGAACAGCTTTCTTACATTATCTTAAAAAAATGAATGGAGAAAGATCTGTTACCATTTAGAAGAATGCCAAAAGTAGAATACTAATTCTAAAGACATTTACAAATATGAAGATCTAGAAATGTCTTGGTCGATGCCAACACCACTGAGATCCCAGTGAAGAATTTAAATGACAACTGAATACATCTATTGAAATCAAAAGAACAGTGACAAGAAATATTGTTTACCAATTATAAATAAATAGAATAGTAGAATTAATAAGTCTAAGATCTCTAAAAAAGTGTAATAGAAACAGGAGAACACAAACATACAACAGTAAAAATAATACTGGAGCAGTACCAGGTAAAAAGGAAAGGAAATGATAAGATAATACTTGATAAATCTCATGTCGATATATAAAAATGCCTATTTCCCAGATTTGGTTAAACTGACCAAAGAGAAAAGATGAAAAACCAAAGATAATGATTTTATTCCTGATTATTTTTATATGTTTAACCAGTTGTTTTATAAAATTTTCTGTTGATTCTATTGGATTTCCAAGGAAGACAATTATATAGTTTGAGAAAGACACTCACTGGTCCAAATTCAGTAAGTGGACACAGAGACAAAGACAACTGCGGAGTGAGCCTTTGATGGCAGTCTTGCAAGACTGGGAGTCTGCTGAGCCGGCACACCTGGGGAGATTGGCGCCAGTAATTTATCTCCTGGTGCGTGAGTCCCTCCCCTGGTTCCTCATTGGCTGAGTACTACAGGGTTCACATTCTTTCCCGGACATCGCCTAAGCCAGTTATATCTTTCCATTACATTTGTTAATTTTATTGGTGGGTTTAAAGAACTCAAATCAAACAGGTATAGCCAGGCTCTTAACCATTTCCCCCACCCCCACCCCCACTCTCAGCCTGAGCATCTTCCACCACACGGCCCTTTGTTAATACCTTACTGTTAAAATGTTTAAACATCCTGGTGGGGATAAATCACATTTAAGTTTTATGCTCTTTTCTAACATATAGGTAGCAATTATTAATAATTTTTGTCTCATCATTACCAATATTTACACCTTTAATTATCATTTCTCATGTCGAATTGCATGTGCTGTTTCTAGAACAGTATTAGTAGTGGACATAGTAAGTGTTACTATCTTATTCTTGATGTGAAAACAAAACTTTTAATGTTTACCATTAAATTCTATGCCAGATATTTGAAAAATACATATTCTAGGTAGGTGATGTAATATTCTTTCAATTACCAATATTCTGTTTGTTGATATTTAATATTTTTGTCCCAACATTAATAGCATTGTATTAAGTACAACTGTAATTAAGACTATTATATTTTGCCACCTCTATTAAATTTCTATGTAAGTGGTATGATATCTTTGTATGAAGAATTTGGAAGCTTGCATGCTTTATGTTTGGAAAATTTAAATAATTCATAAATTAGATCTTTTTTTCAAAGTTTAGAATTCTTCTTTGAAAACAATTTGAGTCTGGAAACTTCTTTTTGCTGTAGCTTTTTAATAACCTTCTAAACATTTTTCATAGCTCTTATCATCTTGAGATTCATGTGTTGTCCGAGGTTGCTTTTGTTAACATTTCAGTTCCTAAAATTCTGGGAACTTTGAAATGCATTTTATAGAGACTTCCAATGTAACTATTTCCTTTATGTCAGTTTTAATTTTGTGTATTTGTATTTTCTTTCTTCTTTATGCTGTATTTCCAAAACAGTATTTATGATTGTTAACCAACTTGAAAATATGTTTCCATTTTCTAATGCATTATTTAAAATTTTATCTTCGTCATCTGCTTTTCATTCTATATTTTTTTTTCATGTGTTTTATATAACTTTGCTCTTCGAGGCTAAATAGGATATTTAGCAGGGTATTTCTACGGCTTAATTTGGGAATTCTCTTTAGAATCTGCAATATAGTCATTAGAGTTTTCTAAATGGTGAAAAAATCTTCCTCCTTTGTGTTCCTGCTGTAAGAAAAGTGGCTGAATATTATTTCAAAGTTTGCCTGATATGGTGGTTGACCAGCTTTGTTATATGATTTTATGTCAAAAATCATGTGCCTCTGCGATTAAATGAGCATTGTTTCTTGTGGGTCTCATACGCTGACTAGGAAGGCAATCCAAAAGATAGTTCAAAACATGTTTTCACCAAAGGCTATTTAGAGGCTAAGACCCTTTGGATGTGTAAGCACTTCTTTTTGTCATTTAAGGGCTCATGACCATGTAGTCAGATGCATTTTCACTGTGGCTCAAAATCAGAGAGGCAGATAAACCACAAATGAAAAGTGAGGACTCAGCAAGGCTTGGAACTCTGTGGTCATCTAAGCTGATCCGTTTCATTCAGTCTGAAATGCAAAGTTGTTCCTTTCAAGGAGATAAGTAGCTGCATTTATTTATAGCTATTACACAATATGCAAAGCAAAAATCTGTTTTTCTAAATGAAGAATGAAACGCCACCAGTATAAAACTTCAAAACAGAGTGTGCTTTTGATTAAAGGCAATGAAGAGAGGAACTACAATTAAAGACATTGGTAAACATGAAGTTTTTATGTACCTTTTAGCTGATGCTATGGTTCTGAACACCCTCATTATATCCTTACATGTCATAGTTCTGTCATTTAATTTGAATAGTTAATGTCATTTATGAAGAAAGCAGTCATACTTCCTGGATAATTACCACACATCTATTAAAATGAATCATGTCTCCCTTTGAAATGTGCATTTATTCCATACTCATTCTGTTAATGCATATCTTTTCCTTCATTATATCTGCTTAAATGTCAACCCTGCTATGTTGGGAAAATCAATAATTAAATAGCTTTATAGTAATTACCTCCTCGGAACACATTTCCCCACCTTAACAACACAAACCAAATCTACTAACATCAAAATTACACAAATATATTGGTGAGAAGGTCATCGTATGAAAATGTAACTCAATTTACAAACATTTTGAATTACACTTTAAACACTAGCTCTTCCTGGGAGGAAACCCTGTGTCAGCCTCCTGAGTAAATCTCCTCAACTTCAACTCTGCATTTATGAAGAGCAACACTTTCCACTCCTGCCACTCGGGGTATTCGGAGTCCGTCTTAGAAGTTAAAAAGCAAAAAACCCTGTGACTCTTAACAATAGCAATAAGATATGGCACTTCTCACAAAATTTCCAGATGTTTTCTAAGTTTTTAGTAAACAGGTCAAGCCGTGCCTAAACTCTCAAAAACAAAACAAACTGATGACACTAGTGATTTTAGCATCTTAGTGGCTAACACAGATGACCATCCAGTCCACGTGGCTGGTCACACACAAATGAGCTGCCCATAGAAAGGAATGGATCAGAGAATTATCCTCACAGGTGTTTTTGGGTCTTTGTTCATACAGATAGAAGTGGTTGCAGGTTTTTAAAGAAATGGGCCTATGGTTTATGAAAAACTGATACATATACTTAAAAAAATCAATTCAAGAAAGTAAAATACAATACAAACCATTAAAATCCCCAAACTCAAAATAACCATTGCCATTCACTGGCAAACAGCATTTCAGACACCGTTCTAGGTTTATGCACAAGACAGATTTAACTAGAATTTAAGTGCTGGAAAAAAAAAGTGAAACTGAAGGAATCTCTGAACTTCATACGATATTTCCATGGCACAAAGTATCTCTTTAAAAATCTCTCAAAATTAAAAATAAACTAGAAAAAAGATTATGAAAACCTTTGAGAAGTTGGAGTCAGTGTGGGCTTTCTAAAACGATATATCCCTGTGGTAGAAAATATTTTGTTTCCACTCCGCGGGATACTAACCTCGGCACACTTACGTGTTGTTTTCCATGTCCATCGTTTCATTTTTGTTTTGTATAATTATTTTTTTATTTTCAATGTTTAAAATGTTTATATTTACTCTGAAACTGTAATCATGTTTATTGTCTTAGCTTCTTTCCATAGTTAAGTATTTATCTATGCCTAAGATTTAAGTTCTGTTAGTTGGCTGAATTTCATATTATTATGTTCCCTTGACCCTCTCACCAAAATGGCACAAGACCACTCTGTCCTGTCAGTTCTTACAGACTTGAGATGATCTGTTCTTTGACTTTATGTTATGTTCAAAGGTCAGGGAGGTATTCTGTGTTTTTCCATCATAATTTCTTTCCCTTCAGCCTTGTAGATACTGACCAACTTTCTTCTGGCATCATACACTTCGTTAAGCATCTCACCTACTAACTTACTGAGTATGCAGACATGTAATTGTTTTCTTTATACTTGGAGTTCTGTAATTTCAATATTATAATGCCTTGCTATTGATAATTTTTATCGCCTTTTTCCTGGGACACACCGTATACCTTTTTTTCCTTACAAATCAAGATATTTTCAACTAGCATTTTTCTCATTCTATCTTTAAATACATTATTTTCTTCCACTTGTTCTCAGCATCATCAAGTACACATATATTGGATATCTTTTGACTGCCTCTTTCTTATATCTATCATCTAACCTAGAGATATTTCACTTTGCTCTTCTTTCTATATTGCTAAATATAGAAAATTAATCTCCCAGTTCTTTATCAAATTTTAGCCTAACTTCTCCTTTTGCTATTTTAAATATAGTTCATTTCTTTCTGCATTGCTTTTATGCTTCAAAATACTTATATTTTTCATTTGAGTCCCTGTATCTCTTCTTAGAGCTCTGTTTTTGAAAAAACATAACAACTGGAATTCTTGGAAAATATGAAGAACTAGTTTATAAAATATTCCTGTGTTTCTTTGCATAACTAGTCCTACTATTTATGGTTTCTATCTGCTTTTGCTCATGTTCTCTAATTTCACTTTCATTCTTTCTCCCCCCTCTTTTGTCTTTTACAAAGGTCTCATAAAATTATTTATTCTTAAGTTAAGGTAGCTGTGTTGTGCAGGATATCACTGGGAAAGAAGGGAGAGCATGACTGAATGGGTGTGGTGGTACATCTTTAGCTGCAGCTCAGGTGTGTTAGACACCTGAGGGTCTGTGTCAGTGAAGGTCACAGCTAAAACTCTTTGGGTTAAGGCTCTCTGTGTTTTGATTTGACACTCACTGCATCCTTTCTCTCCTTCACCCCCTTTCACCTCAGGGAACACCCATCAGCTTAAAGACCTAGTAACAGAACACAGACATTACTGATCTATGTAGTTCCCTCCAATTCAACTTCTTTCTCTGTTCAATTTGCCTCCATATGGTTTTTCTCTCCTACCAACATCAGGTCATATTTATAGCCTGAGATTGATATAACTCCAGGTAAATAATCTTTAGATTTGTCACAGATGACCATTGGTACCAAGAGAAGCAGGATGGCAGAAGTCAGTTCTGAGCTCCCATGTGCCCACCTGGACTGCATCCTACCTACAGGTGTTACAGCTTCTGAGTTAGTCCTGTGTTTCTGTGTTTGGCACTTTTGTCCAAACTATTCTACTGGCCTTTGAGTTCTTCACTGGTCAGAAAGATGACAGCACAACAAAAATTTCCTTTACTACATGAGTTTTTTTTCTTTCTTTTTTTTAGTATTTTTTGTCCCCTCCCCCACCCGCCCCCTCTACTACATGAGTTTTAATTGAAAACAATTAAGTAATTATTTTCTGATATTTTATTATATAAATTTTCAAATATTCACAATGAACACCTACATACTATCTAGAATCTACACTGGATTTTAGTGTTTTCATTTAATAATGTATGTATCCGTTTATCTATTCCTCTAGCCATCTTCCAATTAATTAATCATTTTTTATTGTTCTTTTATTTTGTGCCCCAAAATTGAATAGCATTTGCTAGGGTCAGATGAGTAGGAAGCAGTAAAACTTCATTTATAGCAGCAGTCAGTTTAAAAATAAAGGGTATAATAAAGTTCTTATGTAGCCGTTTGATAAAAATGAGCAATATTATCAAGTAATAAGTGACATAATCAAGAATTATTTTATGGACAGTTATTTTAGGGAACAAATGTGCATTAATGACCAGATCCACAAATTTCATCCCTGTGTGACTCAGTTCACTGTGGCATGTGACCTCCAACAAAAAGAAAATTTACTCAGAGGTCATTCGTATCATATAAAAGTAAAGGAGAAAAATTCCTTCATAATAGCTCACCTTTTTGATCCTAGCTCAAGCTACAAGGGAACCCATTCTTACATACCTCACTATTATGTAAAAAGGAGCAGTGGTTCTCAATATACATGTGTTGGGGAATGGGGAATGTTGTACATTAGAAACCTTTAGAGCTGGTTCAGAATGCAGAGTCACACACATAATCCACTAGAATCTTTCATATGCTTAGCTATATGCCACAGATTTGACATTTGAGACAATTGCATAGAAAATCAATGAACAAGTAACTTTCCTTCCAGGGAATATGGCAGGAAGTGTTGAGAAAGAGAAGCATACTCAGTATCTTCAAAGTTTAAAGGGGTCAGGAATTGAGACATAGGTAGCCAATCTGTAAGCCTTTCCTCATCATGGATCAACATCAGAATGAAATGAAAAAAGAAAAGCATGAGTTTATTCAGGTAGATTGTCTCCAGCTTGGCTTCTACCAGTCGTGGCGGTGTGACCTTCCTCTCACTGGGATGAAACCCGTCTGCCTGGTAGAGCATGACCTGAGGATGCAAGTCTAGCATGGGGAGAGACAGGGACTGCAGATGCCCCAGCTGCCAGGGCTCCAGGAATGACATCACACGGGTGACCATATATCCCGTTTTTCCTAAAATAGTCCTTGTTAACTGTCTTATTTATTATTATTAGATATTATCATATCAGCAATGCCCCTTTATCCTTCAAGGGGCCCTAGTTTTGATAATAAATTGTATCCTCACTTAAGGCATCAATAAATAGAAAGATGGAATTCTTTCTCTCCCATGACTTTTAAGCAACATCAATTACTAAATTGGTAAGAGACTTTTAATTAACTGGATAAGTATCCCTCCAATAGGGCCGATGACTTCCCAAAGTGGTAGGCAAAGATCCCCTACATGAAAATAGTGATAATCACAGGGTGAATCCACATATCAGGTCAGGCAAACACAAAATCCTAGTATATTGTCTGCGACACAAACAAGACAAAAACCATGTAGAGAAAATTTCTCACCTGGGATTGTAGCTTCTTTTCCATTTTGCTGATTATAAACCTCCAGCACACAGTCCTCAACATTAAGTATTAAAGGTGCCCAGACAAATGAAGAAAATGCAAGTTTCCCTAATCTCCAGGAGAATCTGGTCAAATTCTTTTTGGGTAAATATAAGACATGGATAGTTGTATAGCACAGTCATGCTCAAGAGACTGTTAACAAATACAAGCAAGCCATACATAGGCATGCATATGTATACACCAGCATATTTTAAAACATTCAGTAACTAAAAAGACCATTAGAAAAAAAAGAATGCAAAAGATAAATGAAGGTCATAATTTTAAAGAAGAATTGAGAATTTTGGAGAGGATAATACTGTTTTGTAGTCTGTGAGGTTGAGGGAAGAAACTAAAGCATAGGCTCAGTGAAAGATAAGACATCAGATGAGAGAGAAATTGAACCTGCAGAGTTAGAGAAACAAACTAATAAAAAAATAAAAAGAATGTTGTTGAAAGAATTAAACTGGCATTAGATAATCTTTGTAATGTGATACATAGTCTCCAAATATGTTCACCAACAATTCCTCCCATCCCTGTATTGCCAAATGGCTCTTCATTTCGGGAGAATTCCATTTCCCCTTCTCTTGAACCTGGTATCCTTGTTACTGGCTTTGACCAGATATAAGGTAGGAGAAGTAAGACTCCAGGAGCACCCAGACCAGGGCTTGAGAGGACTGGCAGCTGCTACCTACTTTCTCCCTCTCTGAGCCCAGTTTCCATGTTGTCCAAACTAGACCTTTGGATGAATAGAAGCCATATAAAGAAATGCCCAGGAAGAAAGATCGTGGTGGAGTTCCAGCCCGACTCGGGCCAGATTGAACACAGCCATATGAGAGATCCCAGTTATAACCACAGAAGAACTGCCCAACACACAGACTTAAGAGAAATAATAAATCTTAGTTGTATTAAGCTAATAAGCTTTATAATGGCTTTTTAAATAGCAACAAATATCTGAAATAAAAACTAACATTTCTTATGTAACTAGGATAGGCCTAACTTTGTGATAAGTACTTTATATAAGTACTTCCTCATTTTATTTTTAAATTCCTCTTATTTTTCTTCATGCATAATACCATTGCTTTCTGTAAAAAAACATTCTTGCCCTGATAGAAAAAAAAAAAAGAATAAAAAGATTTTGAACTGGAGTCCTAGACTTCTGACTTAATACCAACCTTAATTTATCCTCTACACTGTCAGCAGAGAGAGTTATGTAAAAATGCCATTAAACCATACCCTAACTACAAATTTCAGACTCCTGTCTCTCTCTCCAGCATATTTTAACATTTTGCTTCAATACTTTCATTACTTGTTCCACCTCCAACCCCATCCACGATGGCTCTTGCCTCTATGTTCCTTTGCCTGGAAAGACTTTCTCAACTCTCATTAATTTCACCTGTGTGATTTTCGCCTATTTTTCAAAGTGTAGCTTAGATACTGTCTCTTCCAGGAATCCTGTATCCGCCCAGAACTAGATCTGCCCAGGACTAGGTCAGGCGCTCCTACTTGCGTCACGTAGAGCACCATCCATACAGTTACTATAACAACCTTGCCACTGTACTGTATCTATCTGTTTATAAGTCTGCCATCTGCATTAGATGGTAACTCTATAAAGACAAGGGTTTGCTGTTCTCAGCAACTGCTATATAGCAGTGTGACTTTAGGCATGTTACTTAAGCTTTCTGTGCCTCCACAATCTTTATCTCTCCCATGGAGTTTTTTGTGAGTATTAAATGCATTGGGCATGTATCATGGTTAGAATTATTTAACAAAAATTTTAACTCATTATTTTTTTATTATTGCTCAACAAATATTTGAACATAACAAACTTGGAAAGATAGGGAGGATTTCATGGAAAGGGAGGAGGATGGATGAGGGAAAAAGGAAGGAATACATTCAAAGTATTCAAAGTGTAAGTAACATCCTCCCTAACTTAGTAAATGGTGTCACCATCTACCCAGGTGCTCAGACCACAAACCCAGGAGGCATTGCTGAGAAGCTCCATAACCCTGCACCATTCATATTCAATTCTTTAGTATACATCCCTCAATTTTTCCTCCAAAATGAATATTGAATATATTTATCTCTATCTCAGTGGACACTACTGGTAGGTAAAGTGAAGGTTCCTATGGCCAGGATTCTCACCTGGCCCTGGTCGGCTAGCTCACTACACACATGTGGGCAATATGTTGTTATTGACTCTATATAAAGAGTCCTGCCCAGTGCTCTGGGCGACATGGTGGCACGGGTGCAAGACTGTTGGAGAGCAGAGACGGGAGTGATGGCAGCGCTGAGGACAGAGACTGAGATTGCCTTACAGGTAGAGAGACCCAGAGGCAGAGACCGGCTTGCTGCATGCAGACGTGCTCTGAGTGGACGGGATTCTAGTGATTGACCTGCCACTGCGGGAATAAAGTTGGGTATAACTGTTTCACTCCAAGAACATTGTACTGTCATTTCTTTGGTCACATTGAATCCATAGTGAACTTGTTTGGGGCTGAAACCCATCGGCAAGACACTACCCTCATCTAAGGCATCTATGTTTTCTTTGTAAGCAACCATGAGAGCATCCCAGTGGGCTTCTACTTCCCCTCCTTGCCCTTTAAAAATTCATTCACCAGAATATTTAGAATGATTTTTAAGAATGGCCTTTAGGTACTTATAAGCCCTCTGCTTCAAACTGCTGTGGTCACAGTATTCTTACCATGTCGTTCACATGATGGAGCCTCGCCTCCCTACTGGACAACATTCTCCTTCTCTTCTGTGTCACTGCTCTAGGCATGGCAGGCTTCCTCCAGTTCCCTAGTCTGGTTTTCCCAGCCAGGAGGGCTCTGTGCAGCCTATTGTTTACCTGTTCTCTTTCCTTTGTTCTCCCAATGGTTTTACTTTTTCATCTTTCAGCGCTCAACTCAACCATTTCCTCAGCAATGACCAATAAACCTACTACAAGCCTCTCTTACTCTCTTGTACAGCTGTTCTGCTCACTGTGCTCTTAGAACACTTAGCAGAGTCCTAGGTAATTATTAATTTTTCTGTTTACTTGTTTAATATGCGTCTTCACCATTAGCTTTGGTGTTAGAAGGTGGAAGTAGGCTAGGACATAGAATGTTAGTTAATTACAGTGGTACTTGCTGGACTGTAAGTATTAATTCACTTAAAGATTTATATTCAGAGGCCAATTCCCTTAGAAGGTAGATACATTTTTAAAAACATATAATTTTACAAGAGGTAATTCTGTAAGAGCAACACCCCTGTGGTAAATGCTCTATGATTCTCTGTGCTAAAATGCATGATAATTTATTTTTCTATTTTTCTCACAAGAAAGGTAGAGCAGTACATAGCAACAGCAGGTATCAGCAAGGCTCCAACACTGAGCAGGGATCTCTCCATGCACAATATGGTACAGCTGAAATGGATTCTAGGCTATCTCCTGTGACAAAATCTTAGTTGTATTTTCTACAATAATGGGAGTAATGCAAATTTATTTATTTGGCAGGAAAATTCTCATGGGAAGAAGTAACAGAAGATGAGACTTCTTTCTAACTATTTCTCTGAACATTCTGAATCTTTAGACCCACTAGCTGTGAAAGTCAAATTCCTTGAGTTGGGTGGCAAGTATCACTGGCTTTCTGACAACCCAATTCAGAACATCTCTAAGTGCCTTTGGATGTAGAGGACACTTTTCCTTATGCTGCCTGGCGTTTGGATATATGGGAAGTCTTTCCCAATGTTATTGACTGGTTTCACAGCACCATACTCAACTAAGAGAAGCAAAATCTTTCAGTGGGCAGCCCACATCACCTCTCTAGCCAAATCTCAGAACTCCTGGGTGAACCACTGGAGCCATCCTTGGGATTCAGGCACCAAATACAAAATGCTTCCTTAACTGAGACAAAATTCAAGAGCATCTCTAATTTAGCTGTTCTGCCATATAATACATACAAGGATATAATAGCATTTTAGAACATCAATATTAAGGTGTATGCAAACAACTCCAGGAAGAATTTCAAACAGTAGGGATGGTGTTAATTCCAAATGTTCTCTGAATACCTGTGTCGAGTCTCTGGGTAGCTCCCAGCATCCCTGAAGGATATGGCTATGAAAGTATCAGTTTAGATCATCACTGCTTATCCCCATGCTATTTCCACTTGCTTATTTCTTCTACTCCTCCCCAATCCTTCTTTGCTCTCACATCTTTTTCTTTTACTCAGGGCCACTTAATGTTCATTTGAATAGATTGCATAAAATTCTTGGCACTAGAACTTTTATACTATTCCAGAAAATCAATGTCCTTTTACAAGGGCAGCATATGAGCAATAGATGGATTTGTCTTCAATGTTCACGTCTTTCAGTTTTACTGGAGGTGCTTATTGAAAACATACAACAACATTTTCATCCATCAGAGAAATAAATAGGTATATAAAACATGGATCTGATGCTTTTGCTTTATTTAATCCTGGATATAGATTTGCTCGGAGTTCCCAGAATTAATAACACTTAAAACACAAGTGGATATTTAAGATTAACATAGCTGGACTTCTTAGGCTTGCACATCTCAGCCATTATCTCTGTTCTCAATTTCATACTTATAGACCAAAGTGGTAATGTCAGGAGTTACTGTGATAAAATGTGTATTTCTTTTTCTACTTCCTCAGGCTCCCAAAGACTCTGAATTGTCATTAGGAGTTACCTAAGGAAAGAAGATTGGATATCATAACATCTGACTTTTTGCATAAAGCAATGCTTTGAGTGGCAATGAGAGAACTCATCTAGTGAGTCTCATCTTCTCCATCTTCTTTGAAGATGGTATTAGTGATAGTCATGACAATTACTAGTGTGTATTTAATATGTGCTAAGACTGTCAAACATACCTTAGATGTAATGACCCATTTGATCATCACATTGGTAGGAGGTAGATATGATTGTTGTTTCATTTTACACCTGTGGAAAATGAAGCACAAACAGATGACTTAACTCCGCTAGGTTCATACAGGGCGAAATAAAATCTTAAGAGTTTTATTTCGCTCTGTAGCTGTATGTCTTTAACAAGTTACTGAACTTCTCTGAGTCTTTCATCATCTGTAGATTCCTATCACTCTCCCTTGGAATTCAGGAAGATGTCACCATCTCTTATAAAGTGAAAGTAGAAAAGGTTATGCATGTTAAAGGGCCTAGCCTAGCCCATTCATTTATCCATTCAACAAACATTGTTTAAGCACATATTACGTGAAAGGCATCATATAGACTGTTGGAGATAAAAAGATGGATGAAAAATAGTTCCAAGAAGCTTACAGTCTAGCAGGAAAAATGATTGTACAGATATTCCTTCACTTACAATAGATTATGTCCCTGACAAATCCAGTATAAGTTGAAAATATTGTAAGTTGAAAATGCATTTAATACACTTAACCTACCAAACATCACAGCTCAGCCTAGCCTACCTTAAATGTGCTCATAATGTGCTCAGCTTGCATTAACCTACAGTTAATCTAATTTTCTATATAATCTATCTAATACAAAGCCTATTTTATAGTAAGGCAGTGAATACCTCATGTAATTTACTGAATACTGTACTGAAAGTGAAAAACAGAATAGTTGTATGGGGACAGAAAGGTTACAGGTATATTAGTTGTTTGCCCTGGTGGCCACGTGGCTGACTGGGAACTCTGACTCTCTGCCTCCACCCAGCATCTCCAGAGAGGATTATCCCTCAAGCTGCTTGTCCACAAAAAGATCAAAACTCAACATTTCATATATGGCTTCTACTGAATGCATATTTCTTTTGCACCATTGTAAAGTTGAAAATCATAAACTGAATTACTGTAAGTTGGGAACAATCTACATCTTCTGTCATCCAGTAAATTTGAATGAATATAGTAGAATATCAGCAATGGAAGGCCATACAAGATACAGAGATAAAACATGGGAAGAGCTGATTAGTGGCATGGTCTACAGATACCAGGAAGGTAGCAGGTCTGGGTTTGGATGAAAGGATTTAAGTATTCTAGGTGACCATGGCCATGGTTATAGGAAACAAAGCCTATGCCAATGGCATGTGAGGAGGCAAAGAAGCACAGGGCAGTGTAGTGCATTCAAGCTCAATCATGAAGACCATAGAATGAACAGAGAGGGAGGAGGTTGGAGAGGTGGAATCAGAAGGGTTTTTTAGGCCACATTAAGAATTTTGGACTTTACCCTCTACCTGATGCAGGAAACCAGACAGTAGATATGGTCATATTTGCATATCAGATAGGTCCTTTTGGTAGCAGTGTGGAAGATCAGTTATAGGAGAGAGACAACAAATTTGAAATCAGGGAGAATAGGTGAAGCATGTTTCATAACACAGGCATGACATAGTAAAAGAGAAATGTCCCAAGTTAGTCTCTTCTTAACATTCCTCTTGAAAATAAGAATGTTACAAAAAGATGTAAAATAAAAGTTATATTTCAGTTTTTTTTTAAGCAGTGGCTTTGATAGGATTTGGTTACTGATTAAGTATTCTTGGTGAGAGAATACTTTACATGTAATGTAAAGCTTAAATTTTCAACTTCAGCAATGAGAAAGTATCACCAGCTCACACAGAAAATACATAAGTGTACATTTTGGAGTATGGTACATAGGCAGTTAAGTTCCAGAAATGTTACCTTCAACCAGACATTGAGACATTCAGTGGAACCATCAGGTCAATGGCTGGAGATCTTCAGGTCGGTGGAGATGCAAGTCTGGAGGTTATGAGCATGTATGCGGTGTTCAAAAGGCTGAATGAAGGTGATTGTGGGAAGAATAGGAAATGACAAGAGATAAAATGAGATAGGAAGAGGACCAAGGAGAGAAGCTTGAGGAGCACCAAGCTTCAAGGGGAGAACAGAAGATGCAAATCCACAGGAAGGGGCTGAAACGGAGGCGGTCAGAGGTGGGAAGAGAAATGAAAAAGTACAGCTGAAAATCAGCCTCATAATGTGCTTACAGAGAATGAATCCACTACACGTGGATGAAATCTTTTCTTACATTGATTTGGCACACCACCTAAGCTAACAGTTCCTTCACTTCTATCATTCTGTATTTTATTATCACCAAGTAGCTTATGTAAGGTAATTAAATATTTAGGGTTAAAAGGTCTTCAGCTAAGCTTCAGGCTTTAAGAGGGAGTAAAATCCAACCAGGGATTAAAATAATAATCTCATCAAATCCTCTTCTACCTCCTCAAAAACTTTGAAGAAAGAACTGTCCTTATGTCAACTTGGATTTAGCTGTAATTATGTGGTTGCTGGTGTCTGTGGTCTACTGTGGGGTATACTGTTGAATTATTTTAAGTTTGGAAACCATTAAGGAAATAAAAAAACTTCTTCTTCCTGTCGATGACACTATGTGAGCAATCTCTGTGGCTCTGAAAAGGTGCCACATGAGACAATAGAAAGTATATCAGATACAACAGTCTTTCAAATGGTGAAGTGTTTCGGGGAAAATGCCTTTAAAACAAATAAAAATACATAAACACACCAAGATGCTCTCTATTGTATCCTCAGATCAACAGGAATCAGTCTAAAGAATTTATAATCACCTAAAGAATTCTCAGCTCCAACCTCACAGGTTCTGGACTTAGGCAGTTGATGTTTTTCAAGTTTCACAACTATTCAAGAATGGAGTTCAGTATAGTACAGAGTACTTAATTAAAATATCATGATCAAATATGTTTTTTCATTCTATTCATGGATATATATACATAGAATTTGACTTCATGGTTGAGTCTACCATCTTGAATACAAATGGTTCTGAAGACAGTAAACAAAAGTGGTTAGGAGGACAGTTAGTGGCTTTGGAATCAGATTAAATTAGATATGAATCCTGACTGCATTTTTAAACTATGTGACCTTGTCCAAATTACTTATCCTCTCTGAGGACTTTGATCCTCATGTCTAACATGGACAATGACTTCATGGGGTCAGTGGAATTGTTAACTGAGATAATTCAAGTGTGGTACAGTTTCTCCACAAAGCAAACACTGAAGAAATAGTAGCTCAATAAAGTGCAAAGAAAACTCAGCTAGGCGTTTTGAACCTTTTGTTTTAAACATGGCTCTACCACTAGCCAGGTTTTAACTCTGAAATGGTCTCAGGTCTCTTAGTCCCATTTCCTCATGTAGAAAATAGAAGAGCTGGACTAGATCAGTATTTTTCTAAATTTTGCTTATTAATACCACCAACATTTTCTCTTTAAGTATAAGCTTACATGGAACCCCATTACATAAAACTAAAGAAAAGAGTAGATGCCGCTCAAAAGGACACACACATCACACATACACATCACCTGTATATTCAGATATATGTGTGTATCTATCTATCTATCTATCTATATATGTGTGTGTGTGTGTGTGTGCATATATATGTATGTGTAAAATACACAAAGTATGTATATATATATTCATATTTGTCCTACACACATATCTATACACACATACATACATATATTCATATTTATGCTAATAGCAAAAAGAAACTGTGTCCCTAAATTCCTATAGCGTAAGTAAGCACTCCAGCAAAAAAGCTTAGCAGATATTCAGGCAGTTCCTCAAACAAGGACTGTTGTTCTTATAGAATCTAGCATTGAATCACAATGAGCTGAATTTCAACTTTCATTCATAGTTAATGGACAATAGACAAACTAATCTATACTAAGGAGGTTTCTTTTCATCTCAACAGCCACATTCCTTTCATGTAAGCAATGCGATGCTAAGTACTTACAGTGATTGCAATCTCTTCCAAGAAAATCTTCTATGGCACTTAAATATAATCACTACCTAGCTCAGGATAACTTGTGTCATCAATATACTCTCTTGTTGAGTAATCAAGACATGAAATTTAGTTTTCCATTTTTTTTTTTATCTCCTATAAAATAGAAATTTATTTTTGGAATGAATAGGTTGCTGTTGGGCAGATCTGCAAATACTAACTTTTAAAAGAGGATGTCATTATTGTTATTTAGTTTAGAAAGAGAACTCTTATAGGTGAGCATATGAGTAGCATCACTGCCTAGCAGTTTAATTGTTTCACTTTATGATTTGATTTGAATGACTGATAAGTTGATATATGGGTGGTCTGGAACAAGGTCAGGATGATAGCCTGGGATTCATAATTAGGAGCAGCACTGATTGGGGTAGGGAGCTGATGTATGGAGCAGCCAGGGTTAGCCAGCCAGGGCACCAAGGTAGATCCCACTGGTCCTTGGCATGAGAGAAGGCTCACCATAAGCATAGACAATCACTCAAGACGTCCTAGTGAGACAGGGACCATGGGTGTAGTCACAGTAGGGTGAGGGCCTCCAGGAAAAGCAGGGCAGAATATTTATAGTGAGAGCAATGTAACAATGGGCAAAGAAGTCCCCACTGAAACTCTGTTAAGTATTATGCAAAGTCAAGGTCACACTAATTCCCTAGGGAAAGATACCTAAGAATATAGACATCTTCAGTGAGATCAGTTAAAGGTCAAAAGGCCAGAAGCAACTTAGCCTGGAATGTTTGAGTGTTCTGCAAGGGTATCAGCATAACCTGTGACCCTGCTGTCGGTCCTAGCAATCAGACTATGACCCAGCCCACCTTGAGGACAGGGCAGGTGATGCAAGTCCACACCCCTAAGTTTTTTTCATGTTCTCGAAAAATCCTCAACTGCCTATAAAACCCCCTAGACAATGCACCACTACGGACTCTCTTGACCCCTCCTGGCGTGAGCTGGGAACTCTGTCCTCTCACTTTACTTCTAAATAAAAGCCTGTACTTTGCTCTCCTACCTTGAGTGTTTGTGAAGCTCATTCTTCGGCCTCGTGAACAAGAACCCCAGCATTACTAGGACAGCACAGAGGCTGCCTGATAAGCATAAGAGCAATGGCAGTCTAGCAGATGGGGAGAATAAGTGAAAGAGAAAAAAAGTCAGACATCGGAGGCAATATGTGTGTGTGAGGGGAGCCATGGGGTGGGGTAGGGAGATTGGATGTGACCATGTAGACTTGGAAAGTACAGGCTACTACCCAATGCAGCAGCTGCTATTCAGTTCTTGGGTGTGTATATCTAAGTCTTCCAAGAGCAGCCATAAATCTGGATTTCTGTGTAAAGTATTCAATTGTTAAACATTGTAAATAATTTCATTTAGTTTTCAAAATATTGTGGAAATGGAGGAAATGCTGGTCAAGAGGAATACATCTGCAGGACCTACAAAGCTCTAACTTCAAGTCTGAGCCATCAAGTTTAGGATTTTACACTCATAGGTGGTACCTATAAGTTTGGCCCTGATTCAGGGTGAAACTATAGGAACATTTGGGAAATGTTATGATTTCCTATATTATAATTTTGTAATTTCCATAAAATTATAATTTTGTTGTAATTCATTCTTTTATGTCTATGTATTTGTAACCATCAAATTGTCTTAGTAGTTATGAGAGGCCAACTTTATTCTTAGTTTGGGATTCCAAAGTCTTGAAGTTCAAGAAATGTGGTAGTCTGTTCAGGTGTGGCCTTGTCGTCTCAACCTGAGATCTCAGGATACCCTGGGGTGAATTCTTGGACCCTCCCTCCATTTCTTTCATTTGCCAAGCATTTCACAATCTAGCAAAGTATTTCAGAAAGTATTTAGCTATTCCATAGGATATTGCATAGAAGCACAAACCATTTCAAATGAATGTAAAAATAGGGTCAATTCAAAATTAGTTTAAATTGGTTGCACTTATATATTTGTATCATTGTTAGAAAGTTATTAATACATTTTTTTCTGCATAAAATGGATGGAGGGAAAGATATTACTGTTTCCATACAAAATATTTTTTATTCCTTTTCTTCCCCTTGAAACTTCATTCTCCTCACAGACAGGAAAGAAAGAGGAATGGCAGGGGAAACAGACAGAGAGGGTGAGCAGACTTAACTAGCCAGATCGGGAGCAATAGGCAGATGGCCTGGGACTGATAAGCGGATGCAGTGGGAACCTGCTGGAACTAGATCAAACCAAGGTGGTGTCATTTGACCCTGAATAGACTACTAACTTCATTAAGATATCATTTACCTATAAAAACCACACCCATCAGTGCCATGACGTTTACAATTGTCATGACAACCCCAGAAGATACCTTATAAGGAAAAACATTCCCTTTTCTAGGAATCTCCCCAGAGAAATTATGACTATTCCCCTCCCTACTACATACTCGTTATATTTCCAACAAAAGCGCGAACAGACCTCCAGGGGGTGCTGCTCTGCCTATGGAGTAGCGCGCTTTGCATTGCTGCAGGCTCTACACCACCTGCGTGAGAACTCTGCCTCGGGCTGTATTGCACCTGGACTGCTTTTGATTTCTGTCCTGTGCTTAGCCAGGAGCCCTCCCCTGTGGTGGAGGCCCGAGGGTCTGGGCCTCTGCTTCCTCTTGTGGTAACGGCTGTTTCTGAGGGAATGGCAGTGAAACTGTCAGAAAAGGCAGCCTAGCCTACTGTCTTCCCCTTCTGGGCAGTGCCCCTGGCTGTCACCTGGCTCTCCAGTCAGGAAGACCTGGTCTGAAGGGAAAGGCTTTCTCTGACTCACCGCTCAGCCTGAAGGAAGTTGATGCAGCACTTCCCTGGCCCCTTGGGAATTCTGACACCTTAGATTCTGCAGAACCAGCTCAGAGGTAGACATAAGTTCTCAGAAGTTGATCCTCCAGGGAACAGCCTTTAAGATTTCAAAGGAGAAGAGTCCTGGAAAACTCTAAATGGCACCACAGTAGCAGGAAAAGAAACGGAATGGAGTCACTGAGAGAAAAGTGAACTCTAGAGGCCTAAGGCTCCAGACAGGGGAGCAAGCATTTTGAAATAGCAATTAGCATAACTCTCTTGAATTGCTTAGCTGCTTTGCTATAACTTCACCGTTTTTACATATAGATAACTTTTGCCCCCTTTAGGCACCAGTTAATACCATCTATTAAAACTCTCCCAAACACAAAGTAAGTTTCAAAGTAAGTGGTTACAACTTTCTAAAGCTCAGGAAAGAGAAATGGCAGAATTCTTTGACCTCCAAGGAAGTTGTGTTACTACACTAAAGAAACACGGAAGAGGGAAGAAAGGAAAATATTTTCTTTTTAGCAGCCATGAAATCACAGATTTTACAATGTGCAAAATGTGTCTCACTACTGCTTTCCTCTGATGGAAGACATTTGACTCATTGCTCCAAGGGAGATATTAAAAACAAAAGAGCAGCAAAATACTGGGAAAGGAAATTAAATAGAAACTGCATCTCCCCTTCATCTTCTTTTTTCTTATTCTGTCAACTTTGCTTTGGGACTAATGATGGTTTCTCCCAAGTGCAATACTACATTCGTGACACCTATTCATTATTTTGTATTATTTATCATTTGGTGAATAGAGTCAGCACCTCCTAAGAGGATGCATGTTATCAGCAATCTTTAGGGAAAAAAAACCCACCTGAACACTGTTTAAACTTCATAATGCTTAGCTTATCAATCTGTGATTGAAATGCTGCACAGTTCTTTTAAATATGAAAATAAATCACTGACATATACTTGGCCAACACAGCTTGGACTGTTAAAAGGAGTTAATGGGTAACTGATCTGATTAATTAGAAATATGAACCTGGATTAAAACTGTGAGTTCCCAAAGAGCTCCCAGTGCTTTTGCATCATCTTACCTTTTCTTAGGCAATCCGGAGAGTAAAGTGAGATATCATAGCTGAGAATTACATAGCTGAGTTGCAGGAGAATCAATCTCTAGCCCCTCATTTTCAGGAATATGTTCTAAACACTGAATCATCACATATTGCCATTTAAAAAAATAACATTCTCTGCTTCGGTGACATTCTAAAACTGCATCATGTCGTGGGGGTACAGTGCAACCACAAAACAAAGCCAATTATTTTTAGACAAGATAGTCATTATTTAATCATCTGACAAGAATGAGGTTTAAAGACATGAGCAGTTGTAACTGAAAGTGTAAAACAGGATAATAGCAACACTATGATTATCTTGTAGGGCTTTCACTAGCTCACCATCAAAGAAAGAATTTAAATGCCTAAAAAAGAAGCTATTTAAAAATATCATTCTACTATGTATTAAATATTAGAATCAAGTCACAACAGCTGCCAAAATAGCTTTGGTGTTTTTCAGATCGATGATTTATTTATCTACCCCCTCACCATTTGGGAGAAGTTAAATGACCTGGAGTCTTATGTCTGCTATAACCTTAACCTTATGACCTTGGAAAAACCACATAATCTTTCTGAGCTCCGTTTTTTCATTTACAAATTAGAAATACCACTGTTTGCTCTGAGGATTAAATCAATGTATGTACTTGAAAGTACTGTGTGAATTGTGTGGCTCTAGTAATGTAACATTGTATCATTATATGTTCAGTCTTTACTTTTTGGAAAAGAGCTACAGGGGGACAGGCCAAAGTATCTGACCAATGTTGACCCTACTTGTGATGGGCTGAAATTATGCCCTTGCTGTTGCTGAATACAAAGCAAGGGTTTTAAAACTTTCTTAAATGTGTAATTATAGGGTTGTGTAGTGGCAATCAAAAAAGACTTCTGGTCTAAGGTTGTAAATGGTAGTCTGCAGACATGCTTGTTGGGCTCAAACAAAATTTTTAAATAGTAAACTGCTTCTGGTGTTTAAAGGTGACAAATTTCAGCATAAGATTATGAATTTGTTTTCTCTTTCTAAAAATTAAATATGTGGCAGACATTCCCTGGGAATTCCTATAAAGCAATAACTTTTGAAGCCAAGTTTCTGCTATAGTCTTTTGATGGTATTTTTCTTCTGCTGTCTGTTTCATTCCCCTCCTAGACTGGTTTGCTTAAATAGTTCCTGCCATTCTCTATAGTAACTTCAGTTTATGATATTTCTTAAGTGAATGTGAAACACTGGATTATCGTTCTGTCACTATGGCTCTTCCCATGCCCCTGTGTAGGCAGAATACATTTTCATGCCTCATTGGTTTGTAGTTAGAGCACGAGATGTGCTTTGGCCAAAGGACCACCCGCAGATGTCACGGGAGCAGAAGGCTTAAACATGCTCGTGAGTTTGCACTGGCTCTGTGTCAACTGGCCATGAGAAGGATATGCCCCAGGAAGCTGTTGCCGCTTTATCTTGGCCAGAAAAAGACACAGAGAGCAAAACTGAGCCCCTCTTTCAGGACCTTAGCCTGAAGCCAAGGTCAGGCAACCAACAGCCGGAGGCAGAGCTGCGTCAGCCGACTTGAATTGGCATAGTAAGGAAATGCATGCTATTGCTGTAAGCCACTAAGTTTTAGGATACTTTGTTAGGCATCATTATTGTGCTAATAGCTGACTGATACATTTATGGGCAAGAAAAACTTAACATACTCTTCTTCAAATGCAAAATAGCCCCCACATATTGTTATGTGTACATATGTGTGTGTATGTATGCACACTTACATGTGTTTCCACTAGGGAACTTTAATATTTTAAGGAATGTGGGCCAGTTATGAGTGAAAAATAAATGTATTTTTGATTTATAACCAATATCCTCTCAGATTAACCAGCCTAAACCTTTTCTGACCTTTGTTTCTTACTTTTAGAAAATTTGCAATCCTTCCTTTAAGCTCTTTCCAAGAAAGTTAACTTGGAGACTCAGTTTTTGTAATGACTGTAATGCTGCACACACACACACACACACATTTATTTCCATTTGTTGTTTCATTTTCTTTTTGCAACTGATTCTAATACCATACCTAATCTAAGTTAAAATATAGCTTTATAAGTAGTAGCTGCTTATATATATATATGCTTCATGTTACCTATTTCAAAGGATGGAAAATCTTGGTTAACACAAAAATAAGCCATGAAGTTATTTGTACCCCTTCCTAATCCAAAAAACACACTGTGATTTTATGTTGAAATTTTACTTTGTCAATTGGATGAAAACTAAGAATAGCAAAATCTGAAAGGATTCTTGGTGCAAAGGACCAAAGGATTCTTTGGAATAAATGGTACAAATATGTAGCACAAAAAATTCCAATAATGAAGCATTTTTCTATTAGAATAGAACATATTGTTAAAACATACAGCTGACTTTTTCAAATGAGCTACAAACATGCACCATTAAACTCGCAGGAAATACAGGCACACTAAGCATGCTTAGTTGATTGCAGTACACCCCAGATCTGCAATCTAAACCCAAAGCTTCCAGCTCAAACATATTACTACAACTTCCAGGAACAGAAGTGTCTTTGGAAATCTGAAGTCAAGGGGATTAGCAGAAACCCTCAGAGAGGATGAAAAAAAAGATTTCTGTATCTCTATATATACATATATATACAAACAATAAGAAAAGAAAAATCATTTAGTGATGGATTTCAAACAAAATGGAGTCCAGAGAGAAACAACTCCAGATTTGGAAAATCAAATGATATAGAAAATGTACTTTAAAATCATTAAATTTTTGGCATGTAAATATGAATGTTAAATATGATCTATCAGAATTAAGACTAGGGCAACTTTGTGCTTTAGGAAACAGGAAAAGACAAGCACCTCAAGACAGAAGAAATGAGCAGCTAAAGGTAATTTATGCATGTTGGGGGCTTCTTTGCTATTTATTATAACAAGTCTCTCTGCATTTGGGAAGGGTGGGCATAAGTCATAAGCAAAAAAGTCACCTTTGTAAGAAGTAGAAAAAGTGTCCTTCCCTCAAGAAATGTAATTATTGTTTGCTATGAAATTATTATAATAATATGTGAAATTACTACGATCATGCAGTACACAGACTGTACAACCTGAGGCAGCTGTACTGAATTGTATAAATTGTCACCAGCATATTTGGAATGTGGTGCCCCACAAAGGCTCTCCTATTCCTCCCAAAAGATGATCTATATAAGTTTTGACAAAAGGAGGAAGAGGACACGCCAATGTAGTTACTGTCTAGAGAAAGTATGCGTTTTGTGCTACTTTGTAACCTTTGTAATAGAAAAGAGAGTAAATCAGCCTCTCATTCTTGGTGTCTGTGGTAGGCTGCCCAGAACATATAGAAATCCTTTGCCATCCTTCCCATGAAGAGGTAGAAGAGCTCCTTCCTTGAATCTGGGCTTGGACCTATAATTTGCCTTGGTCACTGGGACAGGAGCAAGCCTGACACCATCCGAGAGTTGGCAAGTGCTTGCGCACAGGGGCTTGCCCTCGCTTGCTGGGTGGGTCCCTTCTGCTACCACGGGAACAAGCCTGGATAGCCAGCTAGAGAGGGGGACTTCATGTGCAGAGGCTCTCAGCCCAAAGAATCAAGGGATATAGATACCCTTTTTAAAAAAATCATTATATTATGGGATGGTTTATATGTAGCAACATGTAACAACTGCAGTGCCTCAAATAAGAAAATAATTATTGTAATTGCCCATTATCACCATCCACAATCTAAGTAATAAAAAATGGGGCAAGTCATCTCTTTTCCCAGAGTATCTTCCTATGTCATGTTCACAAAGATTAATATGAAGATATGAAGACATTTTTTTTTTACCACATTTCCTCAGATGAAGTTGGAAGGTAGTTCCAACTACTTGAATTTTTTAAGGAACTTAAAAATGTCATTAGCAGTTGGTCAAGAAACCAATGTTAATGCTTACTATTAACTCCAGTGGGAAATAAGAAGACAGTAAAACAACAACAGCAACAAAAAAAACCCCACTTTTATTTTTCACTTTGACAGTTGTGATTGTCCAGTTTTTATGAAATATGGATTATCTAATCAAGGCCTGGAAAAGAGAAAGGAACATATTCTGAAAAAGGAATATTAAGTTGGATAACCAAAGAAAACAATATTTCTAAAAATGAATATTAAGTTGATAGCCAAAAGAAAACATTCTTCCCTTTAGGATAAGCCAAATTGCTTCTATTCTGAAGACAGAACACTGAACACTGAACAGTGAAGAGGAAACCGTAAGAAGAAATGGTACTGATAGACGTGTGTGATGGCTGAACCTTGGTTCTCAAAAATAAATCTCTAGGTCAGAAGTGTCATTAGAAATTGCCAAGGAGAACATGCAGAGATTTTTAGAAGGTTCCAGATAGAACTGTAAAATGCAGTTTGGGGATTTCCAGGCAGTACAAAAAATTAGACAGGCTCTATGAACTTGTGAAATTAATGATGAGACTCACACACACACACACACAAATGTGCTTCATCAAGAGGAAAGCCAACTAACAAATGAAACACACAATAAAAATACACCAATATTTCCAGAGTTGTCTTCAAGTAAAGGAAGAAGAGTGATATTTATTTTCATCTTCCTCCCTCCTTTCCTTAGTCTCTCTCTCCATCCCTCTCTCTATCTCTCTCTTTCTCCTTCTCTCTTTTCTTTCCCTCTCCCTCTCCTAAATACTTTATTGGTTCTATGAAAGGATGTTGAAATCACAAGTATGGGCATTTGTATTATATCTTCTTTTCTTGGAAGTATAAGAAGTACAAGTATTTATGCTTTATAGATTGTCTAGGCAGCATGAAAGGATTACTGGGTGAACTCCTGCCAAAGATGAGTTCAATCTATCCACACATGCATATGAATATGTCAGTGATATGTGCATTTTGTCATATTCCTTCCTTGTTTTTGTAAACATACTCACTTTTCTCCATTTTTTGATCTCACTAGCTTTTGGTTCTCTCTAACATAAGAAACACATAAATTTGTGCAAGCAGTATATGGAAAATAGTCAAGCACAGAATGTATGGGTTGAAAAATAGCAATCTCCCCTCCAACTGTAATCAATTTGCATGTATTCTTCCAGTTTGTGTGTGCCATTTTCCATGCATTACAAACCTATACAATGCATTCTGTTATGATAACTGTTTCTGTAACGCAAATTAGAGGACACATCATTGACAAATAGGGGAGTCATTGGTATAATGTACAAGTCACATTGGTCTATATGTATTGTTTATAGACAAGAGCAGCCAGAAGAAGAGTGGTAGTAGAATAATAAATCTGAGCAGAAGAGAACAAATCTCTGAGCTTTGCATTCAAACTGGCAGCAGGAGACCTTTTCTCTGCATTTTAAAAAGTAATACGTGTTAAGAGCTAGCAATTGCATGCAGAATCACCTTCCTGGAGAGATGCACCCAGCTTGGCAGATTGCAACCAAGGCCAAGAGTAAGAACCTACAGTGTTTAGACAGAGTAGCTAAACAACATCCCTTTGAAGAGGTGACATTTGAAAACAAACCTGAAAGGAGTGAGAAAGCAAGCCATTGAAGGGCTGGGGGTTGGGAGGTGGGGGCATATTCCGGGCAGAGGCAACAGCTCTGAGGGGAACAAAGGGGATATTTGGGGAATAGTAGGAAGGCTAATGTAGAGTGAACAGGGCAGAGAGTAGAAGGAAAACCTTGGAGAGATTACCAGGGACTAAAGTTTAAAGCTCATCATAGGCTGAGATGAGAAATCAATTTTACTCAGACAGTGCTAGGAAACCACTGAGGAGTTCTGAGCAAGGAATTCACATAAGATGTCTGTGTCTAAAACATCACTCTGGAAGCTGTGTTAGAAGCAAATTTTGGGGGAAAGAGTTAAATCAGAGAAATCCATTAGAAGCTTAGATAAAAGACAGTTCCTTGAACTATGGTGATACTGGGAAAAAAAAATATTTTGAAGATAGTGCTGGCGGGGCCCACATGAGTTGGAGGTGTGTGAGGGGAGGGAAGACATCAAGGATGATTCTTAGGCTTGGATCTGAGTAAATGGGTGAATGCTGAGACCATTTATGATGGTGGGAAAGACTGGGGGAAAACAGGTTCAGTGGAAGGCGAGGAGTCAAGAGTTTTTTTTACAGACAATTAATTTTAAGATGTCTGTTAGACATACAAATGGAAACCTGTGGGTTTCAAGATGGTATTCAAAGGATGAACACAGAACAAATATTCTTTGCCACAAATAAATCAAGACTTGTTAATCATTCCATGTGTCATCACTGTTCATCTCAACCAGATCACTATCACAGAAAAAAGTAACAGAATAGAGGACATGAAAGAACTTCAAAATGGAACATAAATACTAGATTGTATCTAATTGAGTTGCAAGTTTAAGAAGGCAAAAATGGTAAATGATATGCAAGATACAGTCAGCCTTCTCCTAATCACACACTTCTGTTCTATGGAATGATAGTTTCTCCTCCAGAGAAAACATCTTCTATGCATTCCTCCTCACACCACGAAGGCAGAAGTGCACATCCTGTTTTAAATCTGGATTCATTTACAAATGAAACTCTTTAATATGGTATTGAAACTATACAAATTTACAAACAAAACTCTTTGCAATGTCACTGAAATTATACAAATCTTACTGAAAATCTAACACAAGTCAAATTACTTCCGATTTCGATATTAGAAAATCAGGGCATTATTTCACAGATGTCCAACTACCATAACATGCACATTTCTATTCATGCATTACAAAAGCAAACATTATTTCAAATGAATTAATTGGCCATAAAACTGCATAGCCTCTGAATACATCAACTTGTATTTGTTTGTAACAATGACCCAAATCCAGTTTTCTCAGTGGGGCTAATGTTACGTAGAACATTGAGACAGAAATTTTACTTTTTTTAGGCAGGATTATTTGGAGCTGATGTTTGTCAAAATTAATCCAGTTTTCCACTTTATCTTATATACTTAACCATAGTTTAGGAATGTGGCTATGACATATCAAATATTCATTTCAAGTGCCAGGTAGGTTAACATATACCAAAAGCCAAACTTACAAAGAACTCTGTTCTAATCACAATCTGAGAACAGCTTCAAATGCCTTGGGAAATGTGTGTGTGCCTGTGCATGTGAATGCTTGTGTGCACTTGTTCTTTTCTGTGTTTCCTATGCTTTGCCTCTGCCTGGTGTCTTCGATCATAAAATGAACTGACACTACTTGAGGGCAAACTTTGATGTTGCAGAGTTACTTCCTGAGTCACATTTCCTTGTCACTGCTGATCTTGTTCAAAATCAAAACAACGTCAGGGAGCCGTGCAGCTGAGAATAACCAGGATGGACTTGGGCAGGGGACCACTGCACTGCCACCACCCTGAGGGGTCAGGACGCTTCCCTCTTCCTGAGAGGTGTCAGCAGTGCAAAGAGGGACCCTTTAAGTGTCAGTTATCAAGTGAGGTTCATCAGAGACCAAGGCCAAAGCTGAGCAGCCTAACTGTCTTAAAACATCTCCTTGGCTTTTAATGGGAGAACTGAGAAAGAAATGAAATAGTTACAGTTTTCTAAAGAAAAATAATACTGAAACTCCCTCTCCTTTGATAATAATGAATTTGTTTGCACCAAACAGTTGTCTGGATATGACACCAGGACTTATGCTCAATTAAGTATGTGTATATGTGTGTGGGTGCAGGCATGCCCACCCATTCCCAGTTAAGCACATACTGTACAAAACAGACCAGATAGAGGGTATCTGTTGCCATAGTAATTATTAAAATGATCACTTACTAGTCATTAGTCATCATTATTAGTTCAAGCATCTCTGGATAATCTAAGGTTTATTAGCAGGTCAGCTGGGCCATTTCTGTCCCACATGTCCCTTGCATTCCTGGCACCAGCAAGCCAGCTAGGGCATGCTTTTCTCATTGTCAGGACAAAGTGCAGGAGCTTAGGCAGATGTGCCAGGGCCAATGCAGCCTGGACTAAGAGCTACTCAGGTGCTGTCATTTCTGCCTCATTGGTACTACCCAAAGTAAGTCAAATGGCCGAACACAAGGTGGGAAAAAGTGGCTCTGCTCCTTTAGTTGGAGAACCTCCAAAGTCACATGGCAAAGGGTGTGGCGACAGGAAGGTTTAAGGATCAGTCAATAATGCCATCCACCACTGACCGCCGTTCATCTTTCAATCTGGAGAAATAACCGTAGCAAAAGGGAATAGAAAAACACAGTCTTGGAGGCAGACATCCCTGAGTTCAACTTCTGACTAGCTCTGGCCCTTGAGCAACCAATATCACCTCTCTTTTCCTTATTTTCCATATGAGTAAACTGGAAATAATAGTATTTGCCCCACAGGAATTCTATGATTATTAGGACATAATTTGTGGACAGTAGTTAGTCCACAGCTGTCCAGTAGTGTTCTAAGAAGTAGTGACATGTTGTGAATGTTACCATTTTTGCTATCATGACCATGATCATTACCGTTATTATTCAGACCCAGAAATAGCTGGGGCTTTTATTCCATCAAAGTTGGCATATTCAATTTATTCCCCAAATCATGCTTCCAGACGGGAATTGAGCCTCCTCTGTCCACAAAAAGAAACCAAACAGCACAAGATGAAAATTGTAGACCATCATTCCTGGCTCACACAGCTCTTGAAGGGAGAATATCTGCGATGTGAAATGTAGTGTCTCAGGAGGGGATTTTATGGAAAACTTTGTAACTATGCATGTGGAGAGGGAAGTTGAGCTCTTTCTGCACTCATTTCCTAGAGAAAATGACTTGCTCTGCATGTGGAGTCATTAACTTCTTTTGAAACCACTTGGAAATTGGTTGCTTAGAAGGATCGGTGGCTGAATGCTCGGCCAGGGCTGGTCCTGCTCTGGTAGCAGCTCTAGTGTTTCTGGGTTGGACCTGTTCAGAGACCTGACTTCCCCGAACTCCTCATCTGTTTTGCTTCAAATTCAGTGACGCTCCTGGTGATATGATTTTGCCCATAAGATGTGGGTATATATGTAACATATATTCTTGAGACAGATCAAATAGACCCAAATAAATCCTTTTTCTTAATTAAGCATATAACTGAAGCTATTTTTGTGTTTTTCTTGTAACATTAAAGTTAATTGCTTTAATTTTCTACCAACCTAAACCCATTCCTTTTCCACAGAGGTTGTGTTTGAATGACAACAATTTAACTAATTTTTTTTAAAAAGGATGATTCATAAAAATCCAAAAATTTAATCTAAATGATTACATATAATAAATTTAATTAATGTTATTGCCTCTCTTGATTATTTCCATACATACAATACAGAAAGAGTCTTAAATTCCTTTCTAGGCTTCACTTAACCTGTTTTCTGAATCTAGCACCTTTATTTTCTCTCCTTCTATTTTAACTCCCAAATCTTTAATTTCTGCATTTTGGAATTATAATTGTAAAAATGGTCCCTTCTAAGACATAGTGTCTGCGTCCATTCAGGAACTATCAGTTGAAAATCAGTGTACAAAGTATTTCCAGGCATTTTGCTAGAAGGCCTGGGTGTATGCATGCCTGAAGTAGAAGCATAAATTATTGCTTTGATCTATTCTTCCCTCTCCTGGTAAGTCCTCCTGGCCTCTATCCCTGCACTCTGCCTCCAGAGGTGGACAACCTATTCTACAGTGGGAACAGGGCCCATTGGGGGCGAAGAGGGATGCTTGGAGCCTCCCTGCAGGGCCTGGTTTTCAGTCCCCATGACTGACACGAGTTGCCTGCAGCGACCCTGGGAATGCTTTCATCAGTAACCGCTGGGCTGGAAAGGCGGGTGCTCACAGAGCCGGGACTTTCTCAGCTGTCTGCCGAAGCTGCACTTCTAAACATAGCAGAGCCCCCTCCCTGTAATTCCAGTCCCAGCTGGTAAAGCCCACCTGGCTCTTTTGAGGCATTCACTGAGTAAGTGGCTGAGAAGCAGCTGAGCTACCCTCCAGGAACTGACAGCTGCTGCCAAGTCTTTGGTTTCTTTGGCTTCAGTGAGCAGCTCTGGGTCATTTTCATGAAGTCCAGACACTCCTCAAGATGATTCAATCTAAAGAATCAGATATGACCCCTCAGCTCTTTGATCCCATGAGCATCTGAACATGTAGTACAGGAAGAAGCTTTGTGATTGGCTTACAGGGTTGATCTCCGTGGAGCTCCAGCTCATGAATCTCTCTAAGGGAGAATGGTTTCGCTTTCCACTTATTCTATGAACACAATATTGTCATTATTATTTGCACTTTTCTAAGCTTTACAAGGCAAAAATTCAGTACGCCTCTTGGGCATGCAGCTTTCCTTTAAAGCCAGAATTGTAGCGTTTTCCTAATATAAACGCACATACAGGTTTCGTAATATAAAACTCCTGCAGGCATTCGCTGATGTTTCCCTTCTGGCCTAAACTGCTGGGTGTGACTAGTTTAAAAGCTGTCAAAATGACATAAAACAGTTATTAAAACCAATGGCTGCCTCACTGCCAGAGGGCAATATTGTTCCATAAATTGTCTGCATTGCAACTCAGAGCAAGACTGAGCCATCAAACCTAAGGGCAGAAGGCATTTTAAACACACAGTAAAGTGCAATCATATGTAGAGTCCCACACATAAGTAAATGGAAACATTTTTTGTAGTAGCAATTTGGGCAATAGGTACAAGTGAAACATAGGCATTTTCAGTATCTACTTGAGCACCTAAGTGAACGTGTAAATTGCACAATGAGCCTTCACAGCAACTCAATTAAACATGCAAATTATTGTCAAATGTTCCCAGCAGCCACAGAACATTTTTGGTGATCAGTGTCATTATCCTCTCTCAGGCATTTGTGCATTGGAGTATACATTTCTGTAATTAGATAGCAATTATTTTTTTCTTCCAGTCCCATTAATAATATTTAAAATTGGAAATACCATATTGTCTTTTTTCTTTTTTGACTGAGATTCATTGTATGTTTAATGAAAACACTATGGAATCAGTGGGTTCCCACAGAAGTATCTTCTAGCATCTTTGTCTTTGGAAAGGTAGGGTGTCTATTCATTCCTTTTAAAAATAGAATCACATGAAAGTGTTACTCCGAAATATCTTTTTGAGATACTCACCCATAGAATACACTTAGACATGCACTGCTGGTAGTTTACACAGAATATTATCAACTTTAAGAAATTAATACCCAACAAGTATTTGCCCACAATATTTTTTAAGCAATTGTGGATCCTATGAAACCAGTTATAATTGTTTTTTCCTAAATTTATGTCCATGCTTATAAAAAATGAATGGGCAAGCCCAAGGCATTGTATTGAGGCCTTTTGTGTGTATAGGTAGAGATAAGAATTCTGAACCTCATTATGGAGGTCTTCTTTAAAGTGAATGGTAGAATTCCCATCACTGGTCAGTTTTTGATCCTTCCAAGATAATTTCAATAATGAAGTATCATAAAATATTCATGGTAAGGAAAATAAACTTCTATGATATGGGATAGTATTACTGCCAGCATCCTATGCATATCTCCTAGGCAGGATTAGAAGTCCAACAGAACCAGAAAAAACTTTGCCCTACTTAGTATTATTGATTTACCAACTGGGATGGGGCTGAAACAGTCGATTCAACTGGTCTACTTCAATCTGAAGAATAACTATTCCTATTATTATTATTACTACTATTATGTAACTATAACTATTACAGTAAAAACTATTACTATTTTTAGTACTTTTTTTTTACCTGCTTAGCATGCTACAGAACTTCTAAAAATGTGAAATATACAGACTTGGATAGCATGTTCTTTTCATTGTTTTGTTTTGGTTTTACTTTCAAAAAATTTTGCAAAGGGCTGTGTTCTGAAGTTCCAAATGATTTTAAAAATCAAACCAATCCAATCAATTTCTCAGTAATTGGATTTGAAGAAACCGAGACAAGAGCAATGCAAACAAAGTGCTTTTAAATAAATCATAATTACCCATGCAAATGTCTCCAATAATTTGAGGGTTTAATCAGATGACTAACATTTTAGAAGCCTTCTTGCATTTGGTAATGTGACAGGCAGCAGGAATGTAGATAAAGCAGTCTGGTAGGGACAATCTGAGATGTGAGAAGGAGGAGCTGGATTAACATCTAAAAATTTTGCAACTTGGAAAAGTCTCATGCCAGGAGATTTCTCCTGCATTCACTTTATTAGTAAAGACCTGCATATATATTCAACCTTTCCAACTTGTTTTTAAGCCTTTGAATTGATCTGGAACAGTTGCAGATTTTCTTTCCCTTTCAGATGATAAAAGCATGTTTGTGTGCAACAAGCAGCAGGTGTCGGTTATTCAAATTCGGAGCATGTTACCAGGTTCCCCCACTGCCTCCCTCCCTATTTCATATTGGTATCCTGATATCTTCTCTTGTCACCCAATCTTATACTTTCTAATTACAGAAAACCTTTAAAAGAAGTACACTTGTGTAGCTATAGATGATGCAACCTTTAACAATGTTATTTTACTCCTGGTTGGGGGTTAAAAATCAATACCATATGTGACTTCCTTGTGATATTTTTTTTTTCTGAAACTAAGAAGCAAAGTACTCCACTTACAGCAGTTTTAATTAAACTGAATACATTATAAAACACTCTCCTAATTTGCTTTGCCTAGAAAATGTTTTTTAAAGTGTTACAAATCAATCAACTAATTGAGCTATGTAGTGGGAAATGCAGATGGCATCTCTTCTTACTCTGTTTTCATTCTGCCAACCAAGTGCCTCTTCAGAGGCAGGATTCGTGTTGGGGCTGTCAGTTTGCATCCCATGGTACCAACATGGGGTGGCTTTAACCAGTGCTAGTGGCTAACCAAACACAACAACACCAAATACATTGACCAAAGGCAGAGATGGTATGTGGAGATGGTGGCGAGGGGACAGAGGTAACACGGCACGAACACCTCTTTGTAGTCCCAGCTATCACCCATTCTGTAGTGGACAAGAGCAGATAGTTTCATCTGCCTATTCACAGAGTGGCTCAATAGGGAATAAGGTCATATCCATTTTGGGGATTTATATTTTTCCACAAATCTACCACTGGGGGAAAGTTAGGGTGAGTCTTCTGTGGTGCCCTTTCAGTTAATTTCATAACTTCTTCAGTTCAGTATGAGACACTCTAGCCAGTGCTGAGGGCACTGTGCTAACTGGCAGACAAGGTGAGATCTTTGCTTTTTAAAGGGATTTCCTTTAACAAGTATTTATTGAGCACATCTATCTTGAGGCATAATATTGAATACATGATACTCAAAGACAAAGTATCTCTGCCCTCAAGGTTCTTCCAGTTTAATTGGGAAACAGATATGCCAACAGCCAGTGTACAATATTGTTATGGAATTCATGAAAGCATCTATGAGACAAACAGGAAATAATAATTTTTCCTGGGAGATTTTTGAATCCTTTATAGAAGGATCAGAAGGTAAAGCATATTCTAGTATAAAGGCATATGGGCTCTGGGTGATGGAGAAAATTTAGCATAATCTGAAATGTAAAGTCTTCTTATTTTTAGCAGCTACCCAAGAAGCATCTCTACCATTCACATTCTGATTGTTCTCTTTAATCCTGAGTTACAAATGTATCCTTCCTCGCACATTTGAATTTGCTGTTCCAGGTTAAAGTATTGCTTTGTGCGACATATTTAGGATTGCTGTTCTGTCAACCCACAGCTGAAATGCACCACGGGAAATTCTGGTGACTTAGTAGCCATATGCTCACATGCTTTGGAAACACCAACTAAAATTTTATCAGAAGCTAGCTAGTTTCCTTGGGATGTCTTATTCAGCCACCTAGAAAGTTCCAAATTCTGAGCCTCATGGGTTAGAAAATGTTAAGTAAAAGGTAAAAATGTAAAGAGTAAAACTGAGATGAATAACCTACATCATTGCTGATACCCTTATTCATCCAATTGATGCATGCTGTCTTCCCATCTGTGGGAAAGGCTGTCCAATATTGATAATCCGAAAGATATTTGATCTAAATACATCAGGAAAGCTAAAAGATTTATTTGAGTCACTTGAACTATGTTTGATAAACTGCTGCTTTTTGGACTCCAGTTCAGTGGTTTCCAAGGTATGGTCCCCAACCAGCAGCTCAGAATCTCCTGGTAACTTGTTAGCATGCAAATTCTGGGCCCCATCTTACTCCTAATCAAAATGAGAATCTGGGGGTGAGCCTAACAATCTCATTTGAGGAAGCCTTCTGGGTGATTCTAATGTAGGCTAACTTTGAAAAACATTCTTTAATGTATACTTATACCCAATGCATCAATATGTCTGTTGAGTACTATTTAGAAAATGCTAAAGAAAAAAAAAGGATTAAACACATTATTTCTACTCAAATTAGATTCAGTTGCTTACTAAGTACTGATGAACCAATTTTTCTGAAGAGACCATTATTTTTGGCTACATGTAAAAATAAAAAAATAAAAACAAAAAATGAGGAGGGGCAGAAGATGGCGGCGTGAGTAGAGCAGCGGAAATCTCCTCCCAAAACAACATATATCTATGAAAATATAACAAAGACAACCCTTCCTAGAATAAAGACCAGAGGACACAGGACAATATCCAGACCACATCCGCACCTGAGAGAACCCAGCGCCTCGCGAAGGGGGTAAGATACAAGCCCCGGCCTGGCGGGAGCCGAGCGCCCCTCCCCCCAGCTCCCGGCGGGAGAAGAGCAGGCAGAGCGGGAGGGAGACGGAGCCCAGGACTGCCGAACACCCAGCCCCAGCCATCCGGGCCAGAGTGCAGGGCGCTCGATACTGGGAAAACAGGGCAGCAAGAACAGTGAGCAGGCACTGGAGGCTGGGCGACAGAGGACATAAGAAAAGCGCGCGACCATTTTTTTTTTTGCTTTTTTGTTTTGGCGAGCGCTTTTTGGAAGTCTTAAAGGGATAGGGACCCCAATACTAGGGAAACAGGGCAGAAAGACCGGTGAGCAGAGGCCTGAGGCTGGCACCGGAGAATAAAGAAAAACGAACGATCACCTTTTTTTTTTTTTTTTTTTTTAATTAAAAATTTTTTTTTCTCTTTTTTTTTTTTTGGTGGGCGTTGTTTTGTTTTGGCGGGTGCTTTTTGGAAGTCTTAAAGGGGCAGGATGGGACACTTAATCCAGAGGTAGGGAATCCGGGGATCTCTGGGCACCCAAACCCCTGGGCTGCAGGGAGCAGGGAGGCCCCTTACGGAGATAAATAGCCTCCCAGACGCTCCTGCTCCAACGCGACTCCACCACTTCGGAGTAGCTGCCCGAGCCAGGCCACGCCGACAGCAACAGCGGAGATAAACTCCATAGCAGCCGGGCAGGAAGCAGAAACCCTGTCTGCGCGCAGCTGCGCAGCACAAGCCACTAGAGGTCGCTGTTCTCCCAGGAGAGGAGGGCCACAAACCAACAAGAAAGGAAGTCCTTCCAGGGGTCACTCGTCCCAGTTCTGCAGACTATTCCTATCACCATGAAAAGGCAAAGCTACAGGCAGACAAAGATCACAGAGACAACACCAGAGAAGGAGACAGACCTAACCAGTCTCCCTGAAAAAGAATTCAAAATAAGAATCATAAACATGCTGACAGAGATGCAGAGAAATACGCAAGAGAAATGGGATGAAGTCCGGAAGGAGATCACAGATGCCAAAAAGGAGATCGCAGAAATGAAACAAACTCTGGAAGGGTTTATAAGCAGAATGGATAGAATGCAAGAGGCCATTGATGGAATAGAAATCAGAGAACAGGAACGCATAGAAGCTGACATAGAGAGAGACAAAAGGATCTCCAGGAATGAAACAATATTAAGAGAACTGTGTGACCAATCCAAAAGGAACAATATCTGTATTATAGGGGTCCCAGAAGAAGAAGAGAGAGGAAAAGAGATGGAAAGTATCTTAGAAGAAATAATTGCTGAAAACTTCCCCACACTGGGGGAGGAAGTAATCGAACAGACCATGGAAATACACAGAACCCTCAACAGAAAGGATCCAAGAAGGGCAACACCAAGACACATAATAATTAAAATGGCAAAGATCAAGGACAAGGAAAGAGTGTTAAAGGCAGCTAGAGAGAAAAAGGTCACCTATAAAGGGAAACCCATCAGGCTAACGTCAGATTACTCAACAGAAACCCTACAGGCCAGAAGAGAATGGCATGATATATTTAATACAATGAAACAGAAGGGCCTTGAACCAAGGATACTGTATCCAGCACGACTATCATTCAAATATGACGGTGGGATTAAACAATTCCCAGACAAACAAAAGCTGAGGGAATTTGCTTTCCACAAACCACCTCTACAGAACATCTTACAGGGACTGCTCTAGATGGGAGCACTCCTAGAAAGAGCACAGCACAAAACACCCAACATATGAAGAATCGAGGAGGAGGAACAAGAAGGGAGAGAAGAAAAGAATCTCCAGACAGTGTATGTAACAGCTCAATAAGCGAGCTAAGTTAGGCAGTAAGATACTAAAGAGGCTAACCTTGAACCTTTGGTAACCACGAATTTAAAGCCTGCAATGGCAATAAGTACATATCTTTCAATAGTCACCCTAAATGTTAATGGGTTGAATGCACCAATCAAAAGACACAGAGTAACAGAATGGATAAAAAAGCAAGAGCCATCTATATGCTGCTTACAAGAAACTCACCTCAAACCCAAAGACATGTACAGACTAAAAGTCAAGGGATGGAAAAACATATTTCAAGCAAACAACAGTGAGAAGAAAGCAAGGGTTGCAGTACTAATATCAGACAAAATAGACTTCAAAACAAAGAAAGTAACAAGAGATAAAGAAGGACACTACATAATGATAAAGGGCTCAGTCAAACAAGAGGATATAACCATTCTAAATATATATGCACCCAACACAGGAGCACTAGCATATGTGAAGCAGATACTAACAGAACTAAAGGGGGATATAGACTGCAATGCATTCATTCTAGGAGACTTCAACACACCACTCACCCCAAAGGATAGATCCACTGGGCAGAAAATAAGTAAGGACACGGAAGCACTGAACAACACAGTAGAGCAGATGGACCTAATAGACATCTATAGAACTCTACATCCAAAAGCAGCGGGATATACATTCTTCTCAAGTGCACATGGAACATTCTCCAGAATAGACCACATACTAGGCCACAAAAAGAGCCTCAGAAAATTCCAAAAGATTGAAATCCTACCAACCAACTTTTCAGACCACAAAGGCATAAAACTAGAAATAAACTGTACAAAGAAAGCAAAGAGGCTCACAAACACATGGAGGCTTAACAACACGCTCCTAAATAATCAATGGATCAATGACCAAATCAAAATGGAGATCCAGCAATATATGGAAACAAATGACAACAACAACACTAAGCCCCAACTTCTGTGGGACACAGCAAAAGCAGTCTTAAGAGGAAAGTATATAACAATCCAAGCATATTTAAAAAAGGAAGAGCAATCCCAAATGAATGTTCTAATGTCACAATTATCGAAATTGGAAAAAGAAGAACAGATGAGGCCTAAGGTCAGTAGAAGGAGGGACATAATAAAGATCAGAGAAGAAATAAATAAAATTGAGAAGAATAAAACAATAGCAAAAATCAGTGAAACCAAGAGCTGGTTCTTCGAGAAAATAAACAAAATAGATAAGCCTCTAGCCAGACTTATTAAGAAGAAAAGAGAGTCAACACAAATCAACAGTATCAGAAACGAGAAAGGAAAAATCACGACGGACCCCACGGAAATGCAAAGAATTATTGGAGAATACTATGAAAACCTATATGCTAACAAGCTGGGAAACCTAGGAGAAATGGACAACTTCCTAGAAAAATACAACCTTCCAAGATTGACCCACGAAGAAACAGAAAATCTAAACAGACCAATTAACAGCAACGAAATTGAAGCGGTAATCAAAAAACTACCAAAGAACAAAACCCCCGGGCCAGATGGATTTACCTCGGAATTTTATCAGACATACAGGGAAGACATAATACCCATTCTCCTTAAAGTTTTCCAAAAAATAGAGGAGGATGGGATACTCCCAAACTCATTCTATGAAGCTAACATCACCCTAATACCAAAACCAGGCAAAGACCCCACCAAAAAAGAAAACTACAGACCAATATCCCTGATGAACGTAGATGCAAAAATACTCAACAAAATATTAGCAAACCGAATTCAAAAATACATCAAAAGGATCATACACCATGACCAAGTGGGATTCATCCCAGGGATGCAAGGATGGTACAACATTCGAAAGTCCATCAACATCCTCCACCACATCAACAAAAAGAAAGACAAAAACCACATGATCATCTCCATAGATGCTGAAAAAGCGTTTGACAAAGTTCAACATCCATTCATGTTAAAAACTCTCAGCAAAATGGGAATAGAGGGCAAGTACCTCAACATAATAAAGGCCATCTATGATAAACCCACAGCCAACATTATATTGAACAGCGAGAAGCTGAAAGCATTTCCGCTGAGATCGGGAACTAGACAGGGATGCCCACTCTCTCCACTGTTATTTAACATAGTACTGGAGGTCCTAGCCACGGCAATCAGACAAAATAAAGAAATACAAGGAATCCAGATTGGTAAAGAAGAAGTTAAACTGTCACTATTTGCAGATGACATGATACTGTACATAAAAAACCCTAAAGACTCCACCCCAAAACTACTAGAACTGATATCGGAATACAGCAAAGTTGCAGGATACAAAATCAACACACAGAAATCTGTGGCTTTCCTATATACTAACAATGAACCAACAGAAAGAGAAATCAGGAAAACAACTCCATTCACAATTGCATCCAAAAAAATAAAATACCTAGGAATAAACCTAACCAAAGAAGTGAAAGACTTATACTCTGAAAACTACAAGTCACTCTTAAGAGAAATTAAAGGGGACACTAACAGATGGAAACTCATCCCATGCTCGTGGCTAGGAAGAATTAATATCGTCAAAATGGCCATCCTGCCCAAAGCAATATACAGATTTGATGCAATCCCTATGAAACTACCAGCAACATTCTTCAATGAACTGGAACAAATAATTCAAAAATTCATATGGAACCACCAAAGACCCCGAATAGCCAAAGCAATCCTGAGAAAGAAGAATAAAGTAGGGGGGATCTCACTCCCCAACTTCAAGCTCTACTATAAAGACATAGTAATCAAGACAATTTGGTACTGGCACAATAGCAGAGCCACAGACCAATGGAACAGACTAGAGAATCCAGACATTAACCCAGACATATATGGTCAATTAATATTTGATAAAGGAGCCATGGACATACAAAGGCGAAATGACAGTCTCTTCAACAGGTGGTGCTGGCAAAACGGGACAGCTACATGTAGGAGAATGAAACTGGACCATTGTCTAACTCCATATACAAAAGTAAACTCAAAATGGATCAAAGACCTGAATGTAAGCCATGAATCCATTAAACTCTTGGAAGAAAACATAGGCACAAACCTCTTAGACATAAACATGAGTGACCTCTTCTTGAACATATCTCCCCGGGCAAGGAAAACAACAGCAAAAATGAGTAAGTGGGACTATATTAAGCTGAAAAGCTTCTGTACAGCAAAAGACACCATCAATAGAACAAGAAGGATCCCTACAGTATGGGAGAATATATTTGAAAATGACACATCCGATAAAGGCTTGACATCCAGAATATATAAGGAGCTCACACGCCTCAACAAACAAAAAACAAATAACCCAATTAAAAAATGGGCAGAGGACCTGAACAGACAGTTCTCCAAAAAAGAAATACAGATGGCCAACAGACACATGAAAAGATGCTCCACATCGCTAATTATCAGAGAAATGCAAATTAAAACTACAATGAGGTATCACCTCACACCAGTAAGGATGGCTGCCATTCAAAAGACAAACAACAACAAATGTTGGCGAGGCTGTGGAGAAAGGGGAACCCTCCTACACTGCTGGTGGGAATGTAAGTTAGTTCAACCATTGTGGAAAGCAGTATGGAGGTACATCAAAATGCTCAAAACAGACTTACCATTTGACCCAGGAATTCCACTCCTAGGAATTTACCCTAAGAACGCAGCAATCAAGTTTGAGAAAGACAGATGCACCCCTATGTTTATTGCAGCACTATTTACAATAGCCAAGAATTGGAAGCAACCTAAATGTCCATCAATAGATGAATGGATAAAGAAGATGTGGTACATATACACAATGGAATACTACTCAGCCATAAGAAAAGGGCAAATCCAATCATTTGCAGCAACATGGATGGAGCTGGAGGGTATTATGCTCAGTGAAACAAGCCAAGCGGAGAAAGAGAAATACCAAATGATTTCACTTATCTGTGGAATATAAGAACAAAGGAAAAACTGAAGGAACAAAACAGCAGCAGAATCACAGAATTCAAGAATGGACTAACAGGTACCAAAGGGAAAGGGACTGGGGAGGATGGGTGGGTAGGGAGGGATAAGGGGGGGAGAAGTAGGGGGGTATTAAGATTAACAGGCATGGGGGGGTAGGAGAAAAGGGAGGGCTGTACAACACAGAGAAGGCAAGTAGTGATTCTACAACATTTTGCTATGCTGATGGACTGTGACTGTAAAGGGGTTTATAGGGGAGACCTGGTATAGGGGAGAGCCTAGTAAACATAATATTCGTCATGTAAGTGTAGATTAGTGATACCAAAAACAAAGCAAAAAAAAAAAAAACAATGGCAGTTCCTGTGTGGTAACCTCCAACGAGTTCTACACAAGGGTATAAAGGGCATATAAAAGTGTAGGCAAAGGGTCTGTTTGTGTTTATACAGAGGATCAAAGCCTAATTGGGCTACCCCAAAAATGAACTAAGATATGATATGAAAAAGAACTTCCAACATCAGCACTCTCTGGAAGACTCATGCCAGAAGATGATCATCAAAAAACCCCAACAAAGATCCACGCACTGCTACAGCTGTAGATTCACTCATCCCACCAGTTCCTGGACTTGCCATGGGAATGAGGAAGGAGATATCTAAGCTGGCCTGTGCATACAGTAAAACAACAAATTTGACTGGATCTATACTGTTGGAACTCAACCAAGAATTTGGAGAAGTGCAAATTGTTGCGCTCCAAAGTCTTAAAACTACAGACTATTTACTGTTAAAAGAACATATGGCATGTGAACAGTCCCCAGGAATGGGTTGTTTTAATTTGTCTGATTTCTCTCAGACTGTTCAAGTTCAGTTGGACAATATCCACCATATCACAGATAAGTTTTCACAAATGCCTAAGGTGCCTAACTGGTTTTCTTGGTTTCACTGGAGATGGCTGGTAATTACAGATATGCTTTGGTTATGTAACTATACTCCTATTATGTTAATGTGTGTGCACAATTTAAGTAGTAGCTTAAAACCTATATATGCTGAAGTTACTCTACAAGAAGATATGTCAAAGAAATAATCAATCTTCCCATGTTTTCTTCCGCCTGCTACTTCTATAGCTTTTCTTCTTCCTTCCTAATTACAACCCTTAAATAGAATTCGTGCCTCATATCAAATTTACCGAGTATCATAATTCTTCCAAGTGGTAAAGATACCTCAAGACAAATGCTGGGCATAGAAGCCACAGGGCATAAATATGCAAAGAAGTAAAAAGCTAACCTTTTCAAACAATAAGGTTTCCCTCTCACTTACCAACTTCACATTTCCCTGTATGGCCCCGGAAGATGACTGGTTAGCCAGAGACGGGTAAGATTCCTCAAGGGAGGAACAACCTAAGACAGGCACAGTCGCAGGGGGGCCATCAGGTGAGAAATTGGGGATCAACAGAGGTGAGGCTTAGAACCTCACCCCCCTCATGTTCTGAGAGAAATCTTCTGCATATGTGGATGTTTTATTGCCCTGGTCTAGCTTGGATTAACACACAGTCTACAGGCACACACCTGATCATCTACATTTGCTCTCTTAGAACACTAAACTATGTTTTCTACCTTTATCTTGTATCTACCTACCACTTCAGCATTTTATTTTATTTTTTATTTTTATTTTTATTTTTTTTTTATTGAAGGGTAGTTGACAACAGCATTGCATTACATTAGTTTCAGGTGTACAACACAGCGACTCAACATTTATATACATGATAATTCTAGGTACCAGGTATCATCATACCAAGTTGTTACAATATTTTGACTATATTCCTTATGCTATACATTACATCCCGGTTACTTATTTATTTTACAATTGGAAGTGTGTTTATATATATATATATATAGTGAGGGCATCTCTCATATTTATTGATCAAATAGTTGTTAACCACAATAAATTTCTGTATAGGGGGGTCAATACTCAATGCACACTCATTAATCCACCCCAAGCCTAATTTTCGTAAGTCTCCAATCTTCTGATGCATAACGAACAAATTCTTACATGGAGTACAAATTCTTACATAGTGAATAAGTTACATGGTGAACAGTACAAGGGCAGTCATCACAGAAGCTTTCGGTTTTGTTAATGCATTATGAACTATACACAGTCAGTTCAAATATGAATATTCATTTGATTTTTAAACTTGATTTATATGTGGATACCACATTTCTCTATTATTATTATTTTTAATAAAATGCTGAACTGGTAGGTAGATACGAGATAAAGGTAGAAAACATAGTTTAGTGTTGTAAGAGAGCAAATGTAGATGATCAGGTGTGTGCCTGTAGACTATGTGTTAATCCGCGCTAGACGAGGGCAATAAACATCCATGTATGCAGAAGATTTCTCTCAGAACATGAGGGGGGAGGTTCTAAGCCTCACCTCTGCTGCTCCCCATTTTCTCACCAGATGGCCCCCTGCGACTGTGCCTGTCTTAGGTTGTTCCTCCCTTGAGGAATCTTACCCGTCTCTGGCTAACCAGTCATCTTCCGGGGCCATACAGGGAAATGTTAAGTTGGTAAGTGAGAGAGAAGCCTTATCGTTTGAAAAGGTTAGCTTTTTACTTCTTTGCATATTTATGCCCTGTGGCTTCTATGCCCAGCATTTGTCTTGAGGTGTTTTTACCACTTGGAAGAATTATGATACTCGGTAAATTCGACATGTGGCACGAGTTCTATTTAAAGGTTGTGATTAGGTAGGAAGAAGAAAAGCTATAGAAGTAGCAGGCAGAAGAAAACCTGGGAAGATTGATTATTTCTTTGACATATCTTCTTGTAGAGTAACTTCAGCATGGATAGGTTTTAAACGACTAATTAAATTGTGCAGACACATTAACATAATAGGAATATAGTTACCTAACCAAAGCATACCTGTAATTACCAGCCATCTCCAGTGAAACCAAGAAAACCAGTTAGGCACCTTAGGCATTTGTGAAAACTTATCTATGATATGGTGGATATTGTCCAACTGAACTTGAACAGTCTGAGAGAAATCAGACAAATTAAATTAACCCATTCCTGGGGAATGTTCACATCCCTTATGTTCTTTTAACAGTAAATAGTCTGTAGTTGTAAGATTTTGGAGCGCTACAATTTGCACTTCTCCTAATTCTTGGTTGAGTTCCAACAGTATAGATCCAGTCCAATTTTTGTTTTACTGCATGCACAGGCCAGCTTAGATATCTCCTTCATCTTTCCCATGGCAGGTCCAGGAACTAGTGGGATGAGTGCATCTACACCTGTGACAGTGCGTGGATCTTTGTTGAAGTTTTTTTTTTTTTTTTTTTTTTTTTTTCTGATCATCTTCTGTCATGAGTCTTCCAGAGAGTGCTGATGTTGGAAGTTCTTTTTCACATCATATCTTAGTTCATTTTCGGGGTAGCCAAATTAGGCTTTGATCCTCTGTATAAACACAAACAGACCCTTTGCCTACACTTTTATATGTCCTTTATATCATTGTGTAGAACTCATTAGAGGTCACCACATAGGAACTGCATTTTTTTTTTTTAATCATTAATCTACACTTACATGACGAATACTTTGTTTACTAGGCTCTCCCCTATACCAGGTCCCCACTATATACTCCTTTACAGTCACTGTCCATCAGCGTAGCAACCTGTTGTAGAATCACTACTTGTCTTCTCTGTGTTGTACAGCCCTCCCCTTTCTCCCACCCCCCCATGCCTGTTAATCTTAATACCCCCCTACTTCTCCCCCGCTTATCCCTCCCTACCCACCCATCCTCCCCAGTCCCTTTCCCTTTGGTACCTGTTAGTCCATTCTTGAGTTCTGTGATTCTGATGCTGTTTTGTTCCTTCAGTTTTTCCTTTGTTCTTATATTCCACAGATGAGTGAAATCATTTGGTATTTCTCTTTCTCTGCTTGGCTTGTTTCACTGAGCAAAATACCCTCCAGCTCCATCCATGTTGCTGCAAATGGTTGGATTTGCCCTTTTCTTATGGCTGAGTAGTATTCCATTGTGTATATGTACCACATCTTCTTTATCCAGTCATCTATCGATGGACATTTAGGTTGCTTCCAATTCTTGGCTATTGTAAATAGTGCTGCGATAAACATAGGGGTACATTGGTCTTTTCCATACTTGATTGCTCCATTCTTAGGGTAAATTCCTAGGAGTGCAATTCCTGGGTCAAATGGTATGTCTGTTTTGAGCATTTTGATGTACCTCCATACTGCTTTCCACAATGGTTGAACAAGTTTACATTCCCACCAGCAGTGTAGGAGGGTTCCCCTTTCTCCACAGCCTCGCCAACATTTGTTGTTGTTTGTGTTTTGGATGGCAGCCATCCTTACTGGTGTGAGGTGATACCTCATTGTAGTTTTAATTTGCATTTCTCTGATAATTAGCAATGTGGAGCATCTTTTCATGTGTCTGTTGGCCATCTGTATTTCTTTTTTGGAGAACCGTCTGTTCAGTTCCTTTGCCCATTTTTTAATTGGGTTATTTGTTTTTTGTTTGTTGAAGCGTGTGAGCTCCTTATATATTCTGGACGTCAAGCCTTTATCGGATGTGTCATTTTCAAATATATTCTCCCATACTGTAGGGATCCTTCTTGTTCTATTGATGGTGTCTTTTGCTGTACAGAAGCTTTTCAGCTTAATATAGTCCCACTTACTCATTTTTGCTGTTGTTTTCCTTGCCCGGGGAGATATGTTCAAGAAGAGGTCACTCATGTTTATGTCTAAGAGGTTTGTGCCTATGTTTTCTTCCAAGAGTTTAATGGTTTCATGACTTACATTCAGGTCTTTGATCCATTTTGAGTTTACTTTTGTATATGGGGTTAGACGATGGTCCAGTTTCATTCTCCTACATGTAGCTGTCCAGTTTTGCCAGCACCATCTGTTGAAGAGACTGTCATTTCGCCATTGTATGTCCATGGCTCCTTTATCTAATATTAATTGACCGTATATGTCTGAGTTAATGTCTGGATTGTCTAGTCTGTTCCATTGTTCTGTGGCTCTGTTCTTGTGCCAGTACCAAATTGTCTTGATTACTATGTCTTTATAGTAGAGCTTGAAGTTGGGGAGTGAGATCCCCCCTACTTTATTCTTCTTTCTCAGGATTGCTTTGGCTATTCGGGGTCTTTGGTGGTTCCATATGAATTTTTGAATTATTTGTTCCAGTTCATTGAAGAATGTTGCTGGTAGTTTCATAGGGATTGCATCAAATCTGTATATTGCTTTGGGCAGGATGGCCATTTTGACGATATTAATTCTTCCTAGCCATGAGCATGGGATGCGTTTCTATTTCAGCATTTTATTAAAAATAATAATAATAAAGAGAGAAATGTGGTATCCACATATAAATCAAGTACAAAAACCAAATGAGTATTCATATTTGAACTGACTGTTTAGAGTTCATAATGCATGAGCAAAACCGAAAGTTTCTGTGATGACTGCCCTTGTACTGTTCACTATGTAACTTATTCATTATGTAAGAAATTGTTCTACATGTAAGAACTTGTTTGTTATGCCTCAGAAGATTGGAGACTGACGAAAATTAGGCTTGGGGTGGATTAATGATTGTGCATTGAGCATTGACTCCCCTATACAGAATTTTATTGTCGTTAACAACCATTTGATCAATAAATATGAGAGATGCCCTCACAAAAAAAAAAAAAAAAAAAAAAGGACAGACTTCCAATGGTAAAATAAATAAGTAATCGGGATGTAATGTATAGCATAAGGAATATAGTCAAGATATTGTAACAGCTTGGTAGGGTGATAGCTGGAACCTAGAATTATGTATATAAATGTTCTACCACTGTGTTGTACACTTGAAACTAATGTAATGTAATACTGTGCGTCAACTACCCTTCAATAAAAAATAATTATTTAAAAAAAAAAAAATGAAAAACTAACTTTGAGAGTTAAGAGTCATGTAGAGAAAACTACTTGGCTGATTATTTCACTTTTAAACAAGTAATAGTTTGAATTCAAATAGATGTTACAAATTATGCCAATAGCACCATGATACAATGATTTGATATATACCATTCATTCCATATGTTAAATAACTGGTATATGTCATTCATATATTTCTTTTTCTACATTTTTTTTGTCTGCTTGATCTATCAGATTTTGGAGAAGAGATATCAAATATCCCATAATGATTGTGGATTTGTCAATTTTTCCCTATAATTTTTAAAAATTTTAAATCCTTTTAAATCCTTTATACATTTTAAATTCAAGTTATTAAGTACATATAGGTTTTTGATTATTCAATATTTTTTGTAGTTGTCATCCCAGAGGAAATGTTTCAAGATCCACACATGGTCAGTTGCATTTACTTTGCAAAAATACGTTAATTTATTTCCCATGTATGAAGAAAAAAATATATATATAGTTATATATTCTCTGTATGCATGTGTGTGTATATATAGATATAAACAAACACAAATATACACACTCCTTCTCCCATTCTAACCCAGGATCATTCTCTCTATAGCCACATTTTACTTCCATAGCTCACCCTCCCACATTTAAGGTAGGCTCAACACATTGCAAAGGTACAAAGTGAACACTAATTAAGTAGGAGAAATTATGAAAGAAACAGCTTTGCCAAAATACTATGGTTGAGATGAGCTTCAGAAGGAATAGAATAAAAATACACAAAGGAGCCCAGCAAAATGGAATACCCCACTGTACAAGGGTAGTACAAATTTCAGTGCAATAAAGTACATTAAAATTTGCTTCAGCTCAGAAACAAAGGTTCTTTATTCAAGAGGAAACCATGCAATTAAAAAGAGCTTCTTGCATCAGTGAGTGCATTGCCTACCTTCAAAGTCATAGTCTTTGATTGAGAAGTTGTTAAGACATGTCAGGATCTGTAACTGCAACTGGAATGTGAACACTGGAATAGAAATCTATGTGTGTTTTGTGTTTTGGGGTCTGTGTGTGTGTGTGGTTGATGTGATCCTTTACATGTTGCTGCCACAGAGAAACCATAGCTAAAAGGAAACATTTTTGTCATGATAGCAGCAGAGTTTTTTGTTTTTCTCCAATTGATCATGGAGACAACCCTATAGACTTGGCTTTTCACCCCACCATCTCCAAGAAATCTTAAAAAATAACTGAAACAGATGCAGTTATAATTTAAAGGATTCCTTCAAGCACAGTGTATTTTCCTTGTGTTGGAAGTACTAAAATACCTATGAGCTGAATTGAATTCATTCTTCAGAAAGCAGTCTTGTATAGAAGAAAGTACTTAATAATAGAGATGAAGTACATACATTCTTTTAATGAGTAACACATTTTAACTTCCCAAAGCTTTAACATCTATCTAGTCCATACCTGCTTGGGAAGCAGTGAAGACAGCTAAGCATTCTTAGGGCTCTGGAAAGGGAGGCCTGCCACTTTGGACATCAAAAGATAAGAGTTATGCTGAAGATTACATATTTTGCAAAGATTTTTACAAACTAAAAAGTGCTAATGCAAATATTAAGCAACTCTATTTATACCCATTATTTGTAATAAACTACATGCCAAAGTCTAAACTAAACCATTATACTGCAAGTTAAAGATGACATCCTGAGCTTTAGGACCATGGGAACACATGAAACATTAATGTGACTTCAGCTTCTCTAGTGCAGCATGGGAAGGAATGGATATGGAAGATGTTCACATTGGATCAATGTGCTGTTTTCACAGCACATCTGATATACACCAATTGGAAGAAAAACTTATATATACAAGCAAAGCAAACACAACATGCTACCTAAATAAGATAGGCAGCAATCCCCTACCCCCTCCAGTTATTTAACTTTTACATCCACAGAACTTCAGAATAGAGGGGAGAATTTCTAGACCAAGAAATAAGATGCTTCCAACAGTGTATTTTGTTCATTATGTGACGTCTCCAAAGTTAGAGTTACTGTCATTTTAGAAATTCATGCCCAAGCAATATAACTACTTGCCAAATGGGTAAATTGTAGGGATAACATTAGGAAATTCTGAGAAGATGATCAAAGGAAAGCATCTCTTGTTTTTTTCTTTAAGAAAACATAGTTTTAATTTAACAAGATTCTCAGAACATTGAAAATAATAAATGTTACCCTTCAATAAACAAATGATTTATAACCTTGAAGAGTTCAGCACATAGTTTTTAGCTACTAAGTGTTATTTTTCTGCCTCTTTCAAATGTGAATATACCATATGACAAAATAATAAATGACTTACTTTTGCTCTGGGAAACCATTAGTACCTTAATCATGTTATTGCTTGAATTTAATAAAAAAAAGCTCTAGATGTAATCATCCCTCATTTTGTTAGGAGAACTTTTAAGCCTGTGTCAGAGGTAACAGCTGATCTTGTTCACTCTCCAGACTGAAGTCTGGCTCTTCAGAGAAAGTTTGTATTCTCAAAAAATAAAAGTATTAGCCAAGCTTAGAATAAATGTCTTCCAGAAGTACAGGAGCTTAGAAATGAACAGGGTTTTAAAGATGACAGACATTACTCTAATTCCTTGATTCCTATAAAAATTCATGCATTTCCTTTATTCAATAAATATTTATTAAGCACCTATTTTGTGACAGGTACTATCCTAAACTTTAGAGATAGAAACTCATATTCTATTTGGGGGTAACACGGAAAATAAACAAGCAAACAATGGAATGATATAATTTCAAATAATGACAAGTACTATGAAGAAAATTAAAAGGGCTATTGTAATAGTGAGTGATTGAGTGTGAGAACCCTTGCACATAATCATTCAATTTTAAGTTCCATATTATTTCATAACAGAGCTACAGTTTTCTGTAGTTATTAAAACTATGAAGGAAGGAGTAGTTCTTTTGGAGAGGAAGGGGTTGTGAACTGGACAGAACACAGAGGGGATGGCAGTGTCCTAGTTCTTCTCCTCAGGGATTGCTACACAAGGGTTCATTTTAAAACTACATGTCAAACTATAAATTTGAGATTGTGCCCATTTCTCTGTATATGTGATATTTCACAATTAAAGAATTATAAATATAAAAAGAACAAGAAACTGAGAGACAGAAGAGTAAGGAAGGTTGGGAAGGGATAAAGGAGCTATATTATGTGTGTTCAGAAATGGAAGCAACTACAATTATCATACTAAAAGGAAGCACTTTATTGGCAAGAGTTTTGAGCTGGATCATGAAATGTAAGTAGATTTGCTTAAACAGAAATACAGGAAGGAGCTTACTAAACAAAGGAAAAAATATGTACAGATGCCTAGAGGTAGGAAAGCTCAAAGACATTCAGTGATCATAAATTATATTAGTCAATGTGAATAGAAATACAACAATAGAGAACCCTTCAGGAGGTCTTTAAGGATGGTGACACAGGAGGATCCTACATTCGCCCCCTCCCATGGACACAGGGGATGGACAGCTGCACATGGAACAATTCTCTAAAGAAATTCAGAAACTAGCTGAGTGACTACACACTGGGCAAATGACAAAATACCTAAACTGAAATGGGCAGGAAAGGCTGAATCATATTGTCTTCACAAACCTCACCCCTGGCACATAACTATACATTCAGGAAGGAACTGCCAACTCCCAGCTTCTCCCTATGGAATGAAGGGTTTGGACCCCATATAAGTGATACAACTTTTAAGATTCTCATCTTTGGGTACCCAAAATACCTAGCTTTGAAATCCAACAGGGCTTACATCCATGAGAACCATAAGATTATAACAAATAAAGAAGCAGCTATTAAAGGGCCTGAACATTTATTGTAGCTATCATGATAGGGCTCAACACAGAGGGAGCAGGCAAAAATTGCCCATCTCTCTGAAAGGGGTCTATTTTCAGATGTTGCTGTATGAGGATCAATCTTCTAATTTAACATATATATTGGGGTACAAGATCCTCCCTGGAAACCAGAAAAACCAGGGGACACCTGCCTCACTTTCTCCCTTTTGCCTGCCCCAAATTGCCAGTATCTCTTTAGAAGGAGGTTCCATACATGCCTACATCCCAGTTTTTGCAGTTGCCACCCAAAATACAGGTCTCCAGAATGCCTGGTTCTGATACGCAATGGGGCTTCCAATCATAAGTCTCAAAGTAGTGTAACAAATAAATAAGCACTCTTAATTGGCTATGCCCTCAGGCTAATGTCCCTGATGAACATAAATGCAAAAATCCTCAACAGAATACTAGCAAATGGAATTTATTCATCAGTACATTGAAAGGATAAAAATCATATGATTAACCCAATAGATGTAGAAAAAGCACTTAATAATATTCAATATCCTTTTATAATAAAAAAAACTCTCAACAAAATGGATACAGAGGGAACATATCTCAACATAATAAAGGCCACATATGACAAGCCTATATTTAACGTCATACTGAATGGTGAAATACTGAGATCAAGATGAAGGTAAGGATGCTGACTCTCAAGATTCCTATTCAACATAGTACTTGGAGTCTTAGCCTAAGCAATTAGGGTAGAAAAAGAAATTAAAGGCATCCAAATCAGAAAGGAAGACATAAAATTGTCACTCTTTGGAGATGACACATATTACATTTAGAAAACCCTAAGGACTCTACCACAACCTTTGAGATCTATTCAACAAATCAGATTATCCTGCAAAGTTGCAAGATACAAAATGTACAAAAATATGTTGCTTTTTCAATATAAACAATCTATCAATAAGATCTATCAAAAAAATTCCATTTACAAATAGCTTCAGAAAGAATAACATACTTAGGAATTAGTTTAAGCTAGGAGATAAAAGATCTGTACAATGAAAACGATAAGACTTTGAAAAGATTGAGAGAGACACAAATGGAAAGACATTCTGTGCTCATGGATTGGAAAAGTTAATATTGTTAAAATGTCTTTACTACTAAAGAATTCATACAAATCTATACATTGAAGAAATTCAATGCAATCCCTATCAAAATTCCAATGGTATTTTCACAGGAATAGAAGAAAAAACACTCCTAAAATTTGTATGGTACCACAAAAGACTAAATAGTCAAAGCAATCTTGAGAAAGCAGATCAAAGCTAAAGGCATCATACTTTCAGATTTTAAACTGTACTGCAAAACTATGGTAATAAAAACAATATGATATTAGTCTAGAAACAGACACAAAAATCAATGTAAGAGAATGGAGGCCAAGAAATAAAAAATGCATATATGATAAATTAATTTATGACAAAAGAGCCAGGAATATACAGTGGAAAAAGGGTAGCCTCTTCAATAAATGTTGTTGGGAACACTGGGTATCTGTATGCCAAAGAATGAAACTGGACCCCAACTTACATAAACCAGTCCAAAATGGATTAAAGATTTGAGTGTGAACCTGAAACTGTAAAACTCCTGGAATGAAAATGAGGGGTAAGTTCCTTGACATCAATCTCTGCAATTTTTTAAATTTGATACCAAGAGAAAAGGCAACAAAAGCAAAAACAAATAAGTGGCATTATATCAAACTAAAAAACTTCCACACAGAAAGGATATCATCAACAAAATTACATGGAATTTTATGGAATGGGATGAAATATTTGCAAATCACCTATCTGATAAGGGGTTAATATCCAAAATACATAAAGAACTCATGAAACTCGCAATAACAAAAAACTCCCAAAACAATCCCATTAAAAAATAGGCAGAGGGACCCATTTTTCCATAGTCCTTTTCCCCAAGAAGATGTACAAATGGCCAGCAGGTATATGAAAAGGTGCTCAGCACAACTAATCATCAAGAGGAAATGCAAATAAAAACCACAATGAGATATCACCTCACCTCATATCTGTTAGAATGGCTATTATCAAAAAAACAAGAAATCATAAGTGTTGGCAAGGATGTGGAGGAAAGGAAACACTTTTGCACTGTTGGTAATGTAAGTTGGTGTAGCCATTTGGAAAACAGTATGGAGGCTCTGCAAAAAATTAAATTAGAACTGCAATATGATCCAGCAACCCCAGTAGTGAGTATATATTGAAACAAAGTGAAAACAGGATCTCAAAGAGGTATTTGCATTCCCACATTTATTAAAGCATGATTCATAAAAACCACATTATGGAAACAACCTAAGCATCCATGAATGAAATAATGGATAAATAAGATGTGATATATAATACAAAGGCATATGATTCAGCCATGAGAAATAAGGAAATTCTGCCATTTTTGACAACATGGATGGACCTGGAGGTGAAACAAAATATGCTAAGTGAAATAAGTCAGACAAAGACAAATACTTATGATGTCACTTACATGTGGAATCTAAAATAGCTAAACTCATAGAAACAAGTAGAAGTGGTAGTTACCAAGGGGTAAGGAGTCAGGGAAATGTTTGATGGTGGTCAAAGAATACAAACTTCCTTATAAGGTGAGCAAATTCTGTGATCTAATATATACGGCATAGGGATTATAGTTAAAGATAGTCTATTATGTATTTGAAAGTTGCTAAATGAGCAGAACTTAAACATTGTCACCACAAAGAGAAAATGGCAATTTTGAGTTAGGATGGAGGTGTTAGCTAATACTATGGTGGTTATCATTTTACAACAGTAAACATACCAAATCAACAGGTTGTAAACCTTATACTTACACAATGTGATATGTCAACTGTATCTCAAAAAGGCTGGAAAAAACTAAAAAAATAATAATTAATAAAATAAAAAGGAACCCCATATTGGAGAGGGCTGTGAGAGAGTACTAGAAGGTAGGTTAGGATGAAATTAGGTGGGAATTTAAAAGCCAAAATGAAAAACTGAATTCTTGACTGTTGAGACTTAGCCATGGGGAATAGTTTTGCATTTTAGTGGACTTTTTTCCTATGTCAGATCATAATAGACTTAACCTCCATGTTTATTTGAACCATATCCCAAAAGTTTATAATCTCTCTGCTTGATTTTAACTCCTACCAAAGAATCTATATATAGCCTAATGGACGACAAGGGATAGCATTTGAGGCAAGTGAATAGTTGAGGAATATATGTGTGTAGTTGATATCAGCTAAGACCCTTGTGAGAGTCTGTCATTTGTTCCACTGGGATGATCATATGTTAGGAAGAAGCACGTCTGGTTAGTATGAGGACCCTATTTATCAACAGATGCAGCATTTTGACAATGTCACACAGGTCTTCTGCTCACCATTGAAGTTGGTGGTGGGGTAGTTTGAGTATCAAATTTTAAAGTTAATAAATGTCTTACCTGAAAATGTATCTTTGGAGAAAAAGAGTGACTATATCAAACAAACACATTTATTTAACAAGTATTTACTGAACCAGATGTGCCAGATGTTATTTTAGGAGCTCAGAATACATCACTGAACAAAAAAGTGAATACACTTCATCAAGCACACAGTGGACGGACACAACTGCTAATTCATCATAATCACACAACTGACATACCGTAGGGAGATGACTTGCAGGTAAACCAGAAACAGCCCTTACTTCTTCCAGTTGTATCTGCATTTGTATTGGAATGAATGCATGATGATTAATATCCTGTTTAATTTATTCACTGACTTTTCAAAGTTGGATCTAAAGTTACAGCATAAAGAAGAGCTAAAGGAAATTCAAATTGAATTTTAGTTAAGATTAAAAGGTAGGCATGTGTCAAAGCACATCATCAGTAAATCCACTGTTAATTTTCAAAGATCCCTTATTAAGTCTATTTTTTCTATTTTCTCCGGCAATAAAGTTTAGTAGAAATAGAAGACACAGCCCAAAACTCCCTAGATCATGAGTGTCTTCTCACACTGATTCCCTATATTATGAGCTGTTCTCTCTTCACATAAAATTACTATCTGTACAAAATGAAATAGAAACTGAAAAGGAGATTACTCAGATAATTCAGGTCAAAAATAAGTTCTCCAGAAACATCCAGATTGAAGCAAACATGTTTTCTATGGTTCATATCATCCTGATAATTGCCCTAATTCTCCATTTCGTTTTGCTTCTGTAGACAGCTTAATGACAGTTAAGATTTTTTGGAACATGCAGCAGAAGAATAAATACTTAATTAAGGCTTTTTCAGATGAGTCAGAGATAGAAATTCACTGTAGCTCTAAGAGATGCATATGCTCTACTACCAACCATTTGCTGGCCTGTAAGTTTTCAGACACAGCTTGTAACACAGATAATATTTATACTGACAAACTGAAGAGAATAAATCACTAACACATGAAAAAAAGGTAATTTATTCCTTATGAAATTATCAAATTAAAGTTCAGTTACTCTCTGTAGTCTGGGTACCAGATCATTATTATCAGAATCATTTACAAAGTGGGAAGAAAATTACTATTTGTGAGGAAGAAGAGGAGGTATAGTGTCTTAGGGAAAAATGAACTGTTTAATTAATTAGTCTATTTATTAACTCATTCATTCATTTATTTAACAAGTATTTACTGAACCAGATGTGCCAGATGTTATTTTAGGACCTCAGGATACATCACTAAACAAAAAAGTAAAGACTTCTGACTTCCTGAAGTTCAGCATTCTAGTGAGGAGGTGGAAGGCCAACTACAGTAGACATAATAAATATGTAGCTTATACAGTGTGCATGAGAGTGAAAAGTGCTATGGGAAATGAAGTAGAGCTGGCTAAGAGGATTAGAGAGTTTCTGGATGAGTAGAGGTTGCTTTCTAAGATATGGTGCCCAGGGGAAGATTCCATTCAAAGATGACATTTGAACAAAGATTTGAAGGAGGTGACAGAGTTACCCACATGTATGTCTGGGGATAGAGGGTTTCATGCTGTGAAAACGTCCAGGACAAGTGCCCAGAAGCAGGAATAGACCTGATATATGAGAACAGGAGGCAGAATTTGAGAGTTGAGAGTCCCACAGCCATTGTGAGGACTCAGGTAGTTATTCTGAGTTATTTTGAATGAGGTTGGAGCCACTGGAGAGCTCTGAGCAGATGTGTGGTGTGATCATGTGTTGAAAGAAACTTTGGGGAGAGATGACAAAGGTAAGGGGATAGTAGTTTAGGAACAGCAGGACAGCAATGGGTACAGTACAAAGGAATCAAATTATAAGTACTTTTGAAGGTTGAACCAATAGGATTTCCTGATTGACTGGTTGTTGGATATGGGAGTAAGAGAGATGTCAAGAATGACCCCAAGACTTGTGATTTGAATACCTGGAAGAAAGGCATTACCATCAACTGGAATAACTTTAAGAAAGGACTCTAGATAGAGTCAGTTTGGATGGGGGTGAGATTAGTTAAGTTTTGACTATATTAAGCTTGAGATACCAATAGACACTGAAATGGAAAGGTAAAGTAGCAGTTGACTGTGTGTCAAAAATGCAGGGATATCTGGACAAGTTAGGGTTCTAATGTTCTCCCATCTCTTCCTCGAGTTTGTTGATCTTAGGATGACAGTGCTTCTTCCTCAGCTTCCTAGAGTTTGCTGTTGGCACGTTCATGGGTCTCACTTCCCTACTTCTAGTGTCCATCAAATCTTGTCTTTTATCTCGTCTCTACTCTGCAGGGAATGAATTTGACTGAGATTCTGCAATAGATAACAATGATAGTAAACATAACAGCAGCTATAGAAACTACTACTGTGATTAGTAGTAGACTACATTTCCCAGCTCCCCTGATGTTAGGAAGAACCATGTCACTGACTTCCAGCCAGTGGAACACAGACAAAAATCGGGAATAGCAACTTCCAAGCCTTAAAATTACTCTCCCACATGTTCTTTCACACTCCCTCTCTTTCCTTGTCTGATAGCCATTCATAGAGAATCCATTGGACTGCTCAGAGATCTTGGAGGATGGCAGAACACTAGCTGGGAAGATCCTGGGACCCTGAATGATGGCATGGAGCACAGCTCCCATACCAACTGACATTGGGCTGTGACTTGAAGGGGAAATAAACCTTGTTGTTATAAGCTATCAAAGTCATGAAGTTATTTACCGTAGTTTGAATATCATGACTAACAGAGAAACTGAATGTTCACTATGTGCTAGGCAGTGTTCTAAGCTCTTGAAATATTATGCTATTATTATGCCAGCTTTACATTTGTCCTTGAAGGCAGAAGGTAAAAGGGATAATTTAACATTTCCAAGTCTATCTTCAACTTCCTCCAGTTTTTGCCTTTCTTTTATACCCTTTCCTACCTGTATATTCATCTCTACAATAAAACTTCTTTTCTACTGTTTTTCATCCTATATTTGTTGCCAAAGAACAAAGGAAAAACAGCACACTACTGCTGTCCAGTGTCAACTGGAACCTCATAATTGCCTAATACACATCTTATATTTTGTTTTACAGAGTCTGTGCTAACATTTGAAATGTTCACTTGACTTCTCATGTTTTTGCAATAGTTTCCACACTCCCTAATCAAAATGGATCAAAAATGTCTTCACTAACTTCAGTGGATAATTTGTAGTCCTGATTCACCTAATATTTCTGGTCTTTTGCCCTAAAACTTCCTAACTCTTGGCTTCTGTGAAATTTCTGTTCTCTGCTGGCTCATTTTTTGCATCTCCTTGTACCTCTTTTTTGTCTTCTTATACTCTAAATGTGGTCTGATGCTGGCTTTTTTCTCAGTGGATAATGCTCTCTCTGGCTAGATATTTAATTTATAGCTGATGACTTCCAAATCCAGATTTGCACTCTCTTTTTCTCTCTCTCTGACTCTGTCTGTTTCTTTCTCTCCAAATTAATATCTCTAGTTGTGACATGACATCTCCAATTTAAAGTTTGTTTCAAAAGCCCTTCTGACTCAACATCATCCAAACTTAATTTATTACCTTGCCTCCAACCAACACAGGCAGACTTACTCCTCCTGTGAGACTGATTGGTAGGTTAAGTACCCAATGAATATTTTTTGATGGAGACCCCTTTCAAATAATCTCTCAGTCTCATTCTCAGCTTGTCACAAAGCCGCATTAATCCGAGATATATTATCAATCTGTTTTTCTTCAACCACCCAGCTACCTCCATAACTCAAAACTCCTCATTTTTGGCTTAGATTTGTATTAACCTTCCAACCAGCATCTGCCAAAAATTTCACCTATATGCAATTTACCTTTCACCCAGATACCAAAGAAATTATAAAAAGCAACACCATAAAAAAGCTTTGGCTAAGATTTCCCAAGTTTAAGACTCTCCCATGTAACATTTGGGGTTGATGGGTCTTTTTACCAGCAAAGCATGTTTCAAACTTCAGTCCTAGGGCCTGATATCCTCTGCTTGACTCCCAAATTCACTTCCTGTGACACATCCCTTAGGGGTTCTGCAAGGTGTGCCTCGGCTTCTGGCATTCTGTACACCTTCCCAACCACACCCTATTATTCACCTGAATGTTTTCTTTATGTTTCTCAAAACCAACTTATCTGTTTACAAATAAATTATGTAAGACAAAAATTTGAATTATTTTGTGCCTTCTTTTTTCCTATGAGTGTTATTTTCAATAACCTCATGAATATTACCTTGACTCCTCTCTATTTTGCTGAACTGCTCTTTGAAGGTTTACCAGTGAGCTTTCAATTCCTTGATTGTCATTCTCCAGATATATCCATATCATTAAATGCTGTGGAATTTTATGAAACAGGACATTCTTTCATAATTTTTTCTTCCCTCTGGGTCAGTGGCACTGTCCCAATTGGTTCTCTTTCTAGTCTTCTAAATTCTTTAATCTCTACTTACTTTTATTTATCTGTCCATCTATCCATCAATCTCTTGACCTATTTATTTTACTGGTTACTTTTCCCACCATTACGTGTGTCTTTTTTGCTGGGTTCAGTTCTGAGCCACTTTGCTCTTTTCCTAACCTCTCCTTAAAGCAGAAGTTCTCATCTAAGGTGTTAGATTCAATGGTTATCACTGGTAAATTATTTATAGTAAGTTATCAATGTTTGTGAATAGTTTATTTTCTTGAGAGATATGGCATTATAGCTATCAAAAGAGACTATTATGCAAATCAAGATGTGTGCTGATTTCTCCATGACCGTGGGGCCCTTGTGGTGTTCAGCACCATGACTCTGGGACACAGAGGGTGCTAGGCATACAGCACATGAATCAGTCTCTCAATAAGTTTGTATTGTTGCATGTGTATGTTTAACAACACATGATACAGTTGAGAAACATTGCTTTAAAAAAACTCGTTTGATTTTAGATTTTTAATTACTCCATGAGGATTAATGAGTCACATCTTGATTTCCTGACCTCTCTTGAATTTTTCTCCCCATATGCTATTTGGATGCCCTGTAATCATTTCAAGTTGGCCATATCTAAAAGCAAACACATTATCTTCCAAAATTAATTTAACCTTCTCTCATTTCCCAACTAGCAAGTGTAGAATACTTGGATCAGTCTTAGTTTCTTCTTTCTTTTTCACCTCCGTATACAATCAATAACTAAAACCAATCAATTCTTCCTTCATTGAAGTTACACTTCTTTTTCCTCTTGCTGCTGCCACTAGCCCAATTCATTCAGGCCTTGATTATTGAAACTCTAGTCCCTCAATTTTTTATTCATCCTGAATTTTAAAGTTAGACTACTTTTCTTCAAAAATACCAGCCTCAACTCAAAAATCTTACATAACTCCCATTTCTTAAATAATACACTTTAACTTCCACAAACTAATCTTCATTTAAATTTAAAATTGTATCTGCTCCCCATACACCTACCTAAAGTATCTGCTCTAGGCAAATTATTCCACTCTTAGTTGTTACAGTAAAATGTGTGGTCCTACCCCCCAAGTGCTGCTCACACACTTTACCCAGCCAGGATTTTTGTTTCCTTTCCATCGTACACGCCTGGATTATAGCCACCAATAAGGCCCAACTCAAATTTTGCCAACTTCAAGAAACTTCCTTGACCACCTGTACGCCAAAAAGCAGCAATTCTATCTGTCCTGGTGACCCACGAGCCTTCTCTTGATAAAACTCCTCACAGTTAAGTACCCCGTACATGTGGCTCTTGCTCTGGAGTCCTTTTAATTCTTGTCTGACTTTGGATGTGGGTCCTGCCAATTTGGTTCCAAACTCATGACTTTCAGAAGTGAGAAACCATCAGGAACTGAGCATCTACCATGTGTTAACACTATGTGGGGTATTTTATTTAACCTTCACAATTTTATTTAATTTAACTTTATTTAATTAAATATTTTATTTAACTATTCACAATAGTTATGTTAGGATTATAATTCTCCTTTAATAGAAAGGAAACTAAGGCTCAGATAAACTAAAGTTCAGCTAGAAAATGGCTGTTCGGGCTGGGTGTCCTAATAATGCCCAGGCCCCTTTCTCTCTACCAAAGCACCAAATCACTCACACATATACATCCCCTCAAGAGTTTTGTATAGTTTGAGCCACTTTGCTCTCTTCTTAACCTCTCACCCAAGGTGTTAAGATTCAGTGGTTATCACTGGTAAATTATTTACAATAAGTTATCGATGTTTGTGAATGACTTATTTTCTTGGAGCACACAATAGGTGTTGGATAAAGACATACTAAATAAATGTGGGGATTTGGGTCACTCCTTTGGGACACAGAGGATATATTGTCTATATAGATTTGTCCTCTTACAATCAAATGACTTCCTCATTTCATGGCAAAGATGGGACCTGGGTAGTCACATGGTTTCTAAAATTAATTCTGTAACTCTTTTAAGTGACAAAATAAACATATAGCCAAAGACAGACAATGGAAACTTACAGTGAAATTTTTCACCAACTCCTTCCAACACAAAAAATGACAGCTTAGCCAGTGGCATTCCTGGTGTAGCATGTCATTGTTCCAGGTTAAAAGCAGTCAGTTCCACTTACTGAGCTGACTACCGAAAGTTAAAGCTGTTCCAAATGAAGTAGAGCACATTGACAATGCTCTTCTGATTTCTTATGCAAAGTGTTGAAATCTGGCAAGGAACTTCTGAAAGAACCGACTCCTGCATTTCTTCCAGAAAAACTGCCAATACAGTGAGTGGCTTCTGTTCAACCAAATTAAAGGAATTTTCATCTTTATTAAAAGCAACCCGTCTTTATTAAAATAATTCTCCCATATTCATTATGAGTCAGACAAACAAATAAATTTGCTGTTAGTGGTGACATCATGGGCTTTTGTGCACAAATATTTCAATTAAAAACTCAAATTGCTCAGTTAAAACTCTCTCATTTTTATTGTTGCTGCAATTGAAGATAGTTATTGGTGTATTTTCTTAGAACTGAGTTATGTTGCTACCATATTGAGAAAATTATGAAAAATTAGTAGAACTGAATATATTTATTTGAGCCACAGAAAAGGGTAGGTGTATATTAAAGGAAACACATGCATATGTAGATCAGTGCAATTAGTTAATTAGAGAGGAATTTTACATTCAGACACATATCACAGGAATAATATAAAAGGAACAAGAAATAGGTGTAAGGCACCTTGAAGTGATTGATTGTGATTCTTTGTTGAAGGTTATTCTTTTCTAGTGAAGGCATCCCAAACATTCACTCTATTTCCAACAAACAAATTACTGTGGCTATACAATGTGTCAGAAAAATATCTTTCATCATATCTGCTATCTTTCCTAATCCCTCATCTATATTGGAAAATTTATTTTAATCACATTATATCTTACTAATGGGGTGACCCAGGACAAGCTACATAATCTCTACTTGTTTCTGCCCTGTTGACCTTCATCAGGTATGGTGACTCATTTGAATAATGGAAGAATGTCTGAAACTTGGAGTATGACTTCAGGCCCTCCAGAACTCTAATTGTCTTACTCTACTTGGACCCTGGACTTTCCACCTTGCCGTTTTTTCTTGGATAATTCCTGTAATGTATCCCCTTCCAGCATCATCCAGCATCCCAACCTCTCCCAGGGCATGGTACCTTTGCAAAGGGCATTGACACCAACATCTTTCTTTCTCACAGGTCAAACTCTTTTTCATCCTTCAAAACACTCCTGCAGTATTTGTCTGACATCCTTGTTCCTCTCTATCTCATGCATATCAGTGTTAAATATTCCCTCTATGTGTTTCTGCAGTGCTCTGTATACATCTCTACTTTAACATAAATATCCTAGTACATTATTCTTGGTTCTTGCATCTCTTTCCCTGACCATACAGTGTTCTATGAAATCTACATCCTACTTATCACCTAACTGCCTTAAATGGCTGGCACTTGTGGATGTCCTTTTGATCTATGATTGTCCCCAGTGTCTCAAGGTGACATAACTTGAATTCAAGTAAAGAATAAGGCAAAAATTCAGATGATGGAAATAAAATATACATGTGTCCTCCAATGCAGATGTGTTTATGTATATGTAATGTATAGGGTTGAGGATGGACTGGAAATAGCTTTTGTAAATATAGCATAGAATAGCCATCGAGAGCACACACTCCCATGCTAGCCTATCAGAGTATTGATTTTAGACAGCTCTTCCTAACTGGATGACCCAGGGTGAGTCACTTAACCTCTTCTTACTTCTGCTCTATCATCTGTAAAATAAAAAGAGTAAGTGTGCTAAATCCATAGGGCTACTGTGGATTAAATTAGATGTTTCATGTAGAGCTTAAAACCACACTGGCACATATTGGTCACTAAGTATGAACAGCTATTGTTACTACCACTGTTATCTTTGATATCGTTATTAAATTTTCCTTTCTAGAGGTAGGGCACATGAAGATATTATCTTTGCTTACTTTCTTTGGGTTTAGGGAAGCTTTCTATAACTTCAGAATACAAGGTGGTAGAAAACAATGAGTTAGTCTAGATTCTTTTGAGAGTTTCCTTATTTTTCTTACCAGGAATGCCCTGGAGGTAGGAAAAGAAAGGGACAATTCTACTGTCTTGTAGAGAACAGAATTTGCTAGATACTAGGCTTGCAGAAGAGATCCTTTCTAACAGAAGACCCCTGTCTGGAAATCTGAATAAGGACATGTTTTGTAAGACTAAGCCTCTATTGTATGCCAGACACTGCTCTAACATTGGGAGTACAGTGGTGAACTTGAGATGTCCTCAAGCAAGTTTCATTCAAGTGGCTGGTTTTAATCATCTTTTGCTATTTCCCTAAGTCTCACAACCTGAACTATGGATTGTAATCAATCCATAATCAATCAGCTATTCCCAGCTTTACCCTTTATTTTCAGTTAGAGCCCTTAAAGTTGATGAGAAAAGCAAGAGTTCAGGGAGTATTATCTTTTAACTAAGTAGCCACATGTGTCAACAGTTCAGATGTTTTCCTTTAAAGGATGTCTAGGAGGACAAGTTACTCATAGGTCCAATGTGTATGTTAGGGACTTTGTCAAGCTGATAGCAAATAAATCGACATAGCCAGGTATCATGTTAGTGACACAGCTGCAGGAAGATCTAGGCCAATGGAAGGCTGGGAAAGGGATACCAGGTCATCAAAACTCATTCTACTCAAGGACCAATTTGCCCAATGATTAGTTCAACAATTTAATAGAAAAAAAACATTTTTAAGCTTTCATTTTGCTATTGCCTCTGCTCTTATCCTGGAAGACTGCTACATAAGTGTAGTAAATGGTTTCTAGGATAATTTGACACAATTGTTTTGCTGATAAGGGCAGGGCAGGGGCCAGAGCAAACTCAGGATATAAGATAAGGTCAACAACAACAACAACAAAACAATAAACTACATTTAAGAGAAAACCTGTACCTTCACATGTAAAAATCAAATGTTGACATAAGGATCCAAATAAAGAGCCTAGGATCAGATCCACACATATATACACATCTGTTATATAACAAAGATGGTAAAAGGCAAGAATGGACTTCTTAGTGAGGCAATTGGCTATCTATCTAGAAAAAAAAGTAAATTGTATCTCTAGGTCTTTTAAAGATGTAAAAATGAAAGAAAAACTACAAAGGTTTTAAAGAAATTATATAGGATGATACTTTTATGGCCTTAGAGCAGGGAGGTTTTCTTAAATATACAACAATAAAGGAATAGTGTAAACAATAAAGGACTAGATTGATTAGCTCAAATTCATTAAAAGTAATAAATACACTTCACCAAAGAACATCATGAAGAGAGTAAAAATCTATAGAATTTGAAAAGATGTTTACAACCCAAATATCTGGTAAAGGACTAATTCAGGATAAATAAAGAACTCAAACAAGTCAATATGAAAAACATAATCAGTGCAATGGGGAAAAAATAGATAAAGGAACTGAAGATATACTTCACAAAACAGAAATCCAAGTGACTAATATAATGTGATACAGAAATATGCTCAGACTCATTAGTAATTAGAGAACTGCAAGCTAATAATATTTTGAAGTAAAGTTTACAAATTCATTAGCTTCTCAAAACAGTTTTAAAAATCAGATTAATAGAAAATGTCGGTAAGAATGTGGAACTGCTGGTTGGAAGTGACAATTGGCACAACTTCTTCTGAAGACAGTTTGGCATTACCTAGTAAAATTTAAGATGTCTATGCCCCAGCAATTCCATTCTTTGGTATTCACACAAGGGAAAAAATTGCACATATTCCCCAAGAGACATGTCCAAAATTGTTCACAACATCATTACAAAGCCCTAAAGTAGAGTTATCCCAAATGCCCATTAAGAGTGAGATGAATATATAAATTATGACAAACATATTCCGTGGAGTAGTATATAGTATTAAAGATAAATTAATTACAGGTACACTCAGCAACCTGATGAATCTCACAAATACAGATTTGAGCAGAAGGAGCAATTTGGAAAAGTGCATACAATGTGATTCCATTTATATAAAGTAGAAAGACAGGAAAAATATGCTATATTTTTAGGGAGGCATACATAGGAAATAATCATCAAACAACTCAGGAGAGTAGCTACCCTTAAGGGTGAAAGACAGGATGCAATCAGGAGTTCCTTTGTTGCTGGCTATTCTTAACAATGATGAAGGTTACGAAATGTATTTACTTTATAATTATTCTTTCAACTGTTCAGATGTATTTTATGCACTCGTCTGATACTGTCACACAAGCCATACACACTGTGAGGGGATAAATCAGGTAACAGAAGATTTCTCTAAAAGGTATTATAAAATCATTCTCATTTTGTGATTAAAATTAATTAGATTAATTACTTAATACATGAAAAAAATAAACTGCAAAAATACATCAAAATGTTTGTGGTAGTTTTCTTCAGATTGTGGAAATATTGATGTTGTATTTTATGATTTTTTTTGCATTTTATGAATTTTCTGCAATGACATATGTTTTTTATATTAAAAATACATTGATTTAAAAACAACAGAGGCCTAGGAAGGATGAAACTATAGTTTAAAAAATGCTCAGATATTGGCCTTTTAACAAAATGATCATATAGCAGATTTTGGAAAACAAACCTCCAACATTTGCAAAATGATTCCTATACCATTCCATGAAGTCTGTGAATGAAAAGCCAATTGCTTCTGAAGAAAAAGGTTCCCTGTATATATTCATGTGTTACCGAACTGTAACATACAGATGAGTGCATTGCTCTCATGGAAATGTATCTGTAAGCCAACAACAAGAGTACACATTTGGGATGGGGATACGCTTGTGGCAAGCTGATTAAGGTCTCTACAGAGGATTCTGCCAGCATATGCGCAGGCCACAGAGTGTAACAGATTGGCCAAACATTTCTATGTGGATGGATTTTGAGGTTTTGAAGATATTGTTTCAGTTTTTGGAAATGCTTTGTTTTTCCTCTTAACATCTAACCAAAACTCAGGGGAAAGACTCAACAATGAAGAAGGAAGCCTATGACCTCATGATGAGTGGTCCAGGGAAGGAAGCACGTAAGCAAGGAACTGGGCTAGTTTTGACAGAGGTACCCAAGCCCCTGAGGAAAGCCTGTAACTTAAGAACATTTACATTCTAGGGAAGCTAAAACAGAGGTCACAGCTTTACATAATGTCTTAATTATCCTTTTATAACAGGCATGAATTAGGACTTGGCAAACTTTTTGTTCTTTCAGTGAAAAAAGGGGTTTAATAAATTGGAAGAGGGGCCTCTAAGTGAAGACTCATGCAGACAGAACTTCTCATGGTGCACAGTCCAGAATGATCCAAACCAAAGAGAGCTGACTAAGCTAGCCAGATCTAGGACAGCAAATCCATGACTAGGATGCTAATCAAAACTTAAATTACATCTCTAAAGATGAATTGATTTTTTTATCAGCCAAGGTATTGAATGCAAAGGTGCCCCTGTTGGTTGGTGATTTCAATTAAGAGCTTTAGGTTAGGGCAGCTTGTGACTAATGTAAGTCAGGGATAAGGAAAGGGAGGTAGCCGATGTACAGAATTTCAAAAATGAAATTTGGCAAAATGCAGAGATAGGTTCAACTGGCAAAGAAATCACCAGTTTGCGATTTATGGTGTATTTATGGATGTATTTATGGATGTCTCATCAAACCAAAATTTATTTTTGGGTTATTATTATGTTTAATTTATTAACTGGGTTATTTCATTGAAACTTGGTTAAATTGATCTTTTTCACTTCTGAGATTCAAAACTGGCTTTCAGAAGATGCTTGCAGAGCTGATGGGATGTATTGTCCTTAATTAGGAAAAGTATACGATAGGTAATCACCAGATGACTCCAAAGATACTTATTTTATAGATAACAGAGCTCCAGAGTTCAATCATACCTATCACGACATGCTGAGAACAAGAAAATTTCTCAGATTTCACTGCAGAACCTCTTTACAGTCAGCAAAGTGCATAAATTCTTCTGCAGAAGCCTCTGCCTCAAAGCTTGCTCAAAATCCCTTATAATAGAACTGCCAGTCATTTCAAAGCCTTTAGTGTTTATTTCTTAAGAAACTATCATCCATAAATTTCTAATATTTACAGCCTGAACATGAAATAAATATAGCTTTTGTTCAGCAGCATTCATGAATAGGCAGTGGTATTTCTCTTTGTGTGTGCAGAGTTAAATGCTTTGGGAAAGATTCATCATTGCAGAGGGATAATTTGAAGGATTGCATTGAAAAAAAATTCAGGCCAGTTAGAATTATAAAACTGTTTAATAACCAGCATTGATGCTGGTTTGAAGAAGAATAATTAGAACCTTTAATGTGTAAAATGCTCTTTCTGGTGGCTAATACCATCATCTTCACATCCAAAAAAGGGCCGTTTGAGTCAGCAGATGATAACCAACAACCTTATCCAAGGTCACGTGGAAAACGGAAGGCGAGATTTCAGTTCTCCTCAGACATATTCTCATTAGATTTACCAACAGCCTGTATGGTACTGAGGTATAATTTCCTCTGTAAATGTCATGGATCTAAGGTAGAGATTCCTGAAAATATCCGAGGACTTCTGGAATGACAGCTGAAAGCAGCACTTCCTGCCTCCTCCTCCTGGGGGCCCTAGACTGAGAGCTGCCTTTGAGGAAGAAGGGGCCGAAATGCCCTGGTGAGAATTAGGCAAAGGTACCCCTCATGAGCACGGGGCTTGGTAAGCAGAGCTGGGGTTGGTTATAGCTCTTGTAACAAATACTTTATTTTCCTAATATCCAAAAGATCTCCATGCCCTTGAGATTGCCTGTTGGCATAAAAGCAAAATAATAAAGAAATGCAAGTCACTTAAAACTGGTAACTGTAAATGATCTATAGGCAGAAGCCAGTGCTTTTGGTAGAAATTAAGCCATATTTTGACATGAAAAATGAGACTAAAAAACAACTTGCTCATATGCTAAGAAGCAAAATGAAATCATAGACATTACTCATGTTACTAAGATATTCCTAGTCCACCATGTCAAAGCTTTCCTCTTACCGGCTATCATCCTTGCTATGTCCAGACACTGGTTGGCCCGTTTTGCCTGCCGGCTGTCACCCCATTTCCTTAGGCACCTTTAGAGCAGAGCTCTTTGGCACTTTTGCTGAGCTTGGTGTTTCCATTTCTTCTCCTCTAAATCTCTATTGAATCCATTCTTATCAGGCTTCCCTCCCTACAGTTTACAGAAACAGCTGTCCCCACTCCGCCACTGACCCAATCCAGTAGTCAGTCCTCAGGCCCCACTGACAAGCCAAGTCACCCTATCTTAGTTCTCCTCCTAACTCACAGGCTGCTCTTTCTCCACTCTCTGTGAAGGCATGTATGTCCCCTTCTCCCAGCTGTCTAGATCCAGGCTGAGGGCTCACACCTCAAATATTCTTTAACCCACAGGGTAGTGCCAACACATGTCTGAAGGACTTAGACATTTGGAGGTAAGGCTTCTAGAACAATCTATTAAATGTCTTATACTTTCCCAATCTTCATAAATTAGGAGTTATCCAGCTGTGAACATACCAGCTTTATCCCTCATCTCTTCCACATACATTGCCTCAAATATCAGTTAATGATTTTATTTTCTTCAACTAGTTAGCCCTCAACTCTACAAGGCAAGCAGATGTCTGACATTTAATTAGTGACCCAATTATGTTTATTTTTTGTTGGCCGCAGCTTATTTTTTAATTTAGGAGAAAAAGAAATCACATTGATTGGGCTTACAGTGAAAAAGAAATTACAACTTTGGTTATTAGCCCTAGACTTCCTAGGAAAGGAATAACTTTTTTTTTTTTGACTTTCCCCCCTGAAACTAAAGGGACAAATATAAAACCACTGTAATTATTTCAGGGGATATATTTAGTATTTAATTAAGAAAGAAACAGTACAACCCAGAGATGCTCTCCTGAAGTATGTGCTGGTTGATAGTTGATCATAGTAATACTCTTTTACCAACAGAATGGGATACAAGGAAGCAAAAAATAAATGTCCAGTGTAAACAGGTCATAAAAAGCAATGTTTTGGCTAACAGAGAATTACTTTTCTTTTTTCTGTCACTCTATTTTCATTTCCTATTACCCCTTTCAGTATCTTCAATTCCTACCCTTTCTTAATCATGTAACATATTTTTCCCCTTCTTTTCAAGAAGGGCCCATTATAAAGTGTTATTAAAGAATAATGCCTGAGAAGGTGGCACTCAGAAAAGAAAACCTGTTGGTGGCTTTCAGTGTTAGATGTTATTCTCTTCTGTACCTTTGTTATCTCTTGTTATAAGTAGAGTTGTGATGAGACAGAAGAAAAAGGTGACTTAACAAAAAAACACATTTTTAGAACACTGTAAATAGAATTGGTGGTAGAGTATAAAGCTTGTGATCTTGAAAACCTCAATCTTGAGGACAAAGGCAGGCCTCTGGGCTGACCTCCTGAGGCCACCAGAAGCATTCCAGCTGGCTGGGTTGGCACCTTTCCAAGTAAGTCTGTGAACTACGGGGATGGGTCTGGAACATTTGGTGGTAATCAAAATGTGAACACATATCTAGAATTAGCCATGTTTTAAGCACTTTAAGCTGGCTGAAAAGTCCATGTATCTGGAGCATTAGACATCTGCTATAGAAGAAAACCATCCATAGAAGAGATTCTTTCTTCCAATAGTTGGTGAAAGAAACCTTTTAACTGTACAATAACATTATTGACATCAATTGATCAGAAAGGATTCTTTTTGAGTAGATAGGTAGGGTAAGGTTTTACTTTTTTTGTAATAGTGATCACTATGGGCTGGTTGAAAGAGACTTGTGGCAGATGACTTTCTCTTGCACAGTATCTGTAATGAACGAGGATAAATTAAGAGTTTTATTTATCTTCCGTGCTATTAAAATGTTAAGTGCTGTAACACTTTCCATAATTTAAAGTAAAAATGACATACTGTGTGGAATGTGGAATAGTAATTTAAAAAATGTTTGCATGATCTTAATTAAATTGTTTATTATTGTATGCAATGGTGAACTTGGAGGAAGCAGAACAACAGTGTTTAATCTTTTTAGCTATAAAATGACCTATCTAAGATTGTGACAAATAACCGTAACCACAACAGAAACATCAAGCACTAATTTAGGGCTTGGCATTAGAATAAGCTCTCAATAATTGGTACCAATTGTCAATATTATTTAATTAAGGTATATACCATATACAATGTGCAAGTGTCCCCAGGTGAAGTGCTGATAGAATATATTAAGCTAACAAAATATATGTAACATGTCTATTGTGATATTATTTGATTTAGTAACAAACCTTATCTCATAGACAAGAAAAACACCAAACATTGTCCAGTCCTTTTCTAAATGTCTAAAAATTTGGTAGAGATGGAATTCTGATTAGTTTTATCTAATTATGCCATAAAAATCAATAAAAAATATATATAGACACACACACACATATATATGTATATTTTAATATTGGAAGTCTGTTGATTTTTAGTTCACATCAAAGTGTTTACAATTTTAATTAGGCAAGAATAAAAGAAAAAAATCCTCAAGATAAGTTTAGAATTACCTTAACTTACTAAGGGAGATATTGTTCTCTTTGGCAGAGTTTGATATACACATTTGTGCACATGACTTAAAGACACATTTTTAAACAATGCTCAAGAGTAGTCCCCAAGTTAATTTTTTAAAATCACATACACACACACACACACACACATACACACACACACACACAAAGAACTCATACAACTCATAGTAAAAATCCAAACAATCTGATTAAAAAATGGGCAGAAGATCAGAATAGACATTTTTCCAAAGAAGAAATATATATGACTAACAGGTACACAAAAAAGATGCTCTACATCATTAATCATCAAGGAGATGCAAATCAAAATCTCAATGAGAGATCACATCACACCTGTTAGAATAGCTATGTTTAAGAAGATGAGAAACAGTAAGTGCTGGTGAGGATGTGGAGAAAAGGGAACCCTTGTGCACTGTTGGTAGGAAAGTAAATTAGTGCAGTCACTATGGACAACAGTATGGAGAGTCCTTAAAAAAGTAAAAATAGAAATATCACACAACTCAGAAATTCCACTTCTGTGTATTTATTCAAAGAAAACACAAACACTAATTTGAAAAGATAAATGTACCCTCATGTTCACAATAGCATTATTTATAATACCCAAACAATCTAAGTTTGCTTAGAAACAATCTAAATGTCCACAAGTTGATAAGTGTATGATGAAATTCTGATAAACACACACACACACTGGAATATTATTCAGCCATAGAAAGAATGAAATCTTACCATTTGTGACAACATGGATGGACCTCGAAGGCATTATGCTAACTGAAATAAGTCAGAGAAAGACAAATGCTGTCTCTTTTAAGTGCAATCTAAAAAAGATCTATTTAAACAAGCTCACAGATGCTGAGAACAGACTGGTGTTTGCCAGAGGTGGGTGGTGGAGGATGGGAGAAATGGGTTAATTTTTTTTTTTTTTAGTTTAAATAAATTGGAAAAGAGAAGAATGCCAGACTTTCAGAGGTATGGTGGAACGTCACAAAATTAAGACAAAATTAACATTTACTTGGACAGAGTTGAGTTTCCAAGTAGGTAAACCATAATGACAGGCAGTGAGAAAGAACATTCTAGCTAGTTACCTATAATACAGCAGTAAAGAAAATTCTAGGGATGAAGCTAATTTTCACTTTAGCTTCATTTTTAATTCAGTTCAGCTCAAGATGCTATCTAGAAAGCCCAATACATGAGAAATAGTGAAACGCAAATTCTTTTATGGTCTAGAATGTTTTTGATAGGAAATAGGAGATATAAAAAATTATGCTAAAAAATAAAGATAATCCAAAGTGGATTTTCTCACCATTATAAAATAATGGAATATAATTGCATTCTACACATAAAATTATATTCCAGGAATGAAGCCAAAATAACTAATTTCTGATATAAACTTGTAAACTTTTGACATTGTGCCCTAATATCTTACCTGACATTTCCCTATAACAGCGTAACAACGTATATAAAGTACAATTACAATAAATCATTGACTAGGATGGAGTTTCAATTCACCAGACTTTTTCTCTCTTTAAAATTCCTAAGCATTTAACTGATGAAATTGGGAGTTTTAGACAAGTTTAAAATTTTTAAATTCAAAAATTGGGGAATATATATACCCACACATATAATTTAAAGATATGTATGGGTATGTGCACATACAGTATATACTTACACATACATAGATATACATGTATCTATATCACATAAATATATAAATATTTATATATGCATACTTATAAGTAAAAATTAAAGTATATGGTGCATACTGGTATAAAGATCCTGGGTTTTTCCTCTAAGCATTTTCTTGAGGTTCCCTAGAAATACACTGGTGTTTGATTCAGAGTAATTGATTCATTATGGATGCTGTGTTAAGAACCTCAGCAGGCCTAAAACCACTACATCTCATTTAGAAATTATCCAGCTTATTATTTTGTCTTCTTTTTTTTTCCCCATAGACTTTCTTCTTAAAAAGAGAGCCTATTGCTGGTTTCTTAAGCATCTTTATTTTTTAGCTACTTATTTCTCTTTTCCCCAAATTCTCTTCTACTTACTTCAGGTAGAGTAAAGTAGCTATGGGAAGAAGGTAGCTCAGTTATCCTTTAGCAGAGGATTTAAGATACTTGTGTAAAGAACATTAAGTAGCAGAGGCCAAGGACTTCTTAGTGGAGCAAAGAATTTCTGATGAATTTCTCCACTTGAGGCAAGAGGGAAGAAGAAAAGAGAATCTCACAGATTTGCTTAAGTCAGTTCTGAATTTGGCTCCTGCTAAAGAGCAGCATCAGCTGATCAGTGGGACTGGGATGACTGGATTTGGTTTGTTTATTTTGTTGGTTGTTTCTTCCTATTGTGTGTAGTCAGTGCGCTAATTCAGACGGGGGTGGAATACCCTGGGGGCACCACTCTCCCGTCTTCTCTCTTCATTTACACCTTTTGTGTGTGCAGGGGTGTGTTTGTGCATGTGCACACAGGCTAGCATCTAACTCCTGGCTCTATACCCCAACTTTATCATCTGCTTTAACCTTCTTAAATCTTAATAATCTTCAGCCTTCCTTCCTGGTCTCCTGGATTTTGTGGACTATGAGTTTTCACCATTACCATTTACTTCTGGGTTTGCCTTCTTGCACTCCTCAGGTAAAATAATCTTACTTCAGAATCTAGACTGACTGCTGACCCGATCAGAACTTGCAACCTGGCCCCAGGGCTGATTTGATATGCAAGTTCAGCTGTTGCACGGGAGCCCTGGGAACCAGAGCTGATAAGGGCAGCCCTGGATAACACTGGTCTTGCTCAACATTGAGGGAAGAGAGACTCTATAGCTTCAAAAAGTTTTGACCAAAGACTTATCTCCCACCACCATTGGTCCTGATAGTCAATACCACGTATTTCAAAGCATTCTCAGCCTGGGTAGTCTTTTGTAGCTTTCCTCTTCTCTCCAGAGAATGTTGTCTGGCATCTCAGGTTACTGATGATCTACCTGGGAAAAGATGTACAACAGGAGCAGTGCCAGCCAGGCCCTGTGTGGATCAGGACTGAAGTAGAGTGCCAGAGAGAGGACAGTTCCCACCCAGGCTTAAGAGTCAGGGATCTGTCCCTCACCTGGAGGTGAAACTTAGTTCCACTGCATAAACTTGATACAAATCTTGGGTAAGCCACTCAGCCTCTCTAGGGCTGTTTTCTTATTAGTAAAAACAGTAAAGAAAAGAAAATTAATAATAATGGCCTTAAGTGATTGGGCCAGGATCATATCCATTAGAGCACATGGAAAGCTTTCTGCATTACCACGAACTGGCACATGGATGGTGTTCTATTGCCAGGGCTAGTGCTGCTGCTCATGTGAGATTAAGAGGCTGAAGGCTCTCAGCCTGCCAGCACTGGAACAGAGGAAGCTGGCAGTGGAGACAGACACTGGACATGGGAGATGCCCTTCTGAGCTAGGATGGAAAATTAAGCCACACTATAGAGAGTTTGGCCTTCTGGATCCTATGTATTTTTAACAACTTCCCTGACTCTTGCCTATTCTGTTGGTGATGGGTCTAGAGCAAAGAGAGTAAACACAAAATAAGCTGTCTAGTTAGATCAGCAGAAATCACTTGTTAGGGGGAGATAGATTCTAGGACCCTTGGCAATACCTTCTTAATCAGTTAAAAGCAGAAGGAAAGCAGCTATGCCAAAAGTTCCAAGAATCATCTTCTACACCAAGGGTCAGCACACTGTAGCCTGTGGGCCAACTGCAGTCTACCATCTGTTTTGGTGAGTACAGTTTTACTGGAACATGGCCATGCATTATTTACATATTGTCTATGGCTGCTTTTCCAGTACAATGCAGAGCTGAGCAGCTGCGACAGAGACTACATGACTTGGGAAGCTGAAACTACGTAATTTTTAGCCTTTTCGAGAAAGTTTGAAGATGCTTATTCTATACCCTTAAGCAAGTACACATGTAATAAGAAACATTTGGGCTGCCAGACTACTTTAAATTGTGAAGGTTTCATCCTCAAAGAATGGGACTGGGATATTCTCAGGGAATTATAGACTTGTTTCACTTCCCTTTTCAAAGAGAATAACCAGGAATCATGGAAGAAGGCAACAGTTTCTTAGTCATGTGTTTCAAGAAAGGGAGAAGGAGAAACCCAAATCAAAGGCTTGAAACCAAGGAGGCCCCACAGGAAAATAGTGCTAGCAGTCAGACACCCACCCTGTCACACTCACTCTCTCTTAATCAGGGACACACAGGGATCCTGCCAAGGTTTTCTCTTAGAAACCTCAAGCAAGAATGGTATTACTCTAAAGCAGAGACTGATTCAAACCGGTTGTCAGGAGTGGCTTGAAAGTGCATGTCAGTAGGAATGCAGCCTATACCAGCATCCAAGAATATATATTGTTATCTACTTTTTTTTTCTCTCTGTGAAATCAAAACACAAAAGCAAAATGTAGTGGTGAGGAAAAGCACACTCAGTTTCACTGTGCTGGGTGCTCACGGCAGTCACAAAGCATGTGCAGGCCATCACCACACCCAGCGAGGAGCTCGGAGCAAATGAGACTTTTTCTCCCCAGGAAGGCCAGCAGCTGCTCAATGCCAAGCAGGGAGTAATGAAATGGCTAACATGACAGTCAAGGCTGGGTGGGACTGTGGAGAAAGAAAAATGGTTCTCAGTGTACTGAGAAGTGCATCATTGTCAAATGCCCAGCTTTCCATACACTGGGAACACCTTTTTCCCTTCTGCATTTATTTGAGCAATTAATGCATAATTTGTCACATAGAACTACTGGGCATTACCTCCCTGCTGTAACTGATCAGAAACATGGAATAAGCGTTCCCTGCTTTGAAAGGCAAAGTGAAAGATCAATGAGAAAATAAACCTTCATTCGCCTCAGCCCATGCTTCCCACACCCTTGTTTGTCCCCGAAAGCCTATTTGGTGGTTACCCTTACCCACCTCCCCCTGAGAGACATGCAAAGTGCAAAACAGAGGGACACAAGATTAGGAAGCGTAAATCACCAGTGATACTAATGTGAGATATTCAAACAATAAAATATGAATGAATTATTTCTCCTTTTAGTTATTCCCAATACAATTTAATTGTGTCTATAAAAGGACTATGGAAGGAAATGGCAAGAATGAATAAAATAACTTGCAGGAAAGAAAACTTTGCTTGTGTGTTAGCCAAAAGCTGGAGGGCCAAAAGTGGTCTCCAGAGATCAATGCATCACTGTCCTTTGAGGCTCCCAGAAGGCCAAGACTGACAGGTATGGAGAAATCACTAACTCAAAGATCACTGGGGCCAAACCCTGCCAAAAACATCAGGGACAGACAAACATGTGATATGGAAATATTATATTGCTTCTTTAACATTTATGTGGTCTCAGCAATTTCAAAAGAAATGTTTTGTGCATAAAACAACATACTAAAAGAAAATCCTACTACTTGACAGGGTTTCCTTTAATGGGAAGACTTTTTCACGGCCGTAAACATTTGATGCTCACATCTGCTGGAGATAAAAGGAGAGAGTGTAACTTCCCTTTTGGATGCAGGTACTGGGAATTCTCAGAGACTGTATAACATGCTCAGTGAGCACACCAAAGATACTGTCGTTTTCCTGATTAAGTGAGCACTCTGCTGAAATTCAAGGTTTTTTTTGCTTCAGGTGCTTATCTTTTCAGATGGCTTCAGTTGTGTGTTTACATTTTAATTCTAAGGAGGAGATTGTTATTGTGATTTTAGGCAGTCAAAGGTTCCTAGGTTAAAAAATAATAAAACATAGTTTCCCAAGGAAGCAATGCTATTCACTTCTTGAATTACAGGCCCCTGTAAGAGTCAGCCTGCTCCTCTTCCTCACCACTGTCCGTGGACCACCGTGGCCTGACGTGGTGGAAGCCATTCCATGACTTTCCCACTTCACGGTAAGCTGGCCTTGTTCGGTGCTTCCCCTCTCATTTGGGATGGAGTTCCTTGGTTTCTCTGCTTGCAACGATCTTAGAGTAACAGTGAAGATCCCCTTGACCCTCAGAGGAAAAGCCACAGACCTGGCGTTAATGTGTGTGATCAGGTTCCCTTCACCTCTCTGATTGGGTCTTCCATTGTTTTGTTCCTCACTCTGCTTCACTCACACTGGCCTCCTTGCTGTTTCCCCAATACAACTTCCTGCTCGCTCTTCCCACTTCCCAGCACGTGCTTCCCCATGGATCTGCCTGGCTAATTTGCTCATGTGCTTCAGAGTCTTGGCTCAGGTGCTAGTTGGGCTGTCCCTGACCACTCACTCCCCACACTCCTGGTCCTCCTTCCTCTACTTTGCTTTTCTCCATGACTCTTATCTTCTAACATATTACATAATTTCCTTATGACTATGTATGACTTTTTGTCTGTGTCCCACACAAAAATGTAAGCATCACAAGGCCAGGGAACTGTCTGGAATAGTGCATGATGCATAGTTGCTCCTCAATACATATTTTGATTGAATAAATAATAAATGAACAAAGATTGCAAAAGCCCATTGCTACTAAAATTTCTCTTCTTGCAGAAGTGCTAAGCTCCTCATTATCCTCTCAGAACCACTGCAATTTCTGCTCCATCTGCTGGAACACATTTCCTCCAGATCTTTTAGACACTGCTTCCCTTTCATCATTTGAATTTTAGTTCCAATGTCACCACCTCTAAGCAAATAGCTCCCTGACTACTTGCAGCTGCAGTCTTCATCCTCCATTCTCTATCACATTCTCCTTTCTGACTTCCTCATCACACTAGTCAATAGCTACTGTGATCTTACTCCTTAACAAAGTTTTATAAACATGTTTTGGTATCTTCATCATTCTACAAGAATAAACCCCTTGGGGCATGGCCAGTTTTGTTGATCATCATATGCCCAGTGCCTAACAAATGAATGGCATATGGTAGGGGCATAATAATTATTTTTTGATTTTGTTAACTAACTGGACGATCAGTGCAGCCACCTGGTACAAGTTATCAGGATTTTAGGCACATAAATCATCTGGGCATAGTTTTACTATCCCTGGTGAAATTATGTTGAATTCAGTGTTCCCTGGGCCAGTCTTTGAGAATGACTGAAGCCCTCACATTCAATTCCTTCACCCAGGATGAGGTGAGCAATGGGACCAGTCAGGCTTCTCTTCAATTGACGCTGTATGACTATGTATGTCCTTATGTATGTCCATGTATTATATTACTATGTTACTGTGTGATTTACTATCTATGACTCTTGGGGCAGTGGATAAACCAAGAATTTTCACTTGAAGGAGTAGCAATGTTTGTGAATCCAGCTGTAAAAATGTTTGTCCAGAAGAACATCCAAGTCAGGTGGTCCCAAAGATAGTGGCCCTATTATGCCAACCTGGATTTGTAGCTTCAGAACCTATCACATCCTGGACCATATGTGAAAATCTTCCTGAGAGGCCAGATTCTGAAATTATGAATTATAATGAACATAAATCTTACAGCCACCATCTCTTCAATGTAGAATAAAATGTTGACTTATAATGAGGATAAAGCTTTTGGTTGTAGTAAAGGATTGCACTTCTAAACTAGACAAATTCCCATCTTCTACTGGTGTGCTATTTTATCTCAGTAATAGTAAGTCACCTGAGCTTTCTGGGCTTTAGTTTCCTACTCCGTAAAACAGAGTGGTTGAAATTACTGTATAAAAATTACCTGTCTATGATACAATCAGACTCAAAGCATTTAATGTATTTTTATTATATTTTATCTGTTTTTCCTGAACTTAATTTAATAATCTAGTGACTTTTGTGTCTGCCTACATTAACATTTTCCTATGGTGTTATTGCATTTTTGAGAGTTCTATGAGAATTATTTTATCACTTCACTCAGTGATAAGCACTCAAAGCACATTACTCTGTCACCTTACCCCTTTCCAGCTATGAGAATCTTAATTGCCTTCTACTTCAACTTCTCATATTACAAGTAAAATACAGGAGACCATCAGAAGTTAAGGGGTAGCTTAGTAAGAGAAAGAGCTACAAGGAGATGCTAAGTATTCTGACCCCTGTTCAGGATTCTGTTACCTATACGAGGCTGCCTATATTTTACGTTTTGCAGTTTCTAACACTGAGTAAGCAAAATAAGTGACACTATTTTCTTCTGAGTAAACACTCCTAAATGAACAGAGATCTTTTTATGATGCTAACATTTGTGAGGCAGACATTTAACAATGTCCTATTTGGAACTGAGACTGACTTTGATAGACACAAATATTTGTAAAATGTCTTCATATTTAAAAATGGCTAGAATAATTTGGAAAAATGATCTGATGTGTTTGCTTTAAAAAAAAGATACAACCTACATCAATAAGTTGTCTGCTTAAGAAACCATACTCATTTAAGGAAAACTTAGATTGCTCTAGGATTATAAAAAATTACTATAATTTATGTGTTCTTATTTACAAATTGATACTATTACATCTTATAAACCAAAAAAAAAAAAGTGAGAAATATTCTCTGGCTTTCATTGATATTTCCAAATTACATTATTGTAAAAAATATGCTTTGGGACACAGTAATAAAAACATAACATTCTATTTTAAAATTTTGTAGATTATGAATTAAACTAGTGGTCCTTAACTTTTGTTTCATATTGGAATCACCTAGGGAGCTTTAAAAAAATACCTATACGTGGGCCCACCCTCAAAGATTCTGACTTAATTGATTTGGATATAATTGTGCATCAGAATGTTTTCTATTACTTTGATCATGTTAGTTTATATTAACTTGATCATGTTAATTTAGTAGGTATTTAGACCTACTAGTTAATATTTTATTTTATTATGGGGAATCGTGCTTTGTATTATGAGGAATTGTAAACAAATTCATATTTGTAGTGGAAAGGCATTTTGAGATTTCTACACAGAAAATAGAAATATTTTGGGAACATAAAATCTCGGGAAGTAGTGATGGGAATTGATAAAAGATTGACTGAGAATTAGCAGCAGAGCCATCAAGCAGTATATGTTTATTGGTATCCATTCAGGAAAAGGAACTATACTTCTATATGTGGTGACATGAACATACTTGATCCATATGAACCTATAATCAAAACTAACGGAGGTAAGATATACATGTACATATATAAATATAATGGACAGCACAACACAACAATAAAGAAATACTTGGGTGATTCATGATTTCAAGTATTTATGCCTTGCGAATTCTAATGATTAAATACAGCCATGATTTTCTTCACTACTTCTCTTTTTCAATCTACTTTCAATTCATATTCTACTTTATGCCCATATTCTATTACCTTGTACTCAATGTGAGTTCCAAGGACCATCAACATCAGTATTACCTGTGAGCCTAATCTCACAGGCATCATCTCAGACCTCACCCTATACTCACTTGAATCTCAATCTGCATTTAACTAGATCCCTACATGTTTCATATGGATATTTAAGTTATAGTAGTACTGCTCTGGTAGATACTGATCTCTTAAATATGTATAATACACATACCAGTATTATTCATAATACACTATATAATACAGTTCCACTGCTAATTAATGGCTTTTCTTCAATGTCTCACACAGGTGTTTATAGTAATATTAAAGGATTTCCTTAATGAGGAATTGCTGAGCTCTTTGGACTGTTTCATTTGTGACTAAGAATTATTTCCTGTGTATGAGTAATTGTAAAAATGTGTGGTAAGGATAATGAGACTACAGGAGAACAAAGGCACTTACAGTTTCTTCAGGCTAAAGGATTCAGAGAAGATGTCACAGGGGAGAGGGGACCGACATGAGCATTAAGAGGTGGCTTGATTCAGGAAATGGGAAAAACAGAAGAGAACATTCCAGATAGGGAGAAAATGGTGAAGGCTAAGTCCCCACCTAGAGTAGGACAGAGATAAGACTGTAATATCCAGGCTTAAAAAAGGCTCTGGCTTGTTCCCATCCCCTGATATTCATACGACTGTGTCACTGTCTTCAACTTTGTTTAGGACTGAGCTCTATAACAATAAATGTAATGTAGAAATGATGGAGTGTAATTTTTGAGGCTACATCTTTAAAAATCTGTGGCTCATGCCTTGGTTTCTTGCCTCCCTCACTCTGTGAGAAGTCTGCCTCCATGTCATGAGAGGGAAAGGTCCATGTCGTGAGGAACTGAGGCCTACAGACAACAAGCAGCACCAATTTACCAGCCGTATGGGGAGCCGCCACCAGCAAGCTGGTCCTGCAGACTTAGCTGAGCCTTCACATGACTGTAAATCCAGAGCAGTATCTTAACCATAACCTCATGAAATACCCTGAGCAAAGGACACCCAGATAAGCTACTCCCCAAATTCTGCCTCACAAATAAGATGTTAAAAAGATCTACTATTGTTTTAAGACACAAAGATTTGAGATAGTTTGTTATTAATAATAACTAATATTAATAATAACTAACTAATAGAGAACTAATATAAATAATAAATTACTTGTAATAAAAAATAACTAATAAATAATTTGGAAGGTGGTGAATAAACCTATGTGGCTTTAATGAAGAGTGTGTAGACCTGGGGTTGCAGGCTCAGACCTCTACAGGCCAGCAGGAAAATTAAGGACTGAAGTGGTGGTTGCCTGGGCCAGGGATTAGAACAGGGAGGGGCAGAGCCTATGAAAACGTGAAGAATCCTTGCCTTAACACTCCTGCCTACAAATCTCATTACTGTCTCCATTTCTGAGCAGGTCTGTGGGGAGCTTGCAACTGTGGGAAATGTCAGGTGGCAGATAAGGCAGAGGGAGGGGTTTGCTGTCACAATGTGGAGAAACTAGTACCACGGAATCTTATTCTGCAGACAATCATATTTAACAGCTACATTGTCTTGCCAATGGGTTTCAGCACCGGGCAAGTTCGCTATGGATTCAGTGTGACCAAAGAAAAATGATAGCAGAATACTCTTTGGGGTGAAAGGGTTATACCCAACTTTATTTCCAGGTGGCAGGTCAGTCACTAGAATCCCATTCACTCAGAGCGAGTCTGTATGCAGCAAGCCAGTCTCTGCCTCTGGGCTCCTCTGTCTGCACAGCTGTCCTGCACAGCTGTCCTCCGGGCTTCTCTGCACAGCCGTCCCACACAGCCATCCTCCGGGCCTCTCTGCCTACACAGCTGTCCCACACAGTCATCCCACACAGCTGTCCTCTGGGCCTCTCTGCACAGTCGTCTCACACAGCCATCCTCTGGGCTTCTGTCCCCTGTGCTGCCACCATTCCAGCCTCTGCTCTCCTGCAGCCTTGCAGCCCTGCCACCGCATTGTGTTCAGAGCACTGGGCGGAGCTCTTTTTATAGAGTCAACAACCATGTATTGCCCACAGGTATGCAGTGAGCTAGTCAACCAGGGCCAGGTGAGAATCCTGGCCACAGGAACCCTCATTTTATCCACATACATTTAGGCTATTTTTTTTGAAATGCTATCTAGAATACACTAGAGGCAGAAAGTATTGAAAGGAAAAGACCAGTTGAGAGGGTATTTTAATCATGCAGACTTGAAGAGACTGGAGCATAAACTAGAGTTATAGAAATATGAATGGAGAAGTAATCCTTAATGGGAAGAAAAAAGTAGGTTATGAACAATTTAAGGTACAGTTCCACAATTTAGTTTTTTTCTTTAAATCTCACTAAGTGTAGTACACTTTAGAGTGTAAGCTCCATGAGGATAGGACCATGTTATACTTTTACATGTTTATCCTGATGACTTAGTGTAGGGAAATGAAGTTCCTGTGGCCAGGATCCTCACCTGACCCTAATCTACTTAACAATGTTATTGGCCTCCTGCTAGGCTAATGCTTCCACACACCTGTTGGCAATGAGCCAGTTACTGTCTGTGTTGCCATATAAAGAGCTCTTCCCAGCGCCTTGCCCCAGAAGTGAAGGCTGAGGCTAATAGCAGATTTCAGACTTGGCAAATGCAGACATGATTCCAGCACTCAAACTACAACCCTGAGAATAAAGCTTGGTATAAACCCTTTCACCCTTAATGTACTGTCGTTGTTATTTGATGTCATCAAATACAGGGTGAATTTGCCTGGGGCAATACCCTTAAGGCGAGACACCTAGAATACAAGCTTTTTCTGTAGAGGGCCAGATTGTAAATATTTTAGGATTTTCTGGCCATATAATGTCTGGCCTAGCTACTCAACTCCACCGTTATAGCACAAAGGCAGCTATAGACTATACATAAATGGGTGTGTCTGTGTTCCAATAAAACTTAATTTGTGAAAAGAAGGATGGACCAGATTTGGCCCATTCGCTGTAGTTAACCAACTACAATAGAGTAGGCCAGTGGTTCTCAAAGTATGTTTCCCAGATCAGCAGTACCAACATCAGTATTGCCTGAGAATTTTGTTAATTTTACCCTCCAGGTGAATTTGATGAAGGCTAGTTTGAGAAATGCAGAGGCACTCAAAATTTATTTGACAGATGAATGAATGAGTGAATGAATGACATCTCCTTGTATGATGTTTTTATGATTCATATGCTAACTTTTGCCTCTATTAGAATCATATTTAAGATAGTATTTGGGATGTCACAGAATTGTATGTTGACTATTTTCAGTCACACTTTGGGTGTTAATATTTCATGGTGTCCTGCAAAGCACAACATAGCTTGCAGGCACTCCACCACCTAAAAGACATTGAAAGTCACTAATAGAACACAGCTGCCTTTTTTCAGAGAACAAGAACTTGAAGCTCCCTATAGTTAACTAATTGGCCAAAGAAACATGTAACTACTGAGAAAGTTAAGGAAACAACATTCATTTTTATATAATAAATATGTCTCACTTGTAATCTTATATATTTGGACTTGTCAGAGACACCAAACATTCAAGAAAACGAAAAGAAAAGAAAAAGAGTGCAACAGGACTTAGTCGGAAAGAAAATGTGATGGCGTCTAATCTTTAACAATGGGGTCTCAATTATATTTATTCACTGTTCTCAACTTATTAATGACTGGTGGAGCTGAAGTTTCCAGATTACGCTTGGCTTCATGGACTGAGCAATCAGTAGAGAGTGTGGGAAGGGAGTGGGGTGGGGAAGGAAAGGATTGGGGATCTCCATCAGATGCCAACCCTCACATCCTTTCCTCAAGAAGGATTATATAAACTGAGCCACAGTTGGAATGAATCAGCTGGTAGTGCACAGCAAGATGTTCCTTCATCCCTTACAGGATACAAGATGATATCTCTTGGAGTGAAGCTCAGGGAGATACGAGAAAATTACTGGACTGCATTTCACAGAGAAGCCAATGGGTTCATGCATGATGTTTATTCAGCCAAGAAGCCAAAAACTGTCATTAAACATTTCTAGAAAATGTGGGTTTGAATCAAAGGGAAGAGAGATTTCCAGCTGGTATATGCAGTGGCTTGTGGGGTGGGTAAAATTAAATGAAATGATAGGTATCAAGTGTGAAATGCAGTGCCTGCTGAATCACAAATGAATCATTCTACTCTTATCATTATGGTTAGGTGCCCTGTACTGCCTCCCCATCAACAGAAGCCAAGCTGAGTCCCACCGCCCTACCCCTACCTGCAGCCCACTTAGCTCTACCCTGTGGGTTCTGAAGGCAAAGGAAACATTGCTCTCAGAAATATATATATATACATACATATATATATATATATATATATATGATAAATATGCCTCACTTATGGATTTGTGCTTGCCAGAGATACCAAACATTCAAGAAAAAAGAAAAAAAAGGGTGGCAACAGGACCTCGTAGGGAAAGAAAATGTCATGGCATCTCGTCTTTAACAATGGGGTCTCAATTATATTTATTCTGTTTTCTCAGCTTATTAATGACTGGTGGAGCTGAAGTTTCCCGATTACACTCGGCTTCATAGACTGAGCAGTAAGTAGTGAGTATGTGTATATATATTATAATATATGTGTGTGTGTGTGTGTGTGTGTGTATTGTAATACATATTGGGACCCTTGTTCTTGAATTGGCCTGGCAGCTGAACTCCTGTGGCATGCAGAAGCAGAGTTCCTCTGCTCTTGTTATGTTACTTGAGTTTCCATTAACCCCTCTCCACCCTGGAGTAGGTTGAAGCAGGAATTTAAAGCCATTATTGATGTACAAAAATTAGCCCATGTGCTCAGTCCACGCAGTGACAGTGAATGGATGCCTGGGAAATACGGGCAGGCTGGCTTCTGGGTGTTACTGCAGGGTAGCATTCAACATCCCCATGGTGAATTTACCATTGAAAGTCTGATTTTGCCATAGGCTTGGGAGAAGTCTCAGTCCATCACTGATTAATGTTCACTGAGTGTCTACTATGTGCCAGGCACTAACATTACCTAATTTCAGGAGGAGAATGTGTTCAATAAGAATGCCAGTGGCTTAACTTATAATAAGCAAGAGCTGTCACAGGAACTGAAATAGTCAAAGTCCGTGTGATCAGCATATTCACTCCATGTGGCCAAACTACACAGGAAACCAAATTATAATTAGAGCGTCTCTGTCTCCACGTATAATGAGGAATAGTTAAAAACTGAAGCTGAGTACTTGAAATCTATATGATCAGAACATTCTTTCCAGATGGGCAGGTTTACATGGTAAGTTAAATCATGATTGGAAGGTGTTTGATGAGCACAGATTCAGAAAAACAGCAGTCGGATTCATCACGTGTCCAATGACATCAGCTAAAGCAGCCCAGTTCTGTCTCATAACCTAGCCAGTGGGGTGAAATAACTCTAAAAGCTGAAGCTCTCTCTAGGCGGGGCAGTTAGCAAGTGATCCTGGGCACAACCCATGTCTGCTTTTCAACTCTCCTTTTCTGTGATTACATGGCTCAGTAATGGGTGTCAAGCACCATGTTAAGCATGTTTTGCATGTCATCTCATTTAACCCTCGGTGAGTTCCCTGCTTAGAGAAACTTTCCCAGGCTTCTAAATGACCCTCAACACTGCTATACTTTCTCCACAGCTCTTGTCATTATTCTAGTGTAGAACTTCTCAGATTCTAGTCTATATCAAGTTTTTGATTGGTAATTGATTGTTTCCTGTAAAGGATACAGGTCCCAGAAGGCAGAGGCTTTATTTTCTGCATAATGCATTTCGTAAGCCCACAGTAGTGCCTGGCACAAAGTAGGAGCTTATTATACTATGGATGCATGAATGAATACATTTGTTAGTGGAAGTTGGATAAATGGATGGATGTATGAATATACAAATAATATGAGAGGCAGTTATTAACATCTACATTCTGTAGATTAAAAAACCAAGGCTATGAAGGCTGTGCTACTTCCAAAGTCACCCAATTAGTAAGTGGAGCGCAGGGAATTGACTTAGTTCTGACAGACTATAGAGCTCTTGCTCTCAGTTAGTGCTCTATTTCTTTGGAAAAGTTTATATATTTGGGAAAATTTCATCCCAAACTAGATCCCCTAGAGCCTTGGAGTCAGAAGAATCTTCCTTCTACTGATGCCGTTCATATTTTTGTGACCTCATTCAGAGAAGTTGTTTAATTAATGTTTTAGGGCCCACATCACATCTGCTCAAAGTAGGAATAAGAGTATCTGCTTAAAGAGCTGCTCAGTCCATCAAAAAAGATTGTATGCATCCTTTCCTCTTTAAGGATTGTTGCAAAAACAAAAAAGACAAACTGGACCATATAAAAATCCTTCAAGGCTGTGATAACTAGTATGAATTATTACTACAAAGGCTCAGGAAAAGGAGAAGAAAGGGAATGTCCTAGGTCAGGTCAGTGTCTCTTTTAGATTATGAGTTTCTAGAAGGCACAGTTGTTTCATTTACTGTGCACCAGTGTAGGGGGACATTATATAGGGGAAAGAGCTGGGTTCACAATGTTAAAAAAATGTAAACTCATAAATTATTTTTGTTAAAAAGGAAGGATTTCCTATGTGCTTTTATCAAGCCCATGGATTTAAATACCATCTGTATGCCAATGTTTTCCAAATGTATTTTTGCAGTCCATTCTGTCCAGTGAGATTCAGACCATTACGACAGTGCCCACCTCCTATATCCATACACGTCCACTTGAGCTCCACCTTTGCCATGATGGAGATATCCTACACCTGGCATGACCAAAATGGAACTTTGCCTCTTCTTCATCTTTATCTCAGTAAATCCTACAACCCGCAGTACATTCTGTTCCTAGAATCAAACTCCTAAGAATCATCCCTGATTTCTACCGTCCTTTTGATCTGCCCTACCCCAAATTAACCTGCAAAAGCTATCCATGCTACCTACAAAAATACCTTAAGCTTATGTACTATGTATCATATCTATTGTCAACATCCTAGTGTCACCAACCATCTTCTCCCACCTGTGCTACTGCAGTGGCCTTATTACTGTAGACCCATCTATGTCCTTTCTTCCTACCCCCTAAACTACTCAGAGCAGACACAGAGATCTTTTTAGAATGTCTGTCTCATCATGAATTCCTCTATTTAAAGCCATTCTGTGGTTTTCGTTTGCATTCAGAATCACAGGCCTTCCCTACCATGGCCTAGAGGCAACACTCCAGCTATTTCTCACCATCTGGTGATAGTGGAAATGGTGAATGGATGGCATGGGCATCTCTCTGCCTTTGGACGGCACAGAACTGCCGCCCGCAGTGGGGGCTGTCTCCTTCCTGTGCTGGATCCGCGGTTTGACCTATGACAGTAACATCATGAATCTCACAGGGTTTCCTCCAGCACTGTTTCCTTGTAGTCACCAAGCGTCACAAAGTTCCCACTTTGGGGAATGTGCGCAGGGGAGGCATAGTGTCCCTTGCTCTCAGTTATACTTGCACTTACGATCACTCATGCAGAGTCTCTTCTTGCTTGCTTTTCCAGAATCTTCCCAGACCTCTCTTGCCTTCTTGGTCTCACTTACCCAGCCACACTGGCTTCCATTTAGTTTCTTGAAGGACCAGGGCTATTTCAACCCCACAGGCATTTTTAGATGTTCCCTCTGCCAAAATGATTTCCCTGGCTTCTTCACAGGGCCAACTCCTTTAGTTTGTACTTAGGAGCTAAGGTCCACAAGGCTGGGCCTAGTCTTTCCTGCTGAGCAATGCCCTGCCTACCCACCCCCCCCAGTTTGTAGCACAATTAACATGTGTCAAGTGCATAATAAATACTTGACATCCGTAACTACATATCCTATGATAAATATTAGTGGTTGATATTCTTTGTTTAGTAAAAAGCATTAGTATTACTCATTAAGATTTTTCATACATTTTTGTCTTATAAAATGTATTCTATTTTATCTATTTTTCATATTTTACTACTAATAAAATGTCCTTTTTTATCTCTCTTTATACTGAATCCCATGAGCCTCTCTCTTCACATACACATGACATAAAATCCATTAAGAAAAGGTAATTTCTTTGAGCAAATGTGGGTCAAATTTTTTCAGAAAATGTGTGCATGTTATGTTCATCAAACGAAAGCATAGGAATTTCCATTTTCTCCCATATTTAAGACCTTGTTTTCCTCAACTTACTTTTTTATGGAGGAATACAGGATCACAGTCTATGGCATTCAAGATTCTTCTAATCCTAAAACATGTTCACCTATGCTTTTGCTCATGTTTTCCCTTCTTGATATACCTGCCTGCCAATATCAGATTGCTCCTTCCAAACCACCTAAAACATTAAGGCTTCTGTGAAACCTTCTATCTTCTTTTGGCATTTTTATGTTTTTAGACCCTTTATGCCAATGGCTGGTAGGTAGCAATTTACATTGCCATGTAGTGGAATATATTTTGCTATTAACCTAAATGATTTTCCTTCCCCATAATTATTCTTTTGCTTATTAAAACTAAATTTGTTGTAGAGACCACGGGTTCAGGAATGGGTGTGGCAGTTACAGTAGAACAGAAAGCAAATACCAGGAAATTCTTAACTGAAATTTTTAAATTGGCTTTTGCAATGAGGTATAGACAATAATTTGAGAGAAAGGGTATTTTGAGGCAAAAAAACATCTAAGTGGATAAACATATGAGCAATATCATGGAGAAGTGAACATGCTTTAGGATGTTCAGAGAAAAGTGAATAATCTGGTATTTTAAGAGCACACAGGTCTCACAGCTGGTAGATTGGCTCCAATTTATCCCTGTTCAATTTGTGTTCATGGATGGAAAATACCATATCTTATCCACCATCATATCTTCAGTGCTGAGCATAGAAAGTAGACTTGGTAAATATGTTAATTTGAACTTAATAATTACAACATCCTGATTATTCACTTATCAAACATTTGAAAGCATCAGATAAAAACTTGAGTATTGTCCTGGAAAGCTACTAAAGGGTAACAAAAATGCATTGTGCATACAACCTTTGCCCCATGTTGGCTATCTAAGAGCCCATCTTGAAACTGAGTATGCTCTATGTTACACTTTCAGGGTGAGACAGTATCATTTACATGTAGGCCCCATCAGCCAGTTATGATATATACAATAAATTACATGCACTTTTACCTAATAATTGTAGCTTTTGGTGGAAGCTGCTTCCCACTGCATATTCTATTTTGAGATGACCCATCTATTGTCTTATATATAGTGGACTGTACAGACATACTAAGTCTATTTAAATGAACTCTAATTGTTGCAGTAATGTCATTTTACTAGTGACCCCCTTTCCCAAGTGGAACTTGCTTTTCTAAAGTATTTTCAATCCCTTATACAACCTTAAGAGTTGTTTTGTATTGAAATATGATAAATCCATTTGACCCCTGATAATTTCAAGTTCCTTCTTATACAGGCACCTAACAAATTATCACTAGCAAATACATTGGATTAACCTATTTCTCTCTTCAAAGAGCAAAAGTGTCCCAATCCACAATCTACTGAAAAGATTTATGTCATCTTGCACATCAGCACTAAAATTTAGTTCCATTAGTCTTTTTATTGTCTTTGGTCCAACCCATCATTCCTACCTCTCTGACTCTTTTCATATAGATCATGCCCTATTCCTTTCCTTCTTTTCTTAATCAATAAACAGGTGTTCATTGTGTATGTGCCAGGCACTATACAGCAAAATGGATAATATGGCAAATTAGACACCTACTCTGGGCCACAGAGGGGCCATGGACTTTTGGAGGAAGATAAAATCTAAACAGCAATTTCAACATGGAGTTTCAAACATTTTGATGGGGACAGTGCTCGCAGACTTCTTGCCAGCTTAAAGAAAAAGCAGTGGATCCAAATTGCCAGAGATCTGTGATAGATCCCAGGAAACTTTCTGAAGGAAGTCTCTACTTGACTGAAAAGTGTGATTTCAGAGTCATTACCCCAAAAATGGATGAGAAAAAGGGTTCCAGGTGGAAGCCCAGAGGTTAAAGGTCCTGGTTCACTAGAAGGAAAATATTCAGCACAGCTGCGGGAGCTGGTGAACGAGGTATGATGAGAGATGGATCTTCCCTCTATGTCTAGATTCAATCCAGATTTTTAGGAATAATTCATGTGAGAACTTCTCCATGGAGCCCTTCCCATTTTAGCTCTTAATGACCCCTCAATTCTCTGAACGCTTTTAGGCTTTGCGTATATTTCTAATATGCTTCCTTTAGACATCTGTGTTCATCCCATTTCCTGGTCTAGCCGATAAAGCTACAGCCATCTCTTTATGCTTTTGGAAGCTTTGGTAGCACACAAATAAAAAACAGGAAAAACATTCTATTACTCTTATCCTCAACCCATCCTCTCCTTTAAATGCTAGAAAATCCAGATGTTCGTGGAGTAGACTTAATTAGAACCTCTTTGCCCCTATGGTGCAAGGTGGCTACTAATCATGTCAAATCCATTTCATAAGTATGGGTATTTCATTCTATGCAGAACATTTATAATATTTTTATAGTTTTATATTAGAATTCACATATCATGGAGACTGTTTTATTAATGACCCTTACACCACTAGTGAGAATAATAATAATATTACTCATTATGATTTATTTTTAAAAATCATCTCCTTTTCTTGGGGGAACTGCATAAACTCTGGAATTCATTTTCTTAAAGATTTCATACAGCTTGTGAACTGGTGTCCCAGATGATTTGAGCAATTTCCTCTCTTTCCACCAAAAATGGATAATTTTCATCCTTTTGCTACAAAATAACAATGTTATGAGTGGCCTAATATTTATGCATAAATGTGTGTGTTCAATTTTTCTTTTTATGTCAAGAATTAAAATAATGGTCCCATTTCAATTTTAAAAAGGTATATTTTATTTTCAACCACATACTGGTATCTCCTGGTAGAGCATATTTTTTCCCACTTGCAATATGCAAAGGAAAATTTACAGTCCATGGCTACTACCTGAAGCTCACAGGGAAATTTCTTACTGGCAATTATTCATTTTGAAAAATCCTTAAAATCTTTAATTGGACTAGTAAACCTTCTGGGTTGCTCTTTTACTAAGCCAAATATGCATCAAAACTCAGAATGAATGTCTGTTTTAAGTGAACTTACCCTGTGATCTATGGGGAACTGACACTTGCACTATGAACAATTTTCCTGGGTGACGGTGGTAGCCACCCTAACACGCTCACTTCAAGATGGCAGTGCTATTTTCCTCTAATCAATCACATCTCCCTCACCTCTTGAAAGAGCCTCTGGGGAATTTCTTTAGAAAAGGTGTTTTGCACTATCTGTTGCAGCCTATCCCTTGCCTACCCACTGACTGTCATGGGGTCTAAGCTTTTCTCAGGGCACAGCTGGTCCCTGCCATTCAATTTCCATTACAGAGTGAGAGACGGCAGATGACTGCAAAGCGGATGAGACACAGCTCCTCATATAGCAGGAAGAAATCAGAGGCCAGTGTGGGATGGGTCACGATTCTTTGGAGCTTAAAATAAGAGGTCATTAGATTACAATAGTAAGGGATGGGGTGGATGGAAAAAAGAAAGGAATTTAAATAGGAAGAAGGGTAGTTTATAATGGAAGTTACCTGTAAGTCACTGAATTTGTATTTTCATTTTAATGATTAAAATAACAATAATAACAACAGCTGAGGGAGAGTAAATGACTTGCTGAGGGGCATAGAGATGGTGGCAACGCTGAAACAGAAGTCTTCTGGTTACCAAGATAGGGTTCTTTCAACTTTTTAAATAATTTTGTCTTTGTTGGAAAATATGAAATATTTTCCAATGACTATAGAAAAGATATTAAATAGGAATTACCATCTTGGCTATTTCTGAAATAATTTCCAGCAGGTTATAAAAAAAAAGATTGAACAATTCATTCTTGCACTGCTTTGTGGAGGAAAGGAGCTTAAATGCTAAATTTTAATACAAAAAATTGCCCAGAGAGGTGTTGCATTATACAGTAAGTGCCATGAGAAGATTAAGTACCATGCAGGCTGCACCTTGAGCAGGGAAACTCAATGATTTCTATATAAAACTCATAAATGAAAGTGTTCATTTATTCATGATAGTCTAACATATTCCGTACTGTTTTTCTAAGACAAGCAATGCATGGCCTTTCAGTTTTATGCCATTACTTAAAATATTTGAAGAAAATTGTTCATCAATCTCTGATGCTATTATTACATTCAAGAGTAGGTTAATTACTATCTCCTGGGGTCGTTTTTAGCAGGAAATATTTAATGGGCTGCTACCAGGGCATGATATTATGGCAGAGAAGACATGACTTACAGTTTCTAAAAGATGACTAATGTGAATTATCTCCAGAAAACAGGATGGCAAAAAAGACAGATCCTGACAAGTTAAACTCATTTTTACCAATAATGTGCTTATTTTCAGAGAATAATCTCTTTTTAAAGTCCATCACGATAGGAGAAACAGAAAGCTATTAACCACAGATATTTTAAAACAAACAGAAGAGTCACAGAAGAAGTTAAAATTTGTGATAGTCCAATATGATAAGGAAGTAAAGTTTTAAATTTGTTGTTTGGTAAAACTCCACTTGTATGGCCAACAGAGCCTCATGTGGAATTAAAAAGAATTCACTCACTGATTTCAAATACTGAACAAGAAGGGGAACTTTAATAAGATTGCAGGCTTCCTCTTGAAAAATGAAAAATTTTTGTATTTTGACAATGACTCTAATTCTTGTACCACCTTGCTAATCCTTACTGTATTATTAAGCAGTGCCTTATATCAAACATAATTATTCTTACAATCTTGGAAAAATTTCTGCAGCTCCATTCTGAACAATCAATATTTCCCTATGAGCTGCACCAGTTTCACAAAACCAAACTGAACACTGTAGTACGATTTTACTTTATCTTCCCAATTTGCTCAACTAAAGTCTAAAAGACTTTCCAGTTAAGTGAGAGCCTAAAGAACTTTCCAGTTCTCAAATGCAAGAAGAAATGGTTGAAATGTGGGTTCCTCCTTTGTGCTTCTCTTTATTGTGCCTCAGAACTTAGTTTTTTCTTCTTCCCTGGATCACCAGATCCTCCCCTATTACATAACTCAAATTTTTCCTTCATTTGGAAATGCCTCCACAGCCCCAGCACTTACTTAGTCCCATAAATGACCATGCTTTATGACATACATATTCCCACAGGAATGACAAGATCTGTGCTGATACAAGTTAAAATTCATGAGAATGCAATTCTGCAAAAACTACAGCTAAAATCACCAAGACTTTTGGAAGTGCTATTCGGAAGGATGGCAGTTATCACCTGGTGCATCGTGAAAAGAGCCAAGCAAATTGCCAAAGACTAGATATGAAATAATGCCTACATTCCTTCTCCCCACAGCCACTGTACCATCTATAGTAATAGAAAAGAAGCATGTTAGCATGTTCGTAATAGAAAAGAAGCATTTTTATTCCATCACACACCTCATGTAACATTCAAATTTACTTAGAAAGCTTCAGGATGAAATCAGATTATTTTAAATGAGAATGAAAATGTAATCAAGTGGCCATAAGATAGGCAATGTCCTTATCATTACTGGAAAATGATGTAATATCAGCAATCTGCCAGTCATCCCATCTCACTGCTTCTCACCTGCTGTTGAAGGGGATACCTGTGTCTGATATGAAAATGAGGACTGATTCATACACTTGGAGCCCCAAACAAATCAGGCCATACCTAACACAGATGATGCAATTGATCTAAAATGGGTTGAAAATATGCACTTATCCTTCATGCCAATCTTATTTGGTTTTCGTGGAAGGCCAAATTGGTAGGGGTATTTCTGGGAAGTATAATATCAGGCCTAAATTGTCTGGATTGCCTATTGAAAGAGGTCCAGCAGGGTTAGGGGAATATTCCCTGGGTAGCACTGTTTTCTGTCTTGCATTAGTCCACCTTGTGTTTGAACTGCACTTTATACTTCATCAATAGTTTCTATATGGTCTTGAGAATTAAAACAATGCCATAAGATAAGTATGAGAGAGATCAAATCTCCCACAATTAAACGTGAAGAAGACTAGGCTGGAAGTGTTTACAATGGTTAGCTCCAGGGTCTCAGCTTAGAGGTAGTGGCTAATCAAGGTTAACAGCAGTTTAATTCAGTGTTTAGACATCAGATAACTTTATTGTTCCGTGAATTTTATGCTTTCACACTATTCTATTGAGTATGATATAGGCCAAGTGTTCTGTCAGGATCCTCCCTCCCTCTCTTCCTCTCTCCCTTCTTCCCTCTTTTCCTTTCTCTCTTTTTCCTTCTCCTTCATGATTACATATAGAGTTGATGAGAGAAGAAAGAACCTTCAGCAAAATTCTCACTAAACTGTCAACACAATAAGAATTATATTTGAAAGAACCTTCTGCTTATAGGTTTGAGATTTGTTTTATTCTTGGTTCCTCAAGAATACTGTAGAGAATCCTTCTCTTTCCACTTCATTTTCCCTTTATGTCAATTGGAAACACTGTCACCACAAAGGAGGACAGTGCTATTAAATTGTGAAAGCCACCAAGTATGATTCTCTTCTGTGCTTGTCATTTGAGCCTGGGAGGAGGGGACGGGCAGCACTGACCTGGCTCCAGTGGGTAGGCGGGCACCCCTCCAGCGTGGCCACATGGTGCCTCAGTAGTGGGGCACCCGCCTCATTTTGATCATAAAGCGTGACAGGCCAGTAAAAATAAGGCTCTTGCATTGGTGGAAAGTGATGTTTTTTTTCAGGGGCCTATGCCTACTTAGTAAATTACCTTCAGTATTTAGTGGCTTAAAACAAAGCTTTGTTTTCTCACAATTATGTGGGTTAGGAATTCAGACAGCACATACCAGGGCCATTCAAGGCAGGCTCTCCACTCACCAGCATGGTGCCTCGGTAGGTGGCTCTCTGGGGGTGGTAGGTCTGGGGCCCCAGCAATTCTCCATCAGGTGGCCTCGTTGGTTTCTCACCATCTGTTGTCTGGGCCTCTCTCCCCTGTGTGGCCCCTCCAAATGGTCTGTTGGAGCAGAGGAGCTGGGCTTCCTTGAAAGCAGCCCGGGTCTCCACAAGCGCCAATGCAGCAGCTGCCAGGTGCCTTAAGGCTGAGCCTCGGGACCTGCATGGCATCACATCTGCTGCATTCTGCTGCTGGAAACAAGTCCCGGGCTCAGCCCAGGGGGAGCGGACCACACAGACACAGATCCTGGGAGGTCAGGTTCACTGGGAGCCTGACTCCCACAGTAACATAGAAGGCTGCTGAGCCCCACACAGTCATCTGACATGCTCCTCTCAGCAATGCATGCCCTCTCTGGCCATCCCACTGCCCCTCCTCCCCTTGGCCACATGTATGCCCCATTCTTTGGTGTGCAGGAGCCAGTTTGTGAGAGCTGATATGGTGCATCTCTGCTCAACTCCGCATTCAGTGACTTCACTTTGGAAGCTTGAAACTGGCCACAGTGGGAATATTCACACCACATTAAACTGGCAGATACTACAAACCAGAGCTTGTTTTGTTTGCTGGTGTTTGCTTTTCCACTGATTTTGATTTGCTAGTTTCCCAACACTACCATCCCTACACTACTCCCATAATGCCTTATGTGTACCTTTCCAGCTCACAAGCTGTTTGGCTCACAAAGGATGGCCTGATAATGACAGAGATATTCCCCACCATGGATAGGATCATTGTACTGTGAACTAGGCATGGGCTTGGGTTTTACATATTCATCTGTTTTCAAATCCTGACTTCCTACTTATAATGCATGTGTTCTGAGGCAAGTTACTTAACTACTCAGGTAAAATATAGACCAATAATAGAGCTAAGAGTATTAGGTAAGTTGAAAGATATATTTTAGAGGTAAAATAAAAATCTTGAAGGTTCAGTGCTGTTAGTTCTGATCCTCTCCCTAGGGCTGTTTTCCTGATGGGGTCCTGGCCAACCACACAATGTCCAGTGTCTCTGTCTCCACTCAGTAGCTCCTCCTGGCTGTAGTCAAGTCAAAGGCCCTAACTTGGGCAGGTAGGCACAACACCCAGGCTTCACTGCAGTGCTGGCTGATCCTCCTTTTGCAGGGAGGCTACACTCATGCAGAAGTAAACACAGGCCCCTGCCTGAGATTCTGCTATTAACGGTTTATTTCTGCAGGTAAGACAACGTCATTAGGGCTGCCCTCTAAATTCCCTAGATGCTGTCACCTCAGCACAGTAGGAAACAGAGTCCTCAAGGTTTTGCTTATGCAGAGTAAAAAATAAACACTTCTGGGATATTACTACAATAGTCTAAAAAGAAAAACTATTCTCCAAAACAAAACATTAGCATTTCATAGCTATGTATTCACACATGACATAATACATTTGTAAAGCTCATTTTATCAGTACACATGGACAGTGATTATCTCTTCAAACTAACCTTAATTTTAACCCTGAAGTACCAGGCTGGTGCACATATTCCAAAGCCACTGATTTATATTCTCGGTTGCACAGTAGTCAGTGGTCATTTAAAAGTCTGACTCAGATTGCAGCCCCTTGAAGGAGACAAGCACAAGGTGTTTCTCTTATTTTCTTCATTATTTTTTGTTGTTGTCATTGTTGCCAAACTAGATGCTGACTCTCTTTATTTTTCAGCATTAGAGCTTGCCATTCAGTAGGACAGGAGATAGAAACAACTAATCATGATGAATAAATAAGTAAGGTTTGTGGCATCTCAAATTATAAACATACGGCTCTGATACATAAGCTGTAAAAGGCTGAACATAAGCCAAAAAATGTCAGTTGAAATGGCTTGTTTTTGAGGAAGCTGCTCCTCACATTTAACAAGATACATGGAATGATCACAGCAAATGCAGTTACAAGAAGTTAAAAGGCAATAAAATGAAGTGAAATATGCAGCTTCACCTGTTCCTTGAATGTAAAAGAGCTGTGGTTTTGATTATTTTGACTGGAGGTGGGGTGGGAGGGAAGATACGTTGAGTATCCAAATTAAATTTTTTCCTATGGGCATTTGCAAAATATATGACCAATCTGCAAATGCGTTTGGTTTTTGGTTATATGCTTTGACAAGGTAGGAAAGAAAAAATAGATTTAAAAATTTTAGCCTATATAGTAATTTAACTTGCTAGAAACACAGTGAGTTTATAATCAATATTTCCATGGGCACTGCCTGTCTAAATTGTTTTTAATTGGAATGTTCAAATGCGTGACTCAAATCATTGTTAAAATTAAAGTCAAGGACATTAGTTACACGATCATGGTGTCATATTTTTACAGCCTTTCTAGAGGTACACAGATGAGGATTCCTTCAATAAGGGAGGAGTGAAAAATTGTGTGAGCAGGTAGGAAGATCTTAAAGTGAAGGGAAATAGAACCTTGGAATTTTCATATAATTCTATACCCACATAAGAGTGCAGCAAAAGGAATGAAAAGAAGCAAATTGCTTCCTTAATTGCATAATGTATACAGTAGATTCTTACCTGTTGATTCACAGTAAAGAAAAGAGATAGACACATGAAAGCCCTGTTAACCTAATTAGACCTTCTCAGATACACATTTCTGAGACTTCATTGTGATGACGAACATAGAACCAGGTCTGACCACTTAAAATGTCATCACTGCCACGAGAGGTTACACTTGTCCTCGGCCAGTTCTCACAGGTCAGGTAATAGAGATAACTCCCGTTCTAATGATCATCCACATGCTTCTGTATAATGGTCCTTCTGAGGCTGCTGCGGATTGATCTACTACAATTTTCAAATCTTTCCTGGGCCTCCATTTCCTTTGTTTTTAATAAAGTGCTTTAGTCAGGAAGCAAATACATGAATCACTGTAAGTGATACACTTTCTTGTTAGCTGATACAGTGATTCCTCTAGCAATCATGGGTTTTTTAAATCACCTTTAAGAGAGTTGCCAGTGCTGAACAGTGGAAGATATGGCTTGGAGAAATCCACCTAAGGAAATGCACTGAAGAATTCTGGCAACTCTGCCACCTGCTTTCTAGTGTCAAAGATAAAAGCAGATTAATAGTTTAATTAAACATGTGAGAGACTCTGGGTATTGTAGCTATTACACCTTTGACCTCATTCAGGGCTGCCGGAGGTATAAGGAGGGGGGAGTACTGGAGTTACATATTTATGATGCGCAGCTGACTTGAAAAGCATACCAAGCTAGACAGAACTTGTAATTAACCAAAAGATCCAGTAAATTATGAGATCAATAAAACTTCCTGGGTGCCATAGTTTCCAGAACTAGTTAGTGCATTCCTAATTTATTGGCAGAAACTTCACGGATTTGCAAAGAAGATAAATAAAAATGCCTGGATGTAAAAATAAATATGTGTGCTTGACAAATCTGAAATACACTGCTTACGACTAATGAGGAGGCAACTGTGCATTTTGCCGCGTGTTTTATTTCTAGAGCAGGGCAGAGTATTAAAACCAATATAACTGATAACCTTGGTGCAAACAGCATAAGACTAACATTTCCCATTATTCCCCAGAGATGGAATTAATTGGTGCTTGTCAAAACCAGAGTGATTCCCTGCTATAAAACCTAAAAGTAATGGAGAGGCCATGAATGGCTTGGCAGTGCTCCAAAAATATTTCTCATCTATTTGGGAGAAAAATACTGCATACCTCTCTATATGCAGTATATATACTTCCTTAATCCCAGATGCCTCATAAACAAATGCAAACAAATGCAGTAACTTTGTTGGCTATAGTTCAACAAACATTTATGAAATGCCTACAATGTGGGAATCCAGAGAATAAAAGACATTGAATTTACAGTTTGGTTGGGAGCAGATAGAGGAGACATTTCAACTCAAAGTGTTAATGACTATGATGGGGAAATATACAGGGAGTTATGGGAACTCACAGAAAGGCACCCATCTGAATGTGGCCAGGGAGGTCAAGAGGAGGAATGGATAAGAGGCTACTAAAGGTCCCTGCTGTCTATATTATTCCTGACTACCAATTTCATGGAGAAACTCATTTACAAGAGTGGGTTAGTGGGCCTTTTATGTGTCACTTCCAACTTAAATTTAGTTCCAAATCCTCCCCCTTCTATTCTCTCTTATAGCATCCTGGATAATCTTACCATATTTTGTATTTATTATTATTGTTTACTTTGATGATTCTTTATCTTTGCTACTCAAAGTGGTCCATGGAACAGCCACATTATCATTGCCTGGGAACTTGTTAGAAATGCAGAACCTCCCTGTCCACAACAGACCCTACTGAGTCAGAATCTACTTATTAAAGTAGTTTAATAAGATCTATGGGTGATTCAAAGTTTAAGAAGAAATGATCTAGAGTCCTTCACTTTCAGTAATCACAAGTCACATGTGGCTATTAAAATTAAAATTAATTATAATTAAAAATCAGATTTTCTCTAGCCATATTTCACAGGCTCAATAGCTACATATGGCTAGCGGTTAATTTACTGGACAGTGAAACCAGAAACCTTTACAGCATGGCCGAAAGATCTCTTGGCTGTACTAGACTGTTAGCTCCTTGAGATCAGGGCCATTTTTCTAACTATTGAGCACCTAACTTCTATAGTGCCGAGAACTGAGGACAGGAATGCAAATGTTTTTCTTAAATATAATGAATGAAAGTCTGTTAAGCATTTTGAAAAGTATCTATCCCACAGGAGATGCAAAGTAAATGTTATCTCTCTTTGTTATAACGTGTGATCCTCAAACTACCTCTGAACATGGACCATGAACAATAGCTGCTCAGCAGGCTATATAATACACTAAAAAGCTAGCCTGCTTGCTCTCTACCTTCCTTTTTGTACATAGTGATTCTTAGGGTTCTTCTTCTGAGATTGGGACTTAGTTGACTGAGGGTTCAAACTTCTGACACTCTAGTCAGTCACCTATTTTTAGATTTGAAAGTCTGGATAGTGAAGTTCGTTCCACCTTTTCCCTAGGACCTGGCTTCATTTCCTTTCCCTGATGGATATTCAATAAAAACTAATGGAATTTTTAAAAATGAGGTATAAGAATGTTCATGTGCATGTGCCAGAAAACTCAACTCAAGCTTCCTTAAGAAAATGAAAGATAATATATTGACTTCTGTATATGGAAAGGCTGGGGGTGGGAGTCAGAATCAGATGTCAGCAGGATCTGATCTCTTCTCATTTATGAGTAATAGTTTTCTGTGTATCAGGTTCTTTCAGGATTCCAGGTGGTAGAAAGATAGTGGCAAAGGTCTCCAGGCCTGTCTTCCTCCAGGTCACATTGAGCAAGAAAGGATAGATACTCTGTGTCAGCAGACTCAGTAAAAGTTATACGGAACATTCTCAGCTTTGACTGGGGAATGTGCCATCTCTGACTAATCACAGTGGCCAAAGGAATATGTTGTGCTGATTAGCCAGACCTGAGTCACGTGCCCACCCCAACCCAACTCCTCTGAACAACATGGACGAAGGGTGAGAGTGAGAGTGTAGGTCCCTAATGCAAGTCAAGGTGTTGTCAGGAAAAAAAAAATGAATAGATTCTGAGTGACAAAATCAACAGACATCTACTACATGCCACTTACTTTAAAATGTATGAATGAATGAATGAATGAATAAGTAAATAAATGTGTTTGCATGTGTATAACAGGCCAGATTTTGAAACTGAACTAGAATGTTTAACTAACATTACTAATCACTATTTAGGGCTACGCAAGTTCTTTCAATGGGAAATGAAGAATTCATAACCTACACCCAAAGCCAATTATAATGATAAATATTAATAGACATTAAAATATCTTTTGTTTCATTAGTGCAATTTCTAAGCACAGAGTCTAAATCTACTCTAGACCCAAAGGAGCCTCTGCTTCATGTCACCAGCCTAAAGTTCACTACTTCCGTTTGATTTCAGCAGCCTAGTGAGTCCTGGATCTTTCTCAGGATCCTGCGTGTCTGTTTGCTATAGTGGTTTAGAGAGTCATATTATTAACAGGTCTTTCCATTCCTAAAGGAATAATTTCTTTATGAAATATTGTTGTATTGCCTCTTCGGGACAGTATTTACAATCGACAAGGCACACTGGGACTAAATGAAATAATTCAGTCCAATAATTCAATGTAAAAACCACAAGCCAAGACTTCAGCAATGGCTGCAAATTTCCCAAATCTAATTTTTTAGATGACAAATTTCCAGGCTCAACCTCACTTGTTAACAGTGCTCAGATTGTTGATCTAGGCATTCGCCATGAAGGAGGGGACCTAATCCCTTGGGTGTTTTGTTCAAATGAATGTCCCCTGATATTGTTAAAGATTCTCTAGATGCTAAGCAGTAAGCAAGTGATATTTTTCACAGTCATGAGATTTTAGAGCTGGAAGGGGCTCTAGATACAAGCTGGTTGGTTTTTCCAAATGTTGTCCTACTGTGTCCTCAAGTGTTCCATGGACATGTGTTAGAGACCTCCCTGCAGAAGCACAGCCAGGCAGCCAGTGATTTTCTCCCTCACCCTCCCATCAACTACAGCATTAAGTCTCTGGTATTTTTTCATTTCTTTGACATAGTTTCTTTTTCATCAAATAAGGATTTCAGCTATTTTACAAGTATGGAAAGGAGAATAGCCTTTTGATGGAATCACTAAAAATAATCAAGGTAGATCTTCCTGTGTTGATATGCAATGGCCTCCAGCCTCCAATATCTGTTGTCAAGTGAAAAAAATAAATAAATAAAAATAAAACAAGGTGCAGAAAGCTTTGAATATATGCACCTAATACCAAAAACAAGTCATAAAACAAAACATTGTGCATGGAAAAATTGTAGGAAAATATATAAGAAACTGGTACCAGCTGTCTCTGGGGTGGGGTCCTGGAGAACAAATTAGAGGTGAAGTGGGTATTTATTTTCATTTATATACTTCTGTAGTATTTGAATACTTTGTAATTATATTTCTTTTGTTTTTTTTTAAAGTACATCTCCAAAATGTTTTAAGACTACTGATTTAGCTAAATCATCTCATGGACAGGTAGCATGACAGGCTTTTCTCAGGTCTGCCTTGGCAGAGCCCCCAAGGCTGAGGGAGGTTCATGAGGCTGCAACCGGCCATCAGACCTGGGCCAAGGGACTGGCTTCGGGGCAGTTTCTGCCTCATGTGGAAACACAGGCACTGCCATGGATTCTTGAGGGCAAAGTGGAGAGATTAAAACCCTGGGGCTTTTCTTTTAGTAATCTCAAAGCTGTAAGATTCCTTACCCAGGACAAGCTGCTGACCTCCACTCTGGGTATGATACCAGGAGAAACTGGAGGCAGACCCTGAGAAACTGTGCTCACTCAGAAATATCCTTGGCCTACCTCTTTTCATGTCCTTCATGATGTTCAATGACACTTTTGATTAGCATGGTTCAGAACCGTTGAATTTTCTTTCCATGCTGTAAGTAGGGAATAACCATGCTATTCCTCCACTGGTATCAGGGTCCATGATGGTCTGACATTTTATGTCATGCCAGGCAGAATTTTCTTTGTTTTAGTAGCTGAAAGGCCATTGATATTTCAAAATTCTAAGAGGGAGGAGTGGCCATTACATTATATCTCTCTCATTTTTGGGTTCCTCTGTTTTAATATTTTCAGTTTAGATACTTGTCCCTGCTTTCTCTGGAAGGAAACACTTATTATCCAGAAAAAAATGTACTGATTAAAAACACAGAGGTCAGGGAAACCCCAAGGAGTATATACTATTTTAGGTCCCTTCTAGCTCTAAATTGACATAGTTTCTCTAAATTTGTTTCAAGTTCTTTAGCTTTTAATGTTTACATAAAGCTAGATATTTGCCATATCTAGATTGTGCTCTACTCAAACACACCTTTTAAAAAGCAGATAGAATGAAATTTATTTATAGAAGAATGATAACTCATATATGCAGAAAGAATGATAGAATTAGAGAAACACATTTTGTTAACTCTATGTAGAGACTCAGACAAGGCTCATAAACAGATAATACAAGATTGAGGTTTGGGTAACAAGAGTTGAAATGATTTCAAAGTGTCACCTCACAGATTGCTGACTAATTGAAAAGAGAAAAAAAAACCTTATAACAAAAACAATCTGGAGGCCACCACCATCGCCAAACAACCAAATATTGCAATGCTAATAATATTAGGGAACTCCTAATGTGAACAAAATACATGGAATTACCTCTGAAGTTTTCTAGCCAAAAATGTTTAATCTGAGTATCATCAAGCCTCAAGATGTAACTTCCAGTTACAAGAAATAGAGGAGCACATCACAGAAGACAATAAACACATTAAGTTAAAAACTTAAAAACACGTTACTAAGAAAACAATCAGAAAATCCAGAATATGACTAGACTTCACAAAAGCAGGAGGGCACTATTCTACATTAAAAAGAAACTAATGGGACCTAAAGAATAAATACAGTGCTCAAACCTTGTTTGGATCATGGTTCCAAGAAGCAATGAAAAGCCATAAAAAGTTTGAGGCTCAATTGAGGAAACTCAATGTGATATTAGATGATACAAAATTGTTAGTATTTGGGGTGTTATAATGGTATTATGGCTGTGCAGTATAGCATTATTATTCTCTGGAAATGTATTCTGAAATGTTAGGGGTACATGGCCATGACCTCTCCAACTTGCTTTTTTATGATAGATAAATAGGAATATAGATAGATACATACATATGTCCATACATGATGGGTGAATGGATGGATGGATGGACAAATGGATGGATGGAGAGGGAAAGAAAATTTCAACTGTTCCATCTATCTACATAGGGGGCATATGTGTTCATTCCAACATTCCTTCAACTTAATGTGTAAATATTTTCATAATAAACACACTGGGAGAAAATACTTTCATCCATGGAAAATGATACAAATGGAAGGGTGGGTGAGCCTCTTTAACAATGAAAAGGGGTCATCACCCATCATGCCCTCGTCACAATATCTTGCAGGGGTGTTTGTTCTCCATTAGATTGTGACCTTCTTGAGGCCAAGGGCTAAAGCCTGGTTTATAGTCCTATCTCCTGTGTTTAGCCCCAGCGCCCTGGACATAGCTTACATGCCGCAAATATAAGCTTAAGGTTTGGGTAACAAATGTTGAATAGCTTGCACATAGCAAATATTTATTGACTTTAATTGAAATATATGTACTGACTAATGATATAGCCTGAGTTGGAAAATAACACACTTATTTTTGATACACAGTGATGAAACCTCACATGAAAAATTCAGTGTTCAGAATAAACAAATCAATGATAAATAGTTAGAAAAATAATACATAAATCCTTACTAGGGTCAAATAATTTTTTTAATACCTGGCATCAGAATTCCTCCATGGGGAGGAAATGAACAATTACTGGTGGAAAGGAAAGACAGTTGAGCAGGTTGTGGAGGGTGAAGCAGAGATAAAGGAGGAGGGGTTGATACCTTTGAAGAAGGGATGGGGTTAATTAATTGACTGTTTATTTAGCCCTTTCCTCCACTTTGAAGTTGCCAGAGAGCCAGAAAATTTTTTTTTCTTTAAAAAAGGTGCTTGACACTCAGTTTCAAATTGTTTGCCTTTCTGGGATGTAAGTTGCTCTGTGTGTTCACAAACTTCCAATCCATTAATGCAGATGGATATGAATCAGTTTTACAGAGGTTTTAAGAAATCAGATGACAGCCCATAAAACCTCAGTTTAAACATAATTTAACTAACCTGTTAATTACAAGGCTATTCACTTACTTTTCAGCTCATACTCTTTTAACTCACTCATTTACTATTATTATAGCATAATTTTATTACTATTATCTTTATATGCTTGGAACAAATAGAGATGAAAAGCTGAGAGGCCAGTTCACCACATGGCCATGCCTTTGGTGGGGGCCACCATTGACTGTGGTCTGATTGTGGACCTTTCAGGACATACAGCCAGGAGGATCCTTAGGGAATGAGTCTCACATGCATAACAAGAATGACACATTTTTTTGTTAAAAAATCTTAGAAATCTTTTGTCAGAATAGCTGTAGATACCACCTACTTCCCTTCACTTAAACTCCTGGGGGGGCCAGACCGCAAATCAGAAAGTTGCTTAGTACACATGAAAGTGAAATGAGGGAATAAGATGCTTCAAGCTGGCAAGTACAGTGTGATGGGCCATTTCCTACCCATGGCTCTTTTTTCTCTCTAGGGACTGAAGTATACTTTCTTCTGGGTATAGGATAGGGATGAGAAACCTGGCCAAACTGTTACTCGGCTGACCACCCTCTGCAGATGGAGAGCAGCCCAACTGATTGAGTCAAGATTCCATTGTGGCTATCATACTGCAGCCCTACTTGAGGCACCCTTGACCCCCAAGGAAGCTTTCAGATTTGCACAGAAGGAAGATCTTGTGTGTAATCAGAGAGTGCTTATTTTAACAATTTTGTTTGGGAGTAGTTTAACTATAAGAGATGTTATGTCCTCCTATTATCAAGTTGTTTGTTCAGGGTGGGAGTGCATCCCATGTCAATCAAGATATACCAACTGGAATATTCTGCCACCCATATATTTCATTCTGAAGCTCTCAAATCAAATTAAAATAGGTGGAGAAATAATTCCTTTAGCAGAAACCGCACAACTGATATGCAAACCCTTGATGAAACTTGATCAAATTAATGTTAGCTGAAATGCTCACCAATCATTTAGAAGTAAAACAGTGCCAAGAGAGCAAATGTAGTGATCCTCCTTTCCAATTCTCTTTAAAGTCTTTAAATTATGTTAAGGAGCAAGTCTCTGTGTAAATGTTTAACATCTGTCTAGCACTGGCTCATATCCTTTTTCATTATGCGATTCCACTCCAGAATGTCATGTCCACAGGATACATACAATCACCTGTGGACACCATATCACATATGAAACAGCCTGTGGTAGAAATATTGTCCCCAATTCTTCACCATTTCAGTGTGTTCAATCTCTTTGCCACGAAAAAGAGCTTCTCCTGGTTAGCTGTTGCTCCTCAGCCTGAGGTGGCAGAATAAGCACAGGAAGAGCAGACCTGGCCACAACTCAGTGAGGCACCGAGCCCAGCTAGACACACAGGTTAAGGCAGAGCCACTGAGGCAAGCCTGGCCTCAGTCAGCCAACCCCAGGCAATCCCAGCATGTATGTGTGAGGATAAGCCATTGTGGTTTCGCGTGTCTGATGGTTAGGGGGTTGCAATGCAGCAACTGCTCAAAGTAATTACCCCAGTGTGGGGATCTCGATTACTTAGTGCAAAAGATACATTTTTATGCTGCTGAAACCAGATGTCACTGTAGAGAGCATGTCCCCCAGGCTCATTCTGCAGGTCGCCCTTGCTCTTGATGTCTTTGATCATTTCATCTAACCCTCTCTGTTGTTCAGTTTTTCCCTGAAAGCTCAATTCCTCTTTTGTTCTCTCCCTTTTTTCCCTCAACAAAGTGAAACTTGTCTGACTTTTCCCAGAACTCTTGACCATATTTATTGGAAAGTCACAACTGTTTAATCTAGGTGCAGACTCAAGCTGAGGGTGATTTCTTTAATTCAGTCCCAGGGTTTACTGCTGATCTAAATTACCAAGCTGTCACACTCATGATTTATAATTCAGAGAGATTGACCAACTGATTTATACCCTGTTCCTCACTGCACAATGTGAGTTATATCTTATAGGGACACAGCCAAGATTTCCAGAGACACGGACACCTGTGGAGTCATCATTACACGCACCACTGTGATTAAACTCCTGCTCACATGGAAGCGACATGTACTGCTTTTGTCCTACTCTGTTTTCACAGTTGGTCTGTTGACGAGTGGTAGCCTTATTGGGAAGAAAAAAGCCCACTGGTATTAGCATTCAGAGTGGAGAAAATGCTACTTGTTTTGTTCTTGTATATTAAGTGTGTAATGGGCAAGATAAGCCTCTTTTGGGGCAGAGTTTGAATGAGGGAGCCCCTATACTGAACAAAGACTACAGATGTCATTTGTTGGGCCTGAACAAGTGCTGAAAGTGCTGATGGGATATTGTTGGTCTGTTTGTTTTAGTTTTGGAATAGTGGCCAACCTTTAACATTGAAGATGCCATACAAAACAATATTCTGACAGCTCTTGAAGAATAGAAAGGTAGGGCAATGCTGAGGTCTCGTTCTTCCATTCCCCCATTTTCAGCCTGCAAAACTGGCTCTCGGAGAAGCAACACCCTCTTTAAAGAAGGAGCATGGGGTGGCCAGTTTATCTCCCCTTTTGGAAGTTAAAGAGTGTGATTTGTCTTATATACAGATTATTTTTCCTTTTTTTTTGTCTAACTCCTTTAGGGTTTGTGTTTATTGGTAACAATATTAAGGGGAAACAAGAAAAAAGATATATGATTTTTCATGATGTAAACATTTGAGGATTTCAACAATAGTAAATATAAGCATAGGTGAAAGCCAAAAGAGAAGAGAACAAGAGATTAAGGCAGAATGACAGTTTTTATTTCTCATTTATTTTCCAATAGTGCCATTATTTACTATCTGCCATGTCCCAGACACCATGCGAAACACCAAAGATAACAAGGCGAATTAGACCTAACCTAGCTCTTCCAAAATTCTGCATCTGTTATGGTGACCCTTATGCTTTGCTATGGCTAAGAATGAATTCAGAACCTAGACATTCATATTTCCAGGCTCCATTCCCAGAGATACTGGCACATCTGGGTGGATATTGATTCCTGGGAGGGATCAGGAACATGAATTTTAATAAAGGCAATATTAACACATGCAGAGCTCACACAATGAAGAATAATCAGTTCGGTGCAGTGGGAACTGGGCTCTGAAATGGGGTACACCAGGGGATTAGATAAACTCTTGGGTAAGTCCACACCATTTCCATGGCTGGCATTATAAAGACATAAAACTTACGTGGGTAAAGAGTAGGAACTTTACCTGATGAAAGAGTAGTGAGTGGGAAATTATAAGAGATTCCTGAAAGTATGAGAGAAAGTTGGAAAATACGAGAATAGAGAGGTAAATGAGGGTCAAGTCGTTAAGGATTTAATAACTCAATTATGTTCATAACAGTAGCTAAAACCTTCATGGGCTATTAGCTACATTAAGAATGTGGCATGCATTATTTCATCTTTACAACATGCACAGGATGCAGGTGATATCATGTCTAATTTTACCAAGGAGGAAACTGAGGTTTAAGTGTTTAAGTCAGAGTTTCTCAGCGTCACCCCTGCAACCCTTCTGGGGCAGATAGTCCCTTGATGCGGAGGGTGGTCTCATGCATCATGGAATATTTAACGACATCTCTGGCCTATACTCGCTAGATGCCAGTAGCAGTCCCTCCCTCTCCCTGACTCTGACTGACAAAAATATCCTCAGACAAGGCCAGAAGTCCCCTGGGGGGTAAAAATAACTCCTAGTTGAGAATCACTGGTTTAAACCATTAAAAATAAGGTCTCACAAGTAGTAAGGAGAGAAGCAGAATTGAGTGCTATTCCGTGAACTGCCTAGCTCGAACTCTGAAACACCAGCCAAGAAAAATAGCACACAGTGAAGATGATCAGATTAAAACTTTGTTTCAAAAAGGAGATCATTCTTTTGTAAAAGTCTCAACACAAACAAAAGATGAACAAAAACGCTTACTGCTTTTAATAAGGAGAAGAACAGACTCACACTAAATGCAGCATTCATGGGCCGAGACGTATGGCCTGAGCGGCTCACCGAGGGCTGCAGTCGAAGTAGGAAAGTCACAAGCATATGCACTGAAGTCCATGCCTGTGGTTACTGCAATTTTACCCTGTCATGCCTTAAAGTAAATGTGACATTACACACATTTTAGCATCTATTTTCTCAGCAGGAAGTGTGAGATAAAGAGGCTCAATCAGTATGTCAAAATAAGATCTGATGCATGGGAGAGAGAAAAGCTTTCCGATCATAAGAGATACCATCTCGAGGAAATTAAAAGCCTGAAATATGGCATGTGATTACTGACACCAGAGTCCTTCTGTTGTGCTGTTGAGGGACTTTTAGAGATGCTTTCTATTGGCTAAGTAAATCCGCAGAACTACATTGCTGTCCTTGGTGTCAATGTGCTTCAGTGGGGAAATTTGTGTGCATGGATATCACCAAACTCCCTCAGGTGAGGATTTGTTGAAGGAAAATGAGTTGCTTAAATTAACAACACATCAGAAAGAAACAGTTTTGATGTTATGCTTTTCAAGACTCTGTTTCTATCTATTCTTTCCAAGCAAATTGAAGAATGTATTTGAACCGTATGGATGTTGTGGTTTGAAATTAATCAATCAATAAGCACATCACATTAATATCTTTCCTTCCTTTCTTTCTTCCTTCCTTCTTTCCTTCCTTCCTTCCTTCCTTCCTTCCTTCCTTCCTTCCTTCCTTCCTTCCTTCCTTCCTTCCTTCCTTCTTCCCTCTTATTCTCTCTTTGTTCTTCAAGCTTTTATACCTTCAATGATTCACTCATTTAGTCATTTACTTAATAAATACTAAGTGTTCACTATATGCTAGACACTCTATGAAGCTCTGAGATATGATGGTGACCCAAAATAGATACAGTCCCTGCCTTCATGAAACTTTAAATCTAGAGAAGGAGGTACTCAGTAATCAAAATATCACTCAATCAAAGTAGATCTGCAGTTCTACTAGGAACTATGGCAGATGGGTAACTAATTTATGAGCCTATGATGGAGGACTTCTGTCTCATCAGGAAGTCAGGGAAGGCTTCCTGACATATTTGAGGGATAAGTGAGAGGCATCTACATGGGGAACAGGAAAGCATTCTGTGTGGTTGAGATGACACAGGAACAAACAGAAAACCTTTGGTAGGTGGGGACATGGCATAAGTGAAAAACCAAAAGAAGGTGGGTTTGGATAGAAGGTACCGGGTGGTGAGATAAGTGGCAGAAAGGCTTACTAGGCCTCTGGACTAGACTGGGTATGGAGTTTTGCCCTAATCCTAACAGCAATAGGCCATGGAAAAACTTTGCTATCTTGCAGGTGTTTTGTTTCTCTAGAAGACACGTATGCACAAAGGCAATTGATTATATGATATTAAGATCAGGTGTTAAAAATAATTATAAATAACTAAGGTATCATCTACCTACAAGCTAAGACCTGAACAACACTTTAGACTGGCACTTTAACCTGGTCTCTAAGATCATGCCTGATGGGAAACAAGTATTGGTGCATGTTGAACATTGAATCTCACTATACTTGGTTACTCAAAAAAACTGTTCAACTTAGTAGTACATGTGTATATGTGGTCACATTTGGATTTAACCCTTAAAAGTGAATAAAATGGGGCCAATATTTTACTATGGGCATTGAGAAACTATTTAAGCCTGCATGATTTGTGGGTCATCATTTTTAGTCTCAGCCTGCTGCGAGAATCTGCCACCTTGACACGGTTGCTCTGGGCCCTCTGCTGATGTGCTAAACTGAGGAATCCTGAATCGCACTGTCTTATCACTGGGGTTTCTTTAGCAAAAACCATGCCACGTGGGCACACAGACTGGCTGGTTTGGCAGACCTAAAAAGCTGGTCATGATGAACACTTGGTCAAGATAAACCAACACAATCTGTCTTCAGTGTTCAAGGGTAGGAAATCCCGACTCCAATTTCCAGACAGTTGAGAATTACATTTTTGTGTGTACCTAAGGTATAGGAGGGCTGATGAAAAGATACATGTCAGAGTTTGTCAAGCAGAGCTCCTGCAGAGCTGTGCCTTGAAAAGCACATACCATCTGGAAAAGAAAGTTTCTTTGGAAAGCAGATAATGTAAACAAGGCCGTGGAGGCAGGGGCAATGGATTGGGGAATGTAGTCAGTCAGTCAGTCCATCAGCGGGAGACTGAGGAAGCTGTAAACATGCTGATACAATGTTGGTGGTTCTTTGGGTGGTCAGAACTCCTTTTCAATGTATGACCTTCCTTGCCACCTTCCCTCCACACCACCCCCAGCCACACATCTCTGAAGAGAATCCTCTAGACTGGACCACACATAGAGAGGTCCCCAAACATCAAGGCCCTCCAAACAGATGCCTCCTTTCTTACTCAGTGGGTGATTATAGCCCACAGCTAGCAACCCCTGATAACACAAAGCAGAGCATGCCAGAAACAACTGCATACAGAGAAAGCAGTAAAAAGTTTAAGGAACTTATGTGAAAATATCTAACTGGTTTCGCCAATACTCCAGAAGCATAATTGCCTAGTAAGCTCCGTGCTTCCGTGAGAAATTGAGGTGGCCAAACACTGAGCAGCTTTGTAGCACTGGTGAATTTCACAGAAAACAGTGAAAATGCTCAAGTAAAAAAATGCTTTTGTGGTGTCTACACCTTTATTTTAAAAAGCAATTTTGGACAGTGTTTTAAATTGGTTTTCAATTATCATTATTTAATTATTAATGTCAATGCAGCAAGAGCTGCTAGAAGCTCTTTTGATAAATGAGGAAATACAGGTTAAGAGAAAACTCTAGGATCACTGTTGATCTACCTAAGGTCACAAAACCACTTATTAGGACTCTGTTAAATAGGGCCTTAGTTCCAATCTAAGATGCTATCTATTACATAAAGCTATTTTTCTGAAACTCACTTAATCATAATGCACAACATAAATTTGGTATTTTTAGCATTAGAGTTTAAGCATCTTTCAAGGAGAAAATGAAAAGTTTTTTTTTTTTTTTGAAGAGTGTCCCAAAACTAACTAGTCTGAAAGGTATTGATGTAAAGAAACACAATTTCGTGAAAACCAGCCACAGGTGCTTGGAACTGCTGTCATTCACCCCCCAGTGACGCATAGCTGAATTAGATTTCTCTGTCCTCATTTTAGTAAGCTGAATGCTCTAATGCTTTTGAAGAAGGGAAAGCAAGAGAACCAAGACAGTCAAAAGGATAGAAGAAATAATGAATATTGTTGTGATTTTTTAAAACATCCCATTTGCCACATTATTGGGACATCATGTAATACAGGGGACTTGGCTTGTTTACTGGCTGTAAATGATTTTACTTAGCACCTGGTAATCTCACCTTCTCTAGTTATTCAGGTATATTTATTCATTTTTTTCTTCCTGCCTTCTTTCTCTCTTCCTGTACTTTCTTTTTTTTTTTTATTCTTACCTGCCTACAATTCTTCCTTCCTTCCGTCTTTCCTTTTAGTCTTTCTTTTCTTCCTTCCATGTCAAGCAAATAAACAAAAAACTGAACAGGCAGTACAAAAATCAAACTGGAACAATCTTTATTTTACCATATATTTACTTTTTAAAAAAAGAAAAAAGCCAGATTCTAATAAATTATCCTTTCCTTTTTCTAATCCCTTTATGTTCTTTTCTTTTGCCAAAACTTGGTAGCAAGATCCAGTCTCAGAGGTGGGACCAGAGCCATTATGTTTAATTACTTAATTTGTCTATACTTTATACGTCCTTGTGAAGATGAGTTAGCCATTAGGGAGCAACTGCATGCTATAGGGCTGTGCTGCATTTAGACAAAACCAGGCATGGAAAACTCCTTCCCATTCCCTTTTGCTCTGGCACAGAGCCTTGGCTGGGGACCTCTAGCCAGCTGATCCTCATTTTCACTAAACCTTTCCCTTATTGGACATGTATAAAAGGGGCCTGCAATGCCAGCTCTGGGGTTTGGCACAAATGATTCTAATTGTTCCCTTATCCAATATTTGAAGACTGGGCTCAGCCATTAGGCCCTTGGAAAGCAATATACAAACACTGGCTTGATGGACAAGGTTAGTAATAAGATACAGCTCTCCTCGGCATGTCATACTTGAGGGATGCATAAAAGATAGCCATCCCTCTTCTTGTTCTCACACATTTTATAGCTGGTGCATGTTTATATTTCCTGCTTAAAGAATGCAGGGGATAGCTGCAGCAATTCAAAACTCTGGAACTGATAAAACATGACTTTATATTTTACTTCAGGAACTGGTTAGCCTTGTTATCAAAAGAAGAAAGCTTCTGCTTCTGACAGGCTACTCAAGAATTTGGAAATGGATCACAATGGTATGCGTGCCTCACTACAGCAACCCCAGCACCAGTATGCATTAAGATTTTTCTACCCCCACACCTAACCACCCCCACATCTTGCATTAGAGAGAACTGTATGTATAAAATTAAAACAATACAAGAGTTAGATCTACCACAGGGTTACTATTAATAGAAGATGGCTGGAAAAGTTTTTTCTAAAATGGAGATGGTACCTATAAAGGTAATTTGCTGACATTCTCAGTTTATCACTAAATGATGGTACAGGTTTAATCCTTGAAAAAGAGGAGCTACAGCAGAACAGTATTCAAAGACGAAGAAACAAATTACCTTTTCTCCTTCTGAGTTGGCTGGTCTATTTTTGAAAGATGTGTGCCATGTTCAGGAGTAAGAATTTCCAGATCCAAGCTACAAATTTTTGACAATGAAAAGTGTGTGCCTGTGTGTGTGTGTGTGTGTGTGTGTGTGTGTGTGTGTGTGTGTGTGTGTGTGTTAGGGGGGGTCTCAATAGTTTTCAGCATATGTTTTCTTTGACAGATAAAATAATAGAAAGTTATGACATTAGTAAATACACACATCTAAGAAATTTTGATGTGACTTTCCCTATACACCCTTTTTTTTCTCTTGTGGGAGGTGGTGTAATTTTACACAACTTCTAAAAAGTGCAAGGGAGGCTATCAATAACTACTTTCAAATCTTTATGTCAGGGGAGCAACTTTTCAAAAGTTATCCTGAATCCCAGGATTTTCTATGCCCCACACCTTAATCTCAGACCATTTGTGAAAATGCAGATTTCAAACAAAGCCCAGACCTATTACTTCCAGCTGTCTTTTTCTTGCCAAATGTCCTAACATGTATTCAATATGTAAATCAAGAAAAGAGAGGGTGTAAAAGGAGTGGAACACTTAAGAATGAATATGAAATTCCTAAATAGCTATTTATTTAAAAATATATTCATGTGCATATCAAGTTAAGTCTCTATAGTTATGAAAAAATCACCATTGTTATCAACAGCAAAGCTTTCAAAATTAGACACTCTATATGGAGTGAAGCATGCACCCATCTCATAACTATGACCCATTCTCCTTGGCACACACACACACACACACAGACATCCCCCACAAACAACAGATATGCACTGTACACATATCAGAAAATGCATGCGTGCACACATGCACACACACACACACACACACACACACACTGTGTTTGAAGACATATATCCTTGAAGTGACTGAAATAATTTATTTTCATCTGGCCTCACAGCATTCTAGTAACTGCTACCTAACTGGAGCTGTAGTGCCATGCGTGTGGGAGCAGATTGACTTGAATCCCTTGGGCAGCTTCCACCTTCACGATTCCCGCTGGAGAATCACGTTATTCTGGTATCTCCAGTGAAGCTTTCACAATTAGATACTCTACATGCAGGCAAGCATGAGGACAAGGGCAAAGTGGGAGGAGCTGGTTGGCATTTTCTTTTTGCAACAGGTTAGGCTACAAGTAGTACTAATTGGCACCCTCACAAGCTATGACATTTGTGATCTGCTGCCAAAGGTCAAGAAACAGATGTGTGACATCAAATGGATGCCAGAGGAATCATCTCCATTCTGACCTTGACAACTCAGGGCCAGCTTTAGATAGCAGATTTAACTCTCTCCCCCCTTGCTGCCCCATCATTTTGAAGGCAGTACTTCGAATATGTTTAAAATTAGAGGGAAGGGGTACTGGGAAGAAGGGGAGATACATGCTTTGGTATGCAATTTTGGGCAAAGAATTCTGAAACTCTCACATCCTCTGAAACCCTGCCCACCAGTGAAACATTTCCACAAAGGCTGTGAAGAGTAAGTCATAGGGGCATATTTTAAACTCTTGGGAGAGCTCATGGTGTCAATCTATTTACTCTGCTCTTGAGGAGGAGGTCACTGTGGTAAAGGTAAAGTTTCTATTAGGAGAAGTGAATAGCGTTATAAATGGAACCTGTCTGATTATCCCTGTTCTTGGCTTATCTGGTTCTTCCTTGATGCTTTCACTGAACTCTGCATGGTGTGTGCTTTGTAACTGTTATTGGCTCTAGTCTTCTTCCCTTTGCAGCTGGAAACATAAGAAGGGAGACAGAGCAGCCTGCTCTTTGGAAGGGTTCCCACCCTGTCAACCTAGATAAACATAATACCAGGGAATGAGCCCTGGAATGGGATGTTTATCCCAATTCTTCCCTAGTCGGGAGGAGATAGTCACCTTTCTTTTCCATCTTTTCCTGCTTGCTTCTTCCTTTTACACTTAGAGTGGGAACACTAAGAATGGAATACAAAAAAACTGGCCTCAACTCCAGCCCCTAATCCTCAGATACCAAAGGAATACTGAGATTCACAAAGATCGACAGTTGTCCAGAATGGAAGCAGGTTAGGGATTTAGAGCCAAAGACATAAAGAGGTTCTTTTTTCTGTAGGCTCTTATGTTTATACTCCAATGACACAGTGTGTTGATGGGCAGTGAGGAACAATTAAAGGATGTGGAATCTTCTGTAGTCTCTGCAAAAACCTCACCAAAAGCATTAATAGGCCGGTAAGAGAGAGAATGCTGGTGTTCTATTACAGCAGAAGCCCATGTGGTCAGTTACAGTAAGTTCAGACTGATTTTAGAGATGACAAAAAGTTTTATGACCCAACCAGATGATGGAATGATAGAATCCAGTAATGGTGATTATCTTCACTGAATCTGATTGCTTCACATTCAACCTGAGTGACTGCTGCTCCATTGATCCTGCATACAGACAAAATACTCATCTATGGCACAATAACCATGTCTACCCATATTTGTAAATACAGCATGACTGACTTTAGTTACATGTCAGTATATTTTTCTTCTTTCTCCCTGATAAAAGAAATCATATCTTTCTCACCTTTGTATCATCCACGGTGTCATGAATAGAATGATCAAAACTTATTGAACGAAAGACATAGCAATTTCTGTGCACAAATAAAGAAGACACTGATCTTTCTGGCCACATATACCTAGGCAGATGGTAATTACCCCTAGGAAGTTTACTTCAGCATAAGAGATAGCATTCCAACAGTTTAGGGTTTGAACAGTGTCTAGGGTCTGGGGCACAAATTTTTCTGGGCATCACCTTTTGCCTTTTTCAGTGTCTTGTAAGTCCTTTCATCCAGAATGATTTTATGTCCCAGCATTGTACCAGAGGAGATGTTACAATTATTAGGCCAATTAAGAATAATGCAATAATTAGGACTGTAATATTAATTGTAGCTTTAATGTTGTAACAGTAAGAACATATTTAGCACTTACTATATTATTGCTCTTCTATGCACTTTACTTATATCAATGCACTTAGTCCTTATGACCACCTTATGGAAGATAGCATTTTTACCCATTATTATACTCACTTGTGAATGAGAATCCTGAGGGAGAAAGGGTAGGTGAATCATTCAAGGTCATACAGTTAAGGAAGAAGAGCTAGGAGATGACAACATTTGGTCAATAAAATAGTTCCCCAGCATAAACACATTTAGCATTTATGGGTTCCATCTTAATTATTGACCTGAATGCCCATGAAGGAATTAGATAGTTTCACAGATGCCCAGATGTGGACAGTGCTCACTATGAAGCCAACACAAAGTCACACAAGTAGTGAATAAACCTAGTCATGCCCCCAGTCATTTATCAGCACACTTTTATTCTCTTTTTGATCTTTATCTCACTAACTATAGCAGAGTAAACATTTATGTTCTATTTTGAAAGAAAAAGGATCACTAAATAAGACAGAAAATCTTTCACCAAATCAGAGTGAAAGATAAAAGATAGTTAACTGTGATATGAACATATGCATGCAAAGTGCATGATTCTCCCTGGAAATATGAACCAAGAAAAGCCAGAACACTAACAATTCTAAACTCATGAATTTGAAATTTACTGACATCTGTGGGAATTATCCTTTGTGACTTTAAAGGATCTACTGAACAATAGCCGCTGTAAGAAAAATACTTCTTGTATATCATCATGTGTGGAATGTGATCAAGACTAGCAAATAAGTGCTTGTTTCTGACATGACTATCTAGAAATCATACATGTTTCTTATCATGATGTCTATCAAATGCTGTGAGCATGTTTCTGAGACAAGCACCAGAAATAGGTAAGTAGGGCCAGACTTCCCATGGATGTACAATGTGTCTGGCTGGCTCCAACTTTCTTGCTCATTAGCTTCCATGGAGCTGCCATTCATTGCAGAATGTGGGACACATGGGAATGGGCATATATCCAGGAGGAATCTGGAATGAAGGTCCTTGGAGGAAGCTTTGGAAAAAGAGAAGAACTGATGGAAGGGATGGGTGAATTGACAGAGGGACGACTGATGCAGCACTTCCCAGATGCCACCTCTGTGCATCCATTGTCCCTGTTAAGCTTTGTGTACAATGCAGGTAAGATAGGCAGATAACATCTGAGAGCCTGAATTAAAAGCATAAAACCACAAAGCTGAATTTAATGAAGCAAACTTTTGCCAAAGACTCTAGTATTTGGTATAAACCTGATAGCTCTTCTAGTGTAAGTTCTGGGTCACAGAGCACACATTGGCTAGCATCAAGACCCCTTCTTCTCCTATTCCCAATTAAGTATAGATGTTGGGTCTATAATATCCTTTGTTTGAAATAATTAAATAATAAATGTCTATGAAGCAGTCTGCCTGCTGAGCCTAATAAGAACAAACTCCACAGAAACCCAATTTAAACACTTCATGCTTTTCTGAGCCAGAATTAAATTGGATTTGTATTTCTGAACTCTTTGGCACAAGGATCAACCATCACATGGGTGGATTTGGTGTGGTCACCGCCTTTGGGGCTAGCTGTGCTGAGATATTTTTTTGCTTCAGAAGTTGGTATTCCCCAAACATGGCCTAAAAAACAAACCAGAAGGCTGGCTTTTTTCAGATTTCCAAAGGGTGCCATGAAATTCTCAAAAAATATGCTTCCAGCAAAAATAATTCTTGTTAGCTTGAGTTTAAAAGTAATAAACAAAGCCCTCTAAGAGGAGGCAGAGAGTGTGCCGAGAGCAAATAGAAAGGCTAGGATGTCCCAGTTCCAAAAGGATAGGGATTGTTGTAAAGTTATACTGCTGATACCCACATGGTTTATAGAGTCGAGTCTTCAGAAGAATGTGATACAGCAAAACAGGTACAAGGGGTCCTTGGATTTCATATGTTATGCCGTTTCCCCTAACTTAGCATCTGTTCCATGCTAGATCACATTTAAATTCACTGAGTAGCAAACAAATAAAAAAATCCTCTTTTTGTGCTATTAAATGTCAATGCTGCCTGCTAACCAACAGTATCATTGACTTTAACTGCTAAATGGTGTTTAGGAAACAAGCATGTAATTTAATTTTGCCTTTACTTTATAAAAAGTGAGTGGAAAACAAAAAAACTAAAGTATGCATTCATTAGTTCTGCAACTGAGACAAAGATGGTCATTTTCAGGCAAGCCTAAAGCAAGGAATTCGCTCAAATCAGAAGCATATTGGACTGATTGGCTATGAGTGTTTGCTAAGTGAAAAAATACAATTAAAGAGGGCATCAAAAGTATAAGGGGAATGTTAAAGAAAGAGAGGGTAGTAAAGGAGAAAATGAGAGATCAGATATTGGAAAAAAGTATAAAAATTTTCTTTTTAAGACACCCAAAAGCCGTGAAAACTATCCAGTTCTACTGAATGGTTAATACGATTTGTTACACATTGTCCTTAATCAAAAGGGAAGGAAAGTTGGTGTTCAGTTTTCTCTCGATTATTTTTTTCAAGAGAACTGATTGGATTCCATTAAAGTCAGCATCAGTGAGTCCAGCCAGACTGCCACACATTCCCTGCTTAATTCATTTGCACAAACTAGAAGCAATAAGTCTTACCCCAGACATAAATAATTTTCCTTTGTCTACTTACATCAAGTAAGCAGAGGGAACTAGAGTGTAAGGCAAGATACTGCTTTACAATATTATTTTTTATTATGTATATTTTGTTCTTAAATAATCGTATGTGTTTTGTAGCATTCAATGGGGAAGGCGGGTAAGTCTAAATATGTACACTGTAATTAAGGATAACAAAAAAATGCTTAATGATTTTAAAACCAAACCCATTGCTCAAATTTTGTTTATGTGACATCTTTAGATGTATTAAGGAAGACATTCTTGATAAATGAACAGCCATTCTTAACTGCCTTTGTGGAGACAAACACCAAATTTATTACTAAGCTATAGCAGCATAGAGGACATTGTGGCTTCCTCCCCCAATATCTGTTTTACCCTGTTCTCATTTTGTAGCTAAATTTTTATCAATTCCATTACCAGGTCAAAAAGTGGATCCTTATTTGTCTAAGTTACTCACAGTAATCTCACCTCTGCTGATACAAGGATTAGCTGAGGAATCCCAGGCCTAACCCAATTGATACACACCATCCATTGGCTCCTGTGACTGGCTTGGGAGTGCCCCAGTCATGGCAAAGCCGAGGCCTTTCACTGGGATCTGGGAAACAGATGTTCTCTCTCTTTCTGGTCAGTCTATGAGTCTATGAGGCTTGGAAGTGCTGCAGCCATTCTGACACCATGAGGTAAGCCAGCCTCTCAGAGCAGAGAGTCAGAAACAGATCCAGACTTAGACACATTTTTGGAACTTCTTAATCATTTTTAAACTGCTCTACCTCTGAACTGTCCAGTTACCTGAGTCAATAAATTTCCACTGTTACATAAGCCATTTTGGGTTTTTCTCTTTATGGACTATGTAAAGAGCTGTAACAAATAGGATGTATTCAGAAAAGTTTCTTTTCACTTTAGGGCCTCATTTTTTCTCATTTCCCAATAGAAAATTATTCTCTTAAATGCACTTGTTAAGGGATTAAGTGTAAGAAGAGTTACTTTTTCACTCACTCACTCACTCATTCATGTAATCCATTCATTCCTTTATTCAATTAACATTTACTGAGCACATTCTGCATGAGAATGTCAGGCACCTGTGTGTCAGGCACCTCTGCATGAGAAAGACAGCAGTGAACAAAAATCACAAAGTCCCTGATCCATACTATTATGCAGCACACAAAAAAGTGATATTGAATTTGGCAGATGTTAATGCTGCAGAGATAATCCAAGTTGATAAGAAGCATGAGGAACTACATAAAATGGTCAGGTAGGGTGTCCTTGATAAGATATTGGCACAGAAATGAGAAGTAAATGAGGAGTCCATGGAGGCAAAGCTGGAAGTGCAGGGAAAGCATTCCAGGAACAGGGTAAGGGAGCCCAAAGTGCCTTGGGGATCTGTACTGGGGATATTCAAGTCCAGCAAGGAGGTTTGTGGCTGGGGCTTGGGTAGAGTGGTGTAGTGCTTGTCAGAAAGCACGGCCAATTCATTCCTAGGCCTTGTTGATTCAACCAGCTATTTTCATTTTCTCTTTATTCCCAAAGCCTTGGCTCAGACCTTCATCATTGTTAACCCCCCTGGTGAAACCTGTCTCCTCAACGGACTTCCCTCCCTTAGTCTCACACCTCTGATATCATCCTTCACAGTGTTTCAAGAATAATCCATAAACATATGCATGGGCCAAGAGAGTCCCAGTTAGAATTGCCTATTATCTTTACATTACTTATGGCAGTGACTTCCAAATTTTTATTGATCTCAACCCTATCAGTCAAAGAATTTTAGCATTTAACTCTCCTGCACAAATTATATACCCGTGTTATTGTACTTGTACTATATATATATAGAGAGAGAGCTTTACCAAAAACTGAAACAAAAATAACATAAGAATAAATATAAATTTTCATATTTTCTTCTTATGCTTCAATGGATCATTTTATGAATCCCAATGAAGAGACTGTTGACTCCTTAAAGTGTCATACGTCTCAGCCCCTTGATAATTCTGCCACCTAGGTTCTTGTCTCATGTTTTTGCTCTAATAAAACCAAATTGCTTGTAGCTCCCCAGACACACCATCATTGTTTCTTGCATCTATGCCTTCGTTTAAGCTGTTCCTCCCACTTGTCATTTTCTGTTTTCATTCTACCTTTCTCTTTAACCTTTTAGAGTTTGTTAGCTGACATATATTCCATAAATTATTCCATGACAATCACACCACCAGGCTGGGTGAGGAGAACGCTAAGCTTCCATAGCATGTCTGCCACTTTCTTTCACTGCACTACATTGTTATCAATTTCTGTGTCCCCCCCATGCTGGTTAATGAGTTCCTTAACAGCAAAAATAGTGTCTATTTCATCCATATATCATCAGTATTCAAGACAGCATTTGAGAAAGACAAGGCACTTACTGAACATTTCTGGGGTGGATTGGGGGTGGTGAATGAAGAGATGAATGAATGAATAAATGGCACCATGTAAGGTGAGGGAGATACAGTATGGCTCTGGAGCCAGACTGCCTGGGTTCTAAATTTGCCTCTACCATGTTCTTGCTGTGTGATCTTGGCCAGGTGCTTCGGTTGCCTTATCTGTAAATTAGGGGCCCTATGATCCTGCGTAGTTCACAGGATTGTTTTCAGGATTAAAGGAGCTAATATATGCAGACTTTCCAGCACAAAGAACCACCTTAATAAACTTTATTTACTCTCTATCAATACATGTAAAAGTTCTTCCCTTATTATTTAGGATAGAGAGAAATTCAGGTTTGGAGGGCATCTGAGCAATCAGTTCCTGCTGTAACAGGGTGCTCTCACTGTAAGGCCAGCATGGGTTCTGACAACAGATTTTTTCCATGATACGCTGGTACATGTGTTGTGAATTGGTAAATAATAGGCTTTGGCCAACCGCAGGGGGTGCTGAGAGGAATTCAAGTGAATAATAATAGGATCCTAAGAGCCCAGGAATGTGGGACTGTCCTGTGTGAATCCCACCAGAAATGCTGCAGAGAAGGAATCAGAGTTGGGGTAGTAGAGACCTACTGCCATGAAAAATTTGCTGAATAGAAGCGAATATCAGGCGTTCTTTTGTAATTTGCATAATACGGGTTTGTGAACAGCAAATAATACTTCTGAAAGCCTTGTCTACCATTACATAACGTGTGTACGTGATTTCAAAATTAGCTTGCTTGCTACGTTACCTCTTAGGCCAATGGAGTGTAACAAAGCCGAAGCAGCTAGTGAGATGCATTAAATACATGTTTCTTAAAAGTAAAGACCTAACCATGCATTAAGTCTGTCCTCCATATCACATATTATATATTTACATGGTTTGCCTTATTAGTTCCAGCTTACTTATTCTAACTTAACAGAACAGGTCTTAAGTTTTGAGAGACATTTCCTTAGGGAACTCATGAGGTTTCTTCCTGCTTATTTTATCCCTGATACAAATATTCCTTTCAAGAGAGTTTCCACAATATTTGTCTTTCTTCTGCCAGATTTTTTCCCTGTTTTACTTAAAAAAAACCCTGAGAGTAGAGTGTTACCAATGAATGATGAGCTTCCTGAGTTTTCAGAGAAAATGATTATTTATACAGAGAAAATTCCTCAACTCATTTCTCCAGACTATCGTCAACCTATTTCCCACCACCCTGATCCCTGACAATGCTCAGATAATTGGAGAAAAATGACAGGGCAGAATAACTTATCATGACAGGACGTCTGGATAGTCACTGAAACACAGAAGTGACAGGAAAATTCCAAATTCATCTAGGCAGTGAATGAGGAGCCTGTGGATCTGACATGGCAACTCTCTTGCTTGGGATAATTGGTTAATTTCACATAAACTGCCTTCTGCAGTGGCTGCTCTATGGTTCAGGCAAAACACACATGCAGAGTCAAAGTCAAATCCTCAGTAAGCTATTTCCATGCCAAGTGCTCCACAGCCCCATCTAGAGCCAGGAAGGCTGCCTGGTATGGTGGTCTCAGAAATTCAGGGTCTTCCTTGACTTTGCATGTTGTCCTCCCCCTTGCCCTCCTTACCCAGATAGGACTAAAACACCCCAGCACAGAGAAATTGGGTTTGCAGCCTGACCAGTAGGTCCTTTGGCCTCCTGCCAAATGTAGGCTATCAAGCCTGAGGCACAGGAAACATGATAGCAAGATCATAGTTTACTTAAAAACACCAAATTAAGGCACACAAGTCCCTCCAGGTCAAAGACAATCATTTATTTTAAGTCCCCAGATGCACTTCAGCCATGATTTTGGAGAAAGTAGAGATGGAGGCATCTCAAAGTGGTTCTTGAAGTGGAGAAAGTTTGCTATAAGGATGAACTTTGGAGTCAAGTTCTGGATATACTTAGAAAAATTACTTAACCTCTCTAAGTCTGATGAACCCGTCTCTCAAATGGGTTCAGTTATAAGAATAGAATGACCTAATTCTTAGAAAAATTAAAGCACTCAGTACAGTACTGAATGCTTTAATAGTGAATAAAAGTAAATTATCTAAAGAAACTATTACTATTATCATTAGTATTGTTAAGACTAGGGTGCATTTATATAAGAAAGGAGAAGGAGGGGGCCTATTGAGCAAAATGAGGGGAGGTAGGGAGAATGCAGGCACCATACATACAATGTCTATCTGATGGTTACTGGGATTCTCCCTGGATTCTAGGAATATAAAAAGGAATAAAGAAGTCTTCAACCCTAGCTTTACAACCCACCAAGGATCCCTCAGAGTGACAGGGAGAATGATTGTATTGTGTTGTGAGTGGGGGACATTTATTGCTTCCAGGAGGGATGTTATGATGTTTGCCTGGGTTTCCACCTCATCTGCAAGTAGTTGAGTGGCTTTGAGAGGGTCGCTTCCTGTCTGTGAGAGTCAATGGTGATGCAGTACTGAGGGCTAGTTCCTTTCCTCCTTATAAACAGAAACCCACATTTGCTTCAGGTAAGGACATTGTTGCCTAGATTCCTTTGGTCAGCTTCTCTTGGGAGTAGGTATAGTATGTGTCTACATTCTGACCAACAAGGCCGATCCATGGTGGGGGGTATTATGGAACTTGCTAAAGCGAGAAAGGCATTCTCTTTTTCATTCCTTCCTCCATCCTGTCATCTAGAAACAGAAATGATGGTTGGACCCCTAGCAGTCATGTCAAACAGATGAAGATGGTAGAGAAGATGACAACTAGAACCCCACAACTGCCCTGAAATTCTTCTACATGAGAGAAAGGACACATTTTTGTCTTGTTTAAGCTTCTGCTATTGTGATTTTTCTGTCACAGGTAGCCAAACCTAAGTTCCTACAAAGGCAAATAAAATAATGGCATGTATCCAATTAGATTTTTGTGCTGATTTAAAAGGCTAAGTCAGGTAAGTGGCTAGCACACAGTCTGCTTTGACATATTCATAAACTCATTCCTTCATTAAATATTTATCATATCTACTCTGTCTCAAGCCTTCTCCTTGGCACTGAAAACATTTGGCGAGTAAGACTGAAAGGTCTCGGCCATTAGGAGATGACACTCTAGCCAATAATGATGATAAACATGCAGTTAAATCAGTGATCAAAGATGGTCTCTTTGAAGAAGTGATACTTCATCTGACATCAGAATAATAAGAAAGGAGTCACAAGTTTGAAGGAAGCATAATCCAGGTGGAGGCAAGACTAAATCAGAAGGCAATGAAGCAGGAAGATAATTAATATGGGACTAAAAGAAGCCTTGCTGGCTGCAGCATGGAGAACAAGGTCGAGGTAGGAGATGAGGTTGAGGTGGGCATAGGCCAGATCATGGAGGACCCTGAACGACTGACCCAGGCCACCCCAAAATCCACAATTTCTCCAATTAGCACCTTCACATGTTTCTGTACTTACTTCTCATAATGTTGAGAACCTTCTCCAGTTGAAGCTAAGTGGGTAAATATCCCAACAAGATGTCCAGTTGGTGGCAAGGCGTTAGGAGTTTTACGGGTCCATGCATGGCTGCATGCAGTGAGGACACCCCTTTTCCTTCAAACTCCAACTGTTGGGGGTTGTAGGAGGCAGTAAGCTGGAATGCAAGGGATGCCTGGTACTGTGAGCCCAAACAGAATGGCACACACATGCATGTGTGTGTGGGGAAGGGTACCGTGTGCTTCAGCAAGGAAAATGGGTCTTGAAAGAGCAAACACACACACACACACACACACACACACACACACACACACACACACACACACTCACAATGGATAGGATGAAGATGCTACAGGGCCTAGCAGTTGCTCTGGGGACAAATATTCTGGCACAGAGAGGATTGTTTGTATTTTTTGGTGTGTGTGTGTGTGTGTGTGTGTGTGTGTGTGTGTGTGTGTGTGTGTTTGTGGCAGGCACAGCCACATAATGCCCTCCTCTCCCCTGCCCTCTTAATTTAGTCTAACCACAAATCAGGAAGAAAAACAACTTAATGATGTGATATTCTGCTTTACTGAAGGAGAAACAGGCACAGACCTTCCTTACCTGGGGAAATGGATACTATACCATTAAATGAACACTCACAGAAGGTTGAATTCGCAAACCACCTAATCGGCAAAGTTAAAGAAGAGTGAGAATGGGAAATGGTTGCTGGGATCGATTCCAGACCTGTTTGCTTTATGGTGCTTGTAATTGTTTGTTCAAGGGTTCCTGTATGGATTGCTTTCCTGTGATACTATCTATCCTCCCTGAAACAAACGAGGACAGAATGCTGAAGTATTGCCACAGTCCCTCCGTTGCCCAGAATGAGCAGCATTTCTAAACTCCTATTATTTTGTAGTTCGCCTGATCACCAGATACGGAATCTTTTGTAAGCCTCGGGGAGCTGGCCTGTCTTTATGTTCTTCTTTTTGGCCTTCCCACAAATACTGAGCAGACAGGAAGGAAAATAGGTTTTCTAAAATTGTCTGGGGATTCTTAAGGCTTCTTATACCCCAGAGGCAGTTTGCAGCAAAGCCTCCTCAGGCCACTTGGAAAAGGAGGAGACTTTGGAAACAATGTATATATATTCATGCGTCACCGTTTTTTTAAAACTTTTTTTTAAAAAAGGATTTTAATAAAGAAAGGATACATGGAAGAAATTTTCATTTGGCTATAGCTGAGGCTATTTTTAGTTAGGATACAAAATAAATTTCTTTAACGATATAATAAAACTTATATATTTTCCCTCCATCCAAGCTGATAATGTACCCACTGGAATTAACTTCAAAATTAATTTGTCTCTCAGGAAATGGTAAAGAGGTGCTGAGAGGTTTCCCTGTCAGGAGGGAAAAGAAGACCCTGTGGAAACATGTACTGTCACTGTCTTTCTTTTTGTCTATATTTGTCCCCATTAATAATGGAGCCCTTGTTGCACCGTATATCAGGTTCCATGAAGGGCAAAAAAGCTCATCTTTGTGGGTGGTGATGAAAGACAAACAAATCTCGTGAAGGCCCAGGGGTCTCCAGAGCTTTCACAAAGCCTGAATTTCCACAGAGCATGGGTCTCCCTCCAATTCTTCATACTCCTTCCATTAATCTGCACAGCTCCTTCTCAGCTGACTATATCTATTATTTTAATTCCAACACATTCTGCTCTATTTGCTACAAAACAACACCAAAACCCAAAATGCTTAATGCAAGAGTGGGGGCCTAGGAGAAGCAGCCAAATAAAAGAGAAGGAAAGAATGAGAAAAAAGGTTGAGTCAAGGGTAGGTATGGTGATCAAGGGAGCTTGATTTGTAACTGGGGTAAGAGAACTTCTAGTAAAAGGGCCCTCTGCAAGCCTCTACAGTCAGCATCTCCAAAAAATCCTTTTATTTTTCGATATACCTGCTCTGGCTGGATTGCTTCTTTGAAAAATAATGTACATGTGTACAAGGGAGACAGCATAGCAACCAGGTCATCCTGCTCACTGGACTGAAGGAAATGAGGCAAGTCTGGAATGTGAAACTTAAGTAAAATTTAAAGGAAAACTTCCCACAAGTCCACCTGGTGTCCAGGTGGATGGTTTCTGGTAGGTATTCTGAGGGCCAGGAGGCCCACTAGGGTTTGTTTTCATGTGGGACCTGGAAGCCTCCCGGGAAAGAACCATCCAAAGGGGAGAGAATTGAAGCTCCCAAGCTTCCTGGAAAGAGAATAAGCCAGTTTGATGGGAAGGGCAGTTCCTAACACAGCAAATGTCTATCTGTCAAGGGTCCCTTGAATGCATGTGTAGGAAGGGGAAGGGCTACAAGAACAAGGGAGATGATAACACAACTACAAAGGCCACTGATCTCTGCATGGGCTGCCTTGTGTAATGGCTGGTAGGAAAGGGGCTGGGGGCCTCTGGGTTCGTGGTGACAGCAGGACGTGCACATCAGCTGGAGGCACCACCAGCCATCCTCCTGGGCACAGAAACAGTGTCTAGGCAGCCCTCCTGGCCATCTTCCGATATCTCCTCAGCTCTGCCCCTCTGCTTTTATGCATGTGCCTCACTGTGTCAGCGTCGCTCTCCATTTCTCAGTGTTGGCCACTGTCTTCTCTCTCTTCCTCTCTTGTCCCCCTCCCTCCTTTTCTGTACCCCCACCACTGTCTCACTCAGTCCTTATTTCTGATTCTCATCATATCTGTATCAGGCTCTGTCTCTCCCTCTCCTCTCTCTTTGCTTTCATTGATGTCTTTCCAGGACTCTGGTGGTGGTGGAGGAGAACTTTGAGGGTTCTCCTGAAGAAACGTGGCTGAAGGACGTGACCGATGCTGGTCACTGTTAGAGAAGGGGAGCGATGGCTGGAGAGACAGCCCACACCCAACTGTGGTAGGTGTATGTGCAAGGATGATGCACCTGCAGAGCTCAGAGCTGCGCCTGGCTTTGAGGTCAGGGGGCATCTTTGCAGAATCTTTGCGGACGGCTCCATTGAGGTCAGAGTCTTCCCACACTGGGTGGGGTCCGGGAAAGGTAGTGAGTGGGAGCACTAGGCAGTCTCAAGACACAGTTGACTTCAAATTTCATAGAAAAGATCCTGTTGCAGTTTAACCACCTTCTCACAGAGCCTTGAAATTTTCTAGGATTAAGTGATACAAGCTGTGAGTAGCTCTGGTTATGAGTTCTTCAGTACATCCCAAATCCTCCCTGCCATCTCATTTTCCTCAGAAGTACTTCCCTTGAATATAATTCAAATCCCTATCAGATTTGGTTTTTATTGTATTTTTCATTATCCATTCAGCCCTGCATCCGCCCCTCTGCTGTGGGTGATTTGCTTTGAAGTTGAGGCTTCTCGGAAGGGCCTGCCACTGTGCCCAGGGCCCATCTATAAGGCAGCTGGAGATAAGGCCCGGACCCTGTCCTCTGGCGCCTCACATGTCTTTCATGGGTGACTTCCATAAAGCATTTATCTGGGGCCTGTTAGAAAACAAAATGACCCACCCAAAGCTCTGAGATGGTCAACCAGCTGTCTGCTCACATCCCACGGACTCAAGAGTATCAGACCTGGTCTTTGCTGGAGTTGAGAATTCCCAAATTATCAGCAAAATGTCCTCTTTCCTGGCCAGGAGTAATTCCCATGCTTTTTACTTGCTCTTGAACCATGCAGAGTTAACCACCTGACCTCTGCCCCAGTCAGCATGCTGTTCTCTCCTATATAATTATCAGCTCTTCAGCAGAATCCTGATTTTTAATGTTCTGTATCATATGAATTCAGTAGTGCTGGGCCATGGTGGTTATTGTTTGTAATCTGGGCTTGTCAAAAGAGGAATCTAGGAACTTAATTAAGTTCCAGGAGGTCCCTCAGCAAGTCAGTACCCAAGACACCTTTTAAAAAGTAGTTATTTATTTCCCATTCCAAGCTCTCTTATATTTGGTATGGCTGAGTGAATGGTACACTCCATGGGGGCGAAAAAAAAAAATGGCTTCCATTTCTGTTAAGATATTTTTATTTGTTTTTTCTCCTGGAAACAAAGAGTTGGCGGGAGGGAGGGAAGTAAGAGCCTGAAGCTGCCACATCTCCACGTGGACTGCTGCTCTGTTTCCCTAATACTGAGGGTTTCTTCCTGCCAGAGCCAAGCTCTGCTTGTTTGTTTTGTAGCCAGGGGGCATGGAAGAATGCATGGCTTGTTCCAAGGGACTCCCTTAGAGCATGTGCTTTAACTCAGTTGACACAAACCTAATAAAAAAAATAGCTGGGCCTTCCCATTATTTTCCTCTCAGTAAAGGAGTTTATAGCCCATAGCATGGTCTTTAATTAAATTTGGACATAATACAACCAACAGGGAAACAGCTAAAATAAGCCTAGACTTGATGTAAACTTCAATTACTTATTAGACAAAGGCAGAAAGAAGCATTTTCAGGTTTAGAACTTTCAAAGTAATGAATGACACTTCTGGCTGATATTGCATTAAAGCCCCCCAGCCTTGTGGTTCTCCATCCTTCCCTCAAATGGAGGGGTAGAGGAGACGCAGGAAGGTGCTGACACCTACAGTGACCTGGGCGCCCAGTCTCCATTCCTTCGTCAGTGTCTGCCGGTGTGGTGAACCTGTATTCTGTCCCTAGTCTCAAAAGTATCGTAGCTGTTTGAACATTTTGAGATGAGTGCCTTGAAAAGCCAGTCTGAGACAACCCACTGGTCAGACAAGTGGTGCTGAAAGTTTGACACAGGGCCTGTTGCATTCCCCTGGTTCTTAAGACATTAGAGTGGCAGTCTGATCAGAGTGGGGGTCTGACAGCACTTCCTTCCCCCAAACAGTTCAGGAGTTGCACTGTCAATTGCCACACAGCCTATAAGAATAAGCCAATATCCACTTTCCATGGACTAAGTTATTTGATTTCACACTTACCCCTGTGAAGTAGACACTATTCTTTCCCCCATTTTACATGTGGAGAAACCAGTGTACAGAATTAAACTAATTCAGAGAGTAAATGGGGGGCCGGGATTGTAATCTTAACTGGCTGCCTCTGGAGCCATGGGTTAGAAAGGAGATGAGCAGCCCCTCCAGAGAGCACACTGTACACTCTCAAGGCCCTTGCCCATCGGAACCCCATCAGCAGAGGCCCCTAACATCCTGTGCACTCCACACAGGGCCCCAGGGGGAGCTGTCCCATCATTCAGGGCAGCTCCTCCTAGAAAACCCTCCCTCTCAGGAGTTCCCACTCGTTAGTTTTAGTCCGTAGCCTCTCTCTCTCTTCCACATCACAGATGCTCCCCTTCTGCTTGGGTCCCCACGCTGTACCTTTGAAGGCAAATACAGATTTCCTTCCCCACAGAAACCCCTCAAGGGCTAGTCACAGCGCGCAGTTCAGAAAGGGCAGTGTTCTCAGCCTTAGCCAGTTCTCCAGAGCCTTGGCTGACAGCGAGAAGCGGGGAGTCCCTCCTATCCTGTCACCCTTCTGCTGTCTTGCCTCTTGTTTTAAATCAGCCCACAAAATGCTGAAAGACCAAAAGCCAAATGAGGTATTTTTGTCTTTCCTGAGTCTGCTTCAGCCCCTGAGAGATTTAGAAATACAAGAAGTCCAAGAAAACACAAAGCCATGGGGAATCTGTAACATGAAAGCCAACGCAATGGGGCAATAGCTTCCCTTTTGGTGCTGTGAGGGGGACACGGAAAAGCATGAATGAATGGTGAGGGCTCAAGAACTGTTCTTCACCTACCCCAGCGTGTGCCAGGTGTCACCCTGGTGGCATTGGCTGATTTGCCAGAGACGTAGCTATTTCAATAAGTAGTCAAGGGTCATGTACTCTATCTGATTCATCATGTGTTCTTTTAAGCCAGTGACATCATAGATCTTGTATTTAGGCTTTGTAAATCACCCCAGCCCTTGCAGACATCTCCACATTTTAATGGAAATAGACCTATTAAAGTTTCTGCCCTTTGCCTACTAGCTTTGCAGACAGAGGGACCCAAACCAAATACTGACTCTGTCAATCACTAATTTTGTGACCCTGTACAAGTTACCCATTTTCTGTGAGGCTCAATTTGTCTGGCATTTAGTAGATAACAAACTAACTTTTTGGTTTCCGTGATTGTTATTACTGTTTTTCTATCAGTCCAAGTACACTTGTTTTTCAAGCAGAATGGCATTCAGGGTAGGAGATTCATGCCCTGCAAAATTCCTAGAAGGACTAGTGGATCAGAACACAGAGACACAGAGCTACAGCTGCTATAACTGGAGGTCAGGAAGCTATTTCTGTTGCTGCTGTGACCAAACACCCTGGAGGCTGAGCGTGACAGCCACAGCTGCCTCGTAGCACTTCTGTAGCCATCCTCACTGGCAGGATCAGCAAGAAGGTGGCTTCTGCCTCAGCTGTTTTCAAATCTTATTCTAATATGTCTGGTTATCAGAACATAATCTGCACCCAGAACTCTCTTCAAAGGCATCTGGAAAGCTTGTTTTTAACTCTCAAGTCCCTGTGGCACAGCAAATCACATAGAAACAGGTGGGAACAGATACTGAGTGCTAATTGACAATACCCATCACATTACTCCTAGCTACCATCTCTGCCATCAATACCACATCCTCCTGGTATCATTTTCACAGCCATGGGGGTGGTTTGGTACAGAGTTTATAACAGTTTTAACACCCATGAAGTAACTGATTTGGGTTTCTGGTACTGTAGCCTGTAACCATTTACAGAGATTTTCTTTGTTCAACACTAATTGGACCACATGGGATCACACACACCACCTTTCCTGGTTAACATCCTAATTCAAACAACAGAGGTTATCAGTCTTGAGTCGAGAGTACTTTTCAGAATTGAATCAAACACATGGGATCAGACTAGAGAAGTTTTATGAATAATAAATAAAGACTTTCCTATTAAATAATTTGCTTGGTGTGCAAATAATTCAAACAGAAAATCAGCTCCTACATCTGTTCTTTATGATAAGCATGTGGAACCACAGTCTATAAACTTCCAGTTACCCACTCCAATAATACATTATGTCAAATGGGTGGATCACAGATAAGGCTGAACTACAAGTAATTGAAAGTATTTTATCTTCTAAAGTGTCCAAGGAACTAGGAAATGAGTTACTGCCATTTTACCTGTCTGCTCATCTCTCTGTTCTCTCCAGTACTTGGCCTGAAAAATAATCTATCAGTGATAGGCAACTAGAGAAGAAAACACCTAGTAGACATTAAGTTGGAAAAAGGCAAAGAATGCTGCCTGTGGTACTGAAAGTCTAAAGAGGCATTGAGCAGATGATGTGACTCCTTGGAGCTTGGAGGATAGGAACAATATCATTGCATTCTGATTCAACTGGGCATGCCATAGAAGACGAACTTCACTTACAATAGATTCATGCAGAACCACTTAGTGAATATTCCCAAACCATTTGTATGTAAACAAACATCTAATTGCATTTGCTATATACAAAGCAATAAGAAATAAACCATTCACTTAAAATACTATTAACTGAATTAAGGTAATAAATTCAGTGTAAATCCAGAAATTATGGCCTGGTAATATTAGCTTGTTCAACTTTAAAATAACATATTGGGTATTAACAGCAATGTAGCCCTGGTAACACCTAGATCATGACAGAGGAACGGTAGATACATGTGAAGTAATCCAAAAAAACTCAAGGGATGTTGCTACAATGACTAATAAGACTTGTCATGGATAAAACAGCGGTACGTTACTAAAACGAATCAGTCAAAACACTTGTTGTCTATTAATATTTCCCCTCAGGATAAAAGCCAAGTACAAGATGAAGGTTTCACTTCGGAATCTTGAATGGCATTTTCTAGTTCTGGGAATAAGCTTGTTACTCCTTACTTTGTCACACTAATGACATCCCATGGTAAAATCCAACAGCAATGCTCATCTGGCATTGTTATCTACATCTCTGCTGGAAAAACAGGTGTTTTCTTACTTAGGGTATTCACCTTAAAGTACAGAATTGAGAATATGGCAAGTTGAGGAAAACAGTTTTGAAATCAAAGAAACTAGTCACCTTTATTTTAACACATTCATACTTCTCCAAATGGGAGAAGGGTAATTATGGGTGTATGTCAGCAAAAATCATCAGTGATACTTGAGTCAGAAACCACAGAGTAGATTGAAAATAAGATAAGTGATTGTCATTCTTGTCAACAAATCCTATAACTCATTTAAACAATAAAAGGCAAAGTTGTAGGGGCCTATCTAGGGAAGTAGGTAGGTAAGGATAGAGGGAAATGGAAGAAAGGGAGGTAGGTAGGTAGGAAAGAAGACAAGAAGGATAAATAATTGTTTCAGTTTATGCTGGACCATTCATTAATAAGACAGTCCACACTCACAGATGTTGGTTACATCCATGAAAACCCAAGTTATTAAGGCAACATAGAAAAACCCTTCACAATTGAGCTCTTTTCTGCAATCCACATTCTGCATTCTTCCCATAGTCTTTAAAAGTTCAGAAGTACAAATCACTTGTTATTTCATATTGTGAAAACTCCCTTATAAAATACTCCCTGGTCCGTGTATCTTCTCTGAATGTTTCTCTGCTTTGGACAACTTTCTGATTTTATATATACCATGCTGTTCTGCATTCAACTGAGTTGTAATTGCATTGGATTTATTTGTCCATCTAACTGCATGTGCCCCCCACCCCGAAACCACTAAACTGTGAGCTCCTCAGGGGCAGGGATGTATTTTCTTATTTCTGTTGGTATTACTGGGGCATACCATATGGCTTCACACAGAATATGTGCTCAGCAAACACTTAAAACAAACTGAATTGACAAACTCATTTACTTATTTTTGGACCTTTTTAAAAGACTTGCCCATTGGAGTCTTCAGAACAGGCCAGACTTAAAATCCCCATGCCAGATCATAACCCCCAGACCAATGAAATAAAAATGTCTGGCGGTGAGAGCTACACATTAGTGTTTTTAAAAGATCTCCAGGTGGTTCCAAAGCATAGCAAAATCTGATAACTCGTACCTTGTAACCATTTTCCAGCTCCACTTGGTTCTTTGTGTTAAGAGTAAAAGGTACATTTCTCTGACCAGGTTTTGCCCCTCCAAATGTAATTCAAAAATGGAAGATGTAAGTGTAGTGCTGTAAGGCAGAGGAATCTAAGAGCCACCCTCCAGCTCCTACCAAAGGCTCTAACTCTAGGCTCTGGACAATGTCCTTCTCTAGTCTCTTAGAATCTATCTCTGCGGGTTAAATTGGAAAAATTTTTTTATTAAAACTCATTTTTCCTACATGAAAAGATCATTTTATAACAAGCCTGCTTTTGTTCATTAAAGAAATCATTAGTGACACTCAATTCTGGTCCCAGCTCTTTATTTTGGTCCTCATATCAAGAGCTGAACAGACATTCATATTCATTAGTCTAGTGGAACATGCAGATAGGCATTTTTTACAGAAATGTATCATAGAATGTATTTAGGGAGCTGAACTGACTGTAACGTCCCTCTGCAAGCATTTGGCAGTCTCTCTCTTCCCTCCTATATGTGGATGGAGATGTCTTCGCACAGTATGTCCCTTCTGTTTGCTTAGTTTGGGACTCTTCAAACAGAGAATCAGAGTTTGGCCTTTTTAAATACTGTTTCACTCAACAAACTGACTTTTAGTTATATACACAGAAAGGCAGAAATTCCTATAAATATTTTTTTATGTGAAATTTGGAGTCGCATCCACAGTGATCTGTTGAGTAGGTGCTTCTATGTTCCAAGGATGAAGCTCACTCCAGGTAAACTTGAAGTTCTGTTGGAACTGACTATTTTGTGTCCCTTCCTTAAACTCTTTGCCCCAGTTTGGATCCTCCAACTCAGTTGGTGGTTTCAAAAAAAGCTGAGAAAGAATCTGTAAGAGAACAACCCGATAGCATCTGCCCCAGAGGTGAGAACTTAGTTGAGAGTTACTTGCAAAGAGTTAGAAAAAGACCACTATCTCCCCTGCATTTTGCGCATGGCCAAGGGGTACCTACATTTGCTGGTGATACTTTTCGTGAACATTAAATTCACTTGCAGAATTTATTCTCCATTCCCCATTAGGAAAGTTATGCAACCTGAATCCTTAATGGACTTAATCAGCAGGATAACATGACATTTCCCCAACTGTGTGCTAAGTAAAAGGCAGCATACAAAGATGTATTAAGACATCTCTGCCCTTGAGGATTTTATAATCTAGTTGTAGAGATGAGTGGGTCACAGAAACTATTACAATGCATGACATGGCTGCTAAAGGGACTGTTTAAGTCAGGGCTCATTTGTTTTCAAGGAAGAGAAACACACTCAAAGTTGCTCCAGTTTAGATTCAGAACTTCCCTGCAGAAAGTGTGAGGGGTGTTAAACCAGCAGCTTCTAGGAAGGGTGTATGAAGACAGCCAAAAGGTCTTGTCCTATCCTCTAACTTTGTGCCTGAGGACCACTACATGTCAAAACTTTCTAGAGGGTACCTTACATAGGCTGACCCAGTTAATTTCATACTCAAAAATATTTTTTATGTGAAATTTGAAGTCACATCCACAGTGATCTGTTGAACAGGTGCTTCTGTGTCCCAAGGATGAAGCTCAGAGGGGTAGATATTAGCTCCTTTACTGTCATGTCATCAACAGCAACACCATCACCTTCATCACCATTGTCACAGTGAACTGGGTACTGTACCAGGCTGATTCCTGTATTATACAGCCTTACCATAGCCATGGAAAGAAAGAGAATGAAAAAGAAGAAAAATAAAAGGATGGGATCAAGAGGCTTTACAGAAGAAAAGTAAAAGACTTTGAACTTTCCCACATTACAAAATCACGTCACAACATTCATTCCAGGAGGGCTATGTGTAGAGAGGGTTCCTTTGCAATTTGCAATTTTTCATTTAAGGAGGCATCTTCCACTACATCTATATACACAGGTACAGGTCACTTTCTCCATGACTTCCTGACTGTTGAGCCCAAATTTATTCTTAAGTCTCCTAGTTGGAAAGAAACAGACTGGATGAAGTTGAACTAACCTGAAGATCCTCAAAATATCCAAAATTCAAAAGGTTTCACCTGAAAGTGTTTTTTGAAAACATTCAGTTGCAGTATGATGGATGTGGAGACTATAGGTTCTACACAGGAACAGATTCAGCAAAGAAGAATGAACGTCATTTGGCTTTAAGGTGTGGAGAGGCCAGCAGTGAGATGCTAGCAGAGGACATCTGCATCACTTCTCTCCAAACTTCAGAAGAGCTTTGAGAGAGACTCCACATGGAATAAGGAGAGAGAATCCCCTGTGGAATAAGGAAGGACTTAAATAAAATAAATAGACAAGTGTCTCTCATAATCCATCAGAGAAACATAAAGTTACCTAAGCAGAGAATGATGGAGAGGGGGAACGAATTAGATAAGGCCTGGGTCAATCTATAGCAAGAAGGTCCCTTCAAAAGAGCTGAAATGGCTAAAATTAATAAGATATGATACTACCAGTTGATGTGGAGCAACTGAAATTCTCATGTTGCTGGCAAGAGTGAGTGTAAATTTGTATACATAGTATGGAAAAGCATGAACACTGACATACACATATACTATGACCTAGTGATTCTTCTGTTGGGTTGTATATTCAACAGAGAAGTAATTGTATTTCACACAAAGACATACACAAGAACAGTCATACCAGCACTATTCATTATAGCTCAAACTGGAAATTACTCAAACACCCATTAGTGGTATAATGGATGACTAAATTGTGGAACAGTCATAATTAAACTGGAATTGCAATAGAGAGTGATACTATACTGCAGTGATGAAGGATGAACCCCTTCTACAAGTAACAACATGGATGGACCTCACACAGTAAGTCGAAGAGGATGGACACTTAAGAGGCTACATGATATGATTCCATTTGTATAAAGTTCCCAAACAGACAAAAATAACCCAATGATTGCTTGTGATGCCATATTCAGAGCTCTGGGCATCAGCCCAGGTGAGCCCAGACTTCCAGTCATCCTCCTCCAGGCACCTTACATGCAGGTGGCTGTACTGCTCCTTGTAGAGCAGTGTGTCTGCCAGCTGAATACCACTGCGTGTCCTCTGTCAGTGTCTTGTATGATAGAAGACCTGCCCAGCCAGGCTTGTCCAAGTTCCTGATCAACAAAATTGTGGGCTATAATAAAATGGTTGTGTTAAACTACTGAATCTTGAATAGTTTATTAGGCGATGATGTATGACTATATATATGTGATATAGGAACAACTCCCAGTCCACCAAGGTTCAAATCTCCTTGTTTTCCCATTCTTGCCCCTTTTCCTCCACACTTTCTCAGAGTGCTGTGCTTTGTGACTAAAGAACAGAGTGTTGGAGCCATACATTCTGAAGTCGAAGTCCCACTCAGGCTAGTTATTCAACTGTTCTGTATTTCAGTTTGCTCATATGAAAAACTGGGATAAAAGTTAGCTTATTTATGTATTATTTATGTATATATTAACCTATGTGTATAAACACAACTTGTAATGCATTTGTAAATAGAGGTCTAGTATCTTAAGGATCTAGGGCATAGATAAATGCCATTTTTGGCAAATGCTTGGTTTATTGAAAGCACAAAATATAGAAACCTCATTAAGAAATCAGCCCTGTAGATATAGAGCCCTACAATCTTGTCCCCACATATATTCTTCTTTCCATTTCTGCTACCACCAGCCAGTTATGTCACTCAGGATTTTTCATATAAGCCTCTGCAATGACCTTCACACTCATCTTTCCCCCATTGTCCCTGTCCTTGGCATCAAAGTCTCGCAGCGCTGCCAATCTAATCTTCCTAAAACAAAACTTTAAATTCAGCTTTAAGGCCTTCCCAGGTGATCCCAGCTTTCTTCTTTGATCTTTTCTATTAGCTCTTCCCTGCTGGTACTGTAGTTTTCCATTGGAAAGGATGACTTGCAGCTTCCCTGAATGTGCCCTAAATCACTGTCTGTGCCATTCTGTCTGCCCCAAGTGCCAATCACTCTCTCTACCTTAAAATCCAATCCACCCTAAAGAGCATTTCAAATTTCAGCCTATCAACTAACCCTTTGCTAATTTCTTCTCTCATTTTTTTGTTTCTCTGTTAATTTGTCTACCCCTCTCTCTCCCCCTTTCATGACTCTCCCTCATTCCTCTGAAAACCCCATAGCAATGAATCTGAACTTCTTTTCTGACAGTTGCCTGAACAACCACATATTACAGCCATGTGTAACTTTCTGTACCTCCCTGACACAATGCAAACCCTTTGGCTCTTGCCTAATGCGTTGCACGTAGTGGGCATTTAAAAAGTATTTACTGAATTGCACCAAAAGGTTAGCAATAAGCAGAATTTACTGGCAAAAAAGGCAGGGCCTTGTTATGAGCTTGCACATCAAACAAAATTTTTGTGTGTCTAATCCATTTTGAAAACTATTTGCATTTCAACTGATGAGAAATCACTTCTATTTTTATAAAACTCTAAGAAAAGATATCTTACTGCCTCTTTCAGTAACATATCTCAGTGTAGTAAGCTCTAATGTCAAAATAATCTGATTTCTCTGTAACTTAAGTCCTATATATTGAAGATTGAGCTATTTTTCACAGATTTTACAGGTAAAGATAAATAAATAATGGACTGGTCATTTAGAATCACATGCCAATTTCCCCTCTGCAATTAAGTGTTCCTTCCTCCATCTATATGGTTAATGTACAGTATTACCACCATCACTCACTGGTCCAAGGTGACTGGCCCAACAGCACACGCTTAACCCAAGTTGGGCCAATAAATTTTTTCCCCAAAATTGTCTCTTCCCCAGGATCACAAAGAGAGCTTGAGATCAGCCTTTTTCCAAAGGCTAAGGATATCTGAAATAAATTCCATAATCTATCAGCTGCCACACTCAATGCTATAGGGAGAAAGGCAAGCCTGGAAAGAGAGAGAGAAGGAAATTCCCTATGATCTGGAGGAGAATCCAGACAGAATCCAGGAGGCTTATTCCCGAGACCCATCTGCAGCCTTGAATTTCCAAGGCTTGGCAGCTCAGCTCCTTCTTGGGTTCTACTAGCCGTAAAGGAGCATGTTGGCCTTGGCTAATTCTTATGATTCTGTCATTTGCAACCATAAAGCTTTTTCCCAAGCCACTTTTTATCTTACATATACTTTAATCAATCAGCAAGTGTTTACTTTTTATCCTAATGGATGTAAATGGTAGAAACATTATACCAAGCCATTTCTTACCTTTTCCAAGATAAATTAACTCAGCCTCCTTTATTGTTATAGAAACAGTTTCCCATCTCCTTAGCAATTGTCACTGACCTTTACAGCACCATCTTCATCTTTTCTATAATACCCTAGAGGTGAAAACCTGCATGCTGGAGGCACCTGAGCGCCACACCAGCGGCCTTCTGCAGTCCCCACCTTCCGTGCCCACATGCGCATCCCTCAGCTGTGGGTCTTCTTCTTAACTTCCTCATTTCATAGCCATTTTGTAGTCCTCTCTGCACTTGGATGCTTCTCCTTAGAAAAGAGCACTTGTCATTTTTCCTCTTTTTGGATTTGGACAAAATAGTGCAAGCCAATGTATTAAAGATCCATTTCTTAGATTCAGCTACTGCTGATATGACACCACATGTGTCTGAATAGAGAGAGGAAAAAGGAAAATAAAATGAAAATCACTAACTGCCAGATGTAAAAGTAACCATACCTGGGAACTTTTAGGAAAGAAGATAAAAATACTAGAAATTACTTATATTAATGGTGTGCAAGAAAGAACCGATCTGTGATCTGTAGGAGCCTGGACTTTATAGGGTTACAGGTTAGTATATCTGTTATGTTTGGGGGAAGGTTAGGGTTACAGTTTAGTATATCTGTTATGTTTGGGGGAAAAATAATTTCACTGGTGGTACTTAAAATGAAATACATTAAAATGCTTAAAATGAAAATGTATTATATGATAGTGTTCTGTGCCAAGGATTGGCAAATGTTTTCCCTAAAGGGCCATATAGAAAATATATCGGGTTTTGGGAAATATGGTCTGCACCATGACTACTCAATCTCTGCCATTGCTTGCCATTATTTGTGGGAAAGCAGCTGTAGACAGTACATAAAAGAATGCCCATGGCTGTATTCTAATACAAATTTACTTATAAATACAGCTGGCGAGCCTGATTTGCCCTATGGGCCATAACTTGCCAACAAGTATCCAAGTACAGTCAATATATGAAAGAAGCTTTAGTAAGCATGTTGTATAGTGCCTAAAAAGAGGGTGACAATAGGTTTTCATCAAATCCAGGGATTTAGTCCTGTGATATCAGTTTCACATATTATTACTGAAAACATACTCCATTGTAGACATTTCTATCTATATATTTATATAGATAAGAATAAATAGATGATAAGTAATAGAGAGATGACTTACTAAACTAGTTAAATGAAGTTTCTAAGATTGTGGCTTCACTAGTCTAGAGGCTTGTTAATAGCAGAGCCCGTATCTTCTTTTTACCTGTGTCTTTAGCTTCTAGCTCATGTAAGGGATAATGGTATTTGTACTTCTGACAATCAATTCATCTGTGTTACTCACTCCCTCCCTACTTTACAAACCTCTCTTAAGTTATTCCCTCCTTTCTCACTTAGAATGGGTTGGGCCTCAGAAAAGGCACCCCCTCCAAAAAAAAATTCATTCATTAGAGTAGTCATTTTGCAAACACTTATGGAATACTTTAACATGTAGGAGATGACAGTCAATGCACCAATCAAACATATTAGACAAACTTGGTTTTGTTTATCAAAAAATTATATGTGCCTACAATGTGACAGAAATCTGGATTTTTGTATACAGTTTAGATTATATTCCAGCTATTTAAAACTAATTAGAACCATTTTGTTTCCACACATGTGAAAGTTATATTAACACACACACACACATGCACCCTAAAGTTCTCTTCTTACTGACATATGATCTGCTTCACTCAATGGTCCTTAGATTATTTGTAACCCAAAAATGTATTCTCTGTGGGAATTTGACACCAAAATTGAAATGAAATATTGCCACAGAATTAACAAACTACTATCACTTTTTTATGAAAAATTGGGACAGAAATTCCACATTTAAGAGATTGCTTTTGCAGGGAAATACCTTCTCATATTTATTTGGAAGAAACTGGTTTTTCAATGATGGCAACATTCAATTTTGAATTATTTCATTAAAAGAATGAGATCATGTGCCATTAGACAAACTCAAAGCACCAAAGATCACATTCATATGAAGTTTTCAGAATGAAACAACTGTTCCTTTCAAGATGAACACTACTGATGCCTTGTCCATATCCCCTTTACCTTCCCACTTGGTTGCACACCATCTGAATCCCAGCACTCAGCACCTGTGGCTCTGCCCAAGGGCTCTCCCCCAGGTGGCTGCTGTGCCCTGTGCATGGGGCACAAGGGAGAAAGCACTCCCATGAGCAGCCCTCAGCCAATAACTGATGAGAGTGGTGTATAAATACTTAGCTTGCTCTTTCCTCTGGTGGGATGGCTCCAAGATGTCAGGTTCCCTCAGACATAGGTGCCTGGCAAGTCACCCTTTGTTACCTGTCTGTCCCTCCCTGTACCACTTCCTCATCCAAGTTTCCTCATTGTCCAAGAAAACTACTTGTACTCAAACCTTCATCTTAAGTCTCTGGAGAACCACAAACAAAGCCAAAAGCATAAACTCAGCACTTTGCTTCTGTTTTTATAGAAGCAAATCTATTTTTACCTCCTTAACTTAAACCTATTTTTAGTCTGGTTTTGGAGAAATCTATCTTAAAATGATGGTCTCAGGGAACTGTCTACAAAGCATGATTAAAGCCTGTTATATCCATACAGATTTGAGAACCTACATCACCCCCACCTCCATTAAAAGTATAATCTGAGCATCTTGGTGGGGTGTGCAAATCTCCTGGGTCATGTTTTCCTATTCTCTTCTTTCCCTTAAGTAACCAGAACATCCTCCATCCCATTAGGCAGAAACAATCTGTATTGGAGCTGTGTGTGTACAGTACTGAGTGAAAAATACTACTTTAGATCCAAATACCAAAGACATCAGGAACATGAAAGGTCTAGAAATTGGGTTTATAACACCCTCCCCAGATGCAAATTTTCTCTTCTGATTTTCAGTAAGTTTCCAGTTGTAGTATTATATTAGGAGAGGAATTGATTGTGTACCCATTTAATTGATTTTATGCATTGCCCATTTTCAAACTGCTTAGAGGAAGTTTTTATATGTTTAAACAGCTTTTAATCCATGTAGAGGGAATAAAAAGTTTATTTTTGCAATGTGCATGGCCTAGGCAACGTTTCCTGGAAGGCCTAAGACTGCTTGAGGCCATTCAGACTGAAAAAGCTACTCAAATCCAATAGAACCACTGCAAGTCAGAAGCTGGGACTCTTCATGCATTTGAGGCCAAGATCCAGTGCTGAGATAGTTGCAAATGGGTGGGAGAAAACCAATTTGAAATGGTGAAAAGATTTCCAGTGAGCAGGCAATCATGATTCAATGAAAGCAAAGAACAAGGTGTTCAAAATGCTCTACCTCCAAACAATAATATGGAAGCAGCCTGAGGGTTCAACCAAATACTCTCCTTGGTTTCTAGAATAGCATTAGTACATTGACATCCCCAGGTAGCCTCATGGCCTGCATGTGACCCAGAATATCCCCAGTTAGCCCAGATGACTCCCATGCTGGCCATGCCAGGTATCACTTAGAAGAGTCCATGGCACCTTTTCTCTGTGACTTTCTCTAAAGCCAGACTGATGGCAATCATCCCAGGCCTCAAAGATATGCTTCCAGAACTTTGAACCCCATTTGCTGTTATATAATATGTTTTCAAGTATAATTTCCACTACTTAACACTTGCCTTAGTTTGTCTTGGCTTTTAAAATATCATCAAACTGACAATGACATTATCAAGAGCAGCTTGGTTCCTTTAAGAGCTTTTTGTCCACCTGGGGTGGGTAAGCATAAAAGGTAGGCCCCCTTTAGGGTCTCTGGCAATGTCTCTGGACACCACCATCTAAATTCAGAAATAAATCATGCGAATTGTCTGTTAAGTCCTTTCCCCATCTCCAACAAGTTAAAGACAGTATTAATAATAAATAACAGCCATGCACATTAAACAGGGGTCTTTGTACATAACGTGTTATTATCTCATTTTATCCTACTACCCTCTGAGGTAGGAAACATATGGGTTAAGTTACAAGATGTTGTCCTTGGCCATTTTACCTTCTTACTCAAATGATCCAAAGATTCAGCCTGGGTGGTTCTCTCTTGAGCTCCAAATATAAATTGCTCATCTCTTCTTTGATGCCCCCAGGGCCTTAGCCTAAACACAAGCCCATTGAGAAAAACAACAAAAAAACAACCTCATTCTCTTCCAACCAAAGCTCTTCAATTCCTCCTTCAGACAGAGGATGGTACTCAGCCCACCTACCTGCCACACCAGGAAATGAGGCCTTTTCCTAAACCGTCTGCTTTTCCTTATGCCCCATCTCCATGCAGTCACCTTATCTTCTTAGTATCCCTTCCTTCCCAGGAGCACTGCTGGAATGCAGCCTGTCATCATTGCCTGTCTGCACTCCACACCATCCTCCTACTAGACTCCCTACCTCTGCCTCAGTCCTCAGAATGAAAATGTACTCAGCCATCCTCCTGCTTAAGATGATTAATGGCTCTCTAGAGACCTCCAAGAAATAAACTTAATCTCTTAATACACCACCAACAACAAAAAAAGACCTATTCTAATCTGCCCCCTGCCACCTTTCCTATTTCACTTTTTACTCACTCTCCCTCCCATGCCCATATACATGGGCTTGTTTTCATGTCCACACTGTTTGTTCTTCTGAAACCTCCATCTCCACCCTTTGCTATTCAGGTCAGGCATCTTCACTTCCAGAAAGCCTTCCCTGAACTTCCTCTCCACCCAACACAAGCACCAGAGATGTTTTTCATTACTCTAAATGCCCGGCAGTGAATTTGTTATTTTCATTCCTAATAAGAGACCAACCACCATGTCTCCTACTTCAGTAACCACAGCATTTATCATGGTGCCTGACACATAGTGTTCACACTCCCTAATTGTAGAATAAATGATGAATAAGATAGAATTCTCCTACCCCAAATATATGGCATATGTACACCTTATTACATTTCCTAATTAGTCTGAAAACTATTCACCTGTCCCTGTCAGGATATTTATGTTTATCAGTTCAGTGGAATATCTGCTTTTATTTTGAAAAACAAGGTAACCATTATCTTTTCATCTGTCAGCAATTGTTAGATAGATCAGCTATGAGGGCAAGTGTCATGTTGGGACTTATTTCATAAACCTTATTTGCTGAGGACAATTTTAATGTTACTCCTTGGGAAAACTTACACTGCACTCTCCAAGTTCCAAGCCAAATCTCTTTTTTTCCATCCTTGCGTATTGTCAAATCATGTTTGTTTTTTCCCTGATCTGACAAAGCATGTTTGAGTTATGCTTGTTGCATAGTCACATCAGCCCAACTGAATCTCAACATATGCTCATAGATAAAATAAATGCTAGTAGAAAAATGACAAGAAAAGAACCACCCAGCCTGGTAACCTGAAATGAAGAAAAGTCCTGTAGGAATTATCCTCCCAAACAGGAGCAAGGTCTTGAGAAGTGGTAAATGGAATATTAGCCTCATACCCAGAAATATCCCAAGAAAGGCCCCTGTTCTAGTACAGCTCAGGAGAGGGATGTGGACAGTTTGTGTTGGAGATGTAAAGAGTCTGGTCTGAATGGAAGGGAAAGCATTAGAAGTCAGGGAGAAGTGGATTTAGAAAATTAAATCCCATATAGGGTACACCACTCCAGTAACCATGTGTAATGTGAGAAACTCCATAAAACTGAACCACTGCAAATGACTGGAGGCAAAGAATTTCAGGATCTTTCGTGACAAGGCCCAGAAAACCATATGGGCCTATTATTTCCGGTTAAAGTTGGAAGAGAAATTTTACTAGCTGGAGGGATAGTAGAGATGGTTGTGTAGGGGAAAGAGAGAGATCCAATCAGGGATGAAATTAAAGTCAGAGCCAGGCAATTCAAAGAGCAAAGAACAAACTAAACAAATCTTGGGAGGTGTGGTAGGCAGACAGCGATCGCAGACAGGGGAGGCAGGCAGAGCAATGGGCCTGCTGAAGATGGACAGGGTCACAGCTTAATGGGAAGGAGCCTCCAAGCACAAAAGTCTGGGAATAGGCTTCAACCCAAATGTAAAGATACTCTTCTTTGTTCCCTACTTTGTTATAAATAAAGGGCACTGATTTAGTGGGACATGAGTCCAGCCACTAGAGGTGTGCACCAGTGAGGCTGCCTTGTTTAACACACAGCTGTTAATAGCTTTGCTCTTTGGCTCACGGCCTTCCCAGAGCTGACAAAAGTATTTTATTCCATTTTCATAACTATATTTGTTTTCAGTGATTTCTGGTTTAAAACAGTCTCTCTTGGGAAAGTTTCTCTTAATCCAGATATTATTATATGTTTATTACGTATTTCAGAATTCTACCTGAGGTCACCCTCATGCCTCTCACAGGCATTCCCACCTTCTTGTCCTGGACCTTGTGTCACCTGGCAGTGGCCTGGAGGGACAGAGGGTCTGTTTTTGCACATGAAGGCTTCAGAGTGGACATGGGAAAGGGTGGTGCGTTCCCTCAGCATGGTGCGAGCCCTGCCCAGTAGTGCGTTTGGGGGCTGGGCTGAGGTCACTTCTTCGCTGACCTCTTCTGCCAACACATTCGCTGCTCTGGTCCCTCATGCTGGCTGCACTGAGTACTGGATCTCTCATGGATGGTCTCTGGGCACCATCTGGAAATCTCTGTTGGTGCCTCCCTGCAGGAGTCTGTCCCTCCACTCTGCTGACAGTATCCTCCATCTCATGGAGGTTTCAAGAGGACCCTGGTGAAGTGGACTGCACCATACTTAGCTTTTGTGGACACTCCAAATTTTTCCTGAGAAACTAGGAGTTCCCTCCTCACCAACTTGGCTCCTTGGAAGCCTAGAAATGGTTTTTGTCTTTATTTTCCTCAATCATCTCTCAAATTTTTCTTTCATGTCTCAGGTCAAAAGTATACTAGCAGTGTCTGCCTCTCTTCACAGGAAGAGGTGGGAAATTCACGCAGGTCAGAGGAAAAGTTCCTAGATTCCTTCTTCAAAAATGGTTCCATCCTGTTCTCCATATTCCAACAGCACAGTAGTCCTGTCTCTGGAGGAGGCTTGATGTGGATTGCCCCTTTGGAATGCTGAGGCGTCCACGTTGGCTGCCCCTTGGGGATGAGGAAAGGGCCAGCAGCAAAAGCATGCTGTGAGGGTACCCCTGCACCTTGTGCGTCCCAGAAAGGGATCACAAAAATCTCAGCAGAGACAAAATCAAGGGGTGTGCCAAAAACAGAAGGGTGTGTACAATTTTATTTTTAAAGCCAGAAGTAAAAAATATCTGACAAGAATATTCAAAATTTACTATTTTTTTTCCTGTAGCATTAAGACACAGATATATCAGTTTGGCAAAGATCTTAGAAACTTAATAAAATGTAACATCCATCATGCTACATCTTACCAGAATCCAGAGTTCCTGAGTGCTGGTTCTTGAAGACATATCACTCTTCAAGTCTGACAGTTCTTGGATCTCTTCCAATAATCTGGCCATTTCTGTTGCCTCTAGCTGCATCACCAGGCACCTGATGATCCACTTTGTATATGCATAATAGTTTTTTGTTTCAATGTTGCATAAAATATATTTAGTGATAATGACTCCAATTCAAGTTAAAATCCAACCATATATGGTGTTGCCAATGCAAATAGCTCATGTGCATTGGTAATCAGAGGAACAGATACCTTGAACACATGGCTCAACATGCACATTCAAGGTGATGGCGTTCTGGTAGCTGGCAAGTTATAAAATGAATTGCAATTTCAGAGTTTCAAATGTGGAAAATAATGGAAATACAGTGGCTACAAGAATAACTGGGGGTAACTGGGCATGGGCAAAAATCATTAGAGAAGGAGTAAATTTGAATGAACAAATACTGGGAGAACAGAATCTTTAACATCTACCATTTATTGAATGCCTTCTATTTGTTTGTCACTTTAGGTTAGATGCTTTACATTCATTTTAGTCATTTCTCATCTAAAGAATCTGGAAATAAGTGACTTCCTCAGGGTTACACAATAGGAATGATCTGAATTTACATTCTGGCTTTCTTGTGGACAGTTGGAAAGCAGCAACTTGTGCCTAATCACTGGCTTATATCTACAACTGCAGAGGATTTTAGAATGAAGATTTGCTCCTTGCCATTCCTCAGTCACCAATGGGTCTAAGGTGCAGAAACAAACAGCAACTAACTCCTTAAAGCCATGACTGCAACAGGCAGAAATCCCTGCAGAGAATGACACCAGATGGCTGATCAGTCTGTCTGCCTGTTTTCAGCCAACCTTATTCATTTTAAGGTGAAATGGTCAGACTTTAGACTCTTTATGTCCTTTTCAAAGGGTTGCTAAAGACAGTCTTCCCTGAGTGAAGACACCTTCACAGTGGGTGGAATCAAAAGCTTTATAAAAAATCATAAAGAACTGGATTTGAATCCACACTATAGGACTTTATGCCAGATTCACTTCTGGAACCTTCTATCTTCTCATCAGTAGGATGGTCACTGTGAACAGATTTTATGGTTATTGTGAAGCTTAAATGAGATAATATCTTAGAGGTATAATATGGTGGCTTATACAAAGGACACCATACAGTAATAATAATAAAAAAATATTTTTTGCTTAAATTCAAATTATTTTAGAGTATATAGGGAGAGAAAGAAGAAGGTTTATTTTTTTCTAATCTTACTACTACATTCCCTTAACTATCTCTTTTATTGAAGACAGAGGGGCAGGTATCAAATACAGTTTGAAGGAAGGTAATTTCTTTGGTATTATATAGACAGGACAAAATATAATGCTGCAATGTTGACATGCCAGTCTAGAACCTAAGTCAGGAGAGAACAAAATGTCGTAAGTAGAGAAAGTCATTGGTAATTTTTAGAAAAACTGGGAAGATCTGAGCAGATGCAAAACTTTAAAGCCATTCATTTCTGACTGTCTACCAACACAGAGTTCAAAAGGGTCAATGTGGCTGTCATTTTAATATAGCCACCTGCGCAGAGCTCTGTCATGCTAATAAAGTAGGTGCAGTGTAATTCCCATAAAATATTCATTTTCATTTGATAGCTTTCCAGAGATGCAGCTGGATAATTTTTTTTCCCATTTTTGCCACAGGGAAAATGATTTCTTCATCCATTTATTAAATGACAATCTCTTGGCTACTGTACTCAGTCTGGAATTTGAGATTACACTCCACCTGGATGTAGCCAAAAGAAAATAATGGAGTTATATCTTGATTCCAGCATGAGGCTGCTTCTCAGGCAGCCTGTCATTCTGTCTATCCCATTTATTAGCAAGTGATGAGTGGACACATTGGACACCTCTCTCAAAAGAAGCTGTACTATTTTCTGTGGTCAGAAACATGGGATGTTCAAATGAAATCTATAACATTTTTTTTTGCACTCCTTTTTGTCTAGAGTCACATTTTAAAAATGACTACAAGGAAACAACAGAGCCGTCATTTCTATTCATTTTATTTTACAATATTAGAACTTCTGAGACTATAATTCCACTGACCGTGATGAATAGCTAAAGCTACAGAAGCAGAGCGATTCTTCTGTAGAATATACACGTCTGTGGTCTTATTTATTTTGCTACATGTCCCAAGAATATATGATTTTTTAAAAAAATGTTACTTTTGAAAGAGCTTCATTGCAAAGCTATTTCTGGTAGAGTCTCAGGCTTAATCAATTCCACATGATGTTGCAGGCTTTAATGGGAGAAGACACAGATAATATAATGTGCATTATGCAAAGTTAGCCAAAAAGAGGCTGTGGAACAGCATCAGGGACTGTTATCTCCCAGAAAAGTCAACACTGTAGAGGCAGACAATTAGATTAAAGCATTTTCTTAACCAGGCCCCAAGTAAGATTTTGGGGACAAGATAATGTTCAGATTTGGGTGACAGCCAAGAGGCAAGAATCCTATGCCAGTGTGGCAGAATCTTGCTATAGCTATGTTTGCTCTATTCTAGAACGTGGAAGAAGACTGACTGTTCTTGGAATTAAAGCAACGGGTTTTATTTTCTAAAGTAGCAAATGGACCCATTATGTGCTGTGGCCTGAATCGTAAAAACATTCACTTTTTTCTCAAAAACTATAGGGAAATCTACTAAGCCAGTCAAGACACTGGGAAGTTAGTTCATTGTGGGAAGTATTGTAACTTATGTGTTGGGGCAAGGAAGTGTTAGATGACAAGTTTCAAAGAGGCAGGAGTGGCTAGGCCAGAGAACAAAGAAAGGAAAAAGAGCTGTGGTCCAGTGCTCACCACGCAGAAACACAAAACGATGCGTGTCGAGGTAGGCTGCATCATTCCCGCAGTGCCTGACTGCCAGGAATTGCTCAGGACCTTATAAACATGGCCTGGTTAGTGCCTAAACGGCCAGATTTTCTGCCTACAATGGATGCAGAAATAGAATTGTTTAGAGGCAATTACAAAGCAATATTTCAACAAGAACAAATGAATACAGCACAACTTAGCATGTAAGGGCCGAGGGGTGTCACAGTGTGAAGGAATAATCAGCATGAGTTGGAATTAATCACCAGAAAGTGCAGAGGGCTGCTGCTCAGCATGCTGATTCCCTCGTGGCTGTGGCCAGTGCTGACCAACCAAGGTAACTGCGTGGCCCTTCATGCACATCAACTTGGGGTAACAGAACAGACCCAGGAGGTGCTTGGCGACTTCTCAGGATTATTAATCTCAAGATTAATGATCTTGCTGAGGAAACCTGAGGTATAAAAAAATGACAGGAGTATATATATGCCAAGCTAGTAAGTGATTACATAATATCGCATGGAAGAGGCAGTGTGCCAACGGAAAATGCCTGGAGGACAGCATCAGAGGGAAGATTCCATTTCTGACTCTGCCATTGCCTAACTGTGTTACTTCTGGGCAGTTTTTTATAACTTCTTTGAGACTCAGCTACCTCATCTGTAAAACAAGACATTGATATCTACCTTACAGGTTTGTTCAGGTACTAAATATAAGATGCAATTTAGAAAGGCAGTGTGTGGCACAGAGCAGGCTCTCAACAAATGGCCAATGTGCAGTTAGGTGTACAGATTGATCCAAGCCTGTTAGGACTGTTACACAGGATTGCTATCCATAGGTATTAGGAGACCCAGGGGCCAGAGTGGCCATCATTCACGGAGGATGGAAAAAGAAAGTGTTTTGGCTAAAAGAGAAAAAGAAAGAGACAAGAAGGAGCAAGTTAGTGGAAGTCTCAATTATCTGCATTGCCCTGAAATTGCAAAGAGCTGCTGTTTCTCTTCTGTCTTCTACACAAGGCCAAGGCTAGGCCAGAAAAGCAATTGTTTTTGCTGATAAAGTGGCATTCAGTTACTAACACCAGTTCAAGGGATGGAGAATGGGCTGCAGTGTAGCTGAGGGGGTATTGCTAGTCAGCTCCAAATCCCAAGCCTGTGATAAATGCAGAGAAACTTAGAAAGCTGAGGACAAAGATGATTACCCACAAGGTACCTCTAGTGGGCTGAATGGTGCCCCTGCCCCCCTCCCAAAAGGCATGTTCATTTGTAAATATGACCATATTTGAAAAAAGGATCTGTGCAGATGTCATTAAATTAAGGATCTCAAGATGAGCTCACCTGAATTACTTCATTTGGCCTTCAACTCAATGACAAACACCCTTTTAATACAGAAAAGGAGAAGAAACAGAGAAGGCCATGCAAAATCAAAGGCAGAGGCTCGAGTTCTGCCTCTACAGCCCAGGAACACCACGGATTACCAGCAGCCATTAGAAGCTAGGAGAGGCATGGAGCAGTTCTCCCCCACAGCTCCTGGAGAAACTTCCCCTGCTGACACGTTGATTTGGTACTTTTGGCTTCCTGAACTGTGAGAGAATAATATCTGTTGTTTTAAGCCTCCTGACCTGATTTATGGTAGTTTGTTACAGCAGCCCGAGGAAACCAAGACAGTGGCCCCACAGGGGCAGGAACAAAGTGGCGATGACTGTGGGAGCATGGATGAGCACTGCACCAGGAGGGTGCCCAGAAAATGTATGTTCCATCTGCTCGCTTGATATTTGTGTTATGAGCTGGGGAGTAGTTTATGTTAAGAAAAAATCTTAACATAATTTTGCAAATGGAGTACTTGTCCTGTGTTTCAGATATTCCCAGGAGTGCAAGGAAAGGGGAGACAGAAGAAGAAATATACCACATGGCAACATTCCATGAAATTTATGACCTGGGGGAACTTGTAGGAGATTTCACAGATTTTGATGCTATAGAAGGAAGTAATAGTGCCTTTTGGGACTTTCTGGTTTGGACGGAGTGTCTACTGGTCAATCTGAATCTCCTGAGAGGGTTGGTAAAAGACTCAGGAACCCACTATATCCATCTGTGTAACTGTCATTATGTAATTCATACTACAACAGTCTAGCTCTGGCTGATCCTTTAAGAAAGGGTTTAGAAATTAAGGATTCCACAAAGCAATATAATTAAGCCAATGAAAAAAAGTGGCAGTTAAGAGTTTCAGGTCTCTGTACAACCTGACATTCCTTTCCATTCCAACAGGACCCAGTCTGAGGGCATCCCTCAGAGCTCCCAAGTGGTGGCACATATCAGCCATCTTTCTTTCCACTCACACAGGCAGGATTCTACGAGGGCTCATGGGGACAATTTGGGGAATGAATTCTCTCTATTCCAAATTAACTCAGAGAAGCATATGGATGGCTGTATTGAGCTGCTTTGGGGCATCTTGGGCTGTTAATGTGTTCCAGTTTAGTCAAATACATCTTTGCTATTGCTGTGAGCTAATGGAGAGGAATCTCAGACATTTTTAAAATTTGGCAAGACAAATAGGAGCTTATTTCTCAGCTCTGATACGGTGGACATACCTTATGTCTTGTTTTCTCTAAATCTCATTTCAGAAAACAAAGATGCCATTAACAGGCTCCCCATGGCTCCTCCTTGCCTCACCTGGCCCACACCACCTCCTCCCATCTTCGCTTCCTGCTGTTCCGAGGTAAGAGCAGCCTGGAGGGAATGGGAATAATGAGCTCCATCTCTGAGCAGCTAGGGGTGGGTGGACCACTGGAGCCAAAAACGAAGTGGAAATATCAAGGGGAGGATTTCAGATCATGTGTTAACCTGCTTTCGGCTTCTAGAGGAACAGAGCTGGTGGAGGAGCAGCAACATGGAGTTGGGCCATCATCCCACCAGTACTGGGCAGAGGGAGAAACATGAAGAGGGGCCTGGAATGGGCTGCAGCAGGCACAGAAGGGGAAAGAAACTTGAACATAAAGAAGTTTGGGGAGAAGAAAAGGGCAGAAATGAAATACAACGTGAAAATAAATATTCAGGAGCAAGAATTGAAGAAAAGCAACTGAAATGAATACAAGCAAATGTTTCTAGAACCAAATGGCATTTCAAATAGCCCAAGAGAGCAGAGAAAGAGAAAGAAATGAGAACCAAGGAGAGTCTATTGGAAATGGGGGAGAAGTTTACTAGTCAGCTATTTCTGCAAACAAATGAGTGACAGAGTCAGTGGCATTGAAAATACCAATCATTTATTCTTGCTTCTGTGGTCACCTGGTGGTAGGTTTGGTTCATCTGGGCTAAGCTTGTGTGGGAAACTCTGCTCCAATCTATGAGTCTAGCTAGGCTTGGCTCCTTGGTGCACATTGGTCTCAGGTCTTTTACATATGTGCTTCTTCTAGGATGAAGGGTAAGGGAGAAAATAGGTAACCAGAGAAAGGTCCTTCTATGTAGCAATGGCGAGGCTCAAGTGCCAAGCCATTTTAAGTTTCAATTTGCATTACATCTGCTAACATTCCATTGACTGAATTATGTTTAATGGTCAAGCACAAAATTAATGTGCAAGACAATACACTCTTCCAATGGAGGTGGCAGCAGGGAGTATGCAGTTGAAGGATATTCTAATTAATCACAGAAGTAAATGAGAAAGAAGAAAAAGGAAGCAATCACAAGTTGGCACTGAGATTGTGGCAAGTCTGTATGAGGAACAATAATGCACATACATAGAACCAAGAGACAACTTTATATACTGTTTATCTACAAGTATATATATAAACTTCCTGAAGAATGCCACATCCATAACCCAAATGTGAAATGGAGGATTTCCAGTTTTCTTCCTCTCTTATTAACTTGTGCTGGAAAAGCAATGGTTGTGTTAAAAATGGGCCAAGTCATACCCAGGTCATCCCAAAATACCATATTACAAAATTTTTTTTCCACTCATATGATATTTCCTTGATTCAATCTCTGATTATTGATCTTAATCAGCACTTTTTTAATATCTTGCAAATTAATATATCATGTAGAGTTATAATGAATAAGTTGGCTTATAGAAATATGTTAGTAGGCATTATGTGTAATGCTGTATGGTTGCAAAAAAAAGAAAAAAAACTATGATAGGATATAATCAAAAATAGGGCAGATAAAGAAGGGGATGGCCAATTACTTAACAACATCAAGCTCTTGGGTCATTGTGAACAGGAAAGAAAAGAGAATATCATTGCAATTTTTCCAAATAAATATAACTAGGGAGAAATCAATGTAGTCAAACTTGACCAGTGTTTCTCATGGATAGGCTAAATTATATAACTCAAAATGTGTCAGAAGGCAATTGGGATATATTGACCCTAGTTTCAGCTCACCTACAAAATGAACATTTAGCTTTTGGCATGTTCCTTCAGTTTCTTGTTGTCTCAGTTTCCAATTTTTGAAATAAAGTCATTCTATAGTTTATGTATAAAGTTCCTTCTGGCTTATGCATTTAAGAAGTTTTAATAGAGCATATACTTGTGACTAGGGGCTGGGACTGTTATTATGTACTAGTCAGGGCTCTGCTCTCAGAGTGTCCAAAACCTAGTGGGGTGGGACTCAAAGCATATCATATGAATTTAATGTGGCAAGCTACATATAGGGAAATATTTAGGAGGACTTGGGAGGCCAGAGAAGTCCAGGGCCACAGGAAGGTGGAAACCTGTATTGAGTTCTAAATGATGGATGACAAGTAATCAATTAAAAGGAAAAAAGAACATCCCAGGTGGAGGCAGAAACAACTCATAGGAATGGAAGCCAGAGAAGGCATGTGTATGACAAATCAGAAGTGGAGACCTATAGAAGTTCAGAGTATGCTCTGCTAAAGAGTCAGCAGGAGACACTGCAGAATTTTCAGTGGAAAAGTATCATGGTGGGTTTTCCTTTTTAGATGGCTCATACCATTGGTGGGTAGATGTTGGGAATATAATGCTAGAAGAAGAGAACCCAAGTGAGAAGCAATTGTAACATGACAAATTAGAAATTATAAGAATCCAAACAAAGACATTAAAAGTAGGGATGAGGCCAGGAGAGAACCAAGATGGCGGCATGAGTAGAGCAACGGAAATCTCCTCCCAAAACCAAATATATTTTTGAAAATACAACAAATACAACTAATCCTAAAAGAGAGACCAGAAGACACAGGACAACATCCAGACCACATCCACACCTGCAAGAACCCAGCGCCTTGTGAAGGGGGTAAGATACAAGCCCTGGCCTGGAAGGACCCGAGCGCCCCACACCCCAGCTCCTGGCAGGAGGAAAGGAGTTGGAGCGGGGAGGGAGAGGGAGCCCAGGACTGCTAAATAGCCAGCCCTAGCCATCCGCACCAGAGCACACAGTGCATGTGTGGGGTGCTGGATACTAGGGAAACAGGACAGTAAGACCTGTGAATGGGTCCCTGCAGCCGGCACACCTGGGATAAAGAAAAGCGAGTGCTTTTTGAAAGTCTTAAAGGGACAGGGACCCCACAGCTGGACGGAAGTGCCCTGGGACACTTAGCCCAGCAGCTGTGAACTTCATGGAGCTCTGGATGTCTGAACCCCCGCAGCGCAGCTTGGAGGCCCCTCACCACGATAAACACCTTCCCTCCTGTTCCCCCTCCAATGCGGCTCCGCCATATTGGAGTAGCGGCCCGAGGCCGGCCACACCCACAGCAACTGCAGAGCTAAATAAACTCCATAGTGGCCGGGCAAGATCAGAAGCCCCGTCTGCACGCAGCTGCCCAGCAGAAGCCACTAGAGGCCACTGTTCTCCAGGAGAGGAAGGCCATAAACTGGCAAGAAGGGACTTTCTCTTACCCAACACATGCGCCAGCTCCCCACAAATATATCTATCGCCATGAAAAGGCAGAAGAAATTGATACAGACCAAGATCACGAGGCAAACCCTGAGAAGGAGATAGACCTAACCAGTCTTCCTGAAAAAGAGTTAAAAATAAAGCTCATAACCACACTGATGGAGATGCAGAGAAATATGCAAGAGCTAAGGGATGAAGTCTGGAGGGAGATTACAGAAATGAAACAATCTCTGGAAGGATTTATAAACAGAATGGATAAGATGCAAGAGGGCATTGATGGAATAGAAACCAGAGAACAGGAACGCATAGAAGCTGACACAGAGAGAGATAAAAGGATCTTCAGGAATGAAACAATATTAAGAGAACTGTGTGACCAATCCAAAAGGAACAATATCTGCATTATAGGGCTACCAGAAGAAGAAGAAGAGAGAAAAAGGAATAGAAAGAGTATTTGAAGAAATAATTGCTGAAAACTTCCCCAAACTGGGGGAGGAAATAATCGATCAGACCATGGAAGTGTACAGAACTCCCAACAGAAGGGACCCAAGGAGGACAACACCAAGACACATAATGGTTAAAATGGCAAAGATCAAGAACAAGGACAAAGTTTTAAAGGCAGCTAGAGAGAGGAAAAAGGTCCCCTACAAAGGAAAACCCATCAGGCTATCATCAGACTTCTCAACGGAAACCTTACAGGCCAGAAGAGAATGGCATGATATATTTAATGCAATGAAAGAGAAAAGGGCCTTGAACCAAGAATACTGTGTCCAGCACAATTATCATTTAAATATGAAGGAGGGATTAAACAATTCCCAGACAAGCAAAAGTTGAGGGAATTTGCCTCCCACAGACCACCTCTACAGGGTATTTTAGAGGGACTGCTCTAGATGGGAGCACTCCTAAGACTAAATAGGTGTCACCAGAGAAAATAAAATCACAGCAAAGAAAGCAGACCAACCAAATACTAACTAAAGGCAAAAAATAAAATCAACTACCCACAAAAGCAGTTAAAGGAAGCACAAATGAGCACAGAATAAAACAACCAACATATAAAGAATGGAGGAGAAGGAGTAAGAAGGGAGAAATATAAAGAATGACCAGACAGTGTCTAAAATAGCTCAATAAGTGAGTTAAGTTAGACAGTAAGATACTAAAGAAACTAACCTTGAACCTTTGGCAACCATGAATCCAAAGCCTGCAATGGCAATAAGTACATATCTTTCAATAATCACCCTAAATGTAAATGGACTGAATGCACCAATCAAAAGACACAGAATAATAGAATGGATAAAAAAAGCAAGACCCATCTCTATGCTGCTTACAAGAGACTCACCTCAAACCCAAAGACTATAGGAACAAAGAAAGACTGAAGGAACAAAACAGCAGCAGAATCATAGAACCTAAGAATGGACTAACAGTTACCAAAGGGAAAGGGACTGGGGAGAAAGGGAGGGAAGGGAGGGATAAGGATGGGGAAAAAGAAAGGTGACATTATGATTAGCATATATAATGTGGGGGGGGCAAGGGGAGGGCTCTGCAACACAGAGAAGACAAGTATTGATTCTACAGCATCTTACTACGCTGATGGACAGTGACTGTAATGGGGTTTGTGGGGGGGATTTGGTGAAGGGGGGACCCTAGTAAACATAATATTCTTCATGTAATTGTAGATTAATGACAACAAAATAAATAAATAAATAAATTTAAAAAATGATTTAAAAAAAGTAAGAATGAGGAGAGGAGACAGACAGATAAATATTTAGGAGCCAAAATTAAGGGAGATAATCAGTTCACTTTGGGACATGCTTAATTGACATGCCAATAGAAAATCCAAGAGCAGATACCAGCATGCGTTGTAATTTACTTGTAATTAAGAAAGAGGAAAACAAGATCCCTTGAAGGACATCCAGAAAGTCTGAGATGGTGTAAGAACTGGGGAAATGTTTTTAGTGGACATCATAGGTGGTGAGTTTCAGGAAGCTCTAGACAACAACATCTGTATAATGAGATATGAACACATCTGTTTCTTAAATTCAAAAAGCAGTAGAACCATTGCTTTTAACTTAGAATCAAATTACCACCAGATTTTTCCAAATTGGTATTTACAAATGTATAAATTTTATGTGAACTATTGTAACACAGTATTCTTATTATCAGCTAGCAAATAATTGTTGTTTCATTTTATTTTATTTTATTTTATTTTATTTATTCTATTTGATTTTGCTTTCTGGGTCTATGTAATGTTATTTATTCCTAAGGAAATGTTAGGTTTGAGGAATACCACACACACACACACAAACACACACACACACACACCCTGTTTTTCTAACAGAAGTCATCTGAAATAGTCTATTCCCCATAGAAGAAAGAGAATCAATACTCTCTTTTCATTTTGCATCTTCCTCTGGCAACTGTGGGAAAACATGAAAAAAAATCTATATTACAAAGAGTGATGCCCCAAGACAGCAGAGTCAAGAATGCTCAAAGGGGGAAGAACTCACGGCTTTCCATCCAGGCACAGTTTTTCCTGACACAAAGGAAATGAAAAGAGTAAGGGTCATACACTACCTGTGTGCTGCCATGCAGACAGATGAGAAAACAAGGAAGTGGAAGGATTTACAAGGACTGGTAAGGTCTGGAAAGATGTGCTGGTGGGGGGGAAATATCACTCAAAATTTGCTTTTAAGTTTCTAAGGAAAAAAAATCAGTTAAAGGAACATCTGGGTATAAAACTTGTGCCTTTTACCAGTAGAACTCCAACTACAGTTCACCTGTTTACAGTTTTATTTTCTAAAAGGTCACTACCTAAAAATTAACATGAACTGCTAAAGTGTAAGAAGGGTGAATATTTGAAAAATATGTTGTGAAATTATCTTATAATAATTTTTGAGATTTATAACAGAAATATGGACATCTAAGGCAACCAATTTTGGTTTTAAGTTAATAATGTCCCTATAGTAAAGACTTTGCTCTTCATAGAGGAGACCTCTGTTACTCTGGTAAAACCCAGGAGGAGTCAAGAATAAAAAATATTAGACCAAAAGTATCCTCTTTCTCAGAGTGTGTATCTGCCTCCCTCAAAACACTGAGCCATTTTAGTAAGGCTGATAGTGACTCAGAAGTAGTAAACAAATTGGCAGAGATAGGTGACAACTGGTAGGTAAGGCTACAGCTTGGCATGTCCCATTTGGTCCTCTTGACCATTAGCCCTTTCCTTCTCAATCGGGGAGCTCTGTGTTTCTCAAATCTGGGCAGGCTACAGAATTGCCTGGGCTGCTTTTTACAAATAATGCTGTTCAGGCTCCATTCCCAGAAATTTTTTCAGCACCTGAGTTCATGCATTCTAAAAAACCAAGTAAAATAATGGACAAATAAGATAACTCAATTGGCAATTTTGTTGCACAGCCAGGGTTAAATGCTTGAGGAGAAAATATGGAAGGAAAAGAGGGAGGGAGAGGAAGGAGAAAAGAAGGAAGGGAACCAAATGAGCTCCTTTTTCGTCAATCCCCCCCACCTCCGTGTCACTGTGTGACCCCACATTCCGAGCGGCACTTTGGTTTTGGCCATTTCCTTTCCATTCCCACAGTTAAATACAGACCCAGGTGGAAGGACCTGCCCACAGTGGGCCTGAGGTACCATGTCTTGCCAATTCAGTAGAAACTGTGGGATGCAGGCTAACCTATTAGCAAGACATCCCGAAAGGCTGTAGCCAGCTTCTGAACTCTCCTGGAGTTAAGAGTTAAAGCCCAAGTTAGGGAAGAAACAGGAAGAGAGGGTGAAAACTGATTTTTTTTTAGGTTTTTAGGTAGTGGTAAGTTATTCCAGAGTACAATTCCAGGAGCACATGTTGCTGAATGAACTTTTACAACGACTTACAGATTCTCTGCATTTCCAGGAAAATGTTGGTGACCAAATGCTCATTGACCTTCAATGTCCTCTAAAGGGTCTAGGAACGAGTCGTCTTTCCTGCTGCAATGACTCTCCCAGTTGAAAGGGAACTTTGGTGAAATTGTCTCTGATTTTTCTTTCATGCCAACTAGTTTATTGATTTATCTTACAATACTGGATAAATCGGTTTTCACAAAGGGTAATAATTTCAGGGCTTTGTCACCTGTTATGAAATATTTAACCAACTTTATTGGGACCTTCTCCTCCCTCTTTCCTCCGTTCAGATTGCAATTTATAGGGTGGCATTATTGATTTTTTTCCTAGACCTTGATTTGATATTTTGGATATGAATCAAAGAGAATTAATGAGAGCTTCAGTCTAAGCAAAGGATCTCTACATATAATATTCACATTTCTTAATCTAGCCATGTTTGCTATCAAGTATCAGTAAAAAAATCACTATAGGCTCTGAAAGAGAAATCGGTAAAGCTCCTTCCCTCACACACCCACACTCACACCACTGTAATTTTCAGACGGAAATACCATCAAAAAATAGGATAGGATTTTTTTTTAGAGAAAATGGTATTGGCTAAATATTATAGGATACATATATTTTTAAATAATCTGCAAGGACTTCCAAAGGTTGGTCCTTAATAGAGAACTGCTTCTATATTAGCAAATAAAATGGCTGAGTTCCCAATAATGATGAGGCAGTAGAAGCAAATATCTTATGCCTACTTTTCTACAATTCTTCCTTTTGCCCTCATTACACATGCATTTTAACCATATATTCTTCTTCTCTTATCAAACTCCCTGTTCACTAATCTCTCCTCAAAAGGCTTCAGTTTTTTAGATGAAACTATGAAAAAATTGCATGATATTTAGAAGGGAAGAGTATTATTTAGTACAGGCTTTGTAGTTCTCGGGCTAATAAAGAAATCTCCCTAGGTCTGTATGCGTTAACCCAGCAGCAGGAAACAAAATAATGCAGCTTTTACACTTTGGTTTCCCCATGAAGCTGACTCCAAAATGAAGACTTGCAGGCAGGAAGATAATGGGGAAGTGCTCTTGGGATCAAAACCCATAGGAGGGAATCAAAAGAAGCGAAACTGGGCAGAGGATTAAGTCAAACTGATTCAGTCTCAGAGAAGGTCACAGACAACGCCACAGGGAATCTGAAACTAACATGACCATTAAGTGTGTGTGAGTTGGAGCAAAGGACCAGGCCCTTGTTCCCGCAGGTTGATGGGTCACTGGATGTGTGCTAGTTAAGATCCGGGCATGACCTTGGGCTCTCCTCAGCCTAGCAGCACCTGGAAGGGCTAGTAGCTAAGGCTTCCTGCCCTGTAGCTTTCCCAGCACCGTGGAGGAGTGGGCTCTGTATTTGTTCTATATTCTTACATGAGGGATCTGGGCCATGCATCTTTGCATCTACTGCATTATCTTTAGTGATTCAGAGTTGACTGAGGAACCCAAACTGTTCAGGTTCATCTGTGAGCAAATTTACCTAGTCCACCATGTTTTACTTCAGTGAAAAATATGAGTGGGTCACATCTGAGCATCAGAATACTTGCTGCTTTGTTATCCATGAGGAGCTCAGAGACTATCAACAGATAGTAAAGGGAGTGACTATCCCTGGATGTCAGGCCTTGCAGAATTCTCTGGGGATAGGATGGCACTGAAATCCAACAGACAGCTATTTGATAGTACCTTTTATAACCATTTCCACAAGAACAAAGTGTAATTATGCAGTTTTGCATGAGATGGGAACTTAAATTTACTTTTTTTGCTCATTTCAGCTGAGGTTTATTAACAGAGCATGGGACATTTGGAATGGGTGAATGGGTGTACACATTTAAGTGGAGTTGTTTTTAATCACTTGAGCTTTCTGCGAAAGGCAAGGCAGAAATACAGGCTTTACAAGAATCAGCATGGAAGAGCTCCTGGGAGGTGTGAAGACATGGGTGCTGCCCAGTTTGGACCATCTTAATCAGCTTCTTTCCCAGCGATGAGGGCCGGCAACTGGAAGCCCAGGGAGACTGAGAATGTTATTAATGAAAGTTCAACAGAAGGTAACAGATATGCATCCGCAGTTGAGTTACTGTCATGTATTTCATTCCTGATTCAAATTGTTAAATTTATCAATGTATGTTTCTTATTGCTTCTCTTACCATAGGGTTAAATATTCATATTAATGTGGGGTTTTTTGGATGATTTGCTATGTGAGTGAAGGAGTCCTAAAATGACACTCTGAATGAATTTATTATAGGAAGGATAGCTGGTTTCAAAAACTGAACCTTGAATTTCCCCTCTAAGTGCTCTGCAAAGATGGTCAAATGTCAAGATTTTTCTAGCAATAATATTTTTGAGCTCCTATGTTTATCTGTCAGCTCTCCTCTGCCACTGCATTTCATTCTGCAGATATCAGCACATTCCCCACAAACCTGCTGATTGCTCGCATTAGCCTATGGTATTCATCTCAAGTGCTGCTCATCAAGCACCATTTGTCTCCTCTGAGCTTCTGATTTTTTAAAATGCCTTACCTTCCTCCTCAGGCTCTTAACTAAAGGTTTTTCTGCAAGACATTTTTCAGTTTATTGGACTATACACAACTATTTTGTCTTTGGTTAGACTTCCTAAAGCTCTCTGGTCATTGCTCTTTTGTCATTAAAAGAACTGCAGGCAGCAGAAGAGGGAAAAAAATATGAAGGGCTTTTTTCCCTAGGTTTTGCAAGTAATTTTTTGATGAATATCGTAAGAAAATGATTAAAGGAGAACCGATAATGAGCTATGCCAACATAAGATCAAATGTGCTTTTCTTGTGACTTACTAAACAACAGCAAAAATTAATGAATCAAAAAGGATGTAAAAATGGGCTATTGAAAACTTGGAAGAAGCTCATGTGAATGAGTGCTGAAGCCAGGGAAGATGAATTTGGAGGCCTGCAGGACAGGAGAAAGGTTGTCTGGGAAGACAAACTGCCTTTGCACCAGTGGTCCAGGCTACCTGGCCTGGGATGCATGGAGAGGCCCACGTCGTCAGGCATAATGGTTATTAACCATCTACCCAGCCTCCAGGTGGAGGAAAGGAGGTGACACCGAGGCCACATGTTGAGGTCTGATTTGCTGCTTTTCCTCATCTGCTGCTTCTCCTTCTCACCTCTGAGCTGCTCCTCAGTTTGTATCACCCCAGACTTGGCAGCCAAAGGGACAGACAGAGCCACGAAAAGGTCTGACTGCTTAGAGAGGCTTCTGGAGGAAGGTGTCTGAAATGGATAACTGGAGTTTTGGGATCTGTTATGGTACCAATATCCCCAGCTAAGCTTGAGTTCATGAGGGTCAGGCCCTTTGGAACTGTGCCAACCTTTTATTTGGAGACTAAGGTCACTGCAGATACATGTGGCCACATTTCTGGGCATTTTTAGAGGGGCTATTACCCAAATGCAATCTGATTATGCAGGAGAAAAGGGTTTACTTAGGGTCACCAGTTAAGACATAGAACACCCAGTTAAATATGAATGGTAGATAAAAAATGAATGTTTTTTTTTTGTATGAATCTGTTCCATGCAGTATTTAAGACATACTTATAAAAAAAATAGGGTATCTTGTAGTTTAATTTGATGGCAGGGTTGATTGGGCAACACTAGTAAAAATGTGAACCTCAAACCTTCTTTCTGGTCCTACAGTGAAAGAACAGTGCCCACTTTGGGTCGATTCTCCATCCAGATGCCTTGATCTAACCTATGTTCATCTGCCAAGCCCACTTGGAAAAAAGCATGTTCCAGGTAACTGTGCTTTAGAACCCTGGGATCTCACTTCCCAGATGTTACTATCAACATGCTCTGGGAGGAGTTGATATGCTGGGAAGGAGACTGAAAGCGCTGGCTGGAGGGCTGGGCAGGATGCTATCAGTCAGGCTTCTGCAAGTGTTCCAACTGCACTGAAAAGGCACAGCTCATGGAATGCAACACAAAGCACTTAATTTTTGTCCCCTGCCACTCCCTGAAAAAATTGTTTAGAGATCATTCTTCCTCTTCTAGGAAATGCTTTAAAGATACTTGAAGTTATCAGATACAGCACTGTTACCAAAAAACCTAGAATACTGATTCCTATATAAAAACCAAAACGTTAGATGTGATTTAAAGCTTAAACCTCTCCTCTTCACAGTTGGGAAGCTGGGGAAATGGGTGTGGTCAGCTTTTTCCCTTTAGCCCTCCTCTCTTCTCTTGTTAATGTTAGGTTCTGAAGCTTTCTGGGTCAAAGAGAGGGGAGGAAGCTGAGGTCAGAAAGACAGGAAAGACGGTGATGTGCTCCTGGGTTCAGTAGATCTTTAAATTACTCTTTTTTATAAAGTATTTTTGTAGATTCTTTGAAGACACCCTGACCGCATACCATCATCAGACACCTCCCAGCTGTGGTAGCCAGATGTGTTCCCTCTGGTGCATCACTTACTCCCTCAGTTGACCTGGAATCTGGTAGTATATTCAGATTCCCTCTGCTGAGGTCTCCATAGGCCTCTGGGCGGCCCGTGTGTACGGAACCTAAGACAATCCTATTCTGGTTATTTTCCAGTCTCTGGCCCATGCATACCACTTTTGTATCCTTTGCCCCCAATAAAGCCAATCTTAACAGAGCAATGACCTTTCCTTTGCTGTGCTGTACAGATTGCTAAAACATTTATAACCTTCTACATTATTCAGACAGGCATCACAAATCAGGCCGTTATATTCCATAACTGCAAAAACATATTTTTGAAGCTCATAGAAGTTCTCACTAGGCTTGAGGTGAAAGGCAAACACTTCCTTCCCTCTCCTCCTTAAAAGAGGAGGGTGGGATTCACCATATATCAATGTCTTTCTTCAAAAAGTTTGTCCTTGAAACAAGCAAACAAAAAAAAAATAAGAACAACTTTCTACAATTTCTTTACACTAACAGTATGGAGAAAGGGTTTGGGAATTCTTTAAGGGATCACAGCTTTCCTGTTTGAACTTTCTGTAGGGTGAACTCCATGGAATGTAGCACCATTATCTTATGCCTTAACCAAAATTGAGAGAGAAGAGCCATATTTCAACACCCTTTATTCTGGGAAAGTGTGCTGCCATTAGGGAACACACATATTCAGAATCTGTACTGAGACTGGGACCTCAAGTCAGTGTTGGGGTTCTCAGAGGCTTAGAGGTGTTTGACCCAGACAGGCTTTGTGTTCTTGATATTTCTAATAAGCAGGAGTGCTCTGGCCTCCTAATTTCTCCTATGTAATGCTCAGGCTCTCTCTGATGTGGGATGCACATATAATGAACCAAACCACTTAAAAGCCCTTCCTTGAGAGTACACTGCAAACCACTGCAAGAGCCTAGGGGGGCTAAGGGAGTCATTTCCAGTCATGGCTTTCAGCGCTTATCATTTACATTAGCTCTCAGAGCGCTCTGAATTTCCCAAATAATGTGTGTTATAAATTACTTGTTATGGAAAAGCTTGACCACGCCCAGCAAACTTTAGTGAGTGAGTCAATATGCTTTGAAGGTTTGACCATGGACCTCTAAGTACAATCTGAAGGAGGCTGCATGCCATGACTTTAACCAGCTACCACGTGGAATGATCTCCCTCATTACCAACTGTTCGCTGGCCCCAGTGGAGGCTGCAGAACAAAAGCACCAGAACACCCCGCATGAGAAGACAATCTGGACAGCTGCCCTTCTGCTGGGATCCCTGGTCAGTTGGTACCATTGAGGAGGCTGGCCTTGGGCCTGGTCAGTTAGCTCTCTGCAGAGCTGGCCCAACCACAACCCAACAAGACAACAAAATCAGCTAGGCAGTCATGAGCAGCTTTTATTGTCCTTCATTCAGACTATTTCAGAATCGGTTAAATACTAAGAGTCAATGTCAGGAAGCTCTGGGTCCGAGCACTGTGGCTCTTCTTTCTACCTGTCTGACTGACAGCTTTCTACCTGACTGACTGCTCTGGGCTTCATTTTTCACATCAAAGGATTAGAATAGTAACCTACCACAAGAGTAAAGTAAATCATGTACATAACTCAGGAAAATGCTTATTACATACCAAATATTTTTATTTTACTATTTAAATAGGCTGTCATGCTGGTATAGCTCAAGAATTTCATTCCAAGTGACTTATAACCACTGCCTGTGTTAGTGTCCCAAGGTACAGCACACAGAGCTTTTCCATTCACGTCACAGATAATCCCACCACCAACAGCTCATTACTGTTCAAATTTTAGTGTATTTCCTTCCATTTTTTATTTCTGTCTGCATATATGTATATGTTTTTTAAATTGGAATCATGTTAAATTTGTAGTTATACATCCTATTTTTTTCATATAACATAATGTCAACATTCTTCACATTGTTAAATATATTTCAGAACAAGGTTTTAATACCATCATTTTCCTTCCTATGGACATATGATGCTTCATTATTCCTCTGGTTGAACATTTGGATTAAATATATATATATTTATATATAAAATGTGTATATATACATATATGTGTGTGTATACATATATATATGTATACACACATCAAATGCTGCAATGAATAAACTTAAATGACTCTCTGATTGTCTTTCTGATTATTTCCTTAGGACATACCTAAAAAGGGTATGGACATTCTTTAGACTCTTGATATATTGATAAATTACTTTCTAGAAAGTTTATTCTGGTGCTATAATTTTTATAAGATTTCTTAAATTCATTTATTAAACTATTTTTAAGATCCATATTTTAAAAACTGTGATAAAATAGACATAACATAAAGTTTATCCTCTTAATCATTTTTACTGTATAGTTCAGTAGTGTTAAGTATATTCACATTGTTGTTCAATGGATTTCTAGAACTTTATCATCTTGCAAAATTGAAACTGTATCCATTAATCAGCAACAACCATTTCTCCCTCCCCCCAGTCCCTGCAGCCACCATTCTACTTTCTTTCTCTATGAATTTTATTATTTTAAGTACTTCATATAAGTGGAATCACTCAGTATTTGCCCTCTATGACTGGCTTATTTCACTTAATCCAGTGCTATAATTTTAATTTTTCAAACTCTGTCCAATAATCCTTCTGAAGAAGAAACACTGTCTCATGACAGCTTGACTGAACAGGAGAAATCTGTTTATTTCATGGGTTCCTATGCATTGTGGAGGTTGTTTGGATCAGAGATATGTTTATTTTTCTCATCAATTGTTCAGGTGGGCCTGTAGCTTCCAAAAGGGAACCAGGCATCAGGAGAGAATATATGGAGATGGGAAAAGACCAATAAATTAAAGTGTTTCCAGATCCTGACAAGATGACAAATAGACATGAGCTTTTGGATTCTTCCTCTAAGATTAACTCTGAAAGAACTGGAGAGATGAAAGGAAAGCATAGATCTAAGGCACTAATTTTTAAGAAGCATAATCATCTGGGGAAGACTAAAGGCTGCTGGGAAGTGGTATCCATGTAGCCCTGTGGTGGGGAGAGCAGACTGCCGCATCACAGGGAGGACGGGGCTCGTGCAGCCACATGCAGCACCTATCTTGGGTTCATGTTTCTTCTGCATATTTCCAGGAAGCCACCTTTGCTTCCCCATCAGGATCTTAAAGACTAAAATGATGAGATGACAAAAGAGCACAACCACCAGAAAAGATAGATGACACGTTAAACAGTACATACAACCTGAAGCCAAATTACTGAGAAGAGAGGCCAAAAATTTTAAATAAGCATAATAAATAAATGCCAGGAGATACAGGGGAGATAAGCAATCTGAAACAAGAACGGGAAATTGTAGAGCAAACCAAGTGGACATATTAGTTACAGATAATATAATAATTGAAATTAGAACACCGTGGATGGGATAAACAGATGAATATCATAGAAAATCAAATTAGTAATCTGGGAAACGGCCTTAGGAACTGCCTCAGATTGTATCAGGAAAGGATAAAGAGAGAAAGTATAAAAGAAAATCTAGGAGGTATGGAAGATAGAGCAGAAAGAGTCAGATAGATATCAGACTTGTTAACACTGGAAACAATGAAGAAAATGGATTAATGCTTTGAAAGAGTCAAACAAAGAAAATTTTAAGTAACAGCAGAAATGACCATGAGAGAATGGGAAAAAGAAGGAATGTTTAGTTTTATCATCTATATAAAAAATAAAATAAACTGGACCACTTCCTAATACCATCCTTAGATAGAGACGGATTCTGTGTGGATTAAAGAACTAATGTGAAAAATGAAACTACACATTTAGAAGAAGAAAATGTATGCTGAGGGCATCTTCAGGGCCTAGAGGTGAAGAAGAGTGTTTTGAAAATTCAAAAGCACAAATCAAATGGTCAAAAATAGATTAAGCTGATTACTGAAACTAGACATCAATGATCAGTAAAAGAAACCATGCAAAAATCAACAAAGAGACAGCACTTTGATGCCCAAACTCATCAGAAGGTGAAATAGCAGCAGACTATTTCTTATGCTGAGAAAGTGGAAAGTTGAGTTAATGCCTGGTGTTAGTGGAGATATAGGGATAAAGGCCCTAGAAACCATTGTATGTCATCAATGCGAGCAAAGACTGGTGCAGCTATTCTGCAAGTCAGTCCAGCAAGTCCACCCCTGGGTATACATCAGAGAGATTCTTGTACAGCTCTGCAAGGGACACATACAGAATGCTGTTTGTGATAAGGGGAGCTGGTGCCAATCTAAGTGTCTGTCACGGAGGTTATGGCAAAGTCAGGTCCCGCATGGGGAATTTCGTGGAGCAGTGAGCAGCATTGGGATTTATACCCAGCAACATAGATAAAACTTCAAAAGATCATGCTAAGCAAAGACAAAGGAAAAGGAAAAGTGTCTTAGTCTGTTTGGTCTGCTAAAACAAAATACCATAGACTGGGTAGCTTATAAACAACAGTAATTTTTTTCTCAGTTCTGGGGGCTGGGAAGTCTAGCCAGGATCAAGGCCCTGGCAGATGTGTTGTCTGGTGAGGACTTGCTTCCTAGTTGGCTAATGGTGCCTTCTAGCTCTGACCATCCACAGAAGAAGGGGCAAGGGAGCTCTCTGGGGCCTCTTTCATTACGGTGCTAATCCCATTCATGAGGCTCTGCTCTCAGGACCTCACCACTCCCAAAGGCCCCACCTCCAAAGACCATCACTCTGAGGAGTACTTTCAACAGTTGGATTTTCAAGGGACACTAGCATTCAGACCATATCCAAAGTAAAACAAAAAAAAAAAGCAGAGAGAGGGAAGATAAGATTGAACATCTAGCAAAATATTTTTGTGCAAATTAAAGTTATATTCACAAAATAAAACAAAATTATTTTAAAGAATACACCCAACTACATAATTACACCAAAGATATCAGAATGTTTATGTATGGAGTGGGTGTGGGGTGGGGTATAAAAGTTGGTTATGGGAGAAGAAAGAATGAAATGATGAATTAAGCTCACCCCTTTCACAGACTGAAGGTAACAGTGAGCCAGGGAGTCAGGAGTCAGAATGGCTGAACCCTCTCCATCAACAGTCAGACAGACAAATGAGTGGGGAGTAACACTGAGACAGCCTACTTCCTGTAGACCTTGTTCCAAGGGCATTATATCCAGCAACTCATTTACTTCTTACATCAGCTGCAGAAATTTCAGTTCTCTTCATTTCCAAAATGATGAAAGAATGGCTCATAGAGAGGAGGTGTTGTGGTGGTGTCTCATTACATGTATGGACGGGGCAGCCATCTTCAAAAAATGTCCAAGCTCTGGACATGGTAGTGCCCTGTCTTGCTGTAATCACTCACAGGGACGGCAGCACTGCCCACAGAAGAGCACATGCATGGACAGACGTATACTGTGTCATCGCAGTGCCACAGCTGTAGCATGGTTTGGCTATTCCTCCCTCTTCAGGCTCTCACTCCTTACGTCAGATATGGGGGCACAGGAGGGCCAGCCGCACATGGCATCAGGAAGTGGCTTCCTCCAGCCTTTTTGAAAGACACCAGATGCTTCCTACTGTGTATGATACAAACAAGCTGATAGGATGTGAAATATTTAAAACCTGGGCATGCTGATCCATGTTCCAAAAAAAAAAATTTGCTGGTAGAAAAATGAAAGAAATCTACCAATAAAGAAGCTGAGAAATAGCCATTCAGATAGAAGCAAAACACTGATACAATGCCAATTTCAACTTAAAAAACAGACCACCTCAGAGGGTGGAATTTTCATGCTCTCAGGCATTACTCCCACGCAGTGAACGTGGGCCAGAAGCATGTGGCCTTAATAAATCTTATTCCGTATTCCTCAGATTACTACAAAAATAGGGTTACAAGAAGTGCCCCTTAGGAACACAGGGACTATTGCAAGTAATTACAGAGAAAAACAATATTGTCTGCCTTTGTTATGAGGGTGGTTTACAATTAGCAGTAAATGCCATTGTGCCAATATATGCAGTAGGGAACCTGACAGTAGAGAATTCAAGATACAAATCAAATTTTGCAAGCGGAAAAGAAAATGGCAGTACCTCATGTTATCAGTACTTGTCCTTAACAACACGGGTAAACACCAGAGTCTCATCCTAAGAAAGGAAAGATTAAGCCGGTGTGCCTTATCAATCCGCCATGAGAGACCCAAGGTGGCAGAATTAAGTCCTGCAGGGTCACAGCATGAGTTGAGGATACTGTGCAGAGGCAGTCCAAGCATCAATATTCCAAAAGCACCTGGATAATTGCTTCATATCACATCTAACACACAACGATAAGGAATGTTGGAGTGATTACTCCTAGCATACCAGAGGCTGCCATGCAGCCATTATCATCGCGCCTGTGTGGGCCCATGAGTGCTTGTGTGTCTCTCCCGCGGCTGCTGCATTACCTCCTTGCAGACACATCACTCAGATTTGTACATTTAACTCCAGGCACACAAGGGTGTCCTTATGAATTAAAGAGATTGAAATACACCAATGCAATATTTGCCTCTTACGGCAAAAAGCTCGAATCCATCCGACAAATGCTGACGAGAAACGGAAGCTTTGAAAACCGAACCTAGGCCTGTAAGTACACTTTGCCTTTCTTCAACATTATCCCGTGATGCAGTACACTTTATTCCTGAGATTGTGAATAATGACGACAGTTGAGACAATGGCTCTAAACAGTATTTTCAGCTTTGCGTTGTAACAAGAAAGAACTTTCATTTCGTTCATTTGCTCCCTTTCACTATTTCCTGGGAGGGTGTCACGCTACCTGTAGCACTCATCCCTGAGAGCCTCTGCAGGAGTCAGACAGGGGTCAGAAACACAAGGAAAGAGAGTCTTTTATGACCAAGAGTTTTAAATCAGCATCTCTGAGCCAACCTGAGAAATCAGGGATAAGCAAGCTCAGAGCTCGTGGCACACAGACCACGTGCGGCAGGCTTTCTTGGTTGCAGATGAAGGGCCAACTCTGCTTCTCTTTTTATGCAATGTCAGCAAAGACATGCAGTTCCTTGAAATGCTCATTTCTTAACTAAAACAGACAACAGCTGGCTGTAAATAAAAATGACCCATATCCACACAGTTGGCTCTCTCTTAGTAAGAGTAGCGATTATTTTATTGAGAGTTACCATGTACCAGGCATGGAAGTACTGTACACATATTTACACATATTATGCCATTTAATTCTTAGCCACTCTCTGAGGTCTTATTGTTATCCCCATTTTACAGATAAGAACACTAAAGCCTTGGAAGGTTAGTTACAGGGCAGTTTCACAGCTACTAAGTAGTAACACTGAGATTCAAACACACAGAGTCAGACTTGAGAGACTTTAAACTTGACTTAATGGTAGTGTGCCCCCATGACAGCTGTGATGAGACAATTGACATTTGATTTCTGACAACCCATTGACAAAAATTTGACTGTTCTTTCTCCTGTTCATCAAATGCTACACAAATTCACTTTGGTCTAGTGTGATTCACATTATTATTTAAAAAAAGAAAGAAAGGGAGGAGGAGAAACTAAGGTTACATAGTGCCTACAGACAAATAGCTTGGCTTAATTTCCTGTCATACAGATAATTAGGCACCAAATAGGTCCCTGAGGTAATTAAAAACATAATAAACCCAATGAAACAAGGGCTGCATCCTGGTTAAAGAGGAAAAATAAAAGTCATAAATCACTAGCAAATCACGAATTTCCCCAACAGGTGGATCATATTTGTTTTAACAAAAGCGTACTGACATTCCTCAGAATAAGTAGCTGAATTTCAGGTCAGCTGTGAATGGCCCAGCATCACTGGGATCAAAGACAAACCTGTTATGACCTCCTCATGGGACGGGGTGGCAGCAGGCCCTGGATGCTGGGGAATTAATGAGTTATGTCAGGTGTGTAGCATCTCTGTGCTGTACTGGTCACCAAATAAGCATAGGATGTGCCTCTGAGGCACAGTCAGTAGATGGAAAGCCGGTTTTCCTGGGGGAGGAACCTCATTGTCCATCGACATTTCCTTGAGGAGAGGGACAGATCCCCCAAAACGGGAAGCCCTGAAGCTCACACTGTCACTTCCCCAGGACATGCTCAGATCTGGCTGCACCATGTCCTGAGTTGGCGACAGCATTTCTCCCTCCCTGAAGCCCTGTGATGACATATCATCAAGGTAGGGGTCAAAACCTCTTAGCTACTGACTCAGACCACTCAGACCAAGAAACCTCTGCTATCTTGATGATCTGAATTGAAAAGTAAGGCAACTTCCTATAAAGTAAAACAGTTACAAACTTTTCAGGAGATCAATTTCATGGTTTAAGTAGGTCATTAGAACTCATGTTGACTACTCTAGAAAATGGGGAGTCAGATAAAACCAAGACAAGGAATAGAAAATACACATAGTGTAAAAGAAATGACCCAAAACATAGCTTGATGAGACTTGAAGTTTGGTGTACAGAAAAACCCCTCAGAGAGGGAGCCAGAAGACTAGGGTTTGAATTCCAGCCATGCTACTCACTGCTGTGCACCTGGAGGCAAGATACCTAACCATTCTGGACCTCTGTTTTCTTCAGCTTTAAAATGGAGATGGAAATTTTTGCCTTGCTGACTTTTGTGCAGATTAAACAAGTCAATACCTGTGAAAATACCTGGCATGCTGTCTATCATGTAATGACCTACCAATAAACACTAGTTGTTGGTGAATCTGAAGTAGTCCCTGAAGTAACAGTATTAATACACAAATGATAACAAATCCCATATTGGGGAAATCTATTCCATCCATTTACCCATACCTAAACTTTATGCAGTACTGTTTGTATGTTTTGGAGGCTACTTCTGGATTTTTCTACTGTGTCTTTTCATGATCTGATACCACAATGTTTGAAGTATTATGGCTTTGCAGTAGGTTTTAATATGTTAATATTGGTCCTTCCTCATTACTCTTGTGGAATTTTCCTGGCTAAACTGGCTAGTTTATTTTTCCATGCTCACTCTAGAAGTGGCATCTTTAGGGCAAAACTTCATGTTGATATTTTATTCACTATGAGTAAATTTATATTGAATTTATTTCTTATTTAAAGAAAATTAACATTTTTATGAAGTTGAGCCTTGCCTTTCAAGAATGCTGTATCTCTTCTTGTTGGTTCAAGTCTTTCTTTGTACCCTCAGGATATTTGAAAGACTTTTTTAAAGTAGACATTGCACATTTTTCAAATACAACTTATCCTTTCATATGTTATACATATTTTGAAATGTCCATTTAGCTATTCTCCTTGTTTATTGGTTATGCACAGTAAGCTTACTAGTATTTTCACATACAGTATTATAAACAGTCATGTTATGGAATGTTCTCATTATATAATAGGCTTTTTTCAGTTGATTTTCCTGGACTTTATAGATATACAACATATCTAGAATATCTCCTGAATAATGGTAAGTTATGATAGACAAAGTGAATATTTTTGTTTTATTCCTTTCATGGAAATGTTTCAAGTGATTACCCCATTTAAAATAACACTGGTTTTTGTATTGAGATCAATGTACTTAACCATGCTAAGGAAAAATTCATCTACTGCTTTATAAAGTTTGACATTTGATTCATGTAAATATATTACCTAATCAAAATCAATAGATACAATTTTAAAAGAGAAATCAATTAATGTTTTATCTCAGTGGCAAATGTCTGGCTCTGTATCTTCAGAGGTTACAGCAAAAGCATACTTATGTGAGCAGTTCTCAGTGAGTCCCAGGACCAGCAGCATATTAGCATCACCTGGGAGCTTTTTAGAAATGGAAATTCTAAGGCCCCACTCCAGACCTACTGTCCCAGAGCTTCTGGGGAGTGGAATGGCCTAGTAAGCTATGTTTTTAATCCTTACAGGGAATCCAGATGTCAATTAGAATCTGAGACCCACTCTTTTAGCCAGATTAACAAATCAAATAGACGATGAGTCAGGAACTTTCTACGGTTGGCAAGGAAAAATTATAAATGACGTTCAATTCCCAACCATATGGGGCCACAGCTGAAGGGTGACTAGGAGAATACAGGAAACTTTCATCTGCCCCAAACTTTGCCGTTTTCTGAACTGAAAGATATTTTTCCTTGTTACTAGAACTGGAATCTCAAGCCCAAATTCTTTCTTTGGTTAAATAATAAAGGAGAGAACTTGCAACCCCATGAGGTTTCCTGCAAGTGGAAAAAGAGCCCTCAGGCACAGAGATGCAGGCAATGTGAGCTGAACATCAGCTGGAGCACACACCCCAGGGACATAGAAGGGGCACTGACAGTATGTGCTGCATCCCTTGTGCAGCCTGGAATTGTGCCACTACAGTGCTGCCCTTTATGCAGGTGTAGCAGCGTCTTACACAAGCCTCCACCTTAGGAAGTGTGGCACTAGTCAGCACATCTGGTAAAGAAATCCATAGAAATTATTACTCTTTTCAGTTAAGGGACCAGATTTTGAATGCTAATTCACAGGCTTGGGCAGGGCAACACAGGGAGAGAGGCATCGTACTAGGGATAAAATACATTCTAGAGAAAAATACTACACCGGGAAATGGGAGTGAGCAAGGAAGAGGAAGCAGAAACTGAAGGCAATAGCATACTGATTTTACCAACAGTTCAGCCCCACTGCTCCTGGGGGCACTTCTAGGGGCAGCAGAGGAAAGTGGCGACTGTGTCCGGATGGGTACAAAACTGGTGCACCTCACCAGCCAGTGGGCATGAAGAGCTGTCTGATGGGACCCAAGTGATTAGTGGTGGAGCAAAACAATATGATCCACTCAAATTCCCTCTATTTGCTTAGGGCTTTTCTTTAAATATTCACTTAATTTTTCTTCATTCTATCCTAACTGTAATAGCAGTGAAATCATTGGCCTGAGATCACACTTTTATTTTGTACTAAAACACATGAAAATAAATGCATAATTCTGTCTGAAAAGTTATTCCATAATGTCTGAAATACTCTGAGTGGTAAACAGGTAATATTTTGACAAAGCCAGTTCTATAATTTGCTTGCTATTACTCCAAAGATGTGCCCACTAGACTGGAAGTTCTCAAGCTTAGTTTGAGTGGGAATACACTGTGGAACATTCTAAAAAATATAAATACACCCCATCCTGACCTCCAGAAACTCTAATTTAGAAGGACCCACAGTAAGACCCAGGAGACTGAATTTTTAACAAGAATCCCATGTAAAGATAAGGGAGTTGCTTCAGGGCATTAAGAGGGACACTTTTATGGGGTGAAATCTGGGAGCAGATGAGAGATCTTTAAGGTAATACCCATAAAATTGCTCCTGACTTTTAAAGTTTAATTAGTTGTTTAAAAACCAGAGTGGCTGAGAAAATGTTTTCCACAAGTGTGGAGAGAGATGATCACAAAATGCCCAGAGCATGCAGGCTGAAGTTGGAGACCCCTGGAACCCCTCAGGCTCAGGGATGTCACTGGGAAGGAGTAGAGGGCCTTTCTGTCAAGCAAGCCAGAGATGTCAGGGGATTAGGTGGGAGGTTACAAGGTACATGGGTTCCTCAACCCCACACCAAGTCACTCTGCAGAGAATGAACAAAGCTGCCTCTCCCAGTCTCTCCACTGATGAGCTGTGTGCCAATGCTAGGAGTCTTGATGAAGTGGAAACTTGAGGAACGGTCTTGATACTTAATCTGCCCATTAAACATACTTCCTACATTGTCTCTGTTATTCACATTTCTTTACGTAGTCTTCTGTTAAGGCGGCTTCTGAGGTAAGAAGTTGTAGGGATAACAGGAAGGGAAAGAGACCAGAGAACAGAGGTTGTTACATCGGGGTGCAGGGGGAATGTGTCATTAAAGGCAGTGTGGGGCCTTGAACTCGGGACAGAAATCTGGAAGAGGAGGACTCTGGTAACTTCCTTGCTTGGGAGAGAGATATACCTTTAGAGAGGCTTTTTGACCAAGATTAGTATGAACTGGTAGAACTTACTACACTTATTTTTCTTTTCACGTCCCCATCTCTCTTCAAGAAAAGTGACATTTTTGTCTTAACGTCCCATCAACTCATCCACTCTGGCTTCTAAGGTGAATTTTCTAAGATTGCAGGGGAAGTCAGGCAAAAGGTGAGGCTGTTTTCCACAGTCAGAACTCTGGGAGATATTTTCTACTAGATAACGAACATCTCTCAACCTTGACAGAACTTGATTACAATAGTTTAGCACTAAGCACAATGTCAGAACAGATCTTTCTCCTGAGAATGGAAAGAGGTAGAGAGATTTGATCTGCAGTTTGCAAACCTTGGTGCTATCTCCAGGTTTGCAGAATATGTCTTCTCTCCCAACTGTTTATAAACACTACAGCAAGATATAGTGGTTACCATCTAAATGAACAGAACATGAGTGGATTCTTCAGCTTACAGTATCATAATTTGCTCCAGAAGATACATAAGAAGTAGGATTCTAGCTGGTTGGCTAATTGAATAGTGCAGAGGGATTTTGGAAATCATCTAATTCCATCATGTGAATAATTGTACCTCTCTTGTCAAGGATACATAAGTTTGTATGATTATATAATCTGTATTTTAAAAGCAAACACTTTCAATTATATATTATACACACACACACATTCAAATTAACTTTTTCTATTTGTGATGTCAAGAAAAATGTCAAGATTCTGGAGGGCAAAGTATATGTATAACAGGCACTCATGGCATGCCTTTCAGGGTCTAGCAGAGTATAGTCACAGACCAAACACTGCATGAATTCTTAACTGATTACCTGGATGGTTGATTGACCAAATCAAAGTACAGAAAGCAAAGTAGAAAATCAGTGACAAACCATGATGTCAACTCAGATCAAGAATTTATTTGTATTGACAAAGAAGAAACAAAAAGACTTAAATCCCTGTGTTTTAGTTAATTCATCCAATGAATATTTATTGAGTCTATGTGTTAGGTGTAGTTGATGAGATTTCAATCACCCTTCTTCTGATTAAGGAAACAGATGATGTACATGTGAACAAATGAAAAAATTTTGATAGTAACATATGCTTTAAAATAAACTAAACTGTGTAACAGTGTGACAGATGAAAGAGGGAAGCAGTCTTCCTACAGTGATCCAAGAGGAGACATCTCAGTGGAAATGTGAATAATGGGTAGAAGCCAGTCATGCACAGAGTTGAAGGTTGGGAATTCTAGATAGAAGGAACATTAAGCATAAAATAATTGAGGTGACGAAGAATACCACTTAGTCTGAGATAGGGTAAAAATCATGAAATGATCATATATGTTAGAAGTGGGAAAACTATGTCCTACAGCACAGATTTAGCCCATTGCTTATTTTTTGTAAAAAAAAATCATTACCAGAACAAAACCCTCCCCATTTACTTACTTATTGTCTATGGCTGTTTTCATGCCACAATAGTAGAGTTGAGTGGTTGCGGCAGAGACTGACTGGTCCACAGAGTTTAAAACATTTACCAACTGATCCTTTGCAGAAAGGTTACCCACCCTAATGTAAGACCTTGTTATCATGATACAGAGTTTGGGTTTTATTTTGTAATCAAGGAATAGCTTCTAGAAGATTTTAAGCAGGCTAGCAATGGGATCTGCCTAACTCTGAAGCCCCATGAAACTATGTGGCAAATGGATTGATTACAGGGTCACAAATAAGGAAGGAGGGAGACAAGCTCAAAGTCTCTTGCAATATTTCAAAAAATGATGGGAACTTGTGTGACAATTGCAGCAATGGAGATAATGAAAAGTGTTCTGGTTACAAATATATTTTGGCGATTTCATGTATAAGAATAATTTAGAACATTGAGTTTATAACAATAATTAGAAGATTGAGTTTATACAATGACTGAGATTATGGCCTGAGGAAATTATATAAGGTACATCATTTAATAAGAAGATGGCAGGAGGGGCAGGTTGGACATGGGTGGGAAATCAAAAGCACTGTTGACAACATGTCAAGTTTAAGATGGCTATTAAATATCTGTGTGAAATGTTTCACAATTGGTTTGCTACCTGACTCTGGACCTAGGAAGGAGGTCAAGGCTGGAGAAATAAATTTGGGAATGATCAATGTATAGATGCTTTGAAAGCTATAGGGCTGGAAAAGGGGATCTTAAGAGAGTCCAGCATGTAGCTCCAGTGCACTCTGACATTTAAATATAATGCAAATAGTGCACAGTCAGGAAAAGAGAATGAACAGGAGCAACAAGTGATAGAGGTGACTGTCCAGTTATCAAGAGATTGATGTCATCTTCCAACTCCCCCTTGCTCACCTTGCTTGGTGATATGCTGAGACCCAGCCTTCCTGCTACACCTGCAGCTCTCTGCCCGCTGTGGCCTGGGGGAGGGGGGAGCCCTGGAGGGAGTGAGCAGGGCAGCAGGAGTGAGGAGAGGCTTGGCTTTTCTGTACTCTGCAGCCTCATCCCACTTGCCTTTCTTCACCCTGCCAGAGGTGGTACTTTTCCATTTCCTTTTATTTTACTGTGTTTCCAATATTCACAGGACCAGTCTCATAGCATCCCACTCCTCTCTTCCAGCACCAGCACCACCACGTGCCATGTTCTCCTCAGTGGTCTGGGTCTCAGCCCCTTGGCCCCTACACTGAGCTTCTAAATGTGATCATAATCAGTCCAACCTTTTCTCTCAGGTGATGTCTGTTTCCTGTAGTTGCTGCCTCCGTAACACCTTAGAGATCTCTTTTCACATGGTTCAGTGACCTGGTTAATGTTCTTTGTAGAAAGATACATAATTCCATAAACCCTTTTCAGGTACTTAGTTCAAATTCTTTCTTTCTTTTTGTTAAGTTCTTCTCATTAGAATAACTGGAGGATCTGCTGTCACAGGAGCCTAGAGAAAATACAAAGTTTCAACGAGAGGTCAAATAAGAAAGGGCTAATTGGCCACCCATTCAATCTGGCAAGAAGATTTTGGTGACAGTGGTAAGATGTCTATGTACTGATGGAATTGGGAGGCCAGTGGAGATGATGAAAAGTGGCTGGATTACAAATACATTTTGGAGATTGAGTTTATAAGAAAACTTGTAAGATTGAGTTTATAAAATGACTCCTGTGCTTTTTGCCTGAGGAAATGGTAGATGGAGATGCCATTTATAAGAAGACTGATGGATTTGGAAGCCCGATCTAGTTGACTGAGGAGAGAAGGGGAGGTAAGCAAGTAGAGATGACTAATGTAGCTAATTTTATAAGGGTTTCTGCAGTGAAAGAGGCTACTGAGGGTTTTATTTTTTCAAGGTCAGAGCTGTTAAGGCATGGGTGTTCATGAATGGAGGCAGACACAGATGATACCAGGGAGATGTGGCTGCACAGTGAAAATAAAGCTCTTGACTAACAGCTCAGAATGGGCAAGGCCCAGAGAACAGAGGAAGGATTTGGTTTTTAGTAGAACCAAGGGCACTACTCCCAACAGTTAAATGAAAGAGGCAGAATGTGTGAGTTCAGATGCAGGAAAGTTGGGGGATTTGGTGCTGGGAAAATAACGTTATTCTTTTTTAAAAAACTGTATCTATTTTCAAGATAATACAAACCAACCAACTATGGACAGAGGGCCTCCAGATAACTGACATTGCAAAATGACTATCACCCATTAAATTATCAGGAAAGCATGTTTGATTTCCAGTGATCACAGATATCAATGTTCAAGGGTGCACAACACACACTAAAAATGATTTTCTCAACATGAAGAGTAAAGATATAGGACCCTCACATTCCGGAAGTGATGTGAACACCCATAATTACCACCATAAATTTGCTGAGTACTAAAAATAATTTCTGTATTTTCCTGTAGGATTTGCAAGCTAATAATAAGCAATTTCCAGCTGTGTGCTGTGACAGCAAAAAAGAGGGTCTAACATCCTTATAATTATATTTTCCATATCTGTATCCACATTAGAAAATACTGATTAAGACCCATCTGCTTAAACACATTTTCTGTTGTTAAAATTTCTGTAGTAGGTGACTTTATGAAATCTACCAGATTATATTATATATATTGGACTTTGAAAACAGGATTAAATAGAACAAATATTTTATCTTTCAGGATCTTTAAAAACACACATTTGATTGTGAAACAAAAGGATTAACAATGGCCATAATTGAAGTTTTTCTGTAGAACAGATTCCGCAAACACATCCTGAGGGGTCCCCTCAATTTGGCAGCTAAAACTACATGGAACAGCAGGCTTCACGTACCGAACACTGAGACAGGCTCACTTCATTCTGCTCCATATCATGAGTGTGATTCTTTGAGAGCAACTCAATCAAATATCTCTTCCTTGGGTCTGTTTTCTTAAACTTCAAATGTCCTTCTGAGCATTTGAAATGTCATCAGCAAAGAAAGGAGATGACCGGTTATGAAGTCACTGTTGCTTCTTGAAGGAAGTGAATGGAGAAGTACTCTTCTGACAAGCTGGTAAGTATCACTTGCTCCTGTTAGAGGCCACTTCTCCTCAGGGTTTCTTGGGCTTCTCACAATTCACTGCAAACCCACAGCAGTGCAGCTCTGGTCTAGGCAGCCAAGATGCGTGGCTGGTGCTATAAGGTACCCCCATGGAGACCCGGAGGAAGCAAGGTAAATATCTGCCCCCAGTTGAATAAGGAAAGTTCTCTCAAAAAGATGAAGGAGAGGAGTTTAACAAAGCCAATTCAAAATATATGTGACTGTCTTGAATCAACATTATTTTCAACTATAGTTTCCTAAAAGTTAACAAAAAAAGCAACAATTCAAATTGAAAACAATGACTAGCTTATCTATCTACTATGTGTCTTATTGCCAGTATTTTGTTTGTTTTTTCATTTTCTTCAATCTCAACTTTTTATTGAAGTATAGCATATGTACAAAAAGGTGTGTATTCATGAGTGTGCAGCTCAATGAATTTTCTGAAAGTGAACACAGCTGTGTCACCAGCCCAACTCAAGGAAAATAATAACATTATTAAGAATCTAGAAGCCCCTTGTCCAGTCTTCTCATCACTACACTCCCGAAGGTAACTTCCAGCTTGGCGTATAATGGCATGGATTTGCTTTCCTGTTGTTCCACTGTAATAAATGAATCTCCCTGTGTGTAGTCTTTGGCATCTGGCATTTAGTTTGGTCTTTTAACTATAACTGGAAGCCACTGCAATTTATTGAGCTCTTGGTTTACTATGTGCCAGGCACTATGAAAAGCCCTTTACTGCCTCATTATCACATTCAATACTCACAATCACCTCATGATTAGGCACTATTATTATCTCCTTTAGGCAGGTGAAGAAATTTCAAGCTCAGGGATATTAATGCAAACTAAGTCACATAGCAGCAAGTGCTAGAGGGAGGATTCATGCTTTGTTTTCCTGAATCCAAAGTAAAAGTCTCTCCCATGCAGACTTTCATGAACATCCCCAAGGCCAAATGCTCCTAAATCATCAGAACATACCAGGAACTGAGAGCTCAGGAAAACTGTCACTTGAACGTGATATCTTATTGATTTAACTGTGATTGTGCCACCGCCAGTCATGCAAACTTGGACCTCATGTATAGCAGGGACGGTGGCTACTTTCCTGGCACGGTACCCTGCTGTTAGCTAAACTGCAAAGTGACCTAGGTTACAGTATGTGATTCAAGTATCCTTACTTCTATTAACTGAGAGTCAAACACTTGCCTGACGATATCGTCAGCAGAGACAGGGCCTAAGTTGCTCTGGCTTCATTCACCAAGCCATTGTTGATGTCTAAGGGTAGCTGCAAATTCAGATTCAGTGACAACCTATATGTTACTTATAGTCAGTGCAGGATGGCTCATGATGAACAATGAAAGGGAAATGATAAGATGAATAATTGTAAGCCGTCCTATGAGATTTTAAATGGCCATGAAGAAAAGAGAATGAGGAAGACTTAAATGCACTGTTATGGAGAGATACTAGTTACAAAAGGTATCACAGGTGTCTTGCCAATGGGTTTCAGCCCTGGACAATTTCACTATGGATTCAGTGAGGCTCTTGAGTGACAATGGAACATTCTTGGGGTGAAAGGATTTATACCAAACTTTATTCCCATGATGGCAGGTCAACCACTACAATTCTGTCCACCCAGAGTGAGTCTACACACAGCAAGCTGGTCTCTGCCTCTGGGCCTCTCTGCCCCCACAGCCATCTCAGTCTGTCCTCGGCACTGCCACCATGCCAGCCTCTGCTCTCCTGCAGCTGTGCAGCCCAGAACACTGAACAGAGCTCTTTATATAGAGTCAATAACAACATATTGCCCACACTTGTGTAATGAGCAAGCCAACCAGGGCCAGATGAGAATCCTGGCTACAGGAACCTTCACTCTCTCCACACTTTCATAATTCAGTTGTAGGGCTAAACTGCCTGTCCTGATAAACTAGTACTTTCTTTGCTGTTTCTGTGCCCTCCCACACCCCCACTTCCCCATTGCTTCCCCTACTCCCTCACCCACCGCCTCCCCACCTCCTACCACACCAGCTAATGAGAATTAAGTAATCCATTATTTCTTCTTTCTGCCTTGGTAGTCACTGGGATTTGGATAGGATCTCTTGCTTAGTTCTAGGACCTCACTTATTCTGCTGGTATATTTTTACCTCCTCCTATCCATGACATTTAACTTTGTAGCCCTATTTTCATGACATTATTACATATACATGCATTATAAGCCTTGTATTATAAGCCAGCTCCAAATGCCTTTTGGAAGTAGATAGAGTATAAATCATAAGCTCAAGTAAGAAAGTATATTCTTATTTTAAGAGTTGCATGAGCAAATCTTGAAAGAAAAAAGAAAACTCTTGTAGTAAAATGAAATGTTACTATCACCTGTTCCTCAATGCAGCAGGATCTCAATAGTGCCCAGAGAGCAGCTGCCTACCTTTTCAAGATGAATACAGGGAGTGATGAAATTAACTTTGAGCTTATATCCAAGGAAGTTGAAAAATATGTTATAGGTGCCTAAATAAAAAGCCAGAGAAAGTTAAAAGAAAACTCCTAGATATGAGAACTCATAACGTGGATTTTGGAGCTCAGTATTGAAGTAAATAACAGCTGATTCTAATTTCATACATGAGCTTTGTTAAATTAGAAGAAAATGGAGTGACTAGCAAAAGAATCTAAAACAAATGCAGCCATTGCTCATGTCTGATAAGTGGATTTTCCAGTTATGAAATTCATTTTCAGACTTCAAGCATACTGAGAACAGTCTCTTTTAGGCTGAGTCTGTACCACAATATAATGAATATACAGTTTGCCTTTTTTGGAAGAAAAACAAAAAGTATTAGGACTGATGCAGTAAAGTCCAAGCCGTGCATGGTTTGGACTACCCTGGAGCTGAAATGATGGAAATTTAAACCAGGATATTCTGTAGGGATTGCCAGAACTAATAATCCTCCTAGACATTCCTATCCTTTCATGGTGCGTTACAATTTCTTCTCCTCAGTCTTAGGAAATCACCTTCAGGATTTGTCTGTTCTTCACATAAAAATTAGGAAATTTAATCTTCACATTCATCTAAAATATATTCTCATGAAAAAGCCAACTAAATATAACTCTACCTTACAAGATGAGAGAAAACAAAGAGAGAGAGAGGTCTTTGGAACATATTACAAAATCTAGATGATTCCGGAGTTGTTCTTGGAATTATGAAAAGAATTAAAAACTGATGCGTCTTTTCGTTTGTTTCACCGGAACTCAGTAGGGCTTGTTAGGCTAAAAAAGTCATCATGGAATGCCAACTGTGTGGCATGGGCCCCAAGTAGATGCTACCTGATGTTTGCAAATGCTTTGAATTTTATGAAAGTGAATAGGGCATTTTTTTTTGGTTGGGGGGTGGTCAGTTATGCCCAAAGATTAGTGGTTGGAGTAGCATTGCACATCATTTGCAGAAAATGTATACTTATGAATTATCCCTTCATGTGGAAGCCAATGTCTAAGGTTTATAAATACCAGAAATATTTCACATGTTAAATCAGATTGAACTGCATCCTTTTCATTAGTTGAGATTCAAGAAAATAGACTGTCCAGGGATTTATGCTTTAAAAGTTATTCAGAGAATCAGGTGGGAGAGTGAAATTGTTCGATCGCATGTCAATAACATGTGGTTGAGTCACGATTCCTGTCGGTGTAGGGTACACCTTTCCATGTCCTACTTCCTAAGGGAAGGGGAGGGACAGCATGGAGGAGGGAGTGTGCCAGGGAAACGGGGTAGGTGGTGTAGGAAGGGGTACTTGATGGAGACCCAAGGAACTAGGGTGTGGGAGGTGTGTGGCTTAGGTCAGATCATTCTAGCATATTTCAGATTTATCTAACAGATAAGATTCTTTCCTGGAATTATTTGTTTTGCTGGATTTTACAATTTCTCCTGGAATTCTACTATTTCACAGAACAACTACTTACAAGAGATTCTTGGGTTTTCTAGACCCTGGATTCTCTTCTTCTTTGTCCTGGTTAGAGAATTAAGGAAGGGAAATTAGAGAAAAATCTTCGATGATTTCCCTAAGGAATATTCCTAACAAACCACACTAGCCTTTAATCTCTACATGTACTCAAAGGGTACTGCAAGCTCTTCCTACAATAAGCCTGCTTTTATTTGCAGTGTCGAAACAAAAAACAAAATGACAACAGAAGTTTATTTTAACTAAGAAAAAATACTCTTCTGGTTTGGCCATGTGAAGGCATATTAAGCTGCTGTTAAAAAATTGATGTTCATCTTGTTTTAGAACAGGATGGCAAAATACATATAGTCTCTGGTTTAGTGAAAAAGAAAAAAATGAGGGACTGGAATGAAATATGTCAAAACATTGTAGCTGTTCTGATAATAGGAAGCTGGAGAATTTCCTTCTGGGCTTCATACAGTTTTTCTGTCCAAATTACTGCAATGAGTTTATTTTCTTTTTTGAATAACATTATTTTGAACCTTGCGGTTTTGATCTTAATAATTTTCAATTTATTAGTATAAGATTATTAGCTATGTTTTTCCATAATATAATAAGGATAAGCTGTCCTTATTATAATGTGAATTTCTGTAGTTTAAAATTGCTATTCTTGCATTTACCAGGTCCTCCCTCCTCAGACTTTGCATTTTGCTTTGGCAGTTTGCTGACTGAAAATAAGCACTCAATCAATTTCAGCACGATGGCAAGGAGTTTCTTTATCAGAATCACTTTTCAAATTAGCATGTAAAATTAGTGTGCAGTTCCTCGGCATTTATGAAGAAGGTCATTGCTTTTAACTAAGAGAATGTATATTGTAAAAAGCATAATTTATGTTAAAGTTATATCGCAATCACTTTCTATTGGAATATAGTAACCAAATAAACATGTTTATAAGCTAAAATATATACTCAACTCTTTGGAGAAATTAGCTAAATTAACTAGCAGTTCCTAACACATTACAAAACTCTAGGTAGGTTATAATGCATGTTAGTGAAATTTGCTTTTCTTTCATATTCTGCTTTGTCAGGAATTAACTGTGAAAATTACATGTTTGAAAAGGTTAATTTTAAAGACCACTTTATTTTGGATGATACATATGTTACCAAAATAATTATTTAATTATGGTCTCCATGGCAAATTTAGGAGTAAAACAAAAGAAATTCTATCTCAGTGGTTAATGGATTTATGATTTATAATAATGAATACTGATTTACACAAGCCCTTGGCAAGTGTCCGTGCTGCCATTTCCAGGAAACTTGCACTTTCCTCTTACTCAGGAAATTTGAGTGAATGTATACTTTCAATCGATATTTGCCCATGAAAAGTCCCCATTCTTAAATTGATTAAACTGGAAAAGAGCTTAAATTTTGTGGGACAGATGTTTGCCAGGATACAACATGGGTTCTTTTTTAAACACTGTGAAGAAATTAACACTTTTCTCTTTTTCCTGAGATTCTACAGATTGTTCGCACTCTTCATGCAAACAGAATACTGTGGTCAAAATAAGTTTGAGAAATCCCACGTTATAGTTGAACAGTGTTTATTATCTTTTTAACTATAGGACATCAGAAAACTTAATATGAGGGTGTATTTTTTTAATTTCTAGGAGGAAAATATAGAATGCAGCATTTTCCCCAAGAAACCCTTGCAGATTAGTGTTCTAAGAACATACTTTGGAAAATACAAGTCACTTTGGAACACTAAATAAAGTTCCTTTTCCCATTCTCATTTTATTATGTCTCAGAGTCACCTAGCCCCTATTGTTCTGTATATTTCATATTATCATTTTGACACCACTCAGACGAATGCCTTCTATAATCTGCTAGAGATAAAGAAGCACAAAATACAGTGCTTAATTTTTTCCCGGTATGGAAACTTACAGAATTTTAAAAGCTCACTAAGTTCCTTTTTTTAAACTTAAGTATATTTAATCATAACGTTTATATCTAAAATAAAGCTGGATGTTTGCAAGACAATTCATAGGATGTGTTTTCCTAACAAAGTAAATGTTAAATTCCAATAAGCCAGGGAAAATTTTTAAAAGTAACACATCTGTGTATAGCGATACACCTGTAAGGTAAACTAAAGGAAAAATGTTTGGGGGAAGATATTTGGAAAATGATTATTTCTGTCTCAACCTTCTTCACTTGGGTAAATCCAAAAAGAAACCCGGAGATTATAACCATGTGATTATTTTTCATTTCAAGGACATCTAAACCATTTCCAGCTATCTTCAGACTACCAGATGTACAGACAGCACTATGTTAAAAATAAAATAGTGCCTTCAGTGAAAAAGCAATATTGACTGTATTGACTACTTAGACCTAGAATTATAGATCAAAATATACCTTAAGCATTAAAGTCCTTCAACAGAATTTTAACTACCAAAGTTCTGAATATAGTATGGTAGGCAGCAGCTACAAGAAAAGGCCATGATAATTGGTAGGAAATAAAAATATAATAGGTAGAATAGAATAGAGAGCCCAGAAATGAGTCTACATAAGTATAGTCACCTGATCTTTGACACAGGAGCAAAGGCAACAAAATGGAGGAAAGATGGTCTTTTCCAACAAATGGTGATGGATGGAGCCAGGGGACAACCACATGCAAAGAAACGAATCTACACCCTACCCAAAAATTAACTCTAAATTGGATCAGAGACCTACATGTAAGATGCAAAACTAAAAACCTCCCAGAAAATAACATAGGAGAATATCTAGATGACCTTGGGTTTGGAAATGACTTTTTAGATACAATACCAAACACACAGACCATGGAAGAAAGCATTGATAAGATGGACTTCATTAACAGTAAACAGTCCTGTTCTTTAAGACACTGTCAAGATAATAATAACACAAGTCACACCCTGGGAGAATATATTTACTAAAGACATAGCTGACAGAGGACTGTTATCTAAAATATACAAAAAACTTAAAACTCAACAATAAGAAAACAAACAACCCAATTAAAAAACTGCTCAAAGTCTTTAACAGACACCTCACCAAAGATACACAGATAGCAAATAAGTATATGAAACAATGGTTCATATCATGTCATCAGGGAAAATGAAAATTAAAACAACAATGAGATACCACCTATTAGAATGGCCAAAATCAGAACTCTTAACAGCATCAGGTGCTGGCATATGGGATGATTCAGGAACTCTTTCATTGCTGGTGGGAATGCAAAATGATACAACCACTTTGGAAGGCAGTTTGGCAGTTCCTGACAAACGTAAATATTTATTTACTGTACAATCCAGCAATTGTGCTCCTTGGTATTTACCCAAAGGAGTTGAAAACTTATATCCATACAAAAGCATGGATGCTTATTCATAATAGCCAAAACATAGAAGCAACCAAGCTGTCCTTCAGTAAATGAATAGATAAATAAATTGTGGCACATTGAGACAACAGGATATTATTTAGCACTAAAAGAAATAGGCTATCAAGCCATGAAAAGATATGGAGGAAACTTAAATGTACATTATGTATAGAAAGAACCCATCTGAAAAGGCTATGTACTGTATGATTCAACCTATATGACATTCTGCAAAATGCAAAATTATAGAGACAGTAAAAAGATCAGTAGTTGCAAGGGGTTAGTGGGGAGGAAGGGATGAATAGACAGAGCACAAAATGTTTGTAGGGCAATGAAAATACTCTGCATGATGCTATAACACTGGATACATGTCATTATACATTGGTGCAAATTTACAGACTGCACAACACCAAAAGTGAATCCTAATGTAAATCATAGACTATGGGTGATAATGATGTTCAATGTAGACTCATCAATTGTTACAAATGTATCACTATGGTGGGGAGTGTTCATAATATGGGAGGCTATGCCAGTGTAGGGGCAGGATGTCTATGGGGAATTTCTGTAACTTCCACTCAGTTTTGTTGGAAACTTAAAACTGCTTTAAATAAGAAATCTTTACAAGCAGTGACTCTGTGACATCTTACTGCACTGATGGACAGTGACTTCATTGGGGCATGGGAGGTATACTCCATAACATGGGTGAATGTAGTAACCACAATGTTTTTTATGTGAAACCTTCATAAGAGTGTATATCAATGACATCTTAATAAAAAAAATAATGAGTCTTTGAAAATAAGTAAATAAAATTTAAAAGAATAATAGGATTAAATGATTAAAATATCTAGGTAAGTATCTTTACTCTCTGTATTTACTCTCAATGCATTGGATATGTATTGATTCTCTACCAGCCTTATTTTTTTTTTTCTTGCAACAGCTGCTTCTTTTGATTTGATACAAACCAATCAACCTATTGGCGAGCTGTAGTGGTAGGTTCAGGGATGGTCTTCTGACCTAAGCAGTTCAATTAGAGTATATCTCATGATTTTTGAAGAAGCCCAAAAGGACGCTTTGTAGGTTTTTCCTAAATTTGAACCTGAGATATTCTGAAGCTGGAGCTGCTATCTTGAATCAGCTGAAATGCTACAGCCAAAGCGTAGTGGCTCAAAATAAAGCCAGCATGGATAATAACAGAAGAGTGAGAGAGAAAGTGTGGGTACCAACTGCTTGGTTTGAGTTCTGAATCCAGCTGTAAGTGGGGCCAGTCCTTCTCCTGGATTTATCAGTTGCTAGAGCAAATCAATTCCTTTTCTTGCTTGAGCTGGTTTGAGTTGGATTTCCTGTTGTTTATAACTACAAGATACATGAGAATTGCAGTCATTCTATTCATTTTTTTTCCAGCAAGATTGGTTCCCAAACACGTAAATCTGTGGAAGCATGCATATTAAAGAATCTTCTGCTTGGATAAGTTAACCTGTTTCAAAGTGCAAACTTTTATATATAGGCCATATATACCACAGTAGCTTTAATAGGAGTTTTATACTTCTGCTCAACCAATGTGGAATTGAGGAATGGAACCATTCAGGGGAGGAGTTAACCGGAAGGTACTCTTTTGTCCTTCTCTACAGTTTTTGGGCTCAGCTCTAATTTGAGGATTACTGGGGGGAGTCATGTTCTGATCGATGCCTTCAGTAAGATTTTTTATCTCTTCTCCCATGCCATCATGACATGGCAGTAGAAGAATAGCAACCTTGAATAGAGGACCTTTTAAACTTTTGAACTCTAAAATGCTAGAGCTCCCAAGCTCAAAACTTCATTCATAAGAACTGAGATAGGGTATTCTTTTGATAACTTTCTTATCATGCCTGTGGAGATTGACCTGGGCATCTAGGAAGGGATTGATGAAACCACCTGTACTTACTTACCCAAGCCTAAGTTTGATAGCAAAGAAACATGATGGTAGAAACTGTAAGGCTCAGCTAGGATCATATACACATATTCTTCAGCCTCCACTGCCAGTCAGTTGGAACCACATGACTAGTTCTGCCCAAAGAGCCATAAGCAAAAGTAATATGCATCAGTTCTGGACAAAACTGAAATGTTCCTGTCACTACTCTGTTCCTAAGCTGTAGAGTCCCTAGAAGCCATATTTTGACATAACCGCATCACAAAAAAGTAGAGCACTTGTCACTCTGGGTCACTGTGTAACCATGTCCACTCACTCACCAGGATTAGAAAGACAGTGACAGCAAAAGATACAATTTTGTTATGTTGAGCCATTGAACATTCAGTGTTAGTTTCTTATGCGGCATAACTTTGTCTACACAGACTAAATGCATCAACAAAGAAAGAAGAACAATGTGTTGTACACAGGTGTATCCTCTATCCTAAAGGCCTAAACCCTAGAAAAATCCATTTTCCTGAGAAATACAGTGGATGAAAGGTTAAATATTTCCCTAAAAATCTAAATGGGATATGTAAATCCTTTCCCTGGGAAGAGATAGGGAACAGTGGGAAATGGCAAATCCACAAGAAACACTGGGCTTTTCCTACCTAGCAGTTTAGAACCCAGAGCCCCAGGCCTTGAGGCCCATGTCCAACTTAAGTCAACAGGAAATTTACCTACCCACAAACATGAATGTCTTATTTAATTTTTCAGAATTTAAGAACTGGTAACCCACAGGCATATTTAGCTTAGCCAGCACAATGCTTCTTAAGTTGAATTAAATTTGCCAATATTTAAGATTCAGGAGATCTCACACAAAAGTCTGAATTTCTAGCTTATCCTGAAAGGTGAGGAGAGGTGACTCTGAGCCCTCGTTCTAACCTGAGTGGAGCAAAGGAACAGGCTGCTCCTTTAAGGGAGCAACATGAGTTCCCTTTTACTCTGGTCCCTACTGCAAGCTTCATTCGTGTGCTACCATCTGGCTCTTGTAGATATTTGAATTCATAGCTTTTAAAGAGACTCTCTAGGACACAATTCTCCACTTCTTAAAAATGACCAGGCAATTTTGGGGACTTTAAGTTGCCTTAATGCACAAGAGAAGTCAATCATTAAAAAGTATCCAGGATCCTGAAAGGGTTAAGACTCATGGACAATGTTCCTGATTTACTCCCAGAGAGTTATACTGTGATAACCTGGCTCCAACTTGATTGTGCTCATGGAACTTATTTTCATTCTCTATTACTTCAAGTTATTGGAAGCTGATCTCTACATCCCATATGTTGGGCAACACCAAGGCCATATTGGAGGCCTTATCCAGCCTCCTGGAGTAAAGTCACCCGACATGAACACTCAGATGTCTACATCAGTTGAGTGGATTATTCTCACTTTTCAATGATATGACCTAATTCTCCTTCTCTTCATAAAAGAAAGGGAATACAACTTTCTTTTAGATAATCATAAAATGATAATGCCTTAAATAAATTACACTTGCCATTCATGAAAAAAATCCTAATATTCACAGTGATTGAAACCAAATATTTTTAATGAGGGCCAGTGTATTTAAATAATTCTCTGAATAAAAACCTATCAGTATTTGAAGCACAAGAGGACAAAATGTTGAAAATGCATTTTTTTCAGTCATTTATCTGTTTAGCAAAATAACAAAAGCACTTTTTTAAAAAAGACCTTGCTGTTTAATTTTTCTACAATGAAAGTAATTTGAGATATAGGGTGTACTGCTGCTTGCTGGACAAATAAGGGTAAACACAGATAATTTTTATATAATACAGATATTTGGATAACTGTGAAAAGAAACAGTGTAACTATGGTAAATTACTTGACAATTGCAAGAAAACTGCTTTGAGTGCTAGAGGAGACACAGATAAACAGCTGATGGTTTTGAGATAAGCTGCAGCATGATGCTTATTCACAGAAATTATTAACCAAAGGGTATTTTACTGGGCTCGGCAATAAGAGAAATGATGACACGGGGAACTGCTGGGAATGCCAAGAAGTGTTCTCTTGTTCTATAGGCAAGAAATACAATCGTAGAGCAGAGGTAGGAGGAAGATATAAGACGGGAAAAAGCCCCAAACATGGAGAATCCTGTCATGATGCATGAAATCATTTTTGAAGCAGGCTTGCATTTCTTTTCACAAATGAGAAAATGGGTACCAACTGAACACATTATTTCTAAGAGCAAAATGGGGTGTTGTACCCTACCTTCATCCTGGCCGTAAGCAGATATACAGCTTTATCACAGTACTGTAGTACTATAATTAGCTCAGAGGTCACATGGCTGAGTCACTTTATTTTATAGATAAGACAGATGAGGCCCCAGGGCTCATAAATGGCAGGAAAGACTAGTATTTTGATCCCTAACTCCAAAAACAGTAAGGCTTATAACAGTAGACTGCCAGCTTTTTGTCTTAAGATGCTATTGAGAGAATATCAAATATAATGCCCAGGACTGGTTTGCTGCTAAGCTGAAAGTTTGTCTTCCCTTGTCTCAAGAAACCATACACAAGTATTTCATGTTTGAATGGGTCTCACACCGCTTGGTGTTTTATTTAATTGCTAAAATAATTATCTCAGGTGAATGCACACACTTACTCGTCACTTTGGACACCCCAAACTATTACCCATATATGAACATTTTGCTATGAAATAATCACCATATATCCACAAAGCGGGTGGGACTTCATTTATGGTGAAAGCCTTGTTAATAATTAAATTTGTGTATTGACTTTAAAAGTAACTTCAGATTGCTTGCTTCTGCTCTCTTTAGACTCTCAAAGATCTCTAGGGATTTATTTTTAGAAGAACATTTGCATTTGAAGTACTTTCTTAATTTCATTTGCAATGTTGGAGATTAAAAGATGCAGGTTAGTTACCAGAAAACCAGAAACAATCACCATGGCCTGGTGAGCTGTGGAGCAGGCACCTGGGCATAGCTCCTGGTGGGTAGCTGCTCCATGTTACTTTTAAGATATCGCATTTTAAGAAGCAGTTTCATGATATTCCAGATTAAAGACTAATTGGACATGACAGTTAAATGGATCCTGTACATTGGTGGGAAAACTGGCAAAATCTGAAGATGAACTGTGGATTAGAAAACAGTATTGCATCATTTCTAACATGATTATTTTTCTGGAGTTATGTAAGAAAACATACTTTGAAAATACTAAGCTATTTAAACGAAAAGGGGAATGATGTATACACAATGTACTGTGAACTTGTTCAGAGGAAGATATAAATATAAACAAATGTATTACATGTATTTGCATGCATATGTGTATGTATGCATGTTATATAATACAGTCTGGTAAACATTTTCTGAATTTCTAGCCATTATTCCACAACTTTGCTGTAGAACTGTAATTCTATTAAAAAGTTAGAGAGGAAATCAGCTTCATGAAACTGCTTTATTTTCACCTCAAATCCTACTTTTGCAAGCTTTCCTTATTTGTTAGTCTTGTTCTATTTTCCACCTTTGTTGACATGGTACCTACAATTGCCTGCTAGCATTCTTTTAAATCCAGCTGGAAAATGTGCTATAAGTAAAGCTGGAAAATGTGCTATAAGTAATGTCAGTGGTACAATAAAAAAGATCAAAAGCAGGTAGTAGCATGAAAATACATGTTTCAACTTGCAAATGAAAGTGGGAAGGCAGAGAATGCAGACTTTTTAAACAGACATGAGGGTACAATCTTTTTCATCATGTAAAAATTCTCTATATTCTCCCCAACATATAACCAAAAAGTGAACTGCAGGCATTTACTGTCAAAAAGATATCAGTGTTACACTGTGCATAGCAACGTAGACAGATAGCAACAAAAATGTGTGAGGGTTCTTAACTGCGCTATCTGAAAGTGAGGCTGGTTTGGGCTGGATTTTAATATACTTAGTCCAGTTATCTTCACTTTTACAGTAACAGTGATGGCAACTGACAGTGTAATTATCTTTCAAGGACTGAACTGGTCTAAGAAATATTCTTCTAGCGTGTCACACACTGTTGATATTAAACTGGCGACATGAGAAACCATCTGGAAAAAATCTGGGCATAAGGAAGTTTAGGGGATCTAATCCAAGCTAGGTTTTGGCTGATTTACTTCAGTTCTCTCAAATCTCATTTAATAACATGAAATAACACACATGGAAAAAGGCAAGAAAAATGCTCTTCTTTGTTCCAGGGCTGATTAAATGGAATCATAAGCAAGGAAAACAGTTTAAGGATCCCCTCATCTGCACCCCAGCTTTCACTGATCGTTGCATTTTTGCCTGCTAGTAAGACAAACAATGTGCTATATCCCTGCCTTTCAAACTATGGCTTTAAAAGGTTTTTATAGGCATGTATTTTCTGCAAAGCACTAGCAGAAGTGTGCAATAAAACATATTATTTTATTTCTTTGATCAGTTCCTATCACACTCTGTTAACTAGTTTATCCTGCAAAGAAAATGCATTTTTCTTTTCTTTAAAAAAAGAGAGACTTTCACAGCTGTCTACTTAAATGAAATGTACTCTTTAATAGTTTTAATGCCAAGGTAATTTATAGTCTTCCTTTTAAAATAGTTTGCTACATATCTTTTTTATTACATATAATTCTTGCAAACCTCACATGAAATCTGAATTGAAGCATGGAGAGCAGGTAGACCTTTAGGTAAAAGCTTTCCTGGGCCACAATGGAGCAAACAATATATGCAGTATGACCCCACTGGACAGGTATTAGCAGCCTGGTCAAGATGCAAGTAAGGTGCAGAGAAAGAGAGCCATCTTCTAGCTTCTAGGATGGGAAGTCTTTTATAAAAAGAAGAGGAAGATTGCAGAGTGAGCTAGAGCAGTATCTCTCAGCCTTCATTTTTTCTGACTGATGCTTATACCAAGACATGAAAAGTACATCTTTCCAATTCTCATTGTTATCACTCACTCAACAAGCGATGTTATTTTTCAGGGTATCTGCACTCCACCTCACCTAGAATCAGCATCTGTGCATAGTTGCAAGCACACAGACACATATTCGGCGGCTCCTTCTCACCTGACAGTCCCAACCTTGGCAATAAAAAGAAGCTGCTGATTCACTTCTGTGACTTCCTAAGCCCTTCCTGACTACATATTCTGCTTAAACTCTGAATATTTCTACCCAAACATAACATACATTGTGGTACATTATGGTATATTTCTGTCATTGGCTCTCACTAGCCCAACCCCACTGCATCTACATCCTTTTTAAGACCTTTTCCCCAAATCCAGCTGATGCACCATATTTTATTCAACACATTTGAAGATCTTATTTTGATTTCTATCATTCAGAGATTATTTCCATCAGAGAACATACAGATAAGAGGCTGATTTGATGTCAGTCTTACTCTGGAGCAATTTTTTAAAGCAGTGCTTCATTAAGGCCTGCCTTAAATAACATCTCAATGATTAAAGATCTCAGAAAAGTTGCTACTGCTTAAAACATTTAGAAGAAAATAAATCACCTTTATGTCAAGAAACTATGGCAATGAACTAATGATACTATAGTAGATACACACACACACACACACACACACACACAATACCTTCCCATAATAATTCCCTTTTTGTCACGCATCTATAAATCACAGAAGGGGACACTTTGGAATCTCCATGCTTGGATCTAGTTTTAAAAAAATATTAGGAGCCCTGGAAAGTTTAAATGTTGATAATCATAGCTGCTGGCAAGAAATGTGGTGGAAAATAGGACTTTTCATACTAATTAACTCTGTGTTCACACATGGATTTTGTTTTCCACATCACATACTTCTATGAAGGGTCCACATCACCAATGGGCCTGGATCCCATCAGACACAAAGACAGCCATCAAAGCCTTATGCAGTTGCTTCAATATGGACAGAGCTAGAAATACACCCCAAACTGGGGATGGCGGAGGAGTGGGTGGTAGGCAATGAGATAGTTGATAGCAACTACAGAAATAATTATGAAGATTAAATTTTTAATTCTTTACAAGAAAAAGTTGTCTGTCTCTATGCCAAAGAATTTATATATATATATATTGAATATATATATATATGCAAAGCTTCATTATGACCATCTTGTTTCCAATAACAGGAGAAGGACTGGTGCCTTCCAGGAATAAGTCAGGCCTGATTTTATGCTGATTCAGCATAATCTTGACATACATAGCAGCAAAGGACTTTTGCCAGAAAAAAATTCATACACAATTGTTGGGAGCAACTAAATAGTCTCTTGTTTAACTTGGGGTGTCAAGAAGAGATGCTGCAGCAGCTCAGATAAAACGGCAGTGTGCTCTCTTCTTATTTTGATTCCTTTGGCATCCCTCAGAGTTCACATGGCTGCAGAAGAAAAAGCAGCAGCTTTTCACCACAGTGCAGCTTATCTAATGATAATTACTGATAAATATCTCAGCATAAGATAATAAAAGTCAATGGCACTATCTAGAAATTCAACTCAAATTTTTTTTCCTTTTCATTTCATTGTTCTCATTTATTCATGGATTCATTATTTACTTATTTTAAAACTTCGTTTGATGTTTAAAATGGATAAGGGGCAATACCCTACAACAGATGAGGCCCCAGAGTTACTGATGTTAGGTAACATGGGCAGGACAGAATTTAATTTTAACCTAGTGGTGCCAAGCAACGTAGAGAATCTGTAGCAGTATAAGCAAGTAACCAGCGCATCTAGCCAGACTCGGCCCAAAATGTGCAACAGCTACTCAGTAGGCACGATAATAACCTCACTACAACTTGCCAGCAAAATTCCCAAAGCTGGACAAATCTACTGAGCCTGGAGGAAAGATTTTCCTTTGTCGTCTGGCTCACTTTTCACGTATTGTTGGAAAGTAGCAAAGCTAATTGCATAATTCATGTTTATCCCAATCAAATGCATAATGAGAGTAAGCCCGATTCACGAACCCTTGGAAGAATAAGGATGTTAAGACTTGGTGGTGAAGGTGCTGAAGACGGACCCTAAGGAAGCCATTGCCCTGGCTTTCCCTTCGAACACCCACTGCCTCTGCCTTGGGACACCCGGAGCTCCGGAATTCCCTGACCACCCTGGACGTATCACAGCGTCTACTATGCTACACTCTTTAAGGATTCATAGAATTGCTTCTTTTTGGCAAACAATTCAAATAAGAGCTAACTTGTGGCCTTTTGGATCTAGCCATCTTGGTAAACCATTGACTTTGATCAGCCCGTTTGTATCTTGCACTACATCCTACCTGTTCCCCCTCTGTTTTAAACATAAACCAGACTCATTCAAAGCAAAATTACTTGCCCAAGAATGAAAAGAAAATTACTGACATGTTCAGAAAGGCCATGGTCAGTCTTTTGAATGATAAAAAGAACAGAATCCAGCTCTAGCAGAGTACTTTTTTCTTTTGAATAATTGTCATCATTATCATATACTGATATCTGAGAGATGAATGCATTTATTAATTCAATCTTATTTACTGTACTAGTATCTTATAAAATAATTTTTATTTTCCTCATGTTACCAATAAAGGTCCTAACGATCAGAAAGATGAAGGAATTCACGTAAGTTTCCACAGGGAGTTAACTGGTAGAGCTGAGAGTCAAACTTGAGTTTCCTAATTTTACTCCAACACACAGCCTCTCATCTTTCACAGTTACTCAGCCAGCCATGAACTAGGGGGAGAGCATAAATGGTGGTGAGATAACCCAGTTGTCTTTTCAAACTAGAGAAGACTTCCATGCCAATCATTTCTTCAGCCAAAGTCTTGGAATTTGAGGCAGAAAGTGACTTGCTTCATGCCTGTGGTGTCTTTAATTTTGATACACTAAATTAAAGCTGTTGGAGTTTAAGTATGATAAATTATCATGTCCCTCTAACTTCTAAGCCATGAATCAATTACAAAATACATGCAAGAGTCAGATAGAGATTAAAACATTAGCTTTCTGACTGGGAATACTGAACTGGAAAATGCAGCTTAGACATAAGGTCAAAAGTCTTTCTATCCATTGACTTCTTGTTTAAACCTTGGGTTTGTAAGAAAGACACTTTAGCAGAGGACATCACAGAAAGTTTGGTCTGCCTCTTCCTGTATCAAGCACTATGAGTCCTGAGGAGTGACCGTGTATGAACAATGGCCCTCAGCACACTGATTTCACTCAACAAAGAAACATGGGCTTACAGATGTCAGCTTCTTGCCATTAAATCATTTCTCCCAGAGAAGCCAGAGAATGATTAAGAGAACACAGCTTTTCTCCCTAATTCCTCCCAGAGTTTGTGGGAGTTCTCACTTTATGAGGTGGCAAGAATGTGGGAAATGGGTGAGGAGCTGGACCAGATTATTTCTCCACAAACAAAAATCTACTTTTATCTTAAATGAGATTGCTGTTTCAACATTTTAACTGAAAAGCAATATCAAATCTATTTTATGCAATTAAAATTTGTTTGATGCATTTATTGATTTTTATCTCAGAGGCAGAAGGGAAGGTACTGGGGGTGGCAGGGCCCACACATGGTAGTTAGGTAACTGTGCATAAAGTGAAGGTTCCTGTGGCCAGGATTCTCACCTGGCCCTGGTCGGCTAGCTCACTACACATATGTGGGCAATGCACTGTTATTGACTCTATATAAAGAGCTCCGTCCAGTACTCTGGGCAACACAGTGGCACAGCTGCATGGCTGCAGGAGAGCAGAGACAAGACTGGAGTGGTGGCAGCACCAAGGGCAGAGACTGAGATGGCTGCGGGTGCAGAGAGGCCCAGAGGCAGAGACCGGCTTGCTGCATGCAGACTCGCTCTGAGTGGGAGGGATTCTAGTGATTGACCTGCCATCTCATTGAATCCACAGTGAACTTGTTCGGGGCTGAAAGCCATTGGCAAGACAGTAACTGAGGCAGACTGCAATGGAGAACACGTGGGCACCAGGTCAGCAGGATAATCAGAATGGAATGACACCGGCACCTTTGGTGGTGGTGAAGTGGACAGAAGCTCTCTAGAGACAAAATGTATGGGCAGCCAAAACCAGTCTTGCTTGCTTTGTGTCAGGCAGGATCTAATGGATTTCAACTCATATAGTAGTAGAATAAACTTGTGTGTCTTACCTGGTCTGTGACTCTTCTCATCTTTTTACATCTTAATTATGCTTATCATATAGAGTTGGGTAGAGACTGCACGAGATGTTTGAATAGAGCTTAGCATAGTGCCTAGCATTTGTAGGCAGGCACACAACAAATGATTACTGTGTGAGCCCATCCCAACTAAAAACGGCTTCTGAATGGTTATTTGTATGAAGCAGGAGATGCTGGCTCCTATGTGATGTGGCTGGACATGAATAAAACACAAAATATCCTGGGCTATCCAACAATGGTAATCTATTGAAACTCAGTAAGACAAAATCCAAACAAATAGCTCAGAGACCAGGGCCCACTCTAGTAACAGCTGTGCAAAATTAAGCCCAATTCCCTTCCTTGTTCTCTGCATTCCATCATGAGCTCAGAAAGATAAAATCTGACACCACTTTAGAGTGTTCTCTACAGTAAACATGTTTGACCACAACTGGGGCTAACTTTCCTACCAGCCCCTTTGCTTAGGTCATTGAGTGTCTGACTTGGCTGGTAGGGTCTCTGGCAACCACAGATTTCTAGAGCCCTGATTTGGAGATGACCCAAGGACCAATGGCAAGTTTCCTAAGTCTGTGTGGCAAAAACCCAAAGATCAAGCTTAGATTACACTTTCTCTTTGGTTTTTGTGCTCACTGTTTATTCTTGTTTTTAGAACTAACTGGAATGCTCTTTCCATTTTTTCCTTCTCTCTGAATCTGAAGCATAGCTATTTTTCTCCATGCCAATCTCACTAATAGAATAAAAAAACTCTATCCAACACCACTGCATAATCAAAGATTTAAGAGAAAGAGGCAGGTATCCTAACTTGCACCTTGTGCTCTCACCTGTATTTTATAGCATTGGGCTAGACTGTACTTAACAGAGTTGTACCTGAAAAAAAAAATTAATTCATTTAAGGAGTTTCAAAATTGGCCTACTTAGAACAGAGTGTCCCATTGAACGTGATTTTTGAATGAAGAAACACAGAGAAGTAAATTACCTTGCAATTCTTTCTTTTAAGTGAAATTACAATAAATGAATCAGCACCTATTATCTGCCTGTGAATTTATGTTGCTGTCAATTCCTCTTTACTTATGATCATATAACTGATTCATTCATGACAGCTTTCCATACTTGCATTGGTCAAGCTTGGACACCAAGCTGATATGAGCTTTACAAAGGTGAAATTGAAATTCATGAACTAAATCCCAAACAGTAAATAAAGTGGTATACTTTCTTTTAGGGCAAGAGTTCATCCTTTTTCCCCAACAAGCACCAATCTCCCAGTGTGGCCTGGATTCAAGTCCTCCAGCTGAATGAAGCAAATTGGTACCAATCAACAGAAGTCAGAGCACAATGAAGCTTCCATTGACCAGACATATTCAGTTTATAACCAACATTTATTCTGAATAAGAAAAAACATGAAATAAGTAAACACGTGCAAAACAGAAACAGGGGCAGTGATTCTTTTTGGTAATATCTCCCAAATGTTCTCCTTTTGTTCTAAAAGATGAATAGTAAAGCACAGGGTTGACCATGTAAGGCACATTGTAATATACAAGAACTATAGTTCACATAAGTCTCTTCCAATATTTTTATCATTAAAGAACGCCATTACTATAAGTAATCCATGCCATCTAACCAAAAATATTTTTAAAAATAGTAGATCACTGGTTACCAAAATGACACTACAGTATAGTAACTTCTGGTAGAAGTTATATTATCTCTGGGTAAACAGCTTCAGTTTAAGCAAAGGCTATGGGAAAAAAATGAGCCAGATGTCCTCATATAAATCAAGAGATACATGATTCTTTAAGTAAACACAGTGTCCCAAATCCATCATTTATATTGGAGTAACCAGCATTCTGGAAACATGTATGCTAAGTGAGTGAGCCTCTAGCACAACCCTGTACTCTGAGAAGCCAGAAGGTTTAATCCCCAAATAGATTTAACTAGACAGATGGGTAAAACTGTTCATGATGTTCCCAGAATGGCTGTTTTTGTGATATGCCTCAAAGAGGACACAGATGCATATGACCCATTTTAATTTTCCTTTTCTGAGCCTCTCTGCTTCACTGAGCTAAGCACAGTTCAGAAGCAGGTTTAAATAAGTCAGGAATGCATGAATTCCAGGAAGCCCCATTTATGACCTGAGAGAGATAAAGATCAGGACAATGAATCCTTAGTAAACTACCTTCAAACCAAATAAACATGTTCTTCATTTGAAGATTATGCCAAGCTATAAATGTCACACACTTTCAATTGCACTTAATTTACAGTTATTTCTAATGTCAAATTTTCTTGATAAGTGGGATAAGCTTGGGGTATAAATTTGAAAATTCATTGTGCCAACTGTCAACCTCTTACCTGTTCCACTAGACTTCCAGTGATCTGTATTGGACTAGCAAAGGGCAGAACCAATTCATCACTCCCCATGATCAACAGTTACAGTATGTGTCTTTTTTTATTTTCCTGAAAAACATTAGATCGGTTTGGAAGTATGGCTTTAAAAGTATTTTAAACAATATTGATCAAACCATATACTAGTTGCAAGATGAAGAAACTCAAATGAAAATATCTAGTTCAGATGACAGTCTACAAGCAGAACAATTTTCAAATCTCATTTATGCCCCACCACCCATTTCCCTATTCCAAAATAGGGGAAAGAGTGGATAGAATGAATCCAGGCTCTGATTTGGGAAAACATATGGGAGGATAGAAGAGCTCTCTGCAACAAGCCTACAGCTAGCAGAGGGAGCTTCCAAAGTATTTCGATGTGTCAGCCTCCACTCTGCCATCTCTTCCACCCTGTACCCACTCCAGCCAGAGTCCCCTGTACACACTCCCTCATACCCCTTTACACTCCTGTTCTTAGAGATGTGCTATAAACTACCCGTATAAAATCACAAATAACTTGGATTCCACTGGCACAACCACAGCTTTTGCATTTTAGTGGCAATGCTACAGTAAGTGAAGGTTTCTCTCCCCTGAAGATGTGTACAGTTTGAAATGAATAAAAGATAAGGAGTCTGTGAGCATGGGCGCAAGCTTCACAAGATTAGTATGCATGTGACTGTTTATTCCCTCCAAGGCTAAACAGTTAAAGTCATTTCCTTCCAAACAAAGGTCTTTCAGGACATTTTTATTCAGCGTTCAGAATTTAAACTCATGCCTTCTTTAAATGGCCCAGCTTGCTACTTTAGTTCCATTTAACCTTCTTACCCTTCCTCACATTTCCAGAAGAAGCCATTTCAAAATAATAAACTGCACCTAAAGGGATATAATCAATTTCATTAAACCACTTCAGCAAATAACTATTCTGAACATATAAGTTATATAAGCACACTTAAAAAAATGAATATTATATAGATTGGAGGTTTTTTTTTCTTTTTGGCCAGATGGTACTATCATGATTTACAGGTTTTAGTGTTAAAAATAAGATACTTATTTGATGGAAAAATTAACATATTATAATAAGTTTTCATCTAAGCTAAAATACATTCAGACTTACAGGGCTATAAATTACCAAGCTATGTTGAAGGGACATATCATGGATTTATCTTTTTTCATAAATAAATAATCATTTTAGACATATATGGGCAGAGGGATGCAATACAGAATACCCATGGCAAAACTTTCTTTCTTCTTTTCACACCATCCTGGAGTGAATTCCTCTCTCTTCACTCTTAAACTCACTACTCCTTCTTTGTTTCCAGACTTAGAGAGCTGGTCAGAGCCCAGGACATCATCAGACCTGCCTCTCCCTACCCTACTTCTTGTATCCAACAGCCAAGCCTTATCCATTCTGCTTCCTAAATCTCTCTCCAGCCCAGCCACGTCTCCATGTCCCCACTACTAGCTCGAGCGGGCTGGGTGCTGCCACCACCTTGCATGGGGATGACAACACAGCTCTACAATTACTTTTCCTCACCCAGCTTTGCTGGCTGATTCAGTCTTCATAATGCTTTTTGTAAAACAACTAAATTGTTCTTTTCTCCTAATGCTCAACACTTCTAATTGTCTCCTGCTACTCTTTGGATAAAGTCCCCACTTCTAAACACAGTATTCAACACCCTGTAGGCCCCGACCCTTGTGCATCTTTCTATCTCTTTTTTATCTGGTTTATTCTGGTCATATGATCGGTTTTGCAGTTCTTTGAATATAACTGATTCTTGAAGATACCTCCTTTTATTCAATAAATTCTTTTGACATACCCATTGTGTTCTAGGTTTTGTGCTAGAGTTTGAGAAATGGGGTGAATAAAGACCAGCTGGTCTCATGCATTCTCACAGTAACAGGACCTCCTCTACTACAGCATGTCCCAACCTGTGTTACAGCTGATTATTTGTCCATATCACCACTAGAGCCAAAGCTCTATAATGGAGAGGGCTGAGCTGTTTCTTTTGTTCATTCTTTTCTTCTCAGCTCCTAACAGAAAGCCTGGCACATAGATGCAATTCCAGAGATATTTTTTGAATAAGTTAACCCTGTTATTTATATGTAAATCCATCACTTATCAGTTAAAAAAGGGTAATATGGTTATTTTTTTTAAGTATAATTTTTTATGCACCTTCTCAAAGCGGAGTTAATTTCCAACAAAATGTAGTAGTACTTTCTCTGAAACTTTGTGAATATTTGCAACAGTTCCCCCCAAGGCAGACTCTGAGACAAAAACTTGGGTGCAGTTAGTTTACACAAGAAGTGATTCCAGGAAGTACAAGGAAAGTAGTAGGAAATGAGAGAATGGAAAACCCAATAAAGGAGTATTAATCAGCAGTTTGCCAATGTGGACAACTGGGGCTCACATTCCTTCTGAGAAGTGCATTGGACATTCCTAGAACTGTCCCAGTGAGGGATGGAGATGCCAGGGTATTTATTCACTAATTCTCGTCCCTTGTTGATTAAGGGATGTCATTAGAGGCATTCAGTTATTGTCACTTCCAGGTGACTGTTCACTGGGATTGAGAAAAATTCCCATGGAGCAGGAATGTCCCTGGAAAAGGAAACAGGGAGACCGAGGTGTTTGCGAGGGGAAGCTGCATGCACTGTGGGAGCTGCCCCGGGAGGCTGCAGTAGACCAGCCAGGACAAGGGCAGACAGAGGCAGCAGTGGCCGCGTCTGCTACAGCATGTGTTAACATGGTGCATTTTTTAAAAACCCTGCAATGTGAACATCTCCCACTTTTACTCCTAGTATCCACCTAATAGCTGATTAGAGTATTGCTGAATAATGAGAGATTTCCAAGATGCTAGGACTGTCTGAAGACCAGATCCACAGTCTCGACACCACCTCGACATCACAAATAATGAGGTGGACACTAACGGGCTCTGGTAGGAAAACATTCAGACATTCCAGAGTGGTCTGGAAAGCTAAGGGAAGATTGTGAGCATCTACAAGCTGTCAATGAAACAAACTGAGGATTGTGCCAAAGGTCCAGATGCTGCTTCTGGCAAGGGAATGCCAATTTCTTTAACTATCTTCTAAGAAAGAGAAGAACGTAGTAAATAATGGTGGAAGGAAAACATGCGTATACCACTCCTTTGACTTGCCAAGCCTTGCCTAGGTCTGATTAATTAATAAAACATACCTTTTATAAAAAAGAAAATAAATCATTGATTTCTTTGAAGAGAAAAGCTATGTGCATATAACTGAGGAAAATTTTTCTCCTTATATGAAGGTAATAAATTCTTATAAAATCATCATCAATAAAAAGGAATAGGGAATATTCCTGCATGAAATAATGCAATGTGAATGGAAATGTAAGTCATTTGTATATGAAACGAAAAACATCAAGATTCACAAAACATGAGGCTTTATGTACGTGTTTTCCTCCACTCCCTTCTGAAAGTTCACTAAAGTGGTGGTGAAATAATAATGATTATAAATGAAAGCTCACAGGAACAAAGCAAATGGCGAGTGAGGTTAAAAAAAGAAAAGCCAACATTAAAAAAATATATATATGGGATGAGAGATATTGGAGTAAGAGAGAAGAACTAAAATATAAGAGCCTGCAGAGAAGGTAACCAGTAAGCAGCCAGAGAGAGTTGGCAGAGAACTCTGGAGAAGATCCAGAAGTGGAGACATGTGGGGCTCATGAATGAGGTGGCAAGCTTGGGACTAAAACAAAAGACCAGGTTAAGAGCTTGTGTGTAGAGTGGCTGAACCTCCATATGCCCTCGACTGCCCCACCATTGCCTGACCTTCCTCCCCTTCCTTGAACCTATCCTGGCAGAAAACAGGAGACACTTATCTCTCATAGGATTAGAAGGTCATCAGTTTACAATCCTCAATAATTGATTTGTGAAGACACCACCTCGACATCACAAATAATGAGAATAATGGGTGACAACTACCTCCTGATGTGAAGTCCTGGGAAGGAATAATAATATCATCCATAAATATTCTTACCAAAAATGTATAATCTGAATTTAATCATGAAGAAATAATAAGATAAGCTGAGGGGTGGAGCCAACATGGCGGCGTGAGTAGGACAGTGGGAATCTCCTCCCAAAAACATATATACTTTTGAAAATACAACAAACACAACTAGCCCTAAAAGAGAGACCAGAAGACGCAGGACAGTGGCCAGACTGCAGCTACACCAGCGAGAACCCAGCGACTGGTGAAAGGGGTAAGATACAAGCCCCGGACTGCGGGACCCGAGCGCCCCTCCCCCCAGCTCCCGGCGGGAGAACAATAGGCAGAGCGGGAGGGAGACGGACCCAGGACTGCTGAACACCCAGCCCCAGCCATCCTGACCAGAGCGCAGACACAGTGCGTGCCCAGGGGGCCCTGGATACTGGGGGAACAGGGAGTAAGACCTCTGAGCGGGTGCTGAAGCTGATGCCCCTGTGACAAAGAAAAGCGGGAGCTTTATGAAAGTCTTAAAGGGACAGGGACTTAACAGCTTGACGGAAACAACCCAGGTCACAGTACAGCAGCTGGAAATTACAGGGAAAACCGGGTGCACTAACCCCCTGGGAAAGAGCTCTGAGACCCCTCACGGAGGCAAACAGTCAAGCAGCTCCCCCATCCATTACCCCACCGCGCGCTGCGAAAGCAGAGAAGCAGGCTGAGACAAATTCCGCCCACAGAAAGGGAAATTTCTCCCTCCCGGCCAGGCAAGACACAAAGACCCAGTCTACACGCAATTACCCAACACAAGCCACTAGGGGTCGCAGTTGTCCCAGTAAAGAAAGGCCAGTAGCAAGCGAAAATTTTGGCCCTCCCAGCAGACAGTCAATAGCACCTGTCAACATGAAAAGGCAAAAAAATATGATCCAGACAAGACTAACCCAGACAGCTTCGGCATCTGCTACATCTTCCCCTGAGAAGGAATCTGGGGAGATAGATTTAGCCAGTCTTCCTGAAAAAGAATTCAAAACAAAAGTCATAACCATGCTGATTGTCTTGCAGAGAAATATGCAAGAACTGAGGAGGGAGAATTCAGAAATAAAACAAGCTCTGGAAGGACTTCAAAACAGAATGGACAAGATGCAAGAGACCATTAATGGACTAGAAAACAGAGAACAGGAACGCAGAGAAGCTGATGCAGAGAGAGATAAAAGGATCTCCAGGAATGAAAGAATTTTAAGAGAGCTGACTGACCAATCGAAAAGGAACAATATAATAATTATAGGTATTCCAGAAGAAGTAGAGAGAGAAAAGGGGATAGAAAATGTCTTTGAAGAAATAATTGCTGAAAATTTCCCCAAACTAGGGGAAGAAATGGCCTCTCAGACCACAGAGGTACACAGAACTCCCATGACAAGGGATCCAAGGAGGGCAACACCAAGACACATAATAATTAAAATGGCAAAGATCAAAGACAAGGACAAAGTATTACAGGCAGCCAGAGAGAAAAAATAGGTTACCTACAAAGGAAAACCCATCAGGCTATCATCAGACTTCTCAACAGAAACCCTACAGGCCAGAAGAGAATGGCATGATATACTTAATGCAATGAAACAGAAGGGCCTCGAACCAAGACTACTGTATCCAGCACGAATATCATTTAAATATGAAGGAGGGATTAAACAATTCCCAGACAAGCAAAAGTTGAGGGAATTTGCCTCCCACAAACCACCTCTACAGGGCATCCTACAGGGACTGCTCTAGATGGGAGCACTCCTAAAAAGAGCACACAACAAAACACCCAACATATGAAGAAGGGAGGAGGAGGAATAAGAAGGGAGAGAAATAAAGAATCATCAGACTGTGTTTATAATAGCTCAACAAGCGAGTTAAGTTAGACAGTAAGACAGTAAAGAAGCTAACCCTAAACCTTTGGTAACCACAAACTTAAAGCCTGCAATGGCAATAAATTCATACCTTTCAATAATCACCCTAAATGTAAATGGACTGAATGCACCAATCAAAAGACACAGAGTAATAGAATGGATAAAAAAGCAAGATCCATCCATATGCTGCTTACAAGAGACTCACCTCAAACCCAAAGACGCGCACAGACTTAAAGTCAAGGGATGGAGAAAGATATTTCAAGCAAACAACAGAGAGAAGAAAGCAGGTGTTGCAATTCTGGTATCAGACAAAACAGACTTCAAAATAAAGAAAGTAACAAAAGACAAAGAGGGACATTACATAATGATAAAGGGCTCAGTCCATCAAGAGGATATAACCATTATAAATATATATGCACCCAATACAGGAGCACCAACATACCTGAAACAAATATTAATAGAACTAAAGGAGGAAATAGAATGCAATGCATTCATTCTGGGAGACTTCAACACACCACTCACTCCAAAGGACAGATCCACCAGACAGAAAATAAGTAAGGACACAGAGGCACTGAACAACACACTAGAACAGATGGACCTAATAGACATCTACAGAACTCTACATCCAAAAGCAACAGGATACACATTCTTCTCAAGTGCACATGGAACATTCTCCAGAATAGACCACATACTAGGACACAAAAAGAGCCTCAGTAAATTCCAAAAGATTGAAACCCTACCAACCAACTTTTCAGACCACAAAGGCATTAAACTAGAAATAAACTGTTCAAAGAAAGCAAAAAGGCTCACAAACACATGGAGGCTAAACAATACGCTCCTAAATAATCAATAGATCAATGACCAAATCAAAATGGAGATCCAGCAATATATGGAAACAAATGACAACAACAACACTAAGCCCCAACTTCTGTGGGACACAGCAATAGCAGTTTTAAGAGGAAAGTATATAGCAATCCAAGCATATTTAAAAAAGGAAGAGCAATCCCAAATGAACGGTCTAATGTCACAACTATCGAAATTGGAAAAAGAAGAACAAATGAGGCCTAAGGTCAGCAGAAGGTGGGACATAATAAAGATCAGAGAAGAAATAAATAAAATTGAGAAGAATAAAACAATAGCAAAAATCAATGAAACCAAGAGCTGGTTCTTCAAGAAAATAAACAAAATAGATAAGCCTCTAGCCAGACTTATTAAGAGGAAAAGAGAGTCAACACAAATCAACAGTATCAGAAACGAGAAAGGAAAAATCACGACGGACCCCACGGAAATGTAAAGAATTATTAGAGACTACTATGAAAACCTATATGCTAACAAGCTGGGAAACCTAGGAGAAATGGACACCTTCCTAGAAAAATACAACCTTCCAAGACTGACCCAAAAAGAAACAGAAAATCTAAACAGACCAATTACCAGCAACGAAATTGAAGCGGTAATCAAAAAACTACCAAAGAACAAAACCCCCGGGCCAGATGGATTCACCTCGGAATTTTATCAGACATACAGAGAAGACATAAGACCCATTCTCCTTAAAGTTTTCCAAGAAATAGAAGAGGAGGGGATATTCCCAAACTCATTCTATGAAGCTAACTTCACCCTAATACCAAAACCAGGCAAAGACACCACCAAAAAAGAAAACTACAGACCAATATCCCTGATGAACGTCAACGCAAAAATACTCAACAAAATTTTAGCAAACCGAATTCAAAAATACATCAAAACCATCGTACACCATGACCAAGTGGGATTCATCCCAGGGATGCAAGGATGGCACAACATTCGAAAGTCCATCAATATCATCCACCACATCAACAAAAAGAAAGACAAAAACCACATGATCATCTCCATAGATGCTGAAAAAGCATTTGACAAAGTTCAACATCCATTCATGATAAAACTCTCAGCAAAATGGGAATAGAGGGCAAGTACCTCAACAGAAATTTATTGTGGTTAACAACTATTTGATCAATAAATATGAGAGATGCCCTCGCAAAATATATATATAAACACACTTCCAATTGTAAAATAAATAAGTAACTGGGATGTAATGTATAGCATAAGGAATATAGTCAAAATATTGTAACAACTTGGTATGGTGATAGCTGGTACCTAGAATTAGCATGCATATAAATGTTGAATCACTGTGTTGTACACCTGAAACTAATGTAATGTAATACTGTTGTCAATTACCCTTCAATAAAAAAAAAAAAGAAATAATAAGATAATTCAAAGTGTGGAACATCCTAAAGTTAATGGATCTTGACACTTTAAAAATATCAGTTTCACCAAGCACACGACTCTTTGTGATATACTGGATACTGTATACACAAAAACAAAAGCAGACATCATTGGTACAGTGGGAGAAATCTGAATATGGACTTATATACATTGGTTTTATTATTATATTAGTGCCAAGCTTCTTTAGTATTATAATGCATTTGTGGTTTACATAAAAAAGTGATTTTTCATAGAAGATACATACAGAGTATTTGTGAGTGAAGTGTCGGTGTCTGAAAGTTAAGGCTTAATACTCAGAAAGTCTGTAAATAAGGTAGATGATGATAGACAGAGATATACACATACATGACAAGTGCACAGACAGCACCTGGTTTGAGTACTCTATGAAAATGCCATCCCACATATGCCGAACGGAAGACTTAGCAAGATTCAAAGGGAAGCTGCTTGGATTATATAACATGCTGACTGGGACTGAGGCAGACCTAAGGAAAGTGGGCTCCTGCTAGGAGCATCTGGAGAACTGTGATTGTAATGCCCTTGGTGCCCAGTACACACTGGGCATGAGACTTTGGGGTCAAAAGAAGACCTTAGTCTGTATTGAATTACATGACTCAAACATGTAGAGAACATGATGTAGTGAGGGACCCAATCTTTAAGAGATGATATAGATGATATATGTGTGGTACACAACTCAATATATACATGAGTACCTAGCCTAAGAGTAAATAGATTAAAGTAGATGATCTAAAAATCTTTTTTTTTTCCTATTGGCTTCCAAACTCATGCAACTAAGGTCTTCTCTCTATATTTGCATAAATTATAGGAATCTATGGAGAAAAAAGATATTGACAGCCAGCCATACATTCTCGATCTATTTGTCTTAATCTGTAGCAGCAAAATTTACAGGGTACAGTTTGAAACAGAAAGGTGAAAACTAAAAAAAAATAATTAGTCCATTTCTAAAAAATGAAATAATCAGCTTTCCTTTGAAGTCCTCAATAATTAGTCAACTATTGGTTTTATTTCAGTAGTCATTAATGAGGGACAAATCAACCTAAAATTTAGCAGTTAAAACAAACATTTTATTATGCTCACAATCTTTTGATTAATAGATTTAGGAAAGGTTTGGCTGGGTATTTCTCATGTACAGTTTCTCCTGAGGATGAACTTAGGTGTTGCTGACACTGGAATCATAAGAAGGCTTGACTCTTCCAGATGTCCAAGGTGGGATCACTCCCATGAATGACAAGCTGATGCTGCTGGCTGGCTGAGAGCTCAGTAGGACTGTTGGCTTCAGTGTCTATTTATGTCCTCTCATGCACGACGGTCCCAGAGTAGTACTACTTTTTTTCACGGTAGCTAGCTTCCCAGAGACAACAATCCAGGGGAACTAAATGGGGTATACTTGGCCTTTAGTGATCTTAATTTGGAAATTTCACATTACTCTGCTTAATTCTATTAATAAAAAGCACATCACTAATGTTGTCCTGGATTCAAGGGAAGGGAACATAGATTTCTTCTCTCAAAAGGAGGAGTGTTAAAAAATTGGTGATATGTTTTAAACCATTATGCTTCAGTTGTGGAGTTCCAAATACTTTTGATTAGAACTCTAAAAAAGAAGGTCTTTCCTGGACAAATTAGAACAGATAAAAATTAGACTACTTTTACATAATCAGATACAAAAGGCTGTTTTGAGACTATCTCCAAATATTAAGACCCATTAAATAACCAGATAGATGAATATATGGACTGATGGATGGATGGAAAACAGATAAATAAATGGACAGATGTACATAGATGGCAATGAGAGAAGAACTTTTTGATGAATTTGAAGAGTAAGTGGCTATTCTCAATCCTGAGTATTGTATTTGGGTCGCAAACATATTTTAGAGGGTGCTTATACTAAAACCGCAGTTCATTTGGAAACAACTACTAAATAGGGTGAGAACAGGGCAGAAAGCAGGATCTGAAATGAAGAATGCTTAATAGGCATGATGAGGAAATGAAGATTTACACAGGAGAAACTTCACTGGATCAACACAGAAATCCATCTGTCTTGGCCAGCTGCTCAATTTCGCTACAGAGTCAGTAGCACCATGTCAGCTTGTGGCAGGAGACAGACCATCCTCTGAAAATGGAAGTGAAAAAATTTGGCAGAGGAGCACAATTAGATAATTTATTCTGTCCTCCAAATTTGCAATCACATTACATGTGTTCTCCAATTTGCTCAGGGAAATGACAAGGAGACAGAACCAGACTGAGATAAGTACTAAGATAATGGGAGGTGATGTGAGAGGTATGAGTCTACTGATTTAAAATCTCAAGGCCACACTGGGCTTGACTTTCAGTCACAACATATGGCTTAGAGACACGATCCCTCATCAGGAAAATGGAATAGAACTGGTCATCATGCACAGATTGTTAGGGAGAGAGAACGATGGCGATGGGCATGTCATGAGATTGGAGCAGCCAGCACCCTTACTCTCTGAGTGCTCCACAAGCTGCAGTGGCGTTTGTTTGCTCCCTGCATTGGCTCCATCTGTCTAGACCTGCTGAGAATATTTTGACGGGAAATTTCTGAGATGAGGCAACCTTCACCACGTGGTGACATTTATTAGAATATCCGTGATGGAGGGAGGAGGGAGCTGAGACATGGGCTTGAGGGAACAGGAACCGAAATTTCATGAAGGTCACACTAATGGGAATTAAGTAGATCTTTGATAGTGGACATTTTGCTATCCAGTGCTAGGGGCTGTGATTGAGGGGAGAATCTTTCTCTGGTGTTGATTCAACAGCAAGCTGTCAAGATAGCTGACAGGTGAGATAATTGTTAGCTCTCTGGCTCGCTAATTAAAGGAGATGGGGAGTAATAGGGACATTAATTTTGTTCACTCAAATGAATCTCCTCTGGAAAAGGGAATTCCTTTTGAATCCTAAAAGAGATCGATTCACTGTTTGACATGCACCCAGGTGAGTATGAAAAATATGTCTTCAGGCTGAGTGATCTATAAATCAGATGTCAAGTTTCACATGGTAAAATAGCAGTTACCTTTTAATTGCTCTGGGAGATAGAAAAGTCATCTAAAGCTGAAGAGCCCAAATCACTGAAGAAATGGCATCAAAAGGAATCATATTTCAAAACATGGGGGAGCAAAAGGGAAGATCAGAAGCTCCTCTCCCTCCCTCACCTTTGCATGGGTGTGCTTTGTGTGTCCATTTCAATATTTCTAACACTTTCTTTAGGTGAATCTGAATTCTTTATTCTTAGGGGGTCTCCTGCAGGCATGCAAGATAAAACAACTTCATTGTTATCCCATTCCCAGTTTTAGCCTAAATGTGGAGCTTCCTTGAAATTAAGCTGGCTAGGTTATTATCCAGACTCTGACACTTCATAGCAATGGAAAAGACAGTTTTCTCATCTCTAAAATGCAAATATTATTAGAAACTTCATGGGGCTGTCAAGAGAATTAAAGGAGAAAATCCATGTGTTTCCATTTACGCACTGTCTGCCACATAGTTAAAATTCAAAAAGTAGTAGCTGTAATTATGTTTGCTCATGGTTAAAGATAGTCCTTTCTGCCCATTAGGAATGCTGTTCAAATACAGGTAAAGGATGGGTGTGATCATGGACTGGCGGGGACATGTCGCACTGGAGGCAGCATGCCTGCTCTCTGCCCACCTCAGAGCATGCCCCCTTCCATGCTGCGTCTGTCCCTCTCGCAGCCTTCAAGTGGGAGGAATGGTTCTGCTGTTCCTGGTGTGCACTGCCAGTTGGAATTTTTTCTTCAAAACATGGTAAATCCAAGGATTTATTAAATTGAGAATTAAAATGTGGCAAAATGCATGGCCAAGTCAAGCTGTAAACTCCCTATCCCTTGAGTACAAAGCTTTATCTTCTGACCACAAATGTTTCAGAAAATACAGTGGAACAATTTATTTTCAATACTATATGTGGCCAAATGAAAACAAAATGAAAATTAGGGATTTTCAAGGTGACCCCATGACTCCAAAGAGACCCGTTTTTCATTCTCATGGTGTAACAGCCTCACTCCGAGATTACTGAGTGTGAGGGATCTGTTTTCTGTGGGCTGCTGCCAACAGATGGCTTATTTTGAGTGGAGAGAAGTATCATTAAGAACAAAGAGAAATTAGGACTAAATAGGAAATTAAATATGTTCTTGGGATTACAACTGATGATCATGGAGTTGCAAACCAGTGATTTGCAGCTTAATATTTTGCCTGCAGCCAATACCCACTGTTTTAAGGAAACCTTAATATTAAGAAGGCTGTTCTCACACCATGTAATTTATTTGTCTTTCTGTCTCACCAGCGCCTTTGCCAAACATCATAATTTCCCCAGAATCCTGAATTGAAAGATGAACAAATAATATTCATTTCCTCCATGGACAAAACATCCTTTGATTGAATTGTCTCCTTCCATCCCAATCACTTCACTGTGTGCTACATGTCAGAGATGTGAAATGGAGTCGAGCCTACTTGAAAGCAGAGTATAAATTAGCTTCTAAATGAAAACAGTTAGAAGGAAAACATTTTCAAATGACAGCCAAACTCTATCAGCTCCTGAAGGACCCAAGGCCCCTGAGGAATGCAGCATCAAAATGAGGGCACGTGAGCCCAGATAGTGGCCCCATTACTGCTCAGTAAGTTAAGGATTTCCCCAGAGGTGAGGAGAGCTGGAAGTCAAAGGGTAAAAGCAAGGTATGCTTCCTCTAAGAACCAGCTGTTGTGGTTGACTTTTTAAACTACATATATCTACTATTTTACTTAGCTATAATTAAATAAGATAACAAAGAAAAACAATCAACAGCAACCAAATGAAATATAGCTCTGTTTGTAGTCATTAGAAATTCTCTTGTGAGTACAGAAGCTGGTTAAATCCAGGGGATTTTGGACACCCAGAGTTAGTCAACCCCTCCAGCACTGTGATGTAGTCATGACCAAGTTCACACTGAGTCACTTGGACACAAGTCTGACTCTCTTCACCTTTAAGAACAATGCTAGGAGATCTAATCTTGGATGGCTTCTCTGGTGTTTAAAACAAATTAGGTTTGCACATATCTCTGTGGCATAATTCAGAGACTACACTGAAAATTGTAATCAACGCTCCCCATCCTAGCTGTTAAATCAGTGAGAACCTATTCAAAACAGTTGGGAATAATTCATGCTACTGGCTAAAGGGTTTATATTCTTGAGATAAGGGAGTGGTTATTTCTTTTAGCTCCGTCTGTGGCTGTACAGAAATCACTGAGACTTTCTGCTGTGCCACTATGATTGATGGCACAGTCAGGTACTAAAGCAAACTATATGACTTCAGGGAATTGATCAATATTAGGGCGAGCATCTATTCCTCAGAATCTAGATGCTGTGAGGTTACTAGCCTCTTGGCTATGAGTTACTCTAGGGCTATGGTAGGTGCAATGATGTCCCCGCTTTTTCCTCCACTCTGTATTCACACCTGGTCCAACAGGACATCCCGGTACCTCCACTGTGGAGAAGGTTAGCTCCCTTCCCTTTGACTCTGTGCTCAGCTGTGTGACTTGCTTTGGCCAGTAAGATGCTGGCAGGTGTGGGGCAAGCAGAATATGGCAAAACACTGGGGTCACTGAACTTGTTTAGCCTCGTGCTTCTGCCATTGCCATGAGAAGACAGTGCAGGCACTTGTCCCAGAGAAAGGATGACAGACAAGTGGAACAGAGCTAGGTGACCTGGCTGAGCCCAGTGTAGGTTAGCCAATAGTCAGCTGCGTCCCAGACACAAACAAGCAAGCACAGCTGAAACCAGCAGAGCCACTCAGCCAGAATTGCTATCCTATAGCTTCATATGCCAAGTAAGTGCTTCCTGTTTTTAGCCACTTATTTAAGGGGGGTGGGCTTTAAGCCTCTGCTTAAAATTGTGGCAAGAGGAAATGAGACAATTTCAAAATGAGAGCTTTTCCTCACTGCTTGGATGGAAACCATTTTTAGGTTCCCATTCTCTGCAGCAGGATGTCCCGTCATTCCAATGTCATGACTTGAAAGTCAAGGAAATGTCAGTCCTGGCAGCAGAAATATAAAACTTTAATGGCTATGACACCAAAAACTTGAATGTCTGCCTGCAGTACCATTAAAATAATAGTAACTAAACTTTATTGAGGGCCTATTACGTGCCAGACACTGTCTGGAGCGTATATTCTATCCTTAATATTCACTACAATCTTGTAAGTGGGGGCATTATTACCCATTTCCATTGAACAGATGAGGAAACTGACACTCAGAAAAACAAAATACCTTGCTCAGAGAACTATAATTAATATATTTGAACATTGGCTTGATTGACTGAAACCAAAATTCAAGCCCCTATGCTGAACTTCCCTTAATCATACAAAGGGCTTTAGCAGCAAGCAGTTTTATATCAACAGCTCTAGAAAGCTACAGAGAGGGAGGAAAATGACACTTGGTTCTTAAGACACCAAAAAATTCTAAATCTGTGCATGTCCACGAGTCTCATATTTTTGTGTGGGTTAGGGACATCAAACCGAAGCCTAGTACCAAAAGAGCTCTTCAGTGTTTTCCAGATCCTCGCCATCTGCCAGCTGGCTGGACTCAAGAGGAACAGTTGTGTGCTCCGAGTTGAGCTGTGCTGCAAAGAAAATAGGCAAGCCCTTCGTGTGAACTCCAGTCACAAGTCCTGGGCCCTGGAACAGAGTTGGTATTATTCACCGAAGAATGATTAAATTCCCAGCCAAGGCAAAGGCAAAGTTCGAGACCCCTATTTTTTAAGAAATCACTTGGCTGTTTGACGAAGCTTACAACAGTAAATAAATATTGTGAGAAACAATGCTTCTGTGGAAATTGTGCTGAGGAACAGATTTCAGAGAAGTCAAACTCAGTCAAGTGCCTAAAATGGTAGAGTTCTGACAGTACATTTTTATTCTGTCCATTCAGTCTTTTTTAAACAATCCATCTTTGAAGGTCCATTGAAGTCTTACCTCCTTCTAGAGCCCTCTTTATATCACATGAGCACCCACATCAGCCCCTTCCTGCCCTAAATATCCTTGGCTACTATGGTATCATCTCCCCCCTCGGTCCTACTTTCTTAAATGTTTTTTCAATAGGTCCATGCAAGTACATGGGGCTCTTTCCTCTCTAGTAAAATGAATCCTGACAGTTTTGACAATGACATATACTATTTGATGAACTCCTCTATATGCCTAATCTCTTTATGATCACTGAGCTCACAATAACTCCAGGAAGTAGGAACTCTTATTCTCATGTAGTAAAGAAGACACTGAGACTCACAAAGGTCATATAACGTGCTCAAGGTCACACAGCCAGAGTGACAGTGTGGGATTTGAAGATAGTCTGACTCTAACAATCTTGGATTTTGACTGTCTTCAAAGCAGACACTCTCTGATATGCTTCATTTGTGTAACCTCAAAGTATGAGGCACACTGAGAGGCACAGAGTAGACCCTCATTTACATGAATTATGCAGGTCACAACTGAAGACATTTCCAACAATTACTTGATGCTCCTGTTGAACAATAGTGCTCATACCACTAGAAGAAAACACTGGACATCTAAATTATACTCATTTGCTAGCATCTCTTGGGATTTTTGACAAATGTCCTATGTTCCCACGTGGCATGGAGAGGAAGGGAGAGTATTAGGTGAAGGTCTATATACTAAATGCATACATGGGTTATAGAGAATTTTTTCAAAGCCTGTATCCTGAGCATTTACACAATAAGCAACTGGGTTTATTTAGCATCACTATGTATGAGTAATAAAGAGTTTTATACATATGAAAAATAAATATTTTCTCAGAAATGTCTTTCTTATAAATAAAAAATCTATTAAAGAATAATATCTTAAGGAATTGCCTAAATGTTCTGAGCTTTCTGAAGATAACTGTTAGGCAGAGCCTCGGTATCACACAGGATGGATGCTGTAGGACATATGGATACGTGTCAGTCATATTATAGAATCAAAACATTCTGAAGAAAATCCCGAAGACTCAGCTTTTCCCACCAAGTTGGCGCTGCTTGCCCATTAGTCAAAATTCATCACATGAATGCCAAGTTGTTAAAATTAATCTGGGAAGGGTCTCCTACTTTGCCTACTGGACTCTTTCTTTTTTACTTCTCAGATTTCCAATTAATATCCAAATTCCTGCTCTTCTGTTAGTATAATTTAAACTCTTTTATATTAAATAAAGAAAAATGAAAGATTATAGTAGGCAGTGTACCCAAATCCTCTTTTTAAGAAGCACTGGTTTCTGTGTTCTAGGCTTACAAATCCACTTCTAGAAAAAAGTCACTCTCTGAAAAGCCCCTTGGTATCTCAAACTCAGTGTAACTGATGATGAATCAATCATTTCTTTCCACAAAACAGGACTATCTTCATGCATGATCTTTCTCCATGAGCAGCACTGTGTTATGGATTGCATTGTGTCCCCTAAAAATTTATATATTGAATTCCTAACCCTCAGTATATCAGAATGTGACCTTATTTGGAAAAAGGGTCATTGCAGAGGTAATTAGAAGTCATACAAGAGTGGGATGGACTCCTAATCCAATATGACTGCTGTCATAAAAAGGGGATATTTGGACACAGACATACAAACAAGGAGAATGCCATGTAAGAGATTTAGGCGATGCTCTGCAAACCAAGGAACCCCAAATATTGCCAGCATACCACCAGAAGCTAGGAGAAAGGGATAGAACAGATTGTTTCCCATGGCCCCAGAAAGAACAAACCCTGCCGACACCTTGATTTTGGGACTTCAAGCCTCCAGAACTCTGAGACAATAAATTTCTGTTGTTTAAGCCATCAAGGTTGTGGTGCTTTGTGGTGGTGCCGTAGCTGATATACACCCCAGTACCCTGGGACACTTCCTTATCCTTTATCACCAGTATCCTAGTTTTAGGTTTATCTTACTTGGTCCCTTCCTTTCCACATTCAATACCTTGTCTTTGGTCCAAGTGCCCCTCATTCTATTAAATTGCTTGAATTGTTACAAGGGTCTCTTACTTGGCCATCCTATCTTCTTTCTGGAGTCCCTGCTTCACCTCCCAATCCATGCTTTACAAGGCACCCAAGATGGTCTTTCTAAATTGCAAATCTGGTCCTGTCATTCTCTTACTGAAAATCCCTGTGCACTACAGGACACAAATCCTGACGACCTTTGGAAAACTTAACTCTGTAGCTTGGGCATTCAAGGCTGGTCATGATTTGGCCTTGACCAATTATTTAACCCATCAATGCCATCCCCCCCACATTCAAATAATATTCAAGCTCTCACATCTAGCTATCTTCTATTTGCCATAATTTGAGTGCACATGCTTTCTGCCATTCCTATATTTTTAATATATTGCTCCCTATGCCTTCCATGTGGAATTCCCTTCCAGCTATAACTCTTGTTATCTTATCTCTCCTACCTAAAGTCTTGCACAATGCTCACCCTGAAGCAGTTTCTAAAGAGGTGTTTTTTGAGTGAATATGTAAAATCACAATTTCATCTTGCTAAAATATGAACCATCAATATGCTGGAGAACTAGGAAAAAAACCCCTTCAGTTTAATCAATAAGTCAGTGAAAATATCTTCAGTCGGTCTATAGTTTATCAAATTTTACTTCAGTATTGAAGTAATTTATGAATAAAAATATGCAATTGCTAGAATAGACACTGGAAAAGCAATACCAGAGTTGCTATGTTTCAATATTGTTGCACGCTTGGCCCACATTTCATGTGATATTAAAGAGTTGGCAAGGCAAGATGTTTTTAGATAATTCTGTGCATGTGTGGTACTGATACACACCTGTGTCCTCCTCCTGTCAGTTTAAGTTCACATGTTCCTCCTTGTCACTGGTTTCAATCTTTTTCATTTTATAGAAATCATTTGGCTCATACAATGTACCATAGATTTATCTGGTTAGACTTTCATGCCTCTCCAAGATTTGTTGGAGTTTTGAATCTTGCTGCAAAAGACATATTTATCACTGTATTTGTTGGTTACATACATTTCTAAGTGTTGCCTTAAAGGAGAAAATGCAAGAGTTATATATTGAGAAAGGAGGAAGGAAAAAAAACCTGTTCTATTATGAATTTAAAATGACAAAAGCATATTTTATATAATATAAATATATAACATATTGCACAAAAAGCAGAATAGCAAATATCAATTTCATCTATTGCCACTCAGTAAGCATATTCCATTATTTATGTTCTGATTTATGATATCCTGTTTTCTTTATATTTAAACTACATTATTCATGAAATACATTTCTTCAGCATTTCCTTACAAAAAAAATCAATTTTTTTCATTCATTCATTCAAAATATGCACATCCTGTTGGTATCTTGATCAAGGTGATGGTTATATGAGTATATACACATCAAAATTCATCAAGCTGTACAGTAACTGTGCATTTTGTTGTACATATCTCAATTTAAAAAATCTTTTAAAATATGCACATTGCAAAGATCAAAGAAGAAAACATCAATATGAAGAAGAAAAAAACATATACTTTCATATTTTTAACTGGGACTTGCTATCTTCCCAAACTTTATAGGCCAAACTTTACAATCAACCAGTTCTTCACTGAAGAGTGAAGCTTCTTTCCAAAACCTATGACTCTATCATTTGATTCACCTTTAAATCTGACAAGAATCTCAAATTCAACATATTCAAAACTGAGCTTTCTAGTTTTGTCCTGACATGCTGTTTTTTCTGAAGTTCTAACATGGGGTTAATGAAATTACCTTCTGTATAGTCACCAAGCTAGAACCTTAAAACCTTTAGAATTCCTTCTTCTACATAATAAATTTCTCATGAGGTCCTGTTGATTCTACCTGCTAAGTGTCTTTGGAATCCATCCCTTCCTTTCCATTTTCCAAATAGAGTTTTTTATTGCCTCTGCATCCAGAATAGTGTCTGACATGTTCATTCTAGGCACTCAATAAATATTTGGCAAGTGAGTAAATGGACGATCAAATGGATAGTTCAGATAGACTTTTTTTTTCTTTCCTAGACAACTGCAATAGTTCTCTATGCAAAATCTCAGTTATTAAACATTCCATTCTCTAATTTGACCTCCAAACTTACTGCAAGGGTTATTATTCTAAAGTATAACCATATCATTCCCTGTGCAGAAACTTTGATGGTTATTATTGTCCATGATCAGCCAGGCAGGCACTCTGCTAAGTGTTAGGAATACATTGGTAAATAAATAATGGCCTCTAGTTTGGAAGATAGGCATTGATCAAATAGTTACTCTAAGGTGAAACTAGGAGATGCTTGGAAAGCATATGTCCGGGGTCATGATCCAGTTTGGAAGCCAGGAGTGGGCTTCCCAAAATAAAAATTGTATGAGCTGCTATGAGAAGGAATGGTGCGATTTTCTGGGCAAAGTGAAAGGACTGTATCTGGCAGGTGAGCCCCATACGTGAAGGTTATGTGTGGTAAGGAGTTTGGGGCCTCTGGGTATCTCAGAGGAGGGAAGTGGGTTCAGAACGCAGGGCAAGGGGTGAACAGTGCTGAGGTCACAGGGATTAGCACTAGTGAGATTAGGCATCCTTTTCTGACCCTGTTAAGAAGAAGCCATTGAAAGATTATAAACTCAGGATTGCTTGTACTGGTTTCTTCTCATCAAATTCTACAACAATATTAAAAAGAGAGAGGCATATTTTAGAATGGGCAGGATCACATTAAAGCTCTGAACCCAAAAGCAGCACTATAAATAAATATTCAAAAGTTGTTGGAGTGTGAATAAAGGATAAGCGTCACTCCACCAAAAAGTCTTTTGATGGCCATAATTCATTGTTCAGTGATTTCGCTTTTGTTTCTTAATCCACATTAACAGTGGGCCTTTCAATATGCCAAAGTGGTCACTGCATTCTTTATAACATCCTGTTCTGCAAACCGAAGATAGCAGCACAGCACAATTAATACATGCGATAAATGCTAGAGAACCCTAGCTTTGTTTCTGATCTCACTTCTTAATCAACACAGAGGCCTTTCAACACTCAGCTTCCTTCTACCTTGAATGCTTCTGAAGACAGCCGATCCTCAGGGCCCTAGGAATAATGGAATCCACCTTCTTTTGTTTTAGTGGCTGAGAAATAATTGCAACCCCTCAGTCTCTTCACTTGTGCCAAGAAGACAACCCATGTGGAAGTGATAAAAATTTCATCATCTCTGCTCACGGGCCTTCCAGGAAAGAACAAAACCAGGGTTGACAGGTCTTTATCAAAAACTGCCAGTTCGAAAACTGTTCTGTCTCGGGCAAATATATTAATCTGTGTACTTGCTGAGGCTGCTCGTTAGATGCAAGCCTCTGGAAATCAGAAGTGCTGATGAGGAGGAACAGTGTCACATGGAAGGCTAAAAAAACTGCACAGACCCCGCTGCTCGTTGCAGTTTTACTGTTCTTGTAATTGCAATAATAAATAAAACACCATGACCTTTGCTGTTCACTGTGATGCCTCAAATTACTGCTTCAATTTCAGTCCAGTCACTTCTGCTCTTCTAGGGACATTCTTTCATGTCTTACCTTTTGAGAGGCATATCTCTGTTGCCCCCAAAATTGCCAGATATTTACCAATAGGTTTTTGGAGGGGTGCTTGCCTTATTTTCTAGTTGCCAATTTATTTCTCACCCATAATAGTTTAATATGAATTTATTTGAAATACTTAAATGAACAATCGTTCGGAAAATAGATCCGCAGAGCTGGAAGCCCCAGATGCAGGAGACATGACCACAAAGTGTCCTATCAAGAAGTATGAGTATGGCCCGCCTTGTTTGTTCACTTGCATGGTCATCCGTTATGCTTCACTGCCTTCTGTGTAGGGGTTCCTCGTGCATACAGTCAAGGTAAACATTGAGTTGTCAGGGTCTCAGTCCAATAACCTGGAAATCACCCTTTTCTTTGAAAAAGCTCTTGGATTTTATAGCATGAAACAGTGATTCTCAATCACCTAGAGGGCTTTTTAAAAACAAGTTTCTAATCCTGTTCCAGAGTTCCTGATTCAGCATGTCTGGGTGGAATCTGAGAATTTACATTTCTAACAAGTGCCTAAAACCACGTTTTGGGAACCCCTGGTGTAAGCATGGAGACACTCTACCTTGTCTTGAGGAGCTTCCGGAAACAGATTTTTCAAAATATTGGCATGGAGATATCTGGCTTTATAAAAGCAGCCACAGAAAAATAGAATTTAAAGCACAGACCAAACACACCTTAGTGAATTTAAGTGATACACCCCAGGTCACCAGCCCATTAGCAATGGAGCTGAGAGTACAACACATTCTGAACTCCAGCTGCCTTCACTTTGCTTGCTCTTTCACTGTCTGGGCAGCCAGGTCTGGCACAGAATCTGTTCATTTGCTAATAATTATACCATTGGTTATGACATTTGTATACTGTGAATTTAGCCTATGTGGTTGAAATGTGTATATTTATGTACCACCCTTCATACCTATGACACCTACATAGGTTTTCCCTGTGAAACCCGTGACAGCCTTTTGAGACTCCCTTTGACTATAAAAGCTCTTACATTATAAAGGGTGTATACTACTTTTGTACAGGCAAGAAAGATACCTGTAAAGGAGAGAGAACTGGATATATTTATACAGAAGAGCTGTTCTCAGGAAGACATTTTAAATCCTATCAAACATTGCCCTATTTTACAACCAACCAATGGTAGTAAGTCAATCTGGGTATTTTAAAAAGAATAATTCACTAGTTTATTTAATGTAGTAGGCTTTACTGATTTTTATTATCTTCTACCAATTAATTTGCACATAGAGACATAGTTTTAGTCATATATTTTTCAGAGCGATTCTAAAGAAATTCCATTTGAATTACTATGTTTAGAAGGATGTGAGTTGATATGCAGCAAACACAGTAACACATGGTCCTGAAATGCAGTATCTCAGCCAGGGACACGTTTCAAAGGTGATAAGGTCATGATTATTCTGTCAGCAAGGTATAAAGCAAAGGACATCTAGATTTTCTTGTGCTATGTACCTGAGTTTGAATCTTGCCCATTACTCTGTAACCTTTGACAAATCAAAGAAATGTTTTTTACCTTCAGGGTTATCATCTGTGCAATTGGAAAAACAAACAAAGAAATACCTCCTACCTCACAGGTAATACCAGAGCCAAAAAGTGGTTTGGGAAGGATTTAGCTCATCCATAATTTCCATTTGATCTTTCCTGCTACCATGCCTCTCTCATCAAGGTTCCACAATCCAACAAACGAAGTAGAATTCATCAACCTAAAGGGCAAATACAGTCGCCAGACCAGTTTCCTACTCAATCCTTCCCCCAACTTGCATTGTAAACATGTGCCCTTCCTGACCCCATAGCCACATTGTCACTTCCAGTCCCCTCCTACAGCAGAAGTTCCAGGACTCCTCTAGCCCACAGTGTGGCTATGATAAAACATCAGTTGTGTCTGCAAAATATGTGTCACATGCCCCCTCTTCCCTTGCCGACTACTTTCCCTGGAACCAGTCACTTAGCCATGCTTGCACTGAGTGAGTTTCTTTTCAAGAAGAAAAAAAAGTAGAATGGATAGTTTCAAAGGTTTCTTCTCTTTCTCTTTCTTTCTTTCTAAAAAATAATGCTTATGTATCAAAAGTGCACTTAGATTATCTAAGTAATACAAATGAGAAAATGTTGGAAACTTCAAATATGTTTACATATTAAAGCAGAAAGCATATGTCTCATGTACCACAGTCTTAATGCCTAAAATTATCATGATCTATGTACATTTCTTTGCACCCTCTGCAATTCTCTGAAAAAATTTATCTACAGTGTGGCCACAAAATTGTTCTCTCAAGAAAAATACCATTTTATTCTACCGTCAAATCCTTAGAATGCTTCAAAACCCTTTGGGAAAAATGCTGTCTTCATTTAAAGGACACATCCAGCATCTTAATGGGAATATGGGTGAGAGATTTCCTTTGGATTTCATTTTGAATTATTGTTTTGCATGAATGACAACATTCCACCCATTAAAGGTAAATCTATTGGAAGAAAAAGAATGAAAACAGAAATAGTTCAGTTAAAAAACACAAGTAAATAAAAATTAACTAACCAAGGCCTCATGAGTACCATGCATATGGAATTATTGCCCAGGAACTTAAAGCTGAAATAACAGGCTGCTGTCACGCCAAGTCTGGAAATGGCCTTAGATATCAATCTTCCAACCCCCTTTAATTGACATATGAGGACAGGGAATCCTAGCAGGGGTTCAGACTTGCCCATACCATAGAGCTCAGAAAGGCAAAGCCTGGAATTAAGATTTCCCAAGATCCACACTAGTCTTTTTCCCAGAAAAGAAGCTGATTCTGGACAGTGATAAATTTAACATAAGAAAGAATGTTTGTTTGTGCTTTCTGTGTTTCTTTTAAGTGCTTTTTTAATTTTTTCCATTAAGCATGTATCAATTTGTACATAGAAAAATTTTGATCAGTAAGTAAAAAATTAAAATATTGCATATGGTTGATTAATTTTCAATCTCTCACTGTGCTATCTTCCTCTTCTTTGATGGGTGCCAAGTTTTATTTTTTCAACATATCAAACAGGTAGCTAAAACTTGAAAAATACTTTTTCTTAATCATGAGACCAGCATGAAATAAAAAGACAGAAAATTTTTAAAAAAGAATGAAAAATTAGACAGCTAAACATTTCACATAATATATTCTGTTAGGGGTACCAGATTTAGCAAAGAAAAAGACAGGATGTTCGGTTAAATTTGAATTTCAAAAGAATAATGAAACATTACTTTAATATAAGTATGTCCCATGCAACATTTGGGACATACTTACACAAAAATAACGATTCATTGTTCATCTGAAATTCAAATTTAACTGGGCATCCTATATTTTATCTGGTAACCACAGATCTGCCCACTTCAAAATGTTTAATTAAAATGTCAGTCACTGATAAATTAATATAAATTTAATACATAAAATAAGTTCTTACTATATTCATTCTATACTCATACTATACTACACTCATTCTATACTCATTCTATACTCATACTATACTACATTACTCAGAGCTAAATTCATTCAAGTCTACTAGGAGAACAAAAAAAGAACATTCAATATTCAGTGCATGTCATTTGTGGTGATTTATTTCCAAGGAATATAATGAAATTGAAATTTGTAAAGGACACATGGATTTTATTTATGTGTTGATGAAACATACTGCATGTAACACAAGGCAAACCAACCACAAAAACAGTAGACTCCCCCTATTTAAAGTATAATTAACACTAATTTTACATTAACCAATATTCATTTAAATTGACAATTATTAAATAAATAATTATTTTGTTAAATTTTACCCTATGCCAGACAGAAAGATAAAGGAGACTTCAAAGGAAAAGAGGAAAAAAGAGAGAAAGAATAGTAACATACGCAACATTGAGTTGAACACTCACCAGATCTAGGCCTGTGAGTCAATAGTTTGTCCTATCTAGATTTCACTGTGATTCTTCGAAGGTGTTATAATGTTATCAAACCAATATCAGTAATATAATGCATACATCGAAAGGTACATTATATTGCTTTTCAGATGCTATTTTTTCTATTTTAACTACACATTCATACAACAAAGAAGTTTTTATTCTCTTCAGATACAACAGTTGTTGAATCTTGGAGGTTACACAGGTGTTTGTTCCATTTTTTTTTTCAACTTTTCTCTAGGTTTGAAGATTTGTATAGCAATTTGTGGGAGAAGAAAAGATGTGAAAAATATAAAAATAATTTTTTCTAGCTATATAGTTTTTAAAACAGTTTCAGAAGAGCAAAATATAATGGGATTGAGAATATGTCATTTTCTAGTTTTCTTATTCAGAACACTAATTATTTTCATACTTCTATCTGGACAGTGTCAGTAAATGCATTCATTGGTTTCATTTAAATACCTCTCTGCCACTTTTGTCAATAAATGGCAATAACACTTGCTCTTTATTAATTCTTGATATTTAAAGTAAATTTTAATTCATCATTGATGAACACCTTCAGAAATTTGCATAAATAAAATATTTTTTTAAACTTAAATTACCTAGAATAACCAAAACATAGAAAGATTTTGCTTCATTAAAAGTTATTTAAGGATAAAATAAATAAACTAATAAATGTGCTGCCTTTGTTTGGGCTTCTGCAATAAATATACCATATGCTGAGTAGCTTATAAACAACAGAAATTTGTTTCTCACGGTTTTGCGGGTTTGGAAGTATGAGAACAGATTGCCAGCATGTTCAGGTTTTGAGAGCCCTGGGTTGCAGATTGCTTATTTCTTACTGTGTCCATGGCAGAATGAGAGCCCTCTGAAGTCCCTTTAATAAGGGCACTAATCCCATTTATGAGGGCTTCACCCTTATGATCTAATTGCCTCCCAGAGACCCCACCTCCTAATGCCATCACACCAGGGGTTAAGATTTCAAAATATAGATTTTAGGGGGACATAAACATTCAGTCCGTAACAAGTATCAAATAAAATATTTCTTCTATAAATATATATCCTGATAGCCAACCTGGCTGATTTTGTCAGAATCATATTTACTAGAAATTTCATTTAATGGAATATTATATTATATATATAATATACCCATGGTATTATATAACCATGAAAAATGAGAGATCTTTACATGTATATAAAAGTAAAAATGTTCATAATATTTTAATAAGAAAAATGCAGTTCATAAAAACATATACACTGTGTTGCTCAATAATTATGCCACATGAATCTTAGATTATGGCATTAAGCATACAGAAACCTGAAAACTATCCCATATTTACAGTATCCGAGTCTAAAAATTAATTAATAATATGCTCAGGCTACCTTTACTAAAAAGGTTCCTGTTCCCTTCTTCAAATGGATCTCAACTGTGCTCTACAATGAGCTTCCATTTCCCCACCCAGAGAGCCCTAGTTTCATGTTTGGATCTGCCAAGGAAGTGGAGGATGGCAGCCGACTGTACACGTGGTCAGAGAAGGGCTAAAATGTGGCCACTAACAGGTAAAGAATGAAACTTTTTGGGTCTAGTTAACTCAGTTTTTTACCAGCTACTTCAGCTTATTTTTTTCCCTCTTAAAATATAAGTTCTATATACTATCCCCCTTTCCTTTCTGCACTGATAAATGTCCCATATTCTTCCTCAATTCCTTCCACCTGCTGACTTCAACCCCTGTTAATCACCACACCTCTCTAAATACACTCTTGCCCTTATTCCTCTGTTATCTCCTCTACACTCTTTTGTCCACTTTCCATTGTGTTTTCCCTTTTTTTTTATCCCAGCTTCTAAATTTAAGTATCATTTGCTAAATGTCAAAAGCACTGGTCAAAAGGGGTGAAAATGAGTCAAACAAGGAGTTTTAACTTTATAGTATTGAACACTTTATTTGCTTGATTTATTTTTTGAAAGGTAATAACAGAGACATAAGTATTACAGTTTGAACATATATTCTAAGAGACAATTTTTTTTGCAAATCCTTAATATGTTGCTTTTTTGACTTTGGCTTATATTTATAGTTGTTGAGTTCTTTATCATTTAGAAGAAATACCATCTATTGAATGTAAATTGGTGTAGCCACTATGGAAAACAGTGTAGCTTCCTCAAGAAATTAAAAAGAGAAATACCATATGACCCAGTAATTCTACTTCTGGATGTATACCTAAAGAAAATAGAATCACTAATTCAAAAAGGCACATATACCCCTATGTATATAGAATGTATGGAAGATATGGAATCAACCAAAGTGTTCATCAATAGATCAATGTATAAAGAAGATGTTGTATATATATACACTAGAATATTACTGAGTCATAAAAAATAATGAAACCTTGCCATTTTTGACGACATGGATGGACCTAGAAGATATTATGCTAAATGAAGTAAGTCAGACAGAGACAAGTATGATATGATTTCACTTATATGTGGAATTTTATAAAGTTACAAAAAAATGAACAAAACAGAAATGAATAAAAAATACAAAGAACAAACTAGTTATTGCCATAAGAGAGGGGAGTACATGGATGAGTAAAATAGTTAAAGAGGATCAGAGGTACAAAATTCCAATTATAAAATAAATTAGTCATGGAGATAAAAAGTACAGCATAGGGAATATAGTTTATAATATTGTAATATCTTTGTACAGTCATAGATGGTAATTACAATTATTGTGAGGATTTCATAATGTGCATAATTGGTGAATCACTACATTGTACACCTGAAACAATATAAAATTGTATATCGACTATACTTTAACAAAATACAACTGGAAATACATTCAACGGAAAAAAGGCAATTTAAAAATGAGTTGCTTGATGCATGTCAAGCACTGTAGTAAATTAAGAACAAAGAAGAAAAATAGGAGATACAACGTATCTTCCTTTAGGCAATTCCCTTCTCTCCTTGGGAGGTCTTTATATACAGTTTTTATTTAATAGTAAGTCTTAAGCAGTTTTAAGAATGTCTGAAGTAGCCTACAAATATATGTACTATATGTTCAATGTAAAATACTGAAAAAACATGGAATAGTAAAATAATAAAAATTCAAAATCACTTGGAATCCTACCTTCCAGGAATAACTGCTGTTAACACTTTATATTCACACACCCCATACACACATACCACACATCAGAATTTAAAAGAAAATGCTACCCAAGACTGTTTCTGTCTCTCTTTCCCCTGCTCTCAAGCTGGAAAACAGATAAGTCTACTTTCAGATATTCTTCCTTTTAGTTGACAACAATGTTCTGGGAAAGGCAGAATAACAAGATGCAGGGATCCTGAATCTCTGAATAACCACATGGAACAGAGCCATCCTACTGACCTTGACCTGAATGTTACCATGGAGAGAAATAAACTCCCATCTTCTTAAAGCTATCCTATTTGGGGATCTATCTGTTAGAGCAGCAAATCTATCTAATACATGGCCTAGTGGCCAAAACTTACAGCAAATATTCTAAGAATTCAGAGAAGACAGAAGGATGTATTAGCAAGAGTTATATTGAAGGCTTCAGAGCAAAGACGACACTTGACAAAGATAAGAATAATAGAGTTTCAAGTTCAAAATGGCAGCTGAGTACAGACATTTGCCTCCCTTCCTTCATAAACCCACACTGTAATGTCACCAAAGGAATAAAAAAGGGAACAAATGAGAGATTTCAATTTCTGAATGACAAAAGCAAACAGAAATGCTCAGTCAGGGGATGAGGCAGAAGAAGTCATAGTCCAAAGGATGTGCCAGAAGAGGCCACAGGAGAGATGCCAGCCAACCTTCCTGGTGCACCTCTGGAGGATTCTATGCATCAGGTTTCCTCCGCCTCAACGCTATTGATATTTGGGGCCAGCTTATTCTTTGTTGTGAGGGGCTGTCCTGCACAGTGTAGGATGCCTAGGAGCACCATCCATCCCTCAAATCCCAACAATCAAAATGTCTCCAGACTTGCTCTGGTTGGGCACTCTATTATTCAGTTATTATTCCATATTATTCATTCTTCAAATACTTATTGAACACTTCCCGTGTGGTGGACATTATTCTAGGTACTGAGACATAGAAGTGAATTAAGTCATCAAAAAAAGTCTGCATAATACTTTCTAGTGAAACTAGGTAGGCAACACTCAAACTAAATGAGGAAAGGATATAATTTGTCAAGTGCTATGGGGATATATAGAAGCTGAAGGGGAGAAGGAAAAGGGAGATGGAAAGGGCGGGGGTCACACAGCTTTTCAGAAAGTCTGTTTGCTTCCAGACCTTTTTCCTGGATTCATATGTGGGAAACATCAAGTGGCTGGCTTTTGTCCCTGGCAAAACCACTGAATATTAGTAATGGACCTTAGACCATTCTGAAGCCATATTCTGATGAAACTCGGGGATCAGAAGGGGCAGGAGGCTGTCACGGAGGGCTAAAAGGCAGGGAGGGAGGGCGGTGCAAGCTAGACAAGGGAAAATAACGGTTGCAACAACCAGGAATCTGGGGAGAGGTCTTCGTTTGGGCAGCCAAAGTGAGAGGGGATTTAACTAAACTCTTTGGCTATTACATAGTGAATGTACATTTGCTATATTTTAAAAATCTTTCTCTATCAAACATTCAGCAATGATGCTTTACCAGGCTGTGTGAAATGAAATTTCCTCCCAGAGTTTATTTCATATGATTGCTTATTACACTGAGTAACACAGATAGTTGAATACTATTAACTATGTTTTACTGATATTATCATAGGAAGATGAATGAGGAGCCTTTTTCTTGAATAAAATCTTTAGTCAAAAATTCACACTTAAGACACATGGAAACTAAAACACTTCAGAAATATTTACTGCTATCTAGTGGGCTCATTTGATTTTCTCTGAAAAACACATGTACTTGGTACAGTCTTAACAGCCTGAGGCTTCAAGCTCAGACAAAGATGGGGGAAGCTGAGACACTGTGCTTTTTTTTCTCTTACTTAAAGGTTTTATTTTACGTAATATTTTGACATTTTCTCACCACAACCATTCCCAAAATAAGATGATCATATCTGTCTGATTTCCAATATGTGGTAAGGCATTAGCTAGCAAAATTACAAAACAGAGGATAAACTGTGTTTATGAAATGCTGATTATTATGGGGTTACTCATGTTTCCATAACTAAATAGAAATTCTCTTTTATTTTTTATCTGAGTTCACTTTATATGGTGGAAATATGGGAGGCATGTATGTTCATGTAAGGGAGGAGGAGGACATTATCCTTTAAAAGCCAGCTCAACCAAGGAGCCTCCTCAAACAAAGAAAATGTCAAACTTCTAGGCAGAGCCCCATACTTTCAATTTGGTTTACTAATTTCTATGTATTTTTTCCTACTAAATCAAGTTGAAAGATACAACTTTTGTATCTCTATATGCAATTAGAAGGAAGCTATCAACCCACCTTTTCTCAGTGGGAACCAGCCAACTCCAAATTATTATATTTCTATAAACATATATGGTCATATTCCTTCTTTGCTCATACCACACCCCTCTCCCCACCCTAACTCTAATGGCCTCCCTTCTACTCTCACTTATCCAAACCTTTCATCATGTCAATTTTCCTCACCTTTTCCATAAAGCCTCTCCTGAACAATTTAGCTCAAGATATTATTTTACTTCTCCAATCTCTAGAGGACTTCCATGATAACTTTAATCTTTTTGGTGGTGCCAAATTATGTGTCATTTTTTCACTGTCATCTGATTGTTTCACAGTTGTTTGGTCCTTGATCCAACTAGTTGTTTGTTTGTCTAGCTCATGACCAAGGACTGAGGGATACAACAATTTTGGTACCCACCTCAGCATTTGATCTGCTTATGAAAGAAGTCTCACTAGATTGCCCTGAAGGACAGACATTCTAAGGACAGACCCAGAACCATAGTCCTAGCCTTTGTGGAGCTTGTATTAATGACATAGATCTTTCTATCAAAAAACAACAACAACATATATTTTCCCTTTTTGAGCATTTGAAGAACAAAATCTTTCTTCTCCATCAGTCCCTTATTTTACTTCTCATTATCACTCATTCACTTGCCACATATGTTCTTCCCCTTCAGTGTGATGCTCACTCATGGCAACCAGATGTTGGGTGGTGACCTCTGAGTGATCCTGACCACCCTACAAGTAGTATCCGGCCCTCTGAATTTCTGTGTGACTAAAGGATATTTCAATTTACATAAAGGGAAGTTAAAAATATCCATGTACAATAAAGACTCTACAAGGGTAATCAGTATATGCAAACTGCCTTTTAATATGATGTATCATTGACTTCTCACCAGGGTATTTTCACATGATATTTCACTGGTTAGTTTTGATGGTGACAAAAACACTTTAATGTTGGATGCATAAGAACATGCAAGTTGGGTTGACCTCTTTCGTGTTGACAATTCTGCTTTGGTTGTTTTGGGTGGATTACTCTGAAAGGAATGGGGAACATGTGCGTTTGAACCACACCATGATATCTTATAAGCTTGCAGACAATGGGAATTACTTCTTTGAGCTATGCCATTTTTCTTGTTTTTATGCCCACACTGCATGCTCTTGTAAAGGAGAATTATTCTACCCAAGGCCTAAGTTCATATAATAGTTGTCAGCTGCTTACTCTGTGCTAGGAACTCTGCTAGAGGCCAGAGGTAAAATGACAATCACAAACATGACCCCTGCCCTTGTGGCTTTTAGTGGGATTCTAGTGGAGAGTCTGAATCACATGTAAAATTGTAGCTGTGATGAATGGTCTGAAGAAGAGCAAGAGGTAATAGGAACTCCCTTCACCCTCAGTGAGCAAATGCTTCACCTTCATGAGCTGACAGCAAGGCATGTGAAAATACCCCAACACTGAAGTGTTTTTGGACTGATGGACAGACCCAAGCAACACAAACAATCTCAATCTACTGAGGCAATCACAGCAGCTAATCAGCTAATATCAGGAAATGCCATGACAGACACTTAAGAGCAAGCTTTCCTCTCTAGGTGCCTCCTGCCTGGTATGTAGCCTGGCCCCTCACTCCCTGTAGCCTGCCACCTGATGGATGAGTCCTTATCTGGAGTCTCTCTCTTCTAATTCTTGCTGCCTTCCCTCTATGCAGTAACAGCAAAACAACCCAATGTCCAATCTATGCTAATGTAGGCCAGCATCCTGAAACACTGGGAAAGAAACATATGTCCAAGAGTCCCATTTTTAAAGATCTATGGTTTCTCAGGAGGGATTGGGAAGTACACAGTGAGGTCCACAGTGAGAAATGGATGCATTCCCAATTGTACTGCACTCACAACTATGTCCAATCTAGCACCTGTGGCCTCAATGTCAAGTGTGTCCCAGGGGCATTAAAAATTCAAAGAGCAGAGTTGGGAGATCAACCAAGAGTTATGGACAAGCAAAAGTCCTGGCCACCCAAATGTGAATGATAGATCTATCAGTCTTAAAAAAATGCCTGCCTTCTTTTGAGGTCATCAATTCTCTGAGATTTCAGTAATTTCCTTAATTTATAGGAACTCATTCCACCGAAATACCAACATAAATGGCCACCAAGGAGTTTAGTGGTCCAGAAGTCCAAGGAATACAGGCAGGCAGCTTTGTCCAAGATACTCTTTGGTTAGGACTCAGACATCTGAGTGCAATGGTTCCTCTTTTTCCACGGTTTTGCTCTCTCCACAGTTTGAGTTACCCTCGGTCAACGACGGTCAGGAAGCAGATGATCCTCCTTCCAACATACTATCAGAAGGTCAGTAGTCACTATATGCCTGACTCCTATGTTGCAATGCCTATTTCATTCACCTCACTTCATCTCATCTCGTGGACATTTTATCATCTCACATCACATCTCACATCACAAGAAGAGAGGTGAAGACAGTACAATAAGCTATTTTGAGAGAGAGAAAGAGGCCACGCCACACTCACAAAGCTTTTATTACAATATATTATTATAATTGTTCTATTTTATTATTAATTATTGTTAATATTTTACTGCTTAACTTACAACTTAAACTTTATCATAACTATGTATGTATAGGAAAAAACAGTATATATAGGGTTCAGTACTATCTACAATTTCAGGCATCTACTAGGGGTCTTGGAATGTACCTTCCATGGATAAGGGGGGCTACTGCCTCCCCTAAGCTGGGATGGCCTGGGAATCTTGGTGTGCACTATAGAAGTCATGCCTAACCAGAGGCCTCCCTCAGGATCACTGAGGGACATCCTAGGGACCAGAGATGCCTTGCTGGAACTCTCTAGAAGTACTGATAAAAGAGACATGAAGCAGAGTCCAAATACTTAGATTTGTAAAATATCCTCAGGTGACATAAATGCCAAGATCACTGCAAAGACTTGATGTCGCTGTCTAGCCTGTATTACTATCCAAGCCAGTGTCCCTATGGGGAGAATGCTAAGCACATAGGTAAACAGGTCAAGGAAGACATTTTTGAGAAATAGGCCATTCCATTTTGCTCAAATCTTATGTCAGTACCCTCTTATATCAGTCAAAACACAGCCTGGGCTGCCAGAGTCTAAGAAGCTAGGACTAGATGTTAATAGAACTTTCTGCAATGAAGGAAATGTTCTTTTTTGCCCAGTGTGGTAGCCACTAGCCATGTGTGGTTAGGGAGTGCTTGCAATGTGGCTAGTGAAGGTGAATAACTGAACCTTTACTTTTATGTGAATAATTTAATTTAACTAATCACATGTAGCTAGTGCCTAACATATGGTACAGTGTGAAGAGTGACCTATCTTGAGGAGAAAACATGCAGAGCAATAACTGGGCTTTAAACAGTGAATCTGTCTTTCTGTTAGACCATCCCCTGCTCTGGGGTTCCCCACTGGTGGTAACTCTCCCTTCTCCTTAAAGAAAGAAGAGAAAACAAAAATCTCTTGTAGGTGACATGCAAGAACAGAGGTTGTCTCAAAATAACACTCCATGAGCTACATCTGGTTCACAGATATGGGTTTGCATTGTATCTCTTAAAAATTTTAGATAAGTTTTCAAAATTTGTAAAATGATGTTTTTAAAATCTCCATGTCTGTTTTTTTTTCAGAAAAATTAGACAATAAGGCCACCTTGTTAATCCTTCATGGCTGTGAGTATTTGGAGCCACATCAAAGGTCAAAGGGTTGCTTGCTGAAGTTCAGTGCACCACCCATTCCACTTTACTGTCTCACATGGACTGCCTTGGCCCCTGGAAGGGCTGGAGTTTGAGAGACCTAATCTACACATCTTCCCCACACAGAAGCATCAAATCTGGCAAGCTTGGTGATTTGCTGCTCTAACCTGAATACTCAACAAAGAAAGGCAAGACTTAAATACAAACATCTGTTCAAGGTAAAATCTCTTTACTGTTTTTCAAAAGCAAACATGTATGTGCACACATACAGAGGATTTAGGAGTTATTGTATCAGGATGACTGCAAGCCACAGCTGAGACTGCTGGTTTCAGAGCATACACAAGTTATATCTTCAGGTTGACCATGGTACTTTGCTGTGCCTCAGTGTCTAGACCTGTAAAATGTTGGGACACAAAGACCCTGGAATAGGACCTGGCACACTGCAAATGTACAGTACATGTTAGCTACTATTATTCTAGACTTTAAATGGACTATCAGTTGTGGAAACCACCTCTCCACAGAGAAAGAATGGAGATAATCCTTATCCATAATATAATACAGAGACAACAGTAGGTTTCCACTCTCCAATTGATTCTAAACTGCAGCAGAAATCTGAGTTTTCTTGTATATGTTAAATGAGCAATCCCATTGGACCAGTTATTAGTGACTCATCAAAAGCTCCATTTCTCCAATGTACTAACAACTGCAGGGTAGCCAGGGATGAATTCTGAGTAACACAGACACAAATGTCATGCATGCACACTTCTTTCACTGCTGCTGCACAGGAACACAGTGAGAAAACAACTGTCATTGCATGAAGGAAGACAACAGCCAAATATCAGAATAAAATGTAAAATTTCTAAAGCTAGGATCACTCTAAAACTTCAGCTTTGCTTTGCAGATTTACTTTTGAAGAGTACATTGTGTTTGAACTCAACTCAAATTATCTGCCACCACTCATGTGATGAAACACTTGGCAATGTCCTTTCCTCAGCAAAAATTTTTCTTTGCTCTGAATAAATTTAGCTTTTAATTCACATGAAGTTAGGCAGTTTCTTTAAGAATCCTTCAAAGGGTGCTTAAGGCCAACCCAGAGATCACCATAGATGGTTGGTTTTTATTACGGCTCTCACCCAAATGAATAGATATCTGGGTAGTAAGAATGCCAGTCCTGTCAATCACCTGTTCACCCATCTTCCTCAAGTTAAACTGTCCAAATTTCTCTCCTCCATCCAGTGGGCAGTTAGCACCAATTATTAGCAGGCAGACTAGACATTCCAAGTCTAGAATTATGTTCAGTCTAGATTTTTCCCCAACTCCATATATTTTCTGGTACAAAGTGATTGTATGCTTGTAGTGCTGGGACAGTAGTCAAAGTAAACAAGGTAAGAGAATGACATCCCTACTGAGTACAGCCCTAATTTTTACACAGAAATAATTTCAAGCCTACCTTAAAGGATTACTTGCCACATATTAATGACTATATGTTATCTCATTTAAATTATTCTATCAGTGGTTATTTCTATTGCATGTATACATATATACATATATACATACCCACACACATCTTAGCTAATGATACTAGCAATAACTACAATAGTGTTGTAGCACAGCTTATTTGAACAACACTGCACAAGCCCATTCACACTTTCTCTTATGCACTTCTGCAGCTGCAGGAGGATGGTGGTTCTGAGCCTGGGGCAAGTTGCCTGTGAATCTGCAGAGACTGAAGGAAGATAAGGGAACAGGTAGGCTGGGGATGAAAGGTTTATCTGCCATAGCTCAGGCTCTCTCCCCAGCTCCAAACCCCAGCTGCTCCATTCTTCCTCTCCTGGCGCTCATCCCCTTTGCTTTGCTCTGTTCCTTAGCTCTCTCTCTCAGGCTGAGGCGCTCACCTTGGTGTGCGCTCTGCGTCCACCCACCCCTTCCTCCAGGAGGAACTCCTTGTTGGGTCCCTGGATCGGTGGGCACCTGAACGGAGGGAGGAGAGAATGGCTGCTGCTCTCTACCCCTTACCCCGGACAGGAAATCCCATGGTAAACATCACATTGATGTGCAAACAGACCCTTATATGCGTATCAATATCAAGGCCAGGCAGAATTCTGGTTGAAAACTTCCATTTATGTCACAACTTCTCAAAATACATCCATGAGGCAGGCAGGATAAACAAGGGGGGGCATTTTTGAGCCTCAATATGATCTAGGCATAGTGAGCCGCCTTTAGGGGTACTGCCACTTTAAGAGTTCCAGGGCTAGACGGAGGTGAGGGCGGCACATTGGACTGAAGGAGGTGCTCACCCCCAGATTCAGACCTATGCAAAGTTGGCATCTGAGAGTTGCCTCCTTAAATGGTGCATCCTGGGTACCCTGTCAGCCTCACCTGAGAAGTGGTATTTCTCAACAACTTGTCAGTTACCCAGTATCTCCCTCCCTTCAAAGATGGACAGATCGATATTCAGATCTTCAATAACTTGCCAAAGGCCCCCAGTTAATAAACCTGCTGACCCCATTCTGGTGTTCTTTCCCCACTGAAGAGCCTACAGCCCAAAGCTATTTCCAAACAAAACTGTACTTAGAAATTACATGGGAACTCACTTGGCTGCTCCGGCCTTCACTTAAAATTCTGTGCAGACAGCACTCCCAAGAAATCTCCATTTAATCATTGTTATCACTGTTTGTAAAATGAGAAGGCTGTTTATTTTGAGCTTTGTTAGTTTCTTTAAAATCCTGCAATTAGCATATCCTAATTATGTATACTCTTGGCTTTTTATCATCAATAATTTTGGTGTGTTTGGAGAATGTAATGAGATGGATCGACTACCCAGGAGGTGGTGGAAAGTGAATTTATGTCCTATTGACATTTTCATTTTTATATAATTTCAAAATATACTCCATCTCCTAGCTCCAGTGCAGTTCATGGAGATACACCAGAAACTCTTATTGTGTCCATTACTTTAGCATTCTCCAAAATAAAATCCTCAGGTTAATACTTAACCAGCCCCAAAGTCACTAAAACAAAAAGCTTCAAGTTTAAAACAATTTCATTGTACATAGGGCTGTATATTTTATTTCTTCCTAGCAGCTTTAAATTTCCTCACAGCACTCCCAGACAGAATTTATGGGAATACAATAATATGCCAATTAACTAGAGCCAACCACTTCCTAATTCTACATCTCCAGAATGTCTTTATTATTAATGGAAATCCCTGCCATGCTCACTGAGAAATGAGAAAGCAAACTAAAAAGAAAACCAACCTACTCTTAATTATAGTTATAATTGTTCTTGTAGATGCACCGTTCCTCATCTCTAGCTTCACATTTGTGGATCTAATTCAGCCCAGTTCTGTGCTGGGGGAGGCTGCCTATGTAATTAGGGCAAGCCACCCAAAAGAAAATCCAGAGTGCACAGCCAGTAAACATGTTTAATTCTATATTTGTTCTTGCTGTCCCTTCCCTGTGTTTTAAACCCCTACTTGCCATTAAACGTATCTAACGAAGATCAGAATGAAAGGCAGTCTAGGTTGGGGGCTGTGGCTTCAGCAGGATGAACTCTAGTGAGATCTACATCTGGCACATGGCAAGTCTTCCAATCCCATCATAGAGATCTAGTGAAAAGTTGGGCATTTGGATATTCTTAAGACCTAGGTCAGGCTATTCTATTCAAGAAACTAAAAAAGAACTTGATCAGAGACTATGCTCTGACTTGCTTTTTCAAACATACATGTTTCTTCTTTTCAGCGTATGCAGTGCAGGAGGCATCCACCTGATTTCCAATAGTGCCGTAGAGAAACTTGGAGATCTAGGCCTAATGGGGCCTTTCGATTCTATTGAGTCTGTTCTCATCTCTGCACAGTCTCAACTGTCATGGAAACTGTGGGCATTGGTATTTGTTACTAGAGGCAACTGATGAACTTCATAGTCTCCTTGAATCTTAAGACCAAGGTAGACATCTGTGTTAATTTGCTTTGGCATGCAGTGTCATGCTAGGCCTTGTTACCAAAAAAAATGAAAGGGGATGAATGCCTTGTTCATGCAGTTACTGTACATTAACTTTGACTCAGTACCACATTGACAAACTCTAGAAAGTATCATTCTTACATGCTGGAAAAGGTCTCTATGCCATACCAATTCCCTGTGATATTTCCCCAAATGTGAAAACTTTACAAAATTACAAGGTTGGTTTTTCTCCTGAGATTCATATGGAACTTCATTTACTCCCTTACCCAATTTGGGTTTTACCCATAAAACTACTTTATATCATCAAATGTAGTCTACAGATAATTTCTATCAAACAATCTGTATAAAGCAACAGTCATCTACTTACATCTCTAATCATTCTACTATCGTAATCTTTTTCCATCCTTCCTTTCATTGGATGGAATTGATTGAAATGTTTCTTTCTGACTCATCCCTTCCCCTAACTCCAGTCGAACAGCCCTCCTTGGCATGGTTCACCGTTCCAGGCTTCTCCTCAATTTTGCCTCAAAAGTCTTTGCAGGTTAGCCCTTGGAGGTCAGCCATAAGTATCTCTGATAATGGCACGACTGTGGAGACTGACCTCATTTCTCCTCTGCAGCCCCACAGTCTTCAATCCCTGCCACCAAAAAGTGCCCTTTCCAACCTTGTGCAAGCCAGAAAGAGGGCAGAAAGAGATGAAGCTACTCTAAGTATAGGATGCCTGATTCCTCCAGCCCATTTTAACCAAGGTCCCTTGGCACTTCTCTCATTATAGGAGTCAGACTCCATCTCTTTCTTTTTCATAACTGGAGCTAAGAATTCATTTGAATACAATGCTTATCTATTTAAGAATTTTTCTTAAAGTGTGTTCATTGTATTCCTTAGCAAACTATAAAGTCTTATAAACTGCTTCCATATGAAAGACCCTTAAAAATTGTTTGATGGACATTCCTGCACTCATCAATACAACAGCATATCTCAAAGGAGACTTGAACTTTTTATCTGCCTCAGTTTCCTTATTTATAAAAAACAGGGAAGACATCACCACCCCCTGACAGGGTGGTGTGAGGAGTCATGCTTAGCACAATGTCTGACACACCGTAAAGAATAAATGCTAACTTTTATTCTCAAGGCACTTAGCAAAATGCCAAGCCTGTGATAGGTCCTTAATAAACAGTAGTTCTTCTATTATCCCAAGAAGCCACAGACTGAAAAGGGGTGGAAGCGAGTATTTCTCAGATATTGTTATCAGAACATGAGGGAGCCTCTTCCTTCCCTCCCCTTTCTCCCTGTCAACTTCCTTTCTTTCTCTGGCTCCCAATCCCTTCTCCACTTTCTTCTCTCCTCATCTCCTCTTTGGTTTCAAATCAAACCTGCTGAAGAGTAAAGAAAAAGAGAGAAAATGAATGGGAGCACATAAGACTTAAGTCCAAAACGAAAAAAAAAACAGTTATTGGGAAATAATTTGACCTCTGCTTAAAAGTAGGAAATTGCCAACACAGAGCCAACAGAAATTTACGGTTCTCTCCCCGTGGTGGGAATTTAATTAGCACTCCGCCATTGTCAGCTGGCGTCGCTGTAAACCACTCACAAGCTATTTGGGAGGCTCATCCCACTGCCACCGCCACTCCATCAGTCTTCTGTCAGCTTTGTCATCACAGATCTCAGTGATTCCTCACCTTTTCAGGAACTCTGCATGAATTTGACCTCGAGAAGTATTTGGCCACTATCATCTCAGCTATTAAACGTCAGATTCAGACATCTCAAACTGTGTGTCAGGACACTGCATTCTGGCATCAGTGAACCCATTATGTTTCTTCCCCCTTGTAAAGCATGCTCTTCGGGTACCCGAAATTGTGTCATACATCCTCCCTCAGGAGTCTCATTTTATTGTGGGTGCCTTTGAAAAGAATGTCTGTCACCAGCTATATTAATTTCCAGGTTTTTGCTGGTTTGTACCTGCACATTATGCAAATACTGTCTGCTCATCTTTACTGGGTGAGATAGGCAGCAGGGTCAGGCAATAAGATATAACTAAGCAGCCTGCTCTATCAGCATTTTTCAGGCTTCTCTGTTAAGAGCAATGAATTCTTCAAACTATATTTTCTACCTTTTAAAAAGTGTCACACTGTGCTTGCTTTATTCCTGCTAATGAGTCACAGGGCACAGGAAGGCCAGTGGACACTGCCTACATTGCTGTCAGGCTGCTTCAAATAAGCACTTGTCCACCCAAGCTGTTGTCATTGCTGCAACTGTAAGTGATATCCTGAGGCATGAGCATGCTGGGTAGATTCAAAGAGGAAGCCAATGAGAATGGAGGGCATTGAGCAAGGGAAAGACAGTGCATGTGGAGCCAGAGAGACTTTTCTTTGGTGGCCTGGAGGCATTTCTCAATTGAATGGGACCAATCGATTCTTCTCAGAAAATATATCAGAATTTTGAATAGGTAAAAATACAAAATATTACAAAGGAAAAGGTTTTACTGAGATAACAATTACCTGGAATCAGCGTGTGCTATGGTAATATGAGAGTTTCATTACTGGTACATTAAAACAAGATCTATTGGTGATTTGAAGTCACTGAACACAAGTAGTATTTTGAGATTTCTACAACAGTAATGTGATAGGAAATAGCTGTGATTTCTACTGATAAGAAGTGACAAGAATTGCTGATCCACTGTGGTTTGTGGCTACAGTTATGATGGGAGGAAGTGCTAAACTTCTGTTAGAGGTTAATGAAAATAATTGTACTTTTTTCCCAAGTTCATGAACCCCTTGAGGTCTCTTAAAAGTCTGAGGATCTAGGGCCCAGGTTGTAGGGAAGGCACTTGGATCTCACTGCCAGGGGAATGGAAGCCCTGGGAAGGGCATGCAGGCTCCAGTGTCCTTGCCCCTTTAAATCTGGAAGCTGCAGATTTTTCCTCTACCCAGGGCCCCACAATGCTCTGGGTACCATTTGTCTTGGCATTCAGCACAGCGTCATATGATAATTGTCTGTGTTGTTACCTCCAACAAACCATATGGACAAGAATTATGTATCAACCATCTTTGTAGAAATAGTGCACAAGGCCTGGGACTTAGCAGCTATTGAGTATTTGTTAAATAAATTAATGAAGACCAGGATGCTTTAGAAAGAATTACACATGGATCTATGCTGCCAACACTTTCCTAAAGAACATATTTTCCTGTCTGAAAGGGGTTATATGTGGAAATACACATTTAAAAAATAACAGCATCAGACTTTGGAACTGGAAATGGAAATGTTGACATCATCAGGGAGACTAAAAAGAAAAATTTTGAACTCGATTGACTGGAAAAAGCAATATTGTGGCTACCTAAAGTCCAAGGTTCCCAGGTGGTCAGAAGGCCAGGTAGGCAAAGGGCTTAAGCACTGAGCACACCAGCTACAGGTCATCAGGCCAAAGGCCCAGATGAGCGGATAAACTTCCAGGAATCTTCATTCTCTCCAGTTTGTCCCCAGAATAAGCTTCCCATTTTAGACAACAGCTGAAAGTTGCCCAGCTGGAACATACTGCCAACCCTCCACAGATGAAGGAAGGAGTATGGGAGAATTTCCCCCACTCCTGGGCCACATCTGGCACCTGGCTGGAACTTTACACACTAGGGCTGCTTTCTTGGCCTGGTGTTTATTTGGGGCTGTGAATGGAGATCAGGGCTTGAATTTTAATTTGGAAACCACTGAAATACAGATAAAAACCTATTTATCATGCTCATAATTGGACACTCAAAAAAAGGTCTGTGTGAGACGGAAGTACGGGCTTCATGAATGCTCAGCTCAATCACTGTAAGAAACAATATAAAACATTAATTCAGTCAATGCATTTTTTATGGAGGCTTTCTATTTGGTGGGTCCCTTGGATTAAACACACACACACACAGGTGAAATCACACAATCCCTGCCCTCGAGTGTGTGGGAAAACTAACAGGTAAACCCACACCCACAGTGAAAGCAGGGACTGGTGAATGTCTGCATGGAGGAGCAAGGAAAAAATTCACCAATTGAGGAGACTTGACAGGAGTGAGTGAAGGAATCTGTCATGCCAAAAAGCATGTGCTCTAAACAAAGACCTGGCCAGTCACTGAGAAATTGGAGCCACATCAGGCCTACCTACCTCAAGGATATTTAACAATTTCCTGAACTTACTTATTTGATCAGATTTGGCTAACGAATAAATGGCTCAGATAGAGTGTCCCATCCAGCTGCCCAGCTCTAACACTAATACATGAAGGTTTAGGAGACTATGAGAGCTGCGGGCTGGCTAATAAAAATTCCATTTGTTAACTATTTCATCTCACTTACAGTGTTTAGGCCTGGCACTGTGCTAGGAGGAAAGAAAATAAAAGTTGACCAAACTATGGACCCACTATCTTAGTTTCACGAAAAAATTAACCAATAACTCTACAAAGTCATATGAGCAATATCATGGAAGGTACCATGGGATCATAACAGAAGAAATCTAAATTAGACTGTAGTATGATTTGTAAACATTGGAAAGTGATCTCTGATACAGTAGTCTGCTTTCAACAAGAGGACAAAATGATGATTCTGATGATTACAGATATGATCGTGGAATCCTGAGTTAAAATTCCAACTCTGCCATCTACATACTGTATGGTCTGAAATTTTACTTAACATTTCTAAGTCTCAGTTTCCTCAACCATAAAATGTGAATGATTATAATGACTACCGATAGGTTTGCTGTGTTGCTTAAATGATACCACTCAAATGAGGTGCTTAAACAAAAGAAACCCTCAATATTTCAACATGAGACATTAAATATATAGTAATAAGGTATAAGACATTTATATATAAATTATATTACATATATATTTATATTACATATTTTTATATACATTATATGTATTTATATTACATATATATATATTAGTGTGTTAAAAATCAAGCTCAGGTCGATTTGCTTTTGAAATCCACTTATCTTTGGCCAGCACTAGTAGGCCAAAAAGTTCACTTTTATTTGTACTGGAGCAGTATACTACATTATTTTTGATTCTCTAAAGTAGATCTGTGGAATTAAATATAGCAAAGTAAATGCAGTATAGAATTGGGTCTGAATAGATCAATCTCTGTCACACACACACATGCAAATAACTGCTGCTGTGCACACTGAAGATACTCCATGTTTCACTCAGTTAAAAGCTCTATGCTGCTGGGCTAACCAACTACTCTAAAGAGTTTCCCGTGAGGTAATGGTGGAGGGAACAATCTAAATCCCATTTCTGCTGCAGCCACCTCATGGAATTTCTTAAGTTACACATTTAATAAATCTACTAATACATTCCAGGGTATACATTTATTCCCACCCTCTGAGGAAAACCATTTGCTGACTACACTTAGAAAATGGGGAATGAATTTTCTTTTTCCTTTGCCTCCAGAAACGTGAGTATTTGGGGGGCTCATTCACTGCTGGCAGGTGGCCATTTCCTGCTTCTAGTCAGGAGAGCTTGAAAGAACTCAGAAAGAAAAGTCAAAATCCTCTGCAGACATCTAATAACTTATAAGGAAAAGAACGTTTTGATGAGTTAGTGCCAATGAATCAGGAACATATGTATCCTATTTCCCTTGAGTTTAAATTTGTGAAGAGAAAACTTCTTAGAAAAATGAACTTTGTCGATGTCACTGAAACCAGGGGAAAAACATGAGATGATTACTCAACTTAATACATTCCTAAGTTGCCCTTCGCTTAGCTAAAGCACACTCAGGTCATGTGTAGCTCAATTTGGACTGCCAAAAGCACAGCTCATCATGCTCTAATTGTTTTCAGAGTAAAATTCCGGACAGCAGAAGATATTAAGGTGGTTATTATTTTCAGCAATACATTTGAGAAGAGCAGGTAATTTTCTAATTCTTTAAAGAAAGTTAATTTTGTCTGTCTGTGGCAGGAGATTCTGGAAACAGTGGGGTGACACATATCTGCATATCCAGGGGCCACACCATAGATGGGTTGTATAAACAGGATCCCTTGAAGGACAACAGGGAACCCATCAGAAAGTCGCCTCTTGAAGCCATACTGAATGGCACACTTGTGTCCAAGGAGAAGCAATTTGCTTCATGTGACTGAGCACTTTATTCTCAAAAGGTTTTTTTAAGAACCAATATAATTACACAAGATCCAAGAGATAAACCTGTTGCTTTTCTTTCACAATCTGACTACAGTAATTACTCAAATAAATATTTCATTGCATATATTGATGAATTTTATTAGTTTATTAAATATATTTCATGCATGGAAGCACCTAAGCACATATCTGAAGATAATGATTACTATAAGCAGGATATTGGAAATATATTAAAATAATTTTTAAAAGAGATAAAAAGGCCCCTACTATGTACAGAGTGCCACAGAAAGCTGACCAGCAACTCCCATGGGTATTTCATGTGAAATGAGGCTATGCATTTTATGTAAGCATCATCAGTCTCACTGACTTGCCAACACATTTCAAAGGGGATCATGAGACTGAAGAAACAAGAGTTCATCCCTGGGAAGGCTATGGTGGTCATTGTGGTACCTTCTGGATAAGATACCCCTACCCAAGGTTCCTAATCCCTTGTTAAAAGCCTGGATATACATTGGTGGAGAGGGGGATTTACTCTTCCAATTCTCACATAGATATCCTCCCTCACATTTAAGAGAATAAATATGAACTTGTACCCTAATATGTCCTCGCTGGAGAAGATCCTTGAGAATAACTGATCTAGTCATTTTTAACAACTGGCTGGAGAAATTTAAAAAATATGGGCCACTGTCCTTCCAGATATTTTGATGCAGTAGATTTAGGGGATGGTCTTATTTTCTGATTAATTGATTTCCCAGGTGATTTAACTTTATTTTACGGATGAGGAACAGTCCCAGAATGGTTGTAACACCTCCTGGACTCTCCTTATTCCAAGGCCAGTGTCTCATGGACAAGCTCAGTAAGCTAAAAACGCCCAGGTCATTAAGGGAGCTCTTCAGTTTATAATAAGCCAGGAAAAACAGCCCAGACTGGGAAGATCTGCTGGTTAGAAACAGCCAACATGTATGTTGCAAAATAAATGCAGTTGAGTTATTCCTATGCCTCTAAAGTCAACACATAACATGAAAAATTCACACACAAAAAATTACTCTTCAAATTTATTTAGAAAGACCCTATTTTGGAAACTGACACATCTCTCATAAAGTCCAACAAAGCCCACTTTTTCTCCAGCTTTAGGAAAAGATTGCAGGAGTTATTTTAAAGTGTAAGGTGCCATTGAGCAAAAGGTGAGGTTTTTGGCTAATTATTTTGGAGCATTGTCAGAAAAGCAACCACAACAAGACATCTTTATATACTACCATCACACCAATGCAGAAGGATGCTAAGAAACATGAGAATTTGGATCAAATGGAAGAAAAATTATTTTGTATGTCTTGTCTTTGGCAAAGGTTTATTGTGTAACTGAAAATAAATTGTCCCATTTAAAAAAAATATGTATCTCTCTTTCCCTATCTGTGCTTTTTTTAAAAGAGTGAACATGACAGAAGCTGTATGTATAGGTAGTACCTCCCCACCACTGAACATCACTTGCCCTCGTGCCCAGCAGGTCATATGCCCGGTGATTGCAATCCCTTGCTGCAGAATCAAGTCTAAGACTAATATAGTTCAGGATCAATAATGAGCACTCATTTTCTTGCCTGAGGCCTTCAAACTCGATATCACAGATGTGAATGCTTCATTCTGACCAGGGATTAGTAACTTGATTCCACAAAGGTTTATGGAACTGTAAATCCTCTACAATACTTCTATTCCTGATTCATGCCAATGAGTAGTCTCTGCATGAGCTTTTGAGGCACCCTGGCATGGATGAAGAACTAAAGCTTGTTTCTGTTTCCCTACTCGGAAGTTTCCATGTGATGGGAGTTCTACGAAGTCCATGAACAGAAATGAGAAGAACTTGATTTGATTGATAGGAGCATGTGGGAAAATCCTTCTGTCACTGGGCTCACAATCCAACTCCTGTGATCTAGCTTTTGCCCATAATAAAGCTGGTGCTGTATGTCAAAGGCCCACACTCTTGTAAGGTTTCTTCTAGCATGTTTTCTCTTGAAGAGCCAAGAGTTGGAGGTAATGGTGGCTTTGCCAGACCTACTTATGTTTTTTACCATAGGGAGAAGCAGTGTCTTCATCAAAGGAGGTCTGGCTTCCATAGAGGCTGTTTCCATGACCAAACATGCAGAGGCAGCTACAGCCCTGGTCACAGCGTCTATATGAAACAAAGTCCTGGAGAACATTTCTTCTCACAAGCAAATCATTTAATTCCACAAGAATGAGAAAGTGCCTTCTTTGTTATTCCTTGAGTTGAGCTAGATTTCCCATACAGTCACAGCATCACATGAGTCCTACTCACGTAATGTGGAGGGCAAGTCAAAGGGCTGTGTCCTCCCTACTGAGGAAGACGGAAGGCAGACACAGGACAGGCGGTAGAGCCTCCTTCAGTAGGACCTCTCAAAGTCATTTTTATCCCTGTGTCAAATGTAGATCCAGCCACATGCTCAGAGTTTTTCTATGTATAAAAATGTCACATCATTTGGATAATCAGCAGATTTAATTTCATAAGAAGTTTTAAAGGTTGGCTATTTTGAAACCACTATATAATGCAGATCATTTACAGAAAAGCCACAAGGGGGCCTCTTCTCCTATACTAAGTGGGTCAAGGTTGTTAATACTGACTCTGAAGATGCACTGCTATGGAAATTGGAGATCACCTTAAAGGCACCCAAGAGCACGTGCAAATGCTGCTTGACCTTTGGTATGTCATCTAAAGAGCCTAGAGAATCGGAGAGGACAAAGCTTTCTACTGGTCTGATTTTGCCATGATGACCTGGACAAAGACATGACTGGGGCTGCATAAGTGGGGTTTCTGCAGAAGACAATATCAATGGCAATGAATTCTAGAACTGAAAGAGACATGGCATATACTCCCCATTTTACAGATGAGAGTCCAGAAAGATGGAGTTAATTGTCCAAGTTTACACGAGAGAGTGGAAGAATCTGAATAGAGCCTAATTTTCTGACATTTAATCCAATGTTCTAATCTTTACACCATGATCCCTCATTGGGATAATAATAGCCAGTTTGAACCGCACCCTACCTTCTCCCACCTGGCTTCCAAGAGCCATAATTGCTCTTCCCGAAGAGGATTTGAGTTACTGTTACATCATGGCCTCATTGCTACAATCTTGGAAGCTGTCCCACAGTCCTATAGACTTCTAATCCATACTTTGCAAAGGGATCCATCTTCTTTCAAACACACCGATCTTATCCTACTTATCCTTGGTGGCTTCTGCTCAGTACTGGTTTCCATTAAAACTTAACTGTTTCTTACTTCTAGGTTACAGTGAAAAAGGAGGAAGATAAAGCCTTCAGAAAAAAAAGGATAGAAAGAAAAAGGAAGGAAGGAAAAAAGGAAGGATACTTTTATTTGCTCTCTGCATAACAGTAAGTATTGAAAGACTGAATTTTTAATGAGCTTTTTCTTTGCTATTGAGAAGAGTGACTCTAAATATATATTTTTTCCAATCCAACATATTGGAAGGCCCTGAAATACTCCCATCAAAAATAATGAGTCAACATAGGAGGAGTTCTCCGAAAGGGGTACAAAATTCTGTTAAAACATAGTTTTGGGGGAAAATAAGTCCTTCAAATGTTTCCCAAGCCTCCTTTTTCTCTAGTTGAGAATTATTAGCCTGAGATATTCAAGCTAAAATTGGGAGGTCATTCTGTTCTGCCAAAAAGCACTGCAGTTTGCCTTTGTTTTGATTCTTCACTCAAACCAGCAGAATGGGATCTATGACTGCCAAATGCCCAACAGTTGGTGACATCTCAATGTCCTCCTAAGGCAGAACCCTCTACCTGCAGGATGGCAGGGAAAATGACCTCTGACGATTCCTGTGTCCTTTACTCTCAGCCTTACCACCAAATTTACCTTTTCTAACTCCAGATTGCAAAAAGTCCCAGGGAAAGACTCTAATCAGCCTATTTTGGGCTCCATACACACATATGTACTTTGAGTGGCTAAGTTTGGGTAGGATGTCCAATTTTCGACTAATCACCACTGCCCACAGAAGCAATATTACAGTAGAATATGAAAGTGCCAACTAGTTGACTTAGGAATTTCCTTCTCATTGACTTTTAACTGCTACATCTGTAAACTTAAAGATAAAATTATTTACCTTAAAGAAAGTTCTGTGAAGATATAATAACATATGTTATAGAAATGTGTAATAGTGTGTGTCCCAAATGTAGGCTATGGGACACATCAGTAGCCAGAAAAATACTGGGTTCCCTTTTCTGTTTAGCTGTTTCACATGCTTAATCTACATCTCCTAGAACTCTTCCTAGAATCCCTGGACCCAGTGGCAGTATATATATATATATATATATGAATTTTCCATGCCTACTTAAGCATAATCCATCTCCGCCATTCCAAGACAGAGTATATTTTCAGGTTCTCTCCAAACTCCATTCTATTTATCTAAAAGTAATGGGGGTCTAGTGGATACTGTGCTAGATTAAGGATGGCTGGCAGAGGGGGACATGTGTTGATTATAGGTTAACACAGAAGTCAACAAGCCACCATAAACTACATGGGACTATAAACTGATGTCACTAGAGTCCCCTGGGGCCTTGATTATTCAGACATCCGCTGGTGGGAGAAACAAACTCATCTGACTTTAAATAGCTCTCCACACAGTGTAAAACTAGGGAAAAGAGTGCTTGGGAACCTTACATCAACTCCTGAAAGTGTCTTCTAAAAGCTCTGTCTACCCTGGGAACACTGGCTAATGGACAGTGGGCTCACAAACCAAAACAGCCAAATTTATATTATGATACACACATGCTTCTTATTGACAGGAACAGAATTATGAAGGCTGGAGACAACAGCAAGGGGCTCAAATTTCTAGCTCCAAGAACCCTGGCATGCCTGTTGTGAATAGATACTGAAGCAGCATGGGGATGGACAGGTAAGTTGATTTGCCCACTTGGCAAACTCTAATGTGGGGCAGTCTTCGGTGACACCAAGCACTGGAACACTCCCCCCAATAAAGGCTTTCACTCTAACAATGGGACTTGGAGTCATAAGGTAAATAGATAAAATCATTTCTAACCACCAGTACAACTGCTTGTTAACAAATCTCAACAAAGACAACTTGAGAATGGGAAATAATATTGTGTGTGTGTGTGTGTGTGTGTGTGTGTGTGTCTGTCTGTCTGTGTGTCTATGTGTGTGTGTATGTGTGTGAAGGAGAGGGAAGGAGGAAGGAAGTTAGATGGAGGAAGAGAGAAAACATGAACCTTTTGGAAGTCAGCAGCGCTCTTCAAGAGCAAAAGGAACAGGATATCTGTGCAAGGTCTGCAAATCATTTTCCCCAATTATGTCCCAGGCGATGAGCATCATGGTTTCCACCTAAAACTCATGCTTAGATTAGTCAAAGAACACACTGTTAGACCATATTAGGATGATGATTACTATTAGCATAATCATATTCCTACACAGAATGAGAGTATTTAATATGGTATTTATTTTTCCAAACACATTATTTTAAGCTTATATTGCACCCCAAACTAAGGCCAGTGTAGGTACTCAAAGGATGTTTTATGCCATGAAAAGACATTCCTCAGGGAGGATACTGAGCACCTCCTTCAGGTCCTTGAAGGTCAACCACACCCTGTTTGTGGAGAACTGAAGGATGGTACGCTAAGTGTTTTGCATCCTTCAAAGAACTGTTCACAGGAATTGAAACTTGACATGAAGGATATAATTTCTCCTCAGAAACATAAGCATCATTTCACATTTTGTTCAAGTCCCCCTTTTAAAAGCCACAGAGATCCTAAGGCGTTTCATGTCGGTGACATAAGGCAGGCCCCATACTGGGGTTTTTTTTGGTGGTCCATAATGTGATTCTGAAATAAAAGTGACAATTTTTAACACTGCATATGTTCAAAGACCTCTGCCAAGAAGAGGAAAAAATAATCTTGGCACCAGCAGCTGAAGTGCGACAGTTCCTTTGTGATCCATAAAGAGGAAGCAAGTGGCCACATCCCTGATGGTGTCGGCTTATCACAAGAACAGCACAGGAACCTTTCAGGAGGCTGAACGGGCATTTCTTTGGTGGATTCCTGACTCAGTTTTCTGGGATAGAATGATCTGTTCACCTTTTTCAATACTTTGTGGATTGAATGCCTGAAAGTTAAAAATGCAGGGAAGGGGGAGAGGAACCATGTAACAACTTCCGCACCGTGGAAACCAACACCTTTACTTCTAAAGGACACCTACTCAAAACCAGTATTTCCTCTGGCTACCATCAGTTGACCTTGAGGTCTGGACACAGTGGGGAAGGTCTGAGACCTTGGCTAGCAGCAAGCTGCAGAGCTGGGTCTCCGTTGCGATGTATACACTAGGTGTCCCGGCCGCCTCTGCAGACACACTACCCACAGCGACACGCAGCAATACCACAGGTGTTGTGTTTCCCTCAGATGGTACCAAGTAAACAATTTTAATGACAAGTCAATGATATTTAACATTCTGGACAACAATCTGTTTATGCTAAAAGAACAGTTAAAAAATATTGTATGTTAGGCAAAGGCCCAAACATCTTCATGAAATGAAAGAAAGCTTCCACCTTCCTCCTCCTCAGAGGAAAATAGATTTTGGTTCTGACAATGCAGAGCTGGGAGTTCTTCCCTGCCAGTGATTTTCAAGTCAAGCCAGGTGCCCATGAGGGGTGTTCAAAGATGAACCAAAGGCTCCTCCATTGATTTATTCCTCCCCAGAAGAAGGGGGCCTGCTGCGGAGGAGGGGGTGTGTCAGCATGAGGGGGGAGATTAGAAAACTCCCATGGAGGGTCTGAATGGGGATGACATCTGGGAAGTACCATCCTCAAAGATCTGCAGAGATGCAGCTGGGGCCTGGTCTCAGGTGAGCCATGGCCTCCCCTCTGGATAGCCGCACACACAGCCACACCCTCCATTAGACTCCCAGAATGTGATGCTTGTGCCCACCTATCTGCTGCTGTATTATTGGTCTCGGGAGGGAAGGGGTTTGTGTCACACTACAGCTAAGGCCTAATCAGCACTTCAGGTTTTTCACATTTAAAAACACCCAGAGAATCCACCGATCTTGCAGCTCAGGATCTTCATCTTGGATTCCCTACCCACTAAGATGACTGCCTGGAAGACTTGACACAAATGCCCTCTATGTTACAGGATGCCTGCTTCTTTGGGGTATTTGAAAGCACTAGACATGATGTCCATAACAGGGAAATGTATCACAGTATCAAGCTAAATGAAGCTTTTAGAAGTGAAAGACATCGTGTTCTTCTGCTTTCTATGGAAAAAATTATATGTATGTTCCTTGCCCAGAGAGCACTAGCTAGACGCCATATGAGTCCCTGGCATAGAACAATAGAACAGACACTGTGAAAACATTTCTGAGGCTAACTTCCAGATATCAAAGGGGTGCCTCAGAGCTGTGGAGTGAGGAAATCACTATTTCACAAGGAATGATATTTTTAGACTGCATGAAAAATGAGGAATGCGTGAAAGTGCAGATGATAATGCAGACCAGCCACCCCAAGTTAGGAGTCTGGGCCCTGTTTCTGCTGCTCATTTCCATAGCAGCCCCTTATTTTGCTCACTTGTCTCTGTAATAAAGTTCTTACTTGAGAAAACTGGGCACTTACGGAAAGGTTATCATGCCAAATGCTGTCAATTTTACATAGCTAATTCAGATGTGGTGGTTTTCCTTTGATTTTCTGAACTCAGAAGTTCTTAATTCTTAATTTAGTTGAAAATGCCAGTGGGTGATCTTCATCCCTTGCCCACTTCATGTTTGATCCTTAGGTCTCTCTGCCACATACCTTGTCTCTTGAGTCATGATTTCCATTTCTTCGTATTTCTGTTCTATGCTATAAGATAATTCATTTCTCTGGTCTTCTCAGAGCACTAATTCAGTTCTCAGTAGTGAATATTCCCTTTCGTTCTTCAGTTTCTCAGTCAGAAGTCATTATGTATTTTTGTTCCAGGAAGTCATTTTTGTGTCTCAATTAAATGCTCTTGAGGATTTTCCTTCCTTTTTTCATTAAAGTGCTGCTCCATCTCTTCTGCTAAGGCCATCAGGGCCAACTGTACTGTTTGTTCAGCTGAGGTCCCTCAACTCCCTGACTTCCCTTAAATATATGGTGACAACAGCACCTCACAGACTGGACAAATGGAACAAGTGGACACTTAATGAGAGAACATGTTTTTCTTTGTCAGTCCACTGGGTCCAAGTGTTGCAGTCAGGCCTCTTGGGATGTGGAAATGTCCAGCCACACAAGGTGGGGTGATTTGTACAGGTAAATAGAATCAAATTAACTATCATTTTGAAAAAAAAAAAAAAGTGTCCATTACTGATGGTTTAGAAACTAGAGAGTAAGTAAACGGTGAAATGTGAAGACTCAATAATCAAATGTCAACATCAATTATTTTATCACCAAAAAATCAATCAGTCTTTGCACGAACCACAACTCTATGATCTGACTTCTGCTTATTGGTCCAAATTTGTGTCCTGCCATCCTTTTATCTCTCTGCTCCAACTGCCATCTCTCTTACCATTGCTTATAAATGGTAACCTCATTCTCCCTCCCCTCAGGGTTTTTCTCTAGCTGTTCCCTCTGTGAGGAATGTTCTACCTCAAGACCTCTGTGTGGCTTGGCTTGCTCCTTCCCATCACGCAAATCCTTGTTCCAAGATTACGTCCTTAGAGAAGTCTCTAAATTATCTAAACCCTTATCCCCCAATAACTCAGTATCCAATTAGCATTTTACTTTATAATGTACTCTTTGAACTTATTTCTTTTTTTATTTAATTTATGTTTCTCTTTTCCTTGTCTATGAACATCATAAGGAGAGGACTGTGTTTTTCAGTCTTCTCTCCTTGGTACCTAGAACAGTTTCCAGGACTTAGTGGGATTCAATAAACATTTACTAAATGAGTGAATTAATGAATGAAAAGCTTAAACAATCAGGATGTCAAAACAATACTGCAGTGAAGAGATGACTGAATGAGAAGTAATTGTCTTTCATAAGTCCTTAACCTAATTTGTTTGCTTTTTAACAGAGCAAAACAGAAATCAGATATTGATGATCAATATGTTAGCTTTTATCTATATCGTATCTCTTATAGTTCATTTATTAAGTAAAACCTGACTTATCCAAATTAAATTGTTTAAATTAGCCAATTCATATTGAAACAAGTAACATTTAAAAAGAGAGTTAGATAGAACAGGTTATGTTTAAAGCTTTTGCGGCAATAACTGAGCTGTGCTTCTCAATCCAAAGTATCTAAATTTTCTACAATAGACCCAAGAAATGAGAAAGACAAGGATAGGAAAGCAAAAGAATGGACTCAAAGACATAGTAAGCTAGTAAGGAATTTATAACAAAAACCTTTAAGCAGGAAAGGCTAAGCTAACAAATTTCTATGTTAAATAACTTTCTGAATAGTTTAACTAGAGGGAAACCATCAGTAGCATTGTCAATGAGCTGTAAATGCTCCCAGTCCATTTGCACTTCCTCATTACTTCCTTGATGGCCTGTGTGGTTATGGTTACTTCCATCACATGCCAAGAAAACACATGTGAACTTTGCCCAGAGGGGAATTTCCTTGGATTATTGTTTTAGTGGAAATGATGGATTTGCACCAACACACTAGCTCAGTTATCAACTTTTCATGATTTTTATTCCCTTTTCATGTTCAGTTATCATGAAACACTACATTTTTGCCAAGCAAATGGTCCAGGTAAGGAGCCTTTACTATAACCAAGAGATATATTGAAGATACAAGCTTTCAAAGGGACTGAATTTCTCTCCCTAGACTTAAGAACACTGAAGAAGAGTAGCTGTTGGAGTCTGGAGGGCTGAGTCACACTCTTGGTTCTGTGACTCTGAAATCTCGAGTATGACATTTAACCTTTTGATTGATTCTAGACGAGAAAAACAATATTTATCCTGGCTGGTTCATAATACTGTTGTGAAAAATTCATGTAGAAGACACGCTTTGTAAACTGACTTGTTTTATAGTTATTTTTTTTAACCCTGCTTCTTTGAGATTATGAAAGTTTGCCTCTAAATTGAAGTTGTCACATATATACCTTTCAAAGTAAGAGGGAAGAGCAAGCCCCCAAGTAGGTATGTTTGACCATGTGGTCCTTACTTCTAGTTGAGATTAACAATGTTCAAACCTGTTTAAAAAATCTTGAAATTACAGAAATGAGCAGAAAACAACACTGCTGTTTCTTTAAACACACAAAGGCACCAAGAGCTATCTTTCATTAGGAAAACTCCCATAGTTTCCATAACCAACATTTCCAAAAAATCCATCTTCTTCCTAAGAACAAAGCTAAAAGAATGGCCCATCATAAATGGAACATAATTTTTTATAACACTTATGTGATTATCTGAGAAGAAAAACAAAATCAGAAGAAAAAGGTATGAGATCGGCCTTTGAATGAAACCTATCTGGTGTCACAACATGTTAATCGCCGAACCTCTGAAATCTAAGCTTCCATGGTGTCTTTACTTTTATGATGCTTTGTTTACAGGAGCAATTCTCCTGTCCATCACCAAACATATCCCAAAGATCTTAATAAATAAACAGAAGACATGATTAATACTCTAATGGAGGCATTTCGTGTCATAAAAAAATCCTGATCATGATGATTTATCTATCAGTTATCCAAGCCCACTTCAATCTCACACTCAGAAGTTACTTTATGACAGTGATTACTTATAAACAGAGTTCAAGATACCAAAAAATTACTGTATACCAGGAATCCCCCATCAACAAAGGTTAACAACGTTGTAAGAAAAACAGCATAGAATAGTTTCTTATTCTTAATCTTAATGGAAGCTATGCTGTTTTCTCTTTTACACACAAAACCAATATTATTTCAAGATGCAAAAATGAGATCATGGCTAAATGAATCTGATCACTTTGCATGTGTTCACCACCAAAACCAATCAATAAAATCCCTTCAGTCAATGAATTATAGGAAAATATTCAATCACCCATGTAACCTGAATGAAACATGGTTAGCTAGCTTTGGCTCAAAGACTAGATCTATGTGATATTTACAAAACACATTTATCTGGCTTTTTTAAAATTGAGGATCAAATCACATCCATCTTGAATGTTCGCTGATTTTGTTATTCCCCTACCTCATGATGATCCTTGGCCAGCCATTCCTTGATGGTGCTGAGGGCAATGACTGCAGCAGGCTCATTAGGGAAACCTAAGTGAAGAGCAGAATAGAACAGATTAACAAAAAAAGATGAGAGTAACAGAGAAGTCAATCATGGTATACTGGATTTTTCTTATTTAAACAGTATTTAAATACCAATTAGTACTGAACAAGGCAGGCCTTGAGTAAGATACACATGGATGTGAAGCCTGGGATCCTACATACAAGTTTTAAGGGGCTGGTCCTATAGTAGTTTGGGGCTAAAAAGCAATAAAAGATTTAACTGTCTTTTCTATTCTACAATAACATCCATTAAAAATGTGCTTACATTTGCTTGATAGGTTTCAAAACACTGCCACATAATTTTCTCATAAGAGATGCTCAGATTAAGATACATTGCCCTCAGTTTATAAAACAAGTAAATATGGCTGAGAGAATATGTGACTGACCCGGGGTCATAGGGCCAGCAGTACCCCATCGATGACTGATACAGGAGAGCATGAACAACTTGCCAAACAGCCATATCACTGAAAACTCTTATCAGAATTCAAACAAGGAAACACCTGCTCTTTTTTGGGCCATCAGAAGTGATGTTTGCATTTGAGGCAACGTGCAGTGACCTGTAGTATGGATTTGGTTTTAGAAAGACAGGGAGAATGAAACACTTATACTATGTCTAAGTGAACATGAACACACATAATCAGAAATTCCAAAAGTTGCCCAGAATGGCCCTTCAGCTTAGGTGAATCAAATGCATTCCTGAGCTCAATCATCAGACAGTCTGCCAATAGAGATCAAAATATGTGAAGGGCTAACCTTGTAAGTTATATATTTACAGGGCATAAAGAAGAAAAAGTAGGAGTGGCTGTTATTTTGACACAGCTCTAAGCTCACTGACAGCCTCCTGATCACCAAACCCTGCAGCCTTTCTGTCAGGCTTCACCGTCTCTGTCTCCAGTACTAGACGTGTTTGACTAGGTTTGCATGCTGCGGTATCTCTTCCCTCCTGGATTTTCTTTCTTTTGCGAGGGTGGGGCTTTATTTTTTTTTTTGTTTTAAAGTATATAGGTCAATGGTTTTTAATATGTCCACAAAGTTATACAACATCACCACTGATTCCAGAATATTTTCATCATCCCTCAAAAGGAAACTCTGTCCACATCACAGTCACTCCCCAGTCTGCCCTGTCCTCTAGCTGCTGGCAACTATGAATCCACTTTCTGTCTCTGTGGATTTGCAGATTCTTCTCCTGAGGTTTTCAACACTGCCTTTTTCTACATTTCCTCCTACGTGTTTGATCTCCCCAGCTCCTTTTTCTAGAAGCATCCATTACATGTATGTCATTCTCAATGTCCTAAACCCAGCCTGCCCCTTCCTCCATCCCCACTGCTGCAGCCAGCTGTAGCGTCCTTCTCCAGCATACCCAGGAGGGTGTCTTCTGGGAAGGGAGGCCCCTGTGACATCTTTGCAGATGTAGGAGATGGGTGTTGCTGAAATAGGGAGGTCTGAGATTTAAAAGATTCAATTTTACTGGAAGGCAAATACAAATTCCAGTATTTCATGCTAATGGTCTAAATCTCAGTAGACTTTCAGAGAAAATGTACACGAGAAGAGGCAAGACAGAGAAGTTGTTTGTTCCCATTTCCAAGAATAAATACTGCTTTTCTGATTAGCTGTACATATTTTGTTAGAGAGTGCATTAGGAAAAAGGACAAAATAAAGCTGGGCAAAGATCCACTTGACCGTTTTCATATGGGAGAGAACCACTGTCATATGAAAAATGTGCACTAGTTCTTGAAACTGTAAATTCATCTACAGCATTTGGGATTGTGGATTTGTTTTGCATTGTTTTGTTCCATTCATATTCCTTAAATGGAGGCTTTGAAATGTAAACTCTAAAATTAGAAAAACCTGATAATTAATGAATCAATTAGCTAATTCATTAAAGAAATTATCATTAAACTGGTAAAGTAGATAATGTAGACACTTTCAATGATCCCCTGTCCCCTAAAGTCCAAAGTCTGGGAGGGGAAATAGATAAACGGCAACCACAATACAATGTGATAAGTGCATTAGGAATGTGGACAGGCAAGTGAAGAGAGCTAAGCAGGAAGAGAGAGGCTTTCTATGAAAGGACAGAATGTTTGGGAAAGGGAACTCTAAACTGGCCACCAGAGGAGATACTGTCTCCAGAAGCAAGCTGTGAGCAGTGAGGAATTACTGAAAAACATAAGGGAAAGTAAAGTGGGGGAGAAACCAGGAAAAGTTCCTGTGGGCTGCAAAGAAAAGGAGGCAGCCAGGACGGGCATTCATAGGTAGGGCTTAACCACAGGATGCTTTCTCAGTCCACCTCTTCTATGTCTTTAACACCTGCATTTGTAATCACCTGGATACTTCCCCTTGATGGGCTCTAGACGCAGAAATGTAACTTTCATTCTTCCACAAAATGAATCTCTTCCTGACTTCCTGGTTTTTGCCTATGGCTTTACCTCTTTCCTAGTCACTGCAGTATTTGACTACTTTCCCTGCTGGTAACAGTCCTAAAGACATTGTCCTTCTGAAATATTTATACCACCCTTTCCCCTTGCTTCTTTCTCCATTAATCTCATTCAAGATTTTCTCTCCTCCTCTAGTCTGAGGGATTCTTCTGGTAGCTACCACACCCTTGCACAAGACAAGGTCGCCTTTGCTGGACTGCAGCACCTTAGCTTGGCATTATACACCCAGGGGGCCCTTCCAGGCTTGTCTTAGTTTTCCCTTCTTATTCTCTTCCAGTGAAATTCTTCTCTAACTTTTTATATGTTTAAGAAGTACTTAAATCACAGAATTATAGGGCTATATAAAGCTAATAAATACTGTAATCACGCTCAGCTGTGATGGCCATCAGCATTAACCTTTAGAAGACTCAATTCCCCACAGAGAAATTCTACAAGTTCTTACAGACCCATGGCAACTATGGCCATTTCTCAATTATCTGTGACCTCCTGGTCACTTTCCCACATCCATCAAAGCCTCTAGCACTGAGTTATGGTTCTCATCTCCACCTCAAGGCTGGCTTAACCCTGGGTGATTTCAGTGTCCAAGAAAATGACCACCCAACACTTGGCCTGCCAGTTCCTTGACCTGGTCATATTTTACAACCACTTCAATTCCACCTCGTCTCCAGATCATGCCCTGGACCTTGAGGTAACATTTCTATTCCAAAATTACTAATTTAAGCAGTGCTCTCTCAGCCCTGTTCTCTCTTTAGTTTGTTTAGCTACTTTCCAAGAAACAGCCCTTACAGCATTTGAAGCCTACTGTGTCCTCAGACCATTCCCCAGATCAAAGCTACTGAATGGGCTGGCTCTTCCCCACCTGCCCAGGCTCACCTCAGGTAGTGTTGCTCCTTGCCTTCTCAGCTCCAGCTATACTGGCCTTCTTTCTGGTCTTTGAATGTGGCATGTTCCCTTTTGCCTCCCTGCTATAAGGCCTAGCTCATGTCATTTTCTGTTCCTGAAATGACATGTCTCTCCTCTTTTCCTAGCTTATTTTATTTATCCTCCTTATTTATTTGCCCTCTGCCCAGTCATTGCTTCTCCCAGACAGGTTCCTCTGACACTGATAACTCCCTTATTTTAAGCCTTCATGACACCATGTATCTTTCTCTGGCAGCCCTCATCATAGTTGTTGAGATATTACATGTATTTATGTAAATATTTGATTAACAGTCTTATAGAGTAAAAGCCCTAAGAAGCCAGATACCACATCTGTTTCGGCTTATCACTGTATCCTAAAACATTCATGGCACATAGGAGATGATCAATAAATATGTGTTGAATGAGTGAATGAACTGTGAACTTGTGAATCGTTGTATGTATAATGGGAAAGGCTAACTACTGGGACACCAAGGGTGTTTAGCCCTAGAGTATTAGGTAGGTGAAGGGATTCTGAGGAGCTTTCTAAGCAGAATAATATATCCACATTTCTTCTCTATTGAGAGATGCATATGAGAAAATAGAGTTCCTGGTGGGAAGATGTGTTGTAATTAATTAAAAGAGAAGGGAAAAATCAAGACAAATGTCCCTGAAAATATGCCAGCTTTTAGAAGACATGTATATACAAGATAAAGTATGATGCTCACAGTAAACAGCAACAGCACAATCTTTTGTCCACTTAAGTGCAAGACCCTAAGGGTTACAAGTAAGATCAATGAAGGATTTTTGCCCAGGGATGGGCTTTCTCAGGAGGTCATAACCATACTCTGGTCACCAGGGAAGTTTGGTTCACAAAAATAGAATGGCCACCCAGAGGGAAAGCTGCAGACAAGCTTCAGATGAATCACTGAATTAAATGACATTGAAAATCTCTTCCAGGTATGAGGGTCAATGGGGCTGAACAAGCCATTAATAATTTAGGACCAGGCATGATGCAGGGAGTTGTGTGTGTGTGTGTGTGTGTGTGTGTGCTCAGGGTATATGGAGAATCTGCTTTTACTGGAGTTCCAAAGCTTACTTCCTTATTCATTAGGATAGATTATTAAAATTAGCATTTGCTGTAAATGTTGAAGTTGATTTACACAATTTATAAATGATTTTTTCATTTGATTTACTTATGTATTTAAATTGCTTGGTAAATTTTTACATATATATGTATATATGTGTGTATGTAGACACACATGCATACATATATCCATTACTGTATCGAAGTATGAAACATTTCAACACCTCAGAAAGTTGCCTTGTCCCAAGTCCATATCTACTCTGTGAAGACATGAATTATCTGTCCTCTATTATAAGATAGGTTAGTTTTATTTGTTTTCACACTTCATATACATGAACAATGTGCACTCTTTTTTGTCTATATTTTGTCCAATATTATGCCTGCCTGATTGAGCCATGTTGTTACATATAACAGAAGCTCATTCTTTTTCACTGTAGTATTGTATTCCATTGTATGAATATTCCACAATTTATCCAATTTAGTGTTGATAGACAATTAAGCTGCTTCTGGTTTAGTCCTATTATGAATAAAGCTGCCACGAACATTCTCCTGCATGTCATCTGGTAGACATAAGCCCTTGTTGAGAATATACCCAGGAGTTGGAGCTATAGTCCATGGTTATGCAGCTGTTTAACTCTGGTAGTCTTTCAAAGCTGCTGTACCAATTTATATTCCTGCCAGAAGTACATGAAAGTTTAAAATAATGCATTTCTCTCTCTAGTCAGTTGGTTAACGTGTCAAGATGTACTTACTAATTATATTTTCTTAACCATTAAAGATAGCTTTAGGCCAATCAATATTTTTTATAGCCAGAAGTTCTGAAACGTTTTATGACTTGACTGTTTTCTCCCTGCAAAGCAGTGAGTACTTAAGCCATGGGAGGGCAAATTCTGTCAACAGAATAGCAAAATGACTTAAACAAAAGAGGAAAAGTGACATAGCAAGTTGAATTTCCAATGGTTTTCATCCATTTCGCGTCAAATAACTCATTAGACATTTTCCCTTCACTTAGTTATTAAGCAGATATTTATTTTTGAAAATCAAATTGCAGAAAGATACAGCAATGAAAACTCATTGAGGACTCCACCTAGCTCTTGAAATATTTATTAGGATTGCTGAAAATTCAGAATGTTTTCAACAAAATTAGAGTGACTCTGGTGTTGACTTTGCCATAAACAATTTGCCTCTCTAGCTTTCTTCTTTTGTTCTTTTGCTGTTGTTGATAATTCCCTAATGTCTTTAACTTTGTCTATAGCTTCCCATATTTAAACTAATTTTGTTTCCTTGATACAAAACTAAAACATGTTCTACTGAAAATCTAGCATATTCTAAAATAAAGATAAATATAACCTACTTGGCCAGTGAAACTATCCTTTTTGGAGGCAGAAGCAATTGATCAGCTTTTGTTTTAAACTTAAAATGAGGGTCCACTTGTAGCTTTAGATGACCATATATCATAGAGGGGCATATGGTAATGCCTTAAATCAATTATTTCAAAGAAGTTTTTCCAGAAAAAATTAAAAATAGAATTGAACATAATGCCAGGTATAGTTAGGCCATGCTTGAAAAATGTGAGCTCCACCTACCACTTACAATCTACCCAGGACCTCTCTCTCTTGTATTTTCCTCCAACATTGCCTCCCAGACCAGTTATCAGTTTCCTTTGTTTAAACTGTGGATGCCTTTCTAGCAGTTGTAAGATGAAAGCAGTCTGTAGATGAATGCTCAGGCACAGCTCACAAATATAAAAGCTATTGTTTATGCACTGAATCATTTTATTTTCAGCTGCACAATTTCTCCTGTAGTGGTTTTACCTTAAAGGGTGTTTAGTCCATACTCTAATGCCACACAGCAGGGCACGTGGCCCAAAGCAGTGATAAAGTACTAGCAATTTTATTGGTATCATAAATCCCCATGTACACTGCATATTATTTAGAAAGTGGTTGCCATACTAACCAGCCCTCAGAGTGACTATAAGCACCAAATTGGTACAGGATTGCTATAAATATCTAGAAGTTAGAAGCAATAGTTTAAAATGTCAAATTCCCTTGAACTCTGCACATTGAATTCATATCCACTTTTCAGCTCTCCTTCCCAACAACTCTTTAATGAGGAAAGCATGTGGCTGATTTTCTTTTCTGTTTACATACAAACTCAAGTAAAAAAAAAATATTATGCAGTTACTAAACATGGGATTTTCAGCACTGATGAAAATCTTTGTCCTAAATGAGATGGATGGATCACTGGGTTTATTGCAATACTAACATCAGTTGAACTGGGATTGTCAACATTGACTATCACAGCAAAATTACACTTTGCTTGGTTTTTTAGAGAGCATAACCATAATATTTTTGCACATAGCACAAAAGTTCTGGTGTGGGGACCAGTGGGACATGAAATAGTATATTTTACTAGCTCAGGTAAAAGGAAATGAAGTGTGAGATGAGTTGTGTTTTGCTCAGAACATTTCTACCGGTCCTCTGAACACATGCACACACCTGTGCTCTGTGGGAAGGAGAGGTAGTGAGACACAGACGGAGGGTGTGGTGGGCATGGGGAATTATAGGCAAATGAATTCATTTATTTTTTAATCTCAAAATGGCTTTTGTCAACCTGCTCCCCTTAGGCCTCTGTCCAACCCATAAAAGCAATTCTGATGGCAGGATGAAATCAAATTACTTGAGAGAAATGAGCTGAAGGAGGCTCACCGTTCAGCAATTGCTGGAGCAGCCACTCAGGCAATTCTGGCTAAAGGCTGAGTTTCACAAAAGATAAAACAGGTGAAGTAATAAGACTGACACTGGCCCCTGTTACTGCAGTGAGCATGGCAGCAGAATGCTAAAGAGGGCAGTGCTGGCTTCCCTCAGGAGAGCAAAGGTCACCACAGTAGGCAATAGTGAGGCTGTTGTCACCTGGCAGTGAGATGGCAGAGCCTCAGCTGCTGTTGAGAGGCTGAGGTAGGCTTTGTTGTATGTGGATATAGCCACAACATGGCATGTTAACAAGGTGAATAACCGCAGCAGATGCTGACGATGCCTGTCTTATATCCCCTTGGCATGTGTCATCCTCGCACACAGGCTTGACTTACAAGCACAGCGTCTGTTGCCTTGTAACTGGGGCTATCTCTGGCATCCAGAGCATGCTCTGCCCACATGTGGGGCAGGCTCAAAGGGTCAGGGAATCAAGTCTGCCACACACATCTCCAACCCACAGTTAATGAGAGGTTGTGGGTAAAAGTCCCAGCTCACTACTCTTTGGGTTGGAAAATGCTGAGGCGCGTGTATCACACAGTCACAGTTGCCTGAGTTGCCCAGTGGCATTTCCCTCTGCTTGTCTGTGGTGGCAAATTGCTCCACAATGCATTTCAGTGGTTTCCATTCTGTATCTGTCTCTCTTCCCCACTCCCCTTCCTGAAATCATCTCCCAAATCAATTACTTGCCTCTGCATCTGCTTTTTGGGGGAAGCCAAACTATGACTACAATTGTTATACATTCAGGAACTTGAGAAAATGAGGTGTTATGTCTTATCTCGCTAGCACCCCTTCTCAAACTTTTCTACTTGTAATCTCTGGCATATGCACAATATAGAAATGTTTTATAAGTTGCTTAATGACATGGGGGAGAGAGTTGGGGAGCTTGCCAGTTGTCAGTGTGAAAGCTATTTATTTGGGGGAGTGTAGAGGTCATATAATCTGGGCTCACACTGGCATGTAAACCTTTCCCCACTAGGCAGAAATCTTGAAACAGTTGTAAATTGTTTCTCTTGCTGCACTGCTGCTAACATTTATTGAGCAATTATTACAATGTACAAGTCCCTCTACTTAGCATTTACACACATTACCTTATTTAGTCTCCATAACGACCCAGTGAAAAGAAGGAGGGAAAAGATAATGGAGACGAGTTGGCCTGTAAGTGAACAGCAATGTTAGTGTATTGAGCGAGGAGTCAGCCAGAGCCAATTAATTTTAATTTATAGTAAATATTGCCAAGATGTGTGCAAAGTATATAGTCTGTTTTATGCAAGCTCTACTTGTTGCTTGTGTTAATCAGGTAAACTCAGTGTCAATCACTAATGTATATGGACTAGCATCTGCTTGAAGTGGAGGCAGTGATACTGCACAGGGCCCAGGTGGACAGGATGGCAGCCCAGGCTGTCCTTAGGAACCCTGCCACCTCTGGCTCCCGTGAAACATAGCCCAAACCCTTAAAACTCCTTTTGAGATGTATGTAATCTTTCCTGTTTTTTAGAAGAGAAAAAGTGACTCTCAGAGAACTCAAGCAAGGGGCAGGGCCAGCACCCAAGTCCTGTGCCTGCCTGACCTGCCTCCATCCACACCCTAGCCCGGTGCCTGGCATATTGCTCGTCCTCATTTCTCCGTAGAATGGATGGTGCATATCACCACGAAGCCCTCTCCTGCAGAGTCCAGTTCCAGAGCAACACTGTTTCAAACTCCAAAGAAAGGAAATCTAATTAGAGGGCCCTATTGTCAGAAGCCTTGTTTCAGAGAGCAGGGCACAGTGCCTCCTGCCAGGCCACACCCTAGATCCAGCATGACTGATTTTCTGCCCTCTCTCTGTCTGGTGGCAGTGCCCAGTCTACCACTTAATGCCTTTGATGCACAGTGTGAGGGGGTTGGGCCTAAGAAGTCCCTCGGGAACATAGAAAAGCTGGTGTTCTGATGGTACAATTACTTCTTCACACTCAGGTTACCATCATTCTGGACACAGAACCTGGAAATTTGAAGCTCCCTGGCTCACAGCAGAATTCCTGTGACAGCACACCTTTCCCCATGGTCGCACCTTATCCTGCGTTTTATTCAATTCAGCACCAATTTGCCTAGCAAGACCTCTAGGATTAGTCATAACATAAAAAGGGAGAAGGGAAATTCTGTACTTCTATCATTTTAATCACTTAACACCCATTCTTTCATTTCACTTGGCATTACGTGTGCCATAGCAAACGACACCCCAGAAATTCTGCTACATCTGGCCTCAGACTCGGTTACTTTTGCTTCCACCTATTTCAAAAAATAGTGGAACACAAAGTTTTCCTTTCTTTACACTGCAAAGCAGGTATGAATGAGCTGCATTTTTATGGGACACAAGGTTACAATCTATGCAAGCTTCATCAGCTTCTCAAACTTACGAGCTCCAGTTTCTATTTCTAAGGGTATTTTAAAAATCATCTTTTGCCTAAGGAATTGTAATAATGACCTGAGAAATGGCTCGTGAAACAAATTCCATTCTGTGCAAGCTGTTCCTACTATCCCTGAATAAGTCTCTTGAGAAAGATGAAGGATCTCAGAGCATCACCAGGAATTGGGTTTTTCTAAAATTATTTTTTAAAAGAGTATTTTTCCTTCAGGGGCAATCACGGGAGTTCATTGAAGACATCATTTTTGACTAAAGATTATATTGGGATTGACTGGGAGGTGAAAATGCAGTTTCTGCTTTTTGACCGGGTAGCATTCTATGGCGCACAGACCTGGTAGCCAGTGATCTTTCTAAACATAAGGTGTGTTATATCACATTCCTGCTAGGAGACCCCAGTGGCTTCCTCCACACTCATGACCAAAGTTCAAACTCCTCACTTTGGCTTACAGAGCACTTTTTTGCTCCCCTTATCAAAATCTACAATGCTATCTGTCCCAAGTGCTTGGTTACCACGAATCTACCCCATGGACACAAGCTCCATGAAGAAGAGTCTTTATCTGTCCTATTCCCCTTTCCACCTTCAGTGTTCAAAGCAAAATAAATGCTCAGTAACGCATCATGCTGTATGTGGGAACACGGGAAATACTTAGTTGCTGCAGTGTCCTGTGAGCCTCCCTCACTCCCTGCAGTGATTTTATGCCACCTGAGGCCTAGAAAAATGAGCCTTCTTGCTAAAGGCAGGAAACAGAGTCTGTGCTACTCTGGTGCCTGTCAGCCAAGAACCCCACACATGTGGCCTTGGCATAACCTAGAGTCACGGCCTAGGAGAATGAGCACTAGAGCATCTTGGTCTTAAGTCTAACAAATACCTTTTGGGCTGCTGCCACCCTCAAGCTGGGGCGTGGAACAGGACATTTTTCAGGGACACATTAGCAAAGAGGGTCTCTTAGTTTCAACTGACTTCACCTAACTTGGTTTCAACTGTCACTGACTCGCAGGCATTACACCACGTGCGTCCTGAGAAGCGTTTAGCTCCCACCTACACATTCGGGGGTAAGAGTCTGCTGAAAGAGGCACACTGAGTGTTGTCATCCCAGCTCCCAGCAGCCTGAACGCTGACCACCACAGCATGAAGCTGAGTTAGTCCCCAAGTTCCTGGTTGTTGGCTTTTACCCTTCAGTGATAATGAACAGTCAAGTTCCCTCAAGGCCTGAGTCTGTAAATTGCCCTCATAATTCTAGGAATTCCTCTGAAAAATCTCTGAGCCAGCAACTCCTTTGCAATGAACACTCAATGTGGAGCATCTCTCCTCTTCATGACTGAAGGTTAAGACAGACCTTGGCTGGAACATGTTACATTCTGAAGTCTGGCTGAACCAATCTCTCAGTTTTAGCATGTGGAGTTTTCCTGAACAGCGCTGTCCAGTTGGTGAGAACTCTGCTCTTTGGTACAATGGACTTGACAGCTGCTTGCTGAGTGAGACAGAGATTAGTGCGATCTTGGACACTAAGACTGTGATTAAAAGTAATGTCATTTGATATAGTTATATATTTTTGTGGTCAACAATATATTATTTGACATAATTAAAGACCATCGGGGGACATCATTCTGAAAATCATTTTCAAAGATATTCTGAAAGATATCAAGCGAGAAGTTCTGAAAATTTCTGTGTTGAAATGTAACTTCAATTTTTATGCGAGCAGTAATGTCCCTGTGCCTTTTTCTGATAGTTTTGTTTCTGAGTGTGCTGGATCAGATAAGAGTCCCCAGTTCTTTATTCCTTTCTGCTGCACACTGTGTGTGGGATGCGTTTCCCTGTTTCACCGAGGTTGTTTGCCTAAGTGACTTACTTTAGAAAACGGGATGTGAGCAGATGTGATGCTTTAAAAGCACTTGCTGGCATAAAAAGAGAATCTTTCAGGCAGCCACTGCCCTTTCAGACTGGCACCTAAAATAAGAGGTGGGGCCGAGCCCCAAAAGAAGCTTGAAAGCCAGCTTGGCCAGGGCAAGCCCGAACTTGATCAGTTAAATGACAGCCAACCTGGAGAACCACCATCAAGAGACTAAATGCTATTTGCTGTCAGCTGTTGGGTTTTTGAGTTTCTTGTAATGCAGAAAACTGGACTGATACATTGAGCAAGGACAGATAGTGCTCATAAGCCCACAGGAGTGGTTTTTTTCCTTCACTAAGTCTTTACCATCTTTGAAATACATTTTCACCTGTTGACTGTCTGTCCAGCATAAAAACATTGGACACACAATAAATTCTGCATACCAGTTAAAGAAATTCAAAGACCCATAGGAACTAGGTTAAGAGACACCCTGGAATAAGGAAAAAAGAAGAGATTTTGGAGTCAGACCTACCAGGCATTGCATCCTCCCCTAGCATTGCAATGTGTGTGAGCACCTTTCTGGACTTCAGTGTCCACACCTGCAACATGGGCTACCCTCTTATTGTGAAGATTAAATTGTATGAGTCACACACATTTTACTCTTCACAGGTGTTCTTGTTTAGCCCCTTTCCATATGAGAAAACTGGAAGATTTAAAATTTTCACCAACTCTGGATTTCACCAATACTATGGTAATATGAGTACATTTCTTTAACAATCAAAAATGAACTTAGAGTGGTCTGAACAATTGACTCTGATTCATTGCAGATATGATCTTTTGCTCTTCTATCTAAAACATTCCCTTCACTGCTTTTGGGACTTCTAAGTTTTGCCCAAACATAAGATATTACTCCTGAAAATGCCTAAAGAGATGTGACTGGAAGTGATGTACATATCATTTCCCTCAAACGGACAGAACCAGGCTTATTCCTGTTAACCACACTGAAGTACTTGGGGGATAGTCAATGTCTGAGGGTTGACGGAAGAATGAAGAGAATAAGCCACAGAATTGTAGAGGAGGAAAACTGAATCTTAAAACGCAAATTTCTCACAAGGCTCACCATTGTTAGTCTTAATAATGAATGACAATATTTCACAAACCATGACCTCTAAACTAAGTTTGTGGTAGGATAATGAAATCCTCAAAGGATGTATTTCTAATCAAAAATCAATTTGTTCTCCTGCCTGAGCTGTAGTAAGCAAGACACAAGATAGCGCGAAGTTGTAATGTGTCATGAAAACCTGCCAGGGCCAGAAATGAGATTTAGGATGTGCTTCTCCTAGGAATAAATATCTATTTAAACATGAACATTAAAGATTTATTTTGATGGATCTCTTTAGGAAGTTGGAACTTTTGTGTATACTCAATGATATTCCTGAGAGAAAAATAAAGTAGATGTTTGCATAGTATTTCCCTTATGTAGCACCTCACAGTTTTCTTCTAAAAGCAGAATGGCACTCTGGCATGTAAGGAGCTTGAAAGTCATTACTCCCTCCTAACAAGTAAAAGACTGAAAAAAAACCTGAAAAAAATCAACTGCTAGATTTATCAGAGAAGTGAGGTCACAGGTCAAACTTAGAGACACAAGTGAATACAAAGAATCACAACTTACCAGAGCAGAAACCCATGACCAGAAGCCTCCACTGGAACCAACACCAGAGAAGGAGAACCTGAACTGAAATTGAGGAATTACTGGAGCCTGTAGTAGATAGTCTTGGAGTTAAAAACCCCAGGGGGGGCCTAGTCTTAGGGTGGGGAGAGGGACCTCCACACTTTTGTAAATTTTACTTCCAGGAGCTTGACCAGGTTCTCACAGTGAATATAGAGAAAAAACACCTTGTGCTACCTGCAGCGAGAGGAGAAAGGAACTATTTTGAAATAGGCCACTCTGTTTTAAACTAGGCCTGCCTTGAGGGGAAACTATTCTACCAGAGCCTAACCTGCTGGGGTTTTATCAAAGCTAACCTACCTAGGGGAAGGGAAGTGTTCTACACCAGCCAGCTCTAGCTATCCGTGGTGGGGGAAGTGAAAAACTCAACTCCAGCCCACTGCTAAGCATCCTGTCCCACCTCAGTGGGGAAACAGGGGAATGAAGAAGCATTTGTGAAGCTCACAGCCTAAAGGCAAGGGCTCACTGAGAGACTGAGACCTAATCACAGGACTACAGAACACTTCCTCTTCCCCCACACTTCACCCACACATTGCTAAAGGCCTATTTACTGCTCTTCCATTTACCCAGTACATCATGTCCAGCTATCAAGAAAAAATAACAATGCATATTAAAAGGTAAAAAAAACATAGTTTAAAGAGAGAGCAAGCATCAGAACCAGACTCACATATGGTAGAGATTATGGAATGATTAATATGCTATGGATTCTAATGGATACAGTACAAAGCATTCAAGAAGATAGGGGCAATATAGGCAGAGAGACAGAAATTCTAAGAATCAGAGAGAAATGCTAGAGATCAAACACACTGTAACAGAAATGAAGGATGCATTTGATGGCCCATTAGACTAGACACAGCTGAATCTCTGAGCTTGAGGATATAGAAAGTTCCCAAATGGAAAAACAAAGAGAAAAACACTGAAAAAACAAACAAACAAACAGAATATTCAAGAATTGTGGGACAACTACAAAAAGTGTAATATATGGATAATGGAAATACCAGAAGGAAAAAAGAAAGAGAGAAAGGAATGGAATAAATATTTGAAGCAATAATGACTGAAAATTTCCCCCCAAATTAGTGTCAGAAACTGAACTGCAGATCCAGGAAGCCCAGAGAACACCAAGCAGGAAAAATACAAAACAAAAACCAAACAAAAAACTATACCTAGATATGTCATATTCAGGCACTACTCTGGTGTGTGATTTGGACATTGGGGAAGGAGGATTTGACAGTTTGCATGTGGAAACAAGTGGTATGTAGGAAATCTCTGCACCCTCTGCTTAGTTTTGTTGTGAATCTAAAATCGCCCTAATAATAATCTATTAAAGATAAAATAAAATAGCCTCAGCTTTAATAGGTAAGCATTTTCAGCAGCTATTTCCAGCATATTTTCTAAATGCAGATTACCTACAAGTGACTTCCATGTTCTTTTGGAATCCTAAATTCAAAAGCTCATTTTAGGAGTTGGTATTGAGGCAATTCCTGTGTGACAGCAAACACGAAATACTTGAACTCTGTCAAGCACAGAGGTCCAGTAATTACTAGGGAATGTTTCATCAGAGGCAAGTGTTTTCTTTGTGTAATGTCAACAGTGGCTTTAATAACATCTTGTCGTTACAAAACACTTTTCATGGACATCAGGAATTCCCTTTTCTAACACATTTCTGACATATAATAAATATTGTTATTTCCATAAAAAATGTAGAATGAACTACTGATACACAAAATCTGAATCTCAAAAACAGTACTTTGAATAAAAGAAGGCAGACATAAAAGCATATATACAGCAAGATTCCATTTATATGAAACTTAAAAACTGGCAACAGACCAGGGGCGGAGCCAACATGGCGGCGTGAGTAGGACAGTGGGAATCTCCTCCCAAAAACATATATACTTTTGAAAATACAACAAACACAACTAGCCCTAAAAGAGAGACCAGAAGACGCAGGACAGTGGCCAGACTGCAGCTACACCAGCGAGAACCCAGCGACTGGTGAAAGGGGTGAGATACAAGCCCCGGCCCTGCGGGACCCGAGCGCCCCTCCCCCCAGCTCCCGGCGGGAGAAGAGTAGGCAGAGCGGGAGGGAGACGGAGCCCAGGACTGCCGAACACCCAGCCCCAGCCATCCGGGCCAGAGCGCAGACACAGTACATGCCCAGGGGGCCCTGGATGCTGGGGGAACAGGGAGTAAGACCTCTGAGCGGGTGCCGAAGCTGATGCCCCTGTGACAAAGAAAAGCGGGGGCTTTTTGAAAGTCTTAAAGGGACAGGGACTTAACAGCTTGACGGAAACAACCCAGGTCACAGTACAGCAGCTGGAAATTACAGGGAAAACCGGGTGCACTAACCCCCTGGGCAACAGCTCTGAGACCCCTCACGGAGGCAAACAGTCAAGCAGCCCCCCCATCCATCACCCCACCGGGCGCTGCGAAAGCAGAGAAGCAGCCTGAGACAAATTCCGCCCACAGAAAGGGAAATTTCTCCCTTCCGGCCAGGCAAGACACAAAGACCCAGTCTACACGCAATTACCCAACACAAGCCACTAGGGGTCGCAGTTGCCCCAGTAAAGAAAGGCCAGTAGCAAGTGAAAATTTTGGCCCTCCCAGCTGACAGTCAATAGCACCTGTCAACATGAAAAGGCAAAAAAATATGATCCAGACAAGAATAACCCAGACAGCTTCGGCATCTGCTACATCTTCCCCTGAGAAGGAATCTGGGGAGATAGATTTAGCCAGTCTACCTGAAAAAGAATTCAAAACAAAAGTCATAACCATGCTGATGGACTTGCAGAGAAATATGCAAGAACTAAGGAAGGAGAATTCAGAAATAAAACAAGCTCTGGAGGGACTTCAAAACAGAATGGACGAGATGCAAGAGACCATTAATGGACTAGAAAACAGAGAACAGGAACGCAGAGAAGCTGATGCAGAGAGAGATAAAAGGATCTCCAGGAATGAAAGAATTTTAAGAGAGCTGAGTGATCAATCTAAAAGAAATAATATAAGAATCATAGGCATTCCAGAAGAAGTAGAGAGAGAAAAGGGGATAGAAAATGTCTTTGAAGAAATAATTGCTGAAAATTTCCCCAAACTAGGGGAAGAAATGGCCTCTCAGACCACAGAGGTACACAGAACTCCCATGACAAGGGATCCAAGGAGGGCAACACCAAGACACATAATAATTAAAATGGCAAAGATCAAAGACAAGGACAAAGTATTAGAAGCAGCCGGAGAGAAAAAAAAGGTCACCTACAAAGGAAAACCCATCAGGCTATCATCAGACTTCTCAACAGAAACCCTACAGGCCAGAAGAGAATGGCATGATATACTTAATGCAATGAAACAGAAGGGCCTCGAACCAAGACTACTGTATCCAGCACGAATATCATTTAAATATGAAGGAGGGATTAAACAATTCCCAGACAAGCAAAAGTTGAGGGAATTTGCCTCCCACAAACCACCTCTACAGGGCATCCTACAGGGACTGCTCTAGATGGGAGCACTCCTAAAAAGAGCACACAACAAAACACCCAACATATGAAGAAGGGAGGAGGAGGAATAAGAAGGGAGAGAAATAAAGAATCATCAGATAGTGTTTATAATAGCTCAACAAGCGAGTTAAGTTAGACAGTAAGACACTAAAGAAGCTAACCCTAAACCTTTGGTAAACACAAACTTAAAGCCTGCAATGGCAATAAATTCATACCTTTCAATAATCACCCTAAATGTAAATGGACTGAATGCACCAATCAAAAGACACAGAGTAATAGAATGGATAAAAAAGCAAGATCCATCCATATGCTGCTTACAAGAGACTCACCTCAAACGCAAAGACGCGCACAGACTTAAAGTCAAGGGATGGAAAAAGATATTTCAAGCAAACAACAGAGAGAAGAAAGCAGGTGTTGCAATTCTGGTATCAGACAAAACAGACTTCAAAATAAAGAAAGTAACAAAAGACAAAGAAGGACATTACATAATGATAAAGGGCTCAGTCCATCAAGAGGATATAACCATTATAAATATATATGCACCCAATACAGGAGCACCAACATACCTGAAACAAATATTAACAGAACTAAAGGAGGAAATAGAATGCAATGCATTCATTCTAGGAGACTTCAACACACCACTCACTCCAAAGGACAGATCCACCAGACAGAAAATAAGTAAGGACACAGAGGCACTGAACAACACACTAGAACAGATGGACCTAATAGACATCTACAGAACTCTACATCCAAAAGCAACAGGATACACGTTCTTCTCAAGTGCACATGGAACATTCTCCAGAATAGACCACATACTAGGACACAAAAAGAGCTTCAGTAAATTCCAAAAGATTGAAATCCTACCAACCAACTTTTCCGACCACAAAGGCATTAAACTAGAAATAAACTGTTCAAAGAAAGCAAAAAGGCTCACAAACACATGGAGGCTAAACAACACGCTCCTAAACAATCAATGGATCAATGACCAAATCAAAATGGAGATCCAGCAATATATGGAAACAAATAACAACAACAACACTGAGCCCCAACTGCTGTGGGACGCAGCAAAAGCAGTCTTAAGAGGAAAGTATATAGCACTCCAAGCATATTTAAAAAAGGAAGAGCAATCCCAAATGAACGGTCTAATGTCACAACTATCAAAATTGGAAAAAGAAGAACAAATGAGGCCTAAGTTCAGCAGAAGGAGGGACATAATAAAGATCAGAGAAGAAATAAATAAAATTGAGAAGAATAAAACAATAGCAAAAATCAATGAAACCAAGAGCTGGTTCTTCGAGAAAATAAACAAAATAGATAAGCCTCTAGCCAGACTTATTAAGAGGAAAAGAGACTCAACACAAATCAACAGTATCAGAAATGAGAAAGGAAAAATCACAACAGATCCCGCAGAAATACAAAGAATTATTAGAGACTACTATGAAAACCTATATGCTAACAAGCTGGGAAACCTAGGAGAAATGGACAACTTCCTAGAAAAATACAACCTTCCAAGACTGACCCAAAAAGAAACAGAAAATCTAAACAGACCAATTACCAGCAACGAAATTGAAGCGGTAATCAAAAAACTACCAAAGAACAAAACCCCCAGGCCAGATGGATTTACCTCGGAATTTTATCAGACACACAGGGAAGACATAATACCCATTCTCCTTAAAGTTTTCCAAGAAATAGAAGAGGAGGGGATACTCCCAAACTCATTCTATGAAGCTAACATCACCCTAATACCAAAACCAGGCAAAGACACCACCAAAAAAGAAAACTACAGACCAATATCCCTGATGAACGTAGACGCAAAAATACTCAACAAAATTTTAGCAAACCGAATTCAAAAATACATCAAAACCATCGTACACCATGACCAAGTGGGATTCATCCCAGGGATGCAAGGATGGCACAACATTCGAAAGTCCATCAATATCATCCACCACATCAACAAAAAGAAAGACAAAAACCACATGATCATGTCCATAGATGCTGAAAAAGCATTTGACAAAGTTCAACATCCATTCATGATAAAAACTCTCAGCAAAATGGGAATAGAGGGCAAGTACCTCAACATAATAAAGGCCATCTATGAAAAACCCACAGCCAACATTATATTGAATAGCGAGAAGCTGAAAGCATTTCCGCTGAGATCAGGAACTAGACAGGGATGCCCACTCTCCCCACTGTTATTTAACATTGTACTAGAGGTCCTAGCCACGGCAATCAGACAAAACAAAAAAATACAAGGAATCCAGATTGGCAAAGAAGAAGTCAAACTGTCACTATTTGCAGATGACATGATACTGTACATAAAAAACCCTAAAGACTCCACCCCAGAACTACTAGAACTGATATCGGAATACAGCAAAGTTGCAGGATACAAAATCAACACACAGAAATCTGTGGCTTTCCTATATACCAACAATGAACCAACAGAAAGAGAAATCAGGAAAACAACTCCATTCACAATTGCATCAAAAAAAATAAAATACCTAGGAATAAACCTAACCAAAGAAGTGAAAGACTTATATTCTGAAAACTACAAGTCACTCTTAAAAGAAATTAAAGGGGACACTAACAGATGGAAACGCATCCCATGCTCGTGGCTAGGAAGAATTAATATCGTCAAAATGGCCATCCTGCCCAAAGCAATATACAGATTCGACGCAATCCCTATGAAACTACCAGCAACATTCTTCAATGAACTGGAACAAATAATTCAAAAATTCATATGGAACCACCAAAGACCCCGAATAGCCAAAGCAATCCTGAGAAAGAAGAATAAAGTAGGGGGGATCTCACTCCCCAACTTCAAGCTCTATTATAAAGCCATAGTAATCAAGACAATTTGGTACTGGCACAAGAACAGAGCCACAGACCAATGGAACAGACTAGACAATCCAGACATTAACTCAGACATATATGGTCAATTAATATTTGATAAAGGAGCCATGGACATACAATGGCGAAATGACAGTCTCTTCAACAGATGGTGCTGGCAAAACTGGACAGCTACATGTAGGAGAATGAAACTGGACCATCGTCTAACCCCATATACAAAAGTAAACTCAAAATGGATCAAAGACCTGAATGTAAGTCATGAAACCATTAAACTCTTGGAAGAAAACATAGGCACAAACCTCTTAGACATAAACATGAGTGACCTCTTCTTGAACATATCTCCCCGGGCAAGGAAAACAACAGCAAAAATGAACAAGTGGGACTATATTAAGCTGAAAAGCTTCTGTACAGCAAAAGACACCATCAATAGAACAAAAAGGAACCCTACAGTATGGGAGAATATCTTTGAAAATGACACATCCGATAAAGGCTTGACGTCCAGAATATATAAAGAGCTCACACGCCTCAACAAACAAAAAACAAATAACCCAATTAAAAAATGGGCAAAGGAACTGAACAGACGGTTCTTCAAAAAAGAAATACAGATGGCCAACAGACACATGAAAAGATGCTCCACATTGCTAATTATCAGAGAAATGCAAATTAAAACTACAATGAGGTATCACCTCACACCAGTAAGGATGGCTGCCATCCAAAAGACAAACAACAACAAATGTTGGCGAGGCTGTGGAGAAAGGGGAACCCTCCTACACTGCTGGTGGGAATGTAAACTTGTTCAACCATTGTGGAAAGCAGTATGGAGGTACATCAAAATGCTCAAAACAGACTTACCATTTGACCCAGGAATTGCACTCCTAGGAATTTACCCTAAGAATGCAGCAATCAAGTATGAGAAAGATCAGTGCACCCCTATGTTTATCGCAGCACCATTTACAATAGCCAAGAATTGGAAGCAACCTAAATGTCCATCGATAGATGAATGGATAAAGAAGATGTGGTACATATACACAATGGAATACTACTCAGCCATAAGAAAAGGGCAAATCCAACCATTTGCAGCAACATGGATGGAGCTGGAGGGTATTTTGCTCAGTGAAACAAGCCAAGCAGAGAAAGAGAAATACCAAATGATTTCACTCATCTGTGGAATATAAGAACAAAGGAAAAACTGAAGGAACAAAACAGCAGCAGAATCACAGAACTCAAGAATGGACTAACAGGTACCAAAGGGAAAGGGACTGGGGAGGATGGGTGGGTAGGGAGGGATAAGGGGGGGAGAAGTAGGGGGGTATTAAGATTAGCATCCATAGCGGGGTGGGAGAAAGGGGAGGGCTGTACAACACAGAGAAGACAAGTAGTGATTCTACAACAGGTTGCTACGCTGATGGACAGTGACTGTAAAGGAGTATATAGGGGGGACCTGGTATAGGGGAGAGCCTAGTAAACAAAGTATTCGTCATGTAAGTGTAGATTAATGATTAAAAAAAAAAAAATGCAGTTCCTATGTGGTGACCTCTAATGAGTTCTACACAATGATATAAAGGACATATAAAAGTGTAGGCAAAGGGTCTGTTTGTGTTTATACAGAGGATCAAAGCCTAATTTGGCTACCCCGAAAATGAACTAAGAAACGATATGAAAGAGAACTTCCAACATCAGCACTCTCGGGAAGACTCATGCCAGAAGATGATCATCAAAAAACCCCAACAAAGATCCACGCACTGCTACAGCTGTAGATGCACTCATCCCACCAGCTCCTGGACTTGCCATGGGAATGAAGGAGATATCTAAGCTGGCCTGTGCATACAGTAAAACAACAAATTTGACTGGATCTATACTGTTGGAACTCAACCAAGAATTAGGAGAAGTGCAAATTGTAGCACTCCAAAATCTTACAACCACAGACTATTTATCTTTAAAAGAACATATGGGATATGAACAGTCCCCAGGAATGGGGTGTTATAGTTTATCTGAATTCTCTCAGACTGTTTAAGTTCAGTCGGACAATATCCACCATATCATAGATAAGTTTTCACAAATGCCTAAGGTGCCTAACTGGTTTTCTTGGTTTCACTGGAGATTGCTGGTAATTACAGGTATGCTTTGGTTAGGTAACTATATTCCCATTATGTTAATGTGTGTGCACAATTTAATTAGTCGTTTAAAACGTATCCATGCTGAAGTTACTCTACAAGAAGATATGTCAAAGAAATAATCAATCTTCCCAGGTTTTCTTCTGCCTGCTACTTCTGTAGCTTTTCTTCTTCCTACCTAATCACAACCTTTAAATAGAACTCGTGCCACATGTCGAATTTACCGAGTATCATAATTCTTCCAAGTGGTAAAGACACCTCAAGACAAATGCTGGGCATAGAAGCCACAGGGCATAAATATGCAAAGAAGTAAAAAGCTAACCTTTTCAAACGATAAGGCTTCTCTCTCACTTACCAACCTAACATTTCCCTGTATGGCCCCGGAAGATGACTGGTTAGCCAGAGACGGGTAAGATTCCTCAAGGGAGGAACAACCTAAGACAGGCACAGTTGCAGGGGGGTCATCAGGTGAGAAATTGGGGATCAACAGAGGTGAGGCTTAGAACCTCCCCCCTCATGTTCTGAGAGAAATCTTCTGCATACATGGATGTTTTATTGCCCTTGTCTAGCTTGGATTAACACATAGTCTACAGGCACACACCTGATCATCTACATTTGCTCTCTTACAACACTAAACTCTGTTTTCTACCTTTATCTCGTATCTACCTACCAGTTCAGCATTTTATTAAAAATAATAATAATAGAGAAATGTGGTATCCACATATAAATCAGGTTTAAAAATCAAATGAATATTCATATTTGAACTGACTGTGTATAGTTCATAATGCATGAACAAAACCGAAAGTTTCTGTGATGACTGCCCTTGCACTGTTCACCATGTAACTTATTCACTATGTAAGAATTTGTACTCCATGTAAGAATTTGTTCGTTATGCATCAGAAGATTGGAGACTGACGAAAATTGGGCTTGGGGTGGATTAATGATTGTGCATTGAGTATTGACCTCCCTATACAGAGATTTGTTGTGGTTAACAACTATTTGATCAATAAATATGAGAGATGCCCTCACAATATATATATATATAAACACACTTCCAATTGTAAAATAAATAAGTAACCGGGATGTAATGTATAGCATAAGGAATATAGTCAAAATATTGTAACAACTTGGTATGGTGATACCTGGTACCTAGAAATATCATGTATATAAATGTCGAGTCGCTGTGTTGTACACCTGAAACTAATGTAATGCAATGCTGTTGTCAACTACCCTTCAATAAAAAAAAAAAAAAAAAAAAAAAAAAAAACTGGCAACACTAAGCTGTTAGAAATCAGGACAATGGCTGTTTAAGGGGAATGGGATTGACTGAAAGGGGTTATGATAGAACTTTCTAGGATGATAGATATTGGAGTTGGTTACATAAGGCTATTCTTTTATTCAAATCTTCCTTCATGATTCAGGATAAGCTGTAAAAAAGTTATTTCCAAATGGTCTGAGTGGCCAGGATGGAACACAGTTCAGACTGACCACCCTTATAAGTACCTAGTGCTCCCCGAAGGCACATGGTTTACTGAAGTGTGAGAAGGTGACTCCTACTTCTCTGATCTTTCTGCAGCAGAGGTGAGGGTGATTATCACTTTTGAAATACTTGTTATTTTTGTAATACCAAAAAGAGTGAGAGAAGAATGTAAAGATTAAAAGAGAAAAAAATTCCCATCACAGATACGGATATGGGAAGCAGAGGAGGTAAGAAAAACCAGTGGAGTCATGGTGGCGATGGAGAAGGGGTGGTCTCCAATTTTGCAGTCTAAGAGGGTGGGCAGTAAAGGCAGGATGCCTATGACTTCTGCCCTTGGGCAGCCAAATGAGCAGACCAATGTGTTCATGATTTACCCCTCTGGAGGGTTAGAAACAGCAGATCAAGAACCAAAAGAATTGCAATCTTGACATATTTTTGAGCTTCACAATGCCCCTCTATATCGAATTTTGATAATACCATCATTATTAATAGAAAACCATAAAACTAAAAGAACCTATGGGCTTCACTATTCAGGGAAGAGGAAAATAAACTGTAGATGTATAACATAGCCTGCTCCTCAACCAGTCTTAGGGAGACAAAGCCCAGGAGGAAACAGGCAGTTGCAATTTTGAGAGGAAAGGGCAGAGGATGGTGGAGTAGTCCTACTGGTTGAATTAAAGATGAAAATCCAAGCACGGTGGTCATATGTGGGCATGATGATTCACCCTTTGCTCACTGCTCTCTCCCCCCAAAATAAATAAATAATCATGTAAAATCTCTCTAAAGCCCTTCTTTTCCTATTGGGATGCATTTTTTAGACTGCATAATTGGGTAGAAAATTATATTAAATATTTTTCAATTATCAAAGAAGCCATCCTATAAAGGACTTCCATGGGAAGAAAAGAAAGAATTCAAGATATCACAATGGTTTGGTGGCCACTATAATGTCACTGATTAAATTTACTTCTTATCAAGGGCATAAGCCAGCCCTGTCCCAAAATTCACTTCTGCTTGGTCACCTTTGCTCTTAACAGTAGTCAGTTCCTTTAGCACCCATGTCATTTGTTTAGACCTAAATGAAACTACATTCGTTTTAATGCTGCCTAGTAAATACTAGGTTTTTAAAAGGTGTTTATTTTCCATACCCACACTCTACAACAAGAACCTGAGAGTATCTTTGACTTTCCTTCTGGAACCATAGTATTTATGTGATATGTTGCCCTTAGTTAACACTGAGCTCAATCAGCACCATTCACAGCATTCATAGCTCAGATTCTCTCTCCCTCTGCATGTGTGTATATAAAAATATATAAAATCTTATGTATAAAGTATATGTACAATGTATAAGATATATATATCGTATACAATATATAAATATAAAATATATGTTTGTGTGTGTGCATATATATATATATATTTATATTTATACCATACATATTATATTACTAGAATTTAAATACAATGCAACATTTACTTAATCTTAGCTTTTACTACCCAAACTGAGGGATCTTGGTCAGTCTCTCCCTTGTGTTTTTCGTTCAGGCACTTCCAGGGTAGTAGATATTGCACCAAGGGATTCAGATACCAACCTGGTCAGCTACGTACAGACACAGATCCTTTCTCTGTAGATACTGAATGTCATGCACACTTGAGCCCAAATCAGAATGTTATGTAAGATGGCACCTTCTATTTCTGTTTCACAAATAAAGTTTTGAGTAGCACACTAGTCAAACAAGTACTGTAATATTGCACTGTGTCAACTTCAGCATTTTATAATTAAATATTATGCATATATGTTAGGCAGAAAGACAGAAGTGAGAGGGATGAAAAGGAAAGGGAGCTCCTCAAAAATGACTCAGGGAATTGATCAGATAGAGCTAGAGAGCCAGAAATGACTCAAGAGAGTTAATCAGATGAAGCCACAGGGTCCAAGAGTGACTCAGGAAATGTCCAGGGTACCCCCAGGTAAGAAACATCAGAAGCCCAGGCACAGCACAGCCATGTCTTCATTTGACCAATTAGAACAAACTTAGAGAGCCAAGAACTGTCAATCAAGGACCTCTCTGCCCAGCCAAAACCACATAAAAGAAGCCTCAGAATGAGCACCCAGGCCTGTCTCACCTCAGGCGGGCTGCTCTGTTACTCTCTGCAGATGCAGTAAAACTTTGGTTTCTCATCTCACTATATCTGACTTCCCTGTGACACGGAGCCCGAGTTCCTTCCTTCCTAACATATACCTTCTTACTTCTGTGGACTGATATGGTCAAGAGAAGGTAAAGTGTAATTGTCAGGGTTATGGTGGGAAACAGCTTCCCAAGATGATTTAAATACAGAAATTTGATGAAGGGACTACTTACAGAGCTATGGTGGCAGGGGTGACAAAAAAAAAGGCAAGATAATCTGGGGCATCCAGAGACCAACAGCAGAAGAGAGCAGCAGACACGCTAGGGGCAAGGGGTGGCAACAGTGTTACCGCTGCCCGGGAAAGGAAAGCTGGAGCCATGACACAGAGGCTGCCTGGTGAACCACAGTCATGGAGGGGCACCGCCACTGGCAGAAATGTGGTGCCCAGTAGGAGGTGGGGAGGGTGGCGGGGGTAGGGGTAAGGGTGCCTGCGGGTGGGGGACAGGAAGCTGGAGACAGGCAAGAAGTATCCCAATCACTTCCTCCCATCTTTCCATCCCGCTTTTTAACTGACTCCTCCTCTCCCTTATCAGCCACACTCAGAGGTTGGGCAGCAAGGAAGCTCAGACAGCCTTGCGTAGAGCAGGTCAGAGAAGAGAGGGCAAAGGAAGGAGAATGAAAACCAGAAAACAACAGATTGGTAAGGGAACTGTGCTACTGGGAAATAATCCTCATAAAATCAGTTTACTTTAGACATAGCTCCAGAGATAGGGGAGCACACAGATTGGACACGATCCCAGGTTTTGTCAGGAGGTCATCCAGAATTGGATAACTATGATCATGGTTATGAGCCACAGGCCCAGGAACTAGGGTGAACAGATGGGAATTGGTAGATCCCAGATCATGCTGGTACTTGCCCAGCTTTAAGCTGGGGTTGTCCTCAACTAGGCAGCAAGCTGCTCTCAAAGTTTCTGTATGTCAACCTTACTTGTTTCACACACTTATATTCACAGATCATGAATATGCATGGCACAGAGATTTCTTTTAGGTCTGTGACAGTCAGGACCTTTACATAATTAACAAAATTCTGGATCCACCAGGGTTTAATCGAATTCTATTCTGCACTAAAGTTGCCTTCAGGCCCCAATGATTCTTCAACAAAATTTTTTAATTTTAATTTCATATTTTACATTTACTGTTTATTATTTTTAAAGTTTTTAGCCACAAAGTGGTCTTTAAAACATACCTCTGTGTATTTATCTGCATATGTGCTTATCTTTAAAGAGATTTTCCAATATCCTAAGGCCATTTTGGCAGCCAGTGGGTGTCAATGAATTTAATCAAACACCATTCTAGGGCACCAAACATTTGATTGGCATGTTCAAATCAGGAGCAGCAGCTGACGCAGAAAAGAAAGACCATTTTCCAGGACCGTCTTAAAGAGGAGGCATTCAGCCTTCATCTTAAGTATGTTCTGTAGGCTAATTAACCCAGTAGAGCTGAAAAAAGTCAGAACAGAACGTACACACACAACAACTCTGCAGATAACCATGCAGCACTTGATAAAGTTCATTACTTAAGTAATAATAATAATAAAAATAAAAACAATACTAATGATGATGATGATGATGTCAGGGGGAAAAAGAGAATCTGGTATTAATAAGTGCTCAAAAAAGCTAAGTCAGGTTAGATACCTAGCAAAGGGAAGGCCATGCCATTGCTCACCCCATTGTCCTCTCCAAGCCCTTGTCAAGAGAAAACTGTCTCTCAGGTGTCAAGAAGGATTTGTGAGAGTTCATCTGATTTTCTTTTCAGAACCAAGAATTTCCTAGCACTTTCATGAAGGAAGTCTTTAGTACTTTACCAATACGCTCAATTATATGCTGGACACATAAAATGGCTGTTTGACATTGTGCATCATCTCTTTTTGTATTGATTTATCTTCTCACCTTGACGAGGGAGTCTCAGGTTGCAGAATGGTCATGCAATAGGAGAAGGCCATTTTGCCTAGTGACAACTTGCATTTGTGATCAACAGCCACCTTGCACCCAGACACTTGGGATCTACAAAATCTTCTGAATCTGTTTCAAAGAAAAAGCAATTTTTCCTTCTCTGCATAGTCTTCATTTAGGAGTTAGAGAAAACATAGCTGTAAGATAAGCCATTTCCTTATTTACTGTGACATTCGCAGGCTGTTACACACTGTCACCCGATCTGTCAGGATGTGTTTTTCCTAGATGCCAGGCACTGTGCTGGGGTTTCTAGTAAATGGGAAGAATTTCTGGCCTCAAAGAACTTGATTAAAGGGGAAACAAACAACACACACATACACATGCACATGTGCCATGCATGTACTTATGGACTGTGGCAGGTGATGGCAGTGCTCTGCCCACATTCCCCTGGCCCACCCTACTTATCACCTGTATCTTTCATGGACAGTCGTGGACAAGCCAGTGAGTTCCCATTTCATTCACCTGGGTCTCTCTGACTCAGGGCTTTGGCCCCTGAACAGAGCAGGAAGATGTTCAGTTTGAACTAATCAGACCTAACAGAAAGTTAATGACTCTAGGGATAATCCTTACCCGTGAGTGATGGGGGTCAGTGGACAAATACCCTAGTTTCCTTGACTTCTGATGGCACAATTATGAAGCATGATCCTTATGGTTTCCCAGAAGGTCCCTCTATTAGTTTCCTACTACTGCTATAACAAGTTACCATAAATTTAGTGACTTAAAACAACAAAAATTTATTATTTTACAGTTCTTAAGGTCAAAAGTCCAAAATAAGTTTCACTAAACAAACATACATGTTGGCAGGATGCATTTCTTCTGAAGGCTCTGGGATGATTCCATTTCCTTGCTTTCTCCAGCTTCCAGAGCCTGCTTGCGTTACTTGACTCCTGACCCCTTTTCTCATATCACTTTGACATCTGATTCCATTGTCACATCTCCCTGCCTACCTCTGCAACTGTTGTCACATTGCCTTCTCTAACTCTAACTCTCTGTCATCTTCTTATAAGGATTCTGAATAAGCAGAGTATCTTCCCAGCTCAATACCCTTAACTGAATCAACATCTACCTGCAAAGTCCTTTTTGCTTTATAAGGTGATATTTTGGCAGGTTCTAAGGATTGAAGTGCTGACCTTTCTGCGGGGCTATAATTCAGCATACCACAGCCTCTAAAAAGAATCAATCCCACTTGCCCACAGAGCAAGCCATTCATGAATATAGCCTCCATTGGTCTTCTCCCCACTACCATCTCACTCTTCTATACCCCAACATGGGGGTTCTCAATTTTCTTTCATCCAAATCTTTATCTCAAATTAAAAAGATTCACACATGTCCATCAAGTTATTTTATAATATAAGAAGTGTCCAAAGGCAGAAGCTGATAAACAGAAGGAACAAAAGTACTACAGAGGTTCCATGGGTGTGATCAGTTCAAACTGAATTCCAGAAGGTGACATGGAAAAAGAGGGATTTAAGTTAGATTCTGAAAAAGGAGCATATGGTTTATGGTCAAATGGGTAATTTTGTATTTCCCTTCCTTTCTTCTTAAAATAAATATATGAGAGCCACTTTCTGGCCAAGAAAAATACTGCCATCTTAAAATGAAGCACTTAATCAAAACTTTTTCAAGTTCCCAGGTAGAGGCATATGACCCAGATTTTTTTAATAGCTGAAGACATGCAATTTTACCGGCAGGGCTCTACAAACCAGAGAAAGACTTTGCAGGGAGATCTTGCTGATTTTCCTTCTCTGTACTAAAGCAGGATGCAGCAATCTAACTGAATGAATATGTGCGAAGGATCAAACACAACCAAACACAACCCTTCCAGCTGAGGGAGATACCAAAATAAGGATGCACCAACTGTGCTATGCTCAGGAGTTTACAGACTTACTGGAGAAGCAAAACAAGAACAGCTTTACAACTGAAAAACAATATTGTATTTTTTTTTTAAAGAAAAGCGACATCACTGACATTTTGACTCCTTAGTGGATGGTACTATGGGGAAAGAAAACATAACTATCAGTGGCTCTGACCACCACAGTTATTTGGAAGATTTGGACTTTGTGAAGAAGGTTGAGGAATACCTTTTGTGCTCATTTATTTCACTTTCATTGTCCTCTTGTGCTTGCAAAAGAGTGATATATCATAAAAGTATGTGTCTAAAGTAAGTACAAAAGTGCTGCTTTGATAGGTGTAAAATACAAATTTTAAGGGGTAATAAGACATATTATAGTTTCATGTTTCTAAAATTATGAAGGTATCTTAAAATTGATAGAATTTTGGATCCCACAAAATGGAGCATTGTGAGGTGCCAAATCAGTCGAAAATATAGATAGATCATTCCTTTATTGCAATTCCATAGATGTATTTCGCCACAAACATTTTGCTTGACTCTAAGGCTGAGCAACATAAATTTAACGGGAAAATACAGGTCTTCGCCTGCCCCTCTCTGCAGCTTTTGTTTCCCTGTGGTTCCCTTCCTGGGACATATTCTCCTTATAAAAGGCAATAAAGAGCATTTTTCTTCTCTTGTTTGATTTTAGATGGTGTGCAAAACCTGAAGGGCTCAAAGTGGAAAGTAGGGCTGATTAAAATGGCAGGTTTTCTGCCACAAGAGTCCCCAGTAGGGTCACCTGCAGCCCTCCAGCAGCCACCAGAGCTAATCTCTGAGGCCAACACAGATGTAAAGAGGAGCTCGTAATTTACAAGTCACTGGCACAAACAAGGCAGGGCCTTCCCCCTGGCATGTGGCAGCAGGCAGCCAGGGGTTCTTCCGCTGGTGGTGTAATGTATGACTTCTGGGTGCGGCTACTGCAGAGCAGAGAGGTTTGCTAAGGGAACATATTTTTGGCAGCAAATGCTGAGAAACACAGTTTTTTCCCTCTCCATAGGCTGCATTACATTTCCTCACATCAGAATGTAGATTTCCTGAGCACTTTCTTGGATAAACTCTCAGAAAAGAACTCATCCCTACACTTCATTCCTCTGCAAAAGAAAGCCTACCATATCAATGCCAGAAGAAAAAGATTTACCTGCATGGCTTTCAAAAGTACTTGGAGATCCTTCTCCCATTGAAGGTGAGAGAGAGGAAGCTGGGTACCTGCGGGTACCATCTGGTACACATGTTCCATGGTGAGGAGAGTGGTTAATGCTGACTCCCATACATCAGGGAGGGCCATGGGGCCATAGGACATATGCTGGCCCCTGGCAGGGCCTCCATGCCAGACTGTGCTGCACCGAGATGTGGGTCAGAATGAAATCCAGTAGTCGGCTGCCCATGCCCATGCCCATGCTCGGGTTCATGGCTAACAACCTCCCTATTCCTCAACCCCAAGAAGAGACACATTTTTTGCACAAAAGCACCCAAACTTCCAAGCTCTACACCTATGAGATCACCTCTGTGCAGGAAGAATTATCTTCCTATTTTGTACCCAGTCCTGGTATAGGCTGGCAGTTGCCCTAGAACTAGGAGAGGGGTGTTTGTTTTTAATCTGTAGCCACTGAGAAGCAGCCAGTTTATGGTATTGATGGCAGCATGTTAGGCATGCTGAAGAAAGAAATAGGAGAAAAAAAACCCTGAGTTCAATGCTGGGAGAAGACCTCCACTGCTGAGTAGAGAGAGGGATATTATCTACTGTAGTCCCTCTTGCCCACAGGACACCAACTCAGACATCAAAGAGGGGGTGGGGAGGCCTTGAGGACGGCATCAAGCCTGACTGACTCCTGAAGTGAAATTTTCATGTTAATGTAATAATAAAAACACACCAGTGCAAAGTAAATAAATAACAGCAAACCTAGAATGAATAAATAGAAATGTAATCTGGAAAGGAAAAGTATAAAATCAATCATGAAGTTGCTAGTTCTAAAAGATACGTGTTAATATTAATAGCTAATAAATACTGAGCTCTTACTATATGCTCTCCACTGTGTCAAGAGCTTTTAATAGCCTTACTTCATTGAAGTTCTCCCAATGACACTACTTCAGATGAAATAGGTTAAATTCTTATACCTAATTTATGGAGTAGCAAACTGAGGTTCGCAATGGCATAAATTTGACCAAACTCACAAAGCTAATAGATGCTTGAGCCAGGATTCAGATCTAGGCAGCTAAACTCAAAAGTCATACTCTGTAACAAACAGACACATCTCTGTAATACGAAAAACAAAAGAAAAGATCACAAACTGATTTTGTTTTCTTTAACTGATGGAAAAAGAAAACTGGCCATTAGCCTCTGGGGAACATGCTACTTATACAAATCTAGTCAATAAACCCAACTGGGTATCTCTTGTGAAGGGGAAGCAAACTAGAAGTAGAGAAAGGAAATAAATCAGGGAATTTTAAAAAACTGGATGTGTTCATATCAGCAGGGTTTGAAAGCTGAGGGAATTGCCAGAGTCACTGTAGCACAACCAATAGCTATTATTTTTGAAAATGCATGCAAGGGTAGAGCTCCCTCAAGCTTGGGAAACCATAAATGTGATGCCCAACTCAGAAAATCAGGCCAAGGGTGGCTGCAGTCTCTGCATACAGTTGAAATGCAATTTTAGAATGCTGGTTGCTATTGTCTTGAGGGATTTCTTCAGGAAAAAGTCACTCCCTGATAGATGAGAAATGACTCAGACTTTGGTCTAGTCTAATTTTAGTCTTCTCTGGCTCCCTGGTGGAGAGATTATAAAACTGATGGAGGAAAGTGACGTTGGTATTGTGTCTCCTATAATTCCAGCCCTTCTTCTCACTGTGCAAATATTTCTTAAATACCCTATGCTGTAGTTTGTACTGTCTAGCATCTCAGACTCTACCTAGTGAAACTTTGTCATTTAAAAATATTTACTGAATAGCAATCCCTAGGCTGAACACAATATTAGGGGCAGTGTCATATACCATTTCTAATCCTCCCAATACACTTGAGGGCAAGGTCTTATTATTCTAGTTATTTAGATGAATAAGATGAGATTCAGAGATATTAAGTAGCTAGCATAAGGCCACACAGCTGGTAGGTGATAGAGCTGGGTCAGTTTAGGCAGACTGGTCTCAAAAGTCTATATTCTTGCTTTTCTTTTCTATTATGGAATAGACAATAAACTAAGGGTATGGGAAGATGTTTTAGCAGTTTAGGAGCAAGAAAAATATTTACCTGACTGGGAATGAAAGGCAAGGAAACTTCTTAGAAGAAATGTATTTATGGTAAACCTCAGAGAATAATAGGATTTAAGCAAGAAATAAGGAGCAAGATTCTGCAGAGGTGATGAGAGCAAAGGCACAAGGGAACAAAAAGCCTAAGGCATGGACTTCACTGTAGAAAGTCTAGTTATGGGAAAGAAGATTGGAACATTGGAGCAAGAAGCAAGTTAAAATCAGGTATTGAAATAACTGGAAACAGAATGAAGTTGGAAGAGAGCAGGAGAGGAAAAAGAGAGGCTTAATAGATACGGAAGAAAAAAGACAAAAATAGTTGGCAACAAATTACATGTGGGAGCAAAAGAAAAGAAATAGTTTTAACCAACTGGGGGTTTAAGCCTTGGATAATGGTGTTGGTTTTAGTGAAAGAAGAAAAAAAAACTTGGAAAAAAGAAGAAAAACAAGATGATGATTAAATCTTAGACACACACACAAAAATTTAGACAACCTATTCTGTACCCAGCTGCCAGGTACCCTGCCTCAGGACATAACTGGGGACTTGCTTCCCACAGCACAAGTCCGTCATCTGCTCTGTGCTCCACCACAGGATGGCTTCCATCACCTTCCACTTGGGTCACGCAGTTAACTCCCAGCATGGACTTGCAGTTCAGCCACATCCCAGGCCTCCACATGCACCTGTTCATTCCAGCTCCCAAGTCTTCACTTGTGCTCTTCCACCACCTCCTTCCTCTCCATGAATGGATTCTGCCTCTCATTTCAGATGAGCTGCAGCCCCAGCCCATCCCTGACTCTGCCAGCTAACACATGTTAACATCTATCCTTCTGCCATACATATTACATGTCTTCCAGCCAGTGGTAATCTCTTTTAGAGTCAGGACTGTGTCTTACTTCTTCTTTTTATCTCCCATAGAATGCATACCAGGGTTAAATACATAGATGCCAATCGACAGCTGTAAGCCATAGGCTTTAGGTTTATTTCTTTCTTTCCTGAAAATGCTTCTGTATTCTAGAGCTCTCTGTGAAATGAAATGTGCTAGGTAAGAATGTGGTTCAAAAATACATCCCCTACTTTTGGAAGCCCTTCAATGTACCTGAAATCCCACTCTTCCAGGTTCATTCTTTGGGTCTTAATTACTCTTTTATTTTCTAGCATTTCCAAGAAATTAGAAATGATCCCAAGAGGGACAATGTTTTACCCCATGACCAGGTGATACTTTACCAGAAGTTGATGTGGCTGACGGACAAGAAGACAAAGGCAGATAACCAAAAGCAAAGTACCAGGGCCTCTTTATAAAGGAGATTGATATATCGGAGGAGAAAGAATGCAAGAAACTCAGGGGACAGGTGATGGGAAAAGAATAAGGAGGTAAAGTTTGTGGGATTCACCATTTTGAACAAAGATGGCACCTCTGTGACCAGGTGACCTTTTGAGGTTTCCCTGTTCTTTGGCTGCACGAGCTCTGAGCGTCTCTCTTTATGTTTTCTGTTTTTTAGAGCCAAACTGTTTTCTGTATTATGCCATAATATGTTCTGAGGTAAGGTACAAATCGCTTGTCAACTGTGAAATCATCGGAGAGCTCTGAATGAACCAGCACCAGGATATTGGTTTCATTTGTAGTTAAGATGCCAAGGAGGCTAAATGCCAATTTCTTCCTACTCATTTAAGTCAATAGCTTCTCTCTTTCTCTCTTTTTTTAATTAAATGGAAGTATGGGGAAAATATCTTCTTAATTTTTTCAGTACTTCCTCAGCCAGGCACTTACTTTTTAAGAGGGTCCTGTATCCAATTTCCTAAGCTGATGGGGATCATGCATTTATATTCAGATTTTGGTCATTACTTCTTATTCAAATTCAATGTGGTGGCAGAGATATTCATTACCTACAAAAGCCATTTAGATTCTAGTGGAAGGAAAACATAAAATGAAAAGGTCTGTCCAAACAGTAAAAAAAAAAGAAAAAAAAAAGCTGGTTTCTACTTTTTGACACACAGCCCCCTAATTGGCATCTGAGTGAATGCCTGGAAATCAGTTTGCCACTTGTGAACATTTCTTGAATAGTAGCCTAAGATCTCAACATTACAGGCACCTCTAGTATCTTAGTAAGAACCTTTCACTAATTAGTATGCATTCAGCTCTTCTCAGAGGATGTATGCTCATTTGCTACTGTACACTCACGAAAGGCCAGAATGCCTGGCACTCGATAGGAGAAAATAAATATTTGTCGAGTGAATGAACAATATCCCACCTCCTGCACTTTTGAGCATGACTACACCAATTCAAATCAATAAATATTTGATTTATTATTCTGCTGCAAAAGTCATTAACCAAAAGGCGGCACATTCCTCAAAGACCATACTATGGCCAGTTCCTTCACAATAAAATAGAAAGGAAAGGGGATTTGGAACAAGTGACAAACTAATTAACCTCTCAGCCTATTTCTTTATCTGTAAATGGGGATAATAATAACATTTCGCCTGGAGAGGTAACAGAGATTAACTGAGATAATGTCTGCAGGGCACCTGTCTCAGTGTAGCTCCCAGGGAGGCAGACCTTGACACAGAGATTTGAGTGCCAGTAATTTACTTGGAGAACAATCCCAGAAACTCTGTTAGGAAAGTGGGAAGTGAGAGGCAGAAGAGAAGGAAACTCATAGAGGGTAGTTAGCAATCAGTCACCACTGTGAGCAGTGGGGGTGCAATCCAGCCAGGGTATTTGGGGAAATGGTGTAGAACATACACTTCACTTATTTGTCTGAGGAGCAAAGGATGTGAGGTGTGATCTGCCAAGCCCCATCCCTCATAGCCTGAGGGTGGCTGGTGTGGGAGTGGAGGTGTGGGTGCCTAGGCATTCTGGCCTGGTCTGGCCTTAAGACAAGCAAGTTCCAGAAATCAGAGAATGCCCTCAGAAAAAAACACAGGTTCTGGTGGAGGCCAGGCTGGCTGCATGGTCATGGTGAGTGTGGATGGAGCAGGACAGGATGGTGACAGCATTTACTGCAGTGCCTAACTGTACTTGGTACCCAGTACACGATCCATAAATAGCTGCAAATCATTGTCACATCTTTAAAGACTGGCTGGGCCTCTAAGAAAGGCTCCTCTTCATAAGTAAACATTTTAATTTTTATAGGCTCCAAGGACACCTTAGAGTCTTCAAGAGCCTGTGTACTCTAGCCATGAAATATACTCATTATCAGGACTAAGTTTGGGAGAGGTGTTTGTACAGAGTATCAAATGTCAGACAATGAGTTTAAATAAATAAATTTCATTTTCTATTTATAATGTAATCTATAATTTCTTTTTTTCTTCTCAGTATTTCTCCAAGCTCTTCCTTTTAAGGTTTTCACAGTAAACACATCAGAGAAAAACCTACCTTGGAATTCTTATGACCTAGAAGTAACACAGAGGGGAAAGGATGGCAAAGAATGAGGAGCACATTGGTGCCAATGATACGTCTATGGGTCAAATCACATTTGAAGAGCTTAACAATTTTGGACATTTTGCTAGATGCTGGTCTGGTTCATAAATATGTCAGAGTTGTAAAATCGTATGTAAATCACACCACTTTTTCTTTTAACAACATTTGGCCATACCAACAGCTATGTCCTGGTAAAACTGCCAACACAGTGCCTGAATGAATGAGTGAATTAATTAACTTGAATGACTGCATATAATCCCAGGGCTAAAATAACTTGGAGGCTGCCTAGTCAGTGTGTCATAATGACAGACAGTGAGCTTGAACAGATGAAAGTGTTCCTGGTGACTGATTGAATGAATGAATAAATGAACCAAGAGAGAATAAACACACAGGCATAAACCTATGCAGACCTGCTCAGACCTTTATTTTTTCTGACTGGTCAAATCTTGGATCAAAGTTAAAGTCATCTTTTCCCATCACATCTACCTCTTCATAGTCACATTCTATTTAAAAACCAGTAAAGAAGAAGGTCGAATACCTCATATAGTAAGTGACTTAAAGTATCTATTACATAATTCTTTTTAATTTCCTTTAGAATTCATGGAAGGTAAGGACCTTAAGTCACTTACTCATTTACTTCCACCTCTCCTCCCTGGAGTGAAGACGCTAGGAGACCTGGTGCCATGTGTTTCTTATTCACCACGGTGCCCATGGGGTTTAGGACAGTGTCTGACACATGATATGGGCTCAGAAAACATATCTAGCTGGACTAAGCAAAAGAGTGGCCATAGGAGTCACTTTTACAGGGTGCAAAGAAAGAGAGGCCACCAAAGGTAAGGTATGGAACTACGTGTGGGTATGGCTCAAGGTGGAAGACAGAGCTTTATGTGAGGTTTTAGATGTTGATGAAATACCACCTACTTTTGCTCAGGACCAGCCTAATGTCCACCCCTTCTTCCTAATCTGCAGGTGTGTCCTGTTTTCTCAAGCCTTACCTACCAAGAGAAGAATCTGAGACCTGCAAGAAGAGAAACCTGCTTGCTGGTTTCTGTGGACAGCCCTGAAAAGGACCTCCCCTCAGGGAGTCCAGAGGAATGGGCATCTCTCTGTTCTTAGAATTACCAGAGAAAATTCTGCTTCTGGGAAACCCATCCTGGCACTGCCAAGCACTTGTCTGACAGCCTGGCCAGAACCTCAGTGAAGCCAGGTCACCTGAAAACTCTTCACTCAGATTTATGGCTAAAACATCACTTCCACCCTGCCTGGCTACCCTTCGGGGGTATGTTTTAGTAAGTTTCCTCTTCATGTTAAAAGTCAAAAACTATTCTCAAGATATGATATATCATGGCAATAAAAGTATACAAAATAAAATGTAATAGCATTTATACTTTAAAATGTAAGAAAAAAAGGCCTCTTCTTATAAGGAGACTTCATTCTAAGGCATTTCAAAAAAGTAAGATACCTTTATTTATGAGTCTTACTACAGAGTACAAAAAATTATGTACTTCCAAAAAACGGGGAAACAGAATATCAGAACAGGGGAACAGAAAAGGAAACAACACAAACCAGCTTTTGGGGGCGAACATGCTGAGGGTAGAAAGGGAGTCAGAGTCAGTGAAGCCTCTCTCTACTGAGTGTCAGACCTGAGCAGTGCTTATGGGGCATTTACCGTGGGCCACTCATAGCTCTAGGCATTCGTGATACAATGACTAAGACATGTACCCTGCCCTCAAGCAGCCCAAGTGAAAAATATACTTTTCAGAAAGAGCAATAATGAAGGTAGAAACAAAGACGGCCTGGAGGCAGAGCAGTTAATTTTCAGGGATGGCAAAGGAGGTGATATTTTAAGATCTATCTTTGGAAGATAATTCATAGCTGAACACGTACATAGGAACAGAGAGAGCATTTCTCAGAAAAGCAGGGCAATTATGATGAGTTCAGGACTAGGAGAAAAGCACATTAAAACAATAAAGAATGATGTGGTTCTGTTTAATTTTTTTCAACATGCTCTGGAATAAACCTATAGCAGAAGAATTTTAGAAGGAACTGGGAGACTCTAGGAATGGTTAGCATATAAATTAAATATATCACTGGCATTTTTTTCTCCAAAGATATTTTAAAAAATCAGTAAAGAAAGTTGGCTAGTTCACTGACCACACGCTTTCTTCCATATCCCCATCCACTCCTGTTTCTGAGTAAATGGTCTCAGTGACAGATTTGCCTTTTAAGAGAACAGCCAATAGGAATAAACCATGTGCCAACAAGCTATATAGGATGGTTGTATCACCAGCAACTGTCAACTGATGGGAAGCCAAGTCTTTCATCAGGTGACTAAAATGTGGTCCTTATGACGAAATCATAAAACAATGACTAATGACAAAATGTTGAAAATAATAAAATATTCAATTTGCCTTTAGAGAAAATAGAGGATTTTCTCAGGTGGAGGGAGCAAGAACAATGTGTTTCATAGCAGGGTAGGCTGGGGATGAACTATCCAGTAAACTTAACTTGTTCTTACATGTGTATTTTAAGCAGACATTATTTATTTTTGGAGCAGAGTTAAATGAATATCTCAACTTCTTAGCATAAGCCTTTGTGAAATTTATAAATTAGTGACTCTCTCTGCTATCCTTTCCTGAAATAAGCCAATTAAGTGGACCACCCAGTCTAAGTGAGGTTTGGCAAACATTCGGCTCTTCTGCACCAAGTCCCCCCTTCTTTGGCAGACATGGCTAGTTGATAACAGAACTCTTTTGCTGTTGGACTTAGAATCCTTTCCAACACAGGGCTTCAAGCAGCCATTCCTCCCTACTGGATATCGACACATGAGATGCAGCATATTGACCATCCCTGTTTGTGCCAAAGTTTGATGACCTATTAGTCATGAACGCTTAGGGGACTTGAAGGTTATTTCAAGAGTTTTGGGAATCCATACATGTATCAAGACTTGCCCTAGCATGAATAGAATGCTTCATTCATGTATGTGTTGCTACTTTACAAATGTATGCATTCATTGCAGTTAATAAAACACTAATAATTTGTAAGGCATTACAGAGCTCACAGTTGTCTTTTCATTACTATAGAATAGAGAACTGTGGACTTTATTTTGATATTATCAAAAAATCCTTTTTGTGGATAAGTTTGAGAACCACTATGCCCTTGGTCGTACTTGCCATGGACCATCAACGTTTACCGCATGAAAGTAAAAACTGCCCAAAGTGGAAATCACAGCATCCTCAAGGCGGATGTCAGTCTCTTTTGTACAAATACAAAATTGTGCCTCACATATATTACAAAAAACAACTCTTTTCAGACAGTAAATATGGTTTTTCTTTTTACCAAACCAAAGGTAGAATAAAATTCAAGTTGGCTTTCAAACCAACAAATAAACCAAAGCATCAATAAAAGCAATATACCTTTTGTGCATTTAAAATGGCACAGCTGTACTATGAGCTTCTTCATCCAAATATCAGAGGGATAGCTTTATCCTTCCCTATCTTACAAGGCCTTGAAAAGTAAATGTTATACAAATGTAAGGGGTTCTCAGTGGCTGCAGTAGGGTTTGGCGGAGACACAATAATATGGGTGAATGTAGTAACCACATTGTTTTTTCATGTGAAACCTTCATAAGAGGTGTATATCAATAATACCTTAATAACAAAAGTATACATATATATATAATAAAATAAGTATAAATATATATGCAAAAGAATAAAATAAGTGTGTGTGTGTATATTATATATATATATATATACACACACACACACATATATAAAAAAGAATAAAAGCAAAAGAAAACTAAAAAAAAAAGTAAGGGGTTCTCATCACTTTTGATTTTAGACTATTTGCAATTACCTTACAGTAAAAACTTCATTTTGAAATATATTCTTCAGGTGCAATTAATTTTTAATGGTCTCTACTTTTTGGAAAAAAGCAAACACAGTGAGAACTTGTGTTATTATTAGATATCCCGCAGGCATTCATAAAGTATATGTGAATCTGTGCGCTGTCCATACAAAAGTTATACCTTCACATTTCACAAGCATTCTTTCCAGTAATTTTCCAGGTGTAAATTTCCACTTCACCTAGATGGTTTCTAAGGGGAAACTCTTTGGACTATTCCCAGAATTGGCAAGAAAAGAACTCCATCTGGAAACAAGATTTCATGTAGCTTTTACAGATACATCATTTTCACCTACAAGGATTCCAACATAATTTGGGTGGTATTTGTGATTTTGAATTGTTCACAGAGTAAAAAAAATTCCACCAGTTGTATGTTTAATAAAAAATGTAAATAAGGTTAATCTAGTTCTAGTACTAAAACAAAAACAAAATCTTATTTTTACACAAGTTTACCCAAAGAGGTGTACAGCTTGCTTGTTTTTACATTAAAAAATCTTTGTTTATATATATAAATGCATAAATAAAATATATAACAATTTAGGATAAAACCTAAGGTTGCTATTTTAAGACACCAAGTTTTAGGATAATAAATAACAATAGTAACCAGACAGTAAGACACTATTTTATTCCATAGGCATTTACTGAGGGCCAACTGTCTGGAAACATTAGACTGTATACAGTGGTGATGTTTGCAAAACTAATAAAAATAAGCAGTGTTTCTTTTAAGCTTCAAATGACACAATCTGTGCAAGCTAGATATTGTTATCCTTGTATTAAAATAAAACAACAGGCTAAATAGGAGAATTAATTAACTTGCCTACAATAATACAGGGGATACATACAATACTATAAGGACTCAGTCTAAAGATTTCTATGTTCTGGTTCAATGCTCATTAATGATACCGAGCTATTTCTTGCCTTTGTGGAGAGAACATTCTAGTACAGTTGAAGAATGTAACCCTATCATTAAGTAGAAAATTATTAATGTGTTAATAAAAATACCAACATACTTATTGACATTCAGAGGGAGAATTTATGTCTGGAAGGACAGAAAAAGACAGCTTCAATCAAATGGCCAGACAATGGTATCTTATTACATTCCTGTAAAGTAAATCCATTGTGTAGGGAGAATATCCTTGGAACCCTTTAACATAAATTTTATACAAAAACACAATATGGGAAAAATTAAAGGACAGCTCTCTGTAGTGAGGAAGAGTAAGGCTTTCTTGAATCTTCTCTGCATCTATCCTCAATTCACCATCATGCTTAGACGGTTTGCTCTGGGACATACAGGCTTCATTTTGAAAATCACTAATTTGGCAGAAAAGATCACCAATCATATGCAAATTTGGGGAGGCTCTAGCAATTTGACAGAAATGGGAATTCCATCATTTGAGTGCTGTGTCAGTCAGCATCAAGAAAGGTGAGCAGAAACAACCATAGTTATTCTAAATAAAGATGTGATAGAAGGGATTGGTTAAACAGGTTTTGGAGGACTGAAAGGTTATATAGGCAGTCAAAGCATGAAGCGGCTGCCACTCAGTGGGCTAGTGGACAAAGGGAACAAGTTTTGGTCATTGAAACTTAGAAGCTTGGAGCAGAGCAGCAACCTGTACCTTGAGGAATGGAAACTGCTCAGATGATACTGTATGCTCAGGAGCTTGGAGGAGACCCCCAAGTTACAGGGACCAAGAACTCTGAGGATGGGGTTGAAGGGTGAAAGAATATGCCACATCAAAATATGCATTTTGTCATAAGAATTATTTTGAGCTAACAGCACTAAAAAAAAAGTAATCATCAAATGCAAAAAGGGCATTCTAATATTCCCTTTCCTTTCTGAAAAGCAAGAGATAAAAAATTCCCGTGTGAAATATGTCCTTGCTCCCTATGCCAGATGAAGACACGCTCAGCAGGGAGTCAAAGCCTTGGGAACAAATTTTGTTAAAATAATTCTTACCTCCCTTTAGCCTCCCCATATATTTTACTTTTCCACAATTGCCTGTCTTGGTTCAGCCTAATATAAAAGTACTCAGGCTTTGTGACTTCTCTAGTTCTTCATTTCCTTATGAAGGCCCCCATGTCATGTAAAGCATAAATATGTATGCCTTCCTCCTGTTAACCTGTCTTAGGTCAGTTGAATTCTCAGGCCCAGCTGAAAAGCGCTAGATGTAGAGCTAAAATTTTGCCTCCCCTACAGGGCACTGCCTGCTGGTACTGCCAAATCTCAGGAGAAGCCACCCACAAGCCTGGTTCCAGGGTGCCCTGGGGGTGGGAGGCTGGACTGAAAGCTGCACCCAACTGTCACCAGCAAGGTAAGGGGAGATGCTGGATGCTGACAAACACAAGAAACAAACAGGAAAAAGCACAAATACTGAAGAGAGATGTGTCACTCTGCAGCACCTACGGCCTGACTCACATATACCTGCTAAAGTGTCATGCACTCCAAACTGGGACCAATGCATCGTCCACCCAAAGCCGCCCATCCACTGAAGAAGCAAGACTGAAAACAGCCCATCCAGTCAGATGTGCTTCTATACTATCTAATACCAACATGGCGGGGCATAGAGACTATTCTCTATGAAGGCGTTAACAGCATAGCGCCCGAATAGATAAGAAGTATTAACTCCATTTCCAAAATGGCCCACTTCTTATAACCGACTGTGTGCTTGTGCCAGGATAGCTATACACATTGCCCCCTGGCGGACAGCAAGTATCAGATGCTGTCATAAGAGCCTGCCTTTTGTAAGCCATTGTTATGCCAGAGGTGGGAAAAGTGAAAAAATATTCGTAAGGTGCAGTGTATCTTCATAACCAGAGAGTCTTCCTTAATGGCAGGGTCTGTGGCTTTTTATATGGTTTTCATTTTCAGTCTCAGTAGCATGGTATGTAGATTCACACCAGTTTGTTCCACTGAATTAAATCTAGTAAGGAGCTTTCTGAGTGAAAAAAGAGATAAAATGCAAAGTGAATCATCCAGGAAGAGTTAATGCATGCTCCCCTCTAATATGTGCATGGCTTTCAACATCATTATCTCCTTCTGATTTTGAAGTAAATGCAGTAGACATTGACAACTCCGTTTTAAAGTTGAGAAAACTGGGCTCTGGGACATTAAAACGATGTCCTCAGGAAGACATGACCAGTAAACTGTAGTCACTCGTGGAAAGTGCTGTGGCTACAGAGGCAGTAGAGGCAAGCACTCCAGCAGCCAAACCAGGAGCTAGAGAATTAAACCAGGTGAAGAAACAGCTCGCTTACCTATTCTCGCTCTCTAAAACAGTAGAACATCTTGTACTATTAAGAACCTGAATACCTTCAAAAAGAACCGAGATAGTAAAAAGAAAATGCTTACAGTGGTTAAGGTTGATAAGAGAGGCATTGTTTTGTGTTGCCTCTTTGATTTACAGAAATGAACAAATAAAATATTCAGAAAGGGAAGTGTTTGTTCTCTTTTTAAGGGCTTGAATGAGACCTCCATGCTCAATTCACAAAATAGCTTTAAGAAAGAGAAAATGCATGCACAGGAGGGAATGTGTCTTAAAATTCTTCATGAAATGTATTTGTTTTTATCCAGGTTGTGTGTCAAATAATTCTAAAATCAATAAAGATGAAAAAATGGTTACTAATCTTCAATTTTATTCCCTTACATAATCAATGATTACAGTTCTGTGTTTTTCACAATGTTCTCTATGCTTTTGTGTTTTGTTGCTTTTTAACTTGAAAATATATCATGAACATCCTTCCACATAAATATTCATAGATATGATTCATTCTTTTATTTCTCTCATAAAAACCCTTATTATGTATGCTTCATAATTTATGCAATAATTTTACTACCCATAAGAATTCAGATTGTTTCTAGGTTTTTACCACTACTAATATAGTTATAGTAGAAATCCTTATGTACATATCCTCAAATATTGGTATTTCTATTTCCATAAGAAAGATTCCCCAAAGTGGGGTGAGTGATTCAAAGGGATAGACCATTTTAATCTTATCAAAAACTAGCATTGAGTCACTCTCCAAAAACAGATGATCAAAATTCACATTGCCACATGCACACGTGACGGTACTAATTTCTCCATACTTTCTCCAGCACTTGGTCGTTATCAGTTAAAGAAAAAATATTTGGACAGTCAAATGCATGGAAAATAATATTACATATTATTTTTATTTTTGTTTTCCTGATAACTGGACATCTTTTCATAAAGGTACTGGTCATTTGTGTTTCCTCTTTTATGACTTTTCTATTTATGTCCTTCGTCCATTTTTCTATAGAGTTGTTCACATTTTTTTCTAAGAGTGCTTTACATATTTGGATTTTAACCCTCTGATTGTCAAATATGTTGTCTTTCTCCCATTCACCATATTTTAGTTAAGTCTAATATCCATCCAAAATCTTCCCACCTACCCAATTATACAAGTATTATCCTGAAATTTATTCTAGTAATTTTGTTTCTTAAGATGTAGGTTGTTAATCTATATGTACTTTATTTTTTTGCTTTGGTGTGAAATAGACTTATTTCTCAAGACTTATTACAGTTACATTAATGTAATTCATTAAATAATCATTTTTACACTGAATTCAAATGCTACCTTTGAACTTGCATTAAGTTTCCAACTATATATAGGTGCATTTATGAGCTTTCCACTTAGTGAGGGGAACTTTTTGACACATTGAAACTATTTTATAACATTAATTAAAGGAAATCATGGAATAAGAAAGGATGTTGTTTCCACTGAACTGCTCTCAGTAATCATGGACTTGTTTTAGAAGGTACATTCAAACCCTAGAAGCTGAGGCCTTTAATTTTGGAATTATGAAACACAGAGTAGATTCTTAATGATGAAACAGGTAAAACAAATAAACTATACCAACAGCCTATTATTATCCAATACCTATTGAATAACAGCATAATCTTTTTTCTAACAGCTTATAGCCTTTATCTCTCTAGGAGAATTTTACAGTGTTTATAAACTTAGTGCTATTCTTTCATTCACTGCTAAATAAGTATAAGAATCTTGGTGTTCAACAGGTGTGTCCGCTGGGTACATTTCAATTCTAAACCCATATTCTTATCACTGGTGATGACTTTTGGTTTATATTACAGCAGCTTCACGAAAACAAAGTTACCATCATTGGGGAATTCAAACATCTTCCTGACTTTGACCATAAAAATGAGGTTATAATCTAATTATTACTGGGAACTTTCTATGAAAAAGAAAGCAGAGTACATTTCCTTTTTATGAGTTAGTTCCTATGTAATTTTTCTGAATGGTGTAGTGATCCTTGATCTGCAAGGGAATAGTTTTTGAAAACATGTGGATTCTTTATTATTCAAATTGTCTTTGGAAATGCTCAGAACAGTTCCAAAACAAGTCCTGTGTGGCAAGAGTCAGCATTTATAGTCCAAATTTCCTTTATTGGTGGAAATAATTGGAAAAATGTAACTTGAGATTGAGGGCTAGAAAATAGAACTAAATAATATCTATTGTGTCTTATGGAAGAGTCCCATAAATCAGATGTGGCATGAAGCACTTAGACATATTTTTTTCATTTAATGTGCAGAGCAGCTCTATTAGGTTATATCCTGTTATCTCCATTTTACAAAGGAGGAGAAACCATGCTCAAAGAGATGAAATATTTAGAGCAAGAGTCAGGACATGAATTCTGGTCTAAGCAACTTCAAAGGCCTGAACCATCACAGGACACCAGACATCTCTCAGGGACCTGAAACTTATTTAAGCTCCTACTATAGCACATCTTAAAATGGTAACTGAAACATTAGACATAAGACAGGAAATGACCAAAGGAGAGGTTTCCACAACCAAAGACAGAAGGGTTTGGTAACAGGGCCTCCTCCCACCTTTGTTAAAAGAGTCAAGTCATATTCTGGTCTGTGGTAATCATGGCTGATACCAGAGTAATGCTCAGATACAACAACATTTCAAAGAAGTGAATGGCACCGTTCTTCAAAAGGACCAAATACAGTTGCTTTATATTTCTGCAAGAAATAGTTCAGTTATTCTGTATCCATGAGACCCAATTACATGAAACAAATTTGTAACACTGCAAGATTATGCCTGATTGTCAAGTAGCAATCAGAAAGAATATGGAGATGGTCAATTTGGTATGGTCAGGTTGGACCATGAAAGGTGTTGTGAACTTGCCATATATATCATTGTACAGTTTTAGCATCTCAAAATAGGAACCTTAGATGCAAAATAGTGAGAGCTGGAAATCTTTGCCAAATTCTAAATCCTCTAACCTCAAAATTAACAGAAAAATTAATTTGAGCACTAGAATTTCAGACTATAGGCAAGGCAACCATAACCATGTTAATTAATCCTTACATCCACACCGAGGGACGTTCAAAAGTAAGATACTTTTTAAGTGAACATGAATTCTGTTCCCCTTCCACAGTTTCAGTCTTAGCAGGCGCTAGCCTAGCTGCCAGGACCAGACAAAATGAAATAATGTGAGGTCAGTTGCCCACTGTAAAAATAAAGAGCTGAAAATAAAACTGTAAAGCCTACGAAGAGGCAAGCAAACTTCACTTCCACCAGATCAGTGGATCTCACCAATGGCTGCACACTTAAACTCCCAGGAGGCTGAACAAATCTTGATGCCCAGCTTATACCCAAGACCAATTATATATGAATTTCTAGGGGTGGGAGGAAGGCTATTATTTTTTTTTAAAGTTTGCTAGGTGATTCCAAAAATCCACAAAAGTTGAAAAACGCTGCCCTAAGGAAAAAGACAGGCCAAATCAGACCTTCCCCTAGGCTGCTTCTAGGCTCCATGAAAGTTAGCTGAGCTTGGCAGTAAGAATTGGTAGCCTTACCTAAAGATTCAGTTCAGGTCAACTCGAGTTGATTCATCAGGTGCAAAGACCACACCTCTGCCCTTAGGAGTGTGTACTCAGTTGTGGAATGTGATTTCTAAACACAAATAACTGGTTATGACCGAATGCGATGAAGGTAGTCAGGCTGTGTCCCAAACAGCAAACTGCAATGGGAATATAAAGGAAGAATTCCTGGAAGTGGTGATCAGTGAGAGAGACATGCAAACCACTTTCATAACAGAAATAGTGACTAGAAACAGTGTTCCCAGGGGCAGGAAGTATAAACAAAGGCCCCAAATTGCAGAAGCAGGGGACAATTTTAGAAGAGTTGGAGTATGGGTAACGTTAGGAGAATTGCATCAGGTAATTTAAGAATAATCTTTCCTGTTTCAGATATCCAAACAGTTCCATGATTCCCAGCATTTACCTCTAGGATTCCAGTTATCCCAGCAAATATTGTCAGACACCACAATTATCACTTAACACACATAATTCTCCCCAAAAGGGAATAGTTAAAAGCACATTTTTGTAGAGACATCCTGCTTCAAGGAACCTGATGAGGTCAACAGAGCTATCCCTCAGGCTTGTCTAGGTCTCTATTAAGCTCATAAAAGAGAGATTTCAGAAAGGAGAAAGCTCATTTTTAGTTTACAGATTTATGAAGACAGCCAGTCTGACTGGTGAAAATGTCAATCAATTCTTGTCTTAAAAATCAGCTGAAACTAGAGGCAGTCACCATCTTGAAGGTTGTTACCCACATAGGAAAAATGAGCACAGAGTAAAAAACTGGTAATGAAAGTGAATCTCCAATAAAAGCTTAAGGAATTAATTCTTCAAAATGTGCATCAAATCTCACAACTGTAATTTCATAGGCTATCCCTTGTGAAAAGGTTTTGACAGACCTGATGGTTATTTGCTCAAAGCCATAGGATAGTTCACAAGCAGAATTCTTAAATTAAAAAAAAACATCAGAATTTGGGGTAAGGATGGCTTTGTACATATTCTGGGAAGTGCACTCACCCAGGGGTTTGTACATAAATCACATATTTGAAAGGCCCTGATGGTTCCATTTATCACTTGTTGAATGTTCTGGGTTGCTCAGATGCTAGAGATATTTTTATTCCTTCCCATGATTACCTATATCCAATAAAATAGTGACAACACATTAATCAGTCTTCTAAATCACTAGACAAGCTGCCACCAACTGGAATCTCCATTACATTGGATGACAGAGAAGTGTGACAAACATTTACACTCATTATCTACATCATCGCTGGCACTACTGGTTCGAAAGGACCACTGAGTATTTTAATGTTTTATTGTTAAATGGGCCCATTGGTGACTGCTGAAATATGTTTCTACTTCCAGGAAGCCCAGAGTCTCAGAAAAGGCATAAGAATAAAGTCCCTCCACACCATAAGGATGTTAACTGTTGCTCTTGGTGAAATAAGTGCAATGTGATGTCAGATTGCCTGGGTCCAGTCATCATTCTGTCACTGGTAGTCTTAAAAAGAATTAGAGAGAGAGGGCCTTCATATCAACCCATCAATTTTTCTAACTTAGAAATGTCTAGAACAATGTTGCAGCCCTGAAACTAACAGTTGTGTGTGTGTGTGTGAGTGTGTGTGTGTAGAAGGATGAGATAACATTTGTTAGGGAGAGAGAAGAGAGAGGGTAGTTTTAGTACAGGATGTAAGGAGGAGAGAGAACGTGAAAAGAAAACTGATTACAGCCTACAGCTAAGAATCCTCTAAAAACTACTAGCCTAACATGGCTCTGTTCTCATTAAAGATACAGATGAACAAACATGAAAATCAGAGAACCCAAAAATGATTTAAAAACTTTAGTCATAACTGTGTCCATTGAAAACCTCACTTGAAGTTCACAGTCTCTATTGGAAATTGGCTAGGGACACACCTTCCCAACTGTTCAGCTTTCTCCAGAAACCCAGTGTTCATCTTCAAAGAAGAGTAATGATCTGGTGCATAAATCTGTGATTGTACAGGCAACTCTGGTCAGCTAGCTTCCAGTCTAATATCTAGAACCCAGCACAATGGTTGTGGCTGTATAGAGCTTCCACACTCTTGGGTCTTCAAGCCCCTTGGCTGATGAAATAGTAGAGAGGATGGAATATATCCAGGAAAAGAGAATTTGGATTCTTCAGACCAAATGCTTCCCGGACAGATTTAAGGTCAGGCTCAGTTATAGTTACAAAGAGATAGCAACTGACATTAATAACTTCAAGGTCCAAGGCTGACCCAGGAAGAAACATAAAATATGACCAAATTACCAGCAATAAAACTGAATTGGTAATCAAAAAATTACCTAAGAACAAAATTCCTGGACCAGATGGATTCACAGCTGAATTTTATCAAACACTTAGTGAAGACCTAATACCAATTCTCCTTAGAGTTTTTCAAAAAGTAGAAGAGGAGGGAATACTTCCAAACTCATTCTATGAGGCCAACATCATTCTAATACCAAAACCAGATAAAGACACCACAAATAAAGAAAATTACAGACCAATATCCTTGATGAACATAGATGCAAAAATACTCAACAAAATATTAACAAACCAAATTCAAAAATACATCAAAAAGATCATCTACCATGATTAAGTACAATTTATTTCAGGGAAGCAAGGATGTTACAACATTAGAAAATCCATCAACATCATCCACCACATCAACAAAAAGGAGGACAAAATCCACATGATCATCTCCACAGATGTGGAAAAAGCATTTGACAAAATTCAACATTCTTTCATGATAAAAACTCTCAACAAAATGGGTATAGAGGGCAAGTACCTCAACATAACAAAGGCCATATATGATAAACCCACAGCCAACATCATACTTAACAGTGAGAAGCTGAAAGCTTTTCCTTTAAAATAGCAACAAGACAAGAATGCCCACTCTTCCCACTTTAATTCAACATAGTTTTGGAGGTCCTAGCCACAGAAATAAGACAACACAAAGATCCAGATTGATAAGGAAGAAGGCAAAGTGTCAGTATTTGCAGATGACATGATATTGTACATAAAAGACCCTAAATAATCCACTCCAAAACTACTAGATCTAATATCTGAATTCAGCAAAGTTGCAGGATACAAAATTAATACACAGAAATCTGTTGCATTCCTATAAACTAACAATGAACTAGCAGAAAGAGAAATCAGCAAAACAATTCCATTCACAATTGCATCAAAAAGAATAAAATACCTAGGAGTAAACCTAACGAAGGAAGTGAAAGACCTATACCCTGAAAACTATAAGATATTCATGAAAGAAATTAAAGAAGATACCAATAAATGGCAATACATCCTGTGCTCATGGATAAGAAGAATTAATATTGTCAAAATGGCCATCCTGACTAAAGCAATCTACAAATTCAATGCAATCTCTATCAAAATGCCAACAGCATTCTTCAAAAAACTAGAGCAAAGAGTTCTAAAATTCCTATGGAACTATGAAAGACCCTGAATAGCCAAAGCAATCCTGAGAAGGAAGAATAAAACTGAGGGGATTATGCTCCCGAGCTTCAAGCTCTACTACAAAGTCACCATAATCAAGACAATTTGGTACTGGTAGAAGAATAGACCATAGACCAGTGGAACAGAATAGAGAGTCCAGATATTAACCCAAGCATATATGGTCAATTAATATATGATAAATTAGCCATGGGCATACAATAGAGAAATGACAGTCTCTTCAACAGCTGGTGTTGGCAAAACTGGACAGCTACATGCAAGAGAATGAAACTGGATTATTGTCTAACCCCATACACAAAAGTAAGCTTGAAATGGATCAAAGACCTGAATGTAAGTCATGAAATCATAAAACTCTTAGAAGAAAACATAGTCAAAAATCTCCTGGATATAAACATGGCAACTTTTTCCTGAAGGCATATCCTCGGGCAATGGAAACAAAAGCTGAGATGAACAAATGGGACTATCAAGCTAAAAAGCTTCAGTACAGCAAAGGACACCATCAGCAGGACAAAAAAGGCATCCTACAGTATGGAAGAATATATTTGTGAAAGACTTATTCAATAAGGAGTTAACAACCAGAATATATAAAGAACTCACATGCCTTAACACCCAAAAAACAAATAAACCTATTAAAAAATGAATGGAAGATACAGGCAGACACTTCTCCAAAGAAGAAATTCAGATGACCAACAGGCACATGAAAAGATGCTCCACATCACTAATTATCAGGGAAATGCAAATTAAAACCACAATGAGACTATCACCTCACACCAGTTAGGATGGCTAACATAGAAAAGACTAAGAACAACAAATGCTGGCGAGGATGTGGAGAAAGGGGAACCCTCCTACACTGCTGGTGGGAATGTAAACTAGTTCAACCACTGTGGAAAGCAGTATGGAGGTTCCTCAAAAACTAAAAATAGTAATACCATTTGACCCAGGAATTCCACTACTAGGAGTTTACTCAAAGAAAATAAGTTCTCAGATTAAAAAAGACATATGCACCCCTATGTTTATTGCAGCACTATTTACAATAGCCAGGAAATGGAAGCAACCTAAGTGTCCATCAGTAGATGAATGGATAAAGAAGATGTGGTACATATACACAATGTAATATCATTCATCCATATGAAGAAAACAAATCCTACCATTTGCAACAACATGGATGGAGCTAGAGGGTATTATGCTCAGTGAAATAAGTCAGGGAGAGAAAGACAAATACTAAATGATTTCCATCATTTGTGGGGTATAACAACAAAGCAAAAGCTGAAAGAACAAAATAGCAGCAGACTCACAGATTCCAAGAAGAGACTAGTGGTTACCAAAGGGAAGGGGTGGGGAGGGTGTGTGGGGAAGGAGGGAGAAGGGGATTGATGGGTACTGTGATTAGTTCATATGGTGTGTGGGGGGTCATGGGGAAGACAGTGTAGCACAAAGAAGACAAGTAGTGACTCTGTGGCATCTTACTACACTGATGGACAGTGACTGCAATGGGGTATGAGGGGGACTTGATAATATGGGTGAATGTAGTAACTACATTGATTTTTTGTGAAACCTTCATAAGAGAGTATATCAATGATACCTTAATTTAAAAAAAGAACAACTTAAATGTCGACCACCAATTCAGTTGGTATATAGCCATTTTGATCTATACTGGACTATCCAGCATGATATAAAAATATTTTTAGGAACAAATCAGAATAACTGAATGTTAGGAATGCGAAATTGATTGCTCCTCCTCATAAAATTTTATTTGAATAAATGGTCAGAAGGGTGGAGGGGGAAAGAGGGAGAAGTTAAAATAATGATCCCATGGATCAGGGAGCACTTGAATCTTCAAGTTGCTGGAATATATTTAGGAAATTCTTTAATGTCCTTCTCAGAAAAAGAGTAAGGGACAAATAGCAATTTACATACATACTTGCAGATATAGACATACACATATATATTTTTTCTCCCTACAGAGTGAATCTAATCACCAGGAAAGTATCAAATTATTTATCTTTGAGGAAAGACTAAACCGTAGATCTTGGACACTGTGTTCATGTCTGGCTTCTGTGTGACTTTGGACAAGTCAGTGATACCCTCATTTTAATGTTGGGAAATGCTTTGCTATAATTTGGGACTCAGATCTCCATTTTTTAATTAGCTCTAGTTAATCAATAGAATCTCCAGTTTGAATTATATAGGGAGAAAAGTAGCTTTCTGTATCAGTACTAGAGATGACAAAAGAAGATTTAAACACAGGTTTAAAAAATTATGAAATTCAACATTTTAATTATACTTTATTTTTACTCAATTGACTGGAAGAGGTGAAATGGAAAATTTAGAGAAAATAAATGTCATACAGTTCTGTAGTCTGAGCAATGATTGCTTTTCCTCAGGAATTAAAATATTCCGCTACCTACCATAAGACCCTGGCCCCGGTTCTGGTGAAAGCCATATGGCACAGCTGTAAATATCATTGCCCACAGTTACAAGAAACAAAGGTGACCTTGATTAGAATAGAGTCTACATAATTATTCTTGCTTGATTCGATTCAGCTAAATACCACCTCTTGAACATGACAGAGGAGCTGAGAGAGAATAAAGGCTCTTCAACTGAGGATGGATACCTAACACCGCAGGCATTCCATTACTTAGCTTGGCTGTCTTTTAGAAAGAACAAGCATTTCAAAATTCAATTTTTCTCTTCTGCTATACTGGCAGGAAGGGGAAGAAAACTAGTCTTTTTCCTTTTTTGTCATCTTTCACTGTTATGCCACTTTTTTTTTTTTTAGAGGGCATCTCTCATATTTATTGATCAAATGGTTGTTAACAACAATAAAATTCTGTATAGGGGGCTCAATGCTCAATGCACAATCATTAATCCACCCCAAGCCTAATTCTCATCAGTCTCCAATCTTCTGAAGCATAACGAACAAGTTTTTACATGGAGAACAAATTCTTACATAGTGAATAAGTTGTTACATGGTGAACCGTACAAGGGCAGTCATCACAGAAACTTTCAGTTGTGATCACCCATTATGAACTATAAACAATCAGGTCAAATATGAATATTTGTATGATTTTTATACTTGATTTATATGTGAATCCCACATTTCTCCCTTATTATTATTATTATTTTTTTATTTATTTATTTTTTTTAATAAAATGCTTAAGTGGTAGGTAGATGCAAGATAAATGTAGAAAACATGGTTTAGTGTTGTAAGAGAGCAAAAGTAGATGATCAGGTGTGTGCCTGTAGACTAAGTGTTAATCCAAGCTAGGCAAGGGCAATAAAACATCCACGGATGCAGAAGATTTCTCTCAAAACAGGGGGGGTGAGGTTCTAAGCCTCACCTATGTTGATCCCGAATTTCTCACCTGATGGCCTCCCTGCAACTGTGCCTGTCTTAGGTTGTTCCTCCCTTGAGGAATCTTACCCGTCTCTGGCTAACCAGTCATCTTCCGGGGCCATACAGGGAAATGTAAAGTTGGTAAGTGAGAGAGAAGCAATATTCTTTGAAAAGGTTAGCTTTTTACTTCTTTACAGATTTATGCCCTGTGGCTTCTATGCCCAGCATTTGTCTTGAGGTATCTTTAACACTTGGAAGAATTATGATACTCGGTAAATTTGATATGAGGCACGAATTCTATTTAAGGGTTGTAATTAGGAAGGAAGAAAAAAAGCTATAGAAGTAGCAGACGGAAGAAAACATGAGAAGATTGATTATTTCTTTGACATATCTTCTTGTAGAGTAACTTATGTATAGGTTTTAAACTACTAATTAAATTGCGCACACACATTAACATAATAGGAATACAGTTACATAACCAAAGCAGACCTATAATTACCAGCCATCTCCAGTGAAACCAAGAAAACCAGTTAGGCACCCTAGGCATTTGTGAAAATTTATCTATGATATGATGAATATTGTCCAACTGAACTTGAACAGACTGAGAGAAATCAGACAAATTAAAACAACCCATTCCTGGGAACTGTTAACATCCCATATGTTCTTTTAACAGTAGATAGTCTGTAGTCGTAAGATTTTGGAGCACTACAATTAGCACTTCTCCTAATTCTTGGTTGAGTTCCAACAGTGTAGATCCAGTCAAATTTGCTGTTTTTCTGTATGCACAGGCCAGCTTAGATATCTCCTTCTTCACTCCAATGGCAAGTCCAGGAACCGGTGGGATGAATGCAGCTAAAACTGCAGCAACGCCTGGATCGCTGTTGAGGTTTTTTGATGATCATCTTCTGGTATGACTCTTCCAGAGAGTGCTGATGTTGGAAGTTCTTCTTCATATCGTATCTTACTTCATTTTCTGGGTAGCCAAATTAGGCTTTGATCCTCTGTGTAAACACAAACAGACCCTTTGCCCACACTTTGATATGCCCTTTATACCACTGTGTAGAACTCATTGGAGGTCACCACACAGGAACTGCATTTTTTTTTTAAGAAAAAGGAATATTATCAGAAAAATGTACCTCCATAGCCAATCATCTGACACCCTTTAAGTGATCAAAATTAAGGATATTTAAAGCATGCATTAATCGTTGATTTACAGTTAGTTTTATCCTATCAGGGAGTAATCCCCCTTTTCTTTCTCTCTTTTTTTTTTTTGTTATCATTAATCTACACTTACATGAAGAATATTATGTTTACTAGGCTCTCCCCTATACCAGGTTCCCCCTATAAACCCCTTTACAGTCACTGTCCATCAGCATAGCAAAATGTTGGTCAATCACTACTTGTCTTCTCTGTGTTGTACAGCCCTCCCCTTTCTCCCACCCCCCCATTATGCATGCTAATCTTAATACCCCCTTCTTCTTCAGCCCCCTTATACCTCCCTACCCACCCATCCTCCCCAGTCCCTTTCCCTTTGATACCTGTTAGTCCATTCTTGGGTTCTGTGATTCTGCTGCTGTTTTGTTCCTTCAGTTTTTCCTTTGTTCTTATACTCCACAGATGAGTGAAATCATTTGGTATTTCTCTTTCTCTGCTTGGCTTATTTCACTGAGCATAATACCCTCCAGCTCCATCCATGTTGCTGCAAATGGTAGGATTTGCCCTCTTCTTATGGCTGAGTAATATTCCATAGTGTATATGTACCACATCTTCTTTATCTATTCATCTATCTATGGACATTTAGGTTGCTTCCAATTCTTGGCTATTGTAAATAGTGCTGTGATAAACATAGGGGTGCATCTGTCTTTTTCAAACTTGATTGCTGTGTTCTTAGGGTAAATTCCTAGGAGTGGAATTCCTGGGTCAAATGGTAAGTCTGTTTTGAGCATTTTGAGGAAACTCCATACTACTTTCCACAATGGTTGTACTAATTTACATTCCCACCAGCAGTGTAGGAGGGTTCCCCTTTCTCCACAGCCTCATCAACATTTGTTGTTGTCTTTTGGATGGCAGCCATCCTTACTGGTGTGAGGTGATACCTCATTGTAGTTTTAATTTGCATTTCTCTGATAATTAGCGATGTGGAGCATCTTTTCATGTGTCTGTTGGCCATCCGTATTTCTTTTTTGGAGAACTGTCTTTTCAGTTCCTCTGCAAATTTTTTAATTGGATTATTTGGTTTTTGTTTGTTGAGACATGTGAGCTCTTTATATATTTTGGACGTCAAGCCTTTATCGGATCTGTCATTTACAAATATATTCTCCCATACTGTAGGGCTCCTTTTTGTCCTATTGATGGTGTCTTTTGTTGTACAGAAGCTTTTCAGCTTAATATAGTCCCACTTGTTCATTTTTGCTGTTGTTTTCCTTGCCCAGGGAGATATGTTCAAGAAGAGGTCACTAATGTTTATGTCTAAGAGGTTTTTGCCTATGTTTTTTTCCAAGAGTTTAATGGTTTCTTGACTTACATTCAGGTCTTTGATCCATTTTAAGTTTACTTTTGTATATGGGGTTAGACAATGGTCCAGTTTCATTCTCTTACATGTAGCTGTCCAGTTTTTCCAGCAACATCTGTTGAAGAGACTGTCATTTTTCCATTGTATGTCCATGGCTCCTTTATCAAATATTAGTTGACCATATATGTTTGGGTTAATGTCTGGAGTCTCTAGTCTGTTCCACTGGTCTGTGGCTCTGTTCTTGTGTCAGTACCAAATTGTCTTGATTACTATGGCTTTATAGTAGAGCTTGAATTCGGGGAGTGAGATCCCCCCTACTTTATTCTTCTTTCTCAGGATTGCTTTGGCTATTCGGGGTCTTTGGTGTTTCCATATGAATTTTTGAATTATTTGTTCCAGTTCATTGAAGAATGTTGCTGGTAATTTGATAGGGATTGCATCAAATCTGTATATTGCTTTGGGCAAGATGGCCATTTTGATGATATTAATTCTTCCTAGCCAGGAGCATGGGATGAGTTTCCATTTGTTAGTGTCCCCTTTAATTTCTCTTAAGAGTGACTTGTAGTTTTCAGAGTATAGGTCTTTCACATCTTTGGTTAGGTTTATTCCTAGGTATTTTATTCTTTTTGATGCAATTGTGAATGAAATTGTTTTCCTGATTTCTCTTTCTATTGGTTCATTGTTAGTGTATAGGAAAGCTACAGATTTCTGTGTGTTAATTTTGTATCCTGCAACTTTGCTGTATTCCAATATCAGTTTTAGTAGTTTGGGGTGGAGTCTTTAGGGTTTTTTATGTACAATATCATGTCATCTGCAAATAGTGACAGTTTAACTTCTTCTTTACCAATCTGGATTCCTTGTATTTCTTTGTTTTGTCTGATTGCCATGGCTAGGACCTCCAGTACTATGTTAAATAACAGTGGGGAGAGTGGGCATCCCTGTCTAGTTCCCGATCTCAGAGGAAAAGCTTTCAGCTTCTTGCTGTTCAGTATAATGTTGGCTGTGGTTTTATGATATATGGCCTTTATTATGTTGAGGTAGTTGCCCTCTATTCCCATTTTGCTGAGAGTTTTTATCATGAATGGATGTTGAACTTTGTCAAATGCTTTTTCAGCATCTATGGAGATGATCATGTGGTTTTTGTCTTTCTTTTTGTTGATGTGGTGGATGATATTGATGGACTTTCGAATGTTGTACCATCCTTGCTTTCCAGGGATGAATCCCACTTGGTCATGGTGTATGATCCTTTTTATGTATTTTTGAATTCAGTTTGCTAATATTTTGTTGAGTATTTTTGCATCTACGTTCATCAGGGATATTGGTCTGTAGTTTTCTTTTTTGGTGGGGTCTTTGCCCGGTTTTGGTATTAGGGTGATGTTGGCTTCATAGAATGAGTTTGGGGGTATTCACTCCTCTTTTATTTTTTGTAAATCTTTAAGGAAAATGGGTATTATGTCTTCCCTGTATGTCTGATAAAATTCCAAGGTAAATCCAACTGGCCTGGGTTGTTGTTCTTTGGTAGTTTTTTGATTACCACTTAAATTTCATTGCTGGTAATTGGTCTGTTTAGATTTTCTGTTTCTTTCTGGGTCAGTCTTGGAAGGTTGTATTTTTCTAGGAAGTTGTTCATTTCTTCTAGGTTTCCCAGCTTGTTAGCATATAGGTTTTCATAGTATTCTTTAATAATTCTTTGTATTTCTGTGGGGCCCGTCATGATTTTTCCTTTCGTTTCTGATTCTGTTGATTTGTGTTGAGTCTCTTTTCCTCTTAATAAGTCTGGCTAGAGACTTATATATTTTGTTTATTTTCTTGAAGAACCAGCTCTTGATTTCATTGATTTTTGATATTGTTTTATTCTTCTCAATTTTATTTACTTCTTCTCTCATCTTTATTATGTCCCTCCTTCTGCTGACCTTAGGCCTCATTTGTTCTTCTCTTTCCTATTTCAATAATTGTGACATTAGACCATTCATTTGGGATTCCTCTTCCTTCTTTAAGTATGCCTGGATTGCTTTATACTTTCCTCTTAAGACTGCTTTTGCTGTATCCCACAGTAGTTGGGGCTTTGTGTTGTTGTTTTCGTTTGTTTCCATATATTGCTGGATCTCCATTTTGATTTGGTCATTGATCCATTGTGTATTTAGGAGCGTGTTGTTAAGCCTCCATGTGTTTGTGAGCCTTTTTACTTTCTTTGTACAGTTTATTTCTAGTTTTATGCCTTTATGTTCTGAAAAGTTGGTTGGTGGGATTTCAATCTTTTGGAATTTACTGAGGCTCTTTTTGTGTCCTAGTATGCGGTCTATTCTGGAGAATGTTCCATGTGCACTTGAGAAGAATGTGTGTCCTGTTGCTTTTGGATGTAGAGTTCTGTAGATGTCTATTAGGTCCATCTGTTCTAGTGTGTTGTTCAGTGCCTCTGTGTCCTTACTTATTTTTTGTCTGGTGGATCTGTCCTTTGGAGTGAGTGGTGTGTTGAAGTCTCCCAGAATGAATGCATTGCATTCTATTTAATCCTTTAGTTCTGTTAGTATTTGTTTCAGATATGTTGGTGCTCCTGTATTGGGTGCATATATATTTATAATGGTTATATCCTCTTGTTGGACTGAGCCCTTTATCATTATGTAATGTCCTTCTTTATCTTTTGTTACTTTCTTTATTTTGAAGTCTGTTTTGTCTGATACTAGTATTGCAACACCTGCTTTTTTCTCTCTGTTGTTTGCATGAAATATCTTTTTCCATCCCTTGACTTTAAGTCTGTGCATGTCTTTGGGTTTGAGGTGAGTCTCTTGTAAGCAGCATATGGATGGATCTTGCTTTTTTATCCATTCTATTACTCTGTGTCTTTTGATTGGTGCATTCAGTCCATTTACATTTAGGGTGTTTATTGAAAAGTATGTACTTATTGCCATTGCAGGCTTTTAGTTTGTGGTTACCAAAGGTTCAGGTTTAGCTTCTTTACTATCTTACTGTCTAACTTAACTCGCTTGTTGAGCTATTATAAACACGGTCTGATGATTCTTTGTTTCTCTCCCTTCTTATTCCTCCTCCTCCCTTCTTCATATGTTGGGTGTTTTGTTTTGTGCTCTTTTTAGGAGTGCTCCCATCTAGAGCAGTCCCTGTAGGATGCCCTGTAGAGGTGGTTTGTGGGAGTCAAATTCCCTCAGCTTTTGCTTGTCTGGGAATTGTTTAATCCCTCCTTCATATTTAAATGATATTCGTGCTGGATACAGTAGTCTTGGTTCGAGGCCCTTCTGTTTCATTGCATTAAGTATATCATGCCATTCTCTTCTGGCCTGTAGGGTTTCTGTTGAGAAGTCTGATGATAGCCTGATGGGTTTTCCTTTGTAGGTGACCTTTTTTTTCTCTCTGGCTGCCTTTAATACTTTGTCCTTGTCTTTGATCTTTGCCATTTTAATTATTATGTGTCTTGGTGTTGCCTTCTTTGGATCCCTTGTCATGGGAGTTCTGTCTACATCTGTGGTCTGAGAGGCCATTTCCTCCCCTAGTTTTGGGGAAGTTTTCAGCAATTATTTCTTCAAAGACACTTTCTATCCCTTTTTCTCTCTCTTCTTCTTCTGGTACCCCTATAATACGGATATTGTTCCATTTCAATTGGGCACTCATCTCTCTTAAAATTCTTTCATTCCTGGAGATCCTTTTATCTCTCTCTGCATCAGCTTCTCTGCGTTCCTGTTCTCTGTTTTCTAGTCCATTAATGGTCTCTTGCATCTCGTCCATTCTGTTTTGAAGTCCTTCCAGAGCTTGTTTTATTTCTGTATTCTCCCTCCTTAGTTCTCACATAGTTCTCCGCAAGTCCATCAGCATGGTTATGACTTTTGTTTTGAATTCTTTTTCAGGAAGACTGGTTAAATCTATCTCCCCAGATTCCTTCTCAGGGGAAGATGTAGCAGATGTTGAAACTGTCTGGGTTAGTCTTGTCTGGATCAAATTTTTTTGCCTTTTCATGTTGACAGGTGCTATTGACTGTCGGCTGGGAGGGCCAAACTTTCCACTTGCTACTGGCCTTTCTTTACTGGGACAACTGAGACCCCTAGTGGCTTGTGTTGGGCAATTGCGTGTAGACTGGGTCTTTGTGTCTTGCCCCGCTGGTACGGAGGAAGCTCCCCTGCAGTGGGCGTGACCAGTCTCCGGCTGCTTCTCTGCTATGGCCGCGCCCCGGAGGGGTAGTGGACGGGGGGCTGTTTGGCTGTTTACCTCCGTGAGGGGTCTCAGGGCTGTTTCCCAGGGGATTAGTGCACCCCAGTTTCCCTGGAATTTGCAGCTGCTGGACTGTGACCTGGGTTGTTTCCATCTAGCTCTTACATCCCTGTCCCTTTAAGACTTTCAAAAAGCACTCGCTTTTCTTTGTCACAGGGGCATCTGCTTCAGGACCCGCTCAGAGATCTTGCTGCCCTGTTTCCCTAGTTTCCAGCCCTCCACGCATGCACTGTGTCTGTGCTCTGGTGCGGATGGCTAGGTCTGGGTGTTTAGCAGTCCTGGGCTCCCTCTCCCTCCCCACTCCGACTCCTCTCCTCCCACCGGGAGCTGGGGGGAGGGGCACTCGGGTCCCGCCGGGCTGGGGCTCGTATCTTACCCCTTTCACCAGGCGCTGGGCTCTCGCACATGTGGATGTAGTCTGGCTGTTGTCCTGTGTCTTTTGGTCTCTCTTTTAGAATTAGTTGTATTTGTTGTATTTTCAAAAATATATATGTTTTTGGGAGGGGATTCCCACTGTCTTAGTCATGCCACCATCTTGCCTCCTCCCCCTATTATGCCACTTTTTACTGTCATCATTCACCTATTAGGGTCTTCCTGATATCTTCTCATTTGCTATAGGCTGAGCAACACTTATGAGAATTATGTCTAAAATGAGTGGTTTGGTTACTGAGTGATAGTCTGAAAAGCTTTCCTATGGGTAAAGCTTATGACCTTTATTATTGGCACTAGGCGTATATGTGAAGAATGCTTTTAAAGGTGTTTTCAGTTTCTTGGTTATATATTGAGTAGAAAAGGTTGCCCAGTAAGTAAATTCTAATGAGTAGGTAGAGCTAGATATCTCCCTACCTAGCTAATGGATGACAGACATCAGAGAGGTATCCAGAACAGACAGGCAGATACTCTCATTTGGAGCCCACAGGAGAACTCTGCCATCTTCCAAAGAGCCAGACACGGTGCCGCTCCTCAGGATACTGGTGGGCCAGGCTGTCCTCCCAGTCCCAGATGGCAGGCACTGCCCTGCGCCTCTTCCTCGGCAGGACAAAGCCTGCCCCTGTCTGCAGTGCTGATAGATCAGGTGCCTGGTGTACCCTGAGGAAGCCCTGATGGACCAGCCCAGCTCCGAGATGCAGAGCGAGCAGTTTGTCTATGGGTGGTGGGAGTGACAGGCAGACCACAGTGTCCCATGGTTCAGTCTAATGGGGTGAGTTGAAAGATTCGGCTGTCAGAGCAGCATGAGGCCTCATTTTTCTTCCCTGCCACATAGGGTGCCCCTTGCTGCAGCTAACATTTGATTGTGATTAATTTGTCAGGGATGGCTGTACAATGGAAATGGAGAAATAGATTGCCAATTACAGCTAGTCTCCTCTCGGACTGCTTGGCAAACGATGGACTTTCTAAAGGACTGACAGCCCCCAGAACACACTGGATTGAGCCTAGGATGAAAGGAACCCATTCTCAAGTATGTTTTAAAGATGAGGAAGGGATCAGAGGTGACTTGTATTTTATGTACCACCCTTCAGGAGACTTGCTGATGGGTGTCCTGGCCTTCTTGGCAAGCACCGTAGGAGGGAAACCACTCTGAGGTTTGCTCTTTGTTCTGTCAATTTAAGATGCTGTGTACTCTCATCTAAGTCTTAACAGCACAAGTGAAAGGTGTGAAAGAGCTCCTTCCATACTTCATACTGAAAATGCCCAAAATAAAGGGTATCTGATGTCTTCGGATATTTACAGCACGCTAATTGTGGGCAAATGGAAAGTGCATTTAGACACACCATTATTTTTTCCTTTTATTTCCAGAAGACAATACACGATTTCACACTGATAGCTATCACAAAATACCTTGTGTTATTTATGCCTCATAGAAGAATGACCTTTTGTAATTGTAACAGTATCCCAAAGGAGTAGATTAATGAATGAGGAAATGTCTTTAGCTGTCAAGTACTGTAGGTATGTCTAGTAATCAGATTTGCTTTCAGATGTTGAATGACGTGGATGCCGTAACATTTTGCACTTGCAGCAAATCATTGACAAACTGACAATATTTATAATTCTAAGAAATCTCATTGCACCTCAGAAATACCTGAGCTACAACTGTTTGAAGGGCTGTGCTATTAATTGATTCTCACATTATTTGATTTGCTCATTTGTAAGGGTGAGAATAGGTGAAATAGGTCTTGTTTTAGTGGAAAAAACTCATTGTCATTATCTTGTAAAGAATAGAAAAATATGAATACAGTTATTTAATAGCAAGAAGATTAAAAAAGAAAATCTTAACATCCTAACATTTTCCAAGAGCCTATATTGAAACTGTTTGAGATACAGAAACATACACACCACATTTTCTCACTTTTCATATACAGGAAGACACACATAATAGGTAATATATTATTTAATATTTTATATATATGTATAAATAATACATAGAATATATAACAAATACCTATTATATATACCTATAAATAATAAGTAATATTAGAAAAGCATTACCTTGCAATTGTTGGGACTAAGGAAATTTATTGAAAAATAATTATTTGTGAAAGGAATGGATGGTGATTTATTAGACACTTATTTGAAGTTATGTATATCCCCCAAATCTTCTTAAGGTAATTCATGTTTTTCTTCAAACCAGTATGTATGCATAGGTACAAGCATATATTTACACTTTTTATAGTAAAATATATACTATTCTCATTCAGTAGCTTAAGCATATAAAGGCTCTATACTATATACATGCATATACATATATATGCATGTTTATATTCACATATATACTCTATACTATATGATAAAATAGATACTATATATTATATATGTATAGTATATATCTATATACATATGTACTATGTGATTATGTTATGTAGTATAGTATATATATAAAATATATACATATATAAAGTGAATATTCTATATACTATACATTATATATATTATGAATGCATGTATGCATATGTGAGAAATATATGTATGCATATGTGTGTTTATATACATATGTGTGTATGATTTTACATATGTATGCATGTGTGTTTAAAGTGTGACTAGGTTACCAGAAGAAAACCTCTGAGAACTTTAAGAAATGATCTTGAAGTGGGAAGACCTTCCTAAGCTGGAAATCATGCAGAAAAAGACTGATAAATTTGGTTACATTATAGGCTTAGAAGTACAGTGAATTTTTCTTTTTTTGGAAAATGCACAAGAGACTCAGCAATAGTTTCGCAAGAGATATACTGGCAGTTTTTGGTAGGAAGAGACTTTCAAAGAAACTATATGACTTTTTATACTGCCTTAATGTTTTTTATCATGTGCATATGTTACTTTAATGATTAAAATAATACCTTTTTGAAAATGGCCCTCAATCTCCTATTTGCCTTGATTACATCAGCACTAAGTGTTCAGATTTTTAAGCATATTTTTCAATTAAAAGACATCTCAAAGCTGGGTGGTGATTATGAACCCACAGATCAATTATTAGCCAAAGCAAAGGGGGGATATATGTGATTCATGTGCATGGTCCACTGATATTCATTCAGCATTTTCCATACTAGACTAGTGGCTGGACAGGAATGCTACATGGTCCCAACCATCTGGTAACGAGAGCCTAGACATTACTGAAGACACTAATGAGAGTGGGGGTGAACAAAATTAATGAGAGCATCTCACAATTGAATTTGATTGACAAGCCCTGAAGTACAAATGATCTGTCCCTAGGCAGTTTGATTATCTTCTCGAGTCATCCAGCAGTCTTAGGGATGATGCCCTAAGAGGAAAGACGACCATTTGGAGAAACATTACCCCAGTGGGACTGCAGGTGGGATCAATGCAAATATCAAGAAGCCTGGCTCTTTATAATAAGAAAAAACCCTAATTTCGTTGCATGCACTATGTATAAGAAATAGAGAAAAAAAATCCTTATATTGACATAGGATTATAATTTACATGTTGTCCATGTCCAAAACTATTATTTCCCATTTGATTATCTGGAACTTATAATTCATGTTCTCAGTGAGAAAATACGTGCATTGTAATTCTCTTGTCTGGACATGCCCCAGAATGATTTAATTTATGATGAAGACAGATCATAGAGCCTCTGTTTTACAAGAAAATACATGCATTCATTTAACAAGAATTTACTAACTCTCTAACATTCGTCAGACACTGTGCTGGGAGCTGGGGACCTAGGGGTAAGCAAGCCAGACACTAACATAGGTAAAATAATAACCCCCGTAAATGTAAGCTACAGGTATAAGGAGGGCTGTGAAGGAGAGCCGTGTGCTGTGAGAGATGGCAATGAGTTTTGATCTGCTCAGGGAAGTCTCAGGGAGCATCCCTCAGGGTACACGCTTGTGGGGGTTGCCATCTGGAGGTGGGGAGACAACAGCTCTCCAGGCCAGCAGAGCAGAGGTCTGATGGAAAGGGCTGAAAGGCAGCCAGGGGGCTGGGCGCAGAAAGCTAGAGAAGCCAAGGCACGAGATGAAGGCAGGTGAGGACTCCAAGACCACGTGACAGTTTTGTCTTCCCCTAAGAAAACGTACTCAGAGTTCTGGATTGGCTTCCCAGAAACCCATCTCCACTACAGGGGACCTAGAAGTGAACAAAACCAAAGAAAATGGGTGGAGGGGGCAGCAGAGTAGAAAAAAAGAGGTTTGGGGGATGGAACTGGAGAAAGATTGACGTAATGGCCTATTACTAAGGAAAATCCTTGGCTTTTTTCCCCTCTGTTTTACTGAGATAGAATTGAATATATATGTGTATATATATATATATATACACATATATATATATATATGTATATATATATATATATATATATACACACACACATATATATATATGTATATATATATATAATACACACACACATATATATATCATTGTGCAACTTTAAGGTATACAACATTAATGATTTTACATATGTATATATTTCAAAAATGATTACTGCAATAAGGGTGGTCAGCACATCTATAACCTCACATAGTTGCAATTGTGTGTGAGTATGTTGCGAGATTTTTTTAATCTGCTATCTTAGCAACTTTCAAATATGCAATACAGTATTATTAACTATAGTCACCATGCTGTATATTATATCCCCAGAACTTATGCATAGCATATATGAAAGTCTGTGCCTTTTGACAACCTTCACCCACCTGCCCGTCCCCTACTCCCCTGCCCTGGCAAAAACCAATCTATTCTCTGTTTATTCAGACCAGTATATTCCAGTGTATTCAAGACCTGTTTATTCAGCATGGAAGCTCCACTGGCACTGGATTTCTCCCTTGGAAAGGAAGCTAAGTGGACTGTGCTAGGGAGTATAATAGGGGCTGAGGAAGTGACCAACATAGCCCTGGGTTTGGAGGAGAGCTAGGGGAACCTCCATGCTCCCACTTACCCAGTTGCTCTTAGCAGCTCTAACAGTGTGGCTCCATCTATGACAGGAGTTGCCTCATGTGAGAGGAGGTGTGAAGCAGAAGGAATCAGTAGTGAAAAGGGTGGGAGCAAAGAACACTAAGTAGAAAAAGCAGGGGAGCAAAGGAGGATGTTCCTAGCACAGCAGTGGGTCTGTGGATCTTCCCGTCACAGCTCATCCTCTAGCCAGGCTCCTGCTGCCTGGGAAGGGCTGCCCTGGCATGAGCTTGCCGGCCCACTTGCGTCAAATTCTTACCATTTCCATCTCTTCTTATTGTGCCCCCTCTTTGTCACCATCTTCTCACACTCACCATATTTTCTATTTCTTCTCCCACTCATGGCTGGGCAGTGGGCAGGTAGTTTGGTGTGAGGTTTTTTGGGAGAAAAGCTAGGCTAGGATACCTCCATATACACATATGTGTTCATACACACACACACACACACACACACACACACACATCTTAGGTCCCAATACTGCTTTGCAGAGATCTGAAAAAGCATTTCAAGTCAAGTATTTTTACATTTTCCAGATCCCCTTATGCATAGCCTTGTTTTATCCTAGCAATGAGGTGTATTTTCATTGTTTTATGAAGGATGAAAAAAGCTGAGGAGTCCTCATTTCCTCCTACATCAGCATGGGAAAACAGCAACTCTGTGCACCTCTTTTTGTTTTTCACTATGGATGAAGGGATGAAATATTTGCAAAGTTGAAAAAATCCTGGAAGTAAATACCTTAGGATGCTAACCTTTCCCCACGGCAGTGCCTGCAGATCTTCCCAGCTTGCTAAGGGATTCAGAATTGGCAGAAGCTTGGAGCCCCTGAGCTGCTGGTGATCCCTTCCACAGGTTCCTATAATTATATGCAAGGGCTGACATTTGTAAGGTTGATCGGATGCTGGCTTTTAACTGGGGCATCGGCAGTGTGCCAGAGGCACCATAAACCATGAAATGATGCCTTCTAAAGGGTTAGTTTTGCAATAAGATTTATTGGAGAAGGACTGTAAAATTGCTTAACAGGTGAGTAATGTAAAGCATTTCTTTTAAGAAATAGGTTACGATATCTGTATGCTTTAGAATATAATGTGTGATTTCAACTAAAAAATACCTTCACTTTCACAGACTATCCCTTGGGACCCTGAGGATACAGACACATCAACTTTTACCATTAAAGGGTCTTTGGTGATAAAACAGAAGAAGCACTGATATGATGCAAAGAGACATGGATGTGTATGTTTTATCCTATAAACTCAGTCTTAACAACTTACTGATGGTGAATCCAATAATGTGGGGTGGGATCCATATAAAAAGGTTTTAGGCAGGGGTGGGAATAGGGGCCTAGCAGAAATATGGGAGTCATAAGATAAATCTTTGGGGCTCAGTTTTCGGGAAGATTCAGTACAACTGCTTAATTTTCTTCTAACAGGAGAAAGTGTATATTAATACTATTGCTCGCCAACACGTAAAGGAGCTTGGGACTAAGGATCTAAGAGGATAGTGAGTTGGTCATCGTAGACTGTAATCTCATATCCTCCTGATTCTCAAACCCGTAAATTTGTCCCGTTCACCAACAGGGCATTGGGTCTCAATTCCCACATGAACTAGTTCAGTGTGCCTAGGCAACTCAGTCAACTCTGGTACTTATTTTTCCCAGCCAGAAAAGTAAGGAGCTAAAGCAAGTATGATATCCAAAATGACTTCCAGACATAGTGCCTATGATCTTAGATGTGAAAAAGTGTGCAAACTTTCTGGGTGTTTTTCATAACGAAAAGCAAGGATTGGAGTTTTCTCTCATCAAACCAAGTGGCAGCGTAACTGTTACCTACTACCCAAGGTTTCCTAGGAAGGAGGCATGAAAAAGTTATCTCACAGACCACATATTTGTTTTGTCAGTAAGAATATGCTGTTTTACAACATGGAACTTCAGTTTTGAGACTGAAAATAAATACAGTTACTTTGTCTCTCTTATTTATAAAGCTTTTATTTATAAATGAGCAAAACAAAATGTTTTTATTCTTAGGGTTTAAACTGTATTCTTAGGGATAAACTGCAAGCTAGTAATTGCTCAAGCAAGGTGACTTTATTCAATAACTGGGTACAGTGTTTATAGCCAAGTGTGACATGGAAAGCACAGCATGACGTTACGAACAGGCTTCACTTGCAGATGGCGGAGCTCACAGGGCTGAACCACGGAGGTAGCTGAGAGGAGACAACGGGCTTGCAGAGAAGCAGCAGAAACAATCCAGTGGCAAGTGGGTGGCTTGTATAATGTGGGACTGCTAAATGGTGTCACTCAGAGCCTAAGTAAAGCCTTCCTCAAATAGTTAATAATTTGTTCAACAGTGCAAAAACTCTCCTTGAATCTAGGTGGTAGGAGGGAATAAAACACTCAAAGCCTCTGCCTGCAAGGAACTCAGACTCCAGTGGGAGAGTAATAATGATAGCAATAGCAGCAAAAATAAAATTACTATTTACAATAATAGGAATAATGATTGTTAAGAGTTCATGTGTCTGACATCATGATCAGCACTTTAATGCATTACTTCATTTAATCTCAGGACAACCTCATGTTGTAAGCATTGCTGACCTCATTTGACAACTGAGGTTACTGAGACCTAAACAGAGTAACATGCCTGACTACACAGAAAGAGGCCACACAGCTAATAAGACAAACTCAGAATGTGAACATAGATCTATGGGACCCCCAAAACCCACACCTGTAGCCATTTTGATATGTGCCCTCCTCATTACTCTTTGGTGCTCTAATGCAGTAGCAGTCAAAAACAGACTGCACACAGCAATGCAACGCTACCTGCTACAGTCAACCTGCACCGCCACCCAGGCAAACAGGACGCCAGAATCATGAAGCAAAGGCAGCCTTTGGAAAAGCTTGAGAGAAACTGGGCAGCCAAAGAATGGAAATGTGGATTGTTTCAGGATGAATAAAATTAACTATAGAATACCACTCTATCACATGTATAATCATACATTTAGATATAAGATTATACCTGAAGTAATTACATATAAAGATTGCTCATAAAAGTCCCAAATCTAGAAACAACTCAAATATCCATCAAATGATGAATGGATAAAATATGTGGTATATCCATGAAATAGAATATTAATGAAGAGGAATAACCTACTGATATATGCTACAATGTGGATGAACTTTGAAAATATTGTGCTAAGTGAAAGAAAGAAAGAAAGAAAGGAGGGAGGGAGGGAGGGAGGGAGGGAAGGAGGAAAGAAAAAAGACAGCAGAAGTCAACAGTCTTCCTTACCTACAAGCTTCTGCACTCCCTCCCTCCCCGTCCCTTGTCCCTGTCCCTGTCCCTCTCTCTTTTTCTCCTTCTCTCTCTTTCTTTTTCTTTCCTTCCCTCCCCTCCTTCCTTTATATTTCTAAAGACTTTATTTGTCAGAGCAGTTTTACATTTACTACAAAATTGGCAATATGATGCAGAGATTTCTCATATGCCACCTTCCCTTGCACAGGCACAGCCTTCTGCATTATCAACAGCCAGCACCTGAGTGGTACATTCATTACAAAAGTTCATCTTACATTGACACATCATAACCATTCAAAGTCCGTAGGTTACCTTAGGGTCTCTGCTTCATGTTGTACATTCTATAGGTTTGGATAGAAGTGTGACATATATATATCCATCATTATAATATCAGACAGAGTATTTTCAGTGCCCTACAAACTCTCTCTGCTCTGTCTATGCATCTTTCCTCTGCCCCAACTCCTGTCAAATACTGATCTTTCTATCATCTCCATAGTTTTGCCTTGTCCAGAATGTCATAAAGTTGTAAACATACAACACGTGGCCTTTTCAGACTGGCTTCTTTCACTTAGTAATAAGCATTTAAGGTTCTTCCATTTCTTTTCATGGCTTGATAGCTCATTTCATTTTAGCACTGAATAATTGCCCATTGTCTCTATGTACCACAATTTATTTAACCATTCATCCAATGAAGGGCATTTGGTTGCTTCTAGGTTTTCTTCACGGTACTTTTTTTTGTCCTTTATCAAAGATTTATGTGGGTCTATTTCTGGTTTATTTTGTACCATTGCTTTATTTGTTTATTCTTTCACCAAAACACAGTCTTGGTTCCTGTAACTTTCTTTATAGCAAGTCTTTAAATCAGGTAGTGTCAGTCATCCAACTTTGTTGTTCTTCTTCAATATTATGTTGGCTATTCTAGGTCTCTTGCTCTCTATATGACTCTAGAATCATTTGTCAGTATACATAAAATAAGTTGCTGGAATATTGATTGGGATTGCATTGAAACTATAGATCAAGTTTGGAAGACCTGACATCTTGATAATATTGAGTTTTACTATCTATGAACATGAAATATCTCTCCATTTATTTATGAAAATTGACTTTTGTTACACTAGCCTTTATTCTGCAATCTTGCTATAATTCTTATTCATTCCTGGAGGGATTTTTCTGTTATTGTTGTTAATTCTTTTGTATTTTATATGAAGATGGTCATGTAATCTCTGAATAAAGACAGTTTTATGTCTTTTTTCTCAGTCTTTACATCTATTATTTCCTATTCTTGCCTTATTGTATTAGCAGGGACTTCTAGCATGATATTGAAAAGGAATAGTAAGATGGGATATCCTGCTTTGCTCCTTATCTTAGTAGAAAAGTTTTTAATTTCTCATCATTAACTATATTAGCTGTAGGATTTTTGTAGGAAGTTTGCCTATAGTCCTAGTTTACTGAGAATTTTTATCATGAATTTGTGTTAGATTTTGTCAAATGCTTTTTCTGCATCTATTGCTAATCATGTGATTTTCTTCCTGACTCTAGTGATGTGATGGATTACATTAGTTGATTTTTGAATGTTTAACCAACCTTGCATACCTTCAATAAATCCCACTTGATCCCAGTGGTATACACTTCTTTTTACGCTTTCTTGGATTTGATTTCCCTATATTTTGTTGAGAACCTATTTACTTTGTACTTGTTTATTAAACATATATTTTATAGGACCTAGTCATCTGGTTTGGGGCCAGGTGCTGGATAGAGTTTTGAGCCTAGTTTCATAAGCTAAGTTTCAAAAGAATGAAAGTCTTGAACAGAGGGACAATAAATTTTACCAAAAATGTAGTTGCTTAGGAAGAAGATCTGGGAACATTTAGGTGAAGTAAGATTCATTTAGAACATTTAGAAATGAATTCAGGTCAACAAATTGTAGAGGTAAGGGAATTTCATGTTGCTTTTGTTAATTTCAGTTCAATTTTCAGTCACTTGTGGTGAGTTCTCCCTATTGACCATTGCTGAAATAAGAGACAAGGTATAAATAAAGTATTTATTTCAATTCTAAAGATTTGAGGGGAGTCTTCCATTGGCTATCTAGGTTTAAATTCATACCCCTATTATAAAATCTTTCTTTCAATATCTCTTTCTTGATAATATTTCCATTCTACTACGGTCAGACTTTTCCTAAACTCACATTTCCCCAGGGTTCCTTGGTATACATAATGTTTATCTATATCTGTTCAGTATCTCTGATATGTTACAGATAGATATAACCTCGGTGGTTTAAGGTGTTACGGAAATACATTATAATTCAATGGCCCCCTTCTTTCCTCATAGCAGAATTGTGTCAGACATAAAGATTCTGAGCTAAATTAAACCTCAATTTCTTTTGAAGTTAGGTTGATCATGAGGCCAATATTTCTCCAATGGAAGGTAGGTGGAAGATGGATTCCAGGGACCATAATATAGGGTATGTGTCTATCATATGTCTTTCCTTTGCTGGAACCAGGGTAGGTAAGTATATGAAAACAAGGATTTAAGGAAAGTGAAGCAACCACTTGACACCATGGTAGATTATTGGCTCCTTAAATAACAGAATGGAACAAATCCCCCCACAGGCAGAATGCTCACTTTAGAACTGCTAGCACTGAGAGAAATAAACAGCCATACTCACCAAGCCACTCTATTTTGGAGTCTCTTTGTTACAGCAGCTTAACTGCACTCTAACTTAGTCTCTTTCAAATGAAATTCAAAACACATTTTAAAAATAGAATCATCGACTAAAGAGGATTTGACATGAAAATCATTGCTGTAAAGAACTAAACATACTTGACTCCTCTAAGAATGGCCAGAATTATTTCTGAAGTCCTTTCTAAAGAGAGCCAAGCTAGGTTTATTTAAATTCACCCTTTAGATATAAGTATGTATAAGGAGCTAGGAAACAGAATGTCATTCAAGACTGGATGAGAAGAATGAGCAAGCACATGGTAATTATTTCACTGATGGAATCAAAAGTGTGGTCAATTCTTAGATGCCCCCAAACAGTTCTTTAAGGAGAATGTCTTAATAGTGCTCCTATTATTCAATGTGACTGAAAGATATGTCTGGAGTTACTACCAAATGGGTAGGCTCTGTAATTTACTGAGGTGGTTTTCCTATTTCCTTAAAAGGCTTACTGTTTTAATACTTCTTCTATAAGAAAAGCCATTTTAAAAATGTAGCCTAACAATAAGTGGCAGCCTCTAAGGAAGGGGTGGGTTGGAATTCATTTGTGCCTTCTAGTCCTAAATCAAATTTTTACCTTGACACAATTGTGAGGAGATAGATTTCCAGACCTCAGAAATAGTAATAAAGTTATGATCTTTATTACTTTTTGAAACACTTAAACCTTTTAATTAAGTCCTAAAATTGTTCAGTTTGAACAGAACCCCAGGGAGAATGACACTGGTTTCTTGCTGCATCTGCAGTATGAGGAAGCTGTTTCCAGGATTTTCATTTCTTCTGGCAGATCCCCTGGGGTAATTCTGCCCAAGGGTCTCACTGTCATTTTTATGTAAACTGAACTAGCATATATTGTTGCTGAACACTTGAGAATAATTTCCAGAACACAGGTAGTTCTTTTGGTTTCTTAGTTGGATCTCTTTTTATTATTAAAGACCCATGTAGCTGAGAGAGACCAAGAGGGGAGTTCATACCAAATATTTTGTGGGATGAATGCATAAATGAATACACATGTGAGTGCATTTGCTAAACTTGTCTATTCAAATGGTAAGCACTCAGAGTTTACAGGCAATTTAATTGCTAATATTCTGTCATCTCTTAAGCTCTTTCTCCAGTGTTTCAGAAGGATCAGCTCATAAAATACTCAAAATGTGATATACTTGAGATGGGTTTGGCCCCAGTACTGCATTTTCCCAAAAGAAAGTAAGTTACACTGATTCTAATGTTACTTTCCTTTGAGGGCCAACAATTAACTCAAGGATTGCCAAGAACAATAATGCTTCTAATAGTGGAAATAATATGACCAGGACAAAAAACATAGAATGTCAGAGAACAGAAATTATGAGAGAGAAAAGAGTCATCATTAGTCTACCTGAAAGGAAATTTTCAAAGCAAATGGAAATATCAAAGGAAAAAGAAGAAAGCACAAAGGCGGGGGAGAGCTGCCAGGGGGATGAAAGGGAGGGACATACCTTTTTGTCCATTTTGCTCTGGTTTCCAAGTGTATTACATAAAATAACTCTCCCAGCAAGCCCAGAGTTGGCAAGCAATGGTTGTCACACCCTCTGAAATCTGTCAGCATTTAAAGCTGACAGAGGGCATGCCCTTACCATTGCCGCTGGAGAATGCCCTGGTTTTTTTCCAAGTCATGTCTGTGAATTTAGACAGATGTAGGGATAAAACTATTTGCTGGGTAGATATAAGGTTAACGAAACATCACATTGGCCTCCTTTTTACCAGTTAGAAGCAGAAGAGCAAACTGGAATGCAAATGAGGGATTCAGAAAGTTGTGTCCTGGCAGCATGTCCAGGAAAGTAAAGGGAGGCCAGGTGATTTGACAAAAACAGGCCTTCCTCATAGATAACATATAATGAATGAAGATGGGAGCTGTTTTAGCTAAGTTATGCAGCCCTTAAATTTTTTCTGTAAATTTCTAGCCAATAACTCAACATCTGAAATTCCTTCCTCTCTAAAAACACCTCATACCTGGAAAGACAGATTCTTTTTTTTTTTTCTTTTTCTCCAGAGAGAAAAGAGAGATTTCCCAGTTACTCAAGGGATACGTTTTTCCACCTGGCCTTCATTTCTGTTAACTATATTGGCTCTCATAAAATGGACTAAAATTATTTTTGCTGCTCACCTCTTAGTAAAAATTCCATTGTCATGTATCATGTCTAGGCTCTTTTGTTAAACTTATTAGCACCAGAGTGTCTAAGTGGGCAGAAGTCACACACAAGATCTGAAATGTCCATCAGGGTAGCTCAAATCTGTCCCTCTGAGACTAGCTTAGCAGCCAATTCTAATCTTTAGCAGGAACCTGGGAATTTAGAGCCCCTGTAAGACTCATCTGGATCTGTTTTTCCAAAAGTAACACAGGCCTTTCTTTGGGATTTTACCAAATGTGGCTTTTCATCCTGAGTATAAGCAGGCAGTCTGGTCTGTTGTGGAACCATCCTGGAATTGTTAGGTTAAAGTAGCAACAATGGTTGCTGAATTCAGAGCATAAAAGGCTGTTTCTTCTTCCAGGGGAACTTGAAAGCACACTGAACCTACTCCCATTGTGTGTCTTCCTTAGACTGGGTTGAGTCACTCAGTGGATATTCTTAGGTCTCTGTCTTGTAAAAAGGCGCAGTTGGTTTTGCTGCCATTGAGGACTGTCCCTAAAGGCTGAAGAGTGGGGAGAGGCTGAGAGAGGAACTGGCTTTGCAAGCACCCCCAAAGAAGTTGTGTACACCACACCCTTCAGACACAATTTGAAAGGGTAATGATGTCTCAATTTCCATGAAATGGGAATGCTGACCCACTGCAAATACCCTGATATGAAATCATCTTGGCAATTAAATAACCAAGCCCTCTCAAAAGATGGTATCATAGTCAACATTTTGTTCTAGTAGAATGAGTCACAGTGGGTAGTGGTTAATAAATATAAAAGTGAAGATAAATCTAAAGCAATTAAATATCTGAGAAATTACAGCAGTGAGAGGTGAGCTGGGGCTAGGGAATTGTAGATGAAGTTGGCACAGGGCCTGGGGGCTGACCTGCACATCCTTGACGACCACCATCCTGTGGACCATAGTAAACACCAAAGGGGCTTTTTCTTAAAGGAAGATAAGTGTTGTATTCAGCTTGGCCCTCTAACTGAATAAGCTTTTAAGTATTCATTTTACCTTCTCAAAGTGGACAACGCCATAACTAAAAATACCATTTCCAGTTTATGGATACTTTTTAGAAGCACACTTGTTTACCTAAAATACAAATGTTTGTCATTAGGAAAATATCAACTGGGTATCATTCTCTACCTGTTATTATTTGCATAATTTTTGTTTTATTTATTTATTTTTGTATCTTCAGTTAGGCAACACTTTGGGTTATAATCATTATCACTGCTGTCAAAGAGGAAATATTTGCTGAGCTCCTCCTATAGGCACAAAGATAAGCACTGGGAGTGCACAGCATATACACAAGTGAATCCCTACTCATTAAGAATTATAAATTGGCTATAAGCACAGATGTATAAGTAAAATCTAAGGAAAAGTATAAGAGGAAAGTTGTCAATTGTCCAGATTACAAATGCTGAAAGATTTCAAAGATATATTGACCACCAAGAGTTGGCATATTTAAGAAAGACTTCTCAGAGATCAAGACTCAACCTGAGTGAGTATATGTCATGTGTTTTTATTTGGGATTGGGGTAAAGAGCAATGATGATGATGTGTGTGAGTGAGTGTGTGTGTGTGTGTGTGCTATTCCTATGGGACATAGGATAGGACCTGTCAAGGTATATGACATATTTTGAGATTCATCAGTTCATTTGTGGGTAACAGAAGATGTGTTCATGATGGGCAATGAGAGGTAGGTGCCAAGAAATTTCTCACAGTATGTTCTGGACAAAACACTAGTCCTTAGAAAGGTTGAGAAGATAACAATTTCTATGGCAAGTAACTTTTTAGGAAATGTTGCAAACTAAATCCCCTTTTAAAGGGTACAAAGGCAAAAGGTTCATATACATTTCTTGGCAAACCAATTCATATCCTCAAAAAGAGACTTTTCTTCCCCATTTACAATTTTGAAAGCCCTGTTTAAAGACAGATGCATAAGGCATCTATTGTTCAGTCTAGAAAGAGTGAATATTAACCTGCAAATAGTAGACTATGATCGAAGGCTCCTGAGCAGATGGGAAACTTGCACCAAGTAGCATTTTAAGAAAAATAAATCTAGTAAGGATTAGAATATGGAATAAGAAGTTGAAGGACTGGATCCAATGGGCTGTTTTGAATGTTTACTCTGAATCCATCCCAGTATGACTTATAAGGTGTTGGTAGTTTGCTTAGCTTTCTTTTTAAAACTCCCTTTTTACCTGTGGACTACTTGCTTTAAATAAAGTGTTATTTCAAATCCCAATAAATAAAGCTAAAAGAAAAACTGATGTGGACAATGGAGGAGACAGAGTAAGGTCCTGAATCAGAGCAAAAATATCAACTAATCTACAAAATATGGATTCTGGGAGAGAATTAAGGACTAATCAGAAAGCTGTAACATCACAAGGGACAAATAAAATAATTTTCAAGTTGCAAAGAGCTAGAAGGTCCATAAACTAATGAAAACTGGAGTAATCTTAAAGTTACTAGAACAGGATTTCATGGAGCTAAAATAAGTCTAGGTCTTCAATGACCAAATTAAAACATAGATCAAGCAATATATGGAGACAAGTGAAAACAACACCACAATGCCCCAAATTCTGTGGGACACAGAGAAGACAGTTCTAAGAGGAAAGTATATAGCAATCCTGGCCTATTTAAAGAAGAAAGAATAATCCCAAATGAATAGTCTAAATTCAAAATTACTGAAACTGGAAAAAGAAGAACAAATGATGCCCAAAGTCAGTAGAACGAGGGACATAATAAAGATCAGAGAAGAAATAAATGAAATTGAGAAGAATAAAACAATAGAAAAAATTAATGAAACCAAGAGCCGGTTCTTTGAGAAAATAAACAAAATAGGAAAAACCCTAGTCAGACTTATTAGGAAAAAAACAGAATCAGAAATGAGAAAGGAAAAAATCACTATGGACACCACAGAAATATAAAGAATTATTAGAGAAGGCTATGAAAAACTGTATGCTGACAAACTGGATAACCTAGAAGAAATAGACAACTTTTTAGAAAAATACAACCTTCCAAGACTGACCAAGAAAGAAACAGAAAATCTAAACAGAACAATTACCACAATGAAATTGAATCGGTAATCAAGAAACTACCCAAGAAAAAAACACCTGGAACGGATGGATTAACTGCTGAATTTTATCAGACATTTAGAGAAGACATTACACCCATTATCCTTAAAGTTTTCCAAAAAATAGAAGAGGAGGGAATACTTCCAAACTCATGCTAAGAAGCCAGCATAACTCTAATACCAAAACCAGGTAGACACCACAAAAAAAGAAAACTATGCAACAATATCCCTGATGAACATCTATGCAAAAACACTCAACAAAATATTCGCAAACTGAATTCAAAAATACATCAAGAAGATCATACACAATGATCAAGTGGGATTGATCCCAGAGATGCAACAATGGTACAACATTCGAAAATCCATCAATATCATCCACCATATCAACAAAAAGAAGGACAAAAACCACATGATCACCTCCATAGATGCTGAAAAAGCATTTGACAAAATTCAACATCCATTCACGATAAAAACTCTCAACAAAATGGGTATAGAGGGTAAGTACCTCAACATAATAAAGGCCATATATGACAAACCCACAGCCAACATCATACTTAACAGCGAGGCCCTAGCCATTGCAATTAGACAACACAAAGAAATAAAAGGCATCCAGACTGGTAAGGAAGAAGTCAAACTGTCACTGTTTGCAGATTACATGATATTGTACATAAAAAACCCTAAAGAACTCAAGAATCCACTACAAAATTATTAGATTTAATGTCTGAATTCAGCAAAGTTGCAGGATACAAAGTTAATACACAGGAATCTATTGCATTCCTATACACTAACGATGAACTAGCAGAAAGAGATACCAAGAAAACAATTCCATTCACAATTGCACCAAAAAGAATAAAATACCTAGGAATAAACCTAACCAAGAGAGTGAAAGACCTATAACCTGCAAACTACAAGACACTCATGAAAGAAATTACAGAAGATACCAACAAATGTAAATACATCCTGTGCTCATGGATAGGAAGAATTAATATTGTCAAAATGGTCATCCTGCCTAAAGCAATATACAGATTCAAAGCAATCCCTATCAAAATACCAACAGCATTCTACAATGAACTAAAGAAAATAGTTCTAAAATTCATATGGAACCACAAAAGACCCTGAATAGTCAAAGCAATCCTGAGAAAGAAGAATAAAGCAGGGGGAATTATGCTCCCTGACTGCAAGCTCTACTACAAAACCACAGTAATTTGGTACTGGCACAGGAACAGACCCATAGACCAGTGGAACAGACTAGAGAGCCAAGATATAAACCCAAGCATATATGGTCAATTAATATATGATAAAGGAGCCATGGACATATAATGGGGAAATGACAGCCTCTTCAACAGCTGGTGTTGGCAAAACTGGACATCTACATGTAAAAGAATGAAACTGAATTACTGTCTAACTCCATACACAAAAGTAAACTCAAAATGGATCAAAGACCTGAATGTAAGTCACAAAACCATAAAACTCTTTGAAAAAAACATGGCAAAACTCTCTTGAATATAAACATGAGCAACTTCTTCATGAACGTATCTCCCTGGGCAAGGGAAACAAAAGCAAAGATGAACAAGTGGGACTACATCAAGTTGAAAAGCTTCTGTACAGCAAAGGACACCATCAATAGAACAAAAAGGTATCCTACAGTATGGGAGAATATATTCATAAATGACATATCCAATAAAGGTTTGACATCCAAAATATATAAAGATCTCACACCCCTCAACAAATAAAAAGCAAATAATCCAATTAAAAAATGGGCACAGGATCTCAACAAACACTTCTCCAAAGAAGAAATTCAGATGGCCAACATGCATGTGAAAAGATGCTCCACATCGCTAATCATCAGAGAAATGCAGATTAAAACCCCAATGAGGTATCACCTCACACCAGGGAGGATGACCAACATCCAAAAGACAAACAACAACAAATGTTGGCAAGGATGTGGAGAAAGGGGAACCCTCCTACACTGCTGGTGGGAATGTAAATTAGTTCAACCATTGTGGAATGCAATGTGGAGGTTCTTAAAAAATCTCAAAATAGAAATACCATTTGACCCAGGAATTTCACTCCTAGGAATTTACCATACAGATGCAGGAACCCAGTCTCAAAAAGACATATGCAACCCTATGTTTATTGCAGCACTATTTACAATAGCCAAGAAATGGAAGCAACCTAAGTGTCTATCAGTAGATGAATAGATAAAGAAGAGGTGGTACATATAAGCAATGGAATATTATTCAGCCATAAGAAGAAAACGAAACCTGCCATTTGCAACAACATGGATGGAACTAGAGGGTATTATGGTCAGTGAAATAATCCAGGCAGAAAAAGACAAGTACCAAATGATTTCCCTCATTTTGGAGTATAAGAAAAAAGCAAAAATTGAAGGAACAAAACAGCAGCAGACTCACAGAACCCAAGAATGGACTAACAGTTACCAAAGGGAAAGGGACTGGGGAGGATGGGTGGGAAGGGAGGGATAAGGGGACTAAGAGGCATTACAATTAGCACACCTAATGTAAGGGCAGGCACGGGGAAGGCAGTATAGCACAGAGAAGACAAGTAGTTATTCTATAGCATCTTACTATGCTGATGGACAGTGACTGTAACAGGGTATGTGGTGGGGACTTGATAATGGGGGGAATCTAGTAACCACAATGTAGCTCATGTAATTGTATATTAATGATACCAAAAAAATAAATAAATAAGTCTAGGTCTCACACTCCAAGAGGGCTAACCAAAGACAATATGGTACCTGATGGTGGTGCTCACTAACCGCCTCACTTTTAAATTTACTCAAAAAATAGATGGGGATAGAGATGAACAGCCAGAACTTGAAAATTATCTTCTTTATACTGGCCTTACAAAAACTGACTAAGCTTGCCATGTGGCAACCCTCTAAGACAGGGAAGGTGACAATATTGATGCCCTAGTTACCAGTTTTCAGTATTTCTCTCCCACCCAGCTCATTGGAGAACTGAGACCAATTCTTGCATTTTCAAACATATTACTCTAAGGAGAAATGCTTGTCCTTGAGGGAATAGAATAAACTGAGCCACTTTGGGTTTGACGCAGTTCTTACTAACATATCTTGTGTGTCTCATTTTAGATTCTCATCTTTCTCTACTTTTCCATTTTTTTTTCCTGTTGCTTCCACTTCTTCAGGGTTATCACATTAAATTTCCCTTCTGCAATTAATTGCACATTGCCACAGAGTCTCAGAAAAAAAACAGACATCAACAATCTGACAAGGTAATAAACATAGAAAATGATGTTCATATCATTGTTTTAGGCAGCTGGATTTTTGTTTGTTGTCTATAAAATCATGAGACAACATTCTCAAAATGAGAACTATTTCTGCAATGGAGTCTGATTTCGCACCAGAGACAAGGTTAAATACAGTTTTGGGCTCTTGACAAGGTAAAACTTTGCACATAATGCTTTTTTTAAGCAAATTAATTAAGATTTCTCACTAGTCAGATGTTAGGCAGAGAAAATGGCCATGATGGGGATAATGGTGCAGATGTTCAGTTTAGCCCTCTCCAGCCCACTGTCCATTGTGTTTCCATAAACACAGGCTTTAGTGGAATCTGGAGAAGTAAAAGGCATGCCTTAAATTTTTAAATAAAGTGACCAAATCCTTCCTCATTTGATTGAGGACTACATTTTTCCATTTTATTTTCACCAAGACCTTCAAAAAAAAAAACAGATTAAGAAGAAATAAGTCACCTTTGACATCAATCTAGGTATCTTTTCCTTACAACAATGAGCTTAAACCATTTCTTTACATTTGTACATGTTTATTTTCCAGGTAAGAGCCTCCATGTGAGAAGTCTGAGGTCAGAAGGGTCATAATCTATTTTGTTTGATCAAAAATCTCTAAGGTGCCAAATAAACTCTATTTTACTTTAGTATTGTAAAACAGGTTTGTTAACAGCCTGAGGAAAAAAGCATAAGGAAATTTCACTATAAGTGGAAGAATATTTAGAGAGCTTTAGGTTAGAGAGAACAAGTTATTATGAAAACATTTTGCTTCCATCTGTATGTGAAGCAGCCACTACTTAAAACAATCCATCAATACTGGAAAAAATATTTGCAGCTTATTAAAATTATTTGTTTTTCAACAGTCACTTCATTGGATTTTTTATTTAAATGTACAGATATAAGCATGTGTGTGAATTTTAATGTTTCCATTATTTTGTAACTCACAACAAAAATAATGATAATGCTAGGCTTTATGTGCATTATGATTTCATCTAGGGGAAGAACTTGACTTTATTAAAGTAAACACTCTTAGAATTCAAGTTCTACTGAAGAAAAAATTTTTGTTTTAACAAAATACAGTTAGCCACAGTGTATCCAATCATTACACATGGCATCCAATACAACTAAACACAAGACACAAAATAATCTGAATAACCTCTTAAGATTCCTCAGTGTGATTTGACCTATATTTTGAGTATCTTTCTATGGCAATAACTATATCCATCAGAGAACCAAACTATATCTAACAGAAATTTTTTCTGTTAACCTCACCTTTAACAACAAAATAAAGAAATACAAATATCATCAAAAGCTTGATGACTTACCATAAATGCCTGTAGAGATGCAGGGAAATGCCTGTGAATAAACCACAAGAATAATAATAAATTTTAAAGAACAGCTCTGCCCAACATGACATCATCTATTTCAGCATCTATTTTGCTTCAAACAGGGATGCCCTCCACTCACATACTCAGAGCTCTGAAACCCCACTCAGTTGGAATAGGGGACTATGTGGAAATGAGCATATTTGATTAACTGAAAAATTTTCCTTACCAGCAATCACACCAGCTCACAAGAGCCAACTGTTAAATTTTCAGGAATCTTGTGAACCAATTGTTCAACATAGTTATTACTAAAAAATTAAATCATATAAACCTGCAATGAATTAATTCATATCTAAAACAAATTTAGAAATTACCTCATCACTTCCAAACTATTTTGCCACATTTTACTTCTACCTCTGCTCTTGAGATTATTTCTATTAAATTTGTAAGGTAGAAATACTATATGGTGGGGTTACTGAGCGTCTCGCCCCAGATCCATTTAGTGAAGTTGTGCTGGTGGCTTAAAATCTGAAACTATCGAACAACATTCATGTTGAACTACACTTGTGAGTTAACTGAAACCATAGGTTGGCTATGGATATGACATTTTGATAAACTTTAACAAGAGTTTTGTGAGAATCAATTGGCTATATAGAATTTATAATAAAGGCTATTGTATATCTTATTCTTATTTGCAAGTTGTGTGTTATACATTATGTTTATGAGTAAAATTTTAAAGAAATATATACATACATAATCATTTTTTAAGCCAGTTTTTAAGCACTCATAGATATATTACTACTTGTACCATACGATTTGGACTAAATGTTTGTGTCCTCTCGAATTTATATGTTGAAGCTCTGTGGTGATGTATTTGGAGGTGGGGCATTTAGAAGTTAATTAGGTAGTAGGGTTGAGCCCCCAAGGATGGCATTAGCATTCTTAAAAGAACAAGTAAGCTAACACTGTCTTTCTGCTCTCTACTGGGTGGCAATATAACAAGGGGAAAGTCATCTGCAAACCAGGAAGGGGACCCGCATCAAACGCCAGATCTGCAGGCACCTTGATCTTGGACTTCTCAGTCTCCAGAACTGTAAGATAAATGTTTCTTGTGCAAGCCACCCAGTCTACAGCAGTTTGTTAGAGCTGCTCGAACTAAAACACTGTATTAGACACAATTTGATTGAAAGAGTGAAGGGACAAATGTAAATATATAGTTAAGTCTAAATTAGTCTCTCTTACAGTGGAAAGTGATCTAAGCCAATGTACCTTTGTGTAAATTTAATCAAGTTGTTTTCATCCTTCTGGTCTTTGTAAGTTTCAACTGAAAAGAAGATAATACCATCCACCACATAGAAATGTGCTATGGGAATTAATGACAGAACTGTAGCTGCTGTTGATGGTAGTAACTACCATTATTATTGAGCTCAATAATAATGAAACATCTAAGTGTTTTCTTTGTATTTTGGGGTTAAGTGTGTACTACATTTTATTTTCCTTAACATATTTATAGACTGTTTTTAAAGCCTTTATATACATGTCCTATGTAAAGTCATAAATTACGTGGTTTTGTTTTAGAGTTAACTCTGTTAAAGTGCCCTGCATGTCTGCAAAATGATAGATTTATTTCTTCTGTTCCTTTACTAGTGAATGCTACTGTTTCTAACAAGAAAATAGGACAGTTTTTGGAATGGTTTTGGAGCTGGTTTTTAAATTAATTACTGGGTTAATTCTTTGACTCTTAGGGTTCCTGAAGTGCTAGTAAGATATGAAGAATGTTCTGGAGTCCAATGACACAGATTCATGAAGAGAGAGCATGAGGCAAATTCTCTTGGAAACAGTCTAGTCTTTTCATAGGCATTCACCAAGACCATCAATGGGTCTAACTCAGTGTGAAAATCACCTGCAAGCTTACTGTAAGTAATTTGTTATATGGAAAGTACTCAGAGTTCAGGAATGGCTTACTTAAAAATACAAATTAAAGGGAATTCGGGGTCATCCTTGTAATTTGTGCCATGCTCACTCATGTTCCATTGTGCCTTTTAAATGAAGCAGAGAGGGGTGAAATTGCAGCTTGTGCCCCAGGAATTCCATGGGTGCAAACTGGAGAAGTAAACATAATCCATCTTGTGCTTGCAGTAGAGAAAGAGAAAGGTTTGAGAGCTGCTGAATCGAGTGAAAGGTGGAAGATACCACAATGTTTTCAACAAGCAATCCCACGTTAAATCCCACCTGGGTGTCTTTCCAGCTCAGGAGGTTCGGCAGTTTACTTGACTTCCTGAACATCAGTAAATGGAAACTATGAGTCTTGCCTCAAAGGTTTTGTGGGAAGATTAGAAGGAATAAAGAACACAGAGCCTTGTGTCTTACAAGTAGCAATAGCCCACCAGGCCCTGCTTCAAGGGGGACTTGTTGCCCTGCAGCAACTAATGGTCCCAACCTTGGCAGTGTTGGTATTTTGGACCAGATCACTCTTTGTGGTGGACAGCTGCCTTGTGTGTTGTTAGATGTTTAGCAGCATCACTGGAGTCTATTCACTTGATTCTAGCAGCATTCCCCCAGTTGTGACAATTGAAAATATTCCCAGACATTGTCAAATATCCCTTATGAGGAAAAATCACCCCTGGTTGAGGACAACTGCTCTAGAATATGGGGCCTGGACCCCAGCAGTGATGTCAGCAGGTAGCCTTCACCTATCAACCTTTTCCTCAGATGCAGACAGCCGCTTCACTCAGCACCATGCCTTCCCCAGGGCAGTCTGCATCTGATAACTAATCGATGCAGAGCATAAAGATCTTGATTATTTTGGCTTAATTTACTGTAACACTGAAGGGGGTCAGGACAACAGCTCCCCATGAGTTCAGTGGGGTCACAGGGCTGCATTGCAGTTCATCTTTCCTTCTGCCCATTCCTACTTACTCCCCCTCTCTTCTGCAAGTGCTGATCTCTGGGGCACATCTAAATAAATATCCTGCACCCTAAACTCTACCCCAGTCTGCTTCCTGGTGAACTGATCTGACTTGACTTCCTTCTGCCCCCATTTAGGCCCAGTTACGTGAGGCTTTCTCTCATCAGATCTAGCAGAAGAGAGAATGCCCTAAACAGCTGATGGCAGCTTTCATTTCCTCAGCTCCCAGCAATATCTTGGAATCAATCATACAACTTAGTAATTGAGTCAGAATGTACCAACTGCCTTGTCTGTTTTAACAAGGAAAAATAGCTTCATCTGAAAATGACATTGTTGCCTTGAATGTGAAGGCAGACGATTGTGTAATGGAGGATGACTTTGGTAATATTATTGCATTAATTTAAACAAAAAGGCAATGATAAAGCAGATATGGAAATGCAACATCATGGAAAAAATCATTTTATGTAAAACAACTTTGCATATAATTCATGCAAAGTAAATCTCCTCCATTAATCACTTTTTATTGAGAGACAGATGAGAAAGAAAGAGTGAACAAGTAAGCTCAACTGCTAGATTTTACAGCCCAGAGCCAGTGTTCTTTGCCATAATAAATTTCTAATGGGGCCACCAGTCAATTGAGTAGCATGGGATTTATTTCAAAGTCGTATTTAATATCAACACCTCCCACAAAAATTCTCTCCAGCGGAAGAATGATAAATTGTACCAATTAGCCTGGTTTGTTTTAAGTGCAAATACACAGCAGTCACCTGTATAACTTGGGGAATGACATCACCAGCCCAATTTGTAAGGCTCGAGATTCTTCATCCAGCAAGCCCCAGGAGCAAGAAGTCCCCATGCTAATCAGCTCTGAGCATTTAGCCATCAGAAACTTGCCTCATAGCCCTTGACTTTTAGACAGTTTTTCTCGAAATCAGCACGCAGTTGCTCTCTTGGGGAAAAATAATCACTTGACTTGGAGAGTGAGATAGGATTTTCCTTTTGTGAAATCATAGATTGGGCCACCACCTGGAAAATACTTCTGTTGGTTTTAAGAACATTTGTTAAAACACTGACATCCTTAAGGTGCGGACTCTGCATACCACCCTTCTGAATGTCTGATTCCACTTCTTACATTTCTTCCTGAGTAATTTGAGGACCAGGAATGAAATACCACTCAACCTTCTTTGTCTTGCAAAAACAGTGCCTCAAAACCAAAGCAATAAACCCCAAATTAACATCATAACCATCACTTGCTTTTCCTTGACCCTTGATTCTTGGTCCATGTACTCCTGCAAAATGAGAATGTCTTCCTCTTTCCCTTACTCACGTTCATTGCCATCTACCTATTGTTTAAGCGGCAGCCTTGTGCTCTGAGTAGGACTGACTCCATCTTCAGCTCCACAGGAAGATGTTGCTTGATCTAAGAAAGCAGCACTCACACCCCGTAGCCACAAGGATAGTGAGATGAAGAGTTTGGTCATCACTGACCTGTTGGTGTAAATTAACTGCAAACTCTCCCAGTCTCAAGAATCTTTCAATTCCTGAGCCAACACTTTACTTATTGTTTAGTCAGTGTTAGTTAGATTTTTTCCATTATTTGCAAGTAAAGTATGCTACATGATATACCTTCCAATTAAGTGCTTTTAATTACATATCGCATTTTACTGAACTGAGAAATCTGTTGATTTTAAGAAACACCATTATTTTGTTGTATATTGTGTACCACTAAGAAAGAAGCTCTGTAAGTTAAAACAACATGTTTTCTTATCATTAAAATGTTTATTGTACACTTAGTGAAATTGATATTTGGGTTTATTTAGATAATTTCTTAAATCACATCTTGCTCTGGAGCATAATAAAAAAGGAGATGAATTGATTAAGTTTTCCTGAAACCTCCTCACTTTCAGAGCCTAGTACTTCTGAATCACTTTTCAAAAGTCATAGATTAGAGTTTCCCACAGTTTTACCTTTGTGCCCTCCAGAATGGTTGTACTGACCCAGTCCTCTGCAGGTGCTCCACTCTTGGACATTTCTCCTCAGCCTCAAACCCTGTCTCTGAAAGTTTTGAAGCCGGCTCCTTCCCTGGCTGCCAGAACAGGTTTCCAGATGAGCGAGACACACACCTTCTTTTCATATGGCCCCTAACTGGTTGGCCAGCTGCACGGTAAGGGGTTGTAGCTGTCTTGGTAACCCACCAGAAAGGACAGCTTAGTATGAAATAGGCAGTGAAACCTCATCATGACTATGCTGGACTGTAAAATGTCCTAGGCTGAAAAGCATCCTACTTTCAAATCCTACTTTGTCTTTAGATGTTTGACTATCAGCATGGTGAATTGTGCCATAGTCCCCTTATCTAGAATGCAATATGCTTGAGTATTTCTCAAACTGGGACATACCTAATCTAAGGTTATGCAAAATATTTTGAGGGGCAAACAGATGGGCATTGCCCATTTCAGTGTAGTATCCATATATTATTTTGATCTAGCCCATTATTTTTTCTCAAGTCTTCATGTCTTCTATCTACACCCTTGGCCATGTGATTTTTGCAGTTCTTCCCCTAGGAGAGGTTGCATTTTCCTTGTCCCACTCGAGCATATGTCCTGAGTTGACCAATGGGATAACAGTAGACCTGACATTTAGACATGGACTTCTGCACTCTTGCTTTTGGATGAGAAGCAGGAGAAGGACACGCCTCAGGAAGCTGCTGCTCCACAGAGGCTGAGAGACAAGTGGAGTAGACCAAGTGAGCCCAGCCTGGATCAGCTGAGCCCCAACCAACCCACAGACATGTGAACAAAGAAGACATGCTTGCCGTGTGTCACTAAGGTTCAGAGTTGCTTGTTACATAGCATTACTGTGGCAATAGCAGTGCTGTACATATGCTAAAACAAAAGTCATTATAATGAATTATGACCAGGAATACACTTTTACACTTAGGGTGATGATGTAAAGTTTCCTTTGAAAATAAAAGTACTTAAAGAGTCAATTAAAATATTAGATAAAATCATAGAAGATGGAATGTGAATGCTTACAGTTTGGGAAATATTTATGCAGTAAACAGAGATTTGAACTGGAAGGTCAGGTCACTCATTAGCTATAAATCTAAGAGCCAAGAGCATAGCCCCTCACTGCCTCAGTTTCCCCATCTACAAAAGTAGAGTTGGATTGTGTGGTTTATTCATCCTTTAAATGCAAAGATGCTATAAAACAGCCTCTCATCCTTCTCTATAGGTTAGGGTAAAAGTGATGGAGACACAGGCAATTTACGGCACCCTAATGCCTTATAGTGTTTGGATATGGGAGATGGCAGTGTGCAAATAATAACTGCCATTCTTGAATCACTGCAATGTGCCAAGTACTGGGCTAAAGGCTCTATTCATGCTATCTGATTCATTCTTATGAACAATCCTGTGATAAATAACATTTTTTATCCCTCTTTTATAATCATGGAGGAGAGTAAAGCTGAGGAAATGGACTTGCTCAAGGTCACAGGAGTGAATGCTAAGGGATTTATTTATTTATTTTTGCCTTTACTATCTCTTTAATATACAAATAATACATGAATACATTCTCAAAAGGCTCAAATAAGACAGATGTAAACAGACAGCAAGGAAAACGTTCTCCTACAGCCACACCCCTCCTTTCCTCTGACTCAGCCAGGATACCCTTCCCAGGCCATCACAGTCAGCTGTAAGGCGAGCGTCAGACCACTCCATGCACCTACATTTTAAAGCCTGAAAACGAGTCTGTCTTTCTCCTGACCTCAACCATTTAATCACTTCGCATCACACTTTTAATAAAATTTGAAGTCAAGAGCGTGGCCATCAAGCTGCCGGTGACCTGGCTCCTGGCTTTGTCTTCTCCTCCCTTTCTTTCCACTTCTCTCGTTGTTCACAGAGCACCAGCCACATTGGCCTCCTTTGTTCTTCAAACACACAAAGCACAGTCCTGCTTTAGGGCGTTTGGCCTGACTGTCCCATCTGCCTGGCACACATTCCTTTTGGATGTCTGATCACAAGTTACCTCCTCAAAGAGGCTCTAGCTCAATTAGTAAGTGCCTTAGGTTCTAGAGGCCTCTACTGAGTTACCTGCTATTCCCTTAAGCTGCTTTGTATGTCTTTATGACTCCTACAGCACCTGACACATATGGTTGCTTGTTCACTGTCTCCTCTACTTCAGTTCCCCCAGCTTGAATGCAGACTCCCAAGAAAACCTTTGTTTTGCTCATTGTTGTGTCACATGCATCTAGAAAGGGGTCTGGGACTCAAGAAATATCTGTTGAATGGATGAATGAAAGAACAATTGGGTGGTATGGTGCATACAAACAGTAGTATTTTTTTCTACATAAATTGGGGCATACATTGTGTTTTATGTTCTAAGACTAGCTTTTCTTCATGTACTAGCTCTTGGAGATCTTTCAAAGTCAGTGTATGTTGATCTATCTCATGTTTCTAAGGTCTACATAGAACTGGATGTCACACTCACATTGACATGGTCACACTTACATTTATTTAACTATTTTGCTATAACATATAACCCACCACAACCATTCTTGACTATGCCTTCATGTACTTAACATATTCTGGTAGGATCCATTCCTAGAAATGAAATTGTCATTTAACATTGGGTTAAAAAAAAGTATATCTAAAATTTTGACTGACAAACTGAGCTCCCTAAAAGTTTTTATTCAATGTAAAATTTCTGCAGCAGAAAAGAGCCCTTCATCCACTTCTCTCCCCATTACGTCGGTGAATAGAGTAAAAAGATGCTGCCTCCTTTACACATTGTGCTGGAAAATGCAAGCACTGTCAGTGTACCTCCCCAAGGCTAAATAACCTGATGGCCAAGGTCATTTAAAGGAGAGAGAATGAGATCACATGGAAATGGCCAGTGAAGTGTTCAGGGTATGCTGTGCAAGCTCACACAGGCCCCATAATTATAAGCAATAACTTTGTTTTTGTTTTCTTCATTATACCTTGGAAATAGCTCTCATAAAGTCATTTATTGCCAGCTGCTTTCATGTTTATAACTACAACTCCACACAGTATAAAACAAACTATTACATAGCCATGAATAGTAGCAGGCCTCATCCAAACTTTGTATTTTCCAAGAAGACAGCTGGATTAGTTCCACCGTAAATTTATTATGGTGCAAAACATCAGACCCAGCAAAAGGAAAAACTTGCCTTTTGCCCGGGTGACTGGTAGGAATGTTTCACTATAAACTATGCATGTGTGAAAATGAGAACAGGTCACCATAAACCCACTGAACCCAAAAGAATATGCATTCTGTTCCAAAATGTCTGTATCTATAAACTCCCTTCACATAGAAGCAAAGGGAAGAAGCAAAGCAAAAAAAAAAATCCTCATATCAACAGCAAACAGTTGTAAAATATGAAAAGTTCCTACTGAAAAAAACCAAAAATGTCCCTAAAATGAGGACTTGCAATAACTTAATCACCTCTTATTTTGTAAGTATCCACACTCTACCTTCCTTCTACTTAAGGACATGTCTTGGGCAAATTTGCATCCTTGGCACCAAGGAGGAGGAATGCCGTTCTGTGACCTTTTCCTGTGCAGAGCTGGGAGGTAATTGAGATAAGAGTCAATCCTTTCAGATCTCCTGAGAAGTAAATTACCCACTTGAGACTGAAAGACCACAGCTCAAAGACACTGCCAAGGCCTAACTGTGCCTGCAAGGAGGGGCCTTGCTGGCTGAAGAAGGGGCCTAAGTGACAGAGAAGAACTCCCTGTACGAGGACAGAGGGCGAAGAGCCCTGCTGGTAATGCCCGGGGCTTCAGGCATGAGTGCCAGGGGACCAGGCAGCTTGGAGCTTTCCTCCCCAAGCTGTGAGGGGCCCTCTTGATCACTCCACGTGCCCCTGCCCATGGTGTGTCTCCTGCACAAAACAACAAATAGATGTTCTCACAGAGGAGCACCTGTCCCAGGACTGTCCCAGGACTGCCCTTGGGCTGCCAGAACTCCTTTACCAGAGATAGCAAGGCGGCTGGGTATCCAGTCCCCCAAGGCAGCCCTTGCCCAGTGACTGATGGGCCAGGTTTGGGGGCGTAAATGCTGGCACAGCATCACCTGATGGGAAGAACGCTGAGCTGAGACCTTCGTGTCTGGAAAGGATCACTGCGGGGCTTGCAGTCACTGGGATTTGGCCTGATGGCCACCTTCCCCTTCCAGTCTCAGCTCCTCATGTCTCATCTGTTTTGGGAGGGATTTTCCTAATAAATCCCTTTCCTCAAACCCTCACCTCACAATCTGCTTCTGGGGAGCCAACCGAAGGCATCTGTTATTGTTTGACCCTGATGCAGCCGGCAGGGGAACTATTAAAGTGAAATAAACCCGTGTGTAGGGGGGAATTTGGGAGACCTCAGGGGAAGCAGAGTGCCAAGTCAGTCTTGGAAAGGAGAGAAGAAAAGGCAAGTTAATCCTCGTGACACCAAGAGAAGGAAGAAAAGGCATCCTAAAGGCCATGGACACCTTGGGCAACTGAGCCCTGGCTTGAAGCCCTGCGGGTGATGCCAAGGATCCACAGCAGGAGGAAGCTCTGGGTGCCACCAGGAGGAAGGAGCAGGGGCCCTGGGACTCTATGCCTTCTCTCCCAAGTGAAACTCCTCACAAGGACTGCATGCCTTGTAAAGGTTTATTAAACAAATCCAAGTATGGATTATTATTTATGCATGGTAGATAATCAGTGGAGTCAATCCCTGGCTTCCTACATAAGTTATATCTTCATCTCTCTCTTAATTGGAAAATTAAAGATCTGACTTTCAGAGAAAACATCTGAGAAAACCCATTAACAATAAAGGACCACAAAACAACAAACACAGATGTTCTCATAGAGAAGCAGCCCAAAAGCCCTGACCCCCTTGGGTGGTGCTATTTTCTAAGGGTCAGTGGGCTGAGTGCTAGGGATGTAATAACTCAACCATCTGTCAGCCAGTGTGTCTCAAGTCTTCTTCCAGGTCTCACAATGATCTGCTAACAAGCTGCTTTTAGATCACTATTGAACAAATACTTACTGAAAGACCATGGAAATAGACAAGATACCAGCCTATCCAGAAGCTTCAGCTGTCAGGTTCTCCTTCTCTTATGGTTTAATAAAACAAAGAGGAATAAAGACAGCATCTAATAAATCCTAAAGCTTCCACAGTGTTTCACATGGGCTTTGCTGTGTTTCATAATCACCCCGTAAGACTGAGAGGAGGCATTGTTGTTACTGGGCGCAGATGGGATGTGTAACTTCCCCAAAGTCACACGGTGGCTAAGAGGGAAAGATCCAACAGAAGCCCTGATCTTCTGAATTAAAATTCTGCACAGTTCCCACTGCAGAATAGAGTCAGGGAGGGCAAGGGAGGAGGAGGAAGGTGAGGAGAGGAGAGGAGTCCATCTTGAGCATCTCTTTGAGAAGGGACAGGTTAGAGATGAGAATTCTTGGTCACTATCAACACCAGAGGAAAACCCTTCTAGTCACTGGCTACCAGATCTTAAGAGTATTAATTTGTCATCAAACTGAAAATTAGCTTAACATAGTAACTGAAGGTTAGGACACTTTAGAACCTCTGTGTTATTTCATCCTAACCAGAGCTTTTTGCTTTCCCACTGCTGTACCAGACAGCAGCCCAGGCTCATCCTCCTCACCCCCAGGGCAGACTCTGTTCTCTGGGATGAGCTGAGGTCCTTTCTGTGCTGTGTTTACTAATACGTCACCAGTCACTGAACTGGAAAGGGAGCAGATTGCTAGATTACCAACACGTATGTAGGTTTTATGACTGCAGATTTTTTGACACTTCTGTTCCATCTCTTGCAATGTCAGCATGCTCTCTCCACAAATTGGGCAATTCTACTCCAACTTCTCCATAATTTCAAGATGTGGACTTGAAAACATTACATGGAAAAAGAGATGGGTTTTCACATGAATAAGGCCACCTCTACAGTCGATTATATGTGCAAACACCTGACTCCATTTCGTATTTATGGGAGTCAGGGGAGCCTTTCTTGACAGTTGCTTGGGGCCTAAACTATAGTATGGTTTGTAAAGAATAAGGGCTTTAAATAAAATGAGTTGTGATTAGGCAGTTTGAGTCAATATGTAAAGGTAATAAATTCTTCTCTCCTTACTCACAAAGGAAGACATTCATCAAGCCTAATGCACATTTTATATTTAACAAGGGAATTAATTAGGGTTAATGACTAAGAAAGAGGTGTCTAAAGGATGCACCCTCTAGGAATGACTAAAATAAAGGAAGGCAAGAAAGGAAAAGGAAAAGGAAATTGATGGAAGTCATATTTCCCAAATTCAAGAATTCCTATTTGTGGCCTGAAAAGGGCTGTGCTTGGTGGGCCATGAATCACTGTGAAACATTTTATCAACTTGAGTGTATTATGAAAATGAGCAGAAAAGAGTAAGCTGGGGAATAGCCAGTCTTCAGGGAGATGTCTGTCAGTCAAGGACTGAGGAGATGAGTTATTGGTACACACTTCCCAGTGATTACCGCAACCCAGCCACAATTGTCCCAGAACCACAAGGAGGGGAGCTGGCTGTTGGCCTCTCACTGTGTAAACTGAGGGTCAGTGTTGCCTCCTCTACCTACTGAGCAAACCATCATGATGAGCAGCCCAAGTCTGCAGAATGTGACACACCTGCTATTCACTAAGAGACAGTTAAGACTGAATTCCTTTTTACCCTTGCAGGTCCATGTGTGCACTGAGGCAATGAGGAAGTCACATATGCATGGATGGATGGATGGACAATAGCAAGATGGTAGGACAGATGGATGGATGGCTGCATGGAACAACTCTTGATTTAGAGATGACTACTTCAAGCTACCACTAGCTCTGCTAGGCTTTGGCTTCATTGCAAGTTTAATTTCACAAAATGAAGGATTACTTTTTAACCACAGTCTCACAGTTGCATCTTGATAAAAGGCAAATAAAATAAAAACCATCCATAACAGACTGGAACACTGTCTCAGAAGAAACTTGCTGCACCCACGAGTTATATTCCTTCTGAGTGTGTGGAAAGATTTCTGCCCACTGCTTTTCCCTTTCCCTACATGTCACTGTTTCTTCTTTGAGGGATTATCTGAAAATGGGTCATATCCTCAACATGGAAACTAATAGTTGCCTTAGTAACATATATCACTTGATGTAATTGAAGAAACCTTTTGAGGACACAGTAAGAAGCCAATGATCAGACAAGGCTTCTGCACTAGAGATTTATTCCCCACAAGTTGTAAATGGCTAATGGCTGCCCAAGTTTCCTACACTCTGGGAAATGCATTCCTTTTTCAACCAACATGCCATCATGAGAGCTCTAGTTCATATCTAGCTGCAGGAGCTGTAAATGATTGCTTTTGGCCACTCTTCACATGACTTTACTGGTTTTTAGTGTTCTAGAAGCACATGTATCTCAGAGGTCCAATTGCCCCAGCAGTTATCTCTTCTAATTACCCACATATGGCTCTGCTCTCCACCTCTGATGAGGCTCACCCAGGCTCCATTGGACTTCTCCTGGGAGGGGAAATTCACTGGCTTAGAGAGTACATGGACCAGCGCTTCTCAAACCTCGATATACATCCACTTACACAGACATCCTGTGAAAATGATAATTGTGATCAAGTAGATCTGGGGCAGGCTGAGGTTATGCATTTCTAACAGTCTCCCAGGTGATGGTAATGTTACTCTGTATTCATGTATAGTAACAAATGACTAGACAATAATATCATCTCAAGTTCTACTTTTCAGGATAACTTTGAATAATGAATTCCAACCTGGGAAGGCAGGGAGGAAATGATGTCCCAGCTTAACACATGGATACCTGAAATGGCAGAGCTTCTAAGGCTCTGAAGTTAGTAATAAACCAGGAAGCTGCCAGGTGATGAAGCCCATGCTTCTCCCTCCACAGCTGTACTTTCCCACAAAGCTGCCCTGTTTAAACACCTGACACCTCTCATCCTGATGCATGTGTGTGTGTGTGTGTGTGTGTGTATATATATATATATATATATATATATATACACTTGTCCTTATGCTCACATGAAATGTCAATATCAGAGTCTCAATTGCTTCCTGGTGGGTCTATTTTGTCTGTTTGTAACTGCCCATATCACTTTTATATTTTAGAACCACAATCAGTGTATTTCCGAAATTTGGACTAGAATAGTTCTCATTTATGTATAGACAAGTCCCTGGAGACCTTGTTAAAATGCAGATTCTGATTTAGTTGGTCTGGGTTGAGGTCTTCTGCATTATTAACAAGCTCTCAGGTGATACCAATGGTGCTGATTTGGGGACTACACTCTGAATAGCAAGAATTTAGACCATTACTTGCTGAACTTTCACTCTTCTGAATGATTTCTATGAATTCTACTCTAAAGACTATGATTCAGTGATCAGAGAAACTTTCAAGAACGTGGTCATAATTAGAAGACATAGATTATTAACAACTAAGAAAAAAGCCATGAACATATGAATTCTTGTGCCCTGCCTTCAGGTTTGAACACAAACCATCAGTTAATTTATAATTTTTAAGCTTCACTAAAAATTCTCTGAACTCTCAACCAACATCTAATAACCCTCCCCAGTCATTGGTAAATGTTTCCCTTTATGCTGTATTTCCTCCTCTCATGCTGCCTCTGCCTCTACTCTTTCCTTGTTTTGATTTGGTAAAATGTACTCATGCTTAATGAGGCACATTAAGAGAATGGACCATTCTCACAGGACTGGAGCTCCTAATCAATAACTTCAGAGAAGTTAATAAAGGAAAGAGAAGTAAAAAATGTTCATTTCCTTTAGTTATGGTGCTTTTCCCTTGATCTGGTTACTCCAATCCTTTCATTCAGAATTCTGAAGTGCCTGGAATCTGAAAATTCATTTTCATTCACCTTCGATGAGGAGCAGGACTTTCAAAAAAAAAGTTCCAGACTTCTGGAAGAAATGTCATGACATTTTGCACTTTGCAGTGAATGCACAAGCTTGCAAAATTATGGTGATATTATGGCAGCTCTGCTATCAAATACAGGAACTGAAATGATGGAAGAAAAATGCAAATATGTTCACTAAATAAAATCAAGGAAAGGTACTTATTTATAATTATGGATCTTCATGCTATTTTTCTCCTCTTGAATGGTAATATACAGTATTTTCTAGTTGCTTGTGTAAAGGGTATTTTCAGAAAATTATTAGGAATGCAGATATGAACATCTTTGGATACATTTTATTAGGGAGATTTCTAAGTATGTAATGACATGCTACAATACTTGATGAGCTTTCATAAATGGGTCATTTGTCCGGATAAGAAATTTAGTTGTACAATGAAACACAGAGTTATATTTGGATCTTAATTACACAGGCCAGAAACACTGACAAAGTCATTAGACATAATAATTCCTAAGCTTCCCAGAAGAATGGACTGATTGGTGGGATCTCACTGGGACCATTTTGTGGCTTTAAGAGGACTGAAATTTTATACTGAAGTTTCTCAGCAATTTAAATGATGCAGTGTTAATGCTAAGATCACAGAGAGCTATCAGTTTTCAGGTAGAAAACATAGTTTGGGTCTATAGAGGCCCCACAACATTGGAAGATAGATGCAAGTATCTGAATAAATCAATCAAAATGGAAATCATTTTAGACAAAGGTTTTCTTTAACCTGCACTGTGCTGGTGCCTTGTTCACTGAGCACATATGCTTTGATGTTTTAGTTGCAACATTATGACTGATTGACAAGAAATGACACGGTCAAAAGGAAACAGAAAGGGTATTAACTAACTACTGAATGCTAAATGGGTTGTCTTTTTTCTCTTCTTGACCTTCCCCCCTAATTTCGACTTTTTATTTAATAGTGCACGTGCAAAATTAAATCCCCTTGAACTTACTTAACCTCAGGTCAGTTGTCTCACTAACACAAATAAAATTATGGGGTGTTTTGAGAGCCAATGGGTAACAACAGCTAATATCATTTACAGCTCTTTCTCCAACAGCAGTTGTACCTTTTGGGAGATAATGAGAAACTAATCACGACTGATTTAGCATCTGAACTTTTCAGGCATTCTTTGTCATCCTCCATCTAGATAGCGAGCATTAGCAACAACGGAGGAGGCCGTGGGGAGAGCGCTGGGAAGGGCTGAGAACATCCACGCAGCCACGGGTGCGACAAAAGGCGCAGGGATACGCACAGCGACTGCCTGGGGAGACACTTCCCACCCCACTCGGGCATGCAGTGCAGCCCCGGGATTAAGCCTTTTGGGCTGCGTCCCCCTGCTGACTGGGATTCCACTGCAGGGAGTAGAACAGGGGCTTTAGGAGTTGGAAAATGAAGGATGAGTTTTATTAAGGGAACATTGGTGTTTCTGATTTGGTCATATTTTTCTCAGAACTCCATATAGAGTTCAATTGTAATCAAGGCATTAAATCACAATTTTTTAGATATAGTATGAGTCACTAGTTAAGTAATTTGGGGACAATTCCAATAACAATTTATTAGGCTAAATATTATATTGTATGTAGAGTTGGAGGAAGTCATATTTTCCAGTAAGGTTTATTCAAACCCATGCAATCACAACTTTGTGTTATTCAAGGACCAATGAGGAAATGTAATAAAACATTCATAGCAGGATGCAGTCTTTCAAAATTTACCTAAGAAGGAGGATGAGATGAGGGGACATGGGACAGAATTTTCAAAACCTGATTTAATTTTCATTAGCTGATCAAATCAGTCCTGGAAAATTCCTAAAACAAGCCATTTAGAAAAGTAAAAGTGGCAATATTATACATGAAGAATATTAAGATTCTGTTTACTGAAACTTCAGAGTAACCACAATAGAAAATTCAAATTAATGAAATATTTTGCCAGGAAAGACAAATTGTGATTTCTAAAAGGGTTTCTATCTTGGAATATTGTCCATGTTGTGATATGGTGTTAAAAATCCGCTTAGAGGACTGGCTACTCAGAAAGAACTTTTCCTATAAGGTGCTTGCTAGAGTGCCTCAGGATGGATGAGAACCACTGAATTTACAGGGTAAGACTGATTAGAGGGATATTTTTGTGACTGTTTGCTAATGTATGTTTGTATGTATAACAGAATACAGCCTGTGAACTGCTTAGATTGTAACATAGAGTTTGATATGATTGTGAGGTATCAGTAGAAAATTTTCACCTCTTTCATTTTTTTCACCCCTACCAGAATCTAATAATATTTGACAAAAAGACTTGATTGTTAGTGGAACTGGAAATTGTGGGCAGAATCATAGTAACAAAGATGGAGCAGGGTGATGGAGAGGCTGACTCAGGACCAGCCATGAGATAGTTGGTATTGCACAGACACACCCAAGGAAGGTAATCATTAATGCAGAGGAAACACGGTTGGTTTTTAAAAATCGAATTACAAGCTATGCTATCAGCTCAAAAACTAATACTACCACACAGTATATTTCTCCAAATCAAGATCCATTCGATGGCAGTACGTATCCAAAAGCAAGAAATATCCAACAGTTCTATTCGGGGTGGGGAGTGGGAGAAGGCTCTGGTTTAATTTTCTTCTATACATTCAATTTTTGCAGTTGGCCAAGAATTTCTCTTTATTATGAAATCTTTACTATTTCCCAATTATGTTGATCTATTTTCACTCAGAGAAATTGACATGAAAGAATCATTTTATTAAAAAGAAAAGAATGCCAGAAAAAGGGAGAAACTGACCCAGACCAAGGTAGGACGCAAGTGAGCCAAGTGTTAGCAGCCAATTTAATGCTCCAGGTCCTGAGGTTGTACCTGTGCTCATTTCCTTAGCTCAACCAGTCTGGTGACCACTGAATTGCTGGGTCGCAGAAGCTGCCAGTGCTCCAAAGCCCCTTAAAGTTCACTGCTCTCATGTACACCAGTGACTTCTCATCACAAGCCCCTGCGACCCTCTGGCCATGGATGGATGCAAGAAGGAAGGTGATGGATATCAAGTGAAACAATTCTGAGATGTGCTCCATGCAGCCTATCAGAGGATCTCATGGGATTGAGCCCTTGTTGGCCACAGAAGTAACCTGTTCAATAATGTAGGTATTGGCTTTCTGCCACGCCCATTGTCATTTCCCTATCCCTCTGTCCATAGGTCCTAGCATTACCTCCAAAATGTACTAGATGTACTGAGCTAGTCACTACCTCTGCTCCTGGGGAAATTCAGCCTCCAACATGTGTTCATATTAGTGCCCATATTAAGTGCACATTCAAAATAAACTATCTTCATTCTCCCAAAGACATGAGGAAATAGACCTTTCTCTTTATTGCTGTTTGTGCATTCTTTTGCCACCTTCTTGTTCTTCTGCTTGGTAGAATTATAAACTACAGCATTGTGACTCCTGGAACTGCATACAATCACTATTCAAAATGAAAAATGAATTGCAAAATAAAAACCTTCCCTGCAACTTGATATACAGAAAATATAGGCAAGGAAGTAGAAAAGTGAAATCTTGGGTAAGCTTGATGCTCAATCATAGTAATTTAGCCATAAAAATGACGAGGGAGAGCTTTAGGATGTGCATCATGCGTCATTTGGTCCTGAGTAGAGGTTATTTTATTGTACAAAGCCTTGCAGATTGTCCATTTGTACCCAGTTGATCTATATCCAACCAGATTTGGCTTCCCTGGGAGCTTTAAAATAATAATCACAATAATAATAATAAATTGATATTGTTACAGCTTTAATGATCAGTAGTTAAGGAAGGGTAGAGAAGAGGCTTAATGTATTCATACTGGGTTAGTTAACAAGCAAATGTGATATAAGAAATAATCCTTTATTGGTGAAATGAACAGCTTTTAAGACAAGTAGTCAGAATTGAAGCTAAGGGATAAAAATCCCCCAACCTGGTGATCTGGTGGCAACTGTTTACTGTGAGGCCAAAGGGATTTCCCTAAAGCAGCATAGATAAAGTGACAGACACTGTGTTCACAAACCAACTTGCTTCACCTTTTCAGAGATTCTCTCCAGATTTCCTTTGCCAGATATACTCGAAGATAAATAGAAACATGACTCTCAGACAAATATTTACAAGTCTCACAGAGCTCTCTCCTTTCTGTAATGTTTTGTGTATTTATACAGAGGCACGCTCACTGACACTGAAAGATGTCATCTCTGGAGGGTGAGGGCCAGAGGTCATCTTTAATGCGGTTTTATTCTGCTTCTCAGGGACTGAGCAGGAGGGAGCACTCTCATTCAGCATGGATGTTGCTGTGATTCACTCTGGCATCTTCCCGTGCTTTGCTCCTTCATCGTTTACGATCAAAAGTAAGAGAAGATGTGTCTTGTGTGGAACAATGGATAAAAAAGGGAGATGTGAAAAGACAGAGAACTGTTATAAAAACATGTATTTTTATTTTATTAGGTCTAGTACAAACCTCCACACACTAGCAAATGCTATCAAGACTGAGCTATAATCAGATAAATGTTGTCAAATACTCTAAGGACTTCCATTCCACACAGCCAGAACCTGTCATCTGCCCAGGCCAGGAGGTTAAGCTGAGTTTGTAAAGGACTCTGCATAAGAGGGCATTTGTGTCTAAATCATATATTCTCCATGAGAACATTCTGCCCATGGCATTGTGGAATTTTTTTTTTTATTTTCTTAAAGTAAGTTTCTGGTTTCAAATTCATGAGGTCCTTCAAATCGTATGTAATTCCTGCACATTTCCTGCCTCACACTGCCTAGGATTTTTTCTTCTTAAATCAGAAAACTGAAATGACTAAGGTCCCATCTCTTAATGGAATATTTGGAGATATGACTGTTCTGCAGCTGGATTTTTGGGATAGAAGGCTCTGTGTTGAGATCTCTTTGGATCTTGTTGTCACTAATTAGCTGAGACCCTGAGGAAACCATTTCACATCTCCCTGGCCCCCAGTTGTTTCATGGGGAGAAATGAGGAGGTCACACTAGGTAATCTGTAGACTTCTTCCCCAGCCTGATATTCTGTGATTCTAATAACCATAGCTAACCTTCATTGAGCAATTACCATGTGCTGTGTAGTATTTCAAAAGCAGTATTTAATTCTCACCACAAGCCTATTAGGTAGGTACTGGTTTTATCACTGACCCTATCCAAAGAATGAGGAAACTAAGGCACAGAGAGGCTCACTGTCTTTTGTAAGAGCACATACCTCGTGAGGGGCAAAGCCAGGACTTGACGAGGCACTCTGCCTCTAGACAATGCTTTCTTAACCACCGGGCTAGCCTCCTTCTCCAGCCACCTCTGACCTCCTTACCGCTGTCCTAGGAGTACACAGCCTACCACTGCACAGTGTCTCAGGTCGGGTTCCCCCACAAAAGCAGACACTGAAACTAGGATTTTGGAAAAAGTATTTTATTTGGAAGAGGAGTTCAGAAAGCCCTATAAGCAAGAAGATGACTGAGATGAGGAAGAGAGGAAAGCCAGTATGGTATATTAATGAATAGGTTAAATGAATGGGTCGCCACTCTGGGCAACTGGTGATCAGTCATGCTGGGGGCGCTCTGGGAACCGTGTAGACAGTGACTTGGCGTTTTCCATTGACTGATGACTTAGAGAGGGTATTTACTCACCAACTCCCTTTGTAATTGGCTGATTCTCTGCTTCCTGGTCTGCCTGTACTTGGGTCAAGCATGCTCTCTCAGCCAGAGAACACCTCAAAGGCCCGAGAGGCAGGAAGTCTTCAACAAGTCCAGGAACTGAGTAGTAACATGGGGGCAGGCTGAGTGGCAATGGTAGGTACTGACGGCATCTGCCACACATGGCTAGGAAGTACAGGAGCCAGGACTCACAGGTAGGCCCCCTGGCTCCAGTTCTTGGCCTCTGAACAGGCAAATCACCTATGGTAACCACTGTGTAGGCTCAGGAGTTACTAAGGGGAAGAACAGCCTTGCTCAGTCTCCCTCCAAGGGTCACTCTGCCATCCAGGCTTCTGCCTGGTACAAGGAAAGAATCCTGAACCATTCCCTTGTGTGGTATGAGATTCAACACATCCCATGATTTATAAGCAGCCCATGGTAGTTAATGAGCTCCGTCTGTGCCTTCAGCTAATGGCATCTCCCCGTGCTCAGCTATCGATTAAAAATAAACATTGGTTTTAATTCTGGACAATTTATTTGTCTTTTCCACTCATGTTCCATTAGCTACCAGGCTCCTTTTTTAGTTCAATTGCCAAGACTAGTAAAGTTAGTATAAATGCAAAATGATACATGCCTGCCACTTACACTGAGGTGGAAAGCACTTAAAAAATATTTTAAGAAAACCTTTCATCTTATTTTAATTAAAGAATAAAAGCTAGTTTGATCTTATTATCCTGCAAGATAACATGTTATCAGTAAAAGACATCCCCTAAGGACTATAATAAAAAGAACAAATATATTATTATTGTATGATTAATCCATATTAAAGATTCTCTTATTAAAGGTCAGTGAAGCTCCTTTGGCAGCACACTTAGCTTTGAGCCAAGAGGTCAAGGGTTGTTACTTTTTGACTTTTGTAGACCTGGCAACAGAATATGAGGAAGTATTTGAGTAAGCAAACTGGATGTGACCTACAATACAATGCTGGACACTTGAGCAGAGTGTTGTGATCACTCAGTCATCATATCTTTGCATTAGAGTGCAAGTGATTCAAATGTAAATAACAACTGAGGCATCGAACTGCTTCACCAGGTTCCTCTGAGGATAAGATGACCAAGTGCCTGCAACCTACTGGAGGAAGAATGCAGCAGGGAACAGGCTGATGAGTAGTGAATAGATTGCTAGGTTTCACTTGCAATTCAAAATATCCCATGGCGACCAGGGACAAACCTCCCCTCTCAGAAGTTCCTAACCCCATATTCTATAGAGTAGCTTCATGGGTCACCGTTCAGGAGGTCATCATGTCCTCATTGAGCACTTACCATGCATCAGCCCCTGAGAAGTGCTGACATTATTTTGGTAAGCAAAAGCAGTCAGATCCCTACCCTCAAAACTTCAAGCTCCAGCAGGAAAAGACAACAAGTGACAGAAACACACTTACGTGAGTGTGCGCCTGTAAGAGTCACGGGCAAGGAGAACTCCACAATGACAAGAGTGTACACAGTTGGCAATTTGACCTGACATGAAGGTCAGGGGACGCAGTTCCCTGAAGCAGTGATATGTGAGGTAAGGTCTGTAGGATGAAGAAGAGTTCACTGACGAGAAGTATAAGGTAGCAGCAGAATGTATGTGCAAAGCCTGAGTACTGGGAGGCGTACCAGGGCTAGGACAGATCTGGAGCTCAGACTCATAGAGACCCATGGACAAGATTAGACAGAAGGATTTCATTAGTGATTTTTGCTTTGAATCTTAAGCAGCATTTACTTGGGGGTATCTTCCTATTGCTTCTGGAGGTGGCCCCACACTGATGCACTGATTCGATCACACATCCCCTTTGTGAAGTATGGCCTGTTTGAGGGCTGAAACAAGGCCTGCTGGGCAACCCTGCAGGGTTGGGACTTGGAGGCTTCCAACAGTCATAGGAACCAATCCTTAAACTCTCTTCTCTCTTTCTCTCCCTCTCTCTCCATATATATATATACAGGGACTAGCTGTATTCTCATGTTAGGCAGAAAAACAAAAATGAGCAGGATGAAAAGGTGAGGAAGCCCCCAAAAATGACTCAGGGAGTTGGTCAGATAGAGTCAGAGAGCCAGAAATGACTCAGAGAGTCTTGGACCACAGGGTCCAAGAGTGACTCAGGAAATGTCCAGGGTCTCCCCAGATAAGAAACATCAGAAGCCCAGGCACAGCACAGCCCCTGTCTGCATTTCACTAGTCAGAACCAGCCCAGAGAGCTGACAGTTGTCAATCAAGGACTTCTTTGCCCTGCCAAAGCAAAATAAAGCCTCAGAATGGACATCCGGGCTTGTCTCACCTCAGGCAGGTCTGCTCTGTGACTCTGTGCAGAGTACATTAAAACTTACTTGGCCTTCTTGACTTTGGTCTCTTGTCTCACTGTATCTGACTTCCTGTGACACCGAGCCGAGTCCTTTCCTCCCTTCCTAATATCCCCACTAAAGTCCAGTCCTTTCACCACATCCCAGCCTCTCCCATGCCTACTCAAAGACATTCAAGCCTTTCTTCCCTGTCTCCTGTGTCATCAGTTTTTGTTTTGTTTTGCTACTGGATTATTTGTACCACTGGATTTGTTATCCTAAAAAATCTCCTTTTCTATGCTCCTTGGAGAAATAGCTGATTTCAGATATGGGGCAGAAATACATAAGGTAAGCCTGCAACATCTTGTGACCCCAGAGAGCAAGGAAGATATCAAAAACTACTAGGGAGTTTTAACAACTCAGGAGTCCATTTGAATAGGCTCTTTGAGGCCAATGATGAGAAATTAAGAGTATTTATAAGGATAATAAATGCATGGATTGGAACATATCAAATAGGATTAAATTCATGGGTTATATTGAATTTAATATAATAATAATAATAATGATATATAAAAGTAAAATCATCGGTCACCTTTGAGGATTACTAAAGAACAAACTCACTATTTTGAAAATGTAAATAAACAGAAAGTATGAGGCAATTTTCCTGCCTTTCTTATTGGAAATGTAATTCTGGGTAACCTAATAGCTGATGAAGGGAAGTTTTACTTTATAGGCAACTACAATTGACAGTTGGAGAAAGAATGTATTAGAATATCACCATGTTGCAACTCTTAATAAATTAATGGTGCATGTGTATGTATGTATTTGTGTGTTTATCATATATGCATACATATGCATACATATATAAATAAACATGCCTGTCTATTTGTGTGTGGGTGTACATGTGTACATTTGTATTCTATATCTCATTTAGCCATAACTATCAGATACACGCATTATAGGGGACAAAAAACTAATGACGTTTGCAAATTTTCAACTCTGAGATATTCTACAGAACGAACAACTGCAAAAACAAAGGGAAAGAAGAAAGAGAGTGACAGAAGGAGAGAAATGGAGAGGAGACTGAGAGATTAAAACAGATTTAAGGCAGGAAAAGTGGTCCCTTTGTGGGGAGTGGCAAGATTTAGAAGGGGCATGAGGAAATCTGGGGTGCTGGTATATTGTATATTTTGATCTGGATGGTTGTTACTCAAAAATTAATTGAGCCCTATACCTTAGGTGAGTGTGCTTTTCTCTCTTTACTGTATGCATTTTGTATCTTAATAAGAATTTAAAAGCGAGAGAGATGAACTTAAAAAGACATACCAACTACATGCAACACATGGCACTTATTTGGACCCTTATTTAAACAAACAAACTGAAAACAAATGAGACAACTAAAGACATATGTGAACTATGACTGAGTATTCACTCATATTAATGTATTCCGGATGTGTTTCTTGGCTGCGTTTTTATCTTTTGGAGGAACATCCTGAAGTACTTATGGATGGAATGACATGCTGTCCTGCAAAGGAGAGGCAACACTGCTGGCAGGTTACAGACAAAAAGATTTCAATCACCCAGGAAGAGCAAGGCCTGAGCAGGAAGACTGCGCATCTCTGGCCACAGTCCTTAGTGAGTGAAGGTGAATCTGCACAAGATAATAGTGGCAGTAGCTCAATGGTATAAATCTCAAAGGAATGGGATTTTTACAAGCAGCTGGAACAGAAACTCCCAGAAAAGACCAGGAAAGATCAACATCCCTTCCTGTCCCAGAGGTTAGAACAGGTAAGAAAATAAATGGTGTCTGCACGCCTTATCCTGTTGTGTCACACACATCCTGCTCCCAAGTACGGTTTCTTAAACACTTAACATATGTTGGTTTATTAATTATAATTAGTTTCAATTTGTTTTGAAATGTGTCCTCTTATCTACATAGTAGCATTAAAAGCAATCTTGCCAATTAGATTTCCTTTAACTATAACATAGAATGTTGAATAAACAAGATATTGAGGGAAATGAATTAAGTTAAATATAGTTTGCATAAAATCAAAATATTGTTAATAAGTTTCTACCAATATGTTACCATCCAGAGGAAAAAACAAACTCAGAATTATTCTAAAAATGAGTACACCAGGGTTATCTATGTGTATTTGCTACAGTTTTAAGCACTAGACAGAAGAAAATATTACATTGTAGTGAGAGTTGGATCTCCTTACAAATTCCAAATAGCCATGGCCATCCAAAAGGTATTCAGTCTGAGACATGCCTAAGTCCTGACGGTAGACACTGAATGAATGATAATAAATCATAAAATAGAAATTCAAAAATTGCTTTCATTCCCCCTCTTGCTCTCTTGCTCCATTTATTCTTTTGTTGCATATAATTATAATTAATATGAGTGGCTTAATCAAATATGACTTTATTTTTCTTCCATAACAAGTGGAGACACACTTCATTAATGCCCTGGGATTGTTCTTATTCTTATTTGCCTCCCTTAGGGCGACTCTCCCAACCTAATGGTTCCCCAACCCTGTGGGGTGAGTTCCAAACAAGAAGGAAGAGACAAGGAGGCAGGGGCATTGTACATATCAGGAAACAAAAGTTTGCTAGAAATCCTTAGCAAACTTCAAACTTCCACTTAGACTGCATTGCCCATAACCATGACAAGCAATCTGTGAAACATTTTTCAGAATATAACTGGATACACTGCCATCCCCCCAAAAACTGAGTTTATTATCAGTGAAGAAATAAAAGTGGATATTACATCTAAAATTAAGAGTCTGTCAAAGATACATAATACACACACACACACACACACACACACACACACACACACACACACACACACGCTTAGATATGCAAACATATTAAAGACTGAATTATAGAAAATGTTAGAACAAATACTATTTCTCTTTCTGCCTCTATATACAAGCATTACAGATCCATTAAGAGGATCTGCCTTGGGATATTAGTTTATATTGCTCTTGTATTTCTCTCATAATATTTAAATATCTCATGCCTCTCCATACACATTGGGAATTAGTCTCAATTTTCAAGGACTAAGATGCCTAATTAAAGCAGAAGGCCTTACTCAATCACATCAAATTATACCCTTTGGGGGCAAAAACAATGTACAGCAATTAAGAAGGACATATATACAGTGTCAAATTTGTTCTATTTTTCCATTTCTTTTTCTTGTTTTGTTTTTACCCCATTTCCTAAACACATCTTCCCAGAAGGACAACACTGTACTCACTCTCCTAGGCTCCCTTCCTCATGGCTGCTCCATATTTACTCTTTTTAATTTTGAAGCCTTTTGAAACATCTAGGAAAAAATATTTGATCTCAAAGATATGAAAGGGAAGATTTCATATTCAGCCATTCTTACAAATCCCCCAGACCTTACAGATTTAAGAAATTCCCAGAGCATTAGCAAAGAATTTTTTCACAATTTTATCATTTAAAATATTTATAGTTCTCAATTATTCAAGTAACAGGCAATTTCATTGCATTTATTATAGTTTGATTCTTGCTAGTGTGCTTACTATTTAGGCAATTTGTAAAATGGAATGCCTATACACAGTCAGGTTTACCTTTTAATGTCCTCTTATTTCTACTGAACCTTCAACCAGCCAGTTTCCAAGGATAAATATTCACAGTGCTATCCACACACCACTGCAGCCTAGTGAAAAGAACCTCAAAGAAACATAATTGATCTTCCTGGACTCATAAGGTCTGTGGAGCTTGGAACACTGCTGAGAGCCTCAGCTGTATTTCTCTTGTCAAGGGAGGTTCCTAAGATTGGGAAAATGCCCCGCAGGAGTGCAAAATGATGAAAGGTGTAGAAGGAGAGCACAACTTGGAAAATGTCACAGCAGAATACGGGAAAACCTTACCACCTCAAAAAGAAAAATATTGTATTTAGGAAATGTAAAGTTTTTGGTATCCAGAAGCTTCACAAAGCCCTTGCTATTTCCAGTTGTTGATCTGCATCTCAGCCATCATCACTGACACCCTTCCCTTGAGGTGCCCATCCGTCAGCGGGGTCACCTTTGTCTGTGTCGCAGCTCACCCTGGTAGGTCCTGTGACTAAAAGTCTATTACTATCTGAAATCGGCCTCAAAGCCCTTCATTATTTTGCTGATCATTTATTAACAAGCACGTATACTATATTCCTAGTATTACTCTAGGAACTTTACAAATATTAACTAATCCTCTAGCCATCCTATGAAGTAATTGCCATTATCATCCCCTTTTTTCAGAGGAAGAAAATGGAGAGGTCAATAATTTGCCCAACATCATCTAGCTAATAAGTGCTAGGTTCTGGGATTTCACCCAGGCTTTCTGGCTTCAGGCTCTAACCACCAAACAATCATATCACATCTCATTGGAGTAAAGGACCTTGACCTTAGGGATTATATCCAACTATACTGACCAAGAAATTCCTTTGAGAACCCCTGTGAAAGATGGTTGTTCAGCTTTGACTAGAATTCCTTATTTCCTTAGGATAAGATGCTCTCCAGGTCTGTTATCCAACTCACTAGGGGTGAACATCCTTTCATGTGACTGGCTTCATGTCCAACAGGAGGACGCATGGAGGCTGAGGTCTCTAGTTAGGAGACTGCTGCTGTTTCTCTTTCCTCTCTCATGGGGCACAAATGAGGGGCCTGCAACTATGTCTGTCTATTCTGTTGGTCAATGCTGCCTAGCAAAATTTGGAGGCAAACCAGTAGAGTTTTAAAACCTCAGTGATTTTTGCAAACCAAGTAACTATCATGGGTCGGCACAGCATGCTGAAATATTCCAAATGAAGGAACATTATTTTACTTGGAATGGCATAGCATAAATAACCAAAGCCAACCTTTACGATGGTGTCTCAGGATACTGGAGAGAAAACTTGCCTTCTTTTTCCCACTGAGCCGCAAGTGGTCCTCAGGAGCTTCTGTAGTCCTTCTTTTGGTCTTGAGACTAATCCTGTGCACCCAGCTTCCCTTATATAAGATCAATTCCCATCCAAAAGTGTGTAATGACTTTCCACTGGACAGAAGGTACACAACAAGAGCCTGAGGCTAGAAGAGTGAGCTAGACACACCTTCGCAATTCATATCTCAACCACAAAATATGAGTTCTAAGAAAAATTAAAGTATGTGATGGGACTTCCAGGAGGATCAAGCAATTAAACGATGAGGTCAGTGAACGCTTCTGGAAAGCAAGAGGCATCTAAGCTGAGGCTAAATGAAAAAAGGTGCTGTCCTGAGGCTCAGTGTTTTCAGTGGAGCCAGTTAGGAGACAAATTGGGGGCTGACTGATGCATGAGTGCAGCCTGAGAAAAGATGCAGATGAAGCTAAAGAAAATTAGTTTATATTTTATAGGTTATAGATTTGTTGTTTAAATTTAAGGAGAAAGTACAGAATTATTCTAAGCCTTTAGTGGAAAAACTAAGTGAAGGAAAACTCACTGTCTTTTCAACTTTCCAACTTCTTCCAGAGTGGGTTTTTTTGAAGGGAAGTGAACATGTGTCTTCTAGCGTGGTTTCTGGTCAGCGCTGCTGGCCGCTCAGCACGGACGGCCTCCACAGCTGCTGGTTCACCAGAGCGAAGGGGACATGAGATGATGACCCCTCTGGTGGCAGAGGAAGACCCACTCAGAAGAGAGTGGGGCCATTGTTAAGTCTCAGCTCAGATTTTCCTTCTTCCCTGGGAAGAAGCCCCTGATGCATCTTTACTTCAAATGGTGTTATTTATGCCATTCTAAGACAACCCTTAAAAATTCATTTCTCAGTGCAAGAAAAGCCAGTCATGAAAGGTCCCAAATGTGGAATGGCCTTAAACAGTCAACCTTAGTTTTAAGAATCAGCAACTTACATTTCTAATATTCCTTCATACAAAACACTTTTTCTTTTCTGAGAGAAAAGTAGAATTTCCATCCTTTGGATGGCAAATATCTAGCTATGTGAAAGATGAGGTAACATATATGAATAAGAGAAAATGGCTTCTAAAAGTATATAAGTCCTAGAGAAATAATGAAATAGAGAGGAATGTTCAGGAAGTGCTAAAGGAAACAGAGGGGATGAAGTAGAATAGTATTTCATGCTAGATACACTACACTAAGTGAGGCTTCTGGGTCCAGGTTTATTTTTCTTTTGGGGAAAACACTACAGGAGTGCAAACAATGTATCATGCAATAAATCAGGGTCTGCCACCTTCTTTTGAAGAGCAGCTACATTTTATTTCCCTGAAGCCTAACAAAATCACAAGGATAAGACCAGGCTGAGTACTGAAAATGAAACCCATGGACTCTGGGGTATATAGATGAAAGCTGACAGCACCCTGTTAGTGACTGCTGCAGACAATGAGTATTAACTATCAAATATCCATTTTCCCCTTGTTCTGCCTAACAGACCCCTGTTTGCTTGGGGACGGCAATGTGCCCAGCCCAGGGAAGATGAGCCCTCTCGTAATGCTGGGGTGACCATGTGACACAACTATAACTAATGAGGTGGGAGCAGAAGACCTCTAGGGATTCTGGGTCAACATCTGCTTTAACCATTCCTAGTAAAGGTATGGATGATTGAACACAGTTGTGTTAACTGGAACTGTAGCAGCCACCCTATCCCCACGAAGCTACAGCTAATGCACTACAGATGGCAGGGCAGAAAAAGAGACGATGCTTATTTCTTAACAGTGTTGAACAGGTTTGCCTGCCATGGACAACCAGCTGGAATTGTGAGATAATTCTTCTTTACAGATGGGTCTATTTCTGACAGAGTAATTCGATTATCTATAACCTTAGAAGCATGAGTGAGGAGAAAGAAACAGTCCCTCTTCCTGCCCTCACCCCAAAGGCTGCCTGTGCTGCAGCTCCCACCGTTGGAGGGCAGCCTAATATAGAAAGAGTATCTGGGTTGAAATAAGAATACCTGGGCCTACATTCCAGCTATACAACTTAGTAACAATGTATTACTGAGCACTTAACTTTTTTGAGTCTCAAGTTCTTCTATAAAAATCAAGGGAATGATATGAGTGACAGTACATTTGCTGAATAACACAAAAAATGTAATGGTTGCCTTAGGATCCCAATAAGTCAAAAAGTTGATGGGGGCAGGAGATAAACAGCAATTTGTTTATTGTTCCTCCTGGATAAGCTTCAAAATCACCCAGTTTTCACCACCATATTCTGCATTTCCAGAATGTGCCACCCTCTTGTTGCCTTGTCAGTTTAGTGTTGCTCAGAGTTACCGGATCCTCTGCCTGGGCAGCTAACCACAGCTATCTGTGCTCGGCATACTTCTTGTAGCAAGAACTTGGGGCTTTTCTCTCCTCGGAGTCTACTAAATTGGTGTATATAGAAGAGATTTGACATACAATTTATACATTGGAGAGATAAATTCTCTCTGCCCAACTTCTTTTTTTTTTTTTCAAATTAAAATGAAAGCAGCAGTGGAACTGGTAAAGATATCTATGCTGGTTAATCCTTGTGTTTATGTGAACCAATCCTTGTGAGAAGACACTGGGAAGATAAATTTCCAACACAATGTGCAGATTGAGGCTGTGAGTCTCCATTAGTGTTAGGACAACTTACATAGTCAGATTCCCATCTTTAAAGAATATATACTTAGATCTTATTCTAAGATCCACCTTGATTTTTAAAAGCATTTGTAAAAATATACCCATAGAGAATGCAAGAGGCTATAATTGCACCTATAATAAACATATGATGTAAGAACCTGACCTTATCATCTGACCTTAAGTATTTTTACAATTACGGTTGTTTTTAATTCAACAGTTGTTGCTCTAACTCACTGGAATTCACTACTGAAAGTAGATTGCTCAGGCAAAGGCTTTCCTTGAGCCATCTGACTGGGAAATTCTTTACATTCTTTATAAAACAGACAGCGATCTTTTGCCTTGACTGTTTTGTTAGGGCTCTCTTCTGCCCTCTGGGAAATTCAGAGAAGCCATAGTCAGTCCTGGTGTCTAGATGTGAGCTTTTAATGAAGGGATGTATTGTTCTGCTCTCCCACTCAATAGAGCACTGTGGGTGGGTTTACTTCATGAAGACTCACTCACACAGTGGATGAAGGGCAATGAGGTGTCCCCCACAAACATGGTTAATAATGAGTGGAAGCTTAAAAGAGCAAAGCTGTACATGTTATATAGACCTATACAGACTAATGTCCCTAGCAAGAAGAAATCTTTTTCTAAGGAATTCATGTTCTCCTTATTGCTATTCTGTTAAGAGGCCATGTAGTACTAAAATGCAACACTAACAAAAAACAAGTATTTTATTTTTAAACTGTTAAGAACAGCATTTTACTCCAGCAGTTTGCAACTACTCTATCAAATACAAAATTCTCTCTGAGTCTATTTCCTGGCTCTTCAAATAAGATTATACTAAACAATCTCTAATTTTCCTTCCTTTTATAAGATTTTATTATGAAACTTAATTACCTCTGATTTAGAGAAGACTTCCTTCTTCTCAGTTACGGTATAAAGTCTGCTTTCTTGTGTTCAAACACCATCTGGGTTACATAGGAGTTGTGTGACTTTTACCAAATTACCTAGCCTCTCTTAGCTTTAGTTTTCTCATCTATAAAATGGGCATAATAATAATGGCACTTGATTGATTGGTTGCTAAAAAGCTCAAAGTATATCTTACTTGAAAACCACTCAGGATAATGACTGATGTTGCACTGACTTAAGATACATTGGCTAAGTTCATTATCAGAGAAAGGAATGTGTGGTCACAAGAGCTGTGTGATTTAGAAAGCATGGTGAAATTCTCTAACCAGAAAATTCTCCCCTTGCCCTTTACCAAGATTTTTACAAGTTGAAGTAGATGTCTGTGAATTTAAAATATCTCATTTTAATATGCAAGTACTACTGAAGGATGAACAAATTAAGCTACTGCCAGTGATTCAGTCTTTGATTTATATTATTTTATTATGTCCTCTGACTAGCGGAGGACGATGTGCTAAGAGCCATTGAGTTTTTGATGGGGGAGGAATGGAAGAGAATTTACATAATACAGAGAGAGTGAATGGCATGTCAGAGTGGGCAACATAAGGTCTGAGATAAGGGAAGAGATCAGCAGAGAGAGGGACAGGACATCAAAAATGACTTGGTGAAAGACCACCCTTGTTTTTAGAAACAGTAACTTATTAGTACCTTGAGGGAGGAACCAAGTTTTATTCCCTCAAAACCTAGCATAATAATAAGAACACAGGAGCTAATCAGTGTGTTAAATTAGGGTTCAGGAAACAAAGGCCCACTTCCTGTTATTTGTAAATAAAGTTTCATTGTATAACAGCCAGGACCATTCATTTGCATACTATCTATAGCTGCTTTCATGCCCAACAATGGATTTCAGTAAATGTGACTGAGATTGTATGGCATGGAAAGACTAAATATGTTATTTTTTTGCTATCTAGCTCTTTAGAGATGAAATCTGCCAATCTTTGTGTTAAATAAATGATGAATACATGAGTGAATAAATGAATATAATTGTACGATTTTAAAATATTTTCCAAAAAACCCCAGATGAATAACTGATTTTTGTTCTAGGACAAAAAAAATGGGAAAAACAGATAATAGAAAGGTAAAAAAGGGTGGAAGCTCACTATTGCTGAATAATGGACCACATTCAAAGGCATTCTCTTCAGCACATACTGTGCCCTGTTTATGATCAAAATCTGTGTTCAAAGCATTCTATGATGAATGTGGTAGGGGGTGAAATGTGGCTAGAGTAATAATCAAGGACAAATAAAATGAGGTCTTCTCTAGGATTTTATTGTGAAATAAATTACAGAGCATAGAGAATACCTTTTATTTATCTTGCCTCTTTTCTGCATTGGCCATCCAAAAGAGGAAGGGTTGTTGAGAGTGTAATTAGTAGTCCTGATTCACTTGGAGCACAGACATCAGTTTGTAGAGGAAGTGCTCTGATGGGCTTTATGGAAGACTATTCTGTTTGCCCCCCATGACCCTGAAGAGATGTGGGTCTGACATCTTTGCCCTAAAATACTCATTGAGTTTAACCTTTAATGACTGTCAGGTTCTCTAACTGAGCCAGAGAAAACAAAAAAGGGATAAACACGAAGCCATGTCTCCATAGATGCTGAAAAAGCACTTGAAAAAACTTAACATTCATTCATGATAAAAACTCTCAATAATATGGGTATAGAGGGCAAGTACCTCAACATAATAAAGGCCATATATAACAAACCCACAGCCAACATAATACTTAACAGCGAGGAGCTGAACGCTTTTCCTTTAAGATCAGGAACAAGACAAGGATGCCCACTCTCCCCACTTCTATTCAACATAGTACTGGAGTTCCTAGCCACAACACTCAGGCAACACAAAGAAATAAAAGGCATCCAAATTGGCAAAGAAGTTAAATTGTTCCTGTTTGCAGATGACATGATATTGTACATAAAAAACCCTAAAGAATCCACTCCAAAACTACTAGATCTAATATCTGAATATAGCAAAGTTACAGGATACAAAATTAATATACAGAAATCTGTGGCATTCCTATACACTAACAATGAACTAGTAGAGAGAGAAATCAGAAAACAATTCCATTCACAATTGCATCAAAAAGAATAAAATACCTAGGAATAAACCTAACCAAGGAAGTGAAAGAGCTATACTCTGAAAACTACAAGACACTCATGAGAGAAATTAAAGAAGATGCCAATAAATGGAAACACATCCCGTGCTCATGGATAGGAAGAATTAATATTGTCAAAATGGCCATCCTGCCTAAAGCAATCTATAGATTCAATGCAATTCCTATCAAAATACCAACAGCATTCTGCAACAAACTAGAGAAAAATCGTCCTAAAATTCATATCGAACCACAAAAGACCTCGAATAGCCAAAACAATCCTGAGAAGGAAGAATAAAGCAGGGGGAATTATGCTCCCCAACTTAAAGGTCTACTACAAAGCCACAGTAATCAAGACAGTTTGGTACTGGCACAAGAACAGACCCTTAGACCAATGGAACAGACTAGAGAGCCCGGATATAAACTCAACCACATATGGTCAATTAATATATGATAAAGGAGCCATGGACATACAATGGGGAAATGACAGCCTCTTCAAAAGCTGGTGTTGGCAAAACTGGACAGCTACATGTAAAAGAATGAAACTGGATTATTGTTTAACCCCATACACAAAAGTAAACTCGAAATGGATTAAAGACTTGAATGTAAGTCATGAAACCATAAAACTCTTAGAAGACAACATAGGCAAACATCTCCTGAATATAAGCCGAGCAACTTCTTCCTGAACCCATCTCCTCGAGAAAGGGAAACAAAAGCAAAAATGAACTCATGGGACTACATCAAACTAAAAAGTTTTTGTACGACAAAGGACATCATCAACAAAACAAAAAAGCATCCTAAAGTATGGGAGAATATATTTGTAAATGACATATCCGACAAGGGGTTAACATCCAAAATATATAAAGAATTTACACACCTCAACACCCAAAGAGCAAATAACCCGATTAACAAATGGGCAGAGGATATGAAGAGACAGTTCTCCAAAGAAGAAATTCAGATGGCCAACAGACACATGAGAAGATGCTCCACATCACTAATCATCAGGGAAATACAAATTAAAACCACAATGAGATATCACCTCACACCAGTAAGGATGGCCAGCATCGAAAAGACTAAGAACAACAAATGCTGACGAGGATGTGGAGAAAGGGGAACGCTTCTACACTGCTGGTGGGAATGTAAGCTAATTCAACCATAATGGTAAGCAATATGGAGGTTCCTCAAAAAACTAAAAATAGAAATACCATTTGACCCTGGAATCCCACTCCTTGGAATGTATCCAAAGAATACAACTTCTCAGATTCAAAAAGACATATGCACCCCTATGTTTATCACAGCACTTTTTACAATAGCCAAGATATGTTAGCAACCTAAGTGTCCATCTGTATATGAGTGGATAAAGAAGAGGTGATACATATATACAATGGAATACTATTCAGCCATAAGAAAGAAACAAATCCCACAATTTGCAACAACATGGATGGAGTTGGAGGACGTTATGCTCAGTGAAATAAGCCAGGCAGAGAAAGACAAATGCCAAATGATTTCCCTCATTTGTGGAGTATAACAATGAAGTAAAACTGAAGGAACAAAATAGCAGCAGACTCAGAGACTCCAAGAATGAACTAGTGGTTACCAAAGGGGAGAGGTGTGGGAGGGTGGGTGGGGAGGGAGGGAGAAGGGGACTGAGGGGCATTTTGTTCAGTACACATGGTGTGGGGGATCACGGGGAGAACAGTGTATCACAGAGAAGGGACATAGTGGATCTCTGGCAACTTGCTGCACTGATGGACAGTGACTGCATTGGGGTATGGGTAGGGACTTGATAATATGGGTAAATGTAGTAACCACATTGTTTTTTTCATGTGAAACCTTCATAAGAGTGTATATCAATCATACCTTAATAATAAATTCTAAAAAAAAAAGAAGCCATGTTGCCAGCAGGGGCACTTCTACCCTGTAACTAGAATGATTTTAAGGAATATTTGGGGTTTGATAGAAACTCAAAGTAGCAGAGTAGAACATGACATTGAGATGCTCTGTAATGAGAATTTGGACTGGCTTGTAAGACCTGAGCTATTGTTCTATTAGAGCAACCCCAAAGTGAGTGAAGGCCGTCCCTCAGAATAACTTACTGAAAAATGTGGTGACCTCAAGTGATGGCTGATTTGTCAGACTCCTTCATCTGCTTTTAATATTGCCAAGTTTTAAGCAGACTGTGCTCTGAGGAAGAAGTTAAGATGTAAAACAGGATCAGTCAACTCTTCTGTCGGCTCACACTCTAAATACCACAGCCCCTGGAGAAGGGATGGAAGCTGGGACACAAAAAGCTGGGGGGCCTCTGAGCGTCTGGGAAACGAGCACTGGAAGAAGGATGCCGTCTCATTCAAGGACTAAGCTGCTGCCCTGGCCTCCTGGCTAGTGTGAAGAGACCCAAACTGTGGCCACTGGCTTCCTTTCTTATTCCATGTGTGCTCTGGAATCAAAGGGAAAAGCTGCTTATGTCACAGCAGCTCTGTAATTGTTTATACCAATTTTATATCACAGGTACGTTTATTTCACTGTTACAAGAAATGACCAGAAGAGAAGTTTCTCCCTCTTGCATTCATTTAAGGCATCTCTGGTACATGACCACATGGCAAGTGAGTCATTTCCAACCATGAGCCTTTGGGCCAGAAATTTACCCCATAACTTTCTCCTTGGAATTTACTTTATTCTTTCTCTTCATCTTCATCTCCATCAAAACATTTACCAGGAACTCATAATTCAGAGAGTAATAGGAAGGGAAGAAGAGTGGTAGTAAGCAAGGGAAAGGAGGAGGTAAAAAGGAAGAAATAGAAGGAAGGGGAAGAAAGACACGTAGAAGGGAAGGTAAGAACTTTTGAAAAACTAGGTAAATTACTTTATTATACCTGAATCTTCAGTCTTCCTATCGGTAAAGAGGCATGATGATGCATTATTATTCACATAAGAGAGCTGATATGAGGTAAAAGGATACCAATTATATAAAAATAGAAAAAAAATTGAAAAAATCTAACAGTCTTGAAAAGTGAATATTAAAGGTATGGAATGATCAACAGCCATCTTAAAAATTAAAATAATAAATCACATTAAATATGATATTAGTGTCACATTATTGGCTTTTCCCCACATGAATGGACAACATATTCAAACACTGCATATTAGTATCACCTATTATAAAACCAATCATAATAAAAGTCAGTGATGGTTGATAATTAGTTATTAGTGAACCCTAGCCACACTGGCAAAAATAAGGATCTTTTCTTTAGAATATAGAAAGATATGCCCCTGTAGGTTGTCTATCAAAATCCCCTTTGGATAATAATTATATCTTATATCAGCATGGAAATTTATTTTAACTAGTCTCTTGTGCATTATCTACATTTATCATATGGCAAGGTTAATTAAATAACCAAACAGGAGTACGTCTCTCTTCCCATTTTTTCCTACTTCAAACAAACAAAGATTCTGACCCCAAATACTGAAATACCGATCTAAAAACAAAGTTTGGGGACTCACTTACATTAGATGATAGCTTGATAACTTCTGAGCTTTGTTTTGTTTGATCATCAGAGATTAATGTGGAACCTTAATTCTTTCTTCTTACATATATGTAAGTTTTATAAATGAAAGTGGAGCCCTTCAATGGTAATGTAAATTGACCTAAATTGAAACCATCCCAAAGCCCTTCAAAGGTTACCCCTGATAGTGAGGTAAGACATGTTCTAGCAAGTGTTTTCCTTGAATATAAGTTGTTTAGAAGGGATGGTAAGAATAGAGTGATTAGTAGGCCTTTTCACTTTTAATGCGCAATTACCCAGACAATTCTATGTAACTTCTGAAAAGAGCTTACACAGTTGAAAGAGAAAGGCAAAGAAATTAGAGACAATAAAGAAGAAATAAGCAAATGGGGGTTAATGGAAGACCTTGCTGACTCCTCAGAATGCCTTCTTAAAACCCTAAAAGGTTACAAGAGTACCCTCCATCCAACCCGAGGGAGGGGAAACCCTGTCCCCCTTCCTCAGAAATGAACCTTCACGAACTTCAAGACAAGAACTCCTTTTGATTCCCGGTTGTGGCTGGGATACTTGCCCTCCTTTGGCGGTGCCAGCTCCATCACTGCAGATCTTCTCCATGTTCCACCACTCCAAGCACCTTGCAAGGGCTTACAAACGCTAACGAAAACTGCTTACCTGATTGTGACATCATGAAATCATCAAATCTTGTGACACAGCTTTTTATCTCCAGGATTACTCCTTTCCCATTTTTTTACTGCCATTAAATATTACCCTTTTAAAAAGGCTCTTTCAGCTAACCCAGCCCCATATTAGTTAGCTCACTTCTATTTACCAGTAGTAGAGTTTTACCTGTCATGAATTTGTCCAGTTACCTCTAGCTACTTTCTTATAGTTACCACAGACAGTTCTCACATTGTTTCCCTGTTTTGATGAGATGTGATGGTGTTGGACATCTCTTCCATCCCAGGATATTTGGACACACAGTCATTGGTATCCTCTCTAGCTTCCAAATGAATGATGCATCAATGAAATAGCATGGATTAGGAAGTGTGATGATAGATAGCTCTGGCTACTGAGCTCTCCTTTTTTCAGTTCACTTATTTGAATAAATCTGCTTTGCAAAACGTTGAATTTATACAACCAATAAATCAGTTAGGAGTAGTTACATTTCAAAATGTCTGTATATATAAATGGTTCATTTCTGGTTGTTTTAAAATGCAGAAATTTTGAAATTTCTAAATGGATTATAGTCCAACAGATTTTTTTATAATGTTCCTCAGTGAAACTTAAAACATACTTTACCAGGCCACTGACATCCACTTGATGAATAGAATTTGGTGGTGTCTACCCCCACTAATGTATTTACTCATTAAACAGTTACTGATCATCTACTATGTGCCAAACACTATTCCAGATGCTGAGGACACAACTTATAAGGTATCAGTTTCCAGGGGCTTTAGGTCATACTGGCAAGAGAAATCAAGAGAGAGCCAAAGAAACAATAAATAAGCAACATTATCTGAGGTAGTAATAAGTGCTAAGAAAATAATGTAGCTGAGCAATGTAATCACAATGAACTTAGGCAGGTGGGAAGAGTGGGGCTATGTTTGATAGGTTATTCAAAGAAGATATCCCTGAAAAGCTCACATTTGATCTGACACCTGAGTGACAGACAATCTGGCCATGAGACAATCAGGGAGAAGATTCTTTTAAACAGAAAGACCAGTAGTAGCAAGAACAGTCCTGTGGTGGGAATGTTTGGTGTGTAGGAAAAACAAATATATGACCAGTATGACCAGAATAACATGAACAAGGTTGAGGATGCTAGCTGAACATACAGAGATCCTTGGTGGTCCAGTGACAGGTAACTTTTCAGCCAGGGGAAAGTATTTGGATTTTGTTCTAACTGTGTAGAACAACATATACCTTAAATCATCTCTACTGCTATTCTTCAGGGACACAGCTATGATGATCTATGGGAAAATAATTTCAGAGTTGTCCTTTGGAATTTTAGGACCATGTCTCATTTCAATATGGATTATTTTTTCTTCCTCTGTTCCCACTGCTAGAGAAGGAACAGAGGGAAGTTCATTACTCACCAACTCATTTAGTGCTCAAAACAACAACTGAATGAGTGAGTAGGAGTGAGAAGTAAGTGAGCCTGGAGAAATTTCTGTCTCTGTGATGTTAGAGAAGGGGGCAGAGCATAGCGGGGGGTAGAGGCCATTTAGGGATAGGTTAGGAATAGAGGAGGAAGAGGAAAAGGAAACGAGGACTACAGACCCCACGGCCTTCCTGCCAGTGTAACTCCCCAACAGGCTTTGGAGCCTGGAGACAAATACTCCAGCCATTTCCTTCCTTCCCTTCCTCAGTCCTCAGGACTGAGCCATGGAACCATGGGCCGGTAGTGATCTAAGTGTGCTGGGTGCCAGCCTCCCGACTGATTCCACTGAGCATCGTGTCTGACAACAGGCAGCAGGTGCTCTGAGGAGCAGTCTCTCCTGCTCTGGGGAGTAGTGGGGAGCTCTGGTCAGCTTCTACCATGCTCTTCCTGGGAGGAAGATTCTCTAAGGTCCTGCAGGGGCCCCCGGAGGTTGGCCTGGGGCTGGAACGTTGACTGGCACCTCAGGAACAGACAGAGCCAATCTTCGGCTGCTTATATACATGTTGGTAGTTAAAATACTAAAAGAGACTCTATTGGTCATGGTTCTTACATGGCTGTTTCTCCAAGTTACCAAAATTCCCCTCAAATAATCCTGTCCATCCCAGGCTCTCCTCTGGAATGCTCATGACATTCTTAAACAAGAAATTAATGGGGCTACTTCTAAGACCAAGACCTTTTTCAGCACTTGAGCCTATGACCATTCTGATTAGTTAGTGTAGGGGCCGGCCTACGGCCGAGGCTGAGTCCCACTATGGCTGAACACCGCCCTTCCACTGTAGCTGACCAATGCCCTAAGATGGCGCCCGCTTCCTGGGCGCCACCCTGCCTGGTTTGGTGGCATTAGCATAAGGAAGTTGCTCCTATAGGCTTGCCCCATGCTTCTGCGTTCGTGCTCAACTCATGCAGAAGGCATGCTAACAATCAGCTTAAAGGTCACGCATGATCTTGATCACCATAGGCCAGCTTCCTTTATATAAGGCATAAGCAGGAAAGAGAAGCTCTCTCTCTCTCCCACTCTCTCAATCTCTGTCTCTCTCTCCTCTCATTCTTCCTCTCATTCGCTCCCCCCCGGCTGTTGCTTCTTCTCACTCACCTTTTCCCGGCCTTCTGAGCAACAATAAAGAACTGAAGTGAACCAGATCTGTGTATGTATCGCTGTCGTCACTGCCACAAGGGGCGAACGCGGTAAGTTAGTGTCTGAGTGGTATCTGTGACGTACTTTAAATATCAAATAATTTGAAGATGGTGACAGACTCATGGGCTTACCCAGGAAAGAGTCATTATCTTCACAGATCCTGGAAAAGTTCTGTTAACACCATACTCTTGACCATGAAGCAGTCCCCTTGGAGTTTTAATAATAATAATAATAATAATAATAACAATAATTGATAATCATAATAATGTATCTTAAGTCACTCTTTTCCTCTTTGTATTTGTTCTCTCTCTCTCTCTCTTTCTCTCTCTCCCCTACTGCTCCCCTCTCCCAATCATCCCAGGTTGGGTTCATTTAGAGAAACCCCTTCTCCAATACCAGTTTAAAACATCCCTGAGTTTTCATACTTAAGCCATTATGTTAGTATTGGGAACTTGTCTGTCGCCCTTGTCTGTGAGGTCTGGGGAGTGAGGACTCCATATGCTGCCCCAGGACCTAGTGTAGAAAGTAAAACAAAAGAAAAACTTGGAGAAATGTTTGTGGAAGGAAGTGGGGTAAGTGGAGAGAGAGAGAGAGAGGGAAAATGGTGTTAAAAGAGAGAGGGGAGGGCCGCGGAGTGAGGCGCAGGAGCGCAGTGGGGCAGAGAGAGGGAGGCAGAAAGAGAGGAGGACTGGGGGGAATGGAAGCAGCCACGGGGGGAAGGGGAAGGAGGATCGGAAAACAGACACAGAGGGGAAGAAAATGGGGGCTGGAAATGGCTTGAGGCGGCCTTTTCAGAAACAGCCAGGCACCAAGTGACTTAAGTTCCGTTCCATGGCAGCATTAACTTCTCACCTCACAACCGTCAGATTTCTTTCTGGATAACCTTTCTATGAGCTAGACTGCAGTACGCCTTTCCTAAGTCTAAGCGTATTATTTCTGCCAGTTTGGCTTTGTTTTCCTCACACTTCCTGTGAATTTTGATTAGTTAGGGAACCAAGCTTTACGCTAATAATACTTGGGTTGAATTGTTCCTCTTTCTCACTGTGATGCATGCTTTTTTTCTTTTCCTTTAATGATTTTCTTATTTGGGATGCTAGCACAGGGAAAGGAAAAAAAAAAGAAAAACATTTGAGAATGAAGTTCTTTTTCAGGAATCACAGATGAGTCAGCCAGGGATCACAGATGACAAGAACTTTAAAGAAAAGATGTTATGAGGAGTGAATTAAACATTTTTCAAAAATTTTTTTCCTCTCAAACTCAATAATCATTGATTTTCCAATAATGTGGTCAATATGGCCTAAAGCACCACTTTTGTTGCCCAAGGGGAAGAAATGAATAGAGTATTAGGCCCATCTCTGGAAAGAACATATTCTATTACTAATTTTCTCACCATTTTAGACAATGACCACAATGTATTACAAGGGGTCTGAAATTGTAATATAATTACTGGCTAAGCTATTACATCTTCAGTGGAATTTTTATCAGTCCTGGGCCCATCAGTTCAGGATCACTCTTTGACACTGGGATTTTGAACATCTCAATAGTACTTTTAGTGACTTCCATTGAAATTATAATGTAATTTCCCAAATTGCCTGTTAAAAGTTTTATTGCTGTAAGTGGTTTGACCTTGGCAGGTCACTTACTCTCTCTGGTTCTTACTTTCTTCATCTTTAAAGTAAAGGATCTGTGCAAAATTATTTTTAAGGTCCCTCCCAACTTAAAAATTCTAAAACCACATGGAGCCTAACAGAAGAATACAAAAGAAAATGAGCTAATATATTACTGGTGTACGTTGAACTATTGCTTAAGATCTTACAGATACAATGTAGGTCAGGGCAAAGGTAGTGAAGTGTACTGTTTCTGCCAATAACTATGACATGTAGTCTATTTTGCTTAAGAACACCTCTACTGGGACAGCACAGAAAAAATACAGATGATTTATCACTTCATGGACACTTCCTGGTCGTATCCCAATAGCTGTCATATCCCGGCATTAAGAACTCACTTCTGGAATCATGACATCTTAATATTTGTCAGTGTGGTACTGAAACAGAGCACTCTTTCAGACTCTCAAGTTTCAATTTGTAAAAACCACCAAAGGTTCCAACTACTTTGACCTACTAACCTTATAGAACAGACTCTCATTTATAGAACAACTCAAATCTAAGAACTGTTATTCTATGCCCAATTAAGGGAAGTTTCTCTTTGGCATCTTTAGGAAAAGAGACTCTTGAGAATACATTAAAATTTACCTAAATAAATAATTTTGGGATTAAATAGATTCAAACAGCAGTTGGCTAAATTCACCTTCACTGTTTAAGTAAGAGTGGATTTCTCTTTAATGGACAGAGACCAAGAATAACTGATGAGAAACAAATAAAGCCATAATAATTCACAGAATATTAATGGACCTGTCCAGGGAGAAGTTAATAATTTATGTCAGTTCATGTATCCATTCTCAAGAGGATATTAAGACAGGTCTCAGGGTAGTCCTTAGACAATAATGTCAAGAACACATAGGAAAATAAACAGACAAGTAAGCCCCCATGGTTTGCTCAAATGATCCAGACCACATGGAATTATGCAATCATGTCACTCAGTATTCACATACTGAAAACATGACTCCGCCACAGGCCTTCTCTGGGACACCATTCTGAAATAATTTCATTTAGTTCCTCCTAATGTCAAACAGATACATGATATTCTGCAGGAAAATGCTTTCCATAGTTTGAGTCCAAAAAGTAGTCATCTTATTCCAAAACTCAGTGACCTCCATACTTTAGGAGGTCAAAGTTCTATCTTGTTAAATTAAAAATTATTGATGATAATCCAATTAAAAAATGGTCAGAGGAGCTGAACATACAGTTCTCCAAAGAAGAAATTCAGATGGCCAACAGACATATGAAAAGATGCTCCACATCACTAGTCATCAGAGAAATGCAAATTAAAACCACAATGAGGTATCATCTCACACCAGTTAGGATGGCCAATATCCAAAAGACAAACAACAACAAATGTTGGTGAGGTTGTGGAGAATGGGGAACCCTCCTACACTGCTGGTGGGATTGTAAATTAGTTCAACCATTGTGGAAAGCAGTATGGAGGTTCCTCAAAAAACTCAAAATAGAAATACCATTTGACCCAGGAATTCCACTCCTAGGAATTTACCCTAAGAATGCAGGAACCCAGTTTGAAAAAGACATATGCACCCCTATGTTTATTGCAGCACTGTTTACAATAGCCAAGAAATGGAAGCAACCTAAGTGTCCATCAGTAGATGAATGGATAAAGAAGATGTGGTATCTATACACAGCCATCAGAAGAAAACAATCCTACCATTTGCAACAACATGGACGGAGCTAGAGGGTATTATGCTCAGGGAAATAAGCCAGGCAGAGAAAGATAAGTATCAAATGATTTCCCTCATCTGTGGAGTATAAGAACAAAGAAAAAACTGAAGGAACAAAACAGCAGCAGAATCACAGAACCCAAGAATGGACTAACAGTTACCAAAGGGAAAGGGACTGGGGAGGATGGGTGGGAAGGGAGGGATAAGGGCGGGAAAAAAGAAAGGGGGCGTTATGATTAGCATATAATGTTGGGGGGGGCATGGGGAGGGCTGTGCAACACAGAGAAGACAAGTAGTGATTCTATAGCATCTTACTATGCTGATGAACAGTGACTGCAATGGGGTATGTGGGGGAAACTTGGTGATGGGGGGAGTCTAGTAAACATAATGTTCCTCATGTAATTGTAGATTAGTCATACCAAAAACAAAAATTATTCATGACATATTCTCTGTCTGTCTTCAGGTTGTTTTCATGAACTTGAATCTGTCCTGTATAGATACCATCTGCCCCGTCTTGCCTCCCAACTCCCAACCTGTCCTCCCCTCTCCACCCACTGTATGCATTTGGAAGTGATCCTCAGATTTGGCTCTAAAGGCCCTATTGATTACAGCCTACAGAATAACTTCTTTAGCTATTTCACCAATATTTTCTTTGTCTCCCCTGTACTCTGATTTAGCAGTTTATTTCCTGTGAAATATTATCACAGCATCACAGAGACTTGTCAAGTCAGAAAGCCAACTTAAAGGGGGAAGTCTTACTCTGCCTAATTAAAACCAGTGTGTGCACTAGCCCAGTTTTGGAAGGATCCCTTGCCTATTTACCAAGATGCAAGTGAGAATGAATGCTAGGTGAATGGATTTCTTGTAGATTTTAATGTGAGTTATTAAAATTAGACATATGGACCAGGAGAATTTTATGTCATATTTTAATTGTAAAAATGTACTACTTAGTAAAGGTTTGGAAAGTACAATATCACTTGGCAATTTTTACAAGTATGGACCCTTAGCAGTTCACACAGTGCCTTGCATATATTAGGAACTTAATAAATGTTTGTTGGATGAGTTAATGGGGGAACTACAGAAACCTTAGGGTATGCAAAGGTTTGCATCCTTTGCTCTCAAGAGGCCCTCCCTCTTAAGAGGTTTAATGTATTTGATTGGAAATATTTTTAATTCAAAAACATAATTTTCTCAAAATGATTTCAGGAGACAATAGTGGATCTGTCTTGGGCCTCTCCAGGAATAAATATACAAGTAACCAATTGTGCTACCTGAAGTTTATATACTATGGATTAATGTCCATTAAGAACTGAGTTGAAGCCATGGTGCTGAAGCGAAGCCAACATGTCATTAAGAAGGGCATGCGGTCCCCAAGGCCTGCATTCCAATATGACTGAACACATGAAATTTATGGAGTGCCATTAAATGTTCCCATGCACTTTTGAAAAATAATGTTTTTGACAAAGCATAAGTACAAAGCATTTACCAGACTTTCCATCTCCCAGGAAAAAAAATGGCTGAGTTGTTCCTAAAGCTAATTAATAGTCACTCTTTGAGATCAGAATTTAAGTAAAGAAGTATTAATACAAGCAAATCCACTAAAGAAAATGGAACTAGATTACTGAAAGCAACATTCTATTATAACTCCTTTTATGAAGAACAGATAAATGACTTGAAAAATGAAATGTTTCTGTTCAATGTGAAACTTATCAATTGTTTTCAAAGAGAACACATCATATTTTCTTTCTGGGAAGTGCACCATGATAACAGAAAAACACAAGCTTTCCTGTAGATTAATGTTGTGAGTCTTCATACAGAGGACTAAAAATAATAAGGAAAGGGAATTCAAGTGTTTGTTGATTATGAAAGAGTGAAATGTGCTCAACCTCATCCATTTTTCCCCTTAATAACCTTAAATCCAAAAGGAACATCGTGTCAAAATTAAGTTGAAGCCCTTACTGGGAGGCAAATGCTGCTGTGAAAACAACCTGGACTCTAGATTAGTTCAGCCTGTGGCTGGCATTCCACTGAGGGAACTTGGATAAGCTCTAACTGGAGTCCTTTGCTGGAAAAATAGTATCATAATGTCTGGTTTATGGCAGGTACTCAATACATGTTAGACAACACTGGTTCACTCAGATAGGAACTACAAGTTTCTCATTTACCAATTATATCCTTGAACTTGTTTGAGAATTTGTTAGAAAATATTTGAGAATATTTCTAAATATGGAGAGTTAAATTCTAGTTCTTTTCATACAACTTGCATTCAAATTTCAACTTACTAAAAAATATTTCTTTCTTCATCCTACTTAATTTAAGCTCCTACCATCTACCTTCTAAAGTTTTCCAATTTTTCATTTTAGAGTAAGATTTCATGTAGCTTTACCTTTGTCATTTCCTCTTTTTTTTTTTTTTGAAGGTACAAATTTAGAGGTCCTGTGTAAAGCTCTACCTCATCTAAGGGCTTCTCTGCCACTGCCTATCTCTGAGTTCAGGTTTCTTCCTTCCTGCTTCTCCCATAAACTCAAAGAAATTTCCAAATCACTTAGTGATATCTCTGCTCTTGACTGATTTTCTGTCTCCCTCTTCTAAAATCTAGTGTCTTATTCTAACTGTGTATGTGTATGTGTGTGTGTGTGTGTGTGTGTGTGTATGTGTGTGTGTGTAGAACAACTGCTCCTCTATTTCACTGATTAAATACCCTATGATTTGGTTTCCTACATGAAAGTAACTCCTTCTCTATGTCCACCCATTTCAACCCTTTTAATCATCCAGAATTGAATTTTCTCATCACTTCTCTTCTTCCTACCAAGAGGACATTTATATTTAAATCAATTTACATATACAGCTTTGTCTTGTGTGGAAAAAAGAATCAATCAGCTATACTCATTCTTTTGCACATCTATCCATGCAACAAATATTTACTGGGTGTCCCCTGTGTGTCAGGTACCTACTCTCTTAAAGCTTTCAGTTTAAAGGGAAGACAATAAATACGCTGTACAAATATAACTGGTTCATTCAACAAGAATGGCTTCTAGAGTTTAACCATAAGGCAATCATATTTTTGTCTCCCACTACCTCTTTTCTCCTAAAATGTCTAGTCCTGTGTAATGGCCAAAATGTAAACCTGATTAAAAGTTGAGTTTTTCTTATCACAGCCAGGCCTGTTATAGCTGGGAAGCCAGCTGCTGTGGAAGAAAAGACTAGAAGGTGTCTTTTGTTCTTCTCCCCCAGCTTGCTAATATGGTGACAGTCATGCAGAAATGGACTAGCAAAGTCCTAAAGTGACAGGGACTGTAGCACATGCACAACATCCTCTTCTCACGTAGGGGTTCACAGCAGCCTCCTTCTCTTTTGGGCATATTAAAGTGTTCTTCAGAGATTCCCAATTCCTAGATGGAGACTTCTCACCTGGAATTCTCCTTATATAGGCCACATTCATCTCCTTCTTTGGCTCTTGGCTGGTCACACCAGTGAGTCTCTAGAGCTCCCTTTCCATAGGCTCCTCCACTTAAGGCAGTCAACCAAGTCTCTCTCTCACCTTTTAGGTTTTCCAGGAGGAGTAAGACACCCACTTGCACAGCACCCCCTCCCAACCTTTGGGGCATAGTCTGTGCCCTCTCAGTGGTTTCTAGAAAGTGCCTTTTTCTTAACTTGAGGTGAAGAGAGAAATAACCTTCCCTTCTTTGGGATAAACAGAGGGTCTATCTCAGTTTGGTCTGGTAAATGTTTAACAAAGAGTTTTCTGGAAAAAAAAATACATTCATATTTACATGTACATAAGTTTATTATAAATTTTACTGACAAAGGAGGTATAGCATATGCTCTATAAAGTAAAAATTTAAAAATGCTATTTATTATAGCTGCATGGATAATTGATTCTCATAGAACGATCTAATAGATTTTTACCAAAATTCTGTATCTGTAGACAACCTAGAGTTGCAACTGACAAACGAGTGTGCAACATGAATATTGGTTGATATTTTCATTTATATTAATGGGTAACACGAAAGTGGAGTAATGAAAAAGTATATCACAAATAAGGCTGGTTCTTTAAAAAAAGTATCTCAGAACTTCACTTGTTTTCAATAATGTGACTTGTTATGAATAGTTTTGAAATACTAGAAGAATGCTTCTTCAATTCTTGTGTTATTCATAATGTAAAGTGCTGTGGCCTGAATTTTTTTTCACCCCCAAATTTATATGTTGAAATCCTAATCCCAAAAGTGATGGTATTAGTGGGTGGAGCATTCAGGAAGTGATTAAGTCATGAGGGACAAGCCCTCATGAATGGGATCAATACTCCGCTGAGAAAGACCCAGCAGACATCCTAAACCTTTCTGCAATGTGAGGATATAAGAAGTCTGCAACCCAGAAGAGAGCCCTCACCTAATCATGGCACCCTGTTCTCAGACATCCAGCCTCCAGAACTGTGAGCAATAAATTTCTGTTGTTCATAAGCCAGCCAGTCTGTGTTATTTTGTGACAGCTGCCCAAATAGACAGACCTGACAGTTTTAAGGTTAGTCTGCATTATTGAGATTTACTCAATTACTTTTTAAAATTGAAATTACCAACAAACAATAGATTAAGACCAAGCTTATAGCATTTTCCAGTTTCTTGGTGTAAACACTCACACCATGGCTACTTTGAACCACCAATGTAATGCCACCAAAAACAGAGCTGAGAAGACACGTGTGGTAATATACAACTGTATCTATAGTATTTCCACCATGTAGGTACAGATTGATGTAAATAACCTCAAGAGTATGGATAACAGCAAAACATAATAACAAAATTAGGAATTCATAAGTTTTGGGTATTTATTATCTTTATTTTTAATATAATAATAATTGTAAGTTTATTAATACTAGCATTCTAATGGCTTCCTTAAGAAAAGAAATTCTCTAAATCATCTCTTAATTTCCATTTCTGAAATTCTTTAATTTTCTTCCTTGCACATGAGGGATTTTTACTGTCAGTTATCTAACTCCTGAGTCCTACTTTGAAACTTCATTTGAATTTTGTTCACTTTGTAAAGGAATATTCCTTAATTAAAACCCATTCTAACATCCTGCTACAAAAATAAATTTATAAGACAACCTCAGATAGTGGTATGTGCTCTGAAGAGTTTTTTATATAATGACATGATAAAGAATGACAAATTGGGGATGGTTATTTAGAATATTTGTCAGAGAAGACCTCACAAAAGACATGACATTCAATCTGAGACCTGATGGACAAGAAGGAACCAGCCACGTGAAGATACAGAGGGCAATTTTTCAGGAAAGAGCAAACAGCAGAGGCTCCAAGAGATGATGTTTATTCTGTTTTCAGTGTACATTGAAAGTGGTAAATACTAGGGTAGGAGAAGAAATCAGAAACCAGGTTAGAGTATGCAGAGCTTTGTGACCATTATAAGTAGCTTGGATTTCATTCTGCATGGCATGGGAAGTCCTTGGAGAGTTTTATCCAAGAGAGTGACATAATCTTATTTACATTTTTAAATGTTTTTCATTTTGTTGTTTAGAGAATGGATTTAAAGAAGGCAAGAACAGAAAGATGAGTGACTAGCTAGGATTCTCTTGTATGGACTCAATCAAAACAATAATAACTAGGGTGTTAACAGTGGAGACAAAGAAAAGTACACAAATTAGATATATATCTTTTAGTCAAAGATAAAAGAAACTGAAGAGTTTACTGTGAGGTGTGAGGGAAAGGGACAAAATGGGAATGATGCCCAGGTTTGAAGTTTGAGTAACTGAACAAATTATGTGTTGAAATGTGGACACCAGTGGTTGGGAAAAGTTTCAGTGGAGACATTATTTGATATGCCTGGATGACATCAAGACAACACCAAGAGGAAATGTCAAGTTGAGAATGACATACATTAGATCAACCCATGGTTATCTTTTTAGACCCCAAATGATCAAATATTGAAAATTCCATATATTTTAATTTAATATGCATTTGAAACCCAATGGAAAGATCAAACATATGTAAAGATGCTATCCACACAATGAAGCCAATGTTAACTGTTAAGGTTGTAGGTGATTTTTAAACATAAAATGTTATGTGAGTATAATCTACCATGGTAATACTTATAACACATTTGCATAAAATCATACCCATCAATACAATGAGTCAGATTTTGATAATTCACCATCTACAAGGGTTTCTTTAAAAACTCTTCTTGGGCCTAAAGGAATTTCTTCACATTTATGAGGACCAATTCAGAAATCACCTGCCTCAGTGGCAGCTAAGCACCATGAAATGAGAGTCACCGTGCAGTTGTCTTGCAATTTTACGGCCAGTGCATGTTGTGCTGAGGTCTCCTCTCAGGACACTGGTTGTTTGCTGGTTTATAGTAGAGATATTCTTATGCACCATTTGCAATTTTTTCCCATTTTCTTCTGTTTTTACTCTTCAGTTGGGGTTTTATTTGCATAAAGGTTTCAAATACATAAAGATCAATTATCACACATACTCTATTAACTGTTGCAGTAACTGTGGGTCATTAGTTTTGATAATAAATAAACTTTTGACTTAGAAAGACTTAACCTGTGATAATCTATTTTGCCTTTTGAGGAATAGATTACACTCTCAAAGTAAAGGAAGACCACAGTATAATTTAATTAATGGTATAAGGGACTTTTTTTGAACACAAATAAATGTATAATGTAACCTATAAATGCAAGATACAACATTATATTTATCAGTGTCATTGCTCCATTTCATTCAATCAGTCATACATCTCAATTTTCCTTTAAAGCTTTTCCAGCATGTGCTCTCACCGTTTCCTTCTCCTACCATCAGTCTAGTATGGCATTATTTCCTCTTGCCTGGGTTACCAAAGCTTCCCTCTAAACGTTCTCCCCACCACTTGTCCTTTCTCCCTACTATAATCCTGATACTCCAATCTTCCTGTCCTCATTGGCATAATTGGTGACTAATGACACCATATGTATGGCCCACTACAGACCTTTCTGTAGGAGTATGGGTATGGAATTTTAACTACTGTGCAATGATATTTGTTCCAACATATGTGAAGCAAATAAAGGAAGACCATTGTTTTATTCTCTACTTTAAAAACCAGTAAGTACAGGACATTTCTTTACCCAGGAGGAAAAGGTATTAGGGAAAATATTCCCATTTGGAAACACATTAGACTGTGGGCATTTCCTGTGGTGTTTCTTAAATATTCAAATTCCCACAGGGAATACTTAGGAGTTGGAAGATAATAAGAAGTCTTAATTCCTTGATACAGAAAGTAAGTTATGAGTTTAAGGGTTTCCAGATTTCACTTTTCAATTTTGTCTGAAAGTAAACACCAGTAGTGAAGTAAGAGTTTTTTAGTGTTTTGTTTTGTTTTGTCTTGGTCTCTGACTTTCATTATCTTTGTGGAGACAAATGATTAGTAAGAAATTTACAGTTGTATCTGTTTTATAATAAAGATGATCTTTACACTGTTAAAATGAAATGCACTTAATCACATGAATTTTAGAAATAAGAATTACAAAACTACAAAAACCAGGAGTTGACATGATATGGTGGGTATATCACTGAGCTAGAAGTCAGGTAATTTGAGTTTCAGTTTTAGTCTTATTGGTAACTAATTGTCTGATCTTGAAGTAGATAATTAATTTTTCTACTTCACAGTTTCCTCATCTGTAAAACAGAAGCAATCCCAAAGGTCTTATCTAGCATTCAAATTTCATAATTATCTAATCTCTCATTTTCTGGCTCAAGTAATTCTATAGTTGTGATTTAGACAACACCAGCAGCTTAAAAAGTGTTTCCTCACAGTCCTGTTGGTAGAGTAAGCTAATATGGGAGAGGGGTGCTTTATTGCAATTGGAAGGGATCCTCTAAAATTCTACTATTAAACAACAGAGTAAAGAAAAATCTGTTTTGATTAATATTTCTTCATTTTTATTCTCCAGCAGTAAATATACCGATAGTGATAGGCCATGCTGATTCTGTATTTTCTTACCTATTAGAGTAATACTTTATAGTCCCATTTGTCATAAAATCTGCCTCAGCTTTCTTGATTATCTGTAGGCTTTATGGAATTTTACTGTCTATGTTATCTGAAAGTGATGCACACAAGTGCAGGGGAAACTGTGCTGAGCCACACAGACTTCCCCATCTGGAAAGGGCTGGACAGACTTTTAGCTAGACCCTATGATGTCAAACCTCCTAGTGTTCATGTCCTTGTGTAAGCCCATCCCCTTGAGTGTAGGCAGGACCTGTCACTAGCTTCTAACCAATACAATATGGCAAAGGAAATGGGATGTTTCTGTGATTATGTTATATGGCAAAGGTGACACGGTGTGATTATGTTACATTATATAAGAACCCAGCATACTAGCAGACTTGTTCTAGAGTTGTGCTCTCCATTCTGGCTTTAAAAACACAAGCTGTCCTAAGTCCAACAGCTTCAAGGAAATGAATTCTGACAATAACCTGAGTAAATTTGGAGGCAGACCCTTCCCCAGCTAAGCCACCAGATGAGAACCCATCCTGGTCAACATCATGATTTCAGCTTTGCAGAGGTCCCATGTAAACCATGCCTAGACTCCTGACCCATAGAAACTGTGAAGTAGCAAGTGTGTATTGTTTTAGCTGCTCAGTTTGTGGTAATGTGCCATATAATCATAGAAAACTAATAAAAAACATTTATTGCATCAACTGCTGGAAAGGCTGAAAGTTCTTAGCTATCAGCTCTCCTGAGGAATTGCCTCAGCTGAAGAGAACCACCTCACTCAAAGTCACACCTTCTTCTAGGGTAAGCTCACATACAGTGACCAGTCAATGTGAGGATGCAAACAACTATCCCTTTGCCTCATCTTGAGATATCCAGTCTAGTTACAGAGCAACTAAAGGGTTCATTTTATTCCTCTGTCCAATCCTAATTCTTTCCCCTTGTATCATAGGTTGATAGATAATAAATAGATAGATAGATGATAGTTAATAGATAGATAGATGAGATAGACAGATAGATAGATAGATAGAAAATAGATAGATAGATGATAGAGGGATAGATAGATATAGATAAATGATAGATTCGTAACTTCTGAGTCTTAGGCATCAAATGAGCTATAAAATTATCTAACATTATGTAAGGCTATCTTCTATGCATTACATCCCAGTCTAAAAGACATGCTATAGAGTTGGAGAATCCTGAAACAAGTGTCAATAACAATTACTAACAATATTTCCTCTCTTACAGCTACCTACAAGTTCTCAAGGCCAGCCAGACATGCCAGAATCATCTGATAACCATGAAACAAATGGTCTCAAGTGAGTTCCCAAACTAGATAATACTTAAAAATCAAGGAGGATTGAGACAGAATTAAGATGAACATATGTTGATACATATATTCATTATTCCTGTTGGTATAGAAGAAGGTGAGCACACTGAAAAAAGACCAACTGGATTTGGATGATTATTAACTGTGTGACCTTAAGAAATTGCCTACCTCTCTGAAATACAATTTTATTATGTATAAAATAAGGATAATACTACCCTCACAGGATTGTGAGAATTTAATTAAGTATGCTAAAATACGAAAATGGCATAGTATCCATTATGAAGTAGGCACACAATAAGAGCTAGTCCAGTTTCTTCCTAGTTTTTTCAACTTTCCTCTAAAACTCAATTTTATTTTTCTTTTCAGAGAATGAAAGGGTAAACAGAAAATCTCCAGAAAAGTAACTCTGAACAATTTCTGGTTTACTTGACTTTGAGTTGAGTCATCTGGTCCAGGTACCTCTGCTTTAGTAGTCTTTTAATAACCTCCCAAATACTGTTTGGCTTAGACTCTAAGGTTGCAATGGGAGGATCTTGGCACACTGAGATTTTTCCCAAAGTTTTCTTCATTCTTGATTCATAATTAGTAGCTGCCTTACCAAATTACCAAACAATTGTAGCACCTGGGGCTTTCTTGGAGCTCTTTCAATTAAAAACTAACTGGAATTGGCAAGGCTTAATTTACTCCACCTCGTTGGTCCAAATAAACTGTATTATTTGGCATCATATAGGGATGATAGTTCCAAGTTGCAGGTATCCCATGAGTTTATCTATAATCCGTATGACTTGACTTTGTCAGTAAATGTTCTACTTCTACTACTGGGTAGACCAATAGATTTAAAATGACAGTGAGCAGAGAAGCCCTTAGTGGATAAACTTTGAATAGATAATTTAAAGTTCGCCAATAGCAGATATCAAGAAGAATGATATATATGGACAGTTGAAACATGTACTCGGATAATACAAGATTGGCATATTTTGCAAAATGTGAGAGTACATGAGTGGAGGCAGGAACTAATGGAAGCTAATCCAATATCAGCCTATTTCCTGAACAAACAAATCCTTTCTTTTAAGTTGTGAAGAACTTTTGCCGAACCAATCCATCCTCATCCATGCATAACTGTTGTGCACTGGTGTGGCACAAATCCATACATTTTACATGGCAACTAATCCCCTCAAGGCAAACAGTATGCCTTAAAAAAAAGAAGTGTTCTCTGTATCACTAGCAGCAAAAGTGATTAATATACATCCTGGCCAACTTTCTGACTTTGATCTCTGACGGTTGTAAATGCAATACAATTTGTGCATGTGTTTATGTATATGTATGGTGGGAGAGTGGATAGATTCAGAACATGAAATTGGAAAAGTCTCTGTCTTGTTCAGCAATAGTTGTATTCTTTTAAGGGTAGTGTTTCCAAGGACAAATTACATCAAATGTCCCAACAGTCTTAAAACATAACTGTGTATAGGAAAGCTGCATAGGTTCAGGGAAAGCTGTGATCTTTTCTTAAATGCATTTTAAGTGAAGGCAAATATGTAAAAGATATAAATAACATTATTCTGGCTGAAAATGGATTTGCTATAAATGGAAAATATGAAAGACAATTTGGGGACCGTGAAAGACTATATGAGTATATATAGATATACATATATAGATACTTTCTGCAACTCTTGCCAGATCTCATGTACATATAATTATATAGTCAAATATATATATATAATCAAAGTCAAATATATACACATAGCCAAACATATATATATATATGTTTTAGAACTTACAAGAATTCTAGAAAGAATGAAAGAATAGAGAGAATGGGAGAAAGGCAATGGTGACTGCATTTTCCAGAACTGAAGAAAGACATGAGTACCCATCATGGAGGGGAAAAACAAAAGCCAAACCTGGACACCAGAAAAGGATAAATAAAAGCAAATCCAGAAATGTTAAAATGAAGACAAAACACACACACACACACACACACACACACACACATATATATATATATGTGTGTGTATATATATATATATATAAAAGGCAAAGATATTAAAGGCTACTAGGAAAATAATGTAAATATTTACAAAGGAAAAAGTAAAAATATGCATAAATATACAATGTTTTTAGATTGGAGGATTCAAGTTCAGAAAGTTATCAATTATCAGCAAATTAATCTATAAATTCAATGAAATGTCAATAGAAATTCCAAAATGAAACTTCTTTAAACAGGACAATTTACCCTATAATTAAACTGGAGAAGGAAAGATCAATAATATTTTAATCAGTTCAGAATGATAAATAAAACATATGGTGTTTTGCCCTCCCAGATATAAAGGTTATGAAGTGAAAATCATTAAAGCAGCTTAAATTTGGAGCTGGAATGAACCAAAGTATCAAAAAGAGGTCATAGAAATAAAGTTGTACATTTATGGAAGCATGCCCTGTCAAAGAAGACCAGATAGATGAATGGCCTAAGTATGAATATCGAAGTTTTCATTGTTTTACAGGAATTTATAAAATTGACAGGATAGTTTTATGAAATTGTGATAGAGAAGGATTTTTAAAATAAGACATGAATGACAGAAACCATAAAGAAAAGGATCAGTACATTTTTTGATAATCAAATCAAATTTAAAACATGATAAAAAGTTTTCATGGAAAAAATTAAAAGTACAGCTCAGTCTGAGAAAAAAAACACCACCACACACAATTGGCAAAAACATTATAAAAACAAGTATATAAATAACTCCTGTACTTCAATCAGAGAAAGACACTAACCCATTAAGGAAAAACAATAAGCAATGTACATTCAAGGTAATATTCATAGAAAATAAGCCCAATGGACAGTAAATTGAGAATATATTCAATCTTACTAGTAATCAGGGAATTGAAGTAGCAATGAAATGCTATTTCATACTCATCTGACTGGAAAAAATTAAGACTGAGTCTGAAAATACCACTGTTGAATATAGGAAAACATGAGCCCTTGTGCTATATTGTGGAGAACATAAGCAGCAAAGCTACTCTGGAAAGTAATTTGGCTTTCATGAATGCAGTTAAAGATGAGCACACTCTAAGAGTATCAAGTACAACTCTAGTTAATGCCCAGCCCAGTTCAACCCTCGAATGTATGCAAGGATGTTTTCTGCTATTCTGTTTGTCAGAGTGAGGGGGTAGGAGGCACTTTAATATTTTTTCCATAGAGATGAAATGAATTGATTGAATGTGGCTTATTCAGAATGTAGAATTGCAGCAGGTCATTAAAATGAATAAATAAGAATTTCTCTGTATTAACATGGAAATCAAAAATGAAATGTGTGAGAAAATGAGACAGTTGACGTATTTACAGAATAGTACTTCTTAAAAATTTTAAAAACAAACAGTTAATATAATACATAATATGTATTATATTATGAAATAATGTATTTCATGAATTATTTTAGTGACTATACTAATGCATGTAGTAAAAGTCTAAAAAGCATAGCCAGGAATCAACACACCAAATTACAGAGAGTAGTATTTGGAGAAAGAACAAGGGGAATAAATTTAGGAAGATTTTAAAAAGGGATTTCAATTTTTTCTATTTTTTTCCTTTATTAAAAAGTTAGTTAATACTAACTCTAGAAGTTTCTTTATTATTCTTTATATTTCTGAAACATAATAATAATACAAAAAGAACCAAAGAAAACTATGGGTCATCCCTCCAAATAGACTGCATATAAAACATACAGAATTTTCCCATAATTTCAGGAAGTTGCTAACATTCTGAAAACCATCAATCTGAGTTAGGATCCTCTGGTAGGAGCTCCCACACACCTCACCCTTCGGGGTCACTTATGAATTCCTACTCCTATAGCACAGCTGATGCTCTTTACCCAGTGGTGATCAAACTTTTCAGCAGAATTTTGTTTTAAAGCAAATCCAAGTAGAATCCAACATGACAGAGCAAAGTTAACTTGCTGGGTCAGGTAAAGCGGCTTTGGGTAGACTGCCCCAGGTAAACTGTTCTCCCTCTTACCCAGAAGTGGCTTCTGAATACTCTAGCAACAATATTTGAAAATCACATTACTAATATCTTAAACTGAAAGGCAAGCCAGAATGAGGAGCCTGGTCAATCACCAATAGATTCTACCCCTCAAGTTTCCAACATTAATAAGCTGAGCAGCATAATAAAATGAAGAAAAACAAAATACCAGTTGTTTGTTGGCTTTGAGTAATTTAAGAATAAGATAAAAGCTCAGGGAGATTTTAAAAGATGACATGGACATTGACAATTGAATCAGGTGACCTATGAATGAAAGTTGCATTTATTGAATGGTCTATAGTGTATATTACTAGGCCTAACAAAAACCTTCACTATATTTACAATTAAAACTTAAGACAAATGTGAAAGTACAGGTTTTATTTACTTTTGCTCACAAGTAGCTCAGAGCCTCACTTTCATAAATTTTACTACAAGAAGCCTTTGGGTTATCATCCTGCTTCATAGTTTGGTTTTGTTTTTGCTTTTGCTTTTTTGAAAATGCTTTGATTTTCCATCTCTATTTGTGGTTAAAAAATTAAAGTCAGTATTGTCTTACTGTCAATAGGTTCAAATTCTTTTTAAAAAGAGGTGTGGGTAGATAAATAGATAAATAAGACCTTTTATCTAAATTTTTAATTCTAATCTCCCAATTTTATCCAATAGGCATATTATGAAATATCTGTGAATATACCATTTATTCTTCATCTACAGCAATAGAAACTTTTGAGGTGGTAAATATTTTAATGGCATCCCAGTGTTTGTTTTCCTGCTAGATAAACTGATGACAGCAGTCACCAAAATGGTACAGAAAATAAGATGTAATTTGGCAGTGGACTCCAAGAGATTTCAAGTCCTTTCCCCTTATCAATTCACATACATTCCACCATGGAAATATAAATTTTTACTTAAACATCTATGTGAACGTCCCATGTAGAGTCTGTCTTCTTTTGCATAAATGTTGCTTAATGGAACACAGATTTTTATTTTTCAAAGCTAAAAAGGAGATTCCAGTTTTACTTCTTTTAGAAATTTACAAATGAAGACACCATAATAAGTGAATATTTGTAAGAGCTTGTTGGTGAAGAATGAATAAAATTTTAAACCAATGGATGATTTAAAATAACCACAATGGATTTACTTCAGTTTATATAAAGTATTTCATCCTTGGTCTTTGAATTTTCTTCAAGAGAAATGGGAAATCATTCAGCCATTAAGGTAGATGTACTAAATAGCTTCATCTTGATATGCATTTTCTCTTTTTCTAAAAGCTAAATGAATGGTCTTAGGCTGTAATCAGCAAAACAGAGGTCAGACTTTTAAAAATTAATTTATATTTCAATATGAAATAACTCTAGGTACAAGAACTAAAATGCCTCATTTTTTTTTGCCTCAATCTTTATTTAAAATTCCATTTCTATTAGAAATGATATCCTACACTCATTTATGTTTTGTTTGTTTGAGGAAAAAGGAAGTCTGAACTCAGTCTACTGGGATCTAATTATCAGAACCTAATTCTAATTATGGTCTTTTAAATCAACGCTTTAGGCTTCCCTCTTCACTCTTTTTTCAAAAAGCACCATTTATATTGTTCAGAAGCCTTTCCATGTTAGTTATCTCTATTTGTAGTCACAATCTACCAAGGGTTTTGTAGCTATGTAATCTCAGTTTGCCAAACAACTTCATGCTCATTTAAACTATGGAATTTCTTTGTAATTCAAACACACATGATAAGAGACATGCAAAGATAAAACATATACAAATCAAGACTTTCTTGTTAAAGCAAAACATAACATTTTCTTTAAACTCTAATTTTTGCAAAAGATATAAAGAGAGCTACTGATAGAGGATGTTGCCTAGAGATGTTTAAATAAACTGCATAAAGCTTGATCACTATTATTAAATTGTCGCAAGTCCACAATCAAAACAGTGTTTTCCCACTAACCCTTGAACTGGCAAGAAATTCAACTTGCAACTTTACAGCACATCTAAAGATAACTACTTCCAATTTTCGATTTTATTATTTTTGTACTCTCATTTTCATAACATTGTTTTTTTTTCTCTTGTCAGACAATAAATATTTAGCCCAAAGACTCTGAATTTCACTTAGGATCTGTTCACTTTTTAAATACTAACATTTAATTTTTATTCAGATATGTTATCATCTCTAATAGGAAGCAAATGCAAATAGAATCTCTCCTCTTAGTCTTGGTTACACAGGAGCCATCCCAATCACACATTTCATACATAATGTGTACCCACATACATTAAGGTATACACTACAGTCAAGTAGTGGGGGAGAACAAAGGTGAATCAACTTAGCAGCCAATAAGGTCTCATATGACTGACTAATAAAGAGCTGTGGTTTTCCTCATGGACTATCCTCAAGAAATACATCAAACACTAATGAGCTCACATAAATATATTGACAACTCAGGTTAAAGCTAGAAACTGCAATTTGCATCTTGATTCAAACACTGCATTTTTATAGAAGTGTTTGTTTGATGGAACATAAATAGATATTCCATAATCAACATTTTTGGCAGCCAAGGCTTAGATATTTTTGTTGTGTTGTAGTATATGGTTTTTCTTCCCTTTGCAGAACTTCTCCATAACTTTAAAAAGGGTAATGACATTACACATTACCAAAATAAACTAAAGCAGGGGTCCTCAGACTTCCGTGAGCAATGTCATCATCTGAAAGCTTGTTAAGCATGGATGACTAATTCAGCCTCCAGAGTTTTCTGATTCAGAAGGTCTGGGGTGCGCCTGAGATTGTACATTTCTAACAAATTCCTAGATGATGTCAATGCTGGTAGTCTGATGACCACATTCTGAAAAGCTTTGAGCTGAAGAATACATTTCACAGTTTTATTGTGTTTTTCTCTTTTCTTTATGGAAATTTCACCTTAAAGTATTAGTGTTCTCTATAATATATGTTGAGAAATGTTGTTTTATGGTCCTCTAAATAGAAAAAACTTTCAGTTGTGAAAAAATTCTAGACACAAGGGAAAAACTGATCCCTTTATTTACAATATGACATTTTAGAAATTACTAATAAACCTCTAAAAATTGAAGAAAAAAATAATAGATACAGTTCATGAAAATATTTATCCTTTCATTGCAATTTATGATAATACTGAAGCTACTTCTGAGAGATACAATTTAATATTTTAATGCATAAAAATCAAGGTGAAATGAAGAATAGATAATATCAGGAAATATCAAATACCTTAGGTTCAAAACATATCATTAAGGAATTTTTCCATTCAGAAATTTTATAATCAAGGGCTTCCTTAGAAGATGGAAGTTTAAATAGTTTAAAAAGCCTTACCAACCTTAAACGGTCTTGGATTTGTTTTTCCATGGTTGCCTCTTTAAGTGTTCATTGTTTTTGTGGGCTTTGTAGTAAGATGTTTGAAAATTTGTTTTTCTAAAGGGAAACCTTTATGTTAATAAGCACTTGGTAGTACTATAAATTGATACCACTGCAGAAAATAATTTTGTAAAAATGAAAAATATTCACAGATTTTACTCTGCCAAGGAAATTTATTGCAAGAAAATAATTCAAAAGAAAAAAAGTTTATGCCCCAAAACAATGTTTCTAATATTATCTATATCTTTAACGTTAAACAAGTTTAAATGTCTCCAAACAGGGAAATGGTTAGTAGATTATGGATATTAAATGGATGAGACAGTATTTCAGGAATAAACAGCAATGTAATGAAGGATGTGACAACATAAGGATGCTACGTGCAATAACAGATCTCAAAATTACTTCCCTGTTCAGACAGCATTTCACAAGGAGGGTCAGGGAGGGTCAGGGAGAAAGGAGAGCAGCTGAATTACAGTACTGAGAATATGGATAAATTTTTTCCTTTAAAAAATGTGTCAATGTCAATGTTATTTTAACAATATATGAACATTTTAAAATACTACCATCACTATGTTCATTCTCCAAAAAAAACGTATCACTTTATTTTTCTGGCAGCTGATATTAACAGCATTAAGCTCAGACCATAGTAGACATTTCTGGAATAGTTAGGTAAAAAGTTAATAGGAAAAAAAAAGATGAATAAAAGGAAGTTTGCATATCTTAATTCCCTTCATATCTTAAATGAGGGCTCACTGGACACAAACAGTTGGTCCAAGCTGAAAAATATTCAGAAGAAGGTGGATTTTACATTCAAATGAGACAATTGAAATTTTTACCTAAGAACACCCTCCTCCCTTCTTTCCTGACTCCAACTTTGGCTGACTTTTGGGCATAATGCTGGGCCTTGCATGAGGCCTTATAGCCGTATTTACTTGAGTAGTTTTCTCTTGAATTAAAGCAAGAAAGGTTTTTGTCCACTTGAAATTAACAATCACTTTTGGACCTTGACATTTCAATTAGCCTCTCTTATTTTTTTTTATTTTGTTATCATTAATCTACAATTACATGAAGAACATTATGTTTATTAGGGTTCCCCTTCACCAAGTCCCCCCTACAAACCCCATTACACTCACTGTCCATCAGCATAAGATGTTGTAGAATCACTACTTATCTTGTCTGTGTTGCACAGCCCTCCCCATGCACCCCCCCACATTATCATACTAATTGTAATACCCCCTTTCTTCCCCCCCGCCTTATCCCTCCCTTCCCTCCCATCCTTCCCAGTCCCTTTCCCTTTGGTAAATGTTAGTCCATTCTTGGGTTCTGTGAGTCTGCTGCTGTTTTGCTCCTTCAGTTTTTCTTTGTTCTTACACTTCACATATGAGTGAAATCATTTGGTATTTGTCTTTCTCTGCCTTAGCCTCTCTTATTTTTACATTTTAAAATAAATTGAGCATAAAAGAACTATATTCCAGGGTTTTTCTTAGTGGACATCCTTTCATACCACCTTGTCTTTAACTGCAACCAGGTTGAAATTTTAATTATTTGATCCATTTGATATTTTTAAAGAAATGCCATTTATCTCATTAAACGAAAAAGAAGAAACCTCTTTTCATTGTAACTAAAAGTTGGCATGAAATCAGAGATCTTGCTGACTGTAAGCAATATTTTCATCCCCATATTTTTGCTAAAAAGGCTCAAGAGTTTGAAGTTTGCACAGAAGCTTTGAGATTGCTACTCACCAGACAAGGCACAAGGCTTTCTTCTTTTCTCATTATAACATCCTTATATAGATTTTTTCAATTTTCAGAAATGTTAAATATATTCTGTACAAAACACCGCCTTTGATTTAAAACATCTGCCTTAAATTTCTGACCCTCAAAGAATAATTTAGAAGTACAGAACATTTTTTCCAGTTATTTAAAAACTAATGTTTGGTACAATTATAAAGTTGCCCTAAAAAGCAAGTCTCAGCATATTCTTAATCAGACTAAAATGTGATTCTTTCCAACAAATGCACTGTTGAATTTCTTTCTGCCTTTGTCAGTAAAACAGCTGTGAACAGATTAAACTATGTCATTTTTTAACTTTTCTCTCATGACTCACTTGGAGACTTCCTTTTTTTTTCTGTCCTACAGCTACTAGAGTGTTAGAGGGAACAAACTGGATCAAACACATTTCCCAGTTCATATAATTTTATGTCACATGGTCCACTCCAGGTTTTAAACTTAAAGGTAACATTCTTGCAGCCTCTAGTTCATGCAAAGATCCCTCTAGGGTCTCAGCTCACCAGGGAACACACACACATTAAGGGGCTGTTATGTGCTGAGCACTGTCCATGATCCCTGCACTAAACTATCTGTAATCTCAGTTAGAGAGAGAAGGAAGGCATGCTTGCAACCATCTGATAAAAAGGAGATCTGAGAAATCATTGATATGATTCATAATTCTGTCATTAATTTATTATTAAATAAACCTCGGTAAATTCTTGAAATCCACTCTTATGAGAATTAAGATCTTGATCCAAGCTGATGGAAGAAAAATCAATAGGATCAACAGTAATAGAACGATTGAGAACTACTGTCAACACTGGATGCATAATAAAATAGATACATTGCACAGTAAAGAACAGTGGGATATGCCTAGATAGAGTGACAGTTTTGTTCATATAAAAAAACCCAGGTGCATGTGCTAATATGTATGGGGGAGCTCATGGGAACAGCAGGGCAAGAAACTTCAAAGTGGGTCTTCCATGGAGTAAACTGAAAAGAAGGCCAGTACACATAAGGCCTCTAGAATACGCTGGTGCAGTGCCATCCATGCTTATTTAAGTAGGAAAGGGGGTTAGAAGAGACAGCAAAAGTAAAAAACCTGGAGATGTTTAATAAAGCATATTAAGCACAACCAGAAAGGCCATGTTAGTCATTGTTTTATTACAACTAAAAATGTCTTAGTTTAACCCAGTTCTCATGCTTGTATTTTATGCAATAATAAAGTCACATAAAGTTAGGCTTGTACCAGGGAATTTGAAACCAAGAAAAATTAAACATATACATTAAAATTATATTTGTTAATACTAAAAGTTACAAAAAGCATTGCAAAAAAACTAAGAGTTAAGTACATGTGAACAATTCAGACAATAAAAACGTAAGCAGAGAATTATTAATGGATGTGCTAACTGCTATTCCTTGTAGCCTGAAACTTTTCCATCCACTAGTCCCCCACAGATACATTATACTGGGTTGTGAAGCCATTTGCAAAATATGAAGTACTATAAAAATACTGGATAATAATGCTAATTCATCTTGCCTTCTATCTCTGCAGCATTTATTTATATTACACTAAATTTGAGTTTGTATTGCTCCCAAATGAATCTGTGGGTCCATATTTCTTTCTCTTCCTCTTGCAGTAATACAATCTAAGCATGGTCAGGACTGGATGGGAGGCAGATGATTCTAACTGCCTGCAGTAATCTATATAGTAAGGGTCAAATGACCCACACCACAGTCGGCTTTCCTGATCAATCACAATAGGTACTGTCTTACTTCCTCTACTTGGTAAAAGCTGATAGCCTCCCCACAACTGGTCGTTTCTACCACTGATTCATGACATTCTTCTATAAAGGCAGCATATTACCACTGTATCTTTTGAAACTTTTCCTTATCAGCTTTAAGTGTCCTTATTCCACCATGCATAGGTTTACTTGTAATACTTGTAATACTATTTCTCCCTCATGTTCAACCTGCATTTACTCTACACTGTCTCTCTGTCAGAGACAGTCTGCTGAAACTGCAGACTCCTAGATCTCCTATTAACAGAATGCTTCAACCTGAACATCACACCATTTAATGTGTCACCACTGAATAAGCTCATGGCCACCTGTCTCCTGGCACCTGGACTCAGTGAGAGCTCCCAAGGCAAGGAGCATCCAACTTTACAAAGAAAAGGAAGTGGCAGCAGAAAATAAACAAAAGCAAAACTATCAGAGAGAGAGAGTGTAATATAGTTGAACAGAAACAACACTAACCTTTTTACTACTATGAATTCCTATGGATCTGTTCTTTCTTTATTTCTAATATCAACACTATATCAAATCTACAGATTTATCTTTTTCCCCCTTATTTATGCATCCAACAGTTTAGTTGATCATAAGATGAAATGCTTGTTTATTATGCAATAATGACTAATTTCTAATGAATTAAATAACTAAAAAATGTTCTTTTGAATCAGTCAATGTAATCATCACATTAACAGGCTAAAAAAAGACCATATAAATTGATGCAGAAAAAGCATTGGACAGAATTCAACATTCATTCATGATAAACATTCTCAGAAAACTAAATATAGAAGGGAACTTCTTCAACTTGATAAAAAAAATTACATATCGACAAAAAGCCTATGGTAAGCATCATACTTAATGTTGTAAGACTTAGTATTTCCCCCTAAGCTTGGTCATAAGGTAAAGATGTCCACTCTTTTTTCACTCCTGTCCTGAGTAATAAGGCAAGAAAAATAAAACAAAAGGTAAACAGATCAGAATGGAAGAAAATAAACTGTCCTTATTTGCAGAGGACATGATGGTCTACATAGAAAATTCCAAAGAATCTAAAAAACCTCCCAGGATAGGTCAGTTCAGTAAGATCACAGGATAAAAGATAAAAATAAAAAAGTCAACTAACTGTATTTCTATATAACAACAATAAAGATGTGGACACAAAAATTAATAATACACAATAGTATTTATAATCACTCAAAAAATGACATTATGTACAAGTCTAACAAAACATGTACAGGAGTTTCATGCTTAAAACTATAAAACACTGATGAAAGATATCAAATGAAGATCTAAGTAAATGCAGATGCATACTGGTATCATGCATTAAATTTTCCCCTAAAGTGTATATAAATTTAGCATACTTCCCACCAAAATCTCAGCAAGATTCTTTGTAGATACAGAAAAGTTTATTCTTAAATTTACATGGGAAATGAACTAAAATAACTAGTACAATTATGAAAGAGATAAATAAGGTGGAAAGAATCACTCTACCTGATTTCAAATCTTATAGCTACATTAATCAAGGCTGCATGGTATTGGCAGAGATACTAACACATAGATCAATGAAACAGAACAGTGAACTCAAAAGTAGACCCACACAAATAAGGTCAGTTGATTTTTGACAAAGGTATAGAAGAGAGAAAAAAATAAAAAAGAAGAGGATACTCAGTGAAGGAAGGGTAGCCTTTTCAACAAATGTTGCTATAGGAATTGGATATCAATGGGCAAAATAAATAAATAATCTTAACCTAATCTCACATCTTATACAAAAGTCAAATAAAATTCATTATGTATCTAAATGTAAAACATATATTTATAAAATGCTTAGCAAAAATCATAAGAAGAAATCATCAGAACCTAGGGTTTGATGAAAACTTCTTAGACATGGAAGTGAAAGCACAGTCCACAAGACAAAAAAATTGAAAAATTAGACTGCCAAAATTATAAGAGGTTGCTCTTGAAAGGCCCTGTTAAAGGATGAAGAGACAAGGTACAGACTAGGAAAAAATATTTGCAAGCCTTATATCTTCCAAAAGACTCATATCTAGGATACATAAAGGTATAGAAGAGAAAACCCAACAATAAAATTATCAAAACCCAACAATAAAAATCCAAACAACCCAAATATAAATGGGCAAAGGGCATAAAGTGCCATTTTATTCAAGAGGATAATTGGATGGCAAATAAACACATGTTAAGATGTTCAATGTCACTTAGCCATTAGGGAAACACAAATTAAGGCTATGGTGAGGTGTGATTATGCACCTATGAGAAGTGGAGAAATAGGATCTCTTATATATTGCTAGTGGGAATGTAATACCGTACATGCTCTCTGGAAAACTGTTTGTAGTTTCTTTAAAACACTGAACATGTACTTACCATATGTACCAGTAATTGCACTCCTGGGCATTTATCTCAAGAAATGAAATTTTACATCATCAAAAAAACCTGCATTAGAATATCCCTAGCAGCTTCTTTGCAATACTCAAAAAGTTGAAACAACCAGACTGTCCCTGAGTAAGTGAATGGCTAAGCAAACTGTAGTCTTTCCATACCATAAACTACTACTTAGCAATAAAAAGAACAAATTATTGATATATGCAGCAACTTGGGTAGATCTCAAGGGCGTTATGCTCAGTGAATGAAAGCCAATTTCAAAAAGTCACCTACTGTATGATTCCATTTATATAACATTCTGAAAATGCCAGAATCATACAGATAGAAAACAGATTCATGGTTGCCAAGTGTTAGGGATTGTGGAGATAGTAGACTGAGTATGACTACAAAATGGGTAGCACGAGATAGATGTTTGTAGTAATGTAATATTTCTGTACTTGTGTAGTGGTATTTACAGGAATCTACAAATGTGATCCAATGGCATGGAACGATGCACATATGAACCAATATCAGTTTCCTGGGTTTGCTTTATAAGTAGTTATGTAAAAAATGTAGTTTTCTCCATTTGGGGAAACTGGATGAAGAGTACACAGGACCTCTCGGTACTACTTTGGTAACTTCCAATTAACCTATAGTTATTTCACAAAAATATTAAATGCTCTTTTAATTAGTGACAAGGGGTATAAGTTTTATATATGCATGTAGAGATTATATGTACATAGATGCACACCTATAAATATATAAGTTCTTTGAATAACTTTATAACTAGATCTAAACTCACCAAAATCTATAGAGCATGAGAAAAATAATCAGACATTGTATATGACTGAGAAATATTTAGATTTCATTTCTTGTAAAGTTCTTAAAGCTGATAACTTTGGACAGTACAGATCATTTTGTGGCTGCCAGAATATTATTTAATATAATGGTTCTCTTAGATGGCCAAGAAAATGGAAAATATCTTCTTCCATTCTGAGTGAAGAGCTTCCTTAATTGAAGGTTCTCATTCCTGAGATCAAGCCATCAATATATATATACTGTGGAATGAATGAATGAACAACTAAACCATAAAGGAACTAATATAGAATGATGAGTACAGTTGCTTGGCTATCTATTTTCTAAGACTGAATCCATTAAACTCTAAATCCAAAGAGCAACTTTGTAGCCTTTCTAAGTGAAAAATCAGGTCACTGGTCTCTTGAGAAACAGCCAATAAAACTTTCACCTCAGTAGGCCAGTAATATGCAATTATTTCATATCTACAACAAGAGAATAATATTTGGAAGAAGAATAAAAGATCATTGACCTCTAAATAATTAATGTCTATTACAGAAGATATATCTGTATCTGTACCTACCCATATATATACATAGGTAGATATAATTATGTATATGATGATATATTGTTAAGTAATTTATTTGTCCATTAAATTTAGACATATTTATGATATATTCATTTGGTAAAACTTTTAAGACATAGATTGGTCATCCAAAAGCAGCTGGAATTCCTCTAGAATAGTGTCACTGGAAAACACATTTATTTCAGTTATTCAACAAACTAGATGTCTTTCCTGATCACTTAAGCCCCCAAACTATCTTTCCTCTTCATACTCCTACAACAGTTTATACTTTCTTGTATCTTTTCAATGTGTGATGTCTTTGATTATAGCCATGTGGATACATTACCTGTCTCTCTTGCTAACTGCTCCCTGTTCAACTTCTCACGGAGCTAATACTGTGCTGCCCATCATCAGCACTTCATGGCTTCATTAACTGAATGAATGCATGAAAAGATGAATGAACAGCAATCATGTGGACACCATTTTTACCTTGATAGATCGACTTGTCTTAACATCAGAAAAACATGGTATTAAGACTTATTAAAATTATTTATATATGTTTGTCCAAAAGTTGCATGCATTATATACTAAAAAAATGTAAATAAGAAGAAATAAAAATACAGAGATAATGAACCTTATAAATGTACATACCTCATAAATATGTAATGAATGAGGAATTGTTATTATCTGGATATTGGTAATATTAATTCATAATTGATTATTTTTATAAATGCATAAATAATGTTAAAAATAAAATCCTTAATAAAATTAAGCCTTGCATAGTCTTGTCCTCTGAATTTATTAAAAAGTAAGTTAAATTTTAAGATAATTTTAAATTGTATTTATAAAATGTAAGCCAGCAAATTAAAAAAAAAGACAGAAATAATTGACATTTTTAGGATGGCATCATATAATTTAATCCTACTCATTTACTCAAGTATTTCATATTAGCTGTTTTTATAACTGGTTTGTTACAGAAGTCAAAGTCCCAAGGCTGGAAATGGTAACACCAGAATTGTTTGAAGGCAAATCCACTCTTTCTAATTCTATAACTAGGCTTCAGCAACCAGGTATACAAGTTCATCTTGTATTCAAGACCTTGTATACAAGTTCATCTTGCATTTGCCATTGATTGCATAATTGCTACCTCAGCTCTTCCATTCATAAAAAGGATTTTCCAAGACTTCTGTTATCCTTTCCTTACCTGCATACAATATGTTTGTTATACTCTGAATTCAGTTTATAATTCTTCCAAGTCAGTGAAAACATCCATAACACATTCTTTCACAGTAATTTGTGTAACCTATAACAGTATTTTGTGACTGTAAATTTATAGATTTGGTTATATGTATTTTTTTAATTACATGTCACTGGTAATATACCTGTTATTTTTATCAAGAATCCATTGAAGTTCTATAAACACTTGATGTATTCAACTTTTATTCTACAAATGATCTGACTAAAAATGATATAAAACTTTACTACATTTTAAAAGACTTGTAAGACCATTTACTGAGTCTTTATTATATTTCTGTCAGAATCAAGGTTAAAGCCTTTACCTGGGTTGTCATATCTGCTCCATTAACAACACTGTGAGGAAGACACTACTACTCACCGTTTTACAAATGAGGAAATTGAGGCACATGGGGATTAAGTAAATGGCCTAAGATCACACAGCTGTGAAATGGTAGAGATGAGCTTTGTATCCAGAGAATATGGCTCATGAGTCTTGGGCTAAATCACAAATAACCTCCAATTATGATAGAAGCCATGCTCAAAGAACCAGAAAGTGATGGAAATTTAGGAGTAGACAAAAACTGTAACATCATTTAAGGAGCCACTACAGAAGAGGAAACTGAGGCTGGAAGGTGACATGGCTTGAGGAGAATTACAGGGTTTGTAAATTACTGAAACCAAAGCTTATAAGGGATTGGAACAGAGGTAGAGCCCAGTGTTCTTTCCTCTGAATCATCATTACATTAGAGGGCCTAATGATTTCTCAGTAATAAGTATGCATTTTCTAAGTCCTGAAAAAACACCTGAGACATAACAAACAATACATTTGGTTTTTGTCCTGTTCCTGGTATATAGCTTTTAAATCCCTGGAATTTCCTAAGTGACAGGAGTGTCTTTGTTATGCTAATGAGGTAACTTGAATGACATCTAGATAGCTTTAGGATGGACACTGGTACCAGAAAGACCAACCACATGACTAGTGGGGTTGAAACCGGGCCAGCCTGACCCCTGGGAAGGAATGGGAGGCTTAAGATTGAGTGTGGTCACATGGCCAATGATTTGATTCGTCATGCCTGCATAACGAAACCCAATAAAAATTCTGGCACTGAGGCTCAGTGAAGCTTCCGGCTTGGTGTGTATATCAGTGTGCTAGGAGAGTCACATACCTGGATTCCTGAGGAGAGTGCATAGAAGCTTTTTGTCCTCACACTCCCAGATCTTGCCTTATGCATCTCTTCATTTGGTTCTTCCTGATCTGTATCCTTTATAATAAAGTTGTAATCCTAAGCATAACATGTATGTGAGTTCTGTGAGTTATTCTAGCAAATTATCAAACCTGAGGGTATCATGGGAAACTCAGGATTTATTGTCAGTCAGTTACAAGTGAGGGTGGCCTGGGACCACCATGGTGTGGATGGCACCTGAAGTAAGGGGAATCCTGGGAGACCTGAGCTTTGAGCTTGTGGAGTCTGACACCAGTCTAGGCAGTTAATGTGGGAATTGTGCTAAGGTTTCCCAGCTGGTGTCAGATTGGTTGGATTGCCAGGGAACGACACTCCAAACTACAGAACATTAGGTAAATTATTTAAACTGTCTGTACCTAGATTCCTCATTTGTAAAATGAGAATAAGAATAATGCCACCTTGTAGGGTGGCTGTGAAATTTAAGAAAATAATACATATAAAACAACAACAAAATCATACCTAATCTATAGTCAACTGACAAATTATCACTATTAATATTATTATATACAATTTTATTAGGATATAGATACACCTTTATGTTCTCCATTATTTTTCACTATGTGTCATAAATGTGAGTTTTCCCTCATGCTACATAAACTTCATAATTCCCATTTAATGACTGCTTGATAATGCATTAAGTTGAGACGGGGTAGCTTACTTTACCAGTGCCCTTTGAAAATAGTTTATTTTTTACATTTAAATTTTAAAATATTATGTATAAGACTTTTCTCTCTTTTTTATGATTTACACATGATATATTCCTAAAATCAGATTACTAGGCTAAGGGATATAATGTTTACAGCTTAAAACATACTCTCAGGTTGATTTTCAGAAGAAGAATACCACTTTATAATCACCAGCAATGCATAAGTAAGCATGTTTTCACCACAACCTACCTAATGAGAGACCTAAACAGTATTTTAATATATTATTTTTAAATGTATAAAATGGTATATTCTCATGTACTAATATACTTTTCTTACATTCTTTTTAGCACTGATGTAGTTAAGTATTTTCCACCTAAGAAAAAAAGAATCTCCTCATCTAAATTAGTTCTTCCTGATAGTTTTTGAGTATCTAGTGATATTTTAGTATGTTTTAGCAATTTGATGAGTTCTTCACTGAATGTAGATATTACCCAACTCTCCTGTGTAGCAATTTTAAAATCACACAGACATGGTAATGTCTTCAAAAGCATTCTCTTGGTTGTAAGGAATGGGAATCCCCATACTTGTGCTTAGGTAGAGGATGTTGGAAGGACACAGAGGAAATCATGAAAAGAAAGTAAAGGAAAAAATATTGTGTCTTGCAGGGCCTGCAAAGTGACTGTTCCGTTCTCATCAAGATAAAGCCTCAGCTGCTGGCTTTGCTTCGCCCTACAAATTGCTCTCATTTCTTCACGCTCTCTATAAACTGACTTTGTCCATTCTGCTGCACATGGACCATATGGCTGCCTCTCAGTTTTGGCTACAGCCCTTAAGTCCAGGTGATCTCACAACCTGAGTGCCCAACATCAGCTAACTGAGTCTTTCTGTCTATATCCCAAATCAGATTAGACCATTTTCACTGAAATACCTACCTGTTTGCACAAGCTGTGTCCAAGATTCTGAAGTCATGCATTATTTGGGATTGGTCTCTACTAAACCTTAGCAGGGAACTTTCTCTGAGAAAAAGGTATGGAACTGGCTAAGTAAATGATTGGTATGCCTAGTACAAAGTACGACAGAGAACCTTGACTTTCACACATGCCTGGAGCTAGACAAACGGGAATGTTAGAGGGCATAGTCCCCAACACTGTCCTCACTTCTGATACCAAATGCAAGTTTGGGGTGTCCCCAAACCTGACTCCAGGCTCAGTCACTTGCTAAAAGGACTCACAGAACTCACTGAATGCCATTGTACTTGATTATGGTTATTATTTATTAAATGGAAAGGATATAGATCAAAATGATCCTGTTGAAGAGATACACTGGACAGAGTATGGGAATTTTCCAAATGGAAACATTCCCTTGTCCTCCTGGGAAGTCAGGACATGCTACTCTCTCAGCACTCACATGTGACAATGCACACAGACTATTGTCAACCAGATAAACTCACCTGAGCCTCAGTGTCCAGAGTTTTTATTGATTGGTTAAATGCCAACTTGATTAAACTCAATCTCCAGTATGACCGGGTAACTCATAGGGTCTATCTGTCATGGCCAGTCCCACTCCAAGACTATATGGGTGTAGTTACCCTGCACCCTAAATCACACTGTTGCTGTCTAGCCAATATAAGCCTCCCAAGCAAACAAGAATTACTCCCCAGGAGCCAAGAGCAAAGGTCAGATCTTCTTTTTGGGGAAGTTTAATTCTTTACTACACAAATTGAATTTTTCTTTTTAAATAGAAATTCATGATAAAATTAAGCCAACATCTGTATACATATTTTATTCATATTATTTCATTTAATCCTCACATCAATCCAGTAAGATAAATAATTTTCCTGTCATACAAGTGAATAAGATAAAGGTCATAGAGGTTAAATAATTTGCCCACAGTCATATAGCTAGCAAACACTAAAATGGGAATCAAAACTCCAGTGCATTAGTCTCCAGAATTGGTTCTTTTCCCACTTTACCACTCATCTTATGGTGACAACTAATCTCTGAGATTTAGAGGTGTCAGTTTATCCTCTGGTATCATATTGTAGCTATGAAAGAGTCACTGAACCCCAGTTTAAAGCCATCTTTCCTTGCACCTCCTATCTAACATTTATTTGGAAAGGAATCACCAGAAAGCCAAGTGAGTGTTTAAGAGTTAATCAGGGGCAAAAAGTTAAAAATGGTCCTTACTCAAAACAGCAAAAATCACCCCTATTAACACATTCCAGAGTAATATCCATATAAAGGCAAATAGCAAAAACTTACAAGTAAAATTCCTTTTGTTATTATAGGTGCCACATTCATAAAAAGATTTCTATTTCTGTTATTATAAATCCATGGGAATCAATGCATGGAGTGGGTGGGGGGAAAAATTAAGTTAACAGTTCAGTTGTTCAAAGGAGAAATGTAAATAAAAGCAATCTCAATTATTGTACACATTGATTTCTCCAAGATATCAAGAACCTGTAACAAGGTTAACTTGTTTCAATGAATATTATTTAGAAATTCCTAGAATACCAGTTTTTTGTACTCACAATGTAAGAATATTTTAACATGCTGCCCACATACACATGCAGATTTAAAATGAAGGTTTCTGGAATAATGTACAATTAGATAAATTTAGTTCAAAGTATTTTGATGAATACATATTCAGATAAATCTGCATAGTAGTCAAATCCTCATATGTGAACCTATATGAGATCAAGAATTTTCAATTCCTCATCTGAATAAACACCAATTTGCATCTGTGATTAAAGGTTATGGGAATATTTAATATCAAACTGGCTTTCTCCTTCCACTCATTGCTTCCTCCTATTTACCTACATCAGGTAAAAACTAAAAGTTATCTCTATTTAGGGAAGTACATCTGCAATTTAAAAAAAATCACAATCAAAGTCAAATAAAAACACATTTAATCATTATTATTTTTATCTAAGCCTCTTCAGCCCTACCAGTTATGTAATGAAGTCTTACAGGATGACTGTGAGTATCCTCAGTATTATGATCATTGCAGCATTACTGAAAACTAGCAAACAAAGCTGTAGTGATAGAGAAACCAAAGTCAAAAGCAAGCGGTATCAAGCTTCCAGCAGCTGAAAGGTATCCTCTCCAGTCTGTCAGCTAATTAAATCGGCAAGCTAACCAAAGCCAGTTTCAATAGACTTTTCTTTGCATACATACACTTTTTCAGGCTGAAAATCATATCTATCATATCTACTGCTTGGTATAAACTCACTTCAAGTTTATGGAAGAGGTATCCCCAGGTCACCCTCACCTCTGGGCAGTTGGCATCCTGCCTCGGGATGGTGGAGGATGGCAATGAGGCTGTAAAGGGTGTGGACATTGCCATGTATCATCCTGCTCCAGCCAAAATGCGGCCCCTCAAAGACACCCCCAGTAAAAGAAAACACATTCTTGGAAAGCTTTTCCACTTTGACCATTTCATCCACTATAATTAAGACTTATTATTTAGCCATGATTTTTCTTAATGCTTGTTCCAAGAAGGAAGTTGCTTTAACTACGAATTCCAAAGTTAATCGGAGAGGGAAAACAAGATGAGAGTCTCCACAATAACACGGTGTGCGAGCTTATGTAGGTAGTCACGGATGGCCTACAAGTTACCCTCCAGGCATGAAAGAGAAACATGAAGACGCTCCTGCAAATAAATAAAAAAGGAAAAACGTATGGCACATAAACTGAGAAAAGGAGATTACATTTCTTGGTTCTCGCCCAGGCTCACTATTGAATTGAACTAGCTGAGATAAACATTCAATTAATTTAAAATGTTTCTAAAACACGATATAACATACTGGGTAGTTTCTGGAAGAAATGTTAAAGCCAAGTAAAGAAAAAAAATTTTTTTTCTTGGTGTATGCTAAAATTCTCCAGAGTTAATGTTTCTCTCCCATGAAGACTAATCCATTAAAAGAAAAAAAAACATGAAGTATGTCATTTAACTGATCAGGAAAAGGAAGAGAAAGACTTTTTCTCTCTGTATTTTAAAGCTGGCTTTTTTTCCTCAGACTGACACTTTGGACTCTAAAAGGGATACTGAGGTTGTTCAATCCTGAACATGACTTGTCAAAATACAACCACTTCCCTGAGATTCTGATACTTTGTTTCCTGCACAAATCCAGGTGATAAACCACTAGCCCATAAAATAAGTAAAAAGTGCTTATCTTTCCATCTCTGACAAGTAAAAACCAAGACAGATATTTTTTACTTTATTATCTGGAAATCTCCTTCTTTCCTGGTGCCCCAAATCTAGCCACTGACTAGCTGCTTGCACTGGCTTCTCTCAGAATCTACCTCAGTGCTAGGGCTTCTCAGACTCGGGTCTCACCTCCCTCTCAACAGCCTCCTGCCCAAGAATAGGAATCCAGTTCCTGGTACATAACCTAGTGTTTAAAGGTCACTATCTTAGCTCAGGCCTCATGAACTCTGGTCACATATGGCACTCTGTCAGGCTTCTACCAGCTGCAATCTCCCATATAGGTGCTGCTGAAGATCTAAGTAGAAAACATCTGCATGGGTGGCCTGCTGACATCATCTCCAGGGATCACAAACTCTTCCTGCCTGGCTATGGACCTTTCTACTACTTGACACTTGACATGTGAGCAGTCTCGTTTTTGGATCCCGGGACATCCAGAATGGCCCATTGCCCTGTTTGCTGAGTAGCCGCCTGCAGTGAGTAGCAGGCTCCAACCCTACAGGCAAACAGGGAGCCATGGGTCATCTAGAGCATCATTGTCCAATGCAGTGGTCACTGGCCATGTGCAGCAACTAAAATTTAAATTTAAATTAATTCAAGTGACATTAATTTAAAAATAATTAAGAATTAAATTCAAATTAATTGCATTTAAATTAATTAAAAATTCAGTTCCTTATCTAAACTACCCACGTTTCAAGTTCTCAAAGCCACAAGAGTCCAGTGGCTCCACAGCGGGCAGTACCAAGGATATTTCCATCAGCACTCAAAGTTCCACTAGACAGCACTGATCTAAAGCCTGGGAATGCAATGTTAAAGGGCAAGGATTGGACCAAGAGGAGTTATTCCTGATTCATTCATGCAACTCTAAGATGTCAGTTGAGCCATGCTGATCCTGCCTCTAGTGGAACTAATTTTCTGACAGATCTAAAGCATGGGCTGGAGGACACAAGATAATTAAAGGCAGGGATCTTTCTCTATTTTGCTCACTGATAAAAACAAGGACCTGAGACCATGACTGATATAGTGTAGAAGCACAGTAAACACAGGCTGAATGAATGACTAGACAGGCACATGATACAGTTAGTTGTAAGAGGATCACCATAGAAGAATAGGAATAATTTTCTAGGCTCCATTCCAGGTCAGATAAAGTAACTCACTAAACATTCCAGTCCTTTTTCTATGGTCACCAATTTTCTAGTCACTAATTCCACATCTTAGGCCCATTAATACAACAAGGGGTGAACAGACAGAGCCATGTGGCTACAAAACTAAATCAGTGACAATGTAGTTAAATAAACTGGCACAAATATTCAGAAATCAGTTCTCTCTGAGATTGGTTTTCATGGTGTTCTCTGGAAAAACATAAAAAAAAGTTTCCACACAAAACAAACAGACCCAGAGTTTAGGCCAAAGTGGTCCCTGTGTGACCACATCTGAGCAGCGAAACCTCTGCTTGCTTTAACATCTTTTCACAGAAATTGTCCCGAGTCCTGTGGCATAGGAAAGCTTTTTCTGGCCCTCCCAATCACCCAGAACTGTATGTACAAAATGCAGTCACGCCTCTTCCCATCTCCGTGTCACCCATGCTTTCTCAGTTGGTCTGATCCAATCTGACAGAGTATATAGACTGGGGAGCAGCAAGCAGAAGAGAGCAAGACCAGTAAAATAATTAGTGTTAGGCATCTCTGAAGTGGGAAGAAAAGGCTGGTACCTGGGGAGAAGGAGAAAGAAAAGGATTGAGAATCATGTTTAGGTATCTATCACGGAGTCTGGATCTGTATTTTGCATGTAAAATGGAGAGTTTCTGTTATCCTTTGAACAATTCAGTCTAGAACAATCTCATCTGAGCTGTTCAAACCTAGATAACTGAAACTTCAGAACCTTGTTTAGATTGCTGCTCCCATTCCCTTTCCTACACTTTTCTATACATAGATAAGAAGAGAAGGAATGGGAGGGAAGTGTAGTTACTCATGTATCACCTTGGCCCACCTTTTAGTCATATTTGAAGGGATATGTGTGCTGTAAGGAAAGGAGGGATATACCATCAAGTAAGTAGTCCACAGAAATGAATCTTGGGAGTTTGGTGCCAGGACAGATGGTACGCTTGATACCCTCACCACACTAAACACATGGCTGGTCTGCTTTATGAAAAATCGTTATCCTGGGATATTTGAATGAAAAGTCAGGTCCTTTTAGGAAGAATGAATGTTTCATAAAGCTACTTGGGATTCTTCCTAGAAATGATCAAACAATACTGACATACATAGAAGTCCTGAATGGGGAGACAAGATACTTGGTTTCTAGTTTTAATCTTAGCACTAATTAGAAGGATTATTGACTTCCACTGGTTTATTATATGTGGCCTCTCATATTGTTTACTCATGTGATATTGGAGGTGAGTTAGGTTAGATATGATAGAGAGAAAGAAAGGGAGTGGGGAAAAAGAAGACATCCTGATTGTCAAAGTATTAGATAAAGATTGTGTTCTAATGAAGATTTAGGAGTCATTGCCCTACTTGTCTGGCCAAACAAGTAAAATAAACATGCTATTCCAGCATTTTTATTCAGTCGATCAGTTTTTCATCCTCAATCATGTTGACACTCTCTTTGGAAAATGCTGGTGATAAGCACTTTGGTTTCCTTTGGTTACAAAAGGGTTTAAAGTCATCCAACAAATGAACACACAAAATGTCAAAATAATGTTGTAACAGAAGCACACACACAAGCCAAACAGCATCAGATGTGCTTTCAGATCCATGGTCCTAATTCACCCTGATGTGAGTGGGAGGCCTGGCTGATCTAGGTCCCCATAAGGAATTCTGACAACATGCCTTTTGATTTGTACTGTGCAAGCTGAAATTCCCAGGTGCATCTGAGTTAGCACTGAATACTTTTTATTTCCAAAGCACTTCATAGTCATTAATGATTTAAGCCTTACAACATCCCTCCAAGGAAGGTCAGTTTCAAAATACCAGGCGCACAGATGAAGAAATGAGAAGAGGAAGATGTTAAATGATGTGGTAAAAATTTCAAAAAGAAGAGGCAATATTGAAGCTAGAGCACTCCACTCATCATACAGATATATCAAGTTGGGTGAATGATGGAGAATGTTTCCAAAATGAGGTCACAATTATTCCCTCACCAGCCATAAAGTTCACTCCTCCCAAAGCTCCCCACTCTTTTCTTGCCATCTCCTTAATCTCTTCAGTGTCTGAAATCACATTTTCACTAGACTAAAGTAACTTAGTCCTCTGCTATTTGCAACTCAATCAGTCATCCATCCCTGGCTGTAGTCTAATAGAAGTTAATTTAAAAACTCTCCCTAACCAATGGTAAAAGACCAGAAATACTTGAACTATAACCACTGGCTTGTCCCCATCACATACAATTTTTATCATTTGTAAGGGGCTTACATATCCATTGATGTCTATCCATGGGTTCCTGGGGACTCAAGTTCCTACTACAGAGATGGTGACTGCTCCCTAGGGATTCCAGCCCCACTGCCCTCCCTCTACCTTCACCCCACGACAGGACCTGACGGGGGTTCGTCACAGACGCTAGTTGGGATCCTTGGGGTCCATCAACTGTAAGAATTCCTGCTCTGATTGCTAGAGGTCATTTGCCAATAGTTACAACAGTGCAACTTGCTTTGATCTGCATGAAAAATGTTTCTCTAAAATCTATGTACACTATCATTTTATAAATAATATGACATGTTTCTATTGATTTACATTATAATGTGACAGATTTTTTTTACCTTTAGACTAGAGGCATATTATACTGTTGATCATTCCTAATGCCTTAATTTTAAATATATGTATTTTTTTCTCCTTCCTTTTGTTTTTTCTTGGGAAATGTTTACCAATCCATATGAGAGGAGCCTGGAATATAGGAAGTTTCAGAGGTGGTGCCTTTGTATATTTAAGAAATGCTTTTTGTGAAGTGAATAAGCCCTCAGTTCATCTTCTAGATTTGTTGCCAACATTTTTCTTAATGAATATCAAAACCATTATTAAATAGAAATGTTCTTCAAAGATGGATTCGGGGCAATGCTTTGCCACTAGTGAAGCCCTGGTGTGTAAAACTCTCTGAGGATTTCTCATACTCTTCTCCTGGCTGCATCTGAGTACATTTTCTCATGGGGGTAGACTTGGATTCATCAAGATCACACCATATCAAGACAATTCGTAGATACTATACTACTCCCTTGGTGTAAGTTAATGGACTTTTAAATCACTATTTAATATAACATGAATCAATGATGGTGTTTATATGACCAGGACTTTGCTTACATAGTGAACAATATTAAAATCTTAAAAGTTACCAAAGAGCAAATCACATGATCAAAATATGCAAACTATATGTCACTATTTTCCTAACCATTTTACATCCCCAACAAAATCTAAAGGATCTGAGTGTGGGTGTGGGTTGTTTTTGCAGGAAGTGCTTTGTGCAATGAGTGGAGTGGAGTGTCCCTACCCACATCACTGAAGCATGAAACAAGCTGTTCCCCACCCCAAAAAAAGAAAACCAGTAAGTTATTAGCCACTTATACAAGAAGCCCAAATGATATAAATTAATAACTCAAGAATTTGTATCATTTCCATCTCTACTCAGAATTATTTTGGTATGTTTTCTACAAGGTAGGATTATAACATAAATATAATTTCCTGGAAAAGAAATCTAAAACATCGTATTTTGACAAAAGACCATCTGAATGGAAGGAGAATGGTAAGCACTGAGGGAGCTGGGGGAACATATGTATGTGGAGGGTGAGTAGTCAGGAGGCAAGGATTTGTAACTTTTATGCATTACTCACCAGGGGAGAAACACTGAACTAGAAGAGTGAAAAGCCAAAAGTCTAGAAAAGTGTGTTGTGCTGTTAGACAAGGGTGGGTCAGTCTGAAGCAAAGAGCTCCAGGACACTGGACTCTACTTTTGCTACCTCCAGGTCATCTTCTGCTGCTAATTCATCACTCCCAGGGCTCTGAATCTAGAAAACCCAAGCAATTACTGTTACAGACTCAACATGAGTCACAGTTACCCAAAGGACAGGTACAATGAAAAACTGACATGGAGGAAAAAGCAAATTTTTGGACTTGAGGAAAAAAAAAGTCCTAACCCTCTATTGAGGTTATTTAAGAAAGATAATGGGAGCCACTGAGGCCATGCTAGCTTTCCTGCACAACTAATTTTCTCTACAGCTACAAGAACAGGAAATGTTGGCTACTCATCCACTCACTACTGTGTTATTAAAACTACACTGTAATGGAGGAGAGATACAGCAAAACAAGCTTTTGTCATAAAATTAGTCTGAACGATAACATGATATGTAGCTGTACTTTCACTTTCAGCATTGCCAGCAAAACAGCAACAAATAACTTTCGATCAGATGGATATTTCCAATTAACTTTTCTGTGTTCCACACACAGAAACTGGTTCAAATAATATCCAAGAATAATCATAGTGTAGAAACTGGCCTGGCAACGTGAGTTTGACTTGCTCAGAAGTCATCTCAACAAAACAGATCTCTCTTGGGCTATGCATATTCACTGCTAAGTACAAGAGAAGTTACTATAGAAATATTTTTCCAGCCCTGCTCAGGATCCCCACTCATGCTGGGCTTCAAGTGCTAGAATCGACTTTGCAGCCAGTTCCTCCATCTGCCCAACAGTAGGCAAGCAGCCAGTATCCGGGATGATCAACAGCCTCTGGGGCTTATGACTTACCAGCCAATGAGTAATATATTTTGCTGTTTGGTGCTTTGTCAATTCATTTCTTAGAGTGAAAATTACCAAAGCTGCAACCCACCTGCCAATACTCTCACCTCTGCCAAATTGTTTTAAAAACACAATCTGAGCATCAGGATACACACAACCCAACACCTCACCTGTTACAGAAGAAACTCTGTCACTATATATCAAGTAATTTTGTAATTGAAAAAGTTTTGAGGTAGCTATCGATCTATCTGTATAATTATATGTATACATATGTGTACCCACATGCTTGAAATACTTCTCAATTTCTAAACACAGTGAATCCTCCTTACAACGATAGCTTTCCTAGTAATGACAATATATGCTAGAGGACAGTTACCACAGATGAATGGACCTAGATGAAGGAGCCTGTAAAGGCTGTTGTTGACATTAACAAGCTTCAGTGACAACAGGATGAAATGCTCCAAGTACACAGAATGTACCATTTCAAAGGGTATCATCTAAATGGTGAATGTTGTACTTACAAACTGAAAATGTAGCACCATACTTTAAAATGCACTCTAATGCTAATGTTTACAATCAAACTTTGAAAAAAAATGGGAGGTGGTGAGCATATTCATATAATGCACCATTTGATGATTAAGAACTGAAATTTTAGAAGCTGACCCTTTGTGTTCACAATCCAGACTCCACCGCATCCTAAAGGATTTCGGGCAAGTAACTTAACCTCTCAATACCATGGTCTCCTCACTGGCAAAAAAGGAACAATAATAATATCTCGAGGAGTTTTTCTGAGAATTAAATGGAACAATACAAGGAAAGTACCTGATACACATTATAAACGTCAGCTGTTATTACCACCTTGAGCTTAGGTTGCCAGCTCTTACAAACTCCTCAGGGTCTGATCAATAACTGGAACTAAGGAGGAAAAAAATCCCATGCCTTTTACAAAGGACTATTGGTGATTCAGCCAGGGCAGCAGAGCACTTTGAAGTGAAGGCTTCCAGGACGCGGCCTGCAGAAGACCTCACAAGGTACTGCCAGACCCTCTCGGGAAGAAAGTCATTGGCATATGAAGGTAAAACATGGTTGAAAAGCTGGCTGAGGAAATCTGAATGAATAAATACAAGGTAGGCTATTTTTAAGCAGCACCTTGTAAATCATAACGGATAAGAATCAAAATTATACCACAATATTATGACTTCACTGGGTTTTGTGTCTACATGTAGAAAGAAGAGTCAGATGGGGAGAACTAAGTGCCACAGGGATAAATATCTTAGCTAATCTGATAGAATGGCTTTTTCATATATTTTATAAAGTAGTTGTAAGCCACTGTAGAGTCTTGAGAATTATTTAATGACTTAATGACTTTCTAAGTTCAAAACTGTTTAACACAGGTAGGGATGATTGAGGGAATACAGTTCAGGGTCAAAAATGTTAGGGGTGTTTCAGAAAGATGAAACAAGTGAGGAAACTAAATGAAGACAAGGGGAAGAAAAATAGAGCTACATTCAATCATAATTCTCTTACTTGAGAAAATAGCTTTGCTTGGTTCCCTAGGACCTCTCAGGGCAATTATGGATGTGGTAAAGAACAAGTTCACACATTCACACACTCACACCCCCCACCTCAAACATACACACAATATGTTGGAAGTTAGGAAAATCAACATTTTAAAAGCAGCAGGGCTGAGGTTAAAAGGAGAAACTGAATGTGCAAAAGAGAAATGGTGTCTGTCAAGCTGGAAGTGAGGTGCCGATCTGACAGCTGACCCTGAAGGGCTCCTCAGAGACTCAGAGCTGAGCACATCCGACCCGAACACACAGACGTAAAGGTTTCATTTTGAAGAACTAAGACTTCTGAAATATCACTGAATTCTTCCCAGAACTTCTAAGAAGAAAATTATATAAACACAGTGAAGGAGCAGAGAGCAGCCTGAAGAAGGCTCCGTTTAAAAACATAATGAATCTCTCCAGCCCCATGAGAGGCGGACACAGAAAGAGATGAAAGGCCAGGCAGAACACGGGTCAAAGAGAGAACACACAACTATCTCATCTCTAAGAAAGGCCTTAACAGGGAAACATAGTTGCAGCAAATAAAAGATAAAATCCACATCTTTTTTTTCTTCCCCCCTTTTGGTTAAAAATTTATCGTTAGTCAGTCGTTGTTTGCAACTTCCTCTTAGGTGAATCAAAATTGTCTTCTTGCTTTAAAATGTTTGTACTATCAGTTTCTAATCACATGGTCAATCAGAAACAAATTATTAAGCATCCACGAAACTGTGCTTCAGTCCAAAGGAACAGAATCAGGTGTGGGGGAGATTACAATGATTTGCAAGCGAGAGGCTTTGCCCTCAAACCTCCTAGTCTAGGTATGGAGATAAGACTTAAATGGTTACGTGAACAAGGTCTCCTTTATTTGAACAAAAAGAGGCGTTCGGCGAGTGTTCGAGAGGTGCAAAAAGGGAATTGGATCTTGGGTCTTTGGCCAGCCTGGGCTTGTCTGAGGCGATGTTAAGGAAACAGTATTTCAACTGGATTGGTGAAAGGGTGGGGTTCAGATAGGTGGAGTTACTCAAAGAAGCATTCCAAGGGAGAGGAACACAGTGAGCAAAGGTCTGGAGGCTTGGAAGTGCAAGGTGCACGTCTAGGAAAGCTAAGTCCCAGGAAATACAAATAGACTGGTTGGTCGTGAAGCATGGTGAGTAGGGGCAATGGAATCCCCCACCTGACCCCCTGTACCCACAACTGTCCTGGGTGTTTGGACTTGGAGTTAACGCTGTTGTTGGTGATTGGCTCAGAGCCTTGTTTCAGCCTCCTAAATGTTCTTATGTTCTTTTTGCTACATAAGGGAAGCTTGAGGGAATGGAATACATATGTATTCTTTAAGAGAATTATGATGTAGGGCAGCTGGAATTAATCATTGCCACAACCAGAAATCTCCTCACAGCAAACTGGTGATGCTGTTTGCATTACTATTACCCTTCTTATGTACATGCCTTAGTAGGATCACATTTTTGGTATACAGATGTTTGAAAAAACACAGAGCTAAAACCAAATAGCAAAATGTGTGCCTTCCCTAAGGGAAAGGAATAAAAAGAAAAAAAATCACCTTAGTGGAATAGAGAGCCTGCTAGTACCTTAACAGACAGAAAGACAGACAAGACTATTTCTATGATGGACATACAAATCTGATTATATGCAGTACACACTTCCAATTGTAAAATAAGTAAGTCACAGGAATATACAGCATAAGAAATACAGGCAATAATATTGCAATAACTTTGTATGATAACAGATGGTAACTCCATTTACCATGGTGAACATTTTGTAATGTATGCAATTATCAAATCACTATATTGTACACCTGAAACTAATGTAATATAATATTGATGTCAACTATTTGTCAACAAAAAATATAAAAAAAGAAAAGAAAAAATTCTGTTAATATGCAATACATGGTAAGAAAAATAACTTGAAATTAGCCAGTAACAGCACATCTACAAAACGTTGCTCTTCAAATTGAAAAATAACAATAAAGGTACTTGGAGTATTAACCTCTTCCTGGAGAAAAGAAAGAGCTATATCTAGTCCCACCTAAGATTTGTGAAGAGCTCGTTGCCACACAAACTCCTGAACGATCCCCTAATGGACTGTGGCTGCCTATTCTCCATCACTGCCATGGCCCAGAGTTGTTTTCTAATTGGGGATTGGATGAAGAAACCAGAATTCTCAGTTGTACAGACTGTGTTATGACAAGTTAGCTTCACAATCCTCTCCAGTTCTGTTTTACTCACCATAATAGTTCTGGATTCTATGACCACTGAGTTCCTTCCCAGCTTTAAAATCTGTGAACACAGATAGCCTTCTGTGATGCTGGCCATGAAAGGTAGAGACTGTAAGAACGTGACTAAGGACACACTGGAGTCCACGGCTGCTCTGGGACTTCATGTTATGGGAGATAGTGATTTAGGGTCCAAGAGTACGTCACCCAAGATGTGCCATTGTGACAAACAGATTATTTCAGAGCTGAAAACTATCAAGGTCCAAAAGACTCAAGCAGAATCTCTGACCTTGCCCCAGCTGCCTAAAAATAATTTAGAGAGAGGTCCTGCTCCAGGGGGAGTGCTGTCACCTTAGATAACTACATTATATGTTAGAGGTGGTAGACAGGGAAGGATGTGGCAGAGCCTGTTTGTTATGATTTCTCTCTGTGTCCTATTGTTCCTGTGTGGCCCAGCAAATATTTGTTTACCAAACATTCACTCTCTCATATTCCTGTGAACTGCTTCCCTTCCTTTTCCTTTGAAGTTTCAGACATCTCTTTGGTGCTGGATGACATAGATGTCTCTGTCCCTGACTGTCTTTGGAATCTGTAACTGTGGCTACCCCATCCACACATAATTAAACTCTGTTTTATTTTTTCTCCTGTTAATTGGTCTCATGTCAATCTGATTCTTAAACCAACTTGAACCTCCAGGAGTAAAGGAAATTTCTGCCCCCCAAACAGTAAATTATTTGTTTAAGACAACACATTAGAGTTTTTCTTTTATTTTCAGTCAGAAGTTGAAACTACTTCAAATCAGGGTTTAAACACTGCTTAAGAAAATTGCATTTTCTAAGTTGTATTCACTAGTTATATAAGTTTTGTAAGTTGAATTTTAAGTACATTGCATAATTGCAATAATGTATGTATAAACAGATATGCATGCCTAGACTTTTCATCATGTCCAGATCATTTGAATTAAATGAATGTTAACTACCATTAGCTTTCAAGAACTAACATTTGAATGACACTTTACAGTTCAAAAAAAGCATTCACTTTTTCCACATTTGATTTTTCTCATCATCGCTGTGAGGAGGCACTATTATCCCAGTTGAAAAACTGATCTAAGTGAGAAAATTGATCCAAGAGGATAAATGACTTTCCTGAGTCAAAAACTAATTAGAGATACAGTCAGAACCATGTATTTGGCTCCAAAATATCTTGCTGTTTTCCACTACTCCACATAACCTTCTACTATTTAGCCATAACACAGAGAAGACATCAGAAACAAAAGTTTATTTTGGTGAGTCAAAATGGTCCCCTTACTGGCCAATGGGATAACAGAGAAAAAGAAAGCTTAGTTATTACAGAAATCTCCACTGGATAGTTCATCAAGGGCTGAAGCAATCATGTTTTCAAAGGCAGTAAGTTTAGAGTTTTAGTTAATGAGGGAATTATGGACAAAGAACTGGTGTGCATGTTTTCAGAGATTTGCAGCAAAGACAATACTGTCTTCACTGAGAACCCACAAAAGCTTTGTAGCGACAGGACTTTTCATTTGCCTTGGACAGTGAATTCCTTTTAATATGAGTCTAATTGGAAAAATATATTCCTTATGAAACTCTCTTAAAACTGTGACCAATGTGGTTATCTCAAAAAGCTTTTTTTTAAAGCAAAGCAATGAATCTAGCAATTAAAAAGTCATTTCTAAGTCACTGAGATTCTTTGCCTTTTTTTTCTGAACACCATGAAGAAAACATATTGTACAGAGCAATGATAGCTAGTGAATACTAAACATTGTCCCATGTTTCCTACATAAATCACCTAATTGAATCCTTATAATTCCTCTTTCGGTTACTATTGTGGTTTTGTCTCCATTTTACTGTGGAAACTGAGTCCTAGAAAAGCCAAATAAGCTGACCAAAGTCATGTACTATATAAATGGCAGAGCTGGGATTCAAACACAGACTCAACTTCAGACTCCACAGGGACTTGTCTATTCCCCCTATGGTGCAACTCTGAACTCCTGGGAAAATCCGTCACATAGTTCTTGCCTGACCTCCCCCTTCCTCTCCATTCTGTATCACAAAAGTCTAAGGTGACTAAAAGTCTAATCTGTCAAGGAAATAATCCCATTTAGAGGAGGGGAGGGAAGGAAACTGAGTGAGAAGCCTAAATGCTCTTCAGCAGAAGGGAGAGCAGAGAAAGGCAAGGTTCTCCCTAAAGGGCAATGGGAACTAGTTTGTTGAGACATAAATTGCAAGGCCTGGCCCCTAGAGTTTTTCTTTCATGTTGTTTGTGGTGGGGCCTGAAAATCTGCATTTCCAGGAAGTTCCACACTGGTGCTGGTCTGAGCTCTGGGAACTATTGCTCTAGGTAAATAGCTTTTTGTTCCTGCTGGGAAAAAAACACTACTTTAAGAGTTCTTCCAATTATACAAAATTTCTTCCATATTATCCAAGCCTAAACAGCATCTATCCCTTGGGGCTAACTTCCTCCAACCAGGCATTGCTGTTCCCAGGCTAAGTGTGACCCCGAGCAAAAGCCAAGCTTCTATTCCCTCTGTACTAAAGCCACTCTTCCCAGTTGCCACTGCCTTTTTGGAGGCCTGCCTTGTTCTGTCAGTATTCCCCCCTCCCTTTTCTTTCTGGACTTGTAACTTCAATTCCTATGCATAAAAGGCTATGGTTTTAGCTTATGTCCCCAATAAAAAAGGACACTCACTATTGCACAAGGGTCATATAAGGATGGCTTCTTCACACAAACTGATAGAAGAAAAATACACCGAAGTGAATATAAAGGATAGCTGACAAAGGAAATTTGCTTTGTCCTGCTGTTTGGAAATGACCCTTGAGAATTTATATGTATATGTGTAGGTATATATTTGTGTACATGCATACATGTATGGATGGATATATTTATTTGCAAATTTATGCTTCTAGAAAGCTTGGAAAAGAATATTCACAAAACTGGTTCGTAAAAATATCAAGAGAAGAAAAGATTTGAAAGAAAGACCATTTTTTGGTAATATGGTCCAATATCCAATACTATTTTGAGCAATGGACAAAATAAGGCTTTACATGGCTTAGAGCTTATGTTCTGAGGGTTCAGCATGAATTAGCTGAAGCTAAATTATTTTATTTTACTTTTCTAATTTTTTAAGACAAAATTCCCAAGTTACCTCTTTAAAATTAACCATTTCTTTAAAATAAAAAATTTTAACATGGATTGTATTTTCTAGAAAAAAAATATTGGGATATATTATAAATGCATGGGTAGTGTACTCTGATTTATAAAAGAATCATATCAACTTTAGTCTGCATGTGGTTCATTAATCATTAAACCAAGTACACTTCATCATGATCAAGATAACAGACATTTAAAAATTAAAGATAGAATATATAATGAACAAATATTACTTTGTGTGAAAACAGTTCTTTATATTACAAATGTGTTTAATTTTTAACAAGTAGATTTCATCAGTTATTCATATGGGCTTCTGTAAAATAACTAAGACACATTTTGAAAGTTCTAGAAGAGTAAAGTCAAATCCCTGTACACAACTTATAAGCACATTCCCATGTGTTATTGCATCTGGTTTAGATAATTAACTATGAACAGCTTTGCCTGTCTTTTCATATTAAGGAGACATAATTCTCTGTTCCTATAAAGCATCAAAGCTGAAATATTTTGCCATATTCAAAGGAAGAAGAAAAAAACGACACCAGTGCATGTAGAGGCTCTTATGTAAGCCACAGGTAGGAGATCACCAGGCACGAAGACACAGAAGCCAATTTGTGAAATTATTACAGGGCAGGAAGAAGCTTGCTTAGAAGAGTAACTCCATTTTTTGGCTCTAAACTTGGGTGCCTTACGAGCTTATAAAACCTGGTGGTTCAACAATATCACAGAGGATGATTTAACAGCTATGTTTGAATTTTATCAATTTATTTCATTCATCAAAATGCGAAGGAAGTCTTACATTCCATCTTGCAATATTGGCTACCCAACTGACTATCAAGGTAGCAGTTTCCTGAGTTAGTTTATCTCTGGGGCATATTTTTTTTCCTTTCCATGATCATTAAACATCAGTTTGGGTTCAATGAAGATATATCTTGAAATATAAAACAGTCCTGTGTTTTTCACTGACAGAAACGGGCTCCTCCTTATCTTCTGTGCAGCCCTCTTTCACATGCCCAGCCCTTAATCTTCATCTTAACTAGGGCGTATCTTCCTTGCATTTCCCATCAGCTCCCATGGAAAAGCCCCCTCCAACCAGCAGAACAAAGCCTGCCACTTCTGAATACCTGACATAGAACAATGGTTGTAAGCGTGCCAAAGAATGAATGACTGGGAAGGCTTGTTAAAACAAAGATTCCTGGGAGTGGCATCTGGGAACTTGCATCTCTAATAAGCTTCTAGGCTCACTTTGAGAACCACTGGCGTGGAGGCTATAGACTCTCAGACAGAAAGAGAAAGATGTGTATTTCTCACATACCTGAGGGTTCACTGAAAGATGCTGTTTTAAAATACCACACATTCATTTCCATGATAATCTTTTCAAATTATGTGCATATTTCTTCTAGGCTAAACTACTTTGTTAAGTATATCTTACCCAGCTGCCAGATAAGCAAGGTATGCATGTAGATAGGGAGCCCCAGATTCCAAACAGCACACTGAATCACTTGCAGACACACCATCTCCACCCTACACAAGCCCAAGGGGCCCTGAACTTAATACGGGGCTTTCTCTAATTTTTTTCTGCTAATGGTAACTTATAGAAGGAACCTTATGAAGTAATTTGGGAGTAGATGTGGGTAAATACAAAAAAGTGTAAAGAAAAATATTTTATGTAAATATGTTGACTCCCATTAACATTCCTTGCATTTCCTCCCAGACTTTTTCTACACTTTTGTATCCTAATACTATTTGCATCATTTTATAAGAATTATCCCATTATTATAATTGTTTTCAACAGTAAATATACCAGTTTATATTATTTTATATAAATTTATATATATTTATTTATAGTAAATATACTATATATTAATCTAATAAATATACCATTGTATTTGAACCATTTCTTAATTGTTGTATATGTATATTTAAATTGCTTCTGATTTATCACTATTACATAATGTACATACACTACTATACTTTGGTAAATATCTTTGGCATACTTTTTCCCTGTATTTCGGATAACTGCCTTTGAGGAAATTTCTAGAAGTATAATGTCAAAAGTAAGAACATCTTTAGGGGTCTTGATACATGTAGTAAAACTACATAACATGATGTAACATCCAAAGAATTCAATTGCATATAACGTGGGTGTCAATGCAAGGCTAAGGAAATGACTGGGGTTGGCCAGCCTAAAAAGCCAGCAGGGATGCAATCCATCCCTGAATGTGCTGTGGTTTTACACCACCAGGTCATGCTTGTATGTTCTGATTTAAATATTTATGGGGATGTTTCTAGGTCCTGTGTCTAAATGGGAATTCTATAATAGAAGCAATGATGTAAAAGGCTTCCTCCTTTTCCAACATGCTTTAGGATACTGCTACACATTATGGCTGCTGACCATCTCCCTTATATCTCCTCAGTTCCTCTAGAAGATAGGTGTGTCCCCATCCTTGGCCACCTGGATCACTGTAGTAATCCCTAAACAGACCCCCTGCCTCCTTCTGTCTATTCTCAATCAATCATCTGAAGGGTTCTTCTAAAAACATTAATCAGGGTGTTCATGCCCTCTGTTCAAAATCCTGAAATTGCTTTGTTTCACTCAGAGTATAAGTCAAGGTTACTGCATGGCTCTACATTACTGGATCCTGTGCTGCCTCTCTGACTACATCCCCTGCCTTCTCCCTGCTCCCTGTGTCCAGTTGCATGGATCTCCTGCTGTATCTCACATCTCTCTCTAATTACTGTTCTTACTTCCTGGAATGCTGTTTCTTGAGGCATCTACTTGGCAAATTCCAACACTTATTTCAAGAGTTTATCTAAATATTACCTTCTACTAAGGCCTGTTCTAACCATCCCATTAAATATTATGAACTGACTTCCCCACTTCTGGAACATGGCCCCAAACATTTGGCCCTTTTCATCCTTCTTATCTTTAGTCTTAATCCACTGTACTTAACACCTTTAAACATACTATGTGACATAGTTATTTATTATGTTTATTATTTATTGTCTGCAAATTCTTTAAGGGCAGGGATAACTATTTTATGTTAACTGACATGTCCTAAGCACCTAGAATAGTCCCTGAAACATAGCAGGAACACAAATTTTATTTTAAAGTACTTTAGCCTGTACCACCTTGAGAGGAGGGACTGGATAGAAAACAGGATCTAATATCGTCCACCATATTATAGGGATTTCACGTTATTAACTGTCACATTATTTGAGGGATTTACTGTATTTCCAACTTGTTCTCCAAAAATGTTTAGCCAGTTTACCTCACCTATAAGTGTGTAAAATCCTCACCTCTCCATATACCCCCAGGAGCCTCTGGTCTTCATTCTTGGGCCCATTCTCACCCACGGCTATTTCTGCACATACTTGGTCTTGGAGATGGAGGGAGAAATTTCTCCATCATCCACATGATGTGTATCTTCTATTGCTTGTCTTCTTAGAGCCCTATCTTTGTCCTATCCCAATGTGAATGGAGTTTTAGGTCCTATAAACCAACAATTTTCTTCTGAGATAGATAGGTAGAAGATCACAGAATCCCATACTATTTACTTCTATAAAGATGCAGGGAATGTACATTTAAGAAAATGGGGGGAGGGAAGGAGAAGAGAAAGTACAATAAATTGATAAGAAATTAAAAATAGTATGAAATCTTTATAAATTAAAGCTATGTAAAACAAATAAAATGTACTTTTTATCAGCTTATCCAATAAGGTAAAAAGCTAATGATAAAATATATCTATGAATATCTGAGGCCATGTGCAGAGCTAGGATATTTAGACTTATTTTTTAAAAATTCTATTTTAAAGGTAACAACATTGTTATATGAGACTAGCAAAGATAAATGTTGTTATTGAGATAAATGTCTTCAAAGAAATTTCCAAAGTGATCAAACTTAAAACATTTTCCCCCCAAATAACTCCATTTTGTTCTGAAAACAAATCTAAATGTATTTTCAGCATCTCTAGGAAATATGAAAAATGGTCCTGATGGCCTGTCTCATTCATCACTTTTGCCATTAAGAAAAGATAGTTCCCTCCTCTTTCATACTTTTCTCTAGAGGCAGATAGAAGGGGGCCAAGATGAAGCCACAAATCAGAGAGTTTGGACTGAATGTGATAGATATAAAAACATCACAGGAAACATCAAGAACCTAAATAAAATTACTAAGAAGGAAACTGGGATGATATTAACTCCCTGGGAAAAGGTGTATTAAAATCTAAGTTGTTAAGTAGCTCTTGTATGATTGGGACAAACCCTGAAACCCTGTTCCAAAACATCCAAACTTGGGGAAGGCCACCATATGTCACACTAATGGAAGCCCTATTCCTTTGGTGCCTGCAGGAGCTCTGATTAATGAAAGACATGCTATGAATGATACAAGTGATTACACTACATAAGTTAGGATGCAGACAGGCCAGGGTTTGATTAGATTCTGGAACAAACACCTCCTATCTCCTGGGGCATGAGATCCAGCAGTCATCTGTTACATAGTAGCATATTTCATCATGAAGGTTACCAAGAACGAGTTTAGAATTTAACACCTGCCTTTCCAGGCCCTCTTAAAGCCTACTCCCCATCACCTAAAGTAAAAGTGGGAATAGAGGCATAAAGGAGAATACAAAGTTAGAACAAAAAGGAACAGTTTAATATTATAGAGAGATGCAACTGTGACAAGCCATGGGCAGATACTGAGATGTTTCTAGCCTTAACTGTGATATGGTTTTACAATTTCTATTTTGTAATCACAACTACTAAAAACCTGCTCTCTCATGCCTCAGAAGATCATTGACTTCACTCAAACGTTCAGATTTGCAAGGTACAAATATGGAACCCCTGCAAAAGAAGGAAGGTGATACATTTGTAGCCAGCTAGAACTACTGCCAACAAGGGCCAATGAGGCAAAAGTTCTTCTGTTCTCACACCTTACGCCTTTATAGACTTCTATTCTCCATTGTTAGGATTCAGTTAGCACCACATCCATCTGCCCTATCTGCTACTACCATAGGAAGGCCAACATTTTTATCTGTAAATCCAAAGACCAATAATTTGCTTATGGAAGATAGCCTTATGAATGCCTTTTTTATGTATGGGCAGTTTGAATACTCTTTGCAAGGGAAGTCAGGCTCTGGAATTAGAAAATATCTGATCCCTATTTTCAAGAATGTAATAAGAGGACTTGCATATACTGCCTTCAGTTTTGGCATGCCTGGGATTTGGCTAATAGATTCTGAAATTGTGATTGAACACCAGCACTACCTTTTCTACTTGTGCTGTGGTGAATGACTTTGACAGTAAAATCTGTTGAAAATTTCCAAGGTCACAAAAGCCTCTTTACAAAGCACTTGTCTCTCTTCTGTTGTTTTCAATGTCCCAATTAATGTCAGCTAATGTGATGGTACAAGAGAGTAGGGGCTGAGGAGAATATTATTTCAATTTCAAGTATTTGATATCTGAACCATCAGTTAAGCAAGGGAATTTGAGAGCTTAGAATGTAAAGCAGGGTCTGCGCCATCAAAATATTTATAGCATTTTTCGTAAATCTATACATACATACAGAAAGTTCACACAAGACAGAACCTGTAAGCAAGAAGAAAAACATTAGGAGTTTACAGTAAGAGTACTGAATTAGGATGTTACAGACTTTTAAAAAAATTTTTTATTAAGGTATGTTTGATATGCACTTCTATGAAGGTTTCACATGAAAAAACAATGTGTTACTACATTTACCCATATTATCAAGTCCCCACCCATATGCCAATGCAGTCACTGTTACAAACTGTTCTTAGAGAGGAAAATAAATCTAAAGCTTGTTCTTGAGTATACAGAGATTTGGTATAAAATTAAAGACTGAGCATGCAGAGAAAAATTCAGGTTATTTTTCAATATTTGGTTATAGGTTCATGAGATCTCAGCATATTAGAAAATTATACTTTCCTAAAGGAGTAAAAGCCTGAAGACTTTCTAAGTAAAAAGTAAAAATCTAATTTTTTTTCTGTGTTCAATTTTTTTAAAAATTTTGTTATCATTAATATAAAATCACATGGGAAACATTGTGGTTACTAGATTTCCCCCATTATCAGGTCCCCACCACATACCCCATTACAGTCATTGTCCATCAGTGCAGTAAGATGTTATAGAGTCACTACTTGTCTTCTCTGTGCTATACTGCCTTCCCCATGCCCACCCCTTACATTATGTGTGCTAATTATAATGCCCCTTAGTCCCTTTATCCCTCCCTTCCCACCCATCCTCCCCAGTCTCTTTCCCTTTGGTAACTGTTAGTCCATTCTTGGGTTCTGTGATTCCGCTGCTGTTTTGTTCCTTCAGTTTTTGCTTAGTTCTTATATTACACAGATGAGTGAAATCATTTGATACTTGTCTTTCTCCACCTGGCTTATTTCACTGAGCATAATACCCTCTAGCTCCATCCATGTTGTTGCAAATTGTAGTACTTGTTTTCTTCTTATGACTGAATAATATTCCATTGTGTATATGTACCACCTCTTCTTTATCCATTCATCTACTGATGGACACTTAGGTTGCTTCCATTTCTTGGCTATTGTGAATAGTGCTGCGATCATGCATATGTCTTTTTGAATCTGAGAACTTGTTTTCTTTGGGTAAATTCCTAGTAGTGAAATTCTTGGTCAAATGGTATTTCTATTTTTAGTTTTCTGAGGAACCTCCATACTGCTTTCCACAATGGCTGAACTAGTTTACACTCTAACCAGCAGTTTAGGAGGATTCCAGTTTCTCTGCATCCTCACCTGCATTTGTTGTTCCTAGTCTTTTCTATTTGGCCATCCTAACTGGTGTGAGGTGATATCTCATTGTGGTTTTCATTTGCATTTCCCTGATAATTAGCGATGCAGAGTATCTTTTCATGTGCCTGTTGGCCATCTGAATTTCTTCTTTGAAGAAGTGTCTGTTCATATCCTCTGCCCATTTTTTAATAGGGTTATTTGCTTTTTGGGTGTTGAGGCATGTGAGTTCTTTATATATTTTGGATATTAACCCTTTGTCAGATATGTCATTTACAAATATTCTCCCATACTGTAGGATACCTTTTTGTTCTGCTGAAGGTGTCCTTTACTGTAAAGAAGGTTTGTAGTGTGATGTAGTCCCATTTGTTGGTTTTTTATTTTGTTTCCCTTGTCTGAGGAGATGCATTCAGGAAAACGTTGCTCACATTTATATTCAAGAGATTTTTGCCTATGTTTTCTTCTAAGAGTTTTATGGTTTCATGACTCACATTCAGATTTTTGATCCATTTTGAGTTTACTTCTGTGTATGGGGTTAGACAATAATCCAGTTTCATTCTCTTGCATATAGCTGTCCAGTTTTGCCAACACCAGTTGTTGAAGAGAACAAAAACCTATTTTTAAAGAACTATTTCAGTTTTATAGGACATGGACTGGTATTATTTTAGAGCAATTACAACAACCAAAGTAGAGATCTGACACCACCAAGATGGTGACACAGGGGGCACCTGACTGTCTCTCCTCCCAGGGTTGCATTGAATGTAGTACATCTACACGAGGACCATTTTCCTCTGACAGAAATCCAGAAATGAGTTGTTCGTGAACATCAGATGACTGAGAAAAATATATCCATATTGAAATGTGTAGGAAAGGCTAAGACACACTCTCACCATAAACTCCTCCCTCAACACAGCACCTAAGAATTAGGAGCAAATCCCCAACTCGCATATTTTTCTAAGGAGTGAGGAGTTTGGATTGCACATCTACTGTCCCAACTTTTATGGCTGCCATCCGAGGGACAGACCCCAATTACCTAGCACTGAAAGCCAACAGGGCTTGCATTCATGAGTTCCACAGACTACAATAAATAAAGAAGCAGTTGTTAAATAGGCACATGAGCACTCCCCAAGGCCATCTGCCCCATATGTACTACAAGAAGAGAAAATGGCAGGCCAATATCTCTGATACAGAGAGACAAAAAATTTTCAACAAAATATTAGCTAACTGAATTTAAAAGTATATTAAGAGGATTTAATAAGCTGGGATTTATTCCTGGGGTGCAAAATGTTTCAACATCACAAACTAATAAATGTGATATGCTGCATTAACAAAACAAGGATAAAAATCATAAGATCACCTCGATAGATTCAGATAAAGCATGTGACAAAGTTCAACATCCTTTCATGATAAAAACTCTCAATAAATTACGTATAGATGGAATATATCTCAACATAACAAAGGCCACAGATGACAAGCCCACAGCTTACATCATACTTAATGCTATAAAGCTGAAAGCTTTTCCTGTAAGGTTGTGAACAAAACAAAATGGCCAATCTTGCTACTTTTATCAATACCATACTGGAAGTCATACCCAGAGTAATCAGGCAAGAATAAGAAATAAAAAGCATCCAAACTGGAAAGGAAGAACTAAAATTATCTGTTTGCAGATCCATTATAGACAGAAAACTCTAAAGACTCAAACAAAAAACTGTTAAACTAATAGTGAATTCAGTAAAGTTTCAGGATACAAAATCATTGTGCAAAATCAGTTGTTTTTCTAAACACTAACAACAAATTATCAGAAAGAGAAATGAAGAAAACCATCCCATTTACAACAGCATCAAAAAGAATAAAATATTCACAATAAATTTAACCCAGGAAGTTAAAGACCTATATACTGAAAACCCTAAGACACTCTTCAGAGAAACTGAAGAAGACACAAACAAATAGGAAGCTATTTCATGCTTACAGATTAGAAGAATTAATACTGTTAAGAAGTCCATAGGACCCCAAATGATGCACAGAATCAATGTAATCAGTATAAAAACTCCACTGGCATTTTTGAGATAGAGAAAACAACTTGAAAATTCATATGGAATCACAAAAGACACTGAGTAGCCAAAGCAATTTTGAGAAAGAAGAACAAAACTGAACCATCACTTCCTGATTTCAAACTATGTTATAAACCCATAGTTATCAAAACAGTAGGTTATTGGCATAAAACAGACACATAGACCAATGGAACTGAATCGAGAGCCTAGAGATAAACTCATACCTGTACGGCCAGTTTATTTTCTACAAAGGAATCAATAATATTCAATGGGCAAAGAGTAGTCTCTTCAATAAATGGCCCTGAGAAAACTGGCTATTCACATGCAGAAGAATGAAACCAGACCCCTGTCTTACACCATAAACAAAAACAACTCAAAATGAATTAAGAAGAGGAAATGGCAGGCAAATATCAATTAAAGACTTGAATATAAGACCTGAAAGTATAAAACTCCTGGAAGAAAATATAGGGAAAATGTTCCTTAACATTGATCTTGCCACTTATATTTTTGGATTTGGTCACTAAAGCAAAAATAAATAAGTGGAACATCAAATTAAAATGCTTCTGTACAGCAAAAGAAACCATCAACAAAATTAAAAGGCAACCTATGGAATGGGCAAAAATATTTTCAAACCATATATCTGATAAGGGCTTTATATTCAAAATATACAGGAAATGCATACAACTCAAAAGCAAAAAAACAGCAAAAATATAACCCAACTTAAAAATGGAAGAATGACATTTTGTCAAAGAAGATATTCACATGGCCAACAGGTACATGAAAAGGTGTTCAACATCACTCACCATCAGGGAAATGTAAATCACAAACACAGTGAGATACCAATTCATACCTGTTGGGATGTTTATTATCAAAAAGGTAAGAGATAACAAATGCTGGTGAGGATATGGAGAAAAGGGATCCTTGTACAGTGACGGTAGGACTGTAAACTGCTCAAGCCATTATGGTAAACAGTATTTCCTCAAGAAATTAAAAATGGAGGTACTATAGTATGCATTAATCCTATTTCTGGATACATATTCAAAAGAAATGAAGCCATTCTCTCAAAGAGATATCTGCACTACCATGTACATAACAGTATATTCACAATAGACAAGGTTGTTAGGCAACAATTCAGTGTCTGTCAATAAATGAATGGATAGAGAAAATGTGATATATATATCACAGTAGGATATGATTCAGTTAAAAATAAAGCATATCCTGCCATCCGCAGCAACTAGATGAACTGAAGAACACGCTAATGAAATAAGCCAAAGACCAATATTGCATGGTATCACTTTTATGTGGAATCTAATTTAATTTTTTTTTAATGTCAAACTCATAGAAACAGTGAGTAAAGTGTTCATTGACAGGAGCTTGGAGTTAGAGAAATGGAGAATTTGATAAAAGGGTACAAACTTTCAGTTATAAGGTAAGTACTTAGGATCTAATTTACAACATGGTAACGATAGCTCTCATACTGTATTGTATAACTGAAATCTGCTAAGAAAGTAGATAAATTCTCACTGAAATAAATAAATAAATTAGGTGATGGGTATGGTAATTAACTTGATTGTGGGAATCCTTTCATAATGTATACCAAAGAAAATTGTACACTTTAAATATAGTACAATTTTGTCAATTAAACTCAATAAAGGGGAAAAGAAAAATCAAACAATGGGGTAATCATTTACTAAAACATTGGTACCACTCATTGCATAGATCTTGTTTCAGACCATCTTGAGGAGAAGCTACACAAGAATGAACAGCACCAAAAAATTTCTAAAGTCCTATTTAGGTAGCTTCTAAAATAAAGGCAAAGGGATGAATGAGAAATAACAGAACTTGGATACAGGAGGCCTACATTACAGTCTCAGCTCTACCTGTTCAAGTGTAACCTGGGGGTGAGGCTAAAGGAAGAGCTTGATAGATTAGAAATTGAGGACACTATCTGGAGACATCTACAAAGGTCCAGATGAGAGTATAAACTAGTTGTCATAAAAACATCCATTGTAGAAGAAGGGGTGGATGATAAAAATACGCAGGAAGTAGAATCAACAAGATTTATAGAATCAATTAGATAGAATGCAGGATGATGGAGGGAAGTGGGGAAAGAAAGGTTAAGAGTGATGGCTCAGAGGTTTATGGCTTGGGCCAGAGGCTGGATGGTGGCATCATTTACCAAGATAAGAAATGTTTGTAAAGGAGCAGCAATTGGTGGGAGCAAAATTAGTTCAGATTCAGACCTACTGGATTGAGAGGTCTTATGGGTTTTTGTACCTAAGTTTTTAAAATCTTTATAAAAATAAATAATTGTTTTCAGGGAAAAGAAAGTCAAAGAAGTCTGAAAGTTTTTGACCATTTCAAAATTGACAGATAAAGTATATTATATATTTTTTATTGTAGCAGTTGAATATAGTGTATCTGCTTCTGTAAGTATGATAGAATTTACTTTGAATGCCTCTACAAGTTAACGATCCTGTCAAATTCATCTGCCACTGATGACAGGAAAATCAAGAATATGGGTTCCAAGCTGCCAAAGAATTAAGACTGTCAAGAGGGAATTAAGAGAACAATCTGCCAATTACTGCCCCCTTGTGCTCAATGAGTAGCAAAGGCAAATTATGCAATTTACCAATGTAGAATGGTAAAATGTCAGTGTCAACATGTAGCACTAAACTAGCTGAAAAATGAGCCCCGATCTCTTATTTTATAATTGAGCTCATTGGGGACCACGGAAGGACAATTGCTGGGTGTTCAATCACAGAGAAAGCAGAACTAAAATTCAGATCTGACTCCTCAGACAAATTCTTCTTTGATAGTGAATCCATTTCTCATAAATATGGTCATGGATTCAAAGTTATGTTTCTAATATGCATATCTTTTTCATGCTTCAGTTATAAAGGAAGACCCCCTTCAGGTTTTATACAGTGGTTAACAATCCACCACTAAATAAAAGACAAATTTTGGAAGAACGGATTGCAATTGCTTTTAAAAAGGTCATTCATACTCTATACAAATATGTAACCAAAAGCCACAGGAAGAAATAATTCATAAAACCTGAGTTACTTTGACTAAAAATGCTCACTCATTTCCATAAATGAATAATTAACTCAAGTTAAACGGAGAAGGGGTGGGGGAGGGGCAGATACGGCTTTCACCTCTTCCACTTAACTACCTTGGGGCATAAAGATTTCAGTAAGGACCAAGGGTTTTCTCAAAGTTTTTATGATTCTGACCAATTTTATTTTATTTGAAGATTCACATTGTCATTATTAAGCAAAAATGATTTTTTTCTCTTTGTCTAATAACCAGGAAGGTATAATGTATGCATGGTAAAGAAACCACTTCTGTACTGGCCTCTAAATCTTTCTCTACAATGTACTCAAGTCAATTTCTATAAGTCCATTGGCATATAAAAATAAACCTATTTGCCATCTCTGATTGAGTTGAAGCCACTGGCAATTGTTTTGTATTAAAAAATGTATTCCCTTAACTCCATGAAGCACACAACCATTTGGAGAACCATGAAGCTGAGACATAACAATAGGTCAGAATAAATTTCAGCCCCCACAATTCCAAGATCATGTGTAGTGACCTGACTTAAGAACAACTAATCCATTTGAGCAATGGAAAAGCACATTTTTTCATATCACCACACACATATATCATACATGCAAAGTGATTCACTTATTCTCTTGAAGGCAAAAAAAAATGTTTTCTCAGTGTCTTTACAAAAATTAACGTACATCACAAGCACTTTCCAATCTATAACTAATACAGTCAAGGACATTTAATTAGCAATTGGTCTGATGAACATTCCTTAGAGAGTAATTTGTTTTACCAGATGGCCCTCATAAAAATAATTCTTAGAGGATTCCTTTAAAAATCGGCTAAGCTAATTATAAGATGTAGGAAGAGACAGAAATTTTAACAATCATACTAAGAATAAATTAATTTGTTCACATTGTCTCTAAGATATAATGTGGATGCAGAAAATGGCAAAGGGCTGTTTATGGACCTGCCCAGTGAAGATGTTGAACCATGGACTAGGAACAGTTTGTAGAGAGGGCAAAATCCAGGAACTTAATCACATGGAAGTTGGAGGTGAGCCAGTTGTACAAGAAAGGCAAATCCCAAATTAGACACTGGACACATACCTGGACCAAAGCCAAGGGAAGTTCCAAAGCACAAAAGAAAAAAAGAGCAAGCAGGCACCAGGCACAGAGCCTGGAAAGAATTCTGCCGAATGGCTGCCTGGCAGCCACATCAACTGACTTTGCTACAGGGCCACAACTAATAGGCTTTCCTCAGGCAAGCAGTCTGAAACACATTTCCAGAAGCTGTGATGGACTCTCTTACCCACAAAGAAGTGAGCTCATATTTATTGAATGTCCACTTTTATCAGACACTGAACTAGAAGATTCATATACATTATTCCCTAATCTTTTTTCTTCCTGACACACACAATCTACATTTCTCAGCCTCCTTAGCACATAGGCATAGCAATGATATTGAGTTAGAGACAATGAAACTTGGAGGAAAGTGACACATTCCACTCTCCAGTACTATTTCATAAAAGTCTTCCAAAATTGACCCATCATGTCTCCATCCATTTGCAGGGTGAGAGGAGGAGAGAAAATTACAGGGACATAGAGAGTGGGTCCCTGATGACAATGGGGGTTGTTCCCCTACTCATGAACACCCACAATGGACTATTACATTAATGGGAAATATATGTTTACTGTGTTAAACCACACACCTTTGGAAATTAGTATTCTATTGAAGCTAGCTTCACTAATACATTTGTTTATCTAATTTAATAACTACAATTCGTGGCAGTGTTATGTTTATCCTAACTGGGGTAAAATAAATCCATCAGGAATTTGAACCAAAGTCTGTCAGAGTAAAATCTATTCCTTCTCACCATGTATTCTAATAATCAGTATATGAATCAAGGAAGATATGTGTTTTGTTTTGTTTTGCTGAATTGAAATTAAATTCATATAACATAAATTAACCATTGTAAAGTGAACAATTCAGGACATTTATAGTATATTTAAAATATTATACAACCACCATATCTAGTTTCAAAATATTTTCATCACCCAAAAGGAACCTGTACCAATTAAGCTATTACTCCCCATTTACCTCATCCATAACCCTTGGCAACCACCAATCTGATTTCTGTCCCTATGGATTTACATATTCTATATAGTTTATCTCAATGGAATCATACAATATATGACCTATTTTGTCTGGCTTTATTTACTTAGCATAAGTTTTAGGGAGTTCATACACAGTATAGCCAGTATTATTATTGCATTCCATTTTATGGCTGAAATATATTCCATTGTACACCACAACCTATTTATCCATTCATCCTATGGTGGACATGTAGATGTTTTCCACCTTTTTCCTATTATGAGCAACCAGTTAGGTGACTTGAGGTTTTCTACCCTAAGTCTTAGTCACCTCACCTATAAAATAAAGAGAACTTCAGAGGTTCTAAAGGTTCAGTTAAATATCCTGTATTATCCACAACACAGAATGCATGACCCCTTCCTGCTTATATACTTACAGAGAAGCAAAGTGCATCGGGGTAGTCATGATGGAGTCTACTTATTTTGAATGATTAAAGACATGTGATAATCATGCTTGGATGAACATAGATACATATGTATTTGTTTTATTATCTGGTGTCCATTCATTTGGGTATTTACCTAGATGTGGAAATTCTGGGTTATATGGTGATTTTATTTAGGTTGTTGAAAAACTGTTTAACTCCTTTCCATAACAATCACACCATTTTATGTTCCTACCAGTAATATACAAAGGTGCAACTTTCTCCACATTCTTACTAACACATTATTGCTCCCTTTTTAATAGACTAATATTTCACTTCATACCTACTAGTATGACTTTAATTAAAAAAAAAGGAAAGAGCAAGTGTTGGTGAGTCTTTTGGGTCCTGTGTTTTTATCTATTCTGACAACTGCTGATTTTGGAAATTTTAATTCATTAACATTTAAAAGAATTACTGATAAGAAATGATTAATTCTATTGTTTTGCTATTTGTTTTCTGTATGTCTCAGTCTTTTTATTCACTTTCTCCATTAATTTGTGTTTAACTGATATTTTTTTCTAGTGTGCCATTTTTACCCCTTCTAATTTTCTTTTGTGTGTATTTTTAGAAATTTTCTTAGTGTTTACCAAGGAGATTATATTCCATATCCTAAATTTTTAACAATCTACTTTTAGTTGATCTAAAGTAGCTTCAATATGACATTAAAACTCTGCTCTTTTTGGTTTCATAGCCCACTTTATGTTATCATTGTCATAAATTACATCTTCATACATTGTGTACCTATTAACATAGATTTATAATTTTATATTTTATCCATTTGTCTTTTAAATCATGTAAGAAATAAAAAGGAGGAATTGCAGACTAAAAATACAATATTGATTTTTTTAATTTACCTATTTATTTACCTTTAACAGATTTCTTTATGCATATGATTTCAATTTACTGTCTTTTTTTTTTTTTTTTTCATTTCAGACTGAAGGCCTCCATTCAGCATTCCTTATACATCAGGTCTACTAGTTATGAACTTCCTGAGTTTTTGTTTATTTGGGAATGTCTTAATTTATCCTTTATTTAAAAAAAATAGTTTTTCCAGATATAGAATTATTGGTTGTCTGATTTTGTGGTTGGTTTTTTCCTTTCAGCACGTTAAATTTATCATCCCAACCCCTTCTGGCTTCCACAGTGTCTGATGACAAATCTGCTGGTGATCTTATTGAAGAGCCTTGTACATGAAACATCACTTCTCTTTTGCTGATGTTAAAAGTCTCTCTTAATTTTGACAATTTGGTTACTATGTGTTTTGGTATAACCATCTTTGTTTATCCTTCTTGGAGTTTATGAGATTCTTAAATCTGTAAATGCATATCTTTTTAACAAATTTGGGAAGTTTCAGCCACTATTTTTCCAATATTCTTTCTGCCCTTTTCTTTCTTTTACCCTTTTGGGATTCCCATAATGCATATGTTGGTATGCTGGATGGTTTCTTAGGCTTTATTCATTTTTTCTCCTTTTATTTTTCTTTCTGTCTTTTATACTGAGTAATTTCCATTTGCCTATCTTCAAGTATGCTGATTCTTTCTTCTGACTACTTAATTCTGATATTGAAAAGTTCAAGTGACATTGACTGTGTTGGGGAATTCCTCCAATGTTTGGCCATGCAATTTAGAAATCTGCCTTATCCTCACTTCCTGCTTGTACTGAGCCTGCAGATCATCCAGAAGTGAACATTTCATGTCTTCTCAGAGCTCCTCTGTGTGTCACACACTGGGAATGTCTGTGGCTTTCCAATTTTTCTAGTATACACAGGCACTTTTGAATACCCTAACTTTCCAAAGAAATTCCCTTCCCAGCTTTTTCTCACAGGATATCAGTGCTACATTGTTTGTCTCAACTATACTCTTTTTCTCCAAGTGGCTGCAGATTGCTCATTTTTCTTCCAAAGTTTTCAAGAAATGCCTTTCCAACTTGAGTGAGTTCTCAGTTATGCAAAACAAAGAACAAACTTGCATCAGTCCTTCAGGTAGCCCCCAAAGAGGTTTGAATAAACAAATACAAGTCTTTCAGAATAGAGTCTTATTTGCTTCCTTCAGAGTCACCGAGCAGGATCCTTCACTGGGAACACAGGCTTCCAGAATTCCACCAGCCTGGAGAAGGAAGTTTGGCAAGAGCAGGTAAAAACACTACAAAGCTTTCCCATCATTTTAAAGTTCCTTTTTTCTTGATTCAACATACTTTTTCTTGATTCAACATACTCTTGATTGTTGTAAATATTTGATTTTTTCCCAGAATTCTGACAGGGTTTATTCCAATAGTTTTTGCTTGAATTTTTAATGTTTCTGTCATGGACAGGCCCTTGGAACTACCTTATCCATTTTTGCAGACTTCACTTGATATGTGGTTTTTGATGTCATTGGGTAAAAAGTTATTAGACCTAATGAGACCATACCCTTCCTTGACTTAGATATTCATTATCACCACATTATTACCAGTTTATCTAGTGCATCACAGACATCACCTTATTTGAGCCCCCAAATAAATGGAACATATTGAAAAACAGTATCACAATTACGGGACAGGTTTACAGAAGAGTTTTATAGATAAGAAAAAATGTATTTCTAACTCTACCCAGATACATTATTGGTTGGAGCAAGGCCACATTCAGGAATTTGAGCTTTAGAATATCCATTGTGGTTGATCCTGCACATACATGTATTCTCATTTATCTCCTCTACTACCCCCACTCCTACATCCTACATCTACACCACCCCTGCACCACCCAGTGGAGGAAGCAGTAGTGGGCAGGAGTGTAATGAGTGGCTGAACACACCTTATTCCTTGACTTTTTCATTAAAAGAAGAGAGAAGGAGAGACTATCAGACTGGACCCCAGAAAACAGGAGGGAAACATTCCAGACATGACTGAAATGAAAAATTCACTTTAGTTATTGAATTTCAATTTTTAAAAGGCAAAGAGCCTCCATTTTCTTCCAATGAAAACCACATTTTTAAATGTACTATTTTCTTTCAGAAAATTAAGCTCTGATCTGTATTATAGACAAAATTAAAAAAGCATAGTATAATTTTATTTCTGATCGGACTTGATAAAATAACAAAGTCAAAATTTTATATACACAGAGATATATACATGTACATATACCCATACATACATACTTACACATACACACATGCATATATATATGCACACATATGTATAGTATTTATACAATCGTATGCACATATGTTGCTCCGACATTCTTCTATTCTTACAGTTATTATTCTATACATATTTAAACATAAATTAATAAATCACACACACCACACATTCGTCTTAATTTAATAAACAGAAATATACTATGTATCCTGTCCTGTACATTTCTTTAAACTATTCTACTATTGGATATTTTGAGCATACACAAAAATGGGGAAAACAATATGTCAAACGTCTGTGTACCTATCACAAAGCCTCAACAATTATCAATTCATCCTATACCAGTCTCTCCACTAGCTGCTAAAACACTGGGTCTTTTGAAGCAAGTCACAGGCATCATATTATTTTATCTGTAAATATTTCTGAAACAGAACTTTAAAAATCAAGAACAATAGCATCATCACACCCCAACAGTTCAACAGTTGATTCCTAAATATCATCAAATACCTGGTGTTTAAATTTCCAATGATCTCGAAAATGTGAGTGTGTGTGGGTTATATATTATAATGAATGTGTGAGAGTATGTGTGTACAATAAATTCCTATAGGTCTCTTTCATAAGTGTTTCAAAGATATTCCCCTAGTCTGTCTTTTTTACTGTAACTTTGTTACACTTTTTCAGCAATGATTTTTTTAAAATTTATGTGTAATCACCTTATTCTTTCTTTCATTAATTTTTAGGATACTTAAATTATTTGATTATATTTTCCTTGGTCATTAAAATGTATTTTCCAAAACATAACTTTTAGTAGGAGCATACAATTCTGCAAAAATGAAGAACACTGATGTGTTTAAACATTTCCTGTCATTGCTTGCTATTAAACATCAGTAGTCTACACATCCTTGAAATTATGCCATTATTTGCATCATTAATACTATATTGATTAACCATTGCTGCATAGTTTTCAGCATGTAAACTAAAACATATATAAGAAAATCACTTAAAATATACATTTTGTTTCCCACCTGAACTTTTCAGAATTTTCTTCCCAATTGTTAGCGCATTATTTTATTATCACTTTTGCATTTTGAAGATACACTTTTCTCTCTGGTTCAATGAGTAGTAAAATACATGAAAAGCGAACCCATGTTGGTCACTATTTATTGAAATATCCTAATATTTCCTCAGAATGCCTTTGGTCCCATAAACTGCATGTATGTTCTCTTAGGATACACTGAAAAAGTGGGCTGGTGACAGATTTCCTGTTTGGACTGAAAATTCCTTTGTGTTATCTGAGTGGTGTTCATGGAAGAGGGCCATTCCCCAAGCTCTTTCTGGTTGACTGGATTTCACCTTTGCCTTATCTGAAGTTCTGAAGAACTTTTTGCTTCTGCAAAGATGTTGTAATCACTAAGGATGTAACTGTATGTTTTTTAACATAGTTTCATCCTCCAAATTCATGAATGTGTGTGGCAATACACATTTTCTCAGCCCTTAGTTTCTGAAAGCTGATTAATACTTCTTACAGTTGTTGCTGAAGATTTTTTTTTTCTGATTTGCATCATTCTCTTCCTTACTGTAGTCATGGCTTCAAGGCAACTTTACTCATATATCAGATATACTGTGATTGGCAGCCCTCAAAGAAATAGGATGTATTTTGATTGAACTGAGACCAAAAGAGTACAATTTTGGAGCTTAAAGTAGTTCTGGCTGGTTTAAAGAAAGCTGATCAGAGAATATAAAATCCACATTTCAGAGCAAAGCATTTCAGGGCCTCATTATTGAGCCCAAAGCCTCCTTTCAGCTGTGCCCACTGTCACTGTCACTTCTCCAGTTGGTGAGGAAAGTAGAAGAAACTTGACGAAAGTCACTCTTCCCTGGACTCTGCGCCAAGCACCTCATACACATTCCCACTGACTCTTCATGACAACCCAAGAAACAGATACTATTGTCTGCATTGGACAGATGAGATAATGGAGTTCTAAGAAGGTTAAATAGTTACCCAGACCATACTATCCCAGCAAAACATAAAAATGAATTTGAAACTCATATTAGTCTGGCTTCTGAGCCTGTCTCTCCTATCAATTCAGACTACTTTGGGAAGGCTCCAAACAGTACATGCTTGAGCTACATAGGCCTCTTTACTCATACTCTTTACTCTTTACAACCTTTGCCTGAGTACACTATGCTTTTATATACCTCCAAGCTTCTCCTCTGCATGCTTTCCTCTCTTCTTAAATTCCTCTCCCTTCTATTTCTGATGCACTCCTACTCATTCTTCAATACCCAGCGTGTCACCTCCTCTTTGAAGCCTTCTCTTAATACTGCAGACATAATAACAGTTGATTATTCTCTCCTCTGTGGCCCCACAGCACTCTATACACAGTAAAATATAATATTTTACTTGTCTCATTATGTTTCCTCCCAAGGCAGGCTCCTGTCTTATGTGTAGTTGTATTTCCAGTCCATAACATGGCTCTTGATAAAAAGTAAACACAAAGTAATGAGTATTTTTTAAGTTACCTTATCGATCTTTTAAGAAGTTAATCAAATGACAAAGTCATACTGCTTGTGGGCACTAGCTGAAGACAGGACATATGGTGGTAATCTGTCAGATCTCTAGACCCTTCAGAAAGGCAAATGGGAGGAAGGAGTCCTCCTGGTCAGTAACACCAGATGGTAGGTATCACTCAGGATGATGCCAGGATTAGTTTGGTAATCAGCAGATACCTATGTCCTTCCCTTCCCCTGCTAGAGGGAAGACATAATGGAGAGGAACTGCAGGAAAAGATGTGTGAAGCCTTTGCCTGGGCAATGTGTGACTGGAGTAAAGGGATCAGCGAACAGATTCTCCCTTCCTCACTGATCTCGGCATTCCTTCTGGTTTCACATTAGATCTGTTGACTTTCTCCAGCTGGTTATTTCTATAACACAGGAATTTGCATGAAAACTGTCTATATTCTAAACACGAAAATTTCCCATGTACATGAGTATTTTCTGCAGTTTTCCATCTGAGTGTTTAAGGTACCCACGATAAGGAACACTTAAATGTGTAGAGCAATGGAACAAATTTAATGACAATGTCTGTTACCATATTGTTATTTTAGGGGACAGAAGTGACAGGCCCAAAAGCCCCAGTGGAAAGAGAAGCTGCTCATGATTAAAAGAAGAAACATTTAGACTATAATTTTCCAAGCTTTGGGGAAAAAGAGGTAAGCACAAGGAGGTCTAACCAAGCAGTCTGCCCCAATAACTTAAGACTGTGTTCCCTGAGGACCTCCGCACAGCTACCAAGCCCACTGAGTGGGGACCATGAAGCCAGGGCTGGAAGGAGCACAGGCTGTGTAGGCTATGCAAAGTTGATCCTTAGTGTTGACTTTGCTGCCAGGAAGTGATCAATGCCTTTATTTCTTTTATTTGTCCCCTTAAAAACAACCACAAAATTTAGGTGGCCTTGATACTTGAACTTAATGTTTTATATTCAGCAAGTAAATGGACCTCAATTGTAAATAAACTATTTTTTTAAAGTGTACACTCGAATGTGAATGACGTTCATCTTTAACATTTGGAAGTTTGAGCAGTTTTTTTCACAAAGCAAAAATTTTCCTTGGATTTATTTAAAGGAATACGTAATAATGGTATGTTAAGAGATTTTCTTTGTTTTTCCTTATATACTTAACCACTTAACCTTAATCTCAGTACTAAATGTGATCAATAACTACAATTTACAAAGTTAAAAATTATTGAACCACTTTGAAAGATGAACTTACCTTTATGGTACTTAGGTGACTCAATACTGAATTTTTATTATTGCTCAATAAACCCCTTTGTAAGTAAAAGTTACAAAAACCAAGAATCTCGGAACTCATTTAGCAACCAACTTAGAAAAAAATGTTCCAGGTAAAAGTTATCAATGGCTACTCAAACTATTGGGTAAAAAGTTTGATGCTAAACAGGATATTTACAAATACTATGTTTGTGTCAAAGTATTTCTCCACAAGATAAATATTAATTACAAAGGGAAAATAATAACTTTAAGAGGGAGAAAACTGGCAGATGCCATCTTAATCAGATCTTAAAACTTACCATTACTGGTAATGAGACAGATAAACATTAGGTGCCTCCCAATGTAATGCACGAAGAAGGACACAACATCACTTCTATGATATTCCTGACACAAATGCATAAACTACATGTACATATCAGACAAACCAAGATTAGGAGTATTCCACAAAATAACTGCCTCATACTCTTCAAAACGTCAAAGTCACAGAAGACAGACAGATTGAGGAAGTTTCCAGATTTTAGAAAAACAAAAAGAAATAGCAACAAAATGTAACATATGATCCTGGATTACATAATATAACAGAAAAATAAAATTGTTTTATTATAAAGGACATTAATAGAACAGTTGGTAAAATTTAAAATAAGTATGTAGATTAAATAATAGTACTATTACCAATATTAATGACCAGATTTCAATAATTGCACTATGGTTAAAAAAGAGAATATTTCACAATGAAATATTTAGAGGTAAAGGGGCATTACATTAATATCTTACTCTCGAACAGTTCAGAAAAATAATATATATTGAAAGCAAATCTACGTATATATATGTGTGTGTACGTGTGTGTGTGTGTGTGTGTGTGTGTGTGTGTGTGTGTGTGTGAGTGAGTGTAGGGAGAAATAGAGGGAGGAAGCCAAAGCACCAAAAATGTTAATATCTGGGATTTTGGTGTGAAAGGTAAATGGGAATGGGAATTTTTTGTACTATTTCTGAAAATTTTCTAGTAGTTTGAAATTTTTTCATTAATTCAATAATTTCATGTGAAATTATTTTACAAAAATATCCCTCAGAGATGAAGTATCCAAGCTTCATTCTATGATGGAGGAAACCATGACCACACAGATGGTTCATTGAAGAGCCTGTTTTTCTGCACAAATATAAAGTTGGTCTCAAGAGATCAGCACAGAGCTCCTAATTTGCAAGCATTATAGGGCTACAGAGTTGTAACAAAAATGAGCTTTCACTTTGCTGCTTCTAGCTCTGATTACAGGCTTGGCCCAGGGCACAGAAAGAGTTTCACATACAGAGGGAGTTGGGGAGGAAAACAGACCCTATGAGAGGCCTCCCAGGCCCTTAGCAATCAAAATGAAGAACATAGCTTCTAGCTTGGGTTTCTGTGTTCAAATTCCAGTTCTGCCCCTTTAATGGGTATGTGATTTTGGGCAAAATCCTTGGCTTCTAGTTCTTCAAAATGGATATAATAACATTGTCTGCCTTTGGGATTATTAGGAGGATTAAATGTGACAACTTTTGTAAAGTATTTACTATAGAGCATAACACATCTTAAGTGCTCAGAATATGTGAGTTGTTCTTTTTAAGACTAAAATGCATAGCTGGTCTTGAGTCCAGAAACTCATTTCTAAAAAAGTGAACTAGAGAATAATTTAGTTGCTAGAAGATTGCACATTTGTATATGGAGTTAATTCTCAAATGCCTATGAATAGTTAACATTTTGGCCAGAAACACAGTCATATAATGACTAACCTTCTTCTCCATCAAGGAAACTGATCATTAAACTAGAAAGAGAATTGGAAACAACCTAAATGTCCATCAGCAGAAAACTAGCTGAATACTTGATGATACTCACCTCATTGGAATGATAAGAAGCAATTAAGAAGAATGAGGTAGATGAAAATGTGCTAGAATGGAAAGATGTTCAGTTCATTTTGGGAAGTAAGGGGAAAAGAAGCAAATGGAACAATAGAACCTACAGCATGCAAGTTTTGAAATGTTCACAAGGAAAGAAAAAAGAGGGAATTAATTATATTCAAAACAACTAAGGAATAACTTAGAATAAAGTTGGGACAGGAGTGAGAAACATTCAAATTCCACCTCAGACATTACTCTGCATTTGTTTGGTCAGTTTAAAAGTAAGCATTATCTAAACATTCATAACTAGGCTATAGCATCTGCTTCTGAAAGTTTCTTTTTTTATGTGTATACTAGAATTCCATCACTTCAGCATTGTAACAGCTCTGACTGGCTCCTGATGGTACCACAGGAATTGCTAGTGTTACTAGCTAGTGGCCCAGCCACTGTTCCCAGCAACCCATGCCAGCTGGTTATAGTAACTGCCAGGAGCCATGCTACTCAAGCTGTGTAGCGAAGCTCAGGCTGGAAGAAGACCCCCATAAGGCAGGGGCCTTCGCCACTGGCTCCCTCTATTACCCACCTTGATTTTGTTATTCTCCATTATACTATTGGCTTTGTTTTTGCTTGCATTGTTGCCAAAGACTAAGCTAACCTTTGCTAAGCAGCACAGAAAAGATGAGAACATAAACTTCCCAAAAGCTTTTCAGGACAGTGCTCCTGAAGAATAGAACATGCAGGGGCCAAATGGCGATCTTAGCATAAAGTACTGAAACCTGCTGTTAGTCAAACATTGACCACCCCATTTCCACTGAGAATGCCCCCCTTGTTTACAATGCTAGTGAAACTAGTGATGGAAAGTTTTATAGAAATAGAGTCATGAGAAAATATTGAATAGAATAACCCTGCTGACAATTAATTAATCATCTCATGTTTTCTTCCCTCTACTACTTCCATAGTTTTTCTTCTTTCCTAATTACGGCCCTTTACTAGAATTTGTGCCTCATACGTGAAATTACTAAGTACCATAATTTTCCAGGAAGTAAAGATACCTCAAAACAAGTACTGGGCATAGAAGCCATGGAGCATAAATCTGCAAAGAAGTGAAAAACTAACCTTTTCAAAGAATATTACTTCTCTCTCACTTACCAGCTTTACATCACCCTGTATGGCCCCATAAGATGACTGGTTAGCCAGAGACGGGTAAGATTCCTCAAGGGAGGAACAACCTAAGACAGGCACAGTCGCAGGGGGGCCATCAGGTGAGAAAAAGGGGGCCGACAGAGGTGAGGCTTAGAAACTCACCCCCCCCCCCCCAGTTTTGAGAGAAATCTTCTACACCTGTGGATGTTTTGTTGCCCTTGTTCAGTCAGCTTGGATTAAGACCTGGTCTGTAGGCACAAACTTGATCATCTACACCTGTCTTCTTACAGTTCTAAATCATGCTTTCTATCTACATCTTGCATTTACCTACTATATTAACATTTTACTAGATTCACATATCAAGTATAAAAAATCAAATGAATAATCATACATTATATTTGACATGATTGTTTATAGTTTAAGGTTTGTAGTTAAAACAGAAACAGTTTCTATGATATGAATGCCCTTGCATTGTTCACCATGTAAGAACTTGTTTAGTCCCTGCAGTAGTGGAGTCATGGAGACCTGTGTAGCATATGTCAGGGAGATTTTAGTATCCACACAGAAGAAAGAGAAATATAGATAAGAAGGGGAAATTTAGTTTGCTGCCTACTGTGCCCTATAAAGGGGTATAAGGTGAAGATATGAGTTTATGATTTTAGATTGATTATAAATTTATTAAAGCCTCTAAGAATATTTTTGTGGGAAAGAATCCTAGCTAACTGTGGCACTAGGTGACCTGTATTTCACCCTGAGATAATAGGCTCCATAGTCGCTGCTACGTACTGCACGCTCCTACAGTCACATGCACTACTTAGAAACTGTGTTGCATAGAAACGTAAAACACAGTAGAGTACATGTTGATGGGAAAAGTTTTGGTCAAAAAACATAAAAACAATCACCTAATGCTTTACCAACCATGAATAGATTAGAAGGGAAAAGAAAGAAAAAAACTTGCCTCTACTTATTAACCAACTGTGTATACTAGTTAATCATCAGAATAATAAAAAATAATCATATACTTGTGCAAAATAGTATAAATAAAGCTGTCATAGGCACTTTGTCGAGAGACCACCTCCATCTGACTCCGTGTCCTGTCTCTCCATATGCTGACTCCGTCTCATCCTTTTGGGCTTCACACCCCCCTGCTGGAGCTGGACTCCGGCAAGTAACAGTCAGGGAAGGACAGGAGAGAACCAAGAAAAACTCAACAACAAAGTACTTTAACATTCACATGCTTTCTTAACTTCACTGCTTAGTTAGCACACAAGCATGATAGATGACCATGGTATTTATAATATTATTATAACCCAGGTAATTATGAACTATTGGTTAAAACCTGCACCAATTTGAAATAGATGAAAACGTAAGTGGAACAAAATAGTTTTATGAGTACATGCACTGTTTCATGGAGAAAAAAATTAAATATGAGGTCCATGGGAAACAAATTAATAAAAGGAGACCTTGGTAAATGAAAGACATTGGAATGGTATGGTTTATATCCCATTATACAGATGAGAACATGAGGCCCAAGGGTCAGTTGGTAAGCCTAAGGTCACACAGTGAGTTAGTGTTGTGATCATGGACTAAGATCCTTGTAGGGTTCATGTAGCTAATGTCAGTGTGTGTAGGGGCACAGGTGGGGGCTGTAAAAAAGGATGACAGCCTGTGCCAATGAAAATCTGATGCAAATCTACTCTTGTCAATGTTCCATCTTTCAAGAGATGATAGATGCTTATAAGAAGCATTCTGATTGTAAATTTTGGCCAACTAGTATAACGTGTTCATATACTATTGTACATGAGCAAACAGAAGGTACCTATGGGACAGACGAGCCCTATTGCCACCATCTGCTATCTCTCAGAGTCTAAGAAAACTTGGCAAAGCTTTCTCTCTCTAGTCCTATTCCATTTGTTTCCAGTCTCTAGCCCCAGTCATGCATTTATTCTAAAATTAAAGTTTTTAAAAAGGAGGAACACTTACAAGGTACCAGATAAGAAACTGAAATGAGAAAACACAGCAACACAAAAAATTTAATTAGGAACAAGAAGATTCATGGATTCATAAATTCTGGCCTTCAAGAAACTTAGAATTTAACAGAGTAAGAAGAATTATGTAAATTACCCAGTATAATTATTATTAGTATAGAAGAATTAAATCAGGAGACACTATGGGAAATTGCAAAGTAGCTGATTTACTATAGCTGGGTAAATGAGGAGGATCTCAATAGAGGAAAAGCCCTTTATAAAGAGGTGGAGAAGGGAAAGGCATTGTAGGCTGACAGAGCAGAGCACAATCACTTGTGTGTGCCCAAGCATGGTATACTGTTGGGGAGGAAGGAAACTGAGGTGGTGGAAAAATAGAGTACATGAAGAAATGGGAATGGTGTCCGGCAAGCCCGGTGTAAACCTTAATCTGTAGAAAAAGGGACTGATTGCTGTAGAGATGTATTCTCCCACTGTATTTGAATATTTACTCCAGCATATAACAGATGGATTTGAAAAGTGAGAAGTAGACAGAGGAAACACTGCTTACTTAGCTATTTTAGTTATTGTTGAAGTAGTGAATGAGAGTAAAAAAAAAAAAAAAACAGTGAGGTGAGGGTAGACCAGAAGGAACCACTGTAGAGGTGAGATCTGTGGATCTTTGCCACTGAAATGGATGCCTAGGACAAGGCAGCATGATGAAGATATGAGGATAAAGATCAATCAACTAAGTAAGGAAAAAGGAATTCAAAACAATTCTTATCAGCAACCATTTATCAAGCATGTTGTTTGTGCCAGATTCTGGACAAAGCGTTCATACAAATACTTTATTTAATCCTCAGAATAACCTTGTGAAATAGCTGAAGCTCAAGGAGGTTAACTAACTTGAATAAGGATATGAATAACCAGGCACACAGAAGAACACATCCAAATAGTTAATAAACCTTTGAGAAGATGCTCAACTCTGTGGTAGTTGAGGAAATGCGACAGATTTTAAAAAACGTAAAAAGGACTACAATGAATCACAGAAGAGCTACTCATAGACTGCTGGTGGAAACGTGAAATGGTATAGCATTTTTAGAAGGCCATCTAGCAACATCTACTAGAATTAAATAGACATTATAAATATAAATAATATATACATGTGTCCTTTGATCCAGCATCTCCCAACTGGGAATTTATCCCATGATATGAAACCCCAGACCAGAGTGGAAAATATCTGAACAAAAAATGGAATATCCATCAGTGGAGGAATGGTTGAACAATCTGTGGTACTTTCATATTTAAAATAATGAGTTTGTTCCATGCCAGCGCATTTGAAGGGATTTCCACAATGAACTGTTAAGTGAGTAAGGCAAGAAGCAGAGAACATTATAAAATATGATCCCACTTCTGTAAAGTATAATAAAAGATATACATCTGTGTGAATGGTGTGCACGTGTGTGTGTGTGTAGTTTATTTGCCCAGGATCCCGTTTGAACACCCAAAGGAAAAACAAAGGAAATATATTCAACAATGTCAAACAAATGCTCTCAGAGAGAGATTAAATGAACTGAAGCTAAGAAAAGGTCTTGGATTTGGCAATGAGGAGGCAACATGTGCCCTTTGAAAGAGGCATTTCAGTGGAGCACTTGGACAGGAGCCAAAGGTCAGGGTGTGGTGAGAACGTGGTACCAAGAAGTGCTGACAAAATTTGGCGATGAGCAGACTGTGGGTTTGGCCACAAAAGGAAGCTAAGACTGACTTTTCTCATGTTTGGTATGCTAGTGTTATGTTGGTGGCTGTTTTGGTTTTTATACTCTTCTGTCTTGTTGAGTTTAAGACAGCCTTAGCATATCTGTAAGTTAAGATAAAAGATAGATGTCAGAGCGTGGCCAGGTCCCAGAACATTTGATGGGGAAAAGCTGAAGAGCTGCTTATCTCTCTCAACCGGACCCTTTTAGTAATGTCTCTGAACAATAAACCACTTCTTTAAGAGATACAATTTTAAGATTCTTTAATGGAAAAAAGATATAGCCCCTGATCCTAGGAAGCCAGTCAATACCCTTATAATCTTCACCCAGGGATACGTCTGATTCTAAATACCCATGGTGACCTGCCTGTAAGTTAGGATACCAAGCCAAACACCAAGTCCTTGAATAGAAGACTCTGGGAGCAGTCATCTGGGGACAGATGCAAGTTGGTGGCCATAACCGCGACTGCTCTCGCAGCTGGCCCTCTGACCCCCAGGACCTTTCGGCCAGGCCCCGTGCCCACTGACTCTTCTGTCTCATGCCTGCTTTTTGCCAGTCTGGTTCCTCCTCTAAGGTATTCTCACTGGCCAGACCCTCCACAAAGCTGCTCCCTAGTCCTAATCCACCAAAGGGAATGGGGGGAGGATGACTTAAATTGACTCCCTGTATTAGCCCCTAAAACAGAAACTGCAGCCAGAAAACTATGTTGAGGAGGTGATATGCCTTCTGTCCCAGTGGAAGCAATGATTCAGCAGGTCAGGGAGACAGGTGGGTGGCTGCCGCTCTTGCCCGCTGGCCACCACCTGGCTAGCCCTCCTTCTTCTGAAGGTATTGAAGCAGAAGGTGTTTGTCCCTCTCCTGGTGCTGCCATGCGTAGAGAAAACTCAGCAGGGCATGGCTTCCTCTGCCACAGGAGAGGCCTCCATTCTCTAGCCTTTTTAGAGACTTGCTATTGGACAGGAGAGTAAATCAATTCAAGGACAAGGGATGGTAGTTTCATTCTGGTCTCCAGCTCAAATTACACGCATTTTCTAACCCAGCCTTTCAATAAGGTCTAAGGCTATATTTTACTCTTCATTTGATTATTTGTCTACCTTGATCCAGAATCAGGAGGAAGAGTAGATAGTAATTAATGGGAACCTTCAACCTCAGTTTCTAGTGCTAATGAAACCAGGGTTATCGTCAATTACTCTTCACCCTACCTCATCTAGCCATCCCCAACCCTGTACCTCACATGTGATCTGAGCCCTACTAAGGAGCCTGTAGCTCCTTCTTGAGCCTTAAGAAACAAGTGGAATTTGACAAAACTTACTGTGCATATGAATCACTTGGCTATCTGTTAAGATGCAGAGTCTACTTCAGCAAATGTAGGTGGGGCCCAAACATATGTATTTCTAACAATCTCCCAAGTGATGCCAATGGCATGGGCCACACTTTGAGTAGAAAGGTTGAAGGAGGTATTGCCGCTTGTACACAGCAATCTAGATTCTCTGTAGATAAGTTTTCTCCCTCATTCAAACAAATATCTAGTCTGGACACTGCAGCTAAAGGGCTGGATCTCAAACTGTGTCCTAATACATACGCTTTGCCTTATTCTGCAATGACTTCTATTGCTCAGGTAGATGTGTGAAATAAAGCATCAGGAGGGATATGAGTGGGTTAAGCCATATTGATTGCCTTGCACTGGTGCTAATGAAAATGGTCAGAGGAGCATAAGTCTCTGTCCAGACAACCTTAAACAGAAATGCACATTTGCTTGGAATTGTCCATTCCTCTAGGAAAATATGATTTCAAAATACATGAAAATACTATGAGCCTTAACATGACTTCCTCAGGTTTATTACAACATTTAATAGAATCTGCAAAGTCATAATCTCTCTTTGTTGAACTTGGAAGCATTCACAATCTGTTCATGCTTTGTTTATATTGTGTTTAAGATTTAATGAAGATTTGTTAATGGTAGCCAGACACAAGAAAACTTAAATGTTCTCTGTCTATGAGATTTTATATGACCCTGACTATTTTGTTCTGTGAGTAACTCCATCCCTAGATCATGACTCTTGAGATAGTTTCAAAAGTAGGAGTTAAAAACAGCAGAATAAAGGATTCAAATAAATTAGGATGGAATTTACCAGTCTACACACACACACACACACACACACACAGAGTTATAAATTATTTTCCTGTTCTTGTCACAGAGACAATGGTGTTAGAAAAGTAATCAAATAATAACCCTGGTTAAAGTGTGTTTCAGTTGCTAACTTACTATTTCAGGTTATTAGAACATCACAATGGTAGACTCATTCATCATTTCAGCAGATGATGTATGATGGGTTTAGAGGTGAGAACACAGGGATCAAAAACTTGAATTCAAATTCTCATCACTGCCATTTAATTGCTGTGTGAACTGAGGGAAAGTGCCTACCCTCTCAGGTCCTGAGCTTTTTTATCAGCAAAATGAGGATAGTGATACAATGCAGAATTGTGGCAGGGCTAAAAGAGGTCATATATGAAAGACAAAAACCATAATGCCTGCATACAGGAGGTACGTGGCAGGTGATGGCCAGATACATGCTCTACTCTGTAGTCCTCAACATGCTCTTTTAATATGTAAAATAAATCTTTAAAGTAAATGTAAAATGTACCCCACAATTCACTGACATGACACCACCTAAAATGCAAATTCTTAAAAGGTAATTTTTTTAATGCTAGTCACAGATGAACACTAGTCACGGCCTTTATCATTCCCTTGGCACTATATGAACTTGACCTGTGTCTGGAATTCTCGGACTCCTTTTAAATCCCTTGGAGGCTGCTTGGTGGTTACATCTCAAAAGCAGTCAAGCTGAACATAAACCTTACTCTTCATACGCAAGCCAGGCTCATATGGGCCATTTCTCTTCCCTGCCCATCCCCCACTACTTTCATCTCCTCCCACTTCTCCACCTTTGTCAGATAGTCATTGTTTTTGTTTTTGTGTTTTCCTAAAACAGATGATTACCAGGGGAGCTGTCACAAGGCAGACCTAAAGCCTAGTTTCTGGTCAATCACTATCCCCTCCCTGGGGGCCTCATCACTTTAATGCCCCTGAGGAATCAGGGGTCCTGGCTGTGAAGCCCAAAACTTCTACTCCCTTGACATGCAATCTTGACTCATTGTAAAGTCTGGGTGTAGACATCCTCATCTGTGCAGTGGAAATTGTAAAGCCTGCCTTGACTGCCCTACGTATTTCAGGCTAGAAAGGCACAACAAACATGATGGAAACACTGAACTCCAATGTCAAAGGCTAGACATATGCCATTGGTTTCTTATGCCTATATTTTTATTAACCAGAAATAATAATGAAATTTGCAGAATGAGTACCACACCCCTGGTCAAGTCACTAAGAATTCCACCCTGGGGACCGTCCAGGAAGATGCCTAGCATTGGCCTTAAATTACCTGTTGGAAAGGAGGAAGAGATGGAGGGCATTAGGATGTGGTGAGGGACTTCAGAGCCTTCATCCATAAAATGGAGATAATAATAGTATTTAACCTTGTTAAGTGGATGTGAGACTTAAAGGAGAAAATTCATATACATTGCTCAGCACATGTGTGTAATGTGCTCAGGCATGTAATATGCTCAATACTTATTAGCTGTTATTATAATTATTATGGTTTGCCTATCAGAACTCTTTTTTTTACAAAGATCCATCACTTATTTGGGATAAAAATGTCCCAAGCTGGAAAATTATATTTTCCAGTTTCCTTATTGGTAGGGTTTATAGTGTAACTAAATTTTGCCCAGTGAGACATAGGCAAAAAATTTCCAGTTAAGTTCTTTAAAACTGGGTTTGATTTAGCTAGCAAGTTATTTTCTCTACCCTCTTCTTCCTGCTCTGAATTCATACATAATGGCTGGAACTATGGCATCTCTATTAAGCACATGAACAAACTAGAGAATGGAAGACACAGCAAAGGAGAGCAGACTGGAAAAAAGGAAGTCTGAAATATTAATAGCGTCACAGGGCTACCATCCCAATCCTGAATTGCCTCTTTGTAGACTTCTTTTACCTAAAAGAAAAGTAACCCATATCTTGTTTAGCTACTGTGCTTATATGCTGATAAGCTACTGTGCTTGATGCCAGACACATGAGAAATCAAAAGCTCTGTGAATGTTAAGTTCTTGCCTAGAATAAATAATTTTCACTTTCATAAGACTCTAACTTAGGGGTGGAATGAGAACTCCTCCTGCTGCTCACCTTTTTTCAACTGATGCTTGAAAAGCACCTGATTTCCTCATGACAAAATGCAAGAGGAGGACATAATCCAAAGTAAAGGAAGGAAGGAAGGAAGGAAGGAAGGAAGGAAGGAAGGAAGGAAGGAAGGAAGGAAGGAAGGAAGGAAGGAAGGAAGGAAGGAAGGGAGGGAGGGAGGGAGGGAGGGAGGGAGGGAGGGAGGGAGGGAGGAAGGGAGGGAGGGAGGGAGGGAGGGAGGGAGGGAGGGAAGAGAAGAGCTAACATTGTTGGAAAAAAGAAGAGGTAATTTATAATGGTATCATCTAGGTCAGAGGGACATCAATGGAGGACAATAAGAGTAGAATAAAGGAAGAGCTAGTACAGAAGGGAACTGATATGAAGAAAGAATAGATAAAGGAATTGTATGTACACTGTATATAGTCATATATGAATCATTCACAGGTATATCATTTTAAACAAAATTTTAGTACCTGCATTCGACCTTTTCATTCATAAACCAACTCTTGAAATTTAAATTGCCTGTCTGCTCTGTTGATCAATCAACAAAAATGTATTGTGTGAAGACTGGAAATGATGGAGGTCCTGGTAGGTCAGACTGAATGGGAAGGAGAAAGCTGATAGCTGTGAGACAGTGAAAAGTGCTTGGGTTTGAGATACAGGTTGAAAGTAAAAACAAAAGGACTTACTAATGCATTTGATGTCAAGTATTAGGGAAAGTGAGGAGTCAATGCTTTTGGCTTAAGCAAATGAGTGGATAAAAAAAGGATATACTGAGAAGTGGAATGGTGGGAAGACATTGAGGAGTACCTCTGTGTGTGTGTGTGTGTGTGTGTCATTTTATGAATGTGAGATTTCTATTAGAGAGCCAAGTAGAAAGGCTGAGAAGGCAATTTGATATGTAAGTCGGAGTTCAAGGGGAGTCTAGATAGGATGTATATATAAGAGATGGAATTTGAAGCTATGCAATTGGAGACATTACCATGGACAAGGATGTAGATAGAGAGGCAGGCATTGCTATATTCACAGGTCTGGAACAAGAGGAGAAAGAATCAGGGAAAGACACTGGGATGGAGCAACTGGTGAACTGGGAGGGAAAGTAAGCAAGTGTGATGTTCTGGATAAGAAATGGTCAACAATTGTAAATGCCTCTGGGAGACCAAGTGGGATGAGCATGGAGACTGGTCTCCTGGGCTTGCTGCAATGTAGACCACAGTTTTTACTTTAATAAAAATGGTTACAGTGGAGTAAGGATAGTAAAATCTTGGTTGAAGCAGACCATAGAGAAATTGGGAGATGAAACAGTGAAAAGAGTATTACAGATAGTAACAATTTTAGTTTTGTGGTGGAAGAAAATAAAGAGACAGGGAATGAGATAGAAGGTTTTGTGGGGTCACTGGGATTTTTTAAATTGTTTCTTCTTTTTATTATTTTTTGTTTATATTCTGAAGGAATGACCTTTTAGTGAGAGAAGAAATGGATGTTTCATAAAGGAAGGTGAATAATTCTAGGAGTAAAGTCCCTGAGAAAGCAAAGGGAGTGGAATCCAGGACCCAAGCGGAGGTTCAGCGGTTTAGAGGACGAGTGGGATGGTCCCCTGAAAGACAGGGGAAAACATTTCATTAGGAAAATTTAGCAAGCTTTTCTGCCAGAGTTGATTTTCCATCTGAAATGTGTGGTCAGGAGCACGAATGAGGTCTACTCAGTACAGCTGTATTGTATTTTCCAAAATACTTGGAAGCTCAATTGCATTTGTTGTTGATCAAAGCCAGTCTTAGTTAATACGCTTAGTTTGGAATCCTCCAGAGGCTGATATTGAGATAGATTCCAGGGCAAATAGTCAATTTGCAAGGTGATCCTAGGAAAGATCAGTAGGGAAACAGGGAAGTAAGATAGGGAAGGGAAAGCTGCTAACTTAGGTGTATTATCAAGCAAGTTATCACCACGGGCAACTGAGGTTTAATCCACTGGAGAACTCTGGGAGACGGTATAGAACGTGCCTCAGAGTTACACCCCTGCAGGGTGCTAGGCTTCCATCAGTTACTGGTTGTGTGTTGCTCTCAGGGGTCTTTAATTCTCTTGTATGTCTGTTCTATGGTGCTCACAGGAAGAGTGTGCCACACAGGGCAGAGAGAAAGCCCTCGGGCAAAAAGACACAGCTGCTGAGAGTTGGGGGTGAAGCTGTTGGACCGAAAGATAATGGATGGGATTCTGACAGGATCTATTTAATTATCCAAGGGCCATCATTATATTTGGCTTGCTTAACTGATTGGAAGGAAATGAGGAAGGTAAAGTTCCCTCTCCTGGTACCCCGTTAAGGAGTTCAGAGCAGTACAGTGGTCAGCTGCTAAGATTCCTCTCCCTGACCTTGTCTTCTTCTGGGGGCTTAGAAGCAAAATAGGAAGTCAACAACCCACTTCCCATGTATTATCTCATTTTCACACAACATCTATGTCAAGGGCATCATTAAATTCATTTTACAGAAGAAACCAAGGCTTAGCAGTTTTTCAAGACTTGTTCAAGATCACATCATTAGTAAATAATAAAGCCAGTGTATCAGGTTCTCTGAGACTGCAAAGACCAGCTCTCAATCTATGTTCTCTAATAACCAGATCCAGGTAGATCCTCACCTGTTCCTCACCTGTCAGAAAAAAGCAATCAGAGCTTACTCTGGCAATCTATTTGAAGGACAATTTGTTTGGAGAATATCCAACACAATATTTCTGGTTTTATTCAGCTATTGTATTTCTTTAATTTGTGGGCAGACTTTTCCAAGTGGAAAAACTATATAAAATAAGATGTTTGAAAAGCATCTCACACTGTGATTGAGTCATTAAAAAGCAGAGTCATTAATAATTCATTGACTTTGATTATACTTTCAGTCACTGGGAGCTGTCAATGGAGAATTACTATTCTCTTCTGACAAAGTCAAAGTCATATAGGGGTCTCTAACAATGCACATGATTGTTTCAGTGCTGCAAGAGTGGGAAATTGTTCTCTCATGGAAAATGCATTCCAAGGCCATGGGGCATCATTAACATTCTGGAAGGGTTGTGGTCCAAGGTTGGGATGGGGTGGGGAGTAGATAGAGAGAATGGAATCTAAAATAAATGAGAAACATCCAGTCAGTTAAAGATGGTCTGGTAAACACCTCCCCTGCCTTCTCTTTGTCAGTGCAGCAAAATTCTTTCATCAGATCATTCCAGTATGCTCCTCTATGCTAGTAAATTCTCTATTGATCTTTGTGGTCTGCTTAATTAAAAAGAAAGTTGGGATATAAATGTGGACAGCTTTTAGACCTTAGGATGCGCACCTTTTTCTTCATGAAAAATACAAACCCACTCTAACAATAGTATTCTGAAATTGACTCAGGTATTCTGGGCCCTGAGCCAAAGTCCATATGTGTGTAGCAAGAACACTCAGCACTTATTTGGGTTAGTGTATCAGCAGGCAATAACTCTTCCAGCCCTTCTCTGGGATAGAGTTTACAGACTACTTAGAAGGACAAAAAGAAACATCTGCAATAAACATTTAGGGTGCCACAGGATCCTCAGTGTCCAGAGGTAGTAAAGGATGACAAAAATCGTGGCTTCCTTCTCCCAGCAAAGGACGACAGAAATTGTGGATCCCTTCACCTTTGCAAGGCATCCAGCACTTAGAACCATAAGACGTCTGATCACAGGGCTCTCAGGGCCTCCAGGAGACAAAAAATGAAGGCGAAACTTTTACTAAGCTGAGAAAACTCTTCACCCCAACTGAGGCTACCTTCACTCTGGTATCCGTGCTGCTGTTCTCATCTGTAAACTTGCAGCCTTAAAGCAGCACTTTTTTTTCCTTTTTCAAACTGAGCTCTGCAGGGATATACTGTGCCAGTACCTCAAATTCATTAAAATTTCATTAACATCCACTTATGGAGTTGCCATTTATTTGCTGCATAGCATTTTCTGATAACACTGCAGAAAGAGATAAATGAGATTTTCTTCTTTGGGATCAGAAACAACCAAACTCCTTTCCAGGCAGGGTATTATGGTCTTAGTAGGCCAGCATATTACCCTCTAAACAGCATGTGTGTGAGGGTCCAATGGGGCTGGCCCGGTGATACATCACATGAATTTTTATGGATTGTTCCTACTTTGATTGTGTAAAAGGGCGTGGTCATCCAGCATCTGCTCTTCTGCTGGTTTTTCAACCATTAATGTTGACTAGTTCCAAAATATACATTAAAGGGAACTTCACTTATGTCATGACCCACTGCCCTCTTGCCTGGACTTTTTTGAACCAAATGCCAGACATTATGTCACCAACATATATTCCAAGTATATTTCTAAATGAGAGGCTCTGTGATTTAGGGTTGAGGGAAGGGCATAAGTGCAGTACCATTACTACATCTTTAGATAAACGATAATTTCTTGTGATCATTAAATGCCTCATTAGGGTTTGAATTTCAAATTGTAACATAAACTTCACATTTTTAAACATTGTGTGTCCGCATGAAACAAGATCCAAATTTGCAATTTGATTGGAACTGGTTGGTAGGTTTTTATGTTAATTTGTTTCTGAATAGAAGAAACATAATATAATTATAATTAGGAATGCTAAACAAATACAGAAATACAAATAGTCTGTGTAAAATGTTTATAGCCATTAAAAAGAATGAACAAATGATACTGTATTACATTGCTTCAGATGGTAGAAAGTAGAGCTGGATGGCCAGTTTGTACACACATACCCTGAGGGTCCCAGTTCTTCATTATCCTAAAAATGCATTAGTTCCCATCCTCCCTCTGTATTCTTACCAAGCAAAAAATGTTTTTATCAAGAAAATTCCCCATTAGGGATGGCCAACCTGGAGCATCTCCTTGGTAATCGTGCAGACGGCAGGCTGTGGTTGTCTTGGGATGCTAGGAGTGCCAGGAGGGTAGGGGCCCCATAGAGTTACCACACAATAAAAGCCTGCTGCATGTAGACCCCAGTAGCAGATGCCTTGGCCAGTCGGCTGCTCGTGGGCTCCCTGCATGTAAGTTCCCCCAATAAACCTATGCCTCCAGTGCTGTCTCCTGGGCTTGTCTTGGGTTTCTCTAGACTATCCTGCAACCCTGGCTTAGAGTCAGTCGGTGTGCAGCTACACAGATTGGATGTCTTTTAAGTCTCACAGATTCCCTCCTCCCTCCCAGCTACCCCATCATACCATTTCTAATGTATATGTTGAAAAGCTAGGTTATTTATTCTGTATAATATTCTAGAATGGATTTTATCAGCCCCTAAAATCAGCCAATGGTATAATGGCTTGTGTTCCCCTCTTCTCTGTATTTCCTAGAAATTGGTAGTTATATTTAGAGGATTTATCTGGTTTAGTTTTAGGTTCATATTTTTAAAGGGATGAGGGTGGCTAAACCACTCTACAAGTTGTGCTGTATAAAAGGTACATAAGGTCTAATGGTGTGTGTGTGTGTGTGTGTGTGTGTGTGTGTGTGTGTGTGTGTGATTTGACAACCATAGATGATCACTGCCTAGATCCTTCAATTCATTAGAGTTACAAAATAATGACTGCCTCACTTTATCTTTGCTAGTTCATTACCAAAGGAATGCTTCTATAAAGAAACTTCCCTCTATCTAATCTTTACTCACCATGTCCAGCATGTGTTTTTCAGGCTGTATCAACACATTCCCTTTCTCATATTTGTCTCAGCAGACTGTGTACTCAGGAAGAAAAGAAAAGTGCAAAGTATTGTTTTTCTTTCTCCAACTTGTATTGTTATGAGATGTATTTGATATTCAATAGTTATAAAGAGTAATAAAATAAGCAGTCTGAAAGCTGGGAACTTCTCACTGTTGTTTTAATTTGCATTTTCCTGATTACTAATGAGAGTAAGTGTTTCTTTTATGTGTTTACTGGCCAGGTAGACACTTTAACTGGCTTCTGATTGTCTGTTTAAATTAAAGACCAAGCATGTCAGATTTCACATGGGCAAGGGAAGGAGGCTCGAAGGTTCAGCCAGTGCCACAGCTAAGTTCATCTCAGCCGCTCTGAAGTGCAGTGTGAGCACTGTGAAGAACGAGGGTGTGCTCATGTGAGAATAGTGCTGGTCAGGCAACAGAACAGGAGCAAATGTTGGAAAACCATGAGCCTGGAGGTGGAAAGATGATGGCAAAAAATCTTGACATCTGTCAGAGGAGAAGATTTGAGCATCGGGGCAGCCCTGTGTAGCCTGAAGAATTACATCTGAGAAATGTAATTCTCACAGAAACGTGTGTGTGCTGTGAAGCGTTGAATAAAGAATTAAAGAGAACATGAGGTTTAGAAGGGGGAAGGATGTGGCTGGAGTAATAAAGGCAGGCACAGCCTGGACACACCCAGTAAATAGGGTCCCAAAGGCCCACAAGAATCAAGCAATTAAAAATGGAAGCTGCGGGCCTCGTATATTACAAAGAGGAAGAGGCAGGAACTGGGCCTGTGGAGATGTGCCATCCCGCCAGCTTGATCATCGGATTCTTGACCAGTGGGAATGCAGGTGCCAGAGAAGTTGGAAACCTAGATTTTAAATAGACTCTCATGATTTTTAAAAGCAACCTTTTTAAAAAAAAAAAAATTGTGTCTGCCAAACAACCCATCTAGAGCCAAACTCGGCTCTCTCAGGCCTCCAGGTCGCCATCTTTGCATCAAGGTCTGGACGCTTTCCCTGAAGTCAACAAAATGGCCTTGAGTAGGTGGCCTGGGTCCTTGCTTCCCGTCACCCTGGTCCCACCCTAGACATGATGATAGTCATTAATTAGGAGGGAGTTATTTCCATTGTATGTGCCTACAGACACAATAATTAAGTTTTTTTCCACATTGGGTCATGACCAAGCAAACCTCAACCTGTCCGGAATTTTTGTGGTTGTTTGGTTGTTAATTGATTTTGCTTTAGGATTTTTCTATATTCAGTGGACCACAAAACCCTTCAAGGTAGAATTTTGGCAAGAGTAGCTTGAGAAAGAGATCAGGGCTGTCGTGACACGGGAGCAGAGAACGGTCACACCTGGGCTCTGGCCTCCTTAGGTAAGATGTAAGTTCCCTTGTAACTCTGACTTCAATGATTCTGTGGAATTGAAATTCAAAACTAAAGGTAAAAATAATCTCGCTAAAATTAACAAAGAAGTAGGAACTAAAAAAAAAAACATCAAAGCATTAAATTGAGAGAAAAGCAGAAAAATAATGTAAATTGATTTAGGTATGTGTGAAAATGTTAGGTAACACTATTGGAGTTATTTTACTTAATATGCTTAATAATGATATAGTGTTTTATCACTATAACTAATTAAATAGCTAAGGGCACTGGGGTTAAGTGATTTGCCTAAGGTCATCAAGCAGTTAGTATTTTCCTCAGAATTAGAAGCCACAGTTTTGACGCTGAGCCACGTTCCTTTTATTTGGCGTTGGAATTGCCACATACTCCAAATCATTAATATGAGAGGTTGACTTTGTTTATTAATCAAAACCCACTTGAAAAGTTCATATTGGATGAATGATAAAGCAAAGGAGATAAATGGAATAGATATTTATGAAATGCCCATTGGGTCATATGCTGGATTTTGGCGTATACTCATTTTATTCTCAAAATAAATGAGATGGGTATTAATATCATCCCCACCTGACAGATTAGAGAAATTAGTTAGCTTGTTTAAGACCATGCAATCTGAGAGGATCAGAGCTGGGATTTTTCACCTACTAAAACTTGCCCAGATTATTTCAATTAAAACATAAAGAAAAGTTGAGAGTAAAGCTGTTTATACTCAGAAGACTTGGTTCTTTATCCAGTGATAACAGGGATTTTTTTTTTTAACCTTTCTGTGATTCTCTTAGTCTAGTTATAACACAAAGATAGCATGATTTGAATCATAATGAATTAATTATTATTAGTAGTAATAAAACTGATACTATCTAATTCACAGGCATTCTACTCTACTATTTTTTTAAAGTAAAGCTGATTTATATGTTACAAACACGAGATTAGAAATTAATATTGATGTAAAGCAGGTGCATGGCATTCTCCACACTTTTCCCTTTTCCAGCCATGAAACTGTCACGATTGCCTTTAAACTAATAATATTTCATTTCCCATGCACCTGCAAAAAAAGAGAGTCTGGCAAATTTTTAAAAATAAATGTGAATGTCTTTCTAATTCATTAAAATGGATCTATATTGTTAATGTCTTGTAGGCACAAGACAAAATTGAGAAAGGAGATGGAAGAGATTACAGTTATTTTAAAATAATTGACAGGTGTAATTATAATTCTTTGCTGATTTCAATTATTGTACTAAGCCAGTATTCTACCAATTTTTAAAAATCAGCTGTTTATTGTGGACCTACTGTGTGCCTGTTGTTGTGCTAAGTGATTTAGGTATATGGGGAATTACATTTTGCCCCTCGTAGGACAACAGCAAAAGTCAACCAGTTGGTTTTCTATTACACCATCACTGACAACTTTTCAATTTCTCATTATTTTTCATCTCTCAGTTCTATTGGGTTTAGATGGGTTTTCACATTGGACACTTTATGGAATTACTAAACATTTAACTTTATTTTCCATTAAATCAGAAATCTTGCAGATGGAAATGAAAAGGCTAGCTGGTGGAATGTGCCAGCATTAGTGACTCCAACGGAGCTGAATTCACAACTTAATTTGCAACTCAAGGCTCACTTATTAATTTGGCAGCCTGAAATGTCCTTTGTTTTTCTTTTCTTCTCAGCAATTGCCTCTTCATCCTACTGCCCAGTCTTCCCAGCAGCATCCAAAACACTCTGCACTTAGCTTATCATTCAATGTTTTCATTTTATTGCAAATATATTTTATGTACTGTCTCTCTAATTACACTCTGTAGGGATAGCTATTATTTTCTTTAGCATCAGCCCCAGCACCCAGACATTGAAATGAATGAGTGGATGAATGGGTTGCCCACTGGATGGGTGTATTGAAATACGATTTCAGAGTTACCAGCTTACCCAGATCACAGGCCCTTCTTCTGCACAGTGAGGCTGGAAAAAGTTAAATGGGACAACCAAGCAGATGAGACCTGGCTTTGTAACACTGGCTTGTATCTTGCTGGTACTTTCTCCAATAAATGAACCTGTTGTGATTTCACTGCTTGTGGAGTCCTTAACAGCCTTTCAATACCTTTGTTTTAATGGCTCAAAGGAAGTTGTTACAATGTTTGCAATGAATGCAAATTATGGATCCATAATCCTGACTGTCTCATAAAGAACCTTGTTAAACAGTTACTGTACCTATACAATAGCGTCTCTTATGAAATCACAATGAATCAGCTTTAAACAAAACCATTCTTGCCCAAATCTGCAGTATGTAATTTCATGAGAAACTCAACTGGCTTTTATGCACTCCTCCCTATCACAACGCCCTGCATAATGTAAGAAAACCCAGAACATAGAAAAAGAAGCTCGTAAAGACTGACATTCTGAGGCAAATAATGCTTATTTCTGCTAGATAGTAAAGACCTCTGGTTTAATTTATTCTATGCAATGGGTACATCATATGGAGACAAAATTACCACCTCATGGAATCAAAAGCAATCACTGAGATTATTTGAAAATATCTTACAGATATTTTAAAATAACACCTTGCTCTCCTTTTACCTTTTAAACTTTGAAAAACCCTTTTGTATTTGTATTATTTCATCTCATCCTCATAACAGCCCTGTGGTGTTGGGTTCTTGCTATTGCTGTTGTATTACATATGAGTGAACAGATTTGGAGAATATCTGGCTCAGGGAATGTTATCACCCTCCTCCTAAGAGCTCAGGCTGGAAATCTACAAGTCCTGTCTTCTCCATCTTATAGCTATTTGGTATTCAAATCAGTTACTCTGCTAAATTGCTTTTGTGTTTGTCTCCTTTCTCTATCCCCATTGTCAATGCCTTGGACTCTGTCTCCCTCAGTACCCAGTATAGGGCAGGCATTCAATGGATATCTGTTGCGGGAGAGAGGGAAGGAATGAGTCAGTGAGTGAATAAGTGAATCCTCTGAGACTGGGGCTAGGGGATTACAATAACCCCTTATTAGCTATCTTGTCTCTAGTTTCAAAATCTTTCAAAAATCCTGTACATTCCCACAAGACTGACCTTTTTGGTGTACTTGATATATATATTATTCCTCTGATTAACACCCCCAATTTAACAGGAAAAAAAAATGTAATAAAGCCACATTTCATAAAGGGCTTTAGAGGTCTGCCTCTGACTACCTGTTCAGCTCCGTCTCCTGCTACTTCCTGTGTTCTTTGTGATGGCTCATGTTGAAGCCAGAACCCCTCCAGCCGTGTGGGCATCAGGTTCTCGTGCCTCCGTCTAAGTATGCTGTTTTCACTGAGTGCAAGTCAAGCACAGCTTAGTTCTTTCTTTGAAGGCTTCCCTGATTCTTAACGAGCAAATCTAGAAGATACTTCCCTTGGGAGAGCATGGTCTGATTACATTATCTTATTGCATTGTATGTGTTTTCTCCCATGATTATTTCTTACATAATTACATAAAATTCCTGGGGACAAGACTCTCTTTTTAAAAAGTCCTTTTATCATTACCAGCATAATGCCTGATATAGCTTAAAGGCAGGACAAATTTTAAAAAGTTACTTGGGTAAGAATGAATGAATGAGTTGGGGTAAGTAGAGGATCAATGACTTAATTACGCAACATCTCCTATTTCAGGAAACTACTCTTCCTTCATTTCCCATTCATTCTCAGGTCCCATGATTCAGCCTTTGACTGTGGGACAGGCAGGCACAGCTCAGGCCTGGCCCATCAATGCACAGTGTTCTCTCTCCTAGCTTCAGGGATTAGAACTAAGATGGACTGCTGGCCTGGCAGGACCTCTCAAAGTCTTCACTTGGACTTAAAACTATCAGACTCAGTTTCTGTTCTCTTCCAGGATCTCCAACTCTCAAAATCAAAGAGTCTGTAGCTGTTCTTCTGCCCACCATGTGGACACAGGCCCTGAAGAAAGTAAAGCTGAAGCATAGGGTGGTTGACATGGATAGCTCTGTTAAGGCAACTTGTTCTTGCTAGCTTTGACAGATACTCTGAAATTTCAATTAAGCCAGCCAATTAAGCCAGCACTGTATTTTTTTTTTTTTCTTAAGCTACTTTGGGTTGGATTTCAGTCACTTTCAATAGAGAAAGCTTTGATTAACACAGTGCTCAAGAGAAAAATTAATAAGCAAAAGAGAAAATCAAACCGGGTCACCTGATGCCATAAAAAGTATCCTTTCCACCCCAAACCAATGTCTGTATATTTCAAACAGCAAGTTGGGATGAAAATATTTACAACAGAGGGCCCCTGATCTTTCACTTCCCTAAAATGAAACCTTCAATGAGCTTGCTGAACATTTCAGAGTTCAAAGAAATACAGATAGAAGAGCAATAGTTTAAAATGGCAAATGCTAACAGCTCCTTAATTATAAAAGCATCATTGCATATTTTATAGTAAAGCACATTTAATAAGAGAGAATTTATAATAGCGTGTACTTCAATTGTTCAAAACTTAGGCAAGAAGAAGAGACTATTTAGCTGTTGCAAGAGAGAGTGAGCAAGAGGAAAGAAAAAACCAGGAGCTCCTTCCAGTCCCTAGGGTGACTTGCCGCCTCAGCTCTCTCCTTCTACCGCAGACCTCACTGTCTATCACTAGTGGAGGGTGAATGGGAATTTATGTCCATCATAAATACTGTCCAATAGGTAGTTTTAAAAGATTTATATACATACATTAAGACAATCTGTCCTTTGCCATGTACCTCCAATAAACCCTGTGGTTCTCCCTCATCATTTCATGCCAAATGAAAAGTGGTAATACTACCAGATTTGCAGTTAATTATCATGAAATATGACTCCTAATGATTTAACATCTTTGTTAAAAAGCCATGGTAACATGGAGCACAACGCTGGGAAACATCATTATAGCTATCATTTATCCATGACATTTACATTTTGTTCACAGTCAAAAAAAACATTAATTGACAAAGCATATCTATACCATTTTTATGGAGAAAATAGCTCTCTCTCTTGCTGCCAGTTAGTTTAGCATATTAAAATTTTACTTATTGGATCTCACTTTTCTTATCATTTTTAATGACCTTGAAAGTGAGTTATGTTTCTTTCCCTTTAAACTGAATTTATGAGAAAATAATCCTCCGTTGACAAAGTACCTCTAACTTGATAAAAGAGGGTTGCTTCACATTTCATTTCCCTGATGAGCAAACATGCTCTATGAGAATTCCATGGAACTGTTACAGATCTCGACTAGGGAAATGTCACATAATGTCTCTTTTTCTAAATAGAAAATGCTTTTAGGGAGGCCTCACTGAACTTCACTCCAATGTTTATCTCCAAGACATGCTCACCCTCCGAAATATATCTGTATTCTATAATTGTAATTTTAAAAGTTTAATATCAGCACCCATTTCTCAAGAAGGCAAAATATTATTTTTAAAAGTTTAATATCAGTACCCATTTCTCAAGAAGGCAAAATATTGCAGATTCACTGGACCATCAGGGTCTAGATCTAAGAACTTTTTACTCAATTTTGTATCTCCTTAGATTGGTCTACTCAATCTGATGAACTTTGTCTATTTAGTTAAAAAGAAATACAATATTTTCTAAATAGCACCCTACTTCAACTCCCTATGTAAAACAGCACCCTGTTCCCTTCCAGCCCATTCAGCCTATTCTATATCCTCACAGCCCTCATCTTCATCTGATATTTAAATCATATCCTATCTTTATCCCATTGTTTTTTTTTCCTGCATTCCTACCAACCCCCAGTAGTAATGTAAGTTCTATGATGGCAGGCTCTTTATCTGGAATATAAGAGCCTAGCCCATTATCAGTACCCAATAAACATTGGCAGAATAAAAATATGCTCTAATGAACCTGGAGTATCATGTCATTAGATTCCAAGTACTTCTTTATTCAAAATTCATGTTTCAGAGGTCAAATCATACTTATCAAGTAATTTCAGGGTAATTCCATTCTATACCCAAGTATCTCAAAGTATACTAACAGAGGTTCAACACACTGCTCACTGAATTACTTATTAAATTCCCTTTCCATTTGTAATCTACAACTCTCACACAATTTATTCTCAAATATATTTGGGAAGTTTGTCTTACCCTTCCTCAACTCTAATGAATTCCTTGCCTCCTATCCATTTCCCCACCCACTCCTCCTTCAGCATTTAAAAATGTAGCTGAATTTAACTTTTTTTTTTTTCCAAGCAAAGAAGACTCCTTCCTCTTTATACAGCCGAAAGAGGTAGAGATGGGATGGAAATAGGACTGTTCAAGCAGGGCTGCCTGATGGTCTACAGATTGGGCAAGGCTGCTGGCTGTCATCTGCAGACAGGGCCGCTAGCAGAGCTCTGCAAAGACTTTGAAGGGTTCAGGAAACAGGAATTTATGAATACTTTCTTATTAAACATTTAGACTTATCACATTTATGTGAATAATTATTCCAAAATAGAAACTTATACTTTAAAGTACTTTAAAATTAAAGAGTCAAAGGAAGCTAATTCTCACAGAGGAAAATCTTGGTGTCTCTAATCAGAATATATTGACAAATTAAAAACATCATGATGCATAATATATGCTGAAATCCAGTAACTTGGTGACACCAACCTTAAGATTATTTAATGTGAAAAAGTACCTTAGTTTTTTGGCTAAATAACTAAAACCAATATAGGTTCCAGGTGATGATGTGGTGAGAAAGTGAGATATGCACCCTGAATGAGTTCTACAGAAACACCACCAGTGCACTTAGGAACCATAAGTAATGTCAAACCAGCCAGCAAAAACAATCATTAAGGTTACAAATATAGTATGAGGCACAATTTTCAAAAAGCTAAACACATTGCCTCATACAAACATAAAGTGAACATGTGTCAAAGATTTACTTAATTCATTAATAAGGGAAACAGCATGATGATGGTAAAGCTGGTTCAAAGAAAACTTGAGTTACCAAGTATATATTGGCACTAAAAGAATTGTGAAATTAGATTGCTAGGACAGATTAAAAACCTGGTTATTGTTAACAGACAACTAAACACTAGCCTTTGAGATTCTACTTTCTACCAGATAAATTTGACTTGCATTTCCACTGGACAAGAATCATTTGTATCACTCTCAATTTTCTAAGTACTAATATCTAGCTTTAGACAGATGTATAATAGCTAACAAAAGGAAAACAGAATGGAATTATCCTACTGGACCTACTAATAAACCCCAGGATAACATTGGAAGAACTTGAAATCATTCTTTTACCTATTTACAAGTTTTAGATACTATTAACATTAGGCATAAAAATAAAAGAAATGGACCAAATGCTCTACCAGCCACACACCCACAGGAAAATTCATACCATCAGCAAGTCAATTTTAAAATATGACAGACTATACTGTATTATTATTTAATCATTATCAAAATGAATCACAATTTTAAGTTTAATAGTTCTCATGTATCGACAATTGTGACATATACATATATTTGTATGTGGTAAGAACCTTTAAAATCTACTATCTTAGCAACTGTTCATATACAATATTGTGAACTATAATCACCATGCTGTACATTATATCCACAGAATTTATTTGCATTATAACTGGAATTTGTACCCTTTGACCACCCTCATGTACCCCAATCCACCCCTGGCGACTTCCAATCAGCTCTCTGTTTCTATGTGTTGACGATGTCCTGTAAGTCCCATAAGTAGATAGACTTTCTTCACTGTTCTTCATTCCTTTTTTATGTCATTCTGCTTGTCTGCCTCACTAATCTCAAATGATTTATCTTTAGCTCACTGATTCTTTCTTCTTCTTGGTCAAGTCTGCTGTTGAAGCTCTCTATTGAATTCTTCAGTTTGGTCATTGTATTTTTCAGATCTAGGATTTTGTTTATTTTTTATGGTGTCTGTTTCTATGTTGAACTTCTCATTTTGTTCATGCACTGCTTATCTAATTTCATTTATTTGTCTGTGTGTTCTTATAGTTCACTGAACTTCTTTAAGAGGATTGTTCTGCAAAATAGCAGCAGACTCACAGACTCCAAGAAGGGATTAATGGTTACCAAAGAGGAGGGGTGTTGGAGGGCTGGTCGGGAGGGAGGGAGATGGGGATTGAGGGATATTATGTTTAGTACACATGGTGTGGGGGATTACGGGGAGAACAGTGTAGCACAGAGAAGGCAAACAGTGAATCTGTGGCATCTTACTACAGTGATGATCAGTGACTGCATTCGGGTATGGGTGGGGACTTGATAATATGGGTAAATGTAGTAACCACATTGTTTTTTCATGCGAAACCTTCATAAGAGTATATATATATATATATCAATAATACCTTAATAAAAAATTTAAAAAAAAGAGGATTGTTCTGAACGCTTTATCAATTGTTCATAAATCTCCATCTCCTTAGGGTCAGTTAGGGGAACTTTATTGGTTTCCTTTGTTCATGTCATGTTTCCTTGATTGGAGTCTTCGCATCTGCATAAGCCGTCTTCTCTTCCAGCTTTACAGGTTTCCTTTGGCATGAAAAGAACTTCACCAGTCAGCTCAGCTTGGGATACTGGATGGGTTAGCTGGTAGCATCTGTGGGCGCCAGAGCTTGCCACTGGGGTTTCCAGTTGGGCAAGGCCATTGCCTGTACTCTGAGGTAAGGGGGTGGATGGATGCTGTCACCGGGGTTACTCAGTAGGATGGCCTGGTTAATGGGCATGTTCAAGCAAGGCTGCTGGATGGTCTACAGATTGGGCAAGGCTGCTGGCTGTCATCTGCAGTCAGACAGGGCCACTAGCAGAGCTCTGCAATCACCATAGCTGGGTGAGGTCGCAGGCTGTGTTCCCTGCCAGGGTTCCCTGCCACTGTTTGTACTCTGTGGTTGGGCAGAGTTACAGGGCTCCCCAACTATTCCAGCTTAGGTAGGGTCTCAGGCTGTGCTCCCTGAGATGGTGCCACTGGCAGGACTCCACGTTTGAGTTTGCAGGCTGTGCCCAATGTAGGGTGGGGCCACAAGTTGGGTTTTACAATCAGGCTGGCCACTGCCTGTGCTATGCTACTGGGCAAGGTCACTGGCTGGGTTCTCTGTTTGGGAAGGGCCTCCAAGTGTATCTCACAATTGGGTAAACTAGAGACTGCTCTGTGGTTCAACAGGGTTACTTGTCCAGGTTCTCTTACCAGTGGGGCCACAGGCTGTGCTTTGTGATTATGTGGGTCACTGGCTGGACTCCCTGCCTGGAGCAAGTCACAGATTCTGCATAGCAATTGGGTAGGGACTTAGGTTGGGCTGGAGGCTTGACTCCACAGCTGGTTGGTACTGTAGGCTGGGCTCCAAGGCTGTCCAGGGTCACTGTTCAGGTTCCTTGAGTATGTGAAGCCAGAGGCTATGCTCACCAATTGACAGGGCTGCTGGCTTGGCTCCCTGCCAAAGCAGGGTTGTGGGATGGGTTCCACACTGCACCAGATCTCTAGCCAAGCTTCTTGGTCTGGCAAGACTGGGGACTATACTCAGCAGTTGAGCAGAGCTGTCAATTTGCTTCCCTGCCCAGGGAAGCAGTATAGTTTCCATCAGGCAGAACTACCAACCGAGCTCCCTGCCAGATGGAGCCACCAGTTTGGCTCTGCACATGTCAGAGCCACTGGCTCAGGTCTTTGCTCAGGTACTGCTGCGAGCAGGAATGCAGTCCACCAAGATCTGTGCACCAGTTGCTGTAAGCCACTTCCCTCTTCCCATTTCTATCAGATCTCCAGTGGTCAATTCCTACAGATTCCCCCTCTTATCCACATGTGGTGAGACCTGAATGGGCTTCTCAGGAACCATATGGAAAGCTGGAGTAGCTGAAGGTCCACCTTGGCCTCTCTTTTTCCTACTGGAGAAGCCATAGGCCCAGGGGAGCCCTCTTGGTACCTCAGTGCACCAGCCTGGAGGAGGAGCAATGCAGTCACAGTGTAGCCACTCCTCTTATCCTTCTAATGTGGTCCCTCTCAGTCTCTGTGGTTCATGGCATGCTTCAGCCTCATGCCTGTGTTGTGGGATTTTCACAATGGTGTCTTGTCTATGGATAGTTGCTAGTTGGTGTTCTTGTGAGGGGGAGTGAAATTTGGAATGAGCTATGTTGCCATCTTGATGATGTCACTCTCCTAAAATTATCTTTAAAATTCATTTTTATGTGTATTTCTCCAAGAGAAGCACTTAGTAGGCATTACTGATCTACAAGGAGAATCTTTTAATTTACTGACCTCATTCTTTGTTTTTCCCAGATGACTGAAAAAAAATCTCACTCTTGCCAATTCTCATTATTATGAGAGAAACAGCCTTAAAATTATTCTAAATTCAATATTAGGCCATTAATCAATACAGGATTAGAAATTAGTTACCCATGGGGAGGGGCTTACAAACCGTCCCCAAAATCATACATCGGCTTTTCTTAACAGAGTATCATTTAAGTAACATGAAAGTCAGTTAAACATCACATTGATCACTTTTGCTTTCTAAGAAATAATTTTACTAGTTATTTGAAAACTTCTATTAGATATTAAGTCTTCAAATGACCGAGAAGGAAAGACAAGAAGACAAGTCAGTCTCATCATAAAATAATTAGGAGGCTAAGTGGAAACAAAGAAGTAATTGCACTCCAAATTACTGGCTTCTTTCTGCTTTTCACTCCTAGATTATCTCCTGAATTTCACTCTCCTTGTTTTCTTATCTACTCTGTATGGGTGGATTTCAGCAGAAAATAGTTAATTCTCTAAAACAAATTAAAGCATGGACATATTTCAAGATATTACACGGAAAAAAAAGATAACAAATTAAAATAGGGAGAGGAAGGTGAGCCAGAGAAGGGGTGATGTTAGACATAAATTTGACTGAAGAGACAAAGGAGCCTTAGAATCTAATTTATAAGTTTCTCATCTGATCTAATAGTCTTTCAGTGACTGAGTAATTGGTATAATTTATCTTGCTTAAGCAAACATGTTGATGCTGTTTCCTGGAATACATTTTTCAGTACAAGAAGAACATAATTGGTATCAGTGGAAATGCTTTTGGCTGCAAGTAGCATCCCCAGCTAGCTAACTTAAAAATTAAGCAAAATGTGTTTTCTCAAAAAAGTAAGGAATCCTGAAATGAAGTGGCTTTGGCACTTTCCATATTTCTCTCTGCCATCTTCACCCAGTCAGGCTTGCCCCTGGCACCCATCCCATAAAGACTGCCACGGTTTCTGGTATCTTAAGCAGATGCCATAATATCTAGTGGTAGAAGAGAAACTGTTTCTTCTTTTGTGATTCAAGTTTAAAAAGAAAGACACCCTGTCCCTGGTGTCTTCAGTCTACTTCTCTGATGTTTCATTCGAAAGAACTGGATCAAAACCCACCCTAATCCATTTACCAGAAAAATGAATAACGGGGGTTTGACTAAGGAAGTTTTAACCTTGAGTAACGTGGAAGATAATTAAACAAATAGAATTCTACTAGACAGGAAGAAAGGTTGAGTATATGTTAATATCTGTTAAACAGATTTCTATAATCTGCACCAGTGTTTCTCAAACTTTAATTTCAGTGGTCTTGTTCAAATGCAGATTTTGATTCAGAAGTTTGAAGCAAGTACCTGAGATTCAACTTCTCTGGTGGTTTGATGCTGTTGATCCACAGACAATATTTTGGGTAGAGGATCTAGACTCCAGAGAACTAGAGGAAAAGCAGTCTAGTATGATGGCATCTAGGCTGGAACAGGACTCCTAGCCCTGTCATCTTGAATATGTTACTTAAATTCTCTAAGCCTCAAATGAAGGACTGAAGGGAGGGAGAAAAGGAGGGAAGGAATGTAGTAGACTTAATAATGGGAATTTCTGAAGCAGTGGGATGTCTGCTCACTTTTCTAATTTGTTAAGGTCACTCTGTAGTGACGAATAAGGTAGCAATAAGCAGCATGGTGTTTAGTAAGTACTCTTGAGAAGCAAAAAGAAATAAACTGTACCAATGAAAGCCTGGGAATGATGACAAATGTATATATATGGCAGAATAGAAGGCCTTAGGGTCCCAGCAATAGCAAGCTATATTGAAATATTGCATTGATGTTATAGTTCTAAACTTACCCTGCCTTTCGAATGCCTAACAATGCATATATTATGTTCTGGGCTACAGAGTTTTGAAGGATAAAGATTTTAGCCTCTGCATCATACCCAGAAGGGAACTGTGGCTGACTTAGGGATAGGTCATGAGGAAAGACTAAAGGAACAGGAAACTTCATTCTGAGAAGTCATACCTAAACCAACTTCAGGACATGAAATGTCCTTACTGGAGAGGACAACTGGCTGTTGCCCATCTTGACAGGTCAGATAGAAAAAGTGAACAAGATTCAAAACCAAAATGAGGGTGTAAAAAGACCTTGGTAGGAGCTCTGAGTCTCGACTCCTTCCAGTCCTGCTTTTTAGCAGCCCCATGTCATTAGGAGCTTTGCTTAACTTCTCCAAGTCTCAAGTTGCTTGTCAGTAAACTGAAGAAAACAACCCCTTCCTCTCAGAGCTTAGTAAATGTTAGAGACAAATAAGAGATGTGTCTGCCCAGAGTAGCTGAATAAAGTGGAGCAGATATTGTTGTAATAATTCATGATAAAGAGGTTTAAATTATGTGCTGCATACAAGGGTCCTTCAGGAGCCACTGAGATAATAGTTCAGTGTCAATGTGTACCTAACACAAAGGCATTGGGTGGAAGTCCACTAATCTCACTACTGGCCTGCCAAAGCCCCAAAATATTGGTGACATGAAGAGGTGTTACTACATCTCTCTCGGGGGAGTGGGTGGCGTTCTCCATCAGCAGTCATTTCCTTTCCCCTTTGCTCCCTCCAGTCCAGACAGCTCTTCCTTTTCCACCTTCCTTCTAAAGAAAAGAAGTGGCTCAGCCTCTTTCACAATAAAAGTGTAACATTAACCACATCATTTCATTGCCTTCATTAGGCATAAAGTGCAGCCAGGTTAACCAGTGATGATTATTCCCAAACATTTTTACTCTAAGAATGCTTATTAGACCTTGCTTTGTGTGTGTCCCAGTGTTTGGAGAATTTTTCCTGAATGTAAAACGGTTGCCTTTATGCCCTACTTTCGCCTTGATTTCTGGCTACATTACATTTCTGTGTACTTGAAGTGCATTATAAGAAAAAAAAAATGCAATATCCGGGCTTAGATTGAGCTTTGTTTCCTTCAATGATAATAAAGTTTTGCCTAAAACCTTCAGTAAGTACTTAGTAGAAGCATCCTTCCTTTAAAGGCAAGAACTGTGAAAGATTTTAAAATATATTTTCTTCTATCATTAATGTGTCATATTTGGGCCTTCCTGCAGAGTTTAGAAAACCTCTAAATAGTCCTCAGAGACACACATGAACAGAAAGGTCACGGCATTTTGAACCCTCTGTGCTTCCTTCTTTACAATTACTCACATGACCTTTGGAGAGGCATCTTGGAGCAACACCTGGGATTCACAGGAAAGCCAGGCTGTTGAGCCGGTTACTCTCAGATGCCAAGACTGCAAAAATGGACTTTCACCCATCCCCAGGCTAGGAAGTTAACCGCTTTAGCCTGATTTCAAAAAACACAAAGTTCAGGGTCAGAATGCAATTCACTCTCCAATTAGTACACATCAATTAAAAATGCAAACCAGTCTATAAGGATACAACACAGAGGCATTTTTCAAATTTAGTAACTTGAACAAGCAGTGGGAAAGTGATCAAACAATGTAAAATACAAGTTCACATAGAAATCCACAAACATAGTAACACCACTACTAAGAATTTTTATTTGAATTCCATGGGAAGATTCTTATATGGGTATGGTTTAGAAATAGTCCTATCTGCAAACAATAATTAATCATAATGACAGTAATAACGAAGATGATAATGATAAGTATGATGACATCAATTAAGCACTTACTATGCGTGAAACCCTGTCCTAAATGCTTTATAGGTATTATCTCATTTAATTGACTACAGTGCAAAAATCCTGTCAAATTCTAGGCAAAGGGTGTACATTGGGATAATAAAATTGTCTTAATACTTAAATCTAAGACACAAGAAAAATCCACCAGCCTTAAGGGTAAGAACTTTGCATTTCTTCTTTAATGGCACCACAGAGGGCGTGATGTAGAAGAGAAATCACATTATTTGCTGAATGTATGAGGCCAGGTTAGCAAGATTTCAATTGCCAGAGATCTAAATTTTTTTGTATGAAGCTAATGCAACCTGATAAAATATTTGTGTTACTCCATCATTAAAGTGATTGAAAACTTTATTTCTAACTTGTTTATGATGAAGATTTTACAATCAAAAAGTGAAAAAATAGTTTATTCCCCCCCAACCATGCTGCCTTAAAGAAATAATAGCACAAATGTATAAAGATAATTGTGGAAGAATATTCACTGCAGCACTGTTTGGTAAAGCAAACATAAAACAGATCCATTTAAGTGTGCATATAGAGAAAGGCAAACGAAGGTGGGGACTTCCATTTTCCATATTGTATAATTTAAATTATGGCAGGGATAGTCAACGGGTATCATCTATTCATTCTGGGGATGCCTAAATTGCATCAGGATTATGCATAATTTTTAATATTTCTCCTTTTTCTGTACTTTTCAAGTCACAAATCTTTTTACAGAAAATAAGAGTCTGTATATTTGAAGCCAGGGGGTCAGAATTGCCAGGGTAGAATATGAATTGGTGTGTCTTCCTAAGACGGGACCCAAGACTGCTGCATTTACCAGCTGGGCTTCTTTCCCAACAGGAGAGTTCTTACAGTAGAACCCTCAACACAAGTTATTTCACTGGTCTTCATTAGGCATAAAATTCAGCCAGGTTAAATAGTAACGCTATTTGAAAACTCGTTTATTATAAGAGCTTTCACCTGGATGTTGTTTTTGAATATGTCCCTGTGTTTTGCGAATATTTCCTAAATGTAAAATAGTTGTCCACGATGCCCTCCCATTCTGGCTACAAAAAACTTCTGGGCCCTTGAAATGCGTTTAGAAAGAGGCAATATCTGTGCTCAAATTTGGTTCTCTTTCCTTCAATGTTAATAAAGATATTCAAATATTTTCCATTGGAGACTTGGGAGCCACTCAAGAACTGCTGGGAGTTCAGGGAAACTTCATTGATCAGAAACAGTCCTGATCTTAGAGGTCAAACACTAGTCCTCAGGGCATGAGTAGCTTGATGCCCTGTTTCACTTCTTCCCTCACTATATGGGCCCAAATCAGATCAGGGAACTTCTCCAAACTACTTTGGATGTTTGCCTGCCTTCCACCAGAATTTACTGCTCTGTATTTATTCATTTATTTCCCTTAACTACCACCACAAATCTACTTGCATTATGACCTAGAGACTTCATATTCAGTAAATTTGATGAGCACTGAACCTTGAATCTAATACCATATGTTTATAGGATGCATAGCAAATTTTCTAGAGGAATGGACATCCATCACCAAACTTCTACCAGAGGGATCCTTTAAAATGCAAATCTGACAGTGTTAACAGACATTGACCCCCTCCTCAATATCTTCAAAGGGTTCCCCATTGTTTTAGGATGAAAACCATGCCTACAAGCACTGCATGTTGTATCTCAAGATTTCTCAACTGTCTATGTATCTATGTATTAAATCACCTGGGGAGTTGTTGTTGTTTCTGTTTTGTTTCTTCTATAAAGATAATGCCATGGACTTATCCCACGACAATTAGATCAGAATCTCTAGAAGGTGGGTCTAGTAATAGTTATCTTTTACAAGTGCCCATGGGTGCTTAATGTGCAGCCTGTTATTTACAACCTGGATTAACTCTTGTGACTTCAGCCTCCTTGGCCTTTTCTATTCTTGGAGTACTTCATACTTCTTCCCTAAAGACCTCACCACAAACTGCCAGCACATGGCTCACCCTTCCCCATCCTAACCCAAAAAGCCCACCTACATTTTTTTATCACACTTTCAGTGTTACTTCTTACAGGAAGCCTTACACTTTCTCCCAACCTACTAGACTAGGTAAGAGTCCCTGTTAATGACTTAGAACATCCTGAACTTTTCCTTTTGTTCAGTTATTATAGTTTCCAAGGAAACATTCTTAATTCTGGGATTATTTGATTAGTGTTTGGCTATCTGAGGAGAAAATGAGTTCAATGAAGCCAGGGACTATGCCTGCTTTGCTGATCACTTTATCTCAGAAGTTAGTGTGCTGAACATATAGTAGGTGTTCAATACTGAGTGAATGAATAATGAAACCCACTCATTCCAGCTTAAGTCAAAACTTCAGAGAAGTGTGAGGAAGAGTTAGGATATGCAGGTCCTTCATACCAAAGGCCAGAATTAACTTTCCCATTATTAACACATGACCTACATTAGTTGAGCCTGGGTTGGGTAGAGAAATGGAAGTGAGGTGAAAAACAGAGGTCACCCAACTTTATTATTTTATTGAGGTAAAAGTGACATATACCATTATATCAGTTTTGGGTGTACAATGTAAGTATTCAATATTTGTATCTATTGCAAACTGATCATCACAATGTCTAGTTAATATCCTTTTTTTTTCTTGTGATGAGAACTTTTAAGATCTACTCTCTTGGGAACTTCTAAATATGCAATACAGCATTATTAACTATAGTCACCATGCTGCACATTATGCCTCTATGACTTATTTTATAACTAGAAGTTTGTACCTTTTGATGCCTTCAGCCATTTCTCCCATCTCCTATTTCCCACATCACTGCCTCTGGCAACCATCAGTCTGTTCTCCTCGAATTCAATTTGTTTTGTTTTGTTTTGGATTCCTCATATAAGAGAGACAATAAGGTATTTGTCTTTCTCTTTCTGATGGGCCTCGCCTACCACAATGCCCTTGAGGTCCATCTGTGTTGTCAAATATGGCAAAAGTTCCTTCTTTTTATGGCTGAATAATATTCCATTATATAGATATATAAATATATAGATATATGTGTGTGTGTGTGTGTTTGTGTATATATACACAAACACACACACACACATATAGATAGATATACACACCACATTTCCCTTATCTGTTCATCTATCAATGGACACTTAAGTCATTTCTGTATTTGGCTATTGTAAATAATGTTGCAATGAACATGGGGGTGCAGATATCTTTTTGAGTTAATATTTTCATTTTCTTAGGGTAAATACCTGGATAGAATTACTGAATCATATGGTAGTTCTATTTTTACTTTTTGGGGAACATCCACACTATCATCCATAGTAGCTGCACCAATTTACACTCTCCCCAGTGGTACAGGAGGGCTTCCTTTTCTCCACATTCTTGCCAGCACTCATCTCTTGCCTTGTTATCAGTGTCAGTAGCCATTGTAACATTTGTGAGGTAATATCTCATTATGGTTTTGCCTTTCTCTGTTGATTAGGAATACTAAACATGTTTTCATGTACCTGTTGGCCATCTGCATGTCTTCTCTGGAAAAATGTCCATTAGATCCATTTTTAAACAAAATCTTTTGTTTTTTTGGCTATTGGGTTGTATGAGTTCTTCATATATTTTGGATATTATCCCCTTATCAATTATATACAATTTGTATATATTTATATACAATTATATACAATTTGTATATCAATTATATACAATTTGTAAGCAATTTCTCCCATTCAGTAAGTTGCCTTTTAGTTTCGTTGATGGTTTTCTTTGCTTTATGGAAGTTTTTTATTTTTAGTTTGACCCACTTATTTATTTTTGCTTTTGGTGTCAAACCAACACCATTATCATATCAGAGTAGGGATGGGGGGAAAAACAAACTGCTTTAACAAAAGATCAGAGTCTGACATGTCCCTAGACTGGTTCTATGTGACTAATGATATGAAGGACAGCACAGCCCCAGTGCAATTGGACATTGCGCTACTAGAGTTTAATTATAATAGGTTCAAAATGCAGTCTCAGTCAGGCCAGACTCTTTCACCAAAAAAAACGGAGACTTAATTTGCTACTGGGCTCTCAGCCTACTACAAATAGATCCTGATGGCTGTGTTCCAGTCTCACCTCTGTTTCTAGACAAAGATATAGTAGCAACTCCCTCTTCCCCTGTTTACCTTAGTTTCGCAGATATAAATACCTTTCCTCATATTGCCTTATTCTTACTAGTCATGAGGCAAAACTGCTCTATTAAGTCTTTAGAAATGTCTTAACTCACTTCACACTTAACAGAAGGGTAAAGACCATGCAGTCATTGTTGCAATAATAGCTACTGTTCATTCAGTGCCTATGTGCTAGCCAACTGCTGTGAGAAGTGCTTGGCATACATTATCGTCAGTCCTTACAACTTGGCCAGGTAGATATTAGTATTCCCACTTCAGAGATAAAGAAACCAAAACTCATGATAAGTATATAAATTGTCCACTATTGTAGCTGCTACAACAATGGGAAAGGCAGAATTAGAATAAACTTATTGTCAGAAGATTGTAAGATCTAAATTGTCCCACCACCCACTATATACTATGTTCCTATAAGCCCAGTATCTGGTTGCCAGAGTCAACATTTGTATCCAAATACCCTAAGCTGCAGAGGAGAGATCGGTCAGGTCACTTAGCTACCCATACTGCCCCTTTCATCTCTGGCCCTTTAGGAGAAATTCCCTTTTCCTCACCCTGAGGTCTTTAATGCCTAATCAACAGTTCTCTTAGAAAGCCAAAATCTCACCTTCTTTGTTGGCTTTCATTTTCTTTAGCTTGGTATGGAAGTTTAGCTTTTAGATTCTCAGGCAACAGTGGATTTCCTTTAACAGATGTCAAGGTCAGGGCAATAGCATGAACAAATGTAAAAACCTCCCAGCAAAAGTGTTAGAGTAGGTAGCTGGGTAAACATAAGCAGGGAGAGAGAGGGGAACTTCAGTCGGATGCTTGCTCACATTCTACACAATCTCCGGGAGCTGTTCTCGTGGGATGAGGAGGAGGGTGTAGATAAGAGACTGGCCAAAAGTGGCTGGTTCCAGCATGGAAGAGAAACTGACCCAAATTTCCCCCCAAAATCCATTAACATAGTAAAAATCACAACTCCCAGCACCATGATGGTTCCAATGAGAGCCAAAAGTAACCAAAAATCTCTCCACCCACTGTGAGGGCGGAACAAGCCCAAACTGAAAAAACTCTGTCCCCTTTGAAACCTAATCTCGCTTACTGAATTATTCATCTCCCTATACATGAAAAGACTCCTTATTATTTCCTAGAGGCTGCCCTCTTTGAGTCTGCCTACCTCCAACTCTCAGGCAGGTATTGGTGCCTTTCTGTGTTCGTTCTTGAATTCTTTCTTGCAGGGAGATCAAGGACCCATCTCTGGTCACAGAAATACCCTGATAAGTCCAGGCTAACTAGGAGTAGGGGTGGTGGGAGTGAGAGGAAAGAAGCATTGAATGGGAAGATGGATTGGCAACTGCAAACATTTGATATAAAATGTTTTTTATTTGGAGGTGCATTATACGGTTTATTTTAGTCCCCTCTTTGAAAAAAATAATTGACCTCACTATGATCTGGAAATGATCAATTCCTCCGTTCCAAATTGCACACTGCATTCAGAATTATTTGTTCATTGTATGCCTTCAGGACCATGAGTTCCCATTATTCACACGGTAAATGTAAACAATATGAATGTACAGTGCTAAAGAGAAACAAAAGAGCAGTCTCTTAATAGTGTTCTTGGCACCAGACACATTTTTGTCTATGTGAAATGCTTCACAAATTGATTATAATAAATACGAAATAGAAAGTACTGAGGGGCAATTTATTTGTAATTGACTTATGACAGAGAAACATTGACCCTATAAATTAAGATAGTTTTTCCCTACATGCATCTTTTGAATGATTTCCAAGGAAATAGCCTCTTACAAAATATAATTTCAACTATGAATTGACTAGATTAAGTCAAATATTCCATTTGATATATACCAGGAGGTAGAAGGGAAGGACTTTGGGAAGCTTTCCAATATTTTTGTGAAGAATCTTTTATTAAATACAAAGAATTGTGAAAGGTTACTACATTGGGACAGTGTTAAAGCCCCCAAATAGAAGTTGACTTCCAACATAGCTTCATACATCCATAGGCAATTTTCAAATTTCCTTTCTTTCTAGCATGTAATTATTTTTCTAATTAACTAATTAGACATCTTAGCAGGCTTAAAAACTATAAAGGTTAAATACATAACTGTTTAATGGTTACTGTTATTGAAAAAATAGTGTTAACAAGGGTTGAGTTCTTTAAACATGTTTTTCATTTTTCCCTAAGAATATAATTCTGTGGTAAGCAGTGCTTTGTTATGAATGTTAGAGGTGGGCAGAGTGGGAACAGATTTCAAGTCTCTACTTTGAACTCTACAATTTCATAGATGTAAATGTAGTATTTCCACATAACTGTATCACCATTATCAAGAGCCCGTGTATTAGCTGCAGTAGACCTGACGTCTTAGGGGAAAAGGCAGGTGAGTCCCAGAATCATTTCTGGACAGGCTCGCCCATGCCTCTCTATTGCTGGTCTTGGGATACAGAGGTCAGCATGGCTGCGCCATAGATGAAATAGGGGCAGGGAGGGCAGAAAGAGCATCTTGCTCTGGAGAGATTTAGGGTTCACTACCTTTCACATTCATTCATTTATTCATCAAAGTAATGATTCTTTCAAGAAATATGTATTGAGCCCATACCACATAGGCATTTCACCTGCCTTGCCTTCTAGAAATTGGACCATCTGGTACAGTAGGCAGAGAAGAAAATGGAATTACGATGCCCTGAGACAAGCACTGGTCCAGCTTCACACATAGAACTGGAAGACCTTGGCTGGAGGTAGGGAGATGAGTCACTAAGAGGCATGGGAGGGCTTCAGGGGAGAGGTGAGCTCTGAACCCCAGGTATTAGGAGGTAGCCAGGTAGGTGTGGGAATGGAGGGGAGAGGGGCAGGACAGCTCTGCAGACCGACATGTGAGGAACACTGACAGACAGAGACCCCCCCTGAGGCCCTTGTGAGGCCTCCTCCTACAGCTCTTCCTACCTCCCCACTGCCTCTTGCAGAGCTTCAGCCACAGACATTTACCTGTACCCCTCCTGATACCAAATGGTCAAACAATGGCTGCTAATCCCCAAGAACAATTTCTTCCTCTTCCTGCTAAACCCTATAAACACTCTACCCTCCTGCCTAGCCTGTTCCAACTCTGGAGTTCTAGAATAAAATAGAGGCTTATGCTAACCGTGCTCTGGTTGACTTTTTTTTTCCCCACAGAGAACAAAACAGAGGCAAATGTGCATATCGCACTGGGTAACTGCAAGTAGTTCTGTGTGGCTGAGTCAGAAAGTGGGGGTTCAGGACAGGAGTTGTGGGAGACAGGGTATTTCAGGTACCCAAGGACAGATAGGCCTTGAAAACCATCTTCAGGACTTGGGACTTCATACTGAGGACCATGCCTCCATTGAAGGGATCCATGGAGGAGCCACAGAAACAACACGCAGTGGAACTGAGACATGGAAAATTAAGGGTTCTGAAAATGGATGGGAGAAGAAGGAAAATGGAAGCAGCCAAGAACACTGAGAAGATAATTGCAGCTCTCCAGGTGAGAGGAAAAGATACCTTGCCACCGCCTTTCGCCCGCAGGTGGTGAGGATTCCCCTGGAGACTCTGGCTAAGGGCTGATCACAGCTACTCAGCTAGAGTCCCATCCTCTCCTTTAACTGCAGCACTTACCTGCCTGGCTGCACAGCAAGGCCCCCTGGAATCGCCAGCACAGTGCATGGCCCAAGGCTGCTGGTCAGTAAAGTTCATTGCCTTCAGTTGAAATATTCTGGAAGTTACCAAGGCCTCAGAATATACAAGAATATAGTGTCCTTGGAACCTGAAGAAAACTTGTATCTTTTCCCCTCCTCTCAGTGTGATTTAAAAAAAAGGAAGTCACAATGGCAACAAAACTTTTCAAATGAACATTTAATGCATTTGTTATAGTTTGCAATCCCAGTTTATGGATTTCCTTTTTTTTAAGTTTATTAAGAGGCATTTAAAAGAAATTGCCCAAAGTTTCCAATTCTGCCACCATCTGGGCAAACAATGTAAATATTTACAAATACAGTCAAGGTAACGGCGGGGTTCTGCAGGATTTGGAAACCTGATAGGGTTGCCTTTCAGAATTGCCTCTGGTTTCTCTCCACTGTGCTTCCTTACAAAGCCTTTGAACAAGTATGTAACACACTCAAGGAACATTAGCAGATGCTAAAACATTTTATTAGCTGATTTATAAAGCTATTGAGGGTCATTCTTTGAAAAATGGGGAGAGAAATCCAGACGCAACAGAATTTAGAGAAATTAGAAATTAACCTATGGAACAATGGTAGCTACTAACTTTCTTTTCTCTGTTAAAATACCAACCTAATTTAAAACAGACCAAATGTCTGCGCAAATACTTATATATATATATATATATTTCATTTAAGCAAGAAAAGTTTCAGGAAAAGTGTGGAAGTAAAAAAAAAAGTAAAGAAAGTGCAAGTGCTGTTGGCATATTTACAGGAAATACAGATTTAACTGGAACATTCTTATGATTTGTTCCTCTTTAGATCTGCTATTGAAAAGCAACTGTTTCTGCATACACCTAAAGTTATGAAGAAAAATCATGAATCATGTGATAACATCCTTATCTAAACATCTTGATAGAAGAAGACTGAATTGCTAGGAAAGGATAGTTTATTGTTTAGGAGGAGAGAGATTAGTAAATATGTGGCTGGATTTGAGGGGCACAGAGCAGACCTCTCCTCATTTTCTCATTTGATGGCCTTTAGTTGGCATCAATTCTTTCAGGTAATGCATTTTCCTTTCTGGGTCCCATTTTGAGATACAAATAGTTCTGGGAAAGTGGATGGAGGTAAGTCACTCCCAATTTAGTGTGAATGTGCTTCTAAAAGGTGCTCCACAGGACAGGCAGATTAAGCTTAAGGAGGAAACTGGGGCCAGAGGAACAAAGGGAGGAGAGCTGGCAGGCTTTTCAGCAGCATTGATTAGCGCTGTTTCATTGCAGTTAAGCAGCCAAGAGAGACTAAAACAGCATCTACCTTACAGTTCTTCCCAGGCTCTGCCATGTTGCTAAAAGAATATCACAGCCTGACTGTTTATTCATGTAATATCTTCATTTACAATATATGAAGTATATATAACATGCATTAAAGGATGAACCCAATCTACTGACATTTTAATATCCTGCCAGATTATGAATCATCAAATATCTAATTGAAAACTGTCCACATTCCAGCACTTCTTAAAATAGTAAATTATATTTTGAATTTTCTTTTATTCGAAGAGTCACCTCCCATTAATATTCACAAAGTAAAAAGGCATAATCAGAGGAAATAGGAAAGCACAGAAACCTTGTCTGCATGGTTGGCCCAAATTTGACTTTGTTGTATAATGTATGTGCTCTAGACACCTGTTCATTTTTTAGAAGCCAAAAATGGTAGAGACTTATAAGCAAAGCAAACTATCATTTAAAAAGTCATGATGGGCAGTTCATGCTGCTCATTAATACTAAAGCAATTGTTGGTAATTGTTCTGGATTTCAAAGTCTAGTTAAAGTTAAGTAGCTGGATTTGCATACAAAAAACAATAGAACTGACTTGCATCACTAGTTCCACAGGCATAATCAGCTTCACAATATAATACATTAAAACTTGCATGCTAATTACGGCTAATTGTTCCACACAAATAGAAGCTGTTTTATTCTGAAGACAGACTTTCTTCCAAAAGCTGTATATCTAAAAAGACCCAAGATGCTTAAGTCACCTTAAAAGAAAAGTTGTTCAGGAAAGATTTTTTTTTTTGGTAAATTACATGAAAATCTAGGTTTATTTATTGAAAGGATTCAGTTCCTCAGTCAAAGCAAGCCAATTAGACTTAACCTGCTTATTAATTTTACTTACTGGCAAAATGTGAAATTGCCCAATTAGAAATGGAATAAAATAAGTGCTCATTAGCTTTTGGTTAAACAAATATTAATAGCATTAAATCCTAGAGTGGCCCTTTTGAATTTTTTCACTAATTAATCCTAGAGGGCTACATGAACAGTGAAATAAGAGATATATTTGATGTGGACACCAAACTGGTTTTCTCCAAAATCAGTGCTAGATTTATAGAAATACAAAGATTGATTGTTAACAGTAAAATGGAAAAAAATTGGCTAAAGTAAATGCTGTGTATGAATGGATTACTAGAGCAATATCTCATTTGTTTCATATTTCAAGCTTTCCTGGTTTGACGCTGCCTTAAACTGAGGCTGGGAATTTCTCATCATGGCGGCTCATACAGCAACGCCAAGAGTTTGTGGTGTGGTCTTCTTTTATGGCATCAACAGAAAGAATATTAAAAAGGATTGAATAGCCCCATGTCCCATAGTTCATTACCCACTGAGAAAGTTCAGCTAGTAAGATATTTTAAATTAATACACATTTCTGGATGTGACTTGTTTTGTAAAAGGAGAATTAATATCAGACCAAAAAATGAGGCTAAGTAAATAATACATTTTTTTAAAGGCAGAGTTTAGACAAAAAGCGGTTTCAGGAGAGATTCTATTCCATTTCACTCCATTCTGTTCCATTCTGATTCCTGCCTGCAGCCTAAGAAGGAAAAGTAGATGCTACTTTTTCAGCTGTACCCTGTTCAGCCAGGGAGACGTAACTTGTGATGGCTCCTGTATTTCCTCCCATGTCTTGGGTAAGAGAAGAAAGGAGTGAAAGAGAAAAAAAGAAAAGGAGAAGTAAGAGGAATTTCAGAGGTATGGATAATAATGAGATTCTCTGCTCAGTTCTAATGCCTGGGTGGATCCCAGTCATTTCTGTCCTTGCTGTCTTCTGTCTGCTTTCATTTTTCTTGGCAGTTCCTTTCAAAAGAGTTTCAATGTTCTAACACATGAATGTATAGCTTTAAAAACAACTAATTTATAACTCCTTGCCAGCACACAGATGATTTGATTTTTCTGACTTCTTAAAAACCACCACCACAACAACTACAATAAAATATCAAGTATAGATCCCTTAAAAATTGACTCCTGGTCATAGCGATTCATCTGTCACAGAAGTGAACATCAAACTGCTCATGAAATGGCACTTGGAATGCATCTATTTCTCCCTTCCTTTTACCTATCACTGTGCCCTCCCCTCCTATAAAAGTACCTTGTCTTACTGGAAGTTTTCTCCTCACTTATAGAGGGCTTATCTCAGATATCTTCTCTTTTTAATTTTCCTTGACTAGAATCCCATGATCATTCCTCTCTCCCACATTCCTTTGTTCCTGATTTTATTAATGAGAAAATACCAAAGACTTGAGAATAAGGCAAAAAGATGAACAGCACAATGTCACATGGGCAAAGCACCACCCAGGAATTATCAAAGGGAGTGTGTTTCATTCAACTCAGTTACTATTAAAAAAGGATCCTAGATATAGTGAGGTTGTTAGCCAGAAAGACAGAAATGAGTGGGATGAAAAGGAGAGAGGGCCCCCCAAAGGCGACTCAGGGAGTTGGTCAGATAGAGCCAGAAAGCCAGAAATGACTCAGAGAGTTAATGAGATGAAGTGGCAGGGTTCAAGAGTGACTCAAGAGATGTCCAGGGACTCCCCAGATAAGAAACATCAGAAGCACATGCACAGCACAGCCCCTGTCCTCATTTCACCAATCAGAACAAGCCTAGAAAGCTGACAGCTGTCAATCAAGGACCTCTGCCCTTCCAAAACCACCTAAAAGAAGCCTCAGAATGAGCACCCGGGCCTGTCTCACTTTAGGCGGGCCAGTTCTGTTACTCTGTGCAGAGTGCTTTAACACTTACTTCACTTTCTTGACTTGGTTTCTTGTCTCACTATATCTGACTTCCCTGCGACAACGAGCCCAGTCCTTTCCTTCCTAACAAGGTTACGTGCTAGTTTGTAGATTTTTATTCAAGAGAGACACAAAATATTTATATCCAGAAAAAGTGATAATTCCAAAGGTTATGTTTTATTGCCCTGTAGGAAATTGCTAGGTTAGATAAAAACTAGTTAATCTTATCTTAATATTTCCTTATTAAGAAAACCTGCCTGCACCTATGAATCTTTCTATAAATATCTAGCTCTTCAAATTCTCTTTGACTTGGTTCTCTCATCATTCTGGTCCTATCATAAATCAATGAGTTGGACAAAAATTTTTGATACTTATATTTAGGTGAGAATCAAAGTTTAATGTTTTCAAAATTATACTTTGTCAGTAATATTTTTTCTGTACATACTTACATTACTTATCAAATTGTTAAATTAACTGGCTTTATTTTTCTATTATCCTGTTAAGTTTTCAGAACCAGAACTTTTTTACTTCTGTATGTGCTGCAACCTGCGTGGGTTCCTGGAACTAACAGGTGCTCAATAAATGCTATTTGTATACTGCTGAATTTAATTTCATGACTAGAGTCATAAATCAACAAAGCACAGTTACCTATATTTGGCCCCAGAAGCTTATATTTGACTCTCCTTATTTTGGCATCTGTGTAACTAAATTTAAGATTTTATCTTAATTCATGCTTCATAACATCAAATGGATCATAGCCTTTCTGTTCTGGTATTTCACATATATGTACATCCTAAGAAGATTCAGATGTGTAAGCAGGTTTTCTTTTTGCCCACTACATTTCACAAGTGGTACATCTAGATTCTAGTCAAGAATAGAAAAATTAGCTAAGGGAAAGAAAAATGGCCACATTGTCATCTTTAGTATGGTTTTCACAGGTTCTCCCTGCATAAAAGCTGTTCATTTAACAATATAATTTGAACTTGCTTTTTAATACATAAAGCTGCTGAAGAATTTTTTTTTCTGAAAATAAGCTTCTTTTTTGGGTGGGATGCCAACAAATTATAGTACTGAATATATGACTGGAAAAAAAAAAAGAAAAACAGACACTGACAGGAGTAACTAAAATAAACTTCAAATATTGTTAGGGAATTTCTGTCGTTTCAAAATAAATCCAAATCTACAATATCTATGTTGCTTCACTGAAAGTTCCATGGTTAATGAGACTTCAAAAACCTTGTTTGATCAGTTTTTCATATCCTCTTACCATGCCTAATTCTTAGAAAGGATTTTTGCTAGCTAATATTTTATTTTTCAATTGGTTTAAATTACTATAAACAGCTGAAAGTTCTAAGCAATAAGTCAAATTCATTTTTCACTAATTTGGTACTACACAATCAGGACCTTTAATCTTTTTCATTTTTCTCCAATCACCAGACTTCAGATGTAAAACAATAAGCATTTTCTTTTAGACATTAATTGTGTACTTTATACGTGTTCAATCATTTTATTCCCCATGTATTCCACACCAATTTCCAACGTCTCAGACTATTTACTTCAATAATATAGCTCAAGACTCTAGCAGAACTTTTCAAAAGACTTGGATAAAATCCCTAGACATTTTAAATTTCATGGTTAAAAAGAAAAAAAGAATCTTGTATCCGAACAGCACAACTCTTAAATTTTCAAACACAAAAGAAAATACTTAGAACTGTGAAAAACTCTATTTAACATGCATATAAACATTAATAAAGGGAAAAATAATAACAAGCACTACACTGAGGAATTAAGCTCTTTAATTCATTTTCCACTAGAATTTACAAACTCATCATTCACAAGATAGTAACAGATACCTAGCAGATGCTCAGCCAGTCAACAATTAATATTAGGAAGCTATCCAAGAATTAAGCAAGAAAAAGAGGTCTTGCTCAAGCATGAAACACATGCATACAAGTCAATTTCTCAGGCTCCCACTTAGCTTTTATTGACTCACTGTTGACTCACAATTCTAGTCATCAAGTTTGCTGTTTCACAGCATATAGAGGCACTGAGTCCGAGAGGCAAGAGAGAAACCAAACCGATATACTTTGTCCTTGCACTATACAAATATGGGATCAAACATTCTTTCCTCTTTCAATATTGGAACTAGGAAAAAATAGTTTCTTAATCCAGGAAATGCACGCTCTTCTAAAACATAACTGGGAAACAACTGAAATAGCTTGCTCATAATACCAATAACTGGATCATCAAGACTGACTTAGATCTCTCATCTTGCTGTACTATTAGGGCATTAAATTGTCAAATGCTAGCTACTTCCCTGCCCTGTAAAACTCACATGAAAATTATCTAATTCATACCCTACACTGTAATATTCTATGTAATTTCTTCATTTTGAAACAGTACTCTCAAGACTGTCAAGGTCATGAACTCTCATTCTACAATAATTTTAATACACCTTTACTTTATTATAAAATAAAGCTTTGCTTTAACAACATGTTTTTCAGGGGTACATTTGGGAGAGACAGTCCCAACAAGTGCACTGACAAGGAGAAGTAGGAACCACTGGGAGAGGAAACACCTAAGACTTTACAAACGAAGCACAGGAATGCAAACAGGCATAATGGTCCAGGTTGGTAATAATCCTCTTTAATTTCAATAAACTCTCAGAATGTTCTTGTATTAGAATATAGGATAAAAGTAAAGTTCATAAGGATGAATGACTGAGTTAATATAATCTTAAATCATGTTCAATATAACCTGTTCAAGAAGGCAAGGAAATGTATAGTATATTTTACAGGGAGTTATGTCCAAATTAAATAATATTTTTTAAAGTTGTGGCGAATACCCAAAGCTTTCTGGAAAAACCAGACTGTCCAGTTGATGTACTCCTAGGGGCTCCAGTTAGCTGAGGTGCCACCTATTATACTTACTCGATTCCCAGTTTCTGATGCTAAGGAATGTTGTGCCTTGGCCTTGAATGGTACACAATTCAAAGAATTCATGCTTTACAAATGGCAGGTTAAGTCTACAGACTTGGGCTTTATAATCAGACAAAACTGAATTCCATCTCTAGCTCTGCAATTTTCTAGACTTGTGACCTTCACAAAGTTATTTAACTGCTCTGACCCCTCATTTCTTTGTAAAAAAAAAAAAGAAAAGAGAAGATATAGATACACCTCACATAGCTACTGTGATGACTATAATGCAGAGCACTTAGGACTTTGTTAGATGAATGAACTAATCAATGCATATAGTAGCAGGTACTATTTAAGTATTTGATGTGTGTGAACTCATTTAACTCTTACAGTTGTGCCTGAGGGAAGAGCTCTTTATAAGCCTCATCTCCAGAGAAGAAGATTGAGGCTCAGGATATGAAATTACTTGCTGAAGAGACAGAGAGCAAATGGGGAGCTGAGATTCAAACACAGTCAGTCAGTTTGTCCTGTGGCCCCCACTCTTCCCCACTATGATGCTAAGCAACACATGATAACAGAACTGAAGACAATGGATGTTTCAAGAAATCTTATTGCATTTGAACATCCACCAAGTTATTAATGATTCTCGCCAACACATTTTAATTTTCCTTTATGATGGAAAGTTCTGGAGATAGTTAATAGGTTCTTTACTGTTCTGGGATCTTTATTGTTTACAACTTTTTTTTTAACTGAAGGAAAAACTTAATTACCTCTTACCCTGGTGAAATCCCACTCCTTTGCCTCATAAATGAGGCACATATAACCCGAGATAAACCACAAAACCAGGTTAAATCTGTGCACTGAAGGCTACATTAATGACCTCATTTCCTTGCAGGTGGGAAAGAAAACAGTGTGAAAGTCCTGTTAGTGCTATCAAGGAAAATTCATCAGTGGAGGATATGAGATGGAGGACAGACTGATCCGTAACATGTGAAGATAAGGTTACCTTTGAGAATAAAATTACATAAAATGAACCTAAAATAAATTAGATTAGCCCTTGATAAAGCAAAACAAAACAATTCACACTAAACTATAGTCTTTGCCTGGATGGCTGAGGAATTTGAGGTAATACTCAAACTTAATCAGGGTGAATAGCATGTAGACATAGCCTCATCAATTCTCTTTTTACTCAGCAGGAATAAAGATTGTGACTTTCAGCAGGAGAGAGGGAAGCTATCCAGTGAGACTGTAATCAGTTTTCTAGTTATCTACAGTTCTGTTCCAGGGAAGGGGTGGCCTCACCATGGTCATGACCACCCTGCCCAGGTAGTAGCCTTTCTGCTCATAACTTGTTCCTAGTGTTCATGTCTTACAAATGGTAGGGACTGATTCCTTGCATTGTGGTTAACCTTATCATAATTTAGCTTTGCATGTAGGTTTAACATGGGGAGGTGATACTGTTGTCAGGCAGCTGCAATCTGGGGAGGTCTCTCTGTGTGCTTGGTGAGACCTCAACCTGGGAGAGGGATCAACCAGGTCAGACAAGTGTAGGTAGAGAAGGAATTCATTAAAGTGAGAGTAGTAGTGAATGGCAGCAGCCGTGCAGGCCCCAGAGAACAAGGAAGAGCAGAGGGAGGAAAGGGAAGCTCATTGAACCCCTGCTCAGCATAGGGCAAATCCTTCACCAACTCCTAAAGCCAGAGTCACCTGGCATACAGTGTCCACTTGAATGTGCATGTCATGGGAACTAAGTAAGCCCCTACCACCCCAGGATTTGGAGGCACTGCATAGCACTGGATGGAGTGAGATCATGTTCTGAGAACTTCTACTTCCTTATTGTTCTGAAATAAAACCAGGGGAGAGAAAAGGATTGTGTTAAGACTAGAAAAGTGAATGAAATAGCAAAGTAACAAAGACATTTACCACTGGAGGCTGAGGTCAGCAAGTTCTTGTCTTTATCATGGAGAAGAGTTCGAGACAAGTGCAACTGGTTTATGCAACAAGAAAGTTTATTTGATATAAGATAGTACACACTCATATGGGAGTGCAGGAAACCTTAAAAAGGAGGCTCACTTAAGGGTTTAGGGTTTGGGGTTTTATAGAGATTTTTGGGTAGGGGTCAGCATAAGGCATGATGTACACAGGTGATTCATAATTCCTTTGAAGTTTTGTCTTTAGAATAGGATTATTTAGGAAACTGTGTTGACTCAGACCTTGGCATTCTTTATCCACATAGGTTTATTTACACTTCTGAGGTCTATCTCCTGTTCTGGTTACAAAGTTAATTAATTAAGGGGCTGGAAGAAGAGGAAGAACAGCATATAGATTAAGTTAAAGAATAAACTGGGCCTTTTTCACAGTCTAAGTAGATTTTACAATGACATGACCCTGTGCCATGTCCCTGCCCTATCTCAATACACTATCTTACAAATCTGAACTTTCTGGGGCTGCTATATAGCAAAGTTTCTTATTGTAAATAAACAAATGAATCTTCTGACCAATAGGGCAGGGGGCAGGAAGTTTTACTATAAAAGGTCAGAGAGTAAATATCTTAGACTTGTGGGTCATGTGGTCTAAGTTCCAATGACTCAATTTTGCTATCATAGTGCATAAGCAGCCAAAGACAATAAGTAAAAAATGGGCATGGCTGTTGTCCAATAAAACTTTATTTATATGAATAGACAAAAAGCCAGATTTGGCCCACAGGTGGTTATTTTGCCAACCTTTGCTTTGACCATCATGACCTTGTGAGTTATGTTAGGCAGAATAATGGCCTCCCAAAGACATCTGTGTCGAACCCTAGAACCTGTGCATATGTTATGCAGCATGGCAAAAAAGGAATTTGCTGATGTGATTCAGTTAATGATTTTGAGATGGGGAGATTATTCTAGATTATTCAGGTGAATGCAGTGTAATCACAAGGGTCCTAAGGGGAAAAGAGGGAGGCAGGGGAGTCAGGTTGAGAGGACATGTGGTGATAGAAACAGAAGCTGGGGTGCTATGGCCTTCAGAAGCCAGAAAATGCAACCAATAGATGCAACCCTGGAGCCTCCAGAGGGAACACAGCCTGCAGACACTGATAAGAGCCCAGTAAATGCATTTAGGACTTCTGAACTCCAGATCAGTAAGATAATACATTTGCGTGGTTGTGAGCCACTAAATTTGTAGTAATTTGTTTACAGCAGCAGGAGGAAGCTAATACATTTGGGTTAGCACTGGCAGCCTCGGCTTTTTAAACTTGGAATGTATGAGAGGCTGTACTGTATCCGCTTGGTTAAACTGGAACTCTGTTTCTAGAATCCCTGCCCTGTGTGATTTCCAAGGTAGATTTGAAAGGCAGGAGTGAAGTTGCAGCTGCTACAATCTGACAGTTGTAATGGTTAAGTGCAATACATGCCAGCACACAGAGGCCGATGTTTTCCTCATGCTCCTCCACCTGTTAACCCACCGCTACCTCAGGTTGACCCCAGATGCCTGCTGGTGGTCCTGCAGGGGCAACAGCCACAGAAGCCAGCTGCCCACTGGATTCCCACACACCTTTTCTTTAACATCCTATTTTGGTGACTGGGCATGCTTGCCTTATCAGAGTAACTGGTTTGTGACTCCTCTGAGCCTCCAATGTCCCCCTGGACCTTCATTTTCCAGGTTAAGTTGCAAGTCCTATGCTAAATCCCTTTCACCAAAATTTATAACGGCTCTGCTTCTGTGATTGATTCCTGACTGATACAGAACACTTTAACAAAAGCAAATATTGGCACTACAGAGCCAAACAGAGAATGTGCTGACCATGTCAAAGTGGTGACACGGCCTGAGATGGGCTCTGGTGAGCAGCTGCCCTCTGCGCAGCATCCCTATCTGGGGACTCTGGGCCTGCAATGGCCTGTCCACAGGTTTGCATGCAAGAGGAATTGGAGAGGAGAAACAGGAATCGGGGCCAATCCCAGCTCTGCCGGTGCTCATGGGCAAATTGCCTAACCTGTGTGGTGATGTTTTCATGTCCAAAAAATGAGAATGAGTGTTACACTATTCACAAATATTTGGTACCTTTTCTCTAAGGGATAATTATACAGCAGTTCCCCCATATCCATGGGGAATAAGTTCCAATGCCCCCAGTGGCTGCCAGAAACTGCAGGGGGTCCCCACCCCATATGTCCTAAGTCTTTTCCTGTATATACATGCCTATGAAAAAATTAAATTTATAAATTAGGCAAAGTAAGAGTTTAAAAGCAATAACTAACAACAAGTTAGAACAATTATATTATGGTAATAAAAGTTAAGTGAATGTGGACTATATCTCAAAAATATTGCATTGTGCTACTCACCCTTCTTTTTGTGATGTTGCAACATATATGTAATCTCATTTTTTAAAACGCACATAGATACAAATAAAACAGAAGCCTATTATATCAGCTCAAAATTAATTCACATAAATATATGCAATATAATGATTTTTATGTTAGCCCTTTGTTTACATGGTTCCTAAAATCTACATGCTACCAAATGAGAAAGTTAGTCTGGGCTACCAGACACCATTTATGCACCCTCTTATGAAAGACTAGCTAATTATTTTTCCTTTCTACTGTTTTTTTAGTATAACTTTCTGCTTTGAGCTGAAAAATTCATAGTTGGAGCTTATCAACCTCAAACAGTAGCAGTTCAGAGACTTTTAATTAACTATGTGGTGAGTAGCTGTATTTTTTAAGTTGTCACCTGGAACTTTCTCATTTAAAAAACTTAGAATAGTACCTTGATGCCTAGGCATCAATCTCTTAAAATTAAAAAAATTAGCAGATTTAGTGCTGGTTTTCTTTAAACTAGTCACTTGGAAATGAAGATGGAAAAAAATAAGACAGGAGGAAGAGAAGGAGAAGAAATAAATGTTAATTAAATATTACTGAGAACAAGGAAATTATGTGCAAATCCAACTTTTTCCAACATTGGCAATGAATGAATGTTCTCTAAAGTTGGTGTGACATTTCATTTTACTCCGAAGTCTTTCATTAAGGGTTATAGGGGACACAATTTGTTTTATAGGCTTATTTTTGTTGTTGTCGTTTTCTCTCTCCTCATCCTAAAATGCTCAGTAGTGCCAAATGGGCTGCAATTTCATTGAGCAGCATGTTGTAAAACAATACACTTCATGTTTATTCAGTGAGAGTTTGCACTGGGGAACATTTAAGTCTGAGGTTTTCTAACCAAAGAATGAAGAAAGACATGGCATTATCATTTATCTAACTTTGTCACTTTCCAGAAAATGAAAACATGGCAACTTTTCAATGGCAGGAGAGCCCATTTTGAAATGAAATATTGGAAGTGGTTAAATAAACAGAACTTTGGATATAGTCTTCAGCCCTGTTTTGATCATCTGACCCTAACCCTTTATTCAAAAACCTAAAATAGTTCTTGATTATTTTCCAACTCAAAATTAAAATTCCAATCCCTATCCTCCCTTACCTAAATGCCTTCTGTTCTCACAAACAAAGAAATCTGCTCACCTCCTGTGGGAAAAACTATATTTCACTATCTCTTTAGAATTGTCATCAAGTCTATATATATACAAATGAAGCATTCACAGACTAATTACACATTTATTCAACCCGCATTCATTCTACAAATATTTACTGAGTGCTTGTTATGTGTTAGGCAATATGCTCAATTATGGATATGTTACTGGTAAGTAAGACAGACCTGTTCTCACCCTCATGGAGCTCTTGATCTAAAGAGGAAGAAGAAAATACTTAAAGAATTATGCAAATATAAAATTCTTCCCTGAGAGGAGAAGATGGAGCCGAGATACAAAAGATGAGGAGCATGGATAATCCAGATGAGGAAGGAGGGAAAGATATTTCTAGACAGAATGACATAGGAAAAGGTCCTATGGCATATGCAAAGATATCATGACATAAAACATTTAAAATATAAACAATCAGAATAAGAGTAAATGATGGTATGTGGGGTGTCATGTGGAAGACAGTGTAGCACAGAGAAGACAAGTAGTAACTCTGTGACATCTTATTACACTGATGGACAGTGACTGCAATGGAGTATGAGGGGGGCTTGATAATATGGGTAACTGTAGTAACAACATTGTTTTTCATGTGAAACCTTCATAAGAGTGTATATCAATAACACCTTAATAAAAAAAATTGTAAAAAAAAAAAGAAAAAGAGTAAATGTTCTTGAACACACTCAGTGTGTTAAAGGTCATTCTGCCAAGCTATGTAAAAATTTTAAATACAAATTTACAAACCTTAAAAATTCAAGAAGAACAGTTCAGTGATTCAGCCGAGAAGTCTTGGGAAATGGTAGCTGGGATGGAGTAGACAGTATAGCAGAAGCTCTCAGCTGCCTTCCTGCCCCTGGCCCTCCCAGAGGTCCTCTGCAATTTCCATCCACACTGATGGCCTCCTGCGTCTCTCCCTGAGGGTGATCTCTAGCTATAGGAGATGCTCACTATGCAAGGCATGAAAGGTATCGGAGTATGCCACCCCAAAATAAGACCTTAGAATTTCAGGACATACCATCCCAAAATAGGCCACTTTGGTATATTGATTATTATGAACTGTAGGCACTTAAAAAAAAAACAAAAGAAAAGAAAAGAAATGCAGGGAGAGTCTTTCTCTGAACCCTCTTATCTGCTTAAAGACAGATCCTCCAAAAGGAACTCAAGTGTCCTAGATCCCTTCTCTGGGAGTGTCATCAACCAGGAACGACTGACCCTTATCACAGAAGAGGAGACTAGAAGTCAGGACCACATCCAAACAAACTTTGTCAGAAAACGTCGTAACTCCCACTTACTCTTCTACAGCCTATTCATCTCTCCTAAAAATAATTCACTCTCTCCTCAGAGGCCTACATCCCCCTCTTCTGTTGCTATTAAGATGGTATGTAAGCCTGAATTCTAAGCCGCTTCTTTAAGTTACTCATTTTTCCTTGGGTATCTCCCATGTATAAATGGATATACATGTTAATAAACTTCTGTTTTACATATTTTTTGTTAATCTGTCTTTCATTATAGGGGTCTCAGCCCAGAACTCAGAAGAGTAGAGAGAAAATTATTTTTCTTCTTCTACAGGGACAAATTCAAGCAAAAGAGGCAGTGTTGGTAAATAAATCCCTGGCTTCCTTGTCCCTTGGTGGGACAATTTTGAAGTTCATTCTACATGGCTTCTCAGAGATTTCACAACTAGCCTATGCCTGTTTTCATTAGCAATAAGCTGCTTACTGACACACCCTTTATTGGTTTTCCTCTTCCCACCTCATTTCCCTACTCCCTCGTGGTGCTTCCTGGGAATAATGAACTCCCCAATAAACCCCTGCACCCAGACACTTGTCTCAAGATCTGCTTTAAGGAGAAAATAATCTAAGACAGAAGAATGTGAGGGATATGAGAGAGGTCAAATGAACTGCAGTAGAGAAGATGACTCACTGGAAGGAGAAGAGTGGGGCAGAGAAATCCAGAATGGTTCCTGGATTTCTGGCTGCATATCAAGTTTCATGTAGGTGACATGCACAAGGGGATTGGTTATAGGAGCTCAAGCACATTTTCCTAGATACACTGAGACTGAGGGGACTGTAGGACACACAGTAAAGTTTTCAATCAAGTAGTTATTTAGTTATAGAGATTAAATAAATGTCTTAGCTGGAGCTATGATTTGTGAAGAAGCAACACATACATAGTAATTGAAGCCCCAACAGTGCCAAAGTGTTAGAGATTGACTGATAGTGCTAAGGAAAGACATATCTCTATTCAAAAGAAAAGAGGGTGAATAAGAGAAGTCACAGAGGGCTTAAGACAGAGAGGTGGACACAAAGACTATTAAGAAGGAATGACTGAATAGGAAGGAAGAAAAGACAGGGGAGAGATGTTCTGGAAGCTAAGGAGGCAAGAGTCAAGTTCTCTCATGTCAAGTTCTTCAGTGAACTTCAGCTAGGAAAGGCAAAAAAGGGCAGGGGACTGTGTATTCTCACTCTGGGGAGCTGCAGAGAAGAGCCCTGAGAAGAGAGTTTGGAGAAGACGTGCCTTGGTGGCCTCGAGGCAGCATGGGCTGAAAGGACCTCACTTTTGGCTCTGCCTGTAGCCCTGGAGTGAGCTTCCATCCTTCCTTATTTAAACAAGAAAAAGACAGCATGTGAGGCCCTCAGAGTGTGGGGCTTGAAGTTTGTTTGGTACCTTATTGACTTTGCTTAGATTTCCAAATAGGACACTAGTTTTAAAAAAGTTCCAACAAGGAGTTTCCAGAATCAGTGGGAAGGCTAGAAAACCAGGTTTTGAAACATTAGAAAGCAAGGTGGCCTCCAAGGGCTAAAAAACAGGAGCCAGTAGAGTGGTCTTGAAGCAGGCCAGAGCACCTTTCTGGCATGAATGAATACCCAATGAAATACCCAACTTTATCACACTGCTAAGGATTCAAATGAAGGAATAGAGTGTGCCAGAGCCCTAACATTGGTCACAGACCCTTTTTATAGCTGAAGAAGATTCTACTGGATTAACAGTTATTCCAGATTATGCAATGGGAAGAGATAATTCCCCAAAAGGGAACTGAGGTGTGAAGTAGAAATAAATTTTGTGTAAAGGGCACACAATGAAAGCTCGCTATTGGCACCATTGGAAGTTTTGAGCAAGGTATCAATGCGATGAAAATAGTGCCATAGGGAGATCTGGCAGTTTGATGAACTAGGGGAATGAAAATCTAAAGGTGGGAGGGGTAGAGGGTGAGTAGGTGGAGCACAGTATTTTTAAGGCAGTGAAAACACTCTGCTTATAATAGAAACTTATAGAGTGTTTAACCCCAAGAGTAAACTCTAATGTAAACTGTGAACTTTGGGTGGTTATGATGTGTCAGTGTAGGTTCATCACTTGTAACAAACTTAACTACTGTGGTTGGAGATGTTGATAATGGGGGAAGCTATGCATGCACAGATGCAGGGGGTATATGGGAAATCTCTGTACCTTCCTCTCACTTTTACTGTGAATCTAAAACTGCCTTTAAAAAAATTAAGTATTTTTTTTAATTAAAGAAAAATTTAAAAATCTAAAAAAAGTTTCAACAACACTTATCTTGTATCAGCTGAATTCTCAGTATAAGCAGGGCACAGTGTCCAGGCTGTGAAGAAATGGACATGATTCAAATGTCCTTCAGGTTCTTGAATCCAGTAGAGTGATTAATATATAACCTTTATTAAAATGTAGAGTAGACAGTGGCAATCACAGCAGAAAGCCTTGTTTCTCTATATATCTCATATGTCCTCCATTCTTTAAAATAAATTCTTCTTTGTGCCGTTTATAACTCACATCAGTCCCTTGTGTGATTTTCCCCATGACTGGACATAAAGATGATTTTCATGCAAACCCTCTTTAACCAGTTACAAACAGTGAGGTCTGTGCTCTTTATGCAGTGGATGAATTCCTGAATATGACTTAGATTCTATAAAACTTCCCGGTTTTATTTGATTTCTTAACAAGAATCCTTACATATAAGCAAAACAAGGTTTTTAATTATTTTTTCATTGAGATATAATTCATACAACATAGAATTCACCATTTTAAGGTATGCAATTCAGTGTTTTGGGTTTTTTTTTAGCATTTTCACAGTTGTACAAGCATCACTATTATCTAATGACAGAACATTTTCATCATTACAAAAGAAACTCCGTACCTGGTAGCAGTTACTACCTGTTTCCCCCTTATCTCCTACCTTCAACCCCAGGCAACATTAAATCTATTTTCTGTCTCTATGAATTTGCCTATTTTGGACATTTCATATTAAGGAATTACAACATGTGGCCTTTTTGTAAATGGCTTCTTTGACATAGAATAACATTTTCAAGGTTCAGCCATACACCAGTATTTCATTTATTTTATTGCTGGATAATTTTCCATTGTATAGATGGACTACATTTTGCTTTTCTGTTCATTAGACTGATAGACATTCAAGTTGTTTCCACTTGGGGCTATTATAAATAATGCTGCTATGAAAATTAGTGTACAAGTTTTTATGAGGACATGTGTTTTCAATTTTCTTGGGTATATATCTACAAGGAGAATGGCTGCTTCATATGGTAACACAGTTTAACTTCTGAGGAACTGCCAGACCGTTTTCCATATCAAATGTACCATTTTACATTTCCACTGCAATATATGAGGGTTCCAATTTCTCCACATCCTCACTTTCTTGTTATTTCCCATTGATATGATTAAGGGCAGATTTTATTATTCCCATTTCACAGACAGAGAAAGATGGGACTACAAAGCAATCAATTAGAAAGGCCAGGACTCAAGATTCATTTTGAAATTCTTAATTCAGCTTTCTTATATCACAAAGTCTTTCTGAAACCATATCAACATCAAGGTATTATAAAGGCATAGAATGGTGCTCTAAAAAACTCACTGTGCTAAGTCGGGGAAGTGATTTGGATTTACCACACACACACACACACACACACACATGTGCACACTATACACACATTCACATTCCTATATGTGCACCCTATTCATTGTGTTATGGGTTTAATAGTGTACTCAACATATAACCAATGTACTAATGAGAAATTTTCAAAGAGATTGAACTTATAGTAATATCTTTGACACTGAGACAAGATGATTCATTAACACTAAAAGTATATGTCCTTGTGGTTCTTCTGATTAATTTATGATGAGATCCTTGTCTATGGTTCAATAGATCTAGATACGTCTACTTTTGCCATCAGATTAGGGTTATTTTAGAAAGAGGCACGGTATTGTTAAAAGTTGAAGTATCTAATTCTTCAAGCCGCTTCTTAAATTGCCCCAAAGCACAGTATCTTTAAGTTGTCTCTATAGTAAAAGTCCTTAGAAAAATACATATTTGAAGGTTGGGAATTATTATTTAAGCCACATTTGTCAAAACTGGAATGCTGTCACACAGATTGTATGAATAAGACAATGAAATTGACAGTGCCCAGTCCCCAAATTAGTCCCTGACATTTTTTTTTCTACTGGAAATAATACAAATACATTTTGAGTGCCATAACAGCAGCCCCCTCACTTGTCACAGGAAATGGATTAAATAAATTCTCTTGTTTAAAGTAATAGAAGGGTATTGATACAATATGTCAAAATTCTTACACCGAATGGAAATTTCTAGTCTGGAAGAAATCAACTGCACAGCAAAAGAGCTAAGACAGAATTCTGAAAAGGTTTCCCCCACTTGATTTAGGTCAAAACAGTATAATGTGGAAAATAAATGAAGAAATAAATATGAAATTATCCATTTCAGATACTTATTCTCCATATCTCATATTAACACTATCATACTGAATAGTTAAGACTGCATCTCTGAATTACTCACAGTAAGTCTATAATATTATATTCAATGATAATGTCACAGGCACATAATATTATGGAGAGTTCTGCTGAGCTTGAATTTGAAATAATTCTCCTAAGTAATGGCTTATAGTATTCAAATATACGCAGGTAAACCAGTAGGCTAACTAGAAATATTGGCAAATATGTGTTTAATTTATATGTACTGTGTGATACATTAAATACTGGGTAATGCGGATAAAGTAATGTTCACAGAATTTGCCTTTACCACTGCTTTAAAAAAAGGTTTCAAATTACTCATAATTTTAAAAACATAATATGTTGGGGTTGTGTTAGTTAAAATTCCTAATATCAAAAGTAAAATCAGACCCTGAGGGTTTATTTATGTTTTTTTACAGAGAAAAACTGTTGATCTCCTTTCTCTAGGAATGTTTTCCATTTTATTTATTTATTTTTTCCAAAACCATACCTTTTGGAACAATGCCCATGGAATGGTGAGAAGGGAAGGAAGTGTCTGCTTATCCAGCTATGCAAGTCGGATGCATCTGGGAAACGGTGAGGCTTCAAATTAACAAGCATTCCACGCCTCAAAGCATCCCCTGCCTCAAGACCCAAACTAGGCTATTGAAAACCATCCTTTGGTATCTTGGCTTGTCAGGTCCAAAACCATCACTTTATGGATAAAATTACCAGATTCTGCTTTTGTTTTGTCATTAAATGAGCAGTAATAAGATCACCTTAATATTGCTAATACATCTGCTTTCTAATGTTTATAGCATGAACCAAATAAAGGATCAATTTTAACCAGTAGAAGATGGGAAAAAAGAGATAATACAATCTCCAAAGAATAAATACGGTTTGACATTAGAGGAAAGCTACCTTCCTGCCCCCTTGACCTTGACCTACAAATACTCATGAATATACGTGACTGGAGTAGTGGTGATTGTAGTTAATCAGATAAGCAAGTTTTTATGAAAGTGGAAGCAGAAAGAGTTGACAAAGCAGTTCCTCTTCCCTGAAAGGCATAACCAACAAGAGCCCTTGATGTATGCCAACCTAGTGCAGAGCCATTTCTTAGCCCTTTGCAAGAAGTTGGATTCAAATTTAGTTCTCTGCAAGGCGCCTTTGTTTTTGCATGTATTTTGTAGCACTAGGCTAGCCTCTTGCTCAGTAGACTAGAGTAGACTAGTAGACACTCCTAGTCATTCAACACACTCGTGTTAAATGAGCATAACTGATGTACAAGCAGGTGCTGTAATTTCTAAGAGGTTTGAAAGGCCATTTCTGAAAGTCTGGTGCTCTCTTCATTATTCTCCCCTGCCTGCACCATTAGTCCCAGATTGCCCAAAGGGCAGAGCAGCACGTGTGGAACACATGCTGGCAAAGCAGGGCACCAAAAACTGTGTATTTTCTTATTAATGTATCTGTGTGGAATAGTTTGCTTTTTTGTTTTTGGAATAGTTTGCTTTTTGATATTTCATTTTAAAGAGAAAACATAGTTATCAATGTAGAAAACTCTGACAATTATTATTGGGCATTTCTGCATTTTTTTCACTGTTCAGCATTGTCTGTTTTGAATTATTTTTCCTAAGTTTAGAATCCCTAAAAGGCTTTACTCATGAAACTTTGTTTCCAAAATTGGGAGCACTTCAAAAAATTTAAAATAATATTAGGAATTGCTTCCATGATTTCTTAAAAAAACATATAAATTGTATATATACATATATTAAAATATATATATACATAACAATAGCACTGTGGCAATTGACAAAAGAGTGTAGTTATAACACCAGTGTTGGTTGATATTTTCATTTATGTTAACAAACAAGACAAAAGCAAAATAATAAAGACATAAGAGAATGTAACTCATTTGACAAGAAGTGAGCAGCTTCTTTGCTCAATAGCATACTAGTTTTCAGACACTGGAGAGATATTTCTCCAATTTCTTGTGGTATTCACAATGCCACAGGGATGGACATAACACATGTTAAAATTCAATTTGTTTTATTAACTTTTTTTATCACTTCCTTAAGTCAAGATAGTCAACAAAATAATAAACCAAGCCCTGATTTAAAGCATTTGTTGACTTCAGTGGTATAAATACACTTACTATGGCCAGTTTAAAACTGCCCATGATGTCAGTGAACACGGAATTGGGAAGAGATGCACAGTAGCCACTATTATATAGTATTTCTACTATATAGTTACAATAGATATAAATAAACCCAAATTGTAGATAATAGAAAAATGTATCAAATAATGAGGAAGTGACATGTGTTGAGAATTTATTACCTGTGTTTTAATGTAATTTATTTAATCGTAGGTTTATATAATTCAATCTTTAATAAAGGTTGTATTTTATAACAGTTGGCTCACAAAATTTATGAAATTGTAACAATCAGTTCTTATAAGCCAGTTCTTACTGGTTCCATTGCACATATATGTTTAATTTAAAATTCACATACATTGACCTATATGTGAATGTATGTGTGTATGTGTGGATATTTTACTCCTGCAAATGATCCAAACAACCAAGAAAGATGGGAATTGAAGGAAACATAACTGCATATACTAGAAAAAGACTTTGTCAGTTCCATGAAAACTACATATTATTTCTCTTATGAATATAGATGCAAAAATCCTCAAAAATGATTAGGAAATTAAATTCAATAACATGGACAAAGAATTACATATAAAGACTAAATGGAGTATATCCAAGGAATTCAAGGCTGGTTTAATGTTCAGAAAACAATTAATGTAATATACTATATAAAATAGAAAGAAGACTAACTTAAACTCTCCTTGTCTGTCTTAACCTTGACAATTTTTAAGAATATTGATTTGTTGTTTTTCTGAATGTGCCCCCTTTGGAGATTGCCTAAAGGTTTCTCATGATTGGACTGAGATTATGCATCTTTGGTAAAAAAATGTCACAGCAGTGATCGAATGCCTTTTGTAGACCATAATATCAAGAGGTTCATGTTTTTGATATGTCTTACTACTGGAGATGTTAATATTGATAAATTGGTTAAGGAGGTATTTGCTGGTTTTCTCCATTACAAAGTTAATATCTTTCCTTAGTATTTAATACATGTCTTGAGAGATCTGATTATGGTTTTGTTGGTGGAAAAAATAATATGGCTTAGCTTGTTGCATGAACCATGGACCTGATGGAGCAATGGCTGTAGTTTAAGCAGAAAAAGATGTCACTTATTCTTTGCTCGTGCTGATGACCACATTCTCATGTGAGACCCTGTCTCCCTATGAAAGTAAACATATCTAGAAATGTAAAGCACTTAGCATGGATTCTATTCTTTTTTACTAGGGAAATGACTTCATTATCCAATTTTTATGTAGAAAAATATCAAATGCTCAAATATTGTTTCTGGATTTTCATTGTTTTGAAGACTTTATGTAATGTTTTGCTTCACTTGTTCTTCCAGACAGATTTCTGATGGATTCATGAGGCTACCCAATAAAATATGATCCTCAGAAAAAGCTGATGTGATTTCTTTATAGGGCTAGTCATATAATCATTCATCTTTATGGATGTATGTTAACTGAGAGTTATGTTGTTAATATTTCATACTGCTATTACAGAATCTATATTCAGCTATATTACTGTCTTGGTTTTTAAGACTCAGAAAGTAAAGAAATATAGTAAAAAAATACAATCATGGTGAGATAATTTCCCAGGAACATTATAATAATAAGTCACAGCATCTAGAAATACTGTAAGACCAATAATAATAATAATGAAAATTACTACTAGCAGAATGTAAACTTCACAAGGGCCAATACATCCCAAGTACTTGGAACAGAAACTGGAATATAGTAGTTGCTCAATACATATTTATTGGACAAACTACCATTAAAGAACCTTACTGTGGGACAAGATTCAAGATGGTGACAAGAGAGGTGTGACAGAGAACTCCTCCCAAAACCACATCTAATATGAAAATATAGTTAATACAACTAACCCTAAAAGAGCAACAGGAAAGAAGGCTGCACCAGAATGAATACACCTGGAGAACAGAGCAGACCCCCGGAAATGGTAACCTACCAAAGCCTTGATCCCGCAGGACCCAAGCCCTTCCCCCATCCCAGCTCAGCAGCAGGAGGAAGAGAAATGGAGCGGGGAGGGGGTGGAAACCTAGGACTGCTGAACACCCAGCCCTGGAGATCTACTTTGGGAGCACAAACCTACATTGCATGGTGCTCTGGAGATTAGTGGGGTTGGAAAGCTAAGACAGGTGGAATACTTGGGGATCCTGAGATTCCAGTTGATTGTGGAGGAAGGGATTCACATCGGGCCACAAAGGAAAGTCAGGTGATCTGAGAGGCTTCCTAGTAGCAAGAGGGTTCCTGAAGGGACGGGTTTTGCATGTTGCTTGCTGCATGGGAGAAGGAATAGGTGGACAACGTTGTCTAGTCATGCTCTTCCCAGCAGGCTGGGAACTTTGAGGAGTGTCAGGCGTTCCATTCCCCTGGCTGGCTACTCAGATTCAAGGCCCTCCACTGTGATAGGTGGCCAGCTACACCTTCCTCCTAGTCTGCCAGCACTGCTCACAAACTGGAAGTCCCTTCCCGGGCATCAGGCTAGCCAGAGGGAGGCCCCACCTGCTGCAGCTACAGACACAAAGTGCAGAGGCTTACACCTGTGTTCTCAGCCCACTGGTTCTGACAGTGGAGACAGGTGCTGCAGCCATGAAGCAGGAAAAAGCTCTTTCCTCCCACGAGGCACCAATACCTCTCCCCTGCAGCCCCCAACATCACTCCAGGGGCTGAGCAGCTCCAGAGACTAGAGCTTCTGGGCACTAGAGGGCGCCACATACAAATATGAAATGTCAAAGGAACCTGGTTCAAGCAAAAATTTCAGAAACACCAGAAAAAGGGGCAAATGGAACAGAACTCACCAATCATCCTGAAAAAGAGTTCAAAATAAAAATCATAAATGTGCTATTGGTGGTACAGAAAAATATTCAAGAACTCAGGGACGAATTTGGACGGAGATTCAATCATTAAGAAATTCCATATCTGAAATGAAATATATCATGGAGGGATTTAAAAGTACAGATTCAATGTAGTAGAAGAGACGGTAAATGGAATAGAAATTAGAGAAGAGGAATACAAAGAAGGTGAGGAAGAGAAAGAAAGAAGGACCTCTAAGAATGAGAGAATATTGAGAGAACTGTGTGACCAATGTGACCAATCCAAATAGAACAATATTCGCATTTGAGGGGTACCAGAAGAGGAAGGGAGAAAAAGAGGGATAGAAAGTGTTATTGAGGAAGTAATTGCTGAAAACTTCCACAATCTGGGGAAGGAGATAGTCTCTCAGGCCATGGAGGTGCACAGATTTCCCAACACGAGGGACCCAAGGAAAACAACAACAAGACACAAAATAATTAAAATGGGAAAGATCAAGGATAAGGACAGACTTTTAAAAGCAGCTAGAGAGAAAAAAAGGTTACATACAAAGGAAAACCCATCAGGCTATCATCAGACTTCTCAACAGAAACCTTACAGGCCAGAAGGGAGTGGCATGATGTATTTAATGCAATGAAGCAGAAGGGCCTCGAACCAAGAATAATCTACCTGGTAAGATTACCATTTAAATTTGAAGGAGGCATTACACAGTTTCTAGATAAGCAAAAGCTGAGAGAATTTACCTCCCACAAACCACCTCTGCAGTGTATTTTGGAGGGACCAATATAGATGGAAGCATTCCTAAGGCTAAATAGCTGTCACCAGGGGAAATAAAACTACAACAAAGAAAGTAGAACAATTAATTACTAAGCAGATGCAAAATCAAATCAACTACACCAAAGTCAATGAAAGGATAGACAAAGAGTACAGAATATGATACCTTCTATATAAAGAATGGAGGAAGAAAAAGAAGGAAAAAAAGGACCTTTATATTGTGTTTATAATAGCATACTAAGTGAGTTAAATTAGACTGTTAAATAGTAAGGGAATGATCCTTGAATCTTTGGTAACCACGAATCTAAGGCCTGCAATGGAAATAAGTACACATCTGTTGATAATCACCATGAAAGTAAATGGTCTCAATGTACCAATCAAAAGACATAGAGTCACTGAATGGATAAAAAAACAAGACCCATCTATATGCTACCTGCAAGAATCTCACTTCAAACACAAAGACATACACAGACTGAACATTAAAGAGATGGAAAAAGATGTTTCATGCAACTAATAGGGAGAAAAAAACAAGAGTTGCAGTACTTGTATCAGACAAAATAGACTTGAAAACAAAGAAAGTAACAAGAGACAAAGAAGGACATTACAAAATGATAAAGGAGTCAGTCCAACAAGAGAATATAACTATTATAACTATCTATGCACCCAAGACAGGATTACCAACATATGTGAGACAAATACTAACAGAATTAAAGGAGGAAATAGAGTGCAATGCATTCATTTTAGGAGACTTCAACACACCACTCACTCCAAAGGACAGATCAACCAGACAGAAAATAACTAAAGAGACAGAGGTACTGAACAACATATTAGAACAGATGGACCTAATGGACATCTACAGAACACTCTGTCCAAAAGTAACAGAATGCACATTCTTCTCAAGTGCACATGGAACATTTTCAAGAATAGATCATATACTAGCCCACAAAAGAGCCTCAGTAAATTCAAAAAGATTCAAATTGTACCAACCAGCTTCTCAGACCACAAAGGTTTAAAACTAGAAATAAATTACACAAAGAAAACAAAAAGCCCACAAACAAATGGAAGCTTAATAACATGCTCCTAAATAATCAGTGAATCAATGTCCAAATAAAAACACTGATCAAGCAACATATGGAGACAAATGACAACAATAATTCAAAACTGCAAAATCTCTGTGACACAGCGAAGACTGTGCTAAGAGGGAAGTACATTACAATACAGGCCTACCTCAGGAAAGAAGAACAATTCCATATGAACAGTCTAAACTCACAATTAACAAAACTAGAAAAAGAAGAACAAATGAGGTCCAAAGTCAGTAGAAGGAGGGACATGATCAAGATTAGAGCAGAAATAAATAAAATTGAGAAGAATAAAACAATAGAAAGAATCAATGAAAGTAGGAGCTGGTTCTTCAAGAAAATAAACAAAATAGATAAACCCTGAGCCAGACTTATCAAGAAAAAAAGAGAGTCTACACACATAAACAGAACCAGAAATGAGAAAGGAAAAATCACTACAGACCACACAGAAATACAAAGAATTATTAGAGAATACTATGAAAAATTATACACTAACAAACTGGGTAACCTAGAAGAAATGGACAATTTTCTAGAAAAATACAATCTTCCAAGGCTGACCAAGGAAGAAACAGAAAATCTGAACACATCAATTACAGGCAGTGAAATTGAACTGGTAATCAAAAAACTACCTACGAACAAAATGCCTGCACCAGATGGCTTCACTGCTGAATTTTATCACACATTTTGTAAAGACCTAATACCCATCCTACTTAAAGGTTTCCAAAAAGTAGAAGAGGATAGAATACCTTCCAAACTCATTCTATGAGGCCAGCATCACTCTAATACCAAAACCAGGCAAAGACACCACAAAAAAAGAAAATTACAGACCAATATCCCTGATGAACATAGATGCAAAAATACTCAACAAAATATTAGAAAACCGAATTCAAAAATACATCAAAAAGATCATCCATCATGATCAAGTTGGATTCATCCCAGGGATGCAAGGATGGTACAATATTTGAAAATCCACTAACATCATCCACCACATCAAAAAAAGAAGTACAAAAACCATATGACCATCTCCATAGAGGCTGAAAAAGCTTTCGACAAAATTCAACATCCAGTCATAATAAAAACTCTTAAAAAAATGGGTATAGAGGGCAAATACCTCAACATAATAAAGGCCATATATGACAAACCCACAGTCAATATTATACTTAACAGTGAAAAGCTGAAAGCTTTTCCTTTAAGATCGGGAACAAGACAGGGATGCCCACTCTCCCCGCTTTTATTCAACAGAGTACTGGAAGTCCTAGCCATGGCAATCAGACAATACAAAGAAATAAAGGCATCCAGATTGGTAGGGAAGAAGTTAAACGGTACCTGTCTGCAGATGATATGACATTGTACATAAAAAACCCTAAAGAATCCACTCCAGAACTACTGGATCTAATATCTGAATTCAGCAAAGGTGTGGGATACAAAATTAATGGACAGAAATCTGTTGCTTTCCTATACACTAACAATGAACTAGCATAAAGAGAAATCAGGAAAACAGTTTCATTTTCAATTTCATGAAAAAGAATAAAATACCTAGGAATAAACCTAACCAAGGAAGTGAAAGACCTATACTCTAAAAACTACAAGACACTCATGAGAGAAATTAAAGAAGATACCAATAAATGGAAACACATCCTATGCCCATGGATAGGAAGAATTAATATTGTCAAAATGGCCACCTTGCCTAAAGCAATCTACAGATTCAATGCAATCCCTATCAAAATACCAACAACATTCTTCAATGAACTAGAGCAAATAGTTCTAAAATTCATATGGAAACACCAAAGACCCCGAATAGCAAAGCAATCCTGAGTAGGAAGAATAAAGTGGGGGGTGGGGGTAATTATGCTCCCTGACTTCAAACTCTACTCCAAAGCCACAGTAATCAAGACAATTTGGTACTGGCACAAGAACAGACCCATAGACCAATGGCATAGACGAGAGAGTCCAGATATAAATCCAAGAATATATGGTCAATTAACATATGATAAAGGAGCCATGGATATACAATGGGGAAATGACAACCCCTTCAAAAACTGGTGTTGGCAAAACAGAACATGTACATGTGAGAGAATGAAACTGCATTATTGTCTAACCCCATACACAAAAGAAACTCAAAATGAATCAATGACCTGAATGTAAGTCATGAAACCATAAAACGCTTAGAAGAAAACATAGGAAAAAACCTCTTGAATATAAACATGAGCAACTTTTTCCTGAATGCATCTCCTAGGTCAAGGGAAACAAAATAAAAAAATCAACAAATGGGACTACATCATGCTAAAAAGCTTCTGTACAGCAAAAGACACCATCAGCAGAACAAAAAGGCATCCTACAGTGTGGGAAAATATACTTGTAAAGGACATATCCAACAAGGAGTTAACATCCAAAATATATAAAGAACTCATAATGCCTCAACACCCAAAAAACAAATGACCCTATTAAAAATGGGAAGATGATATGAACCGACACCTCTCTAAAGAAGAAATTCAGATGGCCAACAGGTGCATGAAAAAATGCTCCACATTGCTAATTATCAGGAAAATGCAAATTAAAACCACAATGAGATATCACATAACACAAGTTAGGGTGGCCAACATAGAAAAGACTAGACACAACAAATGCTGGTGAGGTTGTGGAGAAAGGGGAACCCTCCTACACTGATGGTAGGAATGTAAACTAGTTCAACCTTTGTGGAAAGCAGTATGGAGGTTCCTCAAAAAACTAAAAATAGAAATACCATTTGACCCAGGAATTCCACTCCTAGGAATTTACCCTAAGAATGCAGCAGCCCAGTTTGAAAAAGACATATGCACGCCTATGTTTATCGCAGCACTATTTACAATAGCCAAGAAATGGAAGCAACCTAAGTGTCCATCAGTAGATGAATGGATAAAGAAGATGTGATACATATACCCAATGGAATATCAGCCATAAGAAGAAAACAAATACTACCACTTGCAACAACATGGATGGAGTTGTGGGATATTATGCTCAGTGAAATAAGCCAGGTGGAGAAAGACAAGTGCCAAATGATTTTACTCATCTGTAGACCATAAGAACAAAGCATAAACTGAAGGAACAAAACAGCAGCAGACTCACAGAACTCAAGAATGGACTAACAGTTACCAAAGGGAAAGGAACTGGGGAAGGTGGATGGGAAGGGAGGGAGAAGGGGAATAGGGGCATTGCAATTAGCACACATAACATGGAGGGTAGTACGGGGAAGGCAGTATAGCACAGAGAAGACAAGTAGTGATTCTATAGTATCTTACTACACTAATGGACAGTGACTGTAATGGGGTATGTCATGGGGATGTGATAATGGGGGGGAATCTAGTAACCACAATGTTGCTCATGTGATTTTATATTAATGATACCATAAAAAAAAAGAACCTTACTGTGTAATCTCCTAAGCACTTTATATATACTGTTTCATTTTATCCTAATGTAAATCCTAAGATGCACATACATTATCATTTATCATTGTCTTGCATGTTTCTAAACATTTAAGTCTGTCTTATTATGGAAAATTACAAACACAGATAAAATAGAAAAGATATTATGATGAACACCCACATAACGATCCATCCTATTACAATAATCGTTTCCTGATATGTCATCCCTTTTAATCTAAAAAGTCTAATGCACTTATTGTGTTATTTGCAAATATTCAATCCCTCTATAGGAAACAAATGGGTGTATGAAACTCAAGTGTTAAGTAATGATAATAATAAGAACATAGGTTTTGGGATTTGGTAGGATTTGGTAGGGATATCATAGAATGTGTTAAATACAGTACTAAGTTAATGACCTTTAAGATATGATACTTAAGATCATCACTTAAAAGTGGTGAAAAAAAACAAGACTATTATCTCTAAACAGGAAGAGATGACAAGACCAGGTCATGAGCATGAATCATGCCACTTACAGGGTGAGTGCAATGTCATGCCTACAGTGTCTTCCTATTGATGATACCATCATGATCTCATTTGACCCTACATCTTCTCTGACTGAGAAATACAGATAAAACTCACTGTTGTTCACCACTTAATTTACGGCCAGTGTCTCTTGTACCTGAGTCTTCCTGATAGAGCCTTGTATGTACTGTTGGCCCCAGATACTTGGTATCTGCTTTGCAAACACTTTATATCCAGGAGTCATGTAGGCAGACCTTCTACTCTTGTAGCCCAACCCAAATGTGTTAACTTACCCCACTCTTTCCCCTAGACTCTTTTCCCTTGATTAAATAAACTAGGTAGGTCATGACTCTCAATGTGGTCTATAAGCTTTTCTGTGGTGTAGTCTCTGGGATCGCTTACCTGCTAGTATACTTGCAGTGAGAAAATTCCTCAACCAAAGGGCTTAGAAAAGGTAGAGAGACTTCACTAAGGTTACTCAGCTCATAGAGGTTAAAAATTTAGGTGATTAATATACCACTACCCTTAAGCATAAGTCTATCTACAGCACTCTACAATTTGTGGGAGACATCTGCCAAGCACATATTTCATTTTTGACATATTTTACAAGTGTGTGTGTTCAAACTAAAGATAGCTAGGTAACATGTTTTCCATTAAAAAAAGTTCCTCTCTGCAACTCCACTGAATTGTACATGAGTAAGTCCAGAGAGCTTTCCTGATACAGACTTATTTTTATTTTTAAAATTCTCTTGATTTGTTTTGCTTTTCTAGTCTCACAGTTCAATAGCTTAAGAATAGCTTAGAAACTATACATTGAAATTGCTCTTCTTAAAAACTGTATCCGAACATTTGCAAGAGAAAACACACAGTTTAAAGCCACTGCCTTTGCTCTTGACTATTAACCTTCTCTATATATGCCAAAATTGTCCTGTTGTTCAAACCTAATGGTAGGCTAGGGACTCTGTGGCCTGTGTTTTGAATTGATTATTTCCTCATGATACAGTGATCTAATAACTGCTACTCAGGTCAGGGAAAAATAAAACCCTCAAGATGAAAGCTTGCATTGCAAATATGTTTATAGTTTCTACACAAATTTCACTGTAATATACTTTCTTTGACAGTGTGCTGGGCCAGTATTTCCTCTGGAAGACACTGTTGTAAAAATGAGTAATGATTTTCCTGGGAATGTTCCCTAGCATGATGAAAGAACTGAAAATAATTAAGTTGACAAATCTGGCCAGATTGAGATGCTTTATGCTTTTCATTTTAAATATACTTTCGTTGGTCTTTGCTAGGAGATTTACATCTGCAAAATCCACCAACGGCTAAAATTCTGACTAGAGATGAGATGAAGCAAAAATTTCAGATACTCATATAGAAAGAATTGATCATCGTAATATTATAATATTATAATATATTTTAAGAAAATGTAAGATAATGTATTTCCTAAAATGTTAAAACAAGACATAACTGGAGAGAATCCTTACACTGGAAGAAAATCAAAGGTAACTATCTAATCAAATTGCTCATTCCTGATATGTGCCTCCTAACTGATGAACAATTTTACATATATCCAGCCTTGGGTCACCAACCCTTCTGCAGTTTGCATGATGAATGAAAATTCAGCATTATGAGATGTTGAGAAAAATTCAACCAAAGTGATACAATATTGTGATATTATTTCTCCTCTACCTAAGCATAACATTCATGTTCATGACTCCTTGCATTCCATGGGACGTAACACTAGTCACATTAATTATAATTTTTATGACATCCATATCACACTAAAAGAAGCAGAGAAATTTAGATGCCTGAGTTCTAGAATCAAATTTTTAGAAAACCTGTGCTTAGCATATTGCCCAATCAGAAACTTAGTTTAACTTAAACCAATGGTTCTCAATTCAGTCAGACACAACACTGCCTTTTTATAAAAAATGTTTTGCAAAGCCCTCTTGACTATGCTGAAATGACATCTATGAATAGTACAACTCACCCACATACACGAAGCAGAAGGTGTCAGTGTTCAATCACATCTCCCCGGAACTCATCATTCTAGGACATGCCCACCCACAGGTCCTCCAGTAAACACTGTTGAAGTGATTCTGCCTCAGGGCTTCATCTCAGCCTGGCCAAGTGACAGACAGGACATGCTGGGGAGTTAATACCCCAAGAGTAGCCCTCAGTCAACCACAGGTGAAAGTGGGAGATAAATGGCCCAGCTCTCCTCATCCCTCAGATGGAATAACTTCTAGGCATGTTCTAAGTGGTCTCCCAGAACTGCCCAGCAGGACTGAGCATTAGCTGCCCACAGTGATAATACCAATCCCTTCCCTCTCTCACTTGCTCACTCCTCTGCCAGTGCTTCCTGTCCTAGCCTCCTAAATAAAGTAGTTGTACAGAAATCATCATTTTAGGGTCTGCTTCCAGGGGAACCCAAATCAAGGCAATGTGACAATTTATAAAAATCAGTGTAGTGCCATAGTGTAATAGGAAAGAGATATAAAAGGCAATGAGATAGCAAAATTCTATTTCCAACATGTAAAGACTCAGGTATGACTACCTATTGCCTAATGTAATACATAATGAATTAAGCAGCATATAATTAAGTGCTCAGATAGTTGCTTCCCTACATGGGATCACCCTGAATAGAACATCCACAAATGCAGACTCAAACAGGTATGATTTATTACCAACTACCATTAAGTTGCACAGACATCAATGGCATGATTTTCTTAGGAATTAAGTAAAATTTAGAACAAACTAAGTACAAACCTCTCAATTTTCATGGTAGTTCAATAATACATGGAAAGCCAAAAGGCTGTTTTTATGTACTGTGCTGTTTACAAATAGGTTTATACATACAACGGTCCAGAAAAATCATAAAAACATTGTGTGAAATAAGGGACATTCTCTCAGTTAATGCCTGGTCAGCCAGCCCACATGTTGCAGCATGCCTGACCCTGCTCACAAAATGCTGTGGCACCCCGAATTGTTATGACTGCCCCAAACAGCCTCACAGAATCCTCCCTAAAGGGAAGTACTATGTAGACCCATTGATGTAGGGGGGAAAATGACATAAAACAGCAGAGGAGAGGGAAAGGGACAGTATAACAGCTAAAACCACAGGATTTAGACTTCCTTAGTTTATATCCCACCTCTACTTTTTATTAGTGGTGAGATGTTAGTTTGCATATTGTCTTTTGGCTCATATTTCTCACCTACAAAGTGGAAGAAACCACCCTCTAACTCAGGATTGTTCTGAGATTAAATGAGTAAAACACAGTGCCTGGCACAAAGTAAGAATTCAAAAATATTCTTATTACTTTATTTCACATCTAAATGACTGATCTCTCTAACTTAAACCATCTCTCGGATGTGGCCACTGGAAGATACAAATTGCACAGTATATGGAATACAGTTTAGGTATATAATTGTAAGTTCCACAGTCACAGTGTGTGAATCTAGCTTTATCCTGTGCTTTCCCTCCCCTCATCTCTGCTGTCCACTCTTGCTTGCTTGTCATTCCCAGGATGAGAGTATTATTTCAGATTTCATACCCCTATGCCCAATTAGGAGATCTTATAAAAGTGAGTGTAGGGAAGGAAAAAAGAAGGGAAATTCTTAATTTAGCCTTTTTTCTCCCTCTTTGACTAAATCAAAAGAACACAGAGAGCTGGCTAGAGAATTTGAATAACAAATGAGATGATGTATGGGAACGCACTGTCGTAAACTATAAAGTGAAGCACAAATGTAGAAATGCTTATGCTCTTGTTATTTATTAATAGCATCATTAGTCACACAGCTGTTAGAACTCCAGCTAGGAAAGACACAGAGACTTAGCTTCATTCTTTATAAACGCGGTAGCTGAGAACCAAGACTAGCTGTTGCTTAAAATGAAATGAGAAATGAAGATCAAAATGGCGGCTCTGCAGAAGAGGGTGCTTTGAGATGGAGAGCCAGCTGGGTAACACTCATAATCAAGTTAGTCAGAGGAGCAGAGGTGACAGATTAAAGGGTCAGCTTTTTAAGGGTGCACAAGTCTTCTTGAAGAAGAGACTGCATTGATTGATGTGGCCTGTAATGGAGACTCAGATAATGAAATAAAACCAACATGTAAGAATTTGAGGCTGAGAACTCATTGCCATGGCAACCCTCACAGAAGGGAACTTGTATAAGAAAATAAGGTTCACTTGACTATGCCTTAAAATGAAAACTTGTAGCACAGTGAAACAATTAAAGGCAGAATTCTAAAATTGCTTATTGCAGCAATGCTTAGAGGTAGCCCTGGAGTTGCACGCACACCATCTCTTCCACTGGAAGCTATTACTCCTCAAAGTCTGTAACTCATGGAGAGACAATCATCTAGCTTTGAGGGATCTCTACTGGCACAGGGTGTTTCGTACCAATGAAGATATATAGTTTTCTTTTCCATTTAATAAATCATCTGTCATGACACTCATCTGGGCATCACACATTATTTCAACAAACACCCAACTTTTCATTGCCTATAGTAATTATATCAAACTACCAAATTCATGTATCAATCATTAGTTATGCTTCACGGGAAATGATTTTCAACTAGAATCTGGTTTATATTTACCTTGTGATCATTTTAATGAAAACATCTAATATTATTGACAAATATGAATTTATGCCTTTTCACTGATACTCAGAGAAAAAAAAATTACCATCATCATTTTGAATGGCTTAGATCAAGTTCAAAAAATTGAACCCAGTGGTAGAAATTTGCCACTGAGGAATTTAAGATCATACTTTAAAAAAAAGAGATGCAGGTCAAGAACACCTTATAAAAATCCTTACCTCTCACCTGAGGGTTTCAGCCCCAGGCAAGTTCACTATGGACTCAGTGAGACTGATTAATGACAATGGAATGCTGGGTGTACAAGGGGGCTCATACCAAGCTTTATTCTCACAGCAGGAGGTCAACGGCTAGACCCGCATCTGCCTCTGCCTCTGTTTCCAGCCCTGGCTCAGCCTCTGACAGAGGCTCTGCTCTCCCCTCCAGCCTTCACTATCCTCTCTTCTCTCTTCTGCTCTCCTCTTCAGGCTCCTCCTTAGCACCAGGGGAGTTCTTTTTATAACAACATGGGCAGTAGTGGCTTATTGTCAATGGGTATACAAGCATGTGCCTGCGCAGTAGGCTAAGTATTACATTATCGCAAGTATACAATGGGTAGATTGGATTAGGATCAGGTGAGAATCCTGGCCATGGAAGTTCCATTTTCCCTACACCTTATAAAATATTTCTATGCTCACTTAAATGGAAACAATAAAGACATCATGATATACAATATAATATTTATGCTGTCATAATACCTCTGCATCATTATTATTAATTTCCATTTACTCACTCTTGTTCAGTAGGGATTTTTCCTCACTACCTTCAACTCTTCATCACTCCTGAAGTTTCACCAAGATTTTCGTGGATATGAACAATTTCCATTTGTACACTTTAGGTAATACACATTCTGTATCAGGATCTTCTGTATATATACAGCCCTCCTCCACTCCCACAATACACTTTTAATTTTCTCAGGACATAACAATGTCCCAGAAATCAAAATAATTTATTGTTTGACTTAACCAGAGGCAATTTTTGACATCTACCTTTTATCTTTTCCAAGGTTTTATTGAGAAAATCTGCACCCTCCTTAACTCTTCTTCCCATGTTTTCCTATTTCCATTCCTAGTTCATTCTATTTCTAATTATTCCCTAAATGGTGCCTTACCTTCTTGTCCATACTGGAATCAACATTCTCCAGGTTGTTCAGGATGCATACAAAGCAAACTTGTATATATTTGAATTTTGCCCAAGGGGAACTCTTGTTTGGAGGAAAATAACTGAATTATATTTGCAGTTAGAAGGAATAATGTGCTTGCACAAACTAGGTCTAGGAAACCTGGAAGACTGATCAGATTTTTCATTTGAAATACTTTATAGTGAGAGCAGAAGGAGAATCACGATTAAAATACTAAGTTTAAACATTCCTCAGTATTAATAAAGCTGTGCTGATTAATAATTCATAGAAGAGACATGCCACTAAAATGAGCCATTAATTTATTAATTTTTAAAAATTCCTTTACAACTTAAAGCAAACATATGGATGTATTATGAAAAAAGGCACCAGAAAGAATGGTTAGAGAAGAAAAAGGTAAGATAACTTTCTCTCTTAAATTAATAAAAGGAATATTATTTTTCAAAGTGAAAAAAATGATCTACAATACATCCCAAAACCAAATAACTACCTTATTTCTAATTATGTGTGACAGTAACTCCTCCCTCTTTATTTAAAACCTATCTCCCTTTAGCAAAACTGGGAAGTGAATGAAGTTTTTTCTATTCCACTTTTTCTTTTTCTCCCAACCTCCCTTCCAACTCCCTTCCATTTCTCCTCCTCCCTCAGGCTGAGGTGCTTAATACTTTTATCATCTTCTAATTTATTCAGCCAAAGTGAAAAATAATTTGACAAATTTCTTCCTATTAAGGTATTAGGAAATTAATTATCTCCAGGTCTAATGAGCATTTGCATTTTAAAGGAAAACTGCAGAAAAAGGACAATGTCTGACCATAATAAATGACTCATTAACTATGGGATTTCAGGCATCTGTGGAAAAATATTTAAAACTGATGAGAAAACTAGAGCATACTCTCAAATCATAAAATGGATATGATGATTTTGTCTATTTGTCTGGATGGTAGGAAATTTGAGATAAATTATATATTTGAAGGAAACCATTACATCCTCCAGGTCTTAGAAGATACCTAAAGATGTCTTAGTATACAGTAGTCTTGTTAATATTTATTAAGTAAATACATGATCACACTATTTGTTTTACCTCCAGGAAAATTTTGAAGAATATTTACTTTGGGGAGACTACAGAGTACACATCTTTGCACATATCTCTGACCTCTCTGTCATGATCCCAAAGCCTTTGGTTTAAATTTGGCAGAAAAGTGATGCCCATCAAATATTTCATTTATTCATAGACATTTCTCTGGTCCCCTTGCAGATAGGAATGGTTATGTGAGTAGTTCTGGCCAGTGAAATGGGAGTAGAAATAATGTGTGTCACTTGTAAGCTGAGACAGTAAAAAGTTCACACATGACTTTGCAAAGTCTGTGTTGTAGGGCTGAGGTGGCTGTCAGTTCCAAACAGTTACAGCTATAGATGAAGGAAAGTCTATAAATCTGAGTTCCTGAATGTAAGCCACTGAGGTTTTGAGGTTATTTGTATTTGCAGCATAGCCTAGTTAATCCAGAGCAATAAATAGAGTGATGTATTCTGATTATGGCATTTACTATATTGCCTTACAGTACTTTGTTACATATCTGCAACCCCATCTTAACTAGTTCATGTTAACTAGTTAACCCATTCATTTTTGTAGCTTTGTTGTAAAACAACACATAGTGGGAGACACCATAATAATAATATAAAAGTGTTCTTTGAAAAGTTAAAAACTTAGACTACAAATTTAAGACAGTGACATGTTATGACAAGTTAATCTATTTTGATCCAATTCAATACATTTACTGAGAAATAAAGCCTGTGGTATGCTATGTGCTGAAAATATAGATATGAGTAGATAATATTAATAATTGTATTAGTGATTAGGAATAAGGTAATATTAATAATTAAAAACATTAATTGTTTAAATTGTCTAAATAAATATATTATGAGGTATTAGAAAAAAATATATTGTCTGTTTCCTCTGTTCCTGGCACAGAGCTCCTAAAACCCTGTAATTTCCTAAATGATAAGAGCACTAGGAGCATCTCTTTTTCTAATATTTGTCTTTGACACCATCCCTCTAACAGGATTCCTAAAACCCTTATAAATTCTGAAGTGATAAGCACATGAGGAGCATATTTTGTTCTAATGAGGGAACTGTGGGTGGGCTCCTGGATGGGGCTGGTCACCAAAAAAAACCACGACATGATTAGGACTTAGAATTGTCACTCTCACTCCTTGTCCTCTTGAGAGGGAAGAAGGGCTGGAAGTGTAGTTAACAACTGATCATGCCTACTAGAGAAAGCCTCCATAAAACCCCAATTGTATGTGGTTCAGAGAGCTTCCAGTTGGCAAACACATCCACATCTGAAGATGTGACACACCTCAGCTCCGCAGGGACAGAAGCTCCTATGCCCAAGGCCCTCCCAGACCTCGCCCTGTGTGTCTCATCATCTGACTGTTCATCTATATCTTCTGTCATATCCTTTAATAAACTGGTAAATGTAAGTAAATGTTCCCTTGAGTTCTGTGAACTGCTCTAGCAAACTGACTGAACCCAAGAAGGGGGTGGCCAGGACCTTCAGTCTATTACCAGTTAATTGGTGATAAGCACAGGTAATAACCTGGCCATGTGACTGGCTCACAAGAAGAAATGCACAGTTGGGAAGAACAAGGTTTTTCCCTACACAGGAGAAGGAGATAATTGAATTTTTACTGTATAAATACTCTAACTGAGTATTTCAAATTATTTATTTCTGGTTTGTAAACATCAAGAAACAATATGACAAATGTCTAGAGGTCAGTTTTCAGAATAGACATCAAAGCAAAAACTATTTCAATCTCTTAAATTTGCCAAATCATAAAATGTGAAAATATTTTATACTTGAAGTAATATCGCCAAATAGTTTAATAGAAAGTTACATTTTTTCCCCAATTATCTTACATCCATTATCTTAACTGATCCTCATAATAGCCTCAGGAGTCAAACACGTCTGTCTGAGATAACAGAAGTAATTTACTGATTCTTTGTATGTGGAAATAGAGGCTACAAAATATCGATATGACTTGTCCCTAGTCACACAGTGATAACTGGTAGAGCAAGCACTACTATAGAGTTTATGAGAAATTTTCTTTAACATGTATATAAATGAGCTCAAGTGAAGTTTATTTTCCATCTTAACAACTAGGAATTCTATATTAACTGTCTTTCCCCATCTATCATGATAAGTCTATAAAGTACAAACTGGTATTATAAAACACACATCCAGTTTAATGGCCTTCTAAGACTTGCCCATTTCAATCCAAAAAAAATGAGGATTTGATGACATAGGATTATTTTTAATGTTTGTCAAGATCATTTCATATAAAGTAGAAAGCCCTGTTTCCTCCTTTATAAGGAGGAAAGAAAGAAAGGAAGGGAGGGAGGGAGGAAGGAAAGAAAACAAGACTTTCCTTTTTTATGAATAAAAGACAAGACATTTGATGATAACTCCTGTCAACCATGCCAGACTTTGGTGATTAGTTTAGCTGGACATTTTGACTCACACTTTGCTGATATTTTTTATCTCTATCTTTGTTTACTAATATTGGAATTACATAAGTTCAATACCACCTGCTAATATAGTACCAAGTACTATGTAATTAACCCCTCAAAATCATCATCAAACATGTCAAAGTAGGACCAAATCCCAATTCCAGGAAGATGAGAGTATTTCTTCAGATCACCCACAGGCCACCACTTAACTAAGTCCATAATTCTTCCACTCCTTGCCTAAAGGTAGCACCTGCTAACAGCAGATATGATTGTTTTAGGATCATCATAGTTAGGGATTTTTTTTTTCTTATTAAAAGGATGGGTGTTGTTTTTATACTTTTTCTAATAGGGTAGCCTCTTATTACTATTTTTTGGCTTAACATAAAAATTAGAGATGCCAGAGAATTAATTAGCAAATTCTCTTCAGGTCTCAAGGTCCATATTTCCCAAGCTGGAAACTGGTATAATATCCATTTTTCTAAGCATTTCAGCCATTTACCTTTTTAAATCAATAAATCATATGGACAAAATTTTAATTATTCTCTGAATGTATACCCCTGTTTTGATTTTTCTTATTTTCCTGTAGAGAACAAAAGTAGCCAACTGGTTCAGTAACTGGCTTTGCTCCATTCTTTTTGAACTTCAGCTTTCTCCTCTAAGACAGAAGGGGTCTTACTTATTGATTCATTTGCAAAGAGAAAATTTTTAAAAATCGAAGAGTGAAATAAAATATTGAACTCCATTAATACTTATGCAAAGATTTGAAAGGTAGTATAATCGGATTGCAAAGTTTTCTTACTTTAAGTAAAACCTCACCAGTGTACATTGGTAGAGGCACTTCATAATTATAATCATGCGTGAAAAGTCCAGAGACCATCCAGGGTTCTCTAAATGTGTCTGACTCTCAATGCCCCTTTATGCAAATATTAAAACCTTCACTTTTGTGAACCCCCAAGCAATGCTGATCCAATCAGACTGATAAGAAGTCAACAGTTGATCTTCCTGCCCCACAATTTCAGCAAGGTTATAATCTATGTGAAAAGACCCAAGAGATTCCACCCAAATTAACTTACTATTGAGTATTTACACTCTCATTTTTCTCATAGTTTTATTTGCCTGATGTAATTGAGATGTAATAAATGAAAGACATGCTACAAAGGAAAAGCAGGTGAATAAATACCTCCAAATCCAGCTAGAGGAGACTTCCTTTCATCTCTGCCTACTGGTAAGGAAATAGATTAGATCCACATTTTTTTAACTCTGTCTAAATTGATAAAACTTAGAAAGGATGTGGCATACCTAGCTACAGAGTATTAGTTCAGCAAGAGCAAAATAAATCTAAAAGAATAACAGCTGTCAAGTTAAAACACACACACTTATTTCAAAAGATGATGGCAAAATGAAGAGAAGAAAGTATAGATAGGTAGCACCTGTTTACAACAGCTATGATTGTTTTAAGAGCATCATAGTTAGGGACATTTATTTTTCTTGTTAAAAGTTGTTTTTACACTGTTTCTAATAGGGTAGCCTCTTATTACTATTTATTGGCTTAACATAAAATTAGAGATGTGTAACATAAATATTAGAGATGGTTCCAGTTCTGGGATTCTAGAGTTTTAAATCCCAAAACATCATAAACAATTTAGCATGTATTTAGGGCATGCAAAAGAGTATACATACATGACAACCAATAAACCACATCACTTACTAAGATCCTTAAGCTTAGTTTTGGGAGTTTTGGAAATGGTTTTCCCCCCTTATTTTGGAGAAAATTGATTTCCAAAATATAAAGGCTGAAAATGAATAAGAAATAAGGAACATAAAGGTACTTACAACCGATCGGACGTTATTTTCTTTCACCAGCTTTAGAGATGATTTATAGCAATTGGCAAGGTCGTCCTTGTGGGAACCATTAATATGGCCTCTGGCTATTGGCCCTACGGTATGGATGACATCTGTAAATGCAAAAAGAAGGCAACACAGGATAAGCAAGGCATTTTTCACTTTTCACATAATTGGGGCTTTATTTATTTTAGGTATTTGTGTTGGAGCCTAGAGACAAGCAAGCTAAGAAGTACTGATAATACAAATTCTTCTCTGGTACCAGATTTGAGACAACCCAGCCTCTCAAAGTGGAAAATTTCCTGGAAAGGTGGTAATTGTGAAAAGGAATATCCCCTACCAGTAAATTGTTCTATCGTTACTGGTTAGATCCCAGTGAGACAGATTATAATAAAAGATGTGAATAATTGGCAGACTGGCAAAAGACAAATCCTCAGTGAGAAACAAACTGAGAAATAATTGCCTGCAAAATGAGCATTCTGAATTGACCTTGGAAGAACCAATGTTATATAAATCCCATCACTTGCCTTGCAAATAAAATAATAATAATTTCAGGCACTGTACATGATTAAAAAGGGCAAAATTCAGAAGACAGGCAAAAGAGTATAATAGTCAGTCATAACCTTAAGAGGAATCGTTTTAAAGCATCTCTACCAATTTGACAGTGCAACCTACTAATCCTCACATATACAAGGTATGCCAGGGATAACAGTCCCAAATAATTCCCCTGTTTTTTAACTTACTTCTGTTTTTTAACTTACTAAAACTTTTAAAAAGTAATCGATACTTTGCAATTGGTATTTATATTAAGACCAAAAATTTGACTTCTTTGTGCATATAAAACAAGCCACTGTGGTATTCTTTCAATATATGCACATATAACAGTTTTATATTTAGGAACATGCTGAAATAGGACTGTATTAATTTTAAAGTCAATAAAGATTATAAGAAGGATCCCAAATTTTAACCCAGATCACTTGAAAATTCCTTATAACTACTGCCTCCCTTACCTTTAATCTGGATTATTAACCCATTGCATTGGTGGAAGTAACAACTAACCAACTTTGATCAAGCAAATCCGGTCCAATTGGAATATTATATTGAAGTGAAATTATTTGCTTTGGCTAATCAGTGGCACTTAATTTCAATAACCATGACAAGAGAGTAAGAACACATTACAAAAATGAGCCTATGGAATACTTTTAAATTGCGTATGAAATTTGAATAGCAGAAAAAAAATCACTAAGGGAAAAATCTTGATTGCCTTAGTTAAATGTCAAGAGTAGTTGATAATTGAGTAAGTCCCCAAAACTTTTATTTCAACTTTTAACTCTGAAACAGTATTTAAGCCCTTGCCAGATAATAGTAAAGATGATAGCTTGTGATCAAAATAGGCAGAAACATCACCAGTGAGTTCATGCAGATGTTATTTTACAGGCAAACTGGCTTTAAGGTGAGAACCACTACAATATAAAAGGAGAAGATCAAGGGGGATTTTTATTGTAGTGAGCAAAAAAAAAAAAAGAGCACACAGTAATATCATTTTTTGTAATATTAGTAACAAGGATGAATTGTATATATTGAAGCACTGTAAGTCTATGCACCCTATGTAGTGAATTTTATATGAATATTTTACATTAGCTTCTATTTTTAAAGGAATGCCAGAATACATGAAGAAGGAAGATTGTACTTAGCTTTACTTTATTTTCCCCTTGTGCCCAGATATGATAGTCTAAATCCCCTCGTGAATACAAATGGGAGAAAAGCTTTAGAGTAACAGCACAGGGTTCTACAGGGCACCATTTCCCAAAGTGGGTGCAGTAAGATATAGGTTTAAAGGTTAATTACATTTGGGAATCTGGGTGAAATTAAGTCAAATCAGTTACTTTATTGTGTGACTTCTTGGGATCTTGGGACATTTAGTATGCTGCAGTGAGTTGTGAACCACCATGAGCAGGACACAGAAACCTCTGGTGCCAAAACATATTTAAATATTGAAACTTGTGTTTTACAGAGCACCTTAAAGGACTAAGTTTACACAAATTAACCTTTGGGAAATGTTCCAGGGCAATTTTGTCACCTCATTGCCATTGTTGAAGGTGAAGTCCATGGCTTTTCCCTCCTTTCCCATTGCCCCTGTACATCAAACACTTAGCACGTAAAGGAATACCAATATGTGACCTTGGTTTCCTTATTAAGGATGAAGATCAAGAGTAAGTGCCTGTTACCTCAGGTCATCGAGATGTGTCTACTGAGCCAAGGAAAAACAGGGCTTAAGGGCATTAACAGAGGAAAGGAGAGAGAGAGAAGCCCAGAAAAGAAGTAAGTAGTGACATAATAAACTTTTCTTTTTCCTTTAGCCATCATTGTCCACATAACTTAAATGAAATTCATGAAAAATTATTCTGTGAATTTCTTCAGCTCCCTATTTAACTTAAAGTCTGAGAACAAGCAGCCAATAAATGGGGCTCTTCAACATCAAAATATGGATCTCTGTATTTTATGCTCTATATTAAATTTACAACATCCAAGATCAAGTACTACTATCAACCAACACGATGACATCTTAGATCCACAAAGCTAAGAGGTGAATCAGTGTGAGGATTGAAAGTCAATTTTTTCCACTATTTTAATTGTTCACAGTACTTATAAGTAACTCTTCCACCCTATGAAGTTCCTCTTTTTCTGTTACAAAATTCAGTCAGGAGGCCTGCATTCTAATTCTAGCTGGAGCCTGACTGACTTGTCAGTTGCCCCAGGGAAGTGCTCATTTCACTGGTCTCTGCTTTGGATTCCTCATCTGTAAAACCAATCACTGCTTAGATGATCTCTGTGGTCTCTTCTGTGCTGTGTGGCATCATTAATATTTAATCTTGTAATGGAGACAAATAGAGTATAGAATGATGCCTGATCCTTAAGATAGTACTAGGATACTTTTTTAACATCAAAAATATTATAGATATCTTTCACAATAGTAGTTTCAAAATCTATTGATTGAGAACAAGTTAGAGACAAACAGCTATTTTGACTTCAATGAGGCTTTGCGTTAATTTACATTTTATTAAATACAATAGCATCTTCATAGTGAACATATATATATGTGAGCTACATGTATTCAATTCACAGACAACGCTTTCTCTTGCACATGACTTTGTGGATCCCCTGGTATAAATAAGATAATATAAACAGAGTGTTTAATTTGATGTCTTATGCATGCAGGAGCTCAAGAAATCTTAAGTATCACCAGAACCAGAACTCAAGACATCTTGAACACATAGACAAGAATGATAATTGTCATCTCTGCTCTGGTGGCAAAGAATACCAGACTGTAAGTCCTAAGATCTGTCTATAAGTCAGAAGTGCCAGATTTGTTACTAACCACCTGTATGACCTTGGACAAGTCACTCTCCTCTTTGAGTTTCCTCTACAGAGCTAGAAGAGGGAGTTGAATAAGATGGCCTCTAAGATCCTTTGCTGTTCTCAAATATAATTCCTCTACATGCCAATTAAGAATTGATCTATAGATTCTATGTAGTCTAATTCATTCTTGTCCAGATAAATGAGTTCATCTTCTCAAACTTCTCACAGTTCAAACTTCTCAAACATGCTTATGAACACAGCATTAATGTCCCCATCCCTGGAGAGATATCTATCCAAATTTCAAATGTAGACTCCTTTTGATTGAATAGTTCTATTTCTAGGAAAGTATCCTATAGACAGTATGCTTATTCATATGCAAAATGTCATCATTACAGGCCATTCACTGCAACATTACATATAACAGGCAAAAATTGGAGACAACCTAAATGTACATTTAGGTAACTAGTAAAATAATTGTACATTTATACAATGAAATATTTTGCTTCTGTAAAAAGGACAATGAAGTTCTTTATGTATGGATATGGAATGATATCCAAACATATTACTAAGTTTAAAAAAGGCAGAAAAAGTATGATTAGCATACTACTATCAGTGTAAAAATACCCCACAGGTGTAGGAAAGAAGATATGTCTATTTTAGCTAATGCCTGCATGAAACATGTTTGGAAGGATCAATAAACAATAACAGTGGTTACCTCCTACTAGGGGAGTAATGAAAACTGCCAAGATGAAGGCAGATATGAGAAGGAGACTTTTTATTGTTTGCTTGTCAATTTTTTTCTGTTTAAATTATGTGAATGCATCATTTATTAAAAAATAAAGCACTGAAGAAAGGAATGTATGGTTTATTAAACCATGTTCCTGGATCCCATCTACCATATCCCCACAACATACAAAGATTGTTACTGTGCTTTTCAAAGATGATCTTATATCTCAAAAAATATGAAAATATTCTCAAATAACAAAAATATAAAGGATTTAATAGAATGACCAATAGAAATATCTTTCCTAAATTTTGATACTCTCAATAATCTCTTTATAAAAAAAAAATTTTCAGACTAAAGTAGGGGTTTAAATGGTAGACAAAAGGGTATTTTTCTCCTACACAGATAATATCTATCTTTAAAAGTTTATTATAGTTTAAATATGGAAAGTGGGTGCTACATACATTCCAGTGGGAATTTAGTAACAGGATATACTTCGCAGTAACCAAAGAATTTGGAACAATAGTCAATAATTCTTAGAGATGAAAAGGACAATATGGAAAACAATCCATTTCCTTTTATTCAAGGGAACCAAAGAGGCAGAATAATATGCACAAAGTCACAGATCAATGTGGGGGAGGGGGGAGGGGCACAATATCATGATGATTCTGATTATGAATAAACTTTTCCCAGGGTGACTACCTGTTGAAGGAAATGGCATACAGTTGTATATATACATTTTGGCATGTTTATCATGAACCCCATTACTTTAGCCTCTTACTTTGTATGCAAGCAGATTCTGGTTAGTTATTGTTGTGCAAAAAGTTGCCTCAAAACCACAGTGACTTCAGACAGTAACAACCATTTTATTATTTCTTACAGTTTCTCTGGGTCAGAAATTCTGAGAGGACTCAGCTAGGGGGTCTGGCTTGTGTCTCCAGTATGGCTGCAGTCGGGCCATAGCTGGCAGTGGAACGGGAGGGGGTGCATGGGCTGTAGCAGTTAAGGGGTGTAGGCACTGCGCCCTTTCTGGTAACCTCAGGGGCTCTCCACTGGAGCTAGTTTGGGTTGCCTTGCAACCTGGCAGCCTTAGTGACCAGACCGCTCACATGACAGCTCAGAGCTCCAAGAGCAAGTAGACCAAAGGTGGCAGCTGTTGTTCCCCTTTGTAACCCTGCCTTGGGAGTCATCCAATATCACTCCCACTAACCCTGTTGGTTGCAATTGTCACATAATCTCACCATTTCAAGTGGAGACACACAGACCCCTGCCTCTTGATGGGAGGAGTTGTAAGGGGTGCATGGACATATTTTAAAATGATCACAAAGCTCATTTGATTGAATCTATTTCCATGCAGTCACTATAGAAAACAGTATAGGGTTCCTTAAAAAATTAAAAATAGAACCCCTATATCCAAGCGGTTCCACTACTGGGTATTTATCATAAGGAAACAAAAGAAGGAATTTGAAATGATACCTACACCCCCATGTTCACCGCAACGTTAGTCACAATATCCCTCAATGGATGAGTGGATGAAGAAAATATGGTGTACACACACACACACACACACACACGAAAATTATTCAGTCATAAAAAAGGAAGCCCTGTCATTTTCAACAACATGGATGGACCTTGAGATTATCATGTTATGTGAAATAAATCAGAGAAAGACAAATACTGTATATCACTTATATGTAGAATCTAAGAAGAAAACAACAATAACTCTCCACCCCAGAAAAAAAACAAAAACAAAAAACAAACAAAAAAACCCTGAGCTTGTAGACACAGAGAACAGATTGGTGGCTGGCAGTGGGGATCATGTGGCAAAACTGGATGAAAGTGATCAAAGGTATAACTTCCAGTTATAAAAATAAATAAGTCCTGGGGATGTAGTGTGCAGCATGGTGACCACAGTTAATAATATTGTCCTATATATTTAAAAGTTACTAAGGGGAAATCTTAAAAGTTGTCATCACAATAAAAAAGTCTATTTCCAGTACTGAGTTCTCAGACCTATTTTCTTAATAAGTCAACTGCTGATTTAATAAAAATCAGAGCTAGAGAAATATTAGAATATGAGATTAATGCATTTTAATTTTAAATACAATCTAATTTGGGAATCACAGTGTAATTATAGCTCCTATATAGAATTGCCTGGCCCAGCACTAGTTTTGTTGTGTCTTTTGTCTTAAAAACTGGCAGTGACTTGGTGGCAAAGGAAAGGACAGGGACGGCTGTCCCAGAATCAGCACCATCCCTCTTTGTGAGCAATAAAAATAATGCTATTTCCCTGAAATGTCCAACTCCACAGTCAAGAAAGGACAAGCAGCCTTCACACATTTGAAGCTCTTTCTTGCACAACCATAGAAAGCTGAGAAAACAGCAATGCACTCTGTACATTTAATCAACATTTCAAAAGCAACCCCTTGAAGAAGTATGGAAAATGAGATGGCAGGGCCTTTGTGCTTTATCAGGCTAAAGTATGGCAAGACAAATGAAACCTGTTTTTGCTCATCTATTTCTGAAATCAATCAGTCTCTAAACCAGCTTTTTTGTTTTGAAGCTGTAACCACCACCTTGAGCACCCCCCGCCTCATGCTATTCTGGGGAGTGAGTCTGAACTACATGAAGAAGAAGGGTAGGATGGAAGGTTTTCTTTGAAGGGGATGCAGGTGGGGAGCACACTTTCATTTTCGAAAGTGTAAATTGAAAAATGTGTGATTGGAATGCCAAATAAATATGGAAAGCAGCAGAATTATTTACAAAGATTTAATCAGACTTATCTTTGGCAAAAGAAATGCAGCAAAAACATTCCGTGAAAAAAATATTAGCATAATGAATTTCAAAACAAATGAGAGGGCACACATAGGTTGCTTCCATCGTTTTCCATTTGAGGAGCAACTGTGCTACATTCAAACTGTTAATGAACAGTCAGCCCAAGTGTAGAATCAATTACATGTTGCTTTCATTCACTCCACTCTTGTATTTATAAGCATAATCGGTCCATCTAACAGACTGCATAATGATGCTGAGCCCTGTCAATCATATTCAAATTGCATGAATTTTAAAGAGAAAAAAAAACAATGCATGGAATTAAATTGATTTTCTTTTCTAAAGATACAACCACATTTCCAAGCACTAAAGGTACTATTTGTAAATCTTATTGGCCAATTTATATGATAAGCACCCACCAGTCTATGACCTGAAACAGAATACTTGAAGTTCAGTTAATGGGAAATTGAATTACCAACTAACAGCATTACAAAGTAAAAGCTGCCTTTTCTCTCCATATAGATCAATGTTTTCATATACACATTTTCAAAGCTTGTTTTTATTATATTTCAAGAAACAATCAATTGTCCATAAGATGTTCCTTTTCAATATGCAGCAGACATCAGTTAGAATGTACTTCAACTATCGCCCTGCAGCAGGTTTTGAAGTTTATATTATTCTCTCATACATTTCTTCAGCTGCCTGATGGATTTCTTTCCATGTTCAGAAAGACTACAGGCATTCGACTGTTGGAGTGAGTGTGGGATAAACTAGCATTTACAGTGTTATTTTCTAGTCCATTTTCCTTTGAGTCTGTGAACTGATCCTGTTTTTTTTCAATGATCTTGGTTATAAAAATACATTTGGTTTACCTCTCTTAGCCTCTTTGGCACTGTGGTTCTCTAAATAAGATGTCAGTGTCCAAGGTTAAATACCCAGTATCTACACAACCTTTGCACACTGCAGCTGATAAAAAACACACAGAATGCACTGTCAGAGCTTGAATGAATATATACAGCTCAGTTTGAGGCCTGATCCCATTTTTACATGAGACAGTGCTAATGTTGCCACGTTTTGGAGATTATGTGCTGACAATGTTTCATGCTTCAATGACTTTCAAGTTGGAAGGTTTTAAGCTTACATTGTGAGGTTTAAGTTACCAAATATTATTTGAGCAGTTTCTGGATAGAAGATAACCAAAATGTTATCCTCTATATTAAAAAAAAAGAAGAAGGAAAGGGCAAAGCTGGTCTTTAATTGTTCATTAGCTCTCCGTCTTCTGCCAAAGATCTATTTAAGGTTGATCCTATTGATGAAACTGTGTCCTGTTTCAACTGGACCCCTACACATAAGGGTCCATCTTCAATAACACAAATTGAAATTCATTAAAATGGATATCCTGTGGTCAGCCACTTATAGAATCTCTAAGATTCCACAGGGTTTGGGGGATATTTGCATTACAATAGTGTTATTTCCAACATAGAGGGGTCTCAGAGAGACTGTGGGAAGATGAATTATGTGCAAAATTCCAACATTTAACATCATTTTAGAATGACCCAAAAGAGAACACATCCTAGAAGGAAGTGAGTCAAATACATGGCATTTCTAATGCTTCAATAGCAGGGGTGAGAGGAGGTGGAGGTCCAGATAGACAATATGACTTTTTCAAAGAAGATAATAATAAGGTCTTTGTTCTGGTTCAAGGGATGGTCAATGATTTGCAGCCTTTCAAGAGAGATGCAAAACCAGTACTTTATTAAGACAAAAGAGGAAAGTAGGTTTTAAAAATCCTACGAAGTGGGTAAAAATAAATGGACATTAGTCCTCACTGCAAGAGTAATTCTACAGATGTGGATCATAGGCTCAGACTGAAGTGTGCAGAGTGCTCAACGTCAAGACGTATAGGCCGATACTGGGGTTGTTTGTCCTCAGCTTTGCAGTTCTCTCGTCACAAGTCTGGACAAAAAAATACCCTTCTGCGATTATCCACTCAGTCATTAATTCTGTCCTTTATTCAACAAATATTTATTGAGTATCCACTGTGTGCCAGGTACATAGAGTAATTGCTCCATTACAAGCAACAACAGGTCTTACGCTTTGCTGACACTAGGCCTTTCCGGATGTCCACAGAGCACCTCCATCTTTGTCTTTCAAAGTCCTTTCCAGTCCATGAAACCCAAAGAGGATTTGCATTCCCTGAAGATGTGACCATTAACCCCACTACAGGAACTAATTTTAGCTCATTTCTCCTCTTCTGGTCTCCAATATTACCTATGTTAGATGACTTATATGACTTTTTAACATCAGCATTTTTGTACATAGTAAGAATATTCTATGAGTTGGGCAATACAGCATTCTGCCTGAAGAGGCAGGTTACTTCTTGTCACTGGAGGCAATCAAATATGACCATATATGCTCCCAGATTCTTTCTAATTCTGCGATATTACGATTCTGTATTTCCTGCCTTTATGTAGAGACACAAGGCTTCTGATGCAGGGCACATGACAATCTGTCTGAGTCTCCCACAATGCCAAGAACTTTATGAGAATAGTCGCTTAATGGGTAATTAGTGAATTTGTGGATGATTAAATAAAAGTTGGCCCAATATAATCAATTTAATCAGAGATGATATACTGGATTAGAGAAAACAATGTGATAGAATGGAAAGTCCACACTGAACAAGCAATGGAATGTAATTATACTGGTTCAGATCATTCAACATGCATTTTTGTAGAACTGAGAATGTGTTTCTTCACAGAAAAACTCAGCAAACCTGATCAAAGATTTGCTAATAATTACACTACAGATGATAAAGAGACTCTAACACCACACTTCTCTTTAACAAAAGCTATATGATTCCTTTCCAAAGACTTCCAACAGAGAAAAATGTGTAGTGAGGCCTTTCCTTTTTTTTATTTTTATTTTTTTGCCAGAGATCATTAAATAAGTTATTTTTTTAAATGTGTCATTTCCCTGATCTGCATATAGCTCATTTTAGAATAAATGTACTTTGTTCTAGAGATTGGTTTTGGCTCTCAAATAACAAAATGGAAAATGGCAGCTGTTCTACATTATCTTCTCAAAAATTAATGGGATTACTGTTAACATTTCTTTAAAAAATAATGTTTGGCTTGCTATCTTTAATAATGACAATGGTAACAAAGGATAAACCCCTTAGACAAACTGATGGTGTGTCTCAGCTTATTTACCAGATTATCAGCGAAAAAAAAATGACATTTGGGTGTAATGAACCTAGTTCTCCATCAAAATAAACCAGGTTTAATTTCTCTCTGAGACTAGTGCATTCAGAGGGCAGTTCTGGACTACAGCCATTCACACGTTTATACGTGTGCTCTCATTTGGGTTCTTCTTCTATTGTCTACACATCCACAACAGGCCCTACACCTAATTTGCCAAAGGAACACTTCTATTTAGAAACCCAGATGAAAAGGACAAAGGAAAAAGAAAATGTATGGAAATTTCTATACTATGAAGTTAACACTTTTCATGCATTCACTTACACAAATTCAATATGAAAAAGGGGTGAAAGAGGGGAATGGGAATATTTAAATAATACTTAATAACAAGGATAGTTTCACAAAACATTTCCACAATGAATGCCCGCTCTAGAATGAACATCAACATTTGGCTTATATTGCAGCACTCAAGAAGCTCAGTCTCCATTCCCACCTGCCTCTCAGATGACTGGCTTATTGTGAATGACAGGAGCTGTTTTCAAACCTTTTGGGTTCAGGACCTCATTACGCTCTTAAAAACGACTGAGCACCTGAAATAGCTTTTGTTTTGGTGGGTCAATTCTATCACAGAAGAAAACAAAAGCATATATCATTTAGTGACAGGAAAATGCTATTATCACATGTCATGTAGCCTCTGGAAAACCATCATATACTCAGAGAAGGAGAGTGAAAAATATAAATAATCCCTATGTATTATTACGAACATGATATTGACCTCACAAACACCTTCAAAGAAAGGTCCTGAGACCATACTTTGAGAATTGCTCCACTAGAGCTTCTTGCTATGCAGATCTAGTAATTAGATATAAATATTTCCTTTTCTAATACAGAAATGGACACCATTAACTACTTCATCTGGTCAAGTTTGAAGAAACACCTATCTCTTTCAATTGTGTAGAGAAAACCAGATGTACTGGACTTGTTAAGAAAAGGCATTTCTCTGGGACTTTTATGTGAGTTAAGGGATTTTTAAAAGAGTAATCTTAACTTATGCAGTTTTTATCTTTTGCCCAATCTTTAGAATCTAGATTAATTTATTTTTCCTCTTCTGTGAAGTGGTGATCAGGTCGTTTAAATGCACCGACTTCTTGGGAATGGAGAAGTGCTTCTTTAAAAGTGGTCTTCAAGGATTCAAGGAAAAAGGTCTAAGGTGACTGCTATCAGATCAGTTGATTCTAGTAAAGACAATGGCGGGAAAAACTTTCTAAGCAACAATTCTACAAGACTTCACAGGCTACAGCAAAGAGGGATCCCTAAGGATCATGAAGAGAAATCACAACAATTGTTTTATTTCCTCACACTCCCTTCTTTACAGAATGAGTTGGAAGCTCCTAAAAGAAAGGAGACCAGCTAACATTAACCCAGCTTGGCAGGAATGAGAAAGGAGGGAGATAATTAAGGAAACTTAAAGGTGAACTGGCAAACTTTCATGATGGTTTCAAGGTGGGTGGGAGAGAAGAGAGGGAAGAGGCTTAATTATTCAAAGTAACTTCAGTCTGGGTGACTGAGGGGATGGTAGAAATAGGGAAATCAGAAGAGCAATTGAGGCCTGGATTATTGTAGTGCTTGTCAAGCCTTCTGAAAATCTAGATTTAACATAAAAAGTGGGACAAGAATAAGAGAGGAATTAGTAAGAGAAACAAAAATTATACATTTGAAGGTAATTAATTTTCCTGTATCAAGGATGTCTTTCCCTCCCTCCCTCCCTCCCTTCCTTCCTCCCTTCCTTCTTTCTTCCTTTTTTTAAAAAAATTTCTCTCTCCTTGCCTATTTTGGATCTGGCATAGAATCACTGAGGGGAAGAGAATATATCACTGAATCTTTCAAATGTGATTTACTGTGAGACTAAGATTCAAAAAGGTCAACGTGTGTCTCTACAAGATTATTTAGTGGGAACCATTCGTGTAAAAACACTCAAAGAAACCAAGAGACTTTTCATAGTAATTCAGATGACAAGAATAATGTGTTTGCCTGGAAGCTTTGATAATTAAGTAATGAATAGCATGTTTTAAAAGAAAGAAACCCCTGTAAAAAAAAAAATCTGATGTCCAGTATCATTGTGTAGGCCAATGAATAAAAAATTGATTTTTATTCAGAAATGGGGTTGTGGTTGAGATGATATGACAATATGGCTGAAGAGGCACTATGGTGGGAGAAATAAATGGAGTAAAAGAACGGACAGTTTGGCATGAGTAGGAAAATAATGATATTACAGAGCATTCTCTAGAGATATAAGAAAGAGATGGTCACTAGAATATGTAATTATAAGCAGACAGGGCAATATCAAGAAAGAACAGATAAATAGATCTTAATACCCCAAAGGAAAATCCCCACTCATCAACTGGGTCAACTTGGGAAAATTACTTTTTTTACTTCCATAAAGAAGTAAAACACTAATTTTTACTTCTCCAGTTTGTTATGGGTAATAAATTATGTATATTACATGCAAGAGCACCAAGCACAGTACCTGGCATCTAGTAGGTGATGCATTCTGACTTGATTGTCATTAGTACTTGCACATAATTGTATTCACAATGTACATAAATGGGATAATGATGAGCTTTTCCACAATTAACTAGAATTTAATCATTACAATCTCAAAATTCATAACTATTCATATTAACTGATTATATCAGAATTTTACATTTTACTGGCTTCTTTGCTTCAACAATACTTCTTAAATCCCAGGTCTTCTCTTTCTTAAAATCTTTTTTTTTTTTTTTTACATTATATACTTGAGTAATTTTTTCAGAGATAGTCCATAGTAGCTGGGCATTTCTAAGTCACTGGACTTTCAAATGCTTTAGGTGTTCTTATTTTGGAATGTTCGTTTTCTGGCATATATGATTCTGGATTCAGATTACTTTTTCAGTTTGCTTCATTCTCTTCTACCCTGAGAAAAAGCCATTTTGATTTTTATACCTTTGAAGTTAGCTGGGTTTCTTTTCCTTTGCAGAAGTTTCAGGAACTTCCTATTTATCCTTGAGAATCTGAATTCTGTCTAGGTTCTTTCAGGACACATATTTCTTTTTTTCCCTTTTAATTATGAAGTTACTCTTGCTTGTACATTTTATCCATTTTTCCAGAACTCTTAATAGATGGGTTGTATATGTCTGAGAATACATTTCAATTGTCTTTACTTTCTCTCAAATATTTTCTCTGCTGCACATTTTCAAGTATTTTCTTGACTTATTCTCTGGGTCAGTAAGTTAGTTTTCAGATGTTTCTTTTCTGTTATGCATTCTTTCATTTGAAACTTGTTCTTGTGCTAACTTCCAAGAATTTTTATTTCTCTTCCTCTCATAGAATATATTTCTCTAACTTCTACACATATATTACATATAATCCTTTTCTCCACCAACTGTTGGTTATCTAGGGTAAAACTTAGTAACAGTGAGCTTTTTGTGGATTTGAAACCATTTAGTGTACAACTTCACCCTTTTTCATGATGCTTCTATAGCTCTATACAAACTAGATGTATTTTCATCATTTAAAAAAATTTTTATTTCTAATGCAAATAATCCTTTGGCAGGGTATTCTAATAAGAAAAAAATTAGTAATATTAATTGCTAACTGAATCATACATTGACGTTTTAACATGTAGCTAACAATTGGGTTGTAGAAAGTGCTAAGAATTTCAATTTTTTTTCTAGTGTGAAAAGGTATTATTTTACTTTTTTAACATGATAAAACAGACTATGCTTCCAAGGTGAAAATACACACACACAGAAACACAGTGAAAAAAAGAATATATTTGATATTTTCATGACTCAAAACATATCCATCCACACCACTCTAGCTATTTCATAGTTCTTAAAGAATTGATGACAACATTGTTCCAAGTCAGATCTACTTCAGACCCCATTTTTATAAATATTATACACTTTATCTTGAAATGGATTACATGTTTATCAGAAAACAATAGTGCAAATTTGAAGAGTTGTTTAATGTACTAATTATTACACATAAATTGCAAATCCTCTTTAAACCTCTTAAACTAAAAGGGGTATTTATTTGTGCCCTAAACATTAGAGTTATATCTTTGTTACAAACTTAGCTGTCCAGAGATATTTAAAGCAGAAACACATCAAGCAGCTGGGTTATCTTCCTAAGTATCTTTGCTGTGCAGCATTTTGAATGCCCAGAAGACAGTATCAATGACATGTTCTAATAGAATTTTACGTTCTACCATTTGTTTCATTCTAAAACACTCAGGCCTTAGTTCTCTCTATTAGAGTAAATGAACTTCAAGAGTGTGTTTGTCACTTCTGTGCAAGAAAGACCCTAAAGAACAACAAAATTAATCTTTCTAATGGAATTGCCATTGACAATTTTATTGATGGAACAATAGTAAAGTTTCTGAGGATTAAATGAAATGTGCTGCGCTATTTGTCTTTTAATGTTCTTATTAATTGGAGACAAAGAGTCATAAGGCACACATAAATGCAACCAATTTATAGAATTTCATAAAGACAACTTTAGACCCTTTTTAAGTATATAGTGTGGGCCTAAGAATCTATCCATGGTCTAAGAATCTATGGGGTGCTCTCAGAGTCCTCATTCAGGCTCTGAAAGTCTATGAAATGCCATATCCTGCAGTTGTGGAAGCATATGTTTGGTATTCCTCTAAATGGTTCAGATAACCACTGAAATCACCACTGGCCTTGGCACAACCAGGGAAGGATGAAACCATTTTTGGTCCTAGCCTGGGAGCTGGAGAAAGCACAAACAGTCAAAGTGCAAATCAAAGGGTTTTCCTGGAAAAGAAAATTCTCATTGAAGTTTTCTTGTAATAGAAAGAGCATCTTCCTTCTTAGGCTGGTTGTATTTGTAGCCTCTGTTAAACCTGGCTCATCATCTCCTTCCAGTGGAAGCACTTAGGGCCCACCAGAGCTATAGGACCTCTCACCAACCACTTACTTTTACTAATATTCTTCTTCATTATTCTCTATGAAATACTTATGCCAACTTGTATGAATGCCTTCACTTAAGGAATAAGGCTTAGAACAAGAGAAGCCCATACACTTGACATTCCCTAGTTGACCCCATGCCAAAGGATGGACCCTCCTTCACTTTTATGAACTTGGCTTACCATGAATGTTCCCACCAAGCATGACCTTTGTCTTTCTTAGAGTTCTTGACTGGAAAAGAAGTAACTGAAGGCTATTCTTTGGCACACAGACCTTCCTGTAGATACTGTTTTTGGCTGCAGCCACACTTTTACTGTGTGCCCTAACTCAACTCTGAACTCTTGCTATGTCAACAAACCACTGCTTCCTTCTGCACCTCCTTAGAAATCTGGGTCAGTGGTTTGCAAACTTAAATGCATCCAAGTTACTGGGAAAGCATGTTCAAACAGATTGTTGGGTCATCCTCCCAGAGTTTCTGATTCAGTAGGTCTGGGATGGGGTATGTTTGAGGATCAAGAATTTGCATTTCTAACAAGTTTCCAGGAGATCCTGATGTTACCAGTCCAGAAACTACATGTTGAGAATTACCAAACTAGATGAATAGTGGCAGCCTGCAGCTCTCTTACCAAAATTTTACCCATGATCTGACACTTCAGCTTGGACTCATTATCCAACATCCTGACCTTGATTTTGACAACTGGATTCACATACCAATTGTGCCCCCAGCTATGATCTTTGGCTTACATACTGTGTTAAAGACCTTGTTCTGTTGACCTGTGTGGCCTCTTCTGGCCTGCTATACCTGGTTTTCATGCAGACTACTAATATATAGTCTTAAATATTTCCATATAGAAAGTTCAAAAGCAAAACTTGTCTAGTCTTTACTTTAGTTTTCATTAATTACAGCAAGAGCTGCAAGGAAAAGCACATTTTGGACAAATATTGTAGTAGGAAGAGTTCTTTCTGGATTAAATTTCAACAATAATGACATTAATTAAAAACATTAATGCCATTAATTGACACTTTGATCAAAATTATTTAAATTACGAGAAGATCAGAATGTTTGTATACTAGTTTTGAGAAGAAAAGACAAGTTAAACAAACCATGCTTGCTGGTAAAGAATAAGCAAGCCAAACTGAAGAAGAAAAGCTAAACAGGTAATTCAACTTTGAATAGATGCAAGCAGGGGTCAAAGGAATTAAGAAATGGTTGGATAGAAGATAAATGGCCAATAAGTACATGAAAAGATGTTGCAACATCTTTAGTCATTAAGAATATTCAAATGAAAAGCGCACAACAAATTACCAATTCATATTTACTAGGATGGTTATAATCAAGACAGATAATAACAAGTGTTGGTGAGTATGTGGAGAAATTAAAATCCTCATACACTGCTGGTGGGAATGTAAATACCACTTTGGAAAGCAGACAGGTCCTCCAAATACTAAACACATAGTTACCATATAACCCAGCAATTCCACTCTTAGGTAACTAGAAGAACTGAAAACATATCTCCACACAAAAACTTATACAGAAATGTTCATAGCAGGAAAACAACCTAAATGGCTATCAACTGATGAATGACAAAATGTATACTCAAACAATGGGATATTATTCAGCCATAAAAAGTGATTGAGTACAGATACATGCTACAACATGAATGGACCTTGAAAACATTATGCTAAATGAAAGACGCCAGTTGTAGAAGGCCAAACATTGTGATTCCATTTACATGAAATGACCAAAATAGGCCAGTCAACACAAACAGCAAGTAGATTACTGATTGTCAAGGATGACAGTGGGCTGGAATGGAGAGTGACTACTAATGAGCATGGGGTTTCTTTCTAAGGTGATAAAAATATTCTAGAATTAGATGGTGATGGTGATGGTTGTACAACTCTAATAAATATACTAAAATCATTGAATTCAACATTTTTTTTTCAAAAGCATAAAATAAAATGGCGTTGGGACATGCCAGGAAATTCAGGCAGACAGTTAATCCACATTTGGCAAATGGCCTCCTGACTAGCTGAATTAGTTAATTAATTAATATTGACCATATCCAGAATATGAAAATTATGAAAGGCAAAACCGTAAAATAAGACTGAGAAAATGGAGTTCATCACCCTATGAAATCTACCTAAGAGGAGCCTACAGCGCGGCTCGGGAGGCTCAGGTACAGCTTCTCCACTACTTCTCCGTAGGACAGACCCTCTGTGACTTCATCTCCTCTGAAGAACTCAGCAAAACACAAAATAAAAGAACTGCTTTCCATTCAAAACTACCTATGAATCTGAGGCCTGAGAGTAATTTCCATTTTTCACCAAGCCTGCCTAGATATTTCAGGGCAAACTAGACAATTGTCCAAGCACTTGAAATACATGGGAAGGTCATACATAATAAGCAGAGGGAGATATACTATGTGATACTTGGAGTTACAAGTGTTCAGTTCTCCATCAGGAGACCTGCAGTCTATAGATGTTGTTATGCTAGCTGATCACAGTGCTTTCACTAGCGATAGAATTACAAAGACTCAGCCTACAGTATTTTGTTTCACAAATAAACTGTATGGTGAACCATCTTTTCATGAGAAAACTTTAGATCAAACACTTGTAGGCAAAAGTTACCATCTTCTCAGGAGTTGAAGAAGGTCCCTTCATATATCCTTCCAGGAAGATTTTCAGATTCTGTATGTTTGGCTCTAGGTTTGTTTGCCTTCATAAATATGTAAAACCAGAGGTTTTACATGTGTTTAGGCACATGCATGCACAGTCAGCCTCATGCAGGGGCAGGGACAGATGACTCCACAATGTGTCTGACCCACTCTGAGAAGGTGGCTGCACCCACTGGGGAGGTGAGGAGCTGCACACATCTCTCACGCCATCTCTCCTCCAGACCTGACCCAGTCTATCCTTCAAAAGGAGAAGATTGGATTTTCAGAGTCAACAAGACTGTACAAAAAAAATAATAGCTATTCTTTGTTGAGTGCTTACCATGTGGCAACCATGGTTGCTTTTAGTCTAAGGTTGTTTTAATCCTTTCCTAACTTTAGCAACTCACCAACACCTAATACTCACCAAGTATTAAAAACATGCATAGAAATGCAATGATGATCCAGTTGTGGGTCAAGATTGAGCAGATGGACATCTCCCTATTCCTCATGTTAAGTGTAACTTAAAACCCTGGACAATATACATAAAACAAATAAAAGAAGACTCTGAAATGTATAAAGAAGAAAGCAGGGTTTAGGACCCAAAGAATAACATGGTGGAGAGTTCCCAGGGTTTTCTTTTTTGCCTCATTTATCCCAGACTGGGTGCTGGAGGAGCCAACAACCCAGAAATGCCAACAAGAGTGGACAAAAATGCCACAAAAACCAGGAAAGGGCGACCAAGAAAGATAGAAAGACAGTAGTTGTCTTTCTCTTCAGAAACGCCACAGACAAAACCATAGTCTCATCCCTTTTCCTGTCAGCAAAGGCCAAGTGGGGAGTCTTGATTTCCACCCTCACCCACCCCACATCTGCCTCTGGGGTGGTGTCAGAGGAGAGCATGCAGGGGAAGCTGGAACATCCACTGCCATTCAGCAGGATTCCCCCTGCTGCAGACGAGGCTGCTACCTGGGGAGCAAGAACAAGGCAGTCCTCCTCTTCCTAGTTGGTGGTGTCAGCCAGGGCCTACCAGGCAGCTAGGAATCCCACTTCCACCCAGCAGAGACAAGACATCTCTCCTTTCCTGGGATGAGAGGTTTGTTTGTTAAGATGTCAACAGACTCAGCACAGAGATAACACAATTGTTAGAAGTATATGACTAAGATTTTAAAGTAGCTACCATAAAAATACTTCAATAAACAACTATCAACATGCTTGAAACAAATGAATAAAAAGAAAGCCTCAGCAAAGAACAGAAGCTATAAAGAAGGACCAATGGGAATTTCAAAACTGGAAAATACAATAGCTGAAATAAAAAGCTCAGTGGCTGGGTTTAATAGTATAATGGGTAGGATGGAAGAAAAAGTCAGTGAGCTTGAAGATAGAACCATATAAATTACTCAGTATGAACAAACAGTAAAAAAAGACTTTAAGAAGTGAACAGAGCCTCAGGGGCCTGTGGGACTGTTACAAAAGATCGAACATTTGTGTCATTGGAGCCTCAGAAGGAGAGCAGAAAGCAAATGGGGCTGAAAAAGCATTTAAGAAACAGTGGCCAAAATTGTCCCAAATTTGGCAAAATATATAACCTATAGATTCAGTAAGCTTAGTGAATCAAAGCCAGATAAATTTTAAAAAGTTCATGCTGACACAGTGTGATGCAAACTTCTGAAAATTAAACACAAAGAAATAATCTTCAAGCAGGAAGACATATCACCAGTGGACCAGACACAGAAAAAAGAAGGAATTTTAGAGTGTCAGAAAAGGAGAAAGAATAACAGCAAGAACAAAAATATGGTAGAATAGACAACAGATTTTGCTTCAGATAATGAAATACTACCATCCAATGAAAAATAATTTACTATTGATAAATGTGGCAACATGGATACACGTCACAGATCCTACACTGAACAAAAGAAAGTTGGCACAAAGGAATATATATACATGCTTCCTTTCTATATATGTATATACTCTAAATGGTTCCATTTATATTAAAAACACATAAAATTCGTACATAGTGAAATATTACACAGTGATTGCATTTGAGAAATGGAGATTTATTGGATTGGGCATGAGAGAAGTTCCTGGTGTGATGAAAATATTCTCCATATTGATTGGTGTACATATTGTGTCAAAATTCACCAAATTATATATTTAAAATCTTTGCATTTAACTTTATATAATTTTTATCTAAAAAAAAGAATACCATAATATGTTACACAATAGTTCCATGTATGCCACTGTTCTAGTCTATGATTTTCAAAGCAGAAATATCTATAAGTAATGAATATTTATGACTGATAATTTATGTATCTATTCATATGTAGATAATATTCCATATTTCACCAGGTACAACAAATTTACGATCAATATTTGCTTTTCTAATTCTTCATATTTGGAAATGAATCCATGTACTTATTAAAGTATTTGTATTTAAACCATATAATTTGAAAAGATTTTTTAAAAGAATTGAACATTTGTTCTGTAGAAAAATTAATTGTTTTATTCTTGCTTTTCCTCATACACACACACACACACACACACACATGAAGTACAGAAGTACCTTCTTTATACTCGGGGATTGCTTCCCTCCATAGCTTTCCTGCCCAGAAAGAAGTAACACAAAGTTGACTCATTCCCTGTGACAGGCTTCATTATCCAAATGTGGCTATGACAATACCTTCCATGCTACATGCTCTTCTGCAACATAATCTTGCCATGCCTCTGTGCAAAGCTGGAGTATAAATCCCCTCCTAGTGAACCTCAGATGACTATAGTGACTTGCTTATTACCAATTAAATGTGTTGAAAGGTTGCTAAGTGCCTTCCAATGGAAGGTAAGAAGGAGTCTTGGTCTCCTGGAATATTTTTTCTCTGAATGCTCCTAGAAACTCAATGCCATGCTCTAAGAAGACAAAGGTACATGCAGAGGCACTCTGATGGACAGTCCCAGCTGAGCCCATTCTGTGAGTCATCCTGTCCTAGTCACCAGACATGTGGCTGAAGGAGCCTCCTGACACTTCCAGTCTCCAACCATTTATACATTTCTCAACAAGGACCCACACATTATGGAGCAAAGACAAGCCATTTGAATTTCTGTCACCCAGAGTCTGCAAGCCTAATATAATGGTTGTTGATTTACTCCACCAACTTTTGGGATGATCTGTTACACACACAGCAGTGAGTAACAGATACTTCCCTTCAATTTGTGTAATTCTCTGAAAATGATATTATGAAGTTGATCACTCCTAACATGGATTATAATCACTTCTGACTACAATATCCTAAAGGAAATAGAAGTACCTGAAGTTCTTGGGTGAAATTTTGAATTTCATCTGTAAAATTCTCATATGAATACTTTTTTCATAAGGACCTTTGAGAATATTAGAAATAATGATTAAAGTACTGCACTTCACACAGGGTCTAAGTTCCCAAATTTGCAGCCATTATTATTAGGAACACTACCTCACACACACAGAACATTATTTTATCTGTACACTGTATAAAATTTAATGTCACCCTCTCTACACTAGGGATGTTTTGTTCCCATGTGCAAATGATAAGATGTTCAGGATCTCAATAGCTGATGGTGCTTTACTTACATAATAGGGGAAGCTGGAAGATTCCACACTGTTATTCAGTGGAAGCTCTTTCTTTCCTCAACTTTGAAAATAGCCACTATAGCATAGAAATCCCCTGAGAAATGCTGCAAGGAATTCCCATTAAAAAGTCTAATAAATGTTTTCCAACTAACACATTATGTTCTGAATTTATAGGAACAACCTGAGCAAAAAAGGTCTTGGCAGTCATTTAATTGAATTAGTATAAAGGCAAATTCATATGCAGATTATTGGACAGTATTCATTTAATCATATAGGAGCATTTTAAAATTAGTTTCAGAAAAAGGGCACTCTATAATAAACTTTTAATTCCAAGAGTTGCACAAGATAAGGGCTGGAAATTACAATAGGCCAGGTACCATGTCAGCTCTGATATACTACAACACTTCTTTATGAGCACATTACAATTCAGAGAGCTAATAATAAAAAGAAGTGATGCTGAGATGATGAATTGATGCTATGCAATTAGACCTATTAGAATTCACAAGAGTCGACAGGCAATAATCAAACCCTTTTCATGCTGCCCATTACAATTATCTTTGCACTTAAGAATCAACAAAGCACATAATGACTTGCACTCGATTAAGGAATTCATGAGAAATGGAATTTTAATTAGTGTGTAGAAAAATTGGGCCATTTATTACTTTACAGGACAACAAATTGTGAAAACTAGTTGAGGAGTTAAAAACAGTCAGCAGTGATGGATAATTGCTGATCATGGTGAACTTGGGTGATGGAAATTTCCAGTGGCTCCCCTCCTCCCCTAAAAGTATGATTAAGAAAGTGGGCCTTCTGTTAAGAACAAAATAAGCAATAAGTGGATTCTTGGTATCATGGTTGATTGATTAAACACACATCAAATTCATTTCCAATTTTGAATTTCCCAAATCACAGTATTTCATACTATTTACACATACACACAAATATTAATTCATGCATAATCTAAATCAGAGTCAACAAATATCTATTAATAGTTACCTGTGTGTAGCAAAGTATATATCCTTAGAAGTAGGATTATTAATTCAGTATGGAATTTCTAAAAGTTCAGTGAGTAAAGATTATGCTTAGTCAACTTGCAGAGTTTTTTGTTAATTATGAAATGCTGCTAGTAATGGTTGTTTGTTTTTAATAATGTTTATTCATAACCCACATTCTCTTTTAATGCACTTGACCTTGGGCAAGAAGATTAAATTATCTTATCTTAGAACATCTCAGATATAAATAATAGACTTTGGCATTTTGTACATAAGTTAATGGAAATTCATTTTTGTCAAAAATTTTCTGGCTATTGGGTAAAAGTTACCATGCTTATAAATAGAAAATGTCAAATGCCAGTTTGCAAAGTAGTCAATTTAATAACATACTTCTCATGCTCAATTTACCATCTGAAAAGTTAGTCTAAAATCCAAATAGCCAAGAAAATATCCAGTCACTGCTTTACTCTGTGAATAAATGGAAACAAAGTCTAAATACAATTGTGTTCCCCACTCAGTTCATAAAACAATGAGGAGAGGAAATCAATTCTTATGAAAATAAATCATTGATTCAATTCCCAAACAAAGTCAAACTGTGCAAGAATAATTTCAGAAGTTGTAATCTGCATCCCATTTAAAAATCTTATTCACTTTGTAGTTGAAAATTATGCTAACCCGAGATTTGCATTTTTAAAATATGGAAGTATTTCAATAGAGATCTATCTGATGTGGCACCTGACAGTCTAAAAATTCATGAAAATTAAAAAAATTAAGTATGTAACTACTATAGTGAGAAGTTAAACATTTCCCCACTTTAACACTGGCAAAGAATTTGTGGCAGAGATTGAAATTCTCCACCTTTATTTCCTTTCTCACTTTTCTTCTCAGTAACAGGAACTTAATATTTAGCTGAGTGTGTTATTGCCAGGAATAAAATATTACATTTCCCAGTAGTCTCTGTCAATACATGTGGTCACATGACCAAGTGTTGTAGAGAAACCACAGAAAAGCTGCAGAAGTAGAATGACGCCTTTCACTCTTCTGCATTTCCTTTTCATTATGTATGCACTGACATACACAAACTTGATAATGGCTGGAGCTCCAGCAGCCAACCTGGGCCACGAGGTGTATAAAATACTGTAACACCTTTGAACTACAGGATGTTTTATAATTTACAAAATTCTGCCATGCACATTATTTTCCCATTTGAGTTTTAGAAGTTCTACAAGATAGGTCACTCAAGTATTTGTTTCTTTCCTTTGTTTTATATGCTGGTGCTTCTCCTGAGTTAACTGACAATTTTAAATCATGATAAAAATAGGGAAACTTAAAAGTACAATTCAAAGAAAGCCATCTGAAGAAGAAACATGAATATATGCGGAACTTGTGCTGGGCCAAGTATTGCAGCTGAATACCAGTTTGCTGGGCTTTCAGGCAGCTAAAGCAAGAAATATACAAGATTATCTGAGGAGACAATCTATTTTTCTCTTAACCTGGTAATGAATTTAAGAAAGACTACCTTGTTTAACTCTCATATAAGGGACATTAGATAATATAGTGGATGTCTTAAATAGTAATTACGCAAATGATACAGAAATATTCTGTATAGAGACATTATATTGTCTTCAAAGAAACAGAGGGCATACGATTGTCTTGATCTGGCATAAGGTTTTCTCTATGTAGCCAAAATGTAATGATTTCAGCACTATCTAATGTTATAGGTTATGTAAATATCAGGCTTCTTGAAAGATCTTCAGGTGGTAGTTATTTCAGATATCAGTGAAATTCTTATGACCACCAAAACAGTATTCCGTAGATCGAGGCAACAGGGAACCCTTTCCTGGGTCCTGTGCCTTAGAAGTCCTCACACATTGCAAACGCACATAACAATCTACTTTGGTCACTTCAAATCTAGCATCTAGCATTGGGAGAGTGTAATGCATAATGCTACACATTTGATCTCATAATTAACATTGCTCAGATCTCAGGGAAATGATTCTCCACCTCTCTTACCTAGTATCTTGAAATAAAAGAAAACTGAATTTGAATATAATGGTGGGTTGTGGATTGTGCAACTACTGACATCAGATTTGGACATCTTTCACAGTAGAGGGAGGATTTAGTAGATGTGTTTAGGTAAGAGGAGGAATAATTAATTAACTTGTCAAATCCATCTTGTTAAATAGAATGAGGGTAACAGATTCTCAAATAATGAAGTGTTGTTTCCTAGGAGAAACAAGTATCCATTTCTATTCTCTTCGTGCATCTAAATTGTGGTTTTGAGAAGTGCTCATGAACTAGTGTGGAACATGTAACACTTGCACACGACAGTTTAGGAACATACTTCAGTAATAAACAACTCATATTATTGTCTAATGTATTTGTTAGCTTGATGTACAACTTTTAAATGTTGACCTTTATGTCATGTGGTGTCCCTTTGTGCTCTTATCCTGGGACCTCCAAATGTTAGGGGAGACATGACCAAAATAATTAAAATTTATGTGTCATATTAAAAGGGTTCCATCTGCTTTATATGCTAGACATGTAGGGGTGGGACATAATCACTAGTCTCATTTGATAGGTAAGACCCATAGAGGGGGCCTGTGCAAGAGAACCCTGCCCTCTTCTAGATAAACTAAGGGACCTACCACCAGGCCATGATTCATACCACTACAATTAGCTTTAATTTTATGTCAGAGATAAAAGAGTTTGAGTACTTCTGAACTAAAGCAATTCAAATTGTAGTCATCAGATCAACAGCATCAACTTCATCTGGAAACTTGTTAGGAACACAGAATCTTGGTGCCCCACGTAAACTTGACAAATAAGAATCTCTGTGAGTAGGGCCAGTAATCTGTTTAATGAGATCTCCAGTGAATTACTTACACACTCCCAGTAGATAATTTGTTTCTAATACCTTGCTTTAAATGTGGTGTCATGGGCCAGCAACAAAGGCATCTCCTGAGAGCTGGTAAAAAATACAGAATCTCAGGCCACACCACACCTACTGAATCAGTATCTTCATCTGAACAAGATCTCCTGGAGATCCATATAACATTAAAGTTTGAAAAGTGCTGCTTGGAACAAACACCTGTCAAACTGCATGCAGTGAAATCTCATAGATTCATTCTCTGAACTGAAAATCAGGATTATAAATTGTGCCATTTTATAACTTCTCAGCATATAGATTTAAAATATGCTGTAATGGGTGCTAACAAATGCACAAACCTAGGATTCCTAGGTAATATGGTTTCACTTAGCATCATTTTACACAGGATATCTAGGCCATATACCAATTTTACAAAGCAAATTATACATATTTTAAACTTACTTCCAGAGAGTAACACATTGTGCTTAACCATTCAAATATGTAAACATGAAACAATCATGTTGGTGGATGAAACACAGTCTTTTAAAAGTTTTAGTAAACCCTGTAGTCTGCTACTAACAATGTTTTGATCTTTGCTCACCTTTATCCCACAAAAAATGCGTCAACTGGGGAAAAGTGTCAGATATTGCAAAGAAAATCAGATAGAAAAATAAAGACTATGATAATTTGACCCAAAAGAAATTATTGAATATGTAGTCTTCAAAACAACATGTGAAATTGTAGTATTTAAATCAGTCACCGATGAACTCCAGAGTAAAAAACAAAAGAAAGGTCATCTGAAACCACAAAATTGTTTTGACTCAGTATTCCTTTCAAAACCAGCACACTTAATGATCCAGTATGCTAATGATAGAGTCTTAGATGAAATTATGAAGGCCACATATCAAGGGCTCAGACAAAGCTGAGGCAGGAAAATTTTTTTCTCCAGTTATTTTTTTAATGGTGATTTATTCTAGTAAATGTTTTAGTGTTTTAAATTTGAAAACAACTGCAACAGGATTTGGCATTGTTACAAGTTACATTTATAGAACCATACTTTTCTATTTGACTTTCTGCTTCATTACTGCAAAATAGGTCTTTCATGGTTCTTTACAAATCTGCTCCTTGATATTAATTATGGTAATAATCAGGCAGTGACAAGATCCTCAACCGGTTATAGCTACTTCCTTTTCTGATAAATGCTATAACAACAGTTTGGATCCTCACTTTGCTAAACACAGAAGCATAACAAACATTAAAACATTGATAATTATCAACATGAAAAACCAACCTACAGAATGGGAGAAAGAATTTGCAAATCATATATTTGATTAGTACTTAATATCCAAAATATTTAAAGAACTCATACATCTCAATAGCAAAAACCAATTCAATAAAAAAATGTGCAGAGGATCTGAATAGACTTTTTTTCAAAGAATACATGCAGATGGCCAAGAAGTCCATGAAAAGGTGCTCAACATCACTTATCACCAGGGAAATGCAAATCAAAGCTGCAGTGAGACAGCACCACACACCTGTTAGAATGGCTATCATCAAAAAGACAAGAGATAACAAATGCTGACGAAGATATGGAGAAAAGGGAACCCTTGTGCACTGCTGGTAGTATTGTCAAACCCTTGGTGCACAGCTTGTGCACTAGGGAAAACAGTGAGGACATTCTTCAAAGAATTAAAAGTATCACTACCACATGATCCAGTGATTCTACCTCTGGGTATATGTCCAAAGGAAACAAAATCATTACATCAAAGAGATACCTGCACCCGCATGTTTGTTGCAGCATTATTCACAACAGCCAAGACATGGAAACAACCAAAATGTTCATCAACAGATAAATAAACTGTGATTTTATATATATACATATATACTTGGTATACTATTCAACCATAAAAAGAAGGAAATCCTGCCATTTGCAACATGAATGATTATGCTAAGTGAAATATGTCAGACATAGAAACAGATACTGTTTATCTCACTTATATTGGAATCTAAAAAGAAAACATCATAGAAAAAGGAATCATATTAGTGGTTACCAGATGCAGGGGACTGGAGGAACTGGATAAAGGTGGTCAAGATACAAACTTTCTGTTAGAAGATAAATAAATACTTGGGATGGAAGCTACAACATCATGACTACAGTTAACTTTGCTGTATGATATATTTGGAAGTTACTAAGAGATTAAATTCTAAAAAAAATAAAAGAAAACAACTATAATCAAACTGGAAAGTATTTTTGCAAGCAAATATGAAAAAAGATAAATATATTTTATCCATAAGAAGCTCATGTGAATCTACAGAAAATCCTTATTTCCCCAGTAGATTCTTGATAAAATCATAATTACACTAATGGTAACAATTATAGCAAAGTCACTTAATAAATACCGTGTGCCTGGCATTGTGCTAAGTATTATGCTTTCAGTGTCTCATTTAATCCTCACAACAATAATAATAAACACTTCATAAGTGTTTATTATTATTATTATTATTCCCCTTTTATATATGAAGAGACTGAAACTTAAGTATGAGGTTAAATAATTGCCGAGGTTACACATAATACCCACACTCAGTGAATATTAAATTGGTTCAGTTGACAGTACCTAAAAGGACATGGAATGATGTACAGAAAAAAATGAAGTCTAGATGCTAATTAACATTTGAAAAAGTATTCAACCAAGCCACTGTTTAATTAAGTTAAATCTAAAGCAAATATTGGAAAAAACTGAACAATGTATGTAATTCAAACCCAGTCAGGGCACCATGACACAGGCACCAACACAGACACTAGGGGGATTACATCAAGAGTCTCAGGTAGGCTAGCCCCTAATGCAATCCTTCACTTCTGGGAGTCTATAAAATGGGAAGATACAAATTGCCAGCAATAGGAAAAGAGCTATATGAATTGTTAACCCAAAGGGATATCAAACCATCATTAAATAATAATTGTGAGGAAGTTTAATTACATAGGAGAATACTAATGATGAGTTTTATTGATCATATGAAGACACTGTATTGTATATACCATGATCTCTACCATATAAACATAAATAAATAGAAAAAAAAGAAAAAAAAAGTCAAATGCCAAAATGTAAACACTAATTATTTCTAGGCAGAGAGTTTATGGCTTATTTTTGCCTTTTTCCCTCCCATCCTTCTAATAAATTTATTCACTTGGAACTGACTTGTGTGCAAAGATCATAATTTAATTTGATAATTAAGAAAAATAACCTTAAATTTCGAAAATTGGAAATTTCTAAAATACAGAAAAAAATGTTTCAAAAAGCTATCATTTGGCTACATATGAATTTAGGAGATTTAAAAGAAACTAATTTAAAGGGACTGATAAGTATTAAGTCTATACTCTATAAAAAACTTGATTCTAGGCCATGGATTCAATTGCATTGTAAGTAGTCTTGCTCCTATACCCTTACTGTGAGGTTTGTTCCTCCCAATACATCAAAAATATAGTGTGTATTTTAACTATTTCATTATCTCCTAATAGCAGCACATTAATGAGATATAATATATTTAAGATCCAAATAGTAGAATTCAGTTAAAAAAATCTGTAAAAGTATTAAATTATATGTACATAAATATATTTTTAATAATAAACAATATTTAGTAGTACTCTCTTGGTGTTTAATACAGAAAATCAATTTCCTTCCCTGGGGTCTTATTTTCAAAAACCATACTTTGGGCAAAAACCCTTCATGAACCACTGACAAGCTAAATGAGGAAAATACTGGAATAAAGCACCTTCCAAAAAAGATTGTTCAAACAGAAAGCAAAGAAGCCCACTGAGGCATGCAGAGGAGAGCCATACCAGAAATGAGAACTTAAACAAATTAAGAAGGACCTTGTGAGCAAAACACCCGACTGTGCAAACGTCTCCTGCCTGCTGAGTTCCCAGAAAATATGCTCTCTGGATACCTGAGTTCTGAAGGCCCAAAAATTGAAAGGTTCCTTACTTAATTTTAACCAAGTTCCTCAAAATGTTGTAAATATATTCCTGGTAAGGCCTAAGCTGTCCATCAAGTAAACCTTCTCTGATGCTGTCAGAGCTGTGCAGACAGGACTCAGGCACTCTGGGACTGAAAGGAGGGGAGGCAGAGGAATGTGTGTAGGGTTGATGCTTTGATTATAAATACACATGGGTACCTTCTTCACAGTCTTGCTTCTGAACAGTCCTGGCCAGCAATGAACGACAACTTAAAATCCACTACTAGAAAACATCTCCCAAGCATGGTGTGAAAAAAAAAAAAGTTAGGCCTAGTGCAGTTGTTGGGCTTATTACTGAATGGATTATTTTACAACTCTTAGATGCAAAAATTAACCCATAGGTTTTTGTCCAGAAGAGATGCAAAGGATTTCTCTCCAATGAAATGGATAATCTCAAAGGTTATGGTGGATGGTCCTATAAGACATTCATCAGTTTTTGTCTAACCCAGAAATCTCTTGTGAATTGTCATATATACACTTAGCTTCTCAATGGTCTTAAAAGGATTTAAAAATCTTACTAGTTTCCTCAATGATTAACAAGTTATATAAAATCTTTGACCTGTGTTTATGTTATATTTGTATGTTAGATATTTAGCCTTTAAAAAAGTATTCTTTAGCATCACAAAAGCCCAAATTGAGAGATATCTTACAAAATAATGGGCCTGTATTCTTAAAAATGTCAAGGTCATGAAAGAGAAAAGGCTGAGAAACTAATACAGTTAAAGAAGGCTAGAGGGATATGAGAGTTAAATACAAACAGTAATCTTAGGCTGGATCCTAGAGTATATATATATTTTTCACTGTAAAGGAAATTAGTAGAATAATTACTAACACTTTTATAAGATCTATAGATGAGATAATCATATTTAATCACTGTTAATTTTCAATGTTAATTTCATGGTACTATGGTTTTGTAAGAGAAAATGCACATTAAATCATTTAAGGGTAACAGGCATCCGGCATGCAAGTTACTCTCAAATAATTCAAAAACACGATAAAGATAGCAGTTGGGGAATCAGTGAAGGGTGTGCGGGAAATCTTTCTACTATTTTTACAACTTTTCTGTAAGTTTGAAGTTATTTCAAAGGAAAAAATCAAAAATGATAACACATAAATAAAAACCAAGTCAGAGAATATCTGAAATCATGTAATGAAGCTCCTCTGTACTGACACTGGTAAACCCTTTGATCTGTTTAACACTTTGTGGTTGACAACATTATTTTCCCCTGTTGTCTTCCTGGTTTTGTTGTGTAAGCTTTTATGATGTAAACGTTTTTTTTCCAGCTGAACCTTGGAAAGATTAAGCCCTGTCACCTGACTGCTCTACCACCCGATGCTGCTTTTCCCTACAGAAGTTGGACTGGAGCTTTTCTACCTTGTTCCCTGGGCCCCACCAAGGGAGGGCTGGGAGGCAGAAGAATGGAGGAGCAATGGTGGGCTGGGGGGCCAAGGGTGGGCGTGGGGCACTGCGCGTGAAGGTAGGTCATTCACCGACCGTTCATCTCTCATTTCTATTCACTGCTAATCAGCTTCCACTCTTTTCTCAGAAGCCCAACTTGATACTGTATTTCAGGCAGAAAGAACTGCTTGGGCAGAAACAATTATGGCTCTATCAGTCGAGTTAATTTTGCAAAGATTTTGGAAGACCTGCAATGAAAATAATACTTAATATATATTTCTGTGGACTTAGGAAAACTAAACATGACTAGATAGGAAAAAGTAAAGAGAAAGAAGAAAGAGGGGAAGGAGAGCAGATGGGAGTAGCTACACAAATAGACCCAGTGTTTCTGGTGTCCGGTGGACTTACTGTTTTATACAACTGAAAACTCCAATCTGCTCCTTGAACTACACTGGCTTCCAACTAGGCCACTCAGCACAAGGGATAACAGATCTGTCCCCAGTAATAAAGATGCTCAAATAGCTCAGCATTGTGTTTTGACACCAAAATTCACTGAGAAGTTAGAAACCAGTGTGTTAGGAATGTTGCAAACTATAAAAATCTGAAAGGTTTTTAAATATTAATAGCACTTGAATGGTTTCTCCCAGATGGCCACACAGCTGACTACAGTTCCCTCCTAGAACCCTCTGCTGTTTATCCTCTAAATGTCCCCAATATAAAACAGTTTTAATCTTTTGTTGCTGCTATAAAACTTGATCTACTGTGGGACAACATAATTAACTGTCAGTGCCTAGATGTATAGAGTGAGGAGCAGACAGAATAATCCAGGATGTATGTCACTAATAATTCAGTTTATGGCTCAGTGTTAATGGGATTCCAATTATTAGCCAGACACCTGACAATGGAGGCTTCTTAGCTTAAGAACACGTGTGTGGCCATGCCACATAGGACTGGCACTGCTCGGGAACATATCAGTGTCACTCTCCACCTATCTTTTCCATCCCATGAATCCTTTAAGGGCCTGTATCATTCTTACCGTACAATTTGAAGCCAACCAGAAAGGAACAGCAACCTGATTTGAAATATTTGATCCTGTTTTGTGCTTGTTCTTGCACAAGTTTTGAAAAGGTTGTTAAATCAAATGTAACTCGCAGAACATTCCAGTCCTGATGTTAGGATTTTCAGGCAGCCCTGGAAGCTGTGCCCAGAATAATGATCCAGGTTTTACTTACAGCCAGCGATAGGGATGAAGAAAGAGGAGGTAAAGAGGAAGAGATGAAGAAAGAGAAGACAGAGAAAAAGAATGAGAAAGGCAGGAAGGACAGGGATAAGAAGCAGACAGCAAGAAAGGGAAGGAAGAGGAGAGAGAAGGAATAGTTTAAGAACAAGGAGAGGAGGGATGGCATAGGAAGAAGAGGTTGCTATATGATTTAAATTCTTCATGAAACAGGTGGCATTTCATCTGCAAAAATATTCCTGTCTCTGGCATAGCCCTTTGGCCAGAGCTTCATCTTCCCTAGACAATGCTCAGAAAGGCATGACCAACATTCACCAACATCCACCTCGTTTATGCTCCTTTTGCTCTATTTTCATAGTTAACAAAAAAATATTTCTGGTTGGCAGAGGATTTGTTCTTTAGACAGGAGGGATGGCTTATGCCCTGCCAGCCTGAGATCCATTCTGCATCAGGTGGCTTTGTAGATAGCTGCTCTGATCCAAAATATATTGATCATCATAGAACTCACATCTCTAAGAGCCTGCTTTTCATGTTTGTGGGGGTAGGTGGTTTTGGGGTGCATCATAGTGTTGGCCCACCTCTTCAGCTGCCACTGAGATGAACAGTTTTCTGACATCCATCCCCCTACAAAGGGCTGCAGCTCTTCTGTCTCAGGACTTCTCCGAAGCTTTGGGCATAATGTGTGCAAGCTCTTCCCAGGAGCACACAGGTGTGAATGCCCCCAGAGGCCACGCTCGACCGCTGGAGGCTGGGAGTGGGTGAAATACTTCTGCCTCATGTTCTTTGTAGGGACAATTTTGGGGTTCATTCCCTGCAGGAGCTCAGAGAATCCCCAGTGGAAGGGAGCCTCTGCTTTCAACAGCTTTCTACCCGTTTCAGTCAGTCTCCCACTTCCTCACTTCTGTTTCCTGGCATCATTTCTCAAACAAACTATCTGTACTCTGTATTAACTATAATTTCTTATGTTCTTTATTCTGTACCATCTGAGGCTTTGTTGACTGGGGACAGACTGTGCTTCCCAGGGCTGGCCGATTCTTAGGAGACAGTAAATGACTCGCATGGAGAAAGCCTTTCACATGCAAGCCGCCTCCTCTTTCTGGCTTTTACACTCCAGGAAGCAATATGCTTCTGTTCTAATCATTACAGGGCCAGATACTAGAGGCTAGAAACAGTCCTTATAGCCCAAAGCCCACTAAAATAATCCAAACCAGCCAATCACAAGCTCGCTTACCTGCCCTGTCTTGCCTCTCCACAGGAACCGCAGTAAAGGCCCGTGCCCGCGCTGCGCCCTGCCTCCTCCCCCCACGACCCCGGTGCTTCCGGTGCGGCCCTGCAGGGCAGGGGCCTACGAGGAACCAACTATCTTTTCAATGGCGATGCTCTCCTTATGCGTAGGCCTTATACATCCAGATATCAACAAAACTTACTCTTTCAAACACTCCCAACATCTTATCTAGATTCTGCTTGTAGGAAAATCCAAATAAAGACCAATCATTACTTACACATATTTGCTACACGAATACATGAAAAACCAATGTTATATAGGGAATTGTAGAGGAGGAAAGGGGAGACCATCCAGTTCAATGACCCATACAGAGGGTGCTAAGGAGTGGGGTACCTGCCCACACCTCCAGTGGCTGCTTCCTTATTAACCACCCCTCCTCGCCTTCGGATCTCTGGGAGAATCGTGACAGTAAGTAGCTTGTAGTATAAGATGCCAGAAGGAGAAAATGAGACAGAAATTAAGAAAATCTACTTAAAACCAGAAACACATACCATCCATATTAGGGAATAGATTTTATTTTTAAACTGAGCATATATTATAGTTATCTTTTAAATATAAATGGCAAGAGGATAAGGAGGAACGTCAACACAAATTAAAGGAAAGGAAGAGCATCTCTGTGAGAAAGGAGGCCATTTTTCATCTTGGGCCTCAGGGTATCTATCTGACAGTGCACTGGGAAAAGTAAGTCATTCAATGAACCTGAGAGTAATGCACCTTCAAAAGACAGCAATTTATCTCCTCTTCTTCAATAGGATCAGGCCAGGAGATCTCTGCAGCTGGAAAACTTTTTCCTGGTGGGATACCCCTGTAATGATCTCGGGTCCCTTAATCCCATCTTTCTTATTCCCTCCACCCACGTGACTAATGTATCAGATGGGGGGATCTTGTAGTTTCTCCTAAAGGTGTGAGTGCTTACGTTCTTTCTTAAACACCAGGCCATTTTTCTATTTTGTCCTATATATTTTCCCTCACCTACCGAGTCCTCCTATCCCAGCCTGACCAAAGTGGAGCCGGGAAGGTGTTCAAAGGAAAGATATGTAGTTTAAATGAGTTGAGAAGAACTTAGGAATGGCAATAGCCTCTTTTAGAACAAAGTCAATAAGAGCAGTTATGATATTATTATAAAATCTGCCAAGTTAACCAAGTGAAACAAGGGAAGACAAACAAAGCACAACACAGAATTTTTCAAACCATACACCCCCACATTCCAGGTTCTTCTCAGAAAAATTCATTTGCTCATTCAGCCTTTCTCTCTGTGTAGGTATAATGCATATCTGTGTATTATACACACATACATAAAGTCATACACACATGCACACAGAGCTTTTATATATATATATATATATATATATATATATATATGCCTCCATATACTTGTGCCTCCTGACTGACCCTGGTGCTTCCATGTGGTCCAGAGTGGTGTTTTGTACATATATTTATATCTGTCTTTATATATGCATAGATGTCTATGCATATGTACACACACAGATGGGTAGAGAAAAAATTAAAATAAGATATAGTCAGTTTTGTAAAGGTAGATGTTACCTAAAAAGATATAAAGAACTATGGATCAGGAAGTGGAGTAAAGTCATTCTATCTAGCCAGATTTGGTGGGTGGAATTGGAGGCAAGTTGGGGATAAAGTCCAAAGTGATAAGCCCAGCTTTTCTCACCTCTGAATGTATATTAGAATTTCTTCAGGGGCTTCAAAAAAATGACAGTACTTTGGTCCTGCCACTAAAGACTTAGATGCAACTGATCTAGGGGGGTACCCAGTCATGTGGCTTGTTTTCTTTTCTGTTTGATCAGCACCTAGAGCAATGCCTAGCACACAGGGCACTCACTACGTATTTCCTGACTGGACACATCCTTCCCTAAATATTTGGAGAGAGAGTAAGATAGAGGGAAAGAAACTGCTTTGCTTATGCACACTTTCTGAAGGTTGGGTTATGTGTTTGTGGCTAGAAAGTGAAGCCCTGGGTTCTTGGCCAAGTCCTAGGGTATTTTCCATGTGAGGACACTGTGGTGTGGTTAAGGTGACATTTCTCCTCACTGGGAATGGCCTCTGCTGTTAATAAAGGGATGGAGGCAAAGACGGCCACTCTTTCCACAGAGAAGAGTGACCATTTCTTCCCAAAGTCAGATATTAAGGGCACAATATTTAAAAAGAATATACATATGTGCATACACACACACACACAAATCTTCTCTATCAGTCACTAGGGGGTATGGTATGCTAGGAAAACTAACTCAAGCTCAATCTCAGTGGCTTAATAGCACTTAAAAGTGTATTTTTCTCTCATATTATATATTCAGTACATGTCAGCAAAGGGGCTGGTTCACTGTAGTCACACAGGGACTGGTGGAGGGTCTCTGCTGGTCAGGGTTTTCATTAACACCTTATCAAGAAGAAGGGGGGCATGGTAAATAGGTGAATCATGCACTAGCTCTCAACACTTCCACCCAGAAATAAAATATATCACTTCTGCTCACATTTAACTGGCCAGATCAAATCATGTGATAATATCAGACCTCAAAGAGAAAGAAGAATACAATCTCATCATATGGTTAGAGGATGGGGAGCTAGAAATATTTTATAAACAGTAGTGATGTCTATGACATTTACCAATAAATGACAGTGAAATTCAATTCCATTTGGTATTTATGCAACTTTAGCTAAGTTCTAGTTTACTGCATATGGCCTAATGGAGCTCTAAAAACAGCTAGAATAACTTCTTAATAATTAAAGAAAAAAAATTACAATTTGCCAAACAGGTTTGCTACATGCATTTCAAGTTCAAAAAAACCTACAGACATTAAGAGTAGTGTCTTGTAAATAAGGTCATTGTCACAGATGACAGCTCATTTAAAGAATCATACTCTGACCACAGAGAGTTTTCACCACCTGAGTCTCACAGAGTAATAAATGTTCTGCAATGCACTTGAGGCACCGTCTCATGACCTGGGCTTATGATGAGAAAAGCACATCGCTGAAAAGTATGAAGTGAAGAATATGGACTTTCACACAAAGTGAACAGTGCTACATCCAAAAAATAGTCTGGCTTTGTTGGAAACTGCCAGCATGATAAACAGAGGGCCTCTTCCAGAAACTGACATCTAAATCCCATCAAGATCAGTTAACCCTAATAGGTTAATATATTAGCCATGTTACGCAAGTTTGGTGATACAGGAAATCAAACACCTTGATGGATAATTTATATTATTATTTCAGCACAAAGTAGATTTTTCCATTTTGGTTTGTGATTTCTCTCAGCCCTGACTTCTTTAGAGCATGGGGGTGTGGGTGGACTAAAGTTTGATACAGAGTTGCTTAGCTATACACTCCTTCTTTTCATTTTATACAAGGGAAGCAAGAGGTCAGTCAGCTCTGCTTTCTCAAGCACAAGCCAACCTAGACAATTTAGGTCAACTCAGACTGAGATAGCTTATGTAAAAAATGAAGAGTTTATGCGACATATCCAATAAGGGGTTGACATCCAAAATATACAAAGAGCTCATGCACCTCAACAAACAAAAAGCAAATAATCCAATTAAAAAATGGGCAGAGGATCTGAACACTTACTTTTCCAAAGAAGAAATTCAGATGGCCAACAGAAACATGAAAAGATGCTCTACATTGCTAATCATCAGACAAATGCAAATTAAAACCACAATGAGATATCACTTCGCACCAGTTAGGATGGTCCCCATCCAAAAGACAAACAACAACAAATGTTGGTGAGAATGTGGAGAAAGGGGAACCCTCCTACACTGCTGGTGGGAATGTAAACTAGTTCAACCATTGTGGAAAGCAGTATGGAGGTTCCTCAAAAAACTTGAAATAGAAATAGCATTTGACCCAGGAATTCCACTTCTAGGAATTTATCCTAAGAATGCAGAAGCCCAGTTTCAAAAAGACATATGCAGTCCTATGTTTATCACAGCACTATTTACAATAGCCAAGAAATGGAAGAAAGCTAAGTGTCCATCAGTAGATGAATGGATAAAGAAGAGGTGGTACAAATATACAATGGAGTATTATTCAGCCATAAGAAGAAAACAGATCCTACCATTTGCAACAACACGGATGGAGCTAGAGGGTATTATGCTCAGTGAAATAAGCCAGGTGGAGAAAGACAAGTATCAAATGATTTCACTCATCTGTGGAGTATAAGAACAAAGCAAAAACTGAAGGAACAAAACAGCAGCAGACTCACAGAACCCAAGAATGGACTAACAGTTACCAAAGGGAAAGGGACTGGGGAGGATAGGTGGGAAGAGAGGCATAAGGGGAAAAGGGGGCATTACGATTAGCACACATAATGTATGGGGGTCATGGGGAAGTCAGTACAGGACAGAAGACAAATAGTGACTCTATAGCATCTTACTACACTGATGGACAGTGACTGTAATGGGGTATGTGGTGGGAACTTGATAATGGGAGGAGTCTAGTAACCACAATGCTGCTCATGTAACAGTATGTTAATGATACCAAAATAAAAGAAAAAACAAACAAAAATGTGCCCAAATATCCAATCAAAGCTCTCATTTTACCATTGAATACTCTTTCCCTAGATTGATGTGCTGAGTTTTACAAAAATCCCACCACTGAGTGTCTGAAAGCATCTATTACATTAGTGTGGAGGAAATGGATGGAGTGGGCATCCGGGATCATTAAGAATATTAGAAGAACCAGAAGGAAAGAAAAAAAAAAAACTTTATTCAATCTCCCTTGTGATACAATAATAAAAAATGAACCAAACATGGAAGAATCAATTTCTGAGAACACAGAACAAACTAACTGCTTACTCGTGGATAATTATGAGACAAATGAACAAATAGCAGGCTTAGAGATGATGATAAATCCATAAAGGAGAAATGTAATTAATGATGATGATAAAAATGCTAAGTATTTGTAATAATAATTACAACAAGTATGTCTCCAGAGGTCTCAGTTTTAATGTTCCTTTTCAGAAACATCATCAGAGTTTAATCAAAGGACCTGGAGGAATATCTGGCTAATTTCCTCTCTAACTGGACTGAATATCCATGTAAAAGCTGCTGGTTATCATTGTGAGGTGCTCCAGGGTCTGCTGAAATGGTCCCAAATAACATGTGTGGGTGAGTATAGTTGTCTCATTGACCAATAGCCCTAAATGTTGGGCATGCACACATGCTTCCTTTCCTCTTGGACAAATCCTAATTGATCAATAATAGATCTATCAGCCAAGGATTTATCTAAACTATTAAAAAGTGACTTATACCTTAAACATAGTCTACTTTTTGTGTGGGTTTAAGTGTTTTATGAGTTTATTATTATAAAGCATGTTTTCATCTGCCTGATTAAAAGTTATCACAGAATTCACAGCTGGGGAAGATCTTATGTCTTCACAGAGAAGCAGTGTAATTTGCCTAATGTCACACAGCACAGGATTCAAAATCCAGTCCACTGCACCCCAAAGTGGCCTCCTAACACTAGTTCATTTATTAATTAGATTTTAAAACAGGAGGTCTCAACTTTTATTCATGTCACTAGCTCACTTGGACTATGGGGGAGCTCTGGACCTTTCTCATAGTAATATTTTCAAGTGAATAAAATAAAATACATAGACTACAAAGGAAACTACATTAAAGGACGCTTCTCAGAAACATGATACTTTAAAACAGTTTAACTGCAACCATATGTATTGTTATTAGCAAATAAAATAACAAAACCCAGCTGAAGTTTTAATATCTAAGATAATTTTAAAGCAGTGATAAACATAAATGAGATTTTTGATATGTCTGGAACAAGTGCAATGTCATATGAAGATATGACAATTTCTATGTGTGCTCAAGCTTCACGCAGTCCTGTGACTTCTGTTATTTGGGGCCAACATTCATTACCAAGAACATACTAAATTTCAGTTAGAAGTAAATGTACAATAAAGGTATCTTTTCTTTTTTTACCTATTACACATCATGGATCCCTGATTTCTAATCCCAGACCCTAGATTTTACTGGATTAACAACCCTTGACAGAGTATTCACACATTATCATAATAGGATAAGGGGGCATACCACCACCAACAAATACTTATTTAGCACTTCTCATCTGCTTCCCACAAAACTAAGTCCAAAAGAAATGCAGTGTATGATTCCTGCTGTGTGGAGCATAGAATTTCATGAGGAAGACAACACCCACAGAAACTGAGATCTAAAATGCTCAGTAAAATAGGAACGTTGAGTTCAGCTCAATGGATAGCAAAGATATCTATAATCTTATATTAACCAATGGTAAATTATACATGCAAATGAATGGAAGATGGGCATTAATGTGTGTTTGCTGACTGCTGAATAGAGCAAGGATCATGGGGTAGGGAAAATACAAATGGTGCAAGTTTAGGTAGAGAGTCACTCCCAGAATGCAGCCCCTGAAAGAATGTGAAGCAATATATCACCAAGGTGCCGACTGAACAGACCAAGTTTCAGGGGTCTCCTAGAAAAAAGGTGCCTTCACTTCATGCTTAGTACAAAGGGAGGTCTCTAGGCAAAGAGGCCATTGTTCCTGGTTTATATTCATTTTCCATCCATCTGAAAAAACTCAAATATATCTCAGTCTTTTGCTGATATAAATAGTTCCAAATTTCAGTCCTAGGCATCAAACAAGGAGTCTTGCCTTACGAGTGAGTGATATATGATACCACATTCCTAAACTTTTTCTTCCCCAAATTTCCAACAGAAGTTGAATAACCACTTTGAAACTTAATGATTAATGGCAGAAACGCATTTCCTTCTGGTATTGGTGTTAGAACAAGAGTCATTTGGCAAACAACAGATTGTCGATTCTGAACTAAACATGAGATTGGCAATATGGTCCATAGCTTAGAAGCTGAGATTTCTTTTGCATACACTCAATGATAAAAGAGAGGTCTGGCCTACATAATTTTAACTTCACTATCAGGACATCTAAATTATTACATTTATAAATAAATTATATAGTAAATTTAATAACAGGTAGTAATTTGAAATTGACTTTCTTTAAACAATTCCTAGGCTAATAATGACTATACTAACCAAGAATGTGACATAATTGCCTTGAAACCTAATCTGATCCACTTTCGCTCAGATAAATGATACAGTATGCTACTTCAATGAAATCAGCACTGTTACACAGTAAGAAAACTGCAGTTAAAGGCTAAATGTTGTGAATTCTTTAAAGATAATCTATTTGGACATCATAGAATGAATTACCATAGAAATTTTGGGAAACATAAAGAAAATAATTTAATAGAACATTGTATTATCGTGTTCAAAAAGGCTAAGCTCTTAAAAGCTGATGGAGACAAATTTTTTCTCCTCACATCAAAAGTCTGTGTCTATACTCTTCTTATCAGAAATTCATTCATTCATCAATTTGACACATGTTTATAGGCATCCTCTAAATGCTGGGTTGTAGGAAGGATACAAAGATGGATAAAATATAATCTACACTGTCAGGGATCTTGTAGTAAAGAAGACAAGACATGAAAATGATCAACTAAGTGTAAAGCTCCACATGGTCACAGAGTCCTGCCTCAGCTCTGCCCCCACTGTAATTAGAGAACAGATAAGTCACCCATTATGATGCAAGTGTTTGCTGTTTGTCTCCTTACCAAAGGATTAGCTTCTGAAAGATACAGAAGGTATCTCATTGTGTCTCCAGGGTCTGCTAGATGACTGGTAGGTGTATTTCAACCATATGTTAATTGGTTGGATGGGTAAGCTTGTTTCTATTTAGTATTATCAAGGAGTATTTATGGATCAGTTATTTTTTTAAGCTTGGCCCTTGAAAACTGGTGTAGTATTTTCCTCGTTAGGGAATCAAGAAGACTGCATTTTCTAGGACCATCCATATCTGGGAAGGATCAAGTGCCTGAGTGCTGGCCAATGTGGGTGGAAGTTACAAAGTCCACTTTCATGCCTGGCCATGAAACACCCAACTAATCTTCCATATTCTCTCTCTTCTGTCTATATGTCTGGAAGTGGAGGACTTGAGATGGTGGAATCACATGTTGGAAGGAACCTACATCCCTGGTTTACTGCCTGCAGGAGAATAACCCAACTAAGAATACATATATTAGCCTTTGTATGAATGAGAAATAAACATTTGTTCTGTCAAGTCACTGAGATGCTGGGATTGTTTGATACGGCAGCTAGCCTATTCTGACCAATACAGCTGGAGACAGTATTGGTAGTTGGAAATGGAGGGGGAGGCTAGTGAAGAAGTCATTCCTTTTGGAGGGAATGTCATGAGTTATAGCCACAAATCCATGGAGAAGGGAACCAACTGCAACATTTTCCTCTGAAAATACAATTGTTCCCTTAGCTTACATTCAGTTAGAATATAAAACAGAGATACCAACCCTGTTCCTTAGAATGTTTTGTTTGGATCTGGCAGTGTTGGTCCACACTGTATTATAAAAAGTTGAATTTGTTGTAGAAAATACTATTTTAAAAGGAAGAAATAGATTTTGTTTTTTAAATCAGCCATCCCAAATGATTCAGGCTAAAACGTATTTGATCCCTTTAAATAAGGAGCAGGTTCTTTAGTTGTCTACAGCGCCCACCATTTCCTACTGCCTCCCACCCCCCTGCCTACATGACCTGCCTAGTTCTGGCAGATAGGTGAGTTTGCCACCACTTTCTTTAAGTCACTGAGGGCTGAGCTTGCAGGCCCATGCAGTTGGCCATGGGTTTTACTGGCTTAGTTATCCTGCTTTTGTTCCAGGAAGCAGCTCCCTGGGAAGCTGCATGCTTTCTTAACCATTTGTGGTAGGATGAAACAAGAATGTTTGCACAGAATGTGGTAGAATCACACGTTGGAAGGAACCTACATCCCTGGTTTACTGCCTGCAGGAGAATAACCCAACTAAGAATACATATATTAGCCTTTGTATGAATGAGAAATAAACATTTGTTCCATCAAGTCACTGAGATGCTGGGATTGTTTGCTTGGGAACACCACATCCCTGTTACCCTGAATGATGCCCACTGTTTGGGATTAAGACAATGTGCTTAGTTCAGCCATTGCAATGGGGACTCAGAAATTCTATTCTCCGGCTTCATCATTTCTGCATAAAAGGTAATTATCTCAGAAAGGATAATTTTATTTGAGGATGTGCTAGAATTTTGGGGGCTGGGGAAACATAATCTAGAAAAACTATCTGGATGCAATATAGTAAATTAGATCATATTTTCAATGGCTGAGGAATGTAAGTGTAGAATTACTGTATTCCCAATGAAAACAAGTTTCAAATTCACTGTTTGGGGTTTTTTTGTTTTCATTTTTTCCCTGTCACTGATCAAACATGGAACATATACATTCTGAAGTCCTGGGATCTGGTCACCCTTCCACAAGAAATATAGCAAAGCACATTTTCAGACAGTGGTGGGAGTGAAAATATGAGGAGACAAGGTAGTTTGTACAAGAGTAGTTATGGATTTTTAAAAAGAAAAGAAATACTGTCATTTGCAACAACATGGATGGATCTAGAGGGTATTATGCTCAGTGAAATAAGTCAGTCAGAAAAAGACAAATACTAAATGATTTCAATAATTGGTGAGTATAAAAACAAAGCAAAATAGAAGGAATGAAAGAAAGCAGTAGACACATAAACACCGAGAAGGGACTAGTGGTTACCAAAGGGGAAGCATTGGGGAGGGTGGGTGAGGAGGGAGAAGGGGATTAAGGGGCACTGTACTTCTCAGTTACAACATAGGTAGGTCACTGAGATGGTAGTATGGCACGGAGGATACAGTCAATGACTCTGTAACATCTTGCTACGTTGATAGACACTGACCACAATGGAGGGGGTGAGGACTTGACAATATGGGTGAACGTTAAACCAGTGTTTTGTGTATGTGAAACCATCATAAGATTGTGTATCAATGATACTTTAATAAAACAAAACAAAAACTGCCATTGCACAATATAAAGATAATAAAATCCATGCCAATTGTTTACAAAAAAAAAAAAAGAAAGTAGTTACGGTTTTATAATAAAGTAAAAAAAGTTCCCAACTGAGAAAAACAATCCATTTACCATGTATCCCATGATATTTTTAATGTGTACCATGTCCTTCAGGTATCTGTCTGCATGTGTGTCTTGCCAATGGGTTCCAGGGCCAGGTAAGAATCCTGGCCATAGGAATTTTCACTTTCTCCATACTCCACCCCTCCAGGATTCTCACCTCTCAATCTATGTGCCCTCAATCTTCTGCAATGGTCCCTGTGTGAGAAAGCTGGAACATTGTAACCAAATTTCACAAGAACAGAAGATATAGCAATATACAAATAACAAAAATTACAACAAGTTATAAAACCCTCAAGCCTGAGGAGATCCATTGCCACCAAGTGGTCATCCTGGCTGTATTCAAACCAGTTCTACTCAAATGAGTTAACCAAAAGGACCATGGGTGGGCCTTACAATACCCACCTTCTCCAGCCTCTCCAGCAGAAAGTCTTGCAGACACACAGGCTGGTCTTGTTGCTTTGTCTCGGGTGTCTGCTTCACCCTCAGTGGCCGAGACCACTGCTCATGTTTCATTTGTTGCCACAGCTCCAGTAAGATTCTATTTGACTTTTCATCCCATTTCTGTCTGTCTGCTCCTGCCTTTATCATCAGCCCACATCTGGGTCCTCGTTACCTTCACAGGGACCTTTAAATTCTTCCTTTGAGAAGCAAACCATATTTCCTTTTGTGCTTTCATTGCCTGAGCCTGAGGATAGGAGCAGAGCACGAGTGCTCCACGACCTAGGGAGGGGGTGGCACCTCTCCTGGGGGAAACCATGGTTACCAAGACTTTATTTCCTTTCAGACTTTCCACCAGCTTTCAACTGGGTGGGGTTTCAACCAAGGAGGGGCTCCTGCCTCCCGCACTGGCAGGGCCTCCCCACACCAAAGTAAAATAGGGAATTCCTTAGAGAAACAAGAATACCTGTGAGGACGCGGGAACTGTGAGGAGTTTTTTCTCACAATATTGGGAATATTCGTCAAACCTCTGCTCCTCCATTTCTGGGGCTGATGGCTCCACTACACCCTTTACCTGCCCCACGGCACCTGGCAGCGACTCCTTCTTCTGCTGCTATGATGTCCTTTACCATTTCCACAGCACCTCACAGAGATGACATTTCAGTCACCAACAAACTTTTTGCCTCCTCAGTGACACCTTGCCGCTCATGTTCTCATGCTTCCTGCAGGAGGATGTGTTTCTCCCTTATGGCCTTTCCCAATATTGTGAGAAAAAACTCCTCACAGTTCCTGCAGCCTCACAGGTACTCTGTTTCTCTAAGGAATTCCCTATTTTGCTGAGGGCCAACTTTATGCCTCAAGTACTGCCACCATCCATTCCCAGTCTTGGGGTGGAGCCCAGTCCTCTAGGAGGCAAGCCACATCGGACCACATGTCCACTAGGGGACACTCGAAGGTCTCCCCATCCACGGGCATAGCCTGCTGAAAACCTCCTCCCATGAGGGCAGCCTGTTCTGTTCCTTGGTCAACAATGAATCCTGCTGATATCACCAATCATCTTGCCAATGGTTTCAGATGCGGACAAGTTCACTATGGATTCAGAGAGACTGAAAAAATCATAGTGAAACATTCTTGGGGTAAAAGGGTTTATACCCAACTTTATTTCCATGGTGGCAGGCCAATCACTAGAGTCCTGTCCACTCAGAGTGAGTCTGCATGCAGCAAGCAGGTCTCTGCCTCTGGGTCTCTCTGCCCCCATGGCCATCTCAGTTTCTGTCCTCAGCACTCCAGCCACTCCAGCCTTCTGCTTCCCTGCAGCCTTGCAGCCCAGAGCACTGGGTGGAGCTCTTTATATAGAGTCAATAACGACATATTTCTCATGCATGTGTAGTAAGCAAGCCAACCAGGGCCAGGTGAGAATCCTGGCCATAGGAACCTTCATTTTATCCACAGCGTGTTAATAGAAATCAGAACAGTGAAAAGCATGTTTAAGGTATAGCTGTAGATAAAGTGAAGATTCCTATGGCTGGGATTCTCACCTGGCCCTGCTTGGCTTGCTCACTACACATGTGTGGGCAACATGTCATTATTGACTCTCTATAAAGAGCTCCACCTAGTGCTCTGGGTGACACGGTGGCATGGCTGCTGCATGGCTGCAGGAGAGCAGAGGCTGTAGTAGTGGCAGTGCTGAGGACAGAGACTGAGACAGCTGTGAGGGCAGAGGGGCCCAGAGGTAGAGACCACCAGATTGCTGCACACAGACTCGCTCTGAGTGGACGGGATTCCAGTGATTGACCTGCCACTGTGGAAATAAAGTTGGGTATAAACCCTTTCACCCCAAGAATGTTCCACTGTCATTTCTTTGGTCTCACTGAATCCATAGTGAACTTTTCTAGGCCTGAAACCCATTGGCAAGACAATAGCCTTATAGTTAAAACCTCCTAAATAAAGCATAGATTTATGTCTCCCTCCATGTCAGGTTCAGACTGAATGAATGAGTGAATAAAAGAATGTTGTAGGAATGAATGAATTTTATAAAAGCATCAGCCATGCTGCACAATTACAGCTGTCTCTTCTCTTCCCCCACAATCCAGGAAGTCTTCTAAAATCTTGATGGAAGAGATGCCTAGGGGAACACACCTGCACATCTCTAAAATATAAATGCTGCTGCTTTGCTCTGAATGCCAGGAAAGATAAATTTCTGTGCTCATTGATACAAACTGTTCTTCCCTCATTATGGTCTAATGAGCCAAGATTAGGGAAACCTGGATTCAGGGTCTTCCGCTCCAGGAAAATCAATTAGGTTCCCTGTGTTATAGCTTATGACCTTGCTTAGCTTATTTCCTGGCCCACATTTTTACAGTTTCCCAGCCGCTCTATACACAGCTAGCTAAATTGTAAATGTAAGACACTATCCCACAATCATAGACACTGAAAATTACAGCCAGAACTTCCTGGTATCTTCAGCCCTCCAAACAGCCCATTTGATTTTGTATTCCCCATCTCCACCTTCTTCCCCCAACCCCCCAAATGAATCTTTCGTTTTATTATATGGGAAAACAGTTTAGGAAAACAGAGGGAAATACATAGCAAAACAACAGAGGTGATAAAAATTAGATGCAAAATTCTATTTAGACCACATCACCTTAGGTTCTTTCTTCTGCTAATCTACAGAGCTAAGGTTTTCATTGTATTCAGTTCTGTGGCAGAACAGATGTGAAGACTCCTATACTCCAGGGCCATGACATGGCCACCTATTTTGAAATAAGTTATTTTATCATAGTGATAAACTGACTTACATGGAAAGGAAATTCACTTTAAGCAAAGTATTCACAAGATTTAGAAAATCACTACCTCAAGGGAAGCAAATAATGTCCTTCAAGGACTTAATTAACTGCAAATGCAGAGGTCTTTCTTTCCAAGAGGAAACATAGTTATTTAGCTCTCATATATTGTAGTACAGGAATAATTCTGGTGCTGTTATAAAGGCAAAGCCAAGGGACAGAAATGGTGAACTATATGAAATGGGGAATGTTTCATGAAGGCTTGAATGTGAATATTTACAACATCAAAAATATTTCTAGAAAGAAAATAGGGGGCACCACTTATAGTTATCTAAGCATGCTGTTCAAAAAGAACAGAAAGTTTTAACTGGCTCATCTTTGATATACAAAAAAAGTAGTCTAACAGAGTGTTTATGAACAAAAAGAAAATACTTTACAATATCTACTGCCTACCATTTAAACTTCAAGGATGGGACTGCTGCCCCAACGCATTGTCGCTGGTCTTTGGCAGAACTGAACAAACACTCTGGCAATGTCAGTCCACAGTAAGAAAGATGGTCCTACCGCTATACCGGACTTTTGGGGTTTTACCTATGAATTAATGGGCAACATCAGGAAGAACATATTGCAATACTGTATATAATTGCAAACAATAAAAAAAGCCCAAATGAGCAATAAGAAAATAGAAAACATACTCCATCAAATTAATGGAATTACCACATACATAAAGTTATTAGAAAGTCAATGTAGCAACATGGAAAATGATAAAAAATCATATTTAAAATTACATTTACAGCATGATAACTGTAACTAGGAAAAGTGTATATTTTTCTCAATTTTATGGTGCTCTCCAGTTTAAGGTGTTTATTAATAACATGTACCGCATACATCAATTAGATCTTATGAGTTTTAATAAACTATTAATGTAACTTATTTATTTATTCATAAATTATGTTTAAACTTAGAGACTCCTTAAGTATATCACAGAAGTTTAAAATTTAAGGTCTTTTTTCCAGATTTATTGAGATACAATTGAAATATAACCTCGTATTAGTTTTAGGTATAGAACATGATTCAATGTGTACACGCTGCAAAATGAGTATCACAATAGGTCTAGTTAACATCCATCACCACATTTTGCACATTTTTTTCTTGTGATGAGTATGTTTAAGGTCTGTTTTCTTAGCAATTTTCAAATATTTGGGTCTTGCCAATGGTTTCAGTCTGGACAAGTCCACTATGGATTCAATGAGACCGAGGAATGACAATGGAACATTCTTGGGGTGAAAAGGTTTATACCCAATTTTATTTCCATGGTGGCAGGTCAATAACTAGAATCCCATCCACTCAGAGTGAGTCTGCACGCAGCACGCAGGTCTCTGCCTATGGGCATCTCTGCCCAGCAGCCATCTTTGTTCCTGTCCTCGGTGCTGCCACCACTCCAGTCTCGTCTCTGCTCTCTTGCAACCTTGTAGCTATGCCGCTGTGTCACCCAGAGCGCTGGGCAGAGCTCTTTATATATAAAAATGTATTGTCCACACATGTGTAGTGAGCTAGCCGACTAGGGCCAGGTGAGAATCCTGGCTATGGGAACCTTTGCTTTATCCACAATATGATACAATATTAACTATAGTCACCATGTTTTACATTACATCCCCAGGACTTACTTATCTTATAACTGGAAGTTTGTGACTTTTGAACAATGAGCAAAGGTGGGGAAAATAATCAAAATCTTCATTAACTCCATGACTGACTAACAAATTTTAGAGGGTTGATTTACAGTTCTCAAAAGGACAGACTCACAGACACATACAATTCTTATAAACATTGTACGTACTCTTGTTGAAAAAAATATGTAAGTATATGCTTAGTAACACATACTGCTTATAAATAGTCATTAATTCCCTATCTGTCAATAATCACCAAATCCAACATTTTTGGATGTACAGGTAAGGTTGTTTGGCACTCAATGGAAAGGGTAGATATCAACATGTTTACTGGCTGAGTGAAATAGGTGGTCACTACACCCAGTTGAACCTTGGGGAAATAGACTAAAATTTTTGGTCGATGGGAGAAGAGCAAGACATCCCACTGGGGACTCAGGTAACATTGGCTCAGTTCTCTCCCTACTGATCTTAGAAGGAAGTGTTTGTGCACTGATGTAGCTGATCTGTATGGGTGACCAGTCTAGCTTGTCAGTCTCTCCAGAGTGTCAGTCTGCAGGGGCTGTCCAAGATGTCCATGATCCGTGTGCCCCGCTTTTCCTCACCTACAACCCTTGGAAGGTCTGGATAAGGCCTCTCCTGTGGGAGTACAGGCCAAAGGTAGACAAGGCAGACGTGGAGCTATGGGGGGGATACAAAATCACAAAGGGAGGAGCTCATACCCTGAACACACTTGCAATTTAGTACTGAAGGTACATATACATAGATGATTTTAAAGCAGTGCAACTGGGTCTATAACCAGGATAGGCCTACATTTATACTTAACCTGAGGATCAGACCAGACAAGGTCTGAAGGAAAGCAAATAGCTGTGATGAGGAAAGAGGGAATTCATTTCTGAAATTCTAAAATCTTATGCATTACAATGTCAATTTTCTACTTGTTCCTGATAGACCAAATAAAAGTTTAAGTTCTGCAGTTTGATTTCTCCAGATACACAGGCACCACCAGTTAGACATCTTATCTAAATGTCTACTAATTCAGTTTGATTTTGTCACGTGTGGCAGGGAAACAAGTATTTTCAGTTCCCTGCAATCAACCATTATTCCACAAACCAAACTGAATTTGGAAATCTTAAAATTGTCCAATAACATCAAAATAGAAGAAATCCCAGGTGTTGTGTAGTAAGAATGACCTTGGCAGGGTCTGAAAACTGTGTTATTTTGAGCAGACTGGAATTCCTGACTAGAAGAGTAAACAAATACTTAGGCATTCCTGTCCTCTCAGCATCCTGTGAACTGGTGTGATTGAGCTTGGCCCTCCTGGGGGCATCATAGGCTATTTTTGGAGAAGAGCTCTATCCTTTTTTGTGGAACAAGATGAGCACAGTCTCGTAAGCAGGGTAAAAACATTGTAGGATTGGGTGCAAAACAGTTTGAGAGTGCCAGCTGCTAGCATCTGGCGATTTGTGAAAGTTGGGTTTGAATGCAGACCCTCCCCCTGGAGGGAGGATGCCATTGGTTCCAGGTAGCTTGTTACTAGGCAACGCAGGGAGTCTTGAAGGTAATTTACGAGACAATCCGGCTTGTCTTTGCACAGGTAGAATTGCTTTCTATTTGTCAATTAAAAAAACAATTAAGGTACCATAAGCATGCCGTAAATCACATAAATTCTAAGAGAACAATTTGATGTTTCTATATATGTTTACACTGGGTTAGCCACCACACTAAGGGAGAAGAGTATGAAAGGGAAGACAAGACAGGACCATTAGGAAGCAAAGGGAGGATCAGGACAATAGGAAGGCAGACAAGGTGTGCCTAGCAGACCCAATACTGCCTGTGCAGAGACGAGCCAGATAGTCTAGTAAACGGCCATATTTGGTCCTGTCTTCTCATTCTTGTCTTCAGCTGCTCAACTTGTTGCTACTCAGAAGGTGACAGGGCCACCAGACTGTGGTCACTACACATCACTCTAAGGCACAGAAAGTCATGGAAAAGGAGACTTATACAGATGAGTTAGTTGCTTCAATATTCAATGTTATAATGCCAAGAAATTTTCTAACAAATGAGCAGCTTGGCCTGCTGTAGTAATCATTTGTAATTTTTTATTCTGCCATGTACATTTTCCTTTCTGACTCCGCCCCTCCCCAACTATTGTGGCTGAATAGGATGTGGCTCTGCTTACTCTGCCACAGGAGAGGTGCAGGACCCAAGTCAGCTCTACCTGGACACAGATTTGGCCCAGAGTGGGCAGGAACTCAAGAATAGCCACTAGAGAACTTTTCAGGATTGAGATGAATGGTACAGGAGAGAAGGCAGGTGATCTGCTGAGATCTCAAGCACTAGACTAGCAACTTCGAGTGGAGTTATATGTATGGGTGCTGGAATCAAACTGCTCACCAATCCATTCTATACTGTATGATTTGTGACTTTGGGCAAATGGCATCACTTCATACAATGGTTGCGAGGATTTAATGCAGTGATGCTCATAAAACACGCAGAAGAATGCCAAGCATAGAGGAAGCATTCACAGAATAGTGGCCATCACCAATGTATTCAGCCTGGAGACGTCTTTGCTGCCAGGTGTGAAGCACCTACCTGGAAGAATCTCCATAAAGGAATACAATGTCAAGAGAAGGAGGAAGAGAAAGAAATGGACACCTGATGGCCTCATACAGTGCCTGGGTGCAGCCTTTCCAAAGTCACAATCACTGCTTGTGTTGTAGCTGAGGATGTACATTCAGTCTCACACTTTTCTTAACTAGATGTAATTATGTTCTGGCACTCGCAGTAGGTTTGATTTCTGACTCCAGCATCCACATAGGAGTCCCACAGCGCCCATGCAAAACATAAACCGAAGCTTCCTGCTTTCACTGCAGTTCACTGCAGGAAAAATGCATGCCTACCTTTCTCATTGTACCACGGTATGATGGGCCACAAGGGTGAGAAACTGCAGAAGACCTACCTCTGTTTTTAATTTCTGTGTTCTTAAATATTAGCCACAGCTTTGATTTATGCCATGATAGTTTTCATTTTCATTCTCTTTATCAAAAGTAACTGAGTTGAAGAAGTAGGACGAGCAAGAGGAGGAAAAATAAATGTTTGCGTGTGCTGTTGGTATTGCTGGTTCTTTCTAGAGCCAGAAAATAATGGCACAGGTGGATTTATCTATTGATTTGCCAGCAAATGTCACATTCATTAGTGAAACCCTCAATGTACGGTGAGGCAGATGACTGCGAACACAGAAAAATGCAGAGTTCTGTCTCACATTTCCTGTCAGGATATGATCTAAAATAAATTTAGATTCAATGGGGATGAATGAGTCAAAGATGAGTTTTCAGCAGCAGTTCTGACATGCGTTACCACAGACTGGCAGATTTGTATTTTTCAATTTGGGAAGTCAGGGTGCAGAGATTTAAAACAAATGCACAAGCTGACAGTCTTTACCATCCCTTTTCCACTCCATCCCCAAAAGTCAGGGAGAGGGGCAAAAAGTCTGATTAGACTTAGATTAATTCAACCTGCTAGAACAAACTGGTGTCTCTCCCCCCACTCTACCTCCATTCAAATGGCATAAAAAAAAAACAAAAAAACTCCTAACATAAATTACTGTAATACTTCTTTACTTGACTTCTGTTTCTAAAATTTGTTATTTTATAAACAAAATGACAGGTTCTCAGTGATTTTAGGTTTCATCAATTTTGTAATAGCTTAATTTATATAACTAAGTCTTTCAGCCTTCAGCAATTAAACATACTGTCATAATTATCTAAGGAACCTGTATGGCAGATTGATTATCCATGATTCCTATGTTCATTTAAAAGTTTCCAAAGACTGCCTTTTATGCCTATATGTTTTACTTTTTAAAAAAAATCTGTGCTGGATTCTCATTTGATTTAAAATTCTTCTGAATTATACAGGCTGTAGGTAATGTTTGGTTACAAGTGGTAGAGCAGAACAGATACAAAGTAACCATATATTCACAGGTTTTATATTGTTTAAAATGAGACATTGCACTCCAGTGTAACAAAGATAAATCTTTTTTCATTTTATATAATAATCTGCATAGTCCAAAATTACACCATTTAAATGCAGAGCAAGAATTAGGAGAATTATGATTTAAAAGATCTGTGTGTACATGTTGTTTCAGCAATGAAGTAAATTTTCAGTGCTAAATTGTGTTGCACTCAGGATAGACTTCTACAGCCATTTTATAATCAACGGGCACAACACTTTATCTCAAACTTTATGCTTCAGGGGACATGTAGGTAAGAAAGATAAAGTCAACAATGCAGTTTTTCATGGAATACCATTAACTGGCACCTTGAGTTTATGAGGGGAAAAAACAGAGTAATGCTCAGATTATGTTAGGACTCTTTATGAGGGTTTCAATTAAAAATATGCAACCATGATATCATCAACTAAAAATTGGTTCTGCATGACTGAAGCTGAGGCCAACTGCACTGACTGTATTTATGCCCAATTATCAAGCTCTGACCCTTGACTTCCTTTTAATGCCAACTGCCAAAAAGTTGAATTAAAACACGGCTTGAAATTCAGCCAGCTTCCAGAATTCTCCCTAATGGAATGGATTATTTCTGCTGTACAGGACAAGAGTAATGTGATGAACTTCTTTGCATCAGCATTCAGATATGGAGATCCCTTTCTTTACAATAAGACCTTCTCTGGACTCCCCAAAGTGGGTAAGGAAACTACCCAGTTCCAATTAGAAGCAGACAAAAACAATCTTTTTACTTTGATCTTATAGTGAATATGTTCTACTGGGCTGAAATAGAGGACCATTTTGGACAGTTTCCCTTTGATTACATGGGACTTTCAGAAAACATGTGCAGACTTCTTCAGCTGAGACAAAACTAAGAGAAATAATTTCAAGAAATCGTAATCTAAACCTATAGCAGAAATAAATAGGCAAAATGAAATATAGGTGATGAGTTCAAGTCTATGGTAATGAATGACTTTTTTGAGTCTAAGATTATCCTGATTTTCATTGTTTAAAATTTGAAAATGTTTTAAGTCTCTCAGAAAGTAAAAAAAGATTCACACACACACACACAGGATTCTTCAGTTTACACATGCATGTATATTTTTTATAATAAGATTTTTTAAAAGATTCTGTTCATTTTGAATTCTTTCCATATCACTGGAATATTGAGGATAAGTTTTTCAAGTATTTTCCTTTTTGAATTAGTAAAAATATTAGTAAATTGGTTTAAGATATATGTACTGCAATACTTACCCAATTAATTGTAATTTACATTTTTTTTAGGGGCTGTATTGGTAGATTGCTAATAAATTGCATATAATTATAATCCACCCTTAAGTAATCAATGTTCCAATTCTGTTCAAGACAAGAACTCTGTCAAGATTTTCCACTTTGTTAGGATGAGTTGAATCTACTCCATAGTTAAATATCAGTATTCCTTCTCCAAAATGCTATGCATTATCCCCAGATTTCTGACCTTCTTTAACTGACCCACACCAGACTTCATTCTTTCCCACTGCAGTCCCTGAATGAGGCTACAGGATCTATAGGTTTTCCTGTCTTGCCTCACCTGTCACTGACGTACTCATTTTGAGATCCCTGATAACTACTGTAGTATCTATCTCATAGAAGCTTTGTACTAATTATGTTATGAATGCTAATGAAGCCAAAGGGGAAGCATATTCAACTTAGGTATAGGAAAAGCATTTTTAATTCAAATAGTCTTAAGATTTCCTTTACGGAAAGTTTCAAAATCTGACTTCATTCATTTAGTTCCTATTAATACTTTAATTAATTGATTTAGGAAATTTAATAAGCATCTTCTGTGAGCTAGGTACTGTGCTAGCTACTAGGTACACATTGGTGAATAAAAGGACATGCCCAATCCTTAGGGAGCTTACAGCCCAGTGTGTGGCATAAGCAAGCTATGAAGAAATAAGTCCATCATGGTAAACTGTGGCAGTGTCTGAGGGACATGAAAGAAATGCAGTGATAAGAATAATGGGTTGAAGGAGGGGAACATATTTCCCTAAGGTGATATCAGAGAAAGTCTGCAGAAGTGGCTTTCATCTGAGACCTAAAGTAGGAGGTGTTAGTCTCGAAAGAGACAGAGAGACAGAGATGACAGAGGCAGAACTAGAGATGGAGCAGGAGGTGGCGGTTGAAGACAAAGGAGTTGAGATTTTTTTTCAGGTGAGGAAGCAACTTGGGAAGATGCGATGCTACCCAGGGCTTACTGAACTTGGATAGGAGGTCAGAATCCCTACAGGGAACAATAGAGGAGAGTGATGGAGAGAGGAGGAGGAGAGAGAGAGAGAGAGGGTAGGAGGTGGAAAGGGGGTGATGATGGGAAGTGTGCAGGGGAAGATGGACGGAGGGGCAGAGGAAGGGTGTGCAGACATGAGGGTAAAACTCAGGCCAGAGCCTCGGTCCTGCCCATCAGAGCTGAGCCCCTAGTGGTGCTGGGAGGCACGTGCAGGACCCTCCTCCCCGGCCCCAGAGGCATTTTCCTGACTCTCTGCCTGTCCCTGCTCCCATCTCAGGGACCCATATTACGCCACCGCAGAGTCTCTGGCGTCTCCTGTGGTCCCAGGTGATCTCCGCAGCCCTGCCCCACTGAGCAATGTCCCACCCGCCCCGCTGCTCCCTCTAAGCCGGGGCAGCCAGGGGCTGTTTGGCTGCAATGTTCCCGCTCAGTGTCCCCTCCGGGACTCTCGGTGTTCTACCAACTCCCCATTAGCTCTTCTGCAGGGAAACTGGACGTCTTTGCGAACTCTTAACTATCTTGCCCTGTGACAACTAAAAAACTTGTTTTGGGGAGCTTGTATTGTGTCAACATGACTAAGTCGGAACTGCGTTTCCCAGAATCCCGTTTTGCACATGGTTCTGTCCACGTTGGCAAGAAGAGCCATCTGCCACCACTGTGAGGTGAACTGAAGCAGCGGCCATTGCTCTCTCCATGTTGTCCTGGTCATGGCTGGAGGCAGAGAGAGTCCAGCATGGCCTTCCTCTCCCTGCGCTGTGGCCAGATCTTCTTCCAGACTGCCAGCCCTGCTGACCTGCAGGTCCACCAGCCAACCCCTAGGTAGAGAAGCACCAGTTCCTCTCTGTTGCTTCTCTCCCAAAGCTGGTCCTGTCTGACTTCTCGTCTGTCCTTGTCGACTCCAGTTTGTTCCACCAGCTCCAGGGCTTTGGGGACTCAGCAGTGATTTTCTCTGATCTCCCTACTCAAACTTCTGGTCTCTACTTTTCCAACTATTGTTTGGCTTCTTAGGTCTATAACTAATCCCTCATCACATAATACTCATTAAGTTTTGTTTCCCTGGTTTAATCCTGAATAATACATGTGTTATTATCCTGAAGAAAGGAAATTTTGCTTTATCTTCAAGGCAGGAATTTATGTGCATGAAAAACTGACTAGGTTACAATTAGTAATCTAACTTGGAAGACTGTTTGAATTTTAGATAAATTACAAGAATAAATCTTAACTGTAATTCTGGTAACATCAACTGCCTTTAATTACCACCTGAGTTGCAAAGAAACATGGCTGCATTCTACAGGCTGCTTTTTTAGAAAGGGAAAGCATAAAACTAAGAGGTTGTTTTTTTGGCATTAACTCTAGTATTTCAGCAAAGAAGATTATGATGTTGATGGGTATAAGTAACCTAATTGAAATACAGTGGTAGAGAAGCCCAACAGAGAAAAATGAGAAAGCCACTAGAAAATAACAAAATTCATTGACACACCCATGTTCTTGGTTAAGGAGCCAGAATTTTCTCTAAGGGAAGTGCTAGCATCTGATAAAAAGGCTTTCAGGTATTTTGTGTCTATTATCAATAATGTATTTTGTAATTTTGCTGGCAGTGCACGGGAGTAAGAGGACAGATTTGCTTTAACCTGACATACACTAAAACTAGATCAGTGGTCATTGTATAAAAACAACTCACTTTTTTTTCTCTTAGACAAACTAGACAATTTTCTTGCTTAAATCCCTCTGGAGTAAGTGGGCTATCACAGAGGTATGTGAACACCTTCAATTCTCTGCAAAGTCATTTCTTGTACTCTCATAGTGGCTGGCACTTTCCTCAAGGAATATGATGGCCCCTTAGCAAAGGCAACTGTGTCCATGAATTCTAGATTCACAGGAGATAGTAAAATTAATAAAGACAAACATAAACAAAAATAAATTGAAAATAGACAACTTTAAGTTTACTGAGAAGTTCTCCTTACTTTCATTTGAACAACTCAAGAAATGGTCCCCCACTCCCCCTTTCCTCTCCCTCCATATGAATGTTGCACCAAAGATTTCTTATTCTTAAAGAAGTTGAGGAAAGAGAAATACAACACATTCTAATCATGAAACACAAGATACTTTTGTTCTGAGTTTTTCTGTAATTGTAGTATAATATATGTAAAATTTACCATTTTAGCCATTGCTAAGAGTACAATTTGGTGGCATTAAATATATTCACACTGTTGTGCAATGGTCATTACTATCCATCTCCAGACCATCTTCATCTTCCCAAACTGAAACTCCATATCCATAAATAATGACTCCCCATTCTCTTCTAACCCCAGGCCCTGGTAACCATTATTCTATTTTCTGTCTCTATGAATTTAACTACTCTAAGTACCTCATATAAGTACAATAAAAATATTTCTCCTTCTGTGTCTGGCTTATTTCACAGCCAGACGTTGTTTGCCTAATGTTTTCAAAGTTCATCCATGTTGTAGCATGTATCAAAATCATGTTCTTTTTTATGACTGAATAATATTCCATTTTATGTATTTACCACACTTTGTTTATGAATTCATCTGTTGATAGACATTTGATTATTTATACTTTTTTGGTATAAAATTACATATTCAAATAGTCCCTGCTTTCAACTGTATCCTCCTGAGATTTTAGATCATGGAAATAGGAAATAACACATTTCAACACACACACACACACACACACACACACACACTCACACACACTCACACACATGAGAGAGAGAGAGAAAGGCCTTTGGCTTACTGTTGGCAAACATTTGGCAGCCCAGGAAGTTTGCTCTTCCTCATAAGGATCATAGATCATAGAATGTCTTCAGCTCATGCGTACTGAAACCAGGAGACCCAGGGAAGGGAAGTGACCTGCCCAAGGTCACAGCTAATCAGTGCTAGCTGCAGGACCAGAATTGCTTGGACTCTCTTGATCTCTAGAGGCCCAGTGGTCATCCCACCATGTGTTGCTAGTTTAGAATGTTGGTGCTCAGCCCTGCACACTTAGAGCAAAGCACTTTGCTGACAGCATAATTTTTTTTTAATCTTTGCCACTTTTAAAAAAAATTTTGCCAACATTAATGTAGAATTACATGAAGAACATTATGGTTACTAGACTCCCATTATTATCAAGTCCCCACCACATACCCCATTACAGTCACTGTCCATCAGCATAGTAAGATGCCATAGAGTTACTACTTGTCTTCTCTGTGTTATACTGCCTTCCCTGTGCGCCCCCCCCATATTATATGTGCCAATGGTAATGACCCTTTTTCCCCCTTATCCCTCCCTTCCCACCCATCCTCCCCAATCCCTTTCCCTTTGGTAACTGTTAGTCCATTCTTGGGTTCTGTGAGTCTGCTGCTATTTTATTCCTTCAGTTTTTGCTTTGTTCTTATACTCCAAAGATGAGTGAAATCATTTGATACTTGTCTTTCTCCACCTGGCTTATTTCACTGAGCATAACACCCTCTAGCTCCATCCATGTTGTTGCAAATGGGAGGATTTGTTTTCTTCTTATGGCTGAATAATATTCCATTGTGTATATGTACCACATCTTCTTTATCCATTCATCTACTGATGGGCACTTAGGTTGCTTCCATTTCTTGGCTATTGAAAATAGTGCTGTGATAAACATAGGGGTGCATAGGTCTTTTTCAAACTGGGCTCCTTCATTCTTAGGGTAAATTCCTAGTAGTGGAATTCCTGGGTCAAATGACATTTCTATTTTTAGTTTTTTGAGGAGATAGAATAATTATTACTCCTATATGATCCACATGCATGCTGGCTTCTATAAGAATCATGGATTTTTAATACTGCCTTAAAAAGTCATATTTATTTTCTGTGTATTTAGTGAAACATGGTTTTGTTTTGATTTAAGGTTGGGAGAGGTATGGGGGTATGGGAAAGACCTTTCATATTATACACCTAATTCTACATATTTAACATACATTTTGCCAATATCACTTTTCCAAATATTGTGGTCTATACAAAGTTTAAGATGTCTCTGTTCTCGAGAAGATTATAAACTGGTATTTGTGATGTGAACACAGTATATTCCTGTTACTTTAACATCTCTGCTGATGGTTTAAAGAACACCAGGTTCTCAGAAATGGTGTTTTTATATGGAAGGAATTGATTGGATGGATTCAGGAGGAGAAATTGAATGCATGCTATTTTCTGCACTTTGAACTTTTAGTCCATGAAGAGTTGGGAATCATTTCATGCCCAAAGGGTCTGTTCTGACCTTTGATACAGAATTTCATACACTATAATACAATTATACAATTAGAGTCAGAATGAGGGCAGAGTTGATCTCTGAAGAGCAATTGTTAAAAATTTTTTTTTTCTGATAGGTTTTTAAAGATAAATGTAAATCTCTTAACTCCCTGATTTCCTGAAGATCTGCTCTGGGATGTATGGCTGAATAGAGTGAGGGGGAGGAAGAATAAAATATTCTCTTGGAACCAGGCCGCTCCACCAAGCTCCACTTTGCAGGAGCAAATCTTAAATTTCAACATTTACCAACAAACTTGAAACAAGGGTTATGGATTCTTACAAATACAGACATAGCCATTATGGTTAAAAAAAGCAGTTAGGGTGTAATTGCTTGACAGCATATGATGTTTTGGTTATTCTCAGCAGTGGTTTAAAGTTTACATAATATAGTTTTTATGTACTTCTCATGTTTGCAAAAGTCTATGTACCCACTTCTTTTAGTGGTATAGACATACAATATATTATTATGTTTTGACCTAGCAACTTCGCTGAACTTTCTTAATGAGTTCACTGCTTTTTCTGAATATTCTTTCTTTTGTACATAGAAAATAATTTCATTAGAGGATGATCATTGCTTTCCCTTACCCTTTCTAATCCTTAAAATTTTCATTCATTTCACAATGCTGTGCCTGCTATGCTTGAGAGTATAATGTTGAATGGAACTGGGCATCCTACCCTTTTCCTGATTTTAAAGGGACGCCTTCTAGTGTTTCAATAGTAAACACCCTAAATTCAGTTATCTCTAATTCGTTAGATTTTTTTTTAATGATGAATAGGTTGTTGTATCCCATACAATTTTTCCTGCTTCTATTGAGCTAGTCATTTGCTGTTTCTCCTTTAAATTCAGTATAAAATTCATTCACTTTTAGTAATTTTTATAGAGTTGCACAACCAGTCTGGTTTTAGAACATTTCTATCACCCCCAAAAGATTCTTTGTGCCCTTTTGTGGTCAACCCATGTTCTCACCCTCAACTACATTTGAGAAAGTACAATTCTGCTTGGGATTTGCCTTTTATGGACATTTCACATCAGTGGAATCTTGCAATATGTAGTCTTGCATTTGGCTTTTTCCATTCAGCATAATGTTCTTGAGGTTCATCGGTGTTGTAGCAAGTTTCTGGACTTCGTTCCTTTTCACTGTGTTTACCAATTGATACTTATTTGGATTGCTTCCAGTTTGAGCTTATTTAATTCTTGAATTCTTGTACTTTTCATCTCTTGTGCTGTCTTTTTTTGGGTTTGCACATGAAGATTATAGTGGCCTTTCAAACATTAGTTGGTAAATGGTCATGTTTTTTAATACTTTGAAATGATTTTGTAAAATGATATTGGAATGATCTTTGAAAGTTTGCTAGAAATTACCCACAAATCATGTAGATGATTGTTTTGTTTGGGTTAAAGTTTTAATAATACTGAATTAATTTATTTCATTCATTCATGTAAGAATTTGTTTATTCTTTGTCTTTCCTCCATTAAGACATAACATAATTTATTTTATGGTTTTAAGACTATTTAGATATAATACTAAACCTCAATTGTAACTGATGTTACATTTTTTGAGGGGTTTGTTCATTCTAAGTTTCAAATACTGGTCTGAAGTTGTTCTTACTTTGATATGTAAAATATTTTGGTTTCTTTTTTCACTTATAATATTTAAATATTTGTTACTAATATATTTTCTTGATCATTCTCAAAAGGTATTTATTTTGTTAATATTTCTATAGAAATAGCCTTTCTTAGAATTATGATTTCTATAATTTTCTCTATAGTTGGTTATAATTTCATTAATTTCTACTCTTTGTTGATCCTTCTAGTACATTTGTGTTTATTTTGATATTATTTTCATAACTTCTTAATTTAGTCTTATAGCTCAATCTATAAAGATTAATATTCAATCTGTACTTTTTTCTAATACAGCATGTAAAACTCAACATTTCCTCTTCACTGCACCTTAAGGATCTTGATTTTACTGATTTTATTATGATTCAGTTTATGTATTTTTAAATATTCATCACAATTTCCCCTGGATCCATAAATTATGCACTCTGAGTATTTAATTTTCCAAAATAATAATTATTATTCTCCGTTCTATTTTTTTCTACTTAACGCTGCTCACCATCAAACACACTGTATACAAGGCATACATATTCCATTGTACTTTGCTTTACTGCATTTCACAGATACTAAAGGTTTGTCAAATATTTCTATCAGCACCATTTTTCCAACAGCATTTGCTTACTTGGTGTCTCTGTGTCACATTTTAGTAATTCTCAAATATTTCAAACTACTTCATTTTTATTACATTTGTGGTGGTGATCTGCGATGAGTGAATACAACTCACTGAAAGCTCAGATGATGTTTAGCATTTTTTATCAATAAAGTATGTTTTAGTTAAGATATTCATATTGTTTTCTTAGATATCATGCTATTCCACACTTAATAGACTACAGTATAGTGTAAACATAACTTTTATATGCAGTGGGAAACCAAAAAATTCCCTAGAATTACTTTAGCATGATATTCTGGGAGCCAACCTACAGTATTTCTGAGATATGCCTGTATTTTATTTACATACCTTTTTTCCTATCTCCCTCACTAGAATCCAAGTGCCCTAGGAGAAGGGGTTTTGTTTGCTTTGTCTAGGATATATCTCCTCTGCACAGAGCAGTGTTGAGCATGTAAAAGGTGCCAATAAATATTTGTTGAGTAATGATTGAAATTAAATACACTGTTTTTTTTTTATATGACCTAGAACACAGGTCCACTAACATTTTCTGTAATAGTAAATATTTCAGGCTTTTTGGACCACATACGGTTTCTGTCACATACTCTTCTTTTTTGCTTTTAAAAATCTCTATAACCCATTACAAATCTAAAGAAAAAAATAAATTATAATTTGAAAGCTGTACTCAAATAGGTCGTGGGCTGGGTTTGATCTGTAGGTCATAGTTTGCTGACCCTTATCCTAGAATATGACCAACTGTTATGAATGTTTACTGAATGTTAAAAATATTACTCTCTAATTTTGAGGATTAGGTTTTTACCTGTAACATTACAAGCTTGTTGATTGTAGTGCTCAAGTCTTCTAATTGTTTTCAATTAAATTTACCTCTTAATTAGTGAGAATGTTATTTCTAAATCTCCTACTAACATCATAGATGTAAAATTTTCTCTTTATTGTTATATCAATCTTTGACTAATATTTTGATTTTCTGACAGTATCATAGTTTTCTTTTGATGAGTAATTCTGTATCTTTTTGTTATCTTGCAAATAGTGATAATTTGCTGTATTTTTCTTAAACCATCTGATCTACTGATAATCTCTATATTTTAACCAAGAAATTTAATATTTTTATACTTAATGTGATAACTGAGGCAGCTAAATTTATTTTTATATGTTTTTACATTTTCCTTATTTTTTCCCTTTCTATCCTTTTTTTTTAAGCAGACAAATCCCAGTTTTGTTATAGTTCTTCCTTTGTTCCATTGTTTTCTCACTTTCCTCATCTTTCTGTTATTCAAAACAGGCCAAAATATGTCATCTTTTCTCTACCTAAGACATAACATAATGTTCTAGAAGTACTCCTGTCATAGAATGTGAATTACCCAGTTACCCAAATTACTTATGTAGTTTATGAAAAACTTAACAGTGCTAAAATGTACCATACTGTTATGCTTTAAATGATTCATCTTCTTTAAGAATATATCTATAGATGTACTCTAAGAGTGATATTCCAAAAAGTTTAATAACACAACATGTCCTAAGTCTATGTCTTTCTTTTGGACTTACTGCATGCACTTTATCCTGTTCTGTTCAATTCAAACTTGAAATCTATTCTGTTTTTTTTAGTGCTTATTAGACTTCATAAATGATTCTAAACTTCCTCCTAAATAATACAAGGGCTTTGGAATGCTTTACTTTTTAATCATCTATTTTTCAGTATACCTGCTATTTTTTTGGGGTTGTTTGCTCTATCTTGTTTGCTTGCCACAGATAAGATATTATTACATAGTCATGTTTAGACTTACTAATGGGTTTTTTTTCTATTGCTAAGTATTATATATCTTTTTGCTGAGACTATTTCAATTACATTCCTCCCTGAACTACATGTATATTAGGAAGAACTTGTTGTTTCTAAATTTACTCAGCTTTTGTTTATCTGAAATTGTGTTAGACTCCCAGTCTTGAAAGGTGACTCTGCTGGATACACAAGTATATGTTAATCATTATTTCACCTAAGCACATTTGAGAAATTCTGTTCAGTTGGCTTCAGTTGAGAAATGCACTGTCAATCTGATTGACATTTCTTTGTACCAATCTGTCTTTTTTCTTTAGCTACTGTTAAGTTTGTCTCTGTTGAAATCTCTTATAGTTAATTTCTTTTACTTTATCCTGTTGGGGAAACATGCCTTCTGAATCTGAGGAGATAATCTTTTCAATAATAATGAAAATCTTAACCATAACTTTGTGGATATGGATTCTCCCAAATGTTGTTTTCCCTTTTTTGATGTATTTTAGATATGTTAGATATTATTATGTTGGATATTATTGCCCTGACCTCTGAACATCTGTGATTCTTAACATCTCTTTTACTTTATGCTTTCCATCTCCTTATCTTTCTATGCTACATTCTAATTAATTTGTAGTATATTTTTCAAGTACATTATTATTTCAAGTGTATAGTTTAGTCATTCATTTTTTTACTTTGAATGATATTTATTTATATGTAAATATTTATTACAAATAGGAATATATAAATCTGTAAATAAATTATAAATACATACAAATATTAATACATATTTATAGAGATGTTTTTAATTTCAAGTTCTCTTTTATTTTTTGAAAAATATATCTGGCATGTTGTTAGGTTTTGTTTGCTTTTTACAGAAACCACCAGTTAATTTTTAAAGTGATAAATACATGTATTTCTTAGTTTGTATCTGATTATTTCAAAATCTAAACCATCTGGGAGTCTAACCTATTGGGGGATTTTTGTTTGGATTTTCAGTTTCAGTTTTGCCAATCTATGATGTTCCTGCCTCCTCAATTAATCTTTCTTTTTTTAATCATGGGCTTATATCAGGTTGAACTGTGAGAATCCTCAGGAAAGCTCTCCTCCAGGGAGCACTGACAGCTGTTCTCTGTCAGAAGCCAGAGGGTAGTTCCAAAACAGGAAATATTTTTATTTTCATGCAAAGGTTTGAACCACAGACCCACATAAGAACAGCCTTATGTGGTTACGAAGTCTCAGGAGAAAATCCTGGTTTTAGTATTAGTTTTATTTCCTTTTTGGAATTGAGATGGATACAACCAGGTTTTATGGTGTTTCTCTTCACTAGCAAGTGGATTTTGTTCCTGGCCCAGCCTTTCAGCATAGGTATCATCTTCATCCAGGGTCTCAGACTCAAATGCACCCTTAGGCAGGCCCAACCTTCAGTCTCTCATTTTCTTTAGTGGCTATTAATCCCCAGAATGCCCTCAAGTCATCCTTGGCCCCAAATCTTACTACTTCTCTTTCTGTTCCTAGTCAGTTTTTTGCAAGCTCAACAATGCCTTTAAGAGTCTCTTGTTATCCAACATCTAGGTATTTTTAATTTTAGTATTTCACATTACTTAGTCTCTTAGACTGTTACACAATAATCTGTATTTTAACTTATTTTATTCCCAAAATGGTTTTTAGTTAGTCATGTTAAGCCATTTTTGAATATCACATACCTATATAATAGATTGATTTTCAGCTCTAAACATCTTAAAAATTGCATTTGTTTCAACCCATATTCAGTATCAAATTCCAACCTGCAGTGAGAGATAAATCTAATAAAACATTTTATTTTAATTTTGACTTTGATTTTTCTGAATTTTGAAAGATTAATTCTATGTCCTGTTGGAACGTTGATGAGGAAATTATTTATCTCAGCATCTAAGTGGAAATTAAGAGTAGCTGACAGGTTTCAGAGACAAGTATTTTAAAATGGATTTTCAAAATAAAACAATGGATTTTCTTCTTACTGAATATATTCTCATCTACTGGGAGAAGAAAATGTAAATCAGTGAGAGAATGCTGCTGTACCAACATCCAGATGGTAGTTTTAAAAGAAAAATAGTAATTTACTGTCCTCTCCTCTCTTCTGTGCCAAACCATATGCTTATTCCAGCTTCTTTTTATGTTTACTAATAGTCCATTTAGAAGAGGAAATATGACTGGAATCTTCTGAATTACTCTTGGTCTAAGTTTTAGGGGATGCATGAAGATACTGCCTTTTAACTGAGTGTAGTACTGTTGCTTAATATAATTTAACTTAGATCTATTTGATACCATTGAAAAAAACCTATAAATGATATTTTTACTGAGCACATACTATGTGTCGTCAACTGTGCTAATCATTTTTAGACAGACTTAATTCAGTCCTTACTTGGCTTATTGATGAGGCATCATTATTCCCTTACATATGTAGAAACCAAAACTAAGAGAGATGAACTGGCATCCTGAGTTCATATGGCAGAAGTGGTAAAACCAGGATTTGAAGGAGAGCTCTCTAACTGAAGCTTCTGCTTCTACACTTTATTATACTTGGTTCAATTACGTACAAGTGTATGTATATGTCTGTGCACACATAAATGCTCTTTTGTATAGAACACTCCTTTACAAATACACACATATGCTGACTTTCTGCAAAAATGTATTTCTTCTGTAACAACAACAGTCAAAATGTTTTAAAATGATAGATTTTGGACACATGGGACTAGATATCACATGGTCAATTAAGCATAGATAATTCAATAGTTTTTTTTCTAGAATTGTTGTAGATCAGAAAGCAATAATTAATAATTTATTTGTTCAGCAGAACATGGACATTCCACCTACATATAGAAAAATATGATCAGAGGACTATAATGGGTTTAATAAGCTGTTCTACCAATCTTTTCTCTTTAACTGGACAGAAAGCATGGGGAAGGCGTGGAGGGATGGGATCATGCCTTTTTTTTTCTTGTTGATGCCTGCCAGAGAGTAAGAACTCCTTAATGTTTTGAGTAAATAAATGATTCATAGGCTTGACAATAAATGAGGTCCTATGCAACAATAGGAACAAATAACAAGTATGACTAGTATTCCTTTAGAAAGGGTATGTCTTTATTAGACTCACCAAATAAATCAAACTTGGAAACCTGCCTGATCCTGCAATATAGTGGTTTTAAGATATTCAAAATGGCTCGTTAGCCATGCACTGCCTTTTCCAGATGATTTGGTCCGATGCTCTATTGCCTTCTAAAGATCTGCCCAGAAACCTTCAGGCCTAGAGGGACTGGGCATGCTCACTAGCACCCATTCAGGAATATGAAACTCAAGGCCACAAATTTGAACATCCAATGTACTTGATCTCATAAAACTCCTGCTTTTTTCATGCTTCCCTCCTAAAAATCTTCCATCATCCTACCATGATTAAGATTCAAGAAGAGAAGTCATGAACAATTGATTCCACAGCACCCATTTGGGGACCACATTTGGGAACCAGAAAACTTCCTTTTCAGGACATCTCCAGCATAGAGGTATGAAAAGATGATGAATTACTTAAGAGTCACTTGTGACAGAAGGCAAGCTTAGGTAGGTTATTTAACTCTGCTCTCAGCAACTAGAGTCAGGTAACTTTCTGACTCTCCCATCCCAAATAACCACTAAACTATATGGCTAATTTGAGCAGCATAATCACTCAAAGATAAAAGTCTTTCTGGATCATTTCTACAGCCCTCCCTTGGACCCTGAGGGCAATAAGCAGTGGTTTCTCCGGGAGGTAGGTAGTGGGGAGCAGTCAGAGGGCATGAGAACAGCCACTCCCATGAGGAGATGAGCACTAAGCCTGCAGAATCCTCCCAATAAACACTGACTCTAATTATAGAAGCTTTAACTGGGAATGGGTAAGTCTACATCCATTCCAGTGGTAATCCTTCAAAAAAAACCTCAGTTGCTTGACTTGATAAGCTAGGAACTATATAATTAATTATATCCAGTGCTTATTTCCATTACTAATTAAGTATCTCTTGCTAGCAATGATACCGGGCTGGGATTAACCACCTGTACTAGAAAGAGTGGGCAGGGCAGGTGGAAGAACTTTCTGAGCCAATAGTGTGCTAAATAAGTAGGGGAATTATAAACCAGCAGGTCAGCTTGCTGGACTTCTCAACTAAACACAGTTCAAGTTAAGACTCTAGAATTTCTATAATAGTGTCAAAAATGATACATATTAAGCTTGTTTTGAAATTCAATTTGCATAAAAATTGCATGATTTAATTTAGATTGTGTTTGTTTGGGATGGATGAGGAAGGGGTGATAGAATTGTAGAACTGAGGAGTAGAAAACTACATCCTGTCTCAGCTCTCATTTGCTACAATTACTGTCTCAAGGCCTTTTTGAAATGGAAAAAAACTTTCAATGGCCCATAGTACTAAAAACTGAACTAATTTCAAGTGTTCAAGACTATTGGATATTTGATACTGAGTGAAGAAATTTAAATTTAAATTGAAGACTCTAATGGGCAATGACATACATGCCTATAGATATCTGTGTATGCTTAAAGTGAGTTTATTATATGAAAATATTATTTTTCCCTCCTCTGGAACAAAAATCTGAAACTCCGCAGTGGCTCCCATTGCTCTTGGAACAGATGCTCACCCTGCCTTAGGCTGCCAAGCTGCTGTTGGGTTGTGTCTAACCCAACTTGTTTGCATCTTTATCTCATAGCACTCCTTTTACTCTGTCCTATAGACACACAGTCTTATTTCTACTCTTTGGATGATTTCCCTACTGTCCATGCTGCTCCCATTGCCTGGACTTGCCATCTTACTCCACTCTTTGCCTGACTAGTTCCTACTCACTCCCTTGACTCAAGTCAGTCGCCATCTCCAAAGGGAAGATTTCTCTGATTGCCATCACCCACTTCCACCCAGTCCTTTCGAGCAGTCTTCCTTGATACTGTCACATAGATTTCTCTAAACTTCCCTAACTTTGAAGCCAGACAGTAATTATGTATTATCACATATTTATTATTGTGTTTATCTATTTAATATGCCTTCCTTTCCCTCATCCCCATCCACCCCTGATCCAAGGCCCACAAGAGCAGTATGCATGTCTATTTTCTTCTCTGTCATATATTCACTGTCCAGCACATAGTAGGTATTCAATACTTACTTGCTGAATAAATGTGACTGGACAGAAAGAACATTAGGCATTATCTGATACAGATTCAGTTTATCTGTTAGTAAATTCATGCCCAAAGAAGTTAAAAAATATCATGGTTCAAGTTCATATAGATTGCTAAAGGCAGATACAGATTTACAGACACAGGTTAACAGCTAACACTTCTACAGCCCTTACTATAGCCAGGCTCTCTTTATATATATTTATTCATTTAATTTTCACAAGATTTTTATGAGAGAGCTATTATAACTCTTCCATTTAACATATAAGGAAGCTGAGGCAAAGAGAAGTTAAAGTGATTAGTTATTAGTACAATTAGAGTTCCAGCCCGTGTGATTAGGACAGAGGGACAGGACCACCCAGTGACTTGCATGGGAGGAGTATAATTCATTCTCTCATGCCAATCAATTAATCAATCTCCTTAGATAATTGAACATCATGGAAGAAAGGATTATCTTCTTCCATTTGGTTTCCCCAAGAATAAAACAAGCCATATGTTTCTTCTTACCTTCTCAAAAAAGTAGATGACAAAATAACCCTTAATTTATCTTCTGTCATAGAGATATTTCAATCACTATACTTCTATATCAATTCATAGTCACATATTTTTAAAAATCCAAAATATAAGATCCTAAAGAGCCTTCTTGATTGAACTCTTCAATAAAATTCCCAGAGTCAGATGTTTGACAAAACTGTGGCTGCACACAAAGAAAGGAAGAAAACTGAAGAATGTACCAAAATCAGGTTAGAAATGGAAGAGATTTCCCTAAAAGTCATATTTTCATCATATAACAAGTTACCATTTACCCCAAGGCTTTATCCTTTTTGTTTTATGAAAAGTAGAGAGAAAAGGCAATAGAGATTCTAGAAAAGATTCTTACTGTGCCTAATGCTTAATAGGATTTCAAATATAATCAAATTGTATCTTATTATTGTGGCTTGAGAATTGAATTTAATCTCTATGCAAATGTACATTCAAAAAGAAAAGGAAATTTCCCTTTCAACTTTGTGGGTAGAAAACAAGAATGTGTTGCAGATAGTTGCCTATGCATTTGAGGGAGGAAAAAAACATTATCCAGAGATATAAAAGAGAAAAGAACTATGCTCAACATCTTCAGATTTCCTGCTGATAAATGTGAATTCAATATACAACCCTTTGTCATCCTATTAGTGAGAAGTCCAAGCTCTTGAATCACTTTATATTCCATTAGTGTCTATTTTTTGCTTTGCACTCAACAAGGTAATGATCTTATCGTAGGATTTCAGAAATTACAAACACAGAAACCAGTAGATGTCCTTTAAAAAAAATGACCAATATTGCAGGAACTGAGAAGATTTTCATTTGCATAGCAAACAGACGACCAAGAACCAAAGACATTATTAAAATGAACTTAACTCACCCGTAAATTGAAGGTAATATCATTGACCTTCTAATCTCTGTTTTACAAAACTACCACATTTCTTCTGATCAGGTAGAGTGTACTCGAAAGTCTTTATTTGAATCTACCCTGCCTTCTACTAAAGTCTAAGGTCTCTCTGTGCAACTCCATTTTCCCATCTCGGGTATCAGGGAAAAAAAGTAATTAATCACGTGAGGCTTTTGTAGGGATACAATGGGAAACACACATGCAAAAACAAGTGCCAAGCTATATAAATACTGGTTACTATTACTATTACTAGTAATACTGCTATTATTGTGATCATAAATATTGTCTTGCAAAGTGAATTACTTTTAAGAAAGAATAAGAGGTGTGTGTTTGGTGAATTATAGAAAAGAAACATGCAAGTTAATAACCACACATTTCAAAATTCATATGAAGCTATTGCCACAAAGGTGGACGATACCCTCTATTTGATGTTGCTGTCTATGGAGCATGGTGTGATTCAATATGAAGTGATGAGACATCTTAAATTCATGTCTTAACTGGAATTGCACATGCTGTGTTCTTAATGGGAGGTGTGGTGGAGGGGACTGAGGGAGTTGCCACACTCAGAGTGGTAAGAGAAGAGAGTTTGATGAAGGAACTATTTTCAAATGTGGGTCGATAAAATACCCCCTGTAGCAATGGGGAACCTTTGCCACCCCTAGTCTGAAGGCAAAGGGAGAAAGCAGTTACTGGAATCTAGTGAAAACTATAGCTGTGGGAGAGGACTGCTTCTGTGGAGGAATATAGCCCTGCTAACCTGTGTCCACAGGTACAATAATAAACACCTTGAATCCTTTCTTGTCCTGTGTTCAGATCTCCTGACAGTGCCCACCATTGGCTGAAGCAGCCCTGGTGATGTAACCCATGGAGGTTGGTCTCTTGGGGCTCAGAACAGGGTATGAAAGGGTGTAGAGTGCATTAGGAAAAAAGATACCCAGGCACTAATCTGGATGTTATTATTTGACATTGGGTATTCACTTACGATGATAAAATGTATTGAAAAGGATAAAATCATCAAATCACATACTAGCAGAACTAAAGAACCATTGGATGCTAACCACATAGACATGATGGGTTCACATGATGTTTGAAAAATTTGAATAAATATTGATGAACCATAAGTAGGGGCTAGGACGTTGGAACACATTTGACCAGTTTAGTGCTATTCTCACATAAGAAACACATCAGAATCAAGTTAATCTGACACAGATTTAATGATAGGTGGTTTTGTTATTTTTCTTTTTAAGTTTAATTCTCCTGCAAAGGGCCAGGGAAAAGTAGGGGGATAAAAAGATAGTTTTGTAAAGGACTTACGTAATACTGCTACTGAGTCAAATAGAGTTCTACTGAGGGGATGCTATGGGGAAAGTAAGGGAAGGGGTAAAATAGCAGAAAAAGCTGCTCATTTTCTTCTGAAGACCCTTGGCCTTCCTTTCTCAACCTAGGCACTCTTCATTTTGCCTTCCTGGCAAAGGGAGAACAGAGATGAATACTGTAAACCCTGAGTGGTCATTCCAGGAATTCTATATAAGATGGGCTTAGGGAAGGGAATCTGGTAAGAAGGTTGCTTGGGTAATTGTTTTGAAGATGTAAAACTATAGATTATATCAGAATGACTTAAATCAGAGTGATTTGAGGGGATACATGGTATCAGTTATGAGTTAGTGGTGAATGAGCCAAGATCAGAGACTGATCTTCCCTAAAGAGAAAATTGAAGGGGAGTAAAAGCTACTATTTGTGTTACTAAGCTGAGCAGTAATAATTTGACATTAATGAAGTTTCTCTCTTATCACTGATGATCCCAGTTAAAGTAAAATGGAAAGTTGAGTGACTGAACTTCAGCTGGTGGCATCACTCTGACAGTCAACCTGGAAGGACAGGGCAAGGCACTGTTACTATGGGAAGCAGTCCTCCAACCCAGAACTCCTCTTGCCTAAATTCATATTCCTTCCATCACCTCCTGGCCACATCTCCAAGTGAAGGTAATAAATGAGGAAACAGCAAATTTAAAAGGATGGTTAAGGGTTACGACCTGGGCTTTATTTCACCTGAGTGAGTACAATCATCATGAAAGTTTATCTAAATGACAAATGCTACCTGCACCTCACCACCTGGGGGTAAGGAAATGCATTATTCAAAACTCATAGACCAGGATGTCTGACTCAGAGCTGACTAGCATTGCTGGTAACTCACAGAAGCAAAACCGAATCCACTAGGTAGGCAGTTTTTTTCTTTTTTAAGACTATATTTTAATATAGTTTAAGTCTCACACAGCAAATTTAAGAAGAAGGTATAGAGATTTATCATACACTCCTTAACTCTACACATACACAGCTTTCTTCAATATCAATGTTCCCCACCAGGGTAGTGCAGTAGTCACCCTTATCTGTGGGGAATATGTTCCAAGACCCCCAGTGGATGCCTGAAACCACAGATAGAACTGAATACTACATATGTGTTTTCCTATACATACATATCTATAATAAATTTTAACTTATAAATTAGGCACAGTAAGAGATTAACAGTAATTAATTATCAAACAGAACAATTATCACAATGTTCTGTAGGAAGAGTTATGTGAAATGGGCTCCTTCTCTGGGTCTAAAAATATTTTTATGCTAACCCTTTCTTGTGATGATTGAGATGTTAAAATGCCTACATAAGATGGACTGAGGTGGATAATATGGGCATTGTTAGATAATAGCTTTAGCCTACTACTGACCTTCTAACAATATGTAGGAAGGAGGATCATCTACTTCCAGACCACAGTTGACCACAAGTAACTGAAACTGGAAAATAAAACCATGGCTAAGAGGTGACTCCTGATTACTGTATATCTGTTCCAACTGATGAACCTACATTAATACATCATAATTACCTAAAGTCCATAGTTTTCATTAGAGTTCACTCTTGGTCTTATACATTCTATAAATTTAGACAAATACATACTGACATGCATCCATTATTATGCCATCATACAGAACAGCTTCACTGTGTACTCTGTCCTGTGCCTACTCATCTCCCCCAGCCCTCCATCCCCTGGCAACTATTGATATTTTTACTGTCTCCATAGTTTTGCCTTTTCCAGTGTCATATAGTTGGAATCATACAATACATAGCCTTGCAGATTCTTTCACTTAGTAATATGCATTTAAAGTTTTTCCATGTCTTTTAATGGCTTGATAGCTCATTTTCTCTTAGGACTGAAGAATAGTCCATTGTCTTGATGTAGCATAATTTATCCATTCACCTACTGAAGGGCATTTTGGTTGCTGAAGTTGCTATAGACATCCATGTGCAAGTTTTTGTGCAGATGAAAGTCTTCAACTTCTTTGGGTAAATACCAAGGGAAACAACTTCTGGATCATATGGTAAGAATCCATTTAGTTTTGTTAAGAAATTGCCAAAAAATTGTCTTCCAAAGTGGTTGTAATATTTTGCCTTCCCAACAGCAATGAATGAGAATTCTGCTGTTGCTCTATATTCTCAATTAGCATTTGTTACTGTCATTGTTCCAGATTTTGGCCTTTCTGATAGGCGTGTAGTAGTATCTCACTGTTGTTTTAGTCTATTTCCTGATAACAGAGTATACAGCATCTTTTCATATGATAATTTTCCATCTACATATCTTCTTTGTTGAGGGGTCTGCTAAGGTCTTTGGCACATTTTTTTAATCGGGCTGTTTTTTTAATTGTTTAATTTTAACACTTCTTTGCATATTTTGGATAGAGTACTTTATCAGATATTTCTTTTGCAAACACCTTTTTTGCCTTTGGTATTGTATCTTTTTTTCTTTTTCAACTATTCCTTGTCTTTTCAACTGTGATACTGGTTATTAATATAGAGAGACTGAAGTCCTAAGTAAGATTACCACATATGTCTAACTTTATTGACATTTATTTGTTCACTTTTTAATATTCAACAAATTAGTACCAAGAATTATTTTAGGCACTGGGGATTCAACAGTGATGAAGCCACTATTCCCACACTCAGGTAACTTCTGGCCTAATGAGAGACTTGCGATAAACAGACAGTACTCCTTGGCTCTGCAGAACCGCAGAGGAAGCACACCTCACTCAAGCTGGAGTCAGTAGGAAAAAGTCATAAGTTACTGAAGAAGATGACCTCTAAGGAAAGGAAGAGGGAGCTTTCCCAGGTAGAGAGAAATAGGGTAGGCAGTTTAGGCAGACTAGAGAGACCAAACAAAGTCATGGAGAGCCAGTGTGCTAGGGATGCTCTGCCCCTGTTGGCGAAACTAGAGTATAATGGATGGGAGTCACTGATGAGAGAGGATGCTCAGAGGGAAGCTAGGGCCAGGTTATAGCAGACGGCATGTGAGACTGGACTGCATCCCCAAATCTCTGGGAGTTTTAAGAAGTTTCTGTGGGAGGCTGACATGATCAGACACTCATCTGACAAACCATATTCATCAAGCAATATACATTGATTACCTACTGTGACTATAGGACTCTATTCTGCATACTAAAAGTAACTACTTTTGAGAACTTACTATGTCCCACACCACCCTAAGTAAGAGGTGTACTGCTATTATCCTTATTATCTATTACTGTTATTTCTCTTATTTTATTTTTTAAATTGAAGAAAAAGGAGAATAGGAATCTTCAAACCATTCAGCCTGGGTTTCTGCCATGACCTGAACCCAAGGAGTCTGGCTTCAGATCTGACAATTTTCCCCATGGCAACATCCTGACTCACTCAAGCTAGCCATTCACTTTAAGATTCCAAAAAATAGGAAACTCTTTCTTATCTCAGAAGCCTTTTTACTTATGAGAGTTACATAGCTTACCTCATCATCAAAGCAAAGCCATGTCATGGGACTCATTTGTACTAAACAGGGAGAGGGGTTTAATTTGGGGAGGTAGAGTAGGTATTTAGCCTATTGTCAGCGCTCTCTGGTCAGGCTGCTCCACCTCTCAGAGTGATATCTTAGTCATTAGCAATTCTGGGAAAAGGCTCCTGTCAGTGCTTCTGTTAGTCATGACTCCGAGTGAAGGTGAGGAATGAGGACACTGAGGTGCAGCAAGAGGTGCCCAGCATTGTGGGAAGGGCCATACAGCTTTTCCTCATGTTCTAAGGATCTTTACTCTGTGTTGGAGAAATACAGTGGGTAGAAAGTCCTGAACTCAGCAGAGGAAAAAATAGAGTTCTTCATGCCCAGACATTAAAGGAAGGATAGAAAGAGAAAGCAAATTAACTGAAGTGAAGTAAGGGATGTTTTACTGAACCTTAGTGGAGATGTGGGGCTGGGACTAAAAGAGCTTTGAGAAAATGCAGCCACAAACAAAAAGGGTTCCATTATGACTCTGGTGATCTGTACTGCTCTCAGTAAAAGTAGATCCTTTTAACTTTTTGTGTAAGTACAGAAAAGGACACTTAAGTATACAGCTACGTGGATTGCACAAACTGAACAGACTCTTGTAAGCAGCACCCAGGTCAAGAAACAGAACATGACAAATACCCCAGAAGCCCCCCATACACCTTAATCCTGACTTCTGACCACATACATTGATTTTACTTCTTTTAAAGTTTCACATAATTGTAATCATTCAGCATGTACTTTTTGATACCTGGCTTCATTCATCCAACATTATGCCTGTGAGAGAGGTTCACATTGTTGTGTGTATTCTGATTGTTGTATAGTATTTCTTTGTGAGTTCCTATCTCAAGTTATTTGCCTAGGCAGTTACAGTAATTTTTACAGGAGTGGCCATAGTGTGTACCCATTTCAGACTGCCCAGAGAGAGGCAATGACTGGGCTTCTGTTACCACTGGATGCATAGATCCCAGGACACACTGTTCCAGCATCCTCACAATATGAAAAACATACAGCATAAAAATGTAATATTTTGAGGAGTAAAAAAGGATAAAATTTTACATAGAGATAGTCAGAAATAATCAGGGTCAGAGAAAATGTTGAAAGGATAACATTTATTTATTTGTTTGTAAGGAAACAAAGACCCTGGATTAAAAAAAATGAAACAAGCCAGATGCTACACCTATTTCATGTGTTACCTATTTTACAAACACACACACACACACTTCCCCTTTCCTTTATGTTGAAATAATGTTTCCACATATTTCAATACTTTCTATGTCAAACATCACAAAATGTGAACTTTCAGTCAAACCCAGAATATAGATTAGAGGTAAGGAAATTATGCAATAACAATTTAGCACTCAATCTCTGTCACTTGAAGATGACAGTACCTGTAGAAAAGAAGGAAATAGTACCAGGAATTACAATTCTAAAATAAAGGCATTTAGCTCATCTTGAATATACACCACTTGGAATGGCAACCTCCACTTTATTCCACTCTGATTTACAGCTTGTTCTCCTGGGGGACGCTCCAATTTCAAGGGCATTATGATATGATTTATTTACATAAGGCCACTTGAGGGTTATCCTGTTCTCAAAAATTCGGGACCCATACCGCTCCATAAATGGAACAAAAATGTGAATCATGTTAAAACTGGATCTAAATGATTGAAATAGTCAGACTGCAAGTTAAAATCATTAATCATGATGAAAAAACCAGAAACAAATTTATATTCTAAAGAACAGCTTCACTTGTCTTCTCAAAGGTGTCTCAGTCTGCCTCATCTTGATCTTCCATGGTTTCAAAAAAAAGATAAATAATTTTCTTCTCTTCTCTCCTAGAAACTTAGAAAAATAAAGTCATGGCTAAAAGTTGGATGTACAAATGAACTTCTCATATAAAGAGAGGGTCAGAAAAAGAGATGATGAAAAGAAAAAAAACTTCTGTAATGCTACTTATTTCTTTGATTATAACATCTCTCAGTCAATGGCGTAAGAGAGAATTAAGGAGATTCTGTTCTATTATGCTCTGCTCTAATTGTGTTACTTTTGATAGATTTTGCATTTCTATAAGGAGAACAACATGATCAAATTATATTTACATCATTCAAATAATATGTAGGTGTGTTTGATTTCCTTACTATCTGTAAAAATGAGATGCCAAATTAAGGCAAAACAAAAAACAAAACAAAATTAGGTCTTGATTCCTATTTTTACTACTACAATGAGGGTTAACAACAATAAAAATAGAATTAAAACACCCAACACCATACTCTATCTTGTACAAAGATTTCAATAATTACCAAAAATAGGAAAAGGGGAAAATTAAAGAGCAGAAAATGTTGTTTAGGCAGAAGACATCAATTTAAAAATCATTAGAACACCATATATACTTAAATGAAGGTAAAATTATACTTTACAAGTTGCCAAATGTATCAAAGCTGTATAAGAATGAAAGTTAAAAAGTTGACAGTTAATGTGAACAACTAATTTTTAAATCATGTTATGTTCTCTGTATTACATTATTGTAAGTAGCATATTTGTAACATGGTTTATACTACTATGCTTATGTATGAAAACACTATAAACAAATTGTCAGAGATATGTCAAAAACACTTACTATAAGCAAATTTTCGGAGATATCTCAAAAACAGTCACCACTTTAATATCAAGGATGATATTTCCTGAAGCTTGCACCACTTGAAGTACATACACTTCATGAACAGAAGACATAAATGTAGATGTTACATATTAGGTACATTTTTAAAATATGACACTCAAATTTGCATATGAATAAAATGTATATATTTTAAAGTGTTTATTTCAATCACAGGAAAGCTATTCTTTGCATGTTTTAATTTGCAGTGTTCAATGTCCTAATGATGGTTGCCATAACCAAGGTTCACATTCAATTGGTTTCTTGGATTACTCTTTATTTCTACTATACTAGAGAAGCCTAATTTAAAATCAGTCAACAGGAATAGTGGCACATGTTTGATGTTCCTTTTCAGATATTTAGGTGGAATAAACCTGTTTTTGCAGAGAAGTGATAGGTTCAGTCTACTCAGAATGCCAAATACATTTCTGAGGATGTCACTGAATGAATGATGTGAAATAGAAATGGTCTGCATTTGCATTTTTGGTGTTGGGTAGGAAAGCATGCCTTGTTCCCTCAAAAATGTGTGATTCTTTACCCTCTGTCAGCTGGTGAACTTCAGTTTGGAAAAGCAGAAGCTTATCCTACAAATCCAGAAAACTAATTGCAAAGACCTGCATTCATGGCCATAATTTTTGGGTTATTTCCTGTAACACCAAATCAGTATTGGCAAGAATATTGTTGACCACTAAACATTGTCTGAATACAGCAGTGTGAGAACGTCCCTGTTGCACATGTGGCTGGGCTCTTTCAATCCTCATTCCAGGACATCTTTTCTAGGCTATATCAGGAATCCAGGATAACCATTAACAGAATTTAAAATAATCTCAATTCCTAGAGTTTGTGTCCCATCATAAATTGCACAACTAGTTGCTGTGCACTCAAACAAGTACTACATATTCACATTCTGCACTTAGGTACTATGTTCTACAGTAAAATATATGTTAGTCTGTTACAGGATAGTAACTGCTTTTCCACAATGTAGGCTGAATCTAGAAGGGTCCATTTGGTTCAGCAATATTGCCAAATGCTCATTATGCTTTTCGTCTGGACATAAAATTTATCATTAAACTCATAACTAGCTTTATAACCATCTCAGTCAAAAATGTGATATTTACCTACATTTTTATGTTTCTTACACAGAACACAAAGTTAAATTATGTTGCTATGATTTTGGTGACTTCCCCATCTTTTGCCACAAAATGCCTTAATTTTGATGGGGAAAGTATTATTTTATTGTCTACAGAAATGTAATTGGTTCACCAGAGAGGTCATTGTGTTTTTGTCTGAAAGCTGCAGGAAAGTTGCAGTCTTCATTGTCACTATGTGACACATTCATTATAATTACCTGAGGGATAAAGAACAAAATTAAGAGTAATTAATATCTTACTTCCTGTTCAAACATTTCTTTTGTGGTTGCTCAAATGAAATCATCACAGAATCCTAATACAAACAGATTATATTCTACATTTGCAGAGGAGTTCTGATCAGCATGCACTTTTTTACATTAATCTGAATTATGGTATTTATGTTGCAACTCTTATCACAACATTGTTTGTAACAGAATGTTTCCAAAGCTGGTGATCTGTTTTTAATTAACAGAGCATATAATTCATCCAAAAACTAACAATAAAAAGGAGGGAAATTACAGGTAAAAATAATTAGAAGAAAATTACAGAAGATTACATATTTGGGGGACAACTACACTATTAACTGAATACTGGCTGGGATAACATGACCAATGCACTGATAGCCTTGAAAAGCATCATAGGACTTAATAAGATAACCAAGTACCTATGAAAACCATTTTTCAACTAACATTTCAAAAATTTTTAATGTGTGTACAAAACTTTTTCTCTCAAATTATTATTTTTTCCTTTGCATTACTAGATAATCCATGGACAAAACAACTAGTTGGTCATTTTGGACCTTACTTTGAGAAATACTGGTGTCTAGACATTTGTCATCATCAAAAAATTTGATCCTCAACAAACAGTCTTTTCAAGGTTTTAGCAATTATTTTTGCTTGGCATTAATTGTTCCTAGTTTCACATGTATTTATTGAGCATCACTATCTACCAAGTATTGGGTAAGATGCTAGAAGAGACACAGAAAATAAAAAGACATGTTTTCCACCTGCCCAGAATTTATAAGAACAGGTATCACAAGAATAGAAACAGCTAGTCATAATTCAAGACACGTTAAGGACAAGCCTATACTCACATAATAAAACTCTAGTATGTTCATAGGAAAGAGAACGTGACTGAGATGGTGAGCAAGGGCTTCAGGAGGGCTGTGCTTCAGGTGAGCCTTAAAGACGCTGGGAAAGCAAGAGCATGAAAACACAAGGATTGGAAAACAAAGGTTAAGGTTGGTTTGACTGGAGGCAAAGCAAAAAGAAAGTCAAAGAACTGTGACTGGGTCAGGTTAGAAAGGCTTTGAATGTCATACTTTGACACATTCATTTTTTACAATGAGGATTTATCAGAAGTTTTGGACAAATGGAAATCAAAGATTTAAGCTTGTGTTTGAGGAAAGCTATACTGGCAGCACTGAGAAAAAGGGAAAAGATATCTAGAAGTGGGTTATTATGAAGAAGCAGGGAACAAAGGAAAAAAATAATCCACATCCCCAAATTACCTCCCTAGCATTAGAGTCAAAATATGGAAGGAAAGAGCAGGTATACTTTCTAAGGTCACTGGGAATCTGTCAGTGAGGTGTGGCTGTCCCTTCTCAGAGCTAGGCTAAGGATAGGAGAGGAGACAACTGTGTACAGAGAGGGACAGACACTTATGGATCCATTTGCTTTCAAAGACCATACTTCTACATATGCAGACCTGTAACTATACAGATACATCAGATATGCACTTGTATGTATGTATGCATGCATGTATTATACATGTATGAATGCATGCATGTATGTATGTATGAATTTGTATACATAGGCATGTATGCCTACTTATAAATAGAATCTGGATGGATATAAACTTAATAGATTATGCGAACCCAGATTTAGTCAATATGGTGAATACTGTGAGTGAAACCTGGTTCACAAAGTATGATCCAAGCAGGTAATTACTCAGTTTTCAAAACCTGCTTATGATTAATGAGGACAGTTGAAGCACACATTAGTTTAGGGAGAGTATGACATATCATGAGAGCCCTAAATCAAGTAGCTGGAGATTGCTCCCTGTCTCTTTCACATATAAGATTCTTGTTCTCCTGCAAAGGGCCTTACCTCTTTTGACCTCACCCATTTCCTCCTTACACCATAATCCAGCCCGCTCTTTCCAATCCAGCCTAACTTTTGAGCAGAGAACATCATAGTCATAGAAAGTATTTTCCTACCGGTATTAGTGTGAAGGAGATTAATTTATTGAATATTAAGTAAACTAATGATCTCATAAAATTAATGAGGCTCTCCAAAGTATATTAAGCCTTTCCAAATAAAACACTACATTGCCCAAGGAATATGCTTGCTCCTCCCTGGCCAAGAATTTCCATCTTTGTTATACATAACATCATACACATGCTTTTTGAAAACTGGAAATGAGGAAAGAAAACCTTTGACTATTTTGAAGGGACTAATATTCTAAAATATTGACAAATACAGTTTTCTTCTGTATCTTGAAGCCCCAGAGCCCTTCCCACTAAGCATCAAGGTGCTTTTACTTTAGCAGATTCAAGGAAAATTGTCATGGTGAGATACCAGTAGCATGACCAGAATGCTATTGAGAGAAGAAATAGATACTGCTAATTATTAGGCCAAGACAATAGCCATGACCCTGGACTGCTTTTGGCAAAACTGGATGTATGTTCTAAATATAGAGAACTACATGGATAAAATGTATAGGAAATTACAGTTACATTTCTTGCAAATGTAAATTTATGGACCATTCATTCCCACATCCATGTTTTGCTAAACAACAATCCTATTTAATTAGGAAATAAGGAAAAGGTAAGTGATTGAGTTTGCATCCTCAATGGAAATGTCAGTCAAGGAACTGTGTTTCTTTTTCAGCATCCACATGGCTCTTGTTTTATGTGCAAAATGCACCACAGTCTCTCAGGAGTTAATCCCTGGCCACTGGAAGGTCAGCTGCAACCCTGACACCAAATGCCACTTGTGCATGTCACCACCAATAACTGGAAACGACTGTACAGGGCTGCAAGTCTCAGGAATTTCCCCAAACAGTCTCAGATATGCCAAGGTGTATTGACACAGCTGTTTAGTCAGACTTACGCAACACCTGCTCTCCTAGGTCTCAAACAGACAGTGCTATCAATTTCAGAGTCACATTTTCACTAACACTGATACTGGGCAAATCCCTAATACCTTCTGTTTGGAACCCCAAAAGTAAAAACAAAATGTTCTGAGCTGAAACAGCTCTTACCTCCTTAGCTCATCCCAAGGTACAAGCCAGGATAATTATGGAGAGACATATGTTGATGGTAATAAAGCAGATATGTATGTTCAGTATCTGTTTTGAAGATTAACTGTCTGCCACATTGCAGTATTTAAGCATGAGGCCATTTCAGATTTAATACACATTCCCCAGCCCCCTTCTCCACTATAAAACATAGTCTAGGAAAAGACACAATTTACATAACTTACAACCAGAGGATTTCACTAATATAAACAATTCTGGTGCATAACAGTTGGCACCCAAAAGGACAATTTATGAACTCCCTGTGCCTCCCTGCTGCCAAATCCAGGGTGACACATTAATTGTTTTCCTCATAAAATCTACGACTGCTTCTGCAAGAGTAAGAATAAGGACTGTCTTTTCTTTTTTTCATTTTTATAAGCATGGATGAGGAGATGAAATGCAGAGGGACCAAAACAAATACCAAGTTTCAGTCTGTCAGATTCTAAAATGGCAAAGACATTAAGCCTCCATATCATAGCTGCTAATGGAATCGCTAGAACATTGTCAAGCTGTAGGGATGCTTTTAAAGTACAAAGTCTGATATGTGCCAACTCCTATGATAAGGAAGGCTAAAGACCTACCTAAAACACTTCTCAGCTCAAATCACTTATAATCAGCAGCAGTTAAGTAAATGCAAATACATAAACAAATGAAAATAATCCAGGTTATTGAAGTTCAAGTGTGGTAGAAACGGAAGACAAAGCTCTTTTCTATTATAAATGAATGATTCATTCCAACTCAGAACTCCCGAGACATTAATTTTTATCACTGAAATATGATTTTTATGCAAATTATATCAGTGATCCAGTCACTCCTTTAATAGCACACTATATATAAAATAAACACATTAAATATCATGCTTATAAAGACCCTTACTATGTACTGCAACAGCAAAAAATAGCAATGTGGAAGGATTCCTTTTGAAGGTTGAGTTGTTTGAGAGAAAATTAATTATTTAAAATATTTTTTAGACCAATCTGGCTGAGCAAATAACACTTCAGCAAAGATTAAGGAGTCTATAACACAAGAAACACAGCACAATCATTTGATATAGTTTCTACTTCTTGAATTTTACACTGGAGACCTAAAAAAAGAATAGCTAAAGTCTGTAATCATCCATTATGAGATGTTTCACATGCATAAATTTTCAATATTTCATAAACACTGTAACTATGAAAAAATCATTCATGCCTTACATTTAGAAAATGGACCCTTGTGGAATATTGCCTTTTTCAACCTCAGCAAACATAAGTTAAATATTTATAAAACAAAATTTATTGAAACTATTTCAGTTCTTGTGAGAATAGAAGAGACTGAAAGAATTAGCCTAAGCTCAGTAGTCTTATGTGCATTAATGGTGCATATGCATATGCAACAACTCTCTATAGAACTATTCAAACTGATAGAGGTACTAATTTTCTGTTCACACCAGAATATACAAATACAGGATGCTGTTAATCTTATCAGAATTATTTTGCTAACTGATTGGTACCATCAACATTGGTACCATCAACTGAAAATAGCTATTGATCAGAAAATTTCAGCTGTTAAACATGATTAGATATGAAGAACAATATAGAAAGGGACCGAAAAAAAGAGTGAAACTCCTCCTTTAATCAACCCCAACCCATTCTCCAAAGGCAATTAGCTTTCCACTTGTTTCCTTATAGCAAAAGGCAGAAAAATGTATACTAATGTAATAAAAATAAATGTAAATATGCATATTTTCATGTTTAATATTTCCATACTTTGCCTTTAAAATTATACTTGCATATACTAGAACTACTACCCTTTCATTAAAAAGCTATTATTTAAAAGACAGATACCTTACGATTTCATTTATTTGTGGAATCTAAAAACAAAACAAAACAAAATGAACAAAATAGCAGTAGACTCATAGACGTTGACAAGTGACTGGTGGTTACCACGGAGTGTTTGGGATGGGTGGGTGGGGAAGCGGAGGGGATAAAGGGGCACAAAATTCTCAGTCATAGTATAAGTTGGTCACAGGGATGGTAGTACAGAATGGAGAATATAGCCAGTGATTCTGTAACATCATTCTATGTTGGCAGACAGTAAATGCACTAGTTGGGGTGAAGATTTAATAATGTAGGTAACTGGTGAACCACTGTGTTGTATACTTGAAATTAATGTAAGATTGTATATAAACTATACTTCAATCAAAAGGAAAGGCTTTAAAAATTATTTATCATATAATTATTTAAACAGTTCCATGCTGACCAATACTTTGATTTTAGTTGGAGGAGTGGAGATGGAGGAAGTATATAAATAAAGATGGAGTGAACATCATTGTGCAAATGTTTTACAGGACTTTTGCAAATATACACATAAGGTAAATTTCTACCTTTGAGAATGCTGGGGTTAAAGGGTATCCACACTTAAATTTATGATATGTGACTATCTTCCAAACTCCCAAGATGGGTCACCACATTTCATATCTTCACAATTGAGAGTTCTTTATTAATATACCCACTCAGGGTATTTTCAAATTTAATTATTTGCCAATCATATGGGCATAAAATATTGGATATTTGTATAATTTCTATTTATTTTTGGCTTTACTTCTGCATGAGGCTGAACAATTATTCATATGTTAAATACCTACATATTTTTCATTATATTTAAATTTATTTTTCATATGCTTTGTCTATTTTTCTATTGTTGGTTGATTTTGTCTATGAGATTTAAAAATTAAGAAAAGTTAGTCTTGATCTGACTTATGTGAATATTTTTCTTCAGTCTGTCATTTGTATTTTGTCCTTTCTCATATGTTTTCTCCCCATATAAAGGTTTTGTTTTTTAATGTGTTTTATGTTGTGAAGTTTATTGATCTTTGTTTATGAATTCTGGAGTTTTATCCTTTTTAGAGAGTTTCTCTCTGCCAAGATTATAAAAACATTTAGCAATACTTTATAAAAAAATTTATAGTCTCATTTTTTTATATTTAACCTTTCTTCCATCTGGAATTTATTGTGAGGGAAAATTTATGATAAGGACCTATTTTATCTTTTTCTGTAACAGTTAACAAATTGTTTCACACCATTTACTGAATAATCTCTTTCCTCAATGATTTTAAAATAGCACTATTATCGTGAATTTAATAACGTTAAATTTTGTCAAATGTTTATTGTGTTCTACATATTTCATAAATTTCCTTTTGATTTCTTCTGTGACCCAATAATTATTTTAAAAGGTTCTTCTTATTGTTGTTATTTTTTAAGATGGTTGGGTTTAGTTTTCCTTCATTAATTTTATTGTTTTATTGCATTGTGGTCAGTGATAAACTTCACATTATTTTACTTCTGGAGACTGTTTCTTTGAGGTCTAATATATGCTCTTCTATTCATGACCCATAGGTGTCAAAAAAAAGGTTCATTCTCTAGTGATATCAATTATTCATTCATTCCTTCATCCATGCAGCCAACCATTTGGCTTTTTAGTTATCTACCTTTCTATCTACAAATATAGTTAAACTTTTCAGTGATTTTATTCAGACCATTTATACTATAGTCTCTTTTTCTTGTCTACATAACCTTTTAATGACTGACAGGATGAGTTAACTTCTCTTGACATCAGTGAATTTCTGTTAAATTCTCTTTGCATTTCCCAGCCAAATGTTTTTATTTTATTTTATTTATTTTGTTTTATTTTATATGTTACATTACATTAACACATACTATCTCACTTATATTCACTGATGTAACAAATATAATCAACTTCTCACATTACATTTTCTAAATATAATGATTCTTTTGTTTTTAACCTTTTACATGGATTGCCTTTTTTTTTTTATCAATGTGATGTGTGTATGTTTTCCTTTCTATAGATTTGACAGATTTTTAGTTTGTTTTTAGTCATCCTATTCTGCACAGCCTTCTAGTTCAATTTCTAATAAAAGAGTTGAATGATTTATGGTTCCATCATTAACCCTCTATGTCCCAACATTTGGCTTTTATAATCATTTCATTTGTTGTCAAAATTTTCAATAAAAAAATATTGTGAACTAGGCAAGGTGCTAGATACTCACCTGACTACTGTGATGATCATTTCAAAATATATATAAATACCAAATAATGCTCTACACCTAGAACTAATATAATGTTATATGTCAATTATACCTCAATAAAAAGAGATTTACAATATTCAATTTCTATAATTCTTAGTAACAAATAATTGTTAAGTTTTCTTCTTTATTTAAAGGATGTCAGTGCTACTCTTCCCTTTTACCAGAGTTTCCCCATGTTATATTATTAAGCAATTCATTTCTGTTGCGAGTTTGTGGTGTAAGTGACTCATTTATTTTTCTCACTGAATCCCCCAAAATACCATCTCTATACTTGGAACTTAACAACTTAACAAAGGTGTGTTTTAGTTATATGTACTTATACCCATATTTTTCCTTCTGAATCAATGCCTTTGTTTCTACAGATGTAATTATTTATTTATTCTTTAACATTTTGTTTTCTTAATTTGTATGTAATTTGTCTCCATCTCACACATGATAAACTTGGGCAGGTTAGCCTAGAACTTCTTTTTTGCATAATTATGAAGGAGGTCAATTCTCTTTGATTCTCTTCTCACCTTAGCTGAGATTTCCTTAGCTCCCTGTAAACACTCCAGTATAATGTCTGGTACATCTGTGGCCAGAGGGTGAGGGCTGGAGTGTGGGATGGCTGGCTTGGTTGCGGGCAGTCTTGGTTAGCAGTTTGGGGCTTCACCATTTCCTCTCTGGTTTTGTTAATTCTCTTATTGCCTAGGGTCTGAGTCACTTCACTGAGAATCAATTCAATGCCTGTGGCTTCACATAGTTTCCCCAACTTAGCCCAGGACACTTGAACCTCTACTTCCATCAGGAGTACCTTAGGAGGTAATTTAGTCCAATTAGCTTTCCTCTTCCCAGCAGCCAATTTATCTCCTCCCTCAGGTACAGTAGGGATAAGGCATTAAAGCCACAGGCTGAAGGCACAGGGATTCTAGCGTATGGTTCTCAGTTCATTCTTGCTCCTTGTTCAATTTATTTTCTCTCATGTTTCTGGTCAGCTAAAACCTTGTTTATTACTGAAGATAATTAACTCTGAATGTTTATGATCATTCTGTTATTTTATCCCCAACTCTCAGGCCAGCAGGGAGACACCAAGATACAGAACTCCAGAGATTATTACTCTCTCCTGTGAGTGAGAAGACTGCTACCCTTATAGAAATTTCTGTTCCTTCCCTCAGGGCTGCTCCATTAGCTTCTCTACAGTGGAGAGTGGGGTATATTTCAAGACTTTATGTTATTCACATCTCTCTGTTTGATTTATATGAAGAGCAGTTGAGCAGTACATGGCAGATTGCTAACACCACTACACAGACTCTAGAATTACGGTCTGCATCCTTTGCTAAACACTAATATTTTCCTTTCATTGACAGTCGGTAATTTTCCCCCCCATATATGTATGTATGTATGTATGTATGTGTGTATGGTCAGAACTGATTTTAATTATGTATATTGTTTATGCCATTGGTTTAGGGAAAAGGGTATTTTGAGATTCAGCTTCACTGTGCCTTTATAAACAAGAAGATCTTGATCACAACTATTAACTTATCAGTACTATACTTATGTTGACTTTTAGAAGTGCTATTTGAAAATACAATATGGAACCTGCATAACCTGTTTGAATTAATTTTTTTAATATTCATAGAAAAAGGGAATTAAACCAAAGCTAGAGGTGGGTGGCCAAGTTGTTTGGGGAGCGGGAGATCTGTCTTAAGAACATCTGTCCCTCTACTCCTTCATACACCTAATCACACACAGAAATTCTTTAATGAACTCTTTCTACCTGGGTACCACACAGTATACAGGTATCCACGGAAATGGAACAAACACAGCCCTAAATGGCAGAGGAAGAAAGGTCAAAAGTCTTTTGAGTCCACCTGAATTTCACCTGGCTCATTCTCGCTTATGGACACAAAAAGTCTCTTTTCCATAAATTTAAGTTACAAAATGAAGAAGCGACCATAGTTACCAGTAATAGGGAGGAGAACAGGTTTGACATTCAGCTAAACCTGACTTGGAGATTCATTGTGAAATAAAAACAATTTGGGATGCTTAAACATAGTTGATACATAAAATCTAACTATGTTATTAAATTGTTATATAAAAAATATCTAAGGAGTCATTTAAGTAGAATGTTCTTGAGAGCATTAAAAATACCTATTGATACTTTGTTGAATGAAAATAGAAATAGAAACACTGAGCACTCTTCAAGAATCATGCTACTGTGTTATGTGAGCCATGCTGTATATCTGTGCATCTTATTGGGATAGGTCGGAGGGGGAAGGAAAGAAAACTCCATTCTGTTAGTTCCGGTTTGCTCATTAGTTATACTAAAGAGATGGTATTTCCAAGGATTCCAAAATTAAAACAAATTAGTTAGAACCTAAAGCAAGTCTTCAAAACACAAGATAGGTTAGCAATACATTTCTAAGGATTATTGAGTGTAATACTAAGAAGTTAATCTTTATTTCCAGTTTCCAGTTTTCTTCAATTCATGTATTAAATACAGATTTTAGCTTTTTTAAAAACTTTCCAAAATAAATTATATTAAATTGATAGGGCAGTTCATCTAACCAGTTCTTTCTACTGAAAACATATATATGTAGTTATCTCTTTGTCTTATTTTATTGTTGTTGAAACACAGTAGGAGAGAAAAAAACCAATTGCAAAATGTACAAAAACAGAAAAATGGTTTCTACTCTTTCTAAACTCACAAATCCCTAAACTGAAAAGAAAGAAACTTAAAATGACCATAAATCACTTATGTTAATGGTGATTTTATTTTGTAATCATCTCTCTTAGTAGGTACTTTCAGGGGGATGAAAAATAGAAAGGAGATGAAAAAATCATAATCCTCAGATCTGGGCTGACCATCCTTCGAATGCTGTGTAGTGTAAAGGACTATACCTAAAGAGAGTGTATGAATCTATATTAACAGAGGGAAATGGAATATAATCCAAAGTATCCTAGGGTTCAAATGCACCATTACCATTCAAAATCAAATTCAAATCTAATTTTGCCTTGGAGTCATTACTTTCAAAAGAAAATTGTAATATGGATGATTCCTACATGTAACCTGGGCCTCTCAGCCATCACACTCAGAATTTCTTTAGGGGGTAACTATAGTTTATGATGAAGGCAGCTTTAGCCTACCTCTGAGAACTAAAATATAATCTCTCATACTCCATAAAGTCGTCTCTAGATGGTGTGTGTGAACAAAGAACTTGTCCAGGGAAAATACTACCGGATATATATAATGAAATTCAATCTTTGTAACTATTACAAAGTTTAGTCTTTACTCTCTTTCTATGGTAATGCAAACATGGTAAATCATGAAAACTTAGAAGGGAGACTATTTTTTTTTATTAATAGGAAGAAACAATTCCTCAAAATGACAGCCATTAGGTGGTAAAACTCAAAACCAAATACTGTAAAAACAAGGTTAAAAACAACAACAACAACACAACTTTATTCCTCCATTGCTCGCACTCTGCATGATAACAATATGCAGATATTCTTGGAAGTAAAACACCTGCCTTTTTAAAAAACTATCTTTGAAAGAAAAATTGGGGGTTAAGTAATAGGCACTGTATCCTACCAAAAGATATGGAGAGTAGCTGACCCTAATAACTAGATAGAGTCAATTCCGAAAACAATACCTGGAAGATTTACCTTTCAACTCAGAAAATTAGGTGAATAGAGGAATAAGCTCATTCTAGAATGTACAATGGATTTTATCAAAAATCTAAATTCATAAATTAATGTAAATCCAGGGAGGATTTGTGTGATAGTTGGCCTCCAAGATGGCCCCCAATTATCCTCCATCCCCTGGTACTCACAGCTGTATGGGGTCCGCTCCCACAGTGTATCTTGGTTGGTCTGGGTGACTAGTAGAATAAGGTAGGAAGTGATGATAGGTCACCTCTGCAAAAGTGTTATAAAAGATGGGGCTTCCATATTGATTGTGCTCACTCTCGCTCTTTATTTTTCTCCCTTTCAGCACCTACTCAGGAGGAAGTCAATTGCAATGGTGTGAGATGCCCTGTGGACAGATCCATGAATGGAAAACTGAAGCCTCCTGCCAGTAGCTATGTGAGTCTAAGCTTTAAAGCAGATCCTCCGGCCCCAGTCAAACACTCAGATGACTGCTGCCTCATGAGAGAGGCTTTGAGGCAGAATCACTCAGCTAATATGCTCCCAAATTTCCAAATGCCAAAAATTCTGTGTGATAATAAGTGTTTATTGTTCGAAGCAACCAAGTTTTAGGGTAATTTGTTATGTAGCTATAGGTAACTAACACAGTTTGCTCCCTACAATATGCTTTGCACAGTGTTTTTTCTCATTACTTTGGAAATAGCTTTGGTTGACCCTGAGGTGATCTTCGTAAGCTTAGTGCTCCCTGTCTAGCATCTATTGTCTCTACATCAAATACCTCTTTTTCCTACTGCACTCTGGTGAAAGGGCAGGTCATGATTGTTGATTAAAGTTATTTCCTGATTGGGAACTGAATAAGAAAAGTTTTCTTCATTCCCAAGATGTGTCCCATGTAAAATATTAAACACTCCCTTTAGAAACTGAAAAGACTTCAAAACGAATATACAACCAAGGGCTGGGAGTGATGTGTCCTAGAAACAGGTAATAATGCAATGGTATTGTAAATAGAAAATTTGAAAACAATAATGAAACCAAACAAATTTTGGTCTTTATTATCAACATGTGTAATTGTTCTAAACAATGTCAATAATAAAATATCCCTTTTCCCCAAAATATTTCATTGATCTAAGTTCTACACAATTGTAGCAGTTATTAAGCTTCAACTTGGAAACTTAAAAAAAAAAAGATATCTGTTTATCTACAAGAATTTAATTAACAGAAGTCCCACTTACTTAACTAACTGAAGAGACATATGTGAATGCAGCTTCTGGCATTTGTTTTGGGAAAAACTTCAAAATTCTTTGTAATCATTCAAGTTTGTTGCAGGTAGTTTTTGTTTATGTGCCATATTTTTACTTATTTCTACTTTTAAGCAGAAAAATCAAATAATAACAAATGTGACTGCAAAGGCAACTAGATTTGAATTACTTTGATAGTTATTCAATTCATATTCTTAGAGTATCTACTTATGTTTAAAACTGTGAACTAGTACAATCTATAAGATTTAATAATTTTAGTAAAAAATGAAAACTTTGGTTCATATATAAAATGTTACTGAATTTTAACATTTTTACATTTTAAATTTATTATTTTTTGAAGTTGTAATTTCTAAGACAAAGAACAACTCAACCACTTCACACATACTATGATCGCTATAATTTTTTAAAATGCAATGTTCTAGTACTCAGAACATTTTTATTGGCTTAAAAATAGACACATGGATCAATGAAACAGAAGAGAGCCCTGAAATAATTTCACACATATATGGTCAATTAATTTCCAACAAAGGAGCCAAGAATATATAATGGAGAAAGGACAGTCTCTTCAATAAATGATGTTGGAAAAACTTGGCAGCCACATCAAAAAATGAAACTGAACCACTATCTTACACCACATACAAAAATCAATTTAAAGACTTGAATGTAAGACCTGAAACTATGAAAATCCTTGAAGAAAACATAGTCAGTAAGCTCTGTGATATCAGTCTTGGAAATGATTTTTGTGTTTGACACCAAAAGCAAAATAACACGTGGAACTACATCAAACTTAAAAGTTTCTGCACAGCAAAGGACACCATCAACAAAATTCAAAGTCAACCTAATGAATGAAGGAAAATATTTTCAAGTCATATATCTGATAAGGAGTGAATATCCAAAACATATAAAGAACTCATACAACTCAATAGCAAAACAAAACAAAACAAAAAATCCAATTAAAAAAGAGCAGAGGGGGGGGCGGAGCCAGGATGGCGGAGTGAGTAGAGCAGCGGAAATCTCCTCCCAAAACAACATATATCTATGAAAATATAACAAAGACAACTCTTCCTAGAATAAAGACCAGAGGACACAGGACAACATACAGACCACATCAACACCTGCGAGAACCCAGCACCTCCCAAAGGGGGTAAGATACAAGCTCTGGCCGGGTGGGACCCGAGCGCCCCTCCTTCCAGCTCCCGGCGGGAGAAGAGTAGGCAGAGCGGGAGGGAGAGGGAGCCCAGGACTGCTGAACACCCAGCCCCAGCCAACCGGGCCAGAGCGCAGACACAGTGCGTGCACGGGGGGCCCTGGATACTAGGGAAACAGGGCAGCAAGAACGGTGAGTGGGTACCGGACGCCGGCGCCGAAGGACAAAAGAAAAGCGAGCAGCCACCTTTTTTTCTTTTATTTTCTTTCTTTTTTTTTCTTTTGTTGTTTTGTTTTGGTGAGCACTTTTTGGAAGTCTTAAAGGGATAGGGACGCCAATACTAGGGAAACAGGGCAGCAAGTCCAGAGAGCGGGTGCCTGAGGCTGGTGTTGGAGAATAAAGAAAAACAAGCGGCATTTTTTTTTTTTTTTTTTTTGCGGTCATTGTTTTGTTTTGGCGGGTGCTTTTTGAAAGTTTTAAAGGGGCAGGGTGGGCACTTAGTCCAGAGGTAGGGAATCCCAGGATCTCTGGGCACTCTAATCCCCTGGGCTGCAGGTAGAACGGAGGCCCCTTAAGGAGATAAATAGCCTCCCAGCCGCTCCTCCTCCAAAGCAACTCCACCACTTTGGAGCAGCTGCCAGAGCCAGGCCACGCCCACAGCAACAGCGGAGATAAACTCCATAGCAGCCGGGCAGGAAGAAGAAGCCCTGTCTGCGCGCAGCTACCCAGCACAAGCCACTAGAGGTCGCTGCTCTCCCAGGACAGGAGGGCCACAAACCAGCGAGTAGGGAAGTTCTTCCAGCCGTCACTCATCCCAGCTCTGCAGGCTGTTCCTATCACCATGACAAGACAAAATTACAGGCAAACCAAGATCACAGAGACACCAGAGAAGGAGACAGACCTAAACAGTCTTCCTGAAAAAGAATTCAAAATAAAAATCATAAACATGCTGACAGAGATGCAGAGAAATACGCAAGAGAAATGGGATGAAGTCCAGAGGGAGATCACAGATGCCAGAAAGGAGATCATAGAAATGAAACAAACTCTGGAAGGGTTTATAAGCAGAATGGATAAGATGCAAGAGGCCATTGATGGAATTGAAAACAGAGAACAGGAACGCATAGAAGCTGACATAGAGAGAGACAAAAGGATCTCCAGGAATGAAACAATATTAAGAGAACTGTGTGACCAATCCAAAAGGAACAATATCCATATTATAGGGGTCCCAGAAGAAGAAGAGAGAGGAAAAGGGATGGAAAGTATCTTGGAAAAAATAACTGCTGAAATCTTCCCCAAACTGGGGGAGGAAATAATCTAACAGACCACGGAAATACACAGAACCCACAACAGAAAGGATCCAAGGAGGACAAAACCAAGACACATAATAATTAAAATGGCAAAGATCAAGGACAAGGAAAGAGTTTTAAAGGCAGCTAGAGAGAAAAAGGTCACCTATAAAGGAAAACCCATCAGGCTAACATCAGACTTCTCGACAGAAACCCTACAGGCCAGAAGAGAATGGCATGATAGATTTAATACAATGAAACAGAAGGGCCTTGAACCAAGGATACTGTATCCAGCACGACTATCATTCAAATATGATGGTGGGATTAAACAATTCCCAGACAAACAAAAGCTGAGGGAATTTGCTTCCCACAAACCACCTCTACAGAACATCTTACAGGGACTGCTCTAGATAGGAGCACTCCTAGAAAGAGCACAGCACAAAATACCCAAAATATGAAGAATGGAGGAGGAGGAATAGGAAGGGAGAGAAGAAAAGAATCTCCAGACAGTGTATATAACAGCTCAATAAGCAAGCTAAGTTAGGCGGTAAGATACTAAAGAGGCTAACCTTGAACCTTTGGTAACCACGAATTTAAAGCCTGCAATGGCAATAAGTACATATCTTTCAATAGTCACCCTAAATGTAAATGGACTTAATGCACCAATCAAAAGACACAGAGTAATAGAATGGATAAAAAAGCAAGACCCATCTATATGTTGCTTACAAGAAACTCACCTCAAACCCAAAGACATGTACAGACTAAAAGTCAAGGGATGGAAAAACATATTTCAAGCAAACAACAGTGAGAAGAAAGCAGGGGTTGCAGTACTAATATCAGACAAAACAGACTTCAAAACAAAGAAAGTAACAAGAGATAAAGAAGGACCCTACATAATGATAAAGGGCTCAGTCCAACAAGAGGATATAACCATTCTAAATATATATGCACCCAACACAGGAGCACCAGCATATGTGAAACAAATACTAATAGAACTAAAGGGGGAAATAGAATGCAATGCATTCATTCTAGGAGACTTCAACACACCACTCACCCCAAAGGATAGATCCACCGGGCAGAAAATAAGTAAGGACACGGAAGCACTGAACAGCACAGTAGAGCAGATGGACCTTATAGACATCTATAGAACTCTACATCCAAAAGCAACAGGATATACATTCTTCTCAACTGCACATGGAACATTCTCCAGAATAGACCATGTACTAGCCCACAAAAAGAGCCTCAGGAAAATCCAAAATATTGAAATTCTACCAACCAATTTTTCAGACCACAAAGGTATAAAAGTAGAAATAAATTCTACAATAAAAACAAAAAGGCTCACAAACACATGGAGGCTTAACAACATGCTCCTAAATAATCAATGGATCAACGAACAAATTAAAATAAAGATCAAGGAATATATAGAAATAAATGACAACAACAACAGAAAGCCCCAACTTCTGTGGGATGCAGCGAAAGCAGTCCTAAGAGGAAAGTATATAGCGATCCAGGCACACTTGAAGAAGGAAGAACAATCCCAAATGAATAGTCTATCATCACAATTATTGAAATTGGAAAAAGAAGAACAAATGAGGCCTAAGGTCAGCAGAAGGAGGGACATAATAATGATCAGAGAAGAAATAAACAAAATTGAGAAGAATAAAACAATAGCAAAAATCAATGAAACCGAGAGCTAGTTCTTCGAGAAAATAAAGAAAATAGATAAGCCTCTAGCCAAACTTATTAAGAGGAAAAGAGAATCAACACAAATCAACAGAATCAGAAATGAGAATGGAAAAATCACTACAGACTCCACAGAAATACAAAGAATTATTAAAGACTACTATGAAAAACTATATGCCAACAAGCTGGAAAACCTAGAAGAAATGGGCAACTTCCTAGAAAAATATAACCTTCCAAGACTGACCAAGGAAGAAACACAAATGTTAAACAAACCAATTACGAGCAAAGAAATTGAAACGGTAATCAAAAAACTACCCAAGAACAAAGCACCTGGGCCGGACGGATTTTCCTTGGAAATTAATCAAACACACAGAGAAGACATAATACCCATTCTCCTTAAAGTTTTCTAAAAAATAGAAGAGGAGGGAATACTCCCAAACCTATTCTATGAAGCCAACATCACCCTAATACCAAAACCAGACAAAGACCCCACCAAAAAACAAAAATTAGAGACCAATATCCCTGATGAATGTAGATGCAAAAATACTTAATAAAATATTAGCAAACCGAATTCAAAAGTATATCAAAAGGATCATACACTATGACCAAGTGGGATTCATCCCAGGGATGCAAGGATGGCACAACATTTGAAAATCCATCAACAGCATCCACCACATCAACAAAAAGAAAGACAAAAACCACATGATCATCTCCATAGATGCTGAAAAGCATTTGAAAAAATTCAACATCCATTCATGATAAAAACTCTCAGCAAAATGGGAATAGAGGGCAAGTTCCTCAACGTAACAAAGGCCATATATCATCAACCCACAGCCAACATTATACTGAACAGCGAGAAGCTGAAAGCTTTTCCTCTGAGATCGGGAACTACACAGGGATGCCCACTCTCCCCACTGCTATTTAACATAGTACTGGAGGTCCTAGCCACGGCAATCAGACAAAACAAAGAAATACAAGGAATCTAGATTGGTACAGAAGAAGTTAAACTGTCACTATTTGCAGATGACATGATATTGTACATAAAAATCCCTAAAGACTCCACCCAAAACTACTAGAACTGATATCGGAATGCAGAAAAGTTGTGGGATACAAAATTAACACACAGAAATCTGCAGCTTTCCTATACACTAACAATGAACCAATAGAAAGAGAAATCAGGAAAACAATTCCATTCACAATTGCATCAAAAATAATAAAATACCTAGGAATAAATCTAACCAAAGAAGTGAATGACCTATACTCTGAAAACTACAAGTCACTCTTAAGAGAAATTAAAGGGGACACTAGTTAGTGGCTAGGAAGAATCAATATCGTCAAAATGGCCATCCTGCCCAAAGCAATATGCAGATTTGATGCAATCCCTATGAAACTACCAGCAACTTTCTTCAATGAACTGGAACAAATAATTCAAAAATTCATAAGGAAACACCAAAGACCCCGAATAGCCAAAGCAATCCTGAGAAAGAAGAATAAAGTAGGGGGGATCTCACTCCCCAACTTCAAGCTCTACTATAAAGCCATAGTAATCAAGACAATTTGGTACTGGCACAAAAACAGAGCCACAGACCAGTGGAAAAGACTAGAGACTCCAGACATTAACCCAAACATATATGGTCAATTAATATTTGATAAAGGAGCCATGGACATACAATGGTGAAATGACAGTCTCTTCAACAGATGGTGCTGGCAAAACTGGACAGCTACATGTAGGAGAATGAAACTGGACCATTGTCTAACCCCATATACAAAAGTAAACTTAAAATGGATCAAAGACCTGAATTTAAGTCATGAAACCATTAAACTCTTGGAAAAAAACATAGGCAGAAACCTCTTAGACATAAACATCAGTGACCTCATCTTGAACATATCTCCCCGGGCAAGGAAAACAACAGCAAAAATGAACAAGTGGGACTATATTAAGCTGAAAAGCTTCTGTACAGCAAAAGACACCATCAATAAACAAAAAGGAACCCCACAGTATGGGAGAATATATTTGTAAATGACAGATCCAATAAAGGCTTGACGTCCAAAATATATAAAGAGCTCACACGCCTCAACAAACAAAAATCAAATAATCCAATTAAAAAATGGGCAAAGGAACTGAACAGTCAGTTCTCCAAAAAAGAAATACAGATAGCCAACAGACACATGAAAAGACGCACCACATCACTAATTATCAGAGAAATGCAAATGAGGTATTAAAACTACAATGAGGTATCACCTCACACCAGTAAGAATGGCTGCCATCCAAAAGACAAACAACAACAAATGTTGGCGAGGCTGTGGAGAAAGGGGAACCCTCCTACATTGCTGGTGGGAATGTAAATTAGTTCAACAATTGTGGAAAGCAGTATGGAGGTTCATCAAAATGCTCAAAACAGACTTACCATTTGACCCAGGAATTCCACTCCTAGGAATTTACCCTAAGAACGCAGCAATCAAGTTTGAGAAAGACAGATGCACCCCTATGTTTATCGCAGCACTGTTTACAATAGCCAAGAATTGGAAGCAACCTAAATGTCCATCGATAGATGAATGGATAAAGAAGATGTGGTACATATACACAATGGAATACTACTCAGCCATAAGAAGAGGGCAAATCCTACCATTTGCAGCAATATGGATGGACCTGGAGGGTATTATGCTCAGTGAAATAAGCCAAGCGGAGAAAGAGAAATACCAAATGATTTCACTCATCTCTGGAGTATAAGAACAAAGGAAAAACTGAAGGAACAAAACAGCAGCGGAATCACAGAACCCAAGAATGGACTAACAGGTACTAAAGGGAAAGGGACTGGGGAGGATGGGTGGGTAGGGTGGGATAAGGGGGGGGAAGAAGAAGGGGGTATTAAGATTAGCATGCATGGGGGGTGGGAGAAAGGGGAGGGCTGTACAACACAGAGAAGGCAAGTAGTGATTCTACAACATTTTGCTATGCTGATGGACAGTGACTGTAAAGGGGTTTATAGGTGGGACCTGGTATAGGGGAGAGCCTAGTAAACATAATATTCTTCATGTAAGTGTAGATTAAAGATAACAAGAAAAAAAAAAGAAAGAGAAGGGGGATTACTCCCTGATAGGATAAAACTAACTGTAAATCAATGATTAATGCATGATTTAAATATCCTTAATTTTGATCACTTAAAGGGTGTCAGATGATCAGCTATGTATGTACACTTTTCTGATAATATTCCTTTCTCTTAAAAGAGAAAAAAAAAAGCAGTTCCTGTGTGGTGACCTCCAATGAGTTCTACACAATGGTATAAATGGCATATCAAAGTGTGGGCAAAGGGTCTGTTTGTGTTTATACAGAGGATCAAAGCCTAATTTGGCTACCCAGAAAATGAACTAAGATACGATATGAAAAAGAACTTCCAACATCAGCACTCTCTGGAAGAGACATACCAGAAGATGATCATCAAAAAACCCCAACAAAGATCCACGCACTGCTACAGCTGTAGATGCACTCATCCCACCGGTTCCTGGACTTGCCATTGGAATGAAGAAGGAGATATCTAAGCTGGCCTGTGCATACAGTAAAACAACAAATTTGACTGGATCTTTACTGTTGGAACTCAACCAAGAATTAGGAGAAGTGCTAATTGTAGCGCTCCAAAATCTTACAACTACAGACTATCTACTGTTAAAAGAACATATGGGATGTGAACAGTTCCCAGGAATAGGTTGTTTTAATTTGTCTGATTTCTCTCAGACTGTTCAAGTACAGGTGGACAATATCCATTATATCATAGACAAATTTTCACAAATGCCTAGGGTGCCTAACTGGTTTTCTTGGCTTCACTGGAGATGGCTAGTAATTATAGATCTGCTTTGGTTATGTAACTGTATTCCAATTATGTTAATGTGTGTGCGCAATTTAATTAGTAGTTTAAAACCTATACATGCTGAAGTTACTCTACAAGAAGATATGTCAAAAAATAATCAATCTTCCTATGTTTTCTTCCATCTGCTACCTCTATAGCTTTTCTTCTTCCTTCCTAATTACAACCCTTAAATAGAATTCGTGCCTAATATCGAATTTACCGAGTATCATAATTCTTCCAAGTGGTAAAGATACCTCAAGGCAAATGCTGGGCGTAGAAGCCACAGGGCATAAATATGCAAAGAAGTAAAAAGCTAACCTTTTCAAACAATATGGCTTCTCTCTCACTTACCAACTTTACATTTCCCTGTATGGCCCCGGAAGATGACTGGTTAGCCAGAGACGGGTAAGATTCCTCAAGGGAGGAACAACCTAAGACAGGCACAGTCACAGGGGGGCCATCAGGTGAGAAATTGGGGATCAACAGAGGTGAGGCTTAGAACCTCACCCCCCCTGTTTTGAGAGAAATCTTCTGCATCCGTGGATGTATTATTGCCCTTGTCTAGCTTGGATTAACACTTAGTCTACAGTCACACACCTGATCATCTAAATTTGCTCTCTTACAGCACTAAACTATGTTTTTTTACCTTTATCTTGCATCTACCTACCACTTCAGCAGTAAAAATAATAATAATAATAATAATAATAAAGGGAGAAATATGGGATTCACATATAAATCAAGTATAAAAATCAAACGAATATTCATATTTGACCTGATTGTTTATAGTTCATAATGTGTGATCATAACCAAAAGTTTTTGTGATGACTGCCCTTGTACTGTTTACCATGTAAGAACTTATTCACTATGTAAGAATTTGTTCACCATGTAAAAAAAAAAAAAGAAAAGAGCAGAGGATCTGAATACACATTTTTGTAAGTCAGACACACAGATGGCCAACAGGTACATGGAGACGTGCTCAACATCACTATTCATCGGAGAAATGCAAATAAAATCCACAATGATATGCCATTTCACACCTGTTAGAATGGCTATTATCAAAAAGACCAGAACAAGTATTGGTGAGAAGGTAGAGAAAAGAGGATATTTGAGTACTTCTGGTGGGCATGTACACTGGTAGCCATTATAGAAAACAGTACAGAGGCTTCTCAAAAAATTAAAAATAAAACTGCCATATGATCCAGCAATTCTATTTCTGGATATATTTCCAAAGTAAATGAAAACACTAATTTGAAAAGATATCTGCAGCCCCATATTCACTGCAACTTTTTTTTACAATAGCCAAGACTTGCAAACAGCCTAAGTAGCCATCAGTTGATGAATGGATCAAGGGAATGTGGTAAACAGACACAATGGAATATTATTCAGCCATAATAAGGAATGAAATATTGCTATTTGTGAAAACATGGATGGGACTTGAGGGCATTATGCTAAGTGAAATAAATCAGACAGAGAAAGACAAATACTGAATGGTTTTACTTTTATGTAGAACATTTTTTGAAAAGAAAGAAAAAAATGAGCTAATAGATATAGAGAATAGATTGTTGGTTGCCAGGAGAAGGTGTGGTGGATAGGCAATATGGATGGAGGGGGTCAAAAGTAACAAATTTCCAGTCAGAAAACAAGTAAGTCAGGGGGATATAATGTGTAGATGGTCACTATAATTAATTATACTGTTTTGCATATTTGAAAGTTGCCAGGAGAGTGACTCTTGTGTACTCATCACAAGAAAGAAAAGAAAAAAAAAATTGTACCACTGTATAGTGACAGATGTTAAACAGGCTAAATTTTGATGAACATTTTGTAATATATACAAATATTGAATCATTATACTGTATATACTTAAGGCTAAGATAATGCTATATGTCAATTATAATTCTATAAATAAGGAAGAGAGAGTGGAGAGTTTGCTATTTCTCTCTCCATGCATACATAAAGAAGAGGTCATGTGAATACATAGTAACCTACAAGCCAGGAGGCCTCAGAATAAACTTTACATTGCAAGGACCCTGATCTTCAACTTTGGCCTTCAGAACTGTAAAAAATCAATTCTTATTGTTTGAAAAACAAAAATAAAAATGAGACACCAGGCATTTACAAGGATGGGGACAAATTAGAATTCTCATTGCTGGTACAATTTTAAAATGATGCACCTACTGTGGAAAACAGATGGCATCTCCTCAAAAAGTTAGCATATAGTTAATCATATAGCCCAGCAACTTCACTACTGGGTATATATGCTCAAAAAATTAAAAACGTTTTCATACAAAAACCTGTATACACAAATATCCATAGCAGAACTATTCATAATAGCCAAAAACTAGAAACAACCCAAATGCATGTCAACTGGTGAGTCTATGTACTGGAATATTATTCAGCCATTAAAAGGAATGGAATGACAATACTTGCTACAACATGGCTGAACCTTGAAAACATTATGCTAAGTGAAAGAAGCCAGAGAAATATTTAATTTCATTTATATGGAATGTCCAGAATAGGCAAATCTATATAGAGACAGAAAGTAGAATACAAAAGGGCAGGGGAAGGAAATGAAAATGACTACTAATGGGTCTAGGAATTATTTTAGGGGTGATAAAATGTTCTGGATTCGACACTGGTGATGGTTACATAACCTTGTGGAAATTTTAAAAAATTAACTGAATTGGACTCTAAAATGGTAGATATGTGGTATGTAAATTAGATCCCAATTTTGTTTTTAAATCAAGAAAATAATGGTTATCACTGCTTATTACAGAAAACTAGTTTATCTTTAAGAGGAAGAGATATTAAAAATGATAGGGTATCAAACCCATGAAATATGGCATTGCTACCACATTCCCCCTTTCTCCTGGCAGCAGAAGCTGTGCAGGGCTCCCAGACTTTCTTGGTGGCAACAGGTTCACTATGGCAAGAGCTTGATGTAACAAAACATAAGCACTTGCATTCTTCAAATGGTACTGCATCGCCATCTCATTCAGTAGTCCTTCGTACAGTCCACAAACGGGACATCAAGGTGGCACTTCTCTGCTGGAAGGGAGCTTAGTAATCTTAATACAAGGAAAGCCCCTGGGGATGAAAAGCTAAGAAGAGAAGTTGGGGAAGGCCACAGCTTCAGTAATGACTAATCTTTTGAAGAACTAGAAGGAATTTAAAACTAAAAACACATTTTACTACAAATTTAAATTCAAATCCCCACCTTTGTAGAAAGAAATAATAGTTATGTCCTGATGATTTTCTAAAAGTGATTATATAAAATAAAGCTGTGGTAAGCAGGAAGATATATTCAGCTGTGGTTAATGAATTTTCCCTATTTTTAGAAGTAATTTGATAAGGCACACCATTTACTTAATTTCACTTTTAGTGGTGACATACAGTGTCCCTTAATCTATATGCATTTATAGGGGGCAGAGGGCTTTTACTCTAATAAACTATGAACCTTACAACTTCTATCCCTACCTTATAGCTTTTACATTTTATCTTTTCCTTCTTGTTTTTAATAACTTTGCCTTCTTAACATTTAATTACTAGGTAATTTAATTACTAGGTAACTACACGTGAGGGCTCAAAATTTGAAATGAAAGTCTTTATAGCATATTTGGTAATGACTTACTCTGCTATAGTATAAAATCATAATTCAACATTTTTACACTTATCCATTTTTTTTTTGCTATTGGATAGCTTTCTTTTTCATCCTCCACTGCCCCTTGCAGGCAGTCCTACTTAAGTTAGACAGTTGCTCTTTTAACATCACGGAGGACAGAAAAAAGAGGAAGGAATGTGCCAAAAAACTCAAGTAAGTCTGAAAAGAAGAAAATTTAAGGATAGTCATGTATAAATGAAAACAAATCAAACACAGAAAAGTCTCACCAAAATAAACATAGTCTTAGAAATATGTCATTTACCATATTTTTTTCCAAAGAATTTGATATTTCAGATTTGAGAAACAGACTCAGAAAATCAAAGGTGACGTAATGAGCCAGCATTACAGATAGGTAATTAGGAGGCAGGGAGAACCTGCCTCAGGGCCCCAAGAAGGCTGCCTGCAGCTTCCAAGAGCTGCTTCTTAGATCACATCCACCAGGAAAGAAGACTCTCCCTCAGGCGGGAGCCACAGAAAACAGCTCAAGTCTCACTGATCAGGTCATATGACCTGAGCACTTAAAACATATTTATTGCTACTAAAAAACTGAATTTTTAATGTTATTTCCTTTTAATGAAATTAAAGAACCAGATATGACTTGTGGCTAACCTAGTGAGCAGTGCAGCCCTAAATTATCCAGAGGGACAAACTACCACAGCCATGACACTCCATCGGCACTTGTTAGAATGTTTACAGGTGGGGGATAACTTGGTGGGCTCATATTACAGTCCATGGTGCAGAGGTAAAGACCTGTTCACCCTCATTATTTATGCAGCAGATATGTCCCAAAGATGGCTTCTCAGGTCAGAGACTGAGAGCAGGACACGTGCCTCTACCCTCCTAAGGGAAGAGTACCCATTACTTCCTCCTGTTTAGATTTAGGGTGTGGGTATCAGGTGCTATCTTTCTGTTGGAGAAATGACAAGAGCTACACATAGATGCAGCATGTGCAACACCCTACCCTGCTGAAAACAGGTAGAAATCTGGATAAAGTGTTAAACACCACCGGCATTATAAACTTTGGGTGACTAAATCGATAATGTTTAAGTAAAAAAAAATGAAACAAAATGCTATGTCTATCCTACAATTTAATCAATTTAATTCCTATTTAATCAAATAATTTCTAAGCAAGTGTAGAGGTACCTCTCCATTGACTTTTTGTGACAGCAGATGGTCCAAAATGCCAAGGCAACAAACACTGTGCTTGGTAAATTTGCCACAGTGGGCATGTTCCTGAATAACTTGCCATGTAATGCAGCAGAGAAAACAACTGGTTTTATTCCCAAAGTTCACCCAGGCTCATCGCTCATTGCTGGTAAGGGCACCAATAATGGTGGAACGTGTCTTTGGACAAATAGCAGTACATCTGGATGATAGAGAGCATTGTATTACAGAACCTAATGTCCGTGAACCAATAACCATTTTGAAACAGTTTAATGCCAGAGCCACAGAGAAGCTTATCATACTGAGAAAAAAAAAAAAGAACTAAGTTTATAAAGAGACTTATTTAGATTCTCTTATTTTAGATTTTCTCTTATTTTTTTTATGAAGCACTAATAAATACTAAATTTTAAGATATCATTAGCAAGTTAGAAATGCTTGATAAAAACAATAGGAACCTGAAAAACATAAAGAAAGAGAATATTAAAAAAGCAGCTTGTATTTCCTTCTCTTTGTAAGGTGGAAAAAGTAACAGCATTCAACCTGGTAAAGCAACATTCTAACAACTATTAAATAGTTCTTTTTTAAAGTCATTTTAGCTAGAGAAATTTCACTATTCTGAACCCTCATTCCTTTTCTTTTTCCAGTAATGCCAAACACTTTCAATTCATCTCAGCTTTCAGAAGGACCTAGAAAACTTTCTCAATGGGAGGAACACATAAAGTATCTTAATGTGTCAAATGGGGATAGATAACAAGTCAGCTGTGGTTAAGGATTAAAAGAGATCAGTTATGCCAAAAACTTAGCCTAGACAACAGGAGTAGACTGTGAGGGCTGCATTTGTTTAACTCAAGGCATGGTCTTAAAAAACAAAACACACACACACACACACACACATATATATGCATATATGTGTTAACATATTTATATATATTATATATATATATGCATCTATATAGTTTTATTTTTATATTTATATATTAGGTACAACCAATCCCAAACTCTATGCATTATGTCCTTTCCAAAAAACAGAAGCAGATACAAATGGTTTTAGTTCTGAGTACTACCTATTATTTTTCTTCGTAGAATAACTGTATCAAATGGAATTGGCAAACTGAAGAAGAAAATATGCAGGAAACTCAATAGAAGTCAAGGGGAGATGGGAAAAACAAACAAACAAAAGAATCAATATCAGTAGAATCTGGCTTCCAGATAGTGCCTCCTGGCTCAGGTATGGTGTTAACGGTTGGTGCCTCTTGAAGTGACAAGTGTGGTAGCGGAGAGACCACCTAAGAGAGCTGGTCAGCACTGCTAAATGTTGCAAGTGTTAAAGAAGACAGGGTCTGAAGAAAGTTCACTGGAATAGGCCATCGATTAGCCAATGGTGACTATTTCAGGAAGATAGTATACTGTAAAGTACATAAGATGATCAGCAAGGAGCAGAAAGGAAAACAGAATGACAGAATGGTAACATGAAGGGATAAAAGTTGAGGAATGGATTAAATATGTTTTTAATTCACATATTAATAGTTTCCACAGAGAGAAAAGCTGATCATGTGTCTATACAGAGAATGAATAGAATAAGGAGTATTTGTAAAGGAGACCTTAATAAATATTATGCATCACACAAAATAATTTAAAATGACTGTATGCAGATAGTTGATTTTAAATAAAATAGTATATAAAAATACTATACAAAGTAGAGGGGCATATCCTGTGTAATCTGTTCACTGATTAGTTGGTTTTCCTCACTGAAATAAACTTCAAAATGAATTTTATCAAAAAGCCACATCAAAACTCCCATGAAAGGAAGTAGGAGTGTGGGGGTGCACACACACACACATACAACCCTTAGAAACTCAGTCTATGACAGAGTTAGGATATGCTGATGACAAAGATACTATGTACCGTCCTTTGAACCTGTTTGGTGACAACTGGAATAATGCTTGGAATAATGCTTATATCTTTACCTTCCTTGCTGAGCTGTAAAGCAAGCAAACCATTCTTAGTTAATTTAGGATGTGTCTGCCATCAAAACAAATCTAAAATGCAAGGAGCAGCCACTTTATTAGCACTTACTGATCCCAAACATGATAAATATGTTTGTTTACTTCTAGGTGCAAGTGAAACTGTTGGCAAAAGTGCAACTCCTCTGAAGCTAAGTAGATAAAATTCACATTAAATATAAAGTCATGGTATAATCTAGTCCTTGTCAGAATCTATACCAGCAACGGTCACCTTCTGTGGTCTTAAGGGCCATGTTACTAGCCTGTGAGAAGGCACAAGATCATCGATGATTTCCAATAGTTTGCACACATCAGCATGCACTTTGTGCCTAAGTGCTTCAAAACCTTAGCTTCCCAAATACTAAAGAAGTGTTCTATGTCCTGGTCTTAACATTTGCCGAATATCAGAGTCTGTCATTCTCTCCTGGGCTTTTATTGCACCTCTGAAGATCTGCTACATACACTTGTTCAAACGGGTAGAATGGGCTTTAACACGCTTCCCTCTGGGACATGTTTGGCTGGAAGCTTTCAACTGTAATCTCTTCTCCTTTTATTTTTTTTGCAATGTGCTTGCTAACCATGTACTTCTACTGGAGTAAAGATAAAATCTCTGCCACCTTGGCCCTGGGGATGCTGTGTCATCCTTACCACTGTGTCTGTTGATGCTCCTATGCATGAAGATCACAGCACTGTTTGCTCCTCTGCAGAACAGCAGAGGCAGCTGGAGGTAGATACACACACTATATATCAATTATCTTGCTGGTGAGGGAAGAAGCGGTTTTGAAAATAGGTAGATAAAGATAAGCACAAAGCAGAAGAAACTGCTAAAACTGTTAACCCAAAGAAGTGACATGGGATAAAGGAGAGATGGATGGGGGACAACAAAATTAGCCAGGCAAAACTTGGAAAAGAGGCTGCCAGAAGACCACTCCTCTTGATGGATCAATCCCTGTGGGCCAAAATGGTTTGCAGTGGTCAAAGGGGTGAGATACTCTGTTTCGTGATGTTCATAGGTAACAGAAGAGACTAATTGCTCTAGTTCCTGAGGCTTTTAAGTATTGGCGGCCCTTCAATAGGGTAGAGTTTGATCCACATCCACACATATCCACATGCTTGACACCAAACCTGCTTTACATCTTCTCCGCACCCAGAATGAAAATGTGGATGTTCTCTCATGTCAATGCATATTGAAAAGAGAGAGAGAGAGAGAGAGAGAGAGAGAGAGAGAGAGAGAGAGAGAGAGAGAGAGAGAGAGAGAGAGAGAAAGAGAGAGGAGCTTGAGTAAATAATTAAGTTCTCCCATTTGGGGAGGCAATGCCAAATTCTCTCCAGAAATGGATACACTTCCAACAAAGTATTAAAGTAAATGTACACAAAAAATGCAATACAGTTTTTAAAATGAAAATTTCATTAGTCCTGAAGAAAAGAGTGATATAACACCTTCAGAAACCATAAATGCATCCCAGATACCACTGACTCACTCCACACCTTCAACCCTCCACACAATAAACTGAAATATCTGAGGGTTGTGAGACTGGTCTCTAAGAAAAAGTGGGGAGTTCGAGATTTTGTCAGATCAGATGTCCTTTGGGACTGAGGATACATGCTACCACAGAATTCTCATTGGTGCTTCCAGCAAAGTCCAGCCAGTGATAGTTCCAGTGACAATCCCTTTGGCTTGAGACAGTGGGTTTAAATTAGCAGTTGTTGAGATGGTGATACCAGAAAGGCAGCTGAGCCTGTTACCAGTATATCTTAAATTTTAGTGCAATGTCTAGTGGTACCCAAGAGACCTTGTTTTGGTAGAAATATTTTTCAGTGAAATCACCACAAAAATCAAAAGGACTCTTTCAGAGTCCTCTGAGAAAAAGCCATTGACCAATCCTTTTTTGGTGAAACCCTTCACCAAAGTTTAATCCAAGAGTCCTGATTTGGAAGCTAAATAGGAACAAAGAGCTAGAAGGCAACAATTTTGAATCTCTGAGAACGACTACTGTTCAGTTAGGGTGGAGTGAGGAGTATATTAGCTCCATGGAGCCAGTTCACAGGGAAGATGGTGTCAGACCAATGAGAGTATTTGAGCTACTGTTCAAACATTGAATAAGAAGGCACATAACATTTCTAAAATAAATGCAACCTATATCCTCACCTGTTGGAGCCTTCTTTAAAAACATTTCAATTGTTATTTTACTAGGACAAGCACACTTAACATGAGATCTATTTTCTTGACAAACTTGAAGTATACAACACATTATTCAACTGTTGGATCCTTAATTTCCCAGTTGTGATACACAGTATAAAGATAATATACAGATTCTCCAACACCAACCCCTAAAGACTTTGCCTTTATCTTGGGACACAGTACTACAGACAGATGGAGGGCAATGGGAATTATGTTTCACTGGCCTTTTTCTATCATTCTCAGGCAACATACCTTGGCTTTATGAAAAGTAATGTACTTCATTATGACTTTACTTCTCCACATAATAAATTATACAATTTCTAACAACTTCTAAATACATTGGAAGATGAGGTCAGGGCTTGGTCAAGGGTCACAGAACACAGGCTTCAAGACTCAACCAATTCTCTACTGGCAAAAATTAAATGGGAGAGAGAACTAGGTTTCCAAAGAAGAAACAATCTGACAGCAACGTCAAGAACTGTCCATTTGAAATCTTGACATGTCCTGAGCTCTGAGATTTATTTCATTTTAATCTCCCCTAGAATGTGTGTGGAAGAGAAGGGATTCTTGCAGAGAACCATGCTCACTTTTATCCGTCAAAAGAAATGTTATCAACACACCAATTCACTTCTTTTAGCAATACTGAAACAAAACCTCAGCTATGTTTTTGTAATAGGAAAATAGGCAATATAGTACTTTATAATGCAATTAAACTGGCCCTACAGCAAGGCTAAACACATTAAAATTTTATAAAATCTACTCTTCAGCTATTGACTTTCTTTTTTATGTTTTCCCCTTTTCTTGCTCTTTACCATGATATTCTCATGGACACAAATTCCATCTCAAACATGTTTCCAACTATAACAGTATTGAATACTTTTTATATATTTTGAAATTTCATTAAAGCACAAACAGAGAATTTGTTGGGACAGTTTTAATATGGTGGTTTAGGACTACAGCAAAAAAAATCCCTCTGTTTTAATTCAACACATTAAACTGAGAAAAAAATGCTTTGCCATTTGGTATGGTAGCATAGATACTGTAATAAAAACACTAACAGATATACCTTAACTCCTTTATAACCTTCTTTGAAAAGAATATAATCTGTACTTTCACACATCATGACTACAGGAGAGAGAAACTTCATCACACTTTTCACAGACTTGTACCATGAAGAAAAGAAGATTTGTATATCAGAGAAGTGAGCCAAAAATCACAATTCCAATGATGAATTATAATTCTCTCCACTTTTAAATTCTTATTTTTAACTCTATTCTGGGGCTTTCATTTCCTTCAAGAGTCTTCCTTTGTATTTGATATTTCAGTCCAGGAAATAAACATTTTTACATACTCAACTTTAAAGATCAAGAAAACCTCAGCCCTCAACTGGTATTTCCTTTCTTTCTAAGGAAGCAGAAAACCCATTGCTAGAAGCCATTCTGAATCCTTCCTTCTCCAAGTTAAAAAAAAAATGTTATGTTTTCATCTCTACACACAATATTCATCATGATGACTTACCATTTCTAAGTTTATGAGACCTAACCAAAAAGGTGATTTGACAGTTTTCATGTGCCCCTTCTAGTCTTCTATTGCAAAACCTTTATGATTTCAATGATCAGAATTCTCCTTAAACCCCAGGTGCTTTGGGAACAACATTGTCAGGAACAGTTAGTGATTAGAAGGGTCTAGAAGGCTATAATATGACATGCAGAGAAAAAGAAGATTGGGGGAGATTATGGCAGGGTTCTGTGTATCAGTTTGCATCCTTTGGCTGCAGTGGAGAGTCTGACTCTGATTAATTTAAGCAGAAGAGATATTTATTTGAAGAATCTAGTGGAATTCGCTGAAAAGAGAAAGCTGAAGACTCAGTTACTGGCAAAGAGAGGCAGGAGAGATTCTCTGGAAGAACTGGTTGCGAGAGCGTTTCAGGCTAATGCTGCCAGAATGAATCAGCTTTGAGCATGTTCAGTCTCTTTGCCATTCTCAAGATTCAGATTTCCAGGAAGAAACAACCAATTGGCCTCATTTGGGCCATGTGCCTTCTTTTTGGCTGGGTGAAACCAGGGCATCAGGCAAAATCCACAGAAGAGAGAAATGGGTGGAAAATCAATATAAACATAAAAGGAATGAACAGAGAAAGGAAAGGCCATGCTCAGTGTGCTTATTTGATTAGTTTTCCCTTGCTGACAAATTACCACAGATAGAGCAGCTTAAAAAACATATTTATCATGCTCCAGTTTCCATGGGTCAGGAAACTGAGTCCTTTGCTCCGAGTTTCGTAAAGGTGCAATCAAAATATCAACCAGGCTGTGTTCCATTCTGGAGTTTGGCACCCTCTTCCAAGCTCTCATAGCTGTTGGCAGAATCTCATTCACTGTGGTTGTAGGACTGACTGAGTTCCCTGTTTTCTTGCTGGCTGTCAGTCCAGGACTGTTCTTACCTCTCCACACTGTCCCTTCTTTGCCATCTGGCGCTGTCACAACATGGCAGCTTCAAGGCCAGCAGAAGAATCTCTCCTCCAATCAGCTATGGGGAAGTTTTATAGAATGTAACCTAATCAAGGGAGTGGCATTCCATCTATTTGCCATATTTCATTGCCTAATAGCAAGTCACAGGGTTTGCCTGCTGTCAAGGCAAAGGGATTAAACAAGGGCCAGATACACTGTGGGTTACCTCAGGGTGCCGTGCGTCTGATTGGGGGAAAAGATCTCCAAATGAAATCGTTTGGGAGATATCCCCCCACACGCTCATTCAGGCATATACCTCAAGGCTGTGCAACCAGGGCCTAACCACAAGTTTTCAGTTCGATTCCTAGTGAACCTTTGTATGGCAGAAACAAGTAAAATCCACAAAACGATGATAGATAAATGTTTCCCTGTACTGGAGGCTTTTTGAGTCTGGGGCAGATTAGACACACAATTCACAGCTATCACACCCTATCGTTAAACATGCTTTGGTGTGCATGGCAGAAAACAAAGCACTTCATTTTGGAAATAGTTGAGCTTCTAGATGCTGACATTATGTCATTTGTTTGACACCTCAAAAACACTTGACATTTCACCATATCTAAAGTGTACTGAAAAGCTTAACATGCTTCTTTATTCAACATGCTTTTGAGGAGCAAAAGAAGCATGTTATTTGTAAACCATCACACACCATATGACAGAAATGTGGTAAAACCGATAAAAAATGGAAGTATCAGATTAGCTGTATATGGCATTGCTACAATATCAGTGCTGTTTCCCCCTTTCATTCATTTTTCCACAACTCTGATGCAGTCAAAAGAGCACAGAAATGTAAAACGGTGCAGCCACAATGGGAAACAGTATGGCAATGCCTCAAAAAATTAAAAACACCATTATTTAAATTCTAAATAAGTTATTAAATATATTTAGAATTCATTAAAACTCTAGATTTAAAAAAATATATAATCCAGCAATTCCACTTTGGGGAATATATGCAAAATAACTGAAAGCAGGGACTTAGATATTTTTGTGCCCATGTTCATAGCAGCATTATTCACAATAACACAAAGGTGGAAACAACTCGAATGTTCATCAGCAGGTGAATGGATAAACAAAATGTGGTTGTGCAACAATGTGAATGTACTTACCACTATAGAAGTATAAACTTAAAAATGGTTAAAATGATAAATTTCATGTTATACATATATTAACACAATAAAGTTTTTAAAATAAAAGCATACAGCTTGAGGTCAAGTATACTTGGCTCTGGTGTAGATTTTGCTACTTCATAGTTCTACCATCTCACTGCTTTTCTTCCTCAACAGTAAAATGAGCATGAAACTTGACCAATTTTCCCCACAGAGCAGTGAGAAACTACAGTCTGAAATTTGGAATAGGACTCAGGACAATCAAGTAAGAGTGTCCACTAGATAGTAAGTTTCACAAATCAGGGACTTACCTATTCAATTCAGTGTTGAAGCCTCAACACTTATGAATATCTGTTCAATTTGAGTCCTTTGAAAAATATAAATTTATATGCAATTATAAAATTTGACTTTGTTATTATTACTATTATAATTCCAAGTGTTTTATTAAAACCAGAAGACTCACCCATTTCAGAGGCTCAGTCTTCATCCAGCTTCCTCAGAGCCTAAGCTACTACTAATAGTTCTATCCAGGGGCCTTGTTTTATTGTGTAAGTCTGTCCCTCAACTCTTTATGCCTAAACCCAATTCCCTGCTCTTACGCTGCTGAATTCTCACCAGATATAGAGTGATTAAGAAAGCATACTTTTTCAATTCACAGGTGAGAGAAATCCTATCAGCTTCTTTGAAATAATGGATAGACTGGGATATCAGTGGAAGGAAATAATATAGTTGTATCCCAGATCTCACAATGGTGACAGGTTCCATGCAAAGAACCACAGAGTGGGGCTTATGTATCAGGTTTCAATATGGTCAAATCCTGGCTCCTGGGACTCTGGGTTGTGGTTTAACCTCTCTCTCTCTATCTTGTGATCAATAGAGAACATGAATATTAATGAAAGAAGGAGCAGTCACATTGAATTTCCAAGAGCTGGGACTAGCAGGAGGCTGAGTAGAGGTCCTCCAATATCAACTGGCATCTGACATTCCTAAGACTGCTTCAGCTGGGCAGCTCCTAGTCCAGAATTTTCCATGAAGCCTGGTTTTCCCTGCCAGGCATGGCATGCCCCTTGCCTGTGGTCACTAAAAGTTTTACAAGTTGTCCTTTCTAAAATAAAACTGCAGTGAAAGCAGTGATGCCTGCGTACAATACCCACTTAACATTCCTGACCTCTTCCAAAGTGCATAATGAAAATGAAAACTGTCTTTCTGAGACCCAGAAAGGTCTGGAATGACTGAATATATGCCCCCATCTAGACTCCACTTTCAGCATCCTTACATCCCGACAGTCTGACTGCAGTAGTTATCAAGCACTGGGTCAACCATTAGACTCCTTTATTAAATTATATGTTAAAAAATAATGGAAGGCACACTAGAGAGGTTAAAAGTATTTGGAATATGGCAGACTTAAGTCAGCCAACTGACTTTGGGGAAGTTAGTTTAATACTCTGGGACTCAATTTATCTTCTGAAAACTGGGTAAAATAACACCTACTTCATAGGATTATTGTGAGATTTATATGAGCAATGAATGCCAGGGCTGAGCACACTGCCGGGCTCATAATAAGCATTCAATACATGGAGGTTGTTATTTAGAAATACTAATGATAAAGCCAGTGAAGTTTGAGTATTGGTGCCAGCAGCTGAATGGGCTCTCAGGGCAAACAGGGGAATTTGCCTCTCAAACACATCTGAAAACTTCCTGAGAGCACGAGGGAAGGGGTGATGGCAGCCTCTCGCCCCTGCGTTCAGAGACACACAGCCACCGTGCAGAGGGCGAGTTAGGCCACAGGTACACATTCACGTCTTCTTTTGAATATACCACAGGAAGGGGAAAAACATGAGGCTGGGTTTAGGTTTTCCTCAAAATACATGGCAATCTCCCATCATTCAAAAACAACTTACTTTGCACACAACAGAGTCGGGCCACTCACATTTCTAGGCTATCTCCAAACCTCTTCCGCCTGCTTCCACACTCCATCCTCGCCATCCCTCACCTAGCTTCTGCCCTGGGTCCAGCCTCAAGTTTCAGAATCTATTCATCGAATTGTAAGATGATAATTTTTTTTTAATCTTCTCCCTCACATCGGTCTTTAGCCTTCTTGCTGTTCCAGAGAAGGACACACAAAAGTCCCTTACAAAAATTCATTAAATCATGAATGAAGGAACCAAGGAGGAAATTCGTTTTTAAATTTTGTTTCTTCTTCCAAAAGAATAGTCAGATGCCTACAAGTCCTTTCTCACACCTCTCTGGACGCCACTGCATGGGGGCGTCAGCAGGACACGCCGGGACGCACAATCCCTGAAGGTAAATTAGATGATAGCAGTAGGAAACTGCATTTAATCTCTCAGACCACTAGAACGTCATTTTGTAATTTTCCATGCTTTGAGTCCTTTGGAAGGAGAACTATACCCAAGTCTAAGGCTCACCCAGTGTCATGCTCCCAGCACATTCAGACCGGGCCTATTTCAGCTCTCGGCAGACACATCGTCACAGCACGTGCTCCTTGCTCCACCGCTCTCCAGGCCTCCAAAAGCAAAATGCCTCTCAAAGGACAAAAGCCTGCCTTTATGAGAAATATTATTTGTGCTAAGTTCTTTTTGGGATTTTGGCATATTTAATTTAAACAACTGATCCATTCTTCTGAATTATTAGGTATTCCGACCTTTTTCTCCAAGTAGGTCGATGGCAGACTTTCTGCGTGGATTCAGCAGGCAATTGCGCACGTATTTATGCAAATATCCCAGTCATTGCAGGCTCAGAGCGTTTTGTACTCATAAATTCACTTTCTTAAAATGCATATTCCTTGTTCAGCTGCTTTTCCTAATCCCCTACCTTAGCATTGTGAATTGTGCCATTGATTTCACAGCCTCTGCCTCTTAGAGATGACGTATCCCATTTTGTTTGCGACCGTCTGTTTTTCCTTGGGCATAACTGGGTAGAGGAAGGCTGGCATCTCTTTAGCTTCCTACCTCTTTCACATTAAGCACTGTCAGCAACCCTTTAAAGATAACTGATTGGACAATCTGCATCCTGTCAGGCATTTTCCCAATAGATGTCTAAGTAATTAAAATCACCTAGTACATTCAGGTCTTCGTACTTGAGTGATTCTTCTCACTGTTAAGGAAATGTTTCACTCACCTCATGAAAGTGGCTGAAGACTGATCACAAAGTTCCTCACTGTGAATATCTGGGAATCTATTGTTTTTACTCTTTTGACTCCAAGTATGATCTGTGTCAGAGAACTTCTTATATAAAAGTTCTCTGACATAGAAACTTTTTATGTAAAAGGCCTTATAGTAAACCTTCTAGACTTCGTAGCCCAGATGGTCTCTGCGGTGACTACTCAACTTTGCTATTGTGGTTTGAAAACAGTCACAGAAAATAAGTAAATGAAGGGGCATGACTTCCTACCAATAAAACTTTATTTGCAAAAACAGGCACTGGGATGAATTTGGTCCATAGGCTGCAGTTTGCTGACCCCTGATGTAATCACTGTGCCGATCTGGACTGTACAGCGGAGACGCCTGACCCTCAGTTTCCTCTTCTCCATAGCCTATCTTGCAGGACTCAGAGGGGGAGGCAGGAAAAAGACAAGCCATGATGGGGTTATCACTCTTTTCTGAGGGATTTATGGGGGATATGAATGGGTTTTACCAAGAGGGTTACATCATTTGAACTGTGCTTCACAAAAACTGTTCTGGTTCAAATATGGTTAAGAGAGTTAAAGGAATAGTACTAAAAGAAAAGATATCCAACAGGATGGTATGATGGAACTAGTGAAAAATGATGAAGTTTTGAATTAGGGTTATGGCAGTAAAAATGGAAGTAGTTGATTCCAGAATTATCTAGAAGGAAATTAGCAGTAAAATGAGGCATGTCAAAGGCAGCTATCACCAGATACAACACAAGGCCACCTGTATAAATTATATGCAATGTGACACTTAGAGAGATAATGTACAACTTATTTAAACATTTCTAACTGGCCAAATGTAAAGCACCAAGAAATAATATCCACCATGGTTGCTTACCAAATTATTAAATTCCATACAGGCATTCTTACTTATTCTATCAATGCTTGTCAAAGCACCAGAAGAAAATAGAACAACAAAACACAGCATTAGCCATCTCTTATCTATTGCTTAGTATAAGTCAGGTACTATCACTTCAAATCTTTTCTTAAATGCTAAGAGCTCAGTAATGTCACCATCACTTTGAGGATGGGTACAAGTGAGCACAGGAAGTTAAGTAACTCACCCAAGTGTGACACAGCTAAGCAATAAGGAGGCAAGAATTCAATCCCAAGGATGGTTGAATCCACAGACTGCATCTTAACCACTATTCTCCCCTGCTTTGGAGTATATCACAAATTTTTAAAAAACTTTTTAAGAGTTCATGGAATCTTCTTGCTTAACTCACAGCTACTCTGAAATCTTGTGAGCTGAACTGGGTACACCAATTCATTCCATGCCTTTAGACACATCATTTGCTGTCCATTAGCCTTTGTTTGCGCATCTGTAGCTCTGTGGCTTTTCCAAATGCAAAACTCCTGCATTCTATCTCATCAAAAAATAAATAAATAAACATCTCTTGTAAATAACAGGCAACTCAAGGTTAGATAATCTATTTTGTTGCTTTATCCAAACAGAAAAATGGAAGACTTTGTGAAAAACAGGCTAGAAAGTAGTGATTATCTCTTTCAGTAGAGTAAAAGTGTCAGGGTAAAATAGAAAGAATACCTACAAAGCATTAAGTCAGAGGATACAGTGACCCTAGAGTATATACTATTTAGCCTCATTGCTGTAATTACACTTTTGGTTTGAAAAAGTGATAGTAACCATAATCAAGAAGGGCATGTTGCATGTTGAAGAAATCATCAATCATCAAGAATAATGCATTACTGCAAGGTTTGGAAATGGAAATGAAAGATTTACAGCTCTAAGGCTTCCTAATGTCCTTTTCCAAATCCATATTTAAATAAATTTAAAAAGATAGACAACAAATGATTTTTTTTTCAACTGATGACTAACTGGTTACATGTCAGTGCAGCTTCCTATAACTAAATCACTTTGTGAAAAATAGAATTCTATCTTTCTGTGACTTGCTTCAGAATGTTCAGAAGTTTCAAATGTGTGTTTGTTTTTAATGTCATAAAGCAGAGAGGAGGCTAGAAAGGGTAGAGGTCAGAAGGTAAAACTGTTCATTTATTATGGTTTCATAAAGTGCTGATAGGAGAATTCAAATCCCAGTAATGGTTTTGGGCTATAACATTTGTTTAAAAACAAAAACCCCCAAAATCTTAAATGTTATGAAGCAAAACAATCTACATCTGTATGTACATAAAAGAATGTGAGTGTGTGATAGCATATATTCTCTGTGCATAAGTCACATATTTGCAACTTAAGATAAATGCCACAAAATTCAAATTTTGGAAAGAGAAAATAAATAAAGTCAATTTGATGCAATGAGTGAGTTAACTGAAGAGCTATATTTGACTAAGGCAGTGGCACGAAAGATCTGGGTTCAAATATAAGATACAGTTTTGTTCCATAAACTTAGACGAAGTTTCAACCTGCCTGAGGCTCAGATGCCTCATTTGAAAACTAGGACTAATAATATTTGTGTGTAGTTGATGAGATGGTATATATCAAGCACTTGGCACAGGGAAAGGAAACCTTTCTGCCCCCTCTGAGTCTGGGACTGCCTCTAGTGCTAGAGTTCAGAAGGAAACTACAGAGATAATTTGTTATCACACAAGCAAGGACGGCATCATGCTGAGTAGCTTTTCTTGACAGATTATTAGAGATCCAGTGTGGCAGTTACCCTGCCTCATGCTGCTCGGGCCTGCTGCAGGGCAATGGGCGAACGTGTCCTCCGGCTCCTCGGCCTTAATACCCTACTTATCTTGGTATCACGCCAATTTCCCAATGGAAAATCATCTTTGGCCTCCTCTTAGGCCACATATTTGGTTGGAAAGGGTAGATTCAATCATTTCTTCAAGAGGCAGAGACAATGTGACCAGTTCATGGTACGTCACTTGCCTTGTTACAGGGGCTGTTTCAGGAATGGGCACAACCAGAGGCAATGGTAGGCAGTGAGATTTTGCCCAAACTGCTGAACATTGCGTTCAAATTTGAGAGATCACAAGGCCAGTGTTGCTACAGCCACTGTGTCACCATGCAGGACAACCACTGACAAACGGAGCCAAGACAAGGAATGGAAGCTGAGTTAGAGAGAAAATCATGCCCTGGGTATAAAACTCAAGGCCCTGCATCTAGATACACCTATATTTTTCAGTTATGTACAAACTAAGTCCCCTTCTAGTGTTAATTGTGTTCCCTGCCACAACTAAGAGACTGGTATAATATATATACACGTGTGGCTTAACAGTTCATCTTACTTTTACCACTATTTTGTATTTGGGTCAGTAGATATGCTAGTAAAAATGTATGGGTAAAGAAGGAAAGGAATTGTATAATGACCCTTTTTTAGGACTTTTAAAAACAAAACAAAGCAAAACAAAACCATGCAATTTATTTTCAAAAGTGGAAATCAAAATGCAGTTTTAAATGTATTTATTTACTAATGAAGAAGTTATTTTATTGGCTAATATCTACTTGTTGAAATTGTTTTTAAATATACCATATAACGATAAAGGTCTAAATCCCATATTCAAAATGGAGATTGCTATTAGAGGTGATTGGTGATTAGAGCATATTAGAAGAAAAATAAGAAGTCCAGACTGCAAGTCAATAAAGTGCCCCAAGGAGGCAATCTGGGCACATGGACAATGGGGTCCTGCCAGTACTAGACTACCACAGTGAGCTCAGAAGAAGCAGGAATGAGCTCAGCCTATCCTGATTTTGTAGGATCTTTGTGACAATCTCCTTTCCATCTTTTAGCAATCTTCTATGGCAATGACCCTAGGGTGTTTCTGTGTTCCTGGAAGATCAAGCTAACCAAGTATAAATGAAAGCACTTCCCCTTTCACAGCTAGAAGCATGACCTGGAATGTTGGATTCTGAACAGTAAGCAGAGACAACCCTGCTGTCTGGGGGTGTCTACAGAGGCATATGCATGCAGACACAGCCTTAATGAACTCTGGAAGGGCAAAGAACTTATCCTACCATCACACTGTGCCTTTCTGGAAGGTTCTCCACATAGGTTGATGAGATTAGCCTTTCAGCTCTGGTCCCAAGAGTGAGCTTATCAAAACAATGCATAGTTATAACCTCTATGCTGGGCTTGCCTTGGCTTCTTTGCATTACCTTCTTCAACAATTTGCTTTCCTTCTGCATGAAGTCTTTTCCTTCTGCACTGTCTCTGCATGAGGAGGTTCATTTTCCCCTATCTCCATTGTCCTAACCCTAGTCCAAGCCACCATGACCACTTGCCTGGGCACTTGCAGGAGCCATCTTTCAAAACCATAAATCATACCACAACACAATCCTGATAATAACCCTCCTGTGGCTTCATATTATCTTTTACAAACTATGCAAAGTCCCTGCCAGGCCTCACAAGGCTGCATAGATATTTATCTTGCTCCTGTGAGGCTCAGACCTCATCTCCTGACACCCTCTCTTCTCTCCAGGTACACCAGACTCCCTCTTTTCCTCCAACACAGCAAGCTCATTCCTGCACCAGCACATTTGTTCCCTTTCTCTCCAGATCTGCCTAATGTCTGATTTCTTCATCTATTTCAGGTCATGGCTCAAATGTCGCCTCATCATAGAGGTCTTCAAGTTACTAATTGCTCTCCTAAAAACCCCAGCTTTTTCCTTTCTTCTTAAATTTGCCTATATCTGAAATTATCCTATTCACTTGTCCTTTATTATCGGTCTCCTCCACCAGAATTTAAATACCACTAGAACTCCCTAAGGAGTCCGTTGTGTTTGTCCTGTTCACCTCTGTATCCCCAGGGCACACACACTTGTCGCCAGTGCTAACAGTACAGCATTGCTTTCTCCTTCTCACTGGCAGAGCTTTAATATTGCTGCAGTGTCCTCTCCTCCTTGCACAGGACTTGGATAAATCCTGAGTGCAACTAACCAGTCTCATTGGTCCCACTGCTCTTGTCAGTATCTGATGTGAGGATCGGCATGCTACTCATTTTGGCACATCTGGGCAAGGGGGCATTTAAGACAGAGCTTGCTTTTTTAAAAGATCCACACACAGAAGAAATGGTCCTTTTGCTACCATTGGACCTGGCAAGTCTACATATGATGCCTGGAATCTTAGTAGCCAACACGTGACCATGAATAAAACATTAAGCCTGGCAGAGTAGAGAGAAGAGACGAAATAGGGTCTTTGATGATGTTTTTGAGTCTCTAGGCTTCTTGTTAGGTAAGAAAATAAATCCTCTTTTGTTTTTCCTAAAATCAAACATTGAAAGAGGTCTTCTCACCCCTTTTTCTGTCCTTCATTCAATTCAACATTTTGTGTTTATTATTACATACTTCTGCATGAATATATAGCTTAATACATATGTGTTTATAACTCAACAAAATTAATGTTGTTTTGTACATTTTAAAATTTTATGAGGGCATCACAGTGTAAATAGTTTTGTCACCTTTTACTTTTGTCAGTTCATGAGAAACATTTATATGGAGATACATGAACTCCAGATCATTTATTTTCACTGGGTGTAGCTGCCTATTATATGGCGATGCAACAATTTATTCATCCTTTCTCCTGACACATTTGTGTGGTTTCCAATTTCTTACTAAAATGAATAGAAAGTCTCCATTTTCACATATGTGAGAATTTGTGTTTGGCAGTGTTTTCCAAATATATTTGACCATGGTCCACAGAAATCAGTACATTTAAAAATAAGCTTTCATATTCTCACACACATGTGGTTTTGGAAGAAATTTTACAAAACAGTGATTATTCTTACTACATGTGATGTACTCTGATACTTTCCATTTCCATTAAAAAATAGATTCAATGACTGATTGATATGTCAAGCCCAAAGTTCCAAGATTATAGCAGTAATAACACTACAGGACATATCTGGAATATAATTGCTTGCTTAAAGGATTAGTGAGTCATCAAAGTTACTAGATATCATCAAATTATCTTCTAAATATTGAACTAATTAAATTCCCTCAAATGGTATGAGAGCCTTTGTTCACATTCTTACCTGTGTTTTGCATAGTTAGGTTTTTATGTGAAATTATATCTCATGTTGCTTTACATTTCCATTTTTCTGCTTGCTAATGAGTTTGAACATGTTTTTCTATATTTGTGGGCCATTAGTTTTTCTCTTTTATTTTCCTATTTGTATTATTTATCTATTTTTCAATTGTTTGTCTTTTTAAATTGATTTTTAGTTTGTTCTTTATTTGTTCTGAATATTAATGCCTGTTCATGAATTGCAAATATCTTTTGCCTATCTGTGGCTTACCATCTTTTTTTCTTTTAAATTTATGGTATCTTTTAATCACAGAAACTTTTAACCTAAGTGTAAATTAAATTTATATATTTTCCCTTGAAATTCAGGCTTTTTGTACATTTTTCACACTTTTACTGTTTAGCTACTTTTGGTGGGACTCTTCATTATTTGCAGGGAAACATCCTAACAGATTCATCAGTTAATAAACATAAGTGTATTGAATGAGAAAATAAGTGAATAAATAAATGAAGTGATATTAGCAGGAAAAAAAAGTAAGGATTGAAGATAAGCTTCACAGTAAATAATCAATATCTTAAGTAATACAATGTTGAATGGACCTTTTAGAAAAATCTGTATTTTTAGAGGTTACAAATTTCCCCAAAGTTAGATCCCAGAGTCTATTATTCATATTCTGAAATACACTGAAAAAGAAGTGGACAAAATGGATTTACACGTAAAAATCCATGGAGCTGGGGATTCCTCACTGGTGCTACATACATAAATAACTTCCAACCACTAAATCTTAAATTTCACAGAAAAGCAAAATATCTCACTGCCATCCATTACTCCAGAACCATTATTTATTTTTTTAAATAAACACTTGTGTTGCCATCCTGGCCTCTCCAAAAAGTAATAATCACATAATCTATAATTTTTATACTGTATCTCATTAAGAAGGGAGAGGAAAGTGATTTTGCATTCTACCACAGCATGCTGACTTCCATGAATTAAAACAAACAAAAGGTAGAGGCTTTGCAAATTAACTAAGCTAAACTTTGTAGGGTTACAGTCTAAGTTCATAGAAGCAATGGTATATTTCAATATTTAAAATGCCTTATTTCCACAATGGGAACAGAAAAGTCTTAGTCTGCATGTGTGTAGACTATATAAGGTGATAAAAATTGAGCGTAAAAAATTTAGATACATCCATTTGAAAACATCTTTTGCATATTTTAATTCAATCATTTTTATCAACTTTATACTACTTGTATGTACACATGAAACATTACTCTCAGACAATACATCTTTTCATTAGTTCATTGAAAAAAGAAAAAGGAACAGCGTTATCTCAGTCATCAAATCCTCACCTTTCAAAAAGGGAAAGAAAAACCTTTTATGGGAAAAAGAAGGTACTAGGTTACTTTTTCCCCCTGCTCACTTGTGGAGAGTCTTTTCCAATGGTTATTTTTATTCACTCCTTTTTTCCCTCCTCAAAGTATAGAAACAAATAGCATTGTTAGAGGCCTAAGGGAAAGTCAGTTCCCATTTTATAGTTTCCCTGTCTATATTTTATATGGAACAGATATATCAGAACAATCCTAGATTTCACACCATCCAAGTTCATAGGTTAGCATTTGCTTTCACAGGGCTCTGATCTAGGGAAGGTTCCAGGCAGATGAACTTGCAGAAAGGTTTTGCATTTAATACTACTACTTACCCACTCTCAAAGCAAAGGCACGAATAAACACAGCCAACTATTTATTTTTCTATTCTTCCTTAGTAAACTCTCAGAAAGCCATCTGCTGGATGAGGGACTGTAGCCACAATAACTTTCTGTTGCATAGTATTTTGAATTGGCCAACTGCGTTACTTGGCCTGTGTTAGGTGCTCAACCGTACAGAGATTTCTCTCCTATTTCTTGTACATCATGTGGTCAAGAAGAAGTTTTGGGTCTTACTCAAAGGAAGGCTGAAGACTCTTAGAACACCACTGTATAACAATATTTGTATTAGTCTCCTCAGGCTGCTCTAACAAAATACTATAGACTGGGTGGCTTAAACAGCAGACATTAATTTTTCAGTTCAGGGTACTAGCACATTTGGGTTTTGGGGAGGCCCCTCTCCCTGGTTTATAGACAGCCACCTTCTTACTCTGTGCCCACATGGCCTTTTCTCCATGAATACACATGGAGGAAAAAAGAGAACTGTCTCTCTTCCTCTTCTTATATGCACACTAATCCCATCATGGGGGCCTGAATCTCATTAGATAAACTTAATTACCTCCCCAAACCTTACCTCCAGGTACCACCATAGTGGGGGTTAGGGCTATGACATATGAATTTGGTCGGGGGACACAAACATTCAGCCCATAACAGTATTTAATTTTGATTATCAATTTATATAACACTTTTCCCTCTAGCCAACAACTGTTTTGGCTGCCAAGCACCCAAATGGAACCTTAATGTATTCATGGACATCTCATATAAAAACCTGTTCTGGTTCAGACATATGTTACATGGACTGTGTGAATAAAAATACAGTTAAAATAGAGGCAGGCTTGTAGAAACCATTAACGTACTCAAAAGCCTAGTATTGACAAAAATGAAATCCCCTAAAAAGAATCTCTAGCTGATACCTGCTTTGAATACTCATTGGTGCAATTTCCCATGGGGGAATATTCTCTTGAAGATAGTAGCCTTTCACTTGTAGGCTTTGGTTAATGCTGTTTCTTTTCCTAGAATACTCTCTGCTATCCCCTCCATGTGAAAAATGTACTTAGATCTCCGGTCTCTCTTTAGATACCACTTCCTTAGGTGTTCCTCCCCTGTGTCCCTGTAGTCCTGTTCTACCCCCATCACAGTTTCTTTTATTTGGCCCTTGCCGTGTCTCCTAAACTGTAACCTCAGGACAACAGAAACCAAGTCTCCTTATTCACCATGACATCCACAGCATGAAGTGTGGTGTTCAGCATAGAGTAAGAGCTAGAAGAGTGAATAAATGAGGTGAGTCAAGGCATAAATGCCCCACAACATAGATGATGTCCAACAACACAGAGGTCTAGTCATTTCCAGAACAACTTGAGGTCAGACATGGAGGGCACTTTGGGCCATTACAAAGTGACTTAATATTATAGAGGCTCTGTCTTCCAGATCAGAATGAATCAGGGGGATGAACAAGAGAGACAGAACCAAAGGAACACTGTTAGGAGGAGTGAAGTTAAAAAGCCACCTCCCAAATCCAGGTGAGAAGGCTTGGAATCATCATGGAGTCTTGCCCCTCCTTTGCAGCTGCCCTGAAAACTTGCTACATAATTTGTGGACACTACTGTGAAATGAAAATGCAGAACCCCTTATTCAAAAATTATTAATTAAGAATTTCAAAATGGTGGGAGCAGAGCATCGAACCAAATATTTAACATAGATCTGTTTTAAGCATGGGCCCTATGTGACTGCATATTTCTCAAGCCCATGACACCAGACCCACACCCACCAGGCCTAGGTGCCACGGACATACTGGTTCCATTACAAAAAGTGTTTAAATTTATTTGGCAGCTCTAGCTCAAGTATTTTGAGGGTCAAGAACTCAAAGTTCTAGAAAATAATCTTTCACAACTACACATGAAAGATTGTTATGATCTTTGCCAAATGCTAAATGCCAAAGTACAAAAGGTAGGATCTCAAGATTTTATAATTAATATTCTCACACAGAGGCCTCTTGGTACTGAAATGTCCTTTCCTAAGATTATTTTACATTGATCCTCGTTGAAACCAGCTACACATTTGTAGATAGAAATCAAGTACAAACAATTTTGGTCTTGCTCTAATTTACCAAGGCAGCTTCATCATTGCACTGAAAATAATATCACCAAAGCAGCTGCCTGATCTTTCAACAAAACATAGCCCTGTATGTTTTACTTTTGCTGCATAGGATGATTCCCCCTGCTACTCATTTCCCACAAAGGTACTAAGGTCAACTCAATCTTATTCCTGTGGCGAATTGCATTGTTCACTTATGATATTTTATTTGGACATTACTCTTACAGCACCTTGCATTAACCTGCCCTAATAACTACAGGGGCATTTTGGAAATAATTGATTTCTCACATCTGAAAGACATTTGTTATACTATGTTAATGGAAATCAAATAGAAGAAAACTCACAAAAGCAAAATGGAACTAAATGCCAAGATAAATGTTATATTTTGGCAATATTCTCTCAAAATAGCTGAAAGATGTTAATAAAAGCATTATATTTTGTGTGAAGATACTCATCTTTTCCTATTGTTATACATACTTTATAACATATAGAAAAAAAATGACATTCAGGATACCACATTTTGGTCAATGCTGAAGCCAAATTTTGCATATGTTGTTTTTCTATGTTGACGTATAAGTTTGGTCTACAGTCTCCAAGTCAAGTATCAAAGTGATTTTTGGATACAGTTGAGTCTCACAAAAGCAAATAGATACTTTAAGGAAATAGCAAAGGACTTACGGCTAATATTTTTAAATAATTATAGGACCCCAAGGGAAAAATAAACCTGAACGGTAAATTCTTATTAGTCATTTATGAACTGTATGTCCCAAAACCCATTTGAAAAAGGGAATGCAGCCACATTCTCTACCTCTTGATGTTTTCAGGATACTGTAATATATGCAAGAAGACTGATGATTGCACCTTGAGGGGTGGTTGAAAGCTGGAAATGAAATCAGACTCCAGCACACAGAGCCGGTGGTGTTACTGGCACACTCTATTATGAGGGACCTATTGTTTTCCTGTTTTTTTAAGAACTTTAGTTGCATTTAGATTTATAGTTCTATTACTGCATATTCACATAAAGAGAGTTAATTCTTGAGAAATGTGTCTGCCTGGTAAGAAAGACATTCAGTTGTTAGTGAATCTCATATCATCAGTGTGTCAGCTGAGGACTTCAGTGATATTAAAAATTATTTTAGTTAATTTCTGCTAAAGTCTCATCATTCTGAGTGTTTTCTAAATCTATTTGAATCTCACTTTCTCTTTCTCATGCAGACACACACACAGGTCATTCTGTCATCTGAACTTAGAGAATGAAAGAAACATCTACAAAAAGGCCAGGAACCCCTGTTGTTAGCACGATTAGTAAATGTTAAACAGCAAAGGTTGATTTGGGAACATTATTAAAGTGACTCACAGGAGAATATACTGAAAAGATACAAAAGGGTTTGAATCTCATGTTCCTGATTTACAGATAAAGAAACTGAGATCCAGGGACCTTAGTGACTTGCTCAATGTCACACATAAACCTAGGAAAAGAACTGTAATTTTATCTGGACTTCTTTCCATACCCATGACCTTTCCTGTTATAAATTTATCATCAGTACTTTGATGTCCCTGCATTAATTCCATAAATACCAGTATCGATAACCTTACATATAAGGGATATGCTTAATGCTTGTAAATGGCATCTTAATGTTTCTGTGTTTTTAATTGTTTTTGTTTTATTTTAAGACAAAAGAAAAGAGAATATATAAAAACACATACAGGGAACAGAAAACCTAAGATGAATGGCCTTTACTCTATCTTCATTTGTCCAAACAATATAAATTTTAGCAGTAGGAAAAAATAGAAAACACTCCAAAATAAAAGAGTTATATGGTCAAAATAGAAAAATAAATGTATGTAAATTAAAATTTATTTTTTAAATGGTTAACACTTAATTTCATTTAAAAAAAGAGACACAGATTTTTTAAAAAGGCAAAGCAAAAGCCTGAAATATTCAAGCTGAAAAATCATTTTTAAAGGAAAACCTTCTGTCCCCTTAATGCATTATTTTTTCTAACTTGATTAAGTCTGTTAACCAAAGACTTTTAGAAAAAATACATGATCATAATGAGTCCATTAATACTATTGATTATTTTTTAAGAAAAAAAACATTTTTAAGAATATTTTCTGTATTAAAAATTATGTAGTAGCAATGTGTCAATGTATTACTATTATTATAACTAACAAAGCTCTGTATTCATTAGGTAATTGAACGTAGGATGAAGATAGGAATCAAGGACTGCAGGGGATCTGATTGACACTTGGGTTAAAGGTTCAAATACAAAGGACATGATTTATTTGGTATCATAACATCTGCCTAAAGAGTTAATATAAATTCATTGTCTAAGTATTACTCATGCAGATAAAACTCTGTCCAAAAAGTGTATTTTTTTGCAGTATAGAGCCTAATGCCATTAACACTCAAGCTTCGCTTAGCACTCAGCCATCCAACTTAATAAAACGCTCATTTAAAACTCTGTATTTCTTCTAACGTGGTGATTTTTTAAATCCGAAATTATGAACTTCTTTAGTATTAAAGATATGTTTACTTATGAATAAACAGATTTCTCCAAAATAATATTGTAGGATTTGACAAAAGTACCAGACTATAAAGCAGTTTGAAGTAGAATAGCATCAATATTTATTAAATGCAGCTATCCAATATTATCAGAATACTAAGCCAAAGATCTTAATGCAGTTTAATAGTATATTTTGTAAACATTTTCTTTCTGAGGAAATAAGGAAACCTAAGAAGCTTTCTAAGGTCCAGGTGTGTTTACAAAATATGCAGCTCATTATAGACTAATTATACTTGAAAGCACAGCACGTATAACTATTTGTAAACCCTTGTCATTTTGTATTTAAATCTTTACATTTAACCTTCTTTTGAGCTCTTAGTCATATTTGAAAATTAAGTCCAAAAGTCCATTAAATAAAAATCTACCATCAGAAGTTTTAATCTATATCTTACCTATGCACTCTACAAACCTATTAAAATGCCTATTAAAAAACCTATTAAAATTATGCCCAAAAGTCCATTAAATAAAAATCTACCTATGTGCTCTACAAACCTATTAAAATGCTCTCAGTGGATGACCAATGCACACTTGTTTGGTTTTCACACTGAAGAAACATTAAATGAGCATGTTCACATTTCAGTGTATTAGAAGGAGAAAAGAAAGCAGTACTAATCTGCTTGCAGATGACTTAAGTGTAGACGTAAAACCATTCCGTGCTTACGCAATGACCTCATTCCCAAGCCCCAGACAGACGAAATTCTTTTCCATCCTAGGCATTTATTACTCGTTACAAAGAACTTGGTATTTAAAATGCATAAATACAATGGCAAAGCACTGAATTGACACTTATGATAAAACATACTTGATTAAGACTTAATAAAGAACTGTGTATAGTACTAGTGAATAATGCATTGCCAGATAAAGTTAGACACAAAGCAAATACAGTGTCAGAGCTAATCTGGCCCGGCATTATTCAGCCATATTACTTTCTTTATTACTAGATTAAAAAATGCATATTGTGTTTCAGCAGCTTTTTCATTATTTCAACACGTAAACCAAATGCTCTCTGGAAAAGACCACGTAATTCCAAAAAGAACTACTGTAGCAGGAAACCACAGAGAATGAGGCAATTCATCTCTTAGTGACATGGGTTCCCACTATTACAGTGAACATGCTTTGGCTTAATGCATTACAGTCTTCAAAGGCTTACTTCTAAAAATACCCGTTATGATTCTCTTTCCTTCACAAAATAACCACCCAGAGAATCAAGAAAACACAATGCTTTCTAAACTCATTTTTTTAGAGAGTTAGTCGAGGGGAAAAAATAATCTTTTCATTATATGTCTCAACTTGCTTTAGTTTGATTACATGATTTAATTATTTTAATTTGGTTTTATTTTTTGAGGTTTTTTGGCAATTCATTTCATATACAAACTCCCTTCTTAGTTTGGATTTTCCCAAGTAAAATTTGGGACAAAGATTCATATGGAGCTAGGTTTTTGGGGAGAGGATCCTGGATGACACCAGGGTCACAATAGAAGTGCAACTGGAAAGGAAAGCAAATGAGGTGGGGTGTCTTAGCAAGTGTGAGTACCATATGTAACTGCAGCTTAACTGCACTGGGAACCGCAAGTGGCAATTCAACTAAGTCTCTGGGATCCAGTTTTTTCACTCAAGGAGGGAGGGGGGAGTTGGGTTATTTATTGGTCAAGGAATGCTGTAGTCAGGGTCCGGGGGACTGGAAAGGGAGAATCAGTGCATCTAAATTCCTTTATGCACTGCTATGCTAGTTCTAAGCAGACTCCAGAAGTAAAGAAAACTCCTGGACAATAAATGGATGCAATGTCACATCAAAGTCAGCCACTTGTATGATAATGTTAGGGTAAAAAATAACTTTTATAATTTTGATCTACTTCCCTAGGCTTTGCATTCATGGCTTCCAAGGATACTTCAATGTCTCCAAAACTCACTCTATTCTACTGCTTACTCTGCATGGTTTTGCATGGTCTCTTAGACTTTATCTTCCCAAGAATACCCCATGGCTACCCTGAATATGTCCCCTCATCATTGAACTTTGAACAGTTCTTTTAATTTTACCTCTCTTCTTCTTCCTCCACAAGAACTTAATTTTGACAATTAAAGTTATAAGTGAAGGTATAGGTGCCACAATTATGTGGTTCATAATTAGGCCTATTACAAACAATGAAATTTGGAGTGTACCAAATCTTGCAAGCAGTGCAAGAAGTAGAAGAAGACATAGGGTTCTAGGCAAACTATATTTCAGTGTATTGGCTGTTCCCATGAATACCCAACAAAATAATCATCACCTTTGGGAAAGATAAACTATATAAAATGAGAGGGTAGTGGATAGAAGGGGCAGAGTAAATCCATTTGTGTAGTAGAGAGAAGCTAATTAGCAACCTTAATCTCAAACCTATCATAACCATTGAATAATTGATTCCTGCTTTTCGTACATATCTGTGCACATAGGCACATCTGCCAGTCTCAAGTGATATTATATGTATACAGCATGTATTACTCTATCAATATAATCTTAGAGAATTTATACAGAAATGCCATCTCCTAGCTTTCTCCACTAGTTCAACAGACTGAATCTGATTGATTTACTTTCTCTCAAGAGCCTCAGCACACAATGTATAAACTACTTCTGGGATAGTTGATCTTGAGTGCCTCTATCACACGTGGCTTGCTCTGTTATTTCACATGACTACATAATTTTTCAGCTGTGTATGGCTCATGTTTGCAAGAAAACTCCTAAATCCTTGAAGGCAAGAATTTTCCACAACCCAGACACTTGTCTCCTATGATGTCTGTGAAAAGTTAGCCACTAAGGCCTCCCTCTCTAAGACCTTGGAAGTTTTTCTTTTTCTAGGTCTAGCAATGCCCTTGAAAAATGAGAAACTGTTATTAGCAAGCTGTATAGTAAAAGAAGTTAGTGAGCAGTTGAGAAAGGAGGCCCTTCAGCATGTCAGGTCTCAGGGAAAGAGGGGCCGAGAGGCAGAGGGGGTGAAACACTTGACACCAAGCTTCGTATAATGTAGGAGAGAGAGAGGCAAAAGGAGACCTTTTTGCTTTGAGCCACAGATGTAAAGTATATTTCTGTATGTGAGAGATTATAGCTTATTTCAAGTATTAGAATCAAAGGAAAGACTTGACATGCTGAATTTATGGTATCAGCTGCAAAGAAGCCATATCTCTCAGCCTTTGGCAGATTTTACTCCCAGAACTTGGTACAATCAGTGCTGTTAAATTTTCTTAATTACACTTGGCAAGACAATCATCAGTTGCACATTTTCTACTTTAAAACCTTTCCTCTGCCTAAGTGGGGATAAAGACATCCTTTCAACCATCCCTCTAGCTAAAAACCTCTAAATGATCTTTAATTAGAGTTAAGGTTTATAGGAGCAATATGAGATAATACAGCTGAATTTCTGAATTTCACAATTCTGTGGATTACATCTTGTGTTTCCTAGTTAGAACCACTATAAGTCAATACTTTTATAGATGACAGATCTCTGCAAGGCAGTGAATCTTATTTAAGTTAATACATGATTGTCTTCCTCAACCAAATTACAACGAATTGTGCTTTTTAATGTTTGTGCCAATAACTATTGTCTACTGAAGGGAGAAAAAAAAAACTGCCCTAGTATACTGGATGGGCATAAACAGCTAATGCTATATATTTATTTTTAACTCACATGAATAATACATGATGAGCATTCATTGTAAAATATACATGGTAATAAAGACAGAGATATGTGTGAAACAAACCTAAAGCTCTCCTTTCCTCCTTCCCTAATACCTTGCTTCTCCTAAGAGGTTCTGAAATTAGTTGTTTGGCATGAGACCTTCTAGACCTGTAACCATTCATGTAATGCAGGATTGTACATGACCTGACTCTGTCTTTATTATAATTTTAAGTTACAAATTAGGTTATGCTTATTATGACATGTGAAACAATTCAAAAACACTTAATGAAAAAACATATCATCTCCCTCATCGACTCTCCTCCAGGGCCAGGCTCCCAAATAAGTGATGTTCATTGTCATATGTTTATCCTCTCACATTTTCCTCCTTCTTCACAGATTCACAGATCCATTTATACACATATCCAGGGCTTAATTATTTTCCAATATGAACTAATTAATATCCTCATATTTCTCAATGACTTAGCCTGCCTCTGAGTGGGTATTCTTCCAATTCAGCAGATACTAACCTAAAGCACCGCTTTAAACAGCTTTATCATTGTCCATAGGATGGATGTGCCATAAATTGATTCCACCAGTCTATTACTAGAGGATATTCAGCTTATTTACATGTTATTACCATCATAGATGATAACAAAAGATTTTTGTTGGATGAATTCTCCAAAATGTGACAGCTGCACATTGGTAATAAGTACATGCACTGAATAATTGTACCAATATTAATTGACTACACTGTAAAATTTTGAAACAATTCATATTTCCTCAAAAACTGTATGTCAATGTCCACTGTACATTTTACCCACCCTGAGATGAAATTAACATTTTTATTTGTTCCCAATCTATAGATTAAAAATGTAATTTCATTATTTTTTTATTTGATTTGCTTCACACTGGAGAAGTTGAATATATTTTTTATGTTATTAGCCATATTTTATTTATTCTTCTCTGTATTATCTGGCAAGATCCTTTGCTCATTTTTCTGCTGATATTTTAAACATAAATTTGAAAAAATTTTCTCTGAACTAGTAACTCTTTGCCAAATATGTAGCAAATACTTTTCCCACCCTACCACATGACTTTTGCTTTTGTTTATCTTGTGCTCTACAAACCTTAAAATATGCTTTATCCTTTTCTTTATAGATTCTCTTTCTTAAGGAATCCTCCCTTAAGTTATAAAAATATTAAAATTTTTGCTTTTATGTCTCATATGTTTATGTTTTACATTTAGATATTTAATCCATTTACATTTAGATATTTGATTAATCTGTGATATCAGGCAGGCCATAGCTTTACTCTCTTTCAAATAAATTGCAACTTGACAGTTCTATTAATTAAATAAAACATTCTTGTCTGAGTTAATTGAAATGCCTTTCTTTGTATACTATATTCTTGTGTAAACCTGGGTTTACTTCTGAATTTTCTATGTTGTTCCACTAGCTTGTGCACAAGTACACTGAGCCCACGGTCTTTAGAGTAGAGTAGCTTAGCAAAGAATTTTACATTTGGTAAGGCAATCTACCCTCTCTCCTCAGTCATTCTTTTTGTCAATATTTACTTGCTTATTGATGTGTCTATAAACCTGTCAATATTAATTTAATTCTCTTAATTGAATGGAGGCCCAATAGCTCTATCTCAATATAGAAATGTCTGTCTGCAGTCTACTGACAGATAAATGCCAGATAGAAAACAGAAAGATAGATGATACATAGATAGATGATAGATTTTTCCTACAACAATATTAACAATTTTTCCTACAACGTATTATTATAATTTAAAAATTCTTTAGAAATATCTTCTACATTATTGATATCCACTGGTAAGTTAGGAATCCAGGAGAAAGACATCTCTAGGAAAAGAGAAGTCCCTTCGCTCAAGTCTTTAAGGGCCTAATATGTGCTATATATCATCAAAAATATTATCTGTGTTAATCCTCTCAATAGCCTGCAAAGTAGGCTGAGATTATTAAAGCAATGTTATAGATGAGGAAATTGAGGCTTATCAGAAGTATTAAGTAACTTGCCTGAAGTTATACAACTAGTGGCAGTTGGAAGGAAAAATTGACTCCTTCCCTTTCCTTGGCTGTCACTTCCTCTATGTTCTACAAGAGGCAACATTTGTTTGTAAATGAAAGACATGGGAGTAACCCCATTTCAGTGAACGGACTAAAATGTAGGCAGAAGTGTGAGTTGAAATCGTAATCGCTGGATGAGTCTGTATTCAAACACAATCTGATCAAAATAACATTCTGAATATTTAACATTCTCTTTATTTCCCTCTAGGATTGCGGTGTCAGTAGAGGCTGGGAACCGAGGTAGGGAGAGACCCAGGTAATCTGATAAAGTTCCTTAGGTGATTTCGGTATTCCTACTTCTTCCCAATGTGGGAATTCGTTTCCTTCTAACCACTGCTCTACTATAAAGAGAAATAGGTAGGAATTTTATTCCAAACAAAATTAAGCAAGTTATAATTAGCAAATTAGCCATTACAGATAGTATTTTGCACATATTTTAGACCATTTACCATAATCTATCCTGTAGTGAATTAGCTTGAATAATTCTATTATTCTTCATCTCCTAAACCAGTGGCTCTCAAACTTCAGCATGTATCAGACTTATATGGAAGGCTTGTTAGGCCACGTTTTCTGGGACTGGCCCCCTCTGCTTCCACATCCTCTCCACCCTGAATTTCTGAATCAGTAGGTCTGGGTGGACACTGAGAATTCATTTGCTTGGTTTCAAATAATGTTGTCTCTGATGGCCTGAGCATCAGACTCTGTGAACTATATGTCCCTTACAGGAAAAATCTGCATGTATGTGTGCATGCATGCACATGTACTGTTCATCTCTGTTCTGCAAGATCTAATATGATGCTTTGAATATATTATTGACTCAATACACAGGAATTTGTTTCAAATCATGTTAGTGATGTGAATTTCACAAAATCCTATGCATAGAAAATTGGTGATGCATATAGATCAGGAGAACCAACAAATAAGAATATTATATTCCCAAGTAATGAGCCAACAGACCATAATTTGGGTAGGTATAAGATAGGATGCAGAAGAGGTTATCAGGGGAAGCATCTATTAAAGGTCATTGATTCATTCATTCATTCATCTCAGTTTTGTTAAAGGCAAACATATGTAAACCCACAAAATGATACACTGATTACGGCAGTCCTTTTAATGGATATATAACTTCCTAAAAGACATCTCAGTTCTCACTCATCTTGCCTTCCCTGTCTCCTTTATGACACTCACAACTTGGATGTTCACTTTCAGTGGGTCTTTGATTAACATTGCCTTCCCAGATGTAAGCTCCCTGGTGGCAGAGCCCAAGTGTATTGTGCTCATTATCACATCCCCAGCGACTAGCACAGTGCCTGTTACATAGTGGGTGCTCTGTAAATATTTGTTGAATGAATACCTGAAAGATGAATCAATCAAATGTAAGAAGTATTTTCAGTGTTAATAATTAAAATAAAATAAAAAATAAGGAAAAAAAAGAAATTCCCTGAATGTGGTTTTGAGTAGAGAGATATCACTTATTTAAGAGAAAGCTTCTGAGAAAATAATTTAAATACTTTGAGTTACATTGTAATCATCAGTATCCACATTTATTTTATATATTTATTTGGTTATTTATCTGCATTTACCAATATGTGTACATATTCTCTTACTTAGTGATTTTCTCCTCTACTAGAGTATAACCAATCTAGTTTAGAGATTTAGTAATTTAGTTTGTCTTATTTGTTGCTATAAATCTTGCACCCAAAAAATACCTATACATTTTTTGCTAGACTGAATGAATTTCTACTTGAGGTGGAGATACTCCAGCTACTGCTACAAGAGTGGAAAACGGAGGCTAATAGGGAGAAAGTTTCACAGCCCTTGATGGATGATGGCAAACGGCAGATGGAGAAAAGTACTATAATGAAAAATAAGGATGGAGAGGGAGGTCCACGTGAAAAAAGGATTTGAATTTAGTGTTTTCATTTCTACTGTCATTGAAAACTTGTAGTGCTTGCCTGTCCTCATTTGTGGTAAGAAAAAACAACAACAACAAAAAAAACAAGTAGCTGGCCATTGGATCTCTGGGGCTAGGGTAGTGAAAGGTATCAATAGAAGCAATAATAAAATAACATTAAGGAATATAACAATGATGATGACGATTTTTTGTAACAACTTTATTGAGATAAAATTCATAGCCATATAATTCACTCATTTAAAGTATACAATCTAATTATTTTTACTACTGTATAGTCACAGGATTGTGCAACCACCACCAAAATCCATCAAAATGAAATCACAGTGCTCTTTAGCTGTTAACCCCTAGTTCCCCTCTTTCTTCCAAGCCACTAATCCACTTTCTATCTCTGTGTTTTTGCCTATTTTGAACATTTCATATAAATGGAATCATACAATTTTAGAGCTTTTAAGACTTGTTTCACAATCTTATAGTATTTGATTTCTTTGTATTTGGTTTGTGACTTTTTTTTTTTTTAATTATTTTTTATTGAAGGGTAGTTGATGCACAGTATTACATTACATTAGTTTCAAGTGTACAACACAGTGGTAGAACATTTATATACATAATTCGAGGTTCCAGCTATCACCCTACCAAGCTGTTACAATATCTTGACTATATTCCTTATGCTATACATTACATCCCGGTTACTTATTTATTTTACCATTGGAAGTCTGTCCTTTTTTTTTTTTTTTTTTTTTTTGTGAGGGCATCTCCCATATTTATTGATCAAATGGTTGTTAACGACAATAAAATTCTGTATAGGGGAGTCAATGCTCAATGCACAATCATTAATCCACCCCAAGCCTAATTTTCGTCAGTCTCCAATCTTCTGAGGCATAACAAACAAGTTCTTACATGTAGAACAAATTCTTACATAATGAATAAGTTACATGGTGAACAGTACAAGGGCAGTCATCACAGAAACTTTCGGTTTTGCTCATGCATTATGAACTCTAAACAGTCAGTTCAAATATGAATACTCATTTGGTTTTTATACTTGATTTATATGTGGATACCACATTTCTCTCTTTATTATTATTATTTTTAATAAAATGCTGAAGTGGTAGGTAGATACAAGATAAAGGTAGAAAACATAGTTTAGTGTTGTAAGAGAGCAAATGTAGATGATCAGGTGTGTGCCTGTAGACTATGTGTTAATCCAAGCTAGACCAGGGCAATAAAACATCCACGTATGCAGAAGATTTCTCTCAGAACAGGGGGGGTGAGGTTCTAAGCCTCACCTCTGTTGATCCCCAATTTCTCACCTGATGGCCCCCCTGCGACTGTGCCTGTCTTAGGTTGTTCCTCCCTTGAGGAATCTTACCCGTCTCTGGCTAACCAGTCATCTTCCGGGGCCATACAGGGAAATGTAGAGTTGGTAAGTGAGAGAGAAGCCTTATTGTTTGAAAAGGTTAGCTTTTTACTTCTTTGCATATTTATGCCCTGTGGCTTCTATGCCCAGCATTTGTCTTGAGGTATCTTTACCACTTGGAGGAGTTATGATACTTGGTAAATTTGATATGAGGCACGAATTCTATTTAAGGGTTGTAATTAGGAAGGAAGAAGAAAAGCTATAGAAGTAGCAGGCGGAAGAAAACATGGGAAGATTGATTATTTCTTTGACATATCTTCTTGTAGAGTAACTTCAGCGTATATAGGTTTTAAGCTACTACTTAAATTGCGCACACACATTAACATAATAGGAGTATAGTTACATAACCAAAGCATATCTGTAATTACCAGCCATCTGCAGTGAAACCAAGAAAACCATTAAGGCACCTTAGGCATTTGGGAAAACTTATCTATGATATGGTGGATATTGTCCAACTGAACTTGAACAGTCTGAGAGAAATCAGACAAATTAAAACAACCCATTCCTGGGGACTGTTCACATGCCATATGTTCTTTTAACAGTAAATAGTCTGTAGTTGTAAGAGTTTGGAGCGCTACAATTTGCACTTCTCCAAATTCTTGCTTGAGTTCCAACAGTATAGATCCAGTCAAATTTGTTGTTTTACTGTATGCACAGGCCAGCTTAGATATCTCCTTCCTCATTCCCATGGCAAGTCCAGGAACTGGTGGGATGAGTGCATCTACAGCTGGAGCAGTGCGTGGGTCTTTGTTGGGGTTTTTTGATGATCATCTTCTGGCATGAGTCTTCCAGAGAGTGCTGATGTTGGAAGTTCTTTTTCATATCGTATCTTAGTTCATTTTCGGGGTAGCCCAATTAGGCTTTGATCCTCTGTATAAACACAAACAGACCCTTTGCCTACACTTTTATATGCCCTTTATACCCTTGTGTAGAACTCGTTGGAGGTTACCACACAGGAACTGCCCTTTTTTTTTTTTTTTTGCTTTGTTTTTGGTATCACTAATCTACACTTACATGACGAATATTATGTTTACTAGGCTCTCCCCTATACCAGGTCTCCCCTATAAACCCCTTTACAGTCACTGTCCATCAGCATAGCAAAATGTTGTAGAATCACTACTTGCCTTCTCTGTGTTGTACAGCCCTCCCTTTTCTCCTACCCCCCCATGTATGTTAATCTTAATACCCCCCTACTTCTCCCCCCCTTATCCCTCCCTACCCACCCATCCTCCCCAGTCCCTTTCCCTTTGGTACCTGTTAGTCCATTCTTGAGTTCTGTGGTTCTGCTGCTGTTTTGTTCCTTCAGTTTTTCCTTTGTTCTTATATTCCACAGATAAGTGAAATCATTTGGTATTTCTCTTTCTCCGCTTGGCTTGTTTCACTGAGCATAATACCCTCCAGCTCCATCCATGTTGCTGCAAATGATTGGATTTGCCCTTTTCTTATGGCTGAGTAGTATTCCATTGTGTATATGTACCACATCTTCTTTATCCATTCATCTATCGATGGACATTTAGGTTGCTTCCAATTCTTGGCTATTGTAAATAGTGCTGCAATAAACATAGGGGTGCATCTGTCTTTCTCAAACTTGATTGCTGCGTTCTTAGGGTAAATTCCTAGGAGTGCAATTCCTGGGTCAAATGGTAAGTCTGTTTTGAGCATTTTGATATACTTCCATACTGCTTTCCACAATGGTTGAACTAACTTACATTCCCACCAGCAGTGTAGGAGGGTTCCCCTTTCTCCACAGCCTCGCCAACATTTGTTGTTGTTTGTCTTTTGGATGGCAGCCATCCTTACTGGTGTGAGGTGATACCTCATTGTAGTTTTAATTTGCATTTCTCTGATAATTAGCGATGTGGAGCATCTTTTCATGTGTCTGTTGGCCATCTGTATTTCTTTTTTGGAGAACTGTCTGTTCAGTTCCTCTGCCCATTTTTTAATTGGGTTATTTGTTTTTTGTTTGTTGAGGCGTGTGAGCTCCTTATATATTCTGGACGTCAAGCCTTTATCGGATGTGTCATTTTCAAATATATTCTCCCATACTGTAGGGATCCTTCTTGTTCTATTGATGGTGTCTTTTGCTGTACAGAAGCTTTTCAGCTTAATATAGTCCCACTTACTCATTTTTGCTGTTGTTTTCCTTGCCCGGGGAGATATGTTCAAGAAGAGGTCACTCATGTTTATGTCTGAGAGGTTTTCGCCTATGTTTTCTTCCAAGAGTTTAATGGTTTCATGGCTTACATTCAGGTCTTTGATCCATTTTGAGTTTACTTTTGTATATGGGGTTAGACAATGGTCCAGTTTCATTCTCCTACATGTAGCTGTCCAGTTTTGCCAGCACCACCTGTTGAAGAGACTGTCATTTCGCCATTGTATGTCCATGGCTCCTTTATCAAATATTAATTGACCATATATGTCTGGGTTAATGTCTGGATTCTCTAGTCTGTTCCATTGGTCTGTGGCTCTGCTCTTGTGCCAGTACCAAATTGTCTTGATTACTATGGCTTTATAGTAGAGCTTGAAGTTGGGGAGTGAGATCCCCCCTACTTTATTCTTCTTTCTCAGGATTGCTTTGGCTGTTCAGGGTCTTTGGTGTTTCCATATGAATTTTTGAATTATTTGTTCCAGTTCATTGAAGAATGTTGCTGGTAGTTTCATAGGGATTGCATCAAATCTGTATATTGCTTTGGGCAGGATGGCCATTTTAACGATATTAATTCTTCCTAGCCACGAGCATGGGATGAGTTTCCATCTGTTAGTGTCCCCTTTAATTTCTCTTAAGAGTGACTTGTAGTTTTCAGAGTATAAGTCTTTCACTTCTTTGGTTAGGTTTATTCCTAGGTATTTTATTTTTTTGGATGCAATTGTGAATGGAGTTGTTTTCCTGATTTCTCTTTCTGTTGGTTCGTTGTTAGTATATAGGAAAGCCACAGATTTCTGTGTGTTGATTTTGTATCCTGCAACTTTGCTGTATTCCGATATCAGTTCTAGTAGTTTCGGGGTGGAGTCTTTAGGGTTTTTTATGTACAGTATCATGTCATCTGCAAATAGTGACAGTTTAACTTCTTCTTTACCAATCTGGATTCCTTGTATTTCTTTATTTTGTCTGATTGCCGTGGCTAGGACCTCCAGTACTATGTTAAATAACAGTGGAGAGAGTGGGCATCCCTGTCTAGTTCCCGATCTCAGCGAAAATGCTTTCAGCTTCTCGCTGTTCAATATAATGTTGGCTGTGGGTTTATCATAGATGGCCTTTATTATGTTGAGGTACTTTCCCTCTATTCCCATTTTGCTGAGAGTTTTTAACAAGAATGGATGTTGAACTTTGTCAAATGCTTTTTCAGCATCTATGGAGATGATCATGTGGTTTTTGTCTTTCTTTTTGTTGATGTGGTGGATGATGTTGATGGACTTTCGAATGTTGTACCATCCTTGCATCCCTGGGATGAATCCCACTTGGTCATGGTGTATGATACTTTTGATGTATTTTTGAATTCGGTTTGCTAATATTTTGTTGAGTATTTTTGCATCTACGTTCATCAGGGATATTGGTCTGTAGTTTTCTTTTTTGGTGGGGTCTTTGCCTGGTTTTGGTATTAGGGTGATGTTAGCTTTATAGAATGAGTTTGGGAGTATCCCCTCCTCCTCTATTTTTTGGAAAACTTTAAGGAGAATGGGTATTATGTCTTCCCTGTATGTCTGATAAAATTCCGAGGTAAATCCATCTGGCCCGGGGGTTTTGTTCTTTGGTAGTTTTTTGATTACCACTTCAATTTCGTTGCTGGTAATTGGTCTGTTTAGATTTTCTGTTTCTTCCTGGGTCAATCTTGGAAGGTTGTATTTTTCTAGGAAGTTGTCCATTTCTCCTAGGTTTCCCAGCTTGTTAGCATATAGGTTTTCATAGTATTGTCTAATAATTCTTTGTATTTCTGTGGGGTCCGTCGTGATTTTTCTGTTCTCGTTTCTTTGTGTTGATTTGTGTTGACTCTCTTTTCTTCTTAATAAGTCTGGCTAGAGGCTTACCTATTTTGTTTATTTTCTCGAAGAACCAGCTCTTGGTTTCATTGATTTTTGCTATTGTTTTATTCTTCTCAATTTTATTTATTTCTTCTCTGATCGTTATTATGTCCCTCCTTCTGCTGACCTTAGGCCTCATCTGTTCTTCTTTTTCCAATTTCGATAATTGTGACATTAGACCATTCATTTGGGATTGCTCTTCCTTTTTTAAATATGCTTGGTTTGCTATATACTTTCCTCTTAAGACTGCTTTTGCTGTGTCCCACAGAAGTTGGGGCTTAGTGTTGTTGTTGTCATTTGTTTCCATATATTGCTGGATCTCCATTTTGATTTGGTCATTGATCCATTGATTATTTAGGAGCGTGTTGTTAAGCCTCCATGTGTTTGTGAGCCTCTTTGCTTTCTTTGTACAGTTTATTTCTAGTTTTATGCCTTTGTGGTCTGAAAAGTTGGTTGGTAGGATTTCAATCTTTCGGAATTTTCTGAGGCTCTTTTTGTGGCCTAGTATGTGGTCTATTCTGGAGAATGTTCCATGTGCACTTGAGAAGAATGTATATCCTGTTGCTTTTGGATGTAGAGTTCTATAGATGTCTATTAGGTCCATCTGCTCTACTGTGTTGTTCAGTGCTTCCGTGTCCTTACTTATTTTCTGCCCAGTGGATCTATCCTTTGGGGTGAGTGGTGTGTTGAAGTCTCCTAGAATGAATGCATTGCAGTCTATATCCCCTTTTAGTTCTGTTAGTATTTGTTTCACATATGCTGGTGCTCTTGTGTTGGGTGCATATATATTTAGAATGGTTATACCCTCTTGTTGGACTGAGCCCTTTATCATTATGTAGTGTCCTTCTTTATCTCTTGTTACTTTCTTTGTTTTGAAGTCTATTTTGTCTGATATTAGTACTGCAACCCCTGCTTTCTTCTCACTGTTGTTTGCTTGAAATATGTTTTTCCATCCCTTGACTTTTAGTCTGTACATGTCTTTGGGTTTGAGGTGAGTTTCTTGTAAGCAGCATATAGATGTGTCTTGCTTTTTTATCCATTCTGTTACTCTGTGTCTTTTGATTGGTGCATTCAACCCATTAACATTTAGGGTGACTATTGAAAGATATGTACTTATTGCCATTGCAGGCTTTAAATTCGTGGTTACCAAAGGTTCAAGGTTAGACTCTTTAGTATCTTACTGCCTAACTTAGCTCGCTTATTGAGCTGTTATATACACTATCTGGAGATTCTTTTCTTCTCTCCCTTCTTGTTCCTCCTCCTCGATTCTTCATATGTTGGGTGTTTTGTGCTGTGCTCTTTCTAGGAGTGCTCCCATCTAGAGCAGTCCCTGTAAGATGTTCTGTAGAGGTGGTTTGTGGAAAGCAAATTCCCTCAGCTTTTGTTTGTCTGGGAATTGTTTAATCCCACCGTCATATTTGAATGATAGTCGTGCTGGATACAGTATCCTTGGTTCAAGGCCCTTCTGTTTCATTGTATTAAATATATCATGCCATTCTCTTCTGGCCTGTAGGGTTTCTGTTGAGAAATCTGACGTTAGCCTGATGGGTTTCCCTTTATAGGTGACCTTTTTCTCTCTAGCTGCCTTTAACACTCTTTCCTTGTCCTTGATCTTTGCCATTTTAATTATTATGTGTCTTGGTGTTGCCCTTCTTGGATCCTTTCTGTTGGGGGTTCTGTGTATTTCCGTGGTCTGTTCGATTACTTCCTCCCCCAGTGTGGGGAAGTTTTCAGCAATTATTTCTTCTAAGATACTTTCCATCTCTTTTCCTCTCTCTTCTTCTTCTGGGACCCCTATAATACAGATATTGTTCCTTTTAGATTGGTCACACAGTTCTCTTAATATTGTTTCATTCCTTCAGATCCTTTTGTCTCTCTCTATGTCAACTTCTATGCGTTCCTGTTCTCTGATTTCAATTCCATCAATGGCCTCTTGCATTCTATCCATTCTGCTTATAAACCCTTCCAGAGTTTGTTTCATTTCTGCGATCTCCTTTTTGGCATCTGTGATCTCCTTCCGGACTTCATCCCATTTCTCTTGCGTATTTCTCTGCATCTCTGTCAGCATGTTTATGATTCTTATTTTGAATTCTTTTTCAGGGAGACTGGTTAGGTCTGTCTCCTTCTCTGGTGTTGTCTCTGTGATCTTTGTCTGCCTGTAGCTTTGCCTTTTCATGGTGATAGGAATAGTCTGCAGAACTGGGACGAGTGACGGCTGGAAGGACTTCCTTTCTTGTTGGTTTGTGGCCCTCCTCTCCTGGGAGAACAGCGGCCTCTAGTGGCTTGTGCTGCGCAGCTGCGCGCAGACAGGGTTCCTGCTTCCTGCCCGGCTGCTATGGAGTTAATCTCCGCTGTTGCTGTGGGCGTGGCCTGGCTCGGGCAGCTACTCCAAAATGGTGGAGTCGCGTTGGAGCAGGAACTGCTGGGAGGCTATTTATCTCCGTAAGGGGCCTCCCTGCTCCCTGCTGCCCAGGGGTTAGGGTGCCCAGAGATCCCGGATTCCCTACCTCTGGATTAAGTGACCCGCCCTGCCCCTTTAAGACTTCCAAAAAGCACCCGCCAAAACAAAACAACGCCCACAAAAAAAAAAGAAAAAAAAAATTTTTTTTTAATTAAAAAAAAAAAAAAAAAAAAGAGAAAAAAGGTGGTCGTTCGTTTTTCTTTATTCTCCGGTGCCAGCCTCAGGCCTCTGCTCACCGGTCTTTCTGCCCTGTTTCCCTAGTATTGGGGTCCCTATCCCTTTTAAACTCCCACAAAGCGCTCGCCAAAACAAAACAGCAAAAAAGCAAAAAAAAAAAAATTTTCGTGCACTTTTCTTATGCCCTCAGTCGCCCAGCCTCCAGTGCCTGCTCACTGTTCTTGCTGCCCTGTTTTCCTAGTATTGAGCGCCCTGCACTCTGGCCCGGATGGCTGGGGCTGGGTGTTCGGCAGCCCTGGGCTCCGTCTCCCTCCCGCTCTGCCTGCTCTTCTCCCGCCGGGAGCTGGGGGGAGGGGCGCTCGGCTCCCGCGGGGCCGGGGCTTGTATCTTACCCCCTTCGCGAGGCGCTGGGTTCTCTCAGGTGCGGATGTGGTCTGGATATTGTCCTGTGTCCTCTGGTCTTTATTCTAGGAAGGGTTGTCTTTGTTATATTTTCATAGATATATGTTGTTTTGGGAGGAGATTTCCACTGCTCTACTCACGCCGCCATCTTCTGCCCCTCTCCTCTGGTTTGTGACTTTTACAGCCAAATAGTATTCCATGGTGTAGATAACCATTCGTGGATATACCATTCACCCATTCATCAGTTGACTGGCATTTGGGTGTTTTCTCTTTTTGACTGTTGTGCATGATTTTGCTATGGAAATTTTTATACGAGTTTTGTGTGGTTGTATGCTTTCATTTCTGTTGTGTATCTTTTTAAAAAATGCCCACTCAGATACTTTGCCAAATGTTTAAATCAAGGGTTTTTTTTATTATTGAGTTTTAAGAGTTCTTTATATATTTCTAGAGAGTTTTAAGAGTTCTTTATATATTTCTAGATATAAGTCCCCTATTAGATATATGATTTACAAATATTTTCTCCAATCTATAGACAGGATTTTGACTTCTTGACTGTGTCCTTTCACAAATAAAAGGTTTTAATTTTGATGAAGCTCAATTTATCTATTTTTCAAAAATTTGTTGCTTATGCTTTTTGTGTCATATCTAAGAAAGCATTACCTTAATCCAAGGTCATGAAGACTGATCCCTTTATTTTCTTCTTATCTCTTTTATAATTTTAGCTCTTACATGTTAGTCTTTGATCCATTTCAAGTTGATTCTTATATGTAGTGTGAGATAGGAGTCCAATTTCACTCTTTTGCTGTGAATATCCAGTTGTCCTGGCATCACTTTCTGAAAGTCTATTCTTTTCTTTTTGAATTGTTTGACATTCTTGTTGAAAATCAACTGGTCCTAAATTTGAGGATTTATTTCTAGACTCTGAATTATACTCTATTGATTTATATTTCTATCCTTATGCTAATATCACACTGTCTTGATTATTGTACGTTTGAAGTCAGGAAGTGTGAGTCCTTCAATTTTGCTATTTTTTAAAAGATTACGTTGGTTATTTCAAATCATTTTAATTTCCATATGAATTTTAGAATCAGTTTTTCAAGTTCAGTAATGTCAGTAGTTTCTTGATAGGAATTATGTCAATTTCAAGGATGACCATTTTTTAAATCAACATTCGAAGTTTGTCCTGAATAGAACAATCTCTCTTGTTCAAGAGCTGATACAAATTTATTCCATCTCAAATTTAATTCAAATGTCTGGAATTTTAAAAGGACTGACATAATGCTTAGAAGAAAAATAACTACTTTTTTTTCCCAGTTATAAAATAACAAGGATGATACAAAAAAAATATTTTTAAAAAGTCATAGTAACCGACTAATATGAATACTACAGAAATTGCCATTGTTAGCAGTTTGGTGCAATTCTTTCCATCTTCTGGAGTAGTTAGCTTCTGCTGTTGCAACACACAGGTTCCAAATGTCAGTGGATTACAAAAAAAAACACACAAACTTAGGTCTCACTCTAGTTATATGTTAGTGACAGTGGGCAAGTTGTGGCAACCTCTCTAAGGCAACTCTCTAAGGGAAAAGTATGATTTATTTTAAGGTCAGTTAAATTTTCTGAAAATTAATGGCAATATTGAGTAGTCCTTTAGGTAAAGGAGAAAATATAAAGTGGTTGATTTTAGGTCAAGATGAAAATAGGGTATGTGCCAACATCACCAACTGCACCTACATTTCACAGAATAATTTCCTTGTACACTTCTAGGTGAGAGCTGGCTAACCCAGAGACAGACAAGACTTAGAAAGTGGGCATGAAGCAGCTGCCACTGCTCTCAGAAGGTCACCATGGTGAGGGAGGGTGAGAGACAAACAAGTGTTGGCAGGTTACAGCTTCTCCTCTTCGTCTCCTGCTGTGTTTGTACCTTTGCCTCCCTCCAGTGGCCCAAGCCAACGGTGACTCCAGGTCCAAACCATTAAACACAGAGGTGATAGTCTCCGTAGACATCAACTCTCCTTTGCAGTGCCAGGCTGGCAGCTGCATATGCCTTTTTTTCCTACAGTCCCTTAAAAGCTCTGATGTGTCCACCTGCACCACCACTTCAGGAGGACTGGGTAGTGACTCTTCCTCTAACTCTCTTTTCATACTTTATTTTCCCAGATTTCCCAACAATTTCACAAGACAATCAGTTTTCTATTCAGTTCCTTATTCTTTAATGTTCAGAGTGGTTTTGCTTCCCTGAATGAACCCTGACTTAAACCTGGGCTTTTAGAGCTGGAAGAGATCTTAGAAGTTTTCTGGTATAGCAGAAGCGAAGAAGAGTCTCATACTACAGGAATCTAGTGGGAGAGGTGTGAGCCTTGAACCACTGGTTGATGACAACTTGACCACAAAAATTGGAGCCTCTCTTTCACTGCCTTCTCTATATGTTTCAGTCTTGATTTCAACCTACTTCCTCTACTCACCTTTCATTAGAGTTCTAACAATGGTATCAACATACTATCATCAAGAACAATGCAGACAAAGCTTTCACATGGAGAATGTGCTCAAAGGGAGCAAGGGATCCCCTGTTCTCCATCCAACATTTCTCCCTGTAATATTGACTGAGAATCTCTGCAACAGCATTTCCAGCAGATGGCCATGGGGATCTCTGCTTTTAATTTCATTGAACAAGCATTCAAAGGCCTAGTCTTTACACACTTCAGTGTTTGACAAAGTAAAGTTACTATTCTCTTAAGGGGTATTCACTCTGCATGACCACTGGCTGTTTCTTCTGTCAGAAACCCACAATGTAGTCTGATGGTAGAAATGGAGGCCATTTTAAAAAGGAGACAATTTTTAATTAGTGGCTCTTTTTAAAAAAATGAGAACATATTCACAGCCCACTGGGGGCCCTATATGAGCTAGACTTCACCTCAGAAAAGGCATAAAACGAGATCTCAGGGTGAGATCTTCATAACATTTTTAGGATTATGCCATAATTGGATGGAATATAAGAAATAATGTGATTTTACATCTACAGTTAACAGTTTTCTAACTATAAAAGCTTATTTTTTTCATCCTTCAGCAGTCAACTTTTATTAGTCACATGAAAAATATCATTTCTATTGTAGAAAATTTGCTCTATCAAGGAGGATTCTCAACAAGAAGATATGAAAAAAAAAACGTCACAATTGTGAATAAAGCATAGTTATTCAGAGGCAAACATGCTAGCAAAGAGCAGCTCAAAATTTTAAATCTTTGCTAATTTGTATGGAGCGAATCACAAGACTGTTGAAGTTCAATTCTCAAACTAATTTCTTGAGTTGGAATAATCAATAAGGAAATATGCTGCAGATAGTTTGTTATGATTTCCAAAACAGCTCTATCTTCAGGGTGGATCTTAAAAATCCCTGCATCCTGACATTGTGATGAAAAAACAATTCGCTGATTCAAGGATTTTTCCATGATTGCAAGGATGAGAAACTAAGAAGTTACTTGAGTTAGGAGAATTACCAGTGCTATACTCACACTGCCATTCCTTCTAGTCTGTGCTGTTTTAACTCTTTATTATACTAGAGCCTCCAAACTGCCATCAATGGGCTTCCTACAAACACATTTCTAACCATATGAAAGGGTTTTTTAATTATCATCAATGGCTTCCCTTCCTTGAGGAGAGACATAGACTAACTGGTCCTAAATCAGTCCTTCCCTCTCCTTGTAAATTTGGTATCTTGAAAGACTATGATTTACCTGATCAATTAGGAAGGCATTGCAGCAAATAACCTCCCACTCTGGCTGGATTGTCTTTAATTCTTACAATGAGGGAGAAGAGCTGGAATGAGGTGTAATACAACGAGCATCTTACCTCTGTCACTGCCAAGAACACTGTGTGTGCCAGTGGTACCAGCTGCCTGGCTTCTGCCCAGGACCTCTGTGAGGTGGCTCAATAGCATGTTGGAACTATTCAGAGGACAGATATGACCCCCCCCTTACTATACCTTCTGGACCATGTTCCACTCCAGCAAAATTGGCTTTACAACTAATAATTATACATGTTTGGAGTCCATGAGTTTGAAAAAAACACAGATCTTATCCAAGATACAGATGGCTTTTGAGTTATCAGGAATTACATTCTAGTTAACTGAGTGTGACTGCTCAAAAGAAAGCTATAATTCACAGGAGGAATAAACCACAGGCTTTTTAAAAAAGAGCAAGTGACATCCATGTAGAAGACAACTGCTTTTTTTCTACCAAAGTTTCTCTTCACCCTTCTTTTGGTTATAGCATCTCGACTTTCCTTGGGAAAGTGCTCCCCTCCAGATTTAATCCATATGATACAGAAGGAGTTAAGTTTTCCCCATCCCCAGTTTCAAGGACAGGCATGTGACCCAAATTTGTCCACTTGATTATGGTTTAACCATTTAATCAGGGGTTGGTTTAAGAATAGTCATGTGATTCAAGGCTACAAGACTCAGTTCTGAGATTTTTATTGGAACTGGTAGGAAATTACCTCGGTTATAGTGAGAGAATTAGCTTAGGGCATTGATCAGTAAATTTTTCCCATAATTGACTAGATAGTAAATATTTTCAGGTTTGTAGGCCATAAAAATGTTTGTCATAACTACTCAGCTCAGCCACCGTAATGAGAAAATACCTATAAAGAAAGTGTAAATTAGTGCATATGTGTTCCAATCAAACTTTATGGACACTGAAACTTGAATTTTTATGATTTTCATGTGTCGCAAAATGTTATTTAAAATAATCATTTTAAAATATAAAAATCATTTCATGAAGGGCTAGATTTGGCCAATGAGTCATAGTTGGTCCATTTCAGTCTTAAATATTTGGAGAAAAAGTAGCAAATAAGACAAAGTGCCTGTTCTCAGGGCACTTAAATTCTAGTGAAAAACAGACAATAAACAGTTAAAAGAGAATTTGCTGGTTGAGCAGATGTGGGGAACAAAACAGGGAGAGAGAGAAGGGAGAAGAAGACAGGGAGGGAGGGAGTGTGGGAGGAGGAGAGAGAGAGAGAGAAATCAAGGATGAATCCAAGGTGTTTTGCTCTTAGAAACTAGGTTAATGGGAATGCCAGTTTTTGAGATGAGAATATGGGAAATAGTGAGTTTTGGGTGAAAATCATTGTTATTTTGGACATTTACATTCATAATGCCTATTCAGTTTCTAAGCAGAAACATGGAATAAAAGTAATTGTATGCATGAGTATGGAACATAGGGAAGAGGTCAGGGCTGGATTTCTAAGAACGTAATTCCTTTTGAAAGCTATGGGTCTGGTTGATATCACTTAATAGAGAAGAAAGGTTATAGAACTCAGCCCCAGAGAACTCTAATGTTTAAAAGGAACTAGTAAAGAAGTATAAGAATAAGTAGTTAATGAGGTAAAAGAACAAAATAGTGAGAGGTGCCCAAAGCCAAGGGAACAAGGTGTTAAACGAAGATGCCCATTACGTCAGCTACGGCTGCAGTGGGTACTGAGGTCAGAGGGCTGGCCATCAGATTTGGCAAGATGCAGCTCGACAGGGACCTTAGCAAGTGCATTTTGCAGTGGACTAGTGAGTCCAAGAAAGAAAGGTTGTGAGGAAGTGAAGAGATATAAAGACAGGTCCTTTGAGAAATTTTGCTCTGAAGGCTTAGAGCAGTAGCTAAAGAGGATATAGGAATAAGGATCTTTTTGTCAGCTTGCTTTGTTTTGTTTTTATGATGGGACATATTAAAGTTAGGAGAAAAGTTAAAATATGTGAGGCAGAAGCTAACTCAGTGAGTGAGAGAAGGCCAGAGATCCAGGGAGAGTTTATAGGTGCAGATGCACATGAGTTGGCATAATTATCAGTTTGAAGATGAAATTCTCTTATGACAGTTTTTATTTTCTTAGGGATCAGCTGAGAATTAAGTAGATTTGGTGTTGAGTTTAATGTTTGGGGAAGGTGTAAAGTGGTTGTCTTGGTGAGGGTGTAGTGACTTAACTAGAGAAACATGGAGAGGGTCTCTTAGCAGGCTGAGGGCCCCCTCAAGACCAGGGAGAGTTGATGTGTGATTTCTCTAGCCATATATTCTGCTGCCCTGGGACAGGTGGAGAGTAGGTAGGAAATGGGATTTAACCATCAGTGGGTTTTTTGGTAGGTGATTTTGACAGGAGTCAAGGGGTTGAGGATGTGCATCCTGGAGAGCTCATGGTGAAGGCTTATGAGCTCCATGCCAGGGAAGTGTGAACATGAAGAGGAGGATGAACAGTGACAAGTGGTAGGCTCACATGCAGAGATCCATGTGGGGCTACTGGCTTGCTGGATTCAAGGAATGAGCTGCAAAGACAAGGGAGGTAGTTGAAGAGTGATATGCTTGAAAGTGGTTACTACAATGGCAAGGTCGAGAGGAACACGATCACAGAGTGAGTGACTGATGAGAGAGAGAAGAAGACAACACAAGGACAGGAGGTCAAGGAACTCAGGGGCTCTGGTGATGGATGGGGCAGCCAAGAACTCTCCTGTCTAAGCCACCAGGACTTAAGATAGTAGTTATGGGGAAAAGAAAAAAGACGCCAACAGACCCACTTGCTAAAATGTTCCATAGTTGAGAGGGTATAACCAGAAGGAGGACAGGTTAACTTTAGATGGTGTAATCTGAGGACATACTAACATATGTTTCAAAAGAACTGATTTTTTGTTGTTGTTCCAGAAGACAGGGAACAAAGGTGTTTCAGAACAAGGAGGTCACCTTCCTGTGTGGGAGTTAAAACCAGACCCAGCTGAGGAGGCTTTAAGGGGAGCAGACCCTCAGAAGACAGCCAGGCCTCGCTCAGGGAAGGAAAGTGGAGAGAGCTCAGAGGGGTTACTAATTTGTGACCCAAGAAGCCACGGTCACTCCCAACAGGCCCAACATTTGAGAATGTCTAAAACAGTTCAGGGAAAACATTTATAGCCTTGGGAGGCACTGGCATTTTTTAAAAGTATATTTTTTATATATGTCTCAAATATCATTTGAACAAGTAAAAAATTTTGTAGAGAAAACAATGAAATACGAGCTTTATCACTCTACTGTGACGTCTATCATGTTGAGCAGTCAGTCTTTCTATGCCAGAGTTTGTGTATATGCCTGGTAGTGAAATAATGGTACCTGCCCTTTCACTCTCTAAAACACGTGGACATTGGGAGGGAAATCGGTGATGTCCCTTAGATGCCTGGGATGAAGGGCCCTTGAGAAGCCAACTAAGACCTTCAGACATGGCAAGGAGTGGAAACCCAAACACAAGCCAGAACTTCAAGATAGCTTCTGTTATTTTCCAGGACCTCTATTTAACTGCTTTAACTCTTTTTCCAGCCTGCAAGTCCCTTGACTATTTTCTGCTCCAACACTTGGATTGATCCTTTTCTTAAGACTCCCTAGAACCTGGTAAACTCCCCGAGTTCACTTTTTATGGAAAGTGCTGGAATGTTCATAATTAGTTTTCTCATATAAAACCAAAGCATATAAACACTCGGTGAATGTAGGAGGGGAGGAGCCTGGGTTGCCAGTTTTCCCAAGGCCCTCCCCCTAACTGAGGCCTTTGAGTTTCTGAGAACCCCACCCCCTCACCATGCCCCACAAAGCTTCAGCAAGTCTTCAGAGTCTTTACCAATATTTCTAATTGCCTCTAACAAGAGATGCTTCTACAGCGGGTTCTCTGCTGGGGTCCCTCTGGTGAGTCTACCTGAAATTCAGTGATAAAAGGAATAATTAAGGGAAATATTAGTTAGCTACACCTGTGAGAAATGGCATCTATACATCTGAAACTTAATGTAGGCAAAACTCATAAAAATGCACCATGAGCCTCCAATCTCCCACACCAAGACGGCATAGGGATTAATCAGCTCAAAGCAGGGAAAGTATTTCAACCACTCCAGAGAAAGAAATCAGCCATTCTTGTTATAAAACATATTTTTCTTCTTTTCATCTACTTAAAAAATATAAATGGCCTATACCAACCTTCAGAGAAGTGATTTACCACACTACTAATACTAATCTTTTACATTTATATAGTGCTTTACACTTTCGAGAAGCTTTCACATATATTATCTCCCACTATATTAGATCCTGGGACAAAAATGATGGTTCCAGAAATGAAACTACTTTTTCCCCAACTCCCTCACATTTGGGTATACTGATTTTTTCCCCGGTGTCGTGAACTGGAATCATAAGATCTTTTACCAGTGGACATCACACTTACACTATTAACATACAAAGAAAATCCGTAACTTAACAAGATAATAATGTGGATAGGTGGGAAACAAAGGTGAATTAAAAATGAAAAAAGGAGTTAAAGAACATGATTTGTCCTTTGTTAACCTTTTCAACTAAACAGAGCTTAAAACAATTCAAATTCTGTTTTGTATAAATTTCTTACTACCTTTAATAACTTAATAGCATAATTGTATGCACAATTGGTCCCTGTTCTGGCAAACTGCCACCAGACTGAAATCTTTGTCTCTTCTAAAACACTGTAAACATTGTTAAAATGCCAAGACCTGTAAAACACTTTTATGAAGCAATTTGCAAATTTTATGGACTTACTAAGGCCACAACAAATTTCATCCTGAGCCAGCAGATAGTGCGTTTTCATTCATTTTATTCACTCATTCATTCATCCATTGCTCTTTCATTAATTCACTCATGGCTTATCTTATGTGGAGTCTACATAGGAATTTCCAAGCACTTAAACCATAAATTCTGTGTATATATTAGGCTAAGAAATAAACAAGAGGGTTTTAAAAGTACTGAATAAACATATAACAGGTAATGTCCCACTTCTACTTTTCTACTGTAAAAATGTTAAGGAAGGCAGGAATGAACCAAGGTGCTGATGAAAGAGCAACAGCGATGGAAAACATATTTGTAGTTCTCTCTCTTGGAGAGCCCCTTGAAGCTGAAAAGCGAGGTCACATTTTACTACTGCTAAAAAGTGGTTGCTAAATAACAGTTATACTAATAACAGTAATGCTCAGAACCCATGGAATAATCACACAAGCAGAGGTTAAACTAGGAGAAGCTTATTATGAGCTTATTAAGCTCAATATGTATTGAGCATTAATGATATTCATATAATCTGGCATAATAATATACTAACTGAAAATATTTTGTAAGGAAATAATCAGAGATTCAGACAATGATTTATTATAAAGGTATTTATCACAGCATTAGGAACTGGGGTAAATGACAGTTTCCAGAATTTCCCACCTGATCTTAGTCCATTTAAATACACATGGATGTTTCAGAGCCTCTGGTCTCTCTGGGGCAAGGTTGGAGACAAAATGGCCATTATTTCCTCCCCTCTGTTCCTGATACATAATTCATGTGGCATTTGCCAGTCACCAAGGACCCACGCATGGAGTTCCTCCTGAAAGGGGCAGGTGGGGAAGGGCAGCGTCAGCTGCAGCCGGAGGGGATGGACGGAGCCGGGCCTGACTAATGATCCTGAGCAAGCTGTAAGAAATAAAAGCCTTTTTCCTAACCTTCCCTTTTCCCTTGACTTACTTCGCTTTTATTGGATTAACAGGGGGACTCGTCCTGGGCCAGACTTACCCTCCCCACCCAGCTTTCCCAGCTGCAGTAACAAAGCAAAAACGGATTCAGTTTAAACACTGTATAGTATAAGAATATTTACATAAATTTGCACTTTTATATAATAGAATCTTATATGGGCATTAAGACAAATTTATGAAAAAATGGTAATGACACTGGGAAATGTTAGTGATCCAATGTTGAGAAAGGCAAATGGCACACAAAATTGCACAATGAGTATCAGAACCAGTACATAACATGTATACGTGCATACGCACACAGACATACGTGTGGAATATTTGAGGGAAAGGTTGAAATATTAACCTAGATTATTTCTAAGTGGTGAGATAAGAAATGATTGTTCATTCTGAGGCCCTTTTTTATAGTTTTCATATTGAACATGTGTTGCTTTTATAATCACGGAAACAGTATTTCATAAAGATCGTTTTCTTCTTACAACACACACTGCCCTTAAGACATTCCAAGAAGTACCCAGTGGTCATAGCACTATGCTTTTAAAAATCAGTGCCTTCCTCACCCTTTATTCTTCAGTCCCCCTGGAGGATTTGTCTCTTCACTACCTCGTGTGGTCACTGGGTTACTGGCCCCAGAAATATTCCACCTCTGGAGATGCATCTAAGCCAAGTCATGGGTTTCTATCCCTCACCCTGTTGACAGAGTTTGATTCAGAACTAAGCAGGTCTAAGTCAGCTTATGACAAAAAGATTTGAGAAGTAGTTTACTCAGAGTAACTGAGAAAGTGAGGGCGGTCTTTTGCCAGAAGGGACAGGGAGCAGACTGTTGCTGCCATCTCGCAAGTGGCATGGACGCTGAGGCACCTCAGAGAGAATTTTTGAGAAATGGGATTCCCAAGTCTGTCCTAACCTTGGTTTTCCTCCTCTATAAAATAGTAACATGGCTTCCATTTAAGTCAATTTGAGTTGGAAATTTTGTTATTTTTCTGATGGATGCACAGTGTAATCCATTCTCTAACACTGAGAATGTCAGTCTTCTGATCAAATCAAGGGGAGAACAAATGAAGGATGACTATTCACAGAAGTTACCTTTCACACTTTATCTTTTATTACATCTGCATGGAAATTAAATGCCCATCAGACTAGCTGACTACTCTTCCCCTGCAAACTCTAGACATTTTCCCATCATTTTATTATGAAAATTTTTGAGCACAGAAAGGAGTTAAAGAATTTTACCATGAACCACCTGTACTCGACAATTAACATTTTGCTACACTTGTTTATTACTGTCAGTCCATCCTTTATCCATCAATTGATTTTCCCCTTTTGTTCCATATTTTTAAGAAATCCATCCACTTTCTCACCATCATAAAGGATCAATTCAAATTCTACTGACTTATTTAAATATTTTATTGTGATTTAACTTTCCATGTATTCATATCTTTTCTCTGCTGCTAGATGATAAGAGCCTGAAGGGAAGATATTATACATGCTTGAATTGTTTGCAGTGCTTAAAATAACAGGTGAATGCCTGTCAATAAATATGTATAACTGAATGAACTTCAGTCACTAGAATATACTCTATTTTGGTGATCCATTTTATTTTCATGGCAAAACAGAGACAGGAATGTGTCTCAATGATCTAAAAACTCTGGACATGTTGTGCAGTGAACACCCAGGTGTGCTTCATAGTTCTCTTGGCTTTGACTTGCTGCTAGAAAAATGCCTGCTCTTTTCCTCTACATTGGAAGGACTGGCTATTCCTTTTAAATGTACTCCGAGAGTCAGCAAAAACAAAAGAGAAAAAGAAAAAAACTCTGGACATAACATTTGCTGTAATTTTTTTTCAATAATATTTTCTGCATCAAACTCTAAAAGCCCATCATATTTTTCTATGAAACTGAACTGGACTGGAAACAAATCTATGTAACAAATACCTCTTTAACAAGTTATCAAAATATTAACTCTTAGGGGAAAAATGTTGCTTCTTTTTGTTTTCATAGTCTGCTTCTATGAGTCAATTACTCTTTAAAATATTCTTTCCTTTGAAAACATCTTTAAGTGAAGAACTGGTACTAGGACCCTCATTTTGGTTCAGCTGAATTAACTGAACAAAGCCAGAGACAGACTTAAAGGGGAAGAAAACTTAAACATAAGACGGAGTGTTATTATTGATTAAATACAAGGACTGTGTTACTTTTCTTCCACCATCCTGAACTGACTTGTCTAAAGCATTTTCTCCAGGTTAAGTCAAGCTATTGAGAAATGTTGCATTACCCACATGTGTGCAAGTGGTGTGTATATGTTAGAAGGTATGCTGAAATAATTGTGTAATTCTTTGGATTCACAGCAAATTAATGCAGCTTCTTATTTTAAAGGTTACCTTAACTTATAACCAGCAGGCCATAAAGTTTTAGGAGTGTGTATTTCTAGTAGTGGGAATGGTTGAGACACAGTGTCTTTTTTAACTTATACTTTTTCACTAATCACTTTGGTAATAGTTGGAGATGCATTTATAGTCATGTAAGAGTTCTTAAATATAGATAGCTTTAAATTTATCTTTTATTCTTCATGAGGTTTATTGTTTGATTTGTTCTTCTACAGATGTGGGAGAGGGGTATTCAAACTTGAAACATAAATGTTTCATTTTGAGTAAAACATTCAGGTACAATAACCCATGTATTTCCTATACTCCAGACTATATAGCAGAATGGCCATCCTCAAACTAGGAAGCTTTCTCAAAGCTGCTAGACAAAAGAAATCAATTGATGAAAAAAAAAATAATAGGACAATAACCCATGCAGTATTCTGCCTTAAGGAAAACATTGCTCCATAAGCCCACACTTGGGAAAGAAGGTCAAGATGCTAAACTATAGTCAGAAAAATGGCTTATCTACCTGTTGGAGTTGTTAGAGGGAGTTTTATTCATTAGGATCACCACACATCCCTATCCTTGTCAGCATGAATGATAGACCTCCATTATGTAGACCATTCGGTAGAAAATGAATTGTCCCATCTCTTTAAATGTGTTAACTATACAGTGATTACTCCAACATGAATTCCTTTTAAAAAATCAGGCTAATCCTTTATGAAAGATATCACAGATTTTCTTCTAATGAATGATCAAAATAGTCACAGCTATGATTAACAAATGAATAACTATAGAAAAGTTGATTACCCTTAGCCTTTCTAATACAAAATAAAATTATTTTTCAAAAGATTCATTACATTCCATTATATATATGGATGGATGTGTTGAGATACTATTGTGTTAATAATTTAAGAAACATCAATTTGAAGAGGAAAGGATTTATTTTCCTTGTTTTAAAATCATGCTTTTTGAGTAACTTTACATGGTTTTCTTCTGAGTTACACATTACATAATGCCTCAAAAACATTTAAGAAAAAAGAAGAAAAGGCAACTTCTAGGTAACAAGTACAAAGAATCAGGATAACAAAAGAAATTAAACCAAATATAACAAAAATCTGTGACCATGAAGGAGCCAACCACAGGCAAAAGTTATGGTGCCTAAAAATTATGGAACGAATTTTGTAACTTAAAACTTGAAGCACAGAATTTACTTTAGAATAACAAACCCTGAAATGTATTTATTTTTCATTCAAAGGTGTTGATTTTAATATGTAGCACAGTTTCATTTTTTCTAAGATGCAACATTTTTATCTTACTGTGTAAAAATACAGATTTGTTTAAAATAAATACAATGTAAATTGAATCTACAAAACTCAACATGACCAGAAATAACTGGGAAAAGTACTGAGAATAAAGTAGTTGAGCAATATTTTCCATAAAGTTTCAAGTAGTATTCCAAAATTTCCCTCTCTTCTCTCTTCAGACATTTATTGAGCACCCACTGTGTGTGCGTGCTAGGGAAGGAAGTCCTGAGTAGGACATAGTTTCTAGCTTCCAGGAAATCACATGCATTCAGATAAATTGCATATTTCAAGATCCTTCAAAGGACTATCTTTTGGCTTAACATGTCATCTGTTTTTTTTAAACTCTTTGATTTAGTGGAATCAGATGTCTTCTTGCATTCCAACTTACTTAAAAAACATACAGAGTCTAAATGGTTTCTATTATTTTGATCTGCTGATCAAGTAAAAACATGTCAGCTGTGGGTAATCCATCAACAACCCTAGAATTCCATTTTCTATTGGGTGTTCATATTTCTCATCCTCTTTAAAATTCATAAGTTGTTCCAAAATGGGGCCAAAGCCCATAAAGTCATTTTTCAAAAACAGTATCCTTTTTATGATAGTTTTACAAGTGTTATTACTTAACGTCAAATTGGTTGCTTGCTTATCATTACTTCTTGCTACTCACAAATTTAATTAAAGGCTGTTTTTCTTTTTTTAAAAAGAAGAAGAAATTATTCTTTTTTTCCTCAGTGAAAAGTGGGGAGATGTCTCCATCCCTACATTTACTCAGCATTTCTACATCTGTTCAGCACATATCAATGGTTCTGAGTCATGATCAACAGTTACTATTCAGAGTGTATTTAAAACCAAAGACAATGTATGTTGAAGTCAGTTTCAGGTAGACATGGGGAATATGTTATCACTCAACCAGATAACAATTATTCAATGACCATGCGGAGTCCTCAAGAAGAAGATGAAAGAACTGCATTATATTATCAGGAGAATGAAGGAAATTATAACCTGCAAACTTAGAGAAATTAAGCTTCTGCACATCTCAGTTTCCTTACTTAGAAAGAAAATGGAATTTAAACTAAAGACCAGTTAAATACTACTAACATTATTTCCAGTTGTATAATTTTGGAAACGGAATCATGGGTATGGAGCACGGATTATAGAGCAGCTCCAATCTTTAAGAAACAGATTTGATTTCTCCTCCTCTACACACAGTGTAGTACTTGTTTTTCTTTCCCTTAAGAAATAACTGAATATTATCACTAATGGAAGAGGAACAAAACCAAGCAAAAGGGAATAGTTACATAAGAAAGAAAGAAAACACCAAATTATTCCAGTTCATTTCGAAAGAGAAGACACACAGTCCAAAGTTAACTCTTTTAAATAAACAAAAGTAATATTTAAAGAACAAAAAGAGCAACAAAACAGAGTTTTTTGCACAAGTGTCAGCCAGAGCAGCAGTGTGCAATTTGAGACTATGAGCTTTATCTAGGTTTTATCTCTGAGAAGAATATGGGCTACACTATTATTTTTGGTAAAGGGAAGTGTTTTTCGAGACTTGGTTTTCTCAATAGGTAAAACACATATTAAGAGAACCATTCTGTAGAGAGTAGATTAATAAATATTTCTAACATATAACCATCACCTACTCCCATCCAATATTTATCACTAATCATTAAACTTAAAAATCAGTATCCACAATAAATGCATATACAAAGCTTTATAAAGCAGTCATCTGAGTTTTTAATAGTGAACTTCAAAACTAATTTCAAAAATTCTGTCTACTTATAATGATCAGTAATTAAGTAAACTGTAAATTTACATTTCCATACATTTGCCTTTGAAATTTTAAAATATCAGTATGGTTTTATAAATTTAACTGATTTTGAGAAATTTTCAATTTAATAAAGCATTTGAAAATTGTACAGCTTGATGAAATTTTGAACTAACTTTCTCTGTACTATCAGAGCTTATAGGAAATAAAAATGAAAAGGGATAAAATGGACAATGATCTGGCAAACTTGTTACTTTCATTCCATGTTCCATATCTTTTGTTTGAAAATTTGACTATATCATAGCATGTTTTTTATTTTAAATGATATTTCATGAATTTCAAACCTAGATTTAAATGAGAGACTATAATCACTGCATTTTTAAAGTTGAAGGTATTGTGATGAGAGAAGAATTTTTCTGGTGTTACTGATGTTGGCTTTTGTCATTTAACTCGATGTGGCCAGTGGAATGTGGACAGAAGTGACATGGTGCAAGTTTCAATCCTCAGTCCTCTCTTGTTTCCATTCTTCCCTCTGGGAGCTTCTAACCTCTGATAGGAGAAGCCCCTGTCTTCGATAGCCACTGACCCCAACCTGAGCCCCAGAATGTGGAACAGACCAGACCCAACACTCAAGCCTAAAGCAGAACCACCTCAACTGCATGACAAATAATGCTTATTATTTTACACCAATAAAATTGTTTTGCTGTTTGTTATGCAGCAATGGTTAATATATGTGTTACTTAAAACTTATTTTTGTCGGAATATATCTTTTTTTAAAATAATATAACAAAACTATTAAATAAAATTCACTTAGAAGAGACTTTTTAGCAACTTTTGTGGAATAAACTGTTAGGCATGTAGCTATATGTTATTTATATGAGAGAAAATACAACTGTTAATTTCTCAAAAGTAATATTACAGAAGAAAATAACGCTGATACAATTAAGTGAAGACAAAAATAATGATGCTTCTTGATTGAGAAAATAATGCAATAACACCACTAGCTGGCTGCCAGAGGAATGTATGTAGATATTCCATTATTTTCCCATTATGAATTCTGAAGAGTTATGCTGAGATGCTAGGAATTGCATGGTTCTGCCCAAACCCAAATTAACAAGTATTCAGAACATTGTTAAGACTTGTCCCCATGTGTAGAAATGCTTAGGAAAATAGAGAAATTTTTTGAAAAAATTTCCACTTACTATCTACTTTGAACTACAGTATAAAGTAGCATACATGGTTATTCATATGGTATGCATAGGTAATTTTATGCAATATAAGATGGATGTGCTATGTGGCTGTTAAAGTCTGTCCTCACACTTGTTCTGACTTGCCAGCATCACTCAGGCTTAATTCAGAGTTCTTATTTCACAACAGCTCTCTTGAATAATCATAAAACTTAGAATTAAATGCATGTGACATGGAGGCCAAGTGTGTTGTTTTGCACAGTGTAGTGGAATCCGTACATCTTTGAATCATGTGGAAAAAAGCAGCTCTAATAAGCAAAGAGCTAATTTGCTCATCTCTAAATGGATGCTTTCATTTGTCTGAATGGGGGTCAGGATGGGGTGGTGGGTTATGGAGTGACTATTATGCAAAACCAGCAAACATTAAAATGCTTAGGACATGGTTGTTGTCAGTGAAAATGAAAAATAGGAAGTTACTCACTTGAGTGATCAGCACAGTCAACAAAAAATGAAACCTATTAGAAGTTCCTGGGAGACTCTGCATTATAAGAACTTCAGCGTGAAAGGTTTGAAAAGGAAAGTAGATCTACAATCTAACTGGTAGGGCTTATGTACCTCATCAAAAATCCTAGTTAGTAGACTCAGTGATTATGAATTATACAAAATGGGCTGCTTTGAGGAGGCCCCATCTATCAATGGACATGGGTCTTCTAGGGTGGCTTCACACCTCCTAAATCACCTCTTGGGTAGTGTTAGAGGAGTAGGTCGTTTTCTCACTTCTGGCTCTGAAGATTGTGTCAGGGTACTGACTCTGGTGGGTTCTCTCTTATATGTTCTCCATTCAGCTGCTGATATGCACCCTTATCCTCTAAAAAGGAGGCAGCAGGTTGTAGTGACCCACACACTGGCCTGGAAGACTGGTACTAACTAGCCTGCAAACTTAGAGAAATTAAGCTTCTGCGCATCTCAGTTTCCTTACCTAGAAAGAAAATGGAATTTAAACTAAAGACCACTTAAGGACTACTAACATTATTTCCAGTTGTATAATTTTGGAAATGGAATCATGGGTATGGAGCACGGATTATAGAGCAGCTCTAATCTTTAAGAAACAGATTTGATTTCTCCTCCTCTACACACAGTGTAGTACTTGTTTTTCTTTCCCTTAAGAAATAACTGAATATTATCACTAATGGAGGGGGAACAAAACCAAGCAAAAGGTAATAGTTACATAAGGAAGAAAGAAAACATCAAATTATCATCCTGTTCAGGTAGTATTTTGTATGAAAGCAACATTGAGGGACATCTACACACAAACACACACATTATATACATTCCTGAGATTAGTATAGACATCTACTTTGTAAATTGTTTCCTTCAATATGTACACAAACTGTCCTCATACTTTCCTTTTAGAATAAAACAATGAAAATATAATATTCTCCTCAAAGGAATTTCACTGAACATCTGAGAGTCAAGTTAAATGGACAGTCAGCCATGGAAGACAGACCCTGATTTCCCCAGCTGATCATGTCAAACGTTTATATTTGATTTTATTTTGTGTCCCTCACAGAGCATGGTTGAAAGTTTCAGGGAAATTAATGAGGTAACAAAATATAAATTCTGGAAGAGGAGGTTGAAGTATTGTCTGTTTTCCTTTTTTATTTTTCTTTAGAGCATCACAGATGATGATATGACAATTTGAAGTTTGCAGAAGTGATGGCTCCTTGCACTGAGGACTTTGTGCTTCCTGTACCCCAGAATATCCAGAACCATGCCCTATGAGCTGGGAGCCACCACCACCATGCTTTATTCAGCTCTTTTTTGATGGAATGAAGCAAACGAATGAATGAGTGAAGCAGATAAAACTGCACAAGTCAGGCTGCTGCAAATCCTGTTAGAAATGGAGTATGGTACAAAAGGATATATACCTCAGGTCCAACCAAGGATTATTCAGTCAAATACACTTTCGAACAAATCTAGTGAGTTGGAGCAGAATTGTTGATACTCAAGGTTCTCCTGTTGACAGTTGTCCCAGGGGGAGCATTAGACACCACAGGGCAGGAAGGAAAGAATTTTGAGGGCTAAGGCAGGAATCCTCACCTGTTTCAAAGACCTACAGGCCCTGGCCCCAAGTTCTATTTGGTTTGCCAAGTACATACATCACTGGAATCGAAGCTCTATGAGGTCAGGAGCTTGGGGATATTGCACACTGTTGTTTGCCCAGTGCTTAGAACTCTGCTTGACACATGGTTAACGCTCAATGAATATGTGTTGAATGGATTGATTCACTAAAAGGAAAAACAAATTAATTAGTTGAAGCATTAAGTTTTTGTTCACTTTTTATCTCAGTGTGGGAGCATAGCAAAGCCTTCACCTTCTACTTCAAGATTTTTTTTTTAACCAATATACACCAAGTACTTCAATTTTACAATTACTTCTAGTCCTCTTGGGAGCTCAGAATGGGGTGAAAGCAGGGTTGCCAGATAAGATTCAGGATGTTCAGTTAAATTTGAATTTCAGCTTTTCGGCTAAACAATGAATAACTTTTTAAATGTAAGTATATCCTAAATAGTGTGTGGTATATATTTGTGCTAAAAAATCCATCGTCTAGATAGAATCGTAATCTAAATGGGTATTCTCTATTTGTACTTGCTAAATACCACAATGGTACTTTTCAGCCCTTAGAAATCTAGCTATTTCACTCTATTTACTCAAGCTTTTTCTGCTGAGGCCACTTCCCCATTTAGGTGTTCTTATTCTCAGGATCTAAGAGAACATGCACACTGCCTCTTCAGTCATGCACAGGTCAGCACCCATTCCACCAGAAACTCTCGCTTTCTTTGTCAGCCAATATAAGGTATGTTATCAGGCTGTCGCTGAGATGCTGAGCAAGCCCAAGACTGAAGGAAATGGCCTTGTTCTGCCTTTGGGGTAACAAGCTGCCTGCTCTCTATCGCTTCTCATCCTAGAGAGGGGCAGGTGTCAGTCCAGTAGCCCCACCTGAAGAAGTAAGTATCAAGCTTCCCAAGGACTCCTGCTAAAGCCACTGCCATTGGGCTCAGAATGAGAGATAGACTCCTTCTACCCTCCTTTGGGTCTCATAATACTTTCTGGGAACTGAAATTCATTTTGAGGCTTCCATGGAAACTTCTGATTTAATAACTTCATGTACTTTATGACTAGATATCTTTGCTTTACCTGCAAAGCCCCCTCCCTTTCTCTTTTTTCTCAATATAAATTTCAACATCAGAAACAAATCCTCAGTAAAACCAAACAGCCAGAAAGAGCCATATCTGGCTAGGAGCTATGGAGAAGGCCTTCTTTTTAATCCCTCGGAAGCAGATCTTGACACAAAGAATCATGTGAAAGTGGCTTACCTGGAGAGTGACCTCGGGAAGCACCAGGAGGCCAGTGGGGATGGGAGACATGTGAGGGAGGAACTCAGCACAGGGTGCACTGCCAAGCACCAGCTAGGTCCCCCTGCAGAGCCCCGGGAGGCAGTGAGGGACAGGCACCGCAGAGTCATCCCCACCAGAGGGGTGAGTTTCCACAGGCCCCAGGTTTTTTGGAACGATGCCTCCAGGGCATTAACTCCTCTGCATTTTCGGTCCTGCTTGTGTGTGGGCGATAGGCTCCCACCTCCAGACAAAAGCCCTAGGGCAGTCAGAGCTATTCTAGGAAGCTGCCTTCACAGGTGAGTGCCAAGGTTGTGGGTGGCACTGACAGCATCCTGCATATTGAGAAAATGAGCGTTGCCTTCAGAGTTGATGCTAGCAGTCCAGAGAAGGAAATAATCCAGATACTAAGTATATACCATCACCAGCGCCACAGCCTTTTAAACTACATGCTGTAAAGACATCTGCCCCTGCTCCATCAGCAATTTCATACTGTTTTGACTTTTATTGTATTAATTTCTGAGCTTTCACACATTGAGGGTCCCTGCTACCCAATTTTAGTGATGACACCTGCCCATGAGGGAAAATCACTGCGTTTTGATGAGGCCAAGCTTTCTGAGCTGGCGTCGTTGTGTATGAACTTCCCTGTCAGATGAGAGCCTCATTTTCAAGAAGCTCCTGTCACTCATGGGCACACTGCTAGTGCACGTTTTGCTGTCATGTTCAAACGCAAACACATCAGCTTCTCAAGTTTGCCTGCAGTTCAGGCACAGTGTACTGCCTAATGCAGAGTTAGGCCCCATGACGGTGGGCTGGTTCTAAGAGGGAGCTTGGGTGTTCAGCTGAGCTGGGCTTCGGGAATACTCTGGCCATTAGCACAGGAGGCTATGGGAAAGGGATTTATTATAGTTAGACCTCATACAGTTGTGAGAAGATGGAGAAATGAAGGTGTTTGGGGAAAGTCAGGAGATCAGGGAAGTCACACAGCCAATCTGAGAAGCTGGCATGCCACCAGAAGAGGCCTTAAAGGCTTGGGGAGAGGAAAGCTCTCTGCTGCTGGGTGGCCACCTGTGGGTCTGTGGTCAGGCCTCCGGTGGCGGGCTGAGGCCACACTGAGTCAACAAGGTGAGCAGGTGGGGAGAAGAGCAAGATACAGAGGAGAGGAGAGCAGGGACACCCAGACTCGCTGGCCTCTCTGTCACCGTCTGCCGCCACATCAAACAGTGATGACCTTCAGAGAGCAATGGCTGCTGCTTCACCTCTACCTTCTAAATTCCTCGTTCAGTCAATGCTAACCAGCACCATACAGGGAAGGGGATCCGAGAAATGTTATTCCAGCTTAACTAAGTTGAAACATTACACAGAGTCTCAGTTGCCTTATAACTGAATTAAGGAGAGCAATGCTAGCTACTTCCTCAGCAAAATGAATAGCATCACAATGCATTTAGGATATGTATGTATTATTATTTTCCTTCACTTATTTTTGCTAGAATATTGTGCACTCTGCTTGGGGGAGATGGCGGCAGTCATATTTATATTTGCTTCTAATCTATAATAGGAAGAAGTTCATACTTCCAGTGTTTTCTTCTTCTGACTCAGTGACATACCACAGGCTTTAGGGAGTCTTTATTTTAATTCATGGAAAATAAATTACTTAACTACAAGTGTACTTTCTTGGCTATAAGAAATTGGCTAGCCAATAAAGTGGTGTTAGAGACAAAGAGCTTTAAAACTGTTTCTCTTAAGAAATTCTGTTCTCTGTCTCAAATTTTCTGAGTGACCTTGAGAAATCACATGAAATTCCTATTTGTTGAGTAAAAATACTCAGTTTTCAATCCTGTGAGGAATAATGAGTCAAACTGCTTGGAATGGACTTTGCTCAGAATGAGCCTGACAGGAATAGGAAGGGCAGGTAAGCTCTCCATTCTGAGGCAAAGCCGTCTTTTTAATGATCCTGAAAGAAACACAGTTCCACTGCCCCAATATTGGAAACAATGGTTTGCTCTAATAAGCACTGTTATTAAATATTCAGAGCCCACCTCAAAATATGTTAATTGCTGGGATCCACTTAATCCTGTATCTGTAAAGTATTAGAATTATACAAAATAAGTTAATTGCTAGGATCCACTTAATACTGTATCTGTAAAGTATTAGAATTACAAGCACAAGAAATAGGAAGTCCTTTCAGGATGCCTTTCTTGTGCTTGTAATTCTAATACTTTACAGATATAGTAGTGATATATTAGCAAAACTCGAATTTAAATTGGGGAAATTACTAGGTAATGAAACCACAGTTAACCATTTGTGCCAGTCACCAAATGTGCAGAGAGCAGCTACAATGTGCAAATAGCTTTTTGAGAGACAGACTGAGATGCAGAAAGATCACTTCTTTGCAACTACTGCCTTTTATGAGTTTATACTCTACTTGGCTTAACTCTGTCACATGCAGGTACTACCTACCATTTTTTAATGTAGCAAGTGTTTCACGTTTGAGTTGCATTTGGGGACAGATGGTTACACAAAAAAGAGAAATTTACCATCCATATCTAGTTGGTCCATGAAGACAAACTGAAAAAGTGTTTGAGATAGAGAAAACAAATACTCTGGTACTAGAGCATAGCCCAGTAAAATACTCAGATTCAGTCAGCGCAAGATAGCAGACATTCTTCAGACATGTCCTTTCAGATTTGCCAGAGTTGCCAGATTTAACAAACAGAAATACAGAGGGCCCAGTTACACCTGACTTTCAGAAGAAACATGACTAATATTTTAGTGTAAGTACCTCTCATATGACATTTGGGATGTAGTTATGCTAAGAAGTTAGTGATAGTTTACTGATATTCTGATTTAATTGGAAATGCTATATTTTATTTGGAAATCCTATTGAGAAGCAAATGAGTGACTATTAAAGTAGAGTAGCTACCTAAGTCAAATAAACTTCAACAGGTCTGGGACCTCTGAGAAATTTTAAGATCATAGAGCTAACTGTCAGCAAAGAACTTTACACCCTTTACCTTGATAACCTCTCCTTCCTCCCTCTGATAAAACCATAAACTTCAGTTTTCAAGCTACTGAAGGAGATGGAATGGTAGGTATAAAAATAAAAAAGAATGACTGTGCTCTCCCTGCTCCTTATGCAGTTAGCCCACAGCAGGCCCCAGACAAGTGAAAGAAAGAAAGAGTTCTTGAAATCCAGTTCAAGGCTTTGAGACATATTACTTGCATATTGCAAATTCTTTATTGAGACTGTGATTTTCCTGTCAAGTGATGTTAAGATATTTTATTATCTAAGAGCAGGAGACTCATGGGATAAATCAAGTTTCATATAGTGGGCAGGGGAAGAACCATCTCCACTGAATAAAACTTAAGGGGCAGTGAGAGACTAAAAAAAAAAGAAAGCATTCTGAATCTGTCCATTCTGCCCCATGTGCCTTCTGTTCATAAACATAAACATTCAGGTAAAATGGGTAAGGACCATGGTGTGTGTGTGTGTGTGTGTGTGTGTGTGTGTGTGTGTGTGGTGGGATGGGGGGTTGGTAAAATGGGCAAGGGATGGCAGTTAAAGGCCATAACTATATTCTAGTAACACCCAAACACCTACTTTCTTGTGGATTGTCTGGGTCTAGATGAGCTCGTTTATGCTCCACAGCATAATATATGCAAACAAATGTATTGGAATACAGCTAGTGTCATGAAGAGGAAGGGCTAGCTAGCAGTTACCCCTAGGAGAGGTCTCCTGAACAGAAGGCCATACATGGGTTCTGAGAAATAGGCCAACCATGATGTGTAGCCTAGACCACTCATTTGAGCGGAATAAGTCAAATAAGCCAGAATATATGTCTGATCTCTGAATTATTTTGATGACCAAAGAGAGGAGGGCATCCTTTCTAGTGATGGGCTTCAGAACTTTTTAACAACCAAGGAGAAATATTGACTTTACACTTGCTTTTCCTGTAAATATTCTCTGAAAGAGAAAACACAAACAGTAGTCCCTACCCCTGGAGTAAAATGGAGGGAATTAGATTGTCAGACTACTTGCATGGGTACCCTGTTATGTCTGAAAAATATACATCAATAAAATTAGGATGGCAATTTTTTTAAAGCTTGGTATGGCTATGTAAATTGTTGTCATTACTGATAGTATTGGATCAAGTTAGCATTTTCACATGTTAAAAATAATAAAAGGTATGACAGGGCATAAAATGAGACAGAAATCTCCCACTCATATATCATATCATCAATCCCATTTTGTTCCCCAGAGGCAGCCATCTTCAGTGGTTTCTGTCTGAGGGTCTTCAGGTGACCATGTAAGTCTCTGTGATGAATTTAGGCTCCTAATTCTTGGTTTACCTTGGTTCCCATAAAAAAAATGACAATGCATTTCTATTATTCCCATCTCAGCTCCTACCACTTTCTCTTGATATTTGAAAGTTGTACTATTATTTATCTTTTCCCTGGTTTGGATTATACATTTCAATTAAATGCTTAAATCTTTTTTTACTGCAACATCAATTTCAAATGATATTCGGTCCTCTGTCTCTTAATTTCTTTCAGCCTCACCATTTATTTTACATTTAAAATATTTAAATTCTGTCCTATAACTATGACTTATTTTTTGTTGAGTTATCCCTTGATTTGCTTATAAATATTAAAAAGATAGAGTAAGCAAAGTTTACATAGTTCGGATCATGTTAAAGTTATTTTCCATTGATCCAAGTAGTGTAAGGGAAGGAGAAATACACACACGGTTCCTCCAAGGGCATCACCTAGCAGCTGTGATCATCACTTCTGCTACATGCTACTCTCTGGAACCTAGTTCCATGGCCAGAACCAACTGCAAGGGAGGTGGAAATGAAACTTTTCTTTAGGGAAGTCATCAGCCTAGTTAAAGAGGACACCCAGGAGATCTGCCCCATGGGTTTCAGATTTGCCAGTCCCCAGCCCCCTGGATTTCCAACTTGTCAGCCCCTGTAATCACAAGGTCATGATACGTAGTTATGTTCTTTAATGTATGTTCAAACTCTGTGTCTGTTGTACTTTTTATCTTAAGAGAATGTGATTTTATATCGATCTCTCTCTCTCTCTCTCTCTCTCTCTCTATATATATATCTATACATAGAGAGATAGATATCTTTTTAACATCTATTAATTCTGAAACAGATGAGGTAAAATTTAGCCAAGTAAAGGGAAATTGATAGCAAAAAAGTTCTAAAAATTACTCTGTTCATTTGGATATAATTAATGCAGACAGCCATTTGCGGTCACAAACTAATTTTTCCCCAACCAAACAGATTAAATCTAATAGTTCCATTACTTAAATCAGACAGAAAAGTTGGTCCTCTTTGGCAGGTTTTTAAAAAGGGATTTCAGTTATTATTAGACTCCTGAAAATTACCAAGTTTGGAAAGGAGATATTCAGACGTCAAAAAATGAAGAGTTTTCTCAGCAGCTGAACCAAATGGAACAAAACTCTTTGTTCAACCATAATTTCACATTTCATAATGAAATCCTCTCATAAAAGAATAACTTCCAAATCTTGACCACACTTTGAGTCAACAGCTGTCTTCATTACAACTTAAAAATAAGCATGCATTCAACCTTACAAGATGGATGAAGTTGGTCTTACCCCTCCCCTTCCTCAGAAATACATGATTAGTTTTACTCATTAAAGCCACCTGGGTTTCAAAACACTCTTCAGATCCAGCATTTCATTATTTTTAAAAGAGTGCAGTGTGCATCTATCTATCTATCTATCTATCTATCTATCTATCTATCTATCTATCTATTTATTTATCTATCTAATTTTTAGGTCACATTTAAAAAGAGGAAGAAACAGTATAAATGGACAACAATGTCAGAATTCCACATCAATTTTCATGCATGAGTATTTTCACTTTTTGATTTAATAAAAATTTACACTGAAAAACTAATTAATTAAAAGCAAAGAAACAAAGAGTGTGTTACTCCAAACATTTCAATAAAAGTATTTGCTTATAAACCAGTGTGACATGCTAAATGAAAAGACTCTTTTATTCTGTACCATACAGAAATCAAGTTGCCTCCAAATCAAGTTGCATCATTTTGATCGAGATATGGATGTAAGGGATAAATGGCAGGTCAAAGAGAATCATTGAAATTGCCTTTCATATGATTCTCAGTGCTTTAAAGAACAGATCAAAGATAGAAATAAAATTATATTAAAAGAGTGTTCTTCAAGGATTTCTGTGATTGGTTGTGTAGGTTTAAAAAACATAATTAGAGGCAAAAAGGCATCCGTGGTATGGAACATACTTGTGTCATGTAGACAGACAAAAATATGTGATTGTGCTTTTTAAGGTATGTTCAAATTCTGTGTCTCTATTGTACTTTTAATTTTAAGAGAAGGCAGCAAGCTATCTGTGAACTATGCCCAGTTGCTCCACCCAACAAATTTAGTTTGACTTGTGTATTAAGAATTAAGATTCTGATTTACTTTCTGACTTTAAAAAATCAAAACTACACACAAAAATATTGCAAGTTCTTAATTATCTTGAAAAATGTTATTTGCCAATGTTGGGATAGCACTGATGGTGAAAGCAGAGGGCTTCAGTTGAGTAGCAGCTGCTGCCTTTAGAGGAAACAATTCTTTCTCTTCTCTCTTCTCTTCCCCTTTCCCTCCTTTCTTCTCTCTTTCTCCTTGTCCCTTCCCCAATTTCTTCCCTGAGCCTGCACCTCTGATTTTCTTAATTTATGGCATTAGTGTTTGCCATCCCAAGGCATAAATATTACTGTTGTTTTGTTTTTAATTCCCTCCACAAAGCCAGCAGCATATGTTACCAGTTCCTGTAACAATCTCTTTCTTATGTACATTTTAAGAAATGATTGAAGTTGTGTTAAATGATAAAGGGGTATTCATTTTTTCAAAGAAAAAAAGAGTTGGTTGACAAATTATGTAAAACATGGTTCATTTATCCAGCAGAGTATTATGAAACCATTAAAAAGAAAAATGAAGAAAATGTTCAAAATGTATTGTGCATTAACAAAAAATGTTGGAAAATGTTATGTGTAAAAATGTGATTTTATGCTTATTCACAAGAAACTTTTAACAGAAGATAACCCTATAATTTGGTATGTGGTGCTGGGAAGAAAGATTTTTGGTTACATTTTTCCTTTTCTTTATTGTTTAGATTTACCATCAGCATACATTACCTTTAAAATTAAGAACAGTTTTTAAATTCTTAAAATGAATACAATTTAAAATAATATCTTATATGTATTTATATCATTTTATTTATATAACATTTACACATATGTTATTAACCACTCTGGTATTTATAATAACCCTATGAGGTAGGCACTTAGATAATGCACTCAAGTTTTTCAGATAAGCTGAGAGAGAGAGAGAGAGAGAGAGAGAGAGAAAGAGCTGATCAACTTAAGGTAAGTTCATTAGTCAGGGATGTTTAAAGCCAGATTCACACCAAGTGTATCTATTAGGAGATTAAAAGTTATGAGGTGGTAACAAACATGGCTCCCTTCAGTGGCTTCAAACCATAAACATTTTTCTTTTTTGTTTGTTTGTTTCTGTTCAGTGAGGCCTGGCTATAGCTCTGTTCCATGCTGCCTCCATTCTGGAACCCAGGCTGATGGAGTAGCCACTATCTAGGGCATTTCTGGTTGTCATGGCAAAAGACAAATCTTACATTGCAATGAAAGCTTTGGAAACTTCTCCTCATAACTCATTGGCCAATACTGGTCATATATTTTATCCAATCATAAGAGCTCCAGTAAATTCAGTCTTGATATATACCCAGAATTGGAGGCAGGGGAGAAGGGGATTGAGTAATTGGTAAACTTAATGGCTAATACCCCAAAGCCTCTAACTCCAGGTTTCCCATGATGAATTAATATAAGTCCATGGATCTCTAAGTAAAACACTTTCATTTAAAACTACCCTGATATAAATGAGTTTATATATATAGAAATGTCTCTGTGTGTATTATACTCGTTTATCTTACGTAACTCTATGTAAGTGTCCTGTCCTGTCTTCCTTTTTCACTTACTTACATTTCATCAGATTACTATAAAACTGGTAAGTGTTTTGTCCTTCAGTAGGTAGCAAGAAACACTGAAATTGAACATCTCAATGCCCACTTAGCCACATCAAGTACAGAATATTAACAAAAGAGAGCCAGCTGCAGCCTGTAGATAGCTTACCACACTGCACATGCATCCTATAAACAAGCATCTCCAAACACTCACAGCCTCTTAACCTCAATCACATACCCTTAATCAGATGTCAATTCAGTAGAGAATTTTCTAAATAATGATGATGTAACATCCATTAGTAAATAGGAGACATCAATTACATTAAATATTGTGCTTGGGCTGCCCAATAATCATGAAGAAAACACATTGATAAGCAATGTGCTTTTTAGCCAAGGGCAACGATGAAAGCAGTCATTTATCAGAGACATAGAGAAGGATGCGCTACTTTGGGGAATGTCACAGCAGCTGTTAATCAGGTGAAGGTAATTGAAGTAGAGTTGACAAAATTTTAATAGCAGGATCAAGAATCCATATTAATAAAGTCCTTTATAGAAAGGAGGCATTTGTAAGACTATAAAGTTATGAGATACAATACCCTCAATTGAGTAACTTACAATCAAGTTAGGGAAAGGGTATAGGGAGGCCAGCTGGGTAGATATTATGGAAGTCCAGAATGAAGGGCCAATCACCTGGAACAACAACAACAAAACAAAAACAAAAACAAAAACAAAAACTACTGGATTGGAGAAGAATGATCACTTTAAGAGTCATTTCAAAGGAGGAGTCCAGGAATTGGAAACTGAGTGGATATGGACAGTCAGAGAGAGACATGAGAGGATCAGTAAAAAAGACTAACTACTTCCCAACACAAAGAAGCACGTGTGTGTGCATCATACACACACACACACACACACACACACACACACACACACACACAGATGTAACACGTGGTTACTGAGAGCGAATGTATAGCAGACAGAAACAGACAACCTATAGGGTTTTTGCCTTTTCCTGCTGGTAGGAGGGAGTTTGATCTTGGTCCTGTTGAAATGAGATGATGGAGGGGACTTGGACATGAAATGGTTTTTCAGGACCATTCTCTTTACAGAACTTGTGCTCAAGAGAATATAAGGTAATAGCTACAGCTTCAGAGATACATTTAAAATTACCCATAAATAGGCTTTCTCTTATAATAAACCAGCTCATTTGAATTTTTTGTATTGCCCTTTAAACATTGTTTTACTTTATGTAGCATTCTTCTACTTTGTTCTAGGAGGAGTTTGAGAAGGCCTAGAGGATTAAAACCATATGAAACAGAAAAGATAAAGGGGAAGACGTTTAAATGTATAACAAGTTTAAGGTGAGTAGCGGAAGTCTTGAGAGTAAGCTAATCTCCAGAAAGGATGCCAAGGAAAGGACATTAAGGACGGGGCAGGGCTGGACTTAGCAAATGCCCTGCTGCTGAGGAGGTGACAGGGAGAAGCAGGGCTAGCACAGGAAGGGAGGCCACAGAGCCAAGAGAGCAGAGCTGTCTCAGAAATCTGGCTCTCCTTTTCTGATGGCTATTTTTCATGTTTCAGAATATTTTTGAGAAAAGCACTTCAATATAATGAAGTTCCTTCAGTTCTAATAAGATCATTTTTCATAGCTATTTTGGTAGACACTCCAAAATTGTGCTGTATTATCAGCAAGGTAAAAAAAAAAAGTGGTCTGGAAAGAAATCAACCAAGGGAACATCAGAATTAACTAACTGGTCTGATTTGGTTTTGTAAAAAAACAAATCTGTGAGTAATACTGAACTTTCTTTGCTTGGCTATAAGGGCATAGTTCACATGTACGAAAACTTGCATGTATAAGACTTACAAATTTATCAATCAGAGAATGATTTATGAATTTATTTCAGAAGTACACCAGAAAAGTACACCTGGTTTCACAATAGCATCAGCTGACATGCTGGACCTAATGTGTCTGAGCAGCATGGAGGAAAGCTTGTAAACATGATTTCTCCCCTAGATATCAAGTATGTGCCAGCACATCCTTCACTTTCCATTTCTACAAAGGCCTCTAGCATGGATGACACCTCCCATTGTCACAGCTGAGCGAACTTAAGAGGAGAAAATGACAGAAAGGTCAGAGCCCTCTTACCTTAGGATGCACTGTGCAGTGTGGTAAGCTATCTACAGAGGCGGGAAAAGCACCCTGTTCTACTGGGTGCTTGGGATTCCCAGGCTGAGACATTGTTTAGAAGAGTATTAAAAATTTAACTGAGTGGAGCTGTGCGTTCTGATGAAGGGCTTCTGTTAGCTGCTCCCAGGCACCCAGGGCCTGGTAGAGGCCATGATAAACTTGTTATTGATGCATTTTCCTCAATGTTGGGGATCTTAAATACCACCCCCTTTTTTATTCTGTTCTATATCAACTTAAACATTATTAGGTTCTCTTAGAAACTGGAATATTAGGGATTCTCTGTGTGTTAAACTGTTGTGATATAGGAGTTTAAAAGCTTCAGTTCAGTTACTCTTGACTGTTTGAACCACAAATTACTGTTTAATAGAAAATTCTTACATTGCTTCATGGTTCAGAAGCTTCATTTTAACATTGATTTATTTTTAGATGAGACTTAAAATATGCATCAATATTATTGAATATGCCTATGGATAAACAACTGCAAAGAGTGTTATAGCTGTGAAAGTCCCAACAGGAAACAGATGGCACTTTCAAATTTGAATAATTAGAAAATGGTTAGTAGAGAGACTATTTCCGAAGGTCTGAGAAAGATTTAGCAACCACTGGGGCTAGTGCCATTCCCTCTGGCTGGTAAGCATTGTGCTGTCCCTATCTACAGTCAAAAAGCGTGAAGAGAAGGGGCAGTGACCAGAATGTGGGGACAGAAACAAGAAATAAACATTGCCTCCTTTGCTCAATTTCCTGGGGGGTGCTGTCCATCAATCAAAACCCAGCATAGACCAGAAGGCAGGAAAACCTGTGAAGATGGTCCACATAGATCACTTTCCAGGGCAGAGAGAACAGGAAGGAGACGAAGAGTGGCTTTGGAAGGCAAATAGAAGATATGCAGCACAGATGTACTCACTGACTCAGGAGAAGTGTGTACAGAAAATAAGAAAAATCTCGATAATAGGATTTTGAATTTCAAAACCATACACTCTTAGAGAGTTAAAACTTACAGCATAGTCAAAATGTCCTGGCCACAATCAGGTATACAGAGAAAGTGTCTGAGAGAAGCAGAGGGAAGGAAAGATAGGTCCTCTTTACTATCCCCAGACCACAGCATCTCTGGTTGGGGGAAAGAGAAGTGGAGATAAGTTAAGGAAGATATATAGACACAGGAGTAGAGAGGCCTGTGCCAATCTTCCAAAAGGAACTACTCAGGAAGAGGCAATCCCCAGAGAGAGAGAATGTGCATGTGTAGCACTGAGGCAAAATGCAGAAAACTCAAGTGAATGAAGGGACCCAAATGCAATACAATAGGGAGAGGTGGGGACTGCACAGAACTGGAGAGCCTGTGCCTCATCTGACAGGGGATGGCACCAGCCAGCTGCACAGGAAACACCCCTGAAGAACACAGGCACTGCAGTAATGCATTTTTCATTTTTCACGAGATACCAGAAAACTAGATTATGCAAGTAAAACTTCCAGATTCTTAAAATTCTGTGGGCTAAATAAAAGATGTTTGTACACCAGACTCAATACACCCCCTGGTCCTAGGCAGATGGAGTCCAAGAGGTGTAGTGTGTCCTAAGCAGTTCACCAAGGTAGCAGAGAGATTCACTAGACTTGAGGGGCCATGTTGACTGGAATGAAGAACACCATCAAGGCAACCTTAAGGCCAAAGAACAGGTGGGCCCTCCTGCCCATGCCCTGACTCAGTACAAGCTTTGAGGAATGTTGAAGGGGAGAACCCAGGGAAGGAGAAAGGAATACCTAAACATCTGAGCTTCAAGTTTTGTGCCATGTACACATTATCAGGACCCAGAAAGAAATAGTGTTGTAGAAAAATAAAGCAGACACCACTCATCTACATTCCCTAGTTTCCTTCAGTAAGGTCTGGCTTTCAATTTGCAAGGCATAATCGAGGATTCCTGCCCACCAGGTCCACCATCCTAATGAAGGGATGTAAGCAGAGTTGATTACCAGGATTTCCTGTTTCTGTCCTGTGTAACTGTCGCCTTGCTGAGCTTCTGCTGATGGACTTTAGATGCTGAGACAAGGATTTTCCTGGTCCATCCACGATCCTGAAGCAGGGGTTTGGGGGCAAAGGATGACTACACTGAGATGATGCTTCAGACTCTGGCCCTGGAGGGGCCATAATTCACGGTGGAACCTAGAATGAGATGCTTCTTCCTTGCTTGGCCCCAATACTCTTCTCATAAAATGTGAGACACAAGGGTTAGGTCCTAGCTGAATGATAAGGTCCCACTCCATTGCAGTATGATGCTAGAGGTGATCAACTGGAGGCCTACTGGAAATCAACTATCATTCCATAAAAGAGAACATTTACCATTATTTTTGTATAACTCATTCTTCCAAATAAATTCAGCTTTTCTTTTTACAGAATGAGGTTAGTCATTTTCCTGCCTTTGTTGGATACTTCAGAAACTATTGGAATTTATACATTTCTTTCACATTTTCCCTCTTTTTCAGCAGTCAGCAAATTCTCTGGAAGATAGGCATGAAAATAATCTATGGAATTTCACTTTCTATTTGTCATAAAGTAATTTATACTCCAAGGAAACAGAGAACTTCCTTGTTTTTTGTTTTTCTTTCATCCGTGGAGTCTAAGACCAGGAATCACATGTTTATTACTCATAATTTGGGTCTCCAAATTTTCCTGAAATCCTCCCACAACCCTCTTTTTCCTGAAGTGCTTCAAGTTCACCAGCTTCCTGGAATCCTGCTTGGTATGAATAATATAGCTCAGCATGATGTTTTTCTATTGTTTGAAGACTCATTTCAGTCTTTGGAGCTAAAATATTTCTACATAAATTATAAAATTTTATAGTATTAAACAATGAAATAATGGAACTTTTCAATATTAGAACCCAAAGAAGCAATGATAGATAAATTAAGTATTTAACAGCAAGAAGGGTAAACATTTGAAAAAGAAAGAAAACATGCAAAATCTAGAATTTTTATCCTTAAAAAAAAACCTTAGATGTATTTTTCTCAAGTTGGAAATGTAGCCAAAAGTGGAATTTTGCTCAATATTGAGCAGATTTCAATATTATTGAGAAAATTATTCTGGCCAAGAGATATTCTCCAATGACTGAGAACTGTGCTATAAACAAAAATTTGTTCATGTCCTTTCTGGGTTTAGCATTATAGAATTAAAGAATGCTCAATTTCTTGGCTTTTTCTTCATTAAATGGAGATCACCAACTATCAGGCTCCAATTTTTAATAGCACACAATTCACTAAAGTGAGTCGATAACAAAGCTGAAATATAATAACCAATCATAATGTCAAAATGCATATGACAAAGCACACCAATAAATAAGATGAATTGCAAGAATTTCCACTAAAAAGTGAGATCCAAAGGAATGAAAAAAATGAAAGATTTCATCTGCTTCAATCAATCATTAATACCCTGTCAGACTTGATCTGTACCCAAGTAGCTGAGTAACAGCCATAAACGCAGAGTTCAGCTCACGACCTGAACTTCATAATTGGATGAGAGTGTTAAAAGCCAAGACTCCAGAGTTACTTAGATATATTACAAATATTACAAATTGCCACAATGAACAGTTCAGCACCAAAGGCACTGAGTCTAGCTAAGAGGTTGCTCAGTAATAAAGAAAATAAAGTCATCTGCTAGTCAGTGCTCTAATGGGGTCAGAGAAACACTGTTTTAAACCCAGAGGGAAAAGTAGACATGGGGATTTGGCATCCTTAAAGGCAGAAGCTGCAGCAATTTATGGCAGGTGAAGAAACTTGAGATAATGGCTGCTACAGACACACCCTCACCCTTGTCCTAGTTGGTCACACCAGTAGCTCACATCCAGAGCAATCCCACCAGTAGAAATACAGTCCTCCTCCAAACACCTGGCTAAAGGCTACAACACTGAGATATAGTTGGTTGGGGGAAGATTGACAGGGTGGCAGATTAAACTACTGTCACTATGATATATGTTAGGTGGGGGAGCAATGGCGAGAGGTGGATCCGGCCTCATGTACCAGTGAGGAGAGCTGCATGAGGGCCCTTGTAAGCAATGAGAGAACCACACCTTGGCATGTTTCCCAGCAAACAGACTCACTCCCCCAACCTATATATGGACAATGCTTCACATCCAAGAAGACTCCAATAGAAAACTTGGGATAATAAATGCCACTAAATAGTATCACAAGGACTCAAAGACATCTATATTTCCAGAAACTTTGAGAGCACCTAGAATGTCATAATTAGATTCAGGTAATGACACTCTTGGAAAAATGGTTCTTAGATTTGAAAAAAAAAAAGTGATGGTAGCTTTCAGTTCACTTGTCTGTCTAATCCTTCTCCTTCACTCTCCTCTACTTCCCCTGATATGGCACTCCAGTGTGATAAGTGGCTTGCCTCAATTATTTGTTGACCTAATTAATTAATTAATTAATTGACACTTGGTATTCTTTGCCTGCATGTTTGTGTAATCCAATTACATATGTGATAATGAATGGAGCTCTACTCCATACCATCATATTTCCTGGCCTTTACCTCACCTGACTCACTCATAAGAGATAGCGTCAGTACATCTTTTATCTCCAACCCAAGCTTCATCAAAAGTGTCTTTGGACCAGCCGGGAACCATCACTTGACTTCCAGATTGCCCAGTGTCTTGCTTGAGAGTTTCAGTCCCAGGTAAGTTCACTACAGAGTCAGTGAGACTGAGAAATGACAATGGAACATTCTTGGGGTAAAAGGGTTTATACTTGTCTTTATTCTCATAGTGGTAGGTTGTGCAGTAGAATCACATTTGCATCCAACAATCTGCAGGTCCATAATCTGCTCTCTCTCTCCACCTTAGCCCAGAGCACTGGATGGAGCTCTTTATATAATAACTCAGTCAATAATAACTCATTGCCAACAGGTGGGGAAGCAGTAGCCTAGCAGTAGGCCAATTACATCAACAATAGCTTAGGGTCAGGTCAGGTGAGGATCCTAGCCATAGGAATTTCCATTTTCCCTACAGCCAGGCCTGAGCTTGTCTTTATGTGGCATGTGCTGGTTTCTCTGTGTTGAACATAGACCCTAAATAACAAGTGAAACACATGTTCTGGACCTGCTGGGGTTTGCACGTTCCAACTCTTCACTTCAACACAGTAGGGTCCCATACATGGACAAGTGGCCTCTGGTCCTTCATAATGGAACTCCTACTAGGTTTGTCCTACATTTTACCATTTCCTTGGCCACAACCAATAACAGACCAGAAATAGAACACAAGAGAAATGCTCTGCTAACCTCAAAGAACTTTGGAAAGAATCCCTTGATGAATAAATTAGAAGCTATCCCTAGGTTGTAAATAAAACCTCACTTACAACCAGAAGACCTTGTTTTCTCCCTTATAATTAAAATTTTACTACATATTCTTTTTCTGAAATGGTTGGAAATAGAAGTCAATCACACAAATAACCTGGTTTTGAGGTGAAAATTATCCATAGATACAAATGTGGTTTGAAAACTTAATATTTCTATTTCCAATCACACCAAAGAATTAGTAAATAAATGATGGGGGTAGGGACATAAGATTATTTATGTCCTAATAATATGTTACTAACTAGATGGGAAATACTCTAAGCACTTTACATGTATTATCTCATGTATTACTCTTGGTAACTTCCTGGGATTACCATTCCCATTGTATAGATTAGGAAACTAGTTAACTGATGATCATACAATTAGTACATGGTAAAGCCAAAATTTACTGACTGGACTGTCATCAAGTATGGCTCAACAAAAAAAAGGTTAATATTAAAACAGTTAGAAATAAAATCAGGGGTGGTAATAAGGAGGGAAAAAGTGAGCAAAAGAGGGGCAATCCTTACTGTTTCCTCCTCTTTTAGATTCTATTCCCAATATTATAAGAGGCCAGCACATTTTTAAAATTTACATATGCAAGTCTTGACTAAATATCATCTTAAAGAGTTGAATTATAACAAAGGTTCAGATGTGGGTGTAAATAGTAGTATCTGTTCTAGATAAACAACTTTATTTAAAAGTGCCAGATAAGAAAACATTAATTTTCCACATTTTTTTCCAGTAATTTTTGAAGAAAATAATTTGAAGGAAGTATGGCTTTTGAGAATGTCTTACTAAGATCCACTAAAATCATTCATTTTCCTCATATCTATTTTAGGGGAGAAAGCCTCTAAATTCAAGTTAGTTTCTCAAAGTAGCAACTGACTTGGATTAAAAAATAGAAAGATGTTATTCCTAGTACTATAATGCAGTGAAAGATCACAAAGATTCAGAGGGCAAACCGCATGTAGGTAAGCAGAAGACTTTAATCTTTATAATTAGAAAAAAGGACTTTTTTTTGGGTACTTGTACCTTTGGTATATAGGAAGTGCTAAATGAATTTCCCTTTTTGGTGTGTTACATTCTGGAATGGTTCATCAATAATGGATGTTATTCTAAAGATACAACTTCGGGTCCATAATCATGATGCTGATTTTCTGTGCAGTTAAACACTGAATCTAGTGTATTGAGATAACCTTATTCCTAAATCAACCCATGAGCTAGATGGGGCCTGCTTATTAGGTAGACCAGTGGTTCTCAAACTTTATTGGATATCAGATTCACCTGGAGAACTTGTTAAAATACAGATTGCTGGGCCCCATCCCAGAATTTCTGATTCCATAGGTCTGGAGTGGAGCTCAATAATTCACATACGTTACATGTTCCCTGTTGATGCTAAGTGTGCCGACATGGGGACACACTTTGAGAATCACTGAAGTAGATACAAGTGAAATAGGTGGTCATCATAGCCTCCTGGAATCTTAGACTATTTACAATATCTACAGAAGCATTATCAATCAAGACTTATTTGTTGTCTTCCCAGATATAATACTGATCCAAGAAGATGGGTCATATTTGAATATGAAAGAAAGGACATATTATTCCCAGTATTGTTTTTGAGAAGCAAGTGCTAAGGAAAAATAAAATCTAGGAGAACTAATAAGAGATTGGTAAATGGACTGATTATAAATATGCATAAAACTCTTGTACTTGGGCCAAGAGAATTAATTGAAGTATTTATTGTGTTTTATTTTCCCTCCATTTCTTACTCGTCTATTCCCTTATGCTGGCAGGGAGAGCCAATTCATTCTCCACTCTGCTGCACTGAAAGCAGATGTTGCCTGCAAACAGCTGGCCGTCTGGTTTTTATTTTCACTGAAGTCTGATATCCTAAAAAAGAATTTTGTAAGAAGCAAAGGGGCATCTAGGCTGGCAGTGCAAGAGAGGAAAAGAGTTTTCAGATCTTAGAATTCCCTGGAAGGATCCCAGGAAGGTAAGGAAATGGCTGGAACATGACCAGTCCTTGGAACAGGCTCTCTCGGCCTACTTAAAGTCTCTTCGCCCCTTGGCCACGAGTGCAGCAGAAATACTCATGTCTTCTGGGGCCATGAGGACTGGGACTAGTTTATTTTCCTGACATGCAGAGAGATGGGAAAGGGGTAGGTGGTAGACTCAGGGTAAAGCCAAATTTGATTTAAAGAAAATAAAGAAATAAGGATATTTCTTGCATGCCCAAGTTTGATTGCCCATGTATACCTACTCTATATTTGTGAAAAACAGTAATTTTCCTATATGATGAAAAAAAATAATTCCATTAACGACAATATAATTTTAAAATATATAAACTTTTTTTTTTAATGTGCAGGGCACATGAGTTAAACTACAAAAAGTTAAGGATGTACACACAGAAAATAAAGATTTCCATAAAGAGATAAAGCCATGTTACTATGTGGGAAAAGTCAGTATTAGAGATATGTCAGTTATCTTGAATATATGAATTTAATTCAATTCCACCTGGAATTTTTTTTTTTGGTGGGGAGGGAAGACTTGACAAGTTATACATTTCTCTGAGAAAATCACATAATTAAATCAGTTGATAATGTTAGAGAAATGACAGACCAATGGATTATAATATGAACATATATATATATGTATATGTATATATATGGAAAGAGAGAGAGATAAAGATTGAGAGAGACTATATATATATTATAAATCAATAACAGTTTGCAGAGAAATACAGATGTTCTCCATTAAGGTACACAAATTAAATTTCAGAGACACTGAAGAGACAAATGCAAAAAATGAAACAGTGCTAGATGAAAATAGGGTCAAGAGATGGTTTTCAAATCACAGCACTACAGATAATAGAAACCATGAAAAAAAAAACTGATTACATTAAAATGTTATTTTTAAAGGCCAAATGAAACAAACAAAATTAACATAAAACTGGAAATAAAGTGCAACACATGAGAGTTAACTGATTAATATCATTACTAAATAAAAGACTCATGAGTCAGTAAGTTAATATAAGTCCTAACTAGAATGGGCAACTCTTGAGAAAATATATTAATGTCAGATAAGCATTGATAAGGTGTCCAACTTCATAAATTATCAAAGAAATTAAAATGAAAATGATTACATGATGCCCATCTCTGCCTAACAGATGGACACCAATATATTTTTTTTCTTTTCTAGTGACGGTATTTAGCTGTGGCAAGAATGAGAAAGTGGGCTTTGTGGATCCTGCTGACCTGAGTGTCCTTCTGTATCAAAAGAAAAAAACAAATGCTATAACTGGCTGATTTTGACAAAAAGATGTCTCACGATTTACACCCCTTTGAGAATAAATCACCTCCAAATTTGGTATTTGAGAATTCAGATATCCCTCGTTTTCATCAACTACCGACCGAGTCCCTCTTCAGAGTCCTGAGTAAACTGAAGGCGCAGGGGAGACAAGGCAAGGCATGGGGGTGGGTTCCTGAAGTGTTCCAGAAACTGATACTGCATGATCCTCCAGGAACACGGCATGGAGAATGATTTGCCACACCCTGTAACACTCGGAAACCTCATTACTAAAGATGATAGCACCCACAACCTTACAGAGCAAGACATGTGAGGTCTTACGAGAAGTATGTAGAATTACAACCATCGAATTTGGTGGCAGAGCTTTATACTGCTCCTGCAAAATGTAATAATGTCTTCCTAATTCCCTAGATGGGCAAGGCTCATGCTGCATCATTTATTTAAGGATATCTACATTTTCAAACACTGCTGGGTGAAAACCAGCCCCATCAATCACTGTGACAGCCTACATTCCTCTTGAGTTTATCTTCCTGTACATTTTGTGCCAGATTTAGTTTGCAAACCTCCAAACGGGGGGTGACATGAGTCTTGTTTAATCTTCACAAATATAAAGTGATGTTGTTAGACTATCATTTGCCATTTGAACTCCCATTTATTAATGAAACGCTGGTTAAACAACAGCCTATCCACCTTTTAATTACAATACTCCCATGTGTCTGTTGAACCCTTAATGGATAACCTGTTTAAAACCATAGGGGATATTTTATTCCTGTTACAATTTGTGGGAAACTTGTCACTGTAGACAATCTTTTCTTAATGCAGACAGGTTTGTTTATTTTAATTTCCATTAGTGTCTGGGAAGACAAAAATGATGAAGGATGATTCTAAAGCTACAGATTTCACAACTCAGAGTTATGGTGGATGTGTCTTCCTTATCTTATTTTATCAGAAGTGCAAACCACTGCCACCCCATTAAACGTGAGACCACCTCATTTCAGTTTATGTACTAGAACTCATTTCCAAGGTCACCTCAAGTGTATGAAAAGAAAAATAACTGAGTCACAGGCAGATAAAATGAACAAAGTATACACCAGGCAAAGAGTGAGAAGAAAACAGTTGGCAGGATGGTGGATGCTGCAAGATCACACTTTCTCCAGTTTTCCTTCCTCTCCACAGCATGCAACCTGGCCCTGCTGAAGGGAAGAGTTGGAAAGTGCAGAGCAGGGAAAAGCTCAACAAGGAGAAAGAGAGTAAAAGAGTTTGCGTTCCCCATCCTTGGCATGAGGGAAAACATTTTAAGATATGTGTTTTTGCATGAAAGTATGTTTTTTTATTGTGGCAAAATATATATAATGTGAATTATTACTTTAACCAGTTTTAAGTGTACCATTCCTTACTATTAAATACATTCACATTGTTGTACACCCATCACCACTATCTATTTCTAGAACTTTTTCATCATTCCAAACTGAAACTTTCTCAATTAAACAATCATTCCCCATTTGCCCTTCCTTCAGTCCTGGGTAACTGCTATTCTACTTTCTTTTTCTATGAATTTTCCAATTCTAGGTACCTCATATAGGTGGCATCATACAATATTGGCCCTTTTGAGTCTCACTTTTTCCTTTTGCAAAATATTTTCAAGGTTCATTCATGTTTAGCATGATCATAATTTCATTGTTATTTAAGGTAAATGATATCCCATTGAGCATATATGCCACATTTTGTTTATTCATTTGTTGATGGACGTTTGGATTATTTTCACCTTCGACTATTGTAAATAATTCTGCTGTGAACATTGGTGTACAAGTACCTATTGGAGTCTCTGCTTTCAATTCTTCTTGGGTATATACTTAGGATTGATCAATTAATTCCATGTTTTAACTTTTTAGGAACCACCAACTGTTTCCCACAGTACCTCCTACAGGTATACTTTTTCTTTTTTACTCTTTCTTATTGAAGTATTGTTGATGTAATCTTATACTGGTTTCAAGTATACAACACAGTGGTTCACCAGTTACTATTATTAAGTCCTCACCCCCACTAGTGCAGTTACTATCATTCAGCATGGAAATGTGTTACAGAATCATTAACTATATGCTCCATGCTGTACTTCCATCCCTGTGAATACATGCACTTCCAAATGTAGAGAAGGCCAAAAATTGCCTTTTATCCATCTGTGGGCAGCTGTGACCCTCACTCTGGAGAGCTCAGGCTGATGTATAGATTTGAGTCTCTCAGAGACCTCTTAGCTCCCAGTAGCTGATTCTCTGACTCCTGGTCAGTTGGGCTAATTGCCCTGTAGGTCGACCTCCACCTGCCCTTGTCCAGCCCCCCAGGACCATGCTCTGGGTTCTCAGGTTTCCAGAATTCCCTGTTAAATGGCTTTGAATCTTCTTCCAGGGACATCCTAGCCATCTTGCACATGTGTCTCCTTCAAGAGTGGCCCATGCCTTGTTGTGCACACCTCTGGGTCTCAGGAGTGGCTTCAGCCTGACTTTTGGTGGAGATGAGACATAGCATGGTTGTGTGGACAGGGGTGTGCACACATAATCTGGAGGGTCCTTTCACTATGGAAAAGAACTGGCCTTGGGAAAAGGCAGGGTGGGGGAAGTAGGCTGAGAAGTGAGGGCTACCATATTCCAACATGCAATTCTAAGGAGACTGAGATTTCTAAATTTAAAATAGACATCTAGATTTTGAAGGTATTTTTGTTAAGGTATGTGGAGAGGATACAAGTTATTCAATAGTTTGTTAGGGTAATTTATACTTTTGCAATATTTAATAGGATATGTAGGCCTTCATTTTTTCTCTTGAACTGGGATACATAAGAATGAGGGGTGGGACTATTAACGCTCATAAAAAAAACTTACAAACAGATATTATCATCATCACCCCCATTTTAATTCTGAATAAATTAAGGCAAAAAAAAAAGGTTAAGTTTCTTTTCTACACATTGAGAAGTAGCACATCTGTGATTTAAGCAGTCATCTGGCCCCAGATGCCATACTCTCCTACCGCCCCAGTGAATGAACCTCAGTGGTTCTTTCCCAGAGTTAGGATGGGGCCCTGAGTCAAGAGCACTGAAATAAAATCTGACAGAGATCAGGGACTATAAAAGGACAGAGTTAAATCTATGGAAATGCACATTTAAGACAAGGAATAGACATACAATTGGAAAAAGAGATGGATTTGCCTGTAATAAAATCGAATAATAGGTGAGAATATTTCCTTTTCCTGTAAAATGTGTTTAGCACGACTAAAAATATAAAAATGAATGAAAACTTCTTTTTTCTCCTGGACCTTTTTGGGCTCTCCCTGCCCCAAACCCCACTGTCTTTATATTTCAGAATCTGCCAACATAAATCACTGTGCAAACCAAATCATTAGGGTTGCCAGGTGTTCAATTTTGAACCAGACCGTCTGGCATTTGAGTTCTCTGCCGAGGAAACAAATAGAGAAAATACCAGTGATTTTTAATTAAGTTTTGTTATTATCATGTGAAGATGAGCTTGCAGAAGAACATTCTCACTAGCTCTCCAGGCTGCACTTTACTCTGGGCTCTCACTTGGATATCACCCGATCTAGGCCAGGCTGTGTCTAAACCCAAGTGCTAAAGCAAGCTGATGATCTTGGCTCTGAAATTCACATTGGCACCCTCTACTTACTGGCCAGGCCCCATGCAACTGTGCTCCATCATTTTCTTTTATTGTTATGTCCAAAGCTTCTGCAGCAATTGGCAGAGTTCCCTGGGTATATTTTTAAAATAATAATAAAACAAATACATAAACGAAAGCAGATCATCCATTGATTAAGAGAGTCATGAGTTGAAAATGGCCTTAAGTCTAATCATGGCCATTGAATAGGTGAAGGTGGTAAAAATTGCTATTCCATCATTTACCAACAAAGTTATTCTTAAGTAAAATTCTATTTGTTTTCCAATAAATCTGGCTCCAATAACATAATGTTAAATTTGTGTGGGAATTTATAAGAGGATAAATGGGAATCCTTACATTTTGAGGAAATGGTATAAATACTATTCACGGACTTTCTAAACTGGTTTGGATGGCTATTAGTAAGAAAAGAATCTTGTCCCCTTAAAGAACTTTAACTTTAAACAATTTCCTTTATGTAGTTTTGTTTGTTTCTTTGGAGATTTTTTTAACCAGCGGTGTTCAAAGACCTTTAATATCCTCAAGTACATTCAGAAGAAAAAGACCACAAAAGCTGTTTTCCAGAGCACCAATTAAAGTCCTCCTTGGAAGATGTTTTGGGAAATACTAGTCTACCTCAGTGAAACTTTGGAGTTACAAATTTTTTGTCATCTAGGTATGAATATTTAAATAGTACACTTTGAATCCCTCCCTGGCTCTTGTTAGACACAGTTCACTGTAACAGAAAAATGTACAGACATGAACAAAGATCACAATAGCTGGTTGCACCACAGAATTTGTCATTATGATCTAAACTTCCTTTCTTCTGCTTTTCACCAATGCATTATTCTATAGGCAGGGTCTTGCAGTAGGTTGGGGAGAAGTGGGTTTTGTCCTTCCCATCCAGGGAGGAATTTGGTAATATCTGGGTACAGTTTCCATTAAAAGGTGCTACTGGCATCTAGAGAAGAGATGTCCAGGATTCTGCTAAACACCTGCAATGCACAGGATACCCACTGAAGAATTAGTCAGTCCTGAATGTTAGCACGATTTTGTTAAGGTAGGTGGAGAAACCCTGCTCTAAAGATCTTTGGAAAAGAGAATTCAGTGATTTCGGTTAACTGGAATTATCATTTATTCAACACAATGTTTATTAAGGGCCTACTATGTGCCAGGTACTGCACAGCGCCTTGAGGATGGTGCTGGAAAGGACAGCCCCACACTCTGCCCTCAAGATGCTTTCAGTTTGGTTAACCTCATGGGAGGAGCACATGCCTTTCCTTCCAGGAAATAATCCATTTCTTATATGGGCTTTTCCATTCAAAAAGCCCAGAGACCACAGATGGGCAGCCAGGAGCAAGATCCGGTTCACATGGGTTTTGTTTGTCCAACAAAATGCTTTTAGAAATTGACAATATTTAACAATCAGATCACACAAAGATTCTGGACTTATGGCTTATCTAAAAAAATCACAAACCTGGCAACACTGGGCATGTATTGCAACAAACTGCTAAAGCCTGTGGATGACACTGACTCAGTCTGCAAAACCCTAAAAGAAAGATTAGTGTCAAAGGCATGCCCTCAGAAGCTCATTTGAGAAGCGACAGGTGGTGAAACAAGCAAAGGAGGGAAACAGTTGGCGGAAGTGTTCTGCAGTCGCTGTTGCAAAGGTGGTCCAGTGCTCGGTCCCAGGGCCTTGGAAGGAGGCTCCTGGGCCATGTCTCAAGGCTGTCCACTGCAAATGGAATGAGGAGCATTTATCCAACAAATCCTGGCCTTACTGGTCAAAGATAGGCCTCAAAGACATGAATTCTACCAGTTATTCAATTGGTACAACCTAGTTACACATACATTAGTGCTGAATGATTTCAGGTGTTCCAGTTACAGGAGCTCCTAAAGTAGGAAGTGAGATGCGGGATGCAAGCCCGTTAGTTTGCACCATGTGAAACTGGTGAAAGCCTATGCACACAGGTTACTACATCAAGGACCGGAGTGAGGGCTGGAGCCAAGAATATTTAAAGAAGTGCACAAGGGGTATTTCATCCCAGTCCACTCATTTATGCCACCTGCCTGGTCCTAATGAGAGCAGGGTGTAGAAGCTCTGAAACCACCCATTCTTTCTGCCTATAAGACCCAAACAGCCGTACTCACACGCACACACACACACACACACACACACACACACACACACACACACACACACACAGCTGTCACTTACGGGCCTCCATGTAAGGCTCTACAGTATGTGGACTGTACAGATTTGCTTGGCCTGGAGACAATTGCATGCAGTCCACATTCTTCTGGCTAAACTCTCTATGTGCCTTACTGTGTTGTACTTCACCACAGCCCAGCTCCAGGGAAGGGGCACCTTCTGTTACTTATTCAAATCTGTTATCTGTTTATTCAAAGTCAATTTCTACTTGCCAAACCATGCTACCAGAATGACAGGATAACTTTTGCTAATTTAACCAAAGATGAAATATAGAAAAACATCCTTGTTAATATCTTAAGCTAATCTTCACTGACTAAAAGGCTTGTAAACATTATCTTCTTTTATTTTATTTAGGTATAACTGACACATAATATTATTTTTTTTCTTGTGATAGGAACTTTGAAGATTTACTCTTTTAGCAAGTAAGTGCTATCTTAATATAGCTCCAAAACACAGGATACATACATATTTGTTTAATAAATGTATGTTAATATGCCTCCTGAAATATCCACCATCCAGAGAAGACAACTTTTAGCATTATGCTCTAAATATAATATTTTTTTCCAATGTAAATTATATTTATACACATATATAGAAACATACACATGCATACTTGTATTCACATGCACATACTCACCCACACATTATTATATAATATAATACACACCCTGTATTATAGGGAAGCTCTCTGAGTTTCAAATCCTCATCAGTTAAGGATAATAATAGTTATCACAAAGAGTTTACACACACAGACATCCCACATCTCTCTCTTTTTAAAGAAAACAAACAATCTTTGGGCTGCTATTCAAAAATTATAAAATTTAATTCTCAAATTCTCCAAGGTGAAATAATTGGAAGATTTTTCATTGTGAAAATAATATTGCCATTGTGAAAAAATACTTTTCACTTCATGTAGTCATACTTATCTAGAAAATACCACATGCGTAAACAAAAAGACCCAACATAAGGGAATTGAGACTCTTGAAAATTCAGTATACCATGCTTTCACTCATTCAGGATGAATGCTTTTCACATAACTAAAGGTGAGATATCTTCCCTTGATAAAGAAAAATAATTCAAACTCAGGTGCTATTCTCTTGGGAGGAAATAAGAACTCCCTACAAATTGTGTTTATGAAGAGGTTGTTACCTTAGACAGGGGATCATTTCTCTTGAAGGAAAAGTGATGTCTTGATTGGTAATATATAGTTTTTCAACAAATACTAACTGTGCTAAATCTGTAAAAACTGGTTCAGTAATTTGTTCCCATTTTCATGTTAAATAGTGAAAATAATTTTTGGTGCCAATTATATAATGTATGGAAACCACAGATTGAGTGTTGAATTATGAAGAAGTTAACTTTGTATCTTTCATTGGTTTAGAAAAAAATCTGAGTATTTGAACATGAAAAACTTATTTTAAAACATAATTCAATATAAAATGCAATGAAGACTATCACCAAAAATGTCCCTATATGTATTTTAACAAATATTTTCAATTATAATGTTTAATATGTTAACATTACTTGATAACCCTATAAATCATTCATTTTGTTAGTCATATATTCAAACTAATCAAGTTAATTTAAGTTTACAGATGGCTCTAAAAATATTATTTCCTTCTTCTCTTCCTTTCTCTTCTGCTTTTTATTGTTCTCCTCAACTTCTTCCTCCTCTTCCTTCTCTTCCTTGATAAGACTCATGGTTTTAAAGCCTCTCAACTTTCTCATCTGAATGGAAGTGATAACCCCAAAGAGAAATTTTATGGATGAAGTCATGGATAATAATAGTTTTCTAATGTCTGGAATATGGTGGACTTTTAATAAATCTCCTTAGGTAGTAAATGCAGCTCTTACAGTTCTCTGGTCTTTGGAACTGAACAGTGTAGGGTGGGAGAGGTAAATATGATTAAATTTTACCAGCAATCAAAGTCCCCACCACTGAGGGCCTACAAGATGCCAAGCATGGTATGAAGCAGTTTACATGCCTCATTAATTTTGTGACAATTATAGGACATACTGATAGTTATGAGTTACACTGATCAAAAACTAGTATGTTAAATCAGTTTATCCTGATAATAGCCCTTGAAGTTGGCAGTGCAATGATCTCCACTTAACCAGTGAAGAAACTGTGATTCAAGGGGGTTAGCCTGGGTGCACAAATGAAAATTGGGAGAAGAGATCGCCAGGTTCTCGTCAGGCGATGAACCAGGCAGGGCTGCTAGCCTGGCCCACGCTGCTTTTGTGTAGTTAGGTAAGGACACCCTCTCTAGGAAGACGTGTCCATGAACTAGGAGTGAGGGCTGGATTACAGCCCCAAACCCTTTCTTCATGAATGGATATGTGAATGATGATTCTGCCTAAACCACCTCCAGTTTCCCAGCAATGCCCATTTTAGACTCAAAAGCGTTTGAATGAATCTATTTCCAATTACAGCAGTTCAGAGGATGGCTTGGGATTCCATCCAATGCTTTACTTTTAAAAATACTTTCTTAACACTCTGTGCCTCTTCACTAAATGACGATATCTTAAACCCAGGTACACAGGAGGGCACTGAAGCCCAGCCTGGGAATGGAGTCAGTGCACACCTTCCAGGGGCCTGATAAAAGGGACTGGGTAATTGCTGCTTTCCTGTCATTGTGGAGAACTGAGTTGTCTTATCTTTTTTAGAAGATATCACCTGCAGAATGCAATGAAATTGTGCTCTGGATGTCTGATCTAGAGATTAAATGTGAATGAGATTGTTGCATGAATACAAGATGTTTGAGACATATTCATAAATTGTATAATATATTCTGCTTCAAATAGCCTCCCTAAAGTAAAATTCCATAAAATAAGGCCTGTCCAATTTTAATGATACAAGATAATAATCTACCACCAATAAATGCATCAAAATATATTGCGGCCAATGAAAATAAAACCTGGAAATGGAGCTTTTCTGCTGTTTGATCCTAAATACTTCAGACCATGATTGATATTTAATATCCAGTTGTCTACATTAGTAGGAACACTGAAATTATAGGTTGGTTAATTAAAATGTTTGTCATGTTTGTATAACACAGAGATAAAACTAATATATACAACAACACATGCTTAATAATGACCTCATAATTACTAAGGTTGTCCATATTAGTGATATTTCTTGGGTTATAAATAGATACCACAAAAATATTATTGGAAAAATTTAAGGTGGGTCATATAAGGCAATAGCTCTTCATTATAACTTTTCTTGTTTTCATATACAGAAGCAAATTTATGGGCCTTCACATGTTTTTTTCTTTATTAATAGACTTTACTTTTAAGAGCAGTTTTGAGGGTTACAGAAAAACTGCACTGAAAGTACAGAGTTCCCATACTACCTGTTTCCAGCCAGCCCCTGCCTCAGTTTCCCCTATTATTAACATCTTACATTTGGTGTAGTAACTTTGTTACAATTAATAAGCCAATATTAATACATCAATACTAACTAAAAGTCCATAGATTACATTCAGATACACTCTTTAGATTATATAGGCCTTTGAGTTTTGCCAAATGAATGTTATCCATTATTGCAGTATCATACAGAATGATTCTCTTCCCTAAAAATATCCTGTGCTCCATCTCTCTGTTCCTTCCCCTGCCCAATCCCTACAAGTCCCTAATCTTTATTACTTTTCTTACAGCTTTTCCTTTTCTAGAATATCATACAGTTGGAGTTATACAGTACACATCATTTTCAGACTGGATTCTTTAACTTAGCAATATATATTTCAGGTTCCTCTATGTCTTTTCATGGCTTAATAGCTCATTTGTTTTCAAACCTAAATAAGATTCTGCTGTATGAGTATAACACATTTTGCTTATCTATTCACCTGTTGATAGACATTGCTTCCAATTTTTGCTAATTATGAAAAAATTCATGATAAATATTTGTGCACAGATTTTTGCATGGCCATGAACTGGCAACTCGTTTGTGTAAATTTTTATAAGAAATTTGTTCGGTTTTACAAGAAACTTCCAAATTGGCTTTCAAAGTGGCTGCGTGATTTTTCTTTCCCATGAGCTATGAAGGAGAGTTCTGGTGCTCTGCATCCTTGCCAGTATTTGGTGGTGTCAGGGTATTGGAGTTTAGCCATTTTAATAGGTATATAGTGTATCCCACTGTTGTTTTAATTTGCAACTCCCTCATGGCATATGATGTTGGGCATCTTTTCATGTCTGTCAACTATATATCTTCTTTGATGAAGTGTTTGTTCGTATCTTTGTCCACATTTTAATTGGGAAAATATCTGATATATTTGTTTTATCAGATTTTTTTTCTTGTTGAACTGTAAGAGTTCTTTGGATAGCAGTGGATCTGTCCTAGGGCCTATAGCCTAATGGAAACATTAATTGGGGAATGTACTAAACTGTCAATCTCCCTATAATTGTGTCCAATCTGAATACTGCACTGATGAGTCTCACTATAGAGACAATAGAGTCTGGGAGTCAGTAGAGCCTAGAAGAGTCCAGTGCACAGGCCCATTCAGTTTCAGAGAGGAAGTATTGAAATAATGATATTTTATCTATAGGCATTTGGCTAAACTAAAACTCTACACTTGACTTGCAGTTCAATTGGAACAATGTGACCAAGTCCTGGACAAAGAAAGGTGGTGCAAGGGATGTGCACCTAGATGTGGCCTCTAACATCTTCCTCAGAAATCCTCTCCTTACTCTCCCCTCTGTCTCCACAAGGATTCAGACAAGGAGCTCCAGGGCGGGAGGAACCTGGGCCCCTGCGTCACCATTGGGAGTCAGGCTGCCCCAAGGAAGTCTCCCCATCTACACAGAGCTGTGATGTGAGTGAGAATAATGAACTCACAATTTAAATTTTTGGTTTCAGATCCTCTGAAGAGGCCAAATGTCAAGTGAAACAAAAAATTGATACTAAAAATTCAAAATCTAAACTAAGGTAGAGAGGCTTACATAATTGAACATTAATATGATATACCTTAAAGATTGTAGCAGCATTTTTATTTCTGAGATTATTAAAGCTTAAAATTACATAAAGGTTTTTGCTATTCGTTCTAAAGAGATTCAACGAACACCTCAACATGCCATATAGTCCTGCATACTGGGACTTAGAAATGAATAGGAGTTGGTGTTTCTCCTGAAGTGACACAAAATTATTATAATACAGCAAAATGAATATTAGATTTGCATAAAGTAGAATTTCATTAAAGAATTTCTTGGACTATATAAACTTCATATATTTTGTCTAATGTACAAAAGTACATCTTAGGTGAGAATTAGGTTCTTGGGTTGGTAAATCTGTAACAGTTTATATAATGGGGATGAGCTTAGGTTTTGGTTTATTGCCATCATGTACATAAGATGACCCTTCAGGGGCAATGTGGAATGTATGCATAACTGTTCCCACAGAGCTGACACACACACAATTGTTGAATTACAGGATTGTCTGCTTAGGGTTTAACCATTATTTTAGTGAGACCGTAAGAAAGAAGCATGCAAACCACAGGTTTAATACAAGGCCACCGGCATGATTTTAAGGGCATCAACCCATTATTAACTTTGAGCCCTGGTGATCGTTTACATTTACTCTGGCTTCAAGTTAGTAAAAGCATCTCCAGCATACAGTGCACATGATGTTTGTTTTTAATCACTGTGTATAACAGATTCACATGGGGAAAATGTTGGCAAATATTTTATAGACTATAAAAAATTCTTGATAGTTGGATAAAAGCTAGTGGGCGGCAATTTCCTTCTCATCTCTTCTCTCATCCTTCTAAAAGCTGTACTTTAAAGGCAATATTTTAATTTTCTGAGAATTTTTACAGTGCTCTACACTTGAAATAGGATGGGAAATGCCACTTGTGATAACATCTCAGTTTTAAATTTCCTAAGAGTTACACCATTATAAAGGTAACTACTATAAACTTTCTTTAAAAGATGCCTCACATCTGACAGCTAGGAGGGAAAAAAGGCTAGATGACAGTTTTAATGGCAAGTATCATTAAAAAGTATTTGATGTTCACAAGAAAACTATGACATGAGGTTGTGCCTGCACAAAACCAAAGCAACTGGTTAATTTGTTGAATCGTTCAAACTGCACACTGAATGCTGTGAGTCCTCAAAGGAGGGGGTGTGGCCAACGTTTTTATTTTTGCTGGGATTCTGACCTAGATGCAGGAGGAAAGCATGATTTGTGTCACTTTCTTTAGGCAGACTGCAGATTATTATCATCCTTCTGCTCAGAGTGATCGGTTCCTCGCTTCAATCACTCAGTTACACCACTAGGAAAAAATACAAACTATTTAGCTTGGTGTGTATGTTGTTGGGCTCCCTTAAAAGCAAGCAGGAGCTTTCTTAGGAAGGGCTCTTCGGATCCACATCTGCAGAAGGGAAGGGATGGAAAAGGGATCTGGCAGGAGAGCCAGGTCTACCTTTGGGATACAACTGGATTCAGAGCTCAAACCACATCATATGGCATTTCTGTCCATCCCTCAGCTCTTGCCTTCTACTGCGTGTGTTGACTTCTGTCCTACTCCACATGCTAGTGAAATGGTCTGGCAAACTGGGTCACTACTGTCATTTTCTTCACTTCTGCTTCCAGTATAATAATATATCTCTGCCATGACATGCTTTTGTGGTATTTGCAGTGTGAACCTTTTTGCTCCCTTGACTTTGGGCTTAGCTATGTCACTTGTTCTGGCTGATGACGTGTTATTGGACGTGACACTAGGAGAAGCAGAATGTGCCTGCATGGCCAGGCTTGCCTCACGAGCATCTGTTATTCATCAGACCAACATTCAATGGCTGGTATGAGACACATGATGAGAAGATCTGAACCTGATCCATAGCCCAGAGTCTGGACTCTGTTCCACTCTAGCCAACCAACTCATAGCCAACCTGACTGCCTACAATTGAGAAACAAATGGCTGTTGTTTTAATCCACTGAGTTTAGGGACAATTTTTTATGCAGCATTATTGCAGTCATGATATACAGACAGTGATGCCAGCAGCTTCAAGTTTCCGCACACTAGGTTTAGAATCTGGCAAGAAAGAGAGTACCAATTTCCCCATTGATCAAGACTAGGTTTGCAGAATGAACTTCAGGGGCTCTAAGTCAGGTGCCTATTTCTGACCCAGTCACACTTGCCAGGAGGGACTGCAATTCTTTCATTGGCCCAGGTGACATATTCCCAGTAGAAAAGGGGGCTTTGCTCTGCAAGTAAGGTGAATGGACACTGGGAAGCCCAAAAACAATTCATGCTCACCAAATATTACTGTATTTGTTACAATTTTCCTCTTTTGTCTTTGCTCAAACCTTTTTCCTCTCTGGAGTGCTGCATGTGATTCTAGGCCCAAGTACATGGTAGGCACGTAAGCCATGTCTGTTGGGACTCACAGGCAGCAGCCCTGCAGGAGGTCACAGCCAAGGTGCGGAGGAAACCCACCCAGGAGCTCCATTCAGACTGCAATGGTGCTGCAACTCTGAGTTCCCAAGGCAGCTCTGGGGTGGAACAAAGAGCAGCTGCTGGCAGCTGTGTCGACAACTGGAGACCGGGACATGTGTGTGGGGAATGGAGGCAAGGCAGGTGGTGGCTTTTATCTTCTCCACGCCTGGCAGGGCCCATTACTGACTGGCTCAATATGACAGACCTAACTCTGGTTTCCTATTCAGAAGGGAAAAGAAAATTCAATGGGGTAAAGAGGCTTCAGCACGGGCTATAGAAAATTGCAAAGGTTTGCTTCTTCCTAACAGCTCCAAATGCTATTACAATTACTGGGCTGATCACGGAGGGGCTCTGAGGTTTCCCAAGCCCCTGATTATTTTTATGCTTGGCCCCCCAAATTATGTCAGAGGTGTTTCTTTTGTTCTAGGTAATTTGCTTGAATGAGCTGTTTACTGTAGCTTGAGGCTTGGATGTTCATTTACTCGAAGACACTCTAAATTTAAATAAAATAGCCATGATGGAGACCATTGTTGGCAGCTGAGACAAAGGGAGAAGCCTAGCTGATTCAACACAGGACTTCAGTGGTCTTACTTTTCTGTTATGTTATTAGTATCAGACTTTCACTGGTCATGATGGTTTGCCAAAGTTGAGGTTTTCCACATCTATTTGCCACCTCCCAGCTAAAAAGCAACGACAGGTATTTTGAAATTCAGTCAAGTCATTGTGGATCTGTGGGGTTCAGTTGAGTGGCAAGTAAGAAAAATGCAATTCCAAATGACTTAAATAAAAGAAATTTACCATTCACATAACTGAAATATAGAGACAGAATGGGCTACAGGTAATGACCAAAAGACCCTATTCCTTTCCATCTCCTAAGTATGCCTAACACTTTTTCTGCTTTATGCTATTATAGGTGTCCTTTGGGTCATAATATAAGTGCCAACTGCATACAGAACTCCATGCTCCTTCATTTATAACCAGAGGTAGAGACCGGAGTCTGACGAGGCCACAGAAATCCCTGAGGTTCCTTGTTAAAAGCACCCAACCAACACTGAGCCAAACATGTCCCATGGGTTGGAGAAAATAATAGGCTTAAGCAAATTAGGGTCTTCACCTGCAGCTGCGGATGATCAATTCAACCCAGATCACTTGGCTGACGTGGAGAGGGATGGATTTCTAAAGAAAATTCTAGGTGATGTTATCACAAATAAAGATTTTTCTATGAAGGATTAAGTCATGAGAGAGTTGACGGCTCAAGGGCTGATCCAATGAATAAACGTGTCAGTACCCTTTTGAAGATTACAACCACACTTGCCCCACATGCACTGATGAGACCATGACTAGGCATTAGGGCAAGAAGAACTTGGGGAAACAGAGCCATGTGTCTATTCCCACCACTGAGCCTTACAGATATGAGAAATATAATGTGCATTGATTGAGAAAGTTATTATGGCTATAAAATACTAATTAAAAAAGCACAGTGGAGGAGAGATTAAAGATGGCAGCGTGAGAGGAGAGACAGAGGCTTCCTCCTAAAACTGGATACAATTAGAAAATTTCATTTGCGCAACTAATCCCGAGAGAGCAACAAGAAAGAGGATGGCATCAGACTGCACACACCTGGAGAAAAGAGCAGACCTCAGCGAACGGGGTAACGTACCAGAGCTGTGGCTCCGCCGGACCCGAGCCCCTCTCCCACCCCAGCTCACCGGCAGGAGGAAGACAAACTGAGCAGGGAGGGAGTAGAACGCTGGGACCGCTGAATAACTAGCTCCGGAGATCTGCGCTGGGAGCACAAACCTACATTTCATGGTGTTTTCATGAGACTCGCATGACTACCAGGTTGGAAAGTTAATACAGGCAGAGTTCCTGGGGAGACTGGGATTCCGGCTGCTTGTGGAAAGCAGGGATCCATATCTGGCTGCTCTGGGACAAAAACTTATACCTGTGTGCCCGGCCCACTGGCTCAGGCAGTGGAGACAGGCACAGGAGCCAGGAGGCGGGAAACAGCTATTTCTCCCACCCCAGGCACCAGTACCGCTCCCCTGCGACCCCCGACATTGCTTCAGGGTCTGAGCAGCTCCAGTATAGAGCTTCTGGACACTAGAGGGCGCCATATACAAACAGGAAACGCCAAAGGAACCTTGTCCAGAGTAAAATTGTTAATACAACTCCTGAGTAAGATTTAAATGATATGGACCTCATGACTCTTCCTGAAAGGGAGTTCAAAATAAAAATAATCAACATCCTAATGGAGGTACGGAAAGACATCCAAGAACTCAGGAATGAATTCAGGTCAGAGATCCAATCGTTAAAGAACACAATGGAGGGTATTAAAAGCAGGTTGGATATGGTGGAGGAGAAAATAAATGAAATAGAAACTAGAGAAGAGGAGTACAAAGAAGCTGAGGCACAGCGAGAAAAAAGGATCTCTAAAAATGAAAGAATATTGAGAGAACTGTGTGACCAATCCAAGCAGAACAATATTTGCATTATAGGGATATCAGAAGAAGAAGAGAGAGAAAAAGGGATAGGAAGTGTCTTTGAGGAGGTAGTTGCTGAAAACTTCCACAATCTGGGGAAGGACATAGTCTCTCAGGCCGTGGAGATCCACAGATCCCCCTACACAAGGGACCCAAGGAAGACAACAGCAAGACACATAGTAATTAAAATGGGAAAGATTAAGGATAAGGACAGACTGTTAAAAGCAGCCAGAGACAGAAATAAGATCACATACAAATGAAAGCCCATCAGACTAACACCAGACTTCCCAGCAGAAACTTTATAGGCCAGAAGGGAGTGGCATGATGTATTTAATGTCATGAAGCAGAAGGGCCTGGAAAAAAGATTACTTAATCCGGCGAGATTATCGTTTAAATTTGAAGGAGGGATTAAACAATTTCCAGATAAGAAAAAGCTGAGAGAGTTTACCTCCCACAAACCATCTCTGCAGTCTATTTTGGAGGGACTGCTATATGGAAGTGTTCCTAGGGTGGGATAGCTGTCACCAGAGGTAGTAAAATCATGGTAGGGAGGGTGGAGCAGCTGATTGTGAGGCAAATGCAAAATTAAATTGACTATCTCCAAAGCCAATCAAGGGATAGAGAAAAGTATAGAATCTGATACCTCATATATAAAGAATGAAGGAGGAGAAATAGAAAAGAACCTATAGATTGTGCTTGTAAGAACACACTAAGTGAGTTAAGTTAGACTCTTAGATAGTAAGGAAAGTAACCTGGAACCTTTGGTAACCACGAATCTCAAGCCAGAAATGGCAATAAGTACATACCTATCGATAATCACCCTAAATGTAAATGGACTGAATGCACCAATCAAAAGACATAGAGTCACTGAATGGATAAAAAAACAAGACCCATCTATATGCTGCTTACAAGAGACTCACCTCAAACCCAAAGACATGCACAGACTAAAAGTCAAGAGATAGAAAAAGATACTTCACGAAAACAATAGGGAGAAAAAAGCAGGAGTTGCAGTACTAGTATCAGACAAAATAGACTTCAAAACAAAGAAAGTAACAAGAGATAAAGAAGGACATTACATAATGATAAAGGGCTCAGTCCAACAAGAGGATATAAGAATTATAAATATATATGCACCCAACACAGGAGCACCAGCATATGGGAAACAAATATTAACAGAACTTAAGGAGGAAATAGACTGCAATGCATTCATTTTATGAGACTTTAACACACCACTCACTCCAAAGGACAGATCCACCAGACAGAAAATAAGTGAGGACACAGAGGCACTGAACAACACACTAGAACAGATGGACCTAATAGATATCTATAGAACTCTACAACCAAAAGCAACAGGTTACACATTCTTCTCAAGTGCACATGGAACAGTCTCCAGAATAGACCACATACTAGGCCACAAGAAGAGCCTCAGTAAATTCAAAAAGATTGAAATCCTACCAATCAACTTTCAGACCACAAAGGTATAAAACTAGAAATAAATTGTACAAAGAAAGCAAAAAGGCTCACAAACACATGGAGGCTTAACAACACGCTTCTAAATAGTCAATGGATCAATGACCAAATTAAAATGGAGATCCAGCAATATATGGAAATAAATGACAATAACAACACAAAGCCCCAACTTCTGTGGGACGCAGCAAAAGCAGTCTTAAGAGGAAAGTATATAGCAATCCAGGCATATTTAAAGAAGGAAGAACAATCCCAAATGAATGGTGTAATGTCACAATTATCAAAATTGGAAAAAGAAGAACAAATGAGGCCTAAGGTCAGCAGAAGGAGGGACATAATAAAGATCAGAGAAGAAATAAATAAAATTGAGAAGACTAAAACAATAGCAAAAATCAATGAAACCAAGAGCTGGTTCTTTGAGAAAATAAACAAAATAGATAAGCCTCTAGCCAGACTTATTAAGAGGAAAAGAGAGTCAACACACATCAACAGAATCAGAAACGAGAAAGGAAAAATCACGATGGACCCCACAGAAATACAAAGAATTATTAAAGAGTACTATGAAAACCTATATGCTTAACAAACTGGGAAACCTAGGAGAAATGGACAACTTCCTAGAAAAATACAACCTTCCAAGACTGACCCAGAAAGAAACAGAAAATCTAAACAGACCAACTACCAGCAACAAAATTGAAGCAGTAATCAAAAACTACCAAAGAACAAAACCCCCGGGACAGATGGATTTACCTCGGAATTTTATCAGACATACAGAGAAGACATAATACCCATTCTCCTTAAAGTTTTCCAAAAAATAGAAGAGGAGGGAATACTCCCAAACTCATTCTATGAAGCCAACATCACCCTAATACCAAAACCAGGCAAAGGCCCCACCAAAAAAGAAAACTACAGACCAATATCTCTGATGAACATAGATGCAAAAGTACTCAACAAAATATTAGCAAACCGAATTCAAAAATACATCAAAAGGATCATACACCATGACCAAGTGGGATTCATCCCAGGGATGCAAGGATGGTACAACATTTGAGAGTCCATCAACATCATCCACCACATCAACAAAAAGAAAGACAAAAACCACATGATCATCTGCATAGATGCTGAAAAAGCATTCGAGAAAATTCAACATCCATTCATGATAAAAACACTCAGCAAAATGGGTATAGAGGGCAAGTACCTCAACATAATAAAGGCCATATATGATAAACCCACAGCCAACATCATACTGAACAGCAAGAAGCTGAAAGCTTTTCCTCTAACATCAGGAACAAGACAGGGATGCCCACTCTCTCCACTGTTATTCAACACAGTACTGGAGGTCCTAGCCATGGGAATTAGACAAAACAAAGAAATACAAGGAATCCAGATTGGTAAAGAAGAAGTCAAACTGTCACTATTTGCAGATGACATGATATTGTACATAAAAACCCTAAAGACTCCACTCCAAAACTACTAGAACTGATATCGCACTACAGCAAAGTTGCAGGATACAAAATTAACACACAGAAATCTGTGGCTTTCCTATACACTAACAATGAGCCAATAGAAAGAGAAATCAGGAAAACAATTCCATTCACAATAGCATCAATAAGAATAAAATACCTAGGAGTAAACCTAACCAAAGAAGTGAAAGACCTATACTCTGAAAGCTATAAGACACTCTTAAGATAAGTTAAAGAGGACACTAACAAATGGAAACTCATCCCATGCTCTTGGCTAGGAAGAATTAATATCGTCAAAATGGCCATCCTGCCCAAAGCAATATACAGATTCGATACAATCCCTATCAAATTACCAACAACATTCTTCAATGAACTGGAACAAATAGTTCAACAATTCATATGGAAACACCAAAGACCCCAAATAGGCAAAGCAATCCTGAGAAAGAAGAATAAAGTGGTGGGGATCTCACTCCCCAACTTCAAGCTCTACTACAAAGCCATAGTAATCAAGACAATTTGGTACTGGCACAAGAACAGAGCCACAGACCAGTGGAACAGATTAGAGACTCCAAACATTAACCCAAACATATATGGTCAATTAATATTCGATAAAGGATCCATGGACATACAATGGGGAAATGACAGTCTCTTCAACAGATGGTGCTGGCAAAACTGGACAGCTACATGTAAGAGAATGAAACTGGATCACTGTCTAACCCCATACACAAAAGTAAATTTGAAATGGATCAAAGACCTGAATGTAAGTCATGAAACCATAAAACTCTTAGAAAAAAACATAGGCAAAAATCTCTTGGATGTGAACATTAGCGACTTCTTCATGAATATATCTCCCCCGGCAAGGAAAACAAAAGCAAAAATGAACAAGTGGGACTATATCAAGCTTAAAAGCTTCTGTACAGCAAAGGACACCATTAATAGAACAGAAAGGTACCCTACAGTATGGGAGAATATATTCATAAGTGAAAGATCCGATAAAGGCTTGACATCCAAAATATATAAAGAGCTCATGCACCTCAACAAACAAAAAGCAAATAATCTAATTAAAAAATGGGCAGAGGAGCTGAACAGACAGTTCTCCGAACAAGAAATTCAGATGGCCAACAGACACATGAAAAGATGCTCCACATCGCTAGTTATCAGAGAAATGCAAATTAAAACCACAATGAGATATCACCTCACACCAGTAAGGATGGCCACCATCCAAAAGACAAACAACAACAAATGTTGGCGAGGCTGTGGAGAAAGGGGAACCCTCCTACACTGCTGGTGGGAATGTAAATTAGTTCAACCATTGTGGAAAGCAATATGGAGGTCCCTCAAAATGCTCAAAATAGACTTACCATTTGGCCCAGGAATTCCACTTCTAGGAATTTACCCTAAGGATGCAGCACTCCAGTTTGAAGAAGACAGATGCACCCCTATGTTTATCGCAGCACTATTTACAATAGCCAAGAAATGGAAGAAGCAACCTAAGTGTCCTTCAGTAGATGAATGTATAAAGAAGATGTGGTACATATATACAATGGAATATTATTCAACCATAAGAAGAAAACAAATCCTACCATTTGCAACAACATGGATGGAGCTAGAGGGTATTATGCTCAGTGAAATAAGCCAAGCGGAGAAAGACAAATACCAAATGACTTCACTCATCTGTGGAGTATAAGAACAAAAGAAAAACTGAAGGAACAAAACAGCAGCAGAATCAGAGAACCCAAGAATGGACTAACAGTTACCAAAGGGTAAAAGACTGGGGAGAATGGGAGGGTAGGGAGGGATAAGGGCGGGGAAGAAGAAAGGGGGTACTATGATTAGCGTGTATAATGTTGGGGGTGGGGGAAAGGGGAGGGCTTTGCAACACAGAGAAGACAAGTAGTGATTCTACAGCGTCTTGCTACGCTGATGGACAGTGACTGTAATGGGGTTTTATGGGGGGGGACTTGGAGTAGGGGAGAGCCTAGTAAACATAATGTTCTTCAAAAAAAATAAAAATTAAATAAATTATTTAAAAAATAAATAAAGAAAAAATCACAGTGGACATTTAGTAAAGAAGACTCTTTCTGTTCCCTCTTTCTCTCTGCCTGTTACTCCTTTCCTCCCTTCCTACTTCTCTCTCTCTTTCTCTCTTCCTTTCTTCCTCCCACCACTAGGAAATCCATTGCAGGACTTCACTGAATGGCAAAAAAACTACTCACGCTAGATGATCAGTCTCAGATTGGAAGGTGGTATCAACACAAAGGTGGCAGAGCATCAGGTCTGTGGGCAAGTTACCTGCACGGCTCTGTCAACCCCCATGGAAGGGCACAGGTGAAAGGGCCTCGCCTGAACATTAATCCATTTTGGATCTCCCTAGCACACAAAGAACTAGTTGTCACTAGCATCAATCGGCATTGCTCCTTTCTAACTGTACATGTGGGAGTGGTAGCCCTCAGCATGGTTTGAGGATGTCACTTCAAAATAAGGAAATTGAATCCAGGTCCACTCAGTGATTCTGGTGGACACCCTTGAGGAAAACAAATCTAGAATAGGCATCTCACTCATCATGCTATAAAGTGTGTACTTTCCTGGGAGCTCCTGATACAAGCATGACATTGGCAGATACAGCAGCAGATTCCCTGATACCTATTTTAAAAACAAAACCAAAAACAAAACAACACTGTAGGCCAATTCACTCCCTAGCTTATTCAATAGTAGTATTACCATTACTACTACTATTATTTTTATTTTTCCTTTCTGTGTGTTGTTGAGCTAAAAATATTAAAACAAAAAGCAACAGGAATATAGGTTCATAAATTAATGGCTATTTCATGGACTAATAGAAATAAACATGGTTTTAAGAAATACCCAATGAAATAATAAGTAGAAGGAATGTTCTGTCTCTGATCTTGTACAAACTTAAGTAGACTTAAAGCTTATCACTATTAAAGTTATCTATTGTCATCGGGCTGCCTTTACATATAACCATAAAATTAAATGACTTGCCCTGTACATTTGTTTTAGGAATGTGGATTAAGGCAATAGTAACTTGCTGCTATGATTCATTTTTCAAGTGAAGGATAATGTGAAACTATTTAGGGGCTTTCTCCGGCTGTATGCTTCTTTTATAACAGAAGAGATGAAGGTGGCTTAGCAGACTTTTTAAGGCAGGTCCTAGAAGACTGCATACCTGTCTAAATAGTGGCAAGGTGCCCTATAGTTTTTGGCTGGTGCTGATTTTCTAAAATAAGGTTTTACTTAAAGTAGGAAAGATGGGTAATGCTATTTATTTAGTCTTACAAGTCTTACAAAGCTCATACTTCAAAAACTTTCTTTTCCTTCTTTTTACTTTTGCCCTAGCCATTGCTGGCTATCATTATGACATGCCCGTCACAGTGCAGTGAATTTCTGTAGAGGAATATGTTGCTTTTGGATTTATAAGTGTTTGAACTCTCCAATCTTGGAGTGAAAGCCTCATGAGAGCTGTTTTTACAAAGCTGAGGTTAAAACAACAAAGGAAACATAATCTTGCCAATAACACTAGAACAGGACACTTTGTAAATTGGGGAAAGAAGAGAGAATAAAAGCACTTGCTTCTAAATTGAAATTCAGTTGGATGTCTGGAGAGGAATTTTCAGGAAACAACCCATAACTGAGCCAAAATAATTTATTCAGTGTAAGAAAAATAGGGGGAGTAGGGAGAGATAACTGTGGCTCAAAGGGTGGAAAAAAATCTGTGGAAAAGAATTTAAAGTGGGAGGGAGTTACTTTATCTCACATCTCAAGACATTGAAGTTTTCCAAAATCAGGCAAAAATGTGGATTGATTATAATAAAAATCCAAGTGGGACATTCAGTCTACAGTTTCGGCAGGAAGGACAAAAAGCACTCTCTATAGCAATTTGGGGTAATAATTAGTAATTCCAGCCATCAGCCCTCTCTTGTCTGAGTCCAGCACAGCAAGTGTGAGAAAGCACACACCTGTGGTGATGACCGTCTTCTCTCCCTTCATGAGTGTGAGAAGTTGGTCCAAGGGGCCAGAAGCCATCTGAGGAGCTTCTATAATTCCATAGCAATTTTTGGAAGGCTTTATAAATCTTACATAATGTCACAATGACAGATCTTGCCAAGAATTCTGTATGTTTTAGGCTTCTTCAGGGAAGGATCAAATTAAGAGGCATATTTTTAAACGTGTTGTCACAGTGGAGTGTCTGGAGACCCGAGATCAGCCTGGCCTAGGCTGTCCCCAGGGGCCTGGGTTGACACCCATAATGAATGGGCCAGGACACAGGGAAGTGGGGTACAATTGCTGGCTTTTTCCTGAGACAAGGCACCTCCTCTTATGCTGGAGCTGTGCAACCAGTATTTGCAGCAAGGATCCAACTGCCTCACACATGATCATTGTTTTAACAGTCTACCCTGCTGGATCCCATAGGCTCTCCTATTTCCTGGAGTGGAGACAGCCAATTACATGTAACTGCTCCATTTTCTGGCAGAGTCACTTTTACCCTTAAACTTTCAAGTTCCTCCACCAAACAGAAAGGGAAAAATGAAACCCACCTAACCACGACATAAAGTGTATGAACACTTTTAAACTAAGTGGGCTACAATATAGCCACCTTAATAAGGTGGCACCAGGCAGTTTATTAAATAAATACATACTAAGTAGAAGGCTTCAATCATTTTATCCACCCACAGTAAGTTTAATAACTAAGTGCTACTAAGTTTTAATCCCTGTGGTTCATGTGGACTTTCCCCATTGTATACGGAGAGAAGTGACCCTCCTCTCTAGCAGCAAAGAAGCATTCACACTTAATTATTTCTGCCTAAAAACACAGTTACCTGCATGTGCACCTATTTTTCTTAACAGAAAAATGCCAAGTTTGCAACCCTCTGTGCTTTAAAATAGGATAAGTACTGCAGAATGCAACCTTATGTGGAGACAGAATTTTTACAGTTAAAATGATGCCATTAGGGTGAATCTTAATGCAATATGACTGGTTTCCTTACAAAAAGGAGAAATTTAGACACAGATATAGACATTCACCTGGGGAGATCACCATGAGAAGATGGAGTATGGGATAAGGCAACTGCAAACCAAGGAACACCAAAGACTGCTGGTGAGCCACCAGAAGCTGGGGAGAGGCAAGGAAGGGTCCCCTTCAAGCTTCAGGGGGAGGGTGCCCCTACTGTCCCCTTGACATCATGCTTCTGGCCCCCAGAACTGTAAGACAATAAACTTTGCTGTTCTCAGCCATGCAATTTGAGGCACTTTATTACAACAGCCCTAAGAATATAGGCCTAAAATGTTCTCCCTTTATAAATAGTAAAGATTAAATAATTTATGAGCACTTTATCAGTAATTAAAATATTTCACTACATTTACCTTCTCCAACACACACTTATGAAGTAGATTTTAATTCCATTAGATCTCTTTAATTTGTAGGTGGGAAAGTCTTCCATATCTAACACTTCAAGTGCATGCAAACAATACACTGTTGTCTATAGTCTTCTTTCCTTCTTTATAATACTTCATGCTATATGTCATTAGCATTTTATTTTCATTCTACCACATTAGACTATAAGCTCCATGAGTATGGAGTTTTATTTTTCTGTTTTGCTCACTGTTGACTTTCAGGTGCCTGTCACAGTGTCTGGCACATAACAGTTCAATAAATGCTTGTTGCATGGCTGAATAAACTGATAGACCTGATGAGGATCTTGGCACACAGTAATATGATACAGTTTAGGTGAGAAAGAAGCACGATAAAGGGAATCCCTTCTCTAGGTGGCTGAGCTGGTTCCTGCCTCAAATAATGACTCACACTCCATTTCATCATAACCCCAATTCCCATAATTCCGTCCTCTTTGATTAGAGGGAATGAGTGGGAAATGCACTAGTCTGGAGATCAGGTGACAGAATTTTAAGCCACAGCTTTCTAACTTGCCAGGTTAGAGAAACCCTGGTGACAAAAACCTATCAGGTGACAAAACCCTAATAGTTAATGAGACTGTCAAGATGAAATAGCAAAACAGAGTGGAGTAGTGGGGCAAATATAGGTTTTATAAAGAGAGGTGTGGCTCTTCCACTTATTAACTATGAGGATTAGTCACAGCCTTGTTGAGCTTCAATTTCAACTTATCTGAAAAACGGTGAAAAAATAAAGCATTAAAAATCCCCTCCTATTCTACACATTTGTGGCAAGAATTTTGTTGATCAATGGGTAAAGTTAAAGTGGGAATCAAAAAGTCATCCTTACCGTATACATTTGAAAAACAGGACAATATAACATTATTGTGGTAGTTCTATAAAACTCTAAGGAGTCTAATAATTGGTCAATGAAATATGTTGCCAGACTTAAACATTTTATTTTCAGTGAAATACCTAACAGCAACATTAATCAGCTGATTTTTCACAAAGATGAAACCTGTTCATTTGTAGGTGAATTTGATAGGTAGTTTGACGCTTGGCATCAATTCCACACTTGCAGTGCGCTGTCCTGTACTGCAGAGAATGAACAGCAAAAACCTCCAGTTTCTAGATTTCTCTGTGGAGCTAGGTTTCTGAATGTAAGTCTGGTTCCTCCAGTGGGATTTGCCTGCAACATTTTTGGGAGGAGGAAGGGAGTTCTCTGCCTGTCTTTGACTGGCAAGCTGGTCCCAGAGTGACTGGGGTTTCCTGAAGCAACATTCTGAGAAGAGTTGCTTGCTTTGGGAGTATTAAAAGGCAGTTACGGTGGTAATCTTGTGAAGGAGGAAGAAACTCCCCAAGTGGGCCAGTTCCTAAGTAGTCTCAGTTCCTGGGAGTCATTCCTGGAGGCCCAGGAGACAGCCTCATGCCCCAGCCCCTTTTGCTGTATTATAGCACCTAATTACCTGTCTTGAGACCCTTTTAACTTAAAATTCCTGAAGTATCACTACCTGAAAAAAGCAAGCCCTTTTTCACGTGATGCAATTTCTACTCATTTTGGATTGTTTATTCAATCTTAAATCAGTCTCTACTCCATAACTGCCTTTTAATATTCCCAAAGCAAGCGATTGTTCTCGGAATGATGCTTCAGGAAACCCCAGTCACTCTGGGACTGGCTTGCCAGTCAAAGACAGCCAGAAAACTCCCTTCCTCCATTCTTCCTCTCCCAAAAATATTGCAGGCAAATCCAACTGGAGGAACCCAACTTGCACTCCTCTGAATATTTACAAACAACATATTCCAACTCTGCTTTGTCTTTTTATCTGCTCAATATAATTAACTAATATTTCTCTTAGCCTAATAACCCATTCATTTTACTCAGATTTCTTTGAACTGCTCATTCATATTCTGATGAAAGTTCAGTAGATGCTATTTCTAGGTCATTCTACTTTTTATCTTTCGTCATTCTATTTCCTCCTTTTCTCACATATTCTTACATATCTGCAGGATGTATCTAGCATTTTTCCTGCTTAACATCTTGGAGCTCATTTTCCAGCAAGAGGTCCATGTATCATTTCAGATTCTGCACCTCAACCCCTTAGCCCTGTATCCTGCTCCCTGCTGCCTGAGACCAATATAATATTGTGTATCAATCATACTTCAGTAAAAACATAAACATACCGCGTAAAGTAGTTTGTGTCTCCTGCAACTGAACCCTGCCTGATACAGTAGGGTCCACCGCCTGGAATTCCAAGTCATCTTGCTTGCACTAGCTTCATACCTAAAGCATGGTTATGATTTCTAATCTCCCTGAAGTTGAACTAGAGTATAATATATGATAAGGCAATCTTCCCAGAGAATTCTCATAGTTTCTTATGAGTTACCCTAATCCTCTACTTTGACAGCATTTTTTAAAGCAACAGGCTTTTATTAAAATTTTGCAGCACCTTAGATTTTATTTTTATAGAAACAATAGCTCTCTTTTTGTTCACATAATGTTAAACCAAATTATTCAATTTCAGTTGGCAAAACAGGTTTGAGGGTAAGCTGACTCTTAATAACTGCACATTTTCAGTTTGTGGGGGAAAAGTATCAGCCTCTTTAACTGGTATCCAAACAGACCAGGAGCAACAGGTGGTGATCAACGTGGAGATATTTTACAGAGACTGGAGAGCATGCTCATTCTGTTAACTGTGATGGGATGATAGTTTCCAAAGTTTCTACTGAACTCAGCTTACAGTTGTTTTTTGTTTGTTTGCTTGTTTTGTTGTTGTTTTATTTGTGCATTTTCATGGAAGCCTGGAGGTAACTTTTAGAAGGCACTTAGTATACTGCCTAAAATAACAGGCACTGAATAAATGCAACTACTGTATTTATGAAAATGAAGAATTTAGTTACAAAATGTTATGATAGTTGTATGAATCCAAATTACTTGTTCTAATTAAGTCAAAAGAAGCAAAATCAAGCTCTTTAAATCAAATATGATTCAACAAAGGTCAGTAGATTACACAATTATCAACCAAAACACTGTAGCTCAAATTGGTCCAACAAGGAACTAGCCAGTCACCCAGAACAGCCCTGAAGGAATGGAAAGAATGGATCAATATGGTGTTTGATGGAGGCAGAACACAAATTATGGGATTTCTTGGGCTGGGTTGGTTCAATATAAGAACTACAATAGGAGGGGTCCCTGAAAAAATTCTGGCCAAAGCTGGGAAAGTACCTAAAGATAGAAAAACATAGCATAGGGGATAAAAGAGACAAACTTTTGCTATTGCATCAAAGCAAGCTATAAGCCACTGAGTGCAACTTTAATGCTAGACAAAGCTTACTCTTTGAAAATTAAAATGTATGGTATGTGCAATAGCTCTCCAACAACAAGCATATTCAATTAACTAGAACATACCATTCTTTGGCATGTAAGATAAGCTGGTGTTTACTGTTCTTGCATTCATTAACTCCCACTTGAACAAGTCTGTACACAAGGCACCAGGAAGTTCCCATGAAACAAACAGATGCCCTAGGCTTTTGCAGGTGAATTTAATCATTACCATGTTATTACAGTGATGAAAGACATGCTAAAAAATTATCTTTCTTAAAGCCAACCACAGTGATAGGAAATTCCTGTCTCTATCATTCTGCCAATAATACATACCATAAGATACTGAAAGGTTTACTTTTGACAGAAGCTTTTTCAACAATTGTATTTATGTCTGAAGGCAGCTATTTTATTTAGCAAAACAGCCAGGTCTTTGGAGCTTCCCATCTAATTAATTAGGCCAATACATCACTCATGTCCAGATTTTTATCACTATTGAATACATAGTTCTTCCATCCACAAAGAAAAATAACTTTCAAAGAGTAATCCTTAAATTTCTATTTACTCCTCACAATATTATAACTTTAGGGAAAACTGCCTGAATGTAAGGTTTGGAGATAAGTAAGAATCAAATGATCCCTCCTCCAAGTCTACACAATTGTATGTACCACAGTGACTACTTGTAAGGATATTTTCAGAAATGGACCATTGGGACCTTTACTGTCTTTATTGGTGAATAAAGCACATTTAACAGTACAGAGTTCGAACAGTAATGCACTCAGAATTCCCAAGGCATGTAGTTTCCATTTTTTATCACAACCAAAGAGCTGTAGAATTGAAGACAGTTATTTACTTATGTGCCTTCTCTGTGGCTGCACCACAGTATGCAAGTGGAAAGACCAGTGGCTGTTGCTGTCATTTAACTTATAGCTAAAGTAAGAGTGTCTTTAGTAGCAAAATCAGTAAAATACTTTGTGGATAAATGTGTGTGTGTCTGCATGTGTGGAGTGTGTATGTGCATGTAGACAAACAGCTAGCTAGTTATCTGGTAGCATATCCATTGAGAAAAAATAACTCTGCTTAGTTAGTGTAATTATAGGTATGTTTTAAAAGGATGTTGAAACTCTTAGTTGGGGAGAGATAGTCAGTCTCTCACTTCCATGACAGTACTTCCTTTTTGGAAGTAGTTTTAGGACTTGTTTTACTTCTTCTGACTTAAAGTGTAACCCAGATAGTTAGGACATAATTTATACACTCCATGAAGGTGCTCATTATTTCCCAATTATTTCCTGTGGCCTTAAGAAAAATGTCAGCAAAACTGCCACCTTCTGAAATTCTACCATACTAATTGTCCCTATTACTAATGATTTGTTTCTTCTCCCACACCAGAGGCTGTCTGATAATAGAAAACAAGTTTGTTCATCTTTGCAACTCTAGTAACTCCCACAGGGCATGAGACCTGAAAGGTTCTTAATACATGCTATTATTTAAGCAAATGAATTGTATTTAGTATTGTGTCATATCCTTTTTATATAAGTTGTGTGTCTATTTCCCCTGATAATATGGAAAAGCTAATGTTCATAGGCCCATACCAAAAGCAGACCATAGAAACATTCCATTTGGCCCATTGTGATGTAACAGAGTGTGTGTTTGTTAGTTTCTAACTGGACTGGTTTTGAAATTGGAAGGGTTTTTTATTTTCTTTTCTAAGAGAGATGTTTCAGATTTCTTTTTGAAAAATCAAGTTTGACAGCAGCAATGGGCCCAAATTCCTGCATGGCTATAAGCAGGAGGAACTGAGTGGAGCCTGTCCTGTTCAGAAGGTTCCAGTTTACCACCACTCCCTATTGTCTTAAGGGCACAGAGGCAAATTATGAGGTTCCATTTATAACGGTACACAGTTAGTTGTTTTCCTTACACCATCACCATTCTGGTCATTTACCTCCCTGGTCTATGTAGGTGTGAGAGTTTGCACCCACATCAAACCTAGCTACTTTTTCCCACTCTGTGCCTAACAACCAGGCTGTGTATGCATCAGAAAATGGGGAAATACTGGCTGTTAGTAATGCAGTCATTGATCATAATAAGAAAACCAATCACTAAGGTAACATGTCCTAGACACTATCATCACTCCTCAAAAAATAAATTCCACTAGAAAACTCAAATTTTAAATTTTTAAACATTTGCTTCCAAATTAACTTGGTCAAACTGAAGATGGGCATATTGCATTGCACTACAAGCCCATGACATACTAATAACAATGATGTTGTTTTTAAATACATGTTGAAACATTTAAACACCTAGAGTTTGATTCTGGGTTTAACCGTTTGATCCTAAACATTTTAAAGGAAACCTGGACAAAAAGTATCTCTAGCTAACAGCGGACAGCAAATGTGACAGAACAGAGTGCTTTGCTACTCCTTCTTATCTCGCAGACAGTGGCTCTTAAAACGAAGGAGAAAAACTGAAGGCCTGGATACACAGTCACGTGTAATTGAGTGCTGAGTGAGCTGCTCTTGGACAAAAGTACTTTTAGAGATGATCTGGTAGTTTATCAAATGAACACATGCTCACCAGCAGCTGTAGGACTTGGAGTGTCCTGGGGCCTTCTGTTTCCCAAACAGCCATGAGCTATTGCTGTTGAGACTTTTTACCTGCTATCAATCTGACCTTGTCTGTCCCATACCCCACCACTACTCTTCAGATCCTAGGTGTAGAGGGTTTCATAATCTACAGCATTTACCAGACTTCTCATGTCTCCTCACTCTACAGTAATTTTTGCTTGGGTCTGAAGAAGGGAAAATCATGGTACAGTGGAGGCAAGGTGTGGGCTTGTTTTGCTATATACAGATTTGTAATCAAAATGTAGCCTAAATCAAAGATATTCTAATTAATAATTATATATTATCTATTTTGAAATGATTAGAGTGTTATAAACACATAGAAAAGCATAATCTGAGCATTTCCCAACACAGCCATGTTAAATTTTAATATTTTGCCATATTAGCTTCAGAAATACTCATTGAAATACAACACATATACAACAAAGCAGACGATCTTAAATCATATGGCCAGATGAACTTCTGCAGAACAAACTCTGCCATGTATCTACCTGCTACTTCTGGCTGTAGAACCTCACCAGAATTCCAGAAGCCTCATTTATATATGTCCAGTCCCAATCATTTATAATATATCTTAGCATTTGGGAGTACAGGTCCCATCAAATTTGTTGTTTTTCAAGATTGTCTTTGCAATTCTTGTCCCTTAAATATCCATATGACTTTGAGAATCAGCCTGATCACACACGCACACACACACACACACACACACACCACTCTCTCTCTCTCTCTCTCTCTCTCTCTCTCTCTCTCTCTCTCTCTCTTCATTGTTGAGTTTTTTTATTTATTGCACTTCATATACAGATCAGCTTGGAGAAAATGGATATCTTTATTGTCTTTCTTTTCACTATTGAATATGACATATCTCTCCATTAATTTATATCTTACTTTATTTCCCTCAGTAATGTTGAATTTTCTCTGTAGAGGTCTCCCATATGTGTTGTTAGATTTATTCCTAGGCATTTGATATTTCCTGAACATATTGTAAATTGTATATTTTACTCTTTAAAATATATATGCTTTTATTTTCTATTTTGCTGACAATTTTTTGGCTATTTTTAAAAATTTTATTCTTTGACAAATAAAAGTTATATATATTTAATGTGATGATCTTATATACATCGACATTGTGAAATGATTACCACAATCAGGTTAATTAATACATCTATCACTTCACATAGTTAGTGTGTGTGTATGTGTTAACACTTACAATGTACTCTCCACAAATTTCAAGTATACAATACAGTACTGTTAACTACAGTCACATGCTGCACATCAAATCCCCAGAACTTACAAGTTTATACTCTTTAACAGCATCTCCCCATTTCCCTAACCCCATTCCCTGGAAACCACCATTCTACTCTCTTTTTCTATGAGTTTGACTTTTTTAGATTCCACATAAAAGTGAGGTCATAACAGTATTTCTGTCTGGTTTATTTAACTTAACATGATTTTCCCAAGGTTCTTTGATGTTGTTAAGGAAATGGCAAGATTTCCTTCCTTTTATGGCCAAATAATATTCCATCACAGATAGATAGATGATAGGTAGATAGATGATAGAAAGATGATAGATAGATAGATAGATAGATAGATAGATAGATAGATAGATAGATAGATAGATAGATGATAGATATAGACAGACAGACAAATACAGACATGGGCTACAATTTCTTTATCTATTCATCCATCGATGGACACTTAGGTTGTTTCCACATATGGGCTATTGTGAATAATGCTTCAATGAACATGGGAGTGCAAATATTTGTCTGAAATATTGATTTCACTTCTTTTGAATATATACCTGGAAGTGGGATTGCTGGATGATATGGTAGTTCTATTTTTAATTTTTTGAGGAACCTCCATATTGTCTTCCATAATGAGTGTGCAGACTGACAATCCTACCAACAGTGTACAACGGTTCCCTTTTCTCCACAGCACTGTCAACATTTATCTCCTGCCTTTTTGATAGTAGCTGTGAGGTGGTATATAACTGTAATTTTGGTTTGTGTTTCCCTAATGATTAGTGATGCTGAGCACATTTTCATGTAATTGTTGGACATTTGTATGTCTTCTTTGAACAAAATGTCCACTCAGGTCCTTTGCTCATTTTTTTAATCAGTTTATTTGGCTTTATTTTATTTTAATTTTGTGATTGAGTTGTATGAGTCCCTTTATCAGATAAATGGTACAAATAATATTCTCGTTCCATAGGTTGATTTTTTATTTTGTTGATAGTTTCTTTTGCCATGAAGTTTTTTAGTTTGATGCAGTCCAACTTGTTAATTCTTCCTTTTATTGCTTGTGGTTTGCTTTAAATGTCATATCCAAAAAAAAAAAAAATCATTGCCAAGACCAATGCCAAGAATATGTTGATTTTATACTTTGCAATTTTACTGAATTTGCTTATCAGTTCTAAAGTTTTTTTCTGAGGACACTGAGAGTTTTCTACATAAGAAGATCATATCATCTGCAAAAAGACACAATTATTTTAACCTTTCACTTTCTATTATTCATTGCTGCTATGTAGAAGTACTATTGGTTTCCATATAATAACTTCAGTGACATCACTAAATTCATGTATTAATAATTCTAACAGCTCATATGAATATTCTTAAAGATGTTCTAAAACATAAGCATGCTATCTGTGAATAATCATTTTTATTTCTTCCCTTCTAATCTTCATACACTGTAATTCTTTTTCTTCCCTTACTGCATGGCTATAACAGGTTGCATGCACAATGTTAATGGTTATATTATTAATGGGTAGAGTAGAAATACTTGTCCCATTCCTGATGTTAGGGGAAAATATATCAATATTTCACCATTAAATATGATGATTTTGTTTTGGGTAGATACTTTTAACAGATTAAACAAGTGCTCTAATCCCAGTTTGCTGAGAATTTTTATTGTGAATGGACCCAAAATTTTGTCAAAACTTTCTTCTGCATCTGTTGAAATGATCTTATTTTTATGTTTATTTTGTTAAAGTGGTTAGTTTTACAGACTCATCTGTGAATTGGTAATTACCAGGAATTATTCAAAGAATACTCCCAACTTAATTTTAGTACAATCCCTTTGATATTTTCTGGATCCTATTTTGATAATATTTTATTTAGGATTTTTGTTCACAAAAGGGATTGGCCTGTAATTTATCTTCCATACAAAGTTCTTGTCCATATTTGCCATCAAAATGATGCTGACCTCATAAATAATGGGGAAATATTTTTTACTTTCTCTTTTCTATTTTTTGGAAGATTTTATGAAACAAATTTCTTGTTTCATAAAGTAGTTTTCTTCCTTGGATGACTGAAACCCCAGTAAATACATGTAGATGTTTTCTCTGTGGGAAGGTTTTAAATTATGGTTGTAAGATTATTTTTAAAAATCTGTGAGTATTTAGATATTTTAAGACATAAAATTTGTGAACTCTTAAAAATTATTCAAATGTATTAACAAAGTTATTCATTCTGTCATCTTTTTGTTTAAAATTTTTGTAAGATTGGTAATGATTGTTGTTATTGGTAAATTGTGCCCTCTTTCTCTCATTCTGCATCAGTTATGTTAGAATTGAGCAGTATTCTTAATTTTTTAAAGAACTAGCCTTTGCCTGTTCTGAAGTTTTCTATCATATATTTGTTTTCTATTATATCAATTAATACTCTTATCTTTATTATTACTTTTCTTGTACTTTTCCTTATTGAGTAGAATACACAGATCATTGACTTTCAGCCTTCCCTACTTTTTAATACATGCCACAATACATTATAAATTTCCCTTTATGCACTTTAACTGCATCTCACAAATTTTCATGTGGTATTTTCATTATCATTCATTTCAAAATATTTCTTGTATTCATTATATATTTTAATTCCATGAGTTATTTAGGTCATTCCTTAATTCTAACATTTAAGATTTTTTTACATTTACCATTTTGCTATTGATATCTAGCTTGTTTCCAATGTCAAGAAACATATTCTATATGAATTTTTAAAATCATTGCATCTATAAGAATTGAATCACTTGAAACTTAATGAGATTTACATATGGTTATTTTAGACTCACCCTTTTTTTCAATTAATTATTTATCCTTTGTTTAAATTCTTTTCTAGGAAATTATAACATAGCAAAAACCTAATATCTCTTCAGTTTTATTTGTAAGTATGACTCCATATGATGGGTAAATACCAAACAAAATGATAGCTAATGTTTCATTTTATCTTCCAAATTATTATGCAGCTTAACACTGATTTATTAAATGTAGTTTCTATGTATAGTTGGCTCTTAAGAAGCCATATACACAGTATATATTGAAATTAAGTGAAATTTTATGATGCAGTTTTTATATTCTTTAACTATTTGGTTACTAATCAGAATTCTCATTTGGACAAAAGAATGACCAAGTCTGAATCAAAAAGAAACAATGCTTGGAATACTAATTAGATTTACCTAAGAAGATTATAATCTATAATAGTGATAAATGTCAATGGCATTTTCACCAAGTTCAAGTTATAAGAACAGACCTGGATAAAGCCAATAAGAGATACGAGGGGGCTGGCTTTTCTCTCTTCCTCCCCATTTGTTTCCACACTTCTCTGCCCTGCTTTTTGCCTGGGGAAGCTGAACCCCTCCCTAAGTATCAGCTGGCACCCTTGCCATCTGCTTCCAGTTAGGTGAGTGCAAAGAGAGGTCCTAGTAGAATAGGTGGCGGGAAGAGTGGTCAGGAACCCATTTCTTTCCTACTTAACCATGACTTCAACAGTGGTTACAACTTTTGAAGACTATTATCAGGTGTCCCCTCTACTTACAGAAGTTCCTAAAATATTTCATTTGTCCTTTCAGTCATTCAATTTTGTGCCAACTGTGTTCAGGTAGTATGTTAAGCACTAAAAAGAAATATTACATGTATACATGTGTGTATGTGCATGAAGCATTTATGTATGTATTTGTATATATATATGTGAGTAGATTCTCTTATTTAATTCCTAAAACAACTCTTGGATGGCCTGGCACTACCTATAGTGAAGACAATCGTTCTTGCTGTGTTCTTGAAGGTTCAATAAAGTGCAATTAAACTTTGAAGGTTAAATCATATTTTTATCACATTGAAAGCCAACTTTTCCTTTTTCAACTTCTTAAGTGTGTCTGGATCCCTTTCATAAAGATTAATTCTGTCCTAATTTATCTGTTTTCTAAGTTAAATTTTGTTATTCAGCTTTTCCTTCAGATTTGAAAGTTCAACCTATACAATAATATATCTTACTAAGCTTTCACTTACATTGTCAGTTAAGGAAATGAGTCTTCAATTATCTTTAGACTAGAACATTTAGTTGTTGTTTCACAGGTGACTTTTATTGCTTCAGATTTTTTTTTCTTAAAATATTGCGACATCTATTCTCTATTATCTGGGCAGCACGACAGTAAATGTGTGAATTTAGGCACAATATGAACATGAATGAACTTTAAGTTTATAATTTTTCTTATCTCCAACTTGGTAGGTGACAGAAAGTTTTAGTGAGGCAGGTTTTTTCTGATCAGTATCACATATTATAAAGACTTATGGAAAATGAGGTCTTATTTATTGCACACAGGACATATTTTTCTCATAGCTGAATATTCACTGGTTGTGATTAAAAGTTGACCTCAAAAGTTTACCCAAAGGGGCATACTTCTATGAAATTTTAGGTCAATTGACCTAAATATGGTAGAAAAGGCCCCTCCCATTGGTAATTTTTGTTTTTTAAAAAAGCTACCATAGCAGATAACATCTGGTTGCATGTAATCTGAATTCATCTGAAATCCCAATGTAAACAAGTTCACCAATAGCAAGGGGCACTTAAACATTCCACTGGCTTTAGATAATTGAAACCATCTTCTAAAAAATTACCTTCAATTACCAGACTCCAGGAAAGAAGCAGAGAGCTCTGGCAAAGTACCAGAAAGTGAGGGAGAGAGAGGGAGAGGGTAAGAGAGGAGAAAGAGAGAGAACACAAAGTCTATATTCCAGGATACAATGGAGATCATTAAATATTCTACTGTATTTTAAGACAGGGTGGTTAATGTCATGCCCACCCAAAAGATATTTATAGAGGGAACATAGGATTAGAGCCTAGAAAGCTATTGCCATTTGCTTTTATTTCAGGTTCTTGCTTTCAAGCACTAATATCTCTAAAACATCATAGGCTAAAAGCTTTTTCACTTTGATTTTCAAAGAAAGAAACTTCATGATTTCCTAGATTTTGTTTTGTTTTGTTTTGTTTTTTACTCCTTGTAACTTTCATGAATGTGAACCATTATTTATAAATAAGTACATACTCTTGGCTTTTGAAATTATAAGCTATATACATGCCTAAAAATTCACAACTCCTCTGCTTTATGGCATATATTGCATATGGGTATTACAGCCTTCTTTTGAAAGGGTTATCAAAACATTTCAGTTTTTTAAATCTTTTCCATAATAGCTAATCTCTGGGAATGGTGGGACAAAATGATTTCCTTAAATCCTCTTACATCTTAAAGGCTATATGGAATCACAGAAAATGCATCACATTACTTTAATTATATATTACAACACTAGTCAGTCCTAAAGTCAATCTATTGCATTAGTATATTATCAGTGATAATAAACTTTTGATGGTAATTTAGCCCTTCTGCTAATGATGATGATGATAATAATAATAATAATAATAATGATAATAATAAAGCAATTGAATTTTTGTGCTTGACAACCAAGTCTGTTTTACTTCTAACTGAAATGTCGGGACAATATGCATTTTAACTAACTTCTGGAGAGATATATTTCAACACCTCAAGTCTACAAATAGAGACACCACTGTGTTTTATTTATTTGGTGAGCAATATCATTAAATCAGTCCTGATGCAGTGTTTCAAGCTTGCTGTGAAGAATGTTGCAGATGGGAAATTCATGTTTTAAGAAGAGATTTCACTTTAGAAAAGTGACCTTCTGCCCACTTGCCCAGAAATAATGGGTTATTTTCTCTATTGCATAGCCTCAAATAAGCTTAGATGTAAGAAAAATAAACAATTAGCTTCCATTTTTAACAGAGCTCTAACTATCATTTGTAATTTGTGTACGGGTATGTGTTAACACCTGTTCGTATGTCCTTCAGCCAACCCAGTATGGTGACGATCATAAATGCTTTGTGCATAGAAGTACATTCAGTGCCAATCAAAGGGCTTGATACCTAATAGAGACTCAATAAATGTCTACGAATGAATGGATGGGTGAGTAGTCACACTTGTAATGATTTGATCTCAATTCCCAATTTTTTTGTTCACCATGTACCCATATACTTGAAGCATTAATTCAGGTTGTACAAATAGGCTGATTCCAATTTCGGTTTATGCCCAAATCCAGACTCTGTACCACTCTCACCTAAACCTCTTCACCTTATTTTGCCCTTTCCTTGACAGGTTCGTCTTTCCCCAAAAGAATCAGACCTATTTTTTTGTAAGTGAACTTGATTTGCACTGTGCATCAAATTCCTTTTTAAAGTAGGCAATGCACAAGTAATGACTTAATATAATAAACTGAAGGCTGGAAATAAGGTAACTGGGTCCTTATCCTAGTCCTGTCTTTCAAAGGAAGAAACATTAGGAGCATTATGTCTTTTTAAGCTTCATATACATTTTGCAAATGCAATGAAATCCCAATGTAAACAAGTTAAGTTGTTTTTAAACAACTTAAATTAAATTCCTGGGTTCTCAGTTTCAAGGAAGTCTGACAAAAACCCAAGACTTAAGTATATTCAGTGTGGAATATACTTAATTGAAGGTTTTCCTTACTGTAACATTTAGTTTTAACATTTGCAAGAACTGGGTGTCTGTGTTTGATGTGGTCAGTTTTTTTAAAAATGATGCAAGGTGGTTATTACAGCATCAGTGACTCCCTGGAAAGGCCTCTATCCACATGCAGGCAGTGAGCAAACGTCTCAGGAGTAGGGTGAGTGAGACTTTTTCCCCACTTGCCATCTGTACTGACATTACTCAAGGTTTAAGCAGGACTGGAGGAGGTGGAAGGTGGAAGGCCATCTCCCTTCCTCAGGAGGCCTTCGACAGTAGCAGCAGGCCCAGTCAGCTGCGTATAGGGCAAGAAACTTACAGCTTGAAGAATTTCACAGGGAATCGAAAAAAGACAGTCTCACAGAAAGAAACAGAATCCTGTCCCTTCTTAATCTTCTTCCTGGCTTTAAAGTCTCACCTGTTTATTACAGTTTGTTTTACCCAGCTTCTACTCCTATTAAAAGTTAGAACCTTCTCTTGGATGCCCAAAGAACCCTGGGCAACAAAAGACAAATGAGATGTGTTGCCATGCTTTGTCACCCAACCCCTTCTGTATTTTAAGGGGACCCAGAGCAAAGCATGGGAGTAAGAGGTGACCCGTTTTCTCTCAGCACTTTTTCTGGGCCGTCCCCGCAGCTAAAAGTGGCTCACTAAAGTTCCAGAACATCAAAGTTATTCTACATATTAGGGTTAAGTAACACTGTTGTCAGCTCTTGTGGTCCTTGCAGGAACAATGGCCTTATGTGGGGTTTTCTAAGCAAAGATCCCAGGTCCGGGTAGAGTTGACCCCTTTCATCCAGAGATATCTGAATAAAGCAGGCTGGTAAACCTGCAACCTCCACAATAACCACCTTCAGCTTCCTCAAATTGTGTCCCTTATTATGTAGCACTATTCCAGTCAGATCCCTTCCAGTAGAACTTAAATGTCCTCACCAAAAAAAGGAAGAAAAAATATGAGGTGATGGATGTATTCATTAACTTGAGGGGGAGATCCTTTCACAAAGGATTTGATATATGTAAATAAATCATAATATACACTTTAAATATCTTACAATTTTATATGTCAATTATACGTCAATAAAGCTGAATTTTTTTAAAGCATGCCCCCCCACACACACACAGACACGCACACACAAACATACTTTCCAAAGATTTAAATTTGACATTCTCTGTCAGGCTAATCACATTTCCAAAACTCTTTCATTGACATAGATAAGCTGGCTTCTTTCTGCAGTTTAGCATCAATGGTCAGGGAAAATCCCAAGCCAACTGATGGATTCTGGGGAAATGATCACTTTAACATCCTGTGTCACTTAACCCACCAGTTATTTATTAAGACTGACCCAACCTGAGAATCATTTTAATCACAGATTTTGGATCATAATGGTTATAGCTATGACCATAGCTCCTCAAGATCTCCAGAAAATATCATTCCTTTTTAAATTATTAACTGGGTCCAAATCAACATCAAAATGTGTTTCCTTTACCCCAGGATATTTCTCTATTCTTAAAACATTGTCTGGTTGATCCACTGATTATTCTATTATGTGGTACTATTACCTATCATCCCTTCATCCAGAGTAATGTGTGAAATAATTAGGACTGTTCCAAAAAGACTAAATTCTTTATTACTATATGATGATATCATTTTTTAAAAGTTATATAATTAACACACACACACACACAGATACACATATATCTTGAGATTACTTTGTACTTAACTAGTCAGAATGATGATTGAAGAAAGCATTTTTATTTTAATAAATATAATCTTATCTATTCCTTCTAGTCTGGGAAGCCTTTATTATTTTCCACAAATACATACTCCCATGGAAAAAGTACAGAATTATTTAAAATAATTTAAATATTAAAAGGTACTTTAAAATGTCCTCAAGAATTCTAGACATAGATGTTTCAAATAAAACTCATATAAGACCCCTTGTATTATATTAGATTCCTACCAAAGGAAATTATATTTGAAAATGAGAATTGTTAGTTTTCAAGTCAATGTTGATGGTGGATTGGTGACCTTTAAAACTGAGCTCCTGTTTAGAGAATGGTCAGTGCAAATTCCAGACATGGGTACTGATGGATGAGTTGGATAGACCAAATCTGCAGTTTTCAGTCTGTAATGAAGCATTAATGTCACTCAGAAACACAGATTCCTCCAGGAGCTTCTGAAGAAACCCTTCCTTCTTTCAGGTTTCACAAAGACCATCTGTAATAGTCTAACTCAATCCCTTAGGAGAACTTAAAGGGCATCTTTGACTGTCTTGCCTCAGTTCCCCATAAACTCAGGGGGGTTGGTATGCTTGATATTTGTAAAGTTTAAGTTTTGGAAAATATTCATAAAGATATTCCACAATGACCTAGATCTTCCCACTTCCAGGCACAGAAGACACAGGAGCCACTAACTTAAAACAAGTTTAGGAGGTAATTTTCCATTTCTTCCAGCTCTAGAGCTTCACTTTGAAGACTTCCTTCTTCCCAAATTCAGACTAGCAATGAATGAAACTTCTGCTCATGACATCATGACATTGTACCATGTATTGAAGTCTTTACCATGAATGAATCTTATTTAAAGTGTGAGTGTAGGCAGTTAGTTGGACATAAGCAGGAGAAAGGAAGACTCCAACATGACCAACGCCTAAGCCCTCCTTAGTTCCCTGTTCCACAGTCAAGGATGCCTTGCTTATGAGGAGGCCCAGACACTGAAGGACACCTAGACAGACAAGAGGCCCAGGACCACAGGGGCACGGGCACTCCTGATTACAGGGCAAAGACCTTACCTGAAAGTAATCCCACCTCATCAAAAATAACATCTAAATCTAATTAGCATTGTGGTTTTGCCCCCCATTTCAACCAGCTTCACTTAGGTATTTATGGGTAAGGTGCCTACACACTGAGAAAAAGGTTATATAACCTAGAGTTGTCAATCAACCTGTCAATCAAAGAAAGTAAAATGCAGGGCAGGACTTCCTGCCACCTTAAGAAAAAAATAAAAGCCACCTTAATCCTAATAATGGTGTTGCTTCTAGTTTCCAGACAGCATGCTCTCATTCCTTTGAGAAGAAAAAATCGGGGAAACAAAATGCATTCAACTGGTAACAAAAGTATCCTGAAGATTTACATAGCTTGGGATCTCATGGAGAATCAACTACATACCATTTATAGAATATATATTCAATATGTATTTGACAAGTTAGTGAAATGAGGAAATTGCACAAAAACTATGAAATGTGACAACAGAGTAAACTAATTTTTTGCTTGTACAAGTGAGGGAAAAATGGAGATTGCATGGTCAGGATCCTCACCTGATCCTAACCTACTCACCCACTGTGTATGTGCAATGATGTAACACTTAGCCTACTGTGCAAGTGCATGCCTGCATACCTATTGGTAATAAGACATTATTGCCTGTGTTGCTTTAGAAAGAGCTGTGCCCAGTGCTAAGAGAGAGTGGAGAAGAGGCTGGAGGCAAGAGCTGAGCCTGGAGTGCAGGCAGCGCCTGAGACAGACTTGCTACTTGCAGACAGCCCAGGAGGTGGACAGGATTCTAGTGCTGGACCTGCCACCATGAGAATAAAGCTTGGTGTAAGTCCCTTTTATCCACAATGTTCCATTGTCATTTTTTGGTCCAAAGGAATCCAGAGTGAACTTACTCAGGGCTGAGACCCCCTACAGCCTGGAGCTATAGTAACACATTCTACAGCATCATCTCCTTTGAAAATAGCCATTTCAGAGGTGAAAATACATTTTACTATCTTCTCTACTCAACGTGTTTTTGGAAAAGCCTCCAGATCCTATAACTTATTTTTAAAACCCTTAGAATAGTGATTTTCAAAATTGCACCTTGAAGATAGATTTGATTTTTCAGAGCAGTGTTGAGAATGAAAAGTCAAGTCTAATGAGAGAAAACACATGAACAAGCTGTTTAATAACAATGACAAAACAATAGCAATAATAATAGTAGGTAAGACATTTTGAATGCTTACTAGTTGCCAATGATAAGGTTAAATGCTTTACCTTTAATGCTCAGAGCAGCCTTACAAGCAGGTTTCATCATCATCCCATTCTAGAAATGAAAAAGCTGAGGCCCTAGGAGGTTAGACAAGGGGTCACAAACCAAGGGTTGGATTTGAGACTTAAAAGTACTTACTTTTACCAGCTAGAAATACTGCTCGTTTCAGGGATTAAAAATGAGGGGGCCTATAAAAGAAAATGAAATTAACTTTGTTTCTATGGCTTTTAAACAGGCCATAGGCAATTCCAAAACTCTTTGGGAAATGGTAGTTTAGGAGGAATAGTGGCAGTTTTGAAGGAATGAAATATTTAACTGCTAGAGGTGAAGGATATTACTCCTCGTCTTTATGCAGGGGTCCTATGTAAATGTGTCAGAGACTCAGTTCACTTTTTAGTATAGTCGTACCATCTAAAGGAATATAGGATCATAAGAAAAACTCAGTGCTAAATTGTATTTTACATATGTGCAAGTCATGCACCTTTTCTGCCTTTGAAAAAGGATTTGGGTTTGTGGTCTCCTAGGATTCTGAGAAGGTGATGAGGAGGGAAGTGAGCACAGGCACAGCGCATGTAGCAGAGGTAACCTTGCCAGGGTGAACCTCCATAGTCACCTCCCTCCACCTCCACCTGCCCCACCCCCACTCCAACCATCAGAGGAACTCTACTTTCAGCTGATTTGTGTTTATGTTTCAGGGCTCAGAATAACATTTTTCTAAATGCATCTGATGATTTCAAAGGTTTCTCAGAGCCTTTTCATGAACACTTAAGGTGAAGAATCTTTTGTGAAACAAGTCCTTTTATTTACTTAACTTTAGCCTCTTCTGCTAACTTAAGAGCTCCAGCACTTGGAGAAGCATCCAAGTTATTTGGGCAACAGGTGATTTGATGCTCTGGGAAGACAAAGTCTGTAATTATGAGATTGCCTAACAATGGATCTGTGGAACGGAAGGTCATTTGCCATGAAAAGATGCAACCACAGGGAACCTCAGGTGAGCTATACAGTACTCAACACTTGTCATACACTTGGGTCATTCATTAACTTTAATTAGGGCCATAAAGAAATGCCTAAAGAAAAAGGAAATGCACATTTTAAGATAACATTGTAGTTATTCTCTTATTTCTTCCTGAAGTCCAAACCAGGAAAGAGAATTTCTGCTTGACCATTAATTAAACAAGCAGCCAAGAGAGAACCGTCATGCAGGCTGGGCCAGGTGCCCTGGCTTCAGTGGCCCAGGAATAGCCCAGCAGCTGTTTCAGTACCAACTATGGGGTAAACTTCCTTGTCAAGATAAAATCCAAAGGTTATTCTCAATCTTCAGACAAAAATCAAAGGCCAAATACCTTAGTACAAGGTTTTTAATATTTGGCATTTCTTAGATGAGAAAGAACTACAGTCATTTATCAGCCTTTAAACAAAAATAATGACCTAAGGTGAACACGGCTAAGATTTCAACCTACCCTCATTAAGTCACCAAAAAGCTATTCCATCAACTGGAAGCACTGGTTAATCCATCTTGCCAACAAAAGAGACTTGACAAGCTGCTTTTGGAAGGTGAGCCTTTTATGAGTGGCCCCAAGAAGCAGTCCTCTGCTGTCAGACTTGAAATTCTCGTTAAGGAGATGCAGAGCTTCCTATACACACGTACCCCACACTGCTGGAAGGCAAGTAGAGAAGGCTGATGATCACTGCCCTAGAAATCATAGTTATTAGTCAAAGTGAACTTCCTTCCTCCATATGCCATAAGTGAAAACACCTATGGGGAATTCAAAAGGGCATCATGGAGGAAAATGTTCAAGAGGCAAAGTTCAGGATTAGTGTTTGCTTTGGCATCCCGAGGTGAAACACATCTGAATTATCTAAGTCAGGATCCTAAGATGCAATTGAGTGAAGTGTCACATGTTAGCTAATGCCTGACAATTGGTAGTGTCACACTGTGTCCATTTTTTATTTTTTTAAAGCGACTGACTCCCAGAGACAATGACGGGATATTGAACTGTTACTTCTTTTTCACTCTTATCTGGCCTTTGGTATCAATAGCATCCAATTATGAAGTCAAAAAGCTTGGAGGGAGGAATGGAACCTGGGGAGTGGGGCACGGAGAGAATGATTTGGCTCCCTCTTTGTATTTATTCCTCTCAGACTGGATGCCCCCTCCTGCCCCCTGTCACCCTAGCACTGTCTCCATCACATGCCCATAAAACTCTTAAGTTCAGGGCTTCCTTCTCATTTTCTCGACTCACTATTCTCAAATTGCATTTTGCTCCACTCCAAAACTTTCTTCCTCCTTCCCTATAGTTTTTAGTTTACTTCAGATACGTAAGGCCTCTATTAATTACTTATTACTATTTATTATAGACCACTTGAACAACTTCCCCAGCAGATTTTTTAATATTGATGTGATGTGAACTGTCCTTTTTCTTATTAAACTGAAGTAGCAGCTGATTACAAGTCACCAGAAAAGGAAAAGAGATCTTTCAACCTATAGATGTAACTAAGCACATTTTTAACATTTGACATTCTTGGCTTTGCCTTACAGACACAGGGAAATGCTGAGTTTTCAATAAACAATGAAAAAAATCAACCAAACAAGAATACTATTCCCCTTCACCACTAATCATTCTAGTGTGGTTCTCTGTTCAAGCCCATCCCTGGACCCATGCTGAAAGATACATTGTACGTCTTAGCCTCTGGATTCTGCTGTTACAATGCACATGAAATTGGATTAAAATAAAACTCAAGGCAGCCCTAAAGCCCAAAGAGGGGCATATTGAAACCATGTGACCCAAGGGAAAAGGAAACAAAAAGTCACAAAGCCTCATCAGAGCAGAGGGCTACTGTGCTTAGCAGGTATTTAAGTTTCCCACCTTTCAAAGTAGCAACGGACTTCTGCCCTGGCCCTGGCCCTCCTGCAGGAGGAAATGCCCCTGCATGGGGGCCAGGACTGTAGGCTATGCCTCGGCAACTTGGCTGGCTTCCCCAGGTCAGAAGTACTGGCCCATTCCAGTGATTTCCATAAATTCTGCATCTCAGAGGCCACATCTCCTAAATCAGGGTTCAGTTTCTACCACCAGAATACCACACAGACTATCAATATCACCACTCTGTACCTTTGCACTGTTATTTTAGGATGTTTATTTGTTCAAAATGCACACAAATGCATAGATGTAGATATGATTAGAATTACAGTAAGGCTTCTCCAAATGCGTGTTGTTTGAGCTAAGAAGAAGGAAAAGCAGAAATTACCCAGGCTGAGTGAGAAGGGAGGAGGAAGAGCACTGATGTTCCCAAGGGTGTGTCTGGAGCAGGAAGTGAAGGAACGGCCCCCTGACTAGGCTACGGATGTTGGCTGGCTCACCCCAGTGCAGGGCTCTGCAGGCCTGGTGGGGATCCCTCTCAAGAGCCATGGGAAATGGGAAGCTGCCCTATTTAAGTTAGGTGGGAGTCACAAATACTTCTGCCCTTCTGCTTTAAAGGTTCCCTCTGGCTGCACTCTGGAGAGTCCAAGGGACTGAGGAGGCTCGCTGGGAGGCTTCTGCCCTAGCCTGGAAGAGAGAGAATGGTGGCTCACATTAGAGAAAAGAGCGGAGATAAAGTAGTAGGCCAGAAGGAGAAGGACGAAGAGGTGGAGTGGACATGAGTGGCTCGTGGCTTGATTGTCCTGGGTGAATGAGAGAGAGAGAACCAGGAAGAGGCCTGGATTCTCAGTCAGCCTCTAAACTCCATGCCTTATGTACACTATCACACTCCAGAAAAATAGTGCCAATTCCTGAAGATGTGCTGAGGATCAAAATAGCATCACAAAGAGGATCACTAGAGCAAAAGATAAGGAGGACTTGAAACCTGGTCCTGTTTGCTTAACAGTTATTTGACCTGACCAATCATGTAAGTTCTCTTGCCTCTGTTTCCTCATTTATAAAATTGGAATAATGATCACACCATCTAGAAGGTTGTTGTGAGGATTAAATAAGGTATACGTATAGAGTGCTTAGCAAGGTTCCTGGCATATGGTGAGCACTTAATAAATGTTAGCTATTACTGGTATTACCATCTGGCAGTAGCCAGCAGGCACACTGGATGTGTTATCTCATCCATGCAACAGTCCTGAAAAAGGTATTATTAGCCCATTTTACAGATGGGGAAATGAAGTTCAGAGGGTACTGAGAACAGAGCAATACCACTCAATTAATTTAGTGACAAAGGCAATACTGAAATTCATTTTGTCTAGTTCCAAAGTTCATAATTTTCTGTTTTATCAGAATGAGTAGCTTCTCTTTGAAGGATTTCCAGTGCGAGAACAAAGGATAGAAACGACTGCCTAAGTTTTCTCATTAAGCAAAAATGACTCATCAAACCAGTTGACCTCCCAGATTGGCATTTGTGGAAAAAACTTCTGATCAAACATTGACATTTATGTTATAACACAATTCACATAACTTATCAAAAACCCATTTCATTTTCCATGAAGTTCAAAATGTTGGGAGGTAGATTTCTCTGAATAAGCAATTTAAACTATGCTCTTTTTAAAAATCTGTTAACAAGACAGGATTGTTCATTTTCAGACTATTTCTTTTCCTCTTGCTGCCAATGAATAGTAAAACTGTAATGATTTTTTTTGTTGGTTCTTTTAATGCCAACTTATATTTCAAAACACAATAGAAGTATATAGTTCACTCAATCCAATATTTGTCCAAATGCACATTCTATTCTAGATCAATCCCTGAAGAATGGTTAGAAATAAAAAAATTATAAATTTTCCTATAAGCCTGTATTCATTAAAATATAAATAGCAACTCCATCCTTTGTAAAGCAGGAACAACCTGTGCAGCTTTTATGTAACCAGAGAGAAAAAAGAAATGGTTGGCAAAACCAGAAACTTTTTTCTTCCTTTTCATGTATTTTTACATGTTAACCAGGTTGTCAAACCATCACAGAACCATGGCATTGGGTTTGGGAGGGGAAATGGATCCCAGAGATGAATTGTGTCCTCCTGTTTCCTTTCGTGGAGAAAAAATTAAAGTCTAGAGACATTAAATGACCTTTTCAAGGCCATCCAGCTAAGATGGTGGCTAATGACCAACAAATATATACTGAGCCCAGTGACTGATAATGGCAGAGTGGAAAAGCTAAGAAGGTTAAAAGATTTAATTACACTGGCCATTGCCTGTAGAAGTAATGGTTCATGACTCCTTAGTGGTTTCTGATAACCCTGTAAATATCTGGTTGAATTAGCCAACTTAAGAAAAAAAGAGAGAGGGCTACTTTTGTGATAAGGAAAACGGAGCCACTTTTATAGAAATTTCAAAATATTTGCTCTCTAATACAGAATACTTTAGTACTGAATGGATAGATATTATGCATGTTCTTTACCTCACTTTATTTCTGTGGAATACGGATAAACCTCAGCCAAGTTAGGTATGCTGGCATGCGCGTCATCTGTTTTAAACAATTGATCTTGGGATCTTCTCTAAAATGATGGCAGCATGAAGAAAAGATCAAGCCCACTGGGTTTTAGTTATAGCCCATCTCCTTTCGTTGACTTAATCATAATATGTAGTTCCAGCTCCATGTTAGTTTACTTCTAAGCATGTATTCAGAAAGAATCTGAGACAAATATGAACATAGGCATGAAAGCTCATGGGCTTTGAAAGTTTGTTCTACATATAATAAAGCACTTTCAAATGGTGTTTTCTTCCTAAAATACTGTAACACTGGTGCTAAAAGAAATTCAACAGTATGCACAGTTAGCCCATTAGCCTTACTCCAAACCATAAGAGTAGTGATTCTCTTGTGTCTTCTTTGTTCTCCCCAGGTTAGACCTGCCAGCTCCGTGCTTCCCCCTTTCCATTCCCACCATGACCCTCCTCACCAGCAACATCACCAGTCTTATGCATTGTTACTTACAGGGTGCTAGGAAGAGGCAAGCCCTTTACACTGATTATCTTTTGTGGTTCTCACAACATCCTATAATATAAGTATCATAATCACAAATTTATCAACTTCCAGATAAAGAGAACTAAGGTGTAGAGGGCATGTGACTTGCCCAAGGTTTTATCCAGACTCACTAACCATTCCAGTTTGCACAGTTTGAACTTTAAGCCATCCCAGACACTAACTGTGTGTGTGTGTGTGTGTGTGTGTTATGTTTCTCTCTTTTTTTTTAAATTTCAGAACTCTTGCTCTTCTATACTAACACACTAACATGAACCTAAAAGAGTCATGAAGTATCAGAGACCAAAGGGGAAAAGCATAAAATGAGGAAACCAAATTGAGTGCTACAGTGATTTTTTTTTCTTTTTCCATTTGAGGTGTTAAAACAGAGCACATCATTTGATGGTCTTTGTCTGGTGATGATTTGCCCAAAGTTTTGTATTTCCTTTGCCATGGTTAGAGAAGGCTATTATGATTTTTTTTTCTTAAGGGAAAAATTTAGCTGGCTTTCTTCCTGGACTGTAAATAATGCCAATTCTGACACCAGGCTCATTTGAAGGTAGTTTTCTATATCCACCCAAAGGAACTATACTAATGCAAACTCTGTTTTTCTATTTCTTTATAATCTCAGCTAGGAAATAGCATCTTTGAGCATGTGGCTTTACTTTTTTTGGAGAAACAGAACAAATCTAATGGGCTAATCAAATGGATAACACTTTTTAATTAAAACACCTTAATGAAGACATGTTTGTGTAAGATAACTGAGAAAAATAATTCATTATACTTATTGAATACTCAGCTAGGGTTAATCACTGTATTTGATGCACTACATATGCATCAACTTACTTAATCACCAAATAACACATGCAAATGCTACTATGCCCATTTTTTAGATGATGAAGTAGAAGCACAGAATGTTAAATAACTGACTCAAGGTCACAAAATTTGAAGTGGCAGTACTAGGATTTGAACCCAAGCAATAGAGGCTGTGCCATTGACCTTTAGGCTAAACTGTTTTCCATTCATTTAGAAAATAATCTAGAAACCAGTTGTGGTAGACTGGTTATAGCCACCATATACATCCACATCCTAAACCCTAGAGCCTGTGAATGTTACCTTATATGTCAAAGGGACTTTGCAAGTTATCCTGGATTATCCAGGTGGGTCGGTCTGATCAGATGATCCTTGTGAGAGGGATCCAGGGGGAGGTCAGAGTCAGAGGAAAAGCAGTTGATGACAAGGATGGAGGCAGACTGGAGTGATGTGCTTTGGAGATGAAGGAAGAGACCACTAGCTAAGAAATATAGGCATCCACTAGAAGCTGAAACAGGGGAGGAAACAGCTTTTCCCCTCAGAGCTTCCAGAAGCAACTAGCCCTGCCAATACCTTTCTTTAAACCATTAAACTAGTTTTGGACTTCTGCCTCAAGAATTATGAGAGATTAGTTCTGTTTCTCTAAAAAAGCAAAAGCCACGTGCTCAAAGACTCTCTTACAACTGTTTCTCAACATTTTGAGCCACATCTCTGGGAATATTCTCTATAGCATCTATTCCAAATCTGTTCTGGCTACTGCCTTCTCAGCCTCTGCAGAGGGTCTAAACACCAGCTTCTTGAGACTGTTAATTTCATTCAAATCTAGGAGACATATTTTTTCCCTCCTGTGGTATATCAAATATGTATGTAATTTTGCTTAATTTCTCCTTCCCTCCTTATTTCTAAGTGTTTGGCATGCATCCCTATTTTGTCACTGGAACATTCTCTGCTTTTCAGCACCTGTTCAAATGCTGCTTTGCCGCTTACTAGCTGAGTAAGTAAACATTCTTTATGAGTAAACACTCTATGCCTCACTTTCCTCAATGCTAATGGGGATCCTAAGAGCACCCATCCTGACATCCTTCAGGAGATGTGAGGGCCAAACCACTTACACATTAAATCCCCCAGTAAGAGTTCGATTCACTGTTGGGTCTGTGCCCTTCCTTAACTGGTTTCCTCCCCCCAGCTAACCTGTACGTTCAAGTCTCTCTATCCTCCAGCAAATCATAAGCCCACTTGTTGAAACAGCCATTTACCCACTCTCCTCTCTGCTGCTGCCAAATTCAATCTGTTGCCTTCCTTCATCCCTGCCCATCTCAGCCTGTTATAGTCTTTCCCACCTCTCCACTCAACAGAATCTAGTCCCCATACAGAATTTTCTATGGCATTTACACTGCTGGCAACACCCACTTGGATCACTCTGCCAGGCTATCAGGGCACTGTCTCCCTAAGTGTCCATGTGTCTCTTTCTTCTGTTAGACTGCTAGTTTTTGACCTCCCTTTATCTGGGTGAATTTCCTTTACCCAGCCACTAAATTAGTGGTTCTGAACTGAGGGTGGTTTTGTTCCCTACTCACACCCCTGACTAGGGGACATTTGGCAATGTCTAGAAACACTTTTCCTTATCACAACCTGGAGGATGGGTAGGGGAGGGGTGCTACTGGTATTAGTGTTTAGAGGGCAGGGATGCTGCTAGATAAACATTCTCAACACAGAGGACATCCTCTGCCAGCAAAGAATTATCTGGCCCAAAATGTCAATAGCACCAAGGTTTAGAAACTCTGCTCTAAATAAGCTTATTCTCCCAGGGTCTGGCTTTGGCTGCCATTGTGTGAGAGTGTGTGTGTGCGTGCACCTCTGGGCAAGCAGCTCTTCTAGAACCACCTCAAGCTCGTGTCCACAGCTCACACAATCTGCACCTGTCTGTCCACTTTGATCTAATCCCCTCCCCTCCACCCTGCTCTGGGCCTCCGGAAGCTGACCATAGATGATGTCCACAGCGATCCCTTGCCTTTGGGCTTCCCACTGGCTTTGGCAACAGAGAAGTCAGGAAGGGAAGAAATGAGGTCAAGGAAGGCACTCTTCTTGCACTTTTCCTAGAAGGTAGCCTTAGGCTCTGCATTTTCCTCAACTAGAAGTCACCATCTGTATTTGACTCTCTTTCTGGTTTGGAGAATTGGTATTTCTGCTTGTTTTTATTTTTTTCCTTTGTCTATTCAGGTTTAGCAGTGGTTTAAATCAGCTGCTAAGGCATAGATAACTTCACTATCCTTTGAAGCCCTGACACTGAAACATTTGGAAACCACTTCTCCATAAATAATTATCTGAATTATCTGAATCTGAGCAGGTCCCATATTTTCTTCTGTGATATACTCTTCACCCACCATTATTTCCCTATATACATGACTGAACTACCAACTTTCTGGTGACACAGATTCAAAATTTTACTACCCACAACTATCTTATCCACTATATCCAATCAATTGCTGGTCCATGGAATTTTCTTACACATATTTTTTCAACTTCCCCTTGACCCTTTCCTACTAGTTACTGCCCTAGTTCAATCTATCATTTCTTAGTGCTATAATGATGTTTAGATTTTTTCAGGTAATAAATTTCTTCTTTACTTTCTCCAACTTCCACGCTTCTCTAGTTGCTACAATAGAACATGCCCTGATTTGAAATCTCTTGCTATGTCACCATACCTCACATAGGTAACTGTCATTTTTATTCTGTTTAATCTATAAAACTGTCACTTACCTTTACTAAAATTAAGTTCCTTGAGGGCAGAACTGTACTTTCTCATATATGTTATGCATATATGTTGGTATTGTCTTCCATAGAGAAAGGCCACAATAGACACGTGTTAAATGAAACATCTTCTCTGCACTTCCTTTATGGCTGGAGAGGGTAACAAATTTTCACAATTCCTGCACTGGTTTCATAGCTTTTAAGGGTGGCATCTATTTTTTTTTTAATAAGGAAGAAGAGCATATTATTTTGTAGCAAAAGCCATAAGCACATTCTAATGCTGGGAAAATAAACAGTGGCATCAAATAATACCATTGACTCAGAGTTTATTCACACTGTCCTCAAATAATCTCTCTCTGAAAACTTCCCCTGGTTTCTCTTCCTGCAGAATGCCCATAATCAAGTGTCTATCTAAACAGAGAGGCAGTTAAGCTAAGCCCTTCCTCTGCCACTTCATAAAAAGTTAATACTGACCTCTTATGCCCTCTAGCTAATCCTGGGGATATTAGTTTTGTATGTCAATGTGAAATAATGGAACTATAGAATACCTGACCAGAACACATGGTCTTTAAGTTGCTGTATGATTTAGTATGAATTTCTGAACCTCATTTCTTCAGCTGTATAATGGGGATACAAATAACATAGTTTACAAGGACGTGGGGGTGAATAACAATGACATGTATATAAAACTGCTTTGGTAACTACACATAGTATATAAAACATTATTGCTTAGTTATTCCAGTAGATTGAGTATCAACTGCCTCAGTGAATGAAAGTGTAACAGCAAGTATCTGGCTGTTGAAGTGTTAGAAGCCACACCATTAATGAAGCACACCTGAATGGCAGTGAGTAGTAATGTCTTCCCTAATCAGCTGTGTCAGGGTGAATCTGCTCAAACTGGTGAAGCATCGTGCCTCTGGAATTCTCTGCATGTGCACAGAGAATAAGCTGGGAATTGTAAGCACTCCTCCTAAAATGTGTCTAAATTATTCTGTTCTGTACCTTGGAATTTAAATAGAATCCCAAAGAACATTTCAATAGCACATTCTTGATCATTTTGAAATTGTGATTACTGAGTCACCTCAAATTCCTATAGGATATATTGAATCATTAAAAAAATTCCATTTTATTTCTGGGCATTGGGCCTTTAGTACCATGTAAATGAAGTAAATGAAGATTTATTTAGTATGTAAAATATGTGTAAAGCACTAAATAGAGTAGAAAATGTTATAGCAGTACTACATCACCTATATATTTACTTTACACAGATTCAAGCCTATGCTTGGGGAGGAGTCAAGGGAAAGGGAGGAAGGGAGGGTGTGGCAGATTGTATTTTCCAAGGATGGCTGAGGTAACATTGCCAGCCTACGTGTTGTTCTGTAAAGTGTGCTCAATCAAGAGGACACGCCTATTTCCCCACCCTCTTGAATCTAGGCAGGGCCTGTGACTGCTTCAACCAGTGGAACTCAGTAGTTAGGATGGTTCTGCCCACAGCCCTTAACCAGTCAGGTGGTTTCTGCTTCCCAGCCCTTGGAATGTTCATTGCAGGCAAAACCTGATGCCACGTAAGAAGTCCTATTACCCTGGGACTGCATCCTACCATTCTAAAAGAAGCCTCAGCTAGTCATGTGAAGAGGCTGTGTGAGGAGACTTGTTCCTTCCATCCCAGACATGTGAGTGAACACACCATCTTGCACATTCAGCTCCGTTGAGACTTCAGATGACTTCAGCCGCAGCAGCCATCTGACTGCAGTTGTATGAGGGATGCTAAATGAGAGCTTCCCTGATGAGTCCAGTCAACTCACAGAGCTATGAGGTACAATGATAAATTATTTAAATCCCTGGGTTCCGGCATGACTTATTAGAAGGTAACAGATACTTGGAACAGAGAGAGAGAGAGAGAAGTACTTCAACTATTTTAATGCTATTTTGTCTATTGATGTCAGTTGGAATCTACCACTCTCTTTGCTTGGGTTGGGAGATCTGGATTAACTGTTTCAGTGGTACTTAGCTCCCATGTGTCTTTCATATTGTGAGCATCTCATACATTGAGAGTGACCTAAGAGTATTTAGAGACATCATTTTTTTTCATACAACATGGCTATGAATTACAACCCAATCTGTTCAACTGAAGACACCCTGCCTTACACCAGAGGAGGAAAATGGCTCTGCTGAGCTTATTCAGAAATGTAGTTCTCCAATATAGAGCCCCCACAGGATTTTCAAGGTTAACTTTGACTTAACATGGATTTTGCCTTAGAGGCTGACTTTACTATGTAATAATCATATATGCTATACATTGTGTTAATGATAATGACATAGATGATAGTGATAGTGATGGTGAAGGGGAGGAGAATAAGGATTGCATGCCAACTGAAAAGTAGATTTCATTTTTTAATAGGCTTTTGTTACTTTTTGGAGATCTGAATATTAATGGTTATTAATTGGTCCATAATTCATTTATGTTTAAGAAATTTCTATGCTTCCAATGAATAAAGTATCATTTCATTCTTGGAGGCCTATCATCCAGGTTGAAAGAAACTGATCTCTCTCCAGCTGAATGTAATATAAATGAATAAAACTCTTTAAAGACTTCAAAAATAAAAGGTACAGATTTAAGTTAAAAGGCAGCTTTTACCAAGCCAAATCCTTTTAAGTTTTCTTTAGGGAAAAAAAAAAGAATAAAAGACACTAACATCCTAAGAAATTGTCCTCCACAGTCAATGATCATTAATGTCTTTATATATTTTTTTTCGTACTGCTTAAGGATACTCAACATCTTGCTAAATTTTATGAAAATATAAACTGGTGTTCCTGTCTCCTCAATAAGGCTGTAAGATCTTGTGTTGTAAAATGGCTTATTCTCCTTCTGAGATTCCTGCTATTTTTGGCATGATCACACATAAAGTTAGTTTCATGAATTTTCTGCTGAATGAATGCTTATTTTTGATGCTAAGTTGCAAATTTTTTTTTATTAAAAAAAGATTTTGTTAGGGAAAAAAATAACTAGAACATACAGGTAATCAAAGTCCTTCAAATCATTGATAACTTAAATACTCTGACACAATTGCTATCAACACCTGATGCTTGCAGACCAAATTCTTTTCTATTCCTGCAGAGATTTTTCTATTTTTTAACTGGAGATATGTGTTATAATTTTGTAACCTGATTTTCTGGTATCTAGGTTTCATTCTCAAATCTTTCTGACATACTTTTACTTTTGGCCATCATACATCTACTAGCAAAAGTCATTTCACAGCTCACATGGAAGGAGACAGTTCTTTCAGAAACAGATCAAGTAACACAGTCAGTCTTAAAGCTCTCTCTGAGGATGTGAGAAAAGAAATACAGTTTAGTATAGTGAAAACCAAAACAGAATTTGAACACCAGGGTTAGAAGTAGCAGATCTGAGAAGGCAAAGGATGAGGATGGCCAGCAGGCTAGCCATGTGGGAGGAATGACCTCAGATACCTGAGTCAGTGGTTCTCAAGCTGTGGTTCCCCAGACAGCAACATCAATGGCATCATCTGAGAACGTTCTAGAAATGCAATTCTTGGGTCCCTCCAGACTTACTGATCAGAAACTCTGGGGGTGAAGCCCAGTAATTGAAGGGCATTAACATGCCCTTCAGGTGATTCTAACACATGTAAACTTTTCCTCTCCTGAGCCAATAGCTGGAAGATCTCCAGTCCAGGTTGCACATTAGAATCCTTTTGGGGCTTTCACGACACACTGATGACTGGACACCACCCCAGTCCGAGTAATTTAGAGAAGCCACAGGTTTGGTAGCTGATCATCTTTATTTTTACAAGCTTCCCAGGGGATGCTAACAAACAACCAAGAGTGAGAACTATTGGTTTAGCATGTGTATCAATCTAACAAATTGAGAGACAAAGCGGGAAAGAACTAGACTGAAAACTTAAGCATATTTGGCTATAATAACTGAATGATTGTGCACACATTTAAAGGGAGTATCACTTACTTTATTTTACTTCAGTAGGTCAACATGTTAAAAAGAGATGAGAACTACTTTGGAAGATAAATTTTAAGTGTTATTTAGAAATAAGAATTATTATTAGCTATTATGTTATTTGGCCTATGACCTAAATTTAAAGACCTTATATACAAGGAAACCTGATTATTACAATTATGTGGTAAACACTTTATCACATAAGACTTACATATAATGATAAAAGTTACAAGTGCCAAAAAATAAAAATCACAGTCCTACAACCTCAATAAGTCCAGGAAGTATTATGGCACAACAGTATAAACAATAAGGTAACAACAGTCTACATTTACCAAGAATTTTCTTATATATCATCCTAATCATTGTAAAAACTATAGGGTGAGTACTACACCATTTATTGGACAGTAGGAATTATTATCCATAATGAAGACCTAAGTTACAAGGAATATTAAGTTTAATTTAAAATATTTTGCTTAAGAAAATAACAAATAAAATAGACAAAGAACTCTCACATAGAACTCAAAAGCACAACAATCACTAATTATATAAAAGAAAAATAATTTTGTTGAAGATGAATGTATAAAGAATTTCTGTTCCTCAAAAGTTAACAGCAAGAGAGTTAAAAGGAAGACTGAGAGATGATATTCACAGTCTATCTGACACTGGACTCATATCCAGGGTATAAAAGAACTACTACAAATCATTAGGAAAAATAAATAAAACAAGCCACCTGATTTAAAAAGGGGCAGCAGACTTGGAGAAGCATTCTAAAAAGAGGAGATCTAAATGACTGAAAAGCATATGAAAAATTATTCAACCCTATTCTTCAGGAAATCCAAATTAAAACCACAATGAGATACCAATACACTCACAGCAGAATGCTCAGAATTCTAAGTGTCTACCCTGTGATCCAGCAATTCAACTCCAGTTATATATCCAAAGAGAGTGAATGCAATTGTTCAACAGAAGACAGGTTCAGGAATGTTCTTAGCAGTTTTATTCATAATAGCTAAATTATGAATGGTAAAAACTCAAATGTCTGTCAACATAAAAATGGATAAAAAAATATTGGTATGAAATAAAATGAAATACTACACATTGATTTCAAAAATGAACTGCTTTCATAAGCAACAACAGGAAACATTTTTAAATGTTTTGTTGAGCAAAGGAGTCCAGACGCAAAAGAGAACACACCGTATGAGTTCATTTACACGAAATTTTAAAAAGTCAAAACTAATGGGTAGTGCAAGAGTTCACAATAATGTTTGCTGTGTATGGGAGGAAAGGCTGAATGAGAAGGGTGATGAAAGAGGATTCTGGGATGTTGGACATACTCTGTATCTTTATTGGAAGTGGTTAAGCAAGTACAAAAAGATCAAGATTAGTGCACTGTATGATATGACATAGCTCAATTAAAATTAGAGAAGATAAACAAAAGCATAATCCACCTTCAAAAGGCAGCATTCAAAATAATTCTGTCAGCAGCTTTTTTGTTTATGGAATTTGAAACCAGTTACCTAAAAGACAGACCTCTTTAGGACTTTGTTTCTTCATCATTTGCCCCATAAACAATAACTCAAATTAGTTCCCTCAAGTTTGTAATAATGAAGACTGAAAAAACAAAAAACAAATAAAGAACATATCTCCTATCTCCCTTGACTATTCATATAAAACTACTCCGTCTGGGTAAGATTCCTCAAGGGAGGAACAACCTAAGACAGGCACAGTCACAGGGGGGCCATCAGGTGAGAAATTGGGGATCAACAGAGGTGAGGCTTAGAACCTCACCCCCCCTGTTCTGAGAGAAATCTTCTGCATACGTGGATGTTTTATTGTCCTTGTCTAGCTTGGATTAACACATAGTCTACAGGCACACACCTGATCATCTACATTTGCTCTCTTACAACACTACACAATGTTTTCTACCTTTATCTTGTATCTACCTACCACTTCAGCATTTTATTAAAAATAATAATAATAAAGAGAGAAATGTGGTATCCACATATAAATCAAGTATAAAAACCAAATGAGTATTCATATTTGAACTGACTGTTTAGAGTTCATAATGCATGAGCAAAACCGAAAGTTTCTGTGATGACTGCCCTTGTACTGTTCACTATGTAACTTATTCATTATGTAAGAATTTGTTCTACATGTAAGAACTTGTTTGTTATGCCTCAGAAGATTGGAGACTGACGAAAATTAGGCTTGGGGTGGATTAATGATTGTGCATTGAGCATTGACTCCCCTATACAGAATTTTATTGTCGTTAACAACCATTTGATCAATAAATATGAGAGATGCCCTCACAAAAAAAAAAAACAAAAAAAAAAAAAAACAAAAAAAAAAGGACAGACTTCCAATTGTAAAATAAATAAGTAACCGGGATGTAATGTATAGCATAAGGAATATAGTCAAGATATTGTAACAGCTTGGTAGGGTGATAGCTGGTACCTAGAATTATCATGTATATAAATGTTGAATCACTGTGTTGTACACCTGAAACTAATGTAATGTAATACTGTGTGTCAACTACCCTTCAATAAAAAATAATTATCTACAAAAAAAAAAAAACTACTCCATCTGAAAATAGGTCATATTCCTTAACCTACCCATAATTCCTGTCTAGATTTTGGAAGTTAAAATACGTTTAGATGGGATAGCAATAACCATGCCTCTAGTTACTTTGTAATCATGAAGCAAAAGAAGACTTTTAAATTCTGTGTATGGACAGTTTTATACTGGATAAAATTTATCACTTCTGTAATCAAGTTCTTAGTGTGTGTGTGTGTGTGTGTATAACTTTAAATATTGATGTTGCTGTTCTCAGTCTGGCCAAGGCAGAAGAGGGTAGAACATCATTCTCTTAAATTGACACCAGCTGCTTCTTAATAATCACCACGTGCATTCTTATCTTGCTGGCCAATCAAAAGCAGGCTCCTTAAAAGCAAACATCTGCTGCCCATTTATAGTAATTTCTACATGAAAACAGGCTTATCAAAAACAACTTATGCTTCATGAAAACCGAATATATGCTTCCAGAAGAATGATCTTTCTGCCTTAACTGTGCTGTCTATGATTTCTAACTCCATAGCTCCTCATACTAAAAATATTAGTAAATACAATGTCATAAAAATCTTTCCTTTAAAGTACTTCACAAAGATAGTTTTTCACTCTGTGTCTGTTCTCCCCATACCTGCTTGGATGTGTGTTCACCTCTTCAGAGGGCTGAGGGCAATCAACCTGGAATAAAAATAACACTAAAACAGCTACCCTCCCATTTTGAGTTGAGCATAATCTTAAAAAATAGCATTAAAGTATAGTATACTGGTTATGGAAGCCAAACTTCTTAGGTTTAAGAGTTAAAAAATAGGAACTCAAATCCATAAATGGTGCTATTTCCATTGTTGTTGTTATCATTACTATTATATGACAAAGCAGATAGTTGTCATTCAGAACCCAGGGATGTGGCTGACATTCATGAATTCTAACTTATATATTTTAGTTATACAAAATCAGAAGGAAATTGGCCAGACTGAATTCTAATTCAGAGTGTTTACTATTCTAAAGTACTTGGGGAAAGCCAATAATTCAATTACAACACACACACGTGCCATTTATATATTTCACTGACATTTTTGAAGCTCCATTCCACTGTGAAACTGTGCTGTAAATAGAAGAAAAAGAGTCACCTTAAGTTCATTCACATGATGTGAATCTCTGCTGCTTTTCCATTTCTATACTGTAAAAATGATGAACCCCCTTCTACCACAGTTACCAAGTAAACTCTAAATCACTGCTGCGAAGACATTATTTATCAAGCCATCTATATCTTATGCAATTCATTCTCTACTTCAAAAGTCAACATCTGTTTGTAAGTTATAAGAAACTTGGAGAAAAGTCCTTGAATCTAGACTATGTCAAATTGCTCTAAGATTCGGGGATCTTCCCCCTTCTGGAAACAAAAGGAGTTTTATCATTATGAATCTATTTGAGTATCTTTTATTTTTTCCACCATCCTCCAGGAAGAATTCTGAAAAGCCATTTTCTAGTTCATCAGGGAGAGGATCATGTGTTCATATTTCCATCTTGAGCTTGTCATGGCATTTTTAGTGTTGTTTTCAAGAGTAATAAGGCCCATAAAATGTCAATCAAAACTCACCAACAGGAGGGAATGTGTTGGAAGCTGTTACATAATCAGCATGCCTGTTTCAGTACAACACAAGTGGCATTTTTCATGTCAATACGGAATTCACAACTTGAAATCTCAGATTTCCTGTGCCTCCAGGTTGCCTCAGAAGCCAGGACTATGACTGTCTAAGCGTCCTGAGTAAAACCCCAAGTGTCCCACTGCCTAATGGAGTAATGAGTCATTTCACTCTCCCAAGTCTCCTTCCCCTGGGGTTACTGGGAGGAAGTGTGAGGCAAGGGCAGAACAGGGCACTTGTGATAGCTGCAGAAAAGACTGCGGAGACTCTCAGCCCATTGAAAGCACTCAGATTTTCTAAGTTTATCCTTAAGTTGAAACTTGAATGCTGATGGTGCACTGCCCAATAACCTCCACCTCCCATTACAGCCTCATTTACTGGAAGACTAGATGCTCACTGCACTGTGCTCTGAGCTTATAGCTTATGGGGGGAAGAATAGATGTCATCAGTTTTATTTCTAAAATTATTTCTGCCAGCTAAGACATTATGGTGAGCTGAGTTCTATACTACCCTTCAAATTACAGATGAGAAAGAACCAGCATGCATCATGCCCTCACAGGCTCTCTCCACAGTATATTCTCCAACCAAGTTAGATGTTAAATGATTTGGGTAACGGAGTTCCCTGAGCTTTCTTAAGAGTGTCCTCTCCTGGAATTCAGTTAGCAGTTTCATGGCTGTGGAATTAAGTTACGGAATACTCTCTTCGTAGGTGATGCTGTGGGGTAAAAAAAGTAAACACTAAGAGCACTGGTGGGGAGGTGAGACGAGGAGCAGGACAGGGAAGTGGTGGGGGAGGGCAAATGGAGGAAGAAGAAGAGCTGGAAGTGAAAAGAAGAAAAAGAGGAGAAAGACGAAAGGAAAAAGAGAAGGAAGGAAGAAAAGGAGGAAGAAGTGGAAGAAAACAGCAATAGGAAGAGGCATCCTTTTTTCTAGATGTTTGTTTGCTTGGTACTTCCACGGATCTGTTATAACTGCTTTTCTCCTGGCCGCATGGAGCTTCAGTTGGAAAGTAATTTAGAACGTTTTGAAATCTCATGATATCTTATGAAGAAAGAACCTTAAATAGCTATTTTTATTTCTTATATTGAACAAAATTGTTTGAAATTTGATTCTGTGCCCCCTCCTTGCATGTGATCTCATTCATGATATTTTCTTAATTACTTGAAAAATTATCCACCTGCAGTATTTATTCTCTTCTACCCTGTACTAGGCTTTTACTTAAAAAAATCTATTCAACTCTTATCTCGAAGAAATTATGGAACTAAAAGCAGAAGGAACAGACCTTTAGTAGATAGTTATTGATATTGATACACACACACACACACACACACACACACACACACACACACACACACTGCATTTCACTGATTCTAAAACACTATGGTTCATTAGATGTACCATTATTTTATGTACCATTAAGAAAGAAAAGATTACTGCTCATTAAATTAAGACACAAGGTCAATTGCAAGATGTGCCCTTGAGAGCTGTTTATAACTTTATTCCAATCATGGAAAGCATCAAAGTCAAATTGAGACATTATATAAAATAACAGATAGTCTTCAAAAGTGTCAAGGCCATAAAAGACAAGGAAAGACAGAGAAATGGTTACAGACTGGGGGAAATTAATAAGAAATAAAAGCTAAATATAACGTAAGATACTGGATGGGATCCTGGAATGTTCTAGAAAAAATGGCAACATTTGAATAAGATCAGAAGTGTAGTTAATGAAATTATACCAAAGTTAATTTCTTGCTTGTGTAAGTGTCCTATGGTTTTCTAAGATATGAACATTAGAGGAAATGAGGTAAGAAATATATTTTTAAAAACTCTTAAAATCATTTTTACAACTTTTCTATAAATCTAAAATTAATTTAAAATAAAACATAAAAACTCTGAAGAAATGTGTCTTAGAATCATTTTTAAAAACTAACTTAGAATTCTATAGAGTTACACAAACAACTGTCTCCAAATATTCATTTTATTTGAATAATTTCTTCGTTATTTGAAGAACAACACGATGTAGAAACCACCCTGGATTGGATACATACAGTCCCTGAGTTTCAGCTTTGATTCTGATCAAATTCACAGGACACATCCTATAATTCCTCAAAATAAAAACTCTGGTTCCCAGTTTCCTTAATCTCTAAGACGAGATATTTGGACTAAGTGGTTCTACAGTCTATATCATCTCTAATCTTCTCAGTATCTATATTAATAACTAAGCAAAATATTAAAATTGTTGCCTTTACCTAAAACCAGCCAAAGTGATTAAAACTTTTTGAAAGGTTGCCTACATACCTACATACACATTGTCACAGGCACATAGTTTCCATCTATGTAACAAGCACAGAATAAGCTACATCACGGTGAAAATCCTGCCCGCTCCGTGTTCACTGAATGCTTAATTTATCCTTAGCCCATAAAGACACTGGGCGTTATTAGTGTGAAATAAAACTCAGCAGTTGTCAGTAAGACCAGCACTGTTCCAAACCACCCTTTCAGGAAAGAAAGGAAGCAGACAGAAATGTGGAATGTGTGAGTGGAGATATATATTTTATTAACTTGTCACCCTTTCCAGAGTCCTACTTTCTAGTCTTTGGGCAATCTGTATTTAAAAAGTCCCTAAAATAATGTGTGGGTGGTATCACAGCAGAAGGCTCCTCTAAAGGGACAGAAAGCCCCATTGGTAAGATGCCTTTCTGGGTTCTATGGGGAATTCTGCCCCTAGAAATGAGAAACCGGAAGACTAGTTTTGCCTGGTATTCTTTAGCAAGGGGAGATGATGAGAGGACTTTTTAAGGGTTATACATTTTTAGGTAGGCTAAGAATTTACCTTTCTAATAAGAGTCTTTGTGAAAAAGGTGCAGAATATGGCAGATGGATTGCATCATATTAATCTTCCATATTAGAAAAGAAAAAAAATAAACAAAAACTCTCATCATTGTCTCAGGCACAGACATGCTATCAAAGCTGACCAGGCAAGGGAATTTAGCCCAAAACACTAAGTCACCCAACTCAAAAAAGAGACGGAACACAGACCTTCTCCTGGAAAGGCTGTGAGTAATGTGGTGTGGGAACCTTCTGTGGGCAAGAACTTGCCACTTTCTCTCCCAGGGCTTTAACAAAAAGCATTCAGGGGAGAGGCTAATTTCCACATGTGTTGAATAATGAAAGGTAAGGGTTGGCTGAGTTGGGAAAGAAAATTTCCCAGTCAAAGGTGTGGTGTTAGAGATCCCAAGGCTATGGAGGGATTAGATGTATTGATATGTAAATTGGGGTAGCTGATTTCAAATGAACCAGGAATTGTGAGCAAGGTATGAGTTGACCCTGGTCTTCTGCTCACTTCCAGGATTCCCTTGCTCTTAGTCTCTTCAGGAAGGAAATTCTGACAGGAGACACCCCCCCCTAGGGTGGGACCAGAAGATTTCCATGAGTAACCAGTGAGACAGTTTTCTTAGCCCATCTCATGAAGGTGGGGCTGTGGGCAGCTTCTACGTCTAGGGCCAAGGCTACGTCTGTGGTAAACCAGTTATTACAAATGAATTGTCTAGGAGTTGTGGCCTTTTAGAGGCAAAAAAAGGAGCCAGCGGGTCTGTCTTCCTTGTGGACTCCCTTTGTGAATGAGGCCCCTGCAGTTGTACATCTCTATGGCACCGCAAGTCAAGGCAGTTAATCCTCTTTTATTCTAGGCCGTGCGTGCTCCATCTGTGCTGGTGGCGGTGATGTTGGCGATAGTGACAGTTTGCATGTCCTGCAGGACTGAAGGAAGGGGAAGGGATAAAGGAGGCAAGAGGGATGGCTGGGAAGGGAAGGACATGTGGACAGGAGTGATGGAATCAATTAAGGAGCATCAGGAAATCACTGCTGGAAGTTCTTTCTTATATACTTTCCACCTCAGGAGCTTTGTAGATGTTGCAAGCAACTATTTGGATAAATAAAGATCATTTGGAGGACAACCAGGCGAACACCTACATAAACTCAGCCTCAGTTCAGTGAGATTTGAAATGAGGGGAAAGGGAAATATTGTGCAACAGTTCTTAGGTGGAGTCTCCAGATGAGCAGCAGTGACAACCTGGGAACTTATCAGAAATACCAATTCTCAGGCCCCACCCCAGGCATACCTAATCTGAAATCTGAGGGTGGGGCTGAGCAACCCATGTTTTAACAAGGTGATTCTGCTAGAGGTTCAAATCTAAGAACCACCAGTGATTAAAATGATCCAGGAAAATTTAGAAGAAATGGCCTACTAGGCAAAGTTTGAGATTTTTGATTGGGAGTAGTTTACATAGTGGTTTAGGGTACTTAAAGTCTGGACATGGGGAACATGCCAGCACAGAACCTGGCTGATCCTCAGGTTTTCCAGAAGCTCTAAGGTTGGATGTGATGCCAAGGAAAACAGCCATGGCCCTTGTACAGGACTAAGCCTAGGTGGGGGTGCCAGGACCTGTTTGTAAAATTCAAATTTGTTTTCCCAGTTTAGACTAGAGTAGAATCTGCCAGTTCAATCCTTTTCTTCTCATCCACCTCTAGAAGCAGCAGGAAGAAGGAATTTGACAAAAAAGGAGGAACAAAAAAATCCTTTATCTCCTCATTTGTGTGTCTAAAAATCTGGACTTCTCCAGAAGTTATCCTGAGCCAATATCAAGAACCTCCCACTCTTACAAAGAAATCTCCCATTATTTATAAATCATATCATTCATTTTCCAATGTCATGTGTACAAATCTGTACGTTTAAATCACATGTATACTTTGCTTTCTCTGCATTCCTGGCCTGCTAGGAATTGGAAGTACAGAAGACAACACACACGCCTATCAGCAGCACTTGAAATAAGTAACTGAATTCAACTTTAGGTTCAATAAAAGAGAACCCAGAGAAGTCTAGTCCCAAAGCTACTCTGTAGAACTCAGTTTGAAATCTGGGTAGGCCTTAAAAATATGAGCGACTGGCAAGAGTAAACATTAGAATGTCAGAGTATGATTAGAGAAAAGCAAAGGGAGAATCAATTAAAACTATTATTATGATTCATAAATAGATACATATTGCAATAAAACCACTCATAAGCAAATTAGAAAATAACAAAGGTGGAGATGTCAAATAGATGACAAAGCCAATGGCCCAATAACTAAGAGGAGAAATTCCCTTATCAGTGTAAAACCATAGCTGGAGCAGACTTGTGCCATGGTGCTGTCCACCAGGAGAGGGAGGGAGAATCCCCGACACACTCCACACACCTGCTCATCTCCAGCCTGGGGCAGACATCACTATCGCAGCCTGCACTCCGCCCTGCTGAGCATGGAGTCAGCTTCAACATTTTCACACCAGCAGTCAGCAGCCACTGCCAATCAATCAGAGCCACTATTTCACCATCTATGACTATGGCTGCCTGCAGTGGGCCTGAGCTGGCAAGCTCCTTCTGCTGCAATCTCTGTTTCTCATGGCTTTGCCACAGGAAGCCTCTGCTGTATGGTGTCCCACAGTGTACCTGCTCTAATTGGTATTCACTACTATAATACCAGAACAGATAAAGAAGTAATTTTACAAAATGCATGTTTTCATTTCCTTTCCAGCATTGCACATACAGAGAAGCATTTGTAAGTTCAACAAAGGGGGGGAAATCAGAAATTCTTAAACTATAAAAAAATTTTAAAAACCTATGCAGTTATGAAAATTAATGGTACATATACAGATCATATAAGTGCCACCTAATATATGGTGCATTTTCAAGTGGTACATGGTATTTTTTTAATATTTAAAAAATTATTTTTTTCATTGAGTGATTATGTATTTGAATGTATAATAAAAAATGCATAACATCAAACCTCTGAATTCATGGGTATTGTTGCTTAGGTCAAAGGGTAGTTAAAATAGAAAAAATTTAATTAGCTTAAAGACAAATATTAAGTAAACAATAATGCAGGCAGCAGAAACCTTGAAGGTGGTGTGTGACTAGCTGAAGTCTGAGAAACTCTGTTATATGAATGTGTATCCATGCACTGAATCTCACCTAATTGCACTGCTGATTGATGTCCCCTTAGGAGAGCATGCCAACTGCCCCCAAAACAAAGTGATAACATTCCCAACCGCCCCCAAATAAAGTGTGAAGTTACCCTTGCCTTCTAACAATTGTCTTACTTTAAAATTTTATGATTGAAAAACAACGAACTCATAAACTTAGCTGAAACTCAAGAAAAAACTCACCCATTTCCTGACCCATAATCCACAATTAACCTGGTTTATGTCCTCAGCTACCACGAACTAGTGTCACTCCCAATTAACTTTCCCTGATAGTTTTTCAATTAGCACTAACAGTTCAAACTACTAGAAAACAGCAGCACAAGGTGGCAATGCAATAGGACTGCTTCCAGGAGGATTGATTTACTCCAACAACTGACAACAAGAACAAAATCCTAGGGAAAAAAAAATCCCACACTCTATTTTATCTTTGCCACTTATAATTTGGTCCCTCCTTAGAGCTCTAATTTATTTGACATGTTTTGAGAAACCATTTTTATTATCCCGTATCTGAATTATATTCTCTTTTTTTCTGTTTAGAACAGTACCAGGTTTCTCTTTGTCAGACGCATTTGTCATTGAGCTGTGAGATTACACTGCAAAAGATGTCATAAGCAGCGGTTTATCACCACCTGCTGCATTAAATAAACTTCAAGGTAAGCACTAGGTTACAGGGCAACTAAGGAAGGCTTTTCTCCCCTTTCCTCCTCGAGCCACGCACTAATTTGTACAAGTAAAAGCGAGCCTAGATTTTCAATTTCACAACTAGATAAAATCAATGAAGAGTCTAAATCAATACAAATTTCATATGGAATACCAAAAACCAGCTGAAAAGTCATATTTATTTTGAACCATAAGAATTTTTTTTTCTATTTAGGAACACACACTTTTAAATATCTGTGAAATAAGTGATTTTGGGTATTCCCATTTCCTGAACAGCCCCTCCTTTCATCTATCCCAGACTAGTCCCCGTTTCTCAGCCTGCTCTTCCCTTCAGCTCTCTGAGAGTCTAGCTGCAGGTCTTGTGGCCCAGTCCAACCCCAAGCTCAGACATTGATAAGATTTTACAAGAAATTACAGTGCATTAGAATTGAGAGTCTCAGAGTCGGAAAATCTGCAAGACAAAAATTAATAAACTCCAAATGGTGAAATTTCAAGGCACTAGTAAGGGAAGAAAGAACATTGACAGGTGAAGTGGTGGGATTCATAGACTTCAGAAATGTCATCTTGGGCTACACAGCACTGGAAAATAACAAGTGTACCTTCCACCTCAGATCTACCATAAATATACACCAAATAGTATCCACGTAGAAAGGTATTTTGTGTGGAGGGCACTAGGCATGTGGACCCTGGGATATTAAGTATGGTGAAGAGGAAAGGAACAAAGATGAGAATCATCTACGATTTCACCTGCATTTTCCAGAAAATAACTGAGGCACAGGGAAGTTTTTATAATGTTCAAGTTCACTCAACTGACTACAAATCCCAGCTTCTTTCCATTTTACCACAATTAGGTTTCTCCAAAGATCTATAGGGAGAGCCAACAAATGCCACAGCATTTCATTGCACTTTGTGTTTTCAAGTTCCATTTGATATCCAAAGATGGCCGGATTTAAAAGAAAAAGGGGCTACCACTCCACAAAGTTAGACCAAAGGGATTATGAAGTGTTTATAAGCTGCCCCAGGTACTGTCTTTAATTTGGAAAGCTTGTTTTTTCACATCAGTATCATTACTATAGGCTTGTTTTAACACCAGTTTATATTAAATTGTGTTGTGTAACAATTAAAAAAAACAGTTATTGCATTAGGATTCTGAGAACTTAAGCTTTTCTGTGTCTTCCCCTCTGAGAGTGAGAAACCAAAGGGGTTAATCATCAAATTAAAGAAGTACACACATTTTGCATTCTAAATGGACTCATGCTTCTCATAAATACTGAGACTAAGGGCTGTTTCTAGCGCTGCATACGCCATAGGCAATTAATTCTGCTTATGGATTGGCTGACAAGGGAGTTTAGCAAACTAACATCAAATATTTTTCTAGTCTCCTAATTTGCAATTTGGAAAACCAGAGTAGAAACTGTTCCTTTAGAAATCAGAGGATGATGCTGGCCTCAGACCTCCCTAGGTTCTAGCCTTTAAGGCTATTTTCTTGTGAGAATTCTATGTAACAGACACTGTAACTACGCATCCGATGGGTCTTAGCATTTTCTTTCTCCTTTATAACATCATTAAAGGATGAATACAGCTCACTCTTCAAGGGCACAAGTTTATGGGAGATAGGGACCCTTCACATTTTATGGAAAGGTCAAAGCTGTTCCTAAGAATGACCAATGAATCCCATAAATTTTTGACTTGGAGGTCCAATGTATCTGTTTCATCATCTCATTTAAAAATAAAGTGGCTAAGCCTTCTTTTTCTGGTCTATTATTTATTAGGTTTCAGTAATAAAGCTTGCTTTTCATTAAAATTTTGTCACAAATCACCCCATGGCTTTTCTTGCAAAAGGCATTTTTATTTTTCCCCCTTTTTTTGAAAAAGGGAAGTAATATTTGACTCTGTTCTTTCTTGCTGTTTCTCTCTGCATCTTTAAAGAAACCAACCAGCAGAAATACTTCACTTTCCCTCTGTCTTAAAGAAATATGCAACATGTATACCTTCCTTTTTTTAGCAGAAAACGACATTCCTTCAAAAAGAAAGATTGAATCTCACACATCCTTTTTTGTGAAGATATACAATAAAAAACTCACATTGTAATTTTTTTTTAGATAAACAACTCAGAGTATAAAAATTAATGTGTAATATGAAAAAATGCATTTTCTCTAGTGATATATGGCATGGAAAGTTCTGGCAAACACCATTAAAACTTAACTCTTAAAAATTATACAAGTAAACAAGAAAACTTTTTAATTGACACTAAGGTTGTGAGTTGCTAATGAGATATGTGGGTTTGTTTTGAAGGAAGAAAATACTGGGATTACCTGCTTAAATATTAATAAGTTTTTTTCTGTATAAGATCAGTTTAGGAAGAGGGCGAGTTCAGAAACTGTAACTACAGTCCAAAATCTCAACTTCAAATAAACTGGAAATATAATATTCAAGATTTCTTTATGAACAAAGATCTTAGCACTTCAAATACACCAGCGCACAATTTTAATAACAGATATAAATAACATTTCCTTTAAACTGTTGGGTGGCAACATTATACCCGATTTCTTTATACTTGACCATGTACCTCAGCTCATGTAATCAAACAAAATCAGACTGATGTGAGGTATGCTCAGCAAGTGGTGAGAACCGGGAAGCTGAATTTCCATTTCCTTTGTCTATATTTTACAAAATCATGCAAATTCCATGCACAATTAGTTAGAATTGGGTTTGCAATCTGATAGCTTGGTGACAGAGCAAAATTAATTTGAAACAAAGAAAAATAGTGATTTCTGAAAAACAGACCCACTGGTAAGTTAAAGACACAGGGCAGGGTAGGATGGTGTGGGAGAGGTCTTTGAGATTGGAAATGCATTTTCCATCAAAACTATTTTTCCATATTAGCTATTTTCTTTTAATTTATGTGTACTGGGTCTGGAAAAAAAGAATGAGAGCCCAGATGTAAAGTGGAAGGAGGCTGCTCTACCCTTTCATGGGAAAAAGAAAAAAAAAAAAAACAAGAGGAAAGATGGGGGAAGATAAGAGACATGGAGTGATGGGGGCAGGAAAGCAGGGGAACTCATGTCAAATGTCTTCCTTTCAGGAAGGCCAAAGAGGTTATCTTTTAAGCACAGAGGATTGTCACGATTTTATGAACTTGGAAAATATGAAAATGGTTTGAAACAGCTGCAATGAAGAAGTGGGTTGCTCGGTTTACTTTACTTACGTCAGCTAGGTTTGTCCTGCCCGGTGCTGGGACCATAGCTGCCCTCAGAGTCCTAGAGCAGTCGCTCCCACGCATGATCAGAAGTGACAGATAGGTGGCGCAGGTCCATGACAGACATTATTAATCATGACTTCCTTCCTCGCTGAGCCATACAGAGCCTCAGAGTCCTTCTCAACATAGTGCTCCAAGCAGCCATTACTAACTGATTGAAGGAGGTACTTGAGATGAAATCTAGTCATCATTATTGGGCAAAGCATAAATCTTACTATGGATGTAGTTTACCCATAACAGGGTACTTGCCTCTGCACCCATGGCTAGTTAGCTACTTGATACTCTGGTCTTATAAGGAATGGATTTTTTTACTCCTGAACCTCAGTATCTTTATGTAGGGGGATCTGATTCCTGTGTCTGGACTTCCTAGACAGCAACCATGAATCCAGAGCTCACCTATTCATGTGCACCATAGACCATGGCAGTAAGTCAAAGTTCTCACCCTACACACCTCTAATCAATATTCTCAAGATACATTCTCCAACTGATTACCACTGGTACACAGAGAAATCTGATATATGTTCTTAGTCAATGAGATACACTGATTCTCTACATACATTCCTGATACTGGAAGAAGACACTAAATGTGAATGATTTCCTGGTGATTTGGCAGAAAAAGCCAGACCCAGTAAACCAGTAAGTCATCCTTAGCCTTTCAATAACTTACACGTTGAGGACTGTAGCCTAGGACAGCAGGTTCCTAGCCTCAAGTCTTCCACTAAAACATTCTCCCTTAAAAAACAGACCCTGGAACAGCCTGAAGGCCCAGGAAACATCTCTCAGCATGCCAAAATTTCAGACACTCCCTTCAGTGGAAACCCTCAAGTCCAGAGGCAGACCAGGGTATAAGCTTGGAAACAGGATGTTATTCCCCAGAAATTCCTGTGCAGTGAATAGGTATTCCTCCTCTGAGTCAATGGGACTACGAAAGCCATGTCTGCTAAGTATACTGGTCCTGCCTATGTTGCCAGGTCTTGCTGGATTTGCTGGTTCATCATTGCAGGCAGATTCTTGCTTTGGTTAAGACTCAGGAATACCAGTGCTTAAACTTTGCCAAGTCCCATGAAGCCTTGAATTCAATTATTTCTTGTGAACCCTAGGATCCTGATCCAGTCATTCCCTATGCCAGGCAAGAGTGTTTGGCATATCCTATAATAGAAGAGATTGTGGAAGAATGGCTGATCCTGCAGGTTGCAGCTCCACAGGGTTAGTAGACAGAGGGCACCAGCAAGAGATCAGAGAATGGATCTGCCCCCATTAGGGCTCCTGCAAACAGTTACAATCATCACAGTGCTAGTGCCTTTGTCACTCCATCTCCCAGGCTGTGGACTTACCTGAAGGATGAAAGGAGATGTAGTATGCAAAGCACTTAGCAAAGGTCTGTCACAAATAATGAGTGACAGATGCCACCCAAGTTTAAAGCCAAAATAAGCAAATTGTGTTTGAGGAGGGTCTACAGCTAGTTAAGAAGTTGATTGAAATAATGTGTCACTAAAGCGAAGGCAGCAGTTTCAATTAAGTGTGAAGGAATGAAAACATTTGGTTCACAGCCATTCCCTGCTCCCTCTGACTATGTGTGCATTGTCTGCTTAGCATACCCCAAACCCTCCTCTGACAAAATCCAAGGAAAAAGACTCTCTCCTGAAAAGCAGGCTGAGCAAAATAAAATGAGCACTGCCCACAGGGACTGCAGTCAGCAGTGATGGGGCCGCGGCTTGTGACACTTGCTCTAAAGCCAGATTCAGGCAGCCTAATGACAGTCCGTGATGCCTGCAGGAGTGAGAGTCGCTCTGGGGTAGGCAAGTGAGCTGCACCTTGATGACTCAGCATGTGAAAACAAGAAGGTGTTGAGGAGATGCTGAATGCTACCTACGTGGGCTCCCCTAAATATTTGAGAGATGTAAGTAATATAGGGAATCCTGTTTTGTTGCATCTCAATAGACTTTCAGTCAGTACTGAGACAAGGAGATCAGGGTTTTAGAAACAGTGCCCAAAAGCTGAAGGATCTCATTCGTCTTCTGATCCTTCACTCGGTTGCATGACCAAACTACCCAAGAGGAGTAGTCTGGAGTAGGAATGCCTCAGTGTGGTCCCAGGGCCAGGAGGATAGGCATTACTTGAGAACCTGCCAGAACTGCACATTCTAGGACTCCACCACAGACCTACTGAATCAGAATTCTGAATGTGGGGCCCAGAGATCTGTGCTAATTTAAATAAACCCTCCAGGTGATTCTGATGCACAAATTTGAGAACCACTGTCTTAATACAAATGCCTTAGCGACTGCTTGCTACCCACTCATTGTTAGGAATCAAGCACAGTGCTAATTCCTTTATTTGAGTCATCACATTTAATACTTTCAACAACCTTGTGAGGTAGGTACTGCTGGTGGCCCCATTTATGCACGGTAAACTGAGGCTCAGGGAGTTTGTGGAGTGCATGAGGGGCATGAGCTGGCCTTCCCAGTACTTCTGATCACTTCACCTTGCTGCTTGACCTCTATAGCAAAGAAAGACACATCTTTGTGGAGTGAAATGATTTTAAAGAGATCCATTTGTTGAATTATGGGAGCCTTTTCTGTATGACCACAGAGAATTCCCAGCTTGTTTGGTGTAACTGAGGGCTGCCCTAAAAGGGAACTCCCACCAACTCTGAGATGGTGCTCTTCTCTCAGAAAAGCACAAAGGGGTATTTAGGAGATGGGGAATGGGCAGGATCTGGCGGCCAGATACATGAACATCTGGAAAGGATCAAACTTGTTCAGTTTTTGAGTTGCCTAAATAAATGTCTTCTTTGTACCAACAAAAAAATTTTAAATTAAAACACACACACACACACACACACACACACACACTACAAAGTACACACTTCCCATACTTTTATCAGCAACTTGGGGAGAATATAAATATGGATACTTTCCCTGCCCCACAAAAGAGATTAGACTGAATACAAGTAAATTAAAGAAAAAAAAAACACTTTAAAAAGGAGTTACTATGAATTAGTATATGAAGTGTGCTATTGTCTGCCAGTGTAAATCACCTACATTCTTTTCTCCACCTGATAAACTGATAAACTGAGATCTACTTTTGCCTGGAGGAAAAATTATCCACAGGTGTCAATTTTACAGTGATTAGTGGCTTATTACCATATTTTTATTTTGGCACATTAAAAAAAGAAAGCCTCAACATACAGGAAAAATCCTGCTTCAAAAATTATATGTTATCATATGTGTGCAACATCAAGCAGAGAAAAAGAGAAAGAAGCATCTATCTTTTAAGCAATTCTAATTGTGGATTTATTTTCATGTAGTATAAACCTAATGATGACATTTGGATTTAAACAGTGTTCTGGGCAATATTTCAAGGAAAATATTTAAGCTCAAAGTTTTTGTGAAATAAATATCCATTTATTAAAATATGTGTGAATAAAATGAAGGTTCCTGTGGCCAGGATTCTCACCTGGCCCTGGTTGGCTAGCTCACTACACATGTGTGGGCAATACGCTGCTATTGACTCTATATAAAGAGCTCTGCCCAGTGTTCTGGGTGACACGGTGACATGGCTGCAAGTCTGCAGTAGAGCAAAGCAGAGGCTGGAGTGGTGGCAACACCGAGGACAGACGCCCAGAGGACTGCTGTGCAGGCAGAGAGGCCCAGAGGCAGAGACTGGCTTGCTGCCTGCAGATTCGCTCTGAGTGAACGGAATTTTAGTGATTGACCTGCCACCGTGGAAATAAAGTTGGGTATAACCCTTTCACCCCAGGATCGTTCTACTGTCATTTCTTTGGTCATATTGAATACATAGTGAACTCGCCGGGGGCTGAAACCCAATGGCAAGACAATTTGCATGTATATATTGACGTACAGATATAGATACATGAGAGAAAAAAACAATGATCAACAAAAAATATTTTAAGCAAATATATATTGAGAATTTACCTACTTGGAAAAAAATAACATCTATCCCAGAACATTCACTGAATTTAAATTTTATGAAATTCCTAATCAAGTGCAGATAAAATTTATCAATAACAAATGAAGCATTAATAATGAAACTGCCATAGAAAATCAGTCTGGAAAAAATCTATTTGGATAAATTAAAAATGCCCAAATAATCAGCTAGTGACTTTATTTTCTTATTTTACAAAAGGATCATTCCATGTACTACAATAAAATATGATAGGTGTTCTTCATTCAGTTTCTCCCCAAGGTCTTTGAAGGCATTGGGTTTGTCTTACAAATCTCTACATACCCAGGAGTTCTGAGGAAATAGCTTTGTAATCAGTAAAACTTTAATATATTCATTCTACTGAATCATTTTTGTTACACTAAGGTGATATTATTACAGTGGGAGGGGCACAAACACAAAGTCCAGGGAGATGCTATAATGAGTGAGGTGGGCTGGGTGGTGAAGTGGAGATTCAGCTCCATGCAGTTTTCTTCAGGCAAGAATGCTGGGCTAGTGTTTTCAGACCCTCTGGTTTTTCAAAGGAAACTGGCAATTAGGACTTCAAAGAGAAATCTCTCAATATTTAAATGTGACCACAAAGAGCAAGTTTCTCTTTTAAACACAGTTTAGTAGTCTAGGTTTGGGCACAAACTCCAAGATATTCCAGGAATGAGTTTAATATAGGAATCGGGGTTTACACGAATGATGGGCAAGCTGGAGGGGATGAAGTTCAGGAAAGTCACTGTGGAAGTCCTGAGAAGCTGCAGCCAGGGCAAGGAGGTGACCTAGAAGCCTCATTTCGAAGCACCAGAGTGGTACTTCTCAAAGGCTGTTTTGGAAAGTCTCTGGAAATTTCCCACCAGTGGTTACAGTCTGAAGCAATGAAGGGAGTGGTTGCCAAGCCCCAAGGCCACCAGCAACCTCCCATCCGCCCACAAGTCTGGCTGCTCCTCTTCTGCCTCCCAGCTCCCACACCTGTTCCCCTCACTGGAGATCTGGAATCCAAACCATAAAGGAAGGAGAATCCTGGGGTCTGCCTCTGGGTTTCTCCTCTGCATTGCAGTCCAGGGAGGTGGCAACAGTGAGATACCAAGTTGGATACCAATAGTCCATCCTGACCCATGCTTAAAATCTAGGATGAATTCAATGAATACTTCACTATGTTGCATTCCTGAGTTCCCTTTTCTCTCTCCCTCCCCTCTCTTCTCCTCTCTCTCCTTTTCACTTCTGTCCTCCTGCCCCTTCTGCCCACCTCCTTTTCTTTATCTTAGTCTTCATCTTGTCTCTGACCTTGTCAGTGGTTTCTAGGGGTTACAGGTAAGGGAGAACATGATTTAAAGTATATCATACAAAGGTGTCATTTGGGATGAGAAATGGTTCTATATATTTTATTTTTAACCATTTACTTTGTTTTGAAAATCAATAATTAAATTGATTTTATTTTCTCTATATTTTGATGTCTATTAATTTTATTGTACTGTTATATTGTACTATTTTCTGTATTTCATTTTCCTTATTTCTCTAATTCAAATTTTAGTGACTTCAATTTTATTTTTTTAATTTAAAATTTATTTTTTTTAAATCATGAGGTACTTAGCAATAAAATGAACAAATTTTAGTGTACAGTTTGATGAATTTTGACATGTGTATGCAACATATAACTCATGCAACCATCACCTAGATCAAGGCATCAAACATTCTCACCAATTATTTTCCCCCTTTACCTATTTTATCCATCCCCTATTCCTCCTCCAGTACAGCAAACACCAGTCCTTTCTCCATGTATATAAATCTATTCCTATTTTGTTTGTTCATTTGTTTTGATTTTTAGATTCCACACATAAGTGAAATCATATGATTTCATATTGTTCATATGAGTCTGTCTTTCTCTGCCTGACTTAGCATAATACCCTCTAGGTCCATTCATGTTGTTGCAAATGGAAAGATTTATTCTTTTTTATGGCTGAGTAATATTCCATTATATACATGTACCACCTCTTTTTTATCCATTCATCTGTCAATGGGCATTTAGGTCACTACTATATCTTGGTTATTGTAAATATTCTGCTGCAATGAACATAGGGGTGAATATATCTTTGTGGATTGGTGAATTTGTTTTCTTTGGGTTAATTCCCAGAAGTGGTATTGTTCATTTAGTTTTTTTTAGAAACCTCAATATTGCTTTCCATAGTGGTTGTGCCAATTTACACTCCCACCAACAGTGTACAAGGGTTCCCTTTTCTCCACATTCTTGCCAACAGTTGTTTCCTGCCTTGTTGATATTAACCATTCTGATTGGCATGAGGTGATACCTGATTGTGGTTTTGATTTACATTTCCCTGATGGTTAGTGATGTTGAGTATATTTTCATGTGTTGTTAGTCATCTGTGTGTCTTATTTGGAAAAGTGTTTAGTCAGGTCTTCTGCCCATTTTTTAAACTGTTCTGTTTTCTGATGTGGTACTGGTTACAGAAATCTATGTATGTATTAATTCATGGAACTATATGCCAAAAGAAGTCAATTTTACTAGGTGATAGTAAAATTACTGAATGATAAGCTTAAAATATCAAGAAAAAGAACATACCTTCTTGTATCAAAGGAAAGCTTCTTTTTCTTTTTTTAATTTTATTTTGGTATCATTAATCTACAATTACATGAAGGATGTTATGTTCACTAGGCTCCTCCCCTCACCAAGTCCCCCCCACATACCCATTCATAGTCACTGTCCATCAACATAGTAAAATGCTGTAAAATCACTACTTGTCTTCTCTGTGTTGCACAGCCCTCCCCGTGCCCACCCCCACACTATACATGTTAATCGTAAGGCCCCGTTTCTTTTTTCCCACCCTTATCCTTCCCTTCCCACCCGTCCTCCCCAGTCCATTTTCCTTTGGCAACTGTTAGTCCATTCTTGGGTTCTGTGCTTCTGCTGCTGTTTTGTTCCTTCAGTTTTCTATTGTTCTTATACTCCACATATGAGTGAAATCATTTGGTACTTGTCTTTCTCCGCCTGGCTTATTTCACTGAGCATAATATCCTCTAGCTCCATCCATGTTGCTGCAAATGGTAGGATCTGTTTTTTTTCTTATGGCTGAGTGATATTCCATTGTGTATATGTACCACCTCTTCTTTATCCATTCATCTACTGATGGACATTTAGGTTGCTTCCATATCTTGGCTATTGTAAATAGTGCAGCGATAAACATAGGGGTGCATCTGTCTTTTTCAAACTGGAGTGCTGCATCCTTAGGGTAAATTCCTAGAAGTGGAATTCCTGGGTCAAATGGTATTTCTATTTTGAGCATTTTGAGGAACCTCCATACTGCTTTCTACAATGGTTGAACTAATTTACATTCCCACCAGCAGTGTAGGAGGGTTCCTCTTTCTCCACAACCTCGCCAACACTTGTTGTTGTTTGTCTTTTGGATGGTAGCCATCCTTACTGGTGTGAGATATCTCATTGTGGTTTTAATTTGCATTTCTCTGATGACAAGCGATGTGGAGCATCTTTTCATGTGTCTGTTGGCCATCTGAATTTCTTCTTTAGAGAACTGTCTATTAAGCTCCTGTGCCCATTTTTTAATTGGATTATTTGTCTTTTGTTTGTTGTGGTGTGTGAGCTCTTTATATATTTTGGATGTCAACCCTTTGTCGGATCTGTCATTTATGAATATATTCTTCCATACTGTAGGATACCTTTTTGTTCAATTGATGGTGTCCTTTGCTGTACAGAAGCTTTTTAGTTTTATATAGTCCCAATTGTTCATTTTTGCTTTTGTTTCCCTTGCCTAGGGAGATATGTTCAAGAAGAGGTCACTCATGTTTATGTCTAAGAGATTTTTGCCTATATTTTTTTCTAAGAGTTTTATGGTTTCGTGACTTACATTCAAGTCTTTGATCCATTTCAAATTTACTTTTGTGTATGGGTTTAGACAGTGATCCAGTTTCATTTTCTTACATGTAGCTGTCCAGTTTTGCCAGCACCATCTGTTGAAGAGACTGTCATTTCCCCATTATATGTCCATGGCCCCTTTATCAAATATTAGTTGACCATATATGTTTGGGTTAATGTTTGGAGTCTCTATTCTGTTCCATTGGTCTGTGGCTCTGTTCTTGTGCCAGTACCAAATTGTCTTGATTACTGTGGCTTTGTAGTAGAGCTTGAAGTTGGAGAGTGAGATCTCCCCCACTTTATTCTTCCTTCTCAGGATTGCTTTAGCTATTCGGGGTCTTTGGTGTTTCCATATGAATTTTTGAATTATTTGTTCCAGTTCATTGAAGAATGCTGTTGGTAATTTGATAGGGATTGCATCGAATCTATATATTGCTTTGGGCAGGATGGCCATTTTGATGATATTAATTCTTCCTAGACAAGAGCATGGGATGAGTTTCCATTTGTTAGTGTCCTCTTTAATTTCTCTCAGTGTCTTATAGTTTTCAGGGTATAGGTCTTTCCCTTCCTTGATTAGGTTTATTCCTAGGTATTTTATTCTTTTTGATGCTATTGTGAATGGAATTTTCTTCCTGATTTCTCTTTCTATTAGTTTATTGTTAGTGTATAGGAAAGCCACAGATTTCTGTGTGTTAATTTTGTATCCTGCAACTTTGCTGAATTCCGATATTAGCTCTAGTAGTTTTGGAGTGGAGTCTTTAGGATTTTTTATGTACAATATCATGTCATCTGCAAATGGGGACAGTTTAACTTCTTTACCAATCTGGATTCCTTGTATTTCTTTGTTTTGTCTAATTGCCATGGCTAGGACCTCCAGTACTATGTTGAATAACAGTGCGGAGAGTGGGCATCCCTGTCTTGTTCCCGATTGCAGAGGAAAAGCTTTCAGCTTCTCGCTGTTCAGTATGATGTTGGCTGTGGGTTTATCATATATGGAGGAAAGCTTCTTTAAAGCAACTTAATGAAGTACATATGCTCTGCAAGATAATAGGACTCTTAAGTCAACAATACTGCTTGGGCCTTATTATAGAGAGTCAGGAACATGCAGAAGATAACATTCAGTGGTTGTTGCCTTTAAACAAATCAAGGAATGTAATCCAATATTAAGATATAGATGTTGGTCCTTCATGAAAGTTAAATAATCCTGTCCAAAACTGCGCTGAGGGCATGTTTACTATATGAGAAGATATTCCTTGCATAGTAATTACTTCGTTTAGGGGGAATCAGTCAAATACTCTTAACCCCAGTCATGATTATAAAAAGTAGGAATTGAAGTTATGGTAGAAAACAAAATCCATTTTGACAAGTGACAGCTTTGTGATTAGGAAACAATATGATAGCCATTGTTATGTGACAATTAAATAGATTGAATAAACCATAAGGAAAAACAGCTTTTAAGATACTTGCAGTTTCTACCTGTATATTGATGTAAATTAAACTCCAATGGATAAAAAGAGAAAAAAATCAGTATTATGTTGCTTTGACAAATCCTATACAACTTGCATAAAAATGTATACTGTTTAAATTGCTTAAATATAGACACTTAATGTACTTAAAGTACGTTTTAATGATTCATCTTATCAACATCCTCACTTGTGATATACTGTCTCATTCGTTGCCTGCCACCCCTTCTCTCTACACTTTACAGATACCTAGTCAAAATTCAGCAATTGGTTGATGTAGACAAAAATCTTTCGTTTCAAGTCTGCCTAACACTCACACTAAAACACTTTTCAACTGTCACTTCAGAATGTCAGTGATTAGCATGCAAAAGGTTTATTTAATTTATTTCTTTTCAGGGAAAAGAGGTTAGAAACAGCTGCCATTCAGGTGATGAATACAAGCTGCCAACCTTTGAAACAGCAGGTGAAGTAGTGGAGGTTGGAATTAATTAGCATTTAGAGAACCCCCACACTGGATTGTACCCTGGCAAGGAAATGGCTGTCCTTCTTTGCCAATTATCTCACCTATTAGTCTGGATATGAACCACTGTGCAAACATATAGCCAGGAGTTGGAGCCTTCAGAAACAAATACAACAGTTTTTCGTTCCTTCTAAAAACTGAGACTTATCTGCATAAATCTAAATATAACATTCAGTCAAAAGTCTCGCCTGAGATACAATAAGCCTTCTTAAAAATTACATTCAGGGGCTCAGGATAATTTCTAGATCACATGTGACTTTCAGCATGATTTGTAACACTTCATAAGAGGAAAACTATTTTCAAAAAGAAATCTCTCCCTGACCGCAAATTCTGTTTGGTTTGGGTTTCATTAAGGTCACACCCTCGGAGCAAATGCAAACATCAAACATCTCAACAAGAACAAAAACAAAAACAGCAATTCAGTGCTTCAGAACCACGTGCAAGTCTTAACTAGTGAATATTTTTAAAAAGTCAGTGTAAGTCATAGGACATTTAATGTATATGATAAACTTATTTTAAAAGCACAGCAATAATTGATTTTAGAAATTTAGGGAGAGGTTGTAAGGGACATCTGGCAGCCTCCAAGAGTAAGAAAAAGCAGCCCATTGTTGGACTGCCCACAGAAAACAGAAATAGCTGATGCTGATTAAAAAGACCATGATTATTGGCTGGAGGCCCAATGTCAAAGCGGTGTAACCGAACGGTTTCCCCATCCCAAAGTGGGCAAGAGTCAGGGCAGAAGTTGTGACTGTGATTAAGATATGTCTTTGTTTTGATAATACAAGAGGTGATTTCTGAGTCCTCTTCCTTCACAAGAACACTTTCCTGAGAACTAATTATGGAAATGGAGCATCTCACACAAGGCAGGAAGAACTCATTTTCAGAGGCCCAAAGGAAACCCACCTCTGCTCTACAACTAGGAGCACCGCCCCTTCCCTTCTACCATCACACCCACCTCCTAACATCTCTTTTACTGCCTTACCCCCTAGCACCCCTCTCCCAGGCCTCACTGGGTCTGCCCCCAGGCCCCTAGAGCCACTCCATCAGTCCTACTCCTCCTCTGGCCCCAACTCACCCTCACACCCCCGACCTCCTCCACTGGCTCCCCCTCAGCCCACCCTCTTCTCCCTTCTACCTCTTTTCCAATGCTTAGCATTTCCTACTTTATACTGTTTATTTATTTACTTCATCTATCTTCCTTTACTTGCCCTAAGACTTCATTTAGCAGCTTCCTTATAAAGGACAAATATCTTTTTCTGGTATTTCCTCCCGCCGCTAACTTAGTCCCAGTACAGTGACTGTCTGCTCGAATCAGAACAAGTTTTCCTCTCCCTCCCTCACTGGCTCTTCACAGGAAGAACAGGCTTCCTCACTGCTTGTGAGCAACAGTGCCCCTCACATTCCTGACACCTGTGGACCACTTCCCCCTGCTCTCTGTGACTTGACTCACTCTCCTGACTCCAGAAAGGTGCCAGGCAGAGGCAGATCTACCTGAAGCCAATTAGTCCTAAGCTTCTGGGCCCTTCACTTGGGTGAATGGGGCCATATAAATATTTCTATTTGCAATTTGCATTGTTTTTCTTGAAGAGGGCCCTTTAAATTGTACAAGCTTCATGTCCCACATAACATGGATCAGCCCTGGAGGACAGAGGTACAAATATTGAATGCTGAGGCTTATTACCAGCAGTTTGTTTGTTTTTAATGTATTCGTTTTCTTCTACTCTATCTCAGGCAGAAGTAAAGAAGGACTGGCTAAAAGTTTGTGGTGATAGGACTATTTTCAGCGGATATTTGACCGGATGACTTATGAACTCTAAAATGGATGAAGATATTTCTTCACTGGTCTGCACAGAATCAGTAAGGACACATAAGCCAGAAGTAGCCTCTATGTCTTATTTAAAGATGAAACTTCCTTTCTTTTATTTTTTTTTTTACACTGCTGTGCCCTCTGTCTGCAATGCTCCAACCCCACATCTATGCAAGGCTGGCTTTTTCTTGACCTTCAGTGTTCAACTCCTATGTCATCCTTTGAGACGTCTTCCCCGAGAGAGTGTCTATTCCATCCATCTGTTACAGTTCATCACATTCCTCCATTTAGTTCCTTCAGTACACAAATCCTTACACAAAATGTTTTTACTGATGCATTTATCCACTGAATGTTTGTTTCCCTCATTGGCTCAAGAGGACAAACACCTCACCTATCCTGCTCATTATGGTGTCCCTAGATCTAGAACAGTTTGGCTCCTAGAACAATTAGTACTCGTAGAAGGAAGATAGGGCGACTCGTAGAGGAAGATGAGTGACTTTGGCACATGTGAGTCTAATTCAGTATTATAAAATATTAACAAAGTCTACTATAACACATTTTTTTAGCAAAACACAGAGAAATATGAATATTAAAGTTAATGCAAAACAAGTCAAACAAATACGTATTAAGAATATTACTGATGAACCCAGGGTCTTAGCACTTTTTCTGTATTGAAAGACTGGAGGGTTTTGACATTTCTTCAGTGATAACAGTTCACTGTGATAGTAAGAGGATTTAAGAGGCAAGCTTGGCTAACCATGGCTAGGTAATAAAGTTAGGAAAAGTTTCCCCCACAGTTTAATATTCCACTCCATGCCCCTAATCTAGCTGCTGTGCAAAATCCCTGAAGTTTTGGACAAACTCTTAGAAGTGTCTACTGGAGTGGCGCATGCTTTGTGCTGAAGCTGTCATATCAAAAGATCCCAGGTGCCTGTGTTTCCACTGGCTACCTTATGGTCACCTGGGAAATTGAAAACAGCAAAAAACACATACATGTTCTCGGGCCCCACCTGAGTGGGCTGACTCTCTGGGGTAAGCTTGAAAAGTCAGTATACAAAAAATGCTTCCAAGAGAGTCTGAGAAGCAACTCCTGGGGTTGAAGACCATGGTGTTGGATGACAAAAACCAGGATTCAGGAAGAGCTTTATAGGCTGGAACAATGTGCCCCAAAAAAGCAAGGTATAGGTGATGATGGAGTTTTGTACTCTCAGAACCTCTCTAAGATTCCAAAGAAGTTAATGACTAAAGGATTCAAATTTTTGGCCCACTCAGTTTGATCTTTATTTACTGTGCACTTAGCCTGTGTGGGTCATATCGGTGGGCTCACTTACCCTCCAGCTTCTGGTCAGCCAACAGGGGGCCCCCTTAGTAGACTGGATAAAGAGAGGACGTAAGGTCTGGGTATTTACTATGTCATATTATATCAGAGCCCTCTCCATTGAAAGTCTATCTTTAGCCTAAGGTCACAGGCCCTCTACATAAACCTCTCCCTCCTGAGAGTCCCTTTATTAAACCTTTCTTAAATTTTCCTAATTTAAAGTGCCCGTGGGATTTTGTTAAGACTATGATTGACATAGACCCCTAATGTAAAGGGAAGACAGGTTGAAGGTGGATAGGGTTATGGCTAAGCAGCTGCTTAAAAAAAGAACCGAGGAGAACATGGTTCACTAATAGTGCCTCAGTGTGTCTAGAATCAGGTGTTAGTCCCTGGTTTTCGGTAAACATCCTGTCTCATCAGAGATTTATGTCTCTTTTATAGGGAACTGTGACACCCTGGAGAGGTCAGAAGGGCAGACAGATGACTGGTTAGATGGGCACATTTCTGAGTTCATTTGCCTTGGTGACCCTGCGACATGCTGCAAGGGGCAGCGGTACACAGTGGTCATAAGCAGGGACACTGGGCACCTAGTGGATGTGACTCCTGGCTCTGCCACTTATCAGTTGTACAACCTTAGACATGTTATTTAACCTGGGTCCCTGAGCTGTTTCCTTAACTGTAAAGTGGAAATAATAGTAATAATAATAATAATACCTCTCTCATAGGTTATGAGCATTGAGTGAGTTACCATCTATGAAGCATTTACAACAGCCCCTAGCCCAAAATAAATATTATATAAACATGGTTATAAATAAATAAAATAAAAATTCACATCCCCTTTGTGCAAATTTCAGAGAAAGCCACCATTTTTAATAAAGAGAAGTGGCTCATGTTGCTTTATTCTTTGTTATTTATAAATAGCAAAGTAGTTTTAAGTGGCCATTTTCTCTAGAAATTAGTTTTGTCCACAAAAAGCCATTAAAGTGTAAATTATGACATTAAAATAAAAGGTTGAGAAATTGAGCCACTTATACCAATGTAAACTTTTAAAAAAGTTTAGAGGTTAAAAAGTATAATATTTTATTTCTGTGCTAAGATACAGAGAACGCAGAAAGGAAGAGCCACTGTTGGCATTTAATTATCCACACCAGTCTTTTTCTTGTTGACACAGATAATGACAGTGTGTTTATATGATTATAAGAAGCTTGAATAAGACTTCAAACTTATTCAAAAAGGATAGCCATTTCTAGAATGGATAAATAATTTTGGGGGGTCAAAGCCACAAAATATGATCTGATAACTGGCAATTCTCCATGAAAGAAAAAAATGAAAAAGAAAGGAAGAGAGAAAGGCACTTGTGTAGAAGAGAACTTTTCTCTGAAAACTACTCTTTCTATTCTGTTAATATCTGCTTTAACATTTCAACAGTTATATTTGTTTGTATAAAAGGAAATAAAACAGTCTGGCATCATTTTTAAGGCAGCTAAAAATCTCAGTTATATTTATATCAGTTTCTATCTTTCATTATCATTCTCTCTGCCATTTAATATCATCTTCAGGATCATTTGGAAGTTTAGAATATATGGAATGGAGATATATGGACACCCGTGTTCAAAGATGAAAGACAGATAACCTTTTAAAAGTTTTCTGTGATGCACCGGAAGGGAGGGAAGGAGAAGATGTAGGTATGGAGCGATGGGGTATGTGAGCCAGGAAGGCTAATGGTTAGGTTTTCATTCCTGCTTTGCTGAAAGTCAGTGTCATGGCTGGTCCTTGAGCTCATTTCAGTCTGCTGGAACAGTGACTCTAAATTTAAAATTCTATGCAGTGGGCAATATGTGAAGAGCCCTTGACGAGAACTCCCCACAACTCCCATCTCTCGAGGAAGTGAGGAAGGTCATGTAAGAGTTGCGCCAAAGCCAGGTCCTCTCCTTCCCAGAATCACAGGCAGCACTGGTCCCTGGAACTTTGTCCACTCTGCTTCCCTATGTCCTGCCAGATGAGGCCCTGGATTGTTAACAGTTTGCTCAGTCGTTGGTGTTTTCAATAGGGAGCACTTAATAAGTAATTGGAAGCTATGCAGACTGTATTTATTTATTTATTTATGTTTTACTTATTTAAAATTATTTGAATTCACTTAAAACCTTTTATAAAGTCCCCCAAACTGATCACAAAGTTTCTTGAGAAAAATCGTGTTATGGCATTTTTAGATGTGAAAAGAAGGTCAGTATAATTTATCATACATACTTTAAGTCCAGTTTTGTCACAGAACGGAGAGCCTTTGGTGTTAAGTATTCTGATACATTCTCAGCCAGGCAGCCAGGGGACCTGAGTTTTAATTTCAGCTTTGATACAACCTAGCAAATCACTTTGTTTCCTCAAAATTAGATTAGGTGACCCTTAAACACCTTTCAGAAAATTAAAAATATCTTTCAATTCATTACTGTTTAATACTTTTATTCTTGGTAAATTCTAAATACTAATTAATGATGTATGCATCTCTACAAGCTTTTTTTATTTTTTTTATTTTTAATGCTTTACAAGTTTGCTTACAAATGAATAAAAACATTTAGGTAGATGAATTACCAAGGTTTTTAGGGTTTGATTACTTGGCAAGGCTGTGAGCTTCTAAGGATGGTAGAATGCTAATTGGGCACCTACACTGTCAAAACAGCCAAAATGTCTCTGGATCTGTTGGGATGATGGCATAAAACTGTAAAGTAGTAGCACCTTTGAGCTCCTGCCACAGGTGGGCAAGATGCATGACTGTAACATCCATGATTCTCCTCAACCTAGGAAATCCAAATTTTCTTTAGGGTGCCATGGGTGCCAACACACTGCATAAGAAGATACTTAGATTAAAAGGACCTGGAGACAACTGCACTACCCAGCCATTCCTGTGTCCCCAACTAAAGTTGATTGCCAGCATTTTGCAGAGTCGACTACATCTCATGACACAATCTGAGTATTTCAAAGAGAATTTTGATGAAGTGCGCAAGAAAAGAACAATTATTTTTTGCAAATAGTAATAAAGAGCCTGGAAAAAAGAAAATGATCTTCTTACACAGGCCAATGTAGAGTAAAAATAGCCAACATTTAGAAACAGATTTACACGACTTGGACAGGGTTGAGTCTAGAACAGAACAATATGCAACAGTCCTTCAGCCATTCCTTAGTGAGTGGAACTAGGCTTTAATATCTGACCTTAGTTAGGCTCACTAACATCTGTTTTGTATATTTACAGTTAAATTATTATGAAATACAAAGCACATAGTTCTTATTCCAAAGGAAAGGTTCATTCATTCCTAACTAATACTTTCATCATCTTCATGAAGTTCTCAATTATGAAATGCCTCACACAAGGCATGGCTACCCACAGATTTCTGCACAGGTGAGTCCTTACCCAGAATCAAAACTCTAGTATGAGTTTTAGACAGGTGAGTCAAAACTCTAGTATCCAAGATAAAGAGTGGAGAGAGCCAAGAAAGCAATTGATCCTTACAGACTGCTGACTTAGTAAGTCTCAGTTCTGTCTAGATGTGCTTGCATTTTTTAAGACAGTGTATGACAGTCAAGTGCATAGATAATCAGAACACATGAAATACTTCTCAGTCCAATCCCATTAGTGGCAGATACTAATAAGCATCCATTCCAACTTACTTTCTCACTTACATTCATAGCTAACCTATAAAGGATAAAGAGCTGAAACCATATTATCCAAGTTCCCTCGGGGCTGGCATGTCATATGGATCCCCAGGCAAATTCCATTGTGTGAGCCTTGCAGAGGAGCAGAGGCAGCATGGAGTACCAGCTGCATGAAAGGATGGCTCTTTGGGAGAGCATGGGGGCGGAGCCTTTAGTTCTGAGGACTCATGGCAGAGTTTCTGGCACTTCGACTTTGATGTCCTATGTGCCAAAATGTGAGCACTACTGGCAGTGGTGCTCCTGCCAGAACGGGCCAGTGTTATGGTTGAAAAGTTTTTTCATGTTATGTCAGCTTTGACTGTATTGTTCTCTGCTTAAACTAAGCAGAATAGGGTCTGTAGTATGTGACCAAGAACATGATGACATTCTGTCTGTGCTTTAGTCTTCTTTTCTCTCCTTCTTGAACTTTCACCATCTAGCATGATCAGCTGTAACCACTTAATTTTTTTCATTTTACTTTGAACAAAGCTTTTAGAGAAGACAATTTGGTATCTTAAGATCCACACTCTATATATCTTAAGAAAGTTTTAAATGGGTAGAAGACAGGAAGATTCTACTGAAAATTACTAAATATATATATATACCTTCATCAACAATAAGTTGAACATTCGAAGTTTCTCCTCCACAATAATTCAAAGGGTGAACTGACAATAAATGTATGTATTTTGTTAAGACCCACAGTCAAGGGAATCACAAAAAGCCCAATATAACTATCACCAATCTGGTAAACCTGTGAAGTTAATTTTTGAGACATTCAGAACTTTTCCAGTAAACTTTTATCAATAGCCATTGCCTTGGTCATTTCCCCCCCTTTTCTAGCCACATACAGAGGACACAAGATACAGCAAGCTAGAGTTTTTTGACCACTAAGAAAAAAATATTTGTGTCGATTAGAAGAATTGAAACCGTATCTAACACTCTGGGTTGGCTCCAGGTTCAGCCCCTTATAATATTCCACTCTCATTTCTATTCACTCAAGTAATCATTCTGGCATGGCTACACTGGGTTTGGCTTTTTCATATATTTTGGGGGGCTGCAGGAGAAATCAAACATACTGCTTCCTAATTTTATATAATCTGCTTCAAACATTCTTCAATTATCAAAAATGGTGAGAAATGCTCCAGTACTCCCTGTAGGAAACTCTGAATTCAGGTGGAATAGCTCCAGGTTCAGCCCCTTATAATATTCCACTCTCATTTCTATTCACTCAAGTAATCATTCTAGCATGGCTACACTGGGTTTGGCTTTTTCATATATTTTGGGGGGCTGCAGGAGAAATCAAACATACTGCTTCCTAATTTTATATAATCTGCTTCAAACATTCTTCAATTATCAAAAATGGTGAGAAATGCTCCAGTACTCCCTGTAGGAAACTCTGAATTCAGGTGGAATAGTACAGGTGGGGACAGGAAATAGTGGGACAAAGAAAACTAAGTAACCACCTAGAGGCTACTTGTCCCCAAGTGCCTTATTGATTCAGATATGTTGTTTCATGTTGTCAAGAACCATGTGAAGAGCTGAATAATTTGCCCAAATTCATTAATATAGTGCAGAGATAAGACTGGAATCCAAGAACTGTCTGTCTCCAAAGTCATTTCCATTAGGCACACCAGAGCTGTAAGGCACATGTTTTTAAGCCCCTGTCAATCAGGTAATTGATAAATCTTGTCCTGTAACTCTCCCTTTGTATCTCCTCTAATGATGTAGACCAAGGCATCTTGTTAAGGGAATATAATTTAGGGTATGTATTCAAATGTAAATATTGCTGTTAAATAAATGTTAAAGGTCACGTGGACACAACAGAGAATATTATCACACTCTGTAGAAGGAAGATTGGCAAAGCACATTCCATACTATGAATCACGAATCTATGAATGACCAGGGTTTCTGCGGAATACAATAATTCAAGAATCTCATGGGCAGAAGGCCTTACAAGTTAAGCCTTCTATGTATATCCTGCCAACTTTTAAGAGGCGAAATGTCATTTTCCTTTGTAAAGATAATGACTCATGCAGAACCAATGGACGCAGGCAGGGACGTGTACTGGCCTTTTAAAATCTGGCACTTTGATGATTAAGTCATGCCTTCAGAAAATGTCCTGGACTTTGATTACAGAACAGCATCCTGGTGATCAGACACAGTGGATAAAGTAATCATTATGTGTAACCCCTACGTGAGGCTAATTTTCTGAAGCTAAGATCAGTCTGGGGCAGTAAGTAAAGTGAGTCTTCCTTTTCTTGAATTTATTACTCTAATAGCAGCACCATGATGTTATATTGCAGAAGAATAAAAAGTATAAAGAAAGCATTTGGAAATGAGCATAAGTTCAATCAGAACCTTTACCTCCCGTATATCAAAAGGGGAAAAGGAGAATCCCAGAGAGATTATCTTCTGGTGAATGCAGAATATGGAAACGGATCCTAAAGATGGCCATAAAAGACAAGGATTGCCTAGTTCCAACCACCTGCCTCATGAAAAATGAATAAGAATAAAAAATTATGCCAACACATTAGACACAGAAGGAGAGATTTGAGAAGGCAAGGCAATTGGAAATTTAAAGCATATTCCAGGGTGATGATGCTTATTAGATTTATAGCTTTCCTTTCATTTTCCCCTATGTTTTTCATATGTGTTTTAATGATTGTGACAAGAGAGAACAGAATGGGTAATAGAAAATATAGTAGTATTTTTTCTTTCACCTGTGTCTCTTCAGATCAGAGACTGGGTCTTCAATATCACAGTCCAGGTGCTAATGTTACTTAAAGGAGGATGAAGAGACAGCACCAACAGGTACCTGCTTGAGTGTCCCTGGCTCCCTACACCTAGAGTGCTCTGATTCTGAACAGAGTACTAACAACTACATATGTACATATGTAAGGGTGATTATTGAGTGTGTTTATCTCCAAAAAAGTTCTTGATAAATGCTCTCATCTGCCCTTCCCTAGTTCATAATCACATCACTGTTATTCCTGTGATACTGCTTTGACTCTTTAAATGTGTGGCATTTAGCTCTACCTCCATATAGTAGTATTTTTATGGTTGTATATCATATTCTCAATATTTTTTTAAAAATCATGATTTGACTACAAAGTAATTTATAACAAGTGAAAACAGCCTTGGTCTAATTTAAAAAGAAAAAGTTATAGCAGTTAAAAGGGATTCACTCTATAGGAAATCAGGTCATCAGGGCAGAAAATACATATGACCTAAAAGACCCAAGAAGGATGCTCATAAATTGAAACTTCATTTTGTTCATGGCCAACGGTCATCATCTCTTTTAGGACTGAGCACTGATGAAAATAATGCGAAGAATATAAGATGACTCATTTTCTACTTTAATGGGAGATTTTTCTTCTTCTTCCCAGCCCAGGGAATCCTGAGGCAGATGATCTGTGATTCAGAATGGTCTTGGCATCCCGTGCACTCGCCCATCCTGGATATTTTGACAAGGTAGACCCCTGAAGAAAGTCTGCAAGGGGAAAACAAAGTTACATTGTTTGAGCCCATCCTAGAGTTAAAGATAATTCTCAGCTATTCCTACCTCCTGGAGAGCTTTGAGTTAGTATCACATCTTGGAGAATTTTAAGGCGTTCTATGGAAAATTGAAAGCAATTGCCTCTCCAGAGTTAGCTCTGCCTGAGACCATCATCTCCCTCCTCCTTGGCTCCGATGCTTCAGATTATTTATTTTCTGCCAGGTTTTCTAAAATTCGTATCTCCAAATGAAATGGGAGCAGGAAGGGCAGGGGGCAAAAAGCAAAAGAATCAATAGAAAAGGAACTACTGGCCTAAGTTATCATGTCAGTCTTAGGGAGAATGCGATTTGCCATGGCAATTTATTCATTCTTTAAATAATAGTTATTGACCACTTGCTCTGTTTCAGAGGATATATATGAACATGATGGACAAATCCCTGCTTCATAAAGTACACCTTCTAAAGTGGGAGCGATGGAAAATAAACAAATTGAGCAATGTGTGTTTGTGGTATGTGTGATGGCAATAAGGTGTAGAGAAAATAAAGGAAGAGAAACATGGAGCATTCAGTCATTATTTCAGGTAGGGTGGTTATGAACGGCCATCCTTACAGTGGTGGCTTATGTAGGAACTGAAGAAAGTGGGTGTAAGAGAGGAAGATTTCCAGGTGAGGGGAGAGCACGAGGACCTGTGAAGCTGGGGAGGAGTGGGTGATGAGGAAAACAGCAGGAGATGAGGCAGAGCCTTGTGGGTTTTGTAAGGACTTGACTTCACTCACATGAGAATGGGAGTCAATAGAGGGTTGGAAGCAGAGGAGTGACAGGGTCTGACTTACATTTTCAAAGAATCACTCCCACTGCAATGATGAGAGTAACCAGTGGGAGGGCAAGGCCTGAAGCAGGGGGAAAACTGGGAGAATGCAACAGTAAACTAAGTGAGAGATGCTGATGATCGTGATGACTGGACCAGACTGGGGGAAGTAAAGTGATGTGAGTGAGTAATGGTCTACATTGTGTATATTTTAAGGTACAGTCAAGAAGGTTTTATGGGAGACTGAACATGAAAACGGAAAGAGGATAGCTAAGGAATACACCAAAGACTTTGGCCTGAAGGATGAAGGACGGGGTTGCCATGAACTAACATGAGAAAAGCTGGGGAGAAGTTAAGTATGTACATTTTGGGGGACTCAGTATAACACTAAATAAGAAATTCTGTTTTGGAGATGATGTATTTTAGATACTTAATAGAAATCCAAGTAAAGATATTGAGTAGGCAGTTGGATGTACAAGTCTGTAATTCAGAGGGACAATCTGAGATGGAATGCAAATTTGTGATTTATTAGCATATAAAGCCTTTAGTCTCTTTGAAATCACTACAATGAATGTTGATAGATAAGAATTCAAAGATTGAACTCTAGGGCTCTTCAATATTAAGGGGGAAGTGAAACAAGCAGGAACCCCCAAAAGGGATTGGAAAGGAGCAGTCAGTGAGGCAGGAGGAATCCAAGCAAGGAAATTATTTCATGTGGAAGGAGCAATCAACTATGTCAAGAGAGAGAACTGAATGTTGGCAACTTAGAATGGATGCACCGGGGCTGCCAGGCAACGATGAGGAAAAGCTTGTAACCCCCAGCTACTAACTGTAACTCAAAAGCAAAAGCTTTTGTAGAAATAACCTGCTCTCTTATAGAAATATCCTGCTTGTATTTGTAACGCTTAGGAAGTAACTCTTTTACTTAGGTTGTATTGAAATTCTGTTAATACAGTTGAACAGTTCATGTTTCAAAATGATATCCCTAAACCATATGTTTAAAATACCCCCAGGCTTTTAAAATCCTTACCAAATGAGGAAATTACTCAATAAAATGAAATTATCTCAGTGACTCTGTTAATAGAAATGTAGTTTAGCGATTTTCCAGAAAGATTACCTAGCCCAGATGGATAATTTCCTTAGTGTGGTACCATCCAAGATAATAAAAATTAGTTCTAGTCTCTGTTTATGACCATTTGTCATTTCTACTCTGGATACCAATGTGTTGTCATCTGGAGCTCAAAGGAAGCTGTGGATTCAATGGTCATAAAGCACCTTAAAAACTAAAGATTCAACAACAGTCCAGCAGCCTATTTTGGCAGCATCCAGAAGTATATAAGAGCAGATGCCACTGTTTTCTAGATGTACTGAGAAAATAATTTGAGATAGAAAAACTGATTTACTGAGTTATAGAATATTCTTTGACTTGCATATAGGAGTATTACTTAGATATGCTTGTGTTCATTAGAGATGGCTAATAAGCCATGTATTTTTCTCTCTCTAATTACCCTAGAAATACCTAGGCAGTTGAAAGAACAAAGAAAATAAGAGAAGAGAAAATAAAAATAAGGAAGGAAGGATGGGTGAACTATACTTCTAAGAGAGTTATGAGATTTTGGGGGAAAAGTGGAAAAACAAATAGTCCTAGACCATGTATAAAGCATCTATTTTTGGCAAAGTGCAGGACAGTTAGAATCAGCTATCTTCAGTACTACGAATTGATAGGCTGGAGATGATAAAAGATTAGGAGAGACTGGGAGATTTGTCAAACGTCACAGGGTAGACATAGACATTGCTAGAACCTGGAATGCAGGTATTCCAAATTACAAGTTGAGTGGTTCTGACAAGGCTGCCCTGAAATCAGAAAACAATTAAAACTACTCCTTCTGATACTAAAAGACTTGGTTAAAGAATCCGATGTAATTTGGTATTCTTAAATAATGTACAGGCAATATTACCCATCCTTATAAACTCTACACACAGTGATTATACACTCACAGGGAATTCAATTTATAGTACACAGTATATGCTAATATGGAAATACGGGGATAAATAATTTCTTCATTTGGCTGTTTTATGAGGCATTTTGCTCTGCCTGTTGCCATTCCCTAAACTGCATCTTGGTTACAATTTACCAAAAGATTATCCATGACACCAAATATATCTTAGCCTTAATCATAAAGTCCCAGGCTGTACAATGTTCTGGATATGCTACTTATGTTGCCATTTGCAAACAGCATATACTCAGAACATCTGGACACACATCACAGCATCTGGAGCAGGAATTAGCCTTTAGGTATGCAGTGACTAACAAAGATGAGAAGGAAAAAAGTGTAAGCATTAACACCTTCATGCTTTTATATACGTGACAACAGCACTTAGCAAAATGGCTCAAATGTATCCAAAGCTTTCTGTTCTTGACAACTTTCAAAACCTATCTTAAATATTTCTGGATCAATAGGAATTAGTTTAAAGTGTGCTTGACTCAGGCAAAGATTGCTGTAAATCAATCTCCTTCTAACTATACATGAGCAGTTTAAAATTACACCACATGTCATGGCCAACAAGTGTTGGATGCCAAATCTAAATAGAGTAGATCTAATTTTCAGTAGATTGGAATACGTAATACAGAAATGGACTTTTAAAATGTCATGGGAAATAACTGCCTTGCCTCTAATGCCAGTATGCTCCTTCAACACCCAATACACAGATCAAATAGACTAGGAATCCATGCCACAGTATAGATTTAATTCATCAATACTAAAAATTAAAAGTTTTTATATATTATATAAAATAGTTAATAGTTATAAGGGATGATTAGCTATGTTCTTTTTAAAAAACTGTGGAAAAATTGTATTCTCTATTTCATGTTTATTGCTCTCAAGGGAGTGGCACAATATGGGGTTCTTGCTCTTAAGGACTTTAAAAGAGACGAGGTTTGTTGAAAGTTCATTAATGTTAAACCTAAAGAACAAGTGACTCTTCTAAGGTATAAGTGTGGAAGAACTCCTATAAAATAACCTGACACAAAAGAACAGAGTGATTTCCCCATTTTCTGGTTACACATAACCTGTTTTTATTAATTGCATTCATTACACTGTAATTTTATTCTAGAACAAGTTCAAGAGTTAAAGGAAATGGTAGAAACATTAAATACACTCAGCACCACCTTCACTGCATATAACTATTGTAATACGCTGAAGGACTATACTAGAATGTAACTGGATAAACACACACCTGCATATTTCATATGAATCGCAAACACCTCATATATTCTAAATCTGTGAATACCTTGAAAAAGTATATAAAAAAGAGCAATAAACATGAAATAGAGAATACAATTTTTCCACAGTTTTTTAAAAAGAACATAGCTAATCATCCCTTATAACTATTAACTATTTTATATAATATATAAAAACTTTTAATTTTTAGTATTGATGAATTAAATCTATACTGTGGCATGGATTCTTCAGTGCTGAACAAAAGTTATGAGGGAGCTGAGAGATCACTCTTAAAACCTGAGCAAGTTTCAATGAAACTAAAATGAAAACATAAATAATAAACCTTGAAATGTATCTAGTTAAAGGATATTCAGAAAAGTATACTCTCTAGCCTACTTATATTTAGGAAACACTACTAGATAAAGTCAGACTTACCAAGGAACACCCTTGTTTTCTATTCGGAGTGTGTGTGTAACGATTAACACTAGCTGCTCACTAGTATCTTGTTGGGCCCTGAACTGTTCCCTAGGTATTCTCAAAGGTAAGTTGAATTAAAAGACTTGACTGGTACTTTTAAGCCTGGAACATGAGAAAGTTGAGCAGGTCACACAGAAGAAAAACTACCAGGCTTTCAAGTAAGGCTGCCAGTGCCGTCTCTATCCCAGCACTGGTCATTGCTGTGGAGCTAAGCTGGGGTTAAGTCAAAAGGGAATTAATTGTCTCCCTCCCTTAAGCAAAGGGAAGAGGTTTCTGCAGGAATGCTGGCTGTGTGAGATGCAGAGAGATCACTGGAAATGCCTGCCTGCAGCCATGGCAGGGGTGCTCACCTGCCGGCTGCAGAAGTGACTGGAGGGAGATCCAGCAGGTTCTGTGCAAGTCTGGAAGTCGGCTACTAATATTTGTCTCGGGAGATGCTTTGATTTCCTGGAGGAAAGAAAGATAAAGGAGGGGTTCCTGGGGCCGGGCAGGTGGAACCTTGGAATATTTTCTGTTTATTTTCCCTGACCATTTTTGTTATTTGGCTTCATCATTCATTGAAGTTTCTTCCTACCTGGTTTAATTTAGGGCCAGTGTTTGTTTTTTGTTGTTCTTGATTTCCTGGAAGACTGACAAAATAGTCTAAAGAATGTGAGTGCTTGCTTTGAATTTAGCCCACTGAGTCAAATTACTGATTGGAAAGGCAGCAGGTAGAAACAAGCCGATTTTGATTCAAGTTATAAGAGGCACAGTTCCAAAGCAATGCAAGGAGCAGAGAACATGGCTGAATTCCTTGGCTGCTTGCAACAAGCGGGAATAAATTGCTTGTTTGTTTAACAGCTTTTGAAAGTAGCAGATAGATTGCTTTGGGTGACTAAATGTGGTTATGAGAGGTTGAACAATTGGAGTCATTTCCATAATCAGCAATTGCTATTGCTGAAATTAGACAGAAAAGTAAGTGATAAATAGAGGGAAAACATGTCTGGCAGGAAGCATTATTCAATCATAAACTATCCCAAATGGTTAAAAATGTAGCTTATATTACACTCTTGTGAATTTACAACAACATGGAAGAAACTAGACCATTCGATTTCACAGTTCCAGGGAAAAATAAGGCTCTTTCTGGAACTTTTACTTTCCCAGCAATGTGTTTGTGATGCATTCCAGATGGACAAGCCTTGAGAAGTGACAGTACCCATCTATTTGTGAGAAAGAACACAGAGAGAGTGAGAGTTTTCACATCCCTGTCTCCCTAAAACATAAACACTGCAACCACAAATGAATTACTTAATCCAATTTGGGAGGACTCCTCGGGACCAGAAGCTTTATCAGTTATCATCAAAGCATCCAGTCTAATTCTTCTTCCCTTGAGTCTCTATGAGAGGGCAGCCAGGGCAGGGTAGTTGATGAAATAAAAATAAAATAAAGCTAAAGACAGTTCTTTGGATGAAGATATACAGCTGATATTTTAATGTGTGCGTGACACAAGCTGAAATGCATCAGCAATATGTTGTGAGATGAATTAAAATACAAAAAGATCTTGACAAATTGGAAATGAGACCCAAATCTAATAGAATAACATTTAATGGAAATTAATGCTTAGGACCTGGACTTGGTTTTAGAAAAGCCTAAGTGTGGGGCAGAGAAGGCATTGTTTAGCAGGATCACTTTAAAGAAAATGTTTGTGGGTTGGTGATCAACTCCAGGAAAAAACAGTAGTGTCACAGAAAGAGCTAATGGGATGTGATTACAGCCTGACTTCAGGGAAACATATTCATTAACTGAATAAAGAAGGTAACAATTCTAATCAGCTGGCTGAACTGCAACCAAACTATGGCATAACCCCACCCTCGTGTCACAGTGTAAGAGGACTCCTCTTACCGAAGGCCAATCCCTCCTCTGGATGATCAGATTCCACCTCGTCTTCCCTTCCAAGCAACCTCCCTCTAGTGGTTACCTCCTCTCATCTACATTATTAGCGTCTGACTCTTTTCCAGTTCCTTCTCATCAACATTTGATCATACTCATCAAGTCTTTCTCATCATAAAAATCCCCCCAGGGCCTCACATCACCCCTATGACTGCCACCCTCTCCTCCCTTTTGCTGCTGACACCCTTCATGGTTGCTGTCTTCTCTTCCCTGCCACTCTGTCATCTTTGTCCTGCCAAAGTTTGACTTCCACTCTCACTCATCCCTGGAACAGCCTTTTGTGAAAATCACCAATCATTAAAGGACAGTGGCCAGTCCTCTTTGCCTCAGCTGCTGGACACCATTCAATATATGTTGACCAGTCTTTCTGGAATGATTTTTCTTTGAGCTTTCTGGACAACAGCCTATCCTGGCTCTTCTCCTCTGTCGTGAGCTACTCATCCCCAGGTATGTTTGTACTGTTAGTTTTGGTTTTGTTAGTGTGTTTAGGAGGATCTTGCACCGCTGCCCATTCTGTAATCTTTGCTCGTCCTCAGGGTTTCTGGTCTCCTTGCCAACAGCCTTCTCCCACAGCAGGTGCAGGGAGTTCCCTGGATGGAAATTAAGGGTTGAGTCCCTGCTCTATCAGAGGGGCCTCCTTGCCTCACCTCACAGTGAATGTCCACCCAGGCGGTGATGCCGAGAAACCATAAACATCAGAACTCGCTCGTCTGGGACCCATAATGCAGCAATCAGCTGTCTTCATGCAGCAGTAGTTTCAAAAGGTTAACAACACTGGAGACTTTTAAGAAAATTCTACCATAAGGAAGCATTTTTTAGCTTCAATATATGGAAGAATAGAAACCCCCATGTCATACAAAAGTTAACGTCAAGCTCTGCAGAGAGGGGTCCTGGAAAAAATCAAGGATACACAATGAAGGGTGGAGTAAAACACTGCCACAGAAATGCAAAACAGGCTGCAAAGTCATGGAAGAACCAGGACCACTGGGTCATCAGGAAAAGCTGAGGAGACTTGGAGCGCACTCCACCCTGGGGTAAAGAAGTGGCAGCCATTCTTTTCCTCCTTTAGTGGTTATGGCCACCATTTATTATTTAGCATGGGTGTGACAACATGCAGCTGTGTTTGTGTGACTGACTGAGACCATTCTTCTCTCCAATATTTCAATATTTCTCCTCTCCTTCTTCCTTAGAAATAAACCTCTAAACGTTAGCTAGGTTCATAGTGGTCTATGAAAAAAAAAGAAAAACATTTTTCAGGTCTTCCTGGAGGTTGGGTATGGCTATGTGACTACATTTTGGGGTGTAACTATAGATATAAGCACAAAAATTTTAATTAAATTGAAAGGACATGCCCTTCTAAATTCCTTTCTCCTGATTAAATGTTTTCAAACACAAAGTTGAAAGAAATATATAAAAACACTCAAACATCCACCACCACCTATATTTACAATTGTTAGCATTTTTCTCTATTTGTTTTTTGATTCATCATTTAGCCATCTATGTACCATTTGTCTATTTTATTTTTATCCACTTCAAAGCTGGAGACATGAGTACACTTCACCCCCAAAGTTATTTTGTTCTATAACGTTCCCAACAATCTCGTGAGTAGATGTGACATGTTTGTTGCACAAAGGGACAAGCAGAGGGCCAGAAGGCCAAGGGCCCTGCTTAGGCTGCATTGGCTGCAACTGGTGGATCCACATTCTGAACATAGGCCTGTTTTTCCCAAAATTCATGTTTTTAACTATGAGTTTCCCATCTCTTCAACACCCCACCCTCAACCCCTACACAAGGGCATTTCAGAGTTCTCAGGCTTTGGGGGTCTAAAACACCTTCACTTTATCAGGACTTAGTATGCAAGGAGTCCTGTAAAAGGAGAGTCTGACTGTTCTGTTTAGCCCCCGACTAGAAAAGACAGAGGAAATCTGAAGCATCTGGGAGGAATAACCCCACATTCTATGATGCTGCCTCTGGTTGTTTCTCTTTGTATTCTGGTGGGAGGATAAAAATGGCACTGCAGGATGGGGAACCTTAACAGAGAAAATAATATGTATTTTGCATTTGTACTATAAATATTTCTCTTGGAGACTAAACAATTCTATAGTGGGGTACCCTTTTCCCCCTGATTAATTAGAAAGAAGCCAGAATTTGAGACTGCACAGCTCTTTTCATTTCTTGAAATTAAATATGTTTTAGCTCACTTACTGCTGATAAATAAGAGCTATTTACCATGAGTCTGCTGACTTACACATTGGGGCTTGCCCAAACTCCCTCTGATTTCAAGATTTCTGAAGCTCCTCCTTTGAGTTGCATCAAGAATGACGATTCCCAGCCAGCTTAATATCATGGCTTGGAAGCTCCCAAAGCAATTGGCTTAGTAATTCATTTTGTGATCCATACTATGGGCATAATACTTTTAAAAGAAAAGCTCAAGTTCCAATCTAAAGATCCGAAAAGAACATTTTCAATGTGTTGGAGAGACTGTTTTCTGTGAGCCCAGGTGCCCTTGGCACCAGCTGCCTCACTCAGTCCAGCACAGCCGCCCCTCTGCAAGATGAGGCAAGTGGAGTCCAGAGATCACCACATTATCATATCCCAGCTGAAACCAGAGTTCCATTTAGCAAGCTGACAGGAGCAATAGGGCTACTAAATAACAAGCAGATACATGGTGTGGTATTTGTCAGAGATAAAGGGCTGAGCCTGAGCTTAATGCTTCTGAAAGATTTTGGAAGACATTCAAATCACCTACCCCAAATATTTTCTGTTTCTTCAACTTCTCACATTTCTCTTATTTGGTGTTGCCATTTTGACATATTAATTCAGTTGGTGGCAATCTTTTGAAGACACCAGAAATGCCACTGGCATCTCTGCTGATTTCATGGACATGTCTTATGTTTGCACATAGGCACTTTACTGAAACTCTTAAAGGCTGGGTCCAAACTCAATTTTACTTTATTGCTATACCCTCCTAAAGTGAAATTTACAAGTCTCATACAAACATGTACACAAGTTTGCAGTAAGACTTTCTGCAAAAACACAGTCTCATTGCTTTATGGTTATAAAGCATAGAAAGATTTTCAAACACAATACCTTAATCTAATCATGTTCCCTAATGCCTGTATCATGTAAAATAGGAATTTTCTTCAGAAATAAGAAATCAGCATATCTATTGTCATTTTAGATTTGGTTTTCTGAAACTATAACATCCTATATTTCCCTATCACATGTATACAGAAATTATGTTTGAAAAGAAAACAACATTAAATTCCCTGTTTTCTTCAGAATGTGCAAAAGTAGTCAATACAACATGAAATACAGCATGTACTAGGAGAACTAATTTTTGGATGAATGTGATGGCATGGTTGAATTGGACAGCTTATGCCAGCAAAAAATGAAGAGCAGTTACATTTTTTAAGACCAAATATCATATAGATTTAGAGAAAGTAAAATGTCCTTTTATTTTTATAGATAAATTCTTATAAAAATGAAAGTGCTATAGCTGTTAACTCTGTAGTTAGTCTGAAACTCGTCAAATACTGAAATGTGTGGCTGGACCTCTTATTCCTTTTTCTATGGCTTATTAGGAGTCACTTTTGTCAAGGCAAAGTCTTCTCTCATTTGGATGGTGCTTTATTTCTCTTATCTCATCCCCGAAGTCCTTACATAACTCTTTTTCTGACTTGCTTACAAGGTCAGTTTCTATGGCTGCTGTAATCTAGAGTTCTATGTTTTGAATTTTGCAAACGTTGTTTAAATCAGCCTAAACACATGTTATCATCACACACTGAACATTCTGGGGGACGCTCTGACACAGTGAGCAGGTTGCTTCCCTACTGCTGCTTAACAGGATAATTTTGAATAACATGTACCTTCATGATGTTCTCCTCAAGTCTGTGGCAGGAATTAAACAGTCCAACTGAGATTAGTTATAGCACCGAATTCCCAGCATGTTTCCACTGAGTGAGGGAACTGAAAATACAACTGCTTCCCATGCTCTGGCAACAAAGAGTTAGTGCTTCAGAGCCACAGCGATGATACACAGAAGAGCTAGGCCTGGGGAATCTCCTTTCAGAAATGCTTCTTATGTGAGGAAGGCTGCAAATTGCTTAGAGTCTGAGGCTTTTGCAGGCAGACCAAAGGAAATGATTCTAGCACCACTTAACAGCAGCTTGGAACTATGGTTCAAGGAGGCGTGGGGTCAAACTACACTTAGGTCTTGGATCCTATGTGACTCTTCCCCAAGATGGCTCATGATACCGACTCTGAGCATCCTATCAGGACTGAATATGATAAGGTTACATTACAGGTACTCCAAATAAACATAAAGAAACACACTGAATAAAGAGTCTAACATGTGGGGCAGTTGGAGAAGTACACTGAGGGTTAGTCTCTCATAGGAAAATGTTTTCTATGTTAAGAAAGGTTAAAAATAAGACATAATTAGGGATATTAGAAACCTCTTATGTACAAACTATGGTCCATACACAAATGGCTATTTCTTTAAGCATTATAATAGCCACAGCAATTGGAGGGGAAGAAAACATTTCCCTTCTTTGCTTTTAGGTTCTTTGGTTGTCTAATAATTAAACTGACATAAGACAGATTAATAGGAGAAAAACAAATTTAAGTTCATATGTACAGAAGCCCATTAAAATATGAGACCCAAGAGGGGAGTTTTATTTATACCTTTTAGAGAAAGGAATAATCAATTTGTGAAGAATTGATACAAAGAAGTTTGGGCTTGGGATGGTAAATTAGTGAAAATTTAACAAGGTTGTTTATATAGCCTTCTTAGCCCTGAATTTCCTATCTCTGGTGATAAGTATTTCTCTTTACCTCCTGGTACAAGGAGTGTACCTTTCACATGGGAGATTTATTCTGCTTCAAGAGAACAATGGAGGGCCAGAGTGTCCTTTTCATACTAGATGTTTCTTAAAACTTTAAAATAATCAATATGCCAAAGTGGCACATTTTAGGGCAGCCTACACCATCGTAACTAAAAGTCTGATGGTTTGAGACAAGAAAAAACATAAGGCAGGTGAAAAACAGCAAGAAGAAAAAAATAATAAAATGACTTTACATTTTTTGCATCTAATTTTTATATTAGTTTCTTGGCTTAAACATGGGTCATTCCATCATAAGCACACAAAATATACTTATGTGCATGCACACATGCATGTATAAATTAACACACACACACAACAATTACGCTCACCACAATCACAGCCTTCCAGCCCTCACTTTCATTTTTATTTTCTAACTGTACTGGGCCATAGATCAGAGGGAGGATCTGGCCTCCCACCCTGCCGAGTAGCCCTAGATACTTTGTGCTGGAGTCAACTACAAGTTCCAAACCACCTGAGGAGCTGAACTATGTCTCGGGCAAGTTTGTTTACTTGGCAGCATGGATGGAACCCCCATGGTGAGATCCTGAAAGGTCTCCTCCCAAAACAGGCAAGTACAGAGGTGAGAGGACAGCAAACCTTAATTTATAAGCTTTTAAATAACTGCGCACCTCGATTCTGTCTTCCCTTGTCTCATTCTACATTATTTCTCCCTTCACCCAGTAGTAGCTCTTGAAGACACCATAGTCTTTCACATATTTTGAACTTCGCATATGTTGATCCTTCTGTACCTCTACTTTGCTTGTCCAATAATCACAATTTAGCTTCGGGGGTATATCCTCTAACATTATCCCCTGGAATTAATCTCCTCTCTATTGGTCTTTCCTTGCATTGGCATATGATGCAGGGGAAATGCTAGAGAATTCCCTTGAAAACTGGCTGGCATGCCCCAACAGGCACCTTGGCAACGTTTCCTTAGTAATGACTTTTGAAGGCCATTTAGCTCTAAACATATTCTTTAAATTATCCCTTTGTATTTTGCATTGTTAGTATTGTTTGAGGGTTAGGATGTAAAGAATTTAGTAATCTGCAATAGCTCTTGTTATATGATACAACAATCACTCCATGTTGAGTTTGCTGTTTTTAAAATATTTGAATACTTGGGTAACAAAAGTGATGGTAGCCTAACAGGAGACAATGAATCAAGGTTAGAGCAACAGCTGCTTCCCTCCCCCCTCTTAAAGCTGTGGGGAAAATTGGAGCAATTGTCATTATCAAGTCACTAGAGCCGAAGGTGGGACGCACAGTAAGAGATGAGACCAAATTACCCCTCATTTATTTTCCTATAGCACATTGTGGGTTAGTGGAAAAACCTAAGAATCTCAGTGACAGATACAGCCCACAAAATGTTATTGTGAGTCTTAATTCATACAATGCACTTAGAATAGAACCTGTCTTATTATTCTTATTAGATGTTCTAGGTTTCTTCTGGACTGACCTAGAATTCTCCTAGTTCAGCAAGAATAAGGGAAGAATTCAAAGATGAGAGCCCTTGCTCTAGCTATGAATAACTACACCAAAAAGTTAAAAAAAAAAATCAACTAGCAAAGTAGATACCTTCCTTGACTAGATAATGTTAATGTGTTACAATCTGGAGGTGGTTTTTGAACTTTAAAATCATACCAGGGAATTGGTTAAACTATGGAACCTGCCAGTATAGACTCTGATGCAGTAGGTCTGGGGTAAAGTTCAGGAGCAGAGATCCCAAATGATTTGTTACAGATAGATGGTCTGAAGACCTCGTCTTGTGAAGCACACTCTCTGTGATTGAAAATGAGGAAGAAATGGTCTTCAATTATCTTGGCCTGCATTTTTTAAACATACAAAATAGAGTTGAAGAGAAATAAAAGCATCAGAGCATGTCACATATAGTATTTTTTTCATGAAACTTTATTTTCAATTCCATATGAATGTGTGTACTGGGTTGCAGGTAAAATTAATTTCTTATTATGAGCTGTAGACAAAAAGTTGGGAAGACTGTGCTCTAGGGAATTCACAGCATTCACATCAAGTAACTTGTAGTCACAAGGCATTCTAAACTGTGAGCCACCTAAGAGGCTTAGGATTAAAAAAAAGGGAAGGGGGAGGGAAGGAAGGAAAGCCTAGTGGCTCTCAACTGGTGTAAAGAATTGAGTTACCAAGATGCAAAAAAAGCCAGTGGGCTGTAACCAAACTCTGACCCATAATTAGAGTGACATGCATGTGAAATACTTAATGAATGGACCAGGGACCATGCTGCCCTGACAAATGGTAGAGGAAGCCTAAATTTAAAAGAGGCTGCACATTCTAACCAACTATTATTACCAGCCCCTCCTTGGTCTCTCAATAAATTTCCTTTCTGCTGGAATTCTTTATGCTTCCTCCAAGTTTGATGGTGATCTCTTTTCTTCTTTATTTATTTTGGAAAGCCGGAGGAAAATTGCTTCAGTATGTTCTTTAAATTAGTTTCCTTGCAGTGTTTTCCTTGCATACATTAATTACAGCTCGCTCGAGGGGTTGAAGTACCGTATCACACACTGTAATTTTGCTCCCCAGTCTCCCTTCTCCAATTCAAGTTTTGCCAAGTCTCCCTACAATTTGGGCTCTTTATCAATATGCAAGCAGAAGTGCATGGCTGAGAGTCTTTCAGTTATAATATAAGAATAGAGAAGGAAATGTGATCACAGTGCTTGAGTACACCAAACTTAAAATGATCAGTCAGTTCTCAGTCCGTGGCCCATTAAATGGAGTTGTCAGATTAAATGACCTCTGAGATCCTCCCTCTAACTTGAACATACTCCAGAAAAAGTTTCATTTAATATCTGTAAGTACGGGATCAGTGGTACTTTGATGAACCTAAGTGAGTCTCACTAGCATGATTTAGCTGGAATTCCAGAGGGTCTCCAGAAAAATAATACATGTCCAGGAATCTACATTTGAGCTGTCACTGCACTAAACACTTAAATAAAGGCACTCAGTCCAAGAAAATGTAATTACATTTTAATTCCTGAAGAAAATGAACTTTCTAAAGTCGCTACAATACAATCTTACATTTCATCCCATACCCCCAAGTCTTTTGCGAAGAAAAAAAAATAGCTAAATACAAAATGCAGTTCTAAAATAAAGTTTGCAAATTCCTGGTTTTTCATATAGGTGGAAGCAACCGCAGCTGTGAGAATCAGAGGAGCCTGTTCACTGACTAGTTAGAACCAGAAGGTTTCTTAGGAAATTTTAGGCAAGAGGTAGATGAAGATGTCTCCATCCAAAGTACTTACGAAACAGCTCTTATCACAGGAACTGTGGTAGGTATTTTATATGATTTCTCATTTACTCTGCTTGTCACATAGACGCCAGTGTGTCTGTTCCTATTTTATAGATGGGGAAATGTAGGCACAGAAGAGTATAAGCAGTAAGCATCAACCAGTGTCAGAGACGAACTTCTGATCCAGGTGATAATTTAGCCAACCTCAGACAGCTCAAAACAGAAGCGAGGCCTGTGAGCTTCTTGAATGTCAAGTGTGACCTAACAACATCCATCTAATGGTTCCTTAAAATTCACCGTCTTCTCCATTCTTTTACTCAACCAGATTCAAAGCCTTGGGCAGACTCTCACTGTCAGAGAGAATCCCCTTCTCTCAGTGGCTTGAGCATTCACTAGCCTGGTTCCAACAGCAAGCAGTGGTTCACAAGAGAGTTAAGGAAAGAGCCAGGGGACACCCACCCTACCAAGCCTTGAGCCTGATGCTTCCAGCCTGACACCTTCTTAACTTAAGCTCTTTTGCCGATGAGATTTCACCCCCTCACAGTGTTATATCTACCACCTCTACACAATCATCCAGAATATCGATAAAGAATCTTCGACTTTCATTTATCTTTTGACCTGGGGCCCCATATATGCAATGGCACAACCTATAAACTCATCATGCCCACGGAATTTCTTATCCTTCCTTGTGAAGCTGCACCTGAAATCACTACAACAGCAAATGACACCACCATTCACCCACTGGATTCTTGTAGTGTTCTCAAAAGGTAGATCAACACATACAAAGCTGGAGCCAAATTAAAAACAAATATTTGCTGCCAACTTAACTGCACCTTCCTCTCAGCTGAAACATCGCAATGAATCCCTATTTTCCCTAACAGGTGTCTCATCCCTTCCAATACATTCTCCACATTCCTGCAGGTGTTAATCCTCTGAAGATATACTGTTGATCATGCTGCTTCCTTACTCCACCACTTTCAACAGCTTCTAGTGAACTTTATCAGTGGTTTGTAGCTTCAGTTCCAAGTTCAAGGATGTGTTATATGTAAAAGCGACTATGTGCACATGTTTTCTTGGGAGAAGGTCTTGAGCTTCCTTTCAACAGATTTCTAAAGGGGTCAGGATACCCAAAACAATGAATAGAAAGCAAAAACAAGAGCAAACAAACAACAGACCATTCAAAATCAACAGTCAAGATCCAAACGCTTTTTCTGCATGTGCAAAGCCATTTATCACATAGTCTGCCAACTCGCCCATTTCTTCTTTCATTATACATCACCTTGGACTCACTCTCAAGCCATGCTTAACTTTGCACCATCTCCTATCTTCCTTCTTTGTATTTGATTTTTATATTTTTTATGCCTGGTTATTCTTCCTCCATTTTCTGATCCAGCAAATTCAAGAACTAGTTTGTGAATCATCTTCACAGTGAAGCTCCCTAGAATGATCACTGGTGGGTAGACTGATTCTCCTTCATGGACCATGTACTTAGCTCTACTCTAGCACTTGCCACATTCTATAACATTGCATAGTTACATGTCAGGCCCCTTTTCCATAGAGTTCTCAATGGCAGAGTCTGAACCTTAATCTATTTCCTCTCCACAGCAGCCTAAAAATGTTCATTGAATTAATTAACAAATACTGCAGTCTATGATAAGAAACAAGGATGAAATCTTTACAGAATACTCTGGATTAAAAAAGGAGTTTTATTTTAAGTCCTGAGAATGCTTATGAAAGAAATAATAGAGTATCCTTGGAGAAAAATAGAAAATGCCCTGTTTTTTTAGTAATATAAGTTCTGATATTAGATTTAAAAGATTATTGAATGACATATTGACATATTATATATTTATTTATTCTCAATTTAAAAATTGATTTTCTTCATAGACTGGCTACAAAGAATGCTAAGGAAACTAGGAGAGAAACAACAATATGGGGAAAGAGCAGCAAAAGAGAATAGAAAGTGAGGTAAGGATTAGAAGCAGCCCAAGGAAGAATTTAGATACAGATGATGGAGTGAGCAAGGAGCAAGGGATCAGGGCAGGCAGGATGCCTCTGTGAAGGAATGAGATACAGCTTCTATCCCCATCACAAGGGATGAAAAGCAGACCATCAGAGAAGCAAAACCCAGAGTTTGAAGGATATGACAGCATTAGTGGGTGGAGTCCAGGTGAACAGCGTTCAGGTAGGCCCAACAGAGAAAACAGGGATGTTCCAACAGATACAGAACAATAGTGACTCTAGAGGACATAATGTTCAGAGAAAGCTCTCAGAGTGTTAGGGCAGTCTAGGGGAGAAAAATGGAGGGTGGAAAGGTCAAATATAACAGTCAAGGTCATAGATGTCATTCTGCTGTTCAAAATTCTTGTCTCCTCTCACTCTTGATCTTCTCACTTCCTGCTTACACAGTAAAGTCCAACTCTTTAGAATGTCTTGACTTTCCAATTTGACTTCACAGTATTCCTCTTTGCTCTTTTCTCAATTTTGTCAGAATATATCCTTTGCCTTCTCCTGCCACTCTTATTTCTGCCTGGGTGTTCATATTCTTCTTTCTGAATGGAATGCTTCTCTTCCCTCCATCCACTTTTTGAAATTCTGTTTTCAAGAATCTGTTCAAGAGCCAGAGAGTTTTAAACGTCAAAAATATTTTCTTGCATTCCCTTCCCTCCAATAAATGGTTTTCCTTATTTTAAAACCATACATCACTCTGTAGTCTCTCTCCCATAGAAATGTCACCTTGTATTATGACTGTTAGAGTTCTTTTAACACTTTAAAACATTTTAATAGTGTAAACACTTTAACAATGATGAAACTGCCTTGGTAATTTTTGTGCTCACCAGAGCTCAGAGCTCGTATATATTAAGGTCTAACAGTGCTTATTCAAGGAATGAAAAAATGAATGAAGCTATTAAATCTCAGCAGCAGCCAGCACATTTCCTATCTATTTCTGTGTCTATTTGCATTTATTTGTGTGTGCATTATGAGGGCTCTGGAGGGCATGGGAAATTTCTTGCTAAGCATAACTATGTGTAATGTATACCATTGAACACTGTGTGCCAGGTCCTTTGCTAATTGCTTTCCATATATAATCTCATTTTATTATTTACAATGAAATGGTTTGATAAATAGCTACTATTATTATACTGTATACACAAAGTAACTGAGGCTCAAAGAGATTAATTTGCGTAAGGGTCATCCAGCTACTAAATGTCATTACCAAATTTTGAAAAGAAATGATTGCAAATTTCATGATATAGCAGACCAATTATGAGTTTAGCTCTATTGTTGTGGATTTCAACTCCACAGAACTTTCTTTCATTGTATACACTAGCGCAGTTGTATATCCATACTAAATTACATGTGTATGCATATGTATATACACACATTTGTGCATGCATATATGCACACACACTTATAATTATAGCCTGAACATAATATCTAATTAGGCACAATCATTTGTCAAAGTATTTTTAGTTCTGTCATAAAAATCATTTTATAGGGATAAAATAAGTGAATACTGCCAATTACATGATCAGATAAACAGTGATATTTCCTATTTTTATATGAATGAGTCATATAAACCACAGAGATTAGAATACAAGTAAAATATAAAGAAATTTATACACCTCAGCAAAATTTGACTCTATCCAATAACATTCAATTGTTGCCAGGCCTACAAAATGCACACTGAACTTTAATCAACAGCCAAGTTTGTAACCCATTCAGGAACCTACCCAGAACCTAATATGTTCAAGGGCCATTGGAAGAGATCGACATGCTATCACAATTACGTAAATTCAGTGGCTGTCTGTAGCAGGTGGAGACTTCTTGTTATTCACCAAAATCTCTATCTCCCTTCTGTCTGGGTACTCAATTGGACACTTGACAGTTTGTCATACAGTTTAGGATAGCTAGTGATTATATTCCAACAAGAGAATTTGGGGGAAAATTATTTCATGTAAGCTCCTTTATGCTATCACCTTTCTATCAAATAGATATCAATGTCCAGAGCAATCACAAAGGCCACATATTGGCAGTGGGAAAGCCTCTGTCACCCTAGATTCCTAAATGACTATGTGTAGCAGGTCTGCTGCCAACTCTTATTGACCAGGAACATGAACTCACACTGGACTGTGACATGAGCAACTAGTAAACCTCCATTGTGTTAATGCTAAAATTTGAGGGTTATCTATTACAGCATCTAACATTATCTTAATACATGTGGCAACCTCATAATGGACTAAGTGCTCTCAGGTGTAGCCATTTTTACTCCTAATTTTATCTAAATAAGAATTTTTTAAAAAGAGTTTTAGAAACTATAGCCAAATTATACTGCTTATTAACCATAAAAAAACTAAAGTATTAATTTAAATTAATTTAAGGCATAATTCTATGTTATTGTCAGTTTGTCCTTATTAGGTGTTGCTTAGAGTTCTGTAGCTGTCAAGGTTAACTATATCATGTCAGCTTTGTTCCTGGTCTTTGATAGGTTCACCTGTTGTCTGTTTCTGTCTTCTTCAAATAAATCTTAGAGGAAACCTTCAGATTTCCTCCTCTCTTACTCATAGTCTAATTCTTTTACTATATGGGCAGAAGAGAAAAAAAGTGACTTCTAATCTCTCTTTGTTTTATTGCTTCTGTTATTTTCTACATAAACCCTCTGGATTTAACTTCCACGTTTCTTTTTTCTCTACAGCCTTTGAACTTCCATTTATGTACTGTGCTCAGCTGCCTTCATGTTGAGCTCAAGGTATTCCTTGAGTCCCTCCCAGCTTCTGCTCTCAAGGTTCAACTTTGTTTTTAGGTAGGTTTCAGAGCACACTTCCCTGAAAGTCACCACTGCAGCCTCATGGCTGCGCAGGCCCTAGTTCTTCAGTCTTTCTCAGCATGTCCTGACTACCCTGCCTCTCCTTCTTAGACACTGGTCTTTGGCCACCCAGACCACAAACTTACTTTCACATCACCTCAGACTGACTTACAGGACTAATTTGACTTTGACCTCTTTGGAAATGTTACTTTTCCTCCCCTGGGGCATGGGGAGGGCAAAGGCTAGTTGTCTAAAAGAATGCCACAGGAAGATTGTTTAAAAAGAACATAGGATATGTTTGATGCCAACTCTTGCTTCACTTTGAAATATTCTCTCATTTGCATCAAGAAGGCATGGAACAAAGGGATTGAGCTATTATCTGCTGTCTGCCCACCAAGTTTGGCTTACAGAATAAATGAAAGGTAAAAGGGGGCTTCTCTCTACTTAAAAATTTAACTCCTAGCCACAGTCCCCAAAATTAAAACAGATAAGTTTAGTTATAGCTCCCTTAAGAAAATATGATTTAAAAAAGTTTCTATTCCTAAATTGATTAGAGGTTAATTTTTTACATTATAAAGGCATAATTATTATACAAAAGGCCCTTTATGTTACCATTAAATTCGAATCTATAAAATGTTAAGTGTAAAATGTTGGTTATTCCATGTATTGCAGTTGGTCTTCAAATTATCTTTTGAGGAACATATCTACTATTGACTGTTTAGAATGGTTTCAGTGTGTAAATTTTACACCAATTTTGTGTGAAAGTTTCCACATATACTTTAAAATTACATTTCCCATTTTCCATTACATTCCTGAGAGGACCTTTTCCAACTTCTGCAACAGCCAAATGAAGCAAAAAGCAACCCAAACAGATGGACATACAATTCGATAGTCATAAAGAGCCTTACATTGTCAAGATATCAATTCCCATGTGTTAAGGCAAATAGGCTAGAGAAACTATGCCAGGGGTAGAGTCTGGTTTTGTTTTTCATGTATTTATTTTTAAGTCTTCTAAACTAATCATGACATTGATTTTCTTTGATGATTTTATAATACAAAGGTTATTTTAAATACAGCACTTATTGTAATCTATGTTTTTATGAAACAAACTCACACATTTAGATAATTTCCAGTATTTGGACTATAGAATATTTGAAAAAGAAAAACTTCATGAAACTACAAGTAATAGGTCATAAGAGAATACATTATAAAGCTTGTTCAAGAGTTTCACACCCAAATTTTGTAGTCATTGTTGGATTAATGTCAATGACTCAGCATATTGTCTGCTTTTAAAAGAGTATTTGGTGGGTTTATTTATTTTCAATTCTGTTTTATTGAAACGAATATTTATTGAATAGAGTGTTTAAGAGAAAGACAGTCGCAAAGTTTCTTTTAATCAGTTCATTGGGAAATGAGAACAATGGCTTTGCATTAAAAGATTGCAGGAGCTCCATTTACAGCTTTTAATTTGCAAAGAATTTCTTTTTTTAAAAAAAGCTCAAGCACTTTATGAAATGCTGTATAGTATATAAGTATTTTTTTAAGTGCAGTAGCATTTAATGCATCTAACATAAGAAAAATTTTAAAGATTTTATATCCAACAATACTTCTATCAGAGCCCTTGGAAGGAAACTTCAAAGAATTTGATAGATAAATTTAGACCTAAGTGATTACCTTTTGGCTATATCCATATATGCAGTAAAATATTTTCTTGCAGGAGATCTAAATTACTCATTTAAATAAACAGTCACCACTGAATCTCCCTTAGGGTTATTACACTAGTATTTCATTGATAATTAATGAAATATTGAAAAAAACCAGAACTGGTCTAAGGTTTCTTGTATTTCAGAGAACATTGACAAAGAAGAGCTGAAAGAAACTAGAAAAAGAAGAGCAAACTAAACACAAAGCAACCAAAATAAAGGAAATCATAATCATATAAGTAGAACTAAAAGAAACAGAGAAGAGAATAATGAGAAAATCAGCAAAACCCAAAGCAGTTTATTTGAAAGATCAAGAATATGAAGAAACTTTTAGCTAAAGAGCATCTCATAATTCCTTATTTTCCTCAAAGAAACATTTTGTCAGTTTTAGCCCTGAAATTTAGATGTGTGTATAATGTTTTCAGTGGTCAACCAAGTATGCCTAGTTATTTATGACTTATTTTAAAAGATTTTTTTAACCCCACAAAGGACTCAATATTTCAAATAACTCATCTTGAAGCAGCAGCTATTTAAGAAGCTGTTATAGGTTAAATAACGTCCTAAAAGAGGTATGTTGGAATCTTAACCCCTGGTTATATCAGAATGTGATCTAATTTGGAGAGATGATCTTTCCAGAAGTGATCAAATTAAAAGAAGTCAGTAGGGATGGCCCTAATCCAATATGACTGGTGTCCTTAGAAGAGAGAATTGGACACAAATGTGCACAAGGGAGGATGCTGTGAAGATGGAGGCAATGGTCAGGGTGAAACTTCTACAAGCCCAGGACCGCCAAGTATTGCCCTCAACCCACTGGAAGCTGGGAGAGAGGCATGGAACAAGGTTTCTCCTCAAAGCCCTCAGGAGGAAGTAACCCTGCAGAAACCTTGATCTCAGACTTCTCGCCTCCAGAAGTGTGAAACAACATATTTCTGTTGTTTAGCTAGTTTGTAGTACTTTGTTATGGCAGCCCTGACAAACTAATACAGAAATCCTCAGTAAAGATTTATTCATTGTGAAAATCATGGCAAAATAAGCAGAGGGAAATGTTGCTGACTTAGAAATATGGGTTGAGGCACAAGGTGGATGTCTGCCTTCCCCTAAACTTGAAAATATCAGATGCATGTGCACAAAACGGAGTCTGGTGTGCTTCCAAAAAGTCCTGGGATAAAAGGTCACATCTATAACCAAGTGTTGGGGAGAGGTATATTAACAATAGCATTATTTACTTTTGTGGATAAAATGAAGGTTCCTGTGGCTAGGATTCTCACCTGGCCTAGTTGGCTAGTTCACTACACATGTGTGGGTAATACACTGTGATTGACCCAGTGCTCTGGGTGACATGGTGGCACAGCTGCAAGGCTGCAGGAGAGCCGAGCAGAGGCTGGAGTGGTGGCAGCGCCTAGGAGAGAGGCCCAGAGGACGGCTGTGTAGGACGGCTGCGTGGGCAGAGAGGCCCAGAGGCAGAGACTGACTTGCTGCATGCAGACTCGCTCTGAGTGAACAAGATTTTAGTGATTAATCTGCCACCGTGGAAATAAAGTTGGGTAAAGCCCTTTCACCCCAAGAATGTTCTACTGTCATTTCTTTGGTCACACTGAATACATAGTGAACTTGCCTGGGGCTGAAACCCATTGGCAAGACAACTTCATATGTTTATTATCAAGAACAAAGAGAAAAATAATCTAGAAAGAAAGTCACAAGTTAATGGAGGTTTTTCAGTGCTGTGGACCTGTTGGTTCCTGTCTGTCCTTTGTTCTTTGGAGTCTAGCTATAAAACTCCGTCTGAGTGAGAGAGATCCTACACTGCCTGGGTGCTTGTGTGAGAGACGATTCACTTCTCATGAAGAAGCTGATGGACAATCTCTGGATACGGCAACCAGAGAACCGGCACGTGGCCTAAATTCAGCTAAAGTTCCCACTTAGAACTTTAAAGCTCTGAAGAACGATGGCAAGATGTGAAGGCAGCTAAGTTATCTTCGGCACTGTGGAAATCCGAGCCAAAGGCCAGTGCTTGGTGGAGGTGCAGCCAGCCGTGGAGCGCCCTAACCAGACTGTGCCTATGGCTTGAAGTAGACCATGTGTCTGATTACCCTCGTGGGGAACCCACATTCCCACATGGTTCTCCTGTCTTTCTGCACAGTGAACATCTTTCCACATTCCTCCATTTAAATTAGTCAGAGGCAATATCTGTAGTTTGAAAAGAAGCCTGATATGAATCACTAAACAAAAATTAAATATATAAGTTCTATGTACTGAAACTAGGATCTAGTCCTACTTTTTCTATAAGTAGAAATCATTTTTATTCCTTATAGTTATACTTCTATTTGGGGACCATTAACAAATTATTTATAGTTCCATGTTCTGCAAGTAAAATCGACCAGAAAAGTACATCATTATAAAAACTAATTGATGGAGATCATTTTCAACCCTTTAAAGAAAAGGTATCATGAAGTAAACCGCAGAATATGCTAGGACTGTAATTTTCCCCTTAAAATTCAATTTTGTTAGACACCCACCTTCAAAAGGAATGCAATATAACCTGACTGTGATTGAAACCTGTGTGCAATCAGTCCAGAGAAATACATCTGCCTCACCCAGATTTGCTTGTCTTGTGAAGCAAAGAAAAATCTCATAATCAGGTTTTGCACCCCCACACCTTCTGGTTCTCAAAGTAATATGCTGAACAACTCAGGAAGAGCACACAGATGGGGGCTCCCCGGTCAGTTCATTGTAAAGCTATGCAGGTAGAGACCTCATCATGGCAGTTTAGGATCTTAGATCTCATTAGGCCATCGGGCTTGCAATACAAACCCAAACCAAATGCCCATCTGTAGCCACCTTTTATTTGTATTTTTTAAAGCTAACAAGAAACTAGATACACTATTTATAATTACCTGGTTACTGTAGACGAATCAATGTGACAGATTTTTTTCAAGGTGATTAAAAGCATTGTTTATACTGGACTAGAACATGGTAGGATTCATCATGTGGACTGGCATTTTGCCTGCAGTCATATGCCATCTGTCATTTTCTTTAATGAAGCTTGCATCAGTTTGGAGGAAGCACCAAATGCCATATAACTGACAGAATCGCTTTACGCAAGCAGATCAATGTTTGATGTCGCTTTTTTCTGTGAAAACTCATCACCTAGATCCATACAAGGACAGCTTCCTGAGGCTCCAGTTCCTCAGGTGATGAGAGTATCAGAATAAGTTGCTCAGAAGCAAAATACTGAAGAGAAAAGGTCTAAGTTCATCAACTGAAGCAAACAAACAAACAGGAAGAAATCCACTAACTTTTCAAACTGTAACCATGCTGCTGAACAGAGCAGTTAGAATTTCAGGAAGAAGGAATTCTACATTCATATAAAAAAAGGTGATGATATGACTAACATAATTCAAAACAAATTCACCTTTTAAAAAAAATTAATAGAAAAGGTTTATCTTCTTTCCAAATCTTATCAGTCTGATTGACTTAACTCATTTTCAATTTCTTGTGTAAAAGAGAAAGATAGAGGTAAATTGTGAGATCCAAGCTTAAATTTATTTGGAATTGAGCTAATATTTTGAAATGTTTTAAAACTCTCCTTCTTTAACTCCCAAGTTTTTTTAAAAAAAAACATAAAAGAATAAAATTTCAAACAGGAAGGGATTTAACCTGAAATAATGTAATCGCTACCCATATTTGACAGATGGTAACATTTTTCTGTTTTCTTCAGATTTCTCTTTTTAGAAAAATTAATTAATAAAACATTGAAGACTCTGGCAAAACCTACCCCTCACACATCTCTCCTCCAGAGATAAAAATTACTCAGGAATCAGTGTGCATTATTAGTTGTATACACATTCATATATTTTTTGGTCAGCTCTATTATCCCTCTTTGCCCTACATTCCCCTTTTCTCCACCAGTGCTATATGGATGTGTAATTTTACTACATGTCACTTGCATGAAATTTGGGGGGTGGAGAGTAAGCTTCTCTCCCCACCCCCTACAGTGCTCCCTTCACCATCCCTCCAAGACATACGCACACACTACCAGAATTCTGAGCCCCCATCCCACAGCAGGGCAATAATTCAAGCCCTACAACTCAGCACACTTAACTGTAGGAAACTTTTCTTTTTTAGCCGGCCTGCTTTAAATATTTTTCAGACAGAACATTCTCAAATCTAGTCCCAGCTCCCTCCACTTTTCAGAGCTGCAGAAGGCTACTCTTCCACACCACCTGTGTGGCCCGTTAGAATTACCATAACTTCTTTTTTCCCCAAACCACTTTCAACTCCACCATCCCATTTTCTGCCAATGGACTCTCATACTCCAAGTTTCTTAAACTTGCTCATTTTATCTGCAGTCTTGTGGTCCTCTATAATCCCATATCCAATTGTTATCAGTCCTTTACCAGGTACTTAACAGTGTACTTTAAAATGCCCACATCCACTTATCTTCCATTTTCTTTGCCATCACCCTCGTTCAGACATATGTTACATCATCCATAGTGACAAACAAGGAAGTGCGTCCCAACAGTGCCACATGCCATGGGAAATGTTCCTCAAATGGAAAGAAGTTGGATGTTGCCCACACACTCAACATAACACATATGCATTACACCCTCAAAGACCCCTTTGAGACTATCAGTCTTGTGCTCAGAAGCAATCAGTGACAAATGTTAGAGCAGATGAGGACCTAGATAACACGATCATCAGTTATTGGCTGCTTGTTCCTTAACAGGCGCTTTTATAGGCACTGTGCTCCTTGGCACATTTAATCCTCACAACAACCTGTGGGACTAGCTATTATTTCCCATATCATCTAGACAAAGTAAGTGAGGCCTAGAGGCATTAGGTAATTTTCTTAAAGCCACTTTGTAGAGACCCTTTCATAGTTCCAAAGAAAAATGAACATGCACATTACATACAATTCAGGAATTCCACATTTAGGGGTAGACCTACATAAATTCTCACATGACAAAAAGGAGGCATGTATGAGGTTGCACATAGCACAATTCTTCATAATAAAAACAAAAAACTTGCACAACTCACAATGACAATCAATAGAAGAACAGGTGAATATATGACTACATGTTCACACATCAAAATACTGTTCAGCAGTTAAAAAAGATGATGTGGTTTTATACATGTCAGTATGGATACACCTCAAAAACTAACTTTGAGGGATAAATGAATTATAGAGAAATATAACAGAATACTCTTCAGGTAAAATTAAACATTCCAAAAACATTAAATCTCTCACTTATATCTGTAATAAAATCATAAAAATATGGATAAGAAATCACATGCTAATTTTTGAAGGCAGATGATACCTATGCAGAGAGAGGGACAGGTTTCTGCATTTGCACAGAGACAAACTTTATCAGTAATCTCACATACACAGAAGATGTAAAAGTAATATGGCAAAATGTGAATATAAATTAAACCTTGTTTTTGCTACAATGTTATTTGCTGTTTGATATGTTATAATAATTTTTTAAATAAAAAGAGAAAAACAATATTAAATCCAATCATTAATAAATTTCTGATGCATTAGAGCTGAGTTTGGTTCCAGATCACCACAGTAAAGCAAATATCTCAACAGAGCAAGTCAAATGAGTCTTTTGATTTTCCAGTGCATATAAAAATTAGGTTTACACTATAGTCTATTAAGTGTGTAATAGGATTATGTCAAAGAAAAAAACCAATGTACATGCCTTACTTAAAATATGCTTTATTGCTAAAAAATGCTAACCATTATCTCAGCTTTCAGCAAGTTGTAATCTTTTGCTGGTAGAGGGTCTTGCCTCAATGTTGGGGGCTGCTGACCCCACCAGGGTGGTGGTTGCTGGAAGGTAGGGTGGCTGTGACAACTGCTTGAAGTACGACAATAAGGAAGTCTGCTGCATCAACAGACTCATCATGCCCTATTTCTCTATAGCATGTGATGCTGTTTAATAGCATGTCAGCCACAGCATTATTTCTTTCAAAACTGGTGTCATTCCTCTCAAACTCTGCTGCTGCTTTATCAACTAAATTTATTTAATATTCTAAATCCTTTGTTCTCATTTCAACAGTCCTCACAGCATTTTCACCAGAAGTAGTTTCCATCTCCAGAAACCACTTTCTTTGTTCATCCATAAGAAGCAATCCCTCATCCATAAAACTACTATCTTGACATGGCAACAATTCTCATCTTTGGCTCCACTTCTAATTCTAGTTCTCTTGCTATTTCCACATCTGTAGTTACTTCCTCCATTGAAATCTTTAACTCCTCTAAGTCATCCTCTAAGAGTTGGAATCAGCTTCTTTGAAGTTCCTGTTAATATTGGTATTTTGACCACTTTCTATGATTTACAAATGTTCTTAATGTCATCTAGAATGGTAAATCCTTTCCAGGAGGTTTTCAATTTACTTTGCCCAGATCCATTGGAGGAATCATTATCCATGGAAGCTACAGCCTTATGAAACATATTTCTTAAATAATAAGACTTGAAAGTCAAAATGATTCTTTGATCCAAGGGCTGCAGACTGGATGTTGTGTTAGCAGGCATGAAAGTAACATCAATCTTACTGCACATCTCCATCGGACCTCTTGAGTGACCAGGTGTATTGCCAAGGAAAGGAATTGTTTTTTGTCAGGCATGGGCTTAAAATAGTCAGCAAACCATGTTGTAAACAGATGTGCTGTCACCTCATATTTGTTGTTTCATCTGGAGAACACAGGCAGAGTAGATTTAGCATAATTCATAAATCCCCAGGATTTGCAGAAGGGTCAATTAGTAGTGTCTTCAACTTCAAGTCACAAGCTGCATTAGCCCCTAACAATAGAGTCAGACTGTCCTTTGAAACTTTGAAGTCAGGCATTGACTTCTCCTCTCCAACTATGAAAATCTTTTTACAATATTAGGCTGTTTCATCTACACTGAAAATCTGTTGCTAGTGTAGACACTTTCATTAATCATTTTAGCAGGATCTTCTGGATAACTTGTTGCAGCGTCATCAGCACTTGCTGCTTCACCTGCACTTGGATGTTATAGAGACTGCTTCTTTCCTTAAACCTCATGAATAAATCTCTGCTAGCTTCAAATTTTTCTTTTGCAGCTTCCTTACCTCTCTCAGCCTTCATAGAATTAAAGAGAGTTAGGAACTTGGTCTGGATTAGCTTTTGGCCTATGAGAATGTTGTGACTGGTTTGATCTTCCATCCAGTCCACTAAATCTTTCTCCATATCAGCACTAAGGCTGTTTCCCTTTATTATTCATGTGTACACTGCAGTAGTATTTTAAATTTCCTTCACAAACTTTTCTTTTGCATTCAATGTAGCTGTTTGATTCAAGAGGCCTAGCTTTCATCTTAGCTCAGCTTTTGACACACCTGCCTCACTAGCACTAATGATTTCTAGCTTTGGATTTAAAGTGCTCAAACCAGGGCATTTGGAATCGTCCTCAACTTCTTTCTGTTGGCTCTGCCTTCAAAACACATAAAAAAGCCAAACTTCTTTTGCTATTTCTGCCACTACCTGCCATCCTGATGGAGCCAAGGGTGTATCTCTCCAGACTATTGCAGTAACCTCCTGCTTCTGTCCTTGCCAAGCCTGCCACCTTCCCCAAACAGATTAGTTTGGTTAAGATCAGCCAGACTAATCTTTAGAAACTCATAATGAATCATGTCAGTTTTTAGCTCAAACAACTGCAATGGCTTCCCAATTTACTTGCAGTTAAACCCAGATATCTTGCAATAGTCTACAAGGCCCTATGTACTCTTCCCATACTCCTTACTCTGACTCTGAACAACCACCTTCTCTCACTGAACTCATCTGCACTGTGTTCCCTTTATATATGGAGAAAGTTGATCCACTGACTTCATCCACAGTAATCTCTGGGGATTTCCTTGACCATGCCAGGTTACCTCCTTAAGGGTCCTTGATTTGAGCTGATCCTCATGCCCAAAATGATCTTTCCCCAGATTATTTGCTTGATTCACTCCTTTATCTCCTCCAAGTCTTTGCTCAAATCTCTCCTCCTCAATAGACCTTTTTTGAAACCCTATTTCCTATTTAATACTAAGGGAGTCCACACACTTCCTCCTTAACCTATCTACTTTTTCCTCTATTCCTAGCTTTAATTAGTTTCAAGCATGCTATATAATCTAAATTATTTAAATACTTATGGTAGCCACTTGTTGTGTATGCCTCCCTATCCTCTGGCTAAAATATATTCTTTGTGAAGCAGAGATCATTTCCTCTTTTTCACTGATGTATCCCCAGTGCCTACAATAGTCTTTGGCATGTGGTAAACACCAAATAAACATTTATTATATAAACAAACAAAATACAGTGAAGAACATAATAACATGAGATGAAAGAGGGTGGTTTGTGCTTTTAGTCTCAGTGTTATGATTCATGGAATTCCACAGAACTTGTTTTTATTCATATTGCTATATGTGGAAAAATATCCATAGTACAAAATAATATAACACCATCACACTTTACACATGCAAACTCATGCAGCAGTAATGATGCTGAAAGTAGAGAAGTACTGCCTTTTGTTTAAGATTAAGTAGATAAATAACTTTTTCCCAAGAATCATGTAAAATCCTATATGAGGAAGGATTATTACTTAATAAAGAGATTCTCAGACCCCCTTGTTTATCCTATTGGAAATAATTACTGATTGGGCTGCTGAAAGAGGTATCTAATTTAGGAGATATTTACTCATAGGTTATTTTGTTATATATGTTTTAAATTACAGTTCTCCAAAACTTCAGGAGAAAACATGGTTCAACTTTATCATGCACAACAAGCGTGGTGACTTCTAAGTCAGGGTCACAACAATAAAACCATTCAGGATAAGTCACTCGTGCTGACACTGTGTAATTGTGCAAATGCTTCTCTGAATCAGGATATGTGCCTGAAATTAATTTTATTTAATTTGGGTGCATGTCCCTCCTGCCATATATTTATAACAGAGAGGCATCACTGGCTCTATTGTCTGGTTCAGTCTATGTGTAAAATGGGAAAAGTTCAGTAAATAAATCTCAGTTCTGGAACTAACTGGAGATACAGAGAAGCACACAAACCTGACTGGAACTCTCTTTTTCCTTTCGGGACCTGAAGCAGCATGCCGGCACTCTCTGTGTAGTCTGGCAAGCTGGACCCAGTGCAGACAAGCCCAGTAAGCCTAGAAACATAGCACCTCCACTTCCTGTTTGGCATAGCGGGAGGGAAGAAGAGAGGATGCTGTGGCACACTTAGTTCATGGTGGGAAGGCTGACCCCGCAGCATCCTTTATCAGTCTGCAATGCAGTGGGTGAGGAGGCTCAGCAGTGAGCAGGAAGCCATTGCTGGGCACTCCAGCCCCAACTCTGACAACAGCATGTCTAAACTGAGTAAATGAGAAGAAACCAAGAAGTAAATGAAGGCAGGGTATTATGGGTAAAGAGACCACAAACAACCTCATCCCAGAGTTCTCCTGTGGAGAAGACTGCCATTCCCTTTCTGAGTAAGGTAACAAAATCTAGCCATTTGACTGGCCCCAGGCTCACAGGCCTGGTTTTCCTCTTCATTCTTCCTGTGTATGATTTTTAGCAAGACTCAAGTCTCTTTGGGCCTCATTTTCTTTACATTTTAAATAAAAGAGCTAAATACAGCCTTTTGTTTCTGTTTTATTTTTTCCAGTTCAAATATTTTATGACTTTATGAGACAAGTCAAACGGTGATTCCCAAGATGATACCCCTCTCTGATCACACTCATTAAGCAAAACGAGAAAAATGCCATTTTGATTAGTAAGCAAATTGCTCCTTCTGGTATTCATGAAATGCTAACCATATGATCACTATTAGCATATTTTTTCTGCCCAATTTATTCTGTTCTATTTACTTCTTAGAATATTTATTTCCCTACTATATTATTCCCTACACTGTTTTGTAACTATATAACCTGTTTTGCGCCCACTGAGGGAAAACACCCCTCTATCCTAGTGGTAGGCACATGGTAGACACCAATAAACACACAGAGACTAGGACAGAAGCCTTTGTACACATGTATGTAGGTAGGAAATGAATTTTTGTAATATGCTAGTGTCCTGGCCATCTTGCCTTGATATCCTCATAATGGCCCAAAAACTGAAGCATCTTCCCTCCCCTGTCAAAAGGCAAAAAAGCAACCACTATGATTATTTCTCTTCAGAGAAGTGAATGGACATCTCTACGTCTGACAAATGGGCCACTAAAATGGTCCACTGGAAACAGTAGTGTAGAAACGAGAATGTGGGTTTCTTAGCTTAAAGAAGGCTACTATAATTGCTCTAAGGAATGAAATTTCTTTATTTTCCTTTTCTCTCTTCATCACTTCATACCCATACCTCATTTCCTCATTTATAAACTGGGGTTTAATACTACTAGTCTGAAGAAATTGTTGTAAGAAAGAAAAGAGCTAAATATTGGCATGGGGCCTGCCATCCATTTACTCATCATTTCAATGGAAGCAAATATATATTTCCCAAGAACCTATGATTCCTGGACACTAGATTGAGTGGTGGGAACGAAACATTAACAAGCTGGGCAGAGTACCTCTCCTCACAGAACCTAGACACTAGTGAGGGATATAAACAACTACAGCACGGGCAAAAAGCTGTACGATGGAGGTAGGGGGTAATGTGGGAGGGAGCCCTGTGCAGTACTTCGGGTAGGGAGGTGACCCTTTAAAAACATAAATCAGAGCATGTTGCTCCTCTTTTCAAAACCTCCCAAAGTCTCCCATTTAGAGTAAAAGCCCAAGTCCTTACAGAGACCTACAAGGCTTTCTGTGATACCTCAGCCCCCATCATCTCTCTGACCTCACTTTCTCTTCTGCTTTTTCCTAGTTCACTCCTGCCACTCTGGGCCCTTGCCATTCCTTAAACACATAAGTACATGCCTATCTCAGGGCTTTTGCCCTTGCTGTTTCTTCTGTCTGAAATATTGTTCTTCCAGACAGCCTCATAACTGGCCCTCTCACTTCATTCAAGTCCTGACTCAAATGATATCTTCCCAGTAAGGCCGTTGTGTATGCTTTAACATCCCCACATCATGCCAACGTTTTATATCACCCATCTTGTTTTATATTTTCTGCTTAGTACTTATCTGTATTTTCTTGTTTACTGCTTGACTTTTCCATTTGAAGTGTAAGCTCCAACACAGAAGGGTCTTCTGTTTATTTTGCTCACTGTAGAATCCCCAGGGACAGGAAAAGTACTTGGCACATTGTAGGGACTCAAACAATACTTTGTGAATGAATAAATCAATGAGGTGTTACGGAATACTTTCCAGGGGAAGTGGCCAATTGTAAGTGAAGTTAAAATGTGAAGAACAGGACTGAATTATCCTGGCAGAGGGAATGGGGGACAGCGAGTGGTAAGTGGGGCAGAAAAGAACATTTCAAAGACAGAGACCAGCCTGTACAGCATCCCAGAGGAAGGAAAGAAGAGGAAGCAAAAGCATCCTGAGAACACCAGAGTTTGTCAGAGCTGAAGTCCCAATGCCAAAGGTTTAGCACGAGATGAAGAGGTGCAGCTAGAGACGGAGGCAGGGCACAGATCATGCAAGGCCTTATCAGCCATGCAAACAAGTTTGCTCCTTACTCAAAGAGCAATAGGGAATGCATGAGGAGTCTTAAATCAGAGGACTGATGTTATTTGTGATTAAAAACAAAATCACCATAATGCAATTAGACAAGAACAAGGCTGGAGGCAGGGAGACCAGTTAGGAAGAAGGTGAAGGATGCCGTGTGTACCAGAGAAGGGGTGATGGCACTAAAGAGAAGTGGAAAGATTCTAGAGCCAATTAGCAAGACTTTGTAATTGAGAGAATATATAATACATATATAGGTATATGTGTATGTATGATATAAATGATATATGATTATGTTACATAATTATATGCAATAAATAGTATGTTTTTCTAGGGTGGATCATGGAGAAGAGGATACTTAAGAGGGAAGAAAGGATTAAAGGTGATGCCTAAGTTTCCAGCTTGGGCAACTGGGTATCAATTAAAGTGTATAATCGTATAAAGATGACCAAATTCTTTGACAGCACTCCCAGTGACAAGTAGCATTCTATGTCCCTTCCTCTTAAACCTGGGAAGAATTTGTGATTTCTTTGGGCAACCAATGTGAGAGAAATTATGTTGCATCAGACTGGAAGAGACTGGCAGCTTCTAGTCATGGCATCTAAGGAATGAGTCCCTCAGACAGCAAACCAGTTAAACCCCCAGGCCACAGCCAGTACTGACTTGTCAGCCATGTTAAGCAGACATTTGGAGGTGGATCCTCCAGCCCAGCTGAGCCATACCAGCAGACACTGTGTGGAGCAAAGACAGGCCATTTTTGTTGTGCCTTGTCCAAACTGCAAATTAATGAGCAAAATAAATAATTACTATTGTTTTAAGCAATCACTTTAGGTTTATTACACAGCCATTGATAACCGTAGAGAGATAGGCAATGAGAAAATAAACTTTCATGACTTTTCTTTGTGGAACCACACAGGGTTAAGCAATAGTGGTCCTTCAGTTACGACTATTTAGTGGGACATCACAGGGAAGTAGAGTGCACCCTGTAGTATGGGGTACACTGGTACTTTGGGATGATCTTGGAAGGAGTTAATCCCGATCCAGATTAACCAGGGAGGAAATAGAATACATTAAATACTTTAAGATCACACTTTGATTTTGTTTGAACCACTGCAGGGAATCCAATCCCAAATTAATATAACAAAACCAGTGCTTGCTTAAAAAAGTATTTCATCAGATTCCAAAGTTCCCTTTTCCAGTGGGATAGGGCATATTGGAACTCTTTAGTAGTTACTCTAGCAAAAACATTCTTTTCATTTTATAAATGAACAGAAGAAGATTAAGGGAGTGCCTCTGGAACTGCTAAGTTACTGGTGGACACTGTCCCTATATCAAGTTCGAGATCAATGGGCTCCAGATCAATATTAGAGCTTCATGTCAGGGGCCTGTTCATGTATGTGGCAGATGCAGCCAGATTGAAAAGGAGAGCAAACAACTCTTCATTTTTATTTGAGCTAGTTTTTTTTTTAATTTGTCAGATATAGACAGTTCATTTTAAGCACTGGGATTCAGAGTTGGAATGTGGGTAGGATTAAACCAGTTTTATTAGAGAAAGAGGAAGCCCAGAGGGGGAAAGGCATGAAAAACTCAGTGACTTCTAAAAGCTGACATCAGTTTGACATGCTTACCACAGAGCCAGAAACCACTTTGTAAACCTCAGCCAAGGGCTCTATAAACTCAAGTCTTATTTCTATTATCATCCAAATTACCCTCCTCATTGAAAAGGAAGAAAACACACCCTTATTGTAGACATAGTGTTCAAATTATATATGTGCCCTGGAGCTTAGAAAGGTTAGGTATGTCTCTTGGTTTTTCATGAGCATAACTTAGACTTAACCCATGCAGGCTATTAATTACTAGCATTTCTTAAATGTAATTATAATATTTTTAGGAAATGGGTTGTTGTATATTTTTGTACCCAGAGACACAATAGAGAGTCTAACTCCTTTATAATATTTACAACATGTCAGGTAGATGAATAGGTAAATGGTTAAAAAGAAAGAGAAGCAGTATCACCATTATTAACCATGACTGAGAATATGGTGTGGCCACTGGTTAAGGCAAATGAATTCCAAATGCCTCATCACAAAAACATGGCCATTCTCACACTTTTAAGAGGGCATTTTGGTGTCTTCTGTAATTTTGTGGTAGACAATATTGCTTCTTATGTCCATTACACACATGCTACATAATTTTTTCATACCTGAATATAGCTCCAAGAGCAATTTTGTCTTCAGCGAGGAATTTTAAATGCTTTATTTTTCTTAAGAAAATGGAGAGGATTCAATCCAACATATTCCTTTAGTGACCTGAAATCCTAGAGGCAGAATCATTGTCCTAAAACTTTGATCTGTTCTATTTAAGAGTCTGAACACCTTTCTGGTTCTTTAGGATGTTTTTATTCACCAATTTTAACTTTAAATATTTTGCCATATTATCTTTTAATCTTTAAACTAATCAACCAAATAGTATTTTGTGGGAAGGAGCAAAGAGAAGGGATGGATTGGGAAGAGGAGTAAATCTTATATTTCTTAACACCCCATGTTTCCAATCTATGTAGAAAATTATTTTAGGGGTTATTTTTGCTGTAAATTAATTATCCAGCTATTTCTATCGACGTTATGCAACAGACATAAAACATGGTTTTCCCCTTCAGGAAATTCTCTCGTATTCTGGCTGACACATGACACATATAAAGACGAAAAGGTATCTAGTAAAATTAGGAAGCGAAAATTCCAAACACTGGGAATATAAAAAGTGGAAGAAAGTTTCAATGGCAGCACAGAGACTAGAGTAGTTAGGAAAGCGTCATTCATTCATGTAGTCACTCATCCATTATTTTCAGAGTGCCTGCCCCATGTGAACGACTAGGCTGAGGTCTGGAGACTTAGTCACATGTCAAAAGCAAGACAAAACCCTGGAAGCAGGACATAATCTCTAAATCTGTGGACTTAAGAAGGAGCGAGACTGAGTGAATTCTCACCTTGCTGCTTAGAAACAGACTTCAAGGGCTTTGGACAAGCTACTTAATCTCTCTGTGCCTCAATTTTCTCTTCTACCAACAGAGATAACAAGAGTACCCATCTTTTCAAATTGTGAGGACTAAATGAGCTAACACATGTAAAGTATGGTACCTATAAGCACTATACAGATGTACATTTGCTTAGAATATAGAGGGAGCAGGCCAGTAAAGGTGAACCCAAGCAATAGGGACTTCATTGGATCACAATTCCTAGAAGCTTCCCTCAGACCCTTCATTGACTTAAACTTACAGGGCCCTGGTTCCAGGAAAGGGTAGGGCAGAAGAGTTTCAGCTAGAATTCTTACAGAATGTCCTCTAGCTCTCACACTCAGGATGCAGGCCTGTAAGGCTAATAATGTAACTCCAGAGTAGAGATAAGCTGGCGGCAATCCCAAAGCCTATTGGTACAGAAACCAAGTCAAAATATGACCCATCTTTTCATTGCTCAGTTTCCCAAACTGAATAGCATGACAGCTGCCCCTGACTCTTCCTGAAGAGGCTGTGTGTGGGGTGCCAGGCTAGGGAATGTAGAGATCACCTTATCTAATCCCCAGCAATAAACCTCTGAGACGAGCAGGGAGCCCCACTTTATAAACAAGAAGCCTGAGTGAGAGCTTTGTCAGTGAAAATATCTACGAGCTTTTACTTTTGTTTCTTAAACCTAGAGACCAAGACTTGCTCTAGCTGAGCTGTTGAGCCTTGAGCCAACAAAGGTAGCTGAGCTTAGAGCCCAGAGTTTAGAGTGACCAAGTTATTCAGTGTGGCCAAGCCCATGAGAAGAAGGGAGTTCATAAAGCACCTAGGCTGACTAGCTCTAAAGCCTTTTGATCTACAATTCTAGCAGGAGGAGACTAGAAGATTCCACTGACAAGGGCCTAGCATGGGTCAATATTTTCCTTTCCATTGCAATATCCTCTGGAAGCAATATGTGCTGTAACTCTTCCCTGCCCAGAGCAGGTCATCTAGCCCATAGCTGGGAGCTTTATTTGCAAGAACTCACACATGAGCATTATACAGGTTGGTGAAAAAGGTCCTGAGGAGTCACACAGCTTTGCAGCCCTCCAGGACCACCCAGACAAGGACAAGGCCATTGTGATTGCAGCTGCCCACACGGGACACCAGTGACTCCCAGCAGCAGGAAGGCCACACTGGCCCAGCAAACTCATTGCTGTTAGGCCAAGAATTGTGTTTGTTTTCTGAAGCAAAGTTCAACCACAAAATAATGCATGGCATTCCCAAGGCATCTGCTGGATCATTCCATCAGTTTCTTTCTCAGTTTGTCTTTACAAATCTCTGAAAATGTCACTTAATTATTTTGGCTCCCACTACCGGCCATCGGAAGAAGGCTGAACGAGGCTGAGGGATGCTTTGCCACACAGCAGTAGGTGAGCTACATGCATGAACTATTTGGAACTTTGAAGAGTGCAGACCAGAGGTTATGGGGACCTGCCCTCACACTCTTCATACACACCCAAGTGTTTTAGTCATGGAAGATGCAATTAGGGACAGTTCATCTCTCTCACAGTCCCCGGGGATTTATTACCTGGGCCCTTGAAGATTTCCCTTTCAAATGGGCATAGATGTGATGTTCAAATCAGTGCTCAGTGGTCACTCTGAATCTGGCTCTTACTTTGCTGTATTCCTGTGTCCATGGAAATTGAGGATATGAAGAGTAAGAACATTAACAGGCTCTTTGAACTGTCACATGAAAAGCACCAGAAGATAAAAATAATTTTGTAGGATACCGGATGATCAGAGGCTGTATTGGCAGTAAAGTCACCAGGCTGGCTTGCACATTCTTCCACTCCCAACTGGGGGTTGAGGGAAGATATACATATCTTTTCTTATGATGGTGAAAGGAGAGTCACTTAATGATACAAAGCTCCATTCTCTGATCTTGTCATAACACTGAAAGTAAACTTCACCTCTGTCTGAAGTCAGAGTTGGGCATGCTACAGTTTGCAGAAATCCATTGGCCTGCTTTCCACTAGTGGACACAGTTTGTGTATTTACCCTCTCCAACAAAATTACCATGTATGCTCTGCTTTCAGGAGGCTGAAAAGAGATAGAGTTTGGATTTTCCACAAGTCTAGTTCCTACTGAGATATTTTTAAAACTCACTTATGAAGCAAATAGGCTTTGAGACTTTAAAATGATTTTCAAGAACTTTTGTCTATTTGCAAACCCAAGTATGCTTAAAATTATTTTCAGTTTATATTTTGTCAATAGATTTCATGAAAAGAACCAAGCTTCTGTACTCTTAAAACACTAACTTCCTCAAAAATAGAAAATAAAAACAGAAAAGTACAATAACCAATTGCCCTCTGAATCAACTATACTAGGAATACACCACAATTAACCCAACAGCTTGTGATGAAAGAATAATGTAACCTCATCATGTTCTCTACCAATGCTGAGTCATTTCTCCATGAAAGACCTAACAAAGCAGGCCTATTTCTCATCATTTCTTAATAAGATTAGCTATATTATTACAGCATTTTACCCCTACAGCCAGTTCATTCCCCTCTGAGTCATTGTTTTTCTTTTCTATAATTTAATTGGAAAAAAAATAAGTTCATCCCAAATGTCAAATTTTTATGTGTATATTTTATATTTGAATTTCAAAATTGGCTAGCATCAGCATGAGTGAACCAATCTTAACATTCTAAAGATAGGTTAAGTTAATACTGTCTGAGAAGAACACTTTTCCTTATATTAGCCCAAAGGTCATATTCATTAAGTATACAGGCAATATATGTTTAATTTAGCTAATGAGTAACTAGTAACTCATCCTTTTTCTGTTCATTTAAACATTAACCAGAGTGGTTTATTAGTGAATGCAAAGAATGATACCATTCATGTATTTATGAATTTATTCAATACTTATTTGCTGGACATTCACCTTGTACAAGGTTTTATGGTATACAATGTACATAAATAAAGATTAAAAAAGAATATGGAGTTCAGAGTCTACCTGTCAGTACAACAGGGACATAAGTGAAGTAAGAGGAAGTCCATAGAAATATAAAATAGTGCCATGTGAGAATCAGAGGGAAGAGATAAAAACTGACTGAAACATTAAGGAAGTGTGTGTGGTGGGAGATCATTTCTGGAAAATATGATATGAACAGAAAAGGTAGATACTCCAAGTATGGAGGAGTACAGAGTTGGGAGTGAGAAAACATGGGCTATGGAAGAGAAGCAGCCCAGTTCCAGGGGGCTTCCAGATTGGAAGAGTATAATTTGAACCTGGAAGGGTAGTTTGAATTTAACCCATGGAGGGTCTTGAAAACCAAATTAAAATTCTGCTGGTTAATAGCAAGGGTAGACTGTGTTCCACTTTGAACAAACAGCTATTTGAAAAATAAATGCATTTGTCAAATAAATTATTAGGCAGAACTGGAAATATTATTTTGACAGAATTAAATGTTTTGGTTATTTGTTTTAATAAATACAGGCAAGTATGGGTTAATGACTGTATGTTAGGTGGTTCCTAATCCTGACTATGTTTTTCTGGTAATGTTTCTTTACATAACATTTACTACTTCTCATCAAACAACTAATAATGCTTGCAGCTTTCCTTTAAAGACATCTGACATCAAACAACACAAAAAAAGACTGGGCAGAGACTCTCTAACAAAAAGAGAAACCGATGAATGTGCCCCAAGCAATCATGCTTTGAAGCTGTTGATGCAGCCTTTCATGGTGATGTAACATTGTCAGCTCATTTTATGCAACATTCAGATCCTGCTTTTTGCTTACAAATGCCATTAAGGCCAAGCAGTATTTGCAGAATTTCAAGATGTATTCTTTCTCCTCTTCAAACCAAGGAATGTCAAATGCCAAATCCTACTGATGCTTATATACATTTAGTTGTGAGGCAGGCTGAAAGCAACATGCCTAAATTCTTCTCTACTATCTTACCTCACACAGTGATTCTCTTTTATGGATGGCCTCTGCAAAACAGGTAGGTATGTTTGTAAAGATATGTACAAACGCATCCTCCTAATCGATGCTGGAGGCAGGTAAGCTCAAAACAATATTGCTATCTGGCCTAAGATTGCCTTTACCTTTAACAAATCACATTCAAATCTAGAAGTTGCTAACCAAAAAAATTAGGGTCAACTCAATTGTACACATATTTAAAATAGTCCTTATCAAGTAAAGCAACACCATCAATACATATTTGCTATGCTCTCCTGAATAAAACAGAACATAATCAATTTATTTACATATTTATGCATTTATGGTATTATTCCATTTCAAATCCTATCATTTATCTGAAGCATTACATTTTATTTTCAATTCTCAGTAAACAAATAAGAAGCAATTTATAAAGGCCTATACAGATCACCAAAGCTCAAACTAGATCCAGCAAAAGTGAATCTAGTGATTAACCCAAGTGATTACAGTTACAGACAGGTAATATTCCAAAAAGTGACCTGAAGGGACACTATCAAAGAGATCTGAGGGGCCCTTATGAGTGGAAAGCAATAATAAATTTAAGTATAATACCAGATGACTCAGTAAGTTGAGATAATAATAATATACATTTTCTGAGCTTTTATTATGTGGCATGCATGTGCTAAGCATATTAACTGGTTAACAAATGTGCTACTCTTTCTTAAAATCATAGCAATAACAATAATAGCTAATACTTATGGAGTGTTTGTTAATTTCTAGGCACTCAGTTTAAAGATTTTATTTTTATTATCTCATCAAATCCTCACAACAATCCTATGAAATGCATTTTTTAATTCCATTTTACAGATGTAGAAACTGAGAAACAAAAAGGTTTAATAATATACCTGAAACTACATACACCATTAACCACATTCCCCTTGTGAATGATGACTCTCATTGCTGAAATAAGGTCACCTGGGGACATTATGTAAAAGAAGTTGTCTAGTTATTTGCCTTACCCATTCTTTTTCCTCCTGAGATGGCTTTCCCATCATCCTCTGCAGTTAGGAGTGGTCATGTAACTAAGATCTAGCCAATGGAATGTGAGGAAAAGTATTTGGTGCCACTCTCAGACATGTCCCATAAAACCTGCCATGCTATCCTGCATTCTTTTTCCTCTCCTCCTGACATATAAATGTCAATGCGGTAACTGTGGAAGCCATGCATTAAAGATAGCAGTCTTGGCTCCTGAGTGGCTTCATGATGCAGTACTACTCATTCCCTAACTGCTATTTAGTTTGATGTGAACAAGACATAAATTCTATTGTATTAAGTTACTGAGATTTTAGTGTTTATCTATTATAGCATCTAGTATTTACTTTTTAACTAATAATGGCTGATCTCTACATTTTAGATTTTATGTAAATATCAGATACCACTTTATCAACAATGCAGAATCCAATTTCTTCAAAGGCTCTCTCTTTTTGAGAAACAGTTTGCTTTCTATGCCAGCTGTAGCAGTCAGATCCCCTTGAACACTTTTTGCCATCTTAAGTTTCATCAACAGAAAACTTGTACACAGCACAGAAGGAAGATGAGAGGCGAACAGCAGCTTCTTGTTCCTCTGCAGTGAGAGGCAGGCACGGCTTCAGCAGAACCATCCTCCTAGTGTTGCAGGCAGCATAGCCATCACTACGTGATTTTGTGGGGTTCCTACCCCTTCTGGAATCCCTGAAAGCTAATGGTACCTTTCCATGAGCTTTAATCCTCTAACACTTCTAAACAATTTTAGTAGCATCTAATTTGAAGTATGAAATCCCACCCAGATTCAAATACCTAGAGAAGTTTCTGTTTTTCCAATGAAACTCTGAGGGATACAGTACAATTTCCTCTTCTCAAGGCAGCTGATCATTGGTTCTTGTCATTCAAGTTATCTTCGCCTGTCTCAGGACAGTTCCCTCCAAAGATGGCAGTAAATGGATCTCAGGCTACAAAAATCCATTACTATTAAAATCTTATTGTCAATAACAACCATCAATATAGGAAAACCTTCTTCAATGTTTGGCGTGTGACCCTGTGCAATTGCTTAGAAGGACCCATGCATGGTTTAATGCTCTGCTGTGGCTTTCTTGAAATTCTTGATAATTTTTGAACAAGGAGCCAGTATTTTCACTTTGCCCTGGGCCCTGAAAATTTCATAGCTGGTTCTGAATTAATTATAACATCTAACCAAGAATCACAGGGGACATATGCAAAAGAGGAAATTGAGGTGCCTTAATCTCTTTTGCTTCTATAATTCAAAATGGCAACATATAAAAGTACAATCCTTCATTAACCTTGACATCCCAACACCACCAGCATACTGCCTGTACCCATAGTGTTACCCTCTTGAGTAGAGGAGGATCTATGAGATAAGATTACAATATGTTGAAAAGAAAACACAATTTCAAATTTGCTGTGGGTTCTTTGCATGTTTAAGGGTAAAAACATCTTAATGATTCTTCTCAGATATACAAGTTTGAGCCCTAGACTCTAGGCCTGAGTCAAGTTTGAGAGTTCCAGTTCTTTGTATAATGAAATAATGATTTCGTTATTATAGTTGTTTGCATTAAGGAACTAGAACTCTGGAATAGGGGATATTGCTTGCATCAGTGGAATAGAAAGATGGCTCGCATCAACACAGCAGAGTTTGAGAACCTGTGAAAAGCTAATATCAGTGAGAATGTCTTCATGGCAGAGAATGGCTTATATGTTTATAGGAACAGTTCTGTTCACATTCAAATTTAATGAGTTTCTTGTTCTATGTTTAAATGACAACAACAAAATCCTTCACTCTGTCTCCCTCACATTGCTACCACTGCTCTTTCCATTGCCTAGCGTTAAGGAATCAGTTGTGACTGGCCTTAGTTTATGGTGTCTTAAAGGGTAGACGGGACAAGACAAGACAGAAAATGACCTGCAGCCATGAAAGGTGAGCCCATGAGCAGGGATCTAGAGCACGATGTGCCACTAAAACATCAGGTTTTTTGGATAACTTGGAAATGTTAAGCACAACACTGGACCTCACAAAGTGAAGTGAGTGGAGGCTTAAGTCATTTTATTGTCTAGGAAGGAAAATGGTGTTCTCACAATCTAAGAGGACTTAGAGATAACCAGGATATACCAATATTTTCTAGACATGGAATTACCTCTGAAGAAATGGGAAATGAATACATGGAAGAAATCAACATGAATGACAAAGACAGAAGGTGGGCTCAGGGTTAAACTGTGAGGTAACTTGTTAAATAGAGATTCAAGCAGAAACAGGAATTTCACTGTCTATAGCAAAACTTTCCCATGGCTAAGAATCCCATTTATTAGAATCCAGGCTCTTCCATAATCTCACTTTTCAAATGTACTAGGAAAGACAATTCGTCTCAACATCATTTATACTTCAGAAAGAATGTCACCCTGCTTAGCTTCAGTTCTGTTGTCAAAAACAAAAGCATCAGTTTACAAGCCACTCTACATCTCCAGCATCAAGATTTAAAGTCTACAGTGAGTGTATCCTTTATGTAAGACCCAAATGAGAAGGTCTTTCCTCCCCAAGAAAATAATTATCACATCATCATCCCAATTATTTACAAGTCAGCTATCAAAATTGTGCCTCGATTCACCAGGTTTCTTAAGGAACTTAGTATTTATTTATAAGTAGAATGGAGCTTCTTAGAAAAGCATCAAGTAGGGTCACCTAAACACCATCCTTGAAGAATGAACACAATAGCAAAAGTCAAATTGCTCTCAGTTGCATACATTGACAGCTTCCATATCACAGAGCTCTGAAATTACAGGCAGGGGAAAAAATATTCTTAGATGAAGATAATATAGTTTGAGAGATGGCACATTTATTCTTTAAAATCAAACATCTTTGATTTAACTATTTTTCAGATTTGTTTTTCTTGACAAGGTTGCATTAACACCTTAACCTAAAGCAAATTCATACTTACCCAACATACATTCTATGTGAAAAACTGCTTACTCTCTGGATAAACATTCAGGAAAGCCTTCCCACCCACATTCAGAAACTAGAATAGTTACTCATACAAGTGTATACCACACATACCGAAAAGCTCACTGTAATCTTAAAAAAATAGTCAAATATATAATAATAGTGGGGATTGTATTGTTCTTGAAAGAATACATCTGCAGCATTACAGATTAATTGCTGTTCTCCTGGATGGTTTGATGCTCAGGTCAATTTAATAAACTTGAACATGTCATCTACTAAATTATGAATCACCAAGAAGACCTACTCACCCAGAAATTGTTCTGTTTCAACTGCAACTTTAAAAAATCATCTATAGCATGGAGAAGATTAAATTACCTGTTTTTTAATTTCAGCAAGCAATGGAGTGTGTCTACCTGCTGGATCCTCTGCCAACTGACAGACAAAAGGCTGAAAGGAGTACACTTCGGATGCTATCAATTAAGGAAAGGTGGTTCATTAATCTTTACTGTCAATGCCTGAATTCTGCTCTGATGGTTCCTACGGTATGTAGCTGGTTGGTTATATTTCAAAACAAGACTCATTCAGCTAAATTCACCTTTTAGGATGATAACTTATGCTTTTCCTGGTTAATTGTGAGTTCATTTGAAAATAGCTAATCATATGTATTACTGTGAGAGAGAAATATTTTGAGAAGTTCTTGTGTTCATTCATTCATTCATTCATTCACTCAATATTTAGTTATTTTGTGCCTATTATTTGCCACTCGTCCTATACAAAGATTAATCAAACTGCATTAAAAAAGAGCCAGACATCATGGACCTATTTTTGGAACTTAATCTCTATACATACCCTACGAATGGCTGACCTTTAAAAGAAAAAAATTATGGTTGCTTTATAGATACTTAGAAAATGAAAACTGAAAGCATTTTTTTTAAAGAACTTGCTACTAATCACTGAGGGCTTTAAGAAAAAGCAATGCCGTATAAATCCAGGCTGGTTCAGGGCTTGCTGTATCATCAAAAGATAATCTTCAATTAAATAGAGTTAGCAAAAGCCACTTTACTTCAGGTGGGATAAAAAAGGGTTAAACATGGTAATATATTAACCATCTCCAATTTGGTTAGCCAAATTGGAGATGTATGTATTATTATCTTTAGTGGTAATAATAATTAAGTTTTAAAGTAATAAATTATATTAAAAGATAAGATTTGAAACAAGTATTTGTGGAAAAACTAAATTCTGAAAAGCTGGTAACTTGTGGAGTTGGCTTTGATTGTTGTTCATCTAGAGTAACTCATTCCAGCAAACTTTTGGCATTTAAATGGAAACTTTGTCAGGGTCGAACCAGGAGTACACAAGCCAATGAGTAAGTGAGGGAAATGTAATTCAAGGAATTGTTTTCACATGTGATAGGAAAGCTGAAAAGGCAAATGAGAAAAGGCAGCCTAGGGGTTACCAAAGACAGGAGCAACAGAGGACAGAGAGAAGAGTCAGTGTGGGCAGAGCCCCAAGACCAAGGCTGCCAAGGAAGAGGTGACCTGGGCAGCCTTCCCTGGTAGGAGATGAAGAAGAGGTGTGGCCAAGGCAGAGAGGGAAGGGGAAAGGAATCCCCTGGCTTCCTTCCCCTTGCCTTCTCTTGTCCTCTAACCTTCTGATAAAGGTCAGACACGGGAGGCTGGGAAATTCAGCCCAGAGGGGCTGCTCTCCTGTGATGCAGAGCACAGCAAGGGAAGGATGAGAATGGATGCCAATCCAGCAGATCCAGGACCATTGTGTGTGCCTCAGTCTATACTGAGGGATTGATCAAGGTCAGAAACTCTAACATTATGATGCTGAAGTCATCGTGAAGTCCAACATCAATGAAAAGCACCAGTTAATTCTTGTGTGCCCTAAATTCCTTGTGACTTCTCATAGGAGAACTGCAAAATTTGACACCAGTAGCACAGGTCTAGAAAATCTACTTAACATATTATTTTGAAAAGCAAACTGGGATTTTATGTCCAAACATCTATCAAAGAAAAGGGTACCCTTCAAAGACATTGTTTTCTCAGGTATCTTTAGTACCATTGCAATTGCTCCAGCTGATATGCAAGGTCCTGGAACTTTCTTCACTGTTGAGTGAAGTCTTCTTATTCTAAAGGCAAGGTACCTAGGTTCAAACCCACTGTTCCACTATAGGGAAAAAAGTCTGTTCCACATGGTATTAGTTATCTAGAATTTTCTAACATCTTGTTTCAGAGAGCAAAGCTTAAGAGTGAATTAATCTAGTTTTAGGAAATAGAATTGCTTTATGTGTTCAAAATGAGTAGGCATATTAAAATCTTAAAATTAGAGTTTTACAGCATAAAAAGGAATAGCTGTTTTATAAATCATATAAAACTATTATAGGGCTTGTGACTACATTTATCCAAGATGGCCTTCCCCAAAGGGTACATGGAGGGGTACTCATATGGCTGTTATTTGGAAAACAGGTTCCCTGGGTAAAAAGTGTCTTTGCTGTAGGACTTCTCATAGCATTTGATACACTAATAACCATGTCTTGATCACCAAGAAATGGACATGGTATTTAGTATTTATAAGACATATTTAACAATGAAATTTTCTTTCAAATATTATTTTTTTGCAGAACACACAAAAAAGAATGTTCTCTTTCATATTTTGGAAAATGGGAGCTTAAGAAAAAAGAAATGTTATATATACCCAGGAACAGAATAGCATAATTTAGCATGGGCCAAATTCTCCTGACCATAAAAATCACCTAGGAACTTATTAAAAAATACAGATTCCTGGGGAGAGTATGGCAAACTGCAGTTTAAACCAATGCACCAGTTGAGTTTAACAATGGATAAATGAGCTTGAGGTTTGAGGTTTAATCAGGGTCTGAATCCTGGCAGTGCCACTTTCTAGCTACATGACCTTGGGCAAGTTTCTTAAACTCATGGAGCCTTGATTTCTTTTCATCCATAATATGGGGATAACAATAGTTCCTATTTGATAGGGTTGATGTGAGGATAAAATGGATGTAAAGCTCTTAGCAATGATGTCTGGCAAATGTAATATGCTCCAATATACTAAGCTGGACGTGTCATTTTTCTTCTCAATCTGGAAACTTGTGTTTACCTAATTGATATTTTTTCTAGGAATCTGTACTCCCACCCCTAGATTTTTGCCTCCTGTTTAATGTGTTTTTACATTGTTAGAACTGGTCAAATCGGGCAACACATAAAATTAAATTTTTCAACTACAAACATTTGGAATAAAATAGTAATGTTCACAACACCTGTAAGAATAATTTCTTTATCCCCCGCCCGATCCTTCTGTACTCCCTTGAACTTTATAGAGACATTATAGGTGGCCTTTGTCAGGGTGATTTGGGAGGAAATCAGCAGGGGCAGGATACCCCTTAGTGGGAGATGTGCCCACAGATATAAACCCTGCTTGTGTGATGAGCCCACAGACATGTGCCCTGGCACTTGGGAAGTGTCCCTTCAGAAGTGCCACTGCAGGGATCCAGCTTTTCTTCCTAAGGATACTTGGTGAAAGGTGAGACTTATGGTGGAAGAGACTGGTAAAGAACTACAGGGTGCCTGCCTCTGCTGTACTGATGTCTTATTTGAAGCCAACCTTTGGGGTCGGCAAGAGTGGCCAGTGAATCTTTTGTCCTCACCAGGAACTAGAGTGTGGCTTCATCCACACTGAACCTAAATGTATAGTCACTGCCCATCTTAAAGTATGTTTACCTTGTCATGTAAATCGAGGTTTGGTCCTCAACTGGAAACATGCAGCTTTTTGCACAAAATTCCTAGCTAATGTGTTGTGCTTATTTAATTATATTTTCTTTCTTTAAACTATCTGGGAGAAATTATATTTCCTACCACAACCCTTTGTTAAGCTCTTCTGTTGCATAAGAGAATAGAAATAGTGAACTGGTGAAGTAATTAGCATGAAATAAGCAAATACACACACTCACAAACCAAAATCTCTAGAATAGGGATGTAGCTGGATGTGGAGAGAATCTAATTCAGCTCCTCAGCATCTAAACAAGAAGGCTGGAGAAAGATTCAAGGAGAAAGACACAAGACAAGTTACATTTATATTGGAGGGCAGTGGGGGACCTTGCAGTTTGGTGGCTAAGAATTTGGGCTGTAAATGTCACCTGCTGGCTCTAGTCACAGTGTTTGCTTAGGCTATGTGGTCACAGCCTTGGAAGGGAGCAGCTCAGCAGGAACCTCCACCTGGATTTTCTGCCCTCTTTTCATGTGAAACGATTGCTTACCTTCCCATTTTGTCCTGCTGCTTTGAGAAGACTTGCTGAAAAGCATCAAAGGGGCCAATGAGAACTGGAGGGCAAAAGCACCAGTCGCAATTAGGCAAACAGAGCCGCACAGTGTCTGGATCACAGAGGGCAGGATTCCAGCAGGGAAACGAGGGAGGCGCAGCAGCTCTGTCTGCACTCGGGCCTGGCAAGAGTTCTCACTCTCACCGTAAATTAGGCCCCCCTGTTTCTTGCTAAGCTTCCCACCCTGTTTACAAAGAAGGGATGAGGAGGGCAGGTAGAATTATCCCAGGAACTCAGTGATTTATAAAAAAAAAAAAAAAGCACTGATTCAGACTCTCGCATAAATTCTTTTGCATGAATTTTTTGTGCTTTTCCCCAAAAGTCGAAAGTGCTTACGACACAGGTCCTACATCTAACAAGGATTATAGAGATGTCCTTTCAACTTATTTCAGGGCATATTCAGAAATAGACTAGTAATTTGCACAATTTAGGAGACTGTCAGCCACTATGTAAGATTTTTTTTAGGGTCCTATCACATGTTCTCCCTCCCTGTGATAATTTTTTTTGGAATCTTATATATATAGCTTTATTTTTTACTCTTCAACAATCTGAAATTAATGGATAATATGCCTATGTGTGCAGTTATGCAACATACATTTAGTATATGGTCTGTAGGACTGTTGTTCTGACCTTTCTGGGTTGGACAAGTCAGGTCTTCTTATCTATAAAATGAGGAGTCTGTACAGAGTCACCTCCAAAGACTTCTTCCCTGATTTAACATTCTACAGATTTTCTCCTCTTTATTACTTTAGAAAACTGAAAATGACTTTCATTGTACACCTCGGACTGTCACCTGAAGTCTGCTGTTGATCTGTCCTGTGGATGAGAGACAACTAACTAATGAGTAATGGGCACTGAAGAAGTAGAAGACACTGGCATTATCCAAGCTAAATTATAAGTAGAAGAAAAACTGCTGGCCTTGAAAAAAAAAGTCTCAAAAGCATAAATAAAGCTATCAGTGGCATAAAAAAGAAAAAAAAAATCTCTCTGGAAATTACCACTCCAATGGGAGTTGCCTTAAAAAATAAAATTAATTCTGTAAATATTTACTGCATTTACCCTCTGGGACATTCACTGTGAGGGACACTCCAGATGTCAGCTGAGGGTGAGCACTAGGATGATAATAGTAATTCCAGCAATGACAGCATTGATGGAGCACATACACACACAGGCACTGTTCTAGATGCTTCACGTGAATCAAATCATTTCTGAAGATCTGGTCCTTGTCTTTTTCTTATCTCCACAGCAATGATGCTGATGATAATGATGGTGATAATTAACATGTACAGAGTGCTTACAGTTGGCTAAGGCACTGAAGCCCTTTTTGATAGTACCACATAGAGGTACTATTGTTAGTTACTATTTAATCACATTAACCTTACCTGAATATTCCTTACCTTAGTACTTAATTTTCTAACTCTCTCTAAATCAAAAGTTCCACTTTACTCACTTAATCCTCACAGCCCTTTGAGGTGGGTACTGTTATTGTCACCATTTTACAGAGAAATAAACTAGTTTTGAAACATGTTGAAGGTCACACTGCTGTTGAAGGGATTAATGGGATTTCCACCCACTGCTGTCCCCAGGGCTCTGTGCTGCAATCCCCCGCCTGCAGGAATAACCATGTTCCCCCGCCATCATCAGACAAGCAGACACATCAGTACAGGGAACTTGTGCTGACAGTACTCAGGGTAGTTAGGAAATAAAATACAGTTTGTATGTTATGGGGGAATTTATTGGATCTCAGATCCCCTGCCTGTAACATTCAAAGAGCCTAAGGATTACCCTTCTTCCTATATAATTAAGCCATAATTAGGATCCAGACTGCATTTTTCTTTATTTTTTCCTCTCACAAAGTCTCGTGGGAAGCATTGAGATATTTGCATCATCTCAAGGACCCCTCCAGGTGGTGGTCCAGGATAACAACAATCCAAGAAATCCTGCTGGCCCAGGGCCTGGCAGGTCACTGTCACCTCGTCTCCTCCCTCTTCAGAGCTTCCCTCAGACCTCTGCTTTGGGTTACCCACATTCCCAGCTGTGCCCTTTGGGGATATTTATCACCTTGTTGCACGTGCTAGATCTCTAAGTAACAGGTAAAAGTGATAAAAATGTACCATGCTGACTCTCTTTTTAACAAATATCCATCAAGTGAGGCTATTATATAAAACATTTCCCTATTGACTAAATAATTCCACAGAGGCACTAATTGTTAGTTATTAATATACAATTTTATTGACCTTATGTGACAATTTCTTGAAATTGGTATTTAAATGTCTAACTGCCTCCTCTTCTCTAAATCAAAACTTTCACTTTACACATTAATTACCTTTTAATTTTGTGGCTTTTAATTCAGAGTTTTACTAATGAAGACTATTTATAACTTGTGGTATTACATCTGAGCTTGTATGTACTAAAGCAGTGTTCCTCTGTCACACCTCAGCAGAAATCCAACTATAGAAGTTTCCTGATACATTGTCTAAAAGAAACGTACTTTGGGAGTTAATGGGCAACCATGTGGGGCTGCTTTAAAATGCAGCATGCAAGGAAGCTTGGGAACATCCTTTGTGCACATCAATACAGCTCCAGAAGACCACTGCTCAGCTGCCAGGTGAGTGACAGAGCCTGTGATGCAGGACAGGGCTCAGGGAGACTTAACGAAGGATAGGGCACAGAAATGTGAACATTCCCGACTGAGGGACTGCATGTGCAGAAGATGGAATCAGGAGACGACCCGCCTTGCACAGGAAAGGTGTTGTCTAGAGACAATGCTCCATAGTATCGTTGAGGAAAACATGAGTATAAGCCAGGAGAGGCTCAGCTGAGTGAAGCTTAAGTGAGGAAGTGGTGAGATGTGGGGAATACTTTCTGAGAGAGAAATCTGTCTATACCTTGTACATGCTAGACTAGAGGGGCTAAGTGTCTGGAATAAATACTGCTTTTATGTGACTTGCTTTACAAATAGTGACAATCAAGCTGAGCTAAACCATGCGACATTATAGAATGTGAAGACCAAACTGAGATCATGGAAATAATATAGAAACACTCCACCATTGAGTGGTAGTGTTATTTAAATATCATTAATAGTACAATTATGGTGATGGTGGTGGTGGCAACCGTCCAAAAAATCAGTTGTCTTCATTTCACTTTCTGGGACCTTGCCACTCAAAGTTTAGACCACTGCCCGAAAGCCTGGCCAGCACTGGGAGCTTGTTAGATGCAGAATTTGATGACCTGCCCCAGACCTGCTGAATCAGAATCTGTATTTTCACACACTTGCTGAGCTATTCATATCCACATTAAAGGTGAGAAGCACTGGTGTAGTAGAGATGGAAATCATATTTGGGAAAATAGCTTGCCAGTCTAAATTGCTATTTAACAAGTAGATTACTGAATTTTTCATACTTTCATTATAGGTTGTAATAGAATAGGGGAAAAAAAACCTGGGAGACAAATCCAACAAGATGTCTTATTTTTTTAGAATTCTACCTAAATGCACAGATAGCTTTTACAACTGGATTTTCCTTCTTCCTCCCCCTTTTCTGAATGCCAGCCTCTGTTTTACTAAACCTTTACCCAAGTATGGGTATATCTTACATCTAGACTTTTTGCCAAATTTTACCAACTCAAATCAGATAATTAAGCTCTATTGAATCCTATGCATATTTATTTTAATTAAATTCTATTTAACTGCCACCAGACAGCATTACTAGGGAAAAATCCAAATTAAATTTGATCAAAGGAGCCTTGATTAGGTTGTTGAATTTGTGTACATAGATGGGGTATGAGGCATAGAAAAGGGGGGAAAGCAGATAAGCATCTTTAATAAAACTCAGTATGTTTAATGCAGTAAAACAACCTGGTAGATTTAACAGAAAACCATATAGAGTATAATGGGATCTTTACATCTACTCTGAAATTTTTCTTTAATAATTAGTTTCACTTTAAGGCTCAGACATCACATTTAAAAATGGTAAAGATGCTCAGTACAAGGTGACTGCTTAGACATACTGTATTTTTATATTTACATATCATCTATATCAAGATTACTCAGCATGTTGAATGACCACGGCTAATCTAGTCAGTGAACTATAAAGGACATGCCATAAAAGATAACATCTTTAAAAATATTTTCATGTTCCTGTCTGGGAATTTAGACTCTTTTCAAGCTATCAAAGATAAGTTAAAGCTTGTAATAGATACAAGATATTAACATAACAGTCTTACAAGAAGCCATTGTATGGCAGTCAAACCAAGAGATAAGAATTGAGCTGTGCCTTATCTAAAACAACTTGTTGGAATCATTAAAAATATGACTTCTTCCTCAACTGACTCAATGTGTATCTAAGTATGGAGGGTTATGCTATATTGGACTATTGAATATTATGCTGTTTGGAAAGATTCCGTGAAAATTATAATGCCGTTAGATTCCAGACGAATTTATCAAGAGAAAATGGAGCTCAAGCTTCAAGAGTCCTCCTTTTCACGGGTCCTTTTAAGGCCTTGGGAGGGGGGGTCTCAGCAATGTGTTCACAGGGTCATATATTTTTTTTAATTAGCAAAAATGAGAAACAATTATGGCAACAAGCTAGTTAGCGAGGATAGTCAATTCCAAAGGTAATTAAGACTAATCCATGTCCAATAAAATCTGAAATGCTCTAAAATCTTGTATTGCATCATAAAAGAGGCCTGAAGTTTTCCCAAATTTGACCAGAATTCTAACAATTACATGGCATTATCAGTACTGTTAATAATTATTTTAAAATTCCATCAAATCAGAGGGAAGAGCAAGTTCAAGTAACTATTTCATAACTGATTTTACATTTGTAAGTTTTTTCTTTCAAAAAGGCTTCACTCCAAATGCTGATTAAGTTTCAGTCCACACAAAAAACCCACATCCCTGCATTAGAGACAGATGTTTTTTGTTGAGAAACAAACTGAAGTTTTTAAAAATAACCTTTGTAGCATAAAACAGAACCTATTTCATCTCTACTGCATCAAGAGAGAGTTATCAGTCCAAGTTGTGGCACAATAATTAAACTTAAAATGCCCTAAAATAAAAGTAGATAGACAATATAACCATACTTAGTAAGCATTCCATGTGTTAAATCTAGATCTACTTACTATCCATATTCAGTCAATCATAGGTTAAGCACACCAATATGGTGATGTAAAAACTATCATCACAGGCTATATCCTTAACGAGACTCCCAGATCCCCACTGTGTGATCAGCCAAATTCAAGAACAGGTTTCGGTAGCAACCAATCATTGCAGCAATTTCTAAGTTTCCTGATTATGGAGCTGGCTGTCCGTTATATGCAAAGGGTAATCCTACTTATCTGGCCATAGCTTTCCCCTAGTGAAGACTGATTTGCTGGAAAGCCATCTATATTCTCTGGTTGGTGCCTCTCTACAACTCAGACAAAAGTCAGGGTGATGAAGAGGGTTAGTATATTTCTGGAGTCAGGGAGTAGATTGAAACCAAGTGGTCTTCAGGTCTAGTAAGCCCCTAATTTGACCTCATTACTCCAGGATTCCAACCAAATGAACAAACCCCTCACCTGGCTCAGGACACACAGAGTACAACAAAACAAACTGATATACCCTTGAAGGGATAGGTAAGTGGGATCCATTTAATGGTAGTTGTGCTTAATGTTTCCTTTTACATCCTTCTCATTACTTATTAAATCCCTGTCATTTCTCTGGCTTCCAGCACCAAAGAAGAAATTGCCTACCTTGCTGCTTCCAGATGTCTAATAAAACCTTATAAGCACATACTGGGCCACCAGCAGAGTGAGAGCTTCCAAGAACTAACTTTTCACTCTCCTCATGCAAGCCATGGTAACTCCTTCACTGTACCATGCTCCTTTGTTTGGTATTTAGTAATGAAAAATGACAAAAAGAAGAAAAATATTGCTGGAAAACTGAAACCAAAAGGTCTCCAAAGACATGCGTCATGACAAAATATCTACTAGCCTTCTGCATTTATCTTTATTGTTTTCCTTCATGTTTTTTTCTTTCCCCCTTTTTGCTTTGATTCTATATAGCTGTCTTCTACCTCCAAAATCTACCCTATTTTTTTAACTGTCTATGAAAATCACAATTTCGGTGGGTAGATGGTTCTCACTGGGCCACCAAAGCTCTTGCAGTCAATAGGCCAGAACTTGGGAGGCACATAGCGCCTAATTTTCTCCACACCAGAATTTGGCCACTAGCGAATGCCAGTCTACCTGCTCTCTCCAACCCCACTTCCTCTGGCCTCATTCAGGCCTTGATTTCTTACCTGGGCTGCTGCTTTGCATGCCAAACTGGATGCTCTGCCCAACCTACCCCTACCTACACCCACACATGCATGCACACACACACACACATACACATGCACACACACACACTTGTGCACATACACGCACGCACATACACACCCCTTAGCTACAATAATCTCTGTAAATGACTGAAACAGTCAGGCCTTTTCCTGTTTAAAACACTGTAGTAGCCCCCCAGTATCTACAGACTAAGACCCACGAATCCAGACCTGATATGTGAGTCCTTCCATGACCAGGCCCTAGCTCTCGCTCCATTTCAGAGTTTGCAATACTCCCATGTTAACACTCTCCTTACATGGCTAGTAACCAGGCACGCTAGTTCATACCTCTAAGTTTTCTCCTAGACATTTTGCTCTGTTGCCTGGATGACTGTTACCCATCTTTCAGGATTCAGTCCAGCTGCCACCTTCTCCAGAAGCCTCTGAGAGGTCCCCGGTTGGCTAGTGCCTGCCACTGTACTTTCACAACCCATCAACCACCCTCCACTTACCAGCTTTCATTGGATTATCATGAAATTGCTTCCCCAAGAGATTGTGTTTCTTGAGGGCAGAAACCTCTTTTAGCCATGCTGTAACTCTAGCCAAAGAAGGACCTCACAGAGAGTACCTGTGGATAAGTTTGTTGAACAAGACAGAAGAGAATTAAACTTGGCCCATGTGAGGACATTGGCAGCTTCCCAATCTAGGGAATTGTGAATGTTAAGCAATGAAAGCAAATTTCTGCACAAAATTTGTCTCCGTGTGGATGAGTATATTTCCCCATTGTTCCTCTGTTCCCGTGACTCATCAGGTTGACACGTCGGGGTGCGGGGGTCCTCTGACACAGTATCTGAGTGTGACCTCACGCTGGCATCCAGAGTGTGAGGTCTGCCACGGGGCCATCCCCAGAGCACGAGTCCCTGACAACATCACCAGACACTCCAAGGTGAGGGTGTCGCCTGGGCTTGCAAGTGTACAAAGTCAACATGCCGCCTTCCATCCCCTACCAAATGTCCTGAGAAAGGGATCCACTTTCCTATCTCCATTCTCGCCTTCTATTCCCCCTTGTGCTCACTGCAATTTTTCTCTGCCCTCTATGCCTTACCACTACCCTAATGCAGCTCTTCTCTCTACAGTCACCAGGGACTCCCATGTCATAATGGCTCCTGGGCTCTTTTTAGTCCCCTCATATCTCTTTCTCCCCAAAGTTGACCACTTATTTTATTTATTCCTACATTATAACATTTAACCATATTTTGCCATTTAAAGATGTATATCTTTGCATGCCTGACTCTCAAGCCAACTCAATTAAAGGCAATCATATTTTTCCACATTCATCCTAGTAACCCTATAACACCTAAGAGAACATTGTATTTCACACACAAAACATGAATAAATATTTTTGACTTAAATTGACCCTAGAATAGTCGATCCAAAGATATAATGATGCCTTCCATGGAAACCATCTACCAAGAACTCTCAATTTTAATAAGCTCAACTGTAAATGGGAAGAAGGGAGATTAAATAGAATTTGGTAAAATCCCCCTGATGCTCTTGAAACTGTCCCTATATTCCATTGTAATTGTTCTGCACTGGGTACCAAAGTTCATTAGCAACTAAACTCATCTCATCTCCCCAGGGGCTACAAATTTAAGGCAAAGGTAAATCTGTTATTTGGCATATAACATCCAGTTTAGGCAGCTCTCCAAAGAGAATGAAATCAAAATGACCAAGAAGTTCCAAAACTAAAAAATTAGTCACCTGCATAGGTTTCAAAAATGCCATAAACAAAATGAGCCATTATTTTTAACTCTTTCTTTCAATGACAACTTAGTTTTTTGTGTATTTCCATTGCCCCCAAAGACATAGCCACTTCTTTTCCTACTCAAAAGGCTTTTTAAAAATTAATGTGGGACCTCATTTTCCATAGGATGAGGCACTCTATCTCATAATGCAACTGCAACTCAGGGCTCTAATGTTACTGGTACTGAGAAAAATCTCAGAAATTGCAAAATCTGGACTAAACTCTTTTCCTTTCCCCAGCTATTCTTCCTTCCCTAAAACACTATTATCTTTCCTATGAATCATAATTGCTTTTAACTCCTTTATCATCTTTTCCTATGTTATGGTCCCTTAAATGTTTATATCTTCACATTTTAATCTACCAGTTCATTGTCTTCCATTCTAAGATACCTCCAATGTACACAGATGTATTTCCAACTAAGACACACTCTGCTGTGTTTAGTAATCTCTCAGTATTTTGAATTATTTAGAGGTTCCCGCTACAGCCAACACCAGAATATTCTGAAACCCATGAGTCAGTCTGGGAATCCATGGATGCTCTCATCTCTTCTTCATGAGGAAGAGGACTAAATAGTCCCTAAAATGGAATGAGGGTGCCAATTAAACACTCTAGTAAACACACACTTGTTCCAATAGTAGCAAATAAAACTCAAATATTTAATGCTGGCCACATGGTGAATCTTTTTAACCTGAAGGAAAGTCTGCATGTGCACATTTTCCTTTGAGTTAAACTTGCGAAGTTCTGCTATTCCGAGAGCGAATGGGTAAATTGGTCCTGTGCCAGTCCAACTGATTTGCATTTTTTCCATCCCAAACTTCATTTGCATATCTTCAAAAACAGTCTTTAGAATGCTTCATACTTTATTAGGCTGAGTTTTAGAATTGTCACTGAGCCCCAGATCATCTGTGCAGTGCAGGCATGAGGTGTTTATCTTCTTGTCTTTGGGCTCTTGTTTTCTCATGTAATGAATTGCAAGCAGAATCGCAATGTCCCAGATAACTAGAAATGCTCTGTACGTTTAAATTACGCTCTCCTCCCTTTGTCTTTTTGACCATATGTTAGTGATTTTTGCATTTAGTCATTGTGATCTATAAGAAACCTAAATTTTGAGAATCCAGCACAGAAGCATACCATAATCTTTGGTAGATTTTGGTTTGGGTTTTGAAGTAAAAGATCTCTTCAGGATTGAGAGAACATTGCTTTTCTATGATTCTTGCATCTGGATTTGCTACAGTGAAACACAAATGCCAGAGTAGGGGACCAGGAGCATATATTTTCGGCAATGGGTGTTTTAGCTGCTATCATCTTCCCTTGATTTTTGATGTGAGAATTACTACCTATCAAGAGAGGGGTTGAGCAAGGACATCAAATATTGCCGGACAGGCCCCCACATTGTCCGCCACGGCTACAAGACAGCCTTGGCATGCCAAAGTTAGAGTTGCAACATCCACACACCTTTAATTCAAGGATGATAATCTATTCATTAGAAAATATTTTCATGCTTTAGTGACAAAACAATGGAAAAGTCAGGAGTGAGACCTGACAAAGTTGTGGGAATGAAATGTGAATAAAAGGATGATTAGATGGGAAGGAAGAAGAAGGAAGAGGCTGAATCCAGGTAAAAAGGATATTAGGATTTGTAAAGGCAATACTGTATTTCCTCAACTCAAAGATGCCAATATCATCACACCTTAACATCTCTGTACTTAGAAGCTGAAGACAGGCAGGGATTTCACAGGTCTACCCAAGGGTCAGAACATCTAAGTGTGGCAAAGACAGTTGACCAGGCCAGAGTTGACAAATATGTTTATTTCACTTGCCAACTCTGGTCTACAGATGACCTGGTCCACCAACTTTGGTCCATTTAGCGGTTACCTAAATCATAGTGTTGACAGCTCCCAGGCTGTGTCTTAGTGTACAGAGTGCTGGTTATGTGAAGAAAAAGACTGTAATTGATGAGTGATGTCTGCTTGAGAATGAGGAGCATCTTAAGATTACCGTGGATGTGCCGTCCTTGGCCCAGGCTGTCCTAATTAGATGGTACAACTACAGGTAGATAAATCTCCCCAGAAGTAAAAGAGTTTGATTTGCCTTCAATCTGAAATGCTGGCTGTATAATCTACTCAGAATTGATAAACATTATTTTAGGAAGAGGGGATTGCCAGTTTACCAAGAAATGCTACTGTGAACATAAAGGGACCAACTTTTCTCCCATTTTACTTTCTCCATTGTATAGACTCAGAAGATGCCATGAGACCTAAAGGGAGAAAAATGCTAGTCATTTCTAAGGATAACTAGAGAGAAAGATAAAGTTTTATATATAGGCTACCATATCAAGAACGTATATGCATATAAGTGTGCTTGAGAGTATATGTGCATAAATTCTCCATATAAGCCCTAGAAAGTCCACTAAGTGGAAAGTAAACAAGGAATTGAATCAACCATAAAGAAGCATTGTTTTAACATTAGTAGCCTTATTAAAGTATCCATCAGTTTTAATTTTGCTCTAGTTAGAGAAGGCAAAATCTCTGGTCTCATATGTGCCTTGTGGGACAAAAGCACAATCCTCATCAGCAATTACCAGATCATTTGTTTAAATACCATTTCTCCACACTCAGCTCCCCATCTATTTCTCACATAAGAATAACATTTCCTGAGAATAGAATTTAGTATATATACTTCTAAGAGAGCCATGGAGTCCCTGGAACTCATTAATCCTGCAACCTTCTGTGAGCTACTGGCCTGAAATGGTTGGAGTTCACTTTAAGCCAGACTGAATTTCAAAGCAAAGGGCTCTAAGGTGGCAAACAGCTCATTAATTCAGAGTGTGATGCAGTGACAGAAGAATTGTTTTAAATGCACAATCTAAAACTATTTAAATTCACATAATAATTATAAGCAAAAACTATGCACTTCAAATTTGAAATCTGGATATGTAATCTACCGATAAAACTAATGAACAGAAATTTAAAAAAAAAGATTGGGGACTGTCATCTTACCAAGAAATGCTAATCAACCTGCTTTTTGAAGTGTGCCTCATTTGCATCACAACCATTATTATGAAAATTCAACATTATGCTTCTGTGTATTGCATTGTACTGCTCTGCTGAACATAAAAAAAAAAACAGGCAACACTTCCTCAAAGTGAATAAAAATGGAATAAAAAAATCACAACCAAAGATAACTTCAATTCCTTATTAATTTTACCTTAATCCATTCTTTGTATAAGAAGTCTTTTTTGTAAATTTTCTTTCCTGTAACAAATGCCCGGTAAGCATATGGTCCCTAAATATATTCCCTAATGTAATATGTACATAAAAATACATCAGTCAAATTTGCTAAGCCTCTACCATAAAGATGGTAGCATGTTCATAAATTCATTAGAGTTCACTGTGAGGAAAACTCAGTGCACTCCCATTAGAATATGGGAATTAACTTTCTAAAATTAATGTTACAGAAGTAGTTTTACTCTTTTGTTTAAGTAACTGATAACAATGAAAAGATTCGCTAAGGCTTTCTTTGTGTTTTTTCTTTTGCCTGAAGATTAAAAAATAGTTATTTTGTTCAGCAATATCATGATAAAAAAAATTATAAATACTGCTTGTATTAATATTGGTGGCTAGTCATTAGTTTCTTTATTTTCTGTAAATTTAGAGCACCATTTTCCTAAAAAAATTGAGATAAAATCAAACAGAAATTAATGTGTAATGTTAATTATTTTAGCTGAAAAATATATCAAATACATGAACATCTTATAACTGAAATTAAATTTAATTAAAAGTTTAAGTGCTGAGTAATAATTACATGTTGAAAGGTGATGGGCAATTTATTTTCCATAAAGTGTAAAGCTTACCTCATATAATAAAATATGCATTTAGTTAAAAAAATATGTTGACTTATTTAATGTCATTTTTTAAATTTATTTTCTCCATAAAATAATTGTATATTTGTAATTAGAAGTCTACATCAGAATATTCAGTGGCACTTCCTAAATGAAACCATTATCAGCCATGGAACACTTACACATATTAAAAAATATATACCCAAGTGTAATTAGCTTAGAATCTGAAAAAAGAAAAACTGTTTCAGTGATAACCATCACTGTGAAATTCTCAGGTTCTCAGTCAATTACTTGGTGCCAAGTGTCTCTGTTATTATTAATATTCCTGAAAAAGGCCATCTGAAGGCAAGGAGCATTTTTAATAGCCCAAAAGTCACCCAATCCTACTGATTGTGACTCATTTATATAGCAAATGTCTGTAAGTTCTCTGAAAGATCACATTAAATTCTGCTTGGGGAAGTTACAGGACACTCCTCTTGGATGAAGTAATGCTGTACTTTAATTCCTGCTGAGTAAATAGCCTCAAGTCAAACTACTTGCCCTGACTAATGATCAAACATATCCAGGAATTCTGTGGAAGAAATGCATTCTTCTCTCCTTTGAAGTGCATTGCTGGGAGAATAATTGGTTCACTGGAGGTTTTTTGTTAGACCTGAAAAAGAAATTTCTTGGCTAAACATATAATCAAGCCATACATTTTCTTTTTTATTAAATATCTCCTTGTAAGAGGGTGGACACTGAATAAACATGTACCTCAAAGGATGCCAGGCTGATGCACTACTGTCTCCTTGCTGACTGAGTAATTCCCAACAGGGTTAGGTTAAAAAATTCCATCAGAAGATACATCATTGTGAAACAGTTCAGTCATATAATCCCTGTAGAAATACAATTGTGTGTCCAATACATTAATATCTTTATAAGTAGGCAATCAGGACTATACAAAATGACTATGACATAGATGAACCTGTCCTCAAAGAACTTACAAACTAGCAGTCTAGGTATTATACAAATATTTTCTTTTAAAAACCTATACAAAAATAAACTTAAAGTCAGGATGTGATAAAGCTATAACAAGAATTTCTCAAAATAAATGCCACAGCACATCTGATGAGAAAGAAAGGGGTTACTTTGGTGAGACTGCTTAGCAGAGGCTGTTCGGTGATCATTACTGTTACATGAACTAGGTGGATAGCTCTCAAGAAGGAGGTTGCTCCTGGGGAGATGCTGTAAGCCAAGGAGAAAGGCAGAGAGGTAGGCTCTATCTGGGGGATGGAGGACTGTACAAAATTACTGGAATATTGTAAAAAGAAGATGGGAGATGCATTTAAGACGGCATACAGGGCCAGAACATGGAGGACTTGAATGCAGATGTTATTCATGGAGAATGCATGGGGGGGGGTTAGAAGTCCCTTCTTCTGTTAACAAACCAGAAGGAGTATTCTATTGTTCCTTCTGACAGTTATTTGCCCTGGGATGACTTTAAGTGATCATTCTGCATAGCAATGGAAACCATCAACAAAACAAAAGACAACCTATGATACAGAAGAATATATCCATAAATGATATATCTGACAAGGGGCTAACATCCAAGATATATAAAGAACTTATATACTTCAACATCAAAAAAACAAGTAAGCCAATTAAAAAAATGGGCAGAGGACTTGGACAGATATTTTTCCAAAGAAGATATACAGATGGCCAACAGGTACATGAAAAGATGCTCCACATCATTAATCATCAGGGAAATACAAATCAAAACCATAATGAGATATCACCTCACATCAGTTAGAATGGCCACTATCCAAAAGACAAGAAATAGCAAGTATTGGCAAGGATGTGGAGAAAGGGAGCCCTCCTACACTGTTGGTAGGAACAGTGTTGTTGGCAACCACTATGAAAAACATTACGGAGGTTCCTCAGAAAACTAAAAATAGAAATACCATACAACACAGTAAATCCACTTCTAGGAATTTACCTGAAGAAAACAAATCCCTGAATCAAAAAGATAAATCAAAAAGATATATGGACCCTTATGTTTACTGCCACATTGTTTACAATAGCCAAGATATGGAAGCAACCGAACTGCTCATCAATGCATGAATAGATAAAGATGTGGTATGTATACTCAATGACATATTATACAGCCATAAAAAAGAAAGAAATCCTGCCATTTGCAGCAACATAGATGGACCTAGAGGGTATTATGCTCAGTGAAATACGCCAGGCAGAGAAAGGCAAATACCATATGATTTCACTTATATGTAGAATCTAAAAAGAAAACAAAATGAACTTAACAGCAGTAGACTCATAGACACTGAGAAGTGACCAGTGGTTACCATGGGGTAGGGGTTGGGGTGGGGGATGAAATAGGTTAAGGGGGTAAAGGGGCACGAAATCTCAATCATAATATAAATTAGTCATGGGGATGAAAGCAACAAAATGGGTGTAGTAATCATAAGGGCCATTTTGCCTAGGACAATCTGTTTATCCCTTTCTTCTTGAGATAAATACCCCTTTTGCCTCTAAGTACCTCAGTTTAGCTTAAAGTAGAAAAAAAAAGGAAACATTATCTAGTCAGGGAAGTATGTATCCCAGGGAGAGGCCTTTTATCAACCTTTCCTTTGCCTCCCAGACTACTGGGATTTGGAGAAAAATAAGATACACTATTCGCAGAGAATATGGAGCCTCAGACCATGCAAGGAATGCCATTTTTAGCTCTTGATGCAAGAATGACTCATAATCTATGTGAGTGAACCATGAAGAGGAAACCAGAAAAGTCTGAGAGTTAGCACTGAGCTCTCCCTGACAGGGGAAGTGTAAGAGAGGCAAAGTGGATGCCTGGGGAAAGGACAGCTTGGTGATGGTGGCAGCAATGGCCATGGCAGCACCACGGCACTGAATGATTGTGGAGCTCCTGGGCTTTGAGAACTACGTGCAGGCTGAAAACACAAAACATAGTGCCCTAAGTTAAGACTGCAAGGCAGACAACCTCAAGAGAGAGAATGTGTACAGACAAGAATGTGCATAGAGAGTATAGTAAAATGGGAAAGGTGGTAACAAGGATGAGCAAATAAGAGCCAGCCCAGGCCAAATATAAGAAACAGGTTAGTAATCCTTTGAAATATGCCCAAAAGAACAAAAGTGGTCAGAAAGAAAAGAAGTGAAAAATGGCTCGACAGTATTTACCAACTGCCTTTGTGTGAAGGAAATAGCGAGCAAATCTATACTCTTGTAGCTGACTTAGAGAATGTGTCCAGGTTAGTTCTGATGTACAAACAGGTCAGATTTCATTTACCTGCCTTGCTCACCTAGGAGAAAAGGATAAATGAAAGAAGTCACCTCAATTATCTACAATGTGTGTGTGTGTGTATAGTAAAATGTATTTTGAGTACATCCTAATATATGTATATTTATTCATCAACTGTATCTATGTAGTACTATACCAGTAAAATATATGTATTATAAAATATATACAAATATAGAAATTTGCTTTGTCTCCCATCCCCAATCATAATGCAAAGAGATTAATTATTTATATTCTGCAGGCAGCAAAGAAACATGAAAAGTTGATCAACATGAAACAAGATTGTCAGATGGTTATTTTAGAAAATTCAAGCCAGGGGATCTGAATTGGAAACAGTAAAAGGAGAGCTAAGACTGGTAGACCTGAAGCAAGAGAAAAGACCATGTTGACAGTCATGGTGTGAAAGATAAAGGAGTGGATTTAGGTGTTGATGGCACAAAGACAGAGATGGGCCACATATGTTCTGGTGATTTAACTTTACAGAAAATAACTGTACATGTGCTCTCCTGTGAAGACAGGGAATGGAACTCGAATGTGACTACACAGACATTTTTTCCGGACATGACTCCTGGAGTTATCTCCTTGCATCGTCTGTTCTTTTCAAACTCTGGACTCCATTGCTTCACTGAAAAGACTTCAGCATAGTATGGATGGCATTTCAAGTGATAATAATTTCTCATGCCTCAGCAAAACAATTAATCCAAAAATGAAATAATTCTGGAGACAGAAAAAGATCAATTTGGAGACCCAAAGAGCTTCAAAAATGTCTTAAGAATTGTAGGGTGTCATTTTCTACTTGAAATGCACACAAATATCTGCTCTAATTCTGAAAAAGCTATCTACCAGAGCCCTCTTTAAAGCTATATTATATATACCTTAGTAACAAAGCATTACAGAGACTAACAATGTATATTTCATACAGGTATACTGTAAACAGAAGAGAAAAAAAAACTACTATAAATATATGTGTATATATATAATTTATTTTATATATATGTATGTATATATTAATTTAAAAATCTCAACTTTAAGAAAATGCTTCTAAATGTGATCATTTCAGTGAACTTTTCAGAGATAATGAGTACTGCTATGGAAAGATAATAGGAAAAAATACCAATAGAATGTCATAATGTCTAGGGGAAAAATGTGACATAGTCTCTATTCTATGAAATGCCCCCCAAAGGAAAAATCTTAAAACCAACCTTACTCTAAGTAATACCAAGATCACAGAATACTTCTTTATCACCTAGAAAATGCAATTTCTTTTATGGTGCTTTACTATGTTATAAATGACAGATAATAAGGCAAAACTCAAGTTTAGTTATAATTACATCATTTTAAGTTTCATTTGTAATGTTGTATTGCAGTAACTGCCTTGTGAAAGATGTTAAAGCCAAAATTCAATAGAACATCAAGACACTTCTATCTGAACCCCTAAGAGAGCTATATTCTAGTGCCATTCGAATATAGTGTATGTGACAGTGTCTGCCTTCCTCCCTTCCTCCCTCCCTTTCTTCCTTCCTTCGTTCTCCCCACCAAACCTCACCTTTCTCTCTCTCTCTCTCTCTCTCTCTCTCTCTCTCTCTCTCTCTCTCTCTCTTTCTGCTCTGAAAACATTTACTGAAAAGTAAATCTCAGGTGGTCACCAATACTTTAAACTAAGGTATTGAAAGCTAGGGAGAATATTTCAAAAACATGATTTCTTTTGTCATTTTCATGACAGTGAATGTGATGGGTTTCCCTTTGCCCCTTACATCAGTGGAAAGTTCCTATTAGAACAAATTACAAAGAAATTAGTTCATTCACTCAATCTGCATTAATAAGGGAATTTCTCAATCAAAACATCTGTCAAAGGCGATCTCCAAGGAATGCATATTTAATTTCTTTTCTTTATTATCTTATCTGCATGACAAAGTTGCCCTATAGAACATTAGTATTTTAATGATAACCAAATTCTCTATTTTTGCAATTGTTTTAATGTACAGAGATGTCAGTGGAAATATTTCTAATATTGGGCAAAGGAAAATATTTTGAATCTAAGCAATAAAGCAAACAACATTAAAATAATATCTGTTAAATATTTTTTGAAAACTTTTAGAGTTATCCATGGTTTTGACCTAAAATTTACAAATGCATTTTTTTGGAATAATATCACAAGACTTTCTTTCATGCAGTAAAAGAAGTGAAGCACCTGATGAAGACAAACCGTTCTGGCTTGTTTCAAAGGGCAGTGTCACTGCAGTAGCCCTGCACTCTTAAAGGCATGGTCCATTCCTCATTCTTGAAGCCTATCAAAATAATGATAAAATATTGTAGGAAAACCTGTGATGAGCTTCAGATAAGAGCAAAAACTAAAGTTAGAAAGGTTTCTTAAGCTTCCAAAATGATCTGCTTTGGAAAGAAGCTGTCAACCTTCTCAGTGATGGAACATCAATATTTTAGGACCAGTTTAACTCAATCTTCCTTTGTTTCTTTTAGTTGTCAGGTATTAGTCCTGGCTGATGAGAGAACTGATTACAGACCTCCCCAGTCTCCCTGGACACAAATGAACAGGAACACACAGAGGAACATACCGCACTGAGAGAACAGTAGGGGGTAACTTTAAAGCTTGGCTATTTTACCATTTCAGGAAGCTAGTTTGAAATGGAGATTCTAGGAGACATTTTATATCCTATTTATCTCAAATCGTAAGCCTTCTAGGAGCAAGTGGGGGGGATGAGTATTAGACATCCCTGAGAAGAAAGGTGAAGGGAAGAATTTTCACCATTTTAACTACCCCCTTTAATTTGAGAAAACAGAGAGCAAAGGATGTATGGTAGTTTGGAGATTCATCAGTAGGATATTGAGAATTTCTGATAAATTCATATTTAAATTTTAGAAAACACCTGCTTATGTCTAGAATCAAAATTCACCAGTGGAAGAATAATGATCTTGCATGACTCCCCCTGAAAAACAAACAAGAAACAAAAACAGTTCCCCCCACCCCTTTAAATGTGAGTTATATTAAAATACTGGCCATCTGATGAGTGTCCAACAGAGCATTTAAAATGGCTAATGCCCCTAAGTCACTTTCAATTTGGGGACATACTCATAGATCACTACAAGAGACTAGAGCAAAAATTACTTAAGGACCAATTCTGAGCCCCCCAGGCCACAATAAACATTATTTTATGGGAAATAGGAAACCTCAAGTGACCCAATCCCTGTAACTTGCATGTGTGCATCAACTGGAGATAGGCCAAGGGTCATTACAAAGATCATATTGCTTTGTCTTAAAGGCTGGCATTCCAAAGACAATGTAACTTAAGACAAAAGCTGGTTTTCGAGTGTCCACAAATTACTCAGCTTAAATCAAATTCTTTCATGCAATCTTCCATTCCATCAAACTTGTGTTCTAAAGTATTAGGAAGCCAAAGGAGTTTAAAATCACAAAGGGAAATGCAGATCAATCTACAACAAATCACCTAACAGGTGCCATGTAGGAGAATTTTACTGCTACTGACATTAACCATTTGCTATCACTGATACTATCCTCTTTATGGATAATATGTGGTTATCCTCTGCACTACTTAGAGTCACACAGAGGAAACAGTAGCCCACACCACCCCCACATTGCTTCACGGAAAAATGCACTGAAATGACTAACCTTTCCCAGGGTCATTAGGCCAAGAGATGGGTTCTTCTGTTTCAAGATAGCTTTCCTCCTGACCCACAGCATATGGTTTCTGTTACTGCCAGACCATGACCACAAAGACATTTCAAATCCCTGTGAAAAATGTGATTCCATGTCTCCTGCTTAGCTGTATGTCACAGAGGACAGCTGAAGCTCTAGTGGATGAAAGGGAGGGGAAAGGGTGGCGGGAGGGATTTAAACCATGCCATCCCTGGAGATGATATGACTAGGTTTGTAATAAAAACCTTCTCACTTCTGGTTTCTCTCTTTTATCTTACAAACCACTTAATGCTCATAAGGGACAGAAAACACACTTCAGCGTATCGTGTTTAAGCTCTCCAAAGACGTGAAACAGCTTTATCAAGGGTGACAGCTCTGCCATTCACTAATCTGCTTTTCAAAGTTGGTTTTTTTAAAAAGGGAGATATAAGTAAATTTATGCTACTTCACCTGTATTAACACAGCAAACAATATTCTGTCTATGATGATGAAGAAATGTTTATGAAATTATTTTGAATAGCTACATACTTATAGGTATTATAGTTGCCTTAGAACACTAATAATGAGGACAAAAATCAGTCAACTACTATGAAATATTCCACACAGTACCTTTAATCCATTCAGATTAGTCAGACTTTCAATATGAACATAACAATGTTCTGCTTTATTAGATTTCACAAATGACGTTTTCTCAGTTTTTAATGTAACATAAAATGTAGATCCGTTGTCTGGTCTTGTAAAAGAATTTTATACAGTTAATTATGAGTTTCTAGCACATCCTAATTTTATAGTAGCTGATTTATAACATCTCTCTGGGCACTGAATTTAATGGCTCCTGACAAAAGAGATGGGCAAAAGATTACACACACCTCACATTTACACAAATATAAGCACATAAACAAGCTATTTGCTGTATAGTGAAATCCTACCAGGTAAAAAGAAAGCTTTGAGCAATTTCCCTTTGTCTCTACTAATTAATTTTGTCCTTAGTATGGACTTAGCCCTTTTTCAGTTGGTCCTTTTCATTGCGTGTTGTGTTGTATATATATTCTGTGCCTTATATTCTCCACTTTTCCAGTGGTGGGTTTTCTACTTCTTGTGATCATTTTGGAATGTTCCATGGAAAACAACAGAACACCCTGACACCTCCCCATGGAACCCTGAATGTGTCTGGACAGAAATGCTATTTAGAATATGCAAAGCAATAATCAAATTAAATTCCCTAGTTGAATGTGATATAGGTAAATCCACTGATATTGTGTTTCCTATGTAAAACATGAGATTTTGTCCTACCAAAATATGGTTTTGTTAGTTACTGGGAAAAAATTGATCAAAATGATTATTTATTGAGTTGGCTTGCCAAGTCCATTAAAAGAGGTCTGTCTTATCTCAAGCACCCCTTTGTAGGTCATATCAGACACAGGAACTTGGGAATTATGAGGGCAGGGATTTTCAAGTCAGTTTCACAGTCAGAAATTTACAAAGAAAAACAATTACTGAGAAGAAGCTCACATCAAGGCTTTGTTACATTTCCATGCATACTCCACATGGTTAAAATAACAGGAATATTAAAGAGCTGAGCTGTGTTTGCTTTCAAGGATACACTCAGCAAGGCTTATCCTCACTGGAGACTCCTAAGCACCTGCTTTTCCACTCCTGTGGCAAGTTTGTTTATTTAATAATTTCCTATCTGTTAGACCATCAGAAATTACCTAATGGTAAGACTGTGTCTTTATGAAGAAGTTCATTCATGGCTTATTCCATGGTCCTTATGAAGACAAAGTTCACTTTGAAAATCTAACTATATTTTTTAGATACTATGTGTATGTAATAAACATTGTCTACTTTAGGAATCAAAACTCACTTGGGGAGAATAGCAGGCTGATACGCAAAACGGGAACATTTATCTGCCTCTGATTTGCAGACCAACCCAACATCACACCCTTCTAATTACTCACAGGATTTCTATTTCCTCTTGTATTTTTTGAAGAAATTGATGAATTCTCTGAAGCACAACTGTGTTTTTACAATCTATTTTTATTCATTCTTCCATCAAATATTTCTTGATCATCCAATATTTGTCATTATTAGGCTAGCCAAGAAAATAGCCCTTGCAATACCAAAATAATACGTGTGGTGGGACCTAGTGCAGAGTCTAGCATCCACTAAGAAATAGATAGCAAATATAAAAATGGAATTGGAATGGCCATTGAGTTCGTAAGTTCTACTTTCTAAGAGGATGGCATAAAGTCCCCTCCTAGAGCAATGGCAGTAGGAATTACCCTGGTCCAGCATCTATCTGTGCTGGTGATACCTGACTCTTCATGATAAATTGACCTGGGCAATCGCTGCCAGCTTGATTCACCTGAATCGGTTCCACATGGACTGCACTCCTGCATTCTTCCCTCTGTTGTTTCCTTTGCCTTCACCCACTTTTAAGTCTGGATTTCTGGGGCCTGTTCTCTAGTGGTCTGAATGCTCTGACCTTACATACTGGTTTCCCAGTGGCTAAGCCCAGGTGATGGCTATCAAACTTCCATGATGCCAGTGTTTCTCTAAATCAGGTACTTTGATAGGCCTTAGGTCTCAATGTCTGTCTGTCCAATACAGAATCCTAGACCCATCATGGACTGGGTGTTAACTCATGATCCACGTATTTTTTTCATTTATATGTAGAACTCTTACTTCATATGTCTTCATGTGTCCCCTTGCCTTATGCTCTGATTCCTGAACCTCTCCAGGTAGAAAGATCTGGAGTTATAAGGCAGTCTTATCCCTCATGTTTCCAAAGCCCAAGTAATAAATAAAAAGCGAAAATGAGAGAACCAGCAGTCCCAAGGAACTGATATAGAGGAGTTTAAACACATGTAAGAGCAAAACTGAATTTGACAAATGTTCTGTTAGTTCTGTTTTACCATAGTAAGGGGGTAATAAGCTAAACTTTAATAACTCAATCTCTCTTTCTCTACTGTTCATTCACTGAAATAAATATATATTCTCATAGACACACAACTTGTCAATGCATAGAGAGGGATAATTTAAAACACATTTATGATGTATACCTCCCTAATGTCTACTACCCTAATTCCCCTGAGCTTTAACAATGGCCAGTATAACCAGGAAGATATTCGAATAAAGTTACTTCAAACAATGATTCTGGTTGTTCAAAATATTTTATAAATACAAAAATTTCCTAATATATTTTCAAGTATCTTCTTAAAATTTGTAAATGCATAGGATGAAAGTACAGTAAGTGCATAGGATGAAAAAAACTTAGTAGCCTATGGTCTCCAACATACACTTAAATGGTCCCTTCTGATTTTAACTCTTTACTTCTACTGAGCCTGCAGCTATTGGGGCCCCAGGTTTATGCATATGGGAATCTTTTATTCACTATCATTTTCAAACATCTTTTTATGTGGTTTAACTGATTCAGGACAAAGCACAGTTTGTCCTACCTAGAGTATGAAAACTCTAGTCTAGAAAGTTGGTCATGTTAAATAATTTCCATCTATTTATCTCCATTTCTAGTATTTTCTCTTAAATTTGATTCTTTCACCTAAAAAAAAAAACCACACTAGAAGCAAGGGTAAAGGTCACAAATTGGCATTTCTTCTTAAAATATCTCCATTTAAATGCAAATTTTGGCCTTTATCCCTAACCTTTAAACAGTCACTTCATAGAAATGCAAAAAGTACCAGTAAATTTTGTGTTTTAATATCTACAGAGTAGCACTCTAATGTGTTACTTAGCTTCATTTATGCTGTATAAACCCTACATTTTTAGAGTTTGATGGATTTCTTTAGGGATAAGCAGCATTTTCTCAGAAAATTCAATTTAAGAAAAATTAAATATGCACACAATTTAAATTGAACTTAAAAAATAGAGCCTCATCATTTTTCATAATTTGAATCCCTAGAAGTTGCCATTTTTTCCATTGTACTATTTTTATGTAGTCTATGCAATTTACAAAGTTATGGCATTCATTAGTGACAAATAACTTGGAATAGTATTTATTATTTTTGAAACAAATTTAAATACACTTCTATGAAAATAAAAATGTAAAGTGGATAGCATTTTCAATGTACACTTCAAAGTGTAATAATTGAAAACACAGAAAAAAAACTACTTAATAATGAGGTGACGGTTTTGTCTTAGTGACTAACTTAAAATCAAAACGATTACAATTTTAAAAGAAAAAAGCTATTTAGAAAACATTAAAAGTTTCAAAGCACTAAATTAACTTATAACTTCAGGATTATTATCAGAATTAAATTTCTTCTGATGTGAACTTGGATACAGAGTCATAAAAGCAATTTGAATGTACCAAATTGTTTACTTCTCAATGACCTGTAAGCCATTTTGTACCTCTAGTGAATCCCTTCAGCCTGCCTCTGACTTCTTTTTTTGGCAGTGGGGAAGAGTTTCCTCACACCAAGGCTCCCGACTCTTCTTCCTCAGGGGTTTCTCCCAAGCCCTGGCAGATATCCTGGCCTGACGCAGGGCAGGTTGAAGCTAATGACCCTGCTCTGCTTACAGCTTCACAAATGGGAGAGGGAGTTAGTGATTACTGTCTGAGCCTCTGTTCCTTCAGAACTATGATGTCCAATTGAGTGGTCACTAACCAGCCATATATGGCTATTTACATTTAAATTAATTAAAATTTAAATAAAATTAAGAAGTCATTTCCTCAGTCATATTAGCCATATTTTAAGTGTTCAATAGTCATGTGACTCTCATAGAGACAATATGAATGTAGAACATTTCCATTATCAGAACGTGCTATTGGACAGTGGGGTTTAGAGGGACACTCCTGAGGCTCTGTGCTCAATGTTGTTCTTCAGAGGATCTCCAGCAGGTTTGAACCTCAGTTGCACACAGTGGTAACCAGCTCCTTAACACATCTTTCACTGGGTGCTGCTCCACTGTCTACCTCAGTCCCTCCTTCTTTACATCTATTTCCTGGGATAACAAACAAATAAACTATTTTCACCCAAAGCCTTGTCTCAGGCTCTGCTCCGTGCAGAACACAAACTGAGAAAGGTAGTGTATCTGTATTTTTGACCATGCTTTACTTAAAAGAATGTCATGATTAACTGAGATGCAGACAGGAATAAGATTAACTATGATAATTAAATTACATGTACTTAAATTCCCCCCTCACCTCCCTGGGCTTCATTCCTTTACTAGTTCTATAATTACTTCATTTTCACCTAGTTGATCAGGCTGAGGACACAGTCAGAAGGCAATCAGACAGGCCAAAATATGAGGAGAAAGGTGCAAAAGAAAGGAGGTAGAGAGGAAAGGAGAAGAGCAGGTTCCCTTAGGTTGAAACTCTGGAGAGCGTTTTATAAAGGCTAGTATTAGGAAGCCAGGATATTCATCTTCCCTTCGGATACAACTCCCTCAATGTTGCCTTCTGGAAAACCTTAGTTTTCAAGGCTTTTTGGATCTAGATTTCTACATCTTTCAGTTGTTGAAACACTGGTCTCAAAGAGATTCAAGACAGTCAGAGTATAATTCATCCATTCACACATCATTCATTTACTCGCTCATAAAATTTATTAGTGTTATACTTGTGTCAGCCACTCTGCCGGATGGTAGGGACCCAGGGCTGTTAATTTATATAGTGAATATTTATTGGACACATATTTGTTAGGCCATTCGTAGGTGGTGAGGTCAGAGTAGTCACCAGTTCCTCCCAATAAGGAAACAAGAGTGGGGAAGCTCGGTGAGCAAACGGAGTTTTCCCATGTTGTATACCGCAGGCCAACCCGGGGAGGTGTCCGCGCTGCCCAGGGCAAACTGTACAGATAAAGCTTTAGTACATGTAGAGAAAAATGTTTTACCGATTTGGACTAGGTACAGATAGGACCAGTTTAAATTATTTTTACAGGAATATTTTTAAAGGATAAATTGTTTACTTATGAGAGCAACTTTCTAGCCAGCAAAGCAAAGGTAGGTTGATCTTTTTGGCTCATTTTGATAAAAGAAATATTTCTGGCTGGTCCAATTATGGAGGACTTACTGCTTCTCAAGTGCCTGGAGACAAGTTATTTCCTCATGTAGGTTAAACGAGACCGTGCCCTGTGAATGTGGTTATGATAGGCATCTGTCTGGTAATTTCTTAAATATTAATAATTTCACCCTTATTTCAGTCCACTCTTAACTAAACGGTTGCACTTTGAGTATGGATTCTCTCAGTTTGCATGCTGGATATTCACTAAACCAACATCTAGATCACTTATCGATATTTTTAGTGCTATCTGTGCATGCAGGCATCCCACTCACTTTGAGGAAATGAAATAGAAATAAAGATTACACTAACATGCTCTTCCTAATAAGTGGGAAACAAACCCAGCATCATATTCAAATTCGGTATGCAAATGGTTTATATAAGAATCTGATTTTTTTTTCAATCTCAATTCATAAGCAGAAAGATGCCATCCCTAAGAAGATTGCCAGTGTTTTATATAGCTCAAAGCTTAACCAGCAAAGTTAAAAAAAAAAAAGACTCTAAAACCATTGCAGAAGTAAAGCACACAGCATAATGTTGCCTGATTATCACTCAGAGAGGCCCAGCGATCACAGCGTGGCCAATTCACATTCCAGTAAGGCCTCTTTAAGTCTTAATGAACCGTAGTGCTCTAATGAGAGGTTTCACTAAATCCTAGTCAGCCAAGCATACATTTCACAGAAAAAAGAGAAAACTAGGAACCCACTGCATCTTAAATGGTGATATTTGTATCAACAATGTTTACAGGTCATTTTTTCTTTGTATAAAGAATCTGAATAGCTACAGTTCTCTGGGGCTCACGTATAAGGTTGTTCATTTAATTCAACCTGAAACTCATTTTACATGTTGGAATATTTTGTGTCAATTAATTAATGTTGAGAAATAATTCATTAATTGAACTTTTTTAAGGAAAATAATATGTACAGTTTCATATAATATGAAGTATAGCTGGCAATGTCTAATAAAGAATCAGAGGTATTTTATCTATAGAAAATTAATGCTGAGACAATGAAAAGAAGTTGATTCACTAGAAACAAAGATATGCAGTTAATTCAAAATTAATATTGGCCACAAGAGTTTCTGGCATCATATAGATTAAATCACACAAAGGCCACATATTTTCATTCTCTTACTCATGATTTTGGCAAGTATGGACAGAGTGATGGATAAAATATGTCAAAGAAAGAAGATCAAACTCAAAGGCATTACCATTCACAGTCTATAGTGTTTCAAAGCTCTCTCACTATTGCTTGAGACCCTTAAAGATGATTATTTGACATCTGTGACTAGGAGTTCACCTGGCCCCAAGGACAGCATTGAGTATTAATCAGTTTTAACCTGAACATGTCACCTGCAAGATGAAATCCTATCTCAGTGTCATGTAACTCTTGAATATGGGCATCATTTTCCTTTAAAAGATAATTCTGGACCACCATATGCTAATTATTATAATTGTGAGCAAAAGGAAGAGAACGGGACTGGAAAAGAGACTCTGCAGGCCATTTTTAGTATCCAACAATAAAATAAAATGACCTAACTTAGAATATGTCAAAGCATACCTAACATTCCCTGGTAGGAATGTAATATCTAGAGGTTGTTAGCATGATGTAACATATACATTAGATCCCACCCATACCCACACCTTTCAAGTGTCAAATATCATTTCTTTAGGAAGGGCTTTCCTGACTCTCCACACTAGATCGGGTTCAAACTCCTTGTAACTTTTCCCTCATAAAACAAGTTCCATCAAGGAGGCACTTACACAATTATTTACTCCAGATTTGTCTCCACTCATTGTGTAGTAAGTTCCAGGAGAGCAACAGGGCCATCTGTTTCATATCACTGTCGTATTTTGGGGCTAGCTTAGTGCCTAATGGATAGTAAGCACTCAAATGGCTTTGAATTAAGAAATGAATGACCATGTTGTCGCAGTTAATCCTAAAAGTAAAGTGAGGAACAGGCAACTTCCTACACAGACACATTCTTGAAGGTATTGTGGTAACGTGTCTGAATGTTAAACATGTATAACATTTCACCTTTTTAAACAGAAGTCATATATACAGGAATGGTCAAAGATACATTGTTTATAATCACAAAAGCTCAAAATCAACTTAAATTGGTAGTCAACCAAATAAATTATGGCACATCCTTAAAATGTACTTGCACAAAATTAGTTTCATAGTCTAGCTGCAAAACTGTATACATAAAGCACACATGGAAAAATTTTACATGTGTACTTAGGAAAGCATATGTAAAAATTTCTGAGAGGTTATCAACTATTAGCAGGGCTTCCCTTTAAGATGTGAGATTATATGTCATTCTGTATTTTCCTCATTACGCTGTCCTAGTTTTCCTAAATTTTATCATTGAGCATTTATCACTTTCATAGTAAAACAGCCAAAATTATTAAAAGAGATAATTGATAGGATGAAAACATGGATAGACTGCAATATTTCTTATATATAATCCTTTTCTACTTCAAGAGACTAGGAAATCTACATTAGATATTATGTTTAAAAATGAAATAGTCATGCATTTTGAACTTTTAATAAATATTAAATGTGTTCAAATACATATTAATAATTAAGCCTGTGAAATTAAATATCTAAACTCCAACATTTTATATTTTAAAAATATTTTTAATGAAATAATTTATATACAGTATTACATTGGTTTCAACTATACAACATAGTGATTTGATAGTTATATACATCATTAAATGCTCACCCCAACCAGTACAGTTATTATCTGTCAACACAGAAAGATGTTATAGGACTACTGATTACATTTTCTATGCTGTACTTTCATCCCCATGACAAATTTATATTATGATTGAGATTTTGTGCCTCTGTATTCCCTTCACCTATTTCACATACTCCAAACACTCCCCCATGGTAACCACCAGTCATTTCTCAGTGTCTATGATTCTATTGTTATTTTGTTCATTTTGTTTTGTTTTGTTTTCAGATTCCACATGTAAGTAAAATCATGTGATATTTGTCTTTCTCCACCTGGATTATTTCACTAAGCATAATACCCTCTAGGTCCATCCGTATTGCTACAAATGGCAGTATTTTTTTCTTTTTTATGACTGAATAATATTCCACCAAGTATATGTGTATTGATGGACATTTTATATACTTCCATATCTTGGCTATTATAAATAATGTGGTAATAAACATAAGGGTGCATATATCTTTTTGAATCAGAATTTTGTTTTCTTCAGGTAAATTCCTAGAAATGGAATTACTGAGTCATATGGCATTTCTATTTTTAATTTTTTAAGAAAACTCTGTATTGCTTTCTACAGTAGCTGAACCAATTTATATTCCCACAGACAATGTAAGTAACCTTCAACACTTTAAATATAAAAGCTAATAGTTTTGGAATGGATTCACAACAAAGAAATATGTTCTAAAAATGTTTAATTTTAGTAAGGAGACTGTGAGGATATAAAATAAAAACTAAGTCAATAATTTTTTACATTACCTGTAAAATGCAATCTCTGAAGTCTTTCAGGGTGGAAAATCTGAATCAAAAGATAATTTTAAACTTCTTTTCTATAATTGTGGTCAAAGGCAGGGACCCTAGTTTGTCCTTGAATAAGTGGCTGAAGTAAGGCTGAAAGTTTCAGAAAGGGGTTAATATCTACCTAGAGGTTCCTGTGAAATCAATCCAGATGCCAGGTAGACATTGCAGCTATGCCATACCTGAAATAGGCTTTCATGCAAGCTGCTTTTATTACTGTTTTATGTATGCAGGTTGAATAGAGAAAAATAATTTGCTCAAATCATTAACATAACTGTTACAACTTCCTACTTAATGCCTTCTCTGTGGAAGGAGACTAACTATTGTGTAGACTGACAAGCAAATTCCAAGTATATCAATAAAGAGTTCAATAAGTCATTAGATGCCAACTTAATTTTTTAATGTAGTTGGAATAGTCCACAAGGGCCCCGCAGCTGTCTCAAAGTAGGTCTGTGATGGCGAATGTCACAGCCATCCAAGGACGTGAAGATGCTAATGTAGCATTCTTCATAAAATAAAACCAGTTGCTGCTCCCTCTGATATCATAACAAAACTCTGATGGATGTGCACTCTGTGTGCTGAATTGATTTTTGTTAAGTCCAAGCTCTCATACTATTTTATCCTAATGTGCCTAAATAAGCAGTGTGTGACTCCTTAATTTACTCATTTTAACACCAGCAAGCTTCCAGGACTCCATTAACATGGCGCCACATTTAGGTTGTCTGCTGAATTTACTAACCTCAAATGTAAGAAACCTGAATTCTTAAAATTAATAACACAGCCCAGAACACAATTTATTTGCAGACCAATAGTTATTCATGTATCAGCATTTCAGTGAGCCACCTTCATAAATACTTAAACCAGAGGGTACAGAGAATTAATTAGGATGCTTGGTTTATTAAGAGGGTTGATTGTGGGTACATGTTATAAATGTAACCTGGAGGCCCTAAAGAAGTAGTTTAATGTTTTGCCACCAAAAGGAGTCATTGCAAGATATTTGCTGAAGGAAATCCAACAAAACAGAATGCAATCAATAGATATACGAATTCTGCCAAAAGCAAAATAGACTATTAGGGTCTGCAGTAATTTGGAAATAAACAGTAAACTCTGTACAAAAATAAAATACAAAGAAAGAGAGGAAAAGAATTACTTCAAGTAATACAAACAGCATTTTAAAACAAATTGAAACCACACCAAAATAGATTATTTTAACCAAGGCAAATTCAAAAAGAATTTCTGTTAGGGACATTTGTATGATATACAATGATGATGTTAAACCCTTGGGGATATAATAATGCATGCATTTATTTGGGGATATAAGAAATCTGTTTCCTTAGAAGTCAATGGAGGATATTGTGTGCTCAGATTTGCGTTTCATTTCTTTTTTAACTATCTGGTGTTTATTTCTGAGTGTCTGGTGGTTGTATTTTATCACTCAGGGAACTGAGCTATTACAGGGTGCTATATTCAATGAATTTCTCCTTCCATCAAGCTCAGTGTTTTATTGGTTTTAAAAGCAGCCATTACTTTTATTGTCTCCAGCAAAACCAAACACGTGCTTTCCTTTAATTCCACATCTGTATTGATAATGATAGGTCGCCAACTTTTCAGTACAGTCCAAACTGTGACATTACACAAGCCTGCCTCCTTATTCAAGCTTAGCCTTTGCTTGTAAAAACAAGGCGAAGGTCCAATTAGTGATTCAGAGCAAAATGGGAGGGCAGTCTTTTGTGCATAGACATTCCTGTTTGAAAACCTATAATCCATAATGAGCCCTGTTTAACACGATGGATGCTTTCCTTTCAGACAAGCCCAAATACCAGGTCATTAATGAGCAAGAATTTAAAACACTGAGGCCATGAATGAAACAGGTTATTGTGAAAATTGGCTCATATTAAGAGATTAAAAAGAATTGGCTGACTCTGTTTGGCCTGACAGGTCTGGCTAATTAATCAAATACTTTGATAAGTAACTAACTTCTCGCATTTGAAAAGGGAACTCTGATCTGCCAAACACTGAGGGAAAAGAACAATCTTGATGTCCCATAAAATATAAAGAATGGAATTTCATGGCCATGTGGATAAGCCATGCTTATTTTGTCATGGGTGTTCTAGTAAATGCTGTGATATCTGAAATGCACCAATTAGAAAGTGTGAGAAATTAGCATATTTGCAATGCCCCTGTTACAAGCCTTTATTCCAAGAAGAAGGGATGAACACAGAGAGCTTTCTAGAGAAGGACCTGAGAGGCTACTATCATTGGTCAGGTTTGTTGGGAAGAAAGCTTTCAGTGGAACAGAGTACAAAGGAGCAGGTCTCTTGACAAGACCCATGGCCAGGGCTTTCCTCTGATGGTTCTCAACGTCAGGCGTCTCTGTAGCACAAGGAGCTCTTGGTTAATTAAAATGTCTAGGAGTTTCTTTCCCTTGTCCTCAATTCAGAAAAAATAGCATTATCAGATGGCAAGGCTTTTGTTGTGCTTATAGTAAAAACATACAAGGCAGACTTGTCTGCAGCAGTTAACGACAGACCAACTGATTAAGAAGGTGGCTCAGGGCTGTGGAAAGAGGAAGACTTTGGAGGCATTCAGAGCTGGGCTGAAATACTGGGCTCCACTACCGTGAGCTATGTGATCTACTACAGGTCAATTAAAACATCTTGAATCTCATTTTTTCTATCTGAAAAATGGGACAAATGTTACCTTCCTTGTAGGCTAATTGCATGATTAAAGACAGCAGCTGGCCCATGACAGTGACTCAATAAATTGTGGCTATTTCTTTCCCTTTTGGAACTTACTGTAGCGGGTACTTTGGTAACTTCCCAAAACTCAGCTACACCTGCACCCATTTGCAGTCCCTCCTACCTGGACTCTGGCTTTTGTCCTGGGACTAGCTTTGACTTGTGGGATATTAACAGAAGTTTGGTAAGTGCTGGCACATGGGATTTGTCCTCTGAATGCTCAGTCCTCTTTGATATTAGCTCCCTCTTTGAAATTTATGTGAGAAGCCCAACCTCCATATGTGGAGAGGCCACATGAAGAGAGTTGAAACCTGTACCATCAGCCAGCACTGACCTGCCAGCATGTATATAAAACTGTCATGAAAGCGGATCTTCCAGACCTTCCATCTGAGCCATCCCATCTGATGAAAAGTGGAGCAGGACAACCATTGCCTCTGAATCCTATCCAAACTGCAGAATTGCGTGCAAATAAGTCATTGTTGTTGTAAGACATTAAGTTTTGGGGTGGTCTGTTAGCAACAGATAACTAGAAAGCTTACCACCTTTTCATTATCTGCTACTGGCTACTGACTCCCAAGAATTCTGCATAGTGTATAAAGAAGCTAGTCTTCAATGCTTGCGACTAACCTAATATTTTCTGAGGCCTTCAGAATTTTATAATTGTTCATGAACTCTGGGCTGACTTTGAAGATTGACTGAATAACTCTAGACCAAATATACAATCCTCTTTCTTATAGATGTTCTAAATAAATGAAATTGCCAGACAAGTGATTAGTATATAAATACATTTCAGAATTTTTTCATATAACTGTTAGAAAAATTTATTGAAGTATTTGATCCTGGTATTTTCCTATCTATGGTTCACCTTTTCATAGATAAATCCTCATAGCTATCAATACAGCAAATTGTTTACTAGCTTTATTATGTCACATCTTTTAGTCTCTGTCAACAAACATATAAATACTTATAATTTAAGCATGTCTTCCAATATTACAATCTCAAAACTGTGATATGGCAAAGATGGCTATTATCTACCCCCAAAACTACATTCCTCTTCCTCCTTAGTAAGATACAAAAACAAACAAATACATTGGGCTGGTGTTACATCCAACTACAATTTTAGACTTCTAAGCTTCCCTCTTAGAAAATTATAGCCCTGTTAGTTTTGATCAATGAGATCTAAGCAGAAGTGACATGTGGCATATAGAAAAACTTGTTATAAAGAAGAGAACGACTCTTCTGACACCCCACTTCCTCCTTTTCTAGCTTGCTGCTTACTGGGAAATCTGAGGATCCAGAAGTAATCTTGGCACATGAGGTGACCTTGAGGATAAAGTCATGCATGAAGAATACACATACCTAGGTCCATGATGACAGCTGAGCTGGACTCTCTGTCTGCACTTACTTTACATGAGGATAAAAAACATTAACTTCCACCTTGTTTAAGCTACTATTATTTTAAGATTTTTGTTAGTTGCAGATAAATCCTAACAAATACGAGTAACCTAAATATTGCTATATATGAAGAAAACTGAAAGGATTTGATTTTAGCCTCATATTTAAAAATTTATAAAGGAAAACAATCCAAAGAAGATCAACAAGTCATAAAAAAGGAGATGTTTGTTTCTGGGAAATCAATATACACAATCTAGAATTTAGCAGGAATTTGTGCCATTTTGCTAAAATTTGTTGGAATTTTCAAAGATAAACCACGATGACAACCACAGAACATGGAAAGGCACAGGACAACCATCCACTGTTGAATTTCTGCAGTGGTTTGGCTGTGCCACTGAAGTACACTTAGAGAAGATTTAACTAAAGAAGACTGAGGTACACAGTCCGAATTACAACCTAAGTGAGGTAACTTGCGTAATTGTAATTAAATGACAGCACTTTTTTTTTTAATTGCTGGAAAATACAGATTCTATATGGTTAAATGGAACTTAGAATTAATGCATAACTTCACTGGAGACATGGATAGGAGATAAATGCAACGAGGGGTATGTGTGCATGCCTGGGCATGTGGTAATAATCATCAAAAACTTTATCAAAGTGTATTTTTATTTTTTAGCAGACAGATGCAGTGAGGATTTAACTTTCTTTAATGATTGAAAAGAGCTTGTTTTATAGTGAAATCTCAAATTCTGTGACAGACTGAAAGCAGTTTCATGGTGAAAGATAGTATTTTGAACAAAATATTCAGATCCTCAATTAAGCGTAAATTTTATATCAGAAACGGTCCAAGTCCAATTGTTTTCCCAGTAACCATTGAAAATACCAATTCAGAAGAGATTCTGACTTCTCCAGACTATAATGGCCAGCCAAGGCTCCTGACAGTGTCATAAGCCCAGCTAGGGGATTGTCTGACCTGTAGCTGGAAGAATGAATAAGGGCATGTTGTAAATGACAGAGTTTTCCACAAGGTAGACCATTATATAAATTGAATCTACTCTGTTAAAAAGGTTCAAATACCCTAAATTTATTTTACAGTAACATAAGATAATAAGTATTAGTCATAAATAAAATCACTTTATTTTTTGATGAGTAAATTTCCCCACTCTTCCCATTATTTTTATTAGAGATATTTCCTTAAAATGTAATACAACCTTCTAAGTTGACCATCTTTTTGAAACTTTTATCCACTTTAACTGGAAAGATATCTTAAGGGTTTTTTAATAGCTAGAATGTTTCCCATATTTCTTCATCTATGATCTATGTTCAACTCAAATAAAATCATCCAAAGATAAATATATCATATTCCCAGCCAATGTCTATCAAGTTTTAAAGGTATAAGAACTCTTGTTTTACATAAGAAGTAGAAAATTGGATTCTAAAAGCATATGTTTTGATGTGCCATCTTGTACAAAGATATGAAATGTCAAATGTCTGCTTTCTGTATTGATAAATAAACACTAGAATCCTAAAGTGGATTTAAACACTCATTTGAAATATAAAATAAAACAAATATAATTTTAATACAAGGCCAAGCCTAAGGCATCTATGGGATGAGACTGTCCTCATGAGACAAGAGTCCTTGTCTGTTTAAGCGTCCATTGGTAGGTCTTCATTCATGAGTGAGCCAGGGCAAGCTGGGAAGTGCCTGAGGGGCACTGGGAGGAACTGATTCACCTGCATGGCAGCTTACAGTGGTCTTAGGTGTTCTCCTTGAACTTCTATATTGTCAACTCGAGTATAAAATGGAACCGTCTGAATCTCCATGGACCTTTCAGCAGCTCCCTTATTCTGCTAGCACAGAACCACCCTCTGAGACATAAGCCAGATTTAGGGAAAACAAAAGAGATGGAGGAATGGGAAGAACACCTTAGGGGACTCTCCTGTCACACAAGATGGGGACACTGGCTCATAACTCTGGCTGTACATTAGCATCACCTGGGAGCTTTCAAAAAATCCAGATGCCCACATTGTGCTCAAGACCAATAAAAATCAGGATTTAGGGGAGATGGAACTCAAACATTACAACTGTTTCCAAAGCACCTCAGGTGATTCCAATCACTCTGACCAAACTTTCTCTTAGCTATTAGTATTTAGGAGGGTCATCAAGAGGACTAGGAAAAGGTAGCATGTTACTTCCCCTAATGAAACTGTGATTATGGATACACAATCTAATTCCTGACTGCCAGATTAAGATATTAACCCAATTATGCTCATTTTCTTACTTTGAAAAAAACAGAGCCATTGTTTTATTTTAATTTGTTCAACTGCTAAAAGAATAATATATTCCAGTGTCAATATGCCAAACCTAATACATTTCATATGAAAGGCATCTATTTATGAGCTTTTGCAAGACTGGAAAACTGCCAGTGTGAGTTTCCCAACAGATCTGGGAGGCTTAGCAAGTAGTTAGTTGAGCTGGCATGTAGGGCCTTGTGTTAATGAAAATGCAGAACTCTGGTTTCCTAACTATTCATGATTGGGAAATTAGAGTTTATAGTTCCAGAGCCTTTCCACATATCTCACATCATCTGGGCATAATGAAAAACTGACACCTACGTACAGAATGTGTATACTGTACAACTGTCACACAGAGAGACACAACAGCTTAACCAAATGGAGAACAAAACACAGCAATACATGATGAATAAGTAAAATCCCCATAAATTAATTAACTCAGGCATAACACCCTAAATCCTTAAAAAAAAAAAAAAAAAGGCAACAGGAATCCTTTTCCCTAGTATGCCCAAGGGTAAGCAATGCAACAAACTGGTTAATGACAATAGAACATTAAAGTAAACACCAAAAAATCACTATGTCTGGATTCATATTACTTAGGTGAGAAGCTTACTTATGATATTCTAGAAAAGCTCACTTAATTACACTGGTGATGAAATTATCTTTCCTTTGGCTTAGCCGTTATGACCTGGCCCAACTCTCCTGACCTTGTGAATAAGTTAAGCCATATGTTTGTTTGAAGAAATCACAGTAGCTTTATCTTTATAAGAAAAGCTCCTTTTCATTTTTAAAAGTAAAACAAAGAAAATAGATGGAAGAAAAATTATTCCTAATTCTACCACCTTCAGATAAAACTGTTACAAAATTTCATGTCTCTTTTTAGAATTAATGGGTGGGGTTCCTCCAGATTTTTGGTCAGAGAGAGTGTAGGGAAAATGGAAGTTACCTTGGCCAGGATCCTCACCTATAATAATGATAAAGAGCTCCACACAGTGCTCTGCTAGGAGAGGCCTGGAGCAAAGGTTGAGATGGACTTGCTGCCTACAGACTTGCTGGAGGCAGATGTGATCCTAGTGCTTGACCTGCCATCATGAGAATAAAGCTTGGTGTTAAGATCTTTAATCCCCTCCCCAGTGTTCCATTGTCATTGTTAGGTCTCATCAAATCCAGAGTGAACTTGCCCAGAGCTAGGAACCCCCTCTAGTCCAGAGTTACAGATAGAAATCAGATTTCAGAAAAGCTATCTTCCCCAAAATTTTCAGAAGCTGAAACACTCATCCATTGTCCAAACCAGAAGCCCAGGTAATGTCATTGTTCTTGCCCACCTTCACTACAAACTCACTCGCCTTCCCTTCCTAAATGCTCGATATCCTTCAAAGAAATTCACTTCTCTTCGTCTTCATGGTAGCACCCAGCAGTGATCATCAGAATTATTGGAGCAGCTCCCTTGCCTCTGGGTTTATTCCTCTCCAATCCATGTAACATAGTATAGCCAGAGGAATTTTCTAAAATGCAAAGCACGATGTTACCTTTTCATGGGCTTCCCAAGGCCTTTTGGATGGAAATGGTATCATGATTCCACTGCATGGCTCACAAGGCCTCCAACTCCCCAGCTTCATTTGTCTCTACTCTCCATCTTGAACTCAAGTGTTCCAGCCACATCGTTCAATACTGAAATGAGGCCTCCAGGCCTTCAGATACGCTCTTCTCTGTGCATGGAACACTGCTCCCCTGCCCGCTTCTCCATGTTTGGCCTAATCATCTTTTAATTTTCAGCAAAAGGTCACTTTCTCAAGAAATCTTTTTATGATCCCCAAAACTGACTAGGGCCATTGGCTTTGGGCTCCCTAATACTGCAAATCATCATCAGAATGTTCTGTACTTGTCTGCACTGATTTGTCTAATGATTTACTATCTTCCCTCTAGACTATCAGCTGAATGAGGTCAGAAGGGTTGTCTGTCTTGTTCACAATGGTGTGCACAATGCCTAGCTAAGTGTCTGACCTACTGACTTCCTAGGTAATATTTGTTGAACTTTATTGTTTGGATTTACTTATATCATACCTTGCCTTATCAATAAATTTTGCAACCATACTTCAGAATTTGAGATACCCAGATTAAAATCCTGATGGACTAATTTTGTGATTTTTGACAAGTTAATTAACTTTTCTGAACTTCAGTTTCATTAATACACAATGAAGACGTAATCTACCTAGTAGAACAGTTGTCAAGCTTTCAGAGGTAAGGTATGTCTGGTGACACATAAATATATTCCATAAAATGGCTACCATGGCTATCATTGCTATCTCTGTAGCCACCTCTACCATCTCCCTGAATAAATCAAAGGAAGAATAATGAAAAACTCTCTAAATATTATTATTTTAGATGATCACATATATGCATTTCCATTACTATAGTTGTATCTTCCATTCTGGATCAGTAATTCATACCCTTAATTATTACACTTTTTGTTATAACTTCATCAGTATAGATTCATCCTGAAGCAGGTGACAGAGGGAAGCAGGCTGAGTTCAGGGCCCTTGTAAGTTTCAAAAAGCTCCAATCCAACTCAGCCATTCAAAAGTACACATAGATAGACCTCAGTTCTGATTGGTTATGCCCTATGCAAACTCATTTGTTATGCTTTATGCAAATAAAGAATTGTACTCTCAGCCAATCAAGAGTGAGTTTTGTTGTCATTAGTTCAGTTCTCTATTTGGCCCTGGGACGGTGGGACTTCCTCATCTCAGGAGGCAATATAAACCCCCAGGACCCACAGCCCTGACGGCATCCTTTCTTGGAGCCCCTCCTGAGTCGCAGGATCTTTTTTCACTCATCAAAGGAGCTTTGCTGGTTGCTCTGTACTTTTGTCTGTTGGCTTGATTCTTCATCACCTCTGAGACACTATCCTGGGAAAAACAGCATTTCAGCCAATAATAATCCAAAAAATGTGCCCTGGCCTTCTTATATGTATGTGGTCCATAGTAGGAGTCATTCTTTAGAGAAAACTAGATTTTTGGCATGCAGAGTCCCTGTCTTCTTCTCTAAGTGGACACAGAATATTCTCATGTCAAAATCTTGAACAGTCATCTGAACATTCCAGCCAGAGAACACAGCTGCCTACTAAAATATCCTGACTTGAATAATGCATTCCTACTCATCCTTTTCTATATACATGCATCTTCAGGTGGGATACACAGAGACTGCTGGCTAAAACAGGGATGCTCAAAGCCAAACAAAAAGGGCCAAAGCCACTCTGGAAGGTACTAGGATAGACTAAATGATTCAAGCTGTTGTGCACCAAGGACTTGCCATGGCTTAGCCTCCTCAGCCCATTACTGACTGTAAGTGCCTCAATAATGGCAATTTGTCATATTCTTCCCTGATGCCTGCCTCTATGCACAGGACAGTGGCCCCTAGTAGGAGAGATCAATAAATATAAGTAAATGAATTAATTAATGGATACACAATTGAGAAAGAATCCTTCTATCTCTCCACAGATGTTGATAAAATAACACGGTCAGACATAAGAACACAGGAGGCATGGTGGACGGTTTGGGAGGCCCTTTTAAAAGCCCCAGCTGTTTCTGCTTCAGAGTCTCCGACTGACTCCTAACAGCCAGTATCTGGTTCTCTCTGTCTCAGGCCTTTTCTGAACCACCCAAGACTCTTCCACCTATCTGCAGGGCAGGCCAGACCAGTCAGGAAAATTACATATTCTTCAAAACCTGTGGCTTTCATCCAATGCCTGATGAGAGTTGGTGTGTAACCTTTTACCTCACCCTTCAGGTAGGACAACTCTGACAGAGTTGTAAACCATTTCCAAGAATTATCCTGAATCCTTCCACTTTCCTGTCTCATTTGACACTTCCCTATCAGTAATTTATGAGCTTCCCACATAAACTACTTACAGAGGAATCCTTGATGTGGAAAAGTGTGATAGTGTTACCAAACTCAAATGAAGACCAAAGACATGCATGAAGAATACAGAAGTTAACATGTCATTAGCTAAGATAGTCCATGGAAGTCAGATACTCTGCCAGGTTGCAAAAATATACAGTTTTAAATAAAATTTCTATTAACTTCCATGTATTATAACTTACTAAATTGTGTACTCTGTTATGAACAAGGAAACTTAGTCCACACATCCTTTACATGCACTTTTCAACATTAGACATGTCTGAGCCACAGGAGCAATAAGCATTGTGGAAATAAACCAGTGAATTGGTCATGGGCAATATGCTCTTAATGAGAGAACTGGCTCCCTGCCACAGAATATTTTTTCAAGCATGATTTCAAATGCAATATCACTTGAAAAAAAAAAAAAAGCACAGTTTCAAAATAAAATGCTCTGATAGTTCTATTTTCTTAGCAACAAGTATATCAGTTAAGAATCTTAACATTAATTAGCACTCCTGTATCAAGCTTTCAAAACAAGAGGATGAAAAGAATAAATATAAACTGGCAGTTTAACATTAAAAGATTTATGAACAGTCAAGTTGTCTTCGAAAAACATTTTGAAAATCATATTGCTTAGTGGGTATTACTCAGTTACACATGTTCTTATAAAATGTTAGTATATATGATTTAAACATTTAAGAAAAATTTTAACTTGGTGAGCAGTTTCCTTTCTATACCATGTATCTGTGCTGTATTTTTCACTTTGCATACTGTAATTATTTATCTTTTATCATTTCCACAACTCAAATGCAATTGTGTTTCATCAGGAGATATAATAGGATGACAGTTTTAAGGCCAGCTCCTCATGTGATATAATTTAGTTCCATGACCCAATTTGTCCGTCTATTTTGCCTGAATATAGTCAATAATGAATGAAAAGCATTTCAACCCTTCTCTTTGCTGAATCACATCATAATTTTCCATTCCCAATATTAGTGTTAGGTGAAAAAAATATATTTAAATGCATCTTTTTAAAATATAACTTAATGTTTAATGTGGGTTCTAAACTCTTATCAGTTACAATTATTATATACACATATAAATAAAAATAAAATATTAATGTGACTCTGTATAGAGTAACTGGCTTTTTTTTCTGGTATCATTAATCTACAATTACATGAGGAATATTATGTTTACTAGACTCCCCCCATCACCAAATCCCCCCCCCCCCACATACCCCATTACAGTCACTGTTCATCAGCATAGTAAGATGCTGTGGAATCACTACTTGTCTTCTCTGTGTTGTACAGCCCTCCCCCACCCCCCACCCTCATTATGTGTGCTAAAAGTAAACCCCCTTTCCCCCTTATCCCTTCTTTCCCACCCATCCTCCCCAGTCCCATTCCCTTTCATAACTGCTAGTCCATTCTTGGGTTCGGTGAGTCTGCTGCCGACTCCTAATGGCAGCAGTTTTTTTCTTTGTTCTTACACTCCACAGATGAGTGAAATCATCTGATACTTGTCTTTTTCTGCCTGGCTTATTTCACTGAGCATAATACCCTCTAGCTCCATCCATGTTGTTGCAAATGGTAGAATTTGTTTTCTTCTTATGGCTGAAAAATATTCCATTGTGTATATGTACCACATCTTCTTTATCCATTCATCTAATGATGGACACTTAGGTTGCTTCCATTTCTTGGCTATTGTAAATAGTGCTGCGATAAACATAGGGGTGCATAGGTCTTTATCAAACTGGAGTGCTGCATTCTTAGGGTAAATTCCTAGGAGTGGAATTCCTGGGTCAAATGCTATTTCTATTTTGAGTTTTTTGAGGAACCTCCATACTACTTTCCACAATGGTTGAATTAATTTACATTCCCACCAGCAGTGTAGGAGGGTTCCCCTTTCTCCACAACATTGCCAACATGTGTTGTTGTTTGTCTTTTGGATGGCAGCCATCCTTACTGGTGTGAGGTGATATCTCATTGTGGTTTTAATTTGCATTTCTCTGATGACTAGCGATGTAGCATCTTTTCATGTGCCTGTTGACCATCTGAATTTCTTCTTTGGAGGAGTGTCTGTTCAGATCCTGTGCCCATTTTTTAATTGGATTATTTGCTTTTTGTTTGTTGAGGTGTGTGAGCTCTTTATATATTTTGGATGTCAATCCTTTATCGGATCTGTCATTTATGAATATATTCTCCCATACTGTAGGATGCCCTTTTGTTCTATTGATGGTGTCCTTTGCTGTACAGAAGCTTTTCAGCTTGATATAGTCCCACTTGTTCATTTTTGCTTTTATTTCCCTTGCCCGGGGAGATATGTTCATGAAGAAGTTGCTCATGTTTATGTCCAAGAGATTTTTGCCTGTTTTTTCCTAAGAGTTTTATGGTTTCATGATTTACATTCAGGTATTTGATCCATTTCAAATTTACTTTTGTGTATGGGGTTGGTTAGACAATGATCTGGTTTCATTCTCTTACATATAGCTGTCCAGTTTTGCCAACACCAGCTGTTGAAGAGGCTGTCATTTCTCCATTGTATGTCCATGTCTCTTTTATCATATATTAATTGACCATATATGTTTGGGTTAATATCTGGATCATCTATTCTGTTCCACTGGTCTGTGGGTCTGTTCTTGTGCCAGTACCAAATTGTCTTGATTACTGTGGCTTTGTAGTAGAGCTTGAAGTTGGGAAGCAAGATCTCCCCTGCTTTATTCTTCCTTCTCAGGATTTCTTTGGCTATTCAGGGTCTTTGGTGGTTCCATATGAATTTTAGAACTATTTATTCCAGTTTATTGAAGAATGCTGTTGGTATTTTGGTAGGGATTGCATTGAATCTGTGGGTTGCTTTAGGCAGGATGGCCATTTTGACAATATTAATTCTTCCTAACCAAGAGCATGGGATGAGTTTCCATTTGTTATTGTCAAACTGGCTTTTGTTAAGTTGAGTAAATATAATATATTTGTACATATGAAAAAACAGAGATATAAAACAATTTATACAATACTAGGAAAGTATATAAACTTCTGAAACTTTTGAAAGTTTTCAGTAATTTTAACTTATTTAATGTTTAGTACCATCATAATCTTATATATTAGACCCTTGCCTTATATCCGGCATCGGATTCTAATTCATTCCTAAAATGTTGTGAACTATTGCCTTCTTAAGCAACATTTTTTGCTGTTATAAAAATCAATAGGAAAAATGCAGATGTTTGGAAAATAGAGAAAATAGAGACTGTACTATGGAGACTGTGGGTTTTTCTGTGCTCCATATCTGGGAATTTAATCCAGCAGGCATTCCTTCTCTCTTCTACCTCTTAAATTCCTCACCTATTTTTTTTTTCCCTTTTGACAAACCCTCCATCTATCCTTCTCCCCAAACCCTCCAACAAATTTACCATCTTATCTTTCCATATGTTCATTGACAAATTTCTGGAAGGGAATAGTAAACCTAGACGCAGTTTATTGCTCCTCGATTTTCTACACAACCCCTTTTAATGTGGGCTCTAAACTCTTATCAGTTAACATTTTTTGTCTGCAAGGGACAGAAGATCAACTCAAATGTTACAGTTATACAAGAAAATATACAGGCTCCTGCAACTAAGACGTGGAGCGGTGGGTGTAGCTTTAGGCTGTCAGATAAAGGCCATCCAACAACATCACCAAGAAACCGATCACTGTTTCTGGGCTCACTTTTTTTTCACTGAGTTGATCACATGCTAGTCTGTGGAAGGTTGGTTCCCCTCCAAAAACACTGTGATACAGTTACCAAAAGAAGGTAAGGGCAAACACTCAGCAATTTATTAATACTGTTTCTTGTTTGTTTTATTTCAGAAGTTGTCACTGACTCTGGGGTAACTCCAATGGTTACCATTTCTTTCCATTTCTTCTTATCCTCACCATTGGATAATGAGGGCGTCGCTGGAGTCCCCCTCTTTATTTCTTTGGCTGATCATCTTAGGTTCTTCTTTGGAGTCTTCCTTTGACCAGGCTCTTAAATGCAGACACTCTCCTCAGTTCAGTCCTTGGCTTTCTTCCTTCCTTAAACTTTGCTGAGCAACCTCATTTCCATTATCATCTGTATGCGGAAAACTCCCAAGTGTACATGTCAAGCCCCAAGTTCCCTCCTGTCATGGGCTGGATTTTGCCCCTCCCCAAATCCACTGACTGAAGTCCTAACTCTTAATGGGATGGCATTTACAGATGAGGCCTTGGGAGGTACTTAGGTTAGATGAGGTCATTAGGGTGGGGTTCTCATGATGGGATGACTGTCTCTTTAAGAAGAGAGACCACAGTGCTTGCTTCCTCTCTCTATTTCTCCACCGTGTAAGGACCCAGAGAAAAGCAGGGGTTTGCAAGCCAGCAATAAAGCCCTCAGGGGGGAACTGGATTGGCTGGCACTTTGATCTTGGATAAATTCCTGTTGTTTAAGCTTATCCATCTGTGGCATATTGTTGTAGCAGTTCAAATAGACAAAGACACCTCCCAACTCTGAATCTTCATTCCTGGTTGTCTCTTAAATGTTTTCTACACAAATGTCATGCTCTTACTGCAATTTCAACAGGACCAAAGTAGTTGCCATCTATTCTCAACAAACTATGACCCATAGACCAAATCTGGCCCAAACTTTATTTTTGGAAATAAAGCTTATTAGAACTCAACCACGTCCATTTTTTTAAATGTATATTTTATGGCTGACTTAATGTTATAAGGACAAAGTTGAATAATTGCTAGAGACCATATGGCTTGCAAACTTTGCAGTATTTACTATCTGACCCTTTATTGAAAAAAAATATCTGACCTTTGCCTAGAACGATCATTATCATTCTTAGCTATGCATTAGAATTAGGAGCTCTTAATAACTTCATGCCCAACCAGCTAAAGCACAAGCTATGGGAGTTAACCCAAGCATCCGAATTTTTAAAGGCTCTTCAGGTGGTCCTAATGTGCAGCTACAGTGGAGACTCACTGCTGTGGACTCCATTTCTTCTCCTGCATTCCCAGTCTGAGGTATTAGTGTCCCCATTTTGCCAAGGCAAAGTTATCAGTGCCTTTTTTCCTGCCTACTGTAAGAGTGAGTCCCACACACTGTCATGGTCTACTGTGTTTAGATTAGAAAGTTTTCTTGATTTAGTCATTCCTTTCTACTCAAGCACTCATCATCTTTCACTCAGTCATTTCAATAACCTCTTCATGAGTGTCTTTTTTCTCTAGCTATTCTTAGTGATCTCCAGAGTTTTACTACTAAAATAAAGGCCTAATCATGCTACTCCCATACCAAAATAGACTTTTACTTTGGACATCTTACTAAACTTTTTTTATGAATTGCAGTAGTTCTTTTTAGATACCATTTTTATAAGTAATGATCTGCAAATAGTGATCATTTGGTCTTTATGTGCGTGTGTGTGTGTGTGTGTGTGCATGAAAGTATGTTATTATCACACTGGCTAAACTATCTAGAATAGTATTGAATAAAAGTAAAATAGGCATTCTGGTCTTGGCCCTATCTTCTGGCAATACTTCTATTATTTTCCAGTGCTATTACAGATTTTTTTTTCCTGTGTCTTTTCAATGGAATTATAGGTGAGTTGTACCCTATTTGCTATTTTGATCCATTCTCATTTTGTTTCAAGACAATATATGATGAAAAATCAAATCTTACTAACATCACAAACCATCCACCTCCTTTGAAAGTTATCACTCAGAGAAGAATAAGCAAACATGAAATCTCAGTTGTTCTACGTGAAATGGAGATCTCTCTTTGTTAATCAATAATACACTAAGGTGAAAACCTATGAATATGAATAAAATACCATTTGAAACATGCAAACTCTAGGCTTGATTTCTAGTGAGAATGACATAAATTAAGGTACTTGTCTCCTGAAACTGTTCTAAAAAAAAGACAGGGCACAACTATTTTTGCACTAGAATCAGTATATTACCTAATGAACATTTTGGGAAGTGAGCAAATAAAGTTTCTTGCTTACCCTGTAACCAAGCTGATCCAGTGATGCATAATCTTAAATTAAGTCTATTTATTTAATATGATCTTTTCTATGACCTAGGTACAAGTTTGGCCACTGCTGTTCACTATCTGTGTAACCCTGGGAAAACATTAACCCTTGAGCCTGGGTGTCCTCATCCATAAAACAGCCCTCATCAGTACTCTCTGCTCAGTGTGACTTGCTGACAGCATTGCCAGGCACATAGCAAATACTCAATAGATGGTATTACATCAGGTACTGCTAATGTTATCATTATTATTAACTTGGGATTGATGGCTACAATATACTCAAGAGGAAACCTTATTTGAAGAAAAATCAGACTAGGGTTTAGCTATAAGATCTAATAGGTAAACAGCACCTCTAAGACTGAAAATACCAGTTACTATGAAGAAAATTTAAATTTTAAAAGATAAATACATATACATGTATACACACACACACACACACACACACGGTTTCAGGGAACAGATGTCATGATATATCCATATATCCTGTTCTGGTAAATATTTAATCTATGAAAACTTCAATGCCATCTAGAAGTTTAGGCATGAAATTTATGAAAGCATACATGCAAAGTCCTAAGTCAAATAGTGTCCACTTACGATTTTAAGGGATTTTTTTTCTTTTCAAAGATTTACTGCTTGCTTTCTTTAAAACACACACAGTTATAGAATTTGAAATAAGATACCAGATGAAGAAACTTGATCTAGACACAACTTTCCCCAGCAAATTATACCTTCCTGGGCAATAACAGCATGTGGCATACATTTAAACAGCACACATTTAACATACTATTCAGTTTTTATGAGAGTGTAAGCGGCATAAAGCTTTCCCTCCTGCCTCAAGGCCACATTGCTCAGCAAGGTGGATTCTGACTACTTCACTGAATCTTCCCTTTATTTGTAAAATCCTAGGTCATCTTCTCAGGACACAGCATTTAACCTTATGATAACATCAGGTTTTTTATACTATTCATTCATTCATTCATTCATTCATTCATTCATACATACATTCAGTAAATGTCCAGTGTATGTAATTTCTACTATGATCTTTCTTAGAGTCCAAGAGTGATAATAATCTCTTCTGTGCTCTCAGATTTCTCTTCCTGACTTTATCAACATACTCATTGTCATGTTCTACAATGATTTCTTCTAGGATCTGTCTCCTTTAAGCAGAAGTCCAAAGCAAGGATGACAGTGACTCAAGTCATCTTTGTTGCCCCAGCAAAGAGCCATGTGCCTGGGACATGGTAAATATCCACAGAGGTTTGCTAAAATGACTGATGTTCACAAAAATCAATTCTCTTTTAGAAGATATGGCAGCTCAAAAATTTCCATTCTTTGAGGGCATCCATTTCTCTCATGTTTTTTATTTACACTCTTCATCTCAAAAATATAATTTTTTAGTTGTCTTCCAAAAAAAATATATTTACTATGTATGCACACATTGTCCATTAGAATGTTTCATTACAAAGATATGTCTGTTAACTCTCCTTTATAACCGACTTCCATAAAGTTTTAACATCAACTTTATTTTGCAAAACAAACAAACAAACAAAAAATTGCAAGCGTTTACCACTACCAAGCTATGAAAAGCTGCAAGGCTGCTACCTCTTATTCCTCCTCACACGTAGTTCCTGGCTGCCACGAGGGCTGAAAGCCGGGCAGTGTTGAGATGGCAAAGTCCGGCAAGAGAACGTTAGATTATGCAGTGCGGGGAGAGGTGGGAAACAGTGCAGACTGGGAATGCACTCTGTGTGGATGATCTCTTTCTGGCCTCGTCTTGCAACTTCTCTGCTCTGATACTTAAGGTGAGTCTCTCAAAGGAGGTGCTGCAGAGCTGCTGGGGCTTCGGGAGGTGGGAAGATAAGGGAGGGGAAAGGTTATATTCAGACCTTAATATCATTTTGAATGAACTGTTGTCATTTTCATGCCTATTTCTATCCAAGGGCATATTAGATACCCTCAGAGAATAATACTCTAGTTGAGTTGTAAATACTAACAACAGCTATCTTTTATTGAGTGCTCGTTAAGTGTCAGGCACTATTTTTAATGCTTTGTGTGTATAAACTGAGTGAATCTTCACAATGGCAGGTGAGGGTGAGGAGAGCTGTAGGCAGACCCCACCCACCTCCACTGTTCAGAGCAGTCCCAAACGAGAGCCTATGAAACGCTGGGGGTTTGCCAGGGATTTCCTCGTCCCCAGGGTGCTGATCTTTTCCCTTGGCACTGCAGTGTTTCCCGTGGATCTATGTTGTTGCTGTTTCTTGTCTGCACATTTGTGAATGAAGAAAAAACCTAGATTCCCAGTTTAAAGCAGATAGTTTTCATAGAGTGCCCACGAACACTGAATTGTATTTGTCTAGATGCTGAGAAAATACTCTGCTTGGAACTTTTCAGCTTAAATGGAGTAAATGTACAACTCCTGGCAGATGTCTAGTATAGAGAGAGCATCCTTTCACAAAAGACTCTAGATGAAGCTCAAAAACAAATGACTATGTTATAATTATATGAAAACCTTATCAAAAACAAGTGAATAAAGTAAAAACAACCAAGGAGCTACCTTCCTAGAAAAAAAAAAAAAACTGAAAATAAATTTCCCAAAATATAATTGTTTTTGAATGGTGAGATTTAAAGTGAAAAATTAGTGTCAGTCAATTGAATGAAATGTGAGTGAAATGGAAAACCATCCACACATTTATGTTTTTATTAGATTTGACTGTTATAATTTTCTTGTATGATTTTTATGCATTGAACATCCAAGTGGCATTATTAATGATAAATGTTTAGCCATGCAAATAAAAAATTAAATAATACTACCCACCACCTACTCTAATAGGAATAGTAGAAATTATGTAACTCAGATAAGAGGCCAGGGTATGATAAAATAAAGTAAGTGCTACAATAATTTAAATTTAGAAAGGGAGATAGAATGTGTGCGTACAGAGGGGGGAGAATTGCTTGTACTGATAGGAGAATCATTCAATAAAATATTCATGACTTTATCCATGTAAATATATTTATATCTATATGTCCACATCTCTCTATAACTTCTTTGTAAAGTTGAAATAAAATGATTAAAATAATAAGGTTGAACTAAATCATCTCTTGTCATCTCATTGAATTTCCTTATTTCTGATTTATAAACATTCAGCTACTTTGAGACCTAAAGATTGGTGGATTAGATTTAAAAAGTAACAAAAATGATATAATTCCCCATAAAAGCACTGAAAAAGGAAAGAAGTACAAAGAAGCTGGGGACTTTGCTGCTATGAAGATTTTCCTTTTGCTAAATAATCACCTATAAAAGTTATATACACTAATATTCACAATTTGTAGTATGAAATCATAAACGTTCACTAATAAAGTACGATTTTGCTTTCTTTGAGCCATTCTGGGCAGGGAAAAATTCACTTTCCTATTTATAGAATAATATTAAATGTAATTTGATCCTATCATTATTAAACTATTTACTTAGCCAAGTGACACTAAGAGTCCTACATTAAAAGATGCTAACTTCAAATTAAGGAAGAACTAAATACACTAGAAAATATTTCTATGACATTCTGAGCAAAGTTTAACTTAATGTATAAATAGTCATCTTAACCTGAGCATATAAGGAAGTGGGGAAAAGACTGGGTGATTCACCATTAAGATCCTACCTGTGCTCTCTTTTTTTAAAATGCCAATATATTTCACTTTCAGAAACCCTGTATTTTCCTTCAATTTTGTTCTACTAATAATTAATTCATTTTGCTTACACTGCACCCAGCTTCAAATCATGGTCTTCATTTCTTGGTAATAGATTCTGCCACAGGCAATATGCCATGCCATAACCTCAATTACAACTTACAAAGGAGAAGACTGCACTTATGCTGGAACTGCTATTTTGTCTTAATGAAATTGTATATGGGTGATGGGGAGCAGTGTTGTAGTATGAAATAGTGGGCCCCCAACCATATTGAGTGTATGTAAAAATCCATTTTAACTCAGGGTCTAAGAATGAAAGGCCCATTGGCATTAGGCAGCTGGTGAAAAATGACAAATAAAAAATTTCAATTTAGTAGGAACACTTGTGGTAGACACAACTCTATTATTCAAAGTGATTCATTCTTAGTATTACTAACTCTTTGTGCAGATATTGAAACTATAAAACCAGTTATTTCTTTTGAAATCATAAGGCATGTGTGTCTATTTGTGTGTAGAAAGAGAGATAAAAACAGAGAGGGAGACGCACAGAGACAGATGTATCGAGATTTATTGGAAAAGGATGTCGGATGGAAAAGTTATTATTTTCTTTCATCAATGCTAACTTTATTAGAGATATAACCTAGTATACATCTTTTTTATTTTAAAATATTATTGTCATAAATTACACTTGTATTTACACTCAGAACCTATAATAGATGAGTCCAAATTAAAAGATATAATTATATATGCATGCATGAATGTACAAGCACATGTACTAACAGTGTGCTAGAGAGAGTGGTGGTTTTAATGGTATTTTTTGCTTCTTAGTTTCCTTCTGAAATTATAATAACACAAGGGAATATTTAATAATGACTATGAGGTATCCCAGATCTTTCAGCCTTCTTTTAATAAAAGTGTTCAACTGTAACTGGGAAACTCAATTACTATAAAGATATCTGAAAGAAAGCATGTTGAAATCCAACCCAAGTCTTTCTGCCCCCACTTTTACCACCAAATTCTCCCACTAGTGAAGCAGGTTCCTGTTTTCTCTGGTCAGACAGAGCTTGCACAGCAATAGCAAGTGTTGATATGATCATGTACTAAAAAGGAACTCAGGGACATGCCGTCTCAGGTTCTTCTACAAGAAGAGCTCTCAGTTCGAAGGGTGTGACATCAGGGTTGCTGATGGGCCGAGATGCACTTGTCAACTACTCACCAGCTCTGTAATTTGGTAGAGACATATATAATTAATTCTGCTTTGTCCCTGATGTTTCTAGAATTTAATTATGTTGCAGTCCTGAAAGTCACTGATATTGACCCACTGTGCCCTTCATGGGTGAAACTTAAGGAAGAAGCTACAAAGATTTCATCTTTTAGAAAGTCAAAAGAAAACAGGACTGGGAGCTATAGAAGGAAAGCATAATAATGCCCTGTTAATCAATCATCTGCATTTCCATTTTACTTTCCTTTTTTCATAAAATAGTAGAAATGTCCACTTGGAATGGCTGTGGATCATCAAATTCAATGATCTCAATATCATAGGTGAGGCCTGAGAAGGGCCAAATGACTTCACTAGGGTCACACAGCCTGACACGGTGCCAGGACGGGGAGCCAGGTCTCCTGGTATCCAGTCAGGTCATCTGGCCACTGCACACCACACTGCCCCTAACTTGCAGCCTGCAGTGCGAGGACATAATGCGCCTTTCACAGAAATCCTTTTTTTTAAGAACAATAAGAAGGGGAGGGGGAGAGAGAAAGGGAGAAAGAGAATAAGAGTAAGACAGAGTGAGATAAAGACAAAAGAAGAGAAGAGAGGAAAGGGAGGGGAGAGAAGAAAAGAGGGGAAAGTAGGGGAACAGAGGGGAAAGGAGGAGAGAGGAACAAAGAAGATTTCAGCCCTTTTTCAACATATGTAGATGAACCCAGTCCTACAGCTGGGTCATATCTAACCCACTGCTGGTTGCCCTGCTAGATATTCTACCCATGAGGGACGGAGGAGACATGTGTCCTGGCCAGCCTCTGCAAACAGTGATGTACTGAAGGGAAGGAGTGGGGGGAATGTTCTGCCTGGGTAGGCAGGAGGACATTTGTTTTTCCTCTGATACTGTTTAGAATCAGCAACATGTGGTGATACTAAAAGTAGACCAATTTTAGCCGTTTTTGTTAGAGTTCTAAATTCTCTACAGAGTAAGTACATTTCTAAATTATTTTCTGCACCCACAGTGGGTGGATCCCAGTGCCCTGTCTCGCCCTAGCCCAGCCCCGTGGCCCAGGGTAGCCTCTCCTATGATACAACAGGACGAGCAGCTGAGTTCAGGGTGCTCAACCCCCCAGAACCCAACAGGCTGCAGTGAGAGAGGCGGAGAACCTCTTAGTTTGCCAGAGATCATCTAGAGTCCAGGTATCAGTGGTGCTGTGGGAAACCAGGCACTGAGCAGACTCAACTCAATGATGCACACTGAAAAGGAAAGCAATGATGCACAAGGCAAGAGAAGAGGAAAGAAATAGTCAGCACGTAGCAACATCCCTCACAGTTAACTGGGTTACTGGTGCGCATACATGACATTCCCCCTGGGAACTCTAAATATGCTTAGTTTTTCTGATGGGAGATATTTTAGAAATATGTCTTAGCACATGATCAGTATACAGCATCACTGTAGCTATTACTGTAGCCTTGGGTCATGTCGCACAGACACGCAGCCACTTTTTATGGAGAAAAGCACCCTGTGTAGTGCAGAGTATGCCCTCCGTGCTGGAGGACCCAGGAATGGTGTCCTTTCACACCCTGTCAACACTGCTGGCTAACCCATTACTAAGCATGATCTCAACTAATTCTGAAAGACAAAACTCTCAGTTATTGAGAAGTTTTCCCCCAGCTTCTTCATTTTTAAATTATTTTAACTAGAGGTAGGATTGTATTCCCCCCTTCTTTATTTTCAAATTAGAATTTCAGATATATTAGAAAATTACATGCTAATTTTTTCTTATATATGAACATCGAGTAAAGAGAAAACCCACATGTGTGTTATCAAGCTAAAAAGTATAGGTGAAATCGAGGACTGTACCACATGCATGTACTGTTGTGGCAGATTTAATTAGTAAAATTAGTCAAACTCACCAGCCAAGCTGTATCAAAGCAAGCCAGTACCACCTGTGTGCGTTGGCAGAGCACTACAGTTAAAGCCGCTGAGATCATTTCAGTTCAAGACGACTCTGGGCTACTAATTACATCCATGACTATGACTAACTTTCAGGTGAAATTAAAAAGGTATTCTGGCCTTCATAAAGAAGGGAGCAGACAAGTTTCCTAAAGTATTCAACAATGCCCTTAATGCATCCTGACAGGACTTATTTTAATTAATCTGGAAAATCCTCTAATTGGTTCAATTTCCAGGGAAAATTCCCCCATGGGATATTTACATACAAGAGGAGAGGCTTCTACTGGCTCTGAAATTACATTGGACAACCTAATCTCATCAGATACATTATAAGGGAACAGTTAGGCTATGAAATATATTGTTCTCAAAGAAAAATGACAGAAATAACCTTAGCTTGGTAATGATTTCCTTCTATAAAATCTAGGCAAATTAATTCCATCTAAAATTCTATCTATAATCATCAACACTGTTTTAATAAGAATTTCTCTGGCACAAGGATATTTATTTACATTCTTTCTGCACTTCCAAAAATACATGCAATTGGTGTGGGGGGTGGGGAGGCATCGATCTGAGTAGTTGAATTCTTTCTTTTAGACACAGGATTCCTTTGGGAGTTAACAGAAGCCATTTTGGGTCTCTCCTCTAAGTTTTATGAAATACCCTTGACTTCTTGTGTAAGATGACTAATTTGCCTAAAACGGAACAAGGGAAAAAGAAATCCAAAGACCAAGAAACCAAGCAAGTATGAAGGCACCTTCCTCCCAGTTTTCATTAGGAGATGCCATGCACCCCAGCAGAGGTGATCATGACAGAATGTTTGTCTGAACTGTCTTCTTGACTAAGTACATTTCTAAAGCTTTCCATACTGGCATTTAATCTTTTATTTAGTTATGGAAACATGAAGTCACCATTTTTAAAACTGCCAAGAGAAACTGGGGGAGAAAAGTGTTATCCTTCTTCAGCTCCCAGCAAAACACTGCAAGATAATAGGAAGATGAGAATATTTCTTCCATTAACCCCTTGACCCTGTAAGTTAATGGCTTTTTGTTGCAAATATATCAACAAACAGGGTCCCATATGAGATTCTAAGCCAGGGAGTTAGATATCTACAATTACATGGAACAGTGTCCTGGTGCTTCACACTGATACCTAATACACTTAATGGAAGGGCTGGTCTCTACCCGACGAGCTGGCCAAGAAGCAAAACTAATATCTTAGAGCAACTTCTAAGGAAACACACAAAAACGTTTAAATTATTAGTTTAAACTTAAACATACCAGAAGTTCTGTAACCCCTATTTTTTCCCTTTATCTAAAGACCTTACCCTATTGCATAATAATGGTGACATTTTCACTGTCAATGCAGAACTCAGTCTTCTATGTTAAGATTAAAGTGGGTGAAAGAAAAAACTTGGGAACACAATTTTAAGCAATTTCCTAAAAAAAAACACATTACAGTTTGCATAAACTATCCAATTGGTATGCTTTAGGTACTGTTTAAAAGCATGTCAATGACAATCAAAATTATTAACATTTCTTATTATCTTAATATTAAGATTGTACTGGGATTTCCCAAATTAAAATGTTAATAAGTAAGGGCTTCATCAAGTTGATTTGGGATGTAAGAAAAAAATGACTTAATTTCTTCAAAATCAAAATCTCTTCAGAAGTGTACTTATACAAATGAGAAATCTTTAAGGGATAAAGTAGAATTAAATTATTATATTTTCATAACATTTCTCCTAATTGTAAAAGCAGCCCTTCTCTACCAATGTCTTGGGTAAATTTCTAAAATTGGAAATACTATGTTAGGGAGCATGTTGAAAGATCTAAGTATATACTGTTACAATAACCAGTTCTACTCAAGAAAATCGATATATGTCATTATACATGTTATTACATTTTTAAGTAATAAAAAATCTAAAAATAATACTTTATAGCGGAATTACTTAACTCAAACCACAATTAAAAGCTCATTTGGAGTGAAAACTCAGAAGACTTATAAATTACCCATTATTTCTAAGTTAGTAAAACCTAAGGTTACAGTGATATCTTTTCTCATTTATGTTAGCTATAAACCATACATCAAACTAAAGTAAACACTTTAAGAAATGACAAGATTTATTAGAAAGACATGAAGTGAATTTGATTTCTGAATTATAAATTGCCCTTGGATTAGCATGATTAATTAATATTTATTAAATCCCCATAATGTAGTAGAGGCCAATGAAACATGAGTAGCAGCTATTATTAAACCAATATGACTAGGAGGTTCAACCTCCAAAATCTAGTAATGGGACAAAAAAAGCCTCTCTGATCAATTGTGTGACTATCAATTGTTCCTGTGATATAAATGATAAACACCCTTTTTGGAAAATAATTCAAATACAAATTGAAAAGCAATGACCTTCCAAAAATCAATATATCACTGCAAAATTATGAAGATAAATCCAAGTTGATGAACAGTAGAAAAATTCAAAGTTGAAGAACATGGGAGGAAATATTTAATTCTAGCCAGTGTATTTATAGTACAGTTAAGTATACCCTAAATCTATACCTAAGTCACTGTTTCAGTTACATTTTATGCTAACTTCATTTAAAATAAATGAAATGAGGTTTACAAGTGGGTTTTGCAAGCTAATGCTGTTTATTACAGTTATGAATGGTGACAGTAATAAATCCTGTAGAATATATCTGAAAATAATTACTTTTCCATAGAGTCCCATAGTCTGACATTATTAATTACATGTCAATCTATACAGAGTAATTTAATAGCAAGTCAACTTTAATCTTAAAGTGCATTAACCTTTATATATAAGGAAGGCCCTATTAACTCAGTAGGATATGAACTTTAAGTAGTTTTTCCAATTCTGATAATTAAGTGCACTGAGTCAGTCTTATATTTTTATGCAGTCTTTTAAAGGTTATTCATTCACTCATTAATTCATTCACCAACAAATGCCAGCTGCATGCACTTAGGGCACTAAGTCCTAGCGATACAAGGTAAACATAAGCAAGCATGATCCAGGCCCTCATGGAATTTATAGTCTAGAGTTAGAAATAGCTGTTAATCAAATATCCTTGATAGTACTTACCACACACATGGATAAAAATCTACAGCTATGACAAGTGCTGTGAAGGAAAGGTAGCCAGTGCTACAAGGGACTGAATCTGGGCCTTGGGGAAGGCTTCATGAGAAAGTGCCATTGAGTGGGAATCATATGCACAAGTAAGCAGTAACTAGGTGAGAAAGAAGGGAGAGGGAGAGAATCCTCAGCAGAAGTGACAACAAGCCCAAAGAAAGAAAGGAAGAAACACAGAAACGATGTGAGGGACAGAATGCTAGAGGGTGAGGCAGAAGATAACTGCAGGGGCCAGATCATGCAAGCGTGGACAGACTGGTTAAGGATTTGGGTGGTTATCCCAAAGGCAACTGTTAAGTCGTTGAAGGGTTTTAAGCAGAGGAATATCATGCTCACACTTGAGTTTTGTAAACAACATTCTGCCTGTGGTCTGGAGAATGAGTCGAAGTAAATGAATGGAGACCATTCAGAAAGACATTGTAATAGTTTAGGCGAGTGGTGATGGTAGTTTGGGTAGCTTGAAGGTAACAGGACAGTGGCTATAGAGTTAAGTAGATGCAAGCAAGACATTTAGGAGGTAAAATGGACAGGTCATGGTGATGGACTGAGCAGTGGTAAGGAATTGTGAGGAATCAAGACTTTGGCTTGATTTCCTCAATAGCACCATGCGCTGTGATAAAGAACCGTGGAAGAGGAGGAGACTTATGGAGAAAGATCATGAGTTTGTTCCAGACATCTTGGACCTAAGATATCTAAGGAAGATGTCAAGAAAAGTGTGGCCTCTACAGAACTTGAGACATAAATTTATAGAGCATCAGTCTGTGGTTTGCTGGGATACAGCAATGAGAGGATATTCATTCAAAAAACTAAACCTGGATTTAAGGTAAAAAAAGAAGTTTACAAATGCAGTAAAGATTTATGCAAAAATATATATTAAAGATAAATGTATATATCAGGGCTCCCTGTAATAAAACAATACTATATATGTAAGACTATGAATGACACATTTCTACATTTCTGAATTAGCATTCCTCATATGGATGGTAAGCAAAAAGAACTTATTTTTGCCATCAAACAACAAAAACAAAAAGGTAGAGCACAGTTAAGAAATGACAAATGTATACTCATAGGAGCTAAAATTACAGCAAATTTGTTTTCCTGCCAATAAGGAAGTAATTCAGTATCATACACAGATACTAGATTTTCTCCCAGGGCATCTCTGAATAAGTAAACTTTACTTCACTTTTTAGTTCAAGTAATTTATACTGACATTGAATGAGGATGACTGGTTCAATAAAAAGAAAATACTTTAACATTCCTAAAATAATCTGGTTATTCAGATGAAAACGCTCTCCTACATTGGTTACTACTAGTTGTCTCAGCCTAGTTGCTAAAACAGTTTTTAGTGATCATTTTCACTGAGTATCCTGCATAGAAAAAACTTTAGAGATTAAATAAGAGGACAGCATTCCTGTTACCACACTGGATCAATTTCCAATTATAGATTCCAATCACAGAGGAGGCAGAAAACTTTTCAGAGTCACTTATATCAAGTGTTATTTCCTAACTGAAAGTGTGATAAGTCAGCAGACAGTTCTTCCTCAGACTTGACAAAAAAAGTAATGATTATCATTCCTATCAACCACCTGTAGCTATTAAAAACCTGAATATATACAGGCTCATAAAACTTTATATAACATGAAACTGTTCATGTCAAGGTCAATGTAAACCTCCATGTGGCCAAATACAATGGATCTTTCTCTCTTTTCATCTACTTGGACTTCTCTACACTTGGCTTCCACAAGATATGCTCAGTCATTCACACAGCACTCTTCTCTCTTGGATTTCATAAGGCTCAACTCCTGCTTTTCTTACTACCGTCCAGGCTACCTTCATTTGTTCCTCTTACTATCTGAGTCTATAAAATGCTAGATATTCTCTACTAGAGAATCTGGGAACATGGTTTTACATTCAGCATGATAATTTCAAGAACAAAAACAAAAATAAATAAGCTACTAATTTCTATCACTGGCCTTGACTTCTGCTGTGATTTCTAAACTTGGATATTCAACTGCCTATTCAGTATCTACATCTGAATATCCCAGAGATGTCTCAAACATCCCATGGATCTAATATGAGATTCACTTTTCTTCTGGTCTTACAAATGTTCATACTTCTCTGCATTTCCAACAGATCCATGATACCAACATCCACCCAGCTGCTTAATTTAATCCAGTGGGAGTGTTCTTGATTCCCCACCCAACCCCCTCCCCCCACTGACCCTCATATCCAACTTATCAGCTAGTCCTTTAGGGATCATTTCCAAAGCATATCTTAGCATCATCATCATCACCACCACCATCATCAGCTCTTGGCTAGATTCTGGCTTTCTTCCCTAGCCCTCTCTCTGTCTCGACCCTTACCTCTAGAATCCATTCTCCAGTGTCACTGGAGTGATCTTTAAAACTATAAATTGGCTAAAATGACTCTCACTTTGAAACATTCTATGGTTTCCCACTTTTGTTGGAAGAAAATCCAAACTGCTTATCATGCCTAAGTCCTCCATGCTGTGGCCCCTCTTACTTCTCCAAACTCACCCTCGTCTCCTCAAACTACATCACCTACAGTGGCTACCTGGCAGTATGTCAGAAACACCCGGTTCCTCCCTGCCTAAGGGACGTCGCCCTTGTGGTTTCCTCTGCTTAGAATGCCTTTCATGGGGCCACCTCCTCCCTTTTTATCCTTCTGTTCTCTCAAATAGTATCTCCTCAACAATATTTTTATGACTACACACACAAACACACTTTTAAAAACAACCCAGTATCTTTTTTCTTTTATTGCATTTTTCACATTGTTTCTGTGTTTTCTAGCTCATTACTTTCTCCTTGTATCTACTAAACTATGTGCTCCCTACATGCTTGAACCTTACAGGTCCTCTTCACTCTGACTCTCAGTGTCTGGTGCTTATGAGAAGACTTCAGTAAATATTTGTTAAATGAATTAAAAAGTTCCAAATACAGAATTTTTTTTTAATATTAGAAGGAAATTATAAAACCTAAGCCTACATTTAACAAAATATAAACAGGTACATACATACTTCACACTAAAATTCATGTTCTACATCTTCTTTTAGAGTTGAAACCAGACAAAATATAAACAGGTACATCCATACTTTACACTTAAATTTGTGTTGTACATCTTCATTTAGAGTTGAAACCAAATAAACCAGAATATTTCTTTTTTAAATATGTTGGATAACAGACTCTCCTCCAGCCAGTAAGTTATAAGCACCAGCTGGGTGCACCTCTCCTCGGAGGCCGAGGCCTACATTTTATGGGGTTCTTTCTTTGAGCTCCTAAGGCCCTCATAAACCTAACATCTTTAGTTTATTCTCCCATCCTCTGGATTGCTGTTTGCTCATGGAACCCTTTTTGGTTTTGTAAATCCTCCAGCAGCTTTATAATCAATTTCCTATATTAAATTTTTTCGACTGAAGTAACTAGTAAGGATGTTCACTTTCTGACTAGACCTTAAATGACACAGAAGAAGACATGGAGGGTGGATTGTAGTGACCTAAAAGAAGAAATGAACTGGAAGATATGCTGCGGAGGATAAAATGGAATATTAGTATATTATATGAATAAGTTGGAGGGTGTTTTTCACATTAGGCATCTCATAAATTATATCAACAAAATGTAAACTACTTTGAGGACAAAAGCTGGGTCTTATACTACCATGATGGTGAGAATCATTACTTATTCTGCACTATACTTTTATTGAGTACTGTACCAGTTACATAAAATGGTTAGCTTTCAATCCATACTATAACCTCATGCAATAGATATTATTCTCATTTTACACACATACACACATTCATGTAAAGAGAAGACAGATAATATAAAGTCCAAGGTAACATAGATAATAAATGAGTTAAGTGAAAATTTTAGCTAATGTCCTTAGGACTCCTGTGTTCTCAGCCTCCATGAGATCAGGTTGCTCTCATTTATTTACCATTATTCTTTGCCACAAAGAAGATAGAAACCTGTGCAGAATAGATGCAAAGTAAATGTTTGTTGAGTGGATGACTGAACAGACATATATATATTTTAAGTAAAACAACTTTGATTCTGTAACTTTATGATATTGGCATTAGTAAATAAACCTAATAGTATTTCTTTTCCAAAGGTATTGTAGCTTTATGGCTGCAATTCAGCAATTGCACCATTCTAATGAGTAAGGGGCCCATCTGCTGACTAGGACTTGAGGAGAGAGGAAAAGAAACTGAATCGATTTGGTAAATGGGATTTCCAATATGGTGATAAATCTAGGATGTTACTCTAACTCAGAGAATGGTAATACCAGGGCTCAAAGAGCCCAGGTTCTCATCACACTCTGGGTAGTCAAAGTGTTTTGAGGTACAGGGGCTTTGTCCTAATAACAATAGAGCTGTAATATTAGTTCAGAAAACCTCCTTTATATATCTGATTCTTTTGACAGAAATCTTCACTAGCAAACAGGGATTTTGGAAGATCAAGAAATGACCATTCATATCAAGATAAACAGCTTTTAATCTTTGAAGGTTATTCCTAACCAGTACTAAATCCAAAATAATGAATGCAATTAAAATCTCAAAGAATAGAAATAACCTGTCACTGGCCCTGGAGTGCAGGGGTACATTTATTATGATCATTCAAGTAGGAGAGAGAAATAACTCTCTCTTAACATGTTCTGTATTGTCACATGTTCTGTATTAAAATATGTGGGTATCCACAATTAATACAGAACAATTCAGAGTTAATTCATGTCTTATATCCACAAGTAATACAGAACAATCCCATGCTAATCTAATATTCTCATGGATTTTATGCAGAGAAGTAGTGACTGCCATTCCATAATTTAAAAGTCCCCTAAATTAAATCTCAAAGTATATCATACATGAAAAAAATACAAGCTTTATGATGCATGTTTTGTGAAAAAAAAACCTCAAGTATTTTAAGATAGAAATATTAATTCTTAATATTATGTCATTGTAAGGTAGAGAAATATTAATGGTGGAGAAGATGAGTTTATTTCTTAGGAATATCAAGAGATTCTGCAAAAAATTTTAATGATATAAACAAAATACTAGAAATTGGCATTAAGATTTCAAAATTAGAGAATATTCTATTTTGAGATATTTACCAACTAAGAAAATATGTCTATAAGTATAATGTATAAATATATAAATAAAATATGAATTCATTCATATTTATACATTATATATTTTTGAAGGGCTTTGATTCTAATATACTAATTTAAGTCTACAGTCATAAATAGATATATTTAAATATATATATTTCCACATAGATATAGATATCTGAATTTATGGGTGCTAAAGAAGGGGGTTGGTGGAATCTGAGAGGGTGGTGGAAACAGTGATGAGACTCCAAGATGTTTGATTAATGTCCCAGCCTGTCACTTTGGAATATTAAAAAATCTAGTCATTTTGTCAATTCCTTGATGTTCCACATGAAGAAACTGAGGCACAGAGAGAGATTACTTATCCAGATAAGACTATGTTAAACTAGGGGCAGCAACCAGGTCCCTAGATGTCAGTATCTGTGTTTTTATTCTGTATCATTCTGGGTCTTAGCTTTCTCAATTGGAAAATTGGAATAATAACTCCTCACATCTTTTGTAAGGATCCAAAGATAATGTGCTCATGAAAGCACTTCTCAACCCATGAAGCACTCTATAGAGATAGAAACTGCTGGAGCACAGATGTGACTCATTTCTTTAGTCTTGTAGCACACACATATAAGCCCAAATGTCTGCATGCATAATCCATTGGACTGTATTTAAACAGAAATGTCTTTTTCTCATCTATTACAATGACTTACTTGCACAAGGTAAGACTAATTTATTTTTAACATACTCCAGGCAAAAGAAAAACACAAAAAACTGCATATAAGCTGTATCTGAAATTTTACAGAGCTTTTTCTAAAAGGGGAACCCCTATCTACAGCAGCTACCTTGATACCTTGCCTGACAGCCCTTTGGATCAGATGAGTAAACCTGCAGCTGAGAATACTTCCTGGTTTCTGACAATATCCCACTTCAAACATTAGGTCTCTCTTCTTCTCTGCCTTTTTCTGGCACCCCCAAAGCTTGCACAGAGGTGCAACCTGGAGTCAAATGTGGAGATGCATAGAGAGACTTAACACCCCAGGGAGCAACTCTCAGCCAGTGCACTTGTGGTGACAGAGAGAAGGAGGCAGATGAGGGATGTACTACTTTGAATGTTTGTCATCAAACTCCACTTGCAAATTACTTCTGAAAACTAAACCAATCTCACCAAACAAAACTCCAAGTGGCTATTAGTTAATCATGGCTGCTTTAAATGTGAGTCTTCAGAGATGGTGATACTAATTCTAGTTGGTGTAATTCTAATTGGTGTAAATCTAGATGGTGTAATTCTAATTACAATTACGTGAGCAAGGTAAAGTGATGCCTAATAGGCAAACATATAAACACATAGAACACTGACCATTACAATTACGGCTGGCCTGTATTATTCACAGAAATGTAATTCATCCCTTAAATGCTACAGCACAAATTGACTAGTCCTACTGCACAAAATGGTTTCTTTTTAAGACAGAACAACCCAACCTCAGTTGTGACTCATAAAGCCAGCTTGGATATAATCCCTTTTATGGGAGTACCTCTGAAATATTACATATAATCCTTCTCAGCAATTCCTCTCAACTTGTATCTACCCATAGTACTTCCAATACTCTGCCTTAGGCCTTGGAATGGCCTTTGGCCCGAAGCAATAAAATCTGACAAGGGTGGAGAAATGTTTGCTTTTTATGAATCAAACTATCACCTGACATTTATTGACTACATTGACAGTCATGGCATATTTGTAGTCTAGAAAACTACTAAAATAACTTTAAGTGCAGTATTTATTTCTAAACAAATAAGTGTATATGTAAAATATCCACTTAAAGAGAAAAAATGTGCCTATTAAAATGAAGGGGAACATGCTAACTTTTTAAATGTATGTTTATTATGTTGTTTGGGTTTGTTTAAGTGTATGTGTAAATTGATCAAAGCATATTTTGCATTCTTAGTAAGCATATGAATGTTATATTTTCTTCTAATAAAAATGCAATCTAAATTTCATTTTTAAAAGATTTTTCTTTTAATTTCAAGACTGTTTCTTTTTCTTTTTCAATTTTGAGCACTTTAATTTTTATTTCTTATTATCTCTATATTTATGCAATGTTAGAAAGGCAAATGTAGTTATATTCTAAATGGAAGTGAGATTGAATGTTTTATAAATTTGCATTAGAATTTGCAGTATCTGATTTATCTGAAGATAAAGAGATGTTTTTCCAGAGTTTTTGCTCTTCTGGAAGGCTGTTCTGGATTCAAGGAGAGGCTACAGAATAATATGATTTGTTTCTCTTTTAGCCCTCAAAATACCTATACTTAGTTACTGAAAACGAGGGATGCTTTCTTTATAATTTAGCTTATACACATGGCAAAGTTCAATTGCATTTACATTTTTTCTTTTTTTTCTGAATAATTATATAAAAGAAATTAATGCCATATAGTTTTTGATGCAAGCCTCAATTTTTAATGGATTAATTGAAACACTTTATTTGAATTTTAAAACTGCATCCTAAATTTAAAAAACAATAAAATGTAGCAGAAATACCTTAAAAAACCACACTGATTTGATTATTTAATATAGAAAAGTATAAAGAGAAAATGAAATGACCCAATATTTCACCACTCATATAAACTATATTGATGTATTTTTTAAATCAAATAGTACTTAAAAGAAGATCATTGGAGTCCTAGTTTTCCTTTCTTTATAAAGAAAACCACTATAAAAAGTCTTCTTATCCTCAGGTGTTGCAGCAATTTACTCTAATGTGTCTGCTCATCCATCTATCTGTCTACCTCCCCATCCTTTAAAAAGAGAACAATATTATAAATGCTATACAGTCTAATCCATTCTTTGGTGCTTCATATATCCTGGGACATTTTCTACATGAGTACAAATTTGCCTTATTTTTTACAGGTTGCATAGTATTTCAATACTTAGAAAACATGCACTTTTTGAATCTTGGACTTGACTGTCAGAAAATAGGCTGGAATATATTTAATGAAAAGTCCCTCAAGGTAAAAATTTTGAAGTGGAAAAGCCAAGATATCGTAAAGAGATCATCTACAGATGCCATCAAATAGACTCTGCACGTTTCTTTAGGACCTATTACTTAGGGAAAACACTAGTCTCTAAATCCTCTAAATGCACAGTGAAGATTAATAATTTTGCCTTCTTATAAGCCATGTTCCAGAAAAGGGTAAGAAGTCTGGATGAGGCTGTCTGAACAGGGGAACATGGCCTATTGAAACAGAAAAGGAAAACAGGGTGCTGTGTTGTCTACGGAACACACTCCACAGACAACATCAGTTACTACTCAAATCTCCTAGAGACTTCGGAGAATAAGCAGAACCAGGATTTTGTTTCAAGTGAGATTATGGAATAGATAACAGAGGCCAAGGCTCCTTCATGAGCCTCATCCAGCTTGTCCTGTTAGCCCACCTTCGCTTTGACTTCATATTACATGTCTTCAAGTGAACTCACTGTCAACTCTGAACTTTCCCCAGGCAGGAAAAAAAGATTGCATGCTCCTTAACAATGACAGTTGTGCTTTTTTATGACCTTTGAGGATAAGTCAGAATTTAGTATAAACATTACTTTTATTTCACCTTTACAATATATTCAATGATTTCCTTTCAGAGAGGCTTTCAAAAATGATCATTTAAAATGTAAAAGGTAATTGAGAGAAAATTGATGAAGATGCTTCAAATTAATAATTTAAACCTAAGGACTTGTCATCTGTTTAATAGACATTTAATATGGAATCAAATCATCTATCCCTTTTAGATCATATTAGATATGACAGATCAAATACAAAGATCAATAAATATCGGACAGCAATGATTACCAATCTGTGTCTAGTTTATGGCTAGGGAAAATATAGAGCTAAAGGATCTGAGTATAGCTTAAACTTGCAACTTCTACCTCCTCAGAAACTGCCTATAATCAACTGAATGTTGATTCAGGGACGACTGCCCTGAGGGCCTTATAGGTATATTACTTTTTGTATTTTAGCTTGCATTGCCCCATTGCTTCTTCTTTTAAAGCATATTTGGGGTTTTAAGCAGACAAAGCAGAATCAGGAACCTGAAATCCCAGCATCCAACTTTATGTTTTTACTCATAAGTGAAATGGGAAATTTGAGATTTGAAATTCTAAAGAGGTATGTGATCATTTCAACAAAAAGCTGTGGGCATTTCTCTCTAACATATGCTATGAATTCTGGTGCAGTGAGCCCACTGCAACCCCAGGATCTATTCTAGTTTTTGTCTTTTAATAGCACAAAGTTCAACTTTGGGCCTCCTGGCCTCTATTCCCATTAAAGTTCAGTCAAATCTCTTTTTCTTCTTCTAATAATGAATCCTGGAGAGTTTAAAAGTGGATTCAACTCAACTTCTTTTGAAACCTGAGGATGAACAAAGAGACAACTTTCGCTGGTAAAAAGGGAATAATGATACTTGCTTCCTTTCTGGCCAACCTCTCCCCAAGGGAAGAAACTGTCAAGGCTGTTAAGAGGTGGGATTTAAATCATGTTAATAAAGGATTTGAGCTGTCCTGCCCTAAAGTCTGGCTCATTCAGTGCTTAGCATTCCAGATGCTGAAAAATGCAAGCTATCTAAAGATTTCAGCATTTCAGGAAATATCAAGATTCTTCCTTAACTTTCTCTCCTTTCTCTCCCTCCCTCCCTTTTTCCCCCTCTGATTCTCTTAGGAAACCAAACAGAATCAAGAAGAGAGCTGGGAATTCAGACTTCTGATTACAGCACACTCTCACTACCCTTCGTAGCCCCATCTACATAAGCATCTAAACAGAAGCAACACTGTGCATGTCTGTGTGCTTTGCCTACATGATGTCCACTCTTCCCTTCTTTCTTAAAGGAGAAAACCTGAGCAAGGAGGACAGATCCTAAAGTGCATTTCCTACTCTCCCTTTTAGATAAAGGTGACCAGTGAGATGGAAGAGAAAGTAATGGGGTGAGGTTTGCAGGAAAGCTCTTCAAAGGATGCTGATCAAACTAAAGGAGTGCTGTTTTTGACCTTTACTCTCTTGCCCTTGCTTTTTATCCTTGCTTGGGACACAGAGGTGATTGATGGAACCCCAGCAAGTCATCGAGGACCATGAGACAACACTAAAGATGGGAAAAAGACATTAACAGAGAAAAATGACTTAAAGGAGCCTAAGTTCCTAATGGTCAAGGGTCTTCCATATGTCACCCTTGGTCTGCCTCCTTCTCAGATTCTTTTACCTGGCATTTTTAAATCAAAAGTCAAAAAACTGAACAACAACAACAACAAAAAAGTAATCCTACATTTAGTTTTAAGTCACACTAATTTTGGGTCTCTGTTACTACACCCTAGTGATACAGGATGTATCATTTTGGGGAAAGCATGGTGGGGCATATATGAGATGAGAATGATTTCAGAAAGATGTTTGTTAAAAACAGCCGCAGCCTCCACCTTGACTCCTGGGGCCAGGAGGCCACTGCTTCTCACACCTTCCCTGAACCTATGAGTACATTTGAGTTCACTTAAACACAGTGGGGGCATTTCTTCTTCCTATCTCCCAAAAGGCTCTTTTCCCCTGCTCATTTAAATTAGATTTAACATACAGAAGTATGCTTGAGGTCTACGTGGAGGAGGAGGGGAAGGATGGTAGAGATTTCCAATGAAGCTGAGTGATTTTTCCCAGCCCAGGACCCTAACTCCTGGACCAGTGGCCAATGTCTGTCCAGATTCCTAAAATAACGTCTCTCAGAGTGGTCTGTGCATGTGTGTAAGAGAGAGAAACAGTTTGTTACCACACAGAAGTTAACAGAAATTATTAAACCGTAACTAAATGGGGACTTCTTTAGGACAACCTACTTTTTACCAAAATTTACTGTCATTCCGCTGAGTTTTCCTTCTCAGAAAAATATGTTACAGAGCATCCCTCCCTGCCTGCAGGCTGTCTTCTCATTGTAATGATAAACTATATGTAAAGTTACAGCAGCACCAGCAGTTGCAATTCCCCAACTGTGTGATGACTGATGTCACAAAATTATAACTATGAAAGGCTGTTACATCTACTGCTTCAAGGCACAGGTAGTATTATTTCAGCAACAATCAAAGCATATAATAAAGGACTTTTTTTTAAATGACGGCTTGAGTGCAAGCTGTTAGAAAAATAAAGGGTATGTTTTCCCTATCCAGGTAACCGAATCAGGTGGCCCCTCAAAACAGCCTCCTTTCCCAGCCTACTTTGGATTTAAATTACTCCATTAAATTCAACAAGCTTTTATCAAATACCCATTATATGTGAAACACTGCAGTGGGTGCCACAGTAATTGAACAGCAACACCTGCCCTTCAGGAGTTCACAATCTAGTGAGAAAGGCAGATGCCTATTAACATAACTTTAATATAGAGCAGATTGTGAGACATGCTAATATGAGGCTACAGTGAAGTGCCACAAACTAAAGGAGAGGCATGGGGAAAGCACCTTGCAGAAGGGGGACTTTGGAGAAGGACTCAACAGGATTGAAGTCCTTCTAGCAGAGAACCCAACTGACAAGCTAAACAAAGGCTCAGAGGCAAGAACTCTTGGGGTTTGACATGGGAGGAGAAATAAGGCATATGTGACTGGAAGGTGGCTAAAATAGCAAACAGAGGAGGTCTCTGAGATGGCAAGGAGGCAGCATCAGTAGAAATGGTGACTAATTAGATGTAGGAGTGAGAAAGAAACACCCAGCCTAGATGATGGGACTGAAGTACCCGTGTCCCTGATGCTATAGAGCCCCACTCATACCCCCTTGCCTCAATCATTTCAGTGCCCACAGGCCTCACTGCCAGCACCTGAAGTTGTGTATTCATTTATTTCCTGAAGGGTCTTTTTTTTTTTTCCTGGCTTTGCACCAGCACAAGGAAGACCAGAAGTGTGAGGAATTCACATCCCAGGGAGGCTCTTCTAAGGATGGCTGACAGGAGTTGGCGTATTACTAGCTGAGCTCCTCTGCCCTGGGTGGGTAAGGGTGAGGTATTCATCTTACTTTACTTAGTGGGCTACCAAGGTTTCCTAGTTGGATTGAGCCCAAGTTGCTTGATAACAACATACCTTTATTGCTGGCTTCTCTTCCCTGTCTCACTTTCCTATTCCCCTGCATCAAGCTACCTTGCCAATATATTACCTACCATCAAAACCTTAAAGTCTCAGGGTCTGCTTCTGGGGAAAGCCAGCTTGGAGACAACCAATATAAGTGATGACAATTTGGTGTTGAACCTCATTGAAGTACTAAGATCACCAGGGATCTCCAAGACTTTTCCTGAAAACTGCATTTCAGTGTAAATAGAAAAATAAAATTGTAAAGAAAGTAAGTTGTGCTGAGTGGAGATGGCAAAATATGAGACACAAAAGAACAAGAGATGTTTACAACCAGTAGTTAGGGCAAAAGCACTATCAGTCATATGACTGCAGAGCAGTTTCTTAAAAGTGAAGCTACAGGAGACTCCTGAGGGAAAGGCAGCCACAGGGAAAGGTTCTACTGCAATGAATGTGACTGACTGACTGCCTTCTTGGTAGCCTTTGTGGGCTGCTACTCATTTGGGACTCATATTTTCATTAAGATTTAGGAAGAGGCTTCAGAAAAATAACAGTATAAGAATACGATCCCTCAAATTGTTATGCACTGTTATAACACACGTGCATGGAAAAGTCGAGTGTTGCATTGTCAACATTCTGAGATGGGTTAAATTCTGAGATGCTTTGGGTTCAAGAAGGAAACCTTTAGGGCAAGTTTCCTCTGAGAAGGCTTCCTTGGCCACCTTCACTCTCAGGACCTGGCCACCTTCACTCTCTGGCTTCTGAGCTATAAAAGCATTCAGAGTATCAGTGGTTCATCTGGCCCTTAGCACATACTTGTGCATATATAATTCTTGAACAGAAGTCTTAGTGGTTTGCATAAAGTGACCAATACACCGTCATGTTGGTCTTCCAGGATAGGCCCTGGGGTGGAGACTGAAGTACAGGAAATTTATTAGGACATGTTCTCAAGATTAACAACTAAAGTGAAAGTGACAGAAGCAAGACTGAGCAGAGAGAAAAGCTGGGTTGTGATGCAGTCTCCACAATGCCTCGGCTGATCCCATGGGGAGCTCTGAAACTGGAACACCCTTTAGAGTTGTCACAAGTTGGGGTGAATGAGATGGACTTTGAGCTGGACTTTTAATCCTTTGCACTAGTCAGGCATCCACTAAAATGGTACATGATGTATTTTGGCTGATTTGCATGATGTCAATATCCTTAAAGCATTTGAGAAAACCTCAATAATATATGTTAGTCATAAAATTGAAGAACTGTGTTGATAGTGTTGCATCTATGATTAACATGCACTCGGTAGTGAGAGTATACACTAACTTCTGTTGGCTAGCTATGTAAGATTTGTCTTTATTTCTAGCAAGATGGTTAAGGCCTAAAGGAGCAAACCTCTGCATTTCATTCTCTGATTCACAGTATTTTTAGCATAATAATCATTCAATTAGTATTTACTAATGATGATTATGATTTTATTGGAAGCAATACAAAGAAGTAAGATCTTTTAGTCTAGTCCTGAAGTAGAACTTTTAAAATGTATATAACACATTTCCTATGAGACATTCTTTTAGGACTTAGGACAAGGAAACATACTGCTACTCCTGTTATTCATTATCTTCTATGATAAAATTTCCAATTAAGTCTGCCTTTTGGGCTTGGCTTCCAAAAAGCCCCTTCATATTGTTTCTTATTCATACATTTCCTGTCCTGACATTTTTTATCATTGTGCATATTTACCATTGTATTTCATGTGCATTTATGTGTTGAAGAAAGCAGTGTATAAACAAATCAGTGTTTCAAAATTGTAAAACTTCTCCAGTGCCGAAGAAAGCCATGACTGAAGTTTCACTTTACTCTCTAAGGCCTTCCCTAAGAATTCCAATCACTCCAAATGCAGATTCTTTGCAATGCTGTGTTAATATGGTTTTGCAGTTCATAGCACACTTGAAAGAGGAAAAGCCACAGAGGGAAGAATTGAATGGATTCAAATATGAGAAAAAATAACACCAAGAGAGGAGAGCTAAAGGCCAATAAAAGCAGACCTCGAGACACTCTATTGCATAGCAAAGTTGTGGATTTTTCAAGTGATGCCCTTGACCTGTCTGCCTAAATATCAGGAAAATCTGCAGAATACCTTAAAAAGATTGCCATTAAAAGTTGTCTTTTTAAAGTTTTGGGACTCGAATCAATAAAATTCAGTTATCTGAAAAAAATAGTTAATACAAGAATGCTATATTTTGTGAAAATAGCCAATTGTTATTATTTGAATAGATTCTAACACTACCCTCATGCTTCTCTGTGTACATATACAATTGTTTCACCTCTATCAATTCACTGTCAGCCACATTACGAATCCAGGCTTTAAAAAATTTCTTATGTTTTTTTTTCTTGTAGATGAAATGGTCAGTGTAAACATGCAACAAAGAAGAAAAGTCACCACTCCCAGAGCAGAATAGCATGCTCTCACTCTGAAGGGCAACTGCATGTCAGAAGGTCCTCAGTATGAATCCTAATTTGACCACTTTCTGATGTATGACACTGGGACAATGACTCAACCTCTCTGAGCCTCAGTTTCTTCATCAGTCACAAGGAGATGCTGATACCTGTCTCACAGGATTAAAGTGAGGACTAAAGGAGACAGTTTAACTGCTTGACACAGGACCTGACTCATGGTAAACAGTCAAACTGCCTATGCTATTGCCTTCATTGTATTTGTTCAAATGTGAGAAATGAATCTAAATGCAAGATATAATAATCTAATAAATATTGACTGGTGATTATTTAATATATTATAAATTTTTAAAATAGAAGGTCAACTGTAGATAAAAATTGGGAGGATATGAAGAATAAAGACTATAAAGATTAGTAAGTTAGTTAAAAAACTAGTATTTGTCAACCTATTAAACATTCTATCTGTTAAGCAGAATTTGGTGAATAGAATTTTATTTTTACCATACCGCTTAACAATGTAAGCCTAAAATGAATAAGAAAACTGGGTTGTGGGGTACAATATAATATAAAGGTTCAAGTTAAATTCTATTTTGATAACAGAGATCTCTAAGGCTATTGTGACCTGCTGATCAAATGTCTTGTGTTGTCAGCCTGCTGTGGATGATGCATTAGAGGAGGGCACAGAGATGATGACAAAAATCCAAAGACTTCTTTGCACCTTCTTAAAAGAAATTAGAAAAATGCAAATGTGATTTAGTCACATGAGTATGTAATCACCTGAAGGCCAATATAGTCACTGCAATTACCTTTTGAAAGATGAAAGGCATAATGTGTCTATGAAGTGAGATAAAAGAAGCCAAATTTTTACACAGAGGGAAAGCACTTCTTTCTTTAGCTAGTACTGAAAATGGGAAATTGCCCACTGCCATGGAAGTGCTGTGAACAGCTGATTGTCTTTTATGCACACTCTGAGCTTGGAATGAAGACATCTGATGATGCCTTTTGGTAGAACAAGTCTGAGCATTTTTTTTCCCAGCCGTCATCTTGCCCAATCCAATGTTGGCTCTTATGTATTTCTAGTCAATCCTGGAAATGAAGCCTGCTTGAGTGATTTAATCAACTAGCTTCATTTTGCTTAATTTTACTCATCTGTAATATTATCATAATAAAACTGAAAAATATCATCAAACTACATGTTGTAGTGAAACGAACACTGTGCTGTGAGTCAGCAGATTTTCATTGTAGCCCTAACTTCTCCCTCACTTCTTGAATTTGACCTTTCTGAGCTTCAATCATTAAATGAGGTGCTTGGACTGTATAATCATGAAGGTAATTTCTATCATACAACTCTGTCATTCAAACACCAGTTCCACATATTGCAAGAAATGCGAACACTTTCCTCACCTGGCCTACCAGTTCATACCTATCTTGAGCTCAAGCCTCATAACAAAGCTCTCTAATTGAGACAGCCAGGAAAATACACACCCCCAGGTCACTTCAACTGTATCATTAGGGGCAACATAATGTGATGGCTCTGACGTGATGCCATCTGGAGCCTAAGAAGACTTATCTGCACCTACACAATTCCTCCGAGATTCAATTTTTACTAAAAGTTCCACACTTTGATGCACTGTATAAATGCTTCCTGAATTCATTTTGGAAATGGGCTGGGTAGGTTGTCTTAGTGAAGACAAATAAGGCCACTGGATGGGAGGGGAAAGAGTTAGAAAATTAAAATATACATAAGGAAGAGAAATGGAGACAGACAGTGAGGTAGGAGGACAATAAAGACAGTTGTTGAGGTTTGGCTGGCCTTTTGAAGACAGCAGAAGGTAAAAGAGTCAGCTGGCATTGGGCCACTCCTACCAGGGAAAGTGGCATGATAGAGATTTAATGAGCATTTGCAAAGTCTATCAGATAATTTTTTTTATAGTTTGCCTGCTGTTTACTGCCAAAATGTACAACTACTTCCCTTTTATGTCTCTCTGGCAACACAAGTCATTAAAAAATCAGATAAACCTGGATTTGAAAATGATTCTGTCATTTTCAAACTTTGGACAAGTTATTTAATGCCTCTGGGACTGATCTGTGGGAAAAAAGGATGGTAAAAATACACAAATGGCAAAGCTTGAGGATTAAAGTGGGGAGGGAGCGTGTAAGATCTCAAGCTGAGAAGATGCTCAATCCATATTTCAACTTTTGCTTGTTCCTGCTGGCTTGAGAGTTAGCATGACTTTTCCTAAAATACAGAGGCTTGTGAGTGGATTGAATTAACACAAGATATCATATTTATAACCTATTTTTCTCCTCATTACTAAAATTGGAGGCCACCTGATAAGATGAACCTTCTTTTAGTATGGGAGGATGTCAGCGTGAAAACTCACACATTCCTTACACTAGCTGTCAGACACTTCTACAATTTCAAACAAGATTTTCTTCTTAATCTTTTATGTTAAAATAGCATATTACTGAATTTCATGCCTGGATCTACTAGTTATCTAATAAGTAAATTTTGCTTCTTTGTTCTCTGGCGCCACTCTAGCCCATATTTGTGTTATCTAATACATCCTTCTTACTTGTGTGGTCTATATGAGTCGGGCTGCTTTCAAACTCGTTTCAATTTCCAAGAAAACATTAGAAAAAGAAATCCACAGCTGTTAAGGGCTACCATCAAAGTATATCAAGCCATAAAACAGAAGCAGAAATGCATGGTTATGATAGCTGTATAGCTTCTCACACATACTTCAGGACGTACCCTGCTCTCAGCCATTGTCAGGAGAACTAGTGCCCACATGGAACAGCCCTTAATACTGCATTCTGCTAGGTTGGATGCTTTCAAAGTAATCACAGTGAAGACAGAATCATGTTTAATAAGCAATAATCATTCAAAGGAACCTAGTTCACTATTGGTAGGAATTTAAATTGGTACACCACTTGCAAAGATGCTAAGCACATGAATGTCCTATGACCTCAAACCCAGGTAAATACCCAGCAGGCGTATACCTACTTGTACAGTGAAAGGCATACATGAGAATATAATAAAATCTCCATGCAGAATATCCCCAAGCTGGAAACAACAAAATGTCCATCCATAGGAAAATAGATAAACTGTGGTATACTCACACAATAGAATATTAAATAGCAAAGTGTGGCTACATGCAAAATATGGATGAAACTCACAGACTTAATGTTGGCTGAAAGAACTGGGATAAAAGTGTGTACAAATTATATGGGCCTACTTGTACAAATTTCAAAAACAGGCAAAAGTAATCTATTAGAGATCAGGACACACTACCTTGGGAGATACAGTGACTGAATGAAACGTTCCATTTCTCATCTGGGTGCTGGTTACAAAACTGTTCCATTGGTAACATTTTGTTAAGTTCTATGCCTGATATATGCACATTCCCACATATGTATTATACTCAGAAGAAAGTTCTTAAACTTTGCAAACAATTATAAAAATGTATGTTCAGCTCTAAAAGAAGCAAGAAAAAATGTCCAAATGGTAGGGAGAGATATAATGGGTTCATTCAATCCATCTGATCACAAGTTCAAGCAGAGATTCTGGACACACTGAATGTCTGTGCCCACCCAGAATTCATGTGTTGAAACCTCAACCCCATTGTTCTGCTATTTAGAAGTGGGGCCTTTGGAAGGTGAGGAGGTTAGAAGGGTGGAACCCACATAAATTATATCAGTGTCCTTATAAAAGAAACCAAGAAAGCCTCCTTGCCCCTCCCACCCTATGAAGGCATGATGAGAAGGCGGCTCTCTGTGAACCAGGACTTATTCTTTGCCAGAGACTTCACCTTGGACTTTCCAATCTCCATAATTGAGAGAGATAATTTTTTGTTATTTATAAGCCACCTGGTCTATGGTATTTTGTTATGACAGTTCAAACTAAGAGAGACTTCAGTGATAAATCTTACATGCTATGTTTGAGGACAATTGAGTCAGTGTCCCATTATTATATGGCTGCAAAGGGCATCATCATCATCATCATTATTATTATTGCTACTACTACCACTTCTACTTTTACTCCTATCATCTCTGTTATGGGCCAGATACTGTGTTGAGGCTCCCTTCATAAACATGATTGCATTCACCCCCATCAACAAACCTATGAGAAAATACCCATCTCTCAGGTGTGGAAACTGAGGCTCGAACATGTTAAAATACTCGTTTTAAGTTATCAGAAGACCTGAGATGCAGGTGAGCATTTACACCGGTGACTGGTGATCCCCTTGAGTCCATACTATGAGTCCGCTCTCTGGCTTCAGGAAATCGCTCCCCATTGCTGTGTGAAATGACAATGGCTTGTTCCTTGGGCATTCGTTTTTCCTCTGCGGGTTCTGGCTCATTTTAGCCCGTGTTCCCTAGTCAGTCTGCAATACCGACTGTTAGGCAGCGGTGGCCACATCCGGCTCTCTGCTCTCCCACACACATGTGGTTCAGTACCACCGAGCCCAGCAGCAAGGCTGCCAGACTGGCTGGACTCCAGGAACTCACTGTGACTACCATTCGCCTACTGGAATTATCAATGTGATCATAGAAGTAACCCAATCTCCTGCTTCGTTTAGAATTTTCAGAGGTTGGTATGAGGGCAGATGTCTTCCAAATTCCAAGAAAAACCTTTTTTTCCCTTACAGACCCATAAAAAATTATTTTATTCAACATCAGCAAATTGGTGGAGGTTTTTTGTAATGAAAAGGAAGAGTATGGTCAGCATGTACTTACATGAATGGTCTTTAAAGACAGAGAAACCTCTGTTCAATCCCAGCCATTTACTAAGCCCCACTTTCATTATCTAGTAAATGTGGAAAACCCTGCATCAGAGAATTATAAAGATAAATGAGATACTGTGTGAAAAGCACTTAGTTCAATCTCTGCCAAATGTTATGCTTTTTCGTAAGTGGTTAATGCATGCACATAAGCACACATGTAATTTGTTTAGCATGCTGTATAGTAACATCACACATGATACACACATTCATGTACATACACATACTCTCACAGAATCAAATGTTTGTGATTTCTTAGTCTTCTAATAGTTGTAATCCCAAACCTTGCTTTTGAGAGAGTTTGGTCATATTGTAGCTTTCTAAAATAGCTGAGGATTACAGAAAAATGATCATGAATGGCAGTAAAATAAATAATCTGTAAAGCAGCAAAATAGGTTTAAAGATATCTGAGTGTCTAAACCCTGAGGATTCAAAAAGTGTGAAATCTGTTCAGCCCTATGTATCTATGTATTTCCAGGCCACTTACTCAAACGGCATCTTTCACCATATGTGTAGATTGATTTGCATATTATGTTATTCATTTATAGAGCACTTTGACACTTTGAGGGTAATAAACTCTTAACAATTAACAGTCTTTAAGTCTACATGTAATAATGGCCTTTTAATCCATTGTCTCCCCTACTCTTTAAAGTCTACAATTGTAGAGTTCTGTAGTCTTCCATTATATTTTATATGACCTCTCATATAAAGAAGGGAATGTTCAGATAAAAATTAGCCACAGCCACAGCTCTGCTTGGGAAGCTAATTCACAGCAGAAATCAAGAAGACTTTGTTCCCTTACTCACTGGCATTTAATGGTTTTACTTCCTCATTACAGTTCTCTTGCCCCAATACAGAGAAAATAATTAGACCTTGAACATGGCAATTAAAAAGCAGACATCCTGAGCTCTGACACTTGGAGCAGACCAGCAGACTGTTAAGGAGTATTGTCACCCTGTTGGCAAATTTCTAAAAGGTTATAGAGCACTGTTGAGAACAAAAATTTATTAGCAAGTGTGATCTAAGAGTTTAGATGTCCTCAACTCAGGTTCCTAAAAAGTGTGCATGCGTAAAAGCTGAATCTTTTTCATGCTGTCATATTTCCTTTACATAGTGCACTAATATTTTATTCCCAAGGTCTGTAAAGGTTATTCTTCCATGATAATGTCCATTATAATAAACAAAACTACAACCTTGGTTTAAAAACACCAGCAATCAAGTAACTTTGTACTGTGAAGATAACACATATGCATAGTTTATAAAATGCTACCTATAAGACCCAACAAGATTCATTTAGAAAAGAAACTAAATATGCTTCCTTATCAGCTGGTGGTTCATTTGTTTCTCACTGATATATATTAAGAAAAAAACCTTAGGATGTTTGACACAGGAGAAGTCAGTATAGTCTCATCACTTAAGCAGACTTCAATCTGTGCAGTAATAAGGGTAAGACAAATTTCTGTTGGTTAACCTATCCAGTTTGTGTTCCTTTATTACCGCAACCATAGAAAATTAATATAGGTACCAAACTCAACTTCAGACTTACTGCACAATGAATTCAACTACACATAAGAGATGTTACAGGTTGAGTCTATCAATTTGGTGAGCTGCTCCGTAAAAATACATTCCCTTGGGGCATATCGTGACAAAAAGTTTAGTTTTGATTGAATTGTAACTTTACTGTGGGACAGTCTATCATCTACTATTAACTGTCTGGGCAGCTGAGGGAGCGGCCTATCTGGTAAGAAGCTGTGGCACCCTGCAACTGAAGTGGCTCACCTAGCCCCACAGTCTGGCCTCCAGAGGCCTGTAGGTACTGTTGACATGCCAACTAGGACCCATGAGAGATCCCAAGCCCGAGTCACCCAACCAAGACACCCCTGGATTCCTTATCTATGGAAACTGTGAGACAGGAAATGTTTGTTACGTCAAACCACTAGACTTTGGGTTAATTTATTGCACAGAAATATATAGCTAATGCCTCTATCTAATAATTTCTTTTCCTATTAAGAGAAACCTTGTCTATTATTCAGGTAACAATCTTTAATGGCTAAAATACACTTCTCAGCTCTGTGCAGCTAGAATTGGCCCTGTGAGCACAAATGTGGCTACGAACTATAAACAGAAATTTGCTGAGGATGTCTAGGAATGCTTTGCTCTCTTGATAAATGCTTTTTTCATCCTACCCTGAATAATGTGGGAAGCTGAAACAATCCTGTTACCACTAGGAGGGAAAGGTCAAGGGAATCACATTGACCTTGGCCCTGATAACACTGAGCTGCAGAAGTAACACTAGAAATTGCCTCTGTTAGACTGCCAGTACCTTGAATATACTCTTTCCTGATACAAGCTACTCCTCTGTTTTATGTCATATTGGGAGTTCTGACACAGCTTCTCTGTTTTTATTCTCAGAAAATATTATTCCCTCACTGTCATGAAAATTATTATTTACTTATTTTTAAAAACCTTTAAATCAGACATTTGCATGTATTATTTCCATCCACATTGTTAATAAGGACAAAAAGGAACTATGAGAAGGAGAAAATGGAAGGGATAAAAGAAAAAGAAAGAAAGGAAAGAAAGAAGAGAGAGAAGGGGTAAAAGAAAATGTCCAATATAAAAAGATATAGGTATGGAAAGGGGAAATATAAGGAGAAAAATGCATTTTTTAAGTCAGTGGAAAGAAACTGGGGTGAAGACTGTTAACAGAATTTAAACATTAAAGTGTAAAAACATTTGTCATCTCCCTCTAGGATGTCAAGTGGTTTTTAAATATCATGTACAATGAGATTTTTGTAAGGACTGAATTTCTTTTTGTAGTGCTTGAACTTTGACATACGCAATGAAATCCTAAACTTGAGATGTTTTTGATAACTGTCTTTCCTGAAAACAAGATGTGAGGTGATAATGAATTGAACCTTTGAAGACAGAGTGAGTTTGCAGGCTCCAGTTATTTCATAGGTTACATATTGAAAAAAAGAGGCAATTACTTACTCTACAGAGATAAAATAGAGATGGGATAAATATCCCAAAGGACAAAAACATATTGAATTAATTGGCAGCACAAAGAAGTCCGTTCTTTCTTTAACATTCATACAACATGTATTGCACACAAATCAAAAAAAAAAAAAAAAGAAAGTACAAATTGCAATTCCCAACTTCTTTATGAGTCATTTATGAAAATAAAATCCTTTTGGAATATTTTCCTTCTATCAAAGAAAAAATTACATCCTTTATACTTCCAGGGATAAATAGACTGGCACGGTATTTGAAGTTTAATGTCATTTTTAAATGGGTGATGGGTGTTTTTATTAATCTCATCTTTGGTCAATATGCAAACATAGTAGTGTGTGTCTCACACATATCTGCCTGGCCCTGGAACCTGTCTGACTTGAATCCCAGATCTGCTACAGCATTAAACCACTGCCAAAAAAGGTTTATCTCCCCTGCTCTTCAGTTTCTTTGTCTGTAGAATGAGGAAAATAACAATATCTACCACATAGGGTATTGTTAGAACTAGGTAAGTGAATCCATGTAAAGTAATTAGAAAGGGCCTGGAACACGGTCAGCAGCCATTGCATCTAACTATTATTTTAGGAATACAGACCTACCAGTGAAATGCCTGTAATTGTTTGACAAGTTAATGGAAAAAAACAGAGTGACAATATAGGAATTAGTCAAAAAGTATGAATCCATAAGAGATATCTGAACCCCAAGATAAACACATGCAGAATCACCAGTTTTTAGACCTATATTTTGAGAGTTACTTTTTTTGTTCACAGAGCTGAAAAGAGAAATCCTAAAATCAGGATAAACCAGCCACATTCAGTTTCCATCATTCTCTCTTCTATAGTCCTCTCTTTGAAGATGTGTATATCATTTTCAACAGTTTTTCTTTCTTTTTATGATACAAAGAGTACACGTTCATTATGGCTAACCCAAAATACAAAATAGCAATAAATGGGCACAAAGAAAGAAAAAATATTACCTGCATTTCCACTATCAGAGATGAACACTATCAATTTGGTGTGTGTCCTTTCAGACCACTTTCTTTGCATTTTTAACAATTTAAATAATTAATGCATATATCTATACCAAAATCAGATCATACTATGCATGCTGTTCATAATCTAATTTCTGTATTGATAATTATATGAAACAATTTTCATGTCAATAATTTTTATAGTATCATTTTCAATGGCCAGTTCTTAGGAATTTTTCCAAAATTCTTTAGACCCTATTTTGGTCATTTAATTAGTTTTGGGATTTTTCCTATTATATATTAATGCTGATTATTTCTTGTAGCTGATAATTTTGCATGTGCTTGAGATGAATTAGTACAAAAATATTTTTTGGCTTCTGAGACATGGCAAAGTTGCACTACGAAAATGCTGTACCATGTGCTGTCTCTTGGTTGCTTCTAATGGGTCTCTATAGGCATCAAAAAAGTGACCTCAAATCAGAGGAGGGTGTAGTGTTGCTCCAAAATGGTAAGAAAAAGAAATATGTATATTTTAGGGCTGAGAGGTCAAATAGAACCCAGAATCACTTCGAGCATTTTTGACTAGGAAGCAAACCCTATGACTTGAACCTGTACAGTACGGGATCAGGAGCTACAAGGGTTAAAACTGAAAGTTTGTCTGACAGATAAAGGATGATGTATCATTGTTCTGGTTTAAAGCAAGAAGATTGTATGAATAATTCATCCCTCCCCCAACAACAAAAAAAATCTTTTTACACTTTCAAATAGGTGTTAAAATAGGAACTGTTTTGCCAAAAGTAAATAAGTGGAGTGTAAATTTCTCTTCCTGCAGAGACAGAAAAGGTTCTACATCACAGCTGGGTAAGGAAATGAGATGCACAACCAGAAAATATTCTATGAGAATGACCTCTTTGCACTAAAGAACTCAAAAGAAAACTCTGGGCTGGCAAACAACCAATTCCATTTAATACTTACATTGCATGAAGAATGACCACCTGAGTCAGATTTTTCACTTTTCTAACTGTACTGAGATGGAAGCTTTCTGGCGGAGAACATCTCTCCTTTGGCAAGCTCACCAATGGTTAGGTCTTGAGGGGACCACTTCATATTCTAAAAGGAGGTCTTTTCTAAAATGAGGTCTAAGGCTTTACTATTAATAATAGATTAAGAACTAGGTTAAATTCTGTTTCCTGGTCCCACTCAAACTCAAACATCCCTTTATCCCATTTTTTTCAAAACCTTAAGAGGACTGACTTCTCACTTCCCTTTTTCTGGAGGGTGAAGGATAAGTTCAAGTTTTCATTGGTTTAGGGGATTTGGTTAAAAAGCTACTGGTACTGGCGTTCTCTGATCTTGATGGTTATTCAGTCAGTGAGATGTGCAAACAAATGCTCTCTTAGAAGAGGAAAAGTTCATGTCTAGCTAAGTTTTTAAGGTTGTATATTGTCCATCTGAGAACAGGGAAACCAAGCTATTCTGAATTCCCAAGTTCATAGGAAATGTTCACATACAGTATCCCATTGGGTACTCATAGTACCGCAGGAGGTAAGTCAGGCAGGTACAGTTACCCTGATTTAATCAAATAGGAAACTGAGGTAAAGTAAGATTGAGCAAATTCTGAAGGGCACATTAATAAATGGTGGAATCAGGAGTCAAATCCAGTCTTCATTTTAAACATACTACATTCAGGCAAATTGACATGTGGTATATTTCATCTGCCAATGTTTCTAACTAAGGGGCATTACTTCCTCGTTTGTGTTTCTAAAGTTCCTCTCCATATTCCATTACCTTCAACTTAAACACAAATGGTTCCAGCTTTAAAAAAAAATCCATCCTTTTATGCTAAGTCTGAAACTGGATAATTCTTGACCATGCCTACCTATATTTGTTACAAAGTTAGGGGTTACACCAATGACATAATAGGAAACATTCAACTATCATTTTCCACCCAGCTATGTTTATATGATCAGTATTATTTAGGCCTATGCTTGCAATAGAGCTGAAAATTTTATTGAACATACGACAACAAAAAAGGGGAAAAAAAACAAACACAGATCTTGCTTTCCTTTGTTTTGATTACTGTATCCTTATCAGAGCTGATACATGAATACACCATTTAGTTTAAAGAAACAAGTTCCCTGAAATGGTAGAACTTATCTAGCACATGTGGGGTCCTTGAAGCACAATCTTTATGAATACATCTCCTCAACATCAAACATAAGCCATCACTTTTCTTTTCTCTCCATGTCTGCTGAAGTCAAGACATGCCTCAGCAACTGCTGTTTTGTTTTGTTTTATTTTCCCAGCTATTTTCTACACAATTATTGGCCAATCATCCTAGGCTGCCATGAGATTTATAATATCCTCCTATGTCAAAGGACTTCCACCAATCTCTGCTTGCTTTTCTGAACTTCATCTCTTATTTTCTTTCTGGAGCTGCCATAAAATTTGTTTCCTACCCAGTGTTCACTTTATCAGTTCTCCTAAAACTATTGCTTGGACTTGCTTTTTTCGGCCAATATGATCAAAACTGTAAGCAGTGCAGGAACAATGACAGACAGAAGGAGCATAGTAGAGCAAGTAAATAACTTAGGGGTGCCATTCTAAATGAGGGAAGCACAGCACTAGGGATGACCAGCTATCGGCAGCTAAGAGACAGGCTGGCACTCCCTCTGCAGAACTGGCTGACTGCCCATGAGAAAAATCCATAACCACTATCCTGTTCAATGTACACATACATACAAACACACATGCATGCACATATACACATATATAGCATTTTAAGTGTAAAACATATTCTGAGATAAACAGCCCTATAGTAAATGAGAGGTGCAGGAGCAGGGCTAAATGAGGTGTCAGGTATGTGATCTCTTGTATCTAGTGCAGATTTGAAGAGGTAATGTGGAAGAATGCAAAGTACTGTGGACTGACAGGCAGTTTCCTAGATCCAGGAAACTCTCCAATGAGTTTGGTCATTTAACTTCTGTGACACAGTGGACTGAAGGCTTTCAAGCTGGGCTTCATGGAGCATTCTGGGTTCCTGGGGGTCCACACAATAGTGACTGTGGGAAAAGCTGTGGGTATTCTGATGTGGACATAGTCTCCCAACTAAGTCCATTCAGAACAAGACCTGCTCTTTGTACTGATTTAATTTTAAGATTTTGTTTAAATATAGCTTTTTAAGATTTCTTTGAATGTAAAAATAATTAAACAAACTTATTTCTATGTCTCTTTCCACTCAAGTATTTTACTCCCTGATTGCCCTGGAAGGGAAACAAGGTGAATGGGTCCATCCTACCACCACAAACAAGCTCACCTACCAACTTTTGAAGAATTACTGGCTTGTCTCCACTTAAAGGTGGCATAATACAAACATGGTCATGCAAGGTCAGTAGCCTCCAAGTTATCATGTTTCACATTCCAATAAAAGTTAGGAATGAAAAGAATGTTGATGAGGTATGTCAGTCAGAAAATCTAGGCAGGAAGAAGACTGCATGACAAGAGAAACAGGAAAGGGAATTTTCAGCCCTTCCTTATACCAAACCTGTATCTGCCAAGTCTTGTGTCTTATCAGAGAGAGAGAGAGAAAGGAGTTGTTAATCTGATGGTCAGGATATGAGCTTCTAATTGAGACACCTTTTCTGATGGGTGGGGCCACAGCATAGTAAACTGTACAAATGTGCACTCTTATTTGATCTGTGTTCTTGAATCAGAAGAGAGCAGGAGCCACTGTGTAAGTCTGGAAGCCTTCACTGGACCCCCAGGTATTAAAGCAGTTATCTGAGGGCTTATTCACTGCAATTGTTTGCATGGGGATCTCTTGGGAGCTCTGCCAAGTACAATTTGAGCTGAGCAAGGCTGAGACATTTCTAGGTTCCTTGCCTATATAAACTTCCATCCTGCTTGCCACCAAAAAAGCTAAGAAAAAAACAAATACCCAAAATACAAGAGTGTTTAGGTTAGATCCAAGCCATCAGTATAACATTCAGTCTTCCTTATACCTGGACATATTCATATAGAAATTGCACAGATTCTGAACCCTCATATTACTCTCCTCTTCTAAGCTCAGCAATATTCAGGCAGATCCTAGGAATATGGGGCAGTCACTGCAGAGTACAGTTTCACCTGGGATGTGGGGCAGAGATAACTTCATCCAGAAAACTGGTTAAGACTAAATCCATTAAAGCACTTGACAGTGCTTCACCAGACACACTTGCGGGTGAGGTTAACCATTTCCATGCTTTGTCTGAGCTTTTTTCTGCCATAAATGTGTACTAGGGTATCAAAAGAGGAAAAAAAAATGCCCTCTCAACCATGTATTAGGAATCTAGAGAGAAACAATCCACTTCAGAGGGATCAGACACTGAACTAAAGGGACTCCTTAGATGCTTTGAGTAGGTTTTAAGCAAGAGGAAGGTATGTCAAGACACCAAGAGAAGCGCAAAAGCAGAAAGAAGGTTCTCACTGCAGAATTGAAAGCACAGGCAGGAAACGGTATTCCTGGAGGTGTGTGAGAGCAGGCTCAGTGAAGCACGGGCCTCTGGATGTCTGTGGTCCTGGAGGAAAACAGCCTCTGCCAGAAATGGGGCCAAGGACAGGGAGAGGGAGGGAAGAAATACGCCAACCTTTTCCCCACCCCTCTCAACTTCCTGCCAGTGTCTTCCAATGGCTAAGCTATTGCCAAATGGCATAAAAGAGAATTCAAGTAATGCAGTCCAAACTATCAGCCTCTTGAAGGCATAGATTAGGGCACAGCATGGATCTACAAATATGGATGTGTGGTGGGGAAACTGGAACTATTCAGCACAAATCCTCAGCCTTTGAAGATACGTAAGTGCACAGATGAGGTTTGTGGAGCCCCTTAAGCCTGAGCCTGTTCGTAGAAACCAGGTTAAGAAACTTAATACATAAATGACTTTAAAATCCATAGCTACAGGCTATAATATAAGTTTATCTTTCCCCCAAGTACAGGTTTTATATATACAACTGCCTACCTGACTTCCTCTCCCGGATAGATATCCAATAGGCATCTCAAATTCAGGCTACTCAAGACAGTAGTTTTTTTTTTCTCTTCCCTTAAGATATGTTTCTTCTCACAGATTCCTTTTTCCATTAACTTGAGTCAACCTAGCCAGTTAAGTCCAGACCTTTCATTCCCTCTTCCCTTCACTCTCAAAACCTCTTCAGTGACTCAGTCTGGTTAATGCCACTTTCCAAGTGTCTAGGAACTTACTCTCTTACCATCAATCCTATTACCTCCTCCTTGATACAAACCTCCAGAGCCTCTGCCCTGGACCACTCTGCCCATCCACAGGCTTGCCCTACCTCTTACTTTTCACCATCACTCTAATATTCATAAAGTCTTAGAGCTACTTTTCTAAAAAGAAAATCCATCACACCCTTCCCTTAATCAAAACCCCTTTAGTTATAGAAATCCAAATCTATCCAGATTCAACTTCATACACGGGAGTTGTGTCTCCACTGCTCCCTCACTACCCTTGAGCTCCAGCAACACCAAATGAGTGGCAGGCTTTTTTGCATATGTTTTGAATGCCTTTCTCTCAATTTCATTATAATTTGCCTAGTGAGTTTTCATTAACTTTTTTATTCAGAACCAATTTTTACATTACAAAAAAGTTGTACAAACAACACAAATATCTCCTATATGTCCTTTCCTTGAACTTTTTCCATTCCTTAATATCCATTTCCAGGAATACCTTCTCTGGCTCTAACCCTATCTTGTAAACACTCTTCTCCCCCTTTTTCTGTGCTCTGTTGTTTTTTTCTGCTCTCAATTTTAATTGCACTTTCTATACTCTTCTATGTTTTATTTGCCTGTCTGTATGCCACTGAATATGCGATGTCCCAAAATGACACAGAGAAAAGATTGCCTGGGACAACTGCAGAGCTCGCCTTTGGTAGCACCTAGAGGTACATGCTGCCTAAGTGAGTGGATGCCCAGTTCTATGATCAATAAATTAAAAGTAAAAAATCAAGGTAGGTAGGTTTTGTTGTTTGATTTTTAAATTTGGTTTGGTTTTCTTTTTGTCATGCTCTCAATTGAGTCAGTGCCTCTAGCTCTTCTCTAGTCCAAAGGAGCAGAGGAAGAAGACTCTGTCACTCTGTGAAGAGATACCATGACCCCACTCTTCGGTGAGTCTTCTAAGCTTGTACAGATACTTGAGAGGAGATAAGTCCAAGAGGAGGGAGTCTCTGATATGTTACATGATGGCCTGAGTGGAGGATTATGCTAAAAGAGCTACAGAGTCCCTGACAGGCATGGAAGGGACTGTCAGTCTCTCTTGGGGAAGGCTGCAACTACCTTGCAGAGCCAAGAAAGGCCCCAGGCAATGAGCAGCCTCAGCAGCAGGAGGCAACGTGAACTACCTGAGGCCCTGAAAGGGGAGAGAGCAGACCTGAAGTCACATCCCCCAGCAGAGGCCATATGCAGAGATGTCACATAGATCTACCTACTATGGGAAGAGGTTTAGGGGAACATGGTGGTGATTCAGGATGTAGCAATTTGCCAGAGAAAAGATGCCTAAGCATTTTCTGATTTGTCTCCACTGCAAACAAAACTTCCTTCCAATACATAGTTGACCAAATGCTTACAAATTGTAAAGTAAGGATCATAAAGGTTTGTGTGTAGGGATGACAACTTAGACCCATGGGCAGCCAGTATATTTCAAAATAAGCACATCTCCAGCTCTGTCAAGTGGAAACTGCATTTCAAACTGGTAGCCTTAGGAAAGCAGTCAGAGGAAAAGCACCCCAGGAGAGGAAGCAAAGGCATACAAGAGCTAGTGTCAGGTGATTCAGCACGCTTAGGTTTGATCTAGCATATCAATGAGCTGAAGCAGCTATCTCATAATGAGGATCTGGGGAATAAAAAGCAAGTTTAGGTAACAATGACTTCAGATGAAGTGGCAGTACACTGACTCAAATAAATGTATAGAATTTCGAGTGTTCCTGAAACATGGAGCTCAGTCAGTAGGAGTCTGATGATGGGAATTATGAGATGTGCCACTCTTTCTACCTCACAAATAGAGATCATGACCCAACTGCTAATTGCTCTACATATGGAAGAGTTTCCATAGATTACCTCCAAAAAGAAAGCGAACTCTCAGCAAACATTCACTGGGAATTTACTCACTGAACGGTTTTTGCAGTTAGTATCACAATTTCCTGTTTTCAGGAACCCTGTTGTCAGAACCCATGGCAGAGATCTTCAACAATGACCAAAAAATGATAAATCAAATCAAAGAAGAAAACCGGCTTTTCAACAGAGGCCAAGACAAAATGCTATGGGGGCACCTGGGAAAATGAGGAAAGGTCCCACGGAAAAGGGCGTCGGAAATGGAACGGGAGTGTGTAGGACTTGAGTAGATTGAGCTGCGAGGTGAGGAGCCGCCATGGAAAGAATGGGGAAGAGTTTCAGAAGAGTAGAGGTAACCATCTGTCCTGCAAAGGAAGCCAACAAAACGAGAATAGAAAAGATGGTGAAATTCTGCACAAAGGAGAGCTTTGTCACTTCTGTATCAGTAGTTCCAGTAAAGTTGAAGAACGCAAGCTCAGTCGTGAACAGCTGGTGGTAATAGGGTGAAATGGGTAGTAATAAGGTGACAACAGTAAGTGAAGATACGAGTCCCCAGTTGGTAGGTGGTAAAGGGGAGAAGAGGAAACGTGCAGAACACGAAGGGCCTGCATTTGTTTCGAGGGAGGGCTAGAGGAGAACCTAGGACAGCACACGGGAGTGCAGGACCCAGGGTGGTGCCGGTGGTGTGGGGTGCACCCTGCTCACCAGTCACATCTGACGGTGCCATTCAAGGGGTGGGGCTATTTACCTGCCACTGTTCGGAGGTTAGAATGAGGGTGCAAAAATGGCACCCACCAGCTCTGACTGAAGCAAGGTAGAGGGCACCTATAAAAAATGATGTCCATCAGTGTTCTCTCCCTGAAAAGAGTCCCAACAGACTCCCCTCTGGCAGGTGCTTTAAATTTATAAAGTCAATCCCCCTCATCTGCGGTCTAGGCCCTTTTCAAATCACCCTGTCCTGGAGTGAGTGAATTTGCATACAAACCCTTTTAGAGTGAAATCTTCATTCTCTACAACCCTGTGTTTCCCCTGAACATAATTCCTGTTGGTTTTCAAAGCCAGACATTTTACAGGCTCATCCCTCTGATACAGAATCCAAGAGTTAGGGTGCCTGGTGTGGGGTACAAACATTTGCTCCTTCAGGAGCACCTCCATTTATATATTTTTATTGTTGTTTTTGGAAATCCCTCCTGACTTTGGGTCATAGGGCTGGGTGAGGTTTTTGGGGAGAGTGTGTCTCTGCCTCTCCTGCTTATCTTGGTGTGGAACTTTTGTCCTTTGTTGTGGAAGAGGTGTTCAGCTAGATTTTAGATGTTTTTCAAGAATTATTGCATACGCAGGTATATACTGTGTCCACAGGAGGAGGTGAGTTCAAGATTTTCGTACATTGCTATCCTGAATTGCCTTGCTGTATTTTGTTTTAAAATTTATATAAATCACAACTTACAGGACTATGTCAGTAATATAATAAACAGTGACTATGAAGAATTTCCACCAATGATTCATGAAATGACACAGAATATCTAAACATTAGAGATACCTTCCAAGACCATTAATTAATATTTTTTACTAGATAAGCTATGCTATCAAATGCTCTTATTTTATCCTTAAAAAATCTTTGATCAGTTTTCTTTGCAGTTGAAATGTTTAACAAAATTAAACCCAAGATGCAAAAACATAAAGAGTGCAAGACCTTCCTGCTGTCTAGTTTTTATGTGACAAATAGCATGCAAAATGCTTTATAAATTCTTCTGTTCTAATGACTTGAAGCAATCTATATAGCAAATAATTAATTAATAACCTACCTAATTTTAAGAAGGGGTTAAAGTTATCTTAACAGAAAACATATAATTAAGGAAGATACAATGAATTAAATATGAGCAAGAAAAAGGAGGAAAGTAAAATGGAAAGAACAGGTAGATGCATGCAGATACACATCCTGAAATATTAGGACTCTAAGTGGGCCCCAATATTTGGTTCTTAGAGTTCTAGAAGAGAATCAAAAGAAAGAAAACATAATTAATTATAAGATTCACAATGTTTACAAAGTAAAAGCTAACCTAATGGTATTTATCTAAGGATAAGAATAACTATTTCTGATACACAAATCCTAAAAAGATTCTCAATAGCTTCAATGAAATTTCTAGGGTAATCTCAATGACAATATCCATAGTGCTGGGAGTAGATATTTCCCACACATACAGACAGAAAGCACCCCAAAACTTGGCTGGATAAACCATCTCCATGGGAAACTATGAGAGTGCTCTTCAGGGAATGGGTTCCCCACTAGACTTACTCAGTTATGAACTGTTAGATCATTTATAATAATATATAGATTAATTATCTTTCAGTGAATCTTACACAAATATTCATTCCCAGTCCATCTTTTGAAAAGTACTGAGCATCACTCAATTCACATGCCTGGATCCAGCTATTTAGTGTGGCTGGGGAAATACATGACTGCATGTTTTAATAAGCAGTGAAGTCAGGGAAGCATTCTGTGTATGAAATTGCCATTGAACAATCTATGCAGATTACTTCTGCTTTCCACAATAACCAAGTGTTGGTATTATCCTAAAATGGATAATGATAATAAAAAACTTACTGAAGTGAGTAAAACTTAATGCTATATAAATCCAGTGGCACAAGTGATACGCTTGTTAAACAAAAACACAAAAACAAGGCACTAGAAAATTGAAATTTCTGTGTTTATTTTTCTTTTAATAAATATGAAATCCGTGTTTACATACAGCCTTGTAAAAACTTCCATATTGAATTTATTATCTTTAATAAGATGTCTGCCTAAGAAAATAACATTATTGTATTTTATTAGGGCTCTTTTATTTTCTTTGATTTTCAATTTGCTAGATAGAAGTGAAATAAAATAAGTTAAGGTTTTACTGTATCCTATCACTGAAATAAAGTGGTTTCCTTTTAAAATCTTGACTTAATTACTAATTTTCTAAGTTGTCCTAAAACTTTGCATTACTCCTTTATCTCCATTCTGATAAGGACAATAAATTAAGGAAACAAACTATAATAGATATTATCCTTTTTTTGCCACATATTTAATTCAAAAATGTTATCTTTTGAAATAAGTTTATAAAGCACTATAATACTGTTAAGATTCACACTTTAAACAATATATTTTTGTGCTTTTTACATTTCTTAGAAATGTTCTCATAAAGCCGGGAGCATGTGGACTAAATCCTCATCAGATCAAGACTGGGGATACAGGTCAGTCGTTAGCCATGAAGGGACTTAACAGGCTTCCAATTTATAGTTGAAATTAATCCATTAAAATGTTTCTGATTGCCTACTATGTGTCAAGCAAATGATAAGTACCAGAGATATAATTAATAACTAGGAGTTAAGATTCCTACTGTCATGAAGCTCAGTATCTAATGGAAAGGTCAGCGCCTTTTTAAAAACCACAGGCTGTGTTAAATACAATGAAGACAAAACAGAAATGCTGTGAGAATAATAACAGGGGGTGTCAAATTTGGACAGATTGTCAGACAGGCCACTCTGAGGAGAAGATACATCTAAGCTTCACCAGAAAGAGAAGGAGTCAGATATGCAAAGAGTAGCTTTGGAAGAAATAATATAAAGTAGCAAGCCCCTGAGGGAGAAAAAAGCCTGTTTTAGGAACTGATGGAAGCCAAGGTGGCTGGAGTTTACTGAGCAGTGGAGAGGCAGGAGGTGACTCTGCGGGAAGCTAAACCCTGGAGGGTCAGGAAAGTCTCAGTAAGATCCTTGATTGTATTCTAAAGAAATGGAAAAACCCTGGAGGACTGCATGAGAGTGGCAAACAGGAGGGCAATGCATTTAGGAAAAAGAATGTATTAACAAAATGAGGTCTTCCTTAATGACCCAAGATACTAGGAAGTCTTAATAGATCATTTTTAAAAGATACAGAAATCTCAGTTAAACAAAATCAAGTGAACTGATTATAAAATATAACAATCATTATATTTACAATATGGGCAATCTTGAGTTTGCTTCTTTTTTGAGGCTCTTCCTATTGATGGAATATTTATTTCCTCTTAATTTCATACATGCTGACCCAGAAGGCTCTAAGATTCCTAGAATTATGCTTTTCCCAGGAAAAAAAAAAGACATAGAAAAGTACAAAAGATAACAGAATAAACACTTGTGTTCTATTAATGGCTTGAAATGTTCAGATTTACTCACTTTACCAATAATGTTCCCATAACACAGTTTTACTAAATTGTGACCTTCTCAAAAGCAACCTAAGTAATCTCAAAAACTAAATCCTTTTCTTGGTAGATAAGAGTATGACATCACTGAATTTACTGGACTTTATTAATCATATCTTAATGTACCCACTGGTCATGAGGGAGGGGTGCAATTCTCAGGGTATTTTACCTTCAACTGGAAAAGATATGTATAAAAAGCTGTTAGGGATTGTGTCTGATTTAAACAGCATATATGGCATTCTAAAATATATGAAGCAAGAAATGTTCCCAATTGGGTGACCTCATCCAAAATGCCTCTGAGGTAGAGTGGTGAGAACATGGCTGAGGTGACCTCAACAGAAATAGCCCAAGGTCCTCGTGGTGAGAACAACGAGAGACTCTCCCACTGATGGTGCCTTGGCTCTGGCACATGCCACTCTGGTTGCCCCATGCTTCCTAATTATGAAGGATGATCTCAGATGCAGAGACTGGAAAGAGAATCTCGAGCTAGAGTTGCTTCCCCACCATGGCAGAACCAGCGCTTTGATTGCTCAGTAACAACTTGTCAGCTGGCAAGAAGTCGGCCAGTATCCTCTCAGGACAGGGAAGACACTGTCTTTGCTTACTATAAGCCATTTTTAGGGTCATGGGACCTTAAATATGGCATGACACTTTTAACTGCAAAAAACAAAGAACAAAAAAGAAAAAGAGGATTTTCTTCAATTGCATACTCAGATTAAAAAAAAACCTGAAAACTATGATCTCTTAAATTCACATTAGTCTACAATCCCCTTGACATACCTCAAAAGAAGCCATTTTATCTAAAAATGCAGGAGTTTGTAGATCCTGGAATGACAGATATCCCCTGATTTCAAATGTACAACCCAAAGAAAATATTTTTCACAATGTTTGCCATATGGGGCAAAGTGTTTTCGGAGAAACTACTTTAGGGCCCCAAAGTCATGGGCCTACATGCCATTTTCAATTTATAGTCCTGTACATAACTGTGACAACCAGATGAAAAGCAACACTCAAAACCCACTACACATTCAGTACCCTACTCTTCACATTACCAAATGGGAGAGACTGAATGTAGGCAAACCCCAAATGACACAGATACAACTACTTTCATAATCTGTTCACTATTTTAATAGCCTTTTCACCACAATTTATCTCTTGGTGGCTGAGATTTGAGACTAAAATAGCATACTGCTTCTCTTCCATGAATTTTTTTTAAAGGTTCAGCATATGATGGATGTTTCAGACAAACTACTTGAATTTTTTAATATAATACTAACTATATCATGATCTCTATAAAGGTGGAGATCATGTCCATCCTATTTGCCAAAGATACCAAATTACTTCCATATGGTAAGTGTTCAACCAAGTATTTGCTGAATTAATGCTGGATAATATGAAGTATAACACAGTAACTAGAAATACAGAAATATGTATTGAATGTGCATAACTCACTATTGGTAGCTTACATTTATGGAAGTATTTCATTTTCATTAAAAATAATTTATGTAGATTTCTACCTGCCCCTCTATTCCCATTTTGATTCTTATTATCTTAAACCAGCATGAAGCCAAAGACTGAAAACTGATTTACTTTCACAACATGTTTCCTGCTATAAAATCACAGTTTTCAGTTTAAGAAGCACAAATGAGGATTTGGACCTAATGTTTTAGAGGATACACACACACACACACACACACACACACACACACACACACACACACACCTGTAAGTACTAAAGTCCTCAACTTGCCCAGTACTGATAAATGAACTGCTCTTCTCCACTGATTAATGCAGGATTGTACAAGGCTATATCCCAGGGTCTGCTTATTCCATTTTTACCTCAAAATTTCTGTCTTATTAAAGTAACTGCATAGTGATAGCTTTCTTAAGAAAAGCATCACCAATACTGTAGACTATCAGATCAATCAAGATGTTATAATGTAAGAGTTATATTTGCTTCTTTTCTCAATATGACTTCCTTTAAACAGAATTCTTCTGGTGTAACTGACTATGTAAGTACTAGAAGGAAGAAATACATAAGAACAGAAAAATACATTTGAATGAAAATGATAAAGTTTTGATATATGCAGTAATCTGTTTACTTCCTGACAATTCAGTTTCTCTTTATAAATACACACCCATGGATACATAAGCACACACACACACACACACACACACACACACATACACACCTATAGTTACACATTCATTGACAATACATTGAATATATTTTATGTGCCAGGTCCTGAGTTTGGTGCTGGTAAGACAATGATCATCAAAAGCAGACATGACCTCAAGGTCTTCCCAAGCTTGCAGTCTAGTGGGCAGAAGAACTGAATGAAATAAGCCCATAGAAAAATGCAAACTCATCACTGATGTCAGAGGCAGAGAAATGTAAGGTGTGGTTACAGCATATAGGAGAGGCATGTGGTTTTGCTGGGAAGGTTAGAAGAATCTGTTTCACTTAGGAACAGGGGTTTTTGCCACAGGAATGAAATGGAATCTGAAGGACAAGTAGAAAGCAATTAGGCAAAAATGGGGAAGATGTGTGCAAGTATGGCTCTGAAGTGCAGGGGAGTCAAATACACATGGAAGCAGCCTACAAGCAGCAGGGAGCAAGCGGAAACACACAACTAGCCATTCCTCAGGCATATAATTATAGGTCTATTCTTCATACCTCACCGAGGTCCTATAGAACTAAGCTCCATTGCCTGTAGCCGCAGCCTCAGTGAAGCTTTCTTATGGCTTTTCCTTCTTTTCTGTTCACTCTCCCAACTCCTAACTTCTATGTCCCAGCTCCACTCTCCAAATGAAAGCCCTCCCAAATCCTTGTCTCATGTTATGCTTTTGGGAAACTGCAAATTAAGGCATCAAGCATGCCCTGGGATGTGATAAGGACAAAAATGTATAGGTCTGCTGGGTATTTTATCTCTATCCATTCAATGGGAAGCCACTGAAGTATTTTTTTTTTAAGGGAGGAAAGCAATTGACTTGTTTTTCAACAAGATCTTTCTGGTTGAAGTACAGAGAACAGATCAGATGAGGGCAACAGGGGATGAGGTTTAGAAGTTATTGCCACAGTTGAGGTGTGGGAGAGTGGCGGATTACACTACGGAGGAATCACAGCAATAGAAGAAGGCACACGGATTCCAGAGCTATTGAGACAATCAAAGTCATAGGGTTTAGTGATGAAAGAATTATATCAAGTATGACTCCTAGTTTTGGTTCATATAACTTGATGGATGGGGTATCATTCACTAAGCTAGGGAGCACTGAAGAAGTATGAGTTAGAATGGGGGAAATAATAGGAATGCTCTAAATCTAAATTGAACACAAGGTGTCTTTGAGATATCTTGGAAGAATTATAAAGTAGACAGTCATGATTTTATCATTCTCAAACCCAGAGGAGAAATTTAAGCATTTCTTATTCACCTTTCTTTTGGCGGCAATGGGAAGAAAAATCAAGGGAATGTTTCATCGTAGAAGCCAGAGGAAGAGGGGATTTCATAAAGAAGGCAAAGGCCTATGTACCCATTTCTACTGCAGAGGTGGGTAGGATTACTGTGATAGGTTGTATTATTGGCCCCTGTTCTTTACCTCCCCTTATGTCTATATTTTTTTAGTATGTGACTTGGTAGTTTCACCCACTAAAAGAGGTGAAACGTATTTTCCCATTTGTATTTATTTGGCCCAGTGACTTTTTTTGGCTGAAAGAAAAAGGTAGAATTGATGGCCTGCAGTTTCTAAGCATTTCTATTTGCTTTCTTGCACTTCCATCCTCATGAGAAGAATATGCCTGGTCCAGTGTGTGTGTCCCAGTAGAAATGGAGATGTTAGAATAGAGTTTGTGGTCCAGCAGACACACAGATATAAGAACTAAATAAATGCCTAGGGTTGTTTTCCCCTGAAGTTTTGTCATTGTTTATCATGCAGCATTACCTTGAAAATAAAAAAAAAAAAACTAACACACTGACTAAAAACCTATCTGCTAGGTGAAAGATGTAGGTAGTAGTAGATCAGTTTTGCTATGGAAAGGAGAGAGACAGGGTAGTGGGAAAAACACACAGATGTGAGAGAAGTATGTGTGCATATGTGTTTTGCATCTTAAGTGGCTGAGGCCTAACAATGAAAACAGTTCATGGGAGTGGAAAGATCCCAAGAAAGGGAGAAACTGAATGTCCAAGATAAAAAGGAAAGGTATGGTAGACGACTTTTGAGAAATTAGGTAATATGTTAAGGGAATTCATATTAATGATGACATAGGTCAAGGGAGAGGCTGGGAGGCCTTGCAAAGGGACAGAGTGCTCAGACCAGGGGCGCTACACCAGGTTATTGGTGTGAGGTTTTCTTCATGGTGTGCTCATAGCCACAAATTTGAAACTCAGGTAAAGTACAGCTAATATATTCTTAAGTATCATTTATGGTGATTTAAAACCTTATCATTCTTTAATCAAAGGCCTCACTAGCAGAAAAAAAGGAGTACAAAACTTCTGCACCTTGCCCATGATAAGGTCTAATAATACCAAAACAGTATAAAATTAAAATGAAAGGAAAAAAATAAAAGCAGATGTATCAGTCATCAACCACATGTATTATTTATTTAGGAAACATTTTTTAAAATATAACATTATTGGTTTTTATGTTAAGTGCATTTTACTCTACATTGATTATTTTTATTAATTATAAAATAAATGATTAGAGTGCTTAAATTCTATGACAGTAGATAAAATGTTGACTACTTCAGTAAAAATAAATTCCAAAAGATTAATATTTTTATGAAACATGGCATTATTCAGTTGAATATCAACACAGTTCTAAATTTTTTTTTTTTTTTTATTGAAGGGTAGTTGACGCACAGTATTACATTACATTAGTTTCAGGTGTACAACACAGTGATAAAACATTTATATACATGACAATTCTAGGTTCCAGCTATTACCCTACCAAGCTGTTACAATATCTTGACTATATTCCTTATGCTATACATTACATCCCGGTTACTTATTTATTTTACCACTGGAAGTCCGTACTTTTTTTTTTTTCTCTGTTTTTTTTTTTTGTGAGGGCATCTCTCATATTTATTGATCAAATGGTTGTTAACAACAATAAAATTCTGTATAGGGGAGTCAATGCTCAATGCACAATCATTAATCCACCCCAAGCCTAATTCTCGTCAGTCTCCAATCTTCTGAGGCATAACAAACAAGTTCTTACATGGAGAACAAATTCTTACATAATGAATAAGTTACATAGTGAACAGTACAAGGGCAGTCATCACAGAAACTTTTGGTTTTGCTCATGCATTATGAACTATAAACAGTTCAAATATGAATACTCATTTGGTTTTTATACTTGATTTATATGTGGATACCACATTTCTCTCTTTATTATTATTATTTTTAATAAAGTGCTGAAGTGGTAGGTAGATGCAAGATAAAGGTAGAAAACATAGTTTAGTGTTGTAAGAGAGCAAATGTAGATGATCAGGTGTGTGCCTGTAGACTATGTGTTAATCCAAGCTAGACAAGGGCAATAAAATATCCACGGATGCAGAAGATTTCTCTCAGAACGGGGGGATGAGGTTCTAAGCCTCACCTCTGTTGATCCCCAATTTCTCACCTGATGGCCCCCCTGCGACTGTGCCTGTCTTAGGTTGTTCCTCCCTTGAGGAATCTTACCCGTCTCTGGCTAACCAGTCATCTTCCGGGGCCACACAGGGAAATGTAAAGTTGGTAAGTGAGAGAGAAGCCTTATTGTTTGAAATGGTTAGCTTTTTATTTCTTTGCATATTTATGCCCTGTAGCTTCTATGCCCAGCATTTGCTTGAGGTATCTTTACCACTTTGAAGAATTATGATACTCGGTAAATTTGATATGAGGAACGAATTATATTTAAGAGTTGTAATTAGGAAGGAAGAAGAAAAGCTATAGAAGGAGCAGGCGGAAGAAAACATGGGAAGATTGATTATTTCTTTGACATATCTTCTTGTAGAGTAACTTCAGCATGTAAAGGTTTTAAGCTACTACTTAAATTGTGCACACACATTAACATAATAGGAGTATAGTTACATAACCAAAGCATATCTGTAATTACCAGCCATCTCCAGTGAAACCAAGAAAACCAGTTAGGCACCTTAGGCATTTGTGAAAACTTATCTATGATATGGTGGATATTGTCCAACTGAACTTGAACAGTCTGAGAGAAATCAGACAAATTAAAACAACCCATTCCTGGGGAATGTTCACATCCCTTATGTTCTTTTAACAGTAAATAGTCTGTAATTGTAAGATTTTGGAGCGATACAATTTGCACTTCTCCTAATTCTTGGTTGAGTTCCAACAGTATAGATCCAGTCAAATTTGTTGTTTTACTGTATGCACAGGCCAGCTTAGATATCTCCTTCATTCCCATGGCAAGTCCAGGAACTGGTGGGATGAGTGCATCTACAGCTGTAGCAGTGTGTGGATCTTTGTTGGGGTTTTTTGAAGATCATCTTCTGGCATGACTCTTCCAGAGAGTGCTGATGTTGGAAGTTCTTTTTCATATCGTATCTTAGTTCATTTTCAGGGTAGCCCAATTAGGCTTTGATCCTCTGTATAAACACAAACAGACCCTTTGCCTACACTTTTATATGCCCTTTATACCCTTGTGTAGAACTCATTGGAAGTAACCACACAGGAACTGCCCATTTTTTCTTGTTTTGTTTTGTTTTTGGTATCACTAATCTACACTTACATGACGAATATTATGTTTACTAGGCTCTCCCCTATACCAGGTCTCCCCTATAAACTCCTTTACAGTCACTATCCATCAGCATAGCAAAATGTTGTAGAATCACTACTTGCCTTCTCTGTGTTGTACAGCCCTCCATTTCCTCCTACCCCCCATGCATGCTAATCTTAATACCCCCCTACTTCTCCCACCCCCTTATCCCTCCCTACCCACCCATTTTCCCCAGTCCCTTTCCCTTTGGTACCTGTTAGTCCATTCTTGAGTTCGGTGATTCTGCTGCTGTTTTGTTCCTTCAGTTTTTCCTTTGTTCTTATATTCCACAGATAAGTGAAAACATTTGGTATTTCTCTTTCTCCGCTTGGCTTGTTTCACTGGGCATAATACCCTCCAGCTCTATCCATGTTGCTGCAAGTGGTTGGATTTGCCCTCTTCTTATGGCTGAGTAGTATTCCATTGTGTATATGTACCACATCTTCTTTATCCATTCATCTACCGATGGACATTTAGGTTGCTTCCAATTCTTGGCTATTGTGAATAGTGATGCGATAAACATAGGGGTGCACTGATCTTCCTCACACTTGATTGCTGCATTCTTAGGGTAAATTCCTAGGAGTGCGATTTCTGGGTCAAATGGTAAGTCTCTTTTGAGCATTTTGATGTACCTCCATACTGCTTTCCACAATGGTTGAACAAGTTTACATTCCCACCAGCAGTGTAGGAGGGTTCCCCTTTCTCCACAGCCTCGCCAACATTTGTTGTTGTTTGTCTTTTGGATGGCAGCCATCCTTACTGGTGTGAGGTGATACCTCATTGTAGTTTTAATTTGCATTTCTCTGATAATTAGCGATGTGGAGCATCTTTTCATGTGTCTGTTGGCCATCTGTATTTCTTTTCTGGAGAACTGTCTGTTCAGTTCCTCTGCCCATTTTTCAATTGGGTTATTTGTTTTTTGTTTGTTCAGGCGTGTGAGCTCTTTATATATTCTGGACGTCAAGCCTTTATCAGATGTGTCATTTTCAAATATATTCTCCCATACTGTAGGGATTCTTTTTGTTCTATTGATGGTGTCTTTTGCTGTACAGAAGCATTTCAGCTTAATATAGTCCCACTTACTCATTTTTGCTGTTGTTTTCCTTGCCTGGGGAGATATGTTCAAGAAGAGGTCACTCATGTTTATGTCTAAGAGGTTTTTGCCTATGTTTTCTTCCAAGAGTTTAATGGTTTCGTGACTTACATTCAGGTCTTTGATCCATTTTGAGTTTACTTTTGTAATTGGATTAGACAATGGTCCAGTTTCATTCTCCTACATGTAGCTGTCCAGTTTTGCCAGCACCATCTGTTGAAGAAACTGTCATTTCGCCATTGTATGTCCATGGCTCCTTTATCAAATATTAATTGACCATATATGTCTGGGTTAATGTCTGGATTCTCTAGTCTGTTCCATTGGTCTGTTGCTCTGCTCTTGTGCCAGTACCAAATTGTCTTGATTACTATGGCTTTATAGTAGAGCTTGAAGTTGGGGAGTGAGATCCCCCCTACTTTATTCTTCTTTCTCAGGATTGCTTTGGCTATTCGGGGTCTTTGGTGTTTCCATATGAATTTTTGAATTATTTGTTCCAGTTCATTGAAGAATGTTGCTGGTAGTTTCATAGGGATTGCATCAAATCTGTATATTGCTTTGGGCAGGATGGCCATTTTGACGATATTAATTCTTCCTAGCCAGGAGCATGGGATGAGTTTCCATCTGTTAGTGTTCCCTTTAATTTCTCTTAAGAGTGACTTGTAGTTTTCAGAGTATAAGTCTTTCACTTCTTTGGTTAGGTTTATTCCTTGGTATTTTATTTTTTTTGATGCAATTGTGAATGGAGTTGTTTTCCTGATTTCTCTTTCTGTTGGTTCATTGTTAGTGTATAGGAAAGCCACAGATTTCTGTGTTTTGATTTTGTATCCTGCAACTTTGCTGTATTCCAATATCAGTTCTAGTAGTTTTGAGGTGGAGTCTTTAGGGTTTTTTATGTACAATATCATGTCATCTATGAATAGTGACAGTTTAACTTCTTCTTTACCAATCTGGATTCCTTGTATTTTTTTGTTTTGTCTGATTGCCGTGGTTAGGACCTCCAGTACTATGTTAAATAACAGTGGGGAGGAGTGGGCATCCCTGTCTACTTTCCGATCTCAGAGGAAAAGCTTTCAGCTTCTCGCTGTTCAATATAATGTCGGTTGTGGGTTTTTCATAGATGGCCTTTATTATGTTGAGGTACTTGCCCTCTATTCCCATTTTGCTGAGAGTTTTTATCATGAATGGATGTTGAACTTTGTCAAATGCTTTTTCAGCATCTATGGAGATGATCATGTGGTTTTTGTCCTTCTTTTTGTTGATGTGGTGGATGATGTTGATGGATTTTCGAATGTTGTACCATCCTTGCATCCCTGGGATGAATCACACTTGGTCATGGTGTATGATCCTTTTGATGTATTTTTGAATTCGGTTTGCTAATATTTTATTGAGTATTTTTGCATCTACGTTAATCAGGGATATTGATCTGTAGTTTTCTTTTTTGGTGGGGTCTTTGCCTGGTTTTGGTATTAGGGTGATGTTAGCTTCATAGAATGAGTTTTGGAGTATCCCCATCTCCTCTACTTTTTGGAACACTTTAAGGAGAATGGGTATTATGTCTTCCCTGTATGTCTGATAAAATTCCGAGGTAAATCCATCTGGCCCGGGGGTTTTGTTCTTTGGTAGTTTTTTGATTACCGCTTCAATGTCGTTGCTGGTAATTGGTCTGTTTAGATTTTATGTTTCTTTCTGGGTCAATCTTGGAAGGTTGTATTTTTCTAGGAATTTGTCCATTTCTCCTAGGTTTCCCAGCTTGTTAGCATATAGGTTTTCATAGTATTCTCTAATAATTCTTTGTATTTCTGTGGGGTCCGTCGTGATTTTTCCTTTCTCGTTTCTGTTACTGTTGATTTGTGTTGACTCTCTTTTCTTCTTAATAAGTCTGGCTAGAGGCTTATCTATTTTGTTTATTTTCTCGAAGAACCAGCTCTTGGTTTCATTGATTGTTGCTATTGTTTTATTCTTCTCAATTTTATTTATTTCTTCTCTGATCTTTATTATGTCCCTCCTTCTGCTGACCTTAGGCCTCACCTGTTCTTCTTTTTCCAATTTCGATAATTGTGACATTAGACCATTCATTTGGGATTGCTCTTCCTTTTTTAAATATGCTTGGATTGCTATATACTTTCCTCTTAAAACTGCTTTTGCTGTGTCCCACAGAAGTTGGGGCTTAGTGTTGCTGTTGTCATTTGTTTCCATATATTGCTGGATCTCCATTTTGATTTGGTCATTGATCCATTGATTATTTAGGAGCGTGTTGTTAAGCCTCCATGTGTTTGTGAGTCTCTTTGCTTTCTTTGTACAGTTTATTTCTAGTTTTATGCCTTTGTGGTCTGAAAAGTTGGTTGGTAGGATTTCAATCTTTTGGAATTTTCTGAGGCTCTTTTTGTGGCCTAGTATGTCGTCTATTCTGGAGAATGTTCCATGTGCACTTGAGAAGAATGTATATCCTGTTGCTTTTGGATGTAGAGTTCTATAGATGTCTATTAGGTCCATCTGCTCTACTGTGTTGTTCAGGGCCTCTGTGTCCTTACTTATATTCTGCCCGGTGGATCTATCCTTTGGGGTGAGTGGTGTGTTGAATTCTCCTAGAATGAATGCATTGCAGTCTATATCCCCCTTTAGTTCTGTTAGTATTTGTTTCACATATGCTGGTGCTCCTGTGTTGGGTGCATATATATTTAGAATGGTTATATCCTCTTGTTTGACTGAGCCCTTTATCATTATGTAGTGTCCTTCTTTATCTCTTGTTACTTTCTTTGTTTTGAAGTCTATTTTGTCTGATATTAGTACTGCAACCCCTGCTTTCTTCTCACTGTTGTTTGCTTGAAATATGTTTTTCCATCCCTTGACTTTTAGTCTGTGCATGTCTTTGGATTTGAGGTGAGTTTCTTGTAAGCACCATATAGATGGGTCTTGCTTTTTTATCCATTCTATTACTCTGTGTCTTTTGATTGGTGCATTCAGCCCATTAACATTTAAGGTGACTATTGAAAGATATGTACTTATTGCCATTGCAGGCTTTAAATTCTTGTCTACCAAAGGTTCAAGGTTAGCCTCTTTAGTATCCTACTGCCTAACTTAGCTCGCTTATTGAGCTGTTATATACACTGTCTGGAGATTCTTTTCTTCTCTCCCTTCTTGTTCCTCCTCCTCGATTCTTCATATGTTCGGTGTTTTGTGCTGTGCTCTTTCTAGGAGTGCTCCCATCTAGAGCAGTCCCTGTAAGATGTTCTGTAGAGGTGGTTTGTGGAAAGCAAATTCCCTCAGCTTTTGTTTGTCTGGGAATTGTTTAATCCCACCGTCATATTTGAATGATAGTCGTGCTGGATACAGTATCCTTGGTTCAAGGCCCTTCTGTTTCATTGTATTAAATATATCATGCCATTCTCTTCTGGCCTGTAGGGTTTCTGTCGTAATGTCTGATGTTAGCCTGATGGGTTTCCCTTTATAGGTGACCTTTTTCTCTCTAGCTGCCTTTAAAACTCTTTCCTTGTCCTTGATCTTTGCCATTTTAATTATTATGTGTCTTGGTGTTGTCCTCCTTGGATCCTTTCTGTTGGGGGTTCTGTGTATTTCCGTGGTCTGGTCAATTATTTCCTCCCCCAGTTTGGGGAAGTTTTCAGCAATTATTTCTTCTAAGATACTTTCCATCTCTTTTCCTCTCTCTTCTTCTTCTGGGACCCCTATAATACGGGTATTGTTCCTTTTGGATTGGTCACACAGTTCTCTTAATATTGTTTCATTCCTGGAGATCCTTTTGTCTCTCTCTATCTGAGCTTCTATGCGGTCCTGTTCTCTGGTTTCAATTACATCAATGGCCTCTTGCATCCTATCCATTCTGCTTATTAACCCTTCCAGAATTTGTTTCATTTCTGCGATCTCCTTTCTGGCATCTGTGATCTCCCTCCGGACTTCATCCCATTTCTCTTGCGTATTTCTCTGCATCTCTGTCAGCATGTTTATGATTCTTATTTTGAATTCTTTGTCAGGAAGACTGGTTAGGTCTGTCTCCTTCTCTGGTGTTGTCTCTGTGATCTTTGTCTGCCTGTAGCTTTGCCTTTTCATGGTGATAGGAATAGTCTGCAGAACTGGGACGAGTGACGGCTGGAAGGACTTCCTTTCTTGTTGGTTTGTGGCCCTCCTCTCCTGGGAGAACAGCGGCCTCTAGTGGCTTGTGCTGCGCAGCTGCGCGCAGACAGGGTTTCTGCTTCCTGCCCGGCTGCTATGGAGTTTGTCTCCGTTGTTGCTGTGGGCGTGGCCTGGCTCAGGCAGCTACTCCAAAATGGTGGAGTCGCGTTGGAGCAGGAGCTGCTGGGAGGCTATTTATCTCCTTAAAGGGGCCTCCCTGCTCCCTGCAGCCCAGGTGTTAGGGTGCCCAGAGATCCCCGGATTCCCTACCTCTGGATTAAGTGTCCCGCCCTGCCCCTTTAAGACTTCCAAAAAGCACTCGCCAAAACAAAGCAGCAAAAAGAAAAAAGAAAAAAAAAATTGGTCGCTCGCTTTTCTTATGTCCTCTGGCGCCTGGTCTCCGGTGCCCACTCACTGTTCTTGCTGCCCTGTTTTCCTAGCATCCAGGGCCCCCTGGGCACGTACTGTGTCTGCGCTCTGGCCCGGATGGCGGGGGCTGGGTGTTCGGCAGTCCTGGGCTCCGTCTCCCTCCCGCTCTGCCTGCTCTTCTCCCGCTGGGAGCTGGGGGGATGGGCACTCAGCTCCCGCCGGGCTGGGGCTTGTATCTTACCCCCTTCGCGAGGCGCTGGGTTCTCTCAGGTGCGGATGTGGTCTGGATATTGTCCTGTGTCCTCTGGTCTTTATTCTAGAAGGGTTGTCTTTGTTATATTTTCATAGATATATGTGGTTTGGGGAGGAGATTTCCGCTGCTCTACTCACGCCGCCATCTTCCCTGTTCCAGTTCTAAGTATTTTAGAAAGAAATTGTACCCCTGGTATGTCTGACATAATTCCAGGGACTGAGTGCCTCCAGAGACTAGAGCTTCTGGGCACTAGAGGGCTCCACAGGCAAATATGACATGTCCAAGGAACTTGGTTCAAACAAAAATCTCAGAAACACCAGAAAAAGGACCAAATGAAACTGAACTCACCAATCTGTCTTCAAAATAAAAATCATAAATTTGCTCATGGAGGTACAGAAAAATATTCAAGAACTCAGGGACAAATTTGGGATGGAGATTCAATCATGAAGAAATTCCATATCTGAAATGAAACATATCATGGAGGGATTTTAAATCAGATTAGATGTAGTAGAAGAGACGGTAAATGGAATATAAATTAGAGAAGAGGAATACAAAGAAGCTGAGGCTCAGAGAGAAAAAAAGGATCTCTAAGAATGAAAGAATATTGAGAGAACTGTGGACCAAACCAAAAGGAACAATATTCACATTGTAGGGGTACGAGAGGAAGAAGAGAAAGGAAAAGGGATAGAAAGTCTCTTTGAGAAGGTAATTGCTGAAAAGTACCCCAATCTGAGAAAGTAAATAGTCTCTCAGGTCATGGAGGTACACATATCTCCCAATACAAGGAACCCAAGGAAGACAACACCAAGACATATAATAATTAAAAGGGCAAACATCAAGGATAAGGACAGATTTTTAAAAGCAGCTAGAGAGATATAAAGGATCACATTCAAAGGAAAACCTATCAGGCTATCATCAGACTTCTCAACAGAAACTTTAAGGCCAGAAGTGAGTGGCATGATATATTTAATGCAATAAGGTAGAAGGACCTCAAACCAAGAATACTCTACGCAGCAAGATTATCATTTAAATTTGAAGAAAGGATTAAACAATTTCTATATAAGCAAAAGCTGAGAGAATTTACCTTCCACAAACCACTTCTACAGTGCATTTTGGAGGGACTTCTATAGATGGAAGTATTCCTAAGGCTAAAGAGCTGTCACCAGGGGAAATAAAAGCACAGCAAAGAAAGTAGAACAATTAATTACTAAGCAGATGCAAAATCAAATCAACTACCCCAAAGTCAATGAAGGGACAGACAGAATATGATACCTAATATATAAAGAATGGAGGAGTAAGAAAAATGAGGAAAAAAAAAAACGAACCTTTAGGTTGTGTTTATAATAGCACATGAAGTGAGTTAAATTAGACTGTTAGACAGTAAGGAAATTATCCTTGAACCTTTGGTAATCAGGAATCTGAAGCCTGCAATGGCAATAAGTACATACCTATCGATAATCACCCTAAATGTAAATGGTCTGAGTGCACCAATCAAATGACATAGAGTCACTGAATGGATAATAAAACAAGACCCATCTATATGCTGCCTACAAGAAACTCACTTCAAACCCAAAGACATACACAGACTGAAAGTAAAGGGATAGAAAAAGATATTTCATGCAACTAATAGGGGGAGAAAAAACAGAGGCTGCAGTACTTGTATCAGACAAAGTAGACTTCAAAACAAAGAAAGTCACAAGAGACAAAGAAGGACATTACATAATGATAAAGGTGTCAGTCTAACAAGAGGATATAACTATTATAAATACATATATGCCCACAACACAGGATGACCCACATATGTGAAACAAATACTAACAGAATTAAAGGGGTAAACAGAATTCAATGCATTAATTTTAGGAGACTTCAACACACCACTTACTCCAAAGGACAGATCAAACAAACAGAAAATAAGGAAGGAGACAGCGGCACTGAACAACATATTAGAACAGATGGACCTAATGGACTTCTACAGAACAATTCATCCAAAAGCAACAGAATACACATTCTTCTCAAGTGCACATGGAACATTTTCAAGAATAGATCATATACTAGGCCAAAAAGGGCCTCAGAAAATTCAAAAATATTGAAATCGTGCCACCAGCTTCTCAGACAACAAAGGTATGAAACTAGAAATAAATAACACAAAGAAAATACAAAGGCCACAAACACATGGAGGCTAATTACATGCTCTAAAACAATCCATGGATCAATGACCAAATAAAAACAGAGATCAAGCAATGTATGGAGACAAATAACAACAATAATTCAAAACCGAAAAATCTCTGGGATGCAGCAAAGGCCATGCTAAAAGGGAAGTATATTGGAAATCAGGCTTACCTCAGGAAAGAAGAACAATCCCATATGAACAATCTAAAGTCACAATTAACGAAATTAGAAAAAGAAGAATAAATGAGGCCCAAAGTCAGTCGAATAAGGGACATAATAAAGATTAGAGCAGAAATAAATTGAGAAGAATAAAACAACAGAAAGAATCAATGAAAGCAAGAGCTTGTTCTTCAAGAAAATAAACAAAATAGATAAACCCCTATCCAGACTTATCAAGAAAAGAGAGTCTACACACATAAACAGAATCAGAAATGAGAAAGGAAAAATCGTGATGGACAACACAGAAATACAAAGAATTATGAGAGAAAACTATGAAACATTATATGTTAACAAACTGGATAACCTGGAAGAACTGGACAACTTTCTAGAAAAATTCAACCTTCAAAGGCTGACCCAGGAAGAAACATAAAATCTCAATAGACCAATTATCAGCAAAGAAATTGAACTGATTATCAAGAAAGTACCTAAGAATAAATAAGGACCAGATTGTTTCAATGCTGAATTTTATCAAACATTTAGTGAAGACCTACCAGCCATCCTCCTTAAAGTTTTGCAAAAAGTAGAAGAGGAGGGAATACTCCCAAACTCATTGCATGAGGCCAGCATCACTCTAATACCAAAACCAGGCAAAGACACCACAAAAAAAGAAAATTACAGACCAATATCCCTGATGAACATAGATGCAAAAATACTCAACAAAATTGTAGCAAACTAAATTCAAAAATACATCAAAAAGATAATCCATTATGATCAAAAAGGATTTATTCCAGGGATGCAAGGATGGTACAATATGTGAAAATCCATCAACATCGTCCACCACATCAACTAAAAGGACAAAAACCACATGATTCATCTCCATGGATGCTGAAAAAGCATTTGACAAAATTCAACATAAATTCATAATAAAAACTCTCAACAAAATGGGTATAGAGGGCAAGTACCTCAACATAATAAAGGCCATATATGACAAACCCACAGACAACATTATACTTAACAGCAAGAAGCTGAAAGCTTTTCCTTTAAGATTGGGAACAAGACAAGGATGCCCACTCTTCCCACTTTTATTCAACATAGTTCTGGAGGTCCTAGCCATGGCAATCAGACAACACAAAGAAATAAAAGGCATCCAGATAGACAAGGAAGAAGTTAAACTGTCTCTGTTTGCAGATGACATGATATTGTACATAAAATTCCCTAAAGAATCCACTCCAAAACTACTAGATCTAATATCTGAATTCAGAAAAGTTGCAGGATACAAAATTAATACACAAAAATCTGTGACATTCCTATACACCAATGATGAACTGGCAGAAAGAAAAATCAGGAAAACAATTCCATTCACAATTGCATCAAAAAGAATAAAATGCCTAGAAATAAACCTAACCAAGGAAGTGAAAGACCTATATCCTGAAAACTACAAGACACTCATGAGAGAAATTAAAGAAGATATCAATAAATGGAAACACATCTCATGCTCATGGAAAGGAAGAATTAATGTTGTCAAAATGGCCATCCTGCCTAAAGCAATGTACAGATTCAATGTCATCCCTATCAAAATACCAAAAGCATTCTTCAATGAACTAGAGCAAATAGTTCTAAAATTCATATGGAACCACAAAAGACCCCGAATAACCAAAGCAATCCTGAGAAGGAAGAATAAAGTGGGGAGGATTATGCTCCCTGACTTCAAGCTCTATTACAAACCAATAGTAATCAAGAAAATTTTGTAATAGCACAAGAACAGGACCACAGACCAATGGAACAGACTAGGGAAACCAGATATAAATCCAACCATATATGGTCAATTAATATACAATAAAGGAGCCATGGATATACAATGAGGAAATGACAGCCTCTTCAACAGCTGGTGTTGGCAAAACTGGACAGTTAGATGTGAGAGAATGAAACTGGATTTTTGTCTAACCCCATACACAAAAGTAAACTCAAAATGGATCAAAGATCTGAATGTGAGTCATGAAACCATAAAACTCTTAGAAGAAAATATAGGCAAAAATCTCTTGAATATAAACATGAGCAACTTTTTCCTGACTGCATCTCCTTGGGCTAGGGAAACAAAACAAAAAATGAACAAATGAGACTATGTCATGCCAAAAAGCTTTTGCACAGCAAAGGACACCATCAGTAGAACAAAAAGGCATCCTACAGTATGAGAAAATATATTTGTAAATGTCATATTCGACAAGGGGTTAACATCTAAAATATATAAAGAACTCACACACTTCAACACTCAAAAAGCAACTAACCCTATTAAAAAATGGGTGGAGGATATGAACATACATTTCTCCAAAGAAGAAATTCAGATGGCCAACAGGCACAATAAAAGATGCTATACATTGCTTGTCATCAGAGAAATGCAAATTAAAACCACCATGAGATATCACAATGGAATATTATTCAGTCATAAGAAAACAAATCCTACCATTTGCAACAACATGGATGGAGCTAAAGGGTATTATGCTCAGTGAAATAAGCCAGGTGGAGAAAGACAAGTATCAAATGATTTCACTCATCTTTGGAGTATAAGAACAAAGCAAAAACTGAAGTAACAAAACAGCAGCAGACTCACAGAACCCAAGAGTGGACTCACAGTTCCCAAAGGGAAAAGGACTGGGGAGGGAGGGTGGGAAGGGAAGGAGAAGGGGAATAAGGGGCATTAGGATTAGTACATACAATGTAGGCGGGAGGCATGGGGAAGGCAGTATAGCACAGAGAAGACAAGTAGTGACTCTGTAGCATCTTACTAAGCTGATGGATGGTGACTGTAATGGGGTATGTGGTGGGGACTTGATAATGGGGTAAATCTAGTAACCACAATGTTGCCATGTGATTTTATACTAATGATACCAAAAAAAAAAGTCATTGTAAAATCTTGCTAATTTTATGCTGTTTTCTTAATCAATTGTGTTTTAAAAATCCTAAATAGGTTGTATGATATTATAAAATACACAATAGCTGTTTCTTATTCTAAACTTAGAATATGATGGGTTATAAAATTAAGAGGTAAACAATAATGATAATTTCCAAAACAAAAAAAGACTCAAATTTCTTATAAGGATTTGTTCTTTTTTCAAATTCTATTATGTTTCAATGATCAAATTTATCCAAAGATACCACTTTCTACTGAAAAATCTATTAATGCTTATTTATATTTGTGTTTTTTTAAAGTTGTAAACAGCACCATAGAGAAGATTAATCTTTGAAGTTGATCTATGTCTGTGATATAATATTGTCTTTAGAGAGAGATGATGTGTACCTGAAGGGCATTTTCTTTTATTTCCTCCTTTCTAATCTCTTAGAACGTCTAAACTGTATAATTCCTAGTAAACCATCACCCTTGACCTGAGGACGTCTGAGCACATTGCCAAGACATTACTTGTTCAAGCTCCGATGGGAAATATAAGCGGGTGCGCGGCGGAGTCTGGACATATTTTCATTACATAATACATGATACAGAAATTACAAAAATGGCAGCACTTTTTTTTTTAACTTTCATATGGCATGAGCTATAATTTAATGTCTCCCAACATAAAATGAAGAAACCTTGAGAAAACACTGAAATGTCATAGTGTTTGTGTCTTTATGTCATGTGTTGCTCATATGAGATGAGACCTGGAGAAGATAAGACTAAATGAATGGGATCACACAAAAAAATTGTTGGCTGAAACAGTTCCAGGTATGAATTCCTATTAATTAATGACTTGGGTGACTAAAATTAAAACCAAGATCCATACTGTCCCATTATAAATGTCCACATACCAGTTTCAGTTTTTCTCAGTTGTTCTGGCCTGTCATGAAGGACAGAGATGCTGACTGTTTCTAGCAGCCATTCTGCTTCTTTCCTAGGAATCATGGTCTGCTCATTGCAACAAGCCAGGGACAACTCCTTCACCTTTGGAATTCTGAAGGTATTCAAATTAAAATAGCAAGAACTGGTTTCGAAAATGGGTATAGACCATGAGTACAATTTTAACATAGAGGTAGATAAAGTTGTTGAAATAATTTAAGGCTTTCTAGAGTTCATCCTTACTCTTAGCAACAACATATTTAAGTCAATTTCTTTCATCTAACAGTTTTCTTAATCTCCTCCATACCTATTTAAGCTTTTTAATAGTCAAATATGTGTATTAAAGGTGACCTTCCTACACACAGACACATTAAGAGACATACTTTCTGCTTCTCAATAGCTCATAGCAAATATTTACTGGGTACCTATTAAGTGTCAGCCACTACACTAGGCACTGAATACAGTAATGAGTTAGGTACTTACTATTGTGACAGACAGCAAAAACAGTAAAAAGCAGCAGTAAAATATGCAATGAGAGAGTTTCTATTGCAGAACATGGCTCAGTCTGAATGGAAGTGATGTTTAGGAAAAGTTTCCAGGAGCACATAACACATGTATGTCAAGAGATGAGTAGGAATTAAGTAGGTGAAGGGGATAGAGAAGAGCATACAAGAGAAAGGAGAACCTCACAATACCCCTTTCATGAGAACCTTATAAATCTGGTACACCCAGTATGCAATCTTATTTTTAATATGATGATGGTTTTCTTAGGTAGTCATCTGCTTTCCTGAAAGGAAACATCTGAGAGTCACCCCCTTCCTCCTGAGACAATTCTTCAGAAATTTACAGGTGAGGTCAGATCCAGGAGGCACAGATTGGTCTGATCTATGATTAGCACGTGAGCACTGCCCTCGTAGAAACACAAGAGAGCTCCATCTACTAACATGCCTTCTAGGGGTTCACTTTCCCATTTAGTCTCTCAAATTCTTTCTCTCCTTCATGTGTTCCAGAGTCTATCCCACTATGCCAACAGAGATGGAGCAGAGGCAAACCAAGGTAGGAAACCTTTTTTCACTGCCTGAGGACTGTGGTCATGCCTTTTCAATCCTGTCTTTCTCTACTGGATTCTCCCTTGGCCTGTCTCTTTCCACTATGCAATAGCCTCAGAGGCAAAAAGGATAGAAGAAAAATTAGTTTATTTCCTGTATTGGCTAGTAGTAAATTAAAGGCTTGCTCTTACCAAGGAATCCTAGGTATTCAAGGATTCAATCCTAGGTGAACTTGAAGTTGTAACAGATTCTGAAATTGTTTTAAAGAGGGAATAAGGGTTACAAAAGACTTTAAACCTAGTCTAGCTTTAGGTTTCCATCTACCCACTCACCTAGTTCTCAACCTCTCTCTCTCTACACTTAATCCAAATGTTTCACCACACACTCACAACATACAATAACTCTACTCTCTTCAGTCTCTATCTTGAGGCTTTAACCTCATCACACAATGGCCTGTCCACAAATAAAAATGGCCCTGAACCTTGACCAAACAAATAAAGTAGTTGTGGCTGGATTAACTCCACATCATTTTAGGTTGGAAGAAAAAAAACAGGTTAAGTCCTTACCCATATTGATGGGCCTGCTACAGAAGTGAGCCCCAAAGTCTTCCCAGCCTGAATCTTGAAAAGCATATGACCTTCATGTGCACTGCTCTTTGTTTAGACTGGATAACAGCATCAGTAAAGGACATGTCGGGTTAAGTTGGCTTCTGTTGGCTCTTCTGGGAACACACCCAACATTTGTAGCTTTTATTTTTCTATTGAAAATTATCTTCTAAACTCCAAATAACCAATGAGTTTTTGGAATAGGATACTAGAATGAAACAGTGCAAATTAGATGAAAGTTTAATTGAATCAATCAGACAGGAAAAAAATGAAAAGCTATTCTACAAAAACCAAGTAATCCCTATGAAAAGATACCATTAGCCAGTAAATTTATACCCTTTTTGAAATCTGCATTAACTCTTTCAGGACACAGAGTAGCAGTTCACTGATGACTTCCTGGCTTCTTCAAAGGCCTCAAATTAGTTTCAGCATTAGGAAAATCTAATTCATGATTTTATATGTGGCCGTGGGCAACACAGTTATCTAATCAACTAAGCATGAATTTTGCAGAATGAAATATTGGAGGCTGATAGAAGTTTCTATCATATCCTTACATGTTTCATATAGTGCATGGACACACACATACTCACACACACACACAGAGACCCACATACACACACTTTCCCAAAACAAACATCATAGTCCATAAAATATAAATTCTTCAACTTCAACTCAAATAAGAGTCTTATAAGCTTCACTTACTGTCTCCCTTTTAGGTCAAACTATTTATCTTGAAAAAAAATAAACCCTTAAAATTAGTGCTAAAATTTCTTTTACCAAGTGGTATTAAACCTCATTTTCATTTTTAATTCTTACATGTTAGCCCCTCTGAAAGAAAAAATATGATTCTCCAAACATGGGTGGTCACAGTAGAAGGCAAGTAACTACAAAAATTCCTCTCTCAAAATATAAAGACAAATTCCTGGAAGTGAAAACCTGAAAGAGCTGGGAAACCTGAATGATTATTTCAGTTGACTGGTTTATGATGAAGGGGACAGAGTCATTGTTTCCAACCCCAGAGGAGTTAGTTAACTTCGCTGTATTCCATGTGAAGAAATAGCACCTTCACAGTATGAAAGGAGTAGCCCTGCTGTTGGAATTCTAGAGCCAGGAGGGACTTTAGAGATCATCTGGCTGGGATGTCTTCAAACTGTGACCTTCAAGAACCATAGAAATTAATATCCAACTCTCTAAGAGAACAGTAAGCACTGTTCCCATGTTAATTTTTTTTCAGTAAATTTATTGGTAATAAATTATCCCATGAGAACAAAATGGTCTCTGATTGCTTTCTTTGCAAAGCTCTGATTTCAACTACCTGACTCAAAGCTCCCAATGAGGTAAGACATCTTAGTTAACTGCACCTCTGCTGTACTCATACAGGTCTATAAAAATACAGAAGGTATTTAGCAAAAAGTACATTATGTTTTTCATTCAGAGTCTATTCAAAGGGAAAAATATTTTACAAAAATATTGCTAATCTAGTTATTTTTAATTGGAAGTACTTTGGGGAAAATTTTTTTTAAATGAGGCTGAAAAGTCCAAGTCAAGATACCTCAATTTCAGGTGTTTCAGGGTGCCCAACAAGTCCCTAATACAATTTCTGACCACAACCTCCTGAAAATCAAAGGCTACAAATGATTCAAAAGGTACCTGATTCAGGACATCTAAATGCTACCCACATGGAGCAACAGCCATGTCTAAAATGTACCCTACAGCCTGAGAAAATAAATGCACCATACTGGCTATCTGTTGCTAAGAAACAAATCATCCCCAAAATTGGTGGCTTAAAAAACAAACAGAAACAAGGACAAAAACCAAAACATATTATTTCTTAGGATCTTGTGTACTGGGTGAGTGGTTATTCTAGTCTGGATCAGTTCATCTGGGGGCTTGGTGGTCTAGGATGGCATCATTGCACGTTAGAGGCCTTAGCTGGGGTTTCTCTACAAGAGCTCTCTTCCACCAGGAAGCTAGCCATGGGGGTCCCAGCCACAAGAAAGAGCAAGTTCAATGCAAAAGCCTATTTTTAAGCCTCTGCCTGAGCCTCCTTTGATATTGACCCATTGGCCAAAACAAGCTACTTTGTCAAATTCAAAGCTGGTTTGGGAGGAACCTACTCAATGTATAAAAATAGGAATATGAACTATGGTGCTTAGTTTATAACAATTTACTACATTTTAAGTTTTTTAAAGTTGAATTCACTTAATACAGAAGCAAATGAGTTTTTATTTGAAGATACAGCTTCTTTGATTTTACTAACATAATTTTTATTCAAAGAATCAAAAGTCTATCCTGGGCCAATGTACCTTCTTCCATACCTATGCCTTAAAGTTTCTATCTTAATATGTCTGTTTTAGTTTACTATGGTTGCTGTACCATATTTCCATAAACTTAGTCACTTAAAACAACCCATTTATTCTCCTACAATTCTGGAGATCAGAAAGCCAAAGTCAGTTTCACTGAGCTCAAGTCAAGTGTTGGCAGTTCTTTCTGGAGGCTCTGAAGAGAGAACCTGTTCCCTTGCCTTTTCTAGCTTCTGGAGCACAGTCCTTGGCCCGTGCCCTCCTCCCTTTCTCTTCAAAACCAAAATGTTGTATTTTCCATGCTCTTCTTCCAGTCATTTCTCCCTCTGACTACAGCAGGGAAAGGGTCTCTATTTTAAAGATTCCCATTAATTTTAGGACTCCTGCAAAATCCCACTGGCAGTAATATAAGGTAAAACCCACAGGTCCCAGATATAAGAGTGTGGATATCTTAGAAGAACCGTTACTCTGACTACCACAATATGTTATTGGAAAGTTATGTAAAATTTCTAAATGCCACATCATGTTGAACTGCACTGAAGAATTTAGATATGTTTAAAAAGATTGGGTTTTCTGATGGACTTTCTTAATTTAAGTCAACCTTCTTAAAATAATGTCCATTACTCTAGAACTTTAATGGTTTAAATGTTTTAGAACTCTTTTCAATTCTTTGCCTAGATTTAATGTCCAGAGCTAAGCATTTTAGCATATGAAACCAATCTACCTAGCCTGTAGTTCAGATTTCAACCATGATTTTAATCCTTTAAAAAAAATAAAAGTAGAATTAATTTTAATAATACAACTGGATTGAGCAAAGCATACTTTGAGAAGAATAAATGACAGTTTATATTAGGTACTATTCTCTCTCTGTCTCAAAATCGTTTATAATTGAAGCTACACCTGACCCTGTTTGCATTTCTACACTTCCATTAGGTGCCTGTTTTCTGACTCAACACAAATATAATGTTAGAGAAATGGTTATATGTGACCACGACTTCAGACTTCTGTGGTTTTTGAAGTTATAAAACATCTGTTACCAGTCAGCTCCTTTCTCAGATTAGGAAATAATTTTCAGGAATTGCCTTCTCCTTTGTTAAACTATGAAATGGTTTCTCATGGGATTTACATTCTGTTTATAAACAACTACAAATTACCAAGCTACAACCTTAGGTCAAAATTGGCTCTGATTTAAAATATATATATATATATTTATAAAAGGACCTAATAAATCCTTTATTCAAACCTTTGTGAACAAAATTTAAGGAAGGTTTTAGAGCAGAGAGTTATGGTGGATAAATGATACTTCCATGTCTATGCTTCCAAATACTGGTGTTATAGTCTCAAGCTCTTATTTTTCTCTTTTCATCACAGTAAAAATGTATAGTATATTGAGCTTTTGTGAAAGTAGATGAAGAAGTGTGCAGTGACAAATCAGTAGTAACTCTTGAAAGTGCTTAATGAATTTTTTCTTGTCTAAAAAATATTTTCAAACAACTACTCTATTTTTCCTTATTTTTTTTTTAATTCAGTGGGCCCATTTATAAAGCTGGGTGTGGATTTATGACCCCTTGTGACTAGACTCAAATATTGCATTCTTAAAAAGAAAGTATTGCTTTGCCAAATAATTTCCTCTTAAGTATCACACAACCCCTTGCTCCAATAGAGAATATTAATAAGGCATGGCAGATGTAATCTTTTAAATTTTATTTTAGGTAATTTTGATCATTCCTACATTCTGTTAAAATGGAAATTATATTTTTCCTTCTTACATTTCAGTATTATATATAGTAGAATAGAATGAGCAAATAGATAAATTCATGATTTGCATAGCAACAACTCCTGCCAGTTTTTAAAGATGACCAATGAGGTAATAATAAGCCAAATATTTTCTCTGAGTTATCTATGATGCAACACAATTTAAAAATATTACTGTTTATGAATTAAAAATGATGTTTGGATGTGTATACACAATACCTTGTCTAAAACAAAACAGGGTGCCTAAATAAAATTGTATATTTGCTGAAATAATTACACACACAGTGTGTGTGTCAATATTAACATACATAATTCAAATTCTGAATTTTTCCTCACTCAAAAGTTAATCAAAGTTGGATTTCATTTTGTTAATGATGACAGTATATACATGACCAGAAATGAACACTGTCCATTTGGTGGTGAAGCTTTGAAATTAGTAGGTTAGATTAATTATTCTTGAATGATTTGCTTTTTTTCTTGCTGAAATCCAATATATTATTAAAATGCTCAGACATTCCTGATAATAGACCAAGGTGAGCCTTCTGTCAGTGCACACAAGGGAGCTGAAGCAGAGCTCACAATAGCACACACAAAGCAGCATGCTAAGCTGCTACAAAGGAGCAGGGCCCACAAAGGGCCAAGATGGCAGAGAAATCTCAAAAGAGTGCCGCACTTAACAAGATTTGCTACAAGCTCATTAATATTTACCAAAGCCAAGAAAGCTGATTTTTTTCCATTTAGCCACAAATGCCTCCTTAAAATTATTCCTATATTGAGACAGCATTAGAAAAATAAACTACACATATAAAAGAAGCCTCAAGTGAAAGACAAGCAGCTTTTAAGATAAGCCTGCTTTCAGTGTGAGCATCTGCACCCAGGAGACCATTTACACAAATTAACATATTTTACATACTATAAAAAAAGCATGTCATAATTCACATATGCAAGATTGTTTACATTACTATCAGGGAGTACTTGAACATTATGAGCACATCTCACAAAAATATAACTTATGATATTCAAGGCAAATATTTGCCACTTAAAAAGACTGGTGGGAAAGATGTATAGCGCAATAAATGCAACTGCCAACAAATATTTGTATACATCTATGATTATCTTTTAACTTAAACATCATTAAAACAAACATGCCACAATCAAAAGCATGTATATATTATTTCCTTCAATCTAAAAATATGCATTTCTACACATTCCACTTTTTTCTAGTTTTAGTATTTGAGTATTTAATTTTGTTTGTCTTACAAATTGATTTTATATCAGTATAATATAAATAAAAAGTAATTGGTAAAACATATTGCTCCCATTCCTGTGTTTTATTTACTCCGCAGCTCATCTACTCTGCAGGTAACATTGATATTAATGTACATAGTCTTTTAGATTTTATCTATGAATATGTAATAAATATGAATATACATGTTTTACAGCTTTTTCCATGAAGGGTAGCAGACAATATATATCAGGCTATAGTTTGATTTTTCCACTCAGTAAGACAGTTTACAGTTATTTCTACAAAAGTACTTTAAAAATTTCTTATTCTTTTATTTATGGTTGCATAGTATTCCTTTATATGCTTGTGCCATAATACACCATCATTTATTTAACCAGTCTTCTGCTGGTTGGTATTTGGATTAATTACAATGTTTTGCTTTCAAAAAAGGTTGCTGAAGTGATTAATATTGTGTATATATCATTTCATATGTATGGAAACATATCTACAGTTCAGATTGATATTGAAAATATTTAGCAACTTGGAGGCCATACTGGTATATGATTATCAGCCACTTGATTATCTGATTAACAGTTCTGTCAATTAAATTCCCAGAAATATAATTGCTCACCTCAGTTCCATATATACCTTTTAAAAGAAAAACAAAAGGATATGACTTTGTATTTTTACTATCCTAAGCTCCGTATTCATTGGGTTTCTTCCCTAAGCTCACCCCCTACTGATCTGATTTTAGCTACTTTTGGCAGTCCATCTACATGTTATGGAGCTTGTGGATTTTACCTCCTAAATTCACTGGTATAGCTAGGGCATCATTCCTGCATCAACTTGAATATTATGATTTAAAGGTTTAGTAATTTTACAGGTGGAGAAAATGTTATCTGCTATTGATTCTAATTGCATATTTTAATAATTATGGGGTGGATCTTTTAATATATTTATTGACTATTTCTGCTTCACTTTTAGCAAAGTAGCTATATCTGTCCTTCATTTGCATTTCTATTAAGCTATTAACATTCCCCCTTTTGTTTTCTGACAATGTACTCTATTTAGGTTAATTGTGAATTTAAAAAATTTCATTATCTTTTAAGTTTGATTTGGAAATGGTTTGAAGATATTTTTATTTGAAGTACCTCTATTTTTTTGCAAAATAACAGATCCAAGGAAACAATAAATAGATTCATTCATTCATTGAAAATGTAAGCCTACATGCACCAAGCATTTTTCTAGGCACTCCTGTCAGAGTGGAGTAAGTTCCACTCCTCATAGCACTTGTACTTTAATGAGGGAAAAATATAGGAGGGAAGGAGCTAGAGACTGACAGGTGAAATGGGTTTGTTTTGCTTTTAAATTAAGTTAGGGAAAGTCAAAGGTACCCATTTTAAAAAGGATTGGTTAGGTCCCTTGAAATTTAAAAGAATTATCATATACAAACAGCTCTTTTTTTCTATGGCCATAGTTATTCTTACCAGAAAGGAGTGTTTTAGTTCCCTATATTCAGACTTTACACATTTTTCACTTTGGTTAATTTTTTTGAAATGATGCTGCCTTAATTCTATTTTACATTTTATAAATAGTTTGAGTAAACAGTTTTCAGAAATCTGACTCTTCAAATAGGCTCTTCACATACCACAAAGCAACAACCATATTTATACCTAAATTTCAACCTTGATCCAAAAAATGAAAAAACAACACTTAATAAAGAAAAAATAAATACAGGAATGTGATAAGAAAATCAGAGTAGCTTGCAAATAACTGAAAAACATATGCAGGAACTATTACCAGAAGTGGAAGTAAAACTGACCGCACATGCTTAGAGTGGCAAAAGAACAACCAACTCCTCACGTGAACTCCTCACACTATTTTAGCATCAAGCATCGTCCAGGAGATTTCAGCTCTTCCTGAGAATTTTTTTTATTTTTCCAGCTACAGAAAGCTATAACAACATTGATAGAGATCTGCTGTGTAAGTTTCCTAACATCTTCTAATCAGAAATCAGTCCCAAGTAGTATCTATATGACCCCATTTTATGTTGCAGAGGCAGTACAAGTACAATGTCCTGGTTAAGAACTTTGGTTTTGGATATAGACTAATTGAAATTAAAATCCTTAGTAACCATTTATTCAGTACGTGAACTTATGCAAGTCACTCAAACATCCTGTACCTCAGTTTCTTCATAGTTAAAAAAAAGAAAAAAAGGGGAAGACTATTTATTTCATAGAATTGTCCTGAAGATTACATGAGCAAATCCATGGGCAACACTAAGAATAGTACCTTGCACATAGTGAGTGCTCTATTATTATCTATGATTTTCACTATCATTAACTATTATTACCACTGTTGTTGTGGAGGTATCTCATGCAGAAAACATAAAGTATCACTTGTTTAGTTACAGCCTGAAAAATTTGCAAAGTAATTCACTGATTTTCATTTTTAATTTTTGTTTTTACCTTTTAACCATTTTAGTATACAATTTGGTGGTATTTAGTACATTCCACAATGTTGTGCAACCATCACCACTCTCTAGTTCTAGAACACGTTCATCACCCCAAAAGGACATCTTATAGTCATTAAACAGTCACTCCTCATTCTTCCCTCTCCCTCAGCACCTAGCAACTACTAATTTGCTTTCTGTATTTACGCATTTTACATAGTTCATTCATGTTGTAGCATGTATCAGTACTTCATTCTTTCTTATGGCTGAATACGATCCCATTATATAGATATATGACATTCTATTTAGCCATTCATTAAGTGATAGATATTTGAGTTATTCCCACCTTTGTGAATAGTGCTGCTATGAACATTTGTATAAAAGTTTTTGTTTGAATACCTGTTTTCAATTATTCTGGGTGTATAACTAAGAGTGAAATTGCTGGGTCATATGACCAAACTTATCCACAGTGGTTGGAACACTTTACATTCCTACCAGCAATACATGAAGTTTCCAATTTCTCCACACCTTCATCAACAATATTATGGTCGCTTTTTAAAATGTATTATAGCCAAACTTATAGCTAGGAAGAGGTAGCTCATTGGTTTTCATTTGCACTTCCCTAATGACTAATGATGTTGAGTATATTTTCATGTGTTTATTGGCCATTTGGGTATCTTCTTCAGAAAAATGTCTATTCAAGCTCTTTATCCAATTTTTAGATGGGTTGTTTCTCTATTTGTTGTAGAATTGGTCTTTATGTATTCTGGATAGTAGGCTCTCTCAAATATATGGCTTAATGAATATTTTCTCCATTCTGTGGTTTGTCTTTTTACTTTCTCATTAATGTCCTTTGAGACATACAAGTTTTTAATTTTGATGATGTCCAATTTATCTAATTTTTCTTTTATCTCTTGTGTTTTTTTCCTCCAGTGCAAAATCCAAGATCACAAAGACATATCCTTAATTTTTTTCTAAGTGTTCTGTAGTTTTAGCCTTTATATTAATGTCTTTGATGCATCTTGAGTTAATCTTTGTATGTGGTATGAGATAAGAGTCCAGCATCATCCTTTTGCATGTAGAAAGCCAGCTGTCACAGTACCATTTGTTGAAGACTATTCTTTCCCCATTCAGTAGTCTGGGTGACAGTCATTGTAGAACTATGAACATGGAAACTCTGCCTAAAACCATCTGACCATAGATATATGTGCTTATTTCTGAACTCTCAATTTATTCCATTGATCTAGATGCCTATTCTTATCATAGTACCTCTCTGTTTTGACTATTGTAGCTTTGTAGTAAGTTTTGAAATTGGGAAATGTGAGTCCTCCAACTTTAGTCTTCTTTTCCAGGATTGTTTTGGGTATTTGGAGTCAAAGCACTTTATTTAACAACAACAAAAAAAAAACTATTAACAAAACAATTCAGTTGGATTGTAGGTGAAGACATAACAAAATCCTAATAGCTGGTATCTTAGTGTGAATTTTAATATAAAACATTTTCCAGTCTCATCTAGAAAAAAATTTTAAATGATATGTTTTCAGAGCCTGCAGCAATTTTTAAGACATGCCAGAATAGGAGCAACTGTTGAACAAGGTAATTAAAAAATATTAATAATAATAATAATAGTAATAATAACCATTTAAAGTCAGGATTATTAGTTGTCAGTACTATTAGGTAATACACATTATCTGAAACTTTCTTACAAAAGTTCTGGGAACTAGTCAGAGCAAGCAGGGTTATCCTTATTATGCAAATATGGAAACTAAGGCCCTGAGAGGTTAAGCAATGAGCCCAAGGTTGCACAGTAAATAAGTGCTAGAGCCAAAACACAATACCACGTCCTCTGATCTCCAGGTCATTTACTTCAGCAGGGAAGCTTAACATCAGCCTTGGATAAATCTGGCCTTATTTACAATTTTAGTTTACTTTGGGAAATATATGTATTTCATAAATAGTAAGAGCTTGTATAATTGCTCTGCAAATCACATGCTTATTCCAAGTTCTCAGAAAATAAAAGTAAAATGCAGATGCCAAATATCTTAGCTCTCCTGAGAGTTACTTAGGTGCAGATGTAAATTCTTTGTTTTGATTCACTGCACACTCTGAGCTATGCTGTGATGTTTTGCCCACATATTGTGATACTGTCGATTCCTGTTCTTATCCCCTGCACAAAGTTTACTTTGACATTTAGATTATTATTAAGTATAAAATTATTTCATTATCCAGTTAGGCAACGCATATTTTTCTGCATGTTCTGTGATGAGAAAACCATGCAAGCCAAAGGGCTGCCTGAAGGACATGGCCTGACCCACCTCGTGTGCATCCATTCGGTAGACCCATCAAAGTATCACAGAAATATTATAAAATACCAAAGGAAGCAGTTTGGAGAAGGATTATACTTGTTGCCCTTTGGAGGACTTACTTAATGTCATGGAAAGATAAACACTGTGTATCTTGTAGGTCAATAGGATGTGTCTAAAACTCCAGAGTCCAGTGAGAGAGGGAACAGTCAGCCATTTTGATTCAAAGCAGTGAGTTAAATGGTCTTGTTCTAAATATGCAGTAGAAAAAATATATATGTACTCACTTTAATAAGAAAGTTGACATCAAAATTTTCCCTGAAAGCTTGAGCCATTGTGGTATACTGAAATTCAATTTCAATTATCTCAAGTGTAGCTATGTTGTTTTATTCTTCTTCTGGGTAAAATGACATTCTTGATAATTGAATATTAATTTTCACCAAAAAAACATTCCAAACTGCTCTTCAAAGAGAAAGTTAAGCTTATTAATTCATTCCTTAACAAGAAGACAAAGTGCATGACTTGTATAAGGAATAAGAACTCCTAGGGGCCCAGAAGATTTAATCAAGGATTGAAGGGGAAGAAAAAGTGAATGAGCCAGAGGGCAAAAGAATGTGAGGTCACACAATTTTTCAGGAAAAAAAAAAAAAAAACCTTTCCAGAACTCAGCCAAGTGAAGTAACAAAGCAAAGCAATCACAAGTACAAATTCCTCCTGAAATGCAGCCTGAAACAGTGACTTTCCTTTATAATGCCACTGTAATTTCTGGTAAGATTCCAAAGTAAAGGTTTATATTTCATGGTATTGTCAACTTTGCATAAGACTACTTGTGCTCCTTGTGACTTAAATGGCCTTAGGGACACTACTGATTTTTTCCCCCCCTCATAAATCTGAAAATGTTCTCTGCCTTCCCAGTAGACCCCTAATATTTATTGGTGTCTATCCTAAAACAACAGCTCAAGGTTGGAGCTATGAAAACATTCAGGGCTCTGGTTTGCCATAGAGAAAGTCTACAGAAGACTATAGATAATACTAACACTCAAGTTTGCCCAAAAAATACTAGGAACACCTCCACCTAAATACTTTCAGCTTATTTTTCCTAATTGATGTTACTACATAGGAACGTCACAAAATGACTGGTGCTACAGTCCCTCCAACATATCTAAAGATCCCCATACCTATTTACAGTATCACTTGACTTATAAATATTCCCTTTGTTATTTCACATTTTCAAAAGTTTTTAGTTTTTGTTTTTGTGTTTTATGTATAGATATTTACCATATTATAAACTAACCAAAACTTTTATAAATATTTAAGTAATTTAAAAAGAATCCATTACAGAGTAATATAGGTAACATATGCATTATGAAAAATAACCATAGTTTCAGAAACAATGACTGAAAAAGAGCATCATTTGAGAATATTTGCAAATATCTTTAATGTCTGATTTAAAGCTGGATTCTCATGTCTGCTGCTACATTCACTATGTTAATATAACATCTGTCATGTAGCCTCTGGAAAACAACATATACTTGTGAGAGAATAAGAGTGTAAGGAGGCAAATAATGCCTTAGCATTATTATGAAATCATAATTTTGACCTCATAGACCCCTAAAAGGGAGGGCCTTGGGAACCCCTAAAAATATCATGCTTTAAAAAACTATTGCTTTAAAATATCAGAAAATCATACAGGGATTGGAACTATGTAAAGGAGATTAACTATTAACAGACTCTTAGTAAATAACTATGGCAGTATCCTGTTAAAGTTTCTACATTTTAAATGGCATATCAGTTACAGTTTTCTCTCCTTTAGAGGCTATTTAGGTAAAGATACAGTGTCAACCCCAAATGAGACACTGAAAAGATTGGTAGATTTTCTAAATGATACTGGATCATATCTGAAACAGTACATTTGAGGATATAAGTCATTTTTCATTAGAGTTAATTTTCTCTGTAATAACGACAAATCTGAATTTGTTGCCCAGTACCAATGAGGGCCCAACATGCACTCGGGACAGCCATGTTTCCTCCCGGGTCAGCCAGCAAAGATCTCTTATCTTTAAAGTGATGCTTTCAATGGTATCTTTGTATTATTACACTAATGACCAGGGCTGATCACTGACTATTTTTACATTGCTCTCTTTGGACTCAAGTAAGGCCTACAAGGTGATGAATAAAAAATAGCTTCTGAAATTACAAATAACAATACTTCTGATGCACAATTAGTGTGTGGGTTTGTAATTGGTTTGGGAGATACAGACTTTCTTTTACTGGTAACCCTAGAAAATGTAACTGCATACCTAATTCAATGATGTTTAAAGGTAATCCAAATGAATAATAGATCTTCAAAAAATATATTTTAACTCTGATTGCCTCTCTTCAGCTTATATGCAAGTTTTGTCCAGTATTTACTTTGTCTTTGAACCTTACAAATTGATGCTATTGTTGGTTTATATGATTAGCATCTGATTAGATTTACCTACATAGTTACTAATTTATTTTCTCACCACTTCTTATGCTTTGCACCTCCCTAATAGGATTGCTTTCTTCTGCAAGCACATCACATCCAGGATCTTTCAGTCACGGTCTGCTGGTGGTATCATCTCTCTAATTTTTTTGAAAGGTATCTTTATTTCTCTCTCATTCTTGAAAGACAGTTTCACTGGTGTGTGAATCTAGTTTGATATTGTTCACAGCACTCTAAAGCTTTATCTAGTGTTTTCTGGCTTTCATTGATGCTATGAGAGAAACTCACCAGCTTAATGTTTGTTTTTTATATAGGTTCCATGTCCTTTCTTTCTCTGTGGATGCTTTCCATGTTACTCTTGTCTTTGGAGTTCTGTGGATAGGCTTCAGTGTATCTAGGTGTGGTTTTCTTTTCATTTAACCTGCTTGGGATTTGTTGGTGTTCCTGAATCTAAGCATTTATGCCTTTTATATTTCCCTTCTATTTGCCTCTTTATATTACACTTCTTCAGATCTTCCAGTTTACTAGTTCTTACTTGTTCAGACCATGTAGTTATTTCTAAATGTATTATCTTTAATTGCTAAACTTCTTTTTGATTCTTTCAAAAATCTGTTCATTGTTTATACTCTCTCATCCTTTAATAACATTTTAATTCTCCTTTATTTTAGTAAATAGAATATACATACTTACATTCTTAATTCTGATTCCAATTATGATTCTATCTTTGTTGCTCTTGTTGGTCCCTGACCATGTGGATTTCCTTGTGCATTTGGCAATTTTCCATACTGAGCTTATAGCCAGTTTAACTTTATTTGTAAAATTCTTTGGGGTTTTTACTGAGAGTGCGTACACCTGATGAGAATTTTCATTTGCTTCCATATATCATCTAAAAGTACTCTAACCTAAATACCTTTGTAGCTTGGGAATTTCCCAGCAAATAAACAATGTGAATACATACTGCCCATCCATAAATGGTCAGTTTGTGGTTATAAATAATGTACTCTTCCACATGCATGGGTCTCGGGTCGTGGGCCTTGGTTCTTCTTGCCCCATACATGTCAAGAACTGTCTAGGCTACTGGGGATCAAAAGAGCACAGGACAGCAGTAGATTCCCGTTCTCAGTCCTTTGACCTTGGGGGAGGTCTTCATTTTCAAGCCAGCTCAACCATATATTTTAAATGGTTATTAAGGATACTAGACAAAATATTTAAGGGCTTTTAATGAGTGATATTTTTCAGGATATCTAGTCAGTCATATCATTAGAAATGGATGTTCCTTGGCTTAAAGTATATGCTGTAGCATGTTTACATGGAAATTCTACTATAGGGCATATCTTCATTTTAACTTATAATATTCTGTGATAGTCATATAGTTTGCTAAAATCAAAATAGTTCAAACTCATGGTTTTTATAACTTATTGAGTATTTTTGAATCATTATTTTAAACCACATGAAGGCATAAACAACTGTGTGGCACTATACCCAATTAAATGTTGTTTTCCACTTTTGTTACAAAATCCTAAGGAGAATATATCAGAATTTGATATATTCTGCATATATACATCAGAAATTGATCCAAGTGTTAGCTATAAATACAACCATGTAGCTATGAGTTAAAATCTAACATAGATGTTTTTGCAGCTTTTTATAAGTTACTTCATCTATTATCCATAATATTACTTTAATGTCTCTTGAATGAAAACACAATAATAGAGATTATTTGTACAATTAACTTTATTTATGCTCATATGTAACCTACGCAGAGAATAATCTGATATGACAGAACCTTATAATAATGTACTAATTAATTTACTTCTCATGTTTATCCTTACATTTTCCTACTCTTCCAGATGGTATTAAAAAGTCACAAGTGAAACACAGCTATTTTTTTTTAATAAACATAACTTTACAAAACTGAAATTACTGTATTGGTCAGAATCTTGACAGAACTTAACATCAACATCTAAATGATTCCAAAAATATCTGGAGCTCACTTCTGAAGACTACTGACACAGACATTAACAGTGAAATATTTTCTCATGTTCTGTAAAGTTTTCTAATGCAATTGGCTATAGCCATCAGACAAAACAGAGAGATGTTTGGGTATTCAATCTTTAACTTTCAGCTATTATTACATATGCCACATAAAATTGCACACTCAGGACTAACATCAGAAAAATAAAGAAAATGAAATTTGAATAGGAAGCATTTAAGTCAGTTTATTTTTAAAGTACTTTCCAAAAGATAACGTTTAAATTATTAAGAACTTTGGCTTAAATCATTTGCTCACTGTTCTACTCATAAATCAACACTCTAAAAAAATATAAACTGCTACATCTACAAGTGATTAGAATTATAGGAATGTACCATAAGTAATTTAAAATTACCAGAATACTTAACTTTCTTTGTACTCGAAAACAACAATAAAAACTAAACACACAAACAGACAGATCTTGTACTAACTTTTGGGACATAGGAACTTGACATTGTAAATAAGGGAAGAAATACTTGGTTGTAATTTCTTCTGTGGCTGCACTTTAACATAGATATAAGTGGCAACAGAATTCTGGGGCCAGTAGGTTAAGCACCTCCTATTCTTTTTAATTCATGAGCTATGAAAAGATTGCACAAGAACCTTTAAATCCCCTCCAGTAGAATTTAGTCATCAATATGAAGTAGCATGGGAGAAGTAATCATAGTACCTCAGGGCTAAATGGGCTTGGAGAGTTCTTCCATATGGGGCAGGAGCTGCTAAAAGCAGTCCTTTTCCCATAAGGTGGGATATCAGATTTTCCTTTGTTATGAAAGTGATCTCCTTATAGATTTAACTAATTTTAAACATCATTATTGTGATCAAATGAAGTAACATATTTGAAATTACTCTGAAAATTATGGTTAGTCTTTTGGTACCATGAGCAGGTAGTAGCAAGCAAAAGAAAACTAAAGAAACAAATAAATTATATTTGGGGAGTGACAAAGTAACATCTTTCTAAGGCACATATAAAAATGAAGCACTGTAGGATATTTCTCAAGGTAAAGCTCGATTCGTGCAGCTTCCTCTACAAAGCACAAAGCATCTGGCTGGAAGACATTTCTTAACTAGATTTTTAATGGAAGTTTATTGGTGAGAGTACCTCTTGGTATTCTGCATATTTTAAAACCCAATAATAAGGCATAAAAATTCACAAAAGATAAAATAACATTGTTAATAGATTGTATGTTAGAATATGAAAAACTAGGTACTTGAAACCATACAAAAGAGATTTAAAGAAAAGATGTTTGAGTTTTGTCAATTAAAAATTGGTGGTGAGGTGTTTTTTTTTAACCTGTAGTAAAATGATTAGCAAAGAGAATTTATAGAAAAAATACCAAAGTATATGTATGATTTGTCGAAGCCATTCAGTGACAACATTACAGCCTGTCACTGCTACTGAAGTCGTGTAACACGGTGATTGGAGGAGCATAGCTCTGAAGCAGAAAGCCTGGCTTCAACTTCTTGCTTTGGCAATTATGAGATGTGAACAAGACAGTAACTTAACCTCTGTGACTCAGTAGGTAAAATGGGCATAATTATACCATCTAAACTGTAGTGCTGCTTTGAGGATTAAACTAGCAATTTCTGTAAAATGGCTAGGACAGTACCTGTAAGCTCAAGTAAGCATTTTACCATTTTCATTATGGCAGGGAGAAAAGGAAACCATATCAGATGTTCAAAACCTGAGTCTTGGTCTCAATATTGCCACTTGCTCAGATCAGAAGTTTAATAGCAATTGAGTATCACCTGTAACACTAATCACTTTGGTCATTACCCTATCGGGAGTTACTATCAAGTGATGTCATATGTGCAAGGTGCTCTGAAAAGCATCAAGTGAAACCTTGAAGATCTGAGAGAAAGGTACTGAATTTCAAGGTACTATATCATATGAATTCTTACTCTGACATTTCAAAAACATCAAATACTGAAGTCATATGTGTTTACCTTCACATTTAATGGTGTCCCATTTAATGGTGCTTTCGGCACTGAAGAACATGCATTAAAACTCATCACTATTTGAGATCAACAATATATGGAGAATTATTCACCCACTGATTAATACGTTTCAAGTAGCTTGTCACCTCTTTAGGTATGACAAGTAATTTAAAAAACTGAATTCGCTCTTGTTTTGATAACTTAATCAATTGAAATATCTTTTGTTCTTATTATATTTCAATGAAGGAAGTCAAATTATTAGGGCCAATCAAGTAAGGAACATGAAAAGAGTAAACAGCCTCTTCTTCTGACCCTAACACTTGTCCTCACAGCCCATGGTACCCTACCAAGAGCATCTGTATCCTTCCAGGGGGCTTTATCTCAGGGGCAGGCCAAATGTTCCGTGAGGGACAGGGAGCCGATCTCCGCTAATGACAGATGTGGATGGAGAATAAATATTCCTCATTGCTTGGTTGGACAGCTCCGAGGTGCGCTCCACACTGTTTCCCAGCAGCCAGCCAGCAGCAGGACCCAGCTCGTTTTCCTCGGCGGTGACCTGCTTGATGATGCACTCCTCAATGGTCTCCTCCCCTTCCCTTATCTCACTGTCCACTTCCTTACCAACACTTCACTGGGGCTGCCTCTCTATCTCCTTGTCTCAGTGTTTGGAAGAAACCCAAATAAAATGCTAACCTTTGCAGAGAACTGACTGCGTGAAGCACGCTAAGGGCTTTCTATTCTGGTTTTTCTCCTCAGCGCCCACGCCTGTTCAGTGTCTGCTGACCTCTCCTCTGCCTGACTTCTAAATGTTTGGGACACCTTCTCTTTTCCATTTCCATTCTCTGCCTGGATGGTCTCACCATTCCCAGTGTTTATGTACCAATGACTCTAAATTTTTTATGTTCAGCCTTGACTAGTCCCCTACCCTCTAGATTCATATCTTCGAGAGATGTTTATCATCCTTACCTAAAGGTTAACAAGGACAAAACAGAACCTTTGGTATCCCTTCTGAAACCTGCTTCTCCTCCACTGTGCTCATCTCAGGACATGGTGTTGTCATCTATCAGTTGCTTAAGCTAAAACCTAGGATGCATTTTTTACTCTTTCCATCCTTTCACTCTCTGTATCTATTCCATGAGCAAGTGTTGCTGAGTTTACCTCTAAAACTATGCATTTGCCTCCATATCTAGAACTGCCACTTCATCTAAACACATTTCTCATTGGGGCTATCACAGTAGTGTCCTACCAAGTCTTTCTCCTGCATTTCACTTTACACAGAATATCTCAAGGTGTTTTTGTTGTTGTTGTTATTGTTGTTTGTTTTTGTTTTTTAATATTAAGCAAGCCATGGTGCTCCCCTCTCTAAACCTTCCAATGGCTCCCAGCAATGCTCCCAAACTCCTTGTCCTGTCTTCCCAGGCTCCTTGGCTTCTGACCCTCTCCTGCTCTCCTATCTGTATGACTTTCTCCTTAGATCATGATGTTCAAGTCTCAAATCTCTGGGCTTTTTTTCCTATGTATTGACTATAGCAAATTCATTCTTCCCCAGAACTTTTACCATACCTGTTTCCTTTGTGTTGAATGTTCTTCTCAGAGACCTGTGTATGGTTCGCTCTTTCTTACTCAAGACTCTGCTTAAATATATCCCCTTCATAAAGAACCTTACAGACCGTCTAACCCAGCAGAGAGCCTGGTCACCATACATCACAGTGGTCACCACTGCTCTTCTCATGCCTATTTCTTCTATATCGTGGATCTTCCCCTGAAGAGAAGTCCATAATAGCGGTTTTGTGTTATGGGCCAACCCTAACATCTAGAACAAAAACTGACACATGGCAGGCATTGAATAAATTCTGTTGAATAAAATAAATGACAGAAACTGTTATCATCCCTATTTTGAAGATGAAACTGAGCCTTTAACTTGCTTAGGCCAATAGAGGCAGAGACACACAAATCAAGTCAGCTTGACTCTGATGCTCACACCCAGTTTCCTCCAAATCTGAGTGGTAAGAGAATAGGAATTTGGAAAAATTCTTTAGCGCAACCATTTTAATATAGTATTCGTTTTTAAAAGACTCAACATGTTTGAATTATTTTGAGACCTATAAAACATCCATAGTTCTTAACAAATAAATCTTAAATTTTATACTGTGTGGGTACACCAAGAAGAAAGAAAAGAAAAGCTATCTTTACTTCTCGTCATCTATACAAGCCTAGTAAGAAATATCCAACAGTTTAAGCAACAGGACACAATTTTCAGACCATTGCTCATAGGAAAACTAGAAGACTTCAGATTACAATGCAACATCATTCATTCTTCATGGAAACCGCCAGAAGAGAGGTCATGCTCAGTAATATTTCCTTTATGAAAATGAAACTGCATTTCACACATATGTATGCAATTTGGAATCAGAATCACAATGGCCTATAAACAAACCAAAGGATATGAATATATATAGACTTTTTTGTGAAAAGCTAAATAGCATCAAAATGGACTCATAAAAATGTACTGTGCAATGTACATGAGGAAGCTCAGCTAAAATCGCCCAGTGAAAATGGACATTTAAAGCAAAGTCTTCTAAAATTATTTTTGTAGGTTTTATAATGAGACTCAGCATGTTGAATGACAAATTCCATCCAAGCTTTCAAGAAACCATATATTTATTCACCTCAAAGAAGAACTTCCAGGAATAAAGAAACATCATTTATTTATTTTTGTAATCCTTGTAACAATAACACAAGGAATATTAGCTTTCATGCCAGATTCTAAAACAGTGACTGGCAATGGCACAAAGATATTATTTAGCCAATGTTTTTTCTCCTCTGCCCTTTTTCTTAGTCTTTTCATTTACAATGAGTAGAGTTGCAAAACATCAAAATCAAAAATGATATCTAAAAACAAACCAAATATATGTAAGTCATGCTCTTGATAAAGAATCCAAGACCCAGCTAGCAGGTGCCAGGGCAGGCATTTGAACCCAGGACTTCTGATTCCAAATTCAACAGTCTTTCCTCCTTATCGCACAGTCACCACACTCGGAAGATAGAATACAAGGACTTATTTTCTGTGTGCTTTTCCTTATTCTACTCTGCTTTGGGTGTCACTACCAATAGGAATGTTGTAAAGTTTGAGTTTAAGCTTCTTAAAAATGTATAAAAACCCTAAGACTACAAGGTGGCTATACTAGGCAATGTTCCCACCAAATATCTCTGGTGGCCATTGTCAGAGAGCAAAATCAGATTAATCTAAGCTGATATCTCAGGTTCTTAAAATTTGATCTGATTAACAATTATCCCTTTTCTCTGCAGAAGTAAAGGTCAGATATTATCATTCAAAGAGATGGCTATGCAGAAAGTGCTACTCAAAGGGAGAGAAAGGACCTGACATCAGCAAACTAAACTGACTCAGATGTATGACAGTCTGATTGACAGGAACACTGGGAAGAATGATAAAGCAGGTGAGGAGGCATCATCTTTCCTATGTGTAATTTCTGCATGGTCGTCTCACATACCTGTCAAAAAATTATATATCATTTATACACTGAAGCTATTTCTATCACCTTTGCTTTAAGGAAATACAGCAGTTTACGTACAAGATTATATTCATATGATGTACAACTTCCTTTCCAGTTGACTCACAAGCTTGTTATATGATTTTTATTGGTTTGTTTGTTTCACTAAGTTTGGGAATGAATATGGCTAATTAAGTGGAAAGTAGGTTCTACTAAGGCTTGTAAGAAAATTTAGGATTTATGAGAAGATACAATGCTTGGTATCAGCTGCTTCAGATGTATTTCAATAAAAGAGCAAATAAAATGTGATTCTGGGTTTATGTCCAACAAACATTCACTGAACACCTACTATGTGGAAAGCATAAGAAGTTCCAGTGATGGAACGCTATCTACGAGTTCTACAATCTGCTTATGATGATTAAGCCAAATAAAGGGAAAGAGAAAAGAGAAAAAAGCCTTTGGTGAATTATTACAGATTATGCATCAAGTATGGAAGATGACGCGGTTGATTTTAATGAGTGCTGAAAACAAAGGAGACTTTGTGGAAGAGGTGACATCTGTTTTGACACTACAGCAAGTGGGAAGTTTGAACAGGTGGGGTAAGGAAAGTACCAGGAGAAAGTCAAATGTGTTGAGTGTCTTTGTGCTGCATGCTGTGGTAGAAAACCTAATCTAGATGATCTGAATGAATCCTCCACTAAGTGTGGGACATTCCATTATTGTTCCCAATTCTTCACCTTCATCCTTTTATCTATACCTTTTGCCCTATAGTCTCCTTTTAGGGATGGATTACATTTCCCCCACACAATGATGTAACTTCCTTAGGCCAAAGTGCTGCAAAGAAAGACTTGAATTGTACTTGCACAATTGAACTGTTGGACTTTCTACCATCCCATGAGGAAAACAATCCGTGTATTCCACTGATTCCCCAAAGTAAGAGGGATCCCTGCAGAAATCCCAAATTGAGCCCAGTACCTGGAACTGAGCTTAGCCAATCCACAGAAATAAATGTTTGTTTTATGCCACTGAGTTTTTGAGTTCATTTGTTACATGGCATTATTGGGCCAGTAGCTGATTGATACACCTGTAAGGAGTCAGGAAATAAGCCCAACAGGGGAGAAGTGGTTTGCACACAGATCTTAAGAGGAGGGGAGAATTAGAGAGAAAGATATTGGTGGTCAGGGCAACTGAATGAAAGAAAGCATGGAGGTAAGAAGGAAAGCCTATCTTGGCTGAAATTGTCTTAAGTGGCCTAATGATTCATTAGGTTCGGAAGATAACTTTGTTCTAAACTTAGGAATGTCTTGAATGTCAGGCTTAGGAACTTCAACTTTATTCTAAGGATATGAAAAACCATCAAAACATTTTGAATATGGAAGCAACCTACTGAAGTAAGACAATTCAGGAAGCCCCATTTAGTACAAATGTTTAGTGGGATCACTCACAGGCTTTTGCAGTAATATAATAGTAAAACAATAGGCAGTAGACGGTTATTTATCATGTTTAAGCCAAAATTAACTGGACTTGCCCCAGAAGACACTCCTTACAGAATTGAAAGATTTACTTATATTTGAGACACATCTTCTAGATTTATCTAAATGTAAATCTACTCCATGAGTCTTTACTGTCAATTTACTTCAACATATATTTCATGGAATATTTATCAATTCATCATGTGTGTATGCAGGTGCATTCAGCAATTTGTAAATGTGGTTAAGAGAAGTTGCTTGGCAGCTGGGAGATGAATCAGGCTAAAAAAACATAAATCTTCTGCCTTTGGGCTAAAATCTAACTAACTAAAGGAGGAAATAACTATGATATGACAGCTGTATCAACCAAAACAGCAAATTACTCATGATGAATGTTCAGTGCCCTAGCTGGCTGGAGACCTTTCCCTAACCACTATGCCAAGGGCTTACAAAGAGGAAATGTATATATTTTAATTTACTTACTTCCTTTAGCAAAAGGTACTTGTTTATCCAAAGCATAAGTACATATGACATATTAACTGAATTAATTAGAAGTACTGCAACTCAGTTTAAAGATCAATTACCATATATGTATATAGTCATATATGGCATATATAATATATAATATATAGTCATTGCAAATGAACTTTGTAGTTTTTACTGAGGCCTAAGATTTACAAGTATTAAATCATTATTCCCATTTTACAATCATTACTGTATTTGAGAAAAAACTATCATCAATAAGAGGATTATTTTTAGCTTAATACCTTCTAATTTATATTATATGCAATTGCCTTTCAAGAAAGTTTTCTGCAAATCAGCCCATATAAAGATTATTTTTCCAGGAAGATAAAAGGTCAAATGACAGATGCGAGAAGGACACAGCTGCCCACATATCCTTGCATCCCTATCCTCTGCTACCAACAAATTTATTTTTCTATTATCCTTTCTCTTTCCACTGAAGGCCCAAGGCTCTATGGGATTTGGCTGCAGATGGCATACACATTGGGGGCAGGAGTCACTGTCTTTAAGAACAGTAGTCCTTTAATCACCAGACATAGGTCTCAAGTTAGAAGGAATATAAAGTATTATTTTCAACTGATATCTACCTGCAATTCAGATCTTCCCTTTCTTTCTCTTACATATACATGTCCAGGTATTCAGGAAGCATTATAGAAGTCTTTTTTTTTAAGAGGTAAAAATTTTAGAATAATTTAATAAAATATATCACTTATTTTGTCAATATTCTTTAGTGAATCAGTATGAGCATCTCAAAATTTAAAGAGTTTTAGTAATAGGCCCTCCATGATTGCAAAATTTCCATTTCCAAGTACCTTTACCTCAGTCTTGGGAGAAACAGAGAAGATAGATTATAGGAGTAAATTCATAAGTGAAAATTCAGGAATTCTTAAACTAAATCAAGACTACGGGAAGAAGTAGGAGGAGGCAAGACAACTTTGAAATAAGATATTCAAGGAGCAGAATTAAGAGAAGAGCTTAATTTTCTTTTGGAATATGTAGTAAATACTTAGATTCAAACACAAAATGGGTACATGCCTTTGAAAGGGTAAAATGTGTACACATTCTAGATGAGGCTATCAATTCCTCATTATTTAAATTGTTTAAGTAAAGAAAACAGACAAAAATAATAAGTAAATTTAGATAAAAGAAACTCATGTTAAAGCTGAAATTTTTAGCTGATGTGATGAGATGATGCTCTTACCACAGGACTGACTGTACTACTGAACCCATCATTTTCTGGAGAAGTTTTCAAACACAAAATTTTGTTTCTAGCAATTATTTCTTCAAAACACTGTTTCGGGCTGCTTTGTTTCTCTGGTAATTTAAATTTCTAAATAAGGTTTCCCATCCAGGAAACCATGACATATGTTGAACAAGAACCCATACTCCATGAATTGTAGGATCTGAGGCTGCATATCTGGCTCATTCAGCAGCCCCAAGGCACAGCCAGACTGGATTTCAGGGAACAAGTTACACCTGAGTGCTGGGGTTCTTCCCCCTCTGGATGAGGGGGAAGCTCAGAGACATCTCCTCATTGACCATCTTCTCTCTCTATCTCATCTTACCACTGATGTTTGAAACACATGCATTAGACTGATGCATCTAATACTGTGTGCTCACGTCGTGTCAAGATAAATATGTATACATCATATATATTCACAGACGCATGCGCATGTGTGTGTGTGTGTGTGTGTGTGTGTGTTTCCTTTTTGTGGAAAGCACCATCCTGAACTATGCGTTTAGGAAGAATTTAATTCTCCCTGTTTTGTCTATCACTCTCCTTTCTCTATTGGTTCCCAGTAGTTTCTGCTTAATCCACAGTCATTTCTAAAAGGTCAAAGGCCATGAAGACATCCTCAAGACACTCTGTCCCCTGGCTTTCCAGGAACAAAGACAAATAAATGAAAATTGCCTCCCCAAATCCCAGTTCTACTAAATCTTTCCCCACCTCCCCAAAACCCCACTTCCTATTCCCTTAGGTTGGTCATCTTAAATCTTGAGGGAAACGGAAAGTTAATCCTCTCTCTGCAAAAGATTTGGTACTTCTCAGTTAATGAATAGCTAACCCTTAAGAGTATTGGAAATGTTAACCAAAAACCACATGAAAAATATTTAATAGAACAATCTGCTAATAACTTGGAGATTAAAAAGTAAAGAATAGCATTTTATATGGTTTTTAAATGAATACTTTTAAGACTTAACATTTTTTTTTAAAGGAAAGAGATATTTGAAAGTTCGTTAGTATTTCCTCTTACCACCCACATCCAGCTCCCCACCCCCAACCCCACCCTACATACAGTTCTCAGGAGAAAGGGGCAGGTAGATGGACAGACACAGACACCTCCTGGACAATTTGATGATGATTATACCTTGATGATTAAACATCAGTTATGCAAAAAACTAAAATTCCAAATACAGAATTAAAACACAGCATTATTTATTTTTTTTATATTTTGAATTTTGCAATACTTTTATTTTGCAGTTAACTATTTTGATCCAATGTGGAATATGAGGAGCCATCATGTTCAGTTTAGTTAGCATGAAATGAGAATTTTTAGAGTAAATATAAAATATAATGCTCAATACTCTAAATATTTGTTGGTTTAAATTTAATAAACAAATTAAGAGTTTTCATTTCTCAAGGTTATCTCTTGACACTCAAGATTAAAAATGGTTGAAGGACATATTGCCAATTTCCTTTCAGAAAGCAGAAATGAAAAGACCTCACCCGCAGCTCTAAAAGCAAAGCCAATTAATGTGCCAGGTTCCTTTCCCCCACCAAAAATAATGGAGCATTTGCATACAGCAGAGCTAGAAGCTAGTCTTTTTATGAGCATATTACGCCTCCAGACAGCCTCACACACTACCTCGTCAACATCCTACCATTTCAATTACACATTTTTACCCACTTCATGTGTTAAGCCATCTACACTTCTATCTCACCTCGCGCTGCAGTATTAACTACTTTTTTTCTAAGTATAGATAGATTTTCTGTAAGTCAGAAACTGAAGAATCACTAACATTGTATTGTTCCAGTCCACAAAAGAAAGAGGAAAAGGCAGGAGGGAAAAGAACCGTGATGGATTTTAAAGAAACAAATAATCCCTCCCCACAAAAGCCTGACCCTCTGAACCAATGGCAGAAAGAATTAAGAATTGGCTGGAGCTCGGTATGGGGTCCCACTGCCAATGAAATGGAAATGGTCTTTTTAAGAAATGCTGAAACTTGCTCACTCCCCTGTGATCATCCTACCAGTTCTGCTCCACCTCGCAAGGGTAATGAAGCAAGGTCTTTGATTTGCCAGTGAACTATTGAAAAAACAAAATAAAGACTGGGCTTGAAAAGATGAGCTTTAATTTAGCAAACACCATAGAGACATGTACCAGAACAAACGCCAGCTCACGTAAAAAGAGGCTTCTATTTAGAGAATGAAGAGGAATTTCCATAGAGGAAAGCAAAATAATTCCAAAAGAGCATGGCTCTTACTACGTGGCCGTTTTCCTTTGGAAAGACTAGGCAGACTGAAGGAAAACTCCCTATATTACTGCAAAGCCGTCTTTCAGAAATAATTTTAATTGCATGAATATGTAGTGTTCAGAGAGCTGAATTATGAGAGTGAGTTTTCATAGCAACAAAGCAGGTTGGAAATCAGAACATAACAGATTTTTGGTGTTTGGATGACTTACAAAAGTTTTGCATTACCTTCCTCTCCAATTGACATTTCATCCTGATTCATTAATTACCATTTTTCTGTTTCCACAGCAAACAGATCCTGAATAATGCAGTTGCAGCTGGATTGTCTTTATATGAATCCCATATTGTATAATTTCTGTGTTTTCTCACCCTCTGTTTATGTTTAACTTAAAACTACAACAGAAATAGTTCCCTTTGATCCACAGGCCTTAAGCATTACTTTAAAATCTGTAAAAACTAGAACCGATCCTCTTTTGGTTCTCCTAGGGCTCAGGAAGCTTGACCCAGTGCGGGCAGATGGGACAGTTTGAAGGAGAGGAGCACTTTCTCTCCAGTGATTCTCTGCATTTTAGAGGCAGCTTTACAATCCAACAGGAGGTTTGACCACATCTAGGTTGGAAGGATGGGAGGCAGTTTAAAGTGCAGTCTTAGCCCTAGCACTAAATGATCAATTTGTGATTTGGAAATATAATTCTCCTGCTGACTATGTAACATTTCCTTGCCAAAGTTATTTAAAAATAAGTAACATTTCCAATAACCGAAGCTTTCAAACAGATAATTTTTCTAATCATCTTAGATTTTAACCAGTATTTTTTGTTTGTTTGGTTTTCCCCCACTATATATTTACTAAGAATCTACATGCACTAGTTATATGCTAGATTCCGGACCTAAATGGAGAGCAAAACCAGACTGTGGTCCCTGGAGAAAAAACAACATCAATCAAATAATCATACAAATGTTGAAATTGCAAATGTAGTAAGAGCTACAAAAGAGAGACATGGGGCTATGAGATCCTTTGATAGAGAGATTTGACCTCATCAAGGAGGTTTTAAAGGAAAATTCTGCCGATCTGTTGACAAACAATGAGGGGGAGGAGGAACATTTCAGAGAGAGGGGAAAACACGTGCAAAGAGCCTATAATGGAAGGAAGGATGGTGAACACAAAGAATAGGGCTTTTCTTTTTTTTTTTTTAAATGAACATGCCTAAAGAAAAAGAGTAGAAAGGTAGGAGACAAGATAAGGGAGAAAGTGTTTAGGGGTAGGAGACAGGGATGAAAATAAGAATGTTGAGATTTCTTGCAGGGGGTGACAAACAATTTAAGTATTGTAAAGAGCACGCTGGGCGCTCTGTGGAGAAGTGACTAGGGGGCGGGGGAGGTGGGGGTGTTGCATGCAGCAGCCTGAGCAGCAGTGGTGAGACAAGCTCAGGGCCTGCCCCGCGGTCGTGCATGCTCCTCCATCCTTCACCCGTACACGCTCATCCTCCATCTTGCACTCTGATGCCTGAATAGCCCTCTAAAAGCACAACTTTGACTATGTAATTTCCCTGTTTATGTCTGTTTGCCGTGCCCTCGTAGCAACAGGCTCAGTCTATGCTGGTACCCAAGGCATGATAAGGTGATCTCCACCTACTGTTAGGACGTGTCTACTTCCTCTCCGCCCAGCATCTTACTCTGTCCAAAGTGTTTTATTTACTTCCCTGTTTTTGCTTGTGTCCTTCAATCTACTTGGGGTACCCTTCGCCTCCTGCTCTTCTGCCTTTATTTACACATGTGTTCAGGACTGAATTAACTCCCAGCTTTGTCTTCACTTTCTAAATTCTGTCATCCTTTCCCGTTCAGCTTAAAAACTTCCCTTGTTTTGTATTACAAATTCCCAAAATACTGAAGTCCAGTACAGATCTTTCAATGTCAATTGCATTTCTTGTTATTTGGCAATTAATCATGTCTTATTTTGCTACATAAAATTACTAATCTAATAATATTTTCTTTAGTTTTTTCATGTGTGCATGTTTGATCTCTTCATCTGGTTAATAAAGTGCTGGTGGCAAGGACCATGTCATGTGTTTATTTGCACATTTGCACATTTGTAGGTCTCCAGTGAATAAGCATTGCCTAAAATTTGCTCTGAGATATGCTTTACCTTTACCCATGTTAGTAGGGGAGGGTTTCGGAGGTCTTCACATAATCTATTTAATCAGATTTACAAAATTCATGGAGTAACAGATGTTGCAAAATTTCCAGAGGAACATCAATCCTGAATCTCCAATAACTCTGGTTTCACCAAAGGAAAAAAAAGTGGATTTGAAGTGACAAATAATCTGTATTCAAATCTTGACCCAGCCACTTATGCTCTAAGAGATCTGAAGCCAGTTCTTCCTTGCTCTAAGATTCTGTGTCTTCATCTAAAAGATAAAGATAGTCATATCTTCCTATCATAAAATATGTAAATACATGATAAAAGTCTAAGCCTGGTCACATATCAAAAAAAGTGAATACTCTCTCCTTAACTCTTCTCATCACCTCTACTGTAATGTACATTAACACATTTGCACATGCATGCCCATACACAGATGCATGCATGCACAGACACACATACACATATGCGCACGCACACACACACGCACACACACTTCTTTTAGTCCTTCCTTTAGTCCTGTTTGGTGACTGCACTGACTTTCCAAATCTATCATTCATTCTTTTCTTCCTTTTTTCTCTCTTTTCTTCTTTCTCTCTCTTTCTTTATTTGATTAATAACTAACAATAAGACTTGGAAATCACAATTGGAAAAATACAACCACCATTGACATCCTTTTCAATATCCCAGTTACATTATTGAATGTAAACAGGAAGGGTAAGAACTTCTACCAAATTCCCTTTTCTATCGTCCAGTAAGCAAACATTTCTGTATTGAGCCATTAATCCCCCTATTGTAGTCTCTTCCGCACAGTCCAACTGACTAAGATTAGAAATCACAAGAAAGAAAGGAAGAAAGAAAGAAGAAGAAGAAAAAAAAACAGTGGAGAGATTAGGAGATACTGACAATTCAAGCTCACAAAAAGTCTCTGAATACAAGCAACAAGAAAGGTTGGCCTTTCTTGTTAAAATCTTTTTGAATCAGTGCAGTCTGAAGCCATCACGTAATGTTTATTTGTAACCTCTGTACACTTGAGGTGTGGTAAAATAGTTGAAACAAGATTGGCCCCATTTGATATTAACTTCTCTAAATGTCCCATTCTGATTATTCACTTAAAAAAATGTATATATGCAGGGCATTCAGTATAGATCAGGTGCTATAAGAAACAGAGAGAAGGAATGTTGGCTATTTCCAATTGCCAGTATCTGTTTATCACTTCTTAGATGTGCAGTATTTACTGTCATGTGAAAACAAGAAAACACGTGATGTGGTTTCCTATAAAGACCCTAGAACAAAGTCCATTTTGGCTGCTGTATTTCTTAATTTATTTTTATTAGTGTATACTAATTTTTATGTATCATGGGATTCAGCCACATGACTTCCCTTATTAAAAGTAATTCCCTTATATAGTAATGTAGGAATGGAAATAAATGTGTTTTTCCAACCCAAAGAGATGTATTTCACTAATTTAAGTGACTCTAACCTGGGGACATACTAAAAAATAAAACTTTCAAAAGTTTAGCAAAACTGATCCAACCTTGATAAGATGTAGGTGAAATTTTCCTGAAGCTATTAGAGTCCTGTATTATTTTTATTTTAAAGAATTCTCTTCTCTAGTTTCATTAAATTTCTGACATGAAAAAGTGAGTGTTTCATACAGATGGAAGAGGTCTGGGCAGCACTTAAGGAGCCATCTAACAGTGGCTTAGCTGGCTCCAAAGTGATTCCTACTAGAATGAAAAATAAATAGACTAAGTGCCAAATTCAAAACTATTCTCTTACAGAGATAAACTGTAAGTGCTCTACAGAAAGCGAAAACAGCTCTCTGGGGAATGCTTGGGATTTGGGCAAAAGAACAATGCAACTGTTTCTGTAAGTCAAGTGGAAATACTTGGGGCAGGGAGGAGTTGGAAGAGTCATTAGGAAATGGGCAAAGGAACTGCCAGGGAGTAGAACTAAAGGTAAGGCCCCTTTTTAGTTCTCTGACCTTGCAGAGAAACACACGTCAGTTCTGAAAAGGAGACGAAGGAAGCTCATGATGAATATGGACCCCATTTGTAAGAGGGAAGCTAATTGCTTGTTTTAAGTTTGGCAATATATAAACTATCACCAAGTCTTTACAATTAGTAACATCTTTCAATGCTTCAAGAGGAATGAGTTTCTTAAAAATGACTGATAATTTATATACCCTGCTTTTGCAAAAATTATATGATATAATGATTAACTTGGGTATTTCTAACTTCTTCAACAGCACATTGAAAATTATTCCTGAAGAACTGCAGAATGAAGATGGAGACATGATTTATTCCTCTTTTCCTTCAATATAAAAAGCTGAAGTTGACTTCAAAAGGATTGTCTGTAAGTTGTAATTACACTTTAGCAAGAGTCTCTAATAAATCAAAGATGGTTGTCTATTCTGAACAAAAATCCAGGAAGAAAACTTCTGACCCACTCCAGAGAATTCAGGCAAATTTCTCAGTCCCTAGAATCTCTAGACAGACAAGTCTCAGCTTGATTTTACAAGCTGGTGCTAAACTTAGGTATAATTTAGGAAGAGGTAAAAATGGCCTCCTGTTTTCTCTCAATATTAACTCCAATAAACCTGGTAGGAAAGTCTCTCCATTTGGGAGGTGCTTGTATGGAATCCTCTCACACAGAGGGTCAGACACTGATCAGCGGTGAGAATGTGAGTCCTTAGCAGAGGAGTCTATGCGGATTCCACCTTTAAAATGATTGTCTACCTACATGAGGAGGCAGGAAGTAAATTATCAGTTAGGAAAAATGTTAACTAAGCTCAATTGAATTTATTTGTTGGAAAAAATTTTAAATACTAACAATAAAAACAATGAATGAGTATATAAAAGCAGTAAGCTGAAACTAAATAATATAAAACTACATGTTGCACTGTAGGGACAAAACAACAGAACACAGAGTGGTGGCGGCAACGAAGAGGGAGTGTCCAAAAGGAGTAAAATCAAGGGTCAGATTCAGTATGTCAAGTAGACCTTGCATTTCTGAGCCATGTTAAAAGCCACCTTAGCCTTTAAGTTTTCCCCAAAGAAAGGCTCAGTCAATAACACAAAAATCTAAAACTTAAGCTACTCTTCTACAAGTATTTATTGAAACAATAACTATTTTAGGCATTCTACATATGTAGCAGTGAGCCCCATACTTATCTTTTGCCCTATCATACAAGATGAAATTGCAAACCAAATACTTACTGCACCCTTACTGTGAACTTGTTTTTTTTAAAATAGCATTTAATGCTACTTGAAGCATTAAACTTCGCTTTTTCAAAATTCAGTTAAAGGGGCTTATTGAATATTTATTGCCTGTTACCAGGTCAAAATGAGCAGATGAAAGAGAAATATATCTTCAGAGGGGCAGGACTTTATCAGCAGTCCTAAGCACATGCTGTGCTTTCCTATTAATTGGAGTGTCCATTTTTGTCAAGTAAATATAACTAAAGCCTCTGGTTTGGCCATTCAAGGTCTTCTTCATTTCCTCATTCTCAGAAGTATTCAAGGTAGTTTGCCTAAAGTTATGAATTAACGTCTCATTGCTGCTGTCACTAGATTTGTCCTATACTAAGTTTCTTTATATTAGATCCAATATCAGTCAGATGAGTAAGATGCTATCTCTAATCCTGTTTGGCATGAAAAAAATATATAAGTAGAAATAAATATAGCTGATCAATTAGGATATATGTTTAAAAACATTAAATTATTATTCTTATATAAAAGATTAATTTTAGACTATACCATATTGATGAATATGTAGAAACTCCACATTTATCTAAGATCAGGGAAAGAGGTGTTAGGTTTGAGTGAATTTTCCAGAAAACTGGATTTTATAAGTTAAAAGTCAAAACTTCAAATTATTGGACTTTAGAGTAATGTGATCCCAGAAGATATTACACATATTTCTGTTTAAATAATGAGAATGCAATGTAGATGTGGGTTAACCTTTCCTTGAGAACCAACATGGTATCATGATATGTTTTTTCCGGTTTTTGGCCACATTCTTTGGTATTCAAATGTCAGCTGTCACCTCTTGCTAAAGGCAGTCACCCTTTACTAGCAGTACTCTTTTCCCTATTTATTGTTTCTAATTTGTGGTAGATTGAGAAATATGATGCCCAGCCATTTAAATTTAAATCTAAATACATAAAAGTAGGATCAGAATAATAACCTGAGGCAACCTTTAAAGAGTAGAGTCTGAGAGTTTGGAGCATGGTGTCTGCTTTTAGATACCCATACACACTCTTTATTTCATGTATGAGTGTGGGACTGTGTGTGAGAGACAGAGACAGAAAGAGGGATTGTGTGTGTGTGTGTGTGAGAGAGAGAGCACGTATGACTATCTGACCTAGAAGCATGTGTAAAAGACTGTGCTCAAGCCACAGACTTCCTGCTCCTTTCTAGAGATGTCTTTAAAACCAAAATAACTTTAAAGCTGGAATTTACTTGAGAAAAGAATCTTATAGGTCTTTTTTTTTTCAATATTTTAATCCGTATCTTCCAAATTAGCCCTTTCCCTTAAAGATAACAGAATTCAGAAATACATTTTTGAGGGAAAAACAAAACAGAACAAAACACTTTCAGTGTTATGGTAAGTAAAGAGAAGTATTAAAAGCTGCTTTTAGGTGCTACATTTCTAATCTTCTATTAAGATTCACACAGGCAAATGCTCATTTCTTCTTATGACAGATTTGTATGCTAGCAAGAAGGTTGTCTTGACTTTAAAAGTGCAGTCTGGCCATAAAATAAAGTAAAAGCCTACTGCCCATAGGGACCCCACATTCTACCCAATAATGCCACAAATACGTTTCAGACAATGCAAATGATTACTAGATAAGAAATGGCCATCATAAAATTGTTCTTCAGGAAAATCCTGAACTAGAAGTTAGATAACAATGGATATTACTTAATATCTATGAATATTCCACTAATTAGCAATGATCATAGATCACAGGCAATCTCTTATCAAGCTGCTTCCATGTTTTTATTTATAAATTAGAGATAATAGCAAACAGAGAGTCATCAGGAATCAGCAAACTACAGTCCCCAGGGCAAGTCCACTTACCATGTTTTCCTCTTTTTTGTAAATAAAGTTTTATTGGGACACAGACACACCCATCCATTTATATTGTCTTTGGTTTATTTCACACTCTAATGGTAGAGTTGAGTAGTTAAAACAAAAACTGTAGATCCACAAAGCTAAAGATATTTACTACTGGCCTTTTACAGAAAAGTTTTTCTACTCCTGGTATATATTATACTCTAAGGCTATTGGGAAGATTAAATGTCATAATAAACAGATAAGTGATTGCAGTTCTATTAGTAGCTAATATTAATAGTGTCTATCGAGTTTCAGGTACTGTGGTAAATGCCAAGCCATACATGTCATCTCTTTAAAAAAATCCTTAGAACAATCCTATTGTGTCAATTTTATAGATGAAGAAACTGAAATGCAGAGCTCAGTAATTTCCTAAGCATATACATCTGGTTAGATGAAAAGGCGAGGATAAAGACAAGGTGTCAAAATCTAGAGTTCTTTACCATCAGGCTATGTTGTCTTTATAAAAATGAGAAGTTCTAATAGTTGGGCATAGGAGCATTTTTATTAATTCAAATATTATCAGCATTGCTTTAATATAGAATTTAAGATTATGCATAACTGAATATTTGCTCTAACTGTAAACTGCTAATGATTGGTTCATTTTTCTTTCTTCCTGTGGCCCATGACTTATGTCAACAAAGAGTAGAGATGACCTTCTTCCCTATCATATTTATGGTTAGGTTATAAGGTTCCAGTTGAAAGTAAAAATGAGCCTGCTCTGTCTGAATGCAATACTCTCAGAAGTAGGCAGCCAGCCCAGGAATTCACCCCAATCTTTGTGCATCTGGTGAGCAAGCTTCATGGAGGAAGCAAACTCTACAATCCTGGGTGGGGCTCAGCACTGCAAGTCACAATAAAAAGGAAATCGAGACAGCCTTGCCTTATGTCTTCTAGGGAGGCAGGACAGAGTGACACATATTCTCTACCTTATAGAAACACAGTCCTGGTGTTTATACCCCAGAAAGAAAACTGAGGCTCTTACACGGAAATGTTAAGAGGTAATATCTATGTAAAAAATAACAAATTCTGTTCAAACTGTTTCATATTTAGTACAGACATGACTAGTTCAATTCAACAACCCTCAGTGAATCACCAGAGCCTATGGCTGTGGCTCTGGCTGTTGGCCTCCCGGACAAAGGGTCAGCTCAGTGTCTTAAGCTCTCAGTGACTCCCCATGAAACCTTCTGCACTCCCTAAAGGTCAGGAAGTTCATTCCACGTGGCTGCCACTCTAGTCTTTGAGGAGGAGATTGGCATTATGCTTGATTCTGCAACGTCACACGTTTCAGAGAGGAGTAAACAAATCTATAAAATCTTGTATTCCTATTGTTCGACCCCTGTTGAACCTATCAATGTGATCATTAAGGAGAAAAGGGAGAATAAAAGGGATAGGAAGGTAACAAAAAGGAGAATTAATGCCTTGAATATAAATTTTAGTTTCTAGATTTCCGCAACATATATGATGAACTCCATATGTAGGACATCATTTATTTATTCACCTTATTTCAGGCAAACAGCTTTTCCACAGCAGCACCAAGTAAGTTAAAATTAGACAAGGGCTGGTTGAAAGAGGAACCTTTCAGCAACTGCGCCCTGCAGTCTCAGCGCAGCTTGCTTTCTGCCAAAGAAAAGAGATAATCTGTGATAAACTCTGGAGACAACAGGAGGGACGATGATAGAGCCAATTTAGGAAGAATAAAGCAGAGAAAGGGATAGGCCTCTTCTGCCCAACCAGGTTGTGTGCAGTTTGACAAGAGCTGAATCTGAGAAATAAACTTCTTGGAATATATTTTACAAAATCGATACTCACTAAAAAGTTCAAACAAATGGTAAATAGAATGTTACACTGTTTGAGAGGGAGAGTTTCCTTAATTTTTTTAAACTCATGGAGTAAGTAATAATGCCCTCAGTTACTGAAAGCTTTGGAAGTCCTGGTCCTCGTTCACAAAGAAAGCCGACTGGAGCCGAGCATTTGGAGGAAACAGTCGTTTGCTAAACAAAACCATTAAGCTGCCGATTTCACTCACTTAAATTCATCTACCAATTTTTAACCATTTGACCAAAATAAAGTAGAGAATTTCAAAGTCACTTCATGTAAAAATGTTATTTCAATCAGGCTGAAGGAAGGAAGGAAGGAAGGGAGGGAGGCAGGGAGGGAGGAAATAAATGTAAACTCCATCTCATGGGGGGAAAGTGGCAAAAATATTTGAAGTAAAACATTTAGAATCTTTAATGTTTGAGTTTGTTTGATTGTTTTTAACTGCATATATCCTGACAATAACTTAAAAATAAAGCTATGGATAAATTTAGGATTGAAAGACATTAGACAATTTTTTAAAATTCTAATTGCTACTTCCCAACACATTTTTATTTCCAGTTGTTTCTGCCAATTTGCCTGAAGTGTTCTGAAAATGTGGCCAGAGAGTATTTCTTTATACTGCCCTGTAACAAAATGGGTGGCCTAGTCTGTTGCCTGCAGACTGTCAGGTCCTCAGGAGATCACCAAGAACCAGGAACCTAATGGAAAATTACTTAAAAGGTAAAGAAATTCAAGAGGTGAGAAGAGATGGCTGAGGGCCACAAAATCAGGCCTGAGGGTACGGGACTATTAAAACTACATTATTCATTGAGTGAAGACTTACTTCCTGTGTATATTCTGCTTTAGCTCCATGCTAGGCACTGAGAGACATTAAAAATAAAAACAGAGCAACACACAAAAAAAGAGTTACTGACTTGGTAGTTCATCTTTTAATTGAAAGGAAGAGGGACACAAAAGGTAAGACTGTGAACAATTACATACAGCCTTGCATTAATTGGTTTGAAGGACAAATGCTATAAGGTTCCTGAGCAGCTCTACTGAGTATGAGTCCAGTAGGTTGGGAGAAACCTTTGAAGCCTATGGAGTTGGGCTAGAGGTCGAGAACTGGCAGTATTTGAACAAGGGAACTTTGTACTGGTTCCTCAGAAAGAAGACCCTGAGGCAAGATGCTCTGATGGCAATGATCGGGGCTCAATCAATTGCTGTTTTCAAGCCAGATATCCTAGGGCAACTGGAGCCTGATGCTCTTTGAAACCTCTCAGGGCCATGATGCAGAGTTGCCTGCCCAGGAAGCAAGAGAGCTGGAGTATTTACACAGCAGTAAAGGGAATGATAAACTGAGTCCCAAGCCCAGATGTCAGGAACCCTGGAAATAGCAATGGGCACTGTATTCAGGGGCAGCAGGGCAGCAGAGACTTAGGCCCTGAATCATGTAGTTCAGTGCTGAGGAGGTGCGTTAACCAATTCAAGAAAACCTGTCTTCACCTTAACTCAAGGAGACTAGTACTGAAAGAAACCTCACTAAAAATACCTTATCTTTGAATTTGAATTCCTCATTTGAGAAAGATGAGATTCTAAGTCTACAGAGGTATTGTTTCATGGCACAAAGCTAGGTTAGTGCACAGCTAGGAAGAAAATCAAAGTCTCTTGCCTCTCAGCTCAGAGTTCTCTTTATTAAACCTACCACAAACCTAACATATGCTTGTAGAGAGTTCATAAATAAAGCATAGACACAGATTATCTGTTAGCAGGGGGATTTATTATTAGTCATTGTCACATAACCATAGTAAATGTCCCTGCTGATTCTTTCTTTTAATTTTCAAATGTAGTCCTGCCATGCCCCTCCCCATTGTTGCTGTTCATGCTCACTGGGAGAGTCCACTGCACAGCCCCTCCCACCCAGCAGTACCCCTTCAGGAGGCACGTGTATACGAGCAGGATGTGCCAAAACGTGTTCGTTTTAGCATCACTTTTGGGAAAATATGGGAAACCACCTAGTCACCCACTGGTAGGAAAATGAACCCATAAAACATGGCATATCTAGAAGACAGGTTTAAATATAGTAGGTCATAATGAACTACAGATGAATTAATCACTATAAGGAGGTTTCAAACATATGCTATTGGGTGAAAAGGCTAAGAAACACTATAGTCTACAACACAAGGATTTATGTATACATTTAAATACACCAAACCATAGTGTATATGGTTTATGGATGTTTCTATGTCTGTGATAGAAACATAAAAATATAGTCTAGAAGGTTTTATATCCAGCTCTTAAGAGTGGCTGCTCTGGACAAGGAGTTGGCAGAAGGGCAGTAAGGAACAGGATTGAGGAGAAGACCTTTGTCAAAAATGTCATATTATTTTATTAAAAAAAAAAGAGTGAAAGGAAAGAGGTCAAAATGTTAATATTTTTTCCATCCTTAGTGGTTGATGTGTATTTATTATTTTTCTCACTACATTTCTGAGCTTAAACATGTTTTAAGTTAAAAGAGATAAAGCTTCCTAAAGAGCATCATCAATTTTCATAAAAAAGGGACAAATATCAAAGAGTCACATTATCAATGAAACTAATTCATATACAAGCAAATGTTAATGCCAAGGGATGAGATAAAATCTTGTTTACAAGTGCAGAGCTATGGAGAGGGTCTGCCAGAGTTTGAATCCATGCTCTACTCTTTGCAGCTATGGGATTCAGAGAAATTATTTAACTGCTCTGTGTCTGATTTTCCTCATGAATACAATAGGGATCATAACAGATCCTACCACACAGGATTGTCTTGAAGATAAAACTGACGTAATATTGTACAAGTATCTAAGACAGGGCCTGCCCATGCAGGCAGAGCTCGGTGACATACAGAAGCTATCACCCTGCTTCATTAGACTTAGACTTTCTTTATAAGGGTATTTCTCTTTTTAGTGAAACTACCTTTGATACTCTCGTATGATAATTAATTATAAGAAGAGATAATTCCACTGGCTCTCACAGCACCAAGTCTTGCTTTACAGCATAAAATACTAATGAACTGCAACAGCAAATTCCCATTCATTCATTTAACTAATAAATTAAAACCTCATTATAATGTCATTTACTGTGCAGTGCAATTCAGCACAAGAGATATCTCTTGGGCCCCAGCTGGAAGGATTTAATTACTGGGTTACCAAGAGGACTTTTCAGTCAAGTGGTATCACCTATGAGGCAGACTTGAAGGACAGAGTTGCCAAGATTAGGGATTGACATAGAGAACACACAAGACCTTAAAAAGCCTTCAATTTATACTGGTCAGGATAGATGGAAGCAAGAAAAGGTGAATAATCATGTAAGCCCTATATCTGAATTATCAGAGGGCCATAGGTGGAAAGGATCTACAAAACATATGTAGGCACCAGTGGCATACAGAAATAAAAAAGGCAGAGGAGAAACCTAAATGCTTCATGGCTAAATAAATCATTATTTCTGTAGCTGGTGTTCAGTCTGTGGCAATGGTAAAACTAAAGACACTGTTTTCTACTTTCGTTTTGTACGTTTTTAAACATCAGTGTTTCAGTCCATTTACTGCTCATCTTTTAAGCAGCAGGCCTCATGACCCAGACATTTTCTCATAGAAGGGAAGTAAGAAAGATGAGTCAGGGTCCCAAACTTGTGCCATGCTGCAGAACATGTTTTTCTTCATTGGAAAAGCCATTCTGAGGTTTCAGACAATGGACTCCGGTCCATCAATGATAAGCCCTTTCTCCAAAGAGGAAGAAAGAGAGATTGCTTTGGCCAACTGGCTTATTCCCACAGCTCCAGCAGTGCCTGTTTCTGTTTTGAAAGCTGAATACATATGTTTGGTATATAGATTATGTCTTTGTCAAAACCTAAATCACCATGCATCAAAAAATACCAACATTTGCTGAGGGAAATGTCTTTAACTACTGTAAGCAATTTAGTTCCCCTATTAAATGGATTTTGTACAACACATGAACAGAACAGCATAAAATAAGTGCATATGTAAAAGATCCCCTTTCCCTCAAGTTACTAAGCAAAGGGTTTGGCTATCTGGCATATCTATCACAGAAAAATAAATGAACACCAGATGGTCTAACTATAAAAGAACAAGCTTACCCATCTACATCCAAGAATAATCAAATAGAGTAATATTTAGCTTCACAAATGGAACCTTTGTTTTACCTTATATTAGATATTCAGTTATGATCTTAAAGTCTATTATTTAAATCTAAATTTTTAAAATACACTATAAAACTCAGTTTATAATATCATGCAATTTAATGCTATGTGGCACCTTGTTTAAAAATAGAATCTAGGTCCCTTGCATGAATGTAAGATGCCAAAGATGAACTTCCCTCAAACTATAGTGTCCATATATCACACATACAAAAGTCAGGGTTAGGTCTCATCTCTCAAAGAATATCCATAATGTTCATTTACTATAAGGAGAAGTTAACCCCAACTTCTAAATTTAAAGTTCTGTGGTGAAACTGGATACTTCTGGGAAGGGAATTAGTTTTCATGTAGGAATAGGGACATATATTATTAGAATATGTACTTAAGAATACTTCTGAAAAAAAGATGGTGGCATGAGAGGAGAGACAGAGGCTTCCTCCTAAAACTGGATACAATTAGAAAATATAGTTGGCACAACTAATCCTGAGAGAGCAACAGGATTGAGGATGGCGCCACACTGTATACACCTTGAGAAAAGGGCAGACCTCACCAAATGGGGTAACGTACCAGAGCCATGCCCGGTGGGACCCAAGCCCTTCCCCTACCCCAGCTCACCAGTGGGAGGAAGAGAAACTGAGGAGGGAGGGAGTGGAAGGCTTGGGACTGCTGAATACCTAGCTCTGGAGATCTGTGCTTGGAGCACAAACCTATATTTCATGGTGCTTTCATCATACTCTTCTGATTACAGGGTTGGAAAGCTGGGACAGGCAGAGTTCCTGAGGAGACTGGGAATCCAGCTGCTTGTGGAAAGCAAGGATCCATATACGGCTGCTCTGGGACAAAAGCTTATACCTGTGTGCTTGGCCAATTGGCTCAGGCAGTGGAGACAGGCACAGCAACCATAAGTGGGTAACAGCTCTTTCCTCCCCCCAGGCACCAGTACTGCTCTTCTGTGACCCCAGACATTGCTCCAAGGGCTGAGCAGCTCCAGAATAGAGCTTCTGGACACTAGAGGGAGCCATATACAAATACAAAATGCCAAAGAAACCTGGTCCACAGTAAAATTATTAATACAACTCCAGAGTAAGATTTAAATGATATGGACCTCAGGACTCTTCCTGAGAAGGAGTTCAAAATAAAAATCATCAACATGCTAATGGAGGTACGGAAAGACATCCAAGAACTCAGGAATGAATTCAGGTCAGAGATCCAATTGTTGAAGAGCACGATGGAGGGTATTAAAAGCAGGTTGGATACGGTGGAGGAGACGATAAATGAAATAGAAACTAGAAAAGAGGAATACAAAGAAGCTGAGGCACAGAGAGAGAAAAGGATCTCTAAAAATGAAAGAATATTGAGAGAACTGTGTGACCAATCCAAGTGGAACAATATTCGCATTATAGGGATACCAGAAGAAGAAGAAGACAGAGAAAAAGGGATAGAAAGTGTCTTTGAGGAGGTAGTTGCTGAAAACTTCCCCAGTCTGAGGAAGGAGATAGTCTCTCAGGCCATGGAGATCCACAGATCCCCCAACACAAGGGACCCAAGGAAGACAACACCAAGACACATAGTAATTAAAATGGGAAAGATCAAGGATAAGGACAGATTGATAAAAGCAGCCACAGAGAGAAATAAGATCACATACAAAGGAAAGCCCATCAGGCTAACATCAGACTTCTCAGCAGAAGCATTACAGGCCAGAAGGGAGTGGCATGATGTATTTAATGCCATGAAGCAGAAGGGCCTGGAACCAAGATTACTTTATCCAGCAAGATTATCATTTAAATTTGAAGGAGGGATTAAACAACTTTCAGATAAGCAAAAGCTGAGAGGATTTACCTCCCACAAACCATCTCTACAGTCTATTTTGGAGGGACTGCTATAGGTGGAAGTGTTCCTAAGGTTGAATAGCTGTAACCAGAGGTAATAAAACCACAGTAAAGAAAGTAGAACAGCTAATTAATAAGCAAATGCAAAATTAAATTAACTATCCCCAAAGTCAATCAAGAGATAGACACAAAGTACAGAATATGATACCTAATATATAAATAATGGAGGAGGAAGAAAAAGGAGGAGAAACAGAAAAGAACCTTTAGATTGTGTTTGTAACAGCATAGTAAGTGAGTTAAGTTAGAATCTTAGATAATAAGGAAATTAACCTTGAACCTTTGGTAACCATGTATCTAAACCTGCAATGACAATAAGTACATACCTATCAATAATCACCCTAAATGTAAATGGACTGAATGCACCAATCAAAAGACATAGAGTCACTGAGTGGATAAAAAAAAAGACTCATCTATATGCTGCTTATAAGAGACTCACCTCAAACCCAAAGAAATGCACAGACTTAAAGTCAAGGGATGGAAAAGATATTTCATGCAAACAACAGGGAGAAAAAAGCAGGTGTTGTAGTACTAGTATCAGACAAAATAGACTTCAAAACAAAGAAAGTAACAAGAGATAAAAAAGAACATTACATAATGATAAAGGGGTCAGTCCAACAAGAGGATATAACCATTATAAATATATATGAACTCAACACAGGAGCACCAGCATATGTGAAACAAATATTAACAGAACTAAAGGAGGACATGCAATGCAATGCATTCATTTTAGAAGACTTTAACACACCATTCACTCCAAAGGACAGATCTGCCAGACAGAAAATAAGTAAGGACAGAGAGGCACTGAACAACACACTAGAACAGATGGACCTAATAGACATCTATAGAACTCTACATCCAAAAGCAACAGGATACTCTCAAGTGTACATGGAACATTCTCCAGAATAGACCACATACTAGGCCACAAAAAGAGCCTCAGTAAATTCAAAAAGACTGAAATTCTGCCAACCAACTTTTCAGACCACAAAGGTATAAAATTAGAACCAAATTGTACAAAGAAAGCATAAAGGCCCACAAACACATGGAGGCTTAACGACAGGTTCCTAAATAATCAATGGATCAACGACCAAATTAAAATAGAGATCCAGCAATGTATGGAAACAAATGACAACAACAACACAAAGTCCCAACTTCTGTGGGATGCAGTGAAAGCAGTCTTAAGAGGAAAGTATATAGCAATCCAGGCATATTTAAAGAAGGAAGAAAAAACCCAAATGAATGGTCTAACATCACAATTATCGAAATAGGAAAAAGAAGAACAAATGAGGCCTAAGGTCAGCAGAAGGAGGGACATAATAAAGAACGGAGAAGAAATAAATAAAATTGAGAAGAATAAAACAATAGAAAAAAATCGATGAAACCAAGAGCTGGTTCTATGAGAAAATAAACAAAATAGATAAGACACTAGCCAGACTTACTAAGAGAAAAAGAGAATCAACACACATCAACAGAATCAGAAACGAGAAAAGAAACATCACGACGGACCCCAGAAAAATACAACGAATTATTAGAGACTACTATGAAAACCTATATGCTAACAAGCTGGAAAACCTAGAAGAAAAGGACAACTTCCTAGAAAAATACAACCTTCCAAGACTGACCAAGGAAGAAACACAAAATCTAAACAAACCAATTACCAGCAACAAAATTGAATGGGTAATCAAAAAACTGCCCAAGAACAAAACTCCCAGGCCAGATGGATTTACCTCAAAATTTTATCAGACATGCAGAGAAGATATACCACCCATTCTCCTTGAAGTTTTCCAAAAAATAGAAGAGGAGGGAATACTCCCAAACTCATTTTATGAAGCCAACATCACCCTAATACCAAAACCAGGCAAAGACCCCACCAAAAAGAAAATTACAGACCAATATCCCTGATGAACGTAGACGCAAAAATACTCAACAAAATATTAGCAAACCGAATTCAAAAATACATCAAAAGGATCATACACCATGACCAAGTAGGATTCATCCCAGGGATGCAAGGATAGTACAACATTCGAAAATCCATCCACACCATCCACCACATAAACAGAAAGAAGGACAAAAACCACATGATCATCTCCATAGATGCTGAAAAAGCATATGACAAAATTCAACATCCGTTCATGATAAAAACTCTCAACAAAATGGACACAGAGGGCAAGTACCTCAACATAATAAAGGCAATATATGATAAATCCACAGCCAACATCATACTGAACAGTGAGAAGCTGAAAGCTTTTCCTCTGAGATCGGGCATGAGACAGGGATGCCCACTCTCCCCACTGTTATTTTACATAGTACTGGAGGTCCTAGCCACAGCAATCAGACAAAACAAAGAAATACAAGGAATCCAAATTGGTAAAGAAGAAGTTAAACTGTCACTATTTGCAGATGACATGATATTGTACATAGAAAACCCTCAAGATTCCACTCCAAAATTACTAGAACTGATATTGGAATACAGCAAAGTTGTAGGATACAAAATTAACACACAGAAATCTGTGGCTTTCTTATACACTAACAATGAACCAATAGAAAGAGAAATCAGGAAAACAATTCCATTCACAATTGCATCAAAAAGAATAAAATACTTAGGAATAAACCTAACCAAGGAAGTGAAAGACCTATACACAGAATACTATAAGACACTCTTAAGAGGAATTAAAGAGGACACTAACAAATGGAAACTCATCCCATGCTCCTGGCTAGGAAGAACTAATATCGTCAAAATGGTCATCTTGCCCAAAGCAATATACAGATTTGATGCAATTCTTATCAAATTACCAACAGCATTCTTCAACGAACTGGAACAAATAGTTCTAAAATTCATATGGAAAAACCAAAGACCCCAAAAAGCCAAAGCAATTCTGAGAAGAAAGAATAAAGTGGGGGGATCTCGCTCCCCAACTCCAAGCACTACTACAAAGCCACAGTAATCAAGACAGTTTGGTACTGGCACAAGAACAGAGCCACAGACCAGTGAAACAGAATAGAGACTCCAGACATTAACCCAAACACATATGGTCAATTAATATATGATAAAGGAGCCATGGACATACAACGGTGAAATGACAGTCTCTTCAAAAGATGGTGCTGGCAAAACTGGACAGCTATATGTAAGAGGATGAAACTGGATCACTGTCTAACCCCATACACAAAAGTAAATTCAAAATGGATCAAAGACCTGAATGTAAGTCATGAAACCATAAAACTCTTAGAAAAAAACATAGGCAAAAATCTCTTGGGCATAAACATGAGTGACTTCTTCATGAACATATCTCCCTGGGCAAGGGAAACAAAAGCAAAAATGAGCAAGTGGGACTATATCAAGCTGAAAAGCTTCTGCACAGCAAAGGACACCATCAATAGAACAAAAAGGTTCCCTATAGTATAGGAGAATATATTCATAAATAACAGATCCGATAAAGGGTTGACATCCATAATATGTAAAGAGCTCACACACCTCAACAAACAAAAAGTGAACAATCCAATTAAAAGATGGGCAGAGGAGCTGAACAGACAGTTCTCCAGAGAAGAAATTCAGATGGCCAACAGACGCATGAAAAGATGCACCACATTGCTAGTCATCAGAGAAATGCAAATTAAAACCACAATGAGATATCACCTCACACTAGTAAGGATTGCCACCATTCAAAAGACAAACAAAAATAAATGTTGGTGAGGTTGCGGAGAAAGGGGAACCCTCCTACACAGCTGGTGGGAATGTAAATTAGTTCAACCATTGTGGAAAGCAGTATGTAGTTTCCTCAAAAAGCTCAAAAGAGAAATACCATTTGACCCAGGAATTCCACTTCTTAGAATTTACCCTAAGAATGCAGCAGCACAGTTTAATGCACCCCTATGTTTATTGCAGCACTATTTACAATAGCCAAGAAATGGAAGCAACCTAAGTGTCCATCAGTAGATGAATGGATAAAGAAGATGTGGTACATATACACAATGGAATATTATTCAGCCATAAGAAGAAAACAAATCCTACCATTTGCAACAACATGGACGGACCTAGAGGGTATTATGTTCAGTGAAATAAGCCAGGTGGAGAAAGGCAAGTACCAAATGATTTCACTCATCTGTGGAGTATAAGAACAAAGCAAAATGGAAGGAACAAAACAGCAGCAGAATCACAGAACTCAAGAATGGACTAACAGTTACCAAAGGGAAAGGGACTGGGGAGGATGGGTGGGAAGGGAGGGATAAGGGCGGGGAAAAAGAAGGGGGACCTTACGATTAGCATGTATAATGTGGCGGGGGCATAGAGAGGGTTGTGCAACACAGAGAAGACAAGTAATGATTCTACAGCATCTTACTATGCTGATGGACAGTGACTGTAATGGGGTTTGTGGGGGGGACTTGGTGAAGGGGGGAGTCTAGTAAATATAATGTTCTTCATGTAATTGTAGATTAATGATAACAAAATGAATAGAAAAAAAGAAAACTTCTGCATAAATACAGTTCAAGTTGTGAGACAGATTACTGTAATATAGTAAGAAATATATATATTTGTTCTTTGTTCTGGGTTCCTGACACAGACAAAGCCTCCAAAAGCCTTGGGATTACCTGAATGATAGAGGGGATAGGAGTATCTTTGTTATTTGTTACATGCTCCTTGTAACCAGACCTGACTTTATCCTAATGAGCTGATCCTTAGACAGCTTCAGGATGGGGGCTGGTTGCTTAAGGAACCTGTGATTACAGGACTGGAACTTTCAGCCCCACCCTCCCACCTCCAGGGAAGGAAGAGAAGCTGAGATCTAGTTAATCACCAGTGGCTTATGATTTAATCAATTATGCCTCCATAATGAGCGCCCAACAATGGGTGTGGATGCATCCAGGCTGACCACCTCCGTGCTGGGAGAATGGCAGCAGAGGGCATATCTTGTCCTCTGCTTACTTGCCTTTAACTATTCCTGAACTGTACCCTTTGTAATAAACCTGACTAGCACCTGAAGTGGGGGCAGTCAAGTGCACCTGAGCCCTTAACATGTGGCATCTGACACTAACTCCAGGCAGACAGTGTCAGAATTTAATTGACTTGTAGGACATCCAGCTGGTGTCCAGAGAGCTGTGGGTTGTCCAGGAGCCCACGTTTGTGTCATAAGTGTTATGAGTTAGAAAATCTCAGAATTGGTGTCATAAGTGGCAGAAACAGGGTTTGCCAGGCCTGCCCTGGCTCACAGAAATGTGTAGTTTGGGAGGAGAAAACATGAAAGGGCAGAGGATGGGGAACCTCTCATCATCTCTGGTTGGCTACTTAGTCCCTGTGATAGGAAACTGCGGCTGGACTGCAGTCATTAAGCCTAACAGTTGCCAGTGGAATTTAGAAACATTGGTAGATCTGATTTTGTGCTGCACTTACAACTCTTTGCTCACTGTTATCCATATCAGCTAAAAGGAAAGTGTAGGGTTGATCCTTGACATTCAGACGAAGCTCATACTTTGGTCAGTCTGAGCTGTTGCCACCAGCCTCAATGCTGCTTACTGTGAAAGTGGATAAAATGGAGCTAACACTGACAATGAGAGGAAACTAAAATACAGCTGGGGGGCCATTAAGGAAATAGAATCTGTGTACACCCTCTTCTCTGAAACCATTCTTGGAAGAAAGTTGAACTTTGTATTCTGTGAACTGGTAAAGATCCTGAATAAACACTGCTGTCTGCAGTGAAGTGGACGTCTCACCTAGCAAACAGCCTTAGCAAACAATTATGTACAGCTAAGGGTGGGTTACAATGGCTTTAGTCAATTGTAATCATTTCAGAAAAACTCCTGTAAGTCCCATCAGAGTACCCCTTTCTGCCTTTAAAAGTCCTAAACCTTTCCCCTCTTCAGAGCCACATTTGGGTTTCCTACAAAATGTATGTTCCTGGATTGCAACCTCTAAGACCCTGAACAAACACAACTAATTATTTTATAGTTTTGCTCTTCATTTTTTTTTTTTCCTTTTGGGAAAAATTAAAACAGGACAACAGAAAGTAACTCTGATCACAGGGAAGACAGCCACTGTCGGGGCAGAGCAGAGCTGAGAAGCTGAAGCCGGGGGATACACCGTGAAGGACTTGTCTCATTTTAGGGACCTATGCCATCCGCCTCCTGAGGAACCTTTGCTAAAATAGATTGTGAGAGGGACTAATTTAGGGGCAGTGTCTTTGGTTTTGAATACTGCAGGATAGAAGAGCAGGTCTGGATTGAACAGGACTCATGGCTCATTATGGAATAATTACAGATAGCTATTTATGATCCAGACACACATGGCAGGTTATTCCCAAGAGAATACCAGCATGGTGGATTAGATTAAATCCACTGTAAATTCTGTTTACTCTGAAAGGAGGACTGTTAATTCTCCCTACAAATGTCAAGTGAAACACTCCAGATGAAGCAGTTTATATAGTCCATATACAAGCCATGTGTGGCTGGCTTTCTGATAACTAGGATATTCACTCACTGAATATACCCATTACCCGGTCATAGTAAATGCTGTGGTTAAATGGGACATTTTTGCATGGACAACCCATGTAAGCTTACTGCTGCAAAATCAAGCACCAGTTTGAGAAGCCTTACCAAATTTGATGTCTCAGCTTCCCCTTATGGGTCTTACCAATGCTAATAAAAATATCAGAATAATTAACACAAAAATGAAGAGAGTCAAGGGACTTTTCCTAGCAGGGTGGACATTTTTTAACAGCTAAGAAATGGGGTGAATATAGCAGGCATTGATGGTAGTAAAACAAAGAGGAAAAATAAAAGGAGAGTAAATAGACTCATCCTAGCAGGATGGAAATCTTTAGATGATTATTAAGAAATAGTTTGAATATAACAGACATTGATGGGATTGAAACAAAGGTCTGAATAAAGCAGTACTGAAGGTTGGCTGGACCGCAGGGACTCTGCTGGTCCACCAACATTAAAGGACCCCAAACAAGTCTGGTCTACATACTCCAGTTTGGAAGAATTTAAAAAGGTGGAAGGCAAAGATTAAAATGAAAAATCATACCTGGAATGACATGGGGCAATAGTCAGGCAGCATAAGATAAAAACTGACAAAAAAGCCAAGGTCCCCTGTGTGTCCAACCCTTTTGAGAACCAAAAACCCTCTGTACATGAGTGGATAAAATGGTCAGAGGATGGAGAAGAGAAGGTACTGGGACTCCTTGACATACACAGAAGCCTCAAACACTGTGGTATCAACACTCACTGGGGAAGCCCTAATCCAAACTACAATTCGAGTTAGAGAATAGAAAAATGTAAAGATTGACAGGATTATGAAAATTGGAATATTTAAACAGGTTTTATGTGAAAAAGTTGTGTCTTGACTTGAGTATGCTATGGGAATGGATGTTATGTCTGGCTGTGGAACACCTTCCCTACCTACTATTGCAAAACCCAGATCTGTTCATGAAGTCCTAAAGGAAGCTACAGTTAGGGAATGTAAGGGGTGATGGAATTAAGGTAACAGTTTGGAGACCTGGTATGTTTGCACAGGCTGTATGTGAAGTAACTGTGTGTCTTTTACCTGAATATATTATGGAAATGGACGTTGTATTTGGGGACTATCTCCCCAACCTAATATTATAAGATAGGCATGTAAATCTGCTGTTCAAGCAACATTAATTAAGATTAAATGAGAACAAATAAGATTGTCCAAGCTCACACAGTGTAGACTAGAACCTGCAATGTTAATAAGGACAAATTCTCTAATCAAATATCTCAATGTGGAATACTGATTAGAGCTTATGGCAAAAGCTGGTGAGAACCTTCTAGAAACAGCTATGCTTCTAGAGACAGCTATGGGACACTGGAGAATTTTCCTTCAAGGGAAAATTAATAGCTTGCTATTGTACATTAATTGAAACCACCCCTAGGATGGAAGGACATAAAAAAATCTTGAAGCTCGAAATACCCATGATATCTTGGATGGTGTTAGACAATCACTCTATCAGGAAGGGCAGTGCCCAGGAGTTCCCTAATAAAAAGGATATGGTTTATACAGTATCATGCTATAGGGGAAAGAAGGACTAGATATTCATGAGCAGGGAGCCTCTTTTTCCCTCAGATTAACTTCAGAACTGCTTGAGTTGCTGCCAGGTTCTATCATCACTGAGACAGGGCCCTATAAACAGCTTCCAACTAACCAGGAAAGACCTGCTTGGTTTGTGGACAGCAGTACCAAAGCGAATGGACAATATCCCATTTGGAAAGCTGACACTGACAGAAGAAGGTAAAAACAAATGGGCTTGGTGGGCTTCATTTCATGATGCTTTATGATAAAAGCCCCTGTGTTTCCATTTTTACCAACTCATGGGCAATAGCCAATGTCTTTGCCCTGTGGTCAGACAGGAGGAGAGTGGAAACCTGGCCTATTAAAAGGATGCCCATGTGGGGCACTGCCCTAAGGAAATCACTAAGGGAATTTGAGGGTTGTATAAAAAATAAGATATATCAATGCCCATCAGAAGAACCCCCTTCCAGGTTCAGAAGGTGATTGGAATACCAAGCAAATATCCCCACAAACACACTTAAGGTGGCCAGCTGGCTCCATGAAAGGACTGAGTGTGGGGGGTAGCTAAGGCAATGCAGAGAGGGGCTAAATTTACACATACTCCTCTTGCACCCTCGGAAGCACAAAATGCTAATAAGAATTATTCTGTCTGCCAACAAGAAGACTGCAGACTGCTACAGGACAGATTCCCTGGGGGCAGGTCCTGGGCACAGTTGTTAAGTGAGACTGATGCACCCAAAGGGTGGCAAATGGGTATTGACAGAGGTTGACACTCACTCTGGACTGGGTTCTGCTTACCTGGTGGTAAAAACAAATGCTCAGAATATTATAAAAGAGCTGGGACAGAAGATAGTGTACCAATTTGGACTACTGAGTCACATTTCTTCAGACCAAGGATCACACTTTACAGACTATACTATCCAACAATGGGCAGAGAGAAACCTTGTCTGGAACAGTAGGCTAGTAGAGAATTAGAACGGGCAATTGAAAATACTGGCTGGCTAAAATAATGGGTTCTAAGGGTATGAAGGGCTGGCCTAAAGGCCTTCACAAATGCACATTCACATGCAGACTGAGTTAGGTTTTCAGAGTGGTCCCCCAAGCCACTCCTGTGTTTCCTGGGTTGATCTGGGATAGAAGAGGTGGGGACAATGACTGCACGACGACGCAGGTCTTGCAGAGGTGGCAAGAACACTGGTGTGATGGCTGTACTTTTTTCTCTCTCCCCCACATCATGTCAACTTTCTTTTTTTCCCCTCAGTTCCATGGCTACAACTACAGGTGCTGGAAACAGGAATGATTTCTATCAAGAAACTGTAATGATATTTTTAAACCTTTATGCCAGAAGTCCTAAAGGCCTGGTGGGGTGGGTCCCATCTTCACCCCATCTGGAAAAATTGGAGTTAACATGTGAATGCTGCTGCATTTCCTGGTGATCAAATAATTACCACAAATAAAAGGAAATTCTATTTGTGGCAAATTAATATTCTCTACCAACCGACTAGCATTCTCTACCTCAAGCAGAAGGCCTGTATAGGGGGAGATGGCCCAAATCACTCTCACACAAAATAATGAATATATTTCTCATGTTGCTGCAAGTGCCTCATATCCTATTTGTGAAGAACAAGTTGTAAAGTTTTATTATTTCCTATAAAATCTGAACAGTTTGAACACAGAGGAAACACACATCAATATTTCCCCTTTCTAACTCATTTACATGTAAGTTGTAAGTGCTGGGGTTAGCAGTCCCAATCAGAAACTCAGCCACAGCACATTTCAAACCCATAAAATTAACACTTTATTTTAATGAGGTTTAACAATAAATCAAGTTTGGAAACCATCTTTCAACACAGACTCTAAATCCACAGGGAAGGACTTCACTATCAATCCATTGGCTTTTAGTTAAGCAAGTCAGAACATGGTTCCCAGGTCACTGAAGTTCTTTAAAACTCTCCCTCTCTGCTTTACTTATCCTGACACAACCACTTACGCTACAGAGCATTTGAAAAATAGGAAAAAGATTCTTGGAAGATATGCCAAATGTCAAAAACAGTCTTGACCTTGGACTGATGCTATTTTCTTGGCTTCTTTGTAACTATTAACTAAGTTATGGGACAAATCAAATGAACAGAGCACGAAGCTAAATGTATTCCTTGGCTAGTTCTTCCAGTAACTCTGTTACTAATTATATGGAATTTAACTTACTTTCCTGTGCATATACATTTGTTCATTCACACATGGTTTCAAATAACTTCATAGTATCTGAAGAAGCAGTGAATAAAGTCCATGCTTTCATGAAGATTACATTCTAGTGGAAGAGACAGGCTTCAACAAATAAACCAAATAAATGCATAAAATAATCTCAGGTGATGATAAGGGCTGTGATGTCAACTAAAGCAGGGCAAGAGATTAGAGAGTGATGAGATAACATTCAATGTAAGAGGACCAGGATGGTCTAACTGAAAAAGCGCTAACCAGATATATTTATGTGGAGGCCGGCAGTGCTCTGAGGGGGCACCGATGTTAATCCATATTCCTCACAGTATCTACTTAGCTACTCTTATCCCCATTTCTAGTTGAGAACACAGGGGCTCAAAGAGGTTTCCAGAGCCTGAACTTGAGCTCCAAAGTTCATATTCTTAGCCTTTTTATGGGATGTTGCTATCGATGGAGAGGAAATCTCAGAAAGGGAAGGCACCCGTTTAAATAGTTCTAGTCAATTGATTCTGACTTGAGGAAGTTTCAAATTTTATCTTTGAAATAAATTATGTCAGAAGTTGGTCAATCGAATAAATTAACAAAAATCTGAGAAGCAGTTACAAAGCACTAAGGAAAAAAAAGGCCCAAAGGAAATAAAAGAGGCCAGAACACCAGACAGTAAGGCAACGATTCTACCTGAACTCCACCTGTGAGCACTATATCTGAGAAGTATAACTTGCTAAAGATGCCTTGCTAGATTTGTGTCAACCTTATTTTTAAAAGGTGCTGCTAAGGAAAACAAAGAGAATAAAATCATAGGTAATGCATTAGTCTATCTTTAATTGGCTTCCCTATTGTATAACAATGCATGTTTGACATTCTGATTTAGAAACTAGAGATTAAATGTTTTCCTCCTCAAACATACAGATATCAAATCACAGTTGCTGGAAAACAGTTTACAAATCATTGTCTGCTTTATTCTTAACTAATGTGAAGCATAAAACTTCCATAGGGATTATAGGGACATGCTCTGTTGTCATTAGAAAATATCAGGCAGACATTATACCAAATCCTGGTCAAAAAAGGCCTGGGCCCCTAATGCCACATTAGAATAAGGTTTTCCAGAATCATTACTATACTAGACAGAGAGCGGCTTGGGCATACGATGCAGCCAAGTATAAAAGTAACATTAAAACAGATATTTAATGGACATATACTAGACATTTACCATGCTAGACAGAATCATTTACTATACCAGACCATGTCCCTTGCCCCAATCCCAGGGTACAAATGTGTTAGAATCTACTGACCATTTCCACTGGTCACTGCATAGGAAAATCCCAAGGAAATGTGAGGCAAGAAGGCCAATACTACCAGGCCTTTTCAGTATAAGAGCCCCCAAATGAAATCTCCATGAAAGAAAAGAAAAGACCGTGGACTGAGAATCTGACAACCTGGATTCTTGGCAAGCTTTTATCACTTAAATATCTGTGTGATCTTGCACAAGACACTTGATTCATTTCAGCTCAACTCCACTCAGTTCCTTGAAGGTAGGGTCCTGTCTGTTTTGTATCTCATTCTTTTCCAAAAGATAAGCAAAGCACCTGGCACATATTTCAGGAACCATACATGTTTGCTAAATAAATGAAACACTTGTCACTACCTACTATGTATCAGAAAGATTTTAGATGTGAAGTATAGGATAAAAATTCTTGCCTAGTTTTTAATGGGAGAAATTGGTCTTGGTAGCTAAAAGAATGATTTTTAGATTTGTTTTCACAGCTTTAAAATGTTATAATTGTGAAACTCTTACCAAAAGCTCCATTGTCCCCAAATGTACATCCTCAAGGACAATGATGAATAAAAGTTTGCTAATATAGCATGGTGAATAATAAATACAAACATCTCACACACAGGCTTTAAAATATTGATCCCAGCATCTGAATGAAAGTAAGAGGGGAAAAAAATAAGAGGGGCTGGTTAATCTCAAAATAGGTGTAAACAATAGGCTGTTTCTTGAGGTGTGATATTAATGTGCTTTGGGTAATATATTTGGTGCCCAAGACAATGAGCTTGTTTGGTACATGGAGATTGTAAGGAAATGTTTGAAATGTTAACTCTTTTTAAGGCATAGACTTCTAAATTTCACCTCCTTCTATGTGCATAGCTATAAGGATCAATCTCATAACCATGCAATATTCCGAGACACAGTCCTAACCACTCTTGGCAGATACACTTTGATGTGGGGTTTCTCAACCTCTCATCATCTTTTGCATCCACCCAACTACTCAGGCAGTGGATATTAGGAGAAAGATAACAAAGATAACTTTCCTTAATTTTAAAACAATAGAGAGAACATGTCCTAGACACATGAAAGAGGAAGGCCCAGTCCTTGCTGGTCTGTGCCACATAGCAGTCGGCTTTCCTCTGCCTCCCCTCCAAGATGCCTCATGGTGGATTTCTTGGGGGATCCCTAGAGCCTTCCATCCCATTTCCATCAAGCCACAAACTCTCCCAGAATGTTTTCCAAATAGTTCCACAAACTGAAAAAAAACAACAACCCTGAATTCTATACTAAAAAATATTATAATGCAGAAGAAAACCTGTGCTTGGCATAATGAGAATGTATTTCTAATGGAGTACCTAAAAAATGACATGCATATGCATATGCATATGCCATACCCAAGTATAGGAGTCACATTAAAACAGGAAAAAAATCAGCTGGTCATTTAAGGTAAGACAAGTTTGGCATCATGTGTTATGATGTAAGAAAATAAAAAAACAAGCTTGTGTAAATTGAAGAAATTTCTTGCTAAGACAGTCCTTTGCCCTCCACAGACCTTCCAATGCGTAACTGGAGTCCAAATACAATACATACACAGTTGGAAAGAGAATTCACAAGAATACAGTTAAGGTTGTCTCTAATGATCTTCACTGAGCAGAATAAACACAGTGGGGTAATAATAAATCTTTCCTCAAAATGTCACAGGTAGGAAGAGGAAAACTTTAAAAGGCCTCAGGAAATGATAGGGATTTCACAAATAGCATGTGATTAGAAATGGAGCAAACTCTAGGTGGTTCTGAAAAATGAAGGAGTTAATGGAAAACAGATTTAGAAGCCCGCTGCTACCAATGTAAATAGGAAGTTACCTCAGCTGCACTTAGATAGCTGCTTCAACACAGGATAGATACTGAAATAATTTTTCCTCTCAAAATGAAAATGGCACTTGCTGTAAGTAAAAAACATGTGAGTCGTGACTACAGACACTAAAACCACTTAAGGAATATCAGGTAAACATTAATGTCCAATTTGTGTTGTTTTCCTCCCAATTCTTTTTTACTAAGCCGGACTTTGGTATCTCTTTGATTGTAATCATTTAATATGTGTATTTTTCATATAAAAAGTATAGAAGTTTCCACTCATAACAGTTTTTCCAATCTAGTATGCTGTCTAGGATGGAGGTATAGTAAAGGGGTTTGATTAAGCATTACATTACCCCAAATTCTATTTTGCTTTCATCTTGCATTTAGGTGTGTCCCTCAGCCTGGCAGGTCATGTGCTAAGAAAACATGATAGACACCAACTACTCTTTCAAAGGGTCCTTCATTAGCTATCTGTTGTTGTGTTGAATACCTAAACCTAAAATAAGAAATACTTGCTATCTCAGTTTTTTCAGGTCAGGAATTTGCAGGTGGCTTGACTGGGTGGTTCTGGCTCAGTGTCTTTCCTGACAAGTCAAGCTGCCAGCCAGGGCTGCAGACAGCTGAAAGCTTGATTGGGCTGGAGCATGTGCTCCCAAGCTCACTTTTAAGGTTGCTGGCAGATCTCACAAGATCCACTTCCAAGTTCACTCACATTGTTGCAGGCAGGCTTTCAGTTCCTTGCCGTATGGGTCTCTACAGAGGCTGTCCGAGCACCCTCACAACACGGTAGCCAGTTTTCCTCTTCCCAGGGCTACTTCATGACATGGAAGCAGACTTCACCCAGACAGAATGTATAAGGAGTTGAATGATGACCCCAGAAAGATATGTCCACACCCCAAGCCCCAGAACCTGTGACTGTGAACCTATCTGTAAAAAGTCTTTGCAGATGTAATTAAGCCAAGGGCCTGAAGACCTTGAGATCATTTTGGTTTATGGTGACTTAAATCCAACGAAAAGTGTCCCTATAGGAGAACAGAAGGGGAAAAGACATGGAGAGCCATAGGGTAGGGGCTATGCTGCCATAAGCCAAGGAACACACAGAGCTACCAGAATGAGAAGAGGCCAGGATAGATTTTCCCTCGATTCTTCAGAAGTGGGGCCCTTGATTTCAGATCTCTCGCCCCCAGAACCAAGAGAAATTAAATTTCTGTTTAAGCCATCAGCTTCGTGGTAATTTGTTACAGCAGCTCTAGAAAATTAATACAGAGTGATTTCAGAGAGCGGGAGCTAGAGAGAGAGCGGAAGAAGGAAGTCATGGTCCTTCCACGCCCTGATCCGGGTCACTCTCATCACTCTGATGTACTCACTCCGTTCACCAGAAGGGAGTCACTAAGGTCGGGCCACATACAAGGAGAGGAGATTCAAGTGTCACCTCTCTAGGGGAGAAATACCAAAGAATTTGTGGGAATATCTTTAAAACCAGTAAGGTTGCCATCTGAAGTTTCTCAAATTGGAAGAGTTTCCCTTTCTCCGAGAACAGATACAAAAGGGAATCTTGAGGATGCTATTGGATTCTCCTTTCTCTTTTCCCAGGTTTCTGAAAGAAAAATAATTTTAAGTGCATGTATTTATTTTTTTATTTAAGTTTAATTGACATACAGAACCTTATTAGTAACAGGTGGATATAAAAGTGATTTGATATTTTATGTATTACAAAATGACCCCCACAATAAATCTAGTAACCATCTGTTACCATGTCAAGTTATTACAATACTATTGACCATATTCCCCAGGCTGTACATTATGTCACCATGACTTATTTATTTATTTATTTTTAATTGCATTTTTTAATTTAATTTAATTTATTTTATTTTTATTAAGGTTTCATTGATATACTTTCTTATGAAGGTTTCACATGAAAAACAATGTGGTTACTACATTCACCCATATTACTGATTCTCCCCCGCAACCCATTGCAGTCACTGTACATCAGTGTAGTAAGATGCCAAAGAATCACTACTTGTTCTTTTCTGATACACTGCATGACTTATTTATTTTATAACTGGAAATTTGTACCTTTTAATCTCCAGCTACTTCACCCATCTCTCCCAACCACTCCCCTCTCTGGTAATTCACAGTTTGTTTATCTATGAGTCTGTTTCTATTTTGTTTGTTCCTTTGTTTTATCTATTAGATTCCACAAATAAGTGAAATCATATGGCATTTGCCTTTCTCTGACTGGCTTATTTTACTTAGCATAATGCCCTATAGATACATCCTGTTGTTGCAAATGGCAAGATTTCATTCTTTTTTTATGGCTGAGTGCTACTCCATTGGATATATATACCACAACTTTATCAATTCATTTATCATTAGAAAATTAGGTCATTTCCCTAAATTGGCTATTGTAAATAAAATGCTGCAAAAAACACAGGGGTGCATATATCTCTTCAAATTGGTGTTTTTGTTTTCTTCAGATAATACACAGAAGTGGAATTGCAGGATCATATGGTTGTTCTATATTTTGAGGACCCTCCAAACTGTTTTTTATAGTGTCTGCAGCAATTTACATTCCTACCAACCATGCCTGAAGGTTCCCCTTTCTCCAGATCCTTGCCAGCACTTACTTCTTGTCTTTTTGATACTAGCCATTCTGACAGATTTGAGGTGATAGCTCATTGTGTGGTTTTTATTTGCATTTCCCTTACAGGTAGTGTTGGAGAGCATCTTTCCATGTGCATGTTGGCTATTTTCACATCTTCATTGGAAAAATGTCTACTCATATCCTCTGCCCATTTTTAACTAGGTTGTTTGTTTCTTTGATATTAAGTTGTATAAGCCCTTTACATATTTTGGATATTAAGTCCTTATTGTATATAAGATTTGAAAATATTTTCTCCCATTCAGTAGATTGTCTTTTTGTTCTGCTAATGGAATCCTTCACTGTGTAAAAATCTTTAGTTTAATGCAATCCCATTTGTTTATTTTAGCTTTTGCTGCCCTTGCCTGAGGAGACTTGTCCAAAATATATTGCTAAAATGTCATTGAAGAGCTTACTGCCCATGTGTTCTTCTAGGAGTTTTATGGTTTTGGGTCTTACATTCAAGTATTTAATGTGCTTTGAATTTATATTGTTGTGTATTGGTAAGATATTTTTGTATTCGTTGGTCCAGTTGCATTATTTTGTACATAGCTGTCCAGTTTTCCCAAAAGCACTTATTAAAGAAACTGTTTTCCCCAATGTATGTCCTTCTGTCCTTTTTCATAGATAAATTGAGTACATATGTGTGTGTTTATCTTTGGGTTCTCTAATCTATTGCATTGATCTGTGTATCTTTTTGTGACAGTACCATACTGTTTTGATTACTATAGCTTTGAAGGGCAGTTTGAAATCAGGGAATGTAAAACTCGCAGTTTTGTTCTTTCTCAAGATTATTTTGGCTATTTGGGGTCTTTCATGGTTCCATATAAACTTTAGGATTATTTATTCTGGTTCTGTGAAAAATGCCATTGATATTCTAATAGGGCTTGCACTGAATCTGTAGATTGCTATGAGCAATATGGACATTTTAACAATATTAATTCCTATAATCCATGAGCACAGAATATCTTTCCATTTACTTTAGTCATCCTCAATTTTTTTTATCAATACCTGTTAGGCTGTTGGCCATCCTAACTGGTGTGAGGTGATATCTCATTGTGGTTTTAATATGCATTTCCCTGATAACTACTGATGTGGAGCATCTTTTCATGCTCCTGTTGGCCATCTGAATTTCTTCTTTGGAGAATTGTCTGTTCATAGCATCTGCCCATTTTTTAAACGGGGTTATTTGCTTTTTGGGTGTTGAGGAGTGTGAACTTTTTATATACTTTGGATGTTAACCCTCTGTCAGATATGTCATTTACAAATACATTTTCCCATACTGTAGGATACCTTTCTGTTCTGCTGATGGTGTCCTTTGCTGTAAAGAAGCTTTTTAGCATGATGTGGTCCCATTTGTTCATTTTTTATTTTGTTTCCCTTGCCTGAGGAGATGCATTCAGGAAAAAGATGCTCATCTTTATATTCAAGAGATTTTTGTCTATGTTTTCTTCTAAGAGTTTTGTGGTTTCATGGCTTACATTCAGGTCTTTGATCCATTTTGAGTTTGCTTTTGTGTATGGTATTCGACAATAAACCAGTTTCATTCTCTTGCATGTAGCTGTCCAGCTTTGCCAACACCAGTTGTTGAAGAGGCTGTCATTTCACCATTGTATGTCCATGGCTCCTTTATCATATATTTATTGACCATTTATGCTTCGGTTTATATCAGGGCTCTCTAGTCTGTTCCAGTGGTCTATGGGTCTGTTTTTGTGCCAGTACCAAATTGTCTTGATTACTGTGGCTTGTAGTAGAGTTTGAAGTCAGGGAGTGTAATTCCCCCAGCTTTGTTCTTCATTCTCAGGATTGCTTGGGCTATTCGGGGTTTTTTGTGGTTCCACATGAATTTTAAAACTATTTGCTCTAGTTCGTTGAAGAATAATGCTGGTATTTTGATAGTGATTGCAGTGAATCTGTAGATTGCTTTAGGCACGATGGCCATTTTGACAATATTAATTCTTCCTATACATGAGCATGAGATGTATTTCCATTTATTGGTATCTTCTTTAATTTCTCTCATTATTCCTAGGTATTTTATTTTTTTAATGTAATTATAAATGGGATTTTTTTCTTAGTCTTTCTAATAGTTTGTTATTAATGTATAGAAACACAATATATTTTTCTGTATGTTAGCTTTATATCCTGTGATTTTCTGATTTATCAGTTCAAATAGTTTTTTAGTGGAGTCTTTAGGATTTTATATATAAGTATCATGCCATCTGCAAAAGGGGACAGCTTAACTTCTTCCTCTACAATTTGGATGCCTTTTATTTCTTCTTTTTGCCTAATTGCTGATTAGGACATCAGGTACTACATTGGATAAAAGGGGTGAGAGTTATCATCCTTGTCTTGTTTCTGATTTTAGAAGAAAAGTTTCAGCTTTTTACCATTTAATATGGTGCTAGCTGTGGGTTTGTCATATATTTATTTATTATGTTAAGGTATGTTCCTTTTATACTCACTTTTTTGAGAATTTAGTATAGGATTTTTCTTAATTCCTATCTGTGACTTCCATATTTTCTCAGACACTAGTCACTGATGCATATATTTCAATGGATTATTGTCAGAAACTTTACTAGTAGACCTCATGCTGTCATAATTATTTATATGTAACTCATCTAAAATTACTATTAATAAGAAAGTATCATGTGAAATAAGAAATTAGCATTTTGAAAGTATGTTCATGTACATCATCTCAATTAATAGTTGATTAAGCTATCACAATACTCTTAGAAGAGAGTTAGTATGATCGAAGATCTAGGAAAGGCAGAACATTTTAACAGAAAGAGCACTGTATTGTGAGTCAAGATACCCAGACTCTAGTCTTGGCTCTGTCTCTTTCTAGGCAGTCCCAGGAAAAATTAATTAAATCTTTTTGGGCCTCAGTTTCCTTAAGTTTAAGTTAGATGTCAGATTAGATGATCATTAACATCCCTGTCAACACCAGCAGCAGTGCCATTACCTCTATTACCTCCAAACTGGACTAATACTAAAATTATATGTATGTCAGAGCTGAAATAGAATATTTGTAGCAAGGAAGAACAATTGAAGAAATTCATGAACTATCTCATTTTACAATTCAGGTGAGGTGAATATTTTTTAACCAAATGGTAGAGCACTTTTACTCTGCCTGCAGTGAATTTCTCCCAGATAGCAGTGTGACTCTCAGCTCAAATATATTATTGGGGAGTCTTTCCCTGACCAGCACAGGAAAAGAAGTCCCCTCACTCCACTCTCCATTCTATTGCCACTCTTTATTTCCCTCACATCCCTTACCATTATCTGAAGTACTTAGCTTTTATGTGAGTGTGTTTATTATCTGCATCTTTCTATCATGATAAACAAGACTGGGACCCTGGCTGTTTTCTTCGCTCTAGTCTTCCACATTCCAGACAGGGTAAGCATTCAATAAGCATTCTTGAATAAGTAAATGAGGTATGCTAAGTATTTTATAATAATATACTGTATATTCTTATGATGGCTTACACTATTAAAAAGTATTTCTGCATATATTCCTTAACAAATTTGCCTGAGGTAGGTTATTACCCCCAAATAATCTGAAACTTGGCTCAGAGGTTAAGGGAATTTACAAAACAATTAGAATATCCTGAATTCAGGACTTCTCCTCAGCAGTATAATTTAATATAAGACCTTCTACCTTCATGTTTACTGTTCTTGACCTAGAATCAGTCCTTTATTCCACAGAGCAGAGCTTGATTTCATCAATATTTTGAGCTGGAAACACCTCTAATCAAGCTATAAATTGGTCTAATATTTAATCTTTGGGATTAGTAATTAACTGTAAGAATTATTAATAAATTTATAAATTGTTCTGTGTTGCCCACTTTTTAATCAAATCATTTATGTTAGTACTGGCCCAAGGAACATCGTAGCACTGGGCAAAATCTTCATTTAACTCAGCATTCGCTACTATTTCAATAAATGTATTCTGCAATCCCTGAACATTAACTACCATGGCTCTCAGATTAACCTTTCTTGTTTGCTTGTGCCTGACCTCAAAGCATGTTAAATTACTCAGAGCAATTCTGATGGCTTTAATTTATGAGAACACCTTCATATATTCATCTTTTAAATCCTGAAAATGATTATCAGTGCACAACAGTGGTTCTCTTTTTAATCTTAGCTGATAACTCTGATTAAACACATCCAAAGGCTGATTACCCCCACTGTGGTGAATGCCAGTGTCACAGCTAACTACTCATTTCACAGCAGGAATTGCCTTCAGGAGCCCATTTACATTATTACTCAGAATTGATTTATACTGTTATTTCCTATTGATCACATAGGAGAAGGAGGGAAGGTATAGACAGTGTCCTCTGAAGGCCTAAAAAGTCAAATAATGGAAGCCACCCACAGACGTTTATAATACACTCAGCCAGTAATACGCCGATGTAAATACTAGTTGCTTCCAAAATGTAGGCACATTTTAAAAGGCACTATTTACTATTAGAATCATCTAGTTTTTTTAATCAAAAGGCTACTTTGGGATGGAATCTGTGTTATCACAATGGGTTAAAAGAGAGAGAGAGAGAAATAAAGAAAATAATCTAAGTGTAGGTTATGCGTGTGCCATGTGGACAAATTAAGCAAATTTAGCATCCCTGTGCTTTCTTACACTGGTAGGGTCTTGGAGCAAGCAGCCTGTTTGGTGACAGAGTAACAGCAGTGCTGCAAGTGGCAGCCACCGCCCTAGCTCTGCAGATGTCTGGAATCTCACAATCCTGTCTTATGTGTCTTCTTGGTTGGTTTCCTGCAAAAGCAACCTATGACTACACAAAGACAACACTTTCTCTAATTCCCCCAGTAAATACATATCAAAAGCCACCAACTCTATTCTGGATACTATGACAGATGCTAAAGATAGCAGGATTGAATGAAACCAATATGACTCTGTTCCTCTTAAACTGTTACTCTCTTTGAGAAGACAGACAATAAACAAGTAAACGAATATAGCTATCATAACTAACTGTGCAAATACCAAAAAGGAAAAGGAGAACACGGCAGTTCTTTTCAGGAAAAGCCCTAATCAGTGACCCAAAGGAATCCTCTGTTATGTAGCAAAAGGGGTGCAGGTGAAGGAATCAGTAGGCAAAAGTCCTGCCTGTGACCCCACCACTGTCTAGGTCAATGGTGCTTACATCTGAGCACATATCCACAGCACCTGGAGGGCTTGTTAAGCCACAGAATTCATGATTCAGTAGATCTAGAAGGGATACGAGAATGTGCATCTCTAACAAATCCCCAGGTGAAGATACTGTTGCTCCAGGGAGGATACTTTGAGACTCTGGGTTTTACAATCTCTTCTCACAAAGCCCTTCTCACTTCCACATTCATTATGAAGATCACTAAGGAGATAAAATGTATGAAACTGCTTAATATAAATGAAAGGGGTGGTAATTATGGAGAAATAGATTCAAACAGAAATTAAATTCCTAAAGCACTTAATGAAAATGAACCAATCAGGGTTGATTTTAAGAAGAACAATCCCATCTCTCTCTTCAGGAAGCAAGATGATTTTATGCTTTTCAAAAGCCATCTTCTCTATAAGTCATTTAATTATGGAAGGGGCTCATGAGGGCCCTCAGGTCTCCATCAAAGCCTGGCAGAGTCATACTCTTAACAGCACACACACCCCACTGCTTTCACAATCAGACACCTGCTGGCAGGGCCCACAATGGCTGAAAGCAGGTCATGCATTGCAAGAGGACTAACTCAGAATTGTCTTATGAGTTTCCTACTTGAGAAACTGAATTTCCTCAGGACTACAGGCTCCCTCTCAGCACATTAGCTAACACCACTGGAGGAAGCTAGGAGTAAAGATTTATGGCCCAATACTCTGGTAGTTTGAATTAACTCTCCCTTCAGAGACTGGACTTTCCAGTTTGGGCCCTATTGAGAAAAATGACAATTTTTTCTAAGCATTTTTTTTTTCAAGGCAGCCTTATAATTTAAAAGATTTAGAAAGCTTTAGATCATCCTCCCAAGGTGATGTTGTACTGAGACAACAGAAGCAAGAATTGACCCAAGAAACAGAAGGCAGATGTTTTAGTCTCACTTCTGTCAATAGTGATTTGAGAAAGTCACATAAATTCAAAAAATTCAATAAATATTTAACCTCCCTGAATCTCAGCTCCCTTCTTCAGAAAAAGTGAGGATTGTTACAGACCAGAAGTTGGCAAAATCTTTCCGTAAAGGGTCTGATAGTAAATGTTTCAGGCTTTGGCCATGTAGTGACTATTGAAACTACTCAACTCTGTCACATTAAATCAGCCACAGCCAATAGGTAAACAAATGGGCACAGTTCCAATCTAACAAAATTTTATTTATAAAACATGCAGCAGGCTTGGCAATACCTGCCATAGACTCTCACCCCCTCTCAGAGATACCTGGTTACTACCATGCCTCTAATATGATCATAGTTTGCTATTCGAGCAACAAATTAACCTCTCTGTACCTGAATTTGCCTTTGTGTTGAAAGAAAATATCATTACTTGTCATGTCACTTCCTCACAGAAATTTCAAAAGGACTGATGAGCTCAGGTTTCAAAGTACTATGATTTCTTGATGAAGGTTACAAGAGAAGTACTAATTATTATCTACAGTACCTTTAAGCTGCTATCATCTGATTATTATTGCACCTGGAAGTGGAATAAGGATTCAGATTCATACCACTCGATGATATTAAACACATTATGCTATGGTCTCTTGCCCTAGAGTTTCCTTTCAAACGACTGATGAAAACCTGTGAGTTGGATGCTAATACTACCCTTTGATATCTTCCAAAGATTAAATAGAAGGAATAAAAGAAACAGATTTGACTTTTTATATACACAATTTAGTATTTCTTCCATTTATCTCCAGTGATTGTTCAGTCCTAAAAGTGGAGCATTCTCAAGAAACAGAATGGGAGCTATGCTTAAATTCATTAAATAAAATTGATGTGGTTTCCTTATTCTTATTTGTTCACCTGCAGGAGAAGCTCCATTAAGAATAAATTTCTTAGACATGAGACTTTGGAACTAGATATATGCTAAAACATAGTTTTAAAAACATAGTGGATAATCAACACTAATTTCATCATTTCTTAGGACTATTAGTATAACTTGTCTTTACATCTCACCCACCACCAATTATAAACCAGCCTGCCACCTTTAAGAATTAATTCACCTGGTAGATATTTCTCTAGTATCCATTATATACAAGGGACTCCTAGAAATGTGGAAAGTTTGCATAGATAACAATATAAAATAGTATGTGAAGAGTTCCCTCAGTGTGTTAACAAGCAGTATTTTGGAGTTTGAAGGAAAAAGAAGGCTTTTAGCTGATTTGATAAGGGAAGAGCATTTTCATGGTAGAAGTGATATATGTGAACTGAGTCTGGAAGACAGATGGAAAGGAGCAAAGAAAAAGCTTTCTGGATAGCTCCAAATGCAGACCCCATGCACAGACATACCATTATGAGCAATTCAGATCACATAAAAGCTCGTGAGTAGTTCAAGATACAGCAATAAATCAGGGGAGGACAAAAATAATCAGGCTAACAAGTCTGTGTTTAAGGAAAACCCACTGAAAGATTTTGAGAGGAATAGAGTTAGGTGCTATTCATGCATTCAGAAAATATATTACAATGCCCTATAATGTGCAAACATTTTTCTAAGCTATATGGATACAGCAATGAATTTAAAAGATGCAGAAAAAAATCTCTGCCCTCATTCTGGTAGTGGGAGACAACAGATAAACAATAATAAGCAATAACAATAAAATATAAATAAGTAAGTACTAGTTATTTGAAGGTTAAATGCTACAGATAATCAATTACAAATAAAGCAGAAAAAAGTTTTAAATATACTGGCTTGGGAGCCACCTGAGGTAACATTTGAACAAGGGTTTGAAGTAGGTGAAGGAGTAAGCCAAGAGAGTATGAGAGTAGAATTCCAGGCAGAGGGAGGGCTAATGCAAAGGCAGTAAAGATCAGCAAAGCAGCCTTTGTGAGCAAGGGAATGGATAGGAGATGATGCCAGAGAGGTCATGAGGGTCACGTGATATAGAGCCTTATAGACAATTATAAACAGTGGATTTAGGAATAGTAATCTACCAACAGGGGGCAGAATGGATTGCAGGAAGGAGAGAATAAGAGGCCGAAGCAACAGTTAAAAAGCTTGTTTTAAGGTGGAAAAGTCTGAGCCCATTCATTTAATCACTCCTTCACCCACATTGATTATGCACATATTTAGGAGACACGATGCTAGATAATGACACTAGAACTGTGACTGAGATGGACAAATCTCTCCCACATGAAGCTGCCCCTCTAGTAGAATGATAGCATGAACAGAAACATCTGACATATCGACAAGTGTCTAAAATCTATAGAATTCTAAAGTTTATCATGAATCCCAAAATATATAATATTATAAAACAGAAGGTCCCCAAAATCTCAATTATATAAACAGTCCTTACTCCACTTCCTAAGTCATTTCCTTAGCAATATCCTACAATCAAAATATTGGCCAATAATTCTTTCCACTCATAAGACTACTTTAGAAAAGAATGATTGGATATTCTATGAAAAAATAAATCATTCAAAACATCCAAGCAGTGAAAAATAAACTAGATCTCTGAGGCTTATCATACCACCAAACACGATGCATCAGAGAATACAGGCTATAAGGATAATTAATTCAAATACAAGCATTTATGAATAGATTAATTTAGTGAGCATAAAAGAAGCAAAGACCAGTCCAAAATTACCAGGTTTGTCTGTAACCCAGACAATAGCATTTTCCAAACAAATTGCTGATGCATGAAGATATTATCACTGGTGGCTGGATGACTGGCTTTAGTGCCCCTATGATGATAAACCCGCTGTCACAGAGGACAGATAGGAACTAGTTTCTGCTGTCAACCTGTCATGGTGTTATTAAATATGGAGGGGGAAAATGACCCAAACAGTATGTAATGAGCTCCCTTTTCATTCTCTCTCTACAAAAGCACATCTGTGGATTGTTAATGACTCTGAAATGGATGAACCAAATTGATGAGAAAGGAAAACATCTCTCAGGGATAGGAAAAGAGAAAATGAACACACACACAATGTTTATAAAACATAATTTAAAATATAAAGGCTTGTGGAAGTACTGGGAAATGCTATAAGGTGGCATACAAATGTAAGCTATTGTATTACTCATTTTTCTATTGCTTTCTTTGCTTTTCTTTTGTTTTTAATATGAATCATTAATCTTTCTAAATATAGAGAAATAGCAAGTAGCCCATGTGTGTGACACAAAGAGCACACATGTGTGACTTTCTGTGGTTGCCACTGTCATTCCAGTATGGTGATTTCTATTCTGCGGGATGATTTTTCACTAACGGTGCCCTGGGGGCTGCGCACGGTGACCTGAATGAGTTTTGGGCTCTTGGTATCTCAGGTCACAGGGTTCTGTACCAAGTCCTGTGGACTGATTTATCCTTGTGCCACAGACTCACTTGCCTCAGGTTGTCCAGGAAAGACACACCTAAGCTCAAAAATATGATTCAATCATGGAATTCCTCAAGTACAGGCTTTGGTATTATTAACCTTTGCATCTCTGTGCCTGATATTGTACAAGTCTTCAATAACCCTGAACTAAGTGGAATGATGCATTTAGAGGGATGTCAAACAGGGGCAAGTACATTCAATGAAATTATCATAGTGCCAGTCCATACACTGCAGCCACCATTTTATTTGGTCATATTTAGTGATTTTGAGGTTATATGTCTTCAAAAGCTCAGTATTGAAGAAATTTTTGTGTTTTGATTATAACAAAGAAAGTATTAATCAATAGGAGACCAGGCCTTATTTCTTAGTTTAAGGGCAGACACAAGACTGAAAATAATCAAAAGTGTTATTGGCTGGCTGTATCACAAAGGTAGTATGGTATTAGAAGGGAAAAGTGACCAATATTCATAAACATAGAGCCATATGATCCTGGAATGGGAAATCACTTTAACACTCAAGCTCTCTGAGCCAGAGGGAGAACTGTTCTAAACGCCATTGTACTCAAAGGACTTTATTCACATAAATATACATTCCAAGTAGAGGGGCTCTTTGGCACATGTTCTGTATTTTCTTGCACAGGTAAAAACAGTAACCAAGAAAGAAAATTGAGAAGTCATTAAAGGAAAAATTAAAGAGTATTTAGTTGGATGACTCACTGGAACCCACTGGGAGGAATGTAGAATGCAGGATTATAATGTTTATAAAGAAAAATACCATTTTAATATATTTACTACAAATACTCAAATTTAAATGTACTCCAAAGTAATTTTAAAATATAACATACTACCTCTCCGCTCACACATATCCATGGAAAATTCATTCTTTCACAACCTGTCTATACAGAGCCCAAATGGTGGTATCCTACAGATTGTGTTACAATGCTTTAGTCACGTTTTATCCACTGCTAAAACAAAAACAAAAACCAGCTTTACTTTTACATAAAATGTATTCAAGGACCTAGGCGGTATCATAAGAAGCAGATGAATGGAATAAACAATTAATTGGCATACCAATTTCCACATCAATGCACACCTTAATGGTATAATGACACCATCTACCTCCACCCACTAGGCCCTGATGATTATGTTATTAAATCTATGCCTTTAAACCAGTTTCTCTCTTAATATTTTTATTCCTCACTACCCCACCCACTTGGCTAAATGACTAAGCGACAAGGTCAATCAAATGCAATACTTCTCACTAGTCAAATAAAATGGAAATTTTGACCATTCCACATTCAACAAGCAAATACATTCTCACACTGACAACCACATTCCATTGGCTTTTCCTCAAAGCAAAGTGTGATAGATGCGTTGGCTGTAATTGCCAATCAGCCTTTACGTGGCAGCTGGAAACACAATACATCACTTTGATCTCCTTTGCTCTAAACACATTCACAATCAAGAAACCTGAACAAGGAATAAGAATTGGCATCATTTCCAGAAACTGTCACTCTGGGGCACGTAAATACTATAATATATATTTTGCTCGTATTTTTATTTCTGTTTCAGAGACACTCTGATGAAGACCTGAACAATAATCACTTACCACGAAACATCAAACATATATCTATTTGGAGACATATTTCAAACACACATATTACCACATACAAAATCTGAATATAAGTGCATTTAATTAAAAGTCACCACTACCATTTCCTTTTCCAGCTATGCATTTGATAGACAAAACAAGGTAGGAGCATTCATCTGTTTTCACAACAGTGTTCAAAAGAGTTGTACTCACATTTTGCAGGCAGGTCATAGCCACATGTGATTTTTGCATGTCCGGTATCACAGCCATTCAGGTTACGACACTCAGCTAGCAAACAGGGGCCAGCTGCTCTGTGAATGCAGCCATCCACTAGGATGAGAGAGGGAGAAAAAAAAAAAAGTTAGGCTATATTTAGCTTTTAGGAAATAAACACAAAACTTAAGATAGGTGAGGTGAGGGAGTCTCTGGTTTATAGTGTTTTCCAGTACCACTTGTGTAAGCATTCCCACCATGTCCAGTTTTAAAATATCCATTTGATGTCACTGAGTACAGGGTTCAGGGCTGGGGAGATATGCTAATAGTTCTGTCTCCCAAACTGGTAAGTGTTGCCTCCAACATGCCACAGGTTATGGAAGGAAAAAAAGGTGGAAAAGAAAGTGAGAAAGCCACTCTGGAATCTTTGAACTCACTTCAAAACAGTGAGGATAGAATTAAAGAAACCAAAGCAAGAACCAGATTTCTGAGTTGCTCCTCTCCACAAAAGCATGACACAAATACAATTTTCCTTCTGCAGGGCAACAGACAGGGTGCTAGATGATGGGCAAGGGCAGTTTAGGTCTTGATAAACACCCGTAAAACCACCCTCACTCACTTGACAGGAGCTGAAACAGCAGGGCTTCAGCTCCTGCTCTAGCTCAGCTAAGTGAGTCGGATTTCCACCCTTCACCAGCCCCACCTCTCTGGCCTCTCAGCTTGGCACGTCATTCACATCTGGCCTACACAGTGAAAAATCACCTTTTGAAAACATAAATGATGCTATGGGAAATCAAAACTTTGTATGACCGGATTGAGGGTGTGCACACAAGTGGAGGGCTGGAGGGCTGAAGGGTCATATGCACACAGGTTAGTAAATTGAGAACTTGGGTTCTTAGTTGTCACTGAATGGGCCCCTTGGACAGGAATGAAATGCAGGATTACTAAATGAATGGTAAAGAGACAGAGAGAGAGGGCAGTAGTCTGCATTATGAAAAAAAGCAGATGTTAGTGGTCTTAAGACCTTGCCTTCTCGCCAGAGTCCACATCACCATGTAGTTCATCACTGCTTTTTGGTGTTGTTATTATTATTATTATTTTGAGAGGAAGCTGGAGTTTGGATAGGAGCTCGTCCCTGGGAGATAGATGACTTGTCTACTGTCCAAGCAGCTTCTGCTCCCACTGATTGGCATGAAGACCACACTTTTGGCTGAACAAGTCACCTAGGGAAACAAGCTCATCTAGAGTTCATTACCTCACAGTCTGCATATCTTTGAAGTTTGAGAAGAATCCCAGGCCTTAAAGAACCTCACAGCAAACTGGACCCACTCCAGACTACTCTAGACTATAGTATTTTGTAAAATCTATGTTGAAATCTAAATTCTATCTCTACCAGATATATGATGCTGAAGCCCCCAGTTTCCTTAGAAATCAGGGTCAATAAAGGCACTACCTCACATCCGGAATATAAATAATATAATGCATGAAAGGCACCAGCATAGAGTTTAGGACAGTGTTTAGTGTTATGTGCCCCATTGATGGTGCTTACTATCTTAAATTCCTTCAGTGGAAATTTTGTGTAAATTTTAAAATAATTATTTTCCTTATTTAAGGATCAGAAATATAGTGAGGCAAACAAAATATGAAAGCCACCATTTACTCTACAACCCAGAGAACTCTTCAACATTCTGACATTCATTCTTTCACTGCTTATGTATGCACACACTCACACATACAATTTCTCTTACAAGACAGGCTGATAAATTTTGTTCATACTCTTTCAAATAGCAGTTGTACTTTTTAAATTTATTCCATGAAATAATCAACACAAGTGCAAAACATGTAAGTACAAGGATGTCAAAGTGGTATATAATAGTGAACACTTGGAACTACTCAGATAATCAGAGAATTGTTTAAGTAAAGCAAACTCCATGAATGCAGTGCACTAGTACATGGCTGTTAAAAGGAATGGACCAACTTTACATGAAAATAGAGTACTAAACATGGAAAGATTTTTAAGTGTCTACAAAGTTACACACATGTTAGACACATATACATTCATATACATGTTCATATATTTGTACTGGGAAGATATACACCAAAACATAAAAAGTGATTATGGTATAGTAAAGAGAGGGTAAGCCTATTAGGGGAAAAAAATAGGTCCCAATTTCTTTATGTTTGAATTTTTTGCAAGAACTTCAAGAAAAGTATTTTGAGGTGAACATATTCTCATGGCAAAGAGATAATTAGTTACTTAGCTTGAAATACATAAATAAAATAGGATTTGCTAGTATACTTAATCATACACTGTCAAATATTCTCTGCATTATTTAGATTGCAGCCTAATGCAGTTTGTCACTATCTAATTCCCAAAATCTTCATGGTCATACCAGCATTCATGACTTCATTAGGGCAATGAAAGTCAAGCCAAAGGACTATTTAATAATAATGACTACAGCTTAAATGTGTTGAGTATATCAGGTACAAAGCACCATACTGAGGACAACCTTATGGCACTGATATTGATTTTACTGCTTTCATTTTATAGAAGCTTAGAAGAGCTTACTTACTACCTTGCTTATGTTCACAAAATATTTGCAATGTGATTCAAAATCCCAGGTTTATCTGATGCAGCAACCATACTCTTAACTCATCATAATTCACTGTCTTCAGGACTTCAATCAGGCAGTTTTACCTCAATGCCTGACTGTATGGGGAATATGAAGCACTATAATACATTATTTTTAATTCCCATCAAATTATATTTATGAGTTACAATGTACATACAATGAAATGCACAGATTCAAGTGCAGTTTTGATGAGTTTTAACAAATGGGCAGACTATGTAACTGTGATGCCAGTAAAGATACAAATTGTTTCCATCAATCCAAAAAGTTATTCTCTGCCCTTTCCAACCAATTTTCTCTCTCACCACCCATAGGGAGGCCCTGTTCTGCTTTAGATCACCATAGCTAAGTTTTGCCTATTATATATAACTTCAAACTTCATTTACGAGATGGGGAGCAAGGGGCTCGTTTCTTCCACTCAGTTTATATTTGAGAGCCATCTGTGCTATTGTATGCATTAGTACTTCATTCTTTTTTTATTCCTGAGTAATACTGCCCTGCTAAATATACCATAATTTTTTTATTCATCCATTTGTGAATGGATATTGAAGTATTTCATTTTTAGCTGTTCTGAATAAATCTGTATGCTTATACAAGTCTTTTTATGGCTATATATTTTTATTTCTATTGGACAAATACTTATGAGTAAAATTGCTATATCAGTACATATTTTACTTTATAAAGTACTAATATACAGTTTTCCCAAGTGATTATACAAATTTTCGTATAATATACCTATAGCAATGTATGAGGGCTCAAGGTTTGGCAATTCTTAGGTGCTGTCAGTCTTTTTTCTAATTTCATCAATTTTAATGGATCTAAAGGGATATCTCACTTTGATTTCAATTTGCATTTCCCTGATGATTTAATGCCAAGTATTTTACCAAGTGCTATTGACCATTCACGTATTTTCTTTTTGGAAGTGTCAGCTTATATATTTTGTTAATTTTTTATCATCTTTTTATTGAGTTGAGTTAAATCTGCTATTAGTTTCATCCAATTTTTTAAAATTTTAGATATTTCATTTTCTCAGTTCTTGAGATTATCATTTGGCTCCTTTCATCACAGTTTTTTCCTGAAATTTTCCATCTCTTAACCATCTGTTCATGTAAATGCCTGAACAGATTTTCCATAATAATTTTAAAGTCCCTGTCTTTCGATTACAATATCTAGATCAGCTATGAATCTCTCTATATTGACTGATTTTTCACACAACTCCGGGTCACATTTTCTTGTTTCTTTGCATGTCTAGTGATTACTGACGGCATATGAACATTGTGCATATATTGTAAAGACTTCAGATTCTATTATCTTCCTCAAAACAGTATTGAAGTTGGTCTGGAAGACAGTTAAATTACTGCCAGGTAATATATAGGCATAAATTTAGTCTTTGTTAAGATGGGTCTATTTAATTTTTTCTTTTAGTCCTAGGATTTGGTCTTTACCCTAAGTCATGGACTGCTGGGAGTTCAATGGAAAAGCCAAGTATTGGGGGGCCAATTCTAACTTGGGGGGATGAAAATTCTAATTTAATATCTCTATAGTGAGAAGCTGACAAATGTTGTACTCAGTTATTTCAGTCTTGTAGCCTTTGTGTTCTTCCTGGGCTCCCTGGAGTATTTATTTCCCTGCACAGGCAGAATTCAAGGCTCAGCCAAGGATTAAAGAGATACTCATTTGTAGATTTGAGGATGTCTATTTTGTGACTCTCTCCCTCCTGGAATCTTCATCCCGATTCTGAATTTTTCTGACAGCCCTGAATTCAGTCCCATGATTCCTAAAGCCAGTAAAATGATTACTTTCTCACTGAGCCGTATCAGCTACTTGCCTTATCAGGATCAAAGCCATTAACTTGTGGATCTCACCCAATGTGGTTTCCTTCTTCCAAAGGTTGAATCCTCTTTAGTTTCAGCCTGTTTTTACTTTATCTCTAGTGACAATAAACAGCTTCTGTTGTTGCTTTTATATTTTGACAAGAACTTATAATTACTTTTGGCAAAAAGGCTAGTCTGATACAAGTAATTCTGTCATTATCAGAAGCTGAATTTTTTTATTGGTTACAACTTTATCATATTATTTCAGAGCTATATTTGCAGCTCTTGGGAGAAAAAAGGCAATGGTAATATTCATTATATCGATTCTGGGTTTAAAAGTATTGTTAAATCTTTGAAAGACATAAAAAGAATATATATTCACAAACTGAACATGAGTTTAAAATTCTCTATTGTCAATTATTTTGCTACACCTACTTCCCTAAAATGCCAATCTCATTTTATTACTCCCAGATTAAAGTAATGTTTGCTATTCCCTGTATTTTATATTATAAAACACTTAATTCTAAATTACGGTCTTTTCTACCCTTCACAAATGTGGTTCTAACTTACCCTACCAACCTCACATCTGCCTTCTCTCCCTTCACATCTGTGATCAGGCCAAATCTTAATCCTCACAATTCCCTCAACACACCATGACTTCCTTTATAAAGTGCTCTCTCCCCAAGAGATGCAGCTACCCCTCTCCTTTTCTTTTCTGCCCATTTTTCTTTCTCATTTTTCAACTTCTAGTTCCAGTGTTTTCTGTGCTAAAAAGTCATTCACAACCCTTCCAGGATAGGATATCTTTATGGTCCCATAATATTCTGGTTTGTATCCTTATTTTCATACTTTCAAACTGTCTTACAACTATTACAAAAACTCAGCAGACTGTCCATATGCTGAACAGTCTGTGTCTCCCTTAGTCCACCAGCTTCTTGAGGGCATAGGAGGTGGCTTATTCCTTTTATATCCTCAGCTACCTTAGTAACTGACTTTTGGTAGGTGTGTAATACAATTAAATTGAACGGAATTAAGTTTGGGAGGAAAAGTAGTATTTTTTTTGTTTTCATACTATTCAAAACTATTTCATACTATTTCAAAACTTATTTGTTTTGTTTTCATACTATTGAAAGAGTGATATTAAATGTTAATTTAATTAAATCCAAAGAATCAGAAATTAAAAAGAAAGGTTAAATACACAGCCACAATGTTTTCATGACCACAAATCTAGTGATGAGTGTCCATATTAGAAGTTTTAGCAATTCACAGAATCTGAAAATTTACCCACTTAGCTCAAGTCTGGTGCCGCCTGCTGGAAACCCTGCTCTTTTAGTTCCCCTTATGGTCAGGCCAAAAAGGCAGCAATCTGAACAGTGGTAAGATGTGAGATTCAACACAGTAGCAGTTTTTCCTTCTCTCCCACCCCCAGCCCCCAGGTGGAAGGGGATGTAAGGCCACAAGTCAACACTCAGACTGACACAGAATGTAGTCAGTCTGACCCAAATGTCTAAACCTAATTACACCTTAAAACAAAGCAAAACCAATAACAAAAAAAAAACAAAACCTGGATCAAAAGTCTGAAAGACAAAGAAAGTTGAACACAATTTCCCAGAGAGCAATAGGACTACCTATGCCTTTTATCCTTCTAAAAGAAATATTCCTATAGGAAAAAAGAAAGGACAACTAAGCTCCATAAATAAATATGTTCACCAAAGCCCATTTATTTTTCTTCCTGGGCACATAGCTAGACAGAACTTTCCAGCCTCTCTTGTAGTTATGCGAGGTCATGAGATTGAATTCTATTTAGAGGAGTATGAGTGAAAGTGATGTGACTTCTATGTCTAATGCTTAAAAACCCTCCACTATATCTTCCACATGATCTTCCATGTTCATGTGCTGGATACAGAGGATCCATTGCAAGACTCCAATTCCCAGGAGATGGTATAGCAACAAAATGGGGTGTGCGTGAGTCCCTAAATGACTGTGTGGAACAGAGCTCCACCCTACCCTCAACTGCCACACTGGACTGTTGGTCAAGTGATAGATACACTTTTATTACCTAAAGCCACTAAGATTTGGGGATTTTGTGACAGCAGTTTGCCTTGACTAATACATTTACTTCTATTGTAAATATTATAATGGCAATTTTCATTCAGCTTGATTACTACTATTTTTATGCAAACTTTCATGCAAAAAAATTCAGATTTTACTGGTGGAATGAAAATATTTATCTCAGCCAAGTTCATGCCCTTAGGTATGCCTCAGAGTCCTTAATCATGCTAGACTCTTGAGGACTCAGTGAATTCCAAAGCCAGAATGACCTATTCATTCAAATAGTTACTCCTCTTTGTGACTGAAACCAGACTAGCAGAAGATAAAGTCTGAGGGCTACCTAAAAACTCTCTGTGGTATAGTCAGCTAGCAATGGAGTGAATACTGGGGTCACTCAGTGGGCTGCTCTTCATCAAAGCTAAGAGGAATCTGGTTGCAGCTTCTTCCAAAGAACAGGGTTTCTGCGATCCTGACACACCTGTCATTTACCATCCTGACAGCGAGGCCAAAATGCTCACAGGCAGATGGTTAACTAAGGCAAGGGCCTTTCACTCCTGGAATATTTCTTCCAGTTATACAACAGAGGGTAAATTCAGAAGCCGTCAGCCTATTAATTAGACCATCTTAGTTAGGTTTCCTTATACTATTGCTAGAGAATTAGATTTTCTCAGAGTGGGATAGAAAAAATGGGTTTTACTTGTACCGAGGGGGAGCTGTTTTTCGCTTTTGTCAATAATTACCTTGGGGTTTAGAGTGTGAAAATATTTTCATAGGATAGTCTTCTCTCACTATTTGAATCGCAAACATAAAGACAAATGAAATGAGACATAAAATCACATCAGTTTTTCTGACCTTCAGTTTATTTCACCCTGTGCCTTCTAAACGGCCTCTCCAGCATTCCTCAGGTAAACCTCCCCATTTTATAAACAGATAAACAAATTGATCCTGAAAACAGGAGAGAAAAAGCAAACCACTGAACAGGAATCCATCAAAGATGGCGGACTGGTGGATTAAGAACTAGCAAAAAAAAAAAAAAAAAGAACCAGGAAAGAGTTTTAAATACGTGTTTTGAAAAATACTAAAAACACTATTTAGTTCAATTCAGTTATTTTAGAAGTTGGCCCAATGCAGTCTCTTCTTTGTAGTAAAAAGACAATTTTCTAAACAGTTTTTAGCAAGGGGGATTTTGAACTTCTTAGATCTGCACATACTCATTTAATCTTCTTACATAAATTAAAGACAGTAATTTAATCTAAAAGTGGTCACACAAATCACATTAGCCTGAAAAGTAAGAGGCTCTCTCATTGAATGTATCTTCTAGAAGCCCAAGAGTCTACAACAGAGCTCTTCCCAAATCAAATCAACATAAATGTATTAAATGATTGCCTTGCACAAAGCATTCTGCAAGAAGCTGTGAAGGAATCAAGCAATGATGATAATAACACACCTTATCTTTTGAGTATTTACTGTGTGCCTTCTGCTGTGCAAAGTCACTTGCAAGCTCTCACCTTACGACAGGTATTATTGCAAAGTGGAAGGAAGATGGTTCAAGAGGCAGAGGCACAGATTTGTGCCCATTGCCACCATTTTACCTCCCTATACTTTGACTACCTCCCTGTAAAACCAGAGATCCTCAAAGGACCTCTATTGAAAACCATAGGATTTTTGTGAATAAATAAGTTATTATGTGACAAGCACTTTGAATAATGCTGGCATATAGCAAGTAAGCAATAAATGCTGGTTATATAATTTCATTTACTCTTTATAAAAATGTTTACAGGTAGGCTATTAGAAAGACTACTTAATAGAGAAGTTGAGATTAAGGAATTAGTGCAAGATTAAGTAAGAGTTTGAGTCGGAACCCATATTTGCTTGAATGTAAAGCCCACACTCTTTATCATTATTCTCTCCTACTTCCATTAATGCAAAAAAGTAGAAACCATGGGCCGCTCCCTTTGGGAGCCAGGCAAATAGAACAGAAAGGCTTATAATTATATTTTCACTGAGATAAAAATTGACAATATATAGAATATCTTAGTTATGGAGAACACATCTTTTAATAGATCAACAAAACTTTTGTGAATGTCTCATGTTATTATGTTACATTGTATAAAGACCTTGGACAAAATTACCATGTATTAATTCTCAAAACAATTTTGGGAGGTGGTCCTGGACTTTATTACTTTTCTCATTTTATAAAATGTTCCTATTTTATGCCAAGTGCAAGAATATATGTCTAAGCCCACCCACTTGTTAAGTGACAGATATGAATTCAAGTCTTATGGCTCTCAAAGTGTGGTCAGTATCACTAAGGAGACTGATGAAAATTCAGATTCCTAGACCCAACTCCAAAACCATAGGATCAGATTCTCTAGCAAGACCCCAGAATCTGCATTTAATAATCTCCACAGATAATATAGATGCACCATACTAATTGAGAGCTTTGAGAATCACTCCTCCATACTATCTTTCCTTTCTTACAAACCTCCAGAATAGTGAGTAGCTGGGTCTGTGGTGAGTAATCTGAGCCTTCCCTGGAGATACAATATCACGAGTCCTGGTCTTATAAATCCGAAGATTCCCTTTAAATTTAATTAGAGCTGTATTCCTTTGTGAGTCCTAATCAAATATCCAGAGTTCCTGCCCTTAACAGTTTGCACTTTAAGCGGGCAATATTAACTGGAATGAGAACTGAACTCCAGTAGCAAGTAGGATTTTGATGAAACACTGCTTCACTCACAGATATGGCAATCATGAAACAAATGCCTTGGGCATAAAAGAGGTCCTTGGTGCATGGTCTCCAAAGTAAGGTGACAAGACATCCATATAGGGGATGTAAGAATATATTCAAAATTTTATTGCTACTTATATTTTTATCTAAAAAAATAAGAATGAATTTCAAGTTTACTAAGATATAACATATACATTGACAGTATGTATAATTTATAAGTAACACATATATATGGGTGCATACTCAACAAATTTATACCGAGAGAGGCACACAATTTTAAAAAATTAAAGTCAAAAGATGTGGTGATTAACAGGGCCCTAACATCACACTACCAGTCTCTGTCATTTAGAGTTTCTCTGCTTATATAATGGTTTGCTATTATTACCAGCTTTGCAGGGGTCTTTCAATAATTGAATGAGCTAACATTTGTACAGTGCTTAGCTCGTGCAGTGCCTTTTTAAGTGTACAAAGAATCTTACTGTGGTACATCTTTCTACCACAGTGATTGCTGCACTGAAAATTACAGCAATTATTCCCAGCTTTGCATCCATGCCCTTAGCAATGGCACTCTACAGCTCCTTCTGTCAGGAGATGGAATCTGTTTCCCCACCCCTTGAATCTTGGCCCATCTTACAACTTGCTTTGACCAACAGAGTGAGGTAGAAGTGACTCTGTGCCCAGCCTAGTCCTTAGCTTCAAGAGGCCTTTCATGCTTCTGCTCACACTCCTAGAACCCTCCTCAGTTTCCATGTAAACAAGCCCAGGCCAGCCTGCTGAAGGGTAAGAGACTGAATGAAACAGACACAAGCTATCCTAGCTGAGGCCATTCTAAACTAGCCAGCACTCAACTTTCCTAGCAACTGTCCACAAACACATGAGCGGATTCAGTTAAGATGAGAACTGTCCGGCTTTTTGGTAAACCCACAGAGTAATGAGTTACATAAATATTTTTGTTTTAAGCCACTAAACTTTGGGAGTAATTTGTTACATGGAAGAGCTAACTAATATACTCACCACCATCATCAGAAAGGACACTAAGCAATAATGCACTCGGAAGTGAAGACACAAAGGAATAAGGCCAAATGGCTGTCCTAAACTCTTGGGAAAGAGAAGCAACATAGCTGAAATAAGCAGATGAAAGTTGATCCATTAGAGGTCACCTATATAGCCTGCATGAAAGATTTATGTGTCAGGTACTGAATAACATTAATGCTCTCTTTAGGAAGGAAAATAAATATTTCTGAGAAATATGATGTAATGACAAGGAGATCCACATCTTGAAGCTTCACAGATATAAGGAATTTAGCTATTTGAAACAGCCCTGGGCTGACTTAAAAAGTAACTTCTGTTTTGAAGCTCCTGATCTTGCTGGTCAATTTGACTATGAGATTTGGGCTATGAGTCCAGAGAAGATGACAAATGTAATGGAATAAACATTTCCACATTTCTTAGCTCAGGGACCTGGAGCAGTTTTCAGCATGGGTTACACATGCTTTCCTCATATCTAATCCAAAAGTTTAGGGAACGGTATTTAAAAATCAGGAGGCATATCTATCTCTTAGAATCAAAGATCTAACTAACTTTGCAAATACCTAAGAAACAGTGATTTTTGTTTCTCTTACTGAACTTGAATTCCCAAGTGAGGATAAGGAAATATTTCTCAGAAATACTTAAACTGATCTCTCCAATTTTTTCTGGAAAAAAATATGAATCAATGAACTCTATCTCATCATTAGCTTTCAGAGTGAGAAAGTCAAATTGATTAAAATCCTACTCAGATTATGATAAAGATATATTTAGTTGATTGCTAACTTCATGGCAAGCAAATTATTTAAGACCTAATCCATGGATTTCCTCCCATATATCCATGTTCTCTCTCTCTAAAAAAATAAAAAATCATCAATCAAAGAAAATGTCTGTATGATATACATTACCAGTTTTCTACCCACTATCAATTCTCATTTTCCCTACTAACCCTATATTGTTTGGGGTGGCTTTATGCTAAAAATCAGCTAAAAATCTATATTTACCTACATTTCATTCAAAAATGAAAAATATATGTGACCAATTTAGATGGAAGGAGATACCCTTGATTGTGCTTCTAGGGAAATTTATTACAGAGGGCTTATTCACACAGCAGGTCTTTCTTATATAGAATCATGACTATAGTTGGAATTATGATTACACTTTCCCACTCTTCCATATTTCTGCCTGAGATTAAATCTAGTGGTCAGACTTCAGTAGTCATCTAATGAACATGGGCATAAAGACTACATTCTGAGATGGTAGAAAGAAGAGTTGGTAGGTACCTGAATCTCTGACGGCATCTGTGGAGATGTTACCTTAGTCCTGGACTACTTTTATTTCAATGAGAGAGAACATTTTCTAAGCTTATGTCTAATGTAGACCACTCTCTGGGGAAGAGATGGGGCTCCTGTGACTTGGAATCTAATGCCTTCTTAAAATATAGTCATGTATTTTAATTTATCTGAGACATATTCTGGTTGAAATTCTGGATGAGGAACTTCCTTTTGACAATTACAAAAGTATTAATTATTGGGAAATCCTGAGCTGACAAGACATTGAAAAGTGGACAACATAGTAGGCAAAACTACCAACAGGTCAGTGCAGGGACCAGAGAAGTTCTGACTATACCACTAAAGAAGGAATGGCAGCTAAAATAACAGCAATGTGAACTTAAGATGGTTTATATTTCATCTTCTCTCATCAGGGAGGGTAGTTCCAGCAGCAATAAGACTGGATTTACTCACGATAGATGCTAGTAACGGATTCAGAGAAGAGAATGTGGATCGTGTTTCTCTGGAAGTCCGTGGGGGCAGTTTGAATATGGGGTAAATTTGCCATCAGAGATTATAGGGATTTTCAAGCAAAGGATATATTTATTAGCTGGTGTCTCAACAGCTCAATACTATACTCCATTTTTTTTTTTTTTTTTGGTAATTTTGCCTGGGAACTAAAAATATACAAATTAGTTTTTATTCAAGGGCATACTCGTACATTCACCCAAGCAGAGACACTTCTCAAGGAAAAGTGAAAAGGGAGGTCTTAACCCTATATCCCTTGAAGAATAACTCCTCAAACTATTCTTCATATTGGATGTAAATAGAGTCTAAGAATTAATGGAAATTTTGACCTTAAGTAAAGAAAAAACAATGACTGTATTCTCAAAGCAGCTATAGAAGACCTGTTTCTAGAATGTGACTTTGCCTGGTTTAAACACATAGACTGTGCCCTTGCTTTCAGGGAAGTCTTCTAATAGAGACCAGGTCAAGCAGAAATGCAGTGGACAGGAGACCTCTCTTTTTCCAAGAAACAGGAAATGAGTCAACTTACCTACTCCCTCTTCTATCAAAAACTTCCCAGTGGGGAAGTAAGTTCAGAACCAAAGATGATGTAGGCCAGTGGTAACAGGTGCCTCTGGGACAACCTCATTTGTTTTATCAGAAAATGAGACCTATGGAGAAAGGTAATTTTTCCCTCAAGGAATTCATCTTTTAAACTTCAATTGTGTTATAGAATTCTCTCTCTTCATTTTCTTCCTACGAAGAAGTAAATATGTCATTTTGTGATGCACACTTTCATCTGCTCCAGGAAACACTAATGGTTTTAAGTGAGATGATAAGGGATTAAAAATCTTCAGGAAAGAAAAAGAAATGTCTCTGAACTTTCACCTGGATGTTCAAAGGAAAATGATATAAAACCTGTCTATATATATATATATATATATATATATATATATGCCTTTGCAGAAATGTAAAATGTTGACATACACAGAAAAAGAATCTTTGTTTTGGTAAACTCTTTGCCACTCACTCTGCTTGAGTTTTCAAAGTACTTATGATTCAGTAACTCTGTAGGTCTGCAGAGAAGATAAACAACAAGCAACTCTTGTCTGCAGAGTGCACACATTCTGATGGCATTTATTGCCCCAATCCAAACATCGACTTTCTCTTCTCCCATTATTTATTTTCAAGAGAAGCTTTGAGGGATAATCTTATGTGAAGAAAAAATTTAGAGGCAAAAATATTTTGATAATTCTGTAAAGCAATAAAATTATTCTCTCTTTTTTACTTCTTTTCTGGTTAATAAAAGTTGGCCCCCTTATTAAACACTAATTTTTAGAAAAGACTTGACTCTTTTTTTTTCTTTTTTAAATAGGCAAAATCTACCCAATGGAGCTTATAGTAGTTTAATATTTTGAAGAAATTTCTTTACTTCTTTCCAGTAAAAAAAATTAGTGTATGTGCCTGCAGGGATGAGGATTTTGCCTTAAAAATTTCTAAACTTTCATTGAAATCTGTTAGTAAAAAATTCTCAAAGAGCAAAAAATTAAGTACTCTATAACAAATTAAGTTTAGCATTAAAAAACCAATATTTAACCTAAACTGAGAACAGAATGAAGTGTCACATGTGATTTCAGCAACTTAAGTTGCATTTTCATGTACTCATCTAAAATATTTCTAAATAAATAGGTTGGAATAGTTTTTTTTTTTTTTTTTTTCAGGGAATGTTTCCACATCTGAAAAAAGAAAGAAACTCAGAATTCTCTCTTTGGGAATGAAAGTAGCCATTTGCCAAGGGGAACTGGTCCTGGTGCTAATCAGGTCTACAGTAGGAATCCAGTCCTTATGTCCCAGGCCTATGTTATTTGAATATTGGTTGACTCCCTCACCCCCAGACCCTCAAAGGTGCTCTCCTCTGCAAGACGAAAATACTTTTCCAGAAGTAAATGGATCAAAACATTCCACTTGCTTCCCCTTTTCCATTGCAGTTCCAGTCACCAGGTCCAAAGTGCTTGTTTTATGGCCTCTTCTAGACAAATTTCTAACCAAAATCCAAACCTATTTGTTCCCTGTCCAAGACACTAGGAATTGCTCCCCAGAATGGCTGCTGAATGTGAAGAAAACTCCCCACAAAGCTTTCTGCTAGACAAGAGTCTACTTGGTGAGAACTTTACATTCACATATACACCCATTAAAAATAAAAATACAGGGCAGAACAAATAGTGGTGGCATTGGGAGAAGGGTAAATGGGTTTCTCTGTGCTGACAAAGTGCTGTTCATTCAAGTTCACAGGAGAGAGACTTCAGAGAGGATACTGCAGCTCATCGAAATGTCTACTTTCTTTTTCCCCCAGCAGAACTATTTTGCCCCATTTGAAATACTTGTAGGAGAAGTTAAAACAAGCCACGTGTGCTTTCCTCCACAAAGGAGCCCTATATTTAACATAACACGCACATTCAACACCTCAAACAGTTTGGAAGAAAGCTGTGTTTATTATGTGGGCTTATGAAATAAAAAGTACAAACTTTATCATCCTGGAAAAAATATGCAATAAAATTAACAGCCAGAATAAGGAAGGTGTGTAATAATGTAACATTTGGCAAGAATTTTAATCAGTAGATTGACAAGTCTAGATGGAATATATCAGTTCCTTTCAGTCAGACATGCCAGAGCTTCCTTAAGTTAAATACCACACAGTGGGTCTGGGGAGAACATTTAGGAGACATTGTGCTTTCGGCAGGAGAGCTGATGAGCAGTACAAGCTAACTGAGAAGCGGGCACCTTGATGTGATAACAGTTTCAACCTCTGAGAATGGATGATGGCAAGAGAGAGATATGCTGCTGTTGCAGAGCAAAAAGCAGAGATTTACATTATGATAAGACATTCCAGTCACATTACTTTGAACAGGTGAAGATGCTTCCAGGTATCAATCTGGCTCAGTTTTGCTCTAAAGAGCACACTTCTGGACTTTGTCAAAAGTTTTCACTTACAATTGCTCTTTTCCCCATTGGAAAACAATAGAACTATCCAATAGCCTTCAGTTCCTGAGCAGCCTGACCGCAGTTCAAATGAGTTAAAAGTCAGGTCACATAACGTGGACCCCAAACTGACCATCACAGATAGAGATATAAATTGATGAAAGGCTCCGAGGAACCTATTAAATCCAACATCCCTGTCAGGATGAAACAGGAGCAATCCTGCCTTCACAGCTATGAGTTTTAAAGAGCCCACTAAGAAAACAGTTTATCCCACTGCCATCTGCACAATAATAATAATAGTGTCCAGTATATCATATGAAACCTTGCCAACTGAAACAGTAAGCGAGAAGACTCAAAAGTCAAATGGTGTAGATGAAAAGTATGCAAGTTTGGATTTAACTAGATCACTTGTATGGAACCTTTTACAGCCTTTTAAAATATTTAAATGTCCTGAAGTTTGCAAATGAAGCAAAGTCTGGAAACAAAGATGACTGAGTACTAAACAAGATAAAGGAAGGTTGGGGAGGGCAGTTTGCTGTGCCACACAGGACAGAAGGGGTCTGCTACAAAGGGGATGCAGAAAGCCGCCATTTCTTTGTAAACTTGCCTGATGAGAAATTAATTCTGAATAATTTAGTTTGTTTAGAGAAAATACTAATTATGTTTATGCTACAGTATTTCCTTGCTAGGTAATAAAGAATTTATGTATGTCGAAAATATCTGGAGAAAGTTATTATTTGGGGGCTTATCCTCTTGTAAGTTCTGTGAAGCCAGAAATTAATGTGTATTCAGTTGGGGACATCATTGCTTCATCATTCACACCAGTGCATATTTGGTTCCTAACCTTCAACGGGAAGAGCACAAAGCTGAGATCTTGGCAGAGCTCTGAAATCACACCTCATGGACTATGTTCATGGCCTGTTTAATTTTGGCCCTGCAGAAAAGGAATCTAGGTTTTTTTTTAAAGTACATTTAAGAGGACTTATCTCCGTCTAGCAAATAGTATAATGACAATCTTGATAGTTTCTGTTGAAAATTAATATTGGAACAGTTGAAAAAAAAGTTTATTACCAGAGGGCTGAAGAAAATGGTGCTTCCAAATTTACATGGAGTGCACTATATCTCATAATCCAGGGAGGAAGTAAATTGAAGTGTTTTGAATGGGGAGATAAAAGTGTCCTCATGAATTTGATGACCAGGCCCAAAGGATGGAGAAAAAATGAAATTCAAAGGATGGGTGGATCTAAGTTATTATGCTAGGAAAGATTCCTTGAGGAAAATAATTCTAATAAACTAATTTAGGAGCATGAAAATTATTCCAGTATGATTGAAATCAGATAAGAATGACTCGACAGTTAAAGAAAAAACATGAGACTTAAGTAATATAAAATCAGCAGGCATAATATTTAGGGGAACTAGGCATTACCAGCTAAGGAGAATGTAAAAAATATAACCAAGTGGAAAGAGTAAAGAAGAAAGAAGTTAATCACACTTTTATATATCTACTTCTTTATAAAAGTAATGTTTAAAAGTATAATTCATTAGGTCAGAACTTAGCATCCTTTTGTTTAATTGCTCCTAATTCTTTGTAAACTGTTCTACCTCCCCTGTCTCCTTCATCCATACTGATGTTAAAAAAAAAAATTGAACATTAAAAAAATAATAAACTGCTCTTGAAATCTTAATTACTTTTTTTATTTAATGAAAATTTATAACTTAGTTTTATGGAAATTAATTTTACTTAATGTTATTTATCTCTCACCTACCATGTGACAGACACCACAGACATTGTGGACAGAGATATAAAGAAGCACAACCTTTAACAAAATGGCATCAGAGTCACATGCCACCATGAAGATACCTAGCCAAGTTCTTTGCCCTTATATCAGAGGCTCTGTCAGTGCTTCTCCACTCCATTGCATCAGCACCATCTGCTATCTAGCTGACATCCTAATGCTGTCCTTATATAACTTCTCTCAGCCTTGCCAGTATCCATTTGTTAGCTGCCTGACTTTGGGCAGGTTTGATGAAAAAGGTGCAGGTTTCAGCATCAGGCAGGATGGGCAAACTTCTCATCCACCACTGCTCTTTGTGATGCGAGGTGGGCTGCTTAGCCCCTATGAGCCTGTGTCTTTATTTGTAAAATGGAGATAATAATTCTTAACTTTAAGCATGTTTTTGAAGATTAACTTGACTCAAGAATTTAAGGTACTTAGAACACGATAGATGCTCCTTAAATGGTAAAGTACTGGAATTACCATTAGTTTTTTCATTTTATCTAATATCAGGGGTGCTCTTTAACTAATGTTGCTTTAGAGGGGAATCTAAATGGTCATAAGCTGGCCTCAGTCCCAAGTCAGTATAATGCATCTTATTGGTATTACAACTCCACAGTAGTGAAACAAATAGCACCCCCACCCCACCACCCCAAAACTAGCATGTGTTGGTAGCAGTTTAAAAGTCCCAAAATAAATCTTGCTATATTTTTATGTGCCTACAGAAAATGAAAGAAATCCATGATTATTATACAAAAATGATTTTTCTCTTTCCAAGAGAGTGCCATGTTCCTCATGCAGCCTTTTGAAAAAGTAGTCATGTGAAATTATTTCACATTCTTTTCAGCCCACTCAAGCACATAAGGGCTTACTGAAACATGGGTCTTGCAAATATGCCTGAATGTCAGGATTTTGGCTGTAACAGTGGAACTAGGAAGGACTCCAGTTGTATCTTTCTGTGTTCTTCCTGATTAATGAGCCAAAATCCTGGTATTTGATTCATGTGTGAGAAAATACAATGGTTTCTTTTTCATCTATTGTAATTTTCATGAAACCAAGTTATCCAATCTCTACCCTTAGTAATGGACAGAATTTAGAAAGTGAAAAATGTATTGCCTGGCAATAGAAAAAAGGACACTACTATCTGTGTAGTAAAGTACCTTAATTAAACCTTGAAATTATAACCTGTATTTTAGAACTAGAAATCCAGAAGAATTATGGCAAATAAAAAGTTTGATCTACTGATAAAAATAGACAGTCAGCAGTCTTTCCTGTTAATGGTCCTAAAATGTATTGGTAGGAGAATAAATAATTCTTCCAGTGTTTTTTTTGTTCAAAGCCAAAATTATTGTCTACTCAAAATGTTATGTGGCCAAGAGTTTGTATAAATTGTTTAATTATAAAACTAAATGCTATAACATATAGAATCAAACTAAATATCATGATAGAAAGAATCTGAGAAACATAGCAATTAATGCATAACTATATGTTAGATGGTCTTTTTATATAATGTGCTACATTTACATATTTTATTACAAGGTATGGACATGATGCCTTATCACTCCCACATGTTCCAGTCTCCTAGACATTCCAGTCAAATCAAGGACATTCCCCCATAACCCCTTTACAACCCTCGAAGTCAGGAAATTGATACTGGTACCTCACTACCATCTTATTCCAAGTTTATCAGTTGCCCTAGCAATGTTCCTTTTTGCTTTTGGGATCAGAATACAATCCAGCATAAATATATTTAAAGCCTACATAGAGATGAATGATTTATGGAAGAGGACTTCTTATTAGAACAACTGTTCTTCACAATTAGTTATTTTTAATATGATTTGTAAACTTCTTTGCCACCAGATTTGGAACCCTCCCATTGTGACATCACTGACCAGTAAAAGTAGACACCTCCATATCACTTAGGAACAATTTACTAAAAACACAGAAAAGAAGGAAAATGTGTTTTTGAAAGGATTGAGACAGTTAATCCACTTCTATAGGTAGAATTTGTGGGTTAATAAAATATGTGAATATTTTAACTTCTATTGTATCTTGGTTTCTGAAGAAAATGTATTTTTTTAAAATGTATTTAAAGTTCTGACCTCAAACTCAAGTGGATGATATTACATATCTGTGCCTAGCATAATGTCAGATACAATATGGATTTTGTAATGAAGTACCTTAATTAGACCTACTAAGTTAGCAGTAAATTAAGTATCTTAAATAGCAGTAAGTTAAATTAGCATTTTTGAATGCTTTAAAATGAAGGAGAATAGTCATTAACATGCATGTGAGAAGCATGGATACATTAAGGCTTTCAAGCTATTACTTACAGTTTGACTATAAGCCAACATCTTGAAAACCTTTTGCAACAAGTTATTTATTTATTTTGATAATGGAATATGGACTTTCTCTAGGAAAACATAGGCTTAACTATAAGTGTGGATCTCAATACTTTCTCATCAGTAACCAAGTATGACATTTAAATGTGGCAAGCTCACTTAAGCCTGGATGCAATTCTAGACGAGTTGAAGGGCAAGAGGTTAAGTCACTGATGTATTTATCAATATGCTTTTAAACCAATGAGTGGATCAAGTAACATACTGAGTGAATGGGAATTAAATGTAATTAAAATCACTGTCTCCACAGACAGGGCAGGTTATAACCTTTATTCTCTCAAACCAAGACCCCTCCGCTCACATGCTTCTGAGAGTCATAAATAAATGAACCCAAGGTGGAGGGAGGGAAGAACCCAAGGCTTCTGCACTGTTTTTAGGATATGCTATATTTAGTTTGTTTTAAAATCTGAGATAAGAATACAAAGCAAAGGTGTCTAGGAGAAGGTTATTCGAAGAGAAATGCCAAAAGAAATGGCTGAGATTGTATTGTCCTATTTTATTTTGCTTTATATTATTTCATTTGATTTATTTTAAGGAGCTGTCTGAATAGAGCAAATATGTCAAAAATGAATACAGTCCCAAAAGGGAAAGAATTTCTTCAACTTTGAGCATACTGGCACTCAGCATTTGTCTGCCAGATCCTTTCCCTCAGTATTGTATAAGTCAACACAGAACTTTTTAGGGTTATAACCTGGGGTGGAGAGGAGGGACTGTAGGTTGAGAGGAAAGATAGGGAATTTTTTTAAGTATAATTAAATGATTTGCTAATCCCTGAGGAGGAGCATTCCTTGTATTAAATTCTAGCACAATCAGAGGTACACTATAATAGGAGCCAAGCAATTGTCTGGAGATTGTCAAGTAAAAGCCACCTCTAAGGGCATGGAAGAGAGTGTTTGCCTCTGGTAGGTGAGACAGACAATAGACATTACTACATTGATGCAAGACATTCAGAAAGGAATGTGGATATAGAATAATGAATTACTAGTTCAACAAGTATTCTTTTAAAATTTCCATTTTTTAATCATATATGTATTATGTATAATTTGTAGAAAATGTGAAGAAAACAAAAAAGTAAAAGTCCAAAATGACCCATACTCCCATAACGTAGCAATCACTTCTATCGGCATGTAGTATGTCTCCTTCCCATTCTCTAATAGAAGGGGCTGGCTGTTTTAAGGAATTAGTTTTAAGGAACCAGGAGCAATAGCAGCACATGAGATGTTAGAATTGCAAATCCAGGGGCCCAACACTGATCTGTCAGAAATTTTGGAGGTGGAATCCAACAATCTGGATTTAACAAACCTTCAGGTGATTCTGATCATTCTAAAGTTTGTGAACCACTGTTTTAAGACACTGTTAACATACAGATTTGAAATATCTAAGCCAAAGTCATCACCCTTTATTTTTAGTGGAAAAATTAATACCACTGGGCTTAGTTTGTGCTTAATTCCTTAATTAGGAGGTAGACCCAGTAGTAGAATGAAGGCTCTGATCCCTACTTTTAAGAGTGCAGTTCCTCTGCTGGAAGAAGAAATAGAATTAGGGAAAACAAAACAAATTCTTCTCTTATCCTTCCTCAGTCCCTGGTCTTATTCCAGGAAGTAATTAAGATGATTAAAGTTTCTAAGACCAAGATATCTGTCCGTACACAATTTTTTTTTTTTTTTTTTTTTTAGATAATTATTTTTTATTGAAGGGTAGTTGACACACAGTATTACATTACATTAGTTTCAGGTGTACAACACAGTGATTCAACATTTATATACATGATAATTCTAAGTACCAGCTATCACCATACCAAGTTGTTACAATATTTTGACTATATTCCTTATGCTATACATTACATCCCGGTTGCTTATTTATTTTACAATTGGAAGTGTGTACTTTTTCTTGGTTGTTGTTGTTAGGGCATCTCTCATATTTATTGATCAAATGGTTGTTAACAAAAATAAAATTCTGTATAGGGGAGTCAATGCTCAATGCACAATCATTAATCCACCCCAAGCCTAATTTTCGTCAGTCTCCAATCTTCTGAAGCATAATGAACAAGTTCTTACATGGAGAACAAATTCTTACATAGTGAATAAGTTACATGGTGAACAGTACAAGGGCAGTCATCACAGAAACTTTTGGTTTTGCTCATGCATTATGAACTATAAACAGTCAGTTCAAATATGAATACCCATTTGATTTTTATACTTGATTTATATGTGGATACCACATTTCTCTCTTTATTATTTTTAATAAGATGCTGAAGTGGTAGGTAGATACAACATAAAGGTAGAAAACATAGTTTAGTGTTGTAAGAGAGCAAATGTAGATGATCAGGTGTGTGCCTGTAGACTATGTGTTAATCCAAGCTAGACAAGGGCAATAAAACATCCACATATGCAGAAGATTTCTCTCAGAACAGGGGGGGTGAGGTTCTAAGCCTCACCTCTGTTGATCCCCAATTTCTCACCTGATGACCCCCCTGCGACTGTGCCTGTCTTAGGTTGTTCCTCCCTTGAGGAATCTTACCCGTCTCTGGCTAACCAGTCATCTTCCGGGGCCATACAGGGAAATGTTAAGTTGGTAAGTGAGAGAGAAGCCTTATTGTTTGAAATGGTTAGCTTTTTATTTCTTTGCATATTTATGCCCTGTGGCTTCTATGCCCAGCATTTGTCTTGAGGTATCTTTACCACTTGGAGGAGTTATGATACTCGGTAAATTTGATATGAGGCACGAATTCTATTTAAGAATTTGTTGTAATTAGGAAGAAAGAAGAAAAGCTATAGAAGTAGCAGGCGGGAGAAAACATGGGAAGATTGATTATTTCTTTGACATATCTTCTTGTAGAGTAACTTCAGCATGTATAGATTTTAAGCTACTACTTAAATTGCGCACACACATTAACATAATAGGAGTATAGTTACATAACCAAAGCATACCTGTAATTACCAGCCATCTCCAGTGAAACCAAGAAAACCAGTTAGGCACCCTAGGCATTTGTGAAAACTTATCAATGATATGATGGTTATTATCTAACTGAATTTGAGTAGTTTGAGAAAAATCAGACAAATTAAAACAACCCATTCCTGGGCACTGTTCACATCCCATATGTTCTTTTAACAGTAAATAGTCTGTAGTTGTAAGATTTTGGAGCGCTACAATTTGCACTTCTCCTAATTCTTGGTTGAGTTCCAACAGTATAGATCCAGTCAAATTTGTTGTTTTACTGTATGCACAGGCCAGCTTAGATATCTCCTTCATTCCCATGGCAAGTCCAGGAGCTGGTGGGATGAGTGCATCTACAGCTGTAGCAGTGCGTGGATCTTTGTTGGGGTTTTTTGATGATCATCTTCTGGCATGAGTCTTCCCGAGAGTGCTGATGTTGGAAGTTCTCTTTCATATCGTTTCTTAGTTCATTTTCGGGGTAGCCAAATTAGGCTTTGATCCTCTGTATAAACACAAACAGACCCTTTGCCTACACTTTTATATGTCCTTTTTATCATTGTGTAGAACTCATTAGAGGTCACCACATAGGAACTGCATTTTTTTTTTTTTAATCATTAATCTACACTTACATGACGAATACTTTGTTTACTAGGCTCTCCCCTATACCAGGTCCCCCCTATATACTCCTTTACAGTCACTGTCCATCAGCGTAGCAACCTGTTGTAGAATCACTACTTGTCTTCTCTGTGTTGTACAGCCCTCCCCTTTCTCCCACCCCGCTATGGATGCTAATCTTAATACCCCCCTACTTCTCCCCCCCTTATCCCTCCCTACCCACCCATCCTCCCCAGTCCCTTTCCCTTTGGTACCTGTTAGTCCATTCTTGAGTTCTGTGATTCTGCTGCTGTTTTGTTCCTTCAGTTTTTCCTTTGTTCTTATATTCCACAGATGAGTGAAATCATTTGGTATTTCTCTTTCTCTGCTTGGCTTGTTTCACTGAGCAAAATACCCTCCAGCTCCATCCATGTTGCTGCAAATGGTTGGATTTGCCCTTTTCTTATGGCTGAGTAGTATTCCATTGTGTATATGTACCACATCTTCTTTATCCATTCATCTATCGATGGACATTTAGGTTGCTTCCAATTCTTGGCTATTGTAAATAGTGCTGCGATAAACATAGGGGTACATTGGTCTTTCTCATACTTGATTGCTGCATGCTTAGGGTAAATTCCTAGGAGTGCAATTCCTGGGTCAAATGATATGTCTGTTTTGAGCATTTTGATGTACCTCCATACTGCTTTCCACAATGGTTGAACAAGTTTACATTCCCACCAGCCGTGTAGGAGGGTTCCCCTTTCTCCACAGCCTCGCCAACATTTGTTGTTGTTTGTCTTTTGGATGGCAGCCATCCTTACTGGTGTGAGGTGATACCTCATTGTAGTTTTAATTTGCATTTCTCTGATAATTAGCGATGTGGAGCATCTTTTCATGTGTCTGTTGGCCATCTGTATTTCTTTTTTGGAGAACCGTCTGTTCAGTTCCTTTGCCCATTTTTTAATTGGGTTATTTGTTTTTTGTTTGTTGAGGCATGTGAGCTCTTTATATATTCTGGACGTCAAGCCTTTATCGGATGTGTCATTTTCAAAGATATTCTCCCATACTGTAGGGTTTCTTTTTGTTCTATTGATGGTGTCTTTTGCTGTACAGAAGCTTTCAGCTTAATATAGTCCCACTTGTTCATTTTTGCTGTTGTTTTCCTTGCCCGGGGAGATATGTTCAAGAAGAGGTCACTCATGTTTATGTCTAAGAGGTTTGTGCCTATGTTTTCTTCCAAGAGTTTAATGGTTTCATGACTTACATTCAGGTCTTTGATCCATTTTGAGTTTACTTTTGTATATGGGGTTAGACGATGGTCCAGTTTCATTCTCCTACATGTAGCTGTCCAGTTTTGCCAGCACCATCTGTTGAAGAGACTGTCATTTCGCCATTGTATGTCCATGGCTCCTTTATCAAATATTAATTGACCATATATGTCTGAGTTAATGTCTGGATTCTCTAGTCTGTTCCATTGGTCTGTGGCTCTGTTCTTGTGCCAGTACCAAATTGTCTTGATTACTATGGCTTTATAATAGAGCTTGAAGTTGGGGAGTGAGATCCCCCCTACTTTATTCTTCTTTCTCAGGATTGCTTTGGCTATTCGGGGTTTTTGGTGGTTCCATATGAATTTTTGAATTATTTGATCCAGTTCATTGAAGAATGTTGCTGGTAGTTTCATAGGGATTGCATCAAATCTGTATATTGCTTTGGGCAGGATGGCCATTTTGACGATATTAATTCTTCCTAGCCATGAGCATGGGATGCGTTTCCATCTGTTAGTGTCCCCTTTAATTTCTTTTAAGAGTGACTTGTAGTTTTCAGAATATAAGTCTTTCACTTCTTTGGTTAGGTTTATTCCTAGGTATTTTATTTTTTTTGATGCAATTGTGAATGGAGTTGTTTTCCTGATTTCTCTTTCTGTTGGTTCATTGTTGGTATATAGGAAAGCCACAGATTTCTGTGTGTTGATTTTGTATCCTGCAACTTTGCTGTATTCCGATATCAGTTCTATTAGTTCTGGGGTGGAGTCTTTAGGGTTTTTTATGTACAGTATCATGTCATCTGCAAATAGTGACAGTTTGACTTCTTCTTTGCCAATCTGGATTCCTTGTATTTTTTTGTTTTGTCTGATTGCCGTGGCTAGGACCTCTAGTACAATGTTAAATAACAGTGGGGAGAGTGGGCATCCCTGTCTAGTTCCCGATCTCAGCGGAAATGCTTTCAGCTTCTCGCTATTCAATATAATGTTGGCTGTGGGTTTTTCATAGATGGCCTTTATTATGTTGAGGTACTTGCCCTCTATTCCCATTTTGCTGAGAGTTTTTATCATGAATGGATGTTGAACTTTGTCAAATGCTTTTTCAGCATCTATGGAGATGATCATGTGGTTTTTGTCTTTCTTTTTGTTGATGTGGTGGATGATATTGATGGACTTTCGAATGTTGTGCCATCCTTGCATCCCTGGGATGAATCCCACTTGGTCATGGTGTACGATGGTTTTGATGTATTTTTGAATTCGGTTTGCTAAAATTTTGTTGAGTATTTTTGCGTCTACGTTCATCAGGGATATTGGTCTGTAGTTTTCTTTTTTGGTGGTGTCTTTGCCTGGTTTTGGTATTAGGGTGATGTTAGCTTCATAGAATGAGTTTGGGAGTATCCCCTCCTCTTCTATTTCCTGGAAAACTTTAAGGAGAATGGGTATTATGTCTTCCCTGTATGTCTGATAGAATTCCGAGGTAAATCCATCTGGCCCGGGGGTTTTGTTCTTTGGTAGTTTTTTGATTACCGCTTCAATTTCGTTGCTGGTAATTGGTCTGTTTCGATTTTCTGTTTCTTTTTGGGTCAGTCTTGGAAGGTTGTATTTTTCTAGGAAGTTGTCCATTTCTCCTAGGTTTCCCAGCTTGTTAGCATATAGGTTTTCATAGTAGTCTCTAATAATTCTTTGTATTTCTGCGGGATCTGTTGTGATTTTTCCTTTCTCATTTCTGATACTGTTGATTTGTGTTGACTCTCTTTTCCTCTTAATAAGTCTGGCTAGAGGCTTCTCTATTTTGTTTATTTTCTCGAAGAACCAGCTCTTGGTTTCATTGATTTTTGCTATTGTTTTATTCTTCTCAATTTTATTTATTTCTTCTCTGATCTTTATTATGTCCCTCCTTCTGCTGACCTTAGGCCTCATTTGTTCTTCTTTTTCCAATTTCGGTAATTGTGACATTAGACCATTCATTTGGGATTGTTCTTCCTTCTTTAAATATGCTTGGATTACTATAAACTTTCCTCTTAAGATTGCTTTTGTTGTGTCCCACAGAAGTTGGGGCTTAGTGTTGTTGTCATTTGTTTCCATATATTGCTGGATCTCCATTTTGATTTGGTCATTGATCCTTTGATTATTTAGGAGCGTGTTGTTAAGCCTCCATGTGTTTGTGAGCCTTTTTGCTTTCTTTGTACAGTTTATTTCTAGTTTTATGCCTTTGTGGTCTGAAAAGTTGGTTGGTAGGATTTCAATCTTTTGGAATTTACTGAGGCTCTTTTTGTGGCCTAGTATGTGGTCTATTCTGGAGAATGTTCCATGTGCACTTGAGAAGAATGTGTATCCTGTTGCTTTTGGATGTAGAGTTCTGTAGATATATATTAGGTCCATCTGTTCTAGTGTGTTGTTCAGTGCCTCTGTGTCCTTACTTATTTTCTGTCTGGTGGATCTGTCCTTTGGAGTGAGTGGTGTGTTGAAGTCTCCTAGAATGAATGCATTACATTGTGTTTCCTCCTTAAGTTCTGTTAATATTTGTTTCAGGTATGTTGGTGCTCCTGTATTGGGTGCATATATATTTATAATGGTTATATCCTCTTCTTGGACTGAGCCCTTTATCATTATGTAATGTCCTTCTTTGTGTTTTGTTACTTTCTTTATTTTGAAGTCTGTTTTGTCTGATACTGGAATTGCAACACCTGCTTTTTTCTCTTTGGTGTTTGCATGAAATATCTTTTTTCATCCCTTGACTTTAAGTCTGTGCATGTCTTTGGGTTTGAGGTGAGTCTCTTGTAAGCAGCATATGGATGGATCTTGCTTTTTTATCCATTCTATTACTCTGTCTTTTGATTGGTGCATTCAGTCCATTTACATTTCGGGTGATTATTGAAAGGTATGAACTTATTGCCATTGCAGGCTTTAAGTTTGTGGTTACCAAAGGTTCAGGGTTAGCTTCTTTACTATGTTACTGTCTAACTTAACTCGCTTGTTGAGCTATTATAAATGCGGTCTGATGATTCTTTATTTCTCTCCCGTCTTATTCCTCCTCCTCCCTTCTTCATATGTTGGGTGTTTTGTTCTGTGCTCTTTTAAGAGTGCTCCCATCTAGAGCAGTCCCTGCAGGATGCCCTGAAGAGGTGGTTTGTGGGAGGCAAATTCCCTCAACTTTTGCTTGTCTGGGAATTCTTTAATCCCTCCTTCATATTTAAATGATATTCGTGCTGGATACAGTAGTCTTGGTTCGAGGCCCTTCTGTTTCATTGCATTAAGTATATCATGCCATTCTCTTCTGGCCTGTAGGGTTTCTGTTGAGGTCTGATGATAGCCTGATGGGTTTTCCTTTGTAGGTAACCTTTTTTTTCTCTCTGGCTGCCTGTAATACTTTGTCCTTGTCTTTGATCTTTGCCATTTTAATTATTATGTGTCTTGGTGTTGCCCTCCTTGGATCCCTTGTCATGGGAGTTCTGTGTACCTCTGTGGTCTGAGAGGCCATTTCTTCCCCTAGTTTGGGGAAATTTTCAGCAATTATTTCTTCAAAGACATTTTCTATCCCCTTTTCTCTCTCTACTTCTTCTGGAATGCCTATGATTCTTATATTATTTCTTTTATATTGATCACTCAGCTCTCTTAAAATTCTTTCATTCCTGGAGATCCTTTTATCTCTCTCTGCATCAGCTTCTCTGCGTTCCTGTTCTCTGTTTTCTAGTCCATTAATGGTCTCTTGCATCTTGTCCATTCTGTTTTGAAGTCCTTCCAGAGCTTGTTTTATTTCTGAATTCTCCTTCCTTAGTTCTTGCATATTTCTCTGCAAGTCCATCAGCATGGTTATGACTTTTGTTTTGAATTCTTTTTCAGGTAGACTGGCTAAATCTATCTCCCCAGATTCCTTCTCAGGGGAAGATGTAGCAGATGCCGAAGCTGTCTGGGTTAGTCTTGTCTGGATCATATTTTTTTGCCTTTTCATGTTGACAGGTGCTATTGACTGTCAGCTGGGAGGGCCAAAATTTTCACTTACTACTGGCCTTTCTTTACTGGGGCAACTGCGACCCCTAGTGGCTTGTGTTGGGTAATTGCGTGTAGAGTGGGTCTTTGTGTCTTGCCTGGCCGGGAGGGAGAAATTTCCCTTTCTGTGGGTGGAATTTGTCTCAGGCTGCTTCTCTGCTTTCGCAGCGCCCGGTGGGGTGATGGATGGGGGGGCTGCTTGACTGTTTGCCTCCGTGAGGGGTCTCAGAGCTGTTGCCCAGGGGGTTAGTGCACCCGGTTTTCCCTGTAATTTCCAGCTGCTGTACTGTGACCTGGGTTGTTTCCGTCAAGCTGTTAAGTCCCTGTCCCTTTAAGACTTTCAAAAAGCCCCCGCTTTTCTTTGTCACAGGGGCATCAGCTTCAGCACCCGCTCAGAGGTCTTACTCCCTGTTCTCCCAGTATCCAGGGCCCCCTGGGCACGTACTGTGTCTGCGCTCTGGCCCGGATGGCTGGGGCTGGGTGTTCGGCAGTCCTGGGCTCCGTCTCCCTCCCGCTCTGCCTATTATTCTCCCACCGGGAGCTGGGGGGAGGGGCGCTCGGGTCCCGCCGGGCCGGGGCTTGTATCTTACCCCTTTCACCAGTCGCTGGGTTCTCGCTGGTGTAGCTGCAGTCTGGCCACTGTCCTGCGTCTTCTGGTCTCTCTTTTAGGGCTAGTTGTGTTTGTTGTATTTTCAAAAGTATATATGTTTTTGGGAGGAGATTCCCACTGTCCTACTCACGCCGCCATGTTGGCTCCGCCTCTCCGTACACAATTTTTAAGGCTTCATATGCTATGGTTTAGCCTGATTCTTCTAAAATGAGTATAACTTGGAAGAACAAAATTAATCAGAGCATGAATATTACCAGTTACAAAAGTATAATTAAAATAGATAATTAGACATAACTACTTTAAATAATCTTGCATAAGAAGTCCAAACCTCAATCATCTTTTTTTCTCCTCATCATCCTAGAAGTGAAATTGTTTACTGCAAGAACAGCATACAAATAGATAATTCACTTTTAATAAGCTTAAATGCAGTGCAGTTACTGCAAGTATGTTATTGAAATTATCAGGTACTTAATCTTTTTTTTTTTTTAAACTATGTCCATGCTGTCTTGGGAGAGGAAAGAAGAAAGCCTGGTAGCTAAACCACACAGACATTTTGGAAGACATCTGCTTACCCAAACAAACATGACAGAGACATCCAGAGCAAACGAGTGCAAGCCAGTGGCTTAACATACTAGCAGAACATTGTTCTTTCCTGGGTGGTCTGATAAAGACTGGTAATTCCCTAGAATTATCATGTACTTGAACGAAATACTAGCAGAGGAAAATTTAAAATAACAAGAATAAGCCTCTCAAGAAGCTTTTTCATATTGTTCAACATCATTTTATGTATTTCTCTTTAAGGTTTTCTTATCACACTAAGCCAGAAAGATATATACTATTACCCTTGTGGTAATGATTTAATTATCTTATATTCTTGCCCAGGTACACAGGTGGTACTTTTCTAGACAAAGAAAAACCCTTAGTAAATAGAAGGTCCAAACTCCAGAGATATGTAATCTTTTCTCACAGTGTGTAACGGTCCTGGCTGGTATTTTTCTACATGCAGCCTTGCAGTGCTTTGCTTTGCCTAACCCAAACAGAAACTACTGGTTTATTTCCAGCAGTTGCGGACAGAGGCTTTTTATCTGATTTTATTTGATTTTATCTGATTGTCTAAAGTGGCTGTAACAAGCACCAAATAAGACGCAGTTGCCAAGAGCAGAATATAAAGTTAAAGGACTTCAGTTAATGAATAAGTAATAACATACTTAGACATGGATGCTAATTTGAATCACTGAATGAGGCATTGTAGTTACTAGATTATATTTTCAAATTGTTTTGAATCAACATATTTAAATTATGTAATGCTGTTTCAAACATGAATTAAAAACTCATAATGCTACTTTATCAGCAAATGTAAGATAAAGCACAGACGTATGAAATAACAATATGGCAAGACCAAATTACACTCTCCCTGTTGTGAGAATGTGTGGATTTGTGTGTGTGAGTGTATGCATCATAGTGTGTTGTATTACACATGTTACAACAGGTATGTATATTGGCCCCATGAGGAGGTTGTGAGGCTTATAACATAGTGGTCATTCATGCAAATCATAATTCGTATTTATGGTCTAGGAAACAAAGAAACATAAGACAGCACAGAGCAAACACCACCCTATAAGAGCAATTTTTAAGATGAAGGTCCAAAATTCTCTACCTAAAGAGACTTAGAAAAAAGAACTGAGCACAACAATGTAACTCCACAGTAATAACACCTCTCACATCAGCTAGGACAGTCCCTGAGCTGAAGTCAAATTCACTGGTCAGCATTTCCCCAGCAACAACACTGAGCCATGTATTTTAATCATGAAACTAGTAAAGGAGAGTTGAATGTATTGTCATAAAACATGAATAGCATTTCTCTGTAAGCTATGGTTCAGCCGATATGCATTGACTATTTCAGCAGGGATATAAAAATAAACCAGCTAGTGGAACCCTCTACACTGCTGGTGGCAATGTGAATTGGTTCAACCATTCTGGAAAGCAACATGGAGGTTCCTCTGAAAACTAAAAACAGAAATACCATATGACCCAGTAATTCCACTCCTAGGAATTTATCCAAAGAAAACAAGATCCCTGATTTGAAAAGACATATGCGTTCCTATGTTTATTGTGGCACTATTTGCAATAGCCAAGATATGGAAGCAACCTAAGTGTCCATCAGTAGATGAATGGATAAAGAAGAGGTGGTACATATGTACAATGGAATATTATTCAGCCAGAAAAAGAAAAAATCCTACCATTTGCAACAACATGGATAGAGCTAGAGGGTATAATACTCAGTGAAGTAAGTCAGGTGGAGAAAGACAAGTACCAAATGATTCCACTCATTTGTAGAATATAACAATAAATCAAAACTTAAGGAACAAAACAGCAGCAGATTTACAGACTCCAAGAAGGGATTAGCGCTTACCAAAGGAAAAGGGTTGGGGATGGTGGAGGCAGAGGAAGGGAGAAGGGGATTAAGGGGCACTATAATTTGCAGTCACAATATAGGTAGGTCACAGGGAAGGCAGTACAGCATGGAGAAGACAAGTAATGACTCTATAGCATCTTACTATGCTGATGGACAGTGACTGCAATGGGGTGGAGGGGGACGTGATAATATGGGTGAATGTTGAAAAAACAATGTTGTTCATCTGAAACCTTCACAAGATTGTATATCAAGGATACATTAATAAATAGATGGATAGATAGATAGATAGATAGATAGATAGATAGATAGATAGACCAGCTAACACATACCCTCAAGGAAGAGGAATATGTAAATGAACTAGGACACTTCTATTGGTGTAGATGGACAGAAATGAACAGCAGCTATATATAAGTTCTCTCTTACGTTTGATGGGTAAACAGTGCAGCTCATGCTTGAAAGCAGATTCAATTCCCATCCTTGTGAAGTTAGAATGGATGTAATGAAATCACAAATTGGTTGTATGAATTTCCTTGTCATCCCAACTCTAGGGACTCAGTTTCCTCCTCCTATGTATAAATGGCATAGAGGGAGGAGATCTCTCCCTTGTCACTCCCATATCCCATGACTTCCATGATCCTGCTACATCAGATATGATGACAGAAGACATGAGCTAGCCCTGCAGAAATGCCGTGAGACACCCCGTAAGAAAACTAGGTGACAGAGAAACAAGATGGCTATGGGACAAGTGGGTTCTGCTTCAAATCTTACCCCTGATTTAACTATGTGACTCTGGGAAAGTCTCACAGAACTCCCTGGGCCTTAATTTCCTTATTCATAAAAGGGCGCATGTGATTCTAAAGTTCCTTTAACTCTGTTTCCAGGGAGTGAGAATCAGCCCATGTGTATTAAGCAACAGTACCAAATGACTTCTCAGGAAATGAAAAGACTTCACAGGCCTTTGGGATTTAGGACAGCCTTGATCATTTCATAGATAGCTATCAACTCATTTTAGCTAAAATACAACAATAATTTGAGTGACAGTAGGTCAACAGAGCTTTATTGATTAATTGCATGGAGTATATTTCTACTTGATCATTGTTAATTTATGAACAATAATATGAGCTGCATTTAACACATAGAAATCCTGCTTCACTAGAGAGAAGAAAAGGCAAAGAGAAGGAATATTAAAATGTGTGTGAAAAGGTAAAAAAATAGACTCAGGGTAAAAATGAGCTAAATGATTCCTCTTCTCTTAGAATTAATTTACAGAAATTTGTAAAGGATGATATTTGAGAAGTGAAAGGTACCTTTTAAAACCCAGACCCACCCAAGTATGACTTTATCTTCATTAAATTATTCATCCCTAAAGATTTGTGAGTAAATAGATAACTTAATAACTGCACAACTGCAGAAGTAAAACACAGTGATGAACACACACACATCCACTTTTGACTTATCCATGAGTTTGCACATAACCAGTTAGTGCATTTCTCACAATGTTATTTTATCAAAAATGACTGCTTTTTAAGAATAAAGAGATGGAAGAGGGAGATATCCTTTCTTTTAATCTAATTTGTGAAGTTTGTAATAAATAGTTAACCATTCTAAATTGGTCTGAAAAGAAACACTGAAGTAATCTTGGGCCACTAGTTCTGGGCATAGCTGAGGGCAGCTGTGGTCAGAGAAAATATTCAATACAATCTTATAATTAAAAATAGAAAATACTGCATATAAAAGAACTCAATCCATCCTAGTAATTGCTTTCAGTGAAATCTAACCCTTGGTCCAGATTAATGAGTTGCAGGTGTGAATCTAATGCTTTCCATTTTGCCTAAAATGTTAGTGTTGCTTTTTTCTGAGACACTTGGTCTCCAAAGGTATTATAGTTAATTTATCATAACATACTATCAATGTTCAGTGTTCACTAAAAGGGGGAAACAGAGCCCTTTAAGTGAAATAGAGAGCTCCTGCATTTTTACAGTACTGTCAGATACCAATACATTTTTCTTACATACACTTTCAAAATTCTGCTTCTATTATTTTTCAGATGAACTGCCAGGCCAAAATAGGTGTCAGAAAATTTTATTTTAAAAGGCAGAAAAAATTTAGTGCAGACAGTCATTGCCCAAATTCGCCTGCTAAACATGTTCCTGCTTTTCACATAGAAAACAAATTTTCAAGAGCTGATTCTTTTTTTTTGAAACAACATGAGGAAAGGTGAAAAATAAGAGTAGCAAATGTGTAGCCATGAGGATAGTTTTCAAAAATAGAGCTCCTTAGTTTTTTTATATAAGTAAATATGTCCTCCGCAATTAATAACTAGTATAATTTACTAGGCTCCAGACACTGTGCTAAGTGCTTTTCACACATCTTACATTTTTATTTCTGTCAGAAGTAGATTCTGAGACAAGGATTTTAATGTGAGTAATTTATTCAAAAAGAAATCTCAGGTACACCAGTATGGGAAGGAGAAAGGAGACAAGGAAGGAAGTAGAAGGAGGTGCTATCCAGCAATCAACTTCTACGAGCAACTGAAGCACAATCCTGCAGAGAACTCTGGGAGATATGCAGAACATGCCTCAGAGTTATTTCACATGGGAGGCTGTTTCTGGAGGCATTCGTTTTGTAGATTTCCGGTTGGCCTGTGAATGAGCCAGCCATACTCCTGCAGCCAGAATGAAGGCAAGGGACAGGAAACAGTTCAGGAAGTAGACTCTGAGGTGCATAAATGAGGGCCCAGTTAATATAAGAAGGACCCTAATAATCTGCTACAAAACATATTTAAAATTCATGGTGATCTAATGAGGTGAATAATAAGGTCCCCATTTTACATATATGAAAAGTGAGGCTCAGAAAGACTACGCAGCTTAACTTATGGTATATAAGTCTAATTAATGATAGGGCAGAGACCAGAAATCCTGGGCTGCTTGACTTCAAACCTTAGTCCTGACCATAATGTAAGGACAAGGAACGCACATAAGAGCCATGATAACATGTCAGGAAGTCTAAGTATGAGAGACGGCACACTATGAAAGTCCTAATTCCTTCCCAGCAGCAAAATAAATAGCTATTGGGACTGAGGGAAATGAATGGAAGGTCATATGCAGCTATGAGGACCTTTCCAGGGACAAGCAAACAGATGAGAACCAGCACCCTTAGTTATATATTTAGATAATCATGTAGTCATTCTAGCCAAAAGGTCTCTAGCTTTAGAATTCCATCAATTTAGTGGTCTGATTGAGACCAGATCCTATTATACGGCACATAAAACCCACCCTGTTTGCCCCACTGTCCGTGGTTCTTGAGTTGTATAGGAAAACTGGTGGTGAGCGTGGTAGTGAGAGTGGGGTTTGTAACTTTCAAAGCTTTTGTTTTTGTGTTATTTTATTGCTTTATTGTTAGATTCAGTGGTCAATAATCTAACATAGTTTTCCACAATATTAAAAAGGGAAAGAAATTAGATAAGGGAAAATAAAATTTTAGTGGAATAAGGAATGTATTTGAATGATAGGAATGCTGCAGCTATCTCATAATTTGAAAAAAAAATCTAATATGTTGTACGAGACAACCTGGTGAAGTTACTTTCCACTGTAATTTTTTGAAGATGTAAAATTATAACTATAACCAATACACTGAAAAATCACTTCTTATAAGTTAATCATGCTTTTAGGTTAAGAGAGAAATCTTTGAGATGAGAATCCCAAACAGTCAGCTGTCTAATTCAAATAAATCATTGGCAGGAAAATAAAATGTGAGGAAATCATATTTCTAAAATATTGGTTGGGTAATGTATCCTGGTTGGGTATCTCTGTCCTGGTATCTGTCTAGTGACCAGAGGGTTTCTTAAACTGTAGCTGTTTATCATATGACCAGGCTCCTACCAGAACCCCTACTGGGATTTGTACTCATAGGAATGTACTTAGGAATTCATAATTACTCTGAAATAAACAAGAAACAGAACCCCCTAAACAGCTGAGACATAGCCTCAGCCTGAGTTTCACAGAAAGCATCAACAGCATTAACACGGAAACCTAGGGTGGGAATGGGATTTGCTGTGGTACTGTGGCGGGGACGCATGTCAGGCCAGTTGGAACGGTGAAGAACTGGTGGCCACAGAAGTGGCTAGAATCAGAGCCAAGCGAGGCCTCACCGATGTGGAGAGGCACTCAGCCTGACACAGGACTTAGGCCTGTACACCGTGGCTGCCCTGCTCTTGGGCTTCTTTGCATGTTATTAAGTACACTACCTTCATTTCATGAATTTAGGAGTGATATGGTTCAGGAGGTTTGCAGTCACACGATCCAGGATTTCCAATCTCTGCCCTGCTCTGCTGCCTGCCTCCCCTCACCTCATTCCTGTCATTTATTAACCCTGTATATCCTTGGTTAAGTCAGTTTCAGCTTTGATCACTGAGGATTTGGAAAATAAGGCCCAGTCAAAGCCACAAAACACAGCTCTGTCCTCCCCTCCTGTCATTCTGGTCCATTCTTATTTGTGTGGAAATTAGGGTCCAGTTGTCATTAGCCCTGTGGAGGTACCAATTTCCTCTCTGTAAGTTCTTACAAACTAGTTCTTCTGGAATGCTGAGCTCCTTTCCTGGGCTCTTTCTCCTCGGCTCTTCATCATATACTCCTAGTTTAACAACACTGTCCTAAGTGGAATTTCCAGAACACAGAGTTTGGGAAATGCAGCCTGTACTGTCCCTGTTGGAGATGTGTATGGCACGTGAGTACATGAGTGATCCTGCAGGAAGGAGACCTATTCAGTGGCTTTCAATTCAGGATTTCTCAAACATATCTGATCACAGAATCCTATGTTGGGCATAACCCCTCTGGCCTCTGGCAGGCCTCATGTTCTATGGAGTGGATATGGAAACTCATCTCTTTTGTTCTATACTGCCTCTGTTCCACTGATCTCATTTCTACATATATAATTTTCAGTTCTCAGTCTGGAAACAAGCTTGTATCTTACCTATTCCTGTTGTTTTGGCTCTGAGGGCTTATCATACAAATGACATGAGTTCACTTTTCATTCCTAGGTTTTACTCAGAACTGTTTCTGGAAACTGTACCAAAGGCTGTACTTTGGTGTGTGCTATTGAAATGTATTTCTTAACAAATGACTTTTCACGTGGAATGGGTTTATTTCTGTTCCTCAAAAAAGCACATCATTTAGTGGGAAAGCAGTATAAAAGGATACAAAGAACTAATCTCCATTGGGATTGTGTGACTGCAGAACAGTTTGCTGTTTGCTATCATCTACCCAGACAGCTGAAAGACAGAAAGTCAGCTCCATTTGATTTTTCAACCCATAAGGGAAAAAATATTATTAATTTTGACAGTGGAACTCTAAGCTTTCCATAGCTGAGAACCATTGATGACTGTGCCAAATATTCTGTTCTCCATTATCATTTTTTAAAAGCCCAAAGCACAGATAGCGGGTAGAGGGAAGAAGACAACTGCTAATGTTGCTTTTCCAGTCTAGGGTAAAGTAATAGATCAAGATAGTGGGTATCAACAATTTGACCTGAAGGAAATGGGAAGTCAGTGATGATAGCCAACTGTTTAATAGCTAAGAGTAAAATCAGGGCATGTTTACATAACACGATGTTGAAGCTTTACACCTCAGGCTCCTCAATAAGTTGCAGACATTCTCAAACTAATCCTTCTCCAAGTGGGAAGACTTGTCCATCAAAATATACTGGCAACCAGCATGGGGAGACACAGACTTTAACATATCTCAGCTATTCAAGCCCCAGAAGCTAATCCACTGGGATTCATAAAAGGCTGTATTAATAAAGAGGTTACACTTCTATCTCCTGCATCCATTCTGAATGTGTGGATTTGACTTTTCTGAGAAGAAAGCTATTGACTCAACTCAAGGCTTCATTCTGGAAGCACTGCAAAGCAAGCTTTCAGTCTATGCAGGCCTCTCTTGGATCCAGAGGTAAGAACAGAGGATATTTACCCTGTAGGCCCAGGCCCACTAGCCTGTGACTCAATGAGAACCAAGCCCGGGTATTTATTAGAGGTGGAGTTCTAACAAAAGAGGATCTTGGCATTAGGCTCTGTACCCTAACCCTGACATCCAGTGCACACAGGAAAGATCTGAGGGCCTGTGTACATACAGAGCTACAGTTGGATGCTAGCCCCCAATATAGTGCTCAGCCCTACAAGCAAACTGCACACCCGGTGCTGTTAGTCCACAGCCTCGAATGAACTGCAGTCCTGCCCTGAAGCTCCACTCCCTGGGCTAAGAGCCTGGATGCCCTTTCCAGTCTCTGCAGGGGGAGAGCTGTGCTCACTCCCCACGCCATGGCTGTGGTCATGGCTCAATCCAGAAAAGCCTTTCTATGAGCAATGAAGATGATTCCCCACTCAAGACTTAAATTATTCCTATCCAGCTTTCCTTCTCCATGAGAATAAATCTGGTACATGTCAGTGCTGATGTGCACCCGAAGAACTTGGCTGTGCCTTCTTTGGGCCCAGTTCTGCTAGCCCTGACCTTACTAATCTCTAAATTCTTTCTTCCTACAGGATGGCTCAGGCTCATGGCAGTGCTAATGGAGCCCCAGCTGACAGAAGAATGGTGTGCTGGATATAGAACACAAATTGCTATTCCTTTTCTTTTTATACATGTCCTCACATGTAAACACTTAATTTAACAAAACTGAGCAGGGAGTTGGGGGCCTTAAGTTTGGAGGGCCCTGACTGTGAAGTAAAAGACTTTGGACCGTTAGAGTTCCTAAACACCCACAGAACTCCAGTTCTACTAACAACTCCCAAGAAAACACATTATGTTCAGGGGCTACCTCACATTACTTTGCATTTAACACCTTAAGGAGAAACTCTGCACTTTCATCTGTTTCTTCCTCCAGTTTTTAGATGAGAGACAAGAGCTTAAATTCCAAGGAATAGTAGATTAATTGGTATAAATTCTTCTTAGTTTATATAATAGAGATGCTCTTGGTTGAATATATAATGGTACAGAATATTATACATCTATTAAAAAGATAAATTAGATCTTTATTAAACTCAAATGAATGTTCATCATATACACTTAAGTGGAATAAGTTGCAGAATAATATGTTTAGTAAGATTTCTTTTTTATGAATCAAAATCCTCTTTGCATGAGAAATTTATATATATTTGAATGAGAAAATGGACAGAAGTAGGAAGATCCATATTAGACTGCTAGCTTTGTTACTTCAGTGTTTTGGTACTTCTTGGTTTAATTTCATTTGTTATAATTAGCATGATTTATCTTGTGGAATTCTTTTAAATTTTAGTAGATTTTGGAACCATTATGTTACAAGTAGACCAAATTTCAAACACCATATGGGTACTTTCTGTGAGAGAGTCCTATAAGAACTGTTTTGTAAATTTTACAAATGACCTCATTTGTGATGTAAGTATTGATATTTGCATTTATGTAGTCTGCTACCAGTCATCCTACATAAAGAACCTATTCTGATATGTAGGTTTCTTTCTTCCAATGAGAATCACATTGCAGAGATTTTGAGCTTTAGCCCTGCCCTGTACTACTACTCTATCCATTTCTAATGCTACATAAATATTAGTTATTATTACTCTAAGCATTCACCATTCAGTAACATGTCTTAAGCACTATGTACCAGGAACTATGGAGGCAAAGATAAATAAAACTTGGGCACTGCCTTTGGAAGTTCTTAGTCTAGCGAAGAACACTTTTTCCTACCTGGGTAGGATGCAATGGTAGTCCTTTGGGGAAAGAGGGGGACTGGGTCTTTCTAATGGCCCTAGTTAGGGAAGGGTTACACAGAGGTATCCCTAAAGCAGCAAATCCCAGGACAAAGGGACAGTTTTACAGGAGTAGTGGTGCCAAGTGATGACCATCATCCAGGGATGATATCCCCCACAGTCCTAGAAAATGTCCCTCTGTCAGGAGTGGCACCAACAGTTATCTATTCTATTAAGAGGGAGGTCTGCCATCATTTATGGGTGTGCTATGGAATGGAATTGAACCCCAGAAGGCTGGACATCTTATGAGGAATAAAGGGATCCAGTGACAAGTTAACCCACAGTTTTCCTACATTCTTTACCTGACAAACAATTAGGGTACAAATATAGAGACTGAGATGGCATTCATTATGACAATTGCTTTACTTTTAGAATGCATTGCAATATTTCTACATGTCTTTAAAATTGTACTTGTTTAGCATTTTTCCAGGAAACAAAACATTGTCCTTTTTATCATCACACCACATTCAAAGTTACTGAGAAAAATTGTACCTGTGCATCAGTAAACATGCTACTAAGGCTCATCTGAAATTTCTTACCTTCCCTAAAATGTGAAGGAAGAGAAGCAGCTGCTGAAACAAAAATTCAAATAATCAAACAAACTGGGTAACTTCACCTAAATCCTTATATTCTCAGCTCTAGGAACATTGGGAATTATGCACTGTGTTCTTTTTACACAAATAGATTGTTTCTGAGAATTTAGGAAAGGCCAAATTAATCCTCCTGAATTAGTAGCTGCGGGCCATAGAGCCAATATCCCCAAGTATAAGAGAAAATAGTTTAACTAGGCTTCTCACAAATTGTTTTTAGAGGGAAAATAGTGATTGCTTTATTAAGATCTCGCATGAGGTGTGCCAGCATGCTAAAAACATTAATAGAAGGATTATCAAGAAGGTCAACAACAAATACTCAGATGTGTGGAATGCTTCCCACTTCTCAACTAAACACAAAACTCCAGGAACCCCCCCATATTTATGTATATGAAATCAGATGAAGAAATATGTAAACACACATGCAACGTCTGTGCTTTAATAGAAAAGATGATGACATGGTGAAGAAAGGTAATTACACAGTACCTTCAAAGATCGTGTTTAAGCAAGACAGAAAGTAACAGTGCTCTGGTACTGAAATGATAAATGATAAATGAATTAATAACTTTAAATACGATACTCCTCATGAAACTGTGTACCCCCCATTATGTTAGGAATACAGGCTTGATGACAACATAAATTATTCAAAGAGAGTGAAAGTGAAGTGTGCTGCCTCATTTCTACAACATAAAAACAAAAAATCCACCCTAACATTATCATAAGAAAGACTATATTTTTTCCCTATGGAACTCACACAAAAAAAATCACATCATTGTAATTTTCATGATGAATTCACTGAGTTCTGCAACTGACATTTCTATGTAACTAATTACCCTGCTATAGATGGATGATATAATAGTATTATAATGGGTGATATAATGGTACTATATTAATACACTTGCATATTAATGAAAGATTTGGTAAAATGTGAAAGCTGTTTGGAAAAAAACATTTGAGAAGTAAAGTAGCTTTAGCAATGTTAAATGTTCATCACAGATTTTAAGACATATCATGGAACATAAGTGCTTTTATGAATTATAAAAATTACTTCAATTTTTGACACTCTGTGCTTCAAGGAATCCTGATTGGCAGCTGATTAGACTTTTGCTCCAGTCATTACCTCCTTTAGTGAAATTAGTAGGCTAGAAAATTGCATTGTAATTCATCAAGGGGAAATTAACATTTCAAGCGCTCTTAAACCTATGATCAGATATTTACATAGTATACAATATACATTTTGTTCAAGCAATTTCTAAAAAAAAAATCTGCCAGATAGTATGTATTATTGATTCATCTGGAATTATTGCAATCCATTTCTGCATATTTGGTCTCTGTAAATGGGGAAGTTTTATCTGCCTTGAGTTCCCTATATGATGGCATTAAAATAAATTACAGAGAGAATGTGATCTCTCTGTTATTACTGTCTCTTACATGTTCTATTTAAAATCATCTTGAGCACCAACTACTTTTGAAAGGATCTTTCAAGTGCAACCAATATTAACAGTATTTTCACCCTAATACAAGGTAAATCGCTTACTGTCAGAATTTCTCCCCCAAAACCAATGTGTTGCAATGTGAGCAATGCTCTAGAAATTTACACATGAAAACATCATAGCTAAATAAAACTGTTAATTAGGTGTAAAGGTATGTTAGATTTATTTTAGTAAAACAAAAGATTTTAAAGGATTACAAATTGAACATACCCCAATCAAATTAAATTAGAAGCAAGCCATCATATGACTTTAGGAATATTCTTGTCAGTCTTCAAAAGTCAATTCCAAGTTCCACTAAGAGCTTTTACTCTCTTAAACTAGATATAGAGGAGGAAAAGTTCAGTGTATGAAAATGTGTGGGTGGTAGAAGTATCAGAAAATGAAAGACTGACTAGAATACATTATTCTTTCATTCACTATAATTACAAATTCAACAGAATCGCATTAAATTAATATTTTATTTGTATTTTGTAGGTACGGCTAATGCATTGAATACTCATTGAATTATAAAATATCAATCTTAGATAACATACTTTATTTTTCAAAGAGTTTTACAGTTATATTTAATCTTGGAGTGGGGGAAATTTTAAGATTGACAAAACAGCATTGAAGGATAAAACAATTTCAAAAAGTCGGGTTTTGTTATTAAATGAAGTTATTTATCACTGACAAACAGTAAGTCTAAAATAATCATTATCCCTATGAAAATGTTTTACTTTCTAAATATTGCTCAGTACATGAACATAAAATCATTGGGCTATAATATTATTTAGTCATTAAATTGGCTTTTTTGTCCCTCTGTGCCCCCTTCTATGTCTTTGCTTCAACCTGTCCCCGTCCTGCATTTGCTGGTTTGTTTGATTTGCTGTTTGCTTTGGGTTACCCACTCTGTGTTTGTACAGACACAAATGGTGTCTGGTATTACTACTGTATTTGATATGTGAACACATGAGTGATATACACTTATTCTTCTATAGCCAAAAATCAGCCAAAGAGATAAAAATAGCATCATGTTATAAATGCAGACTATGAAAAGTCTCAGTGCTGTCACAGGAAGCATTGATTTCAACTATATTGATATATTTCATTCATTATATATCTGATAGATAAACTAGAACCCTAAAAGACATTAATCTACAGACTTTTAGAAAATTGCAATGATAAGGACATATTAATGTACACTGGGGTGAGATAGTGGACAAAAAATTATCACATAATAATCTGGAAATATGAAATGTGTCATTGGGATGCTAAATTATTAAAATAGTTCTGAAACCTGTGAGGATGGATCCCAATTTTTATTTTAATGAATTACCAAGAAAAGGCAAGTAAACCACTACAAAGTAGCACAGGAGCTTTGAAATGGACTTTTGAAGTCAGCACACATACTTATTGATCACAGCTTTCTAGCTCACATACTTAGATCCTTCCATTGCTGCTAACAGTTGTTAGGCAGCTGCATCAGGCTCTTAGTTGTGAAAAGAAAGACTTTGCCTCATTATGAAACTTCACTTTCTAGGCACAAAGAATACACAACTACAATCCAAATTCACTCTGTTTCTTAGATTCATAAGAGCACAGTTTAATGGCTGGTGAAAATATATCATTATTTAAAATAACCAGAATTTTATATTTTATTAAAGCTAAAACTTATTTAGCACCTAATGTGCTATCAGCTAAATACTTTATATACATTATTGATTGTTATTCTCACAATAATCCCATCAGATAGGTTTTATTTCCAAGTCAGATGAGGACCCAAGGCTTAAATGTGTGTGTGTGCTTTTTTTAATTCCATCCATCCACACATCTAGACACCTATTTGATCATTCATTTACTCACTCATAAATGTCAACAGATAGTTAAAGAGCACTAGGTTTCAGGCACTGTGGCAGGAGCAAGAGGCTGCAGCTGGAAGCAAAGGACACAGAGTCGCCAGAGTAGCTGTTTAATTGGAATATCAGGCCCACCCACATATGCCAAACGGCCTGTAGGCAGCCTGAACTGCATTACTAACATGAAAAATAGTATAACCTATGACCTCATTAATATCACTAAATTGATGGCTTTTTTCCCCCCATTTCCCTTCAGGAAGAGTACATTATAAAATGGTATATTATAAAGTAATATGAAATATTTTAACATTTCACTTTCTTTACAAAACCTAAATTTCTGAATGCTCCCAAAATACATCAGGACTATCTTAATTACTAATGGACTAAGTAAGTCATGCACTTTTTAAAGTGTTTCCACAAAATGCCAGTGCCACTTGTACCAGTGAACAAAAGTGCTGGGTATGTGTAATATATAAATGTGTTACACAATTATATGAGGTTTGAATTGTGTAAAGGCTCCTGGGAGAGTGACAAATAACCCATTCTGAGAGAGTAAAAAATGGTGTTCCCCATTAGACTGACCTGAACTATACTGCACAGTATTCTGGGACTGCTGATGTGTCATTCCTAATACTTAAACAATCCTGACACTTAGGAATGTGAATCAAGGAAGAGTTTTAGTGATAGTTCAGTAAAGCCTACTTTTGGTGGTGGACAGCTGTAGTGGGCTAAAGGGCTGTGAACTGCAAGAGAATTAGGCAAGACTTCAGGCTTTTCACTGAATGATAGTTATTCTCTAATCAGCTTTTGAAGGAGGAAAAATGGTACCAAAATTCCCACTGAGCTATATAAGTGTATCCTGATGGTAGCTGAACGAAAGCATGGTCCTGCTTGGTCATAGGTCACTGAAAAACTACTGATTAAAGTAAGCTCCCTAGCCAAAGGAATTAACTCTACTAGAACCTTCTAAGATAATTGGAGAAATAAAAATAAACATTTTAGAGCAGACAAGAGTTGACTGAATTACATCAATTAGTTAAGGAATAATTGAATGGAGTGAGTTGAAGGAGAACGTATCTGGATCTTAATGATGTGCTAACTCCTTTAAGAGATGGATTTATTTATTAAAAAATAAGTTAAGTTTACTCACAACAGGGGGAAAAAAGGGATGGGGTTATCTTAGACTCTGCTAAAGTGCAAATGGCTTACACTTGTTAATCCTTGCACAGGAAACTCAGGGGACTTATTTGCAAGCAAGTAATTAAATGCATTGCTGCCAGGTTGAGAAGTATGATTGCCACTGGTGGATAAGATGGCCAGGGACCCTGCACCAAAATATGCCGCTGAATATAAATTAAGTATGAATGTATTTGTCTAGCACACATATGTAATGCCTACATGTACTGTTGACCTAAGTTCTTTATATATATTCACTCACTTAATTCTTCCTGTGAATACCATTTTTATTATACCCATTATACAGATGGAGAAACTGGGGAAGTGAGAAGATAAATAACTTGTCCAAAGTCACACAAATCCTGGCAGAATCAGATTTGGGGCCAGGCAGCCTTTTAAGATGACACCCTCAATAACTGTGTTGAGCTCCCTTTGTATAAATAATCCTGCAAAGGTGTAACGACAGGGTGGCCTAAATTGAAGGACCTGACAAGAACCACTGAAAATTATAGCTTGAAGTAGGTAAGAAAGCAGCAGAAAAAGATTCCAGGTGTGTGTTTATGGAACTTCCATTTTATTTTCTTAGTTCTGAGACCAATTCTGAAATGTCTAATTATTTCCCAATTTCTTTTCCTCATTCCCTCCTAACAATTTTAGGAACAGAGGAGAAAACAGAAGACTGGGAAGAAAGGTTTATGTGACAGCAACTATGTTCCCTTTTCCACTTGCTTTCAATGCATGCTGTATTTGCATGTACGAAATGCAATAGGATTTTTAATAACCATACGGCGTCCTAAAAATTATTTCTGAAGGGTTAGATATTGACTCTTGATAGAATTCAATTTAAAATATAACAATATCAATTTGAACTACCAGTAAGGAAAATCCCATCATAGAATTATTCCAGTGGATACCATAAATATAGAGATGCCACTAATGGGATACTCTATGTCAAACCAGTACAAAAAGAAATTGATCTGCCTTTTCTTCCCAGCCTTAGGTTTTAATGAAAAAATCAGTTTTAGAAAGAAAAACATCATAATTCAGACTTCAAAAACAAAATTATAGAAAATTTCAACTGAAAAGAAGTTGTTCCCTGACTTCCAAAATCCCGACAGGAGCTTGACAGAAAAGATTTTTTGGAAGTCAAACATCTAAAATGTTGCTTATTCATGATGCTGCCAAGGTAGAAAATACTGAGAGGGAAATGAGATTGCAATCTCTCCTTGTCCAGCTGTCAAAGACGACAGCAAATTTCTCTTCCACCAAAGAGACAAAACTTGTAGGGGGTGGGGGGAAGCACTGTCAGAAAATTGCATATCACCTCAGTGGGTTGGAGGAACATCTGAAAATGGATGTAATGTGACAGCAGCCACCTGGACACCAATTCAAAAATGACAAATACTATTGCTGTAGTGCAGTTTGAACAACAGGGAATTGGCAAATCATAATGAAGAGAAGAGCCTACGCATGTAAAGCTACAGGGAAGGCATGATTAGGCGTTCAGGGTATGGGGGAACAGAGAGAGGCTGAGCAAGGTGACAGCTTACAAGCCTCAGATACAATGTTTTCCTCAGTGTTCACTTTAATGTTTCACTCAGTCTTATTTTCAACATAACTACCAATTAGGCAGTTTAATGATAACAAACCAATGACCCTAGTAGGACTGCCAACTTGTAGGGAATTTACAACATCTTGGTGATTACCTGGATTACTAACCCGAAAGATCACTTTTAGAAAGTGACTGTAAGATCCATCATGGAGCACTATTTTTTTTTTCCTTCTTAATTCTATAGAAATCAAGGTCCACTAGTGGAGCTGACTCTCAGATAGGCCTACGACAAAGGAAAGCTAATCCCTCAAACCAGCAGAGAAAGGCAGCAGCAAGAGTGTTCAGTGGAAGCCTCTGAGAACATCCCGCTCCTCACGCCCTGCTCTCTCATGTCATCCGTCCTCCTGCTGGTTCTCTCCAGGTTAGTATTTGCCCATAGGCCTACTATATTAGCAAGCCACGTCTTGTTTGTAGAGGATGAAAGCCACCTCGGCTCTGTTATTCTACTTTCACATCTACTAACATTATTCTACATAGTGGCTCATGGGCTTCCTTTCTTACTTTCAATGGCAGGCCTCAGATGTGTTTGACTTTTCCACCTTTCAGTGTCTTTACTTAAGCAGATTCCTTCAGCACCAGTGTTTTCATCCTTTACCTTCCATTGATCTGCTTTTGACCTTCTTCCCCAAATAGAGAGGGAACCATATTTTATTAATTTTTGAATCTCTGGCACAGGGCACAATCCTTTAAACTTAGCAGGTGTTCAAAGCATGCTTGTAGGTATAAAGTGCAACATTTTGAAAAAGGTTGAGAATGCTTTGTTGCAATCCTCTTTTTTTTGCATCAACATATCACATAAAGAAACATTTCAGGTGCAGATGGATGAATAGTAAGAAGCCTGGGCATCTAGTCAACCTGGTGATGGATCATAACACAATCTCTAGGCATCATTTCCTCTCCTCACTCCAGTTTGGGCTCCCATTTGGTTTTCCAGGATCACTCTTGCCTTAATCAACACTGCAGCCCAGAAAGGGATGCAGTGGTATAAGCTTAAAGGCTGCAGTAGTCCCCAGGAAAAGAAAGAAGAGAGAGAGAAAGAGAGAGAGGGAGGGAAGGAGAGCAAGAAAGACAGAATATAAATCTTCTATGCCTTTGTTAACCAGATTAATAGAATTTCATAGAAGAAAAGTAATCTCTTATATCAATCACCTCTTTACTTCATCTTTACTGTCCCCTCACTGCTAAACTATCCACTAGAGATACTATTTGACTTTAGGCAATATGGCTTCAAGTATATTCTGGTTTTATTTATTTGGGGGATATTGGAGGGTGTAAAGTTGATCACCGTTCAGTAGATCACCCACCACTGCCCTGTGGGGGTGGGGAATTGTGTATAGTCCACCATGAGTGCAATTGGGAGAATTGTGTATATTTTCAGGTCATAGTACTGATCCCCTGATGAATAGATATTTATTTAGAGATTCAATCAATCTCCACTTTACAAATGAAATGACAGAGGGAAAAAGCACCTATCCTCCATATCAACATTTTACCAAATATTTCTGGCTTAAGAGGCACTTCTGAAATAAATCTGATTGTGAAAAATTCCATTCATTATCACGTGAAAATGACATTTTAACAGAATTCTTATTCTTAGAGATGACAGGCTCTGTGTATTGTAAAAAGTAACAGAATTACATCAAGTAAACACAAAGATAAATAAAACTTGAAAACAAATGGTGCAGCATTTAAAAATTAATAGAGGCAATAAAGAAAGCCATAAATAACTCACATTCCATTTTTTCCACTGAACATTAGACTAATTCAGTTTATAAACATGCTCTTAAAATTTCGCATTCTGTCAAATGTGCCTCATATCATTTGGGAAAACTCAGCACTGATCACCATGTGTCTTTACATATGTACACTTTTTATTCTAATATATGAGAATTAATTTTATACTCGGCTTTGCTTTTATGTTCTTGATTTTAAAAGGAGGCTTGCACCCAATGGTTAATATTCATCATATGCCTAATAGTTGTCATTTAAGACTTCAAGCTAAATCAAGACTATGATATAATATGGGATCTCCATACATGATCAAAATACAGAATTTCAGAAGATTGGAATAAGTCCTTATCTCTGTTTTAATGAGAAATTCATCAGTCAGAAAGTAATTGTTACAATCTACCAATAAACAAAATGGTCAGCATGATTAATAATTGTTTTATGGGTCTTGAATGCTATGCTTATTTATTATTTTTTTTGGTATCACTATCTACAATTACATCAGCAACATTGTGGTTACTAGACTCCCCCCATCATCAAGTCCCCACCACATACCCCATTACAGTCACTGTCCATCAGCATGGTAAAATGCTATAGAATCACTACTTGTCTTCTCTGTGTTGTACAGGCCTTCCCGTGCCACCCTCTTCATCGAGTCTGCTAATCGTAATGCCCGTTTTTCTCCCTTGTCCTTCCCTTCCCAACAATCCTTCCCAGTCCCTTTCCCATTGGTAACTGTTTGTCCATTCTTGGGTTCAGTGAGTCTGCAGATGTTTTCTCCCTTCAGTTTTTTTATTTATTCTTATACTCAACATGAGTGAAATAATTTGACACTTGTCTTTTTCTGCCTGGCTTATTTCACTCAGCATAACACCTTCTAGCTCCATCCATGTTGTTACAAATGGTAGGATTTGTTTTCTTCTTCTGGCTGAAAAATATTCCATTGTGTATATGTACCACATCTTCTTTATCCATTCATCTACTGATGGACACTTAGGTTGCTTCCATTTCTGGGCTACTATAAATAGTACTGAGATAAACAAAGGGGAGCATGTATCTTTTCAAACTGGGCTGCTGCATTCTTAGGATAAATTCCTAGAAGTGGAATTCCTGGGTCAAATGGGATTTCTATTTTTAGTCTTTTGAGAAATCTCCATACTGCTTTCCACAATGGTTGAACTAATTTACATTCCTACCAGCAGTGCAGAAGGGTTCCCCTTTCTCCACATTCTCACCGACATTTGTTTGTTGTCTGTCTTTTGGATGGTGGCCATCCTAAGTGGTGTGAGGTGATATCTCATTGTGGTTTTAATTTGCAGTTCTCTGATGATTAGCGATGTTGAGCATTTTTTCATGTGCCTATTGGCCATCTGAATTTCTTCTTTGGAGAAGTGTCTTTTCAGATCCTCTGCCCGTTTTTTAATTGGATTATTTGCTTTTTATTTGTTGATGTGAGTGAGCTCTTTATATAGTTTGGATGTCAACCTTTTATTGGATATGTCATTTATGAATATATTCTTCCATACTGTAGGATGTCTTTTTGTTCTATTAATGGTGTCCTTTGCTTTACAGAAGCTTTTTTCAGCTTGATATAGTCCCACTTGTTCATTTTTGCTTTTGTTTCCCTTACCTGGGGAGATGTGTTCATGAAGAAGTTGCCCATGTTTTTGTCCAAGAGATTTCTGTCTATGATTTTTTCTAAGAGTTTTATGGTTTCATAACTGACATTCAGGTCTTTGATCTCCATTTGAGTTTACTTTTGTGTATGGGGTTAGACAATAATCCAGTTTCCTTCTCTTATATGTAGCTGTCCAGTTTTGCCAACACCAGCTGTTGAAGAGGCTGTTATTTCCCCATTGTATGTCCATGGCTCCTTTATCGTATATTAATTGACTATATATGTTTGGGTTAATATCTGGACTCTCTATCCTGTTCCACTGGTCTGTGGCTCTGTTCTTGTGCCAGTACCAAATTTTCTTGATTACTGTGGCTTTGTAGTAGAGCTTGAAGTTGGGAAGCGAGACCACCCATGCTTTATACTTCCTTCTCAGGATTGCTTTGGCAATTCGGGGTCTTTTGTGGTTCCATATGAATTTTTAAATTATTTGTTCCAGTCTGTTGACAAATGCTGTTGGTATTTTGATAGGGATTGCATTAAATCTGTAGATTGCTTTAGGCAGGATGACTATTTTGACAATATTAATTCTTCCTACCCAAGAGTATGGGATGAATTTCCATTTGTTAGTGTCCTCTTTAATTTCTCTTAAGAGTTTCTAGTAGTTCTCAAGGTATAGGTATTTTACTTCCTTGGAAAGGTTTATTCCTAGGTATTTTATTCTTTTTGATGCAATTTTGAATGGAATTGTTTTCCTGATTTCTCTTTCTGCTAGTTCATCATTAGTGTAAAGGAAAGCAACTGATTTCAGTGTATTAATTTTGTATCCTGCTACTTTGCTGAATTCAGACGTTAGTTCTTATAGTTTTGGAGTGGAGTCTTTAGGGTATATTATGTACAATATCATGTCATCTGCAAATAGTGACAGTTTGACTTCTTCTTTACCAATCTGGATGCCATGTATTTCTCTGTTTTGTCTGATTGCCATGGCTAGGACCTCCAGTACTATGTTGAACAACAGTGGGGAGGGTGGGCATCCCTGTCTTGTTCCCGATCTTAGGTGAAAAGCTTTCAGCTTCTCGCTGTTAAGTATGATGTTCACTGTGGGTTTGTCAAATATGGCCTTTATTATTTTGAGGTACTTGCCCTCTATTACCAATTTGTTGAGAGTTTTTATCATGAATGGATGTTGAATTTTGTTGAATGCTTTTTCAGCATCTATGGAGATGATCATGTGGTTTTTGTCCTTCTTTTTGTTGATGTGGTGGAAGATGTTGATGGATTTTCAAATGTGGTATCACCCTTGCATCCCTGGGATAAATCCCACTTGATCATGGTGTATGATCCTCTCGATGTATTTTTGAATTAACTTTGCTAATATTTTGTTGAGTATATTTGCATCTATGTTCATCAGGGACATTGGTCTGTAATTTTCTTTTTTGGTGGGGTCTTTGCCTGGTTTGGGGATTAGAGTGTTGCTGACTTCATAGAATGAGTTTGGAAGTATTCCCTTCTCTTCTATTTTTTGGATAACATTAAGGAGAATGGGTATTATGTCTTCTCTATATGTCTGATAAAATTCAAAGGTGAATCCATCTGCCCTGGGGGTTTGGTTCTTTGGTAGGTTTTGATTATTGAATCAATTTCATTGCTGGTAATTGGTCTGTTTAGATTTTCTGTTTCTTCCTTGGTGAGTCTTGGAAGGTGTATTTTTCTAGGAAGTTGTCCATTTCTTCTAGGTTTTTCAGCTTGTTAGCATATAGATTTTCATAGTATTCTCTGATAATTATTTGTATTTCTGTGGGGTCCGTCATGATTTTTCCTTTCTTATTTCTGATTCTGTTTATGTGTGTAGAACCTATTTTTCTCTTAATAAGTCTGGCTAGGGGGTTATCTATTTTGTTTATTTTCTCAAAGAACAAGTTCTTGGTTTCATTGATTTTTTTTTCTATTTTTTCATTCTACTCAATTTTATTTATTTCTACTCTAATTTTTATTATGTCTCTCCTTCTGCTGACTTTGGGCCTCATTTGCTCTTTTTCTAGATTCAATAATTGTGACTTTAGACTATTTATTTGGGATGTTCTTCCTTCTTTAAATAGGCCTCGATTGCTATATACTTTCCTCTAAAACTGCTTTCACTGCATCCCACAGAATTTGTGCTTTGTGCGGTTGTTTCCATTTTTCTCCATATATTGCTTGATCTCTGTTTTAATTTGGTCATGGATCCATTGATTTTTTAGGAACATGTTGTGAAGCCTCCATGTGTTTGTGAGCCTTTTTGTTTTCTTTGTACAATTTACTTCTAGTTTTATACCTTTGTGATCTGAGAAGTTGGTTGGTAGAATTTCAATCTTTTTGAATTTACTGAGGCTCTTTTTGTGGCCTAGTATGTGGTCTATTCTGGAAAATGTTCCATGTGCACTTGAGCAGAATGTGTATCCTGCTGCTTTTGGGTATAGAGTTCTGTAGATGTCTGTTAGGTCCATCTGTTCTAGTGTGTTGTTCAGTGCCTCTCTGTCCTTACTTATTTTGTGTTTACTTGATCTGTCCTTTGGAGTGAGTGGTATGTTGAAGTCTCCCAAAATGAATGCATTGCATTCTATTTCTCCTTTAATTCTGCTAGTATTTGTTGCACATATGTCAGTGCTCCTGTGTTGGGTACATAGATATTCATAATGGTTATATCCTCTTTTTGGACTGGCCCCCTTTATCATTATGTAATGTCCTTCTTTATCTATTGTGACTTTCTTTGTTTTAAAGTCTATATTGTCTGATACAAGTACTTCAAAACCTGCTTTTTTCTCTATATTGTTTGTATGAAATATATTTTCCATCCCTTCACTTTTAGTCTGTGTAAATCTTTGGGTTTGAGGTGAGTCTCCTGTAAGCAGCATATAGATAGGTCTTGCTTTTTTATACCTTCTCTTACTCTGTGTCTTTTGATTGGTGCATTCAGTCCATTTATATTTAGGGTGATTATCGATAGATATGTACTTATTGCCATTGCAAGTTTTAGATTCATGGTTACCAAAGGTTCAAGGGTATCTTCTTTACTATCTAACCATCTAACTTAAGTCTCTTATTATGCTATTATAAACAGTCTGATGATTCTTCATGTCTCTTCCTTAGGTGTTTTATTCTGTACTCTTTTGTATTTCCTTTGACTGCTTTTCTAAGTAGTTGATTTTATTTTTTGCCTTTAGTTAGTATTTGGTTTGTCTGCTTTCTTTGCTGTGATTTTATTTTCTCTGATGACATCTATTTAGCCTTAGTAGTGCTTGCATCTAGAGAAGTCCCTTTAAAATACCCTGTAGAGGTGGTTTGTTGGAGGCAAATTCCCTCAACTTTTGCTTGTCTGGAAATTGTTTAATCCCTCCTTCAAATTTAAATGATAGTCATGCTGGATGCAGTATTCCTGGTTCAAGGCCCTTCTGTTTCATTGCCTTAAATATATCATGCCATTCTCTTCTGGCCTGTAAGGTTTCTGTTGAGAAGTCTGATGATAGCCTGATGGGTTTTCCTTTGTAGGTGATCTTTTTTCTCTCTCTGGCTGCCTTTAATACTCTGTCCTTGTCTTTGATCTTTGCCATTTTAATTATTATATATCTTTGTGTTGTCCTCCTTGGGTCTCTTGTGTTGGAAGGTCTGTGGGCTGAGAGACTATTTCCTTCCCCAGCTTGGGTCAGTTTTCAGCAATTATTTATTCAAAGACACTTCCTATCCCTTTTTCTCTCTCTTCTTCTTCTGGTACCCCTATAATGTGAATATTGTTCCATTTGGATTGGTCACACAGTTCTCTTAATATTCTTTCATCCAAGAGATCCTTTTATCTCTCCCTGCCTCAGAGTCTCTGTATTCCTGTTCTCTCATTTCTATTCCATTAACAGTCCCTTGCACCTTATCCAGTCTGCTCTTAAGTCCTTCTTTTGTTTGTTTAATTTCTGTTACCTCCCTCTGGACTTCTTCCCTTAGGTCTTGCATATTTTTCTACAGGTTCGTGAACATGGTTGTGACTTTTATTTTCAATTCTTTTTCAGGAAGATTGGTTGTCTCTATCTCACCAGGCCCTCTCTCTGGGGTTGTCTCAGTGATTTTTGACTGGATCAGATTCTTCTGCCTTTTCATGATGATAGAAGTAGACACAGGCAGGTGGCGCATGTGTCAGTTGGGAGAACAAAATCCCTTCCTCTTTGTTGGTTGCCTTGTTCTTCTCTGCTGCCTGTGCCATCTATCCACACACGAGGCTCATTCTCTGGGATAATCTCCTGATCTACCATGGGTGGGGTGACCCTTGGAATAGCCTGGGGCCCTGCGGGTGGTCACAGATACAGTGGGTGTGTTCTCCTGAGAGAGCCACACCCCTTCATGCCTTCCAGACCTTGCTCCAGCTTCCTCTGTCTGTCCCAGGTAGCTATGCTCTGGGGGAAACTCTGTGTGGTTACTGTGGGTGGGGCTGTTCTCCGACTGGCCTGCAGCTAGGGCAGGTCAGCCAGTTTGCCTGCAGCACAAGCAGAGGAGAATGAATGGCAGGCTGCTGATCACCATGAGGGGCTTCGGGGCTGTTACCCCCCAGGGGGTTAGGGAGCCTGAAGTTCCTCAAAATTCCCAGTCTGCTGGGCTGAGTGTGCTGGGACAATTTTGTCCAGCTATTTCACCCTTGTCCCTTTAAGCCTTTTAAAAAGCACCTGCTTTTCTTTTGTCCCAGGGGAGCTGGCTGTGGGGACATGCTCTCAGTCTCCATCTCGGATTTTACTTTTCCGTTTCTCTAATATCCAGTACACCATGCAATGTGTGTCTGTGCTCCTGGTGCAGATTACTAGGGCTGTTTACTTAGTAGTCCTGTGCTTCCACTCCCTTCCCACACTGATTCTTTTCCTCCCACCGGTGAGCTGGGGTCGGGGGAGTGCTCGGGTCTCACCTGGTCATGGCTTTGTATCTTACACTTTTCATGAGATGCTGAGTTCTTGCAGACGTAGATGTAGCCTAGCTGTTGTATTGTATCTTCTGCTCTCTCTTTTAGAAACAGTTGTATTTGTTGTATTTTCAAAAATATATGTGGTTTTGGGAGGAGATTTCCACTGCCCTACTCACACCACCAACCATCTTGAGCCCCTCTCTGATTAATAATTTTATTTAGCATATTTTACCTTTGAATTGCAAAGGAGGACCGCTCATTTCTGGACACTCACTATTCTGATGGAACATTTTTTCTGAGCACCGAGAATTCAGCATTAATGAGCTTTGTCGCCTATTAACAAGGTTTCTCTAGCTCTTAAGAACCACACATATTGTAAGAGATGGGATGATAGCAGGGTCTACAGAGAAACCCCTGATTTTTAATATTGAAGCCTTTTTTATTTTCAAGATATTCAAAATAGTCATAAAATGTTGAAGCAAAAGCCCTAGATCTATTCTCTCCTCAGTCTGAAATTATGTGTTTGCCTGAGACTAATGGCTCTGCACAGGAAGCTATGGCCTTGAGGCATAATTTTCACAAGGAAGAGAATAAAAACTTTAGACCCATGTCACCCCTCAAGCTCAGTTGCCTTTACCTCCTTGGGGCCTGAAGGGAAAATTTTTACACTAATCATCTTTTCCAGGCAGAATTCTGGAGTTAACCATTTAGTCAACAATCCCCTGATAAATATTTATTGAATGCAAAGTAAAATGAGGATAAGGAAGTGAAGATGAATCTTCAAGGAACTATGTCTTCGTATTTTTTCAGAAAAAAAAAAATGCTACAGGAAAATCCTAAAGAGGGTATTAAAAAACTCCAAATGTCTCAGTTGCACAGTCACTGCGGAATTATTTCTGTTATTCAGGATCAGGCACCAGTGAAGGCAAGCTAGCAGGAGCGGCATTCCCATTTTGTGCTTACTCTGTTTTTTTTTTTTAAGATAATTATTTTTTATTGAAGGGTAGCTGACACACAGTATTACATGAGTTTCAGGTGTACAACACAGTGATTCAACATTTATATACATGATAATTCTAGGTACCAGCTATCACCATACCAAGCTGTTACAATATTTTGACTATATTCCTTATGCTATACATTACAACCCGGTTACTTATTTATTTTACAATTGGAAGTGTGGATATATATATATATATATATATATTTTGTTGTGAGGGCATCTCTCATATTTATTGATCAAATGGTTGTTAACAACAATAAAATTCTTTATATGGGGGGTCAATGCTCAATGCATAATAATTAATCCACCCCAAGCCTAATTTCCATCAGTCTCCAATCTTCTGAAGCATAACGAACAAGTTCTTACATGGAGAACAAATTCTTACATAGTGAATAAGTTACATGGTGAACATTACAAGGGCAGTCATCACAGAAACCTTCGGTTTTGCTCATGCATTATGAACTAGAAACAGTCAGTTCAAATATGAATACTCATTTGATTTTTACACTTGATTTATATGTGGGTACCACATTTCTCTCTTTATTATTATTATTTTTAATAAAATGCTGAAGTGGTAGGTAGATGTAAGATAAAGGTAGAAAACATAGTTTAGTGTTGTAAGAGAGCAAATGTAGATGATCAGGTGTGTGCCTGTAGACTATGTGTTAATCCAAGCTAGACAACGGCCATAAAACATCCACGTATGCAGAAGATTTCTCTCAGAGTGGGGGGGGAGGTCCTAAGCCTCACCTCTGTTGATCCCCCTTTTTCTCACCTGATGGCCCCCCTGCAACTGTGCTTGTCTTAGGTTGTTCCTCCCTTGAGGAATCTTACCCGTCCAGGCTAACCAGTCATCTTCCGGGGCCATACAGGGAAATGTAAAGTTGGTAAATGAGAGAGAAGCCTTATTGTTTGAAAAGGTTAGCATTTTACTTCTTTGCATATTTATGCCCTGTGGCTTCTATGCCCAGAAATTGTCTTGAGTTGTCTTTACCACTTGGAAGAATTATGATACTCGGTAAATTTGATATGAGGCACGAATTCTATTTAAGGGTTGTAGTTAGGAAGGAAGAAGAAAAGCTATAGGAGTAGCAGGCGGAAGAAAACTTGGGAAGATTGATTATTTCTTTGACATATCTTCTTGTAGAGTAACTTCAGCATGTATAGGTTTTAAGCTACTACTTAAATTGCGCACACACATTAACATAATAGGAGTATAGTTACATAACCAAAGCATACCTGTAATTACAAGCCATCTCCAGTGAAACCAAGAAAACCAGTTAGGCACCTTAGGCATTTGTGAAAACTTATCTATGATATGGTGGATATTGTCCAACTGAACTTGAACAGTCTGAGAGAAATCAGACAAATAAAAACAACCCATTCCTGGGGAATGTTCACATCACTTATGTTCTATTAACAGTAAATAGTCTGTAGTTGTAAGATTTTGGAGCATTACAATTTGCACTTATCCTAATTCTTGGTTGAGTTCCAACAGTATAGATCCAGTCAAATTTGTTGTTTTACTGTATGCACAGGCCAGCTTAGATATCTCCTTCTTCATTCCCATGGCAAGTCCAGGAACTGGTGGGATGAGTGCATCTACACCTGTAGCAGTGCGTGTATCTTTGTTGGGGTTTTTTGATGATCATCTTCTGTCATGAGTCTTCCCGAGAGTGCTGATGTTGGAAGTTCTTTTTCATATCGTATCTTAGTTTATTTTCGGGGTAGCCAAATTAGGCTTTGATGCTCTGTATAAACACAAACAGACCCTTTGCCTACACTTTTATATGCCCTTTATATCATTGTGTAGAACTCATTGGAGGTCACCACACAGGAACTGTTTTTGTTTTTTTTTTCATTAATCTACACTTACATGACAAATATTTTGTTTACTAGGCTCTCCCCTATACCAGGACCCCCTATATACCCCTTTACAGTCACTGTCCATCAGCATAGCAAAATGTTGTAGAATCACTACTTGCCTTCTCTGTGTTGTACAGCCCTCCCCTTTCTCCCACACCCCCATGCAAGCTAATCTTAATACCCCCCTTCTTCTCCCCCCCTTATCCATCCCTACCCACCCATCCTCCCCAGTCCCTTTCCCTTTGGTACCTGTTAGTCCATTCTTGAGTTCTATGATTCTGCTGCTGTTTTGTTCCTTCAGTTTTTCCTCTGTTCTTATACTCCACAGATGACTGAAATCATTTGGTATTTCTCTTTCTCTGCTTGGCTTGTTTCACTGAGCATAATACCCTCCAGCTCCATCCATGTTGCTGCAAATGGTAGGATTTGCCCTTTTCTTATGGCTGAGTAGTATTCCATTGTGTATATGTACCACATCTTCTTTATCCATTCATCTATCGATCGACATTTAGGTTGCTTCCAATTCTTGGCTATTGTAAATAGTGCTGCGATAAACAGAGGGGTGCATCTGTCTTTCTCAAACTTGATTGATGCATCCTTAGGGTAAATTCCTAGGAGTGCAATTCCTGGGTCAAATGGTAAGTCTGTTTTGATTATTTTGATGTACCTCTATACTGCTTTCCACAATGGTTGAACTAATTTACCTTCCCACCAGCAGTGTAGGAGGGTTCCCCTTTCTCCACAGCCTTGCCAACATTTGTTGTTGTTTGTCTTTTGGATGGCAGCCATCCTTACTGGTGTGAGGTGATACCTCATTGTAGTTTTAATTTGCATTTCTCTGATAATTAGCGATGTGGAGCATCTTTTCATGTGTCTGTTGGCCATCTGTATTTCTTTTTTGGAAAACCGTCTGTTCAGTTCCTCTGCCCATTTTTGAATTGGGTTATTTGTTTTTTGTTTGTTGAGGCATGTGAGCTCTTTATATATTCTGGACGTGAAGCCTTTATCAGATTTGTCATTTTCAAATATATTCTCCCATACTGTAGGGTTCCTTTTTATTCTATTAATGGTGTCTTTTGCTATACAGAAGCTTTTCAGCTTAATATAGTCCCACTTGTTCATTTTTGCTGTTGTTTTCCTTGCCCGGGGAGATATGTTCAAGAAGAGGTCACTCATGTTTATGTCTCAGAGGTTTTTGCCTATGTTTTCTTCCAAGAGTTTAATGGTTTCATGACTTACATTCAGGTCTTTGATCCATTTTGAGTTTACTTTTGTATATGGGGTTAGACAATGGTCCAGTTTCATTCTCCTACATGTAGCTGTCCAGTTTTGCCAGCACCATCTGTTGAAGAGACTGTCATTTCGCCATTGTATGTCCATGGCTCCTTTATCAAATATTAATTGACCATATATGTCTGGGTTAATGTCTGGATTCTCTATTCTGTTCCATTGGTCTATGGCTCTGTTCTTGTGCCAGTACCAAATTGTCTTGATTACTATGGCTTTATAATAGAGCTTGAAGTTGGGGAGTGAGATCCCCCCTACTTTATTCTTCTTTCTCAGGATTGCTTTGGCTATTCGGGGTCTTTGGTGGTTCCATATGAATTTTTGAATTATTTGTTCCAGTTCATTGAAGAATGTTGCTGGTAGTTTCATAGGGATTGCATCAAATCTGTATATTGCTTTGGGCAGGATGGCCATTTTGACGATATTAATTCTTCCTAGCCACGAGCATGGGATGCGTTTCCATCTGTTAAGTGTCCCCTTTAATTTCTCTTAAGAGTGACTTGTAGTTTTCAGAATATAAGTCTTTCACTTCTTTGGTTAGTTTTATTCCTAGGTATTTTTTTTTTTTTGATGCAATTGTGAATGGAGTTGTTTTCCTGATTTCTCTTTCTGTTGGTTCATTGTTAGTGTATAGGAAAGCCACAGATTTCTGTGTGTTGATTTTGTATCCTGCAACTTTGCTGTATTCTGATATCAGTTCTAGTAGTTTTGAGGTGGAGTCTTTAGGGTTTTTCATGTACAATATCATGTCATCTGCAAATAATGACAGTTTAACTTCTTCTTTACCAGTCTGGATTCCTTGTATTTTTTTGTTTTGTCTCATTGCCGTGGTTAGGACCTCCAGTACTATGTTAAATAACAGTGGGAAAGAGTGGGCATCCCTGTCTAGTTCCCGATCTCAGAGGAAAAGCTTTCAGCTTCTCGCTGTTCAATATAATGTTGGTTGTGGATTTTTCATAGATGCCCTTTATTATGTTGAGGTACTTGCCCTCTATTCCCATTTTGCTGAGACTTTTTATCATGAATGGATGTTGAACTTTGTCAAATGCTTTTTCAGCATCTATGGAGATGATCATGTGGTTTTTGTCTCTCTTTTTGTTGATGTGGTGGATGATGTTGATGGACTTTCGAATGTTGTGCCATCCTTGCATCCCTGGGATGAATCCCACTTGGTCATGGTGTACGATCCTTTTGATGTATTTTTGAATTCGGTTTGCTAATATTTTGTTGAGTATTTTTGCATCTACGTTCATCAGGGATATTGGTCTGTAGTTTTCTTTTTTGGTGGGGTCTTTGCCTGGTTTTGGTATTAGGGTGATGTTATCTTCATAGAATGAGTTTGGGAGTATACCCTCCTCTTTCATTTTTTGGAAAACTTTAAGGAGAATGGGTATTACGTCTTCCCTGTATGTCTGATAAAATTCCGAGGTAAATCCATCTGTCCCGGGGGTTTTGTTCTTTGGTAATTTTTTGATTACCGCTTCAATTTCGTTGCTGGTAATTGGTCTGTTTAGATTTTCTGTTTATTTCTGGGTCAGTCTTGGAAGGTTGTATTTTTCTAGGATGTTGTCCATTTCTCCTAGGTTTCCCAGCTTGTTAGCATATAGGTTTTCATAGTACTCTCTAATAATTCTTTTTATTTCTGTGGGGTCTGTCATGATTTTTCCTTTCTCATTTCTGATACTGTTGATTTGTGTTGAGTCTCTTTTCCTCTTAATAAGTCTTGCTAGAGGCTTGTCTATTTTGTTTATTTTCTTGGAGAACCAGCTCTTGGTTTCATTGATTGTTGTTATTGTTTTATTCTTCTCAATTTTATTTATTTCTTCTCTCATCTTTATTATATCCCTCCTTCTGCTGGCCTTACGCCTCATTTGTTCTTCTTTTTCCAATTTCGGTAATTGTGACATTAGACCATTCATTTGGGATTGTTCTTCCTTCTTTTAATATGCTTGGATTACTATAAACTTTCCTCTTAAGACTGCTTTTTATGTGTCCCACAGAAGTTGGGGCTTAGTGTTGTTGTCATTTGTTTCCATATATTGCTGGATCTCCATTTTGATTTGGTCATTGATCCTTTGATTATTTAGGAGCGTGTTGTTAAGCCTCCATGTGTTTGTGAGCCTTTTTGCTTTCTTTGTACAGTTTATTTCTAGTTTTATGCCTTATGTGGTCTGAAAAGTTAGTTGGTAGGATTTCAATCTTTTGGAATTTACTGAGGCTCTTTTTGTGGCCTAGTATGTGGTCTATTCTGGAGAATGTTCCATGTGCACTTGAGAAGAATGTGTATCCTGTTGCTTTTGGATGTAGAGTTCTGTAGATATATATTAGGTCCATCTGTTCTAGTGTGTTGTTCAGTGCCTCTGTGTCCTTACTTATTTTCTGTCTGGTGGATCTGTCCTTTGGAGTGAGCGGTGTGTCGAAGTCTCCTAGAATGAATGCATTACATTGTGTTTCCTCCTTAAGTTCTATTAATATTTGTTTCAGGTATGATGGTGCTCCTGTATTGGGTGCATATATATTTATAATGGTTATATCCTCTTGTTGGACTGAGCCCTTTATCATTATGTAATGTCCTTCTTTGTGTTTTGTTACTTTCTTTATTTTGAAGTCTGTTTTGTCTGATACTGGAATTGCAACACCTGCTTTTTTCTCTTTGGTGTTTGCATGAAATATCTTTTTCCATCCCTTGACTTTAAGTCTGTGCATGTCTTTGGGTTTGAGGTGAATCTCTTGTAAGCAGCATATGGATGGATCTTGCTTTTTTATCCATTCTATTACTCTGTCTTTTGATTGGTGCATTCAGTCCATTTACATTTCGGGTGATTATTGAAAGGTATGAACTTATTGCCATTGTAGGCTTTAAGTTTGTGGTTACCAAAGTTTCAGGGTTAGCTTCTTTACTATCTTACTGTCTAACTTAAGTCGCTTGTTGAGCTATTATAAATGCGGTCTGATGATTCTTTATTTCTCTCCCGTCTTATTCCTCCTCCTCCGTTCTTCATATGTTGGGTGTTTTGTTCTGTGCTCTTTTTAGGAGTGCTCCCATCTAGAGCAGTCCCTTTAGGATGCCCTGAAGAGGTGGTTTGTGGGAGGCAAATTCCCTCAACTTTTGCTTGTCTGGGAATTCTTTAATCGCTCCTTCATATTTAAATGATATTCGTGCTGGATACAGTAGTCTTGGTTCGAGGCCCTTCTGTTTCATTGCATTAAATATATCATGCCATTCTCTTCTGGCCTGTAGGGTTTCTGTTGAGAAGTCTGATGATAGCCTGATGGGTTTTCCTTTGTAGGTAACCTTTTTTTTCTCTCTGGTTGCCTTTATTACTTTGTCCTTGTCTTTGATCTTTGCCATTTTAATTATTATGTGTCTTGGTGTTGCCCTCCTTGGATCCCTTGTCATGGGAGTTCTGTGTACCTCTGTGGTCTGAGAGGCCATTTCTTCCCCTAGTTTAGGGAAGTTTTCGGCAATTATTTCTTCAAACACACTTTCTATCCCTTTTTCTCTCTCTACTTCTTCTGGTACCCCTATAATGCGTATATTGTTCCTTTTTGATTGGTCACTCAGCTCTCTTAGAATTCTTTCATTCCTGGAGATCCTTTTATCTCTCTCTGCATCAGCTTCTCTGCGTTCCTGTTCTCTGTTTTCTAGTCCATTAATGGTCTCTTGCATCTTGTCCATTCTGTTTTGAAGTCCTTCCAGAGCTTGTTTTATTTCTGTATTCTCCTTCCTTAGTTCTTGCATATTTCTCTGCAAGTCTATCAGCATGGTTATGACTTTTGTTTTGAATTCTTTTTCAGGTAGACTGGCTAAATCTATCTCCCCAGATTCCTTCTCAGGGGAAGATGTAGCAGATGCTGAAGCTGTCTGGGTTAGTCTTGTCTGGATCATATTTTTTTGCCTTTTCATGTTGACAGGTGCTATTGACTGTCAGCTGGGAGGGCCAAAATTTTCACTTGCTACTGGCCTTTCTTTACTGGGACAACTGTGACCCCTAGTGGCTTGTGTTGGGTAATTGCGTGTAGGCTGCGTCTTTGTGTCTTGCCCGGCCGAAGTGTAGGAATTTTCGTTTCTGTGGGCATTTTGCCTTAGGCTATTTCTCTGTTTTCGCAGTGCCCGGAGGGGTAATGGACGAGTGGGAGGGCTGTTTGGCTGTTTAACTCCGTGAGAGGTCTCAGAGATGTTGCCCAGGGGGTTAGTGCGCCCGGTTTTCCCTGTAATTTCCAGCCACTGGGCTGTGACCTGTGTTGTTTCCGTCTAGCTGTTAAATCCCTGTCCCTTTAAGACTTTCAAAAAGCATTGGCTTTTCTTTGTCCCAGGGGCATCAGCTTGAGCACCTGCTCAGAGGTCTTGCTGCCCTGTTTCCCTAGTTTCCAGCCCTCCACGCATGCACTGTGTCTGCACTCTGGTGCGGGTGGCTGGGGCTGGGTGTTTAGCAGTCCTGGGCTTCCTCTCCCTCCCGCCGGGAGCTGGGGGGAGGTGTGCTTGGGTCCCGTCGGGCCGGGGGTTGTATCTTACCCCTTTCACCAGGCTCTGGGCTCTCGCACGTGTGGATGTAGTCAGGCTGTTGTCCTGTGTCTTCTGGTTTCTCTTTTAGGATTAGTTGTATTTGTTGTATTTTCAAAAATATATATGTTTTTGGGAGGAGATTCCCACTGTCCTACTCACGCCGCCATGTTGGCTCCTCCCTCTTGTGCTTACTCTTATTGGGACAAGTTATCACTTGACTTTTCACCAGTGCTTTTATTCAACTTGTCATAATCTCAGCCAGGGGCTATTTCATAACCCCAGTAGCAAAGGTCCACCAGAGCCAGACTGGTGCCTGGAAATGTTACTAAAATGCTCTTTTTCCAACTTTCCAAAAAGCAGAGGCAGTGCTGACCAACTGGGAGTTCATACTTATTTCATAAGGGGGATGGGACAGTATCAAGCTGATCACCCTACAGGCTGCCCTGTGCAGGTGGGGAGTGGAGGGCAACCTGGGACTTCATGAGAGGGTTTTACATGTGTTTGCCTGAGGCTAACAAAACTTGTTATGTAAAACCCTCTCATGTAGTCCCAGGTTGCCAAATTCTCTGAACAATTCTGTTGATGGTATTGCATATGAAAATAAATGTGAACCCCGAGTTGGGAAAGGGCATTAACAAAAGCAGAGGCAAAATTGTGGCTTTTAAATTAATGTTAGGCATGAAAAACAGTCACAAGACATGCTCTAAACCAACAGAATATGAGAAGACACCATATTTGCCACAGTTAAGCAAAAGCTTAAAATTCCGTGTGTCCTCTCACCTGCCTCTCTGTCTGGCTCTGGCTATCCTCTCTCTCTCTCTCCTGTGCTGTGTCGTAGCCCAGGTAGGGGCTACTCCAGGAACCTGGTTTCTGGGATGAGAAGACATGTAGGAAAGGACCCCAGTCTGCCAGCAGCCAAGCAAAGTCAACCCTGCCACAGAGCAGCTGTTTGGTACATGAATTTAAATGTTTACATGTATTTTATGTGTATAGTAAAAAGTAAGTCTCAAAAGCTCACACTGGACTGTTAAAGGTGCTGATGAAATCAAGCTATACAGAAATAATTTTCACTTTTCACTTTGCTCCTTTGTATTATTTGATTTTTTTAATGAATAAGTACCACTTTTGTACTTGTTTCTTCACTTTCATTTTTTAATTAGTATTGCTAGTCTCCATTGAGTATTGATAGCTGAGATTTAAATTATAATGAGTTTACTTTTCAAGAAAAAGAACATTAGTAATAAAATGTGTTGATTTAAGTTGAAAAAAAGCGCGACAAGATTCATGAACAGTAAATGATCAGGGTGACACATGGAACTAAAGAGAAATACACATGTCAGTGTGAAAAAGGCAAATTTTATTTTAAGTTGTGGCCTTTACAAAATTCATTTGAGAAATATTTGTTAAATGCCTGTTCTGTGCAGAACACCATAAAGTAATATAACAACAGACAAGGCATAATCCTTGTCCACTAATTGTCCATTCTCCAATAGGATGGCTTGTTTATTGATAAGTACAACTCCAGCTAGTAATGTTACAGACATTACCTATGAGCATGAGAGGGAAAAGCCTTACTTCTAGCCACATTTCAGGAAGCTCTTGAAAGGTGAGTATGCAAGGCAAGGTGGAAGAAGGCACGTCAGGCTGGAGGAAGAGGATACAAACACAGAGGTATGAAAATAAATGGCATATTCAGAAAGCTTTGAATAGAGCACTTTACCTGGAACGCAAGGATAAGGTAAGGAAGACATCAGAAATAAAGCTTAAAAAGCCTATCAGGGCCAGAGTGAGGCAGGCTAAGGAGTTTACATTTAACATAATATGACATAAAAGCCAAACAATGTATCTCTGCAGGAAAATTAGATGACCAAGGTATTGTCTTAGGAATATTAACTTAGTGGAAATCAAATAGAATGAAATAGGGGAAAACTGGACATGGGGTAGCCAGGTAGGAGGCTAGTATGATACCTCAGTCTTTAAATTAAAAGGTCTTGAATTAAGATCATCTCAGTGGGCCTATATGTGCCCATGAAAGAATGAATTTTTTGGTTTTAAAGCAAAGTTTATGGTTAATTAGTTACAGAAGCCATGGGAATCTAACACATTTGCAAATGTTTCTATCATGCATGTGAGAAATCTCAATGTATACTCAAATGGTGATAACCAAAGTAATGATAACGTAATAAAATAATTAATCATTAATACATTAATAAAATAACAAAAAGTCAAATAAGTTTGAGATTTTTCTCAAAATATGTGTCATGTTTTACACTAACATGTTCCCTTAAGAGATAATTCTTATCAGAGTTATTTGGAGCTAGAGAAACTCTGCTTCAAAAAAAGTCTCTAAGTTATGTAATTTTATTTACCACTTTCAAAGAAACATCTCTGTATCAGACACTAAAACCTTTAACTATCCATTGCCTTCTTGCTCTCTAGACTAAATAAGGAATATCATGAATCAACAATAGCAAGTTGGTTTTAAGATATTATCAATCACAGCATTAAATTAATTTTAAAAAAGCCACAGATTTAGGAGAGACTCAGTGGGGGAGGAAGACACTTATTATGCACTCAAGAAGCTAGGCTACTTCTTCAATATCTTTTTACCTGCATGAAGTACACATACACTTAACAATTTTTTATAAATTCCCATATCTGCCATATTTCAAAACCTTGATTTTGCATATTGCACCATATAACCAAAGAGTTCTATGTATAAAACCAATTTTCATATTAAAGTTTCTTAATATTTTCTTAAGCATACTTTTAATCCTGACTCTAGGCACACAGTATTTAAATTAAATACTAAACCTATTAAGAGAAAATTAAGGACTGATTTCTGCCAGAATTTCCTTTTGCTCGGTCATATTTTGAATGGCCACCCTTAAAAGAAGTAACATCACTCATCATCCAATATAGCCCCTTTATCTTTCTTAACATTACAATCAACGTTTCCTAATCCTAATAATTTCATCTTAAATGAAGTCAAAAAGACCCTTGAATCTCAGAGAAATGCTATTCCAATAAATTATAAATTAAATGCTGCATTAAAAAATTTTATAGCATATGTGTGAGAGTTATACTATACAAAGATAGTCAACGACATGCAAATTCTAAAGACTCCCATATAGTCATAAAAAAAATAAGAACTTTAAAAAGAAGACAAATAGAAATGTACTGATAATCCTAATGGGTTTAGTAAGAGGCAGACAAGTCACAGTCATTGAAACATCTGAAAGTCCAAAGACCTGCAAAAGTGATTCTGTAAGTTACCTACACTTTCATTAAGTGGAGAAATGAGAAAATCTACATGTAGAGGAAAGCGTTTAAAGTTGTTGGATTCAACTAAAGATCTTAAAATCATCTCCTTGAAAAAAGGTCCCCAACATACTTCAGTAGAGATTCAACAATACGCAACAGTTTGTAACATCGATAATAATATGTTTTCATATTTAAATCGTGTTACCCTGTCTTCTTTAACTGCTTATAAATGCCTAAAAGGATTTATTTTCTTCATGTTGGCATATTTCTATTCAAACTCTAGGCATTCAGGCTGGTGTAAACTAATTAAAATCCTATTACATAAGAGTTCAATAATCTAGAAGGAAAGGCATTATAATTAGAAGCAATCTGCAAACATGATTTATGTGGTTTGTAAGGCCTAAATCATTGCTAAGAGCTACATGAATTTTTAGAAAACAATTGTTAATTTTAATTCACTTCAATTTTACCTTTGAGTTTCTGGGGCTTATTGCTTAAAGCGTCAAACAACTTACTTGGTCAAAATTATCTTCCTCTACTGTACAATGAGTTTAAGCAAAATATAAATACATACACACAAACACACACACACTTAAATGAAAAAGTCCTCTAAGTTTTTAAAAATTGGTGTTAGATACTCTGGACTCTTCTCATCTCAGCCATCTATGAAGAACTTCTTGTTTTTTCTCCATTCTTGCCCAAACCCCCAGTTGCATTCTGTAGCACACTGACTATCTCATGTTGTTTTAAAAGCTCACAATATTGAAAGATGGTGTAACAACAATAATCGAGAGGATGGGCTCAGGAACCATGGTGCCAAGACTCCAGTCCTGATCTTGCCACTTTCCAGTTATGAGACCTCAAACAAGATGCTTACCTTTCTCTTGCCTCCATTTTTTCATCTGTCAAGAGTGGATAATAATAGTGCCAACTCATAGGGTTGTTGAGAATCTCAAGAGGGTTAATTCATAAATATAGAGAGAGCCTGGCACATAATAGGAGCTGATAACAAGTCCTAATGCTCTGATTGCTTTATATGTGTGTCTCTTTGAGATAGAAAAATAAGGACAAAAACCTTAGCTCTAAATGTGAGAATTTTAAATGTTAAGATTGACCAGGAAATATAGGGTGGGTGGGGACAGTGAAGAAGATAAAGGGGTGCAAAAATTTTCAATCACAATATAAGTTGTCATGGGGTGGTAGTACAGCATCGAGAACATAGCCAGTGATTCTGTAACATTTTTCTGTGTTGATAGATAGTAACTGCACTAGTTGAGGTGAGGACTTAAGTATGTGGGTAACTGCTGAACCACTGTGTTGTATACTTGAAACCAATATAAGATTTTATATCGATTATATTTCAATAAAAAAGAGGGATTACTATGAAAAATTATATGCCAACAAATTGGATAACCTTGGAGAAATGGATAAATTCTTAGAAATATTAATCACCCAAGACTGAACCAGGAAGAAATTTAAAAAATCTGAACAGACTGACTACTAGTAATGAAATTAAAGCAATAACAATAAAAACTCCCAACAAACAAAAGTCCAGGAACAAATGGCTTTATAGGTGAATTCTATCAAACTTATAAGGAGTTAATACCAATCCTTCTCAAATTATTTGAAAAAAATTGAAGAGGAAAGAATGTCTCCTCATTCATTTTACAAGAGTAGCAGTGCCCTGACACTAAAACTGGACAATACACCAAACAATAAAGAAAATTACAGAACAATATCCCTGATGAACTCAGATGCAAAAATCTCAGTAAAATACTAGCAAACTGAATTCAACACATTAAAAGGATCATACACCATGATCAAATGGAATTTATTCCAAGAATGTATGATTGTTTCAACATCTGCAAATCAATCAACATGATACACCTCACTGACAAAAGGAAAAAAAATATATACTCATCTCAGTAGATGCAAAAAAGTCACTTCATAAAATTCAACATCCATTTATAATAAAAATTCTCAACACAGTGGGTAAAGATGAAACTTATCTCAACATAATTAAGGCCATTATGATCAATTCACAGCTCACATACTCAATTGTGAAAACATGAATTTTTCCTCTAAAGATCAGGTATAAGACATAATTACGAACATATATGAGTAATTTGCAGCTCACATACTCAATTGTGAAAACGTGAGATTTTCCTCTAAATATCGGGAACAAGACAAAGATCCCCACCCTTGCCACTTTTATTCAACATAGTATTGGAAGTCTTAGCCACAGGACTTAGGCAAGAAAAAGAAAAGGCATCCAAATTTAAAGTAAAACTATCACTGTTTCACAATGACATGATACTATGTATAGAAAACCCTAAAGACTCCACCAAAAAACTACTAGAACTAATAAATAAATTCAGTAAAGTCATAGGATATAAAATTAATAAACAAAAATCAGACGCATTTTTATACACTAATAACAAGCTGTCAGAGAGATTAAGCCAACCATCTTATTTACATTGCACCAAAAAGAATAAAATCCTTAGGAATAAATTTAACCAAGGATTTGATAGGCCACTTCATTCTGAAATCAATATGATATTGATGAAAGAAATTAAAGATGACACAAATAAATAGAAAAATATTCCATGCTTATGGTTTGGAAGAATTAATATTATTAAAATGGCAACACTACCCAAAGCAATATACAGATGCAATGCAATTCCTATTAAAATACCAATGGCATTTTTCACAGGAAAAAAAAGATTGACCAGGAAATAAAAAGATGGACTGTATTTCTTCAGGCTAGGAAGGAAAAGGACTTAGCTAGAAGCAGAATGCCCAGCATATCTTTGCAATGTGACCCTTCCCTGTATCTGTGCATTCATTATTCCTTCTGAAGATTAGGAGAGAGAAAGTCAGGGAGAAGAGCTGAAATCAGTGACTCAGGATTTAGAAAAGCCACCTTTCTTACAGATTCACAATCATTACATACAACTGAAATACTCTACATATTTGTTGTATATTCATTTCAGGTAAAAACAATTTTAAAAACCACTTAACATCCCCCCACATAATTAATAAACAAAGATCACAATGCATGAAAATTGCCTCATTATTAAAGACAATTGTGTGTCATGGGTTCTAAACAAACTTTTATCTTCAAGTAATGAAGTATAACAGCTAATTCTCACAAAGTGGAAGACTGTGTTTTGGATAACATTTGAGGGACTTTTCAATTGTTTACAACCTGGTTCATTGAATGGAAAGTTAGAAACATTCATTAAGGGGTGAAAATAAGTAAATGTACTTCTTACTCAAACTATCTGGCATGAAGAACTAATGGCATCCTAAACACATGTCCTATCCTGTTGCTTTATCCAAGGACTGCATTGTATTTTTTTTAAATATAAAACTCTCATATGATATGCAGGAACTGCTTAATTTAGAGAAATCACAAGTGGTGCTCCTGCTTTCCTGGGGCAAGGGAGCAAATGTTATATTAGGAAGGCTTCTTAGTTCTGGTCTTGCCAAATATGATTACAATAAATATACTGTGTCTAAATCTAAATTATACAATTAAATGGGAAGATTGCAAATTTGGCAGAAGTTCCTAAGAAATTTGCCATTAGAACTTTGAGTAAAGATTAAGACATCTTTGATTATTCATTCTGGATAAAAAAATACTAAATAGTGTTTTCTAAGTAAAGATTTCTATAGAGAGGATGATGAACACAGACAGTTCTTGTCACTGTATTTGCTAAACACAAATCCAGCTCCTTTTTCTTCTCACCTTACATCTGCTTCTAGGATATCATCCCCTGTCTTCTACTGTCTATATGATATGGTGTCCTAAATCCAGATCTCTCTCTGCACACACCCAAGTGCCTCTAGAGAAATATGTCAAAGTTTCTCAAAAGAAATATACAAATAAAAGCCATCATATCTTGCCCTCTTGGCATTCTGCCCAATACGTAGACACTCACATATACCACCATTACCCCCACCTCCACCACTAATTTTGGTAAATGGTACTTCTACTTGCCCGACCCAAATAAATGCCTAGGGGTACCTTTAATGTCTATGTTCCCATATCAATCTATCACTTTTATTGATTCAACTTCCTTTTTATCTCATGAATCCATTATTTTATTATCTCCATTTCCTCTGCCACTAACAGTAGTTTCCACCACTATTTCTTAGGTATATTACTGTAAGGTCTCCTCTTTACTTCATTGTCTATACTTCTATTGGACTGGAATAATAATTCCAAAAGGAAAATCTGACCATATACCTCCCATGCCTGGAATAATTCAATGAATGCCAATAACTCTCTGTACCTCTCACTAATCTCTACTGCAGCCCTTGATCCGGTTCAACAAAAGTGATCTCTCACCTCCAAACCTGTTCTCTTTTTACCTCACATTGTCCCCAGTCTTTGAGCATATTCTTGTCTTTACCTAAATAATTTCTACTTATCCTGAAGGCTCAGATCAGACACTTTTTCAGGAAAACTTACAGATTTCTCTGTTACCCTGCTCAACAGTCTAAACTAGATGTTCCCTCTTTGGGCTCCCACAGCATGCTCTATTACTCATACTGTATTTAATTGTCTGTTAATTTAACAGTTCCTTTTATTCAACCATCAGGTCAGGCATTATTTGCCACTGAATCCAGAATGACTGGCACAGTGCCCAATACATAGCAGGCACTATTTAATTGTTGAATCAAATAGAATGAATAAAAGACATAGGTCTCAAGATTTAAAAGATGTAAAGAGAATTCTTGGGAATGTTTTTGGATGTGCTAATAGTGAGAATTTATCAGCTAAAATAAATAAATACTAAAAGTAACAGATAAGTAAGCAAATACTAAAATAAAAGTATTTTAAAATTCAGTGTATTTTGATGTTGGGGACAAGGTACGAAGTTCTGCTTCCCTAAGAACAGATTCTGAGGCAGAGATTTGTATACAGGAAGTTCACTGAGGAGAACTTGTCAGGAACAATGCCTATAAGGGAGTGACAATGGCAGGACTGAACAGAAGGAGAAGGTGGACTGCAATGCATTTGCAAAGAGGCCTCCACTAATCCTACCAGGACCTCTGAACCTGGGATTGCCCTTCAGAATTGCCCTTATCAAGGCAATAGGTCTGGACTTCTGTGCCCCTATATCCACTGGTCATTAAATGCAGGCTGCTCCTGAGAAGGGGCCATAACCTTCGTGAGATAGTTCCTTTCGGCAGAGATCAATTCCCATGGAGGGAATTCGTTTTGAAACATCAGCTGCCAATACTTCAAGCAACTGAGAGAATGAATGCCCTACCAGTGAAAGGGATGTGCCTAAAACTCCTAAACATTTTCATGATGTAGAGAACCCCTGGATTTCCATAAGGCTTATCTGGGTCACATGTCTTACTGAAGCTTGCCACTTACTACAAGATCATTATGATAAACACACTGTCGTCAAATAACAGACCAATGTGAAATTCAGCAGAACATTCAGACCATCCAAGTCCCTTCAGAGGGTAAGGCAGAGCATAGCCCTGGGGCAAGGCATAAATTTTTAGTCCTCTAACCCAAGTGAATGCAAGTGTTTCTGTTCCTCTCCCCTAGTAGGGATGGGAAGGAATGCATTTGTCAGATCAATGGCTGCAAATCAGGTATTTGAAGCTCGGTTGCGTTTGTGGTAGTCCTGTCATGCATCAGGATTAATCAGTTTTTCATAGGGGCCAGACTTGTGTCCACTTTGCTATCAGAGAGCCCAGCTCTGAAACAGCACCTGTGCAGTCAGCTTTGGCATCAGGGAATAACTACCAGCAGGCCTCTCAGAGATAATGGTGCTCTTCTCACGAATGATGTCATCCTCACTTTGGCAAATGGGGCATCCTGTAGGTCCTCCTGCAGAATGTGGCCGTCTGGTTGGGTTTCTCATCTGATGTATCTATGAAGCCAACTTCTGTGAGCCTTTTGATTCCTTCATCTAATGTCTCCCACAGCATTTCTGACATTTCTATTTTTCATTCTGTAGGCCATCACTTTCTCCATGCTTCCAAGAGCCATCCTAGCAATATGTTGAAAGCATCTCCCGAAGTCACTGGTAGGGTATTAAATTCTGTGTCATAGGGAGTTCTCCCATGTTAATAAACTTTCCCTTATTCAACTTTATGTGCCAGCCACTTTGTCCAGCGTCTCTGGATCCAGACACACATATACTCCCTAGTTCTTGTCAGTACATATTAGCTAGGGTCTGAAACATCTTCAGACTTCCTCCTAAAGCATACCTCATACTTCACTGGCCATGTTATGCTGGAAATTGACCCTAGATATTGGTCTGCTGACCTGGAGATTGGTTGAAAAAAGACACAGAATTTTAATTCCATTGTAACAAAGGCATGAGCCAGTCCTATAGGAAGCTCTATCATTGGGCTAGTCCTTCAGAGTTGTTCCCTATCCAGGCAAGGGGCTGTGGCTTCATGCTGTCTATATGAATAGCCACTGCATGTGAACCAGCCCCAGGGAGACAGATTTGACCAAAGGGAGCCATTTCCTTTAGCAGAAGGCAAGTCAGTAGAAGACAAGTCCATAGAAGGGCTTAGCTGTGAGTCATCAGCTGACAACACACACAGTAACAGGGGGATACTTTGAAAGTAGGAGCTGGGTGGCACATTGGAGTGTCCACTCTTTGCAGAATCCCAAAAGGCAAAAAAAAATAATGGGGAAAACATTAAAAACTCTGCCATTATCCTCTTCTTTGGCATCCAAGAATGGGATAAACAGCTCTGATCTACTGGCTGTCATTTCATGAGGTCAGCATTTTTAGGAGAGTAAATAATTAGAATGTAGGATCTGTTCTTGCAAAGATTTAGGCCAGAACAAGTGGAAAATTTGGGAGAAAATGAGGTCCCTTAAGGTATTTGAGTCCTCTGGACCTAGAAGGCTAAGCTCTGAAAACTTCCAGTCTCTCAGAAGTTTCTGGAAATGTTTATCCCCTATATTAGAACAATAAGATCAAATTTTAAAAACTTTTTGTGACTTGGACTTAAACATCAAATTCCTTTGGTAAGAGTGTTATTCTTCTGCATATTAAACAAGTCTCTTCTGTATTCACATTTCTAATACTTTTAAAAAATAATAATGTAATACTATACAGGTCTGCCCACTGAATTAAAAAAAAAAAAAAGATGTGCACTAGCAGCAAAGCCAATGGCCAAGGCAGTTCACTCAGATCTCTGACACTCCTCTGACCTGTTTAATGGACAACTTCTCAGAACGAGCATGTTCTTTGTCATCAATGCTATAGGATTTAAGATTAAAGATGTGGACTTTTAGAAAGTTTCAAGGAAATTATTTGAGTTTCTGATACATCTATTATCCAGGAAAACATAGAGGCTTGTTGACTAAAGTAAAAATTAAATATAAGATAACCGTAAATGTCAAATAAAATAATATGATACAATGTAAATATCTCATTTTATTTGTAAAATATTTTTCAGAGATTTTTCCTTTTTCCCTTTCCAGAGTCCTCACAGGTAAAAGCAGGAATGATTTACACACACACACATATATTTATGGGGACTGAGGCAGATATTAAATTATTTTGTCAAAATGCACACAACTAATAAGACATCTTTTTAAAGGCTGGCCACGACTTTTGCCTCAAAGCCTGTGTTATTTAGCTGTACCATGTAGCCATCTATAAACATGGTGTATAGCTGACCTCCAAAAGAATAGCTTGTTTTTATGTACCTAGAAAAACATCTCCCAACAGAGAGTCTATAAAGTAAATGAAAATTAATTTGGGTTGGGGTTTTAACTTTAAGCAAATGCAAAGCATAGCCACAGATCAGAATTTCTCTCCTCTGGAGGATACCTCACTTGTTTTCATCCTTGAAACAAACACTGTGGGAAAATTAGAAAGAGCTGGTTCAGTCGGTTTAAAGTTATCTGAGCAAGAATATTTCCTATCTTATGCTGAAGCAGAAAATTACTGAAGTTTCAAATTTTGCATGTTGTTAGGCTTTATTGAAACACACGGCTATATGAGGTTTTTAAAGAATTGATTGATACTTTTACAGTTAGAGCAATTTCCATTTTTTAAAAGGCAGATCATTTCTAATCTTTTTATCTTGAATAGATGCTCTTCATAATGGTGATTACCCTAGCTATCAAATATTTTCTCCAGGCAAAAAAGGGACTAGAACAGCGTGTACGTAAACTTATCCCTACTCCACAGTCCACGTGGATGCTGACTTCAAAGCAGAAAGAAGCACTGATAAAAATTAAACACAACAAACTGTAGACACTTCTTAATAATAGCAGCTAACAATTATACAATGCTTTGTACTTTCAAAGCATTTTATAATCATTAATTAGTTTATCCACACAACATCCTTATGCCTATGACTTATGCCAGTATTATTATCCTCATTTTAAAGATGAGGAAACTGAGATACAAAGTGATTAAATGCTTCACCCAAGGCCACATAATGAATCAGTAGTAGGATCTCTGCCTGAGTTCATAATATTCTGTCTAAATTTCAGGACTAGCAGAGTATGGAAATTCTTGGGATTCACAAGCCATCTGCTTGGTTTACAAGCATATTGTTATCCCCACTCACCAACAGTACCCTCCTTTCTCTATTGATCTCTATAGAACAAAGCTAAGAAATTAAGAACCCTTCCTTTAACATATCTGAGGACCCAGTGAATTACTTTAAATCAAAGAAAAGGAAAGTTGACATATTAAGAACATCATATGGCCTCCAGTGTCACTGTCATTAGACCAGATGTATTAGTGATGGATCGTTGAATGATATTCTCTTTCTAGGAGGAAAGGCGTCAACAGCCCACCCATCCCCCACAGCCAGAATTGGTGCGGCCTCCCTGCTCCTGATCACGCCTACTCCCTGACGCCAGCACCACGACTACCAGGGAAATGAGCCAATCCAAGGTGCCTAGGTAATTTTTTCTCCTTATGCTAAGTGGAAAAAAATTGCCTGAGTTCTCTAACTTTGAGGATATGTAAATCAACATGAGCAAAAGAAAATTATTTTTTAACTTTTGGAAATTTATTCTAATATGTTCCCTATTGTAATCAGCTAGAAAAGGCTACGATACGGTGCAGTAACAAACAAGTTCCAAATCTCAATGACATAACCCAAATGTATTTTTTCTTGTTCATGCTACATGTCCGTCTGAGGTTGGTGGAGGGCTCTGCTCCACATTGTCTTCGCTCAGAGACCCAGACTGACAGAGCCAGCCATGAGCATCTGGGTCCCTTTGACAAGAGGTAAGAGTATTACAGATTGCATGCTAGATCTTGAAGCTTCAGCGTAGAAGCAACACATTATCCTCACTCATGCTTCACTAGACAAAGCAGCTACATAGTCATGACTAATTCACAGGGACAGAGAAGGGCAGTCCTACCATGTGTGCAGAGGAGGAGAACCAGCATCAATAGGAATCACAGTAATGACTGTCACCAAATATTCGGCTCATTCCTCTTCCAGTCAGCTTCCTGCCTCAAAGTAACAAATGTTAAAGCTAGCTTCTTTTGACCAAAGAGAGGTGTTACGCCCAGTCACTATTTATTATCTTCCTCCCCCCATCTCAGGGCAACTATCATGTTTCAAATGGTGGCAGCTCTGTTGGTCTCTATCCCTAAGGAAGGATGAGGTGTGTCAGAGTCCCTATCCAACCAATAGTGAAAATACAGCATGAATAAGAAGTAACCTTTTTTGTTATTAATTGAAGTTCTGTAATTTTGGGGTTGTTTGTTATTGCAGGCTAACATGGCCAGTCCTGAGTAGTATGTCGTCTTACAAGATGACATGGATTGATGGCAGCTATATTCCCCTCACTAAAATCAGATGAAAAGCTTCATAGTCAATATGCTTCAGAAGGAAGGGAAAATAAAGAGTTCAGTGAGGGTGACCAGACTGGCTCTGATATCCATGACGCCCAGTTCTCTCCATGCTCTCTTGTCTTTTCTCCCTTCCTCCCTTCTTTCCTTCCTTTATCCTTCCTTCCTTCCTTTTCTAAACACCAAGAATTTTGTAAAAGCAACCTAGTTAGAGTAAGCTTTTAGAATCAGAGATGCCAATGAAGTTCTGATATCATTTTAACAAGCAGTTAATGGATAAAGGACTAAAAATTCTAAGAATAAAGGTACAGCTCCTGAGTCAAAATACTTTAATGGCACTTCTTATCTAGAAACCTATCCACGTTGGTACTTTCTGAAGAGGCAAACAAATAAAAAAGTGGTGTTTTTATCTGACAATGGGCATTATTTTTCTTGCAAATCCTTGGGTTTTCCTTACTATAATAATTATTAATAACATTAATAATTTATTATATCCCTATGGTACACCGGATCCTTCAAATGTACATACTATTTTATTTAATATTTTATATAGCACAAGGGGTAGTTTTTACAAATTTATAGATAAGGAAACTAAGATTCAAAGAGTTTGAATAATTTTGCCAGGACCAGCAGCTAACAAGTTGCTAAGCAAATATCAACCCCAAGTTTGGGTGGCATTAAAGCCCATAATATTCTCTGGGCATCATGTTGCTGCATTTTCAAATGCTTGGTTACTTACAATATGAGAATATTCACACTGGTTGCAAGACTTCAGCATGGCTTATTTAAAAGTCTGTCATGTCAAAAGTGGGGGATTAATATGGAACGTGAGGAAAAGAGACTCAAAGGTGAAAGCCTTCAGAGGCCCATTCTAAAACCCCATGATTCCACATTGTTCAAGAATCGCTTGTCAGATGCCAGACTTGTCTCCGTGGGAGGAATCCTGTGAGTTATGCCCTGTGTCACTGCCTGTCCATTCCCAATATATCAGCCAGCAGAATGCTAGCCATATATTAGGTATTAGGTTTAGTCTGATTTAACTCCTTTGAACTTCACAGCAATCTTATGAGATATGCTCTGTTATTACCTGTATTACAGGAAGACTGAGGCACAGTGAAGTAAGTAGCTTGCTGAAGATCACACAGCAGGAGTTTGAACACAGGCAGTCTGGCTCCAGAACTTACATACTTAACCATTCTACTATGCTGACTCAAAAAAAAAAAATAGGTGAAGAGTGAAGTAGGAAAGTAGGAAAAGTTCTTTCATAATGACAAATTGCAGGATGATCAGTTCATCCATTTCATTTCTGTGAGGTGGGAGGTGTGGACTGCAGACCCCTTCTAGTGACCTTGGTGGGATCATTAATTACTCAGATTAGTAGTTGTCTTATCACTTTAGCCAGGATGATACTCTTCTTTGCCTAAAATAAGGAGAATTGAGGAAGCCTCCCTTCATGGCTTGATTCAGCTCCAAAACGCAGAAGCCTAGGCTAGTACAAACCATCACCTGCTCAAATAACCACCAAAGCACCCCTCCTCTTCCTTACTGTGAGGCTTTGGCTGATGTCTTCTGGAGAAGGCTCTCTCTAACATCATCCATAAAAGCTCAGGGTTTCAGGAATAGACAGAATTCAAATTCAGCAGAGTCTCATAGCATTTTACCCCATTACTAAGCAAAGAAAGTAGGTTTTATTTTATTTACTAAACAAAAAAAATGGATAAGAGAAGTACTTGAGCAAGCTGGTTCTTTAAAACAGAGAACTAGCTCTTAAAGAGAATATTTACTATCCTTTATTGTGACTTCTAATATAAGCACAAATAAGCATCTTTGAAGCAAATTAAATGAGTCTTCTTTATGGTTTCTTGGTTTTTAAAGAACAATTTTTGGAGGAAAACAGTGGAGGGTGGCACACATCTATCTTTGCTAATAGAGATTTGTGTTTTCCCCATAGATCAGGTATGAAATCATATTCACTGCGCAGATAATAGAATTTGTTTTAAAGACGCAGAGAAGGGTAAATTCTCAGATACCAGTTTATGGCTGGTACTGGAGGGAGGCGAGTGATAAGTGATCATAGTAAATCATTCTTGTAAACATTAACCAACAAAAGAGGGAAGATTGGCTACTTGGAAATACACACTAATGACTTAGGGTGAAATATAAATCATTTCAAGGACTGCATTGAACATGTGAATGAAAATAAACAGAGAGAGAATAACAAGCAAGAAGACTGAGTTCCAGAGAATGAGAACCAAACCAAGGCTGAGTTCTAATCACAGCTGGGGAGAGCCGGGTCTAACACTGTCACCAAGGCAGTTCAGGGAATAGGGCTGGATGATATACAACTAGGAACTTCCCAACAAGCTTGATATATCTTTCTTTGAGAAATATTTGGGGACCATTACCAGAAAAATGCTAAAGTGAAAAGTAGGAAAGTAGAAAAAGTTCTTTCATAATGACAAATTGCAGGATGATCAGTTCATCCATTTCATTTCTCTGAGTTGGGAGGTGTGGACTGCAGACCCTTTCTAGAGACCTTGGTGAAATCATTAATTACTCAGATTAGTAGTTGCCTTATCACTATAGCTGGAATGATAGTCTTCTTTGCCTAAAATAAGAGGGCCCTAAAATTGAGACTCTCAAGTTTCTATGCCTCAGTTACTTTCTTCCAAGGTTGTAGAATAGGAAAGGAAATTGTGCAGTTCTGTGACTTTACAAAGTGACTAGTTGGGCACTAATGATATTATAGCATAGCTCATCTTGAAATAGGATTCATTTAAACTATCCTCAAAATGAAATACCCTAGACATTAAGATGAAGTAGGGAAAGTTCTTTCATAATGACAAATTACAGGATGATCAGTTCATTCATTTCATTTCTCTCTGAGAGAGTAGGAAAAAGAAATTATAACAATATTAAGGCATGCAGTGTACCACAGCTGAGTCCCCTGTAAGGCAGTGTTCATAATGCTCCAGGACATCCTTCCAAGGTTAAGAAACTACAGATAGTACTTAATTTTCCATTTTGTCCAAATCCTGAAAATGCTGGCCCTCAAAATTAAATCACTGAGGGTGACCTTATACTTAACATCATTTTCAGGGCCTCAGAAGTCCTCTTGTTCAAAATAATACCATTCACTGAAATTGATTTAAAAAGACTTTAATTCTACAACTACAGATACTTTAGGAGAAGATGATAGGTAACTAGAGAAACCAACACTGTGGTATAAATGACCAGTTTTGACAGAGAATAAGATAGAGGGAGAATAGATACTCTGAGGGCCTGAAAGAGATGGCTAGAAAGTGAGGATACTGATGGCTGGTATTTTGAGCACAAACATTAGTTAGTTCATGGCTTTACCATCTAGGAAGTGCTCTGGTATGACTGGGCTTAGACCTCCAATGTGTTTTTCCTTGACTGCCAATACAAAATGACCTGATGTTGCCAGAAAAACCCCAGAGAATAATACAAGAATGGAGGATTCAAATCAACCTGATGTTCTGCACACAAACTTGGTCACATTTATCTCTTCCTTTTATATAATGGATCAAAACTACTGCCCCTTCTGAGCCCCCTTCTCCATCACTAGCCTTTCCTCACTCAGCGATCCCCTACCTACTGACCACATACACCATCCCATACATGTACAAACATTCAGTCAGCTGTCAAACCTGTCAGTTCCCCATCTGCCCTGCCTGCTGAATGCACCCAGTTCTTTGCAGTTCTCTGCCCTCCTGCCTGTCTTAGGTGCTCTGTTCTTAGGTTGGTTCTTGGTGTACAGTTTCATTGGCTTGCTCCCAGTCTGCCTGATTCCAAGTTCTGTCCCCTCCTATTTCACCATATTGCTACCAGATTAATCATTCCACAGCACACTGGTACATTTTCTTCTCCACTCCTGAAAGACAACAGAATTGAGCTTAAATTGGTTAGCCTGGCCAGCTAGACTCACAAGCTTCTGAGTAAGTCTATACTTCATATTTCCCCACATTCACCTCTATTGTTTCCTGTACCTAGAACACTCTGCACTTTATCTCAGCCGCTTGAAGTCTTAACTATCTTTAAACATCAAGTTGCAATTGGCATTCACTTCAGAAAGCAGTCCATACTTCACTCCTGACTCTTCTCTCTCCACCTAAATAAATGTGACCTCTTTTTTGTCAGGATAATGTTTTGTTGTTGTTAATCTTGTTTATTGCATGCAGTGAAAGTTGGATTTGGGTGATACTCCACCCAAGTCCCCTGTTAGAAATGAAGGATGTACTCCCCTATCTGCAGACAGAGCAACCAGAAGACACTCTGAACTGTCATCACTATTTGTGGATGGCCTCCTCTATAGAAATATAGATGAAGTGATCACAAGATCACTTCCTCCAGCAGCTGTCTTCAAGTACTAATCAACATGAAGGAACAAAACCTTGACTCCGTTCAGCCCAACTTGAGACAACTCTGAAGGCTGTCTCAGCTCTAGAATTCCTTATGGGGTTGGTTGAAACCTTTGTTGGGAATGCATTGAAATTTAACTTCTCCCTGCCCAATCCTTCTTCTTCCATGCCTCTCCCTTCTCCCCAGCACACACAGAGGTGATGATTCTAAGAGTACTTCCTAACAAACATGCTGCATAATCCATCTTACAGTCTCTTTCTAGGGAATCCTCATTGCAACATGGCGCTCAAACATGGACAGTTTTTCTACTATCAAAGTCATATGTGTATTTACTCATGTTTCCTATTGCACACTACACTATAAAATTCGCAGAGCAAGGGTTGTATTTTCAAATCTGTGTGTATGTGTATATAGACATAGCATGGCATGTCCAGACTCAAAACTACGCATTGTGCATAAATGAATAAATGAGGAATGAATAACTAATGCTTAAAATTAGCACCTCTGCAGTCTGCAAGGTCTTTACACATCTAAAGAATCATCAACATGTTTTCCTTAATTGATAAGTGTTTCATGAGCATTAGTTACAAATAAGGCACTGAGTTTGACGTTCTAGGGAGGAGCGTATGAAAAGAAAGAACATGCACCCTGCTCTCAGGAAGTTTATAATTTAGTCTGTACGATAACTGCAGCCAACATTTCGTCAGTGGTTCCCACGTCTGGTTACTCACTGGGATAATCTGAGGAGTTTTAATGACTCCCACCACTGGGCCCCACCCACAAAGGTTTGAATTTAATTGGTGCTCCGCACATGACTCTAATGTGTCACCGAAGTTGATAAGCCAAAATTATGAAGAATTTACATGTTCTAGTAAGAGCTTAGCCTAAATTAACTAATTTAATCTTTATAACATCATGAATAAGGCAGTTATATAATTATCCTCATTTTATAGAAAAAGAAATTAAGGCACCGAAGACTGAAGTAATTTGCCCAAGATCACACAGTTGGATAAATGTGGAATTAAAATTCAAATGCCAAAACTCAGGCTCTGAATATGTGGTTCTTTGCCGCTATACGATACTGCCTCACTTGCAGAAACAAAGTGAAATACAAATTAATTTATGTTTGGTATGGTCTTTTATAAATATTTCACCACTTGAAAATTGGGAGACCTTTATGATAGAAATAACAACCACACCACCTCTGACATGTGGATTTTACTTTGACTCTGACTATTAGAGTAAGAAGGAAATCTAATTTCCGCTACTAAGGGAGGCTATGAATAGTGATGATTTTACATGGGCAGATGAGGTGAAAATAAGCTAGTAAATAAACTTGATATTTGCTTAGCACTTTGCAACTGATGACTAAAAGAGGATTCTTATTTAATTGTTCTGTAAAACAAATGGAATACTCTTCATGGTCTGTTAAAACTAGCATTCCACTGAGTTAATTACTCATTTCTAAATAATTTTAAGATACTTCCTCCTTCATATTCAGAAACAAGTTGCAATAAGCAAAGACCAGGTCTTCACATGCACCAGAGAGCAACTTTGACTGTCCTTTCTCTACTGTGTTCTCTTTGTCTCCTTAATACCCTGTTGTTTTTCTTATCAACCTTTCCTTATCTCCATAGTTAACAGACTTGAAAATAGCTGTCAGATAATTAGTTGGATCCTTAAATTGCTTTATTCCTCCACTTGCTAAGTTCTCTTCTCCCTCCCTTTTACCTTGTTTTTCCCCATATACATTAGCTAAGAGAAACGGAAGCATCTCCCTGCCCCAAATAAATCACTCTATCAAATAAATGTCCAAGAAAAGATGTCCATAAATCTGTTCTGATTTTAGGGAAGGCATATGGATTGTAACTTATTCCCTTGGCTCTGGATGGGCAATGTGTATTTCTCATATACAGAGCTGTATTACAGACATTCTTCAAATGACAGAACCAGAGGAGATGATAATAACCAAGTTTAAACCCTTCATGTGGCTAGAATTGAGACCTGAACATAAACTCCTGATGTTTAATTTGACTTCAACTCTATTACTACTTTTAATACCCTATTAAAAGTGAAGCTCAAAATTAATATTTGGAAATGATTCTCTGGGTCTCCAATGAGACTTGAAAAACTCAAAATATTCTAAGCTCTTCCTCAGGAAGATTTAAGAACTCAGAACCCCTGTGCATATAAGAAATGAAGTACAAAATTAAAAGCTCAATGGGAGATATAAATAGCTATAGCTGTAGAAACACAGTAAGGCACAGCTGATTTTTGTTTAAGTAGTAGCTGATTTTTTCCTTCATTACCTAAACTCAAACCTTCTGTAGCTTTATATTTAAAAAATATTAGAAAGCATATTTTTTAAATTCATCATCATCGAAACTATTTTAAGACCTTTATAGTTCCTAGCATGATTATTTTAGGAGCTTCCACCTGATAACATAGAAAACAAATTAAAATAATCCACTTCACATAAACATGATGTGATAGGTAACTATGTAAGAGTTGAGCTGAGCTAAAGAAGCTGAAATACAATATTATGCAATTTTATTTTTATATTTGTGTGTGCTGTGTTGTGTGCATGTGTGTGTGTGTGTGTGTGTGTGTGTGTGTGTGTGTGTGTGTGCATGTGTGTACCGCAAACACTCATTCCATTCCCCATTCTCAGATATTTTCATAGGCCCATAAACAATTGGTATGTTTCACTTGGTGGGAAATGATCATGCAATATTATATCTGTTGCAATATCCACAAAGTCTAGAATCTTCATAAATGGCAATCAGTATCTAAAATTCGGGAAGCCACCTATTATGAGCAGAATGCAAACTTCATAGAGTTTCAAAATTAAGGTTTGTGTCTTTCATTTTATGTTATCTAAAGTGTTATATCTATATATATTATGGTGATCAAAATCCTGATTTTGTGGACAACTGCTGAGAATTAACTACTTGGTAAATGAAGACTATGTTAATTGTATTTAACTTGTTTTGCCTTAGTGTTTAAACATCTGGCTAGATAATTCACAACTAAAATTCCCTATAAACAACAGACAGTTCTTAACAGATAGAACCTAGTATTTTTAAATACCAAATTGATTAAAACTGCAAAATCCAAGGAAGGCAAGAATTTTTTAAAAGGCCATAATTCTATTCCTTTTACATATAATAATCTCCTACCTCTTGCCTTTTAGAAAAATTGACACTGTTTACATTTTAAATGTTAGAGGAGTACCCGAGTAATCCACTATGTAATTTAAAATCATACATTTTTAAAGGAGCTAATTTAAGAACAGAGAAAAATATTAGACAGCTAAATGAACTAAAGCGGGTGCTTTTAAAAAGCTTAATATTTCAGCCATAATACTACACCTTCAAATTTTCTGATTTTCCTAAAGCTAAAGACCAAACTTAAGAACACTACCCAGATTTACTAAGAGTGAAACAGGGCCCTTCATTCACTGATCAGTGTCCTGGGCAGACAACATGTAATGAACCCAGACCTACAGAGAGCATACTGTACACCAGGCCCTGAGGCAGGCCCTTGGGGAGAACACAGATTCAAAATGCTGCCTGGTTTTCACCCTTTGAGGACCAAAGCTCTGTTTTTAATTTTTTTCTTCTGTATGAGATATAATAATTAGGCATATTATGACCAAAATGGAAAATGCTGATCTGTGAATATATGAAGAAGACCCCAAACACACCCATACAATTTGATAACCAGTAAAATTAAATTTTTACCAGACTTGTGCAAAAACTAATAATTGATGACATTTGTTTTTATATGTGCTAGACATTCTTCTAATATTTATATTGTTCATTTAATCCTCAAAACTAAGTGCTATTATTATTGTTATTTTACAGATAAGGGAATAAAAGTACATGATAGCTGTAAGACTTGTCCAGGTTCCAACAGTTAGTAAGTGACTTGAGTAGGATTTGAATCCAGGAAGGTTGGCATTATAAGCCACATTCTTAACCACCATAACAACTTATGAAAAAAAAAAAAACTAAAGACAAGTATCCCAAGAATGTAAGCCTAGAAGCAATGCTATTCTACCAAAGCCCTCTAGGAAACTCCTAAAAAACACTTCTAAAACATGTTTATAAGGTGAGTCTCCACTACAGAATTAATAATATCTTGTATTTTTTGCCTTATTCTTGAATTACAAACCAAGCTAGAAGCATTATCTTGCATGTCCTAGCAATTACAAAGAATAATAACAATAAAAAATGTCTTATATTTGCATACTTTGGCCATTTTCAAAGAATTTTCATATGAATTCAATACAACTTATTATTATTGTTATTGTTATTACTAGTGTATGCTTCACATACATTATCTTGGTCCTAGGGAAAAAATAATAACACTAAAAATCAACCCTCAAACCGTACTAGACTTTATTGATTAAAATCTGTCATTTTGAATCATTATAAATAGATAATAGTAAAACAGAAAATATATGGTTGAACCCAAATACAATATCCACAACAAGTAAACACTATGCTTACTCATGGATCAAAGATATTTTTCTTTTCAGCATTCAAAGAATAACTTCTTAAGAATTTGTCCCAACACTATTGCCAACCTGAGAAATAAACTCATCTGTGGATAAAAATTAAAGCCTAGGTAGAAATGGAAATTCCCCAGAAGAGCTCACCTCATAACAGAAAGTAGAAGAAACAGCAAATATTTTATTCATTGAGGAAAATGAAAGACTATGTTTGTGTTTTTAGAAAATGAGGTAAAAATTCCCATGACAACTTTACCTACACATTAACTTAAGACATTTAGATCCAGTACATTATAGAAGGTCCATATTAGATGAAATGGATATGTCTGAGAGAAAATATTTATAAAATTATGCTTTAAATAATTTAATGTTGCTATTATTTAAAGGCATCCTACAATAAACCCCTTTCCGAAGTAAATAATCCACCCTATTAATTTTGGTTTTTGGTTGTTGCTCATTTGTTTGCCAAATCAGATTTTCTCAATTTAAAATAGGGGACACACCATTTGGACTGATTACAGAAAAATTCTGCTTATTGCTGCAATTTAAAGACAAGAATGTATTGTAAGACCCTGCAGTATATATAGGCTTTAGACTAACTTTAAGAAATAACAGGAAAAAGGAATAAGAAACTCTCAATCATTCCTTGGAAAGAGATTAAGTTCTTCATTAATTTTTTTCTGAATAGTTCCATGTGTTAAACCACTGATTCTTGGGGTTTTCTCTCTGCTAGACAGCCATGTTCTCTGCAGGAAATCAGTAAACACAAGGCAGATGAAGTAATGTGGAGATGTCTGTTCACATATAAATCCATCACTTTTTCTGGAACCACAACTCTGAACATATAATTTACTGATAATTAGTCATTGGTGTAATCTTCATACACATAAGAATTTTTACAAAGAAAAGAATGGTGCTTCATAGTGTTTGGTATTTCAAAAATTAGGCTGCAATGAAGTTCAGAGTGGGAGGTTGATGAAAAATCATCTGAAAAAGATGCTTCTTGAGTAACCACACTCTAACTTCTTGAGTAACCACGAACCAAAAAAAACACAAGAGGGGAAAGAGGTGACCTCTGAGTACTGCCCTCCACCACCTCTTACACACATATCAAACCAATGAGCCCCCCAACAGAATGCCAGTCTCAGGTAATAGCAACATAGTCTCACAATTGTTCAAGACCCAAACCCAGCAATCACCCTTGAGCCATCTGTTTCCTCACCCAAACATCAATACAACAGCAACTACTAGTAGCTCAACTTCCCTAACATATTATGAATCCTCCAATTTCTCTGTTGCTAATGTTACAACTCTAACTCAAACCACTACCATCTCTTGCTTCTGCAAAAGGCTCTTGATGTATTTTGCCTCATTTCATTCTTGTCCCCAGAATGGTCTTTTCAAAACCTTAAATGAGAACTTGCTTATTTTTCTGCTTAGAAACTTCTAATGGCCTTCCACAGTCACTGCAGCCATAATGAAATCAGCTGCTGTCTGTAGTACATGGGACCTACCCAGTTCTGAACCTGCCTCAATACCATCCTCTTTATATTCTCTATTCCTGACACATTGGCTTTCTCACTGCCATTGAACAGAGCTAACTTACCCACATTCTGAAGAAAATCATATTTTCTATTCCCCTTTACTGGGAATACACATCCCTTAGATCTGTCTCTTTCTCAACTCAAATGTTACCTCCATAGAGAAACCTTCTGCGATCATCCTATCTAAAGTAGCACTCATCTGTCCTGAATACCTATTTATTTAAAGTGCCTTTCACAGTTTGAAAGTATGCTATGCATACATATGGTGATGGATTTACTACAACAATGGCAGCCCTTGCTCTTCCTGGGGAAACTTCCAGAATATGTAAGAGATACCTCATAGTGGTGGTTTTCAATGGGGGAGACAGGAGTGACTTTGCCCCCAGGGTATATTTGACAATATGTGGAGAAAAATGCCCTTGTCACAACCAGGGAGGGGAGGGATGCTACTGGCATCTAGTGGGTAAAGAGCAGGAAGGCTGCTAACTTTCTGCAATGCACAGGACAGCCCTAGACAGCAAAGAATTATCTGGCCCAAAATGTCAACAGTCCACTGAGAAATGCCTTTTTAAAAATTTTTCCTTTATAAGTAGAAGAGCACCCCTGAAATTTATGAACACTCAGAGAAAATGGCGGAGAGCCCTCACAGTGCTATACAGCAAAAACATGTATCACTGTTACATATTTTCCAGGTACCTTTAATAACAATTAAAAATAATTCAACTAACTGTCCACCATGGGAAAATAAATCTCCTTGTTCTTTCTGCCTCCTGCTTCTGCTCTTTCTTTTCTCCTTTCCTTGGCCTTTAAGTCTTCTGGTATTCCTTGGGGTTCCTCTCAACTCAGTGACACACTATGGCATGGAGATACTGACTCACTAGTGTCCCCACAGACAGGGACCATTCATAAAGTAGATTTAGCAAAGAATCATTCTAGGCTAACTGGTGCATACTGTTTTACACAAAGGAAATCTTTTTTACTTGAGGAAGGAAATAATCATTAAGTGCCATTAGTAGTCACAAAAAAGCATTAAGTCTAGGAATTCAGGAAATATGTCTTGATCTGCAATATATGGTGAGAAATGGATGGAATAAAGAGGAGGGAGAAGCAAGGCTTATGCTTTCATTAATTCAAGAGCAATGTGAGTACAGAACAGGGTTCATAAAATGACGGTGCAGTTGTGACAGAATTGCCCTTCTCTGGACCTCACACTGGCCTTTGTCCACCTCTTTGTCCTAATACAGACCCAACTTTTATTCAAGACCAATGGGGCCAGTGTGCTTATAATACAGACTTTCCTGGGTTTTAGAAAGATAAGCTAGTGCATATACCACATCCTATATAATGCCCTCAGTGTAATCTATAATCAAGTACACTTATATTTGGTAGCCAAACATACGAATATCCACATCAAGTGTGATAAATAATAACTATAAATAGCTTTACATTTAGTTAAGGTAGAAAAATATTTTGGTTCTTAGAACCATTTTGATTCTGAAAACAAAATGTCAGAACTGCTGAAAAAGGATTTTGAATCTTCAATGGTATGAGAAGAGACATAGGCCAAATGGAACAAATTGCCACTAGCTATACTATAGGAGAGAGATGAGAACAGAGTTGGAGAGAGTAACAAGCAGCAGGGAAAGGGCAAAATCAGGAGGGATGAACTTGGGTTACCATTCCTCTACAGCGGAAAACTTCTTGGGGCCTCAGAACTTGTTTCTCTCCAATTGACAACAGTAAACCATGAAAATAAGTTTCAGTTTGCCAATGCATGCTGTTTCAGCAGTCCACTGGGGTACACCACTGAATGAAGGGAACCTGGGGCTGGGAAGGGGATACAGAGCCCCTGTTGACAGTTTCCTTCCCAGGCTCTTTCCAGTATCTTACTACAACCAAACAGTTTGCCACGTAGAAGGGGCATCAGTGCAGGTGAAATTCAATGTACCAAAAGATGGTGTAAGAATCAGAAGATAACATTGAGAAGCTGCCTCAAAACGCAAACACTGATTTCGCATGAAGTGTGACACTATGGGCACTTGATCTGTGTGTGTGTGCACTTACCTATTTCTCCCCACAGTAGACATGAGTTACTTACATAGGAGAGGTTTGATTTTTATGTTTTTTTAATTAATAAATGAGCACTTGAGAAATAAAAGTAGGTAAGATGAGGAAATGTAGTTATTCTAACAAATTAAAGGAACCAAAAGTCTTGGGAAGAAAATCACAGGAAAGAATATCTGGTGCTAAAGAAAGCAAAAATCAACAACCAAATGATAAAATTAATTCTCAATATTTTTAAATTTGTAATTTTTATTTTATTTTTTTAAATATTAGGATTCAGGGTAGGTTCTAACTCAAATAAAGTTTACTATTGGTATAGAAAGAAGTAAGACAGTAGACCTACAGTTACACACTCTGACTTATGACAATAATAATTTACTAGCAACTATGCCTCTAATATTGCTCTAAACACAGAATCATGGCAATTCTGCTTTCCATGCTCAGGATTTTGATTTAATAGGGTAAAATAGTAATTATAATTTCAGTGGAGCTGATTAATTTAATTGATGTTGACAATATTGTTGATGTTTACTGTCTATTCACAAAGTGCCTGGCACTATTATAAGCATGTTACAGGTATTTTATTTATTTGAGTGTAATCATTCTTGGGTTTCCTGTTTCCCCATTTTTTTAAATTAAGGTATCATTGATATATACTCTTATGAAGGTTTCACAAGAAAAACAATGTGGTTATTACATTCACCCTTATTATCGGAGACTCCCCCATACCCCATTGCAGTCACTGTCCTTCAGTGAAGTGAGATGCCACAGAGTCCCTATTTGTCTGCTCTGAGCTACACTGTCTTCGCCATGACCCCACACACAACATGTGCACCAATCATAATACCCCACCATCCCTTTCTCCCTCCCTCCCCACCCTCCATCTCCCACCCTTCCCCTTTGGTAATCACTAGTCCCTTCTTGGACTCTGTGAGTCTGCTGGTATTTTGTTCTTTCAGATTTGCTTCCTTGTTATACTCCACAAATGAGGGAAATCATTTGGTATTTGTCTTTCTCTGCCTAACTTATTTCACTGAGCATAATACCTTCTAGCTCCATCCATGTTGTTGCAAATAGGATTTGTTTCTTTCTTATGGCTGAATAATGTTCCATTGTGTATATGTACCACATCTTCTTTATCTATTCATCTACTGAGGGACACTTATGTTGCTTCCATATCTTGGCTATTGTAAATAGTGCTGCAATAAACATAGGGTGCTTATATCTTTTTGAATCAGGGATCATGTTTTCTTTGGGAAAATTCCTAGGAGTGGAGTTCCTGGGTCAAATGTTATTTCTATTTTTAGTTTTTTGAGGAACCTCAATACTGCTTTCCAATATGGTTGAAATAGTTTATTCCCATCAGCAGTGTAGGAGGGTTCCCCTTTCTCCACATCCTCACCAGCATTTGTTGTCCCTAGTCTTTTCTATATTGACCATCCTAACTGGTGTGGGGTGATATCTCATTGTGGTTTTAATTTGCATTTCCCTGCTAATTAGTGATGTGGAGCATCTTTTCATGAGCCTGTTGGCCATTTGAATTTCTTCTTTGGAGAAGTGTCTCTTCATATCCTCCACACATTTATTAATAGGGTTATTTGATTTTTGGGTGTTGAGGCATGTGAGTTCTTTATATGTTTTGAATGTAAACCCCTTGTTGGATATTTCATTTACAAATATATTCTCCCATATTGTATGATGCTTTTCATTCTGGTGTCCTTTGTTGTACAGAAGCTTTTTAGGATAATGTAGTCCCATTTGTTCATCTTTTATTTTGTTTCCCTTGCCTGAGGAGATGTGTCCAGGAAAAAGTTGCTCATGTTTATATTCAAGAGTTTTATGATTTCATGACTTATAGTCAGGTCTTTGATCCATTTTGAGTTTACTTTTGTGTATGGGATTAGACAATAATCCAGTTTCATTCTCTTGCATGTAGCTGTCCAGTTTTGCCAACACCAGTTGTTGAAGAGGCTGTCATTCCCCATTGCATATCCATGGCTCCTTTATCATATATTAATTGACCATATATGCTTGGGTTTATATCTGGACTCTCTAGTCTGCTCCATTCATTAGTCTAGGGTCTGTTATTGAGCCAGTACCAAATTATCTTGATTACTGTGGCTTTGTAGTAGAGCTTGAAGTAAGGGAGTGTAATCCCCTCCACTTTATTCTTTCTTCTCAGGATTGCTTTGGCTATTTGGGGTCTTTCATGGTTCCATATGAATTTTAGAACTTTTGCTCTAGTTTGTTGAAGAATGCTGTTGGTATTTTGATAGGGATTGCATTGAATCTGTAGATTGCTTTAGGCAGGATAGCTATTTTGACAATATTAATTCTTCCTCTCCATGGGCATGGGACATGTTTCCATTTATTGGTACCTTCTTTAATTTATCTCATGAGTACTTTGTAGTATTCAGAGTATAGATCTTTCACTTCCTTGGTTAGGTTTATTCCTAAATATTTTATTCTTTTTGATGCAATTGTGAATGGAATTGTTTTCCTGATATCTCTTTCTGCTAGTTCATCATTAGTGTAGAGGAATGCAACAGATTTCAGTGCATTAATTTTGTATCCTGCAACTTTGCTGAATTCTGATATTAGATCTAGTAGTTTTTGAGTGAATTGTTTAGGGTTTTTATGTACAATATCATGTCATCTGCAAACAAGGGTGGTTTAACTTCTTCAGTGCCAATCTGAATGCCTTTTATTTCTTTGTATTCTCTGATTACAGTGGCTAGGATCTTCAGCACTATGTTGAATGAAAGTGGAGAGAGTGGGAATCCTTGTCTTGTTCCCAAACTTAAAGGAAAAGCTTTCAGCTTCTCACTGTTAAGTACAATGTTGGCTATGGGTTTGTCATATATGGCCTTTATTACGTTGAAGTACTTGCCCTCTATACCCATTTTGTTGAGAGTTTTTATCATGAATGTATGTTGCATTTTGTTGAATGCTTTTTCAGCATCTATGAAGATGATCTTGTGGTTTTTGTCCTCCTTTTTGTTGATGTGGTAGATGATGTTGATGGATTTTCGGATGTTGTACCATCCTTGCATCCCTGGAATAAATCCTACTTGATCACGATGGATAATCTTTTTGATGTATTTTGGAATTCAAATTGCTAATATTTTGTTGAGTATTTTTGCATCTATGTTCATCAGGGATATTGGTCTGTAATTTTCTATTTTTGTGTGTCTTTGTTTTTTGTATTAGAGTGATGCTGGCTTCATAGACTGAGGTTGGGAGTATTCCTTCCTCTTGTACTTTTGGAAAACTTTTAGGATGATGGGTATTAGGTCTTCACTAAATGTTTGATAAAATTCAGCAGTGAAACCATCTTTTCGAGGGCTTTTGTTCCTAGGTAGTTTTTTATCTACCAATTCAATTTTGTTGCTGGTAACTGGTCTATTCAGATTTTCTGTTTATTCCTGGGTCACTCTTGGAAGGTTGTATTTTTCTAGAAAGTTGTCCATTTCTTCTAGGTTACCCAGTTTGTTAGCATATAATTTTTAATAGTATTCTCTCGTAATTCTTTGTATTTCTGTGGTGTCCGTTGTGATTTTTCTTTTCTCATCTCTGATTCTGTTTATGTCTGTAGAATCTCTTTTTTTCTTGATAAGTCTGGCTAGGGGTTTATCTATTTTGTTTATTTTCTCGAAGAAGCAGCTCCTGCTTTAATTAATTCTTTCTATTGTTTTATTCTTCTCAATTTTATTTATTTCTGCTCTAATATTAATTATGTCCATCCTTCTACTGACTCTGCACCTCATTTGTTCTTCTTTTTCTAGTTTCATTAATTTTAAGTTTACACTGTTCATTTCGGATTGTTCTTCTTGCCTGAGGTAGGCCTGTGTTGCAATATACTTCCCTCTTAGCACAGCCTTCACTGAGTCCCAGAGATTTTGCAGTGTTGAATTATTGTTGTCATTTGTCTCCATGTATTGCTTGATTTCTGTTTTTATTTGGTCATTGATCCATTGATTATTTAGGAGCATGTTATTAAGCCTCCACTTGTTTGTGGGATTTTTAATTTTCTTTGTGTATTTATTTCTAGTTTCATACCTTTGTGATCTATAAAGCTACTTGGTACAATTTCAATCTTTATGAATTTACTGAGGTTCTTTTTGTGGCTTAGTATATGATCTATTCTTGAAAATGTTCCATGTGCACTTGAGAACAATGTGTATCCTGTTGCTTTTGGATGGAGTTTTCTGTATCCATTAGGTCCATCTGTTCTAATACATTGTTCAGTGCCTCTGTCTCCTTACTTATTTTCTGTCTGGTTGATCTGTCCTTTGGAGTGAGTGGTGTGTTGAAGTCTCTTAAAATGAATGCATTGTATTATATTTCCCCCTTAATTCTGTTAGTATTTGTTTCACATATGTAGGTGATCCTGTGGTGGGTGCATAGATATTTATAATGATTATATCCTCTTGTTTGACTGACCCCTTTATCATTATGGAATGTCCTTCTTTGTCTCTTGTTACTTTCTTTGTTTTGAAGACTATTTGCATGTATTTTCTCAAACAATTTCCCCCAAATTCCATAAGGACTATGGCATAAATATATCAATATTGGTCATGAAAAAACTGAGGCTTAAAAGTTAGGTTGCTTGTCCAGAGTTACACATATAATAATGGCAGTGTTGTGATCAACCATATCTCTTTTTCCTCCTCCAAAGCCATTTTTCTATGTACTGTAGTATATTTTTTCTTAAATGGATATACAAAAGATATTGACAGTTAAATTCATTTGTTTATATTTAGGAAACATCTCATTATTGTAGGCCACACTTTATGTACAGTAACAAGTATCCAATCTATTTTATAACTCTAAAATTACTTTCTCATGGGGATCCCCTGTGAGCCAACAAGGGACCTATATCCACAAGAAAAACCAGGCCACAGTGAATAATGTTTCATTTTACTGAAATGTAAATGATTAGATCAAACACACACACACACACACACACACACACACAAATATAACATTACAAATAGGGATACTCTATACTGCCTATGGGTAATGTCCCCCTAGTTGTTTTTCTTTAAAAGCGTTGCAATCTTTTCTCTTTATATATATATATATATTTTTTTTAATATATCTCTTTGTAGAAGTAATTCTTAGAAAACTGATTAGATTAAGGAAATGGGTCAAAACTCAGCTGGAAATTCTTTAAAAAGAAATTTGAAAAATAACGAATTCTGTAGAAGAACCAGAAGCAATTAAATATATAACAACTAAGCACATTCCTGAACAAAGGTATTGATAGTTACTTAAAATAAAAATTACAAGAGGCTTCAGAACACAGTACAAACTGTTCAGTACTCAGTGTCAGAAAGCATAAGTTATAGTCTGTGCTCCCATGTTATAGGTTGAATTTTGTATCCCATAAAAGCTGTTGAAATCCTAACACTGAGAAACTTTGCATATTATTTAGAAATAGTATATTTTTAGCTGATCAACAGGAGGTTATTGGAGTGGGTCCTATTACAATAAGATTGGTGTCTTTATGTAAAAGGGACATTTGGACACATGGATGACCATGCATAGAGAAAAGGCCATTCGTAGCTAGGGCGAGGATGCCATCAACCACTCAAAGGGAAGGGATACCTGAGGCTACCAGAAACTTAGGAAACAGGCATGAAACAGAGGCCTCATCAGCCTTCAGAAGGAACCAACTCTGCCAATAACTTGACTTGGTATTTCTGTCCTCTAGAACTGTAGGACAAAAATTTCTGTTATTTAAGCCACCCACTTGGTGGCATTTCATTGTAGCAGCCCCAGGAAACAAACATGCATCTTAAATAGCTATTTGGAACTAGTCCAATTTTATAGGCTTCAGTCTTCCAACCACAGATTACAGAGAATAATCTTTTCATAGCTACCTCAGTGGGTTTTGTGAGAAGCAAAGGGACCACTGCAAACTGTATAGCATTATGCAGACATGTGTGAGGAAGGCATGTTCAGACAGAGATTAAGTGGAATGCCCAGAGGGGTTCATTTTCAAACATCAGCTTTTCTGTAGGTATAGTTAGAGACCCTGACTTTCCTGGTCTCTCGAAGGTGCCTTCTTAAATCATAATATGAAGCATGAAGGCAACTTCTTCCATGGAGAAGGGAAAGCTTGTAATATGACCAAAGATGCCATTCACTGGGACTCCTCATCCTCCCAGAAGAAGCAACCTAGCCCTTCTCCCTAAAATTCAAAGTTTGGGAGACTTGATAATACTGGATCAGAATGACCTGCACCAAAACTCTTTGGCAGAAAAGAACAATAAGACACGGAAATAAAATTGCCTTGAGGAAAAGGAATACATCAGCTGGAGGCTTGGGTTTTTGAGAGGTGATTTCAGCTTATGGCTTATGCAGGAAGCTCTTCCAAACTCAGATGCCCTTCCACAAGTGCACCCTGCTTTGGAGAATAATGATTAGAACTGGAAATGTGAAATAAAAGAGCTGTAATCGTGTCATCCAGGAAGAGTGTCATCCCTGTGAGTTGTTAGGGGACAGATACCTGAACAGTAGCTGCAGAACTGTACAAGGTGAATCTACCATGGCGCCACCGTGTGGCAGTCAGAAGCAACAACAGGAATGAATGGTTCAACTCAAATGTGTTCTCCCCTGGTAGCTGGAAGGATAAATGTCTCCCTTTTGGATTTAGCACACTTCCAGGTTTCTGGATAATTAAGAAGAAATTGAAAAACTTAGGAAGGTGAAATTAAACTTCTTACTATAATGATATGTGACTGCTTGAACTATTAGTTTGACAAATAAAAGAAATGTGACTGTTTTCAGGCCAAACTCAAAATATGGTAGAACACATATAAGTCAGAGGGAGTAAAAGCTGGCATTAAGGTCCAACTGGCCAGTGAAGGTGGGTAAGGTATCTGAAGTAAGCAAGGCTGGAAAAGCTCAGAGAAAGGTTATTCCAATGGTCTGGCAACTGTGTCAGAAGACCTGTGGTTAAATCTTACTGACTTAAAGGGCTTAAAAGTGAGGAATTAAAATATAATAAGGGAATTTAAGTAAGAGCATCACACACAGAATTTGGTTCCAATTCTGCTAGTTACTGTGACATGTTGTATAAGTTACTTAAAGTCCAGATGTCTCAGTTTCCTCATCTGTAAAATATTGATGATAATCATATTCTCCTCATGAAGTTGTGAACATCACAAGAAATAAGGCCTATGAAAACACCATGCCAAATGAAAAATGTCACATTAAGAGCAGATACTATCAATAGTTATTACTAAAATCATCCAGTAAAACCTCACATCAAGGTAACAGTTACCCATTTTTCTTCTCAAAATGACTTAATAAGACTTTAATATGTATGAGACTCCAGGTACTAGACCATGCCAAAACTCCTAAATTCCATACTTTAAATGAGCATACATTGGTTTTCCACACCTAAAACTAGCCTCTTCTCTTTCAAAAAGATGTTAAGAATAGAAAATAATCTCTGCAAGTAGCCAAGCCTGTTAGAAGCTATTGTGTAGAACTGGGCTTGAGGAAGAACACAAATTACCCTTTTATTCCAACTTCTTTGCTGTAATTGGTATCATCATCCACAATTGTCCAAACCGCAGACAGTTTCTCTCCCCCAAAAGCCTCACTCTTCTACACACTACAAGCTATTAAGATATAAAAACTCTTCAGGCTTGAGAAAGTTATAAACCAGAGAGCAGGGAAGATTAAAAATAAATGCAAAACAAAGTGATACTTGGCGGTCTCTGAAAAAAATTAAACTACTCTATGGTGCAGACTAACCAGCAAAAGATTTCCTAGTATTTTATGATGTGTTCTGCTCCTCTTCAGGTAAAATGAAACTTTTACAAATAATGCTAAAGTAAAATAAGAAAAGCCATTGTCCAAAAACTAAATGCTTAAACCCTCATAGTGATATATGTTATCTCCTATACTATAACTAGAAAATGCTGATCTGTCTTTAGTACTGAAGAATGAAAGCTCATTTATCTCTCACACTGTATTCCCATTAGATGAGTGGGACAGAGAGAATCATTTATAACAGGGGAATGCATACATGAAGATATCAAAAGGCCTTTAATATTTTCACAGGCCTTCTGCTAATTAAATTAACAAGGAAGGGAAGAAGTTTTGACAAATCTATTTAGCTTTCAATTTTTAAGGAATTATTAGAATGATAGAGAGTAGTGCTGAAAAGTATAGAAAAGTCAGAAGGAGGAGCTAATTGTGCAGGATAGATGACAATTTTTCATTTCAGCTATCTAAAGTTTTAGGTGAGAGCTTAGTTAAAAAACACATTTACAAATATAGCAGTTAGAGTATGGACGACAATGCAATGCCAATGTTGCAAATTGAATCAACTTATTCACCAAACTTTATGAAAAACTTTCTATGTGTCACATACGCTGGTAGTTATTGGGGATCTGTAGTACACAACCCATGTTCTCAAGACTCTGATGGTCTCACAGGAGAAATATATGTGTAAATAAATAGTTTAATACTGTGTAAGCTTAACCACATAGTACAAAGGTAGCTTAGAAGAGGAAATAATGCACTATTTAGGAAAGAAGTGTTAGAAAAATATCATTAGGTAAAGGAATATAAACGTCAGTTTTAAGTTTATTTTAATTGACATAAGCTAGACGTTAGCTGGCTAATGAAGTGATCCACAAAATGTATGGAAAATCATTATAGATAGACACAAGAAGAGGTTTAAGGGATCTAAGAAGTCATGGCCAGGCCAATGTTATTACTTTGATGGACCTGAGTGACTTTTACCTCATTAAAAAATCCTGAAAATTTTATTTCATAATTAACTACACTGGTATAAAGATGAATATACAACGTCATGAATTTAACAGTTTATTCAACTTGCAGGTTAATATTTCCTTCTGATTTTTCATGGGCCTCTAAAAAGCACTGTGGGTTCCCTACACTGTGCCTACCCTACCTAGTGGATGTCAGCCCTGGTGACTGACTTATGAGCCAAACATTATGTAGGCATTTCACATATATTATGTCATCTAATTCTTTCTATGGTTTGGTGTTTACAGATGAGGAACCAGGGGTTAGTGTGGTAAGCAATCTTCTTAAGGTCACACAGTTAACAAGACAGAATGCTCAGATGTAAGCCAAGCATTTAGATTAGATTCAAAGCCTGTGTGTGCCCTTCATCCTGCCATGTCAGTTTCCCACTTAATACCTGGTGCCAGCCCTTGGCCAATTTTCACTGAGGGAGGAAACAGGTATATGTGAAAGCAAAGGCAGTATGTTTCGACCATACGAGCTTCGGAAATAGAGAAGATTGTGATGGAGAAGGCCACATGTGTAGAAATGCAATAACAAAGTGAAACAGTCTGAAGCAGGTGCTCACTTGATGTGGAAGGTATGTTGACTAAGGGTTAGGAGTCTGGCTCTGAAGCCTGAGTTCTTGGGTTCAAATCCCAGCTTTACATTTGCTGTTTAAATTCTCTGAACATTGGTCCTCTCATCTATAAAATGAAGATAATACAGTGCCATGGTGTTAATTGAAGGATTCAGGTATTTAACACTTGACAATACTTGGAATCGTATCTGGTACACAGTAAAAGTTTAATAAATGCTAATTACTTTTATATTTTTTTGTATTTAGAACACCTTACCACCTTACAATGTACAATCAAAAAATTAAAATACTAGCTGTATCTATTTTTTCTTTTTGGAATTTTCTCAATATAACAACAAACATATATGCACACAGTCTCCTATCATATACTTTTGGCCAAAATAATACCTCTAATACAATCCCAGAATCTAGGAGATGGATATGGAACTGGTACTATTTTTCCCATTTTATATGAGAAAATTAAGCTATTGAAAGATTATGTAATTTGATTGAGAGAGACCAGAGAGTTGTGGGGTGCATTCCATGGGTGATCATTCTCTTGCAACATTTTAAAAACTTTAGTCATTAGTTCCTGAAATTTTAAATTTCTTATCATGTAAGCACTATCCAGACAGTGTGGGGAACTCAGTAGCTGAATTTCTCCTACTCTCCAGGTCCTGAATTCCTGGTGACTGCTGGAAATGTCAGCCCTTGTGTGCTTTCAGTGCCTTAATCCAACTCATAGCCCTGCAGTGCTGCCATAACAGCCATCTTGGTCACTTTTATCACCTTCCTTCTAATCGCATGGGTTCAAAACTCAGCTCATCATGAAATCCTCCTTTGTCCTCCCCGTGCGAGCCAGTGACAAGTCTTGTCATTTTCTCATCCACAGTGTCTCCTGCAGCTGTTCCCACCCTCCCATTACTACGGCCACTGCCTGCTTCATTCAGGACTTTATTAAATCTGCCTCTCACTGTTATAATTCAATTCCTGCCTCCTGACATAGGATAAGGCTCTGCTTTCAATTTCTTTCCACCTTCTAAGCCTTCCTACAGATAAAGAGTCCAAGCAGCTCAGTTTAGCGTTTGAGGCTCCCTGTGATACAAACTCACTTCTCCAGCCTTATCTCTCTCTCATGCAACTTACATACAGTCAAATGGGAATACTGCAGAATACTCCCATGTGTTCCCACATTTGTGGCTTTGTTCCTGTTATTTCACTATCTGAATGTCTATTTTTTTCATATCATTAATGTACAGTTACTTGAACATTATGGTTACTAGACACCCCCTATTATCAAGTCCCCCCCTTCCCCCTTACAGTCACTGTTCATCAGCATAGTAAGATGCTATATAATTATTACTTGTCTTCTTTGTATATACTGCCTTCCCCATGTCCCCAACCCCTTACATTATGTGTGCTAATTGTAAAGCCCCATTTTCCCTCTTATCTGGATGTCTTTTACTTCATTTTTGTTTGTCAGAATTCTACTCACCCTCCAAAGCTCCGATCAAATGCATCACCTCCCAATAATCCTCCTCCTATCTCCCACCAGTTCTCTCCTCACCTTCCCACAAGCCCTGTTCTCAACACTTTAATAGTACTTACCATGTTTTCCACTAGGGCTCAATACAAGTGTCATCTCTTCTGGAAGCCTCTGCGATCCCAGCCTCTGTGCTCTCCTATCTTTCCCCTGCTTTCTAGAGTCCTTTTTTTCATACTTTTATTTTTGTACTTAATATACAGTTTTATAACTATTTTGAAATGAGTATATCCTACTAGATGGTAAACTTCAAATATGTATTCTTTTAATCCATATGTATAAATCAATATAACTATCTCTATTTATACCTATACTCTATGTTAAACTTTTAAGCACATATCCAAAACTAATAAACTTAATTTTTATGTGATTATAATATAAATGTAATAAAAATATGCCTAGACCAGGATAACTTTTCTTCTATCAAATTGATGATTTATATGCCATCATTCTTCATCTTTGAATCTAGCCTAAGATTTGTGGCTGAATATGTGTAACATAAATATTGCAGAACAATAGGAAGTCTGAAATTCTCCATTAAAGGCATTTCCTAAGCTTCAAATTGTTTTCCCTGCTAATTTCCTCATATACACTTAGGCTGTCAGGAAAGCTTCACAGCAAATAAATTCTACCATTTTCACAGTAAGTACCCCTAGTGAAAATTACTTAATTAATATGTAAATCAACTAATACATTTAGTTTCTCTAAGGAAATGTTGGCTAAACTAACATGAATAATTAAGAGTTCAAAACATAAACAACATGTACTTAAGTACTAGGCAGAAAAATTTATATTACCATCATAAAATTATATTCTATGCTGCCACTACCATTTTTTAAGTCATATACTATATGACTTAAAACTCCTAGTAGTTCAAATCTACTGAAATAGTGGCAAAAATATTAGAATATTCACATGAAAGTCAATTTGAAATCCTAAAAAGAGAAATACTTCTGAAAAAATCATTACTCGGAATTTAAAAATACATAAAGGAAAAAAAGACTAGACTTTTGTTTTACATTTTAAACTAGAAATATCAGAAGAAATATGACTGAAACTTGACACAGTTTAAGCAAAATGGTCTTAAACAGAAAGAATTTTTATTATGATCATAAGGTTTGAGTGAGTCTGCAATGGACATGAAGCTTTCAGAAATGCTTCTGAGACTCTCCACATCCTTGAGTACAATGTTCACTACTTTAAAGCTCTAATTAAAATAAATTTCCAACCCCAGTCCTTACTGGAGGCTGAAAGTAAGCAAACAAAGATAGAAAAGTACGTATTTGCTTACGTTGGAGATCTTTGATAAGAGGAGTAAATTTTTAATCACTCATATTTGAACAGGGGGCCATAATGAGACAAAATAATTGACTGTAACAAAAGTTCAATAGACAGCACCAAAGTACGTGTTAAAGATACAAAATTTTGAATCCACATTAATAAAAATGAATAATATATAAATGGAATACTACATCAACTTTTCTATTTCCTATTAAGAATTGCCAAATCTAAAGCACAAAAATTGGGAACATTAGGAGACTTGATATAAAAAGGGAAATGAAAGGAGAGACAATTGGATTTTGTCACATATAGGGTCGGGTAAAAAGCAACAACTGAGCTAATTACAGCCTTTCCCCAAATGTGATTATCCCTAAGGCTAGTGAATAATGAATCAGATTTCTTTCAGCCAACTTGCCTTCTCTATTTTCCTTGAAACAAGATAGTCAGGTAAGCCAGTTCCGTACTGTTAGAAGCTTAATTTTCAAAGCAGATTTTCCAAAATGATTCCAGATTTGAAGATTACAAAGTTTCCTGATATTTTTCACATGTTTTTTGAGGGTTAAATAAACACTCCCAAGGCAATGCACTCTTCCCTCTATATTTTTTCAAAAACACTATTGTATTTGGAAATTAAAAGATTAAGGAATGCTTTTGTGAAGAAATGGAAAGCCAAGAACAAACTGCTTTCATTCCCACATAAGACTTGGTTTCAACCAAATGTTTACACAGTAATTTATTTACATAGTAATGGAAATATATCCACTGTGTGTAAGCAACAATGATCCAATTTCATAAAAAATTCATCACTTACATCTCCTGGAAGAGAATATGATGGTAAAAATTGTTCTTTAAACTAAATGCCTTTTGCAAAATGTATTTTTGAGACCAAATAAGCATTTTGAAAACATGACATTTCATTATAAATTTTCAGTACAGAGATGTTTAAAACTATGACATGAAACACCAAATTTCAAATCATAATAATTTATACAATGGAAGTAATTCTGAATGTGAGATGGTAACAGGTTGTACAAATGTAGAATTTTACAGATTACAAACCGCATTTACTAACACATCTCATTTGATTCTCCAAACAACCAGTGAGGTAGTTATTATTAACTCCATTGTACAGACGGGCAAACTGAATCTCAAAAAAGCTGGGCAACTGGTCTAAGCTCACAAGCTTAACAAGTGTTAAAGTCAAAGGAATCCAAACTGGATTTTCAGATTACAATTTCTATTTTTGAACAATGTAGAGGTTAGGGGCACTGTGGAGTCAAAAATCTGGATATCACTTTCCATTCTCCCAGAACTTAGCTAGTAGTAGACTACTACTTTTAACCATACCAGTAGCATAAACAGTTGAGTAACACATGTTTAATATGTTATATATATTATATACTGTATTCTTATAATAAAGTAAGCTAGAGAGAATAATTTCTTTTTCAAATTATTGACAATCACCAGAAAATTTTATATTATATTAATGGGAAAAATTTACATATAAGTAGACCCATGCAGTCCAAACTCCTATTTTTCATAGGTCAACTAGACTCTGCTACTCTAAAAGTATAAGCATAGCAACCAAAATGGACCCATAATCATAATAATTTGGTAATTTTACTGGTGAAATAGGATTGGTAGGACTATAAAACAAACCAAAAGTACTGAAAGAAGACAAAAATTCCACTTTCCACATGCTATAATGATAAATTATATAAGGTAACTAGTTGACAGGAAGAAAAAAGCTTATTCAAGAAAATCAGTTCTCGGTTACAGGTTTAGTTAAGTCATAGGTGCTCATTCCTTCTGCAGAATGAGATTTTTGCCACTATGTTTAAATAACATGAATTAATAATGATTTGGGAGAAGGAAAATATAAGTAATCATCACAATGTATGAGAATTCACATAAATGTGCTTTATGTAGAATTTCCCTGAGAAATTTTTGATCATGAATTAAATGACTTCACTGTGGGATTTTTTCTCTCTCTAGTCAATACTTTTTCTCTCTCTCTAATCATACTTTTTGGGAGTAAGCATGGAAAAGGAGGTAAAATGAGTTCAGCTAAGGTAAGGAACTAAGAGAGGCAAGAAGTTGTGGGTATTTGTACAGGAGTTGGAATGATAACCATGGATCTAAGCTAGATTAGGAGGGAAATAAAGACAGGAGAGGCTGGTGGACAGTGAGAAGGTGGTAGAGTCAATGGATTCGTAATCTCAACAAGGTCAAATACTAGTAATGGGGACCAGAACAAATAAGCCAATGGTAAAATTGCTGTTAGGGAATGATATTTCAGGGGTGACACAATTCCAATCTAATACAGGGCCCAGAGTGTGAGGGAGAAAAAATGTCAACTGGTAAGGAAGGCAAGGAATTGCGAGGGTAAGCCTTCTCAGCTGGAATTCAAAGGGTCATCGAAAGGCATAGATGTTAAAGTCACTTAGGATGGTGTTAGGATTAGGGAAAGAAAAAGAAAATGATTCAAGAGCTGGATTCTTCAATGAATAGGTGACCTGAGTAGGAAACTGGTAATCACAATAAGAAGAGAAAGAAGATTACCTAGTTTATGGTAAAAAAAAAAAGCAACTATGGATTATGATCCAGATTTTAATCTTCTATTTGTGATCAGAAATGTACGTAAACTGCTGAAAAGTGAGACAACTGAGTGGATTTATGCCATTAAATAAAGGAAATGCCCTTCCAATCTAATCATTCTCATCTTTGAAAAGGGAAGGCAAGATGACAACAACTCTGTTTAATTTATCACCTGTCATTTGACACATGGCTAAGACAAACCAGTTGCTGTGTTATTTCATACAGATAAAGCTTTTTTTTCACATTATATTTCTCAAAGGTAGGGAGTCCTGAAGTTTTTGTTAGAAGCATCAAAAAACTTTTTGGAAAGTCAAAAATCCCATTAATAATAAACACATTCAAATAAAGGATTTGCATTTTAATGGAACATCTGACTCTTCATAATAAAGATAGAAACTCCTCCCTAAAGTATAGGAATGCTCATCTTATTGAGACAATTTAACTGTGAAAAAAATCAAAATAATACATATGTTTGACATAGAATCCAATTATATATCCATAGAATATTAATGTTGCATATACACATGTAATACAAGTGTATGACTTTCAACAGAACAGTGTTTTCACTGCTAGTTAGCTCACGTGTACATGGGAAAGCATGTGTGGAGAGCAGTCTAAAAATACATACTAAAAACTTTAATAGATCACTAACATTTGACATAGCAATTCTACTAATAATTTATCCTGAGGAGAAAATTAGACATTCATGCAAAGATATGTCTGCAAAGATATGACTAACATAGTTACTTATACTATGAATGATTAGAAACATAACTAAACATGCATGGTTAAGTAAAGTTTGAGAGAATAGAAAATGAAAATGGAGCCCTGTATTTGCTATCATGACAGGATGTTGATTAACTGAACAAACCCGAATACAAAACAATGTATATGGTTTGACCCATTTTTATGAATATGTGTTATTAGTATTTGTATGTCCATATCCATATATGAAAGAAAAAAATGATGTTATTTAACTATATTCATTTTCCTTACATGGAAAGATATATAGCTAAATAGTAGTAGAATTTGGGGTGCTAGTTTCTCTTATTCCTCTGTATTTTGTAACTTTTCCATAACAAACACATATATTGCATCTGTGTTTATTTAAAGAAAAAGGATAAACTATTCTATTATTTTAAAGTTTAAATAATCCAAATAAATAATAATTTTAATAATCTAAAAGATTAGTTTACTTAGATTGTGATTGACAGTTCAATTAGATGGCAGACATCTAACATTTTAAAAAATTAACACAATGTATATCTATTTGGTTGTGACAAAGGAGTAGGACGTTTTGTATTAGTTTTAGTCCTGACGCAGCATTTTCCGTATTTGAACAAACTGATAAATGCCTCATAAATTCTAATTACCTTTTTTCTTCATTTAAAAGAAGTAAATCAATGCCAATCCAGTGAGAAAGAGAATCTAAAAGACCATAGATGAATACTAGACAGAAGAAAACAGAGAAACTGCAGAGATAAAAAATCGGGGTGAAGAGGATGGAGGAAAAGTCAGCAGAAGTCTCCTCAATTTCTTATCTTTCCCTCTGTCAAGGTTATTTTCTCCTTCTGTGTATTCCTACTGTCTTCATTTGCATATCTTTGATAGCACTTACCCAGTCTCATTTATTATCTTTTTACCTGTTTGAGATTCTTAATCTCTGAGAGCCTCTTTTCCAGCTCTGTCTCTTAGTCTCATTCTTGAACTAAAAAATGCTTATCAAAACTTAGAGGGATGGAAGGATTGAAATGAAATGAAAATCACCTGACGATCATACTCCCTTCTTGGGAGTCAACAACTCTATATTCATGATGTCTATGTCTAGTTAAGTAAAAAGAAGTAATACACACACACAAAAAGGACTTCAGCACAATCACTTCTTTTTTTGTAAATACTATATATACATGGAATTCTGGAAGGATACAAATAAATATGCATGGTTGGCATCAATTTAAATAAAAGATTAAATTAATTAATAATAAATGTTTTGTTGAAATTGATCATATAAATATCTTCTATGACACAAATATGTCATTTACTTTATGTTCCTGCTGCATCAAAAAAAATCAAGTATTAAGAACACAAACAACTTTTTCCCAGAGAGGATGCCACGATCCTAGTTATTCTTAGCTTTTCCAAATCACATTTGTTTTGCCACCAGAAAGCTGTTAATTAAAGCAGCTATAACGCAAAACTACTGAGTCTGTTAATTATATTCCTTATTCCTCCTTCCCTCCCTCACCTCACCTTGTTTTATTCTTAATTCACACTGCATATAAACAGCAATTAAGTACAAATCAGAATGTTACTTGCACATATACATTTCATTATAATACACAATCTGTACTCTTAAATACATCTGCCTTTCATATATTGAACCAATATTTTCCTCTAATCTAGCAAGAAAACTAGTAAGAGTATAGTAGGTTATAATTAAAAAGCAATAATACACTTTACAAAACCATTTAAAACAAGTTTTTAATATTTTACTCTTAGAAGATATTATTAGTATACTTAGTAACTGGTATGGTAAAAAAATAGTTTTAGGTAACATCAAAATGTACTCCCACTTTTTACCAGAATTATAGAAAAATAACTCACACACTCTTATGTGTGTCTCTAAAATAAAATTCCAACCTAAGAGGTTGTAATAATTACCATACTCAGTAATATTAGTTGTAGCAATCAACCTAAAACTCAAATCCAGTAATGTTTAGGATCATGCAAGGCCAGAATTAAGGAATTCTGGCACTAAATTGTCTAAATATGAAAAAATATTATAATTAAAGACAAACTACAAACAAAAAGGAGCATTTTATTTTATATTACTTAAACTAGAAAAAAAAAAAGATCTGCTATAGCTATTGCTAATAAATGATCCCCAAGCACACCAATCGAACTAATCTGTTTAAAAGATGGGGAATTAAGATACCCAGAGACACCTAAGAATGTGCATTTCCTTTATATTATAATTCCCCTTTCTTTAAGTGGGCCAACTCAAACATCCCAAAGTTCCTAAAACATAACAACTACATCCTAAGCTACTATCCTTGACTTTTTGAGTTGCTTTCCTAAATTCAGTATAGCCATGGTATAGCCATATTTAACTTTCTAAAATACAGAGGGCTTCACATCACATTGTCATTGAAATATCCTTCATGGCTTCCTCTTATCTGCCTCATCATGGTTTGGGTTTTGTTTGGTTATTTTTGCCTAGTTTTTAAGGATCTCCAAAGCAAACAGAGAGCCCCTCCATCCAAATGTATTTATTGTGATTCCCCAACAAACACAATCAAGTGTCCAGACTCGGCCTTCTGCATTCTTATTACCATGACGTCCCACATAGTTTTCTCCACCCATCATGTCTTCCTTATTCCTATCTGCCCAATGATTTCCTGTTCCCTTCATATTTGGTGCAAGTTCCTGAACAAGTACTGAGCTCTCCCTTCTTAGAAATACTACAACATTTAAATATATACTCATTTGTTAGGTAACTGCATAATCATACATTACTTTATATTTGTATGTGTTTCTAGAACTGTCCACATTCTGCTTTGTACATAGTTGGCTTTCAGTAAAATTTGGTCATCGCAGCAAAAGGCTGCTGTAACACTAGCCAGCCTGCGCAGATAATGTTGCTCCTCTTCCCAGAACCTGCCTTATAAAGGCATTACACTAAAGCTTAAAGTACATAAAAAAGTGTCTTCAAACTTTATGAGGCTGTACATTTTCTTTTGGACATCAAACTGCTGAGTTAAAGCTCTTCTTCCCTTGCAGACATGGAGCAGAGTTCCTCAATGGCTTTTCGTGTTTTGGAAACTACCCTGAAACTAGAAGTGGCCAAATTTAAGCACAGCTACTGTTGAAATGACTTTAAAAACAAGCATCTCTGGAAATATTTTAAGTTTTTTCTGCCAAGAGACATACTTATAAGGAGCCAACCTAGCTATACTATGTAATTTACAAAAAGAAAGCTACTAAGAAAGGGAGAGAGCACAGAGAGCTGACATATTATTTGAGTTGAGCCTCTTTATCCACAGACCAAAGAATTCTGTTAATAACTTTGTATTCTTTTGGGGAAGAAGGCAATGAGGGGAAAAACTGATTAAATACATAAAATATGGAATACAGAAAGAAGTTCAATGGCATCAAACTATTCAAAATAAAGCTCAGCCAATATACATCTGAGAAAGCAGGGCCATTCAAGATAAAATTAAATATTAAAATATAAAGATAGGGGAAAATAGTAATATGACCATAATGCATATAAAACACAAAGAAGTAAAAATAGGAGAGAGACATCAGACCTCTAGCACATTTTGCAAAATAGATAAATTTGGCTTCACATGTCCTTTGCACAAAGGATATGTTTACAGTCCCACCCTGACAGTCAGTCAAGTGTATGGAGTATGCTAGGAGGTTGAATGTTTCCTACCTAAGTCATGTCACAGCATCATAACATCTTATCTCATTCACATCTTGCTGCTGAATAAACCTTCAAATCCAGGCTGAATATCCCGCCACCGTGTCTAGCATGTACTTTTAGGTTAGAGGGGTGTGGGAAAAAATTTTCATTTATATTATGCCTATAATATTTTCCTTCTAACTAGGAGAGTTAGGATGACTTCACATCCCATTTTATCCCAGATGTTCCCAGTTCATACCTATTTACACAGTATTAATTATTAACAGAGTTCCCTTTTATGATAAAAAATCCAAGCTTGAATAATATATTTATGATCACCTAAATGTAGTCAAAATAACTTAAAGTGATCAAGAGATATGAATTATAATCTAATTAAAAGTATAATTCTTTGTAAGGTTAAAAGAGGAAAAATTATGCAATATCCACATTTTCAATTTTTCCCTAAGAAGCTGTCATACAAATGTATGCCATGGCTCAACCCAGCTTTTCACCAACACATGAAAAGCAGCGTGAAGCACATGTACCACAGATGGAAAGGTCAGTAAGGTCACCTTTGTGTACCAGGACAGAGTGTTTTTATAAAGTGCTGCAGAAATTCACGCCATACAGCAATACGTAGTATTCAGTGAAACGTAAGCAGATGTACTTTTTTCCAGCTGGTTGTTGTTAGAACTTTTCTCTGAACTTAAAGTAGACTTTACCTGGATTTTCAGCATAATGCAGTATCTAGCTAGGAAAAACTAAGGTAGACAGAAAGACGGGAAAGCAATACAGAGAAAAGCAGAAATGAAATATCAGGAAAAAGCACAAACATTTCAATCATTGTGATAAATATGAATGGTTTAAATTCTATCATTAAAACATAGAGCATCTTAGAATAGGTAGAGATGCATATATAATAATGATATAGATGGTTACAGACAGATTCTAACTGGAAAATAGAACATCATAACAGACAAGAGAAGAACAAAGGAAAAATAAATGGCAATATTACTCAGATATTATAGAATTCAACATGAAAAGCATAAAATGGAACCAAGAAAGATGTTTTATGTGACAAAAGTTAGAATCAAATACAGATACTTCACTTATTCAGGAGTTATGCTAACATTGCTTCAAAATCTATAAATCAATTAACAGATGGAAACAAGAAAACACTATCATTTTAAAACAATAACCGGAGGTCTTAACATAACTCTGCCAGAAATCAGTCATTCAAGTATATAAACATAAATAAATAATTAAAATATTTACTTATTACAACAAATGATCTAATCATTGAATATATAGAAAATAATGTACCCAAGAAATACATCCTGTGAATCAAGAAATAAATTATTTTCAAACAAAAATAATGCAAGAAAATACATAGTAAGGCACAAAGAAAACCTCAACTACAGAAATAGTAAATCATACAGGATACTTTCTTTCTGAAGCAGTAGAGCGAATTGTGAATTGATAACAAAATACTGTATGCTCCCTTTTCTAAAATAATTTAATTGCTCATAAATTTTTCCTTAAATATCTAAATAATTACTGGATAAAAACACAACTAAAAATAATATTACAAACTACTTAGAAATGAAAAACAAATGAACCATACATATTGAAAGCTGTGATATGAAATCCAAGAACATTTTTATGAAGTGCTACAGCTTCATGTCATATAACATTTACTATATAATGGAGAAAATATGTTACCTTAAATACATATATTGATAAATGAACAGTTTGAAAATAAACATTCAGTTCAAAGCTTTGGGGAAACAACCCACAAAAACAGTAAATATGGGGAAAATTAGCAAGCAGTGAAAGAACAGAGAAATATAAAACCTTAAATGAATGAAACAGGGAAGCAAAGAATATCTAATAAGAACAGTTGTTCTTTAAAAGATACATAATTTTTTTTCAAGACACGTCAAGTTAAAGAAAATATACTTAAATAAAAAGGGGTCATAACTATAAAATAAATCTAAAATAAAAACATTAACAAATAATTGTCAAACTTTCTTGTCAGTAATTCTGAAAATTTTAAGAAATGTATAATTTGCTAGAAAAATATCGATAACCCAAATTAGTAAGTTTTGAAAACTTCAATGGAACAACAATGAGCAAATGAAGGGTAACCAAAGATTTACTCCTAGGAAAAAGCAGGTTATATAAAAATCATCAAGAAAAAGATCACTGTGGTATTTACTATTCCTGAACATATAAATAAATGAAAAAGCTTTCAATTTCTTCTATAAAACTAAAATAAGCCTGACACCAAACCCAGATAAAGATAAATAATATAAAAAATAGAAAAGTGTGGTCCTATTTTCCTTATAAAATTAGAAGCTAAAATCACAGCAAACAAATCAATAAATGCAGATAAAATGCATTTGACAAAAGTCAACACAATTTATGATAAAAACTCAGCAAAACTGGTATAGAGGGAATGCACCTTAACATAATAAAGTTCACATATGACAAGCTCACAGTTAACATCATAATGGTGAAAACTGAAAGATTTTCCTCTAAGATCAGGAATAAGACAAGGATACCCACTTTCAGCATTTTTATTCAACATAGAATTGGAAGTCCTAGTCAGAGCAATTAGGCAAAAAGAGAAATAAAAGTTATCCAAATTGGAAGGAAGAAGTAAAGCTGTCACTATTTGCAGATCCCATGGTATTATATACAGGAAATCCAAAAGACTCCATCAGAAATCTGTTAGAACTAATACACAAATTCAGTAAAATTAAAGGATTTCAAAATCAATTCACAGAAATGTGTTGCATTTCTATACACTAATAATGAATTATCAGACAGAGAAATTAAATAAATGTGATTTATAATTGCATCAGAAAGGATAAAATGCCTAGGGATAAATTTAACCAAGGAAGTAAAAGACCTAAATATTGAAAACTACAAGATATTAATGAACAAAACTGAAGGAAACCCAAATGGAAAGATAATCCATGTTCATGGATTGGGATAATTAATATTATTAAAATGTCTTAACTACCCAAAACAAAACACAGATTAATTGCAATTCCTATCAAAATTTCAATGGCATTTTTTCACAAAATAAAATATATTGTTCTAAAATTTATATGGAAACATAAGACCCTGAACACCCAAAGCCATATTGAGAAAGAAGAACAAAGCTGGAGGCATCATACTCTCTGATTTCAAACTATATTACAAAGCTACAGTAATTAAAATAGTGTGTTAATGGCTTAAAAATAGACACAGAGATCAATGGAACAGAATAGCAAGTACAGAAACAAACCTATGGATATTTGGTCAATGAATTTATAACAAAGGGGACAAGAATAAACAGTGGAGAAAGGACAGTCTCTTCTATAGGAGATGTTGGAGAAATTGCACGGTCACATGCAAACTGGATGACTAACTTACAAAATGCACAAAAATTAACTAAAAATAAATTAAAGACTTGAACCCAAGACTTGAAATCATGCAAATCCTGGACACAAACATAGGTGGCAATCTCCTTGATGCAGATCTCAGCAATGATATTTTTAATCTGACACCAAATGCAAAAGCAACAAAAGCAAAAATAAACCAGTGGAACTACATCAAATTAAAAAGTTCCTGCATGGCAAAGGAAATCATTAAAAGGATGAAAAGACAACCTACTGAATGGAAGAAAATACTTGCAGATTATATAAGGGGCTAATATCCAAAATACCAAAAGAACTCACACAACTCAATAGCATAAAAACAAACAATCTGATTAAAAAGTAGGCAAAAGATCTGAATAGACATTTTTCCAAAGAAGGCATTCAGATGGCAAACCAGTACACAAAAAGATGCTCAACATCAGGGAAATACAAATCAAATCCACAATGAGATACCACTTCACATTTATTAGAATGGCTATTATCACATACATACACACACAAAAACAAAACCAGTATGAAGAGTCTTCAAAATATTAAAAATATAAATACTGTATGATACATTATTTCAACTTACCTGAGTATACATCCAAATCAAATGAAAATACTAATTCAAAAAGACATATGCACCCCCATGTTCATTACAGCATTATTTACAATAGCCAAAATTTGGAAATAACCTAAGCATCTATTGATGGATGAATGGGTAAAAGTATATATATGTGACATATACTATATATACATATAGTATGTATGTATGCCACTATATATATATATATATATATATACACATATTTATTTATATTTATAGTTCAAGCTCAGATACAGAGAACAGATCAATTTCCAGACACAAGGGATAGGATATAGGAGAGTTTGATGAATTGTTTCTGGTGGGTTTCTTTGTTTAAATGAATTGAAGTTTAAAAAGGTATTAGCAACATCTGGAGAATTCTCCTTTATCATTTTATCAAGAAGTATTTAATAGAGAATATTTGTCACCAATATTTGAAAACAAGCTGTACTTCTATAGTGTCAAATTAGCTCCATGGATTCATTCCCTGCAGAAATAATTAGAAAGTAAAATCATATGGTTTTTGAAGTCTTCAGCTTATCATCCAGACTCTTTGACTCCTGTAACTTTGCTATTATCTTGTCAGATGGCTGTGCAGAAATCATTTAATCTCTCTCGAATTCAATCTCCTCATCAAAAAAATGCCTTGACTGATGGCACATGGGTGTGGAAAGATTAAAAGAGATGATCATTAATATTTCTCCCAACTCTAAAATTTTATTATTCTGTTATTTATTTACTCCCTTCTCCCTTCCCACTCAATGTTCTAGGTCATGGATTGGTAATTAGTCAAAACCAAGGGGACCTTCTAAGAAAATAATCAGACTTAACATTAAAGGGTATAAGAATTTGAAACAGGAGAACCTTTTCGTAATTCATTATAGTATCAAAAATAAAAAAAAAATAATAATGCCATTGTACAGGTAAGACAAGTAGTGATTCTGGCATCTTACTATGCTGATGGACAGTGACTGCAATGGGGTGTGGGGGGGACTTGATAATATGGGTGAATGTAGTAACCACAATGTTTTTCATATGAAGCCTTCATAAGAGTGTATATCAATGATACCTTAATAAAAGTATAAAAGAAAAAATAGAATAATTGTAATGTTCAAACATACATGTTTTCCTACATCTGGTGCTCTATTGAAGAAAAGGAAATCTATTTCAAAGCTGGAGGGAAAAAATGGCAATGCTGTCCTTAGTAATATGTCTGTTAACTATATTTTCTGGGCAAGAGAAGAAACAAATACCCAGTTAGGCACTGGAATCCTAACTGTAAAATGCTTGTGTTTATACTATAACAAATTGTATCTGCACCAGCATCATTTCTCTCTGCAAAATCTCCCCATATCGTTTAATATTATGCTGATGCTAATGAGTTCTGTGGCTTGAATCTATAGAACATTTGCTGCACTGTCTGGAGTGACTGTGTGGTGTGGGCACTGATCAAGGTCATTGGGCAAACTGTGGTGAGGATACCAAGAAGAATACTAAAGGAGACCAAATCGCAGAGAATGATGAGGGCAGGAGATGCAAGAGAGGACCCACCAACTGATAAACACGGGATGAGGATCTCTTCTGGCGTTCAAGACTTGGGAGTAGATTGCTCTGTATCATAATTTGATAAAACTAATGTATTAAGTAGAAAAATGGTGTCAAAGACAATCACACTATGAAAGAGAGCACACACTAAAATACGTGTGCCACAGTTTCCCCCTTTGGTACTGTTTTAACTTGGATGAAACTAAAAAGCAGAGCCTGAGATGAGGTCTTCTGTGCAGTTAGTTTATTTGGGGAAGTGATTTCCAGGAAACTGGAATGGGAGCTGAGGTGGGTAATGAGTATGAAGCAGAAAAGGGGAAAGGCACTCAAAGGTGTGTCATTGAGTTGTTGACTAACGTGAGCAACTGGGACTCAACCCTCTCAGGAAATGTGTAGAACACACTTCAGAACTATTGGCCTGAGACAAAGAAAAGAGAAACTTATTACCACTTGCTCCTAGCCCATATTTATCGAGAATTGAGTCAGGTATATGAATGCACTGGATTAGCTGAGTAGTAGCTAGATAAGAATCAATAGGTCCCAAAACAGAAAACACAGTTTGAGGTACAGCTGAGGTAAGGAGTTATCAGGCTACATCTCTTAAGTTGATGCAGAAGTAATAGATAAATCCAAAAACACAGGTTGGGAGGATGTGAGGGTTGACAAAAAAGATGTCTAACACTAATACTAAAATGTACTATTTGCCCACCAAAGTATCCATATAAGTCAAATCATCATGACAAAATTTAATATACTTAAATAATGTAAAAATGATATAAATTATTATTCATCATAATGGCCTTTTATGATACTCCCAAGTCCAACTCCATAGAAAGGACATTTTTAAGTAGCAAGTCTTCTATATCAGCATTATAAAGTTAAGAATGTCATGATATAGGGTGTTGGTTTTAATAAGGTCAAGAAAAATAAATACTGTTTCATTCTCTTGCCTGTAGCTGTCCATTTTTTCCAAAAGGAAACCCTCATACACTGTTGGTGGGAATGTAAGTTGGTGTAGCCACTGTGGAAAGGAGTATAGCTACATCTCTTGAGTTGATGCAGAAGTAATAGATAAATCCAAATTCTTCAAAGAACTAAAAATAGAAATACCATACAACCCAGTAATTGCACTTTAAAGAATTTACCCAAAGAAAACAAAACCCAATTTGAAAAGATATAAGTCCTCCTATGTCTGTTGCCACTTTATTTACAATAGCCAAGATATGGCAGCAACCAAAGTGTCCATCAATAAATGAATGGGTAAAGAAGATGTGGTACATATACACAATGGAATATAATTTGGCCATAAGAAGAAAACAAATCCTACCATTTCTGACAACCTGGATAGACCTAAAGGATATTATGCTCAGTAAAATAAGCCAGGTGGAGAAAGACGAGTACCATGTGATTTCACATATTTGTGGAATCTAAAAACAAAACAAAACAAAACGAACAAACAGCAATAGTCACAGAGACACTGAGAAGTGACTCATGGTTACCATGGGTGAGGGGTTAGGGTGGGTGGGTGGGGAGGGTGACGGGAACAAAGGGGCACAAAAATCTCAATCATAATGTAAGTTGGTCATGGAGATGGAAGTACAGCATGGAGAATATAGTCAATGGTTCTGCAACATCTTCCTATGTTGATAGATAGTAACTGCACTAGTTGGGTGAGGATTTAATAATGTAACTGTTGAACCACTGTGTTGTACACTTGAAACCAATATAATATTGTGTATCAACTATAGTTCAATGAAAAAAAAGACAAAGAAATACTACAATGAATAAAGAAACAGCAAATGTTTAAATCAGTGGTTCTCAACCTTCGCTACACATTGGAATCACAGACAATGCTTTAAAAAGTGCTGATGCCCAAGTGCCACAATGAAAGATTGTGACTTAATTGGCCTGGAGGTGGCTGGGTCATGAGAAGGTGGTCACATCCCCCAGGTGATGCTAATGTACAGGCAAAGATGAGGCACACTGTCAAACAAAGCACAAGTCAAAAACTAAGACTGCTGTAATTATGTAACTCAGTAGGGCCTAGAATACAAAATGCTTCTAGCCTAATTCCAGTATTTAGATTGTATGCCTCAGCTGAGAATGTTTGGGTTATTGTTTTAGATTTCCAAAAGAGGTCTCCAATAGGATACTCACATCAGCTTTGGGAACCGCTCATAGGTGAACGGGTAGTCAGTCATTTCATACTCAGCGTGGTCTGTCAGGTGGCCAGAGGATCAGCTTGACTTTTTAAATACATCCTTTGGAGACAGAGCTCTGCAACGACTGACTGAATAAATAAAGGAATTGATAGTAAATGAGGCCATCTGCTGCTGAATGTTTGCCCTCAAAGCATGCATTGCTAAGCAAGCTTGAGGTCATTAGACTAATGTTGAAAGAGTAGAACACTGGTAAATGAACACACATCTACCAGAGGTTTGACTGGCATAACTTGTTAGCTACAAACTTCCTTTCTTCAGTAGAAAAGTGGTTCCTAAGTTCATGGCAACCCAGTTTTCATTGTCAGCTATAATGCATCCATCCATACTTTGAGCTGACCATCCCTTTAGGAGAAGCCAGAACCTTGTCGGCACACGTTTATAAAGCACAATCTGGGGCATGCCGGCTTTCTCATGCTATCACCAGAAATGTCTTAAAACACAAAATTCAGGTACAAGAGATGACATCCAATTTTTGCCTGACAGTTAGAAATAGCATCTTATAATGAGTATGATAATACTTGCTTTTGATATTTTTTTACGGAAAGACAAAAAGAATCAAATCCTGTTTATTCATATCACTTGAAAAATGAAGTAACCAAGGTAATGGAATAATCCATTTAGTGCCATTGCACATTAAGTCTGCTAGGATTTCATTTTGCGGAAACTTAAAATATACTAAAATACTACGAATGCTAAAACTACTCAGAACTGTTCAGGATTTTGCTAAACACTTAAGTTTATCATTGTGAGAATTTGCCACCATTTACAATACTGTCATTTATCTTCCAAACTAGTCCTCATCTATGTAACTGAATTGGCTTTCTCACTAGAGTATCTGGACTTCGTTGTCTGTTTTCTTTTTTTAAGGAAGACCTCTAATCAACTCACTTTGAAAAATTCTACTTAGCAGCAAGGCACTTAATTATTATGCTCACCTTTTGTTCAGTTGCTTCACAAATAATGACATGAAACATTCTGTCTTTTTCCTTCCAAGCTTTTCTTCTTCCTGATTAGATTCTACTATTTAAGATAGCATCATGTTCCTTCAAGTTCCTCTAAGATGAGGGATTTTCTTTAATCACCTGAAACCTGCTGGTCTGCCTCTTTAGCATTCTGAGATATCTCATTCAACAAGCTTATATCAACAATACAACTACTTACTCCTAACTGGCTGAGTACATTAATTCTCATCTCTTTATCAAGCTTTTATATCAATTTAAGTATGTAAAGATATGCAAAGTGGAACTTGAAACCAAGATGATTGCAATACATTAATGTGGGCTTTTCTCTCAAGTTATTTTTTTAATATATGCCTTATATAAAAAGAAAAAGTTAATATAATCAAGCTACATCTGTGCAAGAGAAACTACAATCCTATTAAAAATAAAATGTGATAATTGAAAAAAAGTACTAATCAAATTGAAATATTTTCCCATGAAAAGAGCAGAAAGCAAATGTTAAGTGTGTATTCTCAATCTGATTATAAAATGTTATGTGCATCTGTGAAGAAAAGATTGGTTTTTAAGAGGTGAATACAATTGCTGCCGAGTAGAGGCAGTGGGGAAAGATGTATTGCTTTTTGATATAGGCAGATACCTGAATTAAAAGAGAATGAAACTGTAGAAAGTGAGGATTGGGGCTTTCAGTTGCAGCAGTTCAAAGAAATACAACCCACAAAATTCACAAGCAGTTCCAAGAAATATGGGAAGGAGAACAATTAAGTTCAAGAAGACTTAGGGGAAAAGAATTATAAGAAGAAACACCTGAAAAGCCTATAAACCAGAGCCACCCACCATCCTACTCTGTAAAAATGTAAAGCTGTAGAAAAATAAATTATTATCCACATAGGATCAGATCTAGTTTAGTTTTCAATGATTTACTTTCATTGGACATAAGCTTTTATTTTATCCAGAAGCAAAACTTACACCCTTAAAAAATGAACTGAACTGCCTGTAATTAAATCCACCTGATATTTGGTTGCGATATTTTTAGTCTTGGTAGGAAAAAAGATAAAGGCCTTTAGAGTTAGACACATTGACATAAAATTCTGTAATAACTTAAAAAGTAGAATGCGATTTTCTGTTGCTTTTTGTTAAAAATCAAACATTTGATTCAGCAGGATTCTTTAAGGAAGAAATGACATTTTAACAAAGAATACATTTCTGAAAGGCTGTTACCTGAGTAAAAGTCACTGGATTATCAACACTTGCATTAAATATAACACTAAAATCCCTGCCTCCGATTTATAAAACAAAACAAACACAATTTTCTTTTTTCTGAAAGTACATAGGTTCCATAACAAACAGCATTTTGTGTGTGAATATTTTATATTTTCATTTTTCCCAAATAAATATAAAAATTCATCAGAAATATATTATCAGTCAAGGGAAAGAGTAACAGAATATTCCAAATTTGTAAAACATAAAAATTAAATTTTTAAAAATTCCCATCAGATTATCTTTTTAAATGTTATTATAAAGACAAATTATGGAGAAAAGCTCAAAAACTACATAAAAACAAAGCATTTTAAATAGTTCATATTAAATATCTCTATGATACATTTAAATCTTCACTTTTTCTCAATCTGTGAAAAGATAATTTGCTATTGATATAAGCAGTGTGTATAAGTATATTAATAAATAATTCTCTTCCCTCATAACAAACTTTCAAATCTATGCCATTTTCTGAATATGGAAAATTTTAAGAAGGTGAATAAATCATACAAAAGAAAAAAATCAGGTTGTACTTCAGAAATCCTGGGTTCTAGATCTAGCTCTACAGAAAGCTTGCTTGGAGAAACCAATTCAGCTATTTAGTCTGTATTTTCTCATCTTTAATTAAGGGGATTGACAGCTATTTCTTCTATTTTCTATTCCAGATCTATGATTCTAAATCGAGATGATTTTCTCAATTCTAACTGAAAGCTATTCTTTAGATAGCTCTAAAATCTGAGTACAAATTATAAACCATAATTGTGGAGTTCAGGATAAAACAAAGCTGTTTTAATCACTTCAAGTTAAAAAAATAAAGTTATTGTTTTGAAGTATATGCTTTGCAAGTTCAGTAATCCCCAATATAAAATATATTGATGCATATATATTCCATATATTCACATGTTAAATAGGGCTTTACTCAAGCGTGATAATATTTTTAAATATTGTGTATTTTAGGATTTCATTAATAGGTTACTTACATAAAATGTTTTAAAATTTGTTAATCTATTTCTCTTTTAATAGCCATGTCCTCCATGATTTGTCCATCTAGTGCCCTTAGTTTTAAAAATATTGTCATAAATAGTGTCTGATTATTGATGAGGAAGTGTTACTCTTTTACAATAATGCAGTCAAGCCTATCATTTGAGGATCACTCCAAGAAAGTTTCAAATGTTGGTTTTTGTCTTCCCAGGAGGGCATGCAGGAAGACAACTGGAATATTCTATCTTGATCAAAGAATATGGTATTTATACCACACAATTCAAACTCATGATTACCACTGGATATAGTCATAAAGTCTGTTCAAGTAATTAACTTTGCTTAAAGATATTTTCAAGTAAAGCCTGCAATTACCTTGAGATATCCCAGTTGTTCTGTATTATATTCATGTTAAAGATGTTAATTTGTCCAATATAGGTCCTTAAAATATAATTCAGTTTGAAACACTGTTTTTACATTACTTCATGTTTATAACATACCAAAAGTTTTGAAAAATGAAGTGGAGTCCTGCTCTCTTGACCTCTGAGAGCCTTTATGTAACAGTGTTTGCAAACCAAAAGTCCAGATACCACTAAAAAGTGTTACATTTGGGTTGGATACGGGCCCTTTAATTGTATCCAAATAAGGCAGAGTCCTATAGCATGCTTTTGACTTGGGGCCTCTGTATTTTGCATTGTCTAAATTAATCAACTGGCTCCCAAAAGCAACTTTGTCATTAACAGCTCTGAGGCATACTGAAAATGGCAGTTGCACTTTCAATCTAACAGCAGAGATAAAAAAAAAATTGAAATAGATTCTGGCAAGCGAACCAGACTCACAAAAAGGGCCTCTCATAAGGACTTCCTTGAATGGGATAAGAAATCTGTTAGGTGGCAGGAGGGCTTTGTGGTTCATGTCATCTCACTCCGATTGTTTTTAATCACCCATGAAAACAAGCAACTCTGTTGCTATTGGCCATCTAACCACATTGAAAATTGGGACTGATTCTGCACATTTTGAAGCCACTGCTCAAATGGCATAAGACTCTCTGTCATCTTGAGGATCAAGTAATGACATCCTTCCTTCCCTTTCATAAATACCAATTGTGAGGATGGGAAATCTGAATTAGAAAATCAGCATACTGGTACCTCTTCCTGGTACATATTATCTAAAAGTTCATGTGACTGAAAAATGCATCATTCCACAAAACAAGTATAACCTAATAATGAAGACAGCTACTTATTGATGTGTCTGTAACATACGCAGGCATTTAGATAGAAATAAAGCTCTCTTCCAACAAGTTCTATTTACTTAATTATAAGCATCATTCAATAAAGAGAAATATTTGTCTAAGAAATCTTATCCAATTATATTTTGGCAATTATATGCCTTTATTATATCAAGTTCACTGACCTATATTGAATATTTCCTTTTTAAAATTACATTTAAAACATTCCTTATTGAAAATAAACCTTAAATACTGGGGAATTGTAATTTCGGCCTACATTCATAATATATACTAAAATATGTACTTGTTAAAGGTGCATGTACCAAAATTAATAAATTATTTTCTTATCTGATATGGAATTATTAAGATTCTATGAATACCCATTGGAATTCAATTGATCAAATATAATGTGACATGGAATAAAGAGAATTGTTTCTGACATCACTTCTCAACTGTAGTCCAGGAATCTCTCAGCCTTCCTGAGGCTTTTCCAAGGAGTCCATGAGGTCAAAAGTATTTTTATAATAATACTAAGGCATTATTTGACATTCTATTCTCATTTCTCAAAAATATACAGTGGACTGCTCCAGAGACTACATGATATGTGATAGCATAACAAACTGATGTAGAAACAGGAGAATCCATCTGTCTTCTATTAAGCCAGACATTAAATGTAAATATTCTTGCAGAAATGTAAAATGATGCCATTCTTACATTTTTTAAATTTAGAAAATATAATTATATTTCATTTAAAATATGGTATTACATTAAAGGGTTTTATATTTGCTCTCTTTATAAGAGGTTTATTATTATTTTTCAAAGTAACTAATATTTTTAAATTTTCTGCTTTAATTTCTAATTCAGTTAATACTGCTATATATAACACCATAAGCAAAACTCTTTGGGGTGCTGAATTGTTTTGAGTGGAAAGGGTTCATGATACCAAAAACGATGTGAATATCTGTTTATAATCTATAATGTACTGTATTATATCTATTTTTCACAGTGCAGAACACTGAACCAACATCCTCATTTACATATTTCATCTGCCTTAGCCAGAACAGTAGTGGGCAAGTGAACAGACTTAATCAGAAAAGCCTCGACTGTGAAGACCCCACAGGGTTTATGCAGGAGGCATTGTGACCAAGGTAAAGAGGCTCAGATCACTGTCTGTCTTGCGCATTAGTCTTTATGGGCCTTATCATATATTTGATGAGTGAATGAATCTAAGGACATGGTAAATGTGATGGCTTGCTTACAGACGCAGCTGAGAGAGTAGGCTCTGAAAGAATGAGACCAGACAACATTCTGAATGGGTCAATCCAGAACAATGGAAAAAGGAGAAATGGAAGTCCAGGCCAGAAGGTTTGAGCCAATGAGCAATGAGAGCCGAAACAAGAGACAGAGCCTGAGCCAGCATAGGAATGACAACCGCGGAAATATCTCATGTTCTCACAGACACTGGCATCGGACAAGTACAATTCATCACGTCTCTTAAGGGACCCTGAAACCCACAGCCCCTTTTCAGAAGGTTAATCCTTATGCTTGAGGCTGCTTCGTCATGCACTCAGAAGGTAAGCCCTGATCGAGGTGGTATCTTATTTTTAGGGAAATAACAACTGAGCCTGGAGACATGGGATATCATTGGCTGAAATAAGCCATTCCTCTGGGCCTTGGGAATCTTCTTTTGGGACCCATCGCAGCCTTGCTCCTTCCTACTAATGGACCAAGGCAAAGATGTACTTCAGGTGGATTTGGTCACCAGTCACACATTTTTGGATAAACTGGATAAAGATCTAATATCTCAATATAGTTATGTGGGTTTTTTTCATTTGTTTTTTTTCAACAGTCTACTCTGTTTTGAGGTATGGAACACTCCAAAGCTAGCAGTATAGCAAACAGAATTCTCTAGGATTCATATGTTTTTCATCCTGGAAGAGACACCTAATAAAGTGACCAGTATGGTGCCTTCCTGAAAGTCTCCTTGTGCTAAGGTGGAGCCTAATCCAATCATTTATCCATTATGTTCTTAGCTCAAAAGATCCTAAGATAAAAACAATATACTCAGATCCTCAAGGATAGATGATATAAGTAGAGTTGGAAAAAAAAAGAGTTGTATAAATGTCCATTTAATATCTGTTCTTTATACTCTGAGCATTATGTAAGCATTATTAAGGTGGAAAATATTTTTTAGACATTGTTGGAAAAAATTTGTTTAATTAAAAAAATGTAGGAATGAAAGAATGAATTCCCTATCTCCAAGAAATAAGGACAATGATAGCCATGATACCCTAGGCCTGGTTATACTCTAGTATATAGTTATTTATTTAAGTTCCCATGATGTGGAAATTGTTCCTTAAGCTTAATTCTATACTACAATGAGTGGTAGAGCAAAGAGCCAGACTCAGGGTTTCTGGTAACTATGTTTTTCCAGGTTTATTGAAGTTCAACTAAAAATAAAATTGTAAGATATTTAAGGTGTGCAATGTGATGATTTGATATGTATATACACTGTGAAAGGATGTCTCCCATTGATTTAATTAACATATCTTTTACCTTACTTATTTTAGGTGAAAACATTTAAGTTCTACTCTTAGCAAACTTCAATTATACAATGTAATGCTATAGTTACTGTTTTCTGCATTGCTAAACCAGTTTACATTCCCACCAACAGTGTGTAAGGGTTCCCCTTTCTCCACATCCTTGCAGACATTGGTTATCTCTTGTCTTTTTGCTAATAGAGATTCTTACCATTGTAAGGTGATATCTCACTGTGGTTTTGATTTGAATTTCCTTGATGATTAGTGGTGTTGAGCACCTTTTCATGTACCCGCTGGCCATTTGTATGCCTTCTTTGAAAAAAAATGTCTATTTAGGTCCTTTGACCATTTTTTTTTTAGCTTGCCAAATTTATGTATTTATTTGTTTATTTTGGTATCATTAATATAAAATCACATGAGCAACATTGTGGTTACTAGATTCCCATTATCAAGTCCCCACCACATACCCCATTACAGTCACTGTCCATCAGCATAGTAAGATGCTATAAGTCACTACTTGCTTTGACCGTTTTTTAATTGAGTTATTTTGGATTTTTTTGCTATTGAGTTGTAGGATTTCCTTGTATATTTTGAATATTATCCCTTTATTGTATATGTGGCTTACAAAGATTTTTTCCCACTCCATAGATTGATTTTTTTCTTTCTGTTGATGGTTTCCTTTGCTGTGGAGAAGCTTTTTAGTTTGATGTAGTCCTACTTGTTTATTTTTGCTCTTATTACCTTTGCTTTTGTGCCAAATCCAAAAAAGTAATTCCCAAGACCAATGTCAAGGAGCTTACCTCCTATGTTTTCTTGAGTTTTACATTTTCCGGTTTTATGTTTAAGTGTTTAATCTACTTTGAGTTGATTTTTGTTTATCGTATAAGATAGGGGTCCAGTTTCCCTCTTTTTGCATGTGACTATTCTCTGGTGAGTATGAATAAGTCTGACAGTTGCAAGAGCAGCAGCTAGAAAGAATGTGCACAGATTTTCTATTTTCAGAGTTCTTTGGGGATTCTTGTTTTAGCAATTTATTCACTTAAGAAATATTTAATAAATACTGATAGCTTGCCAGACACAGTTCCAGAAACTTGGCATACTACAATGAATGAGACAGACAAAAATTTCTGCCCCCATGAGATTCACATTTTACCAAACAGTATATAAAATAATATATAATTCCAGAAACTCACAGTTGATCCATGTGTCCTTAGATATTATTATATCTCATTTTCATATGAGTAGTAGAGATATGTGACCTGGCCTGTGACCTCAGTTTATCAGACAGAGCCAGAACTCAAATCTGGTCTTATTACACCAAATTCTAATGTTATTCCACCTGGTTATACCACCTCTTATCACATACTAAACACTATGCCAAAAAAAAAAAAGTGGGGGAGTTATTTCATGATGCCTATGGATACTGTTTATACTTATGCTGTTCTCTACTTTTCTGAGACCAGCATGTTCTAAAATAATGGCATGTAAACAATTGATGAAAACTGGAAACTGATTCCAATCCACATCAAATGCTTATAAACATCTTTAAATTTTATTGGAGTATAATATACCTACATAAAGGGTCACTTACCATAAATGTACAACTCAGTGAAATCAAACTGAACAGACCCTTTTAAGCACCATTAAAAATTGAACATTCCTACTCCCCAAAATCCTTCTCATGCTCCTTCCAGTTTCTACACAACCCCAAAGTAAACCACTATGCTAATTTCTAACAGCAGAGATTAGTTTTGCCTATTTTTGTGCTTTGAATAAATTGAATCCTACATTATATACTCTTTTGCACCTGACTTCTCTCAATACTGTCTGTGAGGTTCATCCATATCAGTGTGTGTAGTTAGAGATTATTCATTCCCATTCAATTTATCTCCTCTACCATTGATTGGCATTGGAGTAGTTTCTACCTCAGTCCAAGTATGGATAGTGCTGCATCTCCACTGAGGGTTTCAGCCAGGGACAAGTTCATTCTGAGACCAAAAATGACAACTGAATGTTTGGGGGTAAAAAGGGGCTTATACCAAGCTTTATTCTCATGGTGGCAGGTCAAGCACTAGAATCCCAGAAGCCTCCATCTCAGCCTCTACCCTGGGCGGTGCCCCTGCTCCAGGCTCCAACCTCACCTCCAGCCTCTGCTCTCCTCCTCTGCTTCCCTCTTCCCTTAGCACCAACTTTTTATATAGCAATACAGGCAATAACGGCTTATCGCCAGGGGGTTTACAAGTATGTGCCTGAGCAGTAGGCTAAGTGCTACATCATTGCACATATGTAAGGGTAGATTAGATTAGGATCAAAGGAGCATCCTGGTCATGGAACTTCCATTTTCCTACACACTGCTATAAAGTTTCTTATGCAGAATATTTTACATGCTTTTCTTGAGTATATACCTAGGAGTAGCATTGGTCATGATATAGATATAAGTTTAGCTTTAGTAGATATTTAGTAGGTTAGTAGTCAAATAGTTTTCCAAAGTAGTTGTACTAATTTACTCTTTTACCAGTAGTATTTGAGATTCACAATTACTTTATTTATATTAGATGCCAGAATGCCTCCAAAAACGGACACTAATTTATCTCTAAGATAACCTCACATTATTTTACAGAAATTCAGATATGACTGGCCTGTTTAAAATTTAGATAAAATATAATAAATAAACATACATTGGTGATCCCCATTATTAGCACTTCCATGTACCAACAGGAACTACAGAATATAGGTAACAAAGAAATGTCAGGAATCCTGGGATCCCATGCTATTTATGACAAAATGTATTAAGCAAACACTTCTTAACTGAACATGACTGAGCATTTGACTAGAGTAATAATAGTCTTTTTTTTCCTTTTCATTCCTTTATCTGAAATAATAAAGTGTCTTCACCTAGAATAACAGCAACTACCTAATGCATAAAGACAAGATGGTAGGCCAGCAAAGTTCCTACAAGATTGAGTAATTTGGTCTTTCTTAATTGGAGAAAGAGCCCATGATTACAATTTATAAGGACTGGTGAATCTGTATTATAATAAGCTAAACCCATTTCTGACAATTTCTCTGCCTTTTTTCTTAGAATGCCTGTCAATGAACTGTAAGCAGGCAAACACTTACCTATATTCTAATTCTGATGAATGAAACATAAAAAATGCATGTGGTCCCATACCATTTGAAACATGAATCCTTTTTGCTCTGAGCCTCTAACTAGAGCCCATGAAATGACAGCGACCAAATGATATTTCAGAAGTACATAATAGATATACAATAAACATTAAGACTACAAAATAGATTACTGTTTTATTAAAAGTGATGTAAACATAAAAGGAAACAGTGCTCCTCCAGGTTAATTTCTAACAATGATTATAAAATACAATGCTAAACATAACTTTAATCATCTGGACTTTGTGACTTCCCTAATATACACGGGCTGAGCAGCATATTCATAGATGCTGTGAAATCGCAGCTAAGAAGGAAATGAGAAACACTGTGCATCTCCCATGACCTCGATATTTAATAATCATGACTATTGCTAGATAACCAGCCCAGCTGTAAAGGGGAACAATTAAGCTAATCATATGCATTTGGCCAGTGTATTCTTTTTCTTCAGGCTCTAGTTCCTCAAAATATACTGAAATCAGCTTTTTCTTAATCTGAGCACCTTCTAAAGTGCTTATTAAAAATGCATTTACCTCTCCTTGAACATAATAATTCAAAATCCTGTGGTGAGACCAAGAAATCTGCATTTTTAACAAGTGGTTAAAGCAGAGTTTGAGAATCACTGCTGACATTGGAATTGGGGAGAGGTGAGAGGATTGGGGCAGAGGAAAGAGAAACAAAAAGAAACCAGGCTACATCATTTTTAGCTGCTATTCAAAAAAAAAAAAAAAGAATCACATAATTGTTTCCCGTTTTTTGGCTAACCATTAGAATCATCTAAGTGATGCTTCAAAAATAAAGTTATCTAGCCCCATTTTAAACACTAACTTAGAATCTCCCCAAAAAGGACCTAGAGTTAATATTTTTGACAGGCTTTCATTAAGAGATTCTAAAGGTCAGAAAAGTTTGAAACACTATGGTAACTTTCTTACATTCCATTCAGACAATTAGCCTTGGCCACTTAGAGTTTAAAACTTTGACTCTCAAATTTTCATAGGCTTTAGTCATATATCTCTGTTAATCTCTTTCTGTGGCTGAAAAAAAAACAACACATACACACCTTTATGCTGTCAATCCTCTTCATTTCTATAGCTGTTTTTTTCCTTCATTCTTTCTTTTTAACCTTTTTTACCAGAGAAAATACAGATGCATAAAATTGCAAAACTCACAAAGTTAACATAGTCAGGTAATCAGCAGTCAGATCAAGAAAGTGACCACCACCAAGACGCTGGAAGTCTCCCTTGTGACCCTGTCTTGCTAATGGGTTTCAGCCTCACACACGTTCACTATTGATTCAATGTGGAACGTTTTTGGAGTGAAAGGGTTATATCCAACTTTATTTCCAGGGTGGCAGGTCAGTTATTAGAATCCTGTCCACTCAGAGCGAGTCTGCATGCAGCAAGCCTGTCTCTGCCTCTGGGCCCCTGCAGCTGTTTCAGTCTCTGTCCTCGGCACTGCCACTACTCCAGCCTCTGCTCTCCTGTAGCCCTGTAGCCATGCCACTCTGTCACCCAGAGCACTGGGTAGAGCTCTTTATACAGAGTCAGTAACAATGCATTGCTCCATACATGCGTAGTGAGCTAACTAACCAGGGCCAGGTGAGAATCCTGACCACAGGAACTTTCACTTTATCCACAGACCCCTTCTTGTCACTAACCCACAGTGCTAACCACCACCCTAGCTTTTAACACCATGCATTAATTTCACCTGTTTTTGAAGTTTATATACACTAATAATACAAGATATACTCATTGGTATCCAGGTTCTTTCATTCAACATTGAGCTTGTAAAATCATTCTATGTTGTTGTGTGTACTTACAGTTGCCTCATCCATTTTGCTATATTATTCTTACATAATTATGTGTCACAATTAATCTGTCTTGCCTGAGGGTTTCAGCCCTGAGGCAAGTTCACTATGGATTCAGTGAGACCAAGAAATGCCAACAAAATGTTCTTAAGGTAAAGGGGTTTATACCTGGCTTTGTTCTCCCAGTGGTAGGCTGAGCACTAGAATTACATCTGTATCCAGCAGGCTGAAGGATCATAATCCACCTCCATCTCTGCCTCCACCCAGAACACTAGGCAGAGCTCTTTATATAGTGACTCTGTCAATAATAGCTTATTGCCTATGGGTGTGGAAGCAGTAGCCTAGTAGGAGGCCAATTTCATCATCAAGTAGTTTAAGGTCAGGTGAGGATCCTGGCCATAGGAACTTCCATATTCTCACACTATCCATACTACTGTTGATTATTTCCATTTTGGGACTAATACTAATAAGTGCTCTGTGAACATTCTTACACATATCTTTGATGAACATATGAACTCACTTCCTTTGGGTATATACCTAGGAAGTAATTGCTGAATCATAGGTAGGTGTATGTTTAGCTTTAGTTCTACCGTCAAATGGTTCCTCCAGCAGAGAACTTCACTTTCTCCAATATTTGGCATTGCCTGAGTAATTTTAACCATTCACTGTGGTTTTTATTTGCATTTTTCTATTGCTGTTTTCTGAATTGTTTTTCTTAATAATGGTGTTGAGCATCCAGATTTCTTTGTAGCTATATCTACCCTTTACTGTCTATAATATCCAGTCTATAAAATTCAACCTAATATCTAAAGTTTAAGCTCTTGGATAGATTTATCCATTTAAAGATACTGAGCTCCACCTAAAATAAATGTACATAACTAAACATGGGAAAAATAGAAGTTCCTATGGACAAGATTGTTACCTGACCCTAAACTACTTGATTATGTAATTGGCCTCCTGCTACACTAATGTTTCCACTACTGCAGGCAACAAGCTATTATTGACATAAAGAGCTCTGCCTACTGCTCGGTGAGGAGGCAGAGATGGAGGTGGATTATGGACCTGCAGATTGCTGGATGCAGACATGGTTCTAGTGCTTGACCTTCTGCCATGAGACTAAAGCTGGGTAATAAACTCTTTTACCCCTCGGATGTTCCATTGTTAATTTCTTCGTCTCACCTAATCCATAGCGAATCTGCATGGGGCTGAAAGCCTCAGGGAATACACTACATTTAACTTGTACTTTGTAAACAGAGGTAGAACAGTCATTTTCAGTTAATTTCAGCTGCCCCAAAAATTAAAAGAAAAAAAAAAGGGAACATAAATGTTAGTAGAATGCTAAACAACTCTAGTACGATAGATTTGTTTAGCAATCTAATGAATGAATTTTTTTTATTCAAGAAAAAATAGTTTCATTAAACTGGGCCAGGGAAGAGATTGCATAGGCATGATGTGGGAAAGTTGGGGTTCCTATGGCCAGGATCCCTGCTGAACTTAAACCACCTAATGATGTAACTGGCCTGTTGCTAGGCTACCACTTCCACACCCTTAGGCAATAAGCCATTATTGTGCTATACAGAGAGCTGGACCCAGTGCTCTGGGTGGAGGGCAGAGACACTAGTGCTCAACCTAGAGCCAGGACAACAAGCCAGGTAATAAACCCTTTCACCCCAAAGAACGTTTTGCCGTCAATTTCTTTGGTCACATTGAATCCATTGCGAACTTGCTCAGGGCTGAAACCCATTGGCAAGACAAGTGGCAAAAGCTGGCAGGGTTCATTGTTGACCAAGGAAAAAGACACGCTGTCCTTATGGGAGGGGTGCTTCAGCAGGCTGCCCCTGTGAATGGGGAGATTTTCCCCCAATGGGTATGTGGTCTAAGGTGGCTTGCCTCCTAGAGGACTGGGCCCCAGCCCAGGACTGGAGGCAAGTGGAAGTGATACCTGAGCCAGTAGGGGTGGCCCTTGGTATAGTAAGTAGGTCTTTTGAGAAACAGTGCCTGTGAGGCAGCAGGGACTGGGGGTTGGCTGCTTCTCACAGTCTTAAAAAGGTCTACAGAAGAGACCCAAGAAATGGTGGCACAAGAACACGAGCTGCAAACTTCTGTGGATTCCCTGAAGAAGGAAATGGCATTGATGCAAGAGGAGGCAGCAAGAGAAGGCCAGCAGCAAGGTGCCATTGAAGAGGTAAAAAATTCCTTACAGAAAGAGATGGCAGCACTGCCAGGTGTCCTGAAGGAGGAAGAGGCCATCAAGGAAAAGGACAAACTCCTGAAGGAAGCACAGGAGGAGCCTGCATGAGAACATCAGGTGCAAAACATTGAGCTGAAAGTAAGAGACCGTCTGAAGACTGAGGTAGCATTGCTGTGAGGCACAGTAGAAAAGGTAAAGGTTGTAGCAGAGGAGGCACTCGGGGAAGGGGAGAGAAAGGTGCCATCAGCCCCAGAAATGGAGGAGCTGGGGAAGGATGAAGGGGTGGTGCTGGAGGCACTGGCCCCTCCTGTATTGAATCCATGCCCAGTGGTTGTAAAGAAAATAAAAGACCCAGCAGCTGAAAGTTCCCCAAGGAGAGGAGCAGCCCCCTCCCCAGGTCATGATAGCTGGTGGATTTGGTCTCCTGGTTTAGGCAGAAGCCCTCGGAGTCAATATCAGCTTGGCTCCTGCATCTGTGGGACTTAGGAGTGGATGGAATTGTTCTGTCAGGATCAGAGATGGGAAAGCTATCTTCCCTGACAGTGCAGCCTGCCTTGAAGCAGTGATTACATAATGTACATCAGACCCCACTCTCTCCTTGATTGGCTTATGGCTGCACTTTGTGCTGTGTGCCCCAATCTGGGTGATCTACCATCTTCTCCTGTTAGATGGCAGATGTATGCTGAGCTCCAACAGGTGTTATGAGAGCTAGGCATAGGAAATGCCATCTATAATCCAGAGAATTATGGCCCAGATGAAGAAATTCTCACTACTGGGATGAGAAATATTGTAACTCAAACAGCTCCTACATCCCTCTTTGGGTCTCTAGTGGCCATTCTCTCCCCTCACTTAGGGCATCCCAAAAGCAAGGTGACATTTACAGTAGCAGGACCCTATGAAGGTTACAAGGACCCAGATGTGCAGGAGCAGATGGAAGGAAAGTAAGTGGGAAGTCCAATAGGATCTTACTAGAGCTATGGCAACAGCTGAAACCAGAGCAGCAGTTCCAGCCATTAAGACCAAAGAGGCAGAGGTCACAGACAGAGCCACAAGTCTGGCCTGTGTGTTTGCAACACTTACTGCTGGAGAGCAAGCCAACCTCATCTGAGTCCACACAGGAAGGTGATTGGGGAACACGGTTTGACTTAGGGGAAGGTCAAGGTATCCACCCTGAGGGACCAGCAGGGACTGGAGGCCACATGTTGAAATAGGTATACATTAGGCCCCAGCAAACATACAACATGTCCTGGCTCTGGTGGACACAGGGGCTGAATGTTCACTGATTCATGGTAACCCTGAGTGGTTTCCTGGGACCCCTGCTATCATAGATTGATATGGGGGTAAGGCTATCAGAGTGAAAAAAAAACCCAAATCCCTTTAGGAATAGGGTATCTACCCCCAAAAGGGTATACTGTGTATATATATCTCCTATCCCTGAGTATATTTTGGGGATTGATATCCTGCAGGGTCTATGGTTGCAGACCACTGCAGGTGAGTTCAGACTGAGAGTACATGTGGTGAAGGCAGCTCTGAGGAGACATGCTAGGCACCTGCCCATAGCTTTGCCTGTGCTGAGGCTGGTGACTAATACCAAACAATACCAACTGCCTGGATGGCATAAAGAGATTGGAGAAATTCTCCAGGAGCTGTAAAAGGTGGATATTATAAAGCCCACCCATAGTCCTTTCAATTCCCCAGTGTGGCCAGTAAAAAAGCCAGATGACTCCTGGTGTATGACTGTGGATTACAGAGAACTGAATAAGATCATACCCCCTATGCATGCTGTGGTCCCCTCTATTGCAGGCTTGATGGATACCCTCAGCCATGAACTAGGAAATACCATTATGTGGTAGATCTTGCTAATGCCTTCTTTTCCATTGACATTGAGCAGGAAAGTCAGGAACAGTTTCCCTTCATGTGGGAAGGACAGCAATGGTCTTTCACCATCCTTCCACAGGGATACCTCCACAGCCCCACCATCTATCATGAACTTGTAGCCCAGGACTTAGCTGCATGGGAGAAACTACCAATGGTGTGGCTGTACCATTATACTGATGATGTCATGCTCACATCCGATTCTCTTTCAGATCTAGAAGGTGCAGCACCTGGACAACTGCAACATTTACAGGAGGAAGGATGGGCTGTGAACAATACCAAGGTTCAGGGACCTAGTTTGTCTGTCCAATTTTGGGGGGTCATATGGTCGGGTAAGACCAAAGTTATAAAAGAAGCAGTTATAGATAAAGTCCAGGACTTTCCTACCCCTACAACTGTAGCATTGCTACAGGAGTTTTTGGGTCTTCTAGGATACTAGAGAGTACTTATCCCTCACTTGGCACAAATTCTGAAGCCCTTATACCAGTTGGTATGAAAGGGCATCAGGTGGTATGGGATGAGACCTGTACATCTGTCTTTACTACAGCAAAATGGGCAGTCAAGGCTGTGCAGGCCTTTAGTGTGGCAGACCCATCAAGGCCCTGTGAGCTGGATGTTCACGTCACTGAAGATGGTTATGGCTGAGGTCTCTGGCAGCGGCTTGAACAAACTCGCCAACCTATTGGATTCTGGTCACAACTCTGGAAAGGGGCAGAGGTAGAATACACTTTGATAGAAAAACAACTGTCTGCCATGTATCACACTTGCTGGCTACAGAACCCATCACTGGAATGGCCCCAATAAAGGTAATAACCACCTATCCCATCTTGGGGTGGGTATGAGACTGGACCGAAAAGCCAAGGAGTGGTGTGGTACAAACACCCATACTAGCCAAGTGGGGTGCTTACCTACAGCAGTGTAGTGCCCTCTCTAGTAGCCCCTTGAGTGAAGAACTCGAGCATTTATTGAGGTTGGTGACATATACTAGTGAAAAGCAGGAAGAACCTGCTTTTGAAACATTAGTAGCAGAGAGTCCCTATCAGGAGGGAAGAGCCCCGATACATGAAGATGCATACTACACAGATGACTCCAGCTGTGGGCAGACCCCAAAATGTAGGGCCATAGCTTTCCATCCCAAGACTGAGACAATATGGATAGAAGATGGTGAGGCAAAGAGCAGCCAATAGGCAGAGTTGCGGGCTGTGTGGCTTGTGATCAGCCAGGAGCCCTCCCCTATAGTTGTCTGCACTCACAGCTGGGCTGCCTATCAGGGCTTGACCGTGTGGCTCCCAAACTGGTATCATGCTAACTGGCTGGTTGGTAACTGACCCCTTTGGGGCAAGGAATTGTGGAAAGACTTATGGGCCTGTGGTCAGACTAAAATAATTACAGCAGACCATGTGACAGTTCACTTGTCATTGACATTCCCAAGAAGTGATAAAGCAGATAAATAGTCCCAGATATGTTGGTTAGAAGGAAAGCCAGCCTGTAATGTAGCCCAATGGTTACATCAGCATTTGTTGCATGCAGGGAAAAAGACAATGTAGGCTGTAGCCCATCACTGGGGCTTGTCTTTGACCTTTGAAGAAGTTAGTAGAGCCCAGCAGGAGTGTGTCATGTGCTCCAAAAGGGACTTACACCAAGTTCTACAGAAACATGGGACAATAGCTAAGGGGCCAATACCTCTTGTCAGGTGACAGACAGACTATATTGGGCCTTAACCTGTGTCAGAAGGATATTGGTATGCTAACACTCGTATGGACACAGCAACTGGACTTCTGGCTGCTTTTCCTACCCATTGTGCAGACCAGCAGGTGACCAAAAGAGGCTTGGAGAGTCTCTGTGCTGCCTATGGCCGACCACAGGTAATTGAGAGTGATCAGGGCACCCATTCTATTACACATACACTGCAAGAATGGGTGCGACAGCCGGGAATCAAATGGAAGTTTCATGTCCATACAATCCTACCTCAGCAGGCATGATAGAGAGGCACAATGGCTTGTTAAAATCCGGACTAAAGTCAGATACCAATAGTCTGCGGGGATGGTCAGTCCGCTTATGGACCGTGCTACGGCATTTGAATGAGAAAGCCCAAAAGGGAGCTCTGAGCCCCGTAGGCATGTTAACACATATGGCTATCTCCCCTATACAACTGCAAGTACAATCCAAGGAAGAATCACTGAAGCTGAGGTTCTGCCACCAGAATAACCTCTTGCTGCCAGCACCAATTGCACTGAACCCTGGAGACTCCATTGAGTGGATGTGGCCTTGGACCTTTTGATAATGGACCAAGGATGGCTGGCTCTCCTGGCACCTTGGGGACAAGGTCTGGAAACTGGCGTCCTGTGTATTCCTGTAATAACAGCAGAGTGGCCACCAAAGGTCACAGTAGTATATCCTGAATGGCCAGAATGGTAGGAGCATCTTACCAGGGAGTTTTGTTTTATCATTATGGCCAGTCCATACACCTCCAGTAGCACTATATATAGACCCTTCAGTAACCTCCATGGGGAAAGGAGTAAAAGTATGCTATACTACACCTCGAAGGGACCCCCCTTCCTGCTATAGTCCTATCACAGGACCACTCTCTTGTATGCATCCTACCTGATGGAAAAGATTTGCCTATGCTGGTGTCATTAAAACATGGGTTTTATTGCCCCTAAAATCTTTGTGGACTGGGAACTTCCTCTAGCTTGACGATTACATACTTTTTTATTAGGAACCTCCTATTGCTTAAGGATTATTATAATTTTTGTTATCTATACCAAAATCTCATTAAATCTTTTTTTATATCATTAATATACAAATACTTGAACAAGATTATGGTTACTACACAACCTCCATTATCAAGTCCCCCCCAGATACTCCATTACAGTCACTATCCATCAGTGTTGTAAGATGATGTAGAACCACTACTTGTCTTCTCTATATATACTGCCTTTTCCGTGTCACCCCCCCTACATTATGTGTGCTAATCATAATGCCCCATTTTCCCCTTATCCATCCCTTCTCACCCACCCTCCCCAGTCCCTTTCCCTTTGGTAACTGTTAGTCCATTCTTGGGTTCTCAGTCTGTTGCTGTTATGTTCCTTCAGTTTTTTCATTGTTCCTATACTCCACAGGTAAGTGAAATCATTTGATACTTTTCTTTCTGCCTGGCTTATTTCACTGAGCATAATACCCTCTAGCTCCATCCATGTTGTTACAAATGGTAGGATTTGTTTTCTTCTTATGGATGAATAATATTCCATTGTGTATATGTACCACCTCTTCTTTAGCCATTCATCTACTGATGGACACTTAGGTTCCTTCCATTTGTGGACACTGTAAATAGTACTGTGATAAACAAAGGAATGCATATGTCTTTTTCAAACTGGGATGCTGCATTCTTAGGGTAAATTCCTAGGAGAGGAATTCCTAGGTCAAATGGTATTTCTATTTTTAGTTTTTTGATGAACCTCCATACTGCTTTAAACAATGGTTAAACTAATTTACACTCTCACCAGCAGTGTAGGAGGGTTCCCCTTTCTCCACATCCTCTCCAACATTTGTTGTTGTTTATCTTTTGGATGTTGGCCATCCTGAGTGGTGTGAGGTGATATCTCATTGTGGTTTTACTTTGCATTTCTCTGATGATTAGCAAGGTGGAGCATCTTTTCATGTGTCTCTTGACCATATGAATTTCTTTGGAGAACTGTCTGTTCAGCTCCTCTGCCCATTTTTTAATTGGATTATTTGCTTTTTGTTTGTTGAGGTGCGTGAACTCTTTATATAATTTGGATGTCAACCCCTTATCAGATATGTCATTTAGGAACATATTCTCCCATACTGTAGGATGTCTTCTGTTCTACTGATGGTATCCTTTGATGTAAAGAAGATTTTTAGTTTGATATAGTCCCACTTGTTCATTTTTGCTTTTGTTTCCCTTGCCCAGGGAGATATGTTCATAAGGAAGTTGCTCATGTTTATGTCCCAGAGATTTTTGCCTATATTTTTTTCTAAGAGTTTTATGGTTTCATGACTTACATTCAAGTCTTTGATCCATTTTGAGTTTACTTTTGTGTACAGAGTTAGACAGTAATCCAGTTTCATTCTCTTACATGTAGCTATCCAGTTTTGCCAACACCAGCTGTTGAAGAGGCTGTCATTTCCCCCATTGTATATCCATGGCTTCTTTATCATATATTAATTAACCATATATGCTTTAGTTTATATCTGGACTCTCTATTCTGTTCCACTGGTCTATGGGTCTGTTCTTGTGCCAGTACCAAATTGTCTTGATTACTGTGGCTTTGTTGTAGGGCTTGAAGTCAGGGAGCATAATTCTGCCTCCTTTATTCTTCCTTATCAGGATTGCTATGGCTATTTGGGGTGTTTTGTCATTCCATATCAATTGTAGAACTATTTTCTCTAGTTCATTGAAGAATGCTGTAGGTATTCTGATAGGGATTGCATTGAATCTGTAGATTGCTTTAGGCAGGATGGCCATTTTGACAATATTAATTCTTCCTAGCCAAGAGCATGGGATGAATTCCTATTCATTAGTGTCCTCTTTAGTTACTCTTAAGAGTGCCCCATAGTTTTCAGGGTATAACTCTTTCACTGTCTTGGTTTTTTATTCTTTTTGATGCAATTGTGAATGGAATTGTTTTCCTGACTTATCTTTCTGTTAGTTCATCTTTAGTGTATAGGAATGCAACAGATTTCTGTGTATTAATTTTGTATCCCACAACTTTGCTGAATTCAGATATTAGATATAGTAGTTTTGGAGTGCGTTCTTTAGGGTTTTTTATGTACAGTATCATGTCATCTGCAAACAGGGACAGTTTGACTTCTTGCTTGCCTATCTGGATGCCGTTTCTTTCTTTGTGTTGTCTGATTGCCATGGCTAGGACCTCCAGTACTATGTTGAACAAAAGTGGGGAGAGTGGTCATCCCTGTCTTGTTCCCGATCTTAGGTGAAAAGCTTTCAGCTTCTTGCTGTTAAGTATGATGTCGGCTGTGGGTTTGTCATATATGGCCTTTATTGTGTTGACGCACTTGCCCTCTATGCCCATTTTGTTGAGAGTTTTTATCATGAATGGATGTTGAATTTTGTCAAATGCTTTTTCAGCATCTATGGAGATGATTATGTGGTTTTTGTCCTTCTTTTTGTTGATGTGGTGGATGATGTTGATGGATTTTCAAATGTTGTACCATCCTTGCATCCCTGGGATGAATCCCACTTGGTCATGATGGATGATCTTTTTGATGTACTTTCGAATTCAAATTGTTAATATTTTGTTGAGTATTTTTGCATCTATGTTCATCATGGATATTGGTCTGTAATTTTCTTTTTTTGTGGCGTCTTTGCCTGGTTTTGGAATTAGAGTGATGCTGGCCTTGTAGAATGAGTTTGGGAGTATTCCCTCCAATTCTACTTTTTGGAAAACATTAAGGATGACAGGTATTAGGTCTTCACTTAATGTTTGACAAAATTCAGCAGTGAAACCATCTGATGCAGGGGTTTTATTCTTAGGTAGTTTTTTATTACAAATTCAATTTCATTGCTCATAATTGGTCTACTCAGATTTTCTGTTTCTTTCTGGGTCAGCCTTGGAAGGTTGTATTTTTCTAGAGAGTTGTCTGTTTCTTCTAGGTTATCCAGTTTGTTACCATATAATTTTTCATAGTATTACCTCATAATTCTTTGTATTTCTGTGGTGTCTGTAGTGATTTTTCCTTTCTCATTTCTGATTCTGTTCATGTGTGTAGACTTGCTTTTTTTCTTGATAAGTCTGACTAGGGGTTTATCTATTTTATTTTCTCAAGAACCAGCTTCTGCTTTCATTAATTCTTTCTATAGTTTTATTCTTCTCAATTTTATTTATTTCTGCTTTAATATTTATTATGTATCTCCTTCTACTGACTTTGGGCCTCATTGGTTCTTCCTTTCCTAGTTTCATTAATTGTGAGTTTACACTGTTCATTTCAGATTGTTCTTCTTTCCTGAGGTAGGCCTGTAGTGCAATATATTTCCCTCTTAGCATGGCCTTTGCTGTATCCCACACATTTTGTGTTGTTGAATCATTGTTGTCATTTGTCTCCATATATTGCTTGATTTCTGTTTTATTTGGTCATCCATTGATTATTTAGGAGCATGTTATTAAGCCTCCATGTGTTTGTGGGCTTTTATGTTTTCTTTTTGTAATTGGTTTCTAGTTTCATACCTTTGTGATCTGAGAAGTGGGTTGGTACAACTTCAGTGTTTTTGAATTTACTGAGGTTCTTTTTGTGGCCTAGTATATGATCTATTCTTGAAAATGTTCCATGTGCACTTGAGAAGAATGTGTATCCTGTTGCTTTTGGATGAAGTGTTCTGTAGAAGTCCATTAGGTCCATCTGTTCTAATATGTTCTTCAGTGCCTCTGTCTCCTTACTTATTTTCTGTCTGCTTGATCTGTCCTTTGGAGTGAGTGGTGTGGTGACGTCTCCTAAAATGAATGCCTTGCATTCTATTTCCCCCTTTAATTCTGTTAGTATTTGTTTCCCATATGTAGGTGATACTGTGCTGGGTGCATAGATATTTATAACAGGTATATCCTCTTGTTGGACTGACCCCTTTATCATTATGTAATGTCCTTCTTTATCTCTTGTGACTTTCTTTGTTTCGAAGTCTATTTTGTCTGATACAAGTACTGCAACTCCTGCTTTTTTCTCCCTGTTAGTTGCATGAAATATCTTTTTCCATACCTTTACTTTCAGTCTGTGTATGTCTTTGGGTTTGAAGTGAGTTTCATGTAGGCAGCATATAGACGGGTCTTGTGTTTTTATCCATTCAGTGACTCTATGTCTTTTGAGTGGTGCATTCAGACCATTTCCATTTAGGGTGATTATCAATAGGTATGTACTTACTGCCATTGCAGGCTTTAGATTCGTGGTTACCAAAGGTTCAAGGGTAATTTCCTTACTATCTAACAGTCTAATTTAACTCACTTTGTGTGCTATTACAAACACAACCTAAAGGTTCTGTCTTTTTTTTTTTCCTGCTTTTTCTTCCTCCTCCATTCTTTGTATGTTATGAATCATATTCTGTACTTTTTGTCTATCCCTTGGGTGACATCTATTTAGCCTTAGGAACACTTCCATCTATAGGAGTCCCTCCAAAATGCACTGCAGAGGTGGTTTGTGAGAGGTAAATTCTCTAAACTTTTTCTTATTTGAAAATTGTTTAATCCCTCCTCCAAATTTAAATGATAACCTTGCCGGGTATAGTATTTTTGGTTCAAGGCCCTTCTGTTTCATTGCATTAAGTATATCTTGCCACTCCCTTCTGGCCTGTAAGGTTTCTGTTGAGAAGACTGATGATAATCTGATAGGTTTTCCTTTATATGTGATCATTTTTCTCTGTCTAGCTGCTCTTAAAAGTCTGTCTTTAACCTTGATCTTTGCCATTCTAATTATTATATGTCTTGATCTTGTCTTCCTTGAATCCCTTGTGTTGGGAGATCTGTGCACCTCCATGGCTTGAGAGACTATCTCCTTCCCCAGACTGGGGAAGTTTTCAGCAATTACCTCCTCAATGACACTTTCTATCCCTTTTTCTCTCTCTTCTTCTTCTGGTACCCCTACAATACAAATATTGTTCCGTTTGGTTTCATCACACAATTCTCTCAATATTCTTTCATTCTTAGAGATTCTTTTTTCTCTCTGTGCCTCAGTTTCTTTGTATGCCTCTTCTCTAATTTCTATTCCATTTACCGTCTCTTCTACTACATCTAATCTGCTTTTAAATCCCTCCATTGTATGTTTCATTTCAGATATGGAATTTCTTAATGATTGAATCTCTAACTTAAATTTGTTCCTGAGTTCTTGAATATTTTTCTGTACCTCCATAAGCATGTTTATGATTTTTATTTTGAACTCTCTTTCAGGCAGATTGGTGAGTTCTGTTTCATTTGGTCCTTTTTCTGGGGTTTGTGAGATTTTGGTCTGAACCATGTTCTTCTGACATTTCATATTTCTGTGTGGTGCCCACTAGTGTCCAGAAACTCCAGTCTCTGGAGCTGCTCAGCCCCTAGAGTGAGGTTGAGGGTCATAGGGGAGTGGAGCTGGTGCCTGGGGTGAGGAAAGATCTGTTTCCTGATTCCCATCTGTGGTGCCTATGGTTGTTGTCAGACAGGTGTAAGCCTCCATGCTTTGCATCTCTAGCTGTTGTAGGTGGGGCCTCCCTCTGGCTGGCCTGATGCCAGAACAGTGACTGCACATTTGTGAACCGGTGTTGGCAGGCTAGGAGGAAGGCGGACCAGGCTGCCTGTCACAGTGGGGGGCCTTGGAGCTGAGTAGGCAGCCAGGGGGATGGAGCATCTGAAGCTCCTCAAAGTTCCCAACCAGCTGGGCAGAGCTCAACCAGATAACCTTGTCCAGCTCTCCCCTCCCCTGCGCAGCAAGCTCCGTGCAAACCCCGCTCCTTCCACAGCCCTCTTGCTGCTAGGAAGTATCTCAGACCACCTGCCTTTCCCTTTTTCCAGAGCAGCCAGGTGTGGATCCCCTCCTCCACAAATGGCCAGAATCTGTCTCTCAAGCACTCCACCTGCCTGAGCTCCCCAACATCCAGAGCACCACACAGTGTAGGTTTCTGCTCCCTAAGTAGACCTCCAGGACTGGGTGTTCAGCAGTTCCAGGCTTCCACCTCCTCCCCTGCTCCATTTCTCTTACTCCCACTGGTGAGCTGGGGTTGGGGAAGGTCTTGGGTCCTGTCTGATTAAGGCTTTTGTACGTTACCCTGTTTCGTGAGGTCTGCTCTGTTCATGAGGTCTGTGTGCAGTATGGTTCAGCCTTCTTTCCTGATGTTGTTTTAGGGTTAGTTGTATCAATTAATCACATTTTCATACTATCTATGGTTTTGGAAGGAATTCTCCATCTCACCTCGCATGCAGCCACCTTGAATGTCCTCTCTGCTTTTTACTCTTGTTGTATCTTAATTTTTATTATTAAGTTGTTGTTATCATCTGTTGCTATTGTGGAATCTGGTTACGGTGCTCCAGCTTTCTCACACAGGGACCATCACAAAAGATTGAAAGCATGTAGATTGTAAGGTGAGAATCCTGGAGGGGTGGAGTGCGGGGAAGTTGGGGTTTCTATGACCAGGATCCTCACTGAACTTAAACCACCTGATGAGTTAACTAGCCTGTTGCTAGGCTACTGCTTCCACAGCTTTAGGCAATAAGCTATTATTGCGCTATATAGAGAGCTTGGCCCAGTGGTCTGGGCAGAGGGCAGAGACGGTAGTTCTCGACCTATTGCCAGGAGAACAAGCCGGGTAATAAACCCTTTCACCCCAAAGAACGTTTTGCTGTCAATTTCTTTGGTCACATTGAAGCCATAGGGAACTTGCCCAGGGCTGAAACCCATTGGCAAGACACATGGAGTTCATTTTTTGTGTGTGTATTATTCTTCCTAGTGTAGTCTCCAACCAGTAAAAATTCCTTTTCAGTCATGGCTCAATATCTGTACTATTAACCAATGTATCTGTGAAAGCAGTATAATGTGAAATTGAAGTTTTAAGAATTTTTCTTTTTTTTAAGAGAAGAAATGTAATTAATTCATGGGAGGTGAGCTAACAACATTATCAATATTCTGCTGTTATTTTTCATTTTCCCTGTATGCTGTTTTGTCTCTAAAATTACAGTGTAAATTTAGTCAGAAATCTAACTCCTAAAGAGCATTGTATCAGTAATACCAGACCATTAATAAGACACCTCAGAGACAGGAAAAGATTGCTAGTTTGAAGGGAATCATGCCTGAGTGAGAACTTCTTTCTTTCTCTTTCCTTACTTTTATGGAGCTAAACAGAATTTCACATTTACATGCTGCCTGAGTATCTCTACTTGGCACTTCAAAGATAGATTGGGAAAGAGCAGGAGCATCTTGTATACTTCTACATGGTTTGGGTAACCTGTCTGGGGCTGCAGCAGTTTGCAGGTAGGGGGTTAATTTGAGAGCCAGTAAAGATACAGCCAATCTGCTCCCTCAGGCAGAAGTTGAAATGGTGGTTAGGAAGAGATTTAGGGGGGAAAAAGCCTTTCACACAGAAAAATGTATGTTACTTCTCAGAAAAGCCTACATTTTCCATGCATAATCTTTCCTTCCCCACTTCCCCCAACAAAGAACTAAGTCAATGTTATTATTTAAAGATTAATTAAATTAGTCAGGGAGAAAGTTCACTAAGGTTTATATAATGCAAACCCATATAATGACTTTTTTCTAATTATAACGATTTCATGTTTGAACAAACACCTTTCTTCTAAGCTGCTGAACATATTCAAAGGTAAATTAAACTATTTGAGTAAGTTAAGCAATTACAACAAATTAGACAACAGCCTTACTTACTCCTTAAACCACAAAGTCTTCATGAATGCTTTGCAATGACCCACAAATGGAACAATAAAAAGGATGTTGAAAGGTACTATCAAAGGAACTGAATGCTAAATGGTTGCAAGCTTTGTTTAAATCCATCCAAATAAAGGCAACAAATTACCATGTCATGCATTGAGGCCTTTTCTTGTAAAGACCTGGGTAATAATGAGATCCCTTGCCATTCTGCAATGTCAGTTCATATCAAATACAAATGAGCAAACTCTAACCTGAATATATGTACTTAAAAAGTAATCATCTATTCATAAAATCAGTCAAGATACTCTTTCCTTCTACTATTGTGTTTTCCCTAGAAGAAAGGTGATATAAATCACATAACTCAAACACTATGCTTATTACTCCAACAACTAGCTCAAAACCCTTAATAAAATATCACCTCTTCCTAATGCATCTATGATGCATATACTATGATTCACAATAGTATTTCCTGAACTTCAGAATTTGGTACTCCTAAGTATATGCTCAGTATCCCAGAAGTCCATCATTGAAGTAATAAGAAAAAGTGCTTTGTCCATATTCAGTTGGAAAATGTTTAATCTATCTCTCCTTCCACATGCTACTCTAATGCAGGGGGAGTGTCTATCACAGAGAGCTTACAAGATAGAATTAAGAGTTTTTTATTATAATTCTAACTTATTTATAGTTGTTATGAAAACATAATATCTGGATTGAATGCTTCCTTTTCCATCCAAATGTCTGACATAATCAGAATACTATTGTGGTTTACTGAATCTTTGTTGTGTCTATAGCCAACTATATACACAGACTTTCAAAAATGATCAGTCAGCTGACAATATGCTTTATAGACAGGGGCAACAATCAAAATAACAATCAGGGCAGCACAGACACTGACTAATCATAATAAACATCCAGCCACTCAAAGTGCTCATCACCATGAACTACAAGCTTGGCCATATGCAAGCATGTCCTGGCTGCAGGGCTGCCCCTATTAAATGTATTCTTCTAATACTCACTGTTACTTGTTGATCTTCAATGAGCTATAGCAGGGCACATGCATGCATACACACACACCTGTAACTTGCTTTTTTTCTTTTATTATTATTATACATTATCTCATTGACATTTAGATATCCTCTGCATGCCACCAAGTAAAGATAACAGTTCATTATTCCTTGTACCATTAAGATGTCTCAGAGCATAAATGTCCCATTCCTCTATTGGTAGATTCTTTCTTTATCGTTGGACATTTAAGCTAGTTTCAGTTATTCCAGCAAATAAAATAGTACACATAATTTACACACATATCCTTGTGACTAATGTTTTCTTGTTTTTATCACTGAAAATGAAGATCGCTAATTCAAAAGATGTGTTTTTCTTTTTAACTAATTAGGTGAGATTATTTTCCAAAAAAGAGTGTAACAAATCACACTATAAGAGTCCCTATGCCACTACAGGTTCATGCATGCTGTGCTGTGGAAAACAGATGTTTAGAGTTATCCAGCCTGGAGGCAGGAGTTGGACTTTTAATCTTCCAATGTAACTCATTGCTTGCAGGCCACCCTCAGGGAGAGGGCACACTCTGCATGAAGACAGCTGTCTTCCAGAAAAATTCTTGGAGAGGGAATCAGCTGAGACTTGTTGGTCACCCAAACTCTCAGTAGCAGGGAGAATTTTTCAGCCCTAAAGATAAATATGATACAAAATTATAGGTAAAAAAAAATGTATTTCATTGTTTTAATTTGTTTTTCTCTAAGAACCAAAGGCACACTCAAAGGTTTTAACCAAAAAGAGTTAAATAAAAGGGGTATATCCAGAAATGCAGGCAGAGTTAAGGGAACCAACAGAGGTTCTAAGAACAAGAGAACCTTGTCGCTACCACTATGCATTAGGGATAAGAAAAGAGAAAGCAATGAACAATCTAATAAATGAGATGTGGAAGAGGAGTGGACCAGGTGATAAGTCAGTAAAAGTAAGCCTCCTGGGACATAGAGTAAGCCAGAGAAGGACAAGCAGGATCCAGACTGGGAGGAAGGAAAATATAGAATCAGCAGCAGGCTCCATGTGAAACTTTTAATGTTTTGTGTAGGCTGACATTACAAATTTTTTTTAATTTAAGGCATTATTATTTTTATCATTGTTATTAGATACTTTGACTCCTTATTTTGAAATAGTTTAAGACCTGCAAGAGGTTGCAAAAATATATTGATTTCCTGTTTACCCTTCCCCCAGTTTCCTCCAGTGAAGATACCCATATAAACATAACCATATTTCAGTGTCAAAATCAGGCAATTGACACTGTTCACTAAAGTATAGACCTTACTTGGATTTCACTAGTTTTTACTGTATCACTTATGTGTGCATATGTGTAATTCTATGAAATTTCAGTGCAAATATAAATTTGAGTAAACATCACCATAATCAGGATACAAAATTGTTCCTTCACCAAAGAAACTCTGTTGTATTAATCCTTAATAGTCTCATCCATCTCCCAACTCCAACTCCTAGAACTAGTAAAATGTCATTCCCTATAACTTTGTGACTGAAAATATTATATAAATAGAATTATACAGTATGCAACTATTCAAAAGTGGCTTCCAACCTCCAGCACTGCAATGCTATTGAGATCCATCCAAAAGTAGTTGCATGTTCCTTTTCATTTCTGAGTAATATTCTATCATGTGGGTGTACCACTGTCTATTCATCAATTCACCCAGTAAAGGAAGGACATTTGGCTTGTTTCCAGTCTTTGGCTATTACAAATAAAGCTGCTTAGAACATTCATGAGAGGTTTTGGTGTGAATATAAGTCTTAATTTCCCTGGGTTAAATGTTCAAGAGGGCACATGCTAGGTAATATGGAGCTTTATGTTTAACTGTATAAGAAATCGCTGTTCCCACTTCTGGGAAGAGGAAGTAGATGTAATTTTCTATAAACATGTTAAAAACAGTTAGAGGTCTGGACATTAAGAATAAAACAAATACAAGAAGATTCTGAAAAGTGGAGTAAAAAGAGCAGACTAGTAAGAACCTGAAGACCCAAAGAATGACAGAGTGTTAAGTTCCCTGAATTTACTTTTTGCCCCAAAGGTCCAAGGTTTGGAGCACAAGATATTGCTAATCCACAAATGCCAGGGGACATGGACAAATTTGTTAAAAAGTTCAACAAAAGCCTTCTGCCAAACAAGATAAAATTTTAGACAATAACCAGTCTTTTCCAGACAAACATGAGAGAAAGAAAATGTGGCCCCATCAGCCCAGTAAGGGCAAGTGAGGAGCACAGCCTTCTATCTTTGTAAGGCTGCAGTGAGGAACTGCCAACTCCCATCCCCCACTAGGAAGGGGTCACAGAAGTCCAATCAGGGAGCTGGGACTTGCATCCCCTCCGGCTGATAAAGAGACCTCTTTACACAGTATTCATGGAAATCACCTGGGAAGTCAGAACTCCTACTCCCACCCAGCAGTAATGGGGAGGCCCATTCTTGGGTGTCAGAGGCCCAGTAGGGTACATGGATTTCTAATTCTACCTGGCAGCAATGAGGTAGTGTACCCTTTTCCCTTACCAGAGATGATGCAGAGGAACTCAGTTAAAACAGGAGGTTTAAATAAGGTACAGTCTCATAAAGTAATGTGAAAATGTCCAGGTTTCAATTAAAAAAATTATTTATGGTACCAAAAACCAGAAAGATATCAAACTGAATGAAAAATCACAATTAATAAGTGCCAAAATTGAGATGGCACAGATGTTATAATTATCTGATAAAGATTTTAAAGCAGCCATGATAAGTGTGTCAATGAGCAATTACAAACATGCTTGAAACAAATGAAAAAATAGAAAGTCTCCATAAAAAGTAAAAGATATAAAAAGGAACTGAATAGCAATTTTTAGAACTGAAAAATAGGAAAACCAGAATAAAAAGATCAGGGAATGGGTTCAGCAGCACAATGAAGGGGGCAGAGGAAAGAATCAGTGAACAAGAAGATAGAACAACAGAATTAACAGATCTCAATAACAGTGAAAATTAACTAAAAAAAGGGAAGGAAGAAACAGAGCCCCAGGGGTGTAGCATTCACATCTTGTGAGTCGTAAACTGAGAGGAGAAAGAGGGCAGAGCTGAAGGAATACTAGAAGGAATAAGGGTTGAAGACTTCTCAAGTTCACAAAAGACAAACTTACAGATTCAAGAAGCTGAGTAACTCCTAAGAAGGATAAATTTTTTAAAAATCCATGCCATAACACACCATAATTAAACTCCTGAAACTATTGACAAGGAAAATAAAATCTTGAGAGCAGCATAGAAAACACACCTTATTTATAGAGTTTAAATTATTTAAATGACTCTCATTTGGATTTCTCATTTAAACCACAGAGGCTAGAAGGAAGTGGCACAATTTATCTTAAGTGCTGAAAGAAATGCCTTGTCAATCCAGAATCCTATATCAGTGAAAATATTCTTCAGGAATGAAAGGAAAATCAGTACATTCTCAGATTAACAAAAACTAAGAGAATTTGTCACCAGCAGACCTACCGTACAAGTATGGCTAAAGAAAGTTCTCTAAATAGATGGGAAATGATGGGGTGGGGGGATCCTCCAAAACTTAGGAAGGAAAAATAAACATAGCAAAAAAATGTATGGATAAACATGACAGGCTTTCCTTCTCACGAGTTTCTTAATGGTGTATTATGGTTGAAGCAAAAATTATAATCTTATCCAATATTTTTTTAAACACATATAGAGGAAATATTTCAGATAATTATAAATAGGAGAGGGTAACAGATGTAAAAGGAAGATTTCCATACTTTACTTGAACTGATAAAGTATTAATATCTCTTTACTGTGTAAGTTATATATGTATAGCTACAATAATTGAGACTAGGGGGTACTGGTGGAGGGAACAGACACATAGATCACAATGGAACTGAACATATAATCCAAATATAGAACCACAGAAACATGCCAAGGATTCTTGACAAAGAATTAAAAGCAATTAAATGAAGGAAAGATAGCCTTTATAAGAAACGGTGCTGAAACAATTGGACATTCATAGACATTAAAATGAACTTTGACCCATGTTTTATATCTCATACAAAAATTAAAATATGTCATACATTTAAAGGTAAAACTTTCACGTAAAAAAAAGAAAGAAAACCTTTGGGATCTAGGGAGCAGCAAGGAGTTTTTATGCTTGATACAAAAAGCATGATTCCTGAAAGGAAAACTATTGCATAAAAATTAAAGCTTTTGCTCTATGAAAGACCCTACTGAGAGAAAATTTTGGCAAACCACATATCCATCAGAGAACTAGTAGTAGAATACTTAAATAACTTTCATAACTAAACATTAAAAATGCAATTAAAGTTGGCAAAAGATATATAGAGACATTTTACTGAAGAGGATAGAGCAATGGCAAATAAGCAAGTAAAAAGCCAGTCATTAAGAAAATGCAAATTAAAGTCAAAAAGAGATACCAGGTCAGGTAGAGCCAAGATGGCGGCGTGAGTAGAGCAGCAGAAATCTCCTCCCAAAACCAAATATATTTTTGAAAATACAACAAATAAACTATCCCTAAAAGAGAGACCAGATGACACAGGACAACAGCCAGGCTACATTTACAACTGCAAGAACCCAGCACCTCGTGAACGGGGTAAGATACAAGCTGTGGCCCAGTGGGACCTGAGCGCCCTTCACCCCAGTTCCCGGTGGGAGGAGAGGAGTCGGAGAGGGGAGGGAGAGGGAGACCAGGACTGCTAAATACGCAGCCATAGTCATCCGCACCGGAGTGCAGACACACAGTGTGTGGGGTGCTGGATAATAGGGAAACGGGACAGTAAAACTTGCGACTGGGTCACCGCAGGCAGTGCCCCTGGGACAAAGAAAAGTGTGTGCTTTGTGAAAGACTTAAAGGGACAGGGACTCCACAGCTGGATGGAAGCGTCCCGGGACAATTGGCCTAGCAGGTGAGAATCCCGGGGAACTCCGGGCAACCTAACCACCTGGGCGGCAAACGCAGCTTGGAGGCCCCTCAAGGAGATAAACAGCCTCCCACCCATTTCCCCTCTGACGCCGCTCCACCATAGTGGAGCAGAAGCCTGAGGCTGGCCACACCCACAGCAGCAGGGCAGAGCTTCTTTCACAGTGGCCGGGATAGAATTAGAAACCCTGTCTGTGTACAGCTGCCCAGCATAAGCCGCTAGGGGTTGCCATTCTCCCAGGAGACGAAGGCCACAAACCAGCAAGAAGGGACGTTCTCCAAAGCCAACACATGCACCAGCTCCCCACAACTACCTCTATCACCATGAAAAGGCAGAAGAATTTGATACAGGCCAGACTAAACCAGACATCATCCCCTAAGAAGGAATCTGGGGAGATAGACCTAACCAATCTCCCTGAAAAAGAATTCAAAATAAAGGTCAAAACCATGCTGATGGAGCTGCAGAAAAATATGCAAGAGCTAAGGGATGAAGTCCAGAAGGACATTACAGAAATGAAACAATCTCTGGAAGGATTTATAAGCAGAATGGATGACATGCAAGAGGCCATTGATGGAACAGAAACCAGAGAACAGGAATGCATAGAACCTGATGCAGAGAGAGATAAAAGGATCTCCAGAAATGAAACAATATTAAGAGAACTGTGAACAATCCAAAAGGAACAAAATCCGCATTATAGGGGTACCAGAAGAAGAAGAGAGAGAAAAAAGGATAGAAAGTGTATTTGAAGAAATAATTGCTGAAAACTTCTCCAAACTGGGGGAGGAAATAATCGTTCAGACCACAGAAGTACACAGAATTCCCAACAGAAGGGACCCAAGGAGGACAACAACAAGAAATATAATAATTAAAACAGCAAAGATCAAGGACAAGGACAGAGTTTTAAAGGCAGCTAGAGAGAGGAAAAATGTCACCTACAAAGGAGAACCCATTAGGCTATCATCAGACTTCTCAACAGAAACCTTACAGGCCAGAAGAGAATGGCATGATATATTTAATGCAATGAAACAGAAGGGCCTTGAACCAAGGATACTGTATCCAGCACGATTACCATTTAAATTTGAAGGAGGGATTAAACAATTCCCAGACAAGCAAAAGTTGAGGGAATTTGCCTTCTACAAACCACCTCTACAGGGTATTTTAGAGGGACTGCTCTAAATGGGAGCACTCCTAAGACTAAATAGATGTCACCAGAGAAAATAAAATCACAGCAAAGAAAGCAGACCAACCAAATACTAACTAAAGGCAAAAAATAAAATCAACTACCCACAAAAGCAGTTCAAGAAAACACAAAAGAGCAGAGAATAAAACAACCAACAAATTAAAACTGCAGGAGGAGGACTAAAAAGGGAGATAAATAAAGAATCACCAGACAGTGTCCATAATAGCTCAATAAGTGAGTTAAGTTAGGCAGTAAGATACAAAAGAAGCTAACCTTGAACATTTGGCAACCACAAATCTAAGGCCTACAATGACAATAAGTATATACCTTTCAATAATCACCCTAAATATAAATGGACTGAATGTACCAATCAAAAGACACAGAAAAATAGAATGGATAAAAAAGCAAGATCCATCTATATGCTGCTTACAAGAGACCCACCTCTAAACCAAAGACATACAAAGACTAAAAGTCAAGGGATGGAAAAAGATATTTCATGCAAACAACAGGGAGAAAAAAGCAGGTGTTGCAGTACCAGTATCAGACGAAATAGACTTCAAAACAAAGAAAGTAAGAAGAGATAAAGAAGGATGTTACATAATGATAAAGGTGTCAGTCCAACAAGAGGATATAACCATTAGAAATATATATGCAACCAACACAGGAGCACCAGCATATGTGAAACAAATACTAAAAGAATTAAAAGAGGAAATAGAATGCAATGCATTCATTTTAGGAGACTTCAACACACCACTCCCTGCAAAGGATAGATCCACCAGACAGAAAGTAAGGACACAGAGGCACTGAACAACACACTAGAACAGATGGACCTAATAGACATCTATAGAACTCTACACCCAAAAGCAGAGGATACACATTCTTCTCAAGGGCACATGGAACATTCTCCAGAATAGACCACATACTAGGCCACAAAAAGAGCCTCAGTAAATTCAAAAAGATTGAAATTCTACCTACTAACTTTTGAGACCACAAATGAGTAAAACTACAACTAAATTGTACAAAGAAAGCAAAAAGGCCCACAAACATATGGAGGCTTAACAACATGCTCCTAAATAATCAATGGATCAATGACCAAATTAGAGATCAAGCAATATAAGGAAACAAATGAAAACAACAACACAAAGCCCCAACTTCTATGGGATGCAGCAAAAGCAGTCTTAAGAGGAAAGTATATAGCAATCCAGACATATTTAAAGAAGGAAGAACAATCCAAAATAAATATTCTAATGTCACAATTAGCAAAATTGGAAAAAGAAGAACAAATGAGGCCTAAAGTCAGCAGAACAAGGGACATAATAAAGATCAGAGAAGAAATAAATATAATTCAGAAGAATAAAACAATAGAAAAAAATCAATGAAACCAAGAGCTGGTTCTTTGAGAAAATAAACAAAATAGATAAGCCTCTAGCCAGACTTAATAAAAGAAAAAGAGAATCAACACACATCAACAGAATCAGAAACAAGAAAGGAAACATCACGACAGACCCCACAGAAATACAAAGAATTAGTAGAGACTACTGTGAAAACCTATATGCTAACAAGCTGGAAAACATAGAAGAAATGGACTCCTTAGAAAAATACAACCTTCCAAGACTGACCAAGGAAGAAACACAAAATCTAAACAAACCAATTACCAGCAAAGAAATTGAAGCGGTAATCAAAAAACTACCCAGGAACAAAACCTCAAGGCCAGATGGATTTACCTCAGAATTTTATCAGACATACAGGGAAGACATAATACCCATTCTCCTTAAAGTTTTCCAAAAAATAGAAGAGGAGGGAATACTCCCAAACTCATTCTATGAAGCCAACATCACCCTACTATCAAAACCAGGCAAAGACCCCACCAAAAAAGAAAACTACAGACCAATATCCCTGATGAATGTGGATGCAAAAATACTCAACAAAATATTAGCAAACCGAATTCAAATATACATCTAAAGGATCGTACACCATGACCAGGTGGGATTCATCCCAGGGATGCAAGTATGGTACAACATTCAAAAATCCATCAACATCATCCACCACATAAAGAAAAAGAAAGACAAAAACGACATGATCATCTCCATAGATGCTGAAAAAGCATTCGATAAAATTCAACATCCATTCATGATAAAAACTCTCAGCAAAATGGGTATAGAGGGCAAGTACCTCAACATAATAAAGGCTGTATATGATAAGCCCACAGCCAACATCATACTGAACAGTGAGAAGCTGAAAGCTTTTCCTCTGAGATTGGGAACAAGACAGGGATGTCCACTCTCCCCACAGTTATTAAACATAGTACTGGAGGTCCTAGCCATGGCAATTAGACAAAACTAAGAAATACAACCAATCCAAACTGGTAAAAAAGAAGTTAAACTGTCACTATTTGCAGATGACATGATAATGTACATAAAAAAACCAATAAAGACTCCACTCCAAAACTACTACAACTGATAGTGGAATACAGCAAAGTTGCAGGATACAAAATTAACACACAGAAATCTGTGGCTTTCCTATACACTAACAATGAAGTAACAGAAAGAGAAATCAGGACAACAATTCCATTCAAAATTGCATCAAGAAAATAAAATACCTAGGAATAAACCTAACCAAGGAAGTGAAAGACCTATACCTGGAAAACTATAAGACGCTCCTAAGAGAAATTAAAGAGGACACTAGCAAATGGAAACTCATCTCATGCTCTTGGCTAGGAAGAATTAATATAGACAAAATGGCCATCCTGCCCAAAGCAATATACAGATTCGATGCAATCCCTATCAAATTACCAACAGCATTATTCAACAAACTGGAACAAATAGTTCAAAAATTCATATGGAAACACCAAAGACCCTGAATAGCCAAAGCAATCCTGAGAAGGAAGAATAAAGTGGGGTGAATCTCGCTCCCCAACTTCAAGCTCTACTACAAAGCCACAGTAATCAAGACAATTTGGTACTGGCACAAGAACAGAGCCACAGACCAGTGGAACAGAATAGAGACCCCGGACATTAACCCAAATATATATGGTCAATTAATATACGATAAAGGAGCCATGGACATACAATGGGGAAATGACAGTCTCTTCAACAGATGGTGCTGGCAAAACTGGACAACTACATTTAGGAGAATGAAACAGGATCACTGTCTAACCCCATACACAGAAGTAAATTCAAAATGGATCAAAGACCTGAATGTAAGTCATGGAACCATAAAACTCCTAGAAAAATCATAGGCAAAAATCTCTGGGACATAAACTTGAGTGACCTCTTCTTGAACGTATCTCCCCGGGCAAGGGAAACAAAAGCAAAAATGAACAAGTGGGACTATGTCAAGCTGAAAACCTTCTGTACAGGAAAGGACACCATCAATAGAACAAAAAGGTACCCTACAGTATGGGAGAATATACTCATAAATGACACATTCGATAAAGGGTTGACATCCAAAATATGTAAAGAGCTCACATACCTCAACAAACCAAAAGCAAATAATCCAATTAAAAAATGGGCAGAGGAGCTGAACAGATAGTTCTCCAAAGAAGAAATTCAGATGGCCAACAGACACATGAAAAGATGCTCCACATTGCTAGTCATCAGAGAAACGCAAATTAAAACCACAATGAGATATCATCTCACACCAGTTAGGATTGCTACTATCCAAAAGACAAACAACAACAAATGTTGGCAAAGTTGTGGAGAAAGGGGAACCCTCCTACACTGCTGGTGGGAATGTAAATTTGTTCAACCATGTGGAAAGCAGTATGGAGGTTCCTCAAAATGCTAAAAATAGACATACCATTTGACCCAGGAATCCTACTTCTAGTAATTTACCCTAAGAATGCAGCAGCCCGGTTTGAAAACGACAGATGCACCCCTATGTTTATCGCAGCACTATTTACAATAGCCAAGAAATGGAAGCAACCTAAGTGTCCATCAGTAGATGAATGGATAAAGAAGATGTGGTACATATACACAATGGAATATTATTCTGCCATAAGAAGAAAACAGATCCTACCATTTGCAACAACATGGATGGAGCTAGAGGGTATTATGCTCAGTGAAATAAGCCAGGTGGAGAAAGACAAGTACCAAGTGATTTCACTCATATGTGGAGTATAAGAACAAAGAGAAAACTGAAGGAACAAAACAGCAGCAAAATCACAGAACCCAAGAATGGACTACCAGTCACCAAAGGGAAAGAGACTAGGGAGGATGGGTGGGAAGGGAGAGATAAGGGCGGGAAAAAAGAAAGAGGGCATTACAGTTAGCATGTATAATATGGGGGCGGGGGCATGGGTAGGGCTGTGCAACACAGTGAAGACAAGTAGTGATTCTACAGCATCTTACTACACTAATGGACAGTGACTGTAAAGGGGTGTGTTGGGGGGACTTGGTGAAGAGGAGAGCCTAGTAAACATAATGTTATTCATGTAATTGGTGATTAATGATAACAACAAAAAAAACATAGAAAAAAAAAGAGATACCACTGCACACCTATCAGAATAGCTAAAATTAAAATATTGACTATATCAAATGTTGCTGAGGATGCAGAGAAACTGGATCACTCACTTATACATTGCTGGTACAGCCAAACTGGAAAATATTCTTGCGGTTTCTTACAAAAGTAAACATGCAAGTACCATACAATTTAGCAACTGCACTTCCATGCATTTAACCCAGAGAAATGAAGATGTTTACTGATACAAAAATTTGCATGAATGTATAGCAGCTATATTCATTTCAGCCGAAAACTAGAGTCAACACAAATGTTCAATGAGTGAATGGTGATACAAACTTGGTATAGCCATACTATACCACTCGTCACTGTAAAGGAACTGTTGATACATGTAACAACCTGGATGAATCTCTAGAGGAATATGTTGAGAGAAAAAAGCCAACACCAAAGGTACATACTATATTATTCAAATTTTTCTTTCTTGAAAAGATAAGATGGTTAAGGAGGGGGTAGATGAGTAAATTAGTATAAATGGCTATAAAAGGGAAACATGAGTGATCCTGAGACAGACCTGTTCTGTGTCTTGACTGTCAATGTCAATATCCTGGCAATGACATTTTACTCGTTTTGCAAGTGAAAACTTGAAACTTCTCTGCAAAGAAATACAGTGTATAAAAAAGAACCAAATAGAAATTATAGAACTGATATTACATAATATAACCTTTGGAGGAAATTGGGTAAAGCATAAATGGGAATCCCTTTGTATTATTTCTTAACTGTATGTAAATCTATGATCACCTCCATACAAAAATTTTAATTAATAAAAAAAGAACTGCTGAACTCCTTTACAGAATGCTTACACCATTTGACATTCTTATCAACGAAGAAAGATCCAATTTCTCTGCATTCTCACCAATGTTTGGTAATCCCAGCATTTAAGAATTTTAGCATATAAAAGGTGTGTTGTGGTGTACATAATTTTTAATATTTAAATAATGGCTTATTGGAATAATGTAGAGTTTTTCCTAAATATAAAAAGTATTTCAGTTCCCTTTTGGAGGGGTTCCCTTCTCCACTGCAAACTCTTCAATTTGCTTTCATTATATTCTCAGAGTTTCATACATCCTACTTTGTCTTTTGAACCCAGCATCCTGGAAGCTCAGGCAGAGATTTCGTCCTTGAAGGGACTAACACATCCTAGCTTTACACTGCCAGTCCAACACACAGGCCCAGGAAGAGGGAACAACTACACAGGAGATGCTGGTGGAAAATAAGTTTCAAGCATTGGAAAATGGGGACAGAATCAAGCTTAATTCCATCCTAGTCCTTCACTGAGAAGGACCATAATCCAATCTAGTTCAAGGAAAGTTGTAACACAGGTGCTGACTAATTCTATGTCAACGATGAGATTCAAGGGAAGTCTGATCCAGGAGGGATGGGGCTGACACAGGCTTGCAGAGCACAGAATGGAAATAGGAAGCTGCAGATTGGTACAATTTTTTTCCCCAACAGTTTCAAAGCAAGACAAAAGAGCACCAAGAGCACAATATAGTGTAACCCCCTGCGAGAGGGTTGGCAAGAACATGACAAGAAACAGACATGGAGAACGGCTTTCTTCAGAACCCCCTATTCTGAGGAGGAAGAATGGGAGGCTGGATACAACCTAGATGCCCAGAGGCCCAATTTGGGGGTCTAGGGTGTAAGACTCACTGACATTATCACTTCTCTTTATTTCCAGAAGAGGGACATGCAACCAAAACATTGTTGGACACCAATTTTAAAGAGCAAGAAGATGGCCCAAGGTGGAAGTATATAGACCCATTTTTATAATTACAGTTGCTATCTTCAACCAATGTGTTTTGGTTTGATTATCCTCTCACTATCATGAATTCCTTAGTGAACATTAATATTTCCATTATATCTTTATTTTTAATGTAAAATCGCTCACCTACTTTTTGGAAGTAGGTGAATGGATAAATAATAAATAAACCAAGTTAAATGAGACAGATATTGAATTCAGAGAAAAAGCAAGCTACATGTTCAGTGTAACAGGTTTTACTGAGAAATTAATTTGACTCCATTTACATATTTGGACAAAATGAAACATTTTGATCTCTTCAACAAAGTGATGCTTGAGGACACTCCATTTCCTAATCTCTTTCCATGTGGAGGAGGTCATGAAAAGAACAGATGTTTCAAAATTGGGACCATTGGTTTTACATTCCAAATCCCAAGACATTAAAATACGGGATTTTCTGCCAAAACATCTATCTAATCATAATGCCTTGCCCTCATCCAAAGGCATAGGATCTATCCAGGATGTCCAGATGGCAGTGGAGCAACGCATTTCCTGTTAAAAATCAGTAAATTGTGGATTATTGCAAAGGACTGTTAAAGGAATTAAAAAGATCATCCCTCACATTCCGGTTTATTTACTTCTTCAACCTAGATTTGTAAATCTCATCAGAATAATTTCTTGGGCATTTCATATTTCTCATCCCAATTATTTCAGCTTTTAAAACTGGCTGCAAAGTTCATTTTTTGTGCACATATAATCACAGTCTAAACTATAGTACAGAGGATACAGCACTAGAGATTATGCTTCAAAGTATTTTTTTTTTCTATTATATGAGAGTTTTGATTTCTCATTTTGATTTTTCACTCTCAAGTCATTTTCAACACAGTGTTTCTTCCTCATTAATAGTCTTTACAGGTAGAACCTATACAAGCTGAAACAATAATAATAATACCATTAAGATTTACATGGTCTCTTGGCTATTAGAAAAGAAAAGAAAAAGTTTACCATCCCAAATGAACAATGACAATTCCTGGAGAAATCCTACACTGTATTGAAAATAAAAATGCAAAATGTCCATATCCAGCCCCCAAATCTAACAGGGATCAAGACCACTTTGTCAAAATTCAAAAGTCCATAAAAATGTAAAAAAATGTTATGATACTAAAAGGCTTCTCAGAAATTATTCTAAAATATTTACCCAAGTTTATAGCAGTTTCTAGTCCACATAAAATTATAAAGCAACTTTATTTAAAATGTTTCAAAGGTCAAGACATTTACAAAGAACAATTTGAAAATGGCAGTTTTCTAATGAGGTTACAAATCTAATAAAATGCTTTTAAATAATATCATTATATTAGATTATAAATAATCCCTCATATAAAATTTATATATAAATTATAGTACACAGAGATGTTCCTTGGCCTATGTGGAGTATTACAAATTCACCATATATCTCTATCTAGATGCTACTCTGTGAGACTCCCAGGGTCTAAGTGTTAATCTATCTGGACAATATCTTAATTACCACACATTACCATAAAGCAATAAAACTTCATTTGAATGTGACAGTCCATCTGCTGAAGTTCATGGTATTTCAGATGAATGAAAATAAATCAACCTTTATTCCATGGAAATAGTTTCTGAGGTTCCTTGTAGGTTAATAAGGTCAGATTATAAAGTTTATTCATAAGAAGAAAGGCAATAAGTGATACAAGGCAAATTAAAATTCACTATATTTTACTAGGTTGTTTGCTGTTTCATAAGCATTTGAAATAAATGGCTGTGGAATAAGCGCTAAAATAACTATAGGCATTCACCAGAAATCAATTATGATTGCCTAAAAGTGGTGGTAATGTAGGATAGACAAAATATGACCCACTCTGATACACATAGGTCTAAAAGGATGCAAAAAATATTGTATAACAATATTCTAAGATAATCACTTCTTAAAAGAATGCTGTTTATGACATTCAACCATAGGATGAGCTACTACTTAAATAATAAAGCTCAGTGATAATCATTAATAAAATGAGTTTTGACATTTAGAATTTCTTATTTTTCCCTGTTGTGAAAATTATCCTTTTGTATGCCGGAGGTAGGCTGCATTTCCTGTATCAGTCTCCAGGTGACTTGGAGAGGCAGCACAAAATGTGGTTTGCTTCTGAATATTCTAGAGGTCAAATTTAATCTCATTTTCAACTCCTGGATATCAATGTGTGTGCGTGTGTGTGTGTACGCACTTATGTGCACATTGAGTATAACTATCCATTTCCTAGAAATAAAGTGTGATTCGTAAACAATTCTTTCTGCCTACCATTTTTACCAAACTCACTATCTTCTCTTAACATATCAAAGGTTCCTTTAAAAAAATCCTAACAATTTTGCTTTTTTAAAAGTCTCTAGAGCTGGCTCTTTAAAACAGAAAGTGAGGGTTGTCCTCTCTTGCTCAAAAAATAATTGATGGTCAAAAAGCACAGGTAGAACATTAATTACTAAGAACAAAGCCATAGAGCATGAATACCTAAATATGTAAATACACTTGCTATTAGGATATTTTCACATTCAGGAGGTCAAAACAAAGAAATGTGAATAAAGAAATTAAAAGCTCCAAATTGTCACATTAGCTGGACCCCTGAGCCCTGTTTAATGCTACAGTGGCAGAGAAGGAATTGGTAGCAGCCATTATTGTCTTCATTTGGTGGTACAAGTAAAACCTCTGAGATTCTTGGTATTCCACAAAGGGACCTACAAATTTTATGCAAGATTCATGTTTTTAGAAATCTCTCCAGTCAACTATAAAATGGAATATTCATTGTAAAAAGTTTTGGAAGTCAGCCCTAAAACCATTTAATATATATATAACTTTAAAAAAATTGTGGAGAGTTCAAGTTATAAAATATACAAATATCAGCCTTGAAAATTTTAGAAATAATAATATAAGCTAAAAAAACAGTGGAGAGGAAAAACAAGTAGAAAAGTGTAAATGAGCCGATATTCTTATTTTGCATACATAAGGGTTAAGACTGATAAATCAAGTGTAGAGCTTTGAGTATATAATCTAGATGGATAAAATTTCCAAAGAGCTAGCCAACTAAGATTAGATGGCAAAATGCAAGGTGGTTGTTGTGGAAGGAACAATATAGGTATGCTAGCTTCATCCTCTTTCATAGCTGACCACTTTAGAGGTTATTTATTCTAGAGGACAGAATTTATTTTAAGTAATGTATTAATGTTAACAGATGCTAGCTAGTATTTATTAATATGAAATACAATTCTTTTTTTTTTTTTTAGATAATTATTTTTTTTATTGAAGGGTAGTTGACGCACAGTATTACATTACATTAGTTTCAAGTGTACAACACAGTGATAAAACATTTATATACATAATTCTAGGTTCCAGCTATCACCCTACCAAGCTGTTACAATAACTTGACTATATTCCTTATGCTATACATTACATCCCGGTTACTTATTTATTTTACCATTGGAAGGCTGTCCTTTATTTATTTATTTTTTTTGTGAGGGCATCTCTCATATTTATTGATCAAATGGTTGATAACGACAATAAAATTCTGTATAGGGGAGTCAATGCTCAATGCACAATCATTAATCCACCCCAAGCCTAATTTTCGTCAGTCTCCAATCTTCTGAGGCATAACAAACAAGTTCTTACATGGAGAACAAATTCTTACATAATGAATAAGTTACATAGTGAACAGTACAAGGGCAGTCATCACAGAAACTTTCGGTTTTGCTCATGCATTATGAACTCTAAACAGTCAGTTCAAATATGAATACTCATTTGGTTTTTATACTTGATTTATATGTGGATACCACATTTCTCTCTTTATTATTATTATTTTTAATAAAATGCTGAAGTGGTAGGTAGATACAAGATAAAGGTAGAAAACATAGTTTAGTGTTGTAAGAGAGCAAATGTAGATGATCAGGGGTGTGCCTGTAGACTATGTGCTAATCCAAGCTAGGCCAGGGCAATAAAACATCCACGTATGCAGAAGATTTCTCTCAGAACAGGGGGGGTGAGGTTCTAAGCCTCACCTCTGTTGATCCTCAATTTCTCACCTGATGACCCCTCTGCGACTGTGCCTGCCTTAGGTTGTTCCTCCCTTGAGGAATCTTACCCGTCTCTGGCTAACCAGTAATCTTCCGGGGCCATACAGGGAAATGTAAAGTTGGTAAGTGAGAGAGAAGCCTTATTGTTTGAAATGGTTAGCTTTTTATTTCCTTGCATATTTATGCCCTGTAGCTTCTATGCCCAGCATTTGTCTTGAGGTATCTTTACCACTTGGAAGAATTATGATACTCGGTAAATTTGATATGAGGCACGAATTCTATTTAAGGGTTGTAATTAGGAAGGAAGAAGAAAAGCTATAGAAGTAGCAGGCGGAAGAAAACATGGGAAGATTGATTATTTCTTTGACATATCTTCTTGTAGAGTAACTTCAGCATGTATAGGTTTTAAGCTACTACTTAAATTGCGCACTCACATTAACATAATAGGAGTATAGTTACATAACCAAAGCATATCTGTAATTACCAGCCATCTCCAGTGAAACCAAGAAAACCAGTTAGGCACCTTAGGCATTTGTGAAAACTTATCTATGATATGGTGGATATTGTCCAACTGAACTTGAACAGTCTGAGAGAAATCAGACAAATTAAAACAACCCATTCCTGGGGAATGTTCACATCACTTATGTTCTTTTAACAGTAAAGAGTCTGTAGTTGTAAGATTTTGGAGCGCTACAATTTGCACTTCTCCTAATTCTTGGTTGAGTTCCAACAGTATAGATCCAGTCAAATTTGTTGTTTTACTGTATGCACAGGCCAGCTTAGATATCTCCTTCTTCATTCCCACGGCAAGTCCAGGAGCTGGTGGGATGAGTGCATCTACAGCTGTAGCAGTGCGTGGATCTTTGTTGGGGTTTTTTGATGACCAACTTCTGGCATGAGTCTTCCAGAGAGTGCTGATGTTGGAAGTTCTCTTTCATATCGTATCTTAGTTCATTTTCAGGGTAACCCAATTAGGCTTTGATCTTCTGTATAAATGCAAACAGACCCTTTGCCTACACTTTTATGTGCCCTTTATACCCTTGTGTAGAACTCATTGGAGGTTACCACACAAAAACTGCCCTTTTTTTTTGGTTTTGTTTTGTTTTGTTTTGTTTTTGGTATCACTAATCTACACTTACATGACGAATATTATGTTTACTAGGCTCTCCCCTATACCAGGTCTCCCCTATAAACCCCTTTACAGGCACTGTCCATCAGCATAGCAAAATGTTGTAGAATCACTACTTGCCTTCTCTGTGTTGTACAGCCCTCCCTTTTCTCCTACCCCCCCATGCATGTTAATCTTAATACCCCCCTACTTCTCCCCCCTTATCCCTCCCTACCCACCCATCCTCCCCAGTCCCTTTCCCTTTGGTACCTGTTAGTCCATTCTTGAGTTCTGTGATTCTGCTGCTGTTTTGCTCCTTCAGTTTTTCCTTTGTTCTTATATTCCACAGATAAGTGAAATCATTTGATATTTCTCTTTCTCTGCTTGGCTTGTTTCACTGAGCATAATACCCTCCAGCTCCATCCATGTTGCTGCAAATGATTGGATTTGCCCTTTTCTTATGGCTGAGTAGTATTCCATTGTGTATAAATACCACATCTTCTTTATCCATTCATCTATCGATGGACATTTAGGTTGCTTCCAATTCTTGGCTATTGTAAATAGTGCTGCGATAAACATAGGGGTGCACTGATCTTTCTCATACTTGATTGTTTCATTCTTAGGGTAAATTCCTAGGAGTGGAATTCCTGGGTCAAATGGTAAGTCTGCTTTGAGCATTTTGATGTACCTCCATACTGCTTTCCACAATGGTTGAACTAACTTACATTCCCACCAGCAGTGTAGGAGGGTTCCCCTTTCTCCACAGCCTTGCCAACATTTGTTGTTCTTTGTCTTTTGGATGGCAGCCATCCTTACTGGTGTGAGGTGGTACCTCATTGTAGTTTTAATTTGCATTTCTCTGATAATTAGTGATGTGGAGCATCTTTTCATGTGTCTGTTGGCCATCTGTATTTCTTTTTTTGGAGAACTGTCTGTTCAGTTCCTCTGCCCATTTTTTAATTGGGTTATTTGTTTTTTGTTTGTTGAGGCGTGTGAGCTCTTTATATATTCTGGACGTCAAGCCTTTATTGGATGTGTCATTTTCAAATATATTCTCCCATACTGTAGGGATCCTTTTTGTTCTATTGGTGGTGTCTTTTGCTGTACAGAAGCTTTTCAGCTTAATATAGTCCCACTTACTCATTTTTGCTGTTGTTTTCCTTGCCCGGGGAGATATGTTCAAGAAGAGGTCACTCATGATTATGTCTAAGAGGTTTTTGCCTATGTTTTCTTCCAAGAGTTTAATGGTTTCATAATTTACATTCAGGTCTTTGATCCATTTTGAGTTTACTTTTGTATATGGGGTTAGACAATGGTCCAGTTTCATTCTCCTACATGTAGCTGTCCAGTTTTGCCAGCACCACCTGTTGAAGAGACTGTCATTTCCCCATTGTATGTCCATGGCTCCTTTATCAAATATTAATTGACCATATATGTCGGGTTAATGTCTGGATTCTCTAGTCTGTTCCATTGGTCTGTGGCTTGGCTCTTGTGCCAGTACCAAATTGTCTTGATTACTATGGCTTTATAGTAGAGCTTGAAGTTGGGGAGTGAGATCCCCACCACTTTATTCTTCTTTCTCAGGATTGCTTTGGCTATTCGGGGTCTTTGGTGTTTCCATATGAATTTTTGAATAATTTGTTCCAGTTCATTGAAGAATGTTGCTGGTAGTTTCATAGGGATTGCATCAAATCTGTATATTGCTTTGGGCAGGATGGCCATTTTGACGATATTAATTCTTCCTAGCCACGAGCATGGGATGAGTTTCCATCTGTTAGTGTCCCCTTTAATTTCTCTTAAGAGTGACTTGTAGTTTTCAGAGTATAAGTCTTTCACTTCTTTGGTTAGGTTTATTCCTAGGTATTTTATTTTTTTTGATGCAATTGTGAATGGAGTTGTTTTCCTGATTTCTCTTTCTGTTGGTTCATTGTTAGTATATAGGAAAGCCACAGATTTCTGTGTGTTGATTTTGTATCCTGCAACTTTGCTGTATTCCGATATCAGTTCTAGTAGTTTTGGGGTGGAGTTTTTAGGGTTTTTTATGTACAGTATCATGTCATCTGCAAATAGTGACAGTTTAACTTCTTCTTTACCAATCTGGATTCCTTGTATGTTTTTGTTTTGTCTGATTGCCGTGGCTAGGACCTCCAGTACTATGTTAAATAACAGTGGGGAGAGTGGGCATCCCTGTCTAGTTCCAGATCTCAGAGGAAATGCTTTCAGCTTCTCACTGTTCAGTATGATGTTGGCTGTGGGTTTATCATAGATGGCCTTTATTATGCTGAGGTACTTGCCCTCTATACACATTTTGCTGAGAGTTTTTATCATGAATGTATGTTGAACTTTGTCAAATGCTTTTTCAGCATCTATGGAGATGATCATGTGGTTTTTGTCTTTCTTTTTGTTGAAGTGGTGGATGATGTTGATGGACTTTCGAATGTTGTACCATCCTTGCATCCCTGGGATGAATCCCACTTGGTCATGGTGTATGATCCTTTTGATGTATTTTTGAATTCGGTTTGCTAATATTTTGTTGAGTATTTTTGCATCTATGTTCATCAGGGATATTGGTCTGTAGTTTTCTTTTTTGGTGGGGTCTTTGCCTGGTTTTGGTATTAGGGTGATGTTAGCTTCATAGAATGAGTTTGGGAGTATCCCCTCCTCCTCTATTTTTTGGAAAACTTTAAGGAGAATGGGTATTATGTCTTCCCTGTATGTCTGATAAAATTCCGAGGTAAATCCATCTGGCCCGGGGGTTTTGTTCTTTGGTAGTTTTTTGATTACCGCTTCAATTTCGTTGCTGGTAATTGGTCTGTTTAGATTTTCTGTTTCTTTCAAGGTAAATCTTGGAAGGTTGTATTTTTCTAGGAAGTTGTCCATTTCTCCTAGGTTTCCCAGCTTGTTAGCATATAGGTTTTCATAGTATTCTCTAATAATTCTTTGTATTTCTGTGGGGTCCGTCGTGATTTTTCCTTTCTCGTTTCTGATACTGTTGATTTCTGTTGACTCTCTTTCCTTCTTAATAAGTCTGGCTAGAGGCTTATCTATTTTGTTTATTTTCTCGAAGAACCACCTCTTGGTTTCATTGATTTTTGCTATTGTTTTATTCTTCTCAATTTTATTTATTTCTTCTCTGATCTTTATTATGTCCCTCCTTCTGCTGACCTTAGGCCTCATCTGTTCTTCTTTTTCCAATTTCGATAATCGTGACATTAGACCATTCATTTGGGATTGCTCTTCCTTTTTTAAATATGCTTGGATTGCTATATACTTTCCTCTTAAGACTGCTTTTGCTGTGTCCCACAGAAGTTGGGGCTTAGTGTTGTTGTTGTCATTTGTTTCCATATATTGCTGGATCTCCATTTTGATTTGGTCATTGATCCATTGATTATTTAGGAGCGTGTTGTTAAGCCTCCATGTGTTTGTGAACCTCTTTGCTTTCTTTGTACAGTTTATTTCTAGTTTTATGCCTTTGTGGTCTGAAAAGTTGGTTGGTAGGATTTCAATCTTTTGGAATTTTCTGAGGCTCTTTTTGTGGCCTAGTATGTGGTCTATTCTTTAGAATGTTCCATGTGCACTTGAGAAGAATGTATATCCTGTTGCTTTTGGATGTAGAGTTCTATAGATGTCTATTAGGTCCATCTGCTCTACTGTGTTGTTCAGGGCCTCTGTGTCCTTACTTATTTTCTGCCCGGTCGATCTATCCTTTGGGGTGAGTGGTGTGTTGAAGTCTCCTAGAATGAATGCATTGCAGTCTATATCCCCCTTTAGTTCTGTTAGTATTTGTTTCACATATGCTGGTGCTCCTGTGTTGGGTGCATATATATTTAGAATGGTTATATCCTCTTGTTTGACTGAGCCCTTTATCATTATGTAGTGTCCTTCTTTATCTCTTGTTACTTTCTTTGTTTTGAAGTCTATTTTGTCTGATATTAGTACTGCAACCCCTGCTTTCTTCTCACTGTTGTTTGCTTGAAATATGTTTTTCCATCCGTTGACTTTTAGTCTGTACATGTCTTTGGGTTTGAGGTGAGTTTCTTGTAAGCAGCATATAGATGGGTCTTGCTTTTTTATCCATTCTGTTACTCTGTGTCTTTTGATTGGTGCATTCAACCCATTAACATTTAGGGTGACTATTGAAAGATATGTACTTATTGCCATTGCAGGCTTTAAATTCGTGGTTACCAAAGGTTCAAGGTTAGCCTCTTTAGTACCTTACTGCCCAACTTAGCTCGCTTATTAAGCTGTTATATACACTGTCTGGAGATTCTTTTCTTCTCTCCCTTCTTGTTCCTCCTCCTCGATTCTTCATATGTTGGGTGTTTTGTGCTGTGCTCTTTCTAGGAGTGCTCCCATCTAGAGCAGTCCCTGTAAGATGTTCTGTAGAGGTGGTTTGTGGAAAGCAAATTCCCTCAGCTTTTGTTTGTCTGGGAATTGTTTAATCCCACCGTCATATTTGAATGATAGTCGTGCTGGATACAGTATCCTTGGTTCAAGGCCCTTCTGTTTCATTGTATTAAATATATCATGCCATTCTCTTCTGGCCTGTAGGGTTTCTGTTGAGAAATCTGACGTTAGCCTGATGGGTTTCCCTTTATAGGTGACCTTTTTCTCTCTAGCTGCCTTTAACACTCTTTCCTTGTCCTTGATCTTTGCCATTTTAATTATTATGTGTCTTGGTGTTGCCCTTCTTGGATCCTTTCTGTTGAGGGTTCTGTGTATTTCCATGGTCTGTTCGATTACTTCCTCCCCCAGTGTGGGGAAGTTTTCAGCAATTATTTCTTCTAAGATACTTTCCATCTCTTTTCCTCTCTCTTCTTCTTCTGGGACCCCTATAATACAGATATTGTTCCTTTTGGATTGGTCACACAGTTCTCTTAATATTGTTTCATTCCTGGAGATCCTTTTGTCTCTCTCTATGTCAGCTTCTATGCGTTCCTGTTCTCTGATTTCAATTCCATCAATGGCCTCTTGCATTCTATCCATTCTGCTTATAAACCCTTCCAGAGTTTGTTTCATTTCTGCGATCTCCTTTCTGGCATCTGTGATCTCCTTCCGGACTTCATCCCATTTCTCTTGCGTATTTCTCTGCATCTCTGTCAGCATGTTTATGATTCTTATTTTGAATTCTTTGTCAGGAAGACTGGTTAGGTCTGTCTCCTTCTCTGGTGTTGTCTCTGTGATCTTTGTCTGCCTGTAGCTTTGCCTTTTCATGGTGATAGGAATAGTCTGCAGAACTGGGACGAGTGACGGCTGGAAGGACTTCCTTTCTTGTTGGTTTGTGGCCCTCCTCTCCTGGGAGAACAGCGACCTCTAGTGGCTTGTGCTGCGCAGCTGCGCGCAGACAGGGTTTCTGCTTCCTGCCCGGCTGCTATGGAGTTAATCTCCGCTGTTGCTGTGGGCGTGGCCTGGCTCGGGCAGCTACTCCAAAGTGGTGGAGTCACGTCGTCGGAGCAGGAGCGGCTGGGAGGCTATTTATCTCCGTAAGGGGCCTCCCTGCTCCCTGCAGCCCAGGGGTTAGGGTGCCCAGAGATCCCCGGATTCCCTACCTCTGGATAAAGTGTCCCACCCTGCCCCTTTAAGACTTCCAAAAAGCACCCGCCAAAACAAAACAACGACCACAAAAAAAAAAAAAAAAAAAAAAAAATTTAAATAAAAAAAAAAAAAAGTGGCCACTCGTTTTTCTTTATTCTCCGGCGCCAGCCTCAGGCCTCTGCTCACCGGTCTTGCTGCCCTGTTTCCCTAGTATTGCGGTCCCTATCCCTTTAAGACTTCCAAAAAGCGCTCGCCAAAACAAAACAGCAAAAAAGCAAAAAAAAAAAAAAAATCGTCGCGCGCTTTTCTTATGTCCTCCGGCACCTGGCCTCCAGTGCCCGCTCACTGTTCTTGCTGCCCTGTTTTCCTAGTATCAAGCGCCCTGCACTCTGGCCTGGATGGCTGGGGCTGGGTGTTCGGCAGTCCTGGGCTCCGTCTCCCTCCCGCTCTGCCTGCTCTTCTCCGGCGGGGAGCTGGGGGGAGGGGCGCTCGGCTCCCGCAGGGCCGGGGCTTGTATCTTACCCCCTTCGCGAGGCGCTGGGTTCTCTCAGGTGCAGATGTGGTCTGGATATTGTCCTGTGTCCTCTGGTCTTTATTCTAGGAAGGGTTGTCTTTGTTATATTTTCATAGATATATGTTGTTTTGGAAGGAGATTTCCGCTGCTCTACTCACGCCGCCATCTTCCGCCCCTCTCAAATACAATTCTTTATTTGTTTAAATCAAATGTATGTGCTATTTTATTCACTTAGAAAAAAAACAAGCTTTTAGAATGTTTAATTTGTATGCCTTAAGAAGAGTAAATTTGAATAACACAGTTATACTTAGGAGGTTCAGGGAGACAGCAGGCAATTACACCTCCATTTGATGAATATTCCTAACAGGTAGTATACTGGTATATAGTATAAATGCACACACACACTTCAATACCTTCAAATAATATTGTATTTCAAGAGGAAAAAGACAGAGGTGGCTTATAGAATTAGACTTAGTACAGTTGCAAAGATTTTAATTTATGCTGTACTTTAAGGCCATTATTTATAGTGTGAGTCCTTCGACTTTGTCCTTTCTTTTCAAGATTGTTTTGGCTATTCTTGCATTTCCATAGAGTATTTACATTTAAGGTTATTTATTGATATATTAGGGCATATATTCTTATTTTATATCTTGCTTTCTGTTTCTTTTCTCTGTTTCTCTCTTCTTACTTTCCTATGGGTTGATCATTTTTAAGGTTTCTATCTTGATTTATAGTGTTTTTATAGTATTTTGCTTTGCATAGTTTTCTTAGTGGTTGTTCCATATATGTGATACAATATATATTTGTATCTTATCACAGTCTAATATAGTATCAGTATTGGCTGGGGGTCAACTTCTATGTGGATCAACTTCTTCTAAAAACATGGAAAAGAGGTGTGTTTTTCTGACGGCATTCAGATATTGCCAATTTTTTCTCTGTTGTTACCCACCCCTCTGACTAAGGGAAACAAGATTTTCTTGGCCCTTTATTATAAGAGCCTGTTATGGTCCTGGGTTGGGGACTTCTCTCTAGGGTGTATGAGAGGCAGTAGGACACTCAGGGACCTCCCTGCTCTGTAGTTCCTCAAGTCCCTCAAGTATCTAGTCAGGCACCTTCTTCTTTTGATTTTTTAGAGACTTCCTATGCTTGTTTGTCATGTTTATGTCTAGGGATTTTTAGTTGTGATGGCGAAGACCTGGGAGGAACTGGCCTGCTCCATTTTGGTGGAACCGAAAGTAATATTTCATTTTAGCATTAAAATGACCAGTTGTGTTATTTGAACCCCACGGATACACTCTGATATTTCCTCCAATATGTCAGAGGGTTAGACTATGTGGAGAACAGAGCAAATTGTTCCTTTCACTGCTCATATGCAGGCAAACATTCATTTATATTTATCTAAAAGCAGTTGTAAACATTTGAAAATAATTATATGGTTAAGTCACTTCAATTAGTTAAAATAGTTGGATGAGAACACAACAGAATATTTCAAGCAACAGCTGAGTAGAAGATTTTAATCTCATTACAACTGACATCGCATCTACCTGAGGCAAAATTAATTGCAGCAGCTCCTACCCATAGTCTCAACTCACCACATATTCACACTGGATAACCACGCAAGGCAAAATCTGTGAATAAAGGGATATGCAGCACACAGAGATTTTATCTGGGTCTTTGCAGTCATGTAGTAGCCAGCACATGATGTAGTCAGACCCTCGTGCACGTAACAGAATGTGTCCATCCCTTTCCCAGTGCTGTTCCTGATGCCAACACCTGTGATGGAATGCTGTTTGCATAGGCCCCTGGTGGGAACAAGAATACTCTGGGGTTTTTGGGTGGGATGAACCTAATTTAGAGTCTCAGTTCCACCTTGGGCAAGTTACTTAACATCTCAGAACCTTAGTCTCCTTGTCTGTAACACTATGGTCTCCTGAAGCTGTTAATTCCCCAGAAGGATTAAATGAAAGTAAGTAAAGTGCCTTTCACAATACTTTGGCTTACAAAAAATCCAAGTAAGTAGATATTTGGCACCTAATTTTTCACTAACAAAACTAGAGCTAGAGTGCACATACCTCAGAACCACCAAGACTGGCTTTGACATCCCCCCAAATTCCAGTTTAAGGGTAAAATCCCAACTCTGCAATACAGAATACCAAGAACATTATGTATTCCCAGACCTATTTTTTTCTAAGGAACTCTATCTCCCAGAAGTATTAAAAAAAAAAAACTGTCTCAAAATTCACACATTTAATTTGAATAAATATGGAAGTTCTAACCTTCCTGACACATTTCACTACAAGTCATCAAATTCCAAGTATAGTTTTTCTAAAGATATATTCAAAGACAAATCTCAAGAATTTCTATTTTAATTCTGTACTTTTTCTCCTGGAATTGTTTGAGGATTCAAAGGAATTTTTAAACCAAGTGTAGAAAAAGTGAAGATTCCCCCACACAAATCCCTAACAGATAAGCAGCAGATTAACATTAATTACTTGCTAATCCCTCCCTCTTCCCCAGGGCTCTCTGTAAACTAAGGGTAGTTCTGGGTTAAGGAGTTTCTGAAGGTCAAACTGCTGTCATAAATTCTAACTCTGGTCTACAGGGACATGAGAACAATTGAAAGAGTAAATCCAGTTTATCCACTGGAATGTTCTCTGAAAGAGTAAACCAGGTTACAATGCTGCCAGGTTACAATCCTGGCTCATCACTGGTGGGCTGTGCAGCCATGGCAAATCACTGAGCTACTTGGACTTCAGTGTACCAAGAACGGCACAACACTCCGCATTCAACAACCATTTTTCTCTTCTAGCCTGACGCTGCCCTTCAGTGTCTAGGGAAATGTCAGCAGCCATTCCTGCCCTCATACAGTAGCAGCAGAAGGAAAGCTCTGAGAGTCTTGTTTCACAAAGGGTGATCTCAAATTGTGATGATTCATAGGGAGCCTCTGAGATAGGAGAATACTGTCTCTGAGAGCTAAACAGAAAAACTGGAAAATTATTGGACATGGGAAGGAGAATTAGAAGCCCAAAACAATAACAGCTAGCAGACATTAAGCTGGCAAATGAAAGAATGAGGAAAGAGCAAAAAGCTGTACAGGACATGAGGAAATGAGACATTCAAGAGAGTTGAGTTCTGTGGACAGCTGACTCTTAGTGTCATCCAGGCCAGGAATCTGAACATTGAGTAGTCATTTATACTCTATGATGGATGGAAAATCATGCCTCAGAATTCTGAAATGCCTTGGATAGTGGAAGAGTTAAGGATAACAGGAAAGTTTCCAGATTTCTGACCTCAAATTGGACTGGGACCTACTGGGTCCTGACTCATGTATTGACAACTTTGGTGCATATTAGCCAGCTTCCCATGGCTTAGGACTCTAAATTCTTATTATGTCTGGAGTATGTCTCTTCAACAAGCCTTCCTACTGATGCTAAAATCCAACAAAGTTTGAAGTCCTCCATAATCCTCCTTATACCATAAGGCCTTTTTTTTAATGTGCACTTTACTCTTCGTATGGTTAAATCTAATGTGGAGGTAAGGTGAGGTTATTTGTTACTTTCTGAGAAAGAGGTGAAATATCTATGATCCTATCCACATTCTTCCATGCAGAGGATATGAGTAGTCTAAATTTTGCTTACTATAAAGATTAAAAAATGCAAATCAGGCAGAAAAGAGTTAGATAATTTAAAGGGTCATCAAATGTAAATGAATGAGAAATGGAGTCATTATCCAAGGCCAGATGAAATAAAGAATATATCAAAAAAGATGTTTTGATACCAGGTTCAACATGCCAGTCATACTTTCTAACATCCCTGATGAGAAACACTTTTCATATTAAGGGAAAACGTGAAATACGTATGCTTTTATCTGTGAAAAAATTCAACATTTTGTTAAGTACAATGTTCACTCAATGTTATCCTGAAAACAAATTCAATGATTCAACTCAAAAGAGCAGAAAAAATGGTGTTTCTGCTTTAAATAACTCCATGTATATCCATGTATATACAATCATCAAAAAAAATACAAAAAAAATGTTGTTATACATACAAACAATGTACAAGTATAGCCAACTTCACAGCAGTAATTGGATTAACAGCTCAGAAAAAAACTCATTCCAAGTTTGCATCTCTTTTCCTCAATATAACTTGCTGTGTCAGAAATTATAAGGTGTGAAGAAGACTGGTTTTAACCTATGTTCTACTTCAATTTGATTATAAGAGAAGGAAATGTTTTCACAGCATTCAGGTATTGAGGTTGAAGCAAGACTTATCTTTTCAAATATACATAATTTAATATCATTAGTTAAATCTATTTGAGAACTAATAAAGGCATTACTGAATCACAAGTTGATTTACTTGACACTTTAAAACTGTGCACTGCATTACAGAACAGATTCTACTACCTTATTCTATAAGGACACTAGGACAAATCAAATCTTAATTTTCATGTTTCCACTACAGTCTACATGATGAAACTGCACAGACAGAGCATCCCACCACATGTATGGAAAACTTATGTAGAAGTCACTCATTCAAAGCTAGTAACAATTACAGTGGGTGAAAAGGGGGAAAATCCTATTTCTCCCCTCCAATTTGAGTATCTCCTGCATAAAAAGACAGGATGACAGTAATAGGTGCAGTTACAAAGACAATGTAATTAGTGACAGGTATTTATTTGGAAGTACCACTTATGAGGAAGCCATAGCATCGTTATTTCTGAAAACAAAACTACTGACTGCCACTGAGGAAAGATGAGGGTCTGTGTAAGCACTTTGACCGCACTCTGCCACTCTTCATTGTTTCCAATTCCCACCTAAGGTATAATTCACCGTGTGATATTGGCTGCCTCTGGTTTTCCCAACAGCAAGGCTCCTTTGTCTTATGCCTGATGTTTTATGGTAGCTATATATTCAAATACTCATTCCTTCATTTACTCAGCAAAAAGTCACCAAGGACTTTATTTGTGCTAAGGTACAAGAGATTAGTAAGAGACATTCCTGCTCTCAATGAGTTTATAGTTTTAAAATTGCAGAAAGCTGTGAATCTACTCCACTGTAAGAAAGTACTCAATATTGACAGGAACTTTCTGGCCTGCTAACTTAGAAGAGTAACTTTCTCCTTGCTTCCCAATGGAAAGAGTCTTGGACTGCATCTTTAGCCAACTAAGTATTTGTATGGATAGTCTCAAAAATATCCATGGCTTCAGAACCCAAGAATGGACTAACAGTTCCCAAAGGGAAAGGGACTGGGGAGGACGGGTGGGAAGGAAGGGATAAGGGCAGGAAAAAAGAAAGGGGGCATAACGATTAACATGTATAGTGTGTGTGGGGGCACGGGGAGGGCTGCACAACACAGAGTAGACAAGTAGTGATTTTACAGCATCTTACTATGTTGATGGACAGTGACTGTGAACGGGGATGTGGGGGGGACTTGGTGAAGGGGGGAGCCTTGTAAACATAATGTCCTTCATGTAATTGTAGATTAATGATACCAAAATAAAAAATTTTAAAAATAAATAAATAAATAAATGGAAAAGAAAAGAAAAAAATATATATATCCATGGCTTTAAGAAGATGTCTTCTTCCAGGCTGATGAAAGAATTCATGAGTGTGGATTCTGCACAAGAGTAATGGTCTTCAATTTATTCCCTTTATCAATTTTCTCTACTTATTTTTCCCTCAGAAGGTGACCTGGAAAATGACTTGGAAACTGTTGTAGCAACATAAGTTATCTCTAAGCAAAAGCTTACTCTGTCCAAAATACAACACAGATAAAAGTAAAGAAGATGGTAAAAAGGAACAGGGGAACTTGAGGAGCAAAGTTTGAAAAACATATCAATACTCTAAAAAAAATAGAGCTGAGTCTCAGAAATATCAAGTTCCTTACCAAGTCATACTGCAAGAAAATGGCAAAAATACTTAAAATTGTAATCTTATTACTACATCATTTCTCTATTTTCCTTTATTAATTTATTTATTGATCAAATATATTTATTGAGCACCTACTTACAGAGAGTGGCAGTAAAGGGAAATGGTAGTAGCCATCACTGTCTTCATTTGTTGGCACAAGTAAAACCTCTGAGAATTTGGTATTTCCCAAAGGGTGGTACAAATTATGCATGATTCATATCTTTAAAAAACACTCCAGCCAACTTATAACACAGACACTTTTGAGGCATGGAGTTATACTGATATACAACACAGATATAAACCTTGCTTTTGTGGATCTAGAGCCCAAAGCCCTCATGTTCCCTTCTAGAAATGAGAGGCAGCCACCAGAGTTTGGTAGTGGACTGTGAAACTGCTCTTCCTCTTTCCATGAATAATACCTGTAAAGATCTCTTATGATGTGACCTGGTACAACTGTGATGGCTAAGATAGTGTAAGGTGTTTTCCTTGGTACTCCTTTCAGCTAAAACTGTGTCATAGGAGGAGAAATTGCCCAGTGTGTCCTTAAAAGAAGACTGATAAACAGCCAGGCCTTCTTTCTGGGAAGGGGTGGAAGGGAGGAGAGCTGTGTGTCTGGCAACTGTGGATGGTGCACTGTCCAGAGCGCCTCAACACTGATCATTTCTGTGCTTTTGGCCCACCTTCCAGTGCCTGTGTCTCTCTGTCCCAGGGCTTTTCTGGCCACTAGAGTCTGCTTTGCTTTGCCTGTGCACAGCCATTAAGTGGTGAAAATGTCTTCCAGCTCTTTCATCCCTCAGGTAGGATAGCTCTGAGGCACATGTCTACACTGTTTCCCAGAGCTCCCCAGTAGAAATCATTTCTAGTTACTCCAGGTTAACTGCTCGACCTTTTAAAGCTTCACCCACTCCTTGTTTTACTTCCCCCACTTCCCTGTTTGTGTTACAAGGAACCTGCTCCCAGAGGAAATATTTGCATTGAATCTGTGACTCAGGGTTTTTATGTAAAGAAACCCAAACTAAGATGGTATGTTTTATATTTATATATCTACCAGATAAAACTCAAAAGGTAAAAAAAAGTGAAAGAAAAAATTAGATATAGGAGACATATTTCATACCAGTATTCTGGATATAAAACTAAGCTTATCATTGGAGGTTAGAAGTAGAATTATCATGGGGCAACTGTGCATTCATCCAAGAAATAAAAAGCAAAATGTTTTCCATGTTCTGACTATGAACATGAAAAAGACATGAAAAAGACACAGTCCTTGTTCTGAAGAAATCAAAGTCCAGGATAGTGTAAAGAAAGTGTACAAACATGCCCCCAGTGATTCCTCCCATCCTGTACACATACCCCTTTGCAGTGCAACGTTGCTGCTCCTTGAGTTTAGAGGTGGGGTCTATTCCTGTTACTGGGAATCTGGGTTGGTCTTGTGATTTGCTTTGAACAATTGAATGCAGTGGAAGTGATATCTGGGGCTTCTAGCCTAGCCTTCAGAGAATACTGGCAGCTTCCGCTTCCCTGTCTTGGAGCCTCACCGTCATGTAGAAGTGCAGGCTGGACTTCAGAATGATTAGAGCCACACTGTAGGAGACCTTGGAGGAAGAAAAGCCACCTTGGATGTTCCATCCCCAAGCAGGGTTCCGGCTGAGCACAGCTGTGTGAGTGAACTCAGCTATACTGTCTAAGAAGAAAATTGCCCCAGCTGAGGCCAACTAATTCATGAAGTCATGAGAAACAATAAATTGTTGTTTTAAGCCACCAAATATTGGGAGTGGTTTGTAAGCATACAGATAACTGAAACAGCAAGCACTTATAGTGCAGCTTGATAACTCCACTAGGGTGAAGTACAAAGTGCAAAGAAGGACAGAGCACAGATAGTCATTGGGTGAGCATGAGATATTTCCAACAGGGAATAATCAAAGATACATACAATGAGATTGTTGCCATAAATACACATTTTTTTTAGTGGCCATTATTTGTAATGATTAGGGAATCCAAGTTACAAGCAGTGTGAGTATGACCCTATGGACAATAAGGTTGAGAGCAGGAAAGATACATAAGTTTGGACTAGCTGAAGGATGAGCTGGGATCAAAAGAAGAAGGGAAGTTATCCAAGTAAGGGGAAGAGTTGAATAAAAAGGCAGGAGGTCAACTAGGAATGATAATTAGAATGTGTTGGATAGAGCAGGTAAGACCAGTGGGAAACATGAATAGTAAGATGTAATCTCCTTATTTTCTCACCCTCGAGTCCCAAAACTTGCTCCCTAAAAGTGCATGATGATTACTGCCCTTTTTTTTTCCTTTGAACCAGTTAAAATATTAAGAGAACCCCTTATGAAGGGTAGCATAATATCACCCATCTTCTAATCACTGTTGAAAAGTAGATTTACAAAACACTTTCTTCTTTTTCCCTCCCAGAGATTCTTTATTCTATTTAGGAAAACCACATTAGTCAACACCACGCTTATTGCTTTAACTACATCATGTCTACTGAAATGCTGACCTTAATAGTCAATGCTGTCAACACAAAAAAGGTTATAGAAATTATTTCATATTGCCATCTATGACAGACTGTTAGCATATTTAAAGAGAGTTTCAATGGTTCTTAATTTCTACAGTGTAGATGCACAGCATTTCATGATTCAAAATTATTAGGGGGATCTATTTTCCTGTACTTAAATATAGTGATTGTTAATATATTCATTCTTTTAATAGTTTGTTCCCATTTTTCAAAATTAAAAAATTGAGTGAATTTTTTCATTTAAAAGGAACCCTAATTAGAGTTTACCTTTTTGTCTTTAACACTGCAAGCAACCAGTCAGTACAATTCTGTCTTTGCTAGGTGGCTAGGTCATGGCTAAAATAATGTATGTGTGCATGTATACAGGTAGCTCTACACCCATATGTGTACATAATGGTTTATGGCTTGTAGACTTTCTGAGGTTTATTAAAGAAGACACTTTCAGTGCTTCTCAAAGATAATAGTTAACCTGAACGTACACAATTCTAGGAGAGGTGCCTTATTTTTCTCCTCCGTACCTTCAAAATAATAGTGTTTTTCTAATAACTACCTTGATTTCTCAAAAGTGAATTTTAACAAACAAAGCATTTAGATGTTATGAAATGCACTATCTTAATGTTCATAAAAGTTATTGCTTACACCCAGCATGATTGCTTAATTACTATGATTCAGTTACAAACAAAACAAAATGCAGAATGCAGATCTCACATGCTCTCCTGCCCAGAAACCACATCCCATAATTAAATTGGAAGATATTGGGTTATCTCCTCAAACAACTCAAGGGAGTGGTGAACTGCTGCTTTCTGCTCATTAGCTTTGGCTTGAAGTTGAATCATAACCATTAAGAGATCCTGCAGGCTGTAATGACTTGACCACCTCAAAGCAAGGTTACTGACTGAGAAGTCCCCCCTGTTGTAGGAGGTGAGTTCAGAACAATGAACACTGGACTCTCAGATGCAAGGAGCAGTCAGCCACTAATGCACAAAACCTACCCAGTGCCCAGACAGGAGACCTGTACAGAGGAAATTTGTGCTCAATAAAATGACTCATTGGCTGAGGCCAGAATAATTCCAAGCCTGCTGGATAAGTTGCTTACAGGTATGCAGAGCTGCATATGATGCCTCTTTTCCTGGACAGGCCTCTGTCTGCATTTAATTATCTACCTTTATATTTCATTTCAGAGAGAGACATATAGCATCCTGCCTTCAAATGGTCTCATCATCATTATATGGACAGAAACCATCAGTGTTCTGTCCATATGCCCTCTGCTTGACCATTACGGCAAGTCAGGCTGACTTCCAACTGTCAACACCTAAATCACTGCCAGAGGACTTTCTCTACCTGCCACAGACCACTCTGCCTGTGCACCTGGCAGAGTCAAATGCTAACGAGTTAGTCCCCCTTGAGAGCAGCCCTCTACTAATGACTGGCAGACGATGAATAAATACCTCATTTCCCATTTCCCTCATCTCTTAGGTGGGGTAACTCGGATACATATTCTACAGTGTCTCTCAGAACTCCCAGGTATCCATATATCCACTTCTTTATTGGTGTGCTTCCTTCTCTGTGTTTTATTTCACTTCCCTACCAGTGTTCCTCAGAATCACCTCCTACATAAATTCCTTATGTGGAATCTTTGTGTCAGGTTTCATTCTCAAGGAACCCAAACAAAAACCATCACCATGATAACAATAATAACCTATTGGGTGTCTTGCCAATGGGTTTCAGCCCTGGGCAAGTTCGCTATGGATTCAGTGTGACCAAAGAAATTGACAGCAAAACGTTCTTTGGGCTGATAAGGTTTATTACCCAGCTTGTTCTCCCAGCGGTAGGCCGAGCACTAGCATCTCTGCCTCTGCCCAGGGCACCCGGCCGAGCTCTCTATACAAATAGCTTATTGCCTAAAGGTGTGGAAGTGGTAGCCTAGCAACAGGCCAGCTGCATCACCAGGTGGTTTAAGTTCAGTGAGGATCCTGGCCATAACAACCCCAACTTCCCCACATTGGGTAACTACTATATGAACTTGAAGCTTTTATGCATTATTCTGTCACAATTTTCATTTTCACAATAAGCAGCTATATTATCCATATTTCACAGCTGAGAAGAGAGGCATGTGGTGTTTAATAAGTTGCTGAGACCTAGATCACTGAGTTAATACATGAAGGCTAGAAGGCAAGATCTGTTTGATTCTAAACTTATTTTGTTCATTCTACTATACTATACTGCCACTCATAAAAACTCAAATTAAAATAATTATTTGCTTGTTGAGTTTTCTAAGAAACATAAGTTTTTTAAGAAAATATCAGACGGGAAGCATTTTATTTCAGCCAGTTAGTAATAAGTTTCCAGGTTATTTGTCTACCTAGTAATACCTTCAAAAAGAGTCATCACAAGATGGGTAGTATTTAATCCTTTTGAAACATTCCTCCATTAAATGTTTGGTGTGTCTCCTTTTCACCACAATAGCATAAGACCTCCTCAAGAGCAGGGACCATGTCTTATTTGTGTTTGCATTCCCAGAAGCCAACTTCATAGGCATTTAGTGAATGTTAGTTGAACTGACTTCCTTGAGTTCTAGTAAATTTTAATGACATGGAAACGTTTTGGGAGAGGGGTATTGATTTTAATAAGACTCAATCTAGATGCAAAGGAAATTGATGTTCCTTGGTAGGGAAGAGAAATTTTACAAAATGAGGAGAAATGAGTTCTGTGGTCTTCCTGATGGTGTTGTCTATACAGAGAATGATCTGTGCTTTAAAGACATCTGCTATCATAATGTAAGTGGTGTTTTGATATAATGATTGAATATCTTGAAAAAAATGTATACTGAATTAAGAGTGATTGGGAAGGAGAATATCCATAGTTTAGAACTCTAGGTGTTACCATATAGATCTGCTTCACGACACTGGAAATATCTATCCCATTGGAAATATTGCTGACTCTGCCAGGAACAGGTGGTGAGTTTCTCTTCCAAAAGGAAGGAAACAGCTTTATTTAAAGATTTCATAGACAAGCACTGCTCATTAACAACCCACGTTTCCACTAATGACACTTATCCTTTAATCAAAAAGTAAAGACTATTTCTTGGAATTGGGTAGCTTAGCCATTGCCTGTAGCACACCACCATTTCAAATGTTCACAATGAAGTTACTTTTAATAGTCCTACAATGTTCTATTTATAATCATAGAATGGAGATTTCTAACTATATGGAAGAAACAGTCTGTGAAACACAAGCCTTTTAATTATGCCAATATGCAATTATTGACAAAAATGTGTATGAATTAAACATTGAAATCCTTGGCTTCACTTTAAAATGGGTAGAGTGAAAGCATAATCAGTTACAATTGATACATACCCCACATGTAAGAGTTTAAGAAATCTGGAACTTAAGGAGCCAGAGAATACTATTTGAGATGAATTGGTCACATGAGAACACACATAGGAAAGAGACAGAAAATGGAGACCAAAAAGACAATGTTCTTTTAAAATTAATCCTAGAGAAGCAGAAAAAATATACAGTAATTCTCTCCTTCATTAATTTGTTATGTAAAATTTTACATTTAATTTGAAAAAAATCCAAAAAGCAGAAAAGATATAAAAATTAGTCACATCTAATTGCAGATAATTTTTTCCAGCATTTTATTATGAAAATTTTCAATCATACACAAAGTTGAAAAATTTGTAGAATGAAATCTCATAACCTACCCACATATTATGACCATCCCCATGTTACTCTGCTTCCTCTATCACACAACCTACGCATCAATGCAACCCACTACCCATCCAGTAATCCACCTGCTTTTGGTGTATTTCAGAGTAATATAGATATCAGAAAAATTCTCCCTAAATATTTATGCATGCATATGACAAACTATAGTTAAATGTTTGCTTCCACTTTATAAAATTTGCATGCAATGTAACACAAAATTAAAAGTGTTCATTCACTGAGTTTGATGCATGTGTACACTTGTTAATATACAAAGCTCTCTTAAGTTACATAACTTTAAGCTATAGATTTTTTTGAGATAAAGAATAAATACTTGGTATAAGTTCTCTCTCTTTTTTTTTCTTCAAAAACAGCCAAAATATTTATAACATTAGAAGTAAAATATAGGATACCATTTTTTCCTAAACCTCAATAAAGTTTTTCAACTCCATCTCAGCAACTAAATAAAGCAGCAAGTAAAGTGATGATTGGGCATTCACCTTGGCTTAGATCAAGGTGTTGCACCAAAACCAATTGTGCTTATATTGGTAAGACAAATGTAGACAGTAAGACAGATACAAAAGGGAGTGGTGGAGACTGTGCTTAATGCATTAATACTCAGCTCCAGCTGATGGATGCCACACAGGCATGTAGAGCCCAGAATATCAGACTTTCATATTATTCACAGAAGCCTAGAAATCCGGATTTTTATGTGCAACATACTGAATTTCTAAAATGTCAACAAATTAGAAATCCTATAACTATTATGTGGTTCAGTCTAACTGACCTTATAAGACCCCTGTTTGCATCTTGTTGCTTGGGTTTTCATCCTATATAATGACTGGTAGTTCCCTGTAGTAGTATTAGTGTATATGTATACTAGAATGTAGATGTACATATATATATTATATATATATTAGTATACACATATAATTTATTCTGATCAGATCATTCTTTGGGTCAACAGGTGAGTCTCAGAATCCTAAGACTTAAAGGATCTATTCATCAATTCTTTTTAAAAAATGTAAGACTTGAGCAGTTGTATACACCAGATCCCACTATAACAGATATAATAGGTTCATAAGAAACCAAAAGCAAATAGTAATATAGTTTCTTTCTCCCCAAGAAATACACAAAAATTGAACTAATATGTTCTTCCCTTAAGAATACTACTCTGACACGAAGTATATACAGTATGTCCAAACTGAGAGAATAATACACTATTTGGGATTTTAAAATATGAAATTCTAGCAAGGATTTATCATAAACTTATTACTCAGAGGGATCACTTCTGTAATTATGATATAAAATGATTTACAATTTTTGATGTACACTTTTTTGCAATGCATTGATTACATAAAGGAAGGCACTCCCTCCCAACAGAATTCTGAGGCACCATATAGTGCAAGGTAGAGTAAGAAGAGGCTAATTATTGATAATTGGCAGCAAGTTTTCATATGAGAAAATGAAATCTAGATGAAGAATGAAAATGTGAGCTTATTATATAGTTTTCAGAGATTATGCCTGATTTCTTTTTTTGAGACCCCTTGAATGGAGAGTATGGTTATGAAAGTTAAAGGACCTGCTTATTGCAGCCCCTTCAAGGTGCTAATAGAGGGTGGTGCTAATGTACTCTGACAGGAATTTTTTGCTCAGGAGATCAAAACAGGGAAAAGGGACTATGGAAACAACTTCATGGGACCCAGCAACATCTCTGTCTTTTGTCACCCACCATGCCAATTTCAGAAAAGTCCGTATAACATTTCAATCAGAAACTGGCAGAATTTGTCTCTTTTAAACATTTCAAGACCAAAAGTAATTGTGCTCCCCTGGGCCCTTCCACTTGAAGGAAATATATGGAAATTAGAAATCCATCACATTCCACAGGAAACTGCCAACTCCTGAGTGCTTTTGTGAACCCCCTTTCTTTTCCACTAAATATAAAAATAGAAAAGGAAGAGCAAGGGAGAGAAGGCTGGGAGCACACAGTAAAATATATTCAGCTGCCTGCAGAGTTACCACATTGATGCTTCTACTGCTTCTTGCCTTGACATAAACACTTCATAGTCTCCAATTATATTAATTGCTCATGTGGTAAAATACCATCTGGGTAATAAATATAACCGAGTTCAAACACATAATAAATTTGAAAATGTTCTGAATGCAAACAAGAGCAATATAAAGATGCTGTCCCATCATTTTTGATTCTAGAGTTTTATTCTGAATAAACTGGGGCTCTTTTGAAAGTCTACATTTAGCTCAGGTAAATATCATAACTATGGCTATGTTATTTATTAAGGACATTGCCATACATCTTGTATTTAAAAATCTATGTAAAGATATTTACAATATTGCTGAGAACTGAAATTAAACTATAGTTCTCTGTAAGTTATCAAAAGCTATCAGGACACTGTTGAAAGAATGGCAAGACAGTTTCCAGATGATAAAAGACCCCCAAGATGTTCATGTGTGAAGCAGATTCACTTAGCATCCAGAAACTGGCATCAGCTGCTATCGTGTGTAATACATTCCTCCTGGTCAACCTCTCCACTCCATTACCAGTGGAAAAATGTGAGTCACATCCTTACCAGAACTTATTATCCCTGTATTTGGGGACAAAAGCAAGACCCAAGTTCCCAATTTCTCTAAAAGAAAACTAAGCTACTTGTCAATACACCAGCAACATTATTTTTTAATCCTGAAGGCTTATAAAAATATAAAGGATATATGTGCACATGTGCTAAAAGCATCTTACTAATTTGTTTTCAAAAATTACCAGGGAAAATTAGATATAACTCCTTTTTTAAGGAGGCATGTTATAAAATATCTTAGTTGTGTGAATGCTGCTACACTGACCTATGCAAAAATGAGCCCAATTTTTAAGCATATCAACTGCTATGTACTCAGGGCTTTATATTGCTCTCCTTCCCTAAATGATGGGATCAAATTATTTTCACAAAAATTCTTCGATTACTCTCGCTAATACTCGCTCTTCTCCCCTGACCAGCACGCTCTGCTACCTCCTCCAGATCCCCTGGGAAGTCAGGAATAAAGGGAGGATGGCAGAAAAGGATATTTCTAAAGTTCTGTGTATGATTATCCAAACTTAATGAGGAAAGCTAAAAGATGTGTATATGTGGGTACTTTCCTTGGCAAACTGTTATGTTTTCTCCTCCCTATAAATGAAAAAGTGGGATTTTAAGAGGAAAAATGCTTTGGGCTCAAAATATTGCACACAATGGATCTGAGAGAATTTTCAACTGGCCAGAAAAATGTCTTGATTTCAAGTATTGCCAAATTTTGTCAAAGCAGGTAAAGTAACTAAAGGCATTCATTCATTTCATTCCTTTATTCATCAGTTAGTTAGTCATATGTCAAATATTTATTGAAGACTTATGTGACAGAAACTCCAAGGCACTAGGGATATAGCAGTGAAACAAGACATGCAAAGTCCTAACTCCCACAGAACTTATGTTTGGAGGGGTGTTGGAGACAGGGAATAAATAATAAATATTTAGGCTCAAAAATAAATAAATGAGATAGTCTTTCAGAGTGTGAGACATGCCATGCAGGGAAGGTAAGAGGGTTTTGGAATAAGATGCCTGGACTGATGGGGAGGGAGCTTCTGAGCGGACATCTGAATGATAATGAGGGGCCCTCAAGGTGAAGACGCAGGATTCCAGGTGGAGCAAGTGCGAAACTTGTCCTGAGGAGGGTAGAAGCTCAGCAGTGCCTGGAACAGAATGCAGGCCAGGGCGGATGGAGCCAGGGAGTCACACCTGGAGAGGTAGGCAGTGAGGTCTGTGACAGGCAAGAACAGGTGCACAAGGTAGCTGGGTTCTGGCAGGTTTTTGCTCTAAGTACAGTGGGACTCTGTTAGAGGATCAGGCAGGGGTGGCAATATGATTAGATTTATACTGTTTTGGATGCTTCATACAGAGTGGACAATTCAGAGGCCATTTTACACAGCATTCAGAGGAGGACTGAACTCCAATTACCCATATTCATAATCTGCTCATTAAAATACCCTTTTTAGGGGTGGTTCCCTCTCTTTTCCACCATTCCTGTTTCCTAAAATTATCAGGTTTTGCTTTTGCCAGAATCCAAACCAGGACACCATCCAATGGCCCCGAACAGCTCAGTCTCATACTCCTTTCCACAGCAGAGCAGAATTTCCCAAGCACTATCCCAGTGATCAATCCCAGAATGGCATTCAGGTGGAAGAAGATGGGGTGGTGGGTGAGGAAGAACACTTACTATGTATAGGAGTAATTCTAAGTTAATTTCATGGCCAAGGAGACACCCTGACCCTTTCTGACTAGACCTACAGTTGCACAGATAGACACTTTCATAAGAAAAATGTGCAGAATGTCTATGACATTATTATCTGACTCAAAATTTTGACAGAATTCAGTTGAAAGCTGAACATGTTGAGACAGGCACTGGCACAAGGCCCCAAACCTACTCAGATGTACATCTTGATTTACTGCAGATGGGCTCCAAGTCATTTTGCCAATTTGGATGTTCCCAATAAGATTTCACAAATAGATCTGTTCTCCAACAATATCTGCTTACAGTCAAAAGTGGAACAAATATAAGAAATATGACTTAATTCATACATACACACACACAAACGTTCATCAAAGTTACCAGTCAAATTTAAAACCAGTTACTTTAGATTTTGTTCAAAGTTCAAAATAATCTCTCAAAATTATTACTATTATATTATTTTGTCACTAAAGAACTTGACATTAATTTTTTAAAAATCCTTTGTGATTAACCTGTTATTATGCATCTGAGAGGTCTGAGATCTTAATCAAGTTATCTCCTATTTTATAGGGGTTACAGACTACAATGTTTAATGCTTGAAAACTTCCATTTCTTTTTGGAATATAGTTGATATACAATATTATATTGGTTTTTAGATGTACAACATAGTGACTCAACAATTATGTACATTACTAAACACTCACCAAGGTGAGTGAAGTTCTCCCTGGCTACCATGCCAAGATATTAAAATTTTATCAGTTATATTCTGTATCTGTACTTCCATCCTTGTAACTAATTTATTTTATACTCCTTTATCTCCTTCACCTATTTTACCTATTCCCCCTCCTTCTCCCCTATGGCAACCAACAGCCCATTGTCAGTATTTATGGGTCTATTTCTGTTTTGTTTATCTTTAGAATCTATCTACAACTGAAATCATATGGAATTTGTCTTTCTCTGTCTGACTTATTTCACTAAGCTTGATCCCCTCTGGGTCTATCTATGTTGTCCAAAATGGCAAGATTTCCTTCCTTTGTGTGGTTGAATAATACTTCATTATATATCTGTCCCACATCTTAATCCATTCATTTTTGATGAGTAGTTGGGTTGCTTCCATATCTTGGCTATTGTAAATAATGCTGTAATGTACATATGTGTGCATATATCTTTTCCAATTAAATATTTTATTTTCTTCAGGTAAATTCCCAGAAGCAGAATTGCTGGCTCTTATGGTGTTTCTATTTTAAATTTTCTGAGGAACCTCCATACTGTTTTCCACAGTGGCTGCACCAATTTACATTCCAACGAACAGTGTAGAAGGGTTCCCTTATCTCCACATCCTCACCAGCACTTGTTTGGGATTGGGGCCTTTCTAACTGGTGTGAGGTGGCATCTCATTGTGGTTTTGATAACATTTCCCTGATGATTAGTGATGTTAAGCACCTTTTCATGTTCCTGTTGGCCATCTGTACATCTTCTTGGAAAAATGTCCATTCAGGATCTCTGCCCATTTTTTAATTGGTTAATTTTGGGGGGTGTTGAGTTGTATGGGTTCTTTATGTAGTTTGCATATATGCCACCTTTGAGATACACTATTTGCAGATATAGTCTCCCATATAATAGGTTGCTTTTTCATTTTGTTGAGGGCTTCCTTTGCTGTGAAGAAGCTTTTTAGTTTACAGTCCCATTTGTTTATTTTTGCTTTTGTTTCCCTTGTCTGGGAGACATATCCAGAAAAAATTACTCATGCTGTGTTCAAGAGATTCTTGCCTATGTTTTCTTCTAAGAATTTTATGGTTTCATGTCTTACATTTAGGTATTTAATCCATTCTTAGTTAGTTTTGTGTATAGTGTGAGACAATGATCTAGTTTAATTCCCTTGGGTGTAGCTGCCCAGTTTTCCCAATACAATTTATTGAAGACACTGTCTTTTCTCCAGTGCATATTCTTGATTCCTTTGTTATATGTTAATGGAACATAATTCTGTGGGTTTATTTCTGGGCTGTCTCTTCTGTTTCATCGATCCATACGTTCTATTATTGTGCCAATACTACAGTGAATTTAACCTTTTCAAAACTTGTTTATAAATGTAAACTTTCCCCATGAGGAATAAAATAATCAATAGTTCTTTCACATACGTTCTCTACACAACAAATACTCATACACAATTCTTTATACTTCCTCAAGTATAATATGAAACTAAGTTTGACTCCCTTCATGTTATGAATTTTTCTTCATCCTTCTATACTCAATGAATTCTTTCACCTCAGGCATGAAAATTTAAAGGTATTGGCTAGTCAAATCCCCATAATGTTAACGGAGAATGTACTTTAAGAGAAACAACAGTAACAGAGAATTATTTTCTATTAAATGGTAATCACTAAAAGCTATCTTTCAGGTAAATATGTTGTTGGGCATCATGGCAAAGTTCTCTGTGACATCTCTGTGAAACTATAGGTGATTTCTCCCAAAGGCAAATAATTACAAAGGTTTTACTTCTAAGAATTGCCATATCCAGGATGCCAGGAAAAGATGGTGGTGTGAGAAATGAGATACAAACCTCCTCCCAAAACCACATATAACATGAAAATATAGCAAATACAGCTAATCTTGAAAGAACAACCTGAAGACTGCAAAACAGATTACCTACATCTGGGGAAAAGAGAAGACCTCATAGAGAAGGGTAAAGTAGTAAAGTTGTGATCCAGCAGGACCCAAGATCTCCCCCTACCCCAGCTCACAGGTGGGAGGAAGAGAAACAGAGCATAGAGGGAGTAGAAGCCCAGGACTGTTAAACACACATCCCTGGAGATCTGCTCTGGGAGCATGAACCCACATTACATGGTGCTCTGGAGATTAATGGGGTTGGAAAGAAAAGACAGGGAGAATACTTTGAGAGAATGAGATTCCAGCCACTTGTGGAGTACAGGTACCCACAACTGGCCAGTACAGTCTGGGGCAAAAGAAAGGCAGGCACTTTGAAAGACTTCCCAACATCAAGAGGGGTGCTAAAGGGGTAAACATTACACAAAGCATGCTGCTCAGGAGAAAGGGCAGGTGGAAAAAATTGTCCTGGCACACTCAGCCAGCTGGAGGGGAACTATGAGGTGCTTGAGATGCACCATGTCCCTGGCTGGCAATGCAGCCCTGAAGCCCCCAAACTGTGATACGCAGCCTGCCACTCCTTCCGCCAGGAAGGCAGTGGTCCCCACATCTGCTTTCCCCATCATCACACCAGGCCAGTTGGAGGGTGGCCCCAACTATGGCAGCTACAGGGACATAACACAGAGGCCCTTCCTGCATGCTTGGCCCACAAGAATGGCAGTGAAGGCAGGCACTACAGCCAGGAAGCAGAAAAGAGCTCTAATCCTGGCAGGCACCAGTGCTGCTTGCCTGTGACCCCAACCATCGCTCCAGGTGCTCAACAGCTCCAGAGAATAGAGGAACTGGGTATTAGAAGGTGCCACCTACACTAAGTTACAATCCCATAGGAATCACTAGAAAAATTAAATAACAAAAAAATTTTGTACAAACAAAATTTCAACAAGAGGGCCAGAAAGAGGGCCAACTGAAACTGAAAACACCAATCCTCTTGATAAAGATTTCAAAATAAAATACATAAAGATGCTTACGGAGCTACAGAAAAATATTCAAGATCTCAGCGAGGACAACAAGAAAAAGAAACTTTGAAAAACACAATATCTGAAATGACACATGCAATACAGGGATTTAAAAGTAGATTAGATGAGGTAGAATGAGTGTAAATGAAATAGAAAGTACAGAACAGGAATACAAACAAGCTGAAGCACAGAGAGAAAAAAGGATCTCTAGGAACAAAAGAATAATAAGAGAACTGTGTTACCAATCCAAACAGAACAATATTTGCATTACAGGGGTACAAGAAGAAGAGAGAGGAAAAGGGATAGATAGGTTCTTGGAGGAAATAATTGCTGAAAAATTCCCCAATCCAGGGAAGGAAATAACACACACAGGTCATGGAAGTGAAGAGATCTCCCAACACAAGGGACCTTAGAAAGACAACACCAAGACACATAATAATTAAAATGGGAAAGATCAAGGATAAGGACAGACTATTAAAAGCAGCCAGAAAGAGAAAAATGATCATGTATAAAAGAAAGCCCATCAGGCTACCAGCAGACTTCTCAGCAGAAACCTTCCAGGCCAGATGGGAGTGGCATGATATGTTTAATGCAATGAAACAGAAGACTTCCAACTAAGAAAACTCTACCCAGCAAGATTAACATTTAAATTTGAAGGAGGGATTAAATAATTTCCAGATTTAAAAAAGTTTAGGGAATTTACCTCCCTCAAACAATCTCTACAGTGCATATTAAAAGGATTGCTATAGATGGAAGTGCTCCTAAGGCTAAATATGTGTCACCAGAGAAAATAAAACCACAGAAAAGGAAGTAGACCAGTTAATTACTAAGCAAATGCAAAATTAAATCAACTACTCACAAAGTCAGTCAAGGGATAGAGAAAGAGTACAAAATATGACACTTAATATATAAACCATGGAGGAAGAAGAAGAAAAATGGAGAAAAAAAGATTTAGATTGTGTTTGAAAGAGTGTAATATATGAGTTAAGGTAGACAGCTAGATAGAAAGTAGGCTGCCCTTGGACCTTTGCTAACCACAAATCTAAAGCCTGCAGTGGCAATAAGTACATATTTATCAATAATCACCCTCAATATAAATTGACAGAATGCACCAATCAAAAGACATAGAATTACAGAAAGGATATATATATATATATATAAAAGACCTATCTATATGATGTCTACAAGAGACTCACTTCAAACACAAAGACATATACAGACTAAAAGTGAAGGGATGGAAAAAGATATTGCATTCAAATAATAGGGAGAAAAAACAGGAGTAGCAGTACTTATATTGGACAAAACAGATTTCAAAACAAAGAAAGCAACAAAAGACAAAGAAGGACATTACATAAAGATAAAGGGGTCAGTCCAACAAGAGGATATAATCATTATAAATATCTATGTACCCAATATAAGAGCACCAAAATATGTGAAACAAATACTAACAGAATTAAAGGAGGAAACAGAATGCAACGCATTCATTTTAGGAGACTTAACCACACCACTCATTCTAAAGGACAGATCAACCAGACAGAAAATAAATAAGTACACAGATGCACTGAACAACACACTAGAACAGATGGACCTAACAGACATCTATAGAACACTCCACCCAAAAGCACAGGATACAAATTCTTCTCAAGTGTACATGGAGCATTTTCCAGAATAGATCACATACTAGGCCACAAAAAGAGCCTCAGAAAATTAAAAAAGATTGAAATTGTGCGAACCATCTTCTCAGACCACAAAGGTATGAAACTAGAAATAAATTATGAAAATAAAACAAAAAGGCCAACAAACACATGGAGGCTTAACAACATGCTCCTAAATAATCAATGGATCAATGACTAAATAAAAACAGAGATCAAGCAATATATAAAGACAAATGAAAACAACAACTCAACACCCCAAGACCATGAAGATGAATGAAACAACAAGTCAATACCACAAAACCTGCAGGATGCAGCAAAGACAGTTCTAAGAGGAAAGTATATTGAAATACAGGATTGCCCCAAGAAAGAACAATCTCAAATGAACAGTCTAAACTCACAATTAATGAAACTAGAAAAAGAAGAACAAATGAGGCCCAAAGTCAGTAGAAGGAGGGACATAATGAAGATCAGAGAAGAAATAAATAAAATTGAGAAGAATAAAACAATACAAAAAGAGTCAATGAAACCAGGAGCTGGTTCCTCAAGAAAATAAACAAAATAGATAAGCCCCTAGCTAAACTGTTTTAAAAAAAATAGGGTGTACAGACATAAATAGAATCAGAAATTAGAAATTAAAAATCACTACAGACACCATCAAAATACAAAGAACTATTAGAGAATACTATGAAAATTTATATGCTAACAAATTGGATAACCTAGAAGAAATGACAACTTTCTAGAAAAATATAACCTTCCAATGCTGATCCAGGAAGAAACAGATAATCTGAACAGACCAATTACCAGCAATGAAATTAACTGATAATCAAAAACTACCTAAGAACAAAATCTGTGGACCAGATGGCTTACAGCTGAATTTTATCAAACATTTAGAAAAGACATAGTACCCATTCTCCTTAAAGTTTTCCAGAAAGTAGAAAAGGAGGGAATACTTTCAAATTCATTCTATGAGGCCAACATCACTGTAAAACTAAAACCAGGCAAAGACAACACACAAAAATAAAATTACAGACCAATATCCCTGATGAATATAGGTGCAAAAATTCTCAAAGAAATATTAGCAGCAAATTCAAAAATACATCAAGAAGATCACCCATCATGATCTAGTGGGATTTATTCTAGGGATGCAAGGATGACACAGTATTCAAAAATACATCAACATCATACAACACATCAACAAAAAGGACAAAAATCACACGATCATCTCAATACATGCTGAAAAAGCATTTGACAAAATTCAACAACCATACCTGATAAAAACTTTCAACAAAATGGGTATCGAGGGCAAGTACCTCAACATAATAAAGGCCATATATGACAATCCCAGAGCCAACATCATACTGAACAGCGAGAAGCCGAAAGCTTCTGCTCTATGACCAGGAACAAAATAAGTATGTTCACTCTCCTCACAATCTGTTGCATTCATATATACTAACGATGAGCTAGCAGAAGGAGAAATCAGGAAGACAACTCCATTTATAATTGCATCAAAAAGAATAAAATACCTCAGAATAAACCTAACCAAGAAGGTGAAAGACCTATACCCTGAAAACTACAAAACACTCATGAGAGAAATTAGAGAAGACACTGATAAACGGAAATCTACCCTGTGCTCATGAAGGGGAAGAATTAATAACGTCAAAATGGTTGTCCCACCTAAAGCAATCCACAGATTCAATGCAATTTCTATCAAAATACCAACAGCATTAGTCAGTGAACTAGAACAAATAGTTATTCATATGGAACCACAAAAGACCCCAAATATCCAAAGCAATATTGAGAAGGAAGAACAAAGCTGAGGAGATTACGTTCCCTGACTCCAAGCTCTACTACAAAGCCACAGTAATCAAGACAATTTGGTACTGGCACAAGAATAGAATAGACCCAAAGATCAATGGAACAGAATAGAGAGCCCAGATATAAACCCAAACATATATGGCCAATTAATATATGATAAAGGAGCCATGGACATGGGGAAATGACAGCCTCTTTAACAGCTGGTGTTGGAAAAACTGGACAGCTACATGTAAGAGAATGAAACTGGATTACTATTTAACACCATACACAAAAGTAAACTCAAAATGGATCAAAGACCTGAATGTAAGTCCTAAAACCATAAAACTCTAAGAAGAAAACATAGGCAAAATTACAGAACCATGAAACCATAAAACTCTTAGAAGGAAACATAGGTAAAACTCTCTTGAATGTAAACATGAGCAACTTTTTCATAAACACATCTCCTCAGGCAAGGGAAACAAGAGCAAAAATGAACAAGTGGGACTATATCAACCTAAGAAGCTTCTGTACAGCAAAGTACACCATCAGTAGAACAAAAAGGCATCCTACAGTATGGGAGAATATATTCATAAATGACATATCCAAAAAGGGGATGATGTCCAAAATATATAAAGAGCTCACATGCCTCAACAACCAAAAAGCAAATAACTTGATTAAAAAATGGCCAGAGGATCTGAACAGACACTTCTCCTAAGAAGAAATTGAGATGGCCAACAGACATATGAAAATATGCTTCACATAGCTAATCGTCAGAGAAATGCAAATTAAAACCACAATGAGATATCACCTCACACCAGTTAGGATGGCCAACATCCAAAAGACAAGGAACAACAAATGCTGGTGAGGATGTGGAGAAAGGGGAACCCTCCTACACTGCTGGTGGGAATGTAAATTAGTTCAACCATTGTAGAAAGCAATATGGAGGTTCTTTAAAAAACTAAAAATAGAAATACCATTTGACCCAGTAATTTCACTACTAGGAATTTACTTGTAGAAAACAAGATCACTGATTCAAAAATATATACACACCCGTATGTTTATTGCAGCCCTATTTACAATAGCCAAGATTTGGAAGCAACTTAAGTGTCCATCAGTAGATGAATGGATAGAGAAGAGGTGGTACATATACACAGTGGAATATTATTCAGTCATAAGAAGGAAACAAATCCCATCATTTGCAACAACATGGATGGAGTGAGAAGGTATTATGCTCAGTAAAATACACCAGGCAGAGAAAGACAAATACCAAATGATTTCCCTCATTTGTGGAGTATAACAACAAAGCAAAACTGAAGGAATGAAACAGCAGCAGACTCACAGACTCCAAGAGACTAATGGTTACTAAAGGAAAGGGGTTGGGGAGTGTAGGTAGAGAGGGAGTGTGAAGGAGATTTAGGGGCATTATGATTAGCTCTCACAATATAGGTAGGTCATGGGGAAGGCAGTATAGCATGGAGAAGACAAGTAATGACTCTATAGCATCTTATTATGCTGATGGACAGTGATTGCAGTAGGGTGGGGGGGACTTATGATATGGGTGAATGTTGAAACCACAATGTTGCTCATGTGAAACCTTCATAAGATCGTATGTCAATAATACCTTATTTTTTAAAAAATTGCCATATCCCAGCTTTTACTTTGTGAAACCATGATGTGTTTATCTCACATCACGTTGTGAAAAACACATGATGTGTTTTTCTAATCAAGAGGGCTATTTCTAATAAATTTAATCTATTTCATATATTCTAATAAGCAAACACTACTCCATAAACAAAGTTAATGACACTACCACTATCCTTAATACTTTCTATCTATAAAGATAGATATGCTGTGAATTAATGAAATCTCCCAGAAATTCAACTGTAGAATACCTTCTTAGGATACAATAGGTCATGTCCAATTCAACATGCTTAAGATTGTTCTTACAAATTATTTGAGTAACTTGGCCATCCAATCCAAGGAAAGTGAGGGTCTTGGTAAATTCACAGCACCAAAGAGAAGATGCTGTGGAGATTTCACTGCATAATTACTTCTGCCTTGCTTCTCCTTCATTATTTATTCAAGATTTTGGTGACTTTTAAGCCACAACTCTCCAGACATCTCATTAAAGTAATGCCCAAGTCTTTGACAGGGCTCCTAGGATAAGAAGATAACTTTTATAAAGATGCCTAACTCATCCACTAGTGACTTAATCCTAAATTCTGGAGACACTGGAGTTTCCTTTTAACTTCCAAACCAATGCAACACTCCTCTGAGATAAAATCATTCAGTCTCTGCTTAAATATTTCAAAGAGGTACTCACTTGCTCCCAGAGCATATCATTTTATGTTTTTGCTGGCTTTGGTTATTAACAAGCTCTTCCTGACAGTAAGTCAAACCAGCTTCCTTGCCTCTTTCATCCATTGGCCCTAATTTTGTCCCCAGGACAACAGAATATATCTCATTGCTCTATTTGTTAATTTGCTTTTATTTATCTGTTCAGAAACTCTCTCTCCCCTCTGTTCTATCAATTATGTCCACAATGCTTGAGAGTGAAAGTATTATTTTAATTATTTTTGACTTTGAGGGCCTAGCACAAAGCAGGTGCTCAATAAATGAAAGAATAAGCATAAGGCAATCTCCATGCACATCTAAAGTATGTCTATATATGTATATATAGTATATATATATATATATGAAGATATTATTGATCAATACTATTATCCATTGGCTCCCCAGTCATACATAATGCCCATTATTAAGTAGAGAAATTGCTTCTTCTATATATTTCAATCAAATTTTATATCAATGGAGGGAAACAGGAGAATGGATAAAAGAAAAAGTGAAAACATATTATATTTATGCTTATATTTCAATATCAGCATATCTTTGGTTCTCAAAATTAACCACATTTGAAACAAAACAAACCAAAGAATACAAATTTAAACATAAGATCTGGAAAGCTACTCAAATCGCCATCTGGTCTTTATTGTTCAGTTTCTTTTTGCTTACCATTCAATCTGAGGAGGATGAAATTACCCTTCAGGTAAAAGCTATGCTCTGATCAGACAGTGCTGCCCTTTCTAGTTTAAGGATTTCTCTACTGGATCTCCATGCAATACTCAAGAAACTGACAATTTAGATTTTTAAAAAGGGAACCTGGATTTCCTGCTTTTTCAACTGGTATTTGCTGAAAAAATAGATGGTGAGTTGTAAAGAGCATCTCTTCTGCAGAGGAAGAACAAATTTCACAGGGATTAACCATCAAATTGGTACATGGAACATTTAAGAAGTTAAACACAGTTGTTATTGTTTCAAGCTATCTTGTATATATGTATATATATATAAATACATAGATAGATATAGATACAATAAACTGTATCCAAAAAGTGAATGCCCATATAGGTAAGAAGACTTTCAACTTAAATTCTTTACTCTCTGACTGTAAGTAAGGCAAAATATGACTTTACTTGGGCTGCTATTCAAAATATTTGGAAAGAAAATGACTAATTATTCTAGTGAAAGAGAACAGGGTATGAGGGTTTTATAACACTACTATTTAGGGTTAAAGGTATGAGAATCTCATAGCATGACCAGATGTTTAGGGATGAGGGATAAAGGCACCTGTTATTTTTCTCCCTACATTCTCTTTTTCTTATTTCAAGATCAAATTGTTCACTACCTAGCCCACTATAAAGTTAAAACCAGCAGTCACCTAATTTATTTTCCTAAAATTTGTAAGAGTCTTAATAATCAACAAATTATTTACAAATATATAACTCTAACTCATGTGACTGTCTCTTACAGATTAAATACAACCTCACATTTTTTGGTCCTTCACATGAGACAGAAGGTATAGCAAACACCACAAGCTTGGCAAACATCTGCAACCTCTGCTACAAAGGCCTAATTCTGATATGTCAACCACACCCAAAACACCAAGTCCACATAAATAATTCAGTATTCTAATCAGTATATGCAGTAAGTTTAAGCAGAGATAAAGTGACTGACATTCTAAGAAAATGCCACTGGCATGTATTTGAGCATCAGATCTCCATGTCACCACACCTGAAGCATTTGCTCTCTTAACTAAGAGGAAAGGCATTAGAAAAAAAAAACCTAAGAAACCTACTGATTAAAAACAACTTGCCTATATATTAAATGACTATAAATTACCTCAATCACACAGTACATGCACTTATGTAATAATAAGTAATGGTTCTTAATATTGCATAAATTTTATACTAAACATTTTATTAGCTATGAAAATTTATTGTGTACACTAAATGTCAAAGCTATGATTCTTAGAAACCCTGGATATTAAAATCAGTATGCAGTGCTGTCCTTGAGAATAAGGGTCAGGCTCGTTCAATAAAGAAATGAGTGAATTTATAATGAACACAAACTGAAATCATCGTATAGTAAAGAAACAACAAAACCTTACTGGAATGTGTCCACACAGTGAATGTAGAGTACTGAGAAGAACTTTTAATAAGCAAATTAAGGCATGGCTTTTATAAGGCAAGTTTCCAAAGAGGAAACCTGGGGTGAGGAGATAGATACACCTTTCCATAGGACTTGCTACTCTTTTTAGAGGCTTGAGTAAGATCCTCAACTTCCTGTCACAGAGGTGGCCCCTCCTGTGAACTGGTGGCTCTCTGTCTGGCCCTATGGCCTCGGCTGGGGCAGATCACTAACTTCTCGGAGTTGTTCAGTTACCATTTCACTCAGAGGATCACAGCTGAGAGAATGTGGTAAACTAAAACAGGCTGTTCTGGCAGCCAGAAGCCTGTTAGCAGGGCCATGTTGCTCAGAAGGCACTAGGAGAGAATCCTCTCTTGCTTTTTGTAGCTTGTGGGTGGCTCCAGGCATTCCTTGGTGGTGGGGCTCCATGGCTCCAGTTTCCATCTCCCTCTTCACATAGTCACCTCTCCTGTATATCTTCGTGTCTCAAACTTCCCTCTGACTTTTGGCCCACCCTATTCCAGGATGATCTCATCCCCAGATCCCTAAATTAGTTACATTTATAAAGACACTTTCTCCAAACAAGGTCACCTTCACAGGTTCCAGAGGACAAATCGTTTTGAGGGCACATCATTTAACCCATTATGCTTTCCCATATCCCCTGTTCTCACCTTCCCTTGTCCCCAAACTACAAATGGAAAATAAAATGATTTCCAGAGCTCTTCATATAGCTTTGGCTAACTGCTTTATATTCTTGGCAAAATAAAAGGAGAAAATAACAGAAAATCTAGTTTAGAAAATACCTCTCCAGGTTAAGAGTACACAATGACTATTCTATTATTATCAACAACATTTTGCTACTGGGATACACAAATTTGATTTACTAGAATGTGATATTTACAGGAGTTAAATGAGGCATAGCCTGCAGATTTGAACAATGATTATCTTACTTTAGATTTAATAATTAATTGACATTATTTTATGTATGGCATGAATGAGAAAATTAAATACACACTCAAAAAATGAAGCTAAATTACATTTCAGTGCACTTAAGTTGGAAGGTGGAAGAATACCAGCATTTATATCAACACTGTAACATCAAAATATACTCAGCTAACAATTATAGCTAAGATTTTTAATGTAAGGTTTCAACTCTTAAGCTGTTCTAAGTAAGCATCAAAACAAACCTTGCAGGTGAAAACATCTAGTTTTAGAGCTATTAAAACCAATTTTATCTTGCCAGAATACCTGAGTGTGCAGGGAAATAACTCATTATAAATCAGACACAAATCACACAGTTTTAGAAATAATCCCTTCTGTGACCTAAGTAAAAAATATGGAAGAGCCTCCTTGCCCTTTTTGACAAGACAATTCCCAACAGTTTTGCAAGCTCTCTAACATTCCTGTTCTTTATACTGCTTTGTGGACATAGAGGATGTGGCAGTTGCTGTTGGCCTTCAGCCCATATCCCTGGAGCTTCATCACTTCCTTGAGGCTTCTAATTTTCAATATCTTTGTCTCTTCTCTACCTGATAGCATCTCTAAAGCTACAAAAGCCAAATCACAAGGTGCCTGAGGACATTAACACACTCTCTTGAGTTTCTCAAAATGTAACTGATATAAGTGGGGGTACAAATACCCCAGCTCCCTTACTGTCCTTGTGGGATAACTAAGACTAATTCTACAGCATTTCCTAAAGTGTTCGTATGGCATAAAGCTTCTGTCACCCACAGTTGTGACTGGTTTGGTAATGCATCTCTTTCCTGTCTCCCTGTATCACTTTCCATTCTTCTCTACCTTCCAAGTAAACTACTTGCATTCAAATTTTTTAAAGTGATGATCTTTAAAAAGGACATAAAGAGGAGCCACACTCTCCCCTAGCCTTTACATTATGTAAGAAAGTGATCTAGAAGTCGCATATCACAAGCATGAATTGACAAACCTGAAGATAAAGGACATGTTAAGGGCTTCAGGGCAGAAAAATAAGAGGAGAATTGGATCTTTGAACTGAATTAACTAATCCCAGAATAGCTGCACCTCTGGAATTGTGATGGGAGATAAAAAAGTCTTTTTATTGTTTAATCTTCAGAGTCTTCTGTTACCTGCAGCCTAAAACTAATATAACACTTTTTCAGTGTGTAAAATGCCACCATATAGAGTATCTCATCTCGGCAGTATGGGCACCCTAGCTGATAGTTCCAGGATTGATCTCTCAGCCACAACTGCATTATATGCTCTTTCCTGAGCAGGCACGGAAACTGAGGACCGAATAAGCATAATTGAGCACAACTAATCAAAATTTACTGCTTCCCTGGGTCTAGTTATACATGGCAGATAAAGGCAGAAGAGGGAAAGTCACTGAAAAACCAGTACCTAATCTGAGCTCCTGTTATTGTATGACTCATCCTCATAGACCTATCTCACAAGTTTAGTGTAGGGGTTAAATAAGATGGCACAAAAACAAGATTTACCAAAAGCCTGTCATACTGTTCTGTCATTGCATACTACTGGATCAGAGAATAGGGCCCAAAGCATCTTGAGCAACAGTCAACATCTGTTTTCTGGACAATATAAGATCAACTGACTGTTGAAATAATCCACAAGTGAGATGAAGAGGTATTGGAATGATGTAAGGTATCTCAAAGAAAAGAGTTGGCTTAACAAGGGCAAAGGGGTAAGAAAGAGCAGGGGATGAGGGAGGGAATATTAGCAGCTCAGGTTGCTAAATGTACTAGACAGACAGTGGTAAGCAAAGAGGTATAAAAGGCAGGCAGGGGCTAGATCACAAACTTTATATGACATGTTAAAAAATATAGACTTTATTCTGTATGGGCTGAAAGGCTTATTAAAGGTCAGACTTTATCTTACATTACAATTAAATATGGTCATATAAAATGTTACTTTGTATAATACTGGTAGCTACTGGGGATAGAATTGAGAAAGGCCAGACTAGGGGAGCCTCACCCATTTCTCTTGAATCAAGTCACTTCTTGGTGAACCAGGCCACTTATTTTACTCAACTTTACTGAAGACACTTATTTAATTAGCCCATTTTTTTTCCTAAACCATAATGATTGGGATCATTGCCCCCTAAGTAGACATGGAAAATAATACTAAATTTAAAGGCATTCACTTAATTCAGAATAGTGTGTCATCAAACCTAACAGACTCAGTCAAACCACGTGTGAAAAACATTAGGATATTTTGGGATGTGTCTAACAGAACATTAAGAAATAGTTTTTCAAACATGTACTTTCTCAGCTATTTTAATGTAAATCACAGAAAATGAAACTGCTGAAATTTATGATTTCAGAATGCAGTGTGAGTCATTGTCCCCAGAGCATTCTCTCTACAGAAACGGTATATCAGCATATTTTCCTATAATGTTAGTATAATCCATTGGTGTATATTTTATTGGTGGCTTTCAAGTTGTTCACTAGAAACCTGTTTTGCTTTGTTTTTTTGATGCCTATGCAGTTGGGGTTGTTTGTAAGCATATTCTGGAAAACTAGTGGATGAAAGGAGTGTTGTTGGTGTTTGTGAAAGGGTGAACTCAAAATTGCAATCTGAAAAGAAATATAAATCAAACTTGAAAGATTTTCTGTCTGTGAAGAGAAAATTCCAACCAAAACACTAACAATAGTTGACAGCTTCATTTGAAGCATACAGACAAGACAGGATGGCTCCCTTGATTTTACTAAGGCTTTATTTTTTTTTTAAGTATAACTGTGAATAGGCAGAATGTAAATGAAATTCTGAAAGATAACCCCAGATCTTCATATAGTCAGTAGGCTCTCAAAATAGATCTTTTGCAATGCCAGAATTTGTGTCATTTTCCCCAACCCATGTTAAGTGATAAACAGAAAAAAGAAAGACACCAAGTAAGGGAACAAGGATTTAGATACAGTATAAAAAAAAAATGTATTTTCTCTGCAATTTAAGTTCCACAAGAGTCACACTCAGGTTGAGAGAGTCATGAGAATTGCTGATGTCAGCTATTCTGGGGATTTTCATTGCACTGCTGTACTCCAAGCTATGTGAGGTATTTGATCACAGCCCTCATGATGGTAGAAAGTTGTTGCTGTTTCTTAATCAGCAACCTCACATCAGCTCCCTCACTGTCCTGTTCTTAGAAATCAATTTTGTGGTAAAGGTTTCTCCCCACCAGCTACCTCCCTACTCCCTCCAAACTTCAGGGAGCATGAAAATAAAAGGGGTAGATTTAGCCTGGTCATCAACATGGAATCCAATAGCTGTTGACTCTATTGAGTCGAAAACCAGGAGGATGAGGGGGAGAACATAAAGGCAACTTGAAATTAATGTGAATATATGGTATATTTGACATTTTCATTGACCGCTCTTTGTAAATGCAAATGATCTAAAAAAGTTATTCTAAGTGCTTCAGCATCCAACTGTCCTCATTAACATGCCTAAATGCCATTAAAAAAAGCAGAGTAGGGTATGGCACCCCTGTAAATTGTTCATAACTCAAAATACACATAGAAATGTGGTAAAATACGGCCAGGCATAGGCGACCATATGGCTTGTCAGACAGATGTCAATTATTGAGTCGGGCAATCTTGGGCAGGAAGCTTAGCTTCGCCATTTACTCACTGTACAACTTTAAGTACCTCACTTTTCATCTCTGTGCCTCACTTTCTTCATCTATAACATGGAAATGAGACTTGCATCACAGTGCGGTTCTAGAAATAATGACATTAGAGTGACTGGCACAGATCTGCTACATGGTGAATGTTTAATTAACATTCATGATCATCACTATCATTAATGTTGCTAATTTTCAACATCTCAGAAATTAATGTGTTCAAATGGCAACCAATAAACAGTGTAGATAGACTTAATTATAAACAGACTACATCCCCAAATTTGGATTTGGGGATAAGCAACCTTAGAGAGCTGACCTGAGATTTTTGTATAAAAATATTGTTATAGTTGGTGAATAGTTTGACACACAAATGTCTTTTTAAACACCAATATACCCAAAGAGTACTACAAGTAGTATTCTAGAACCAAATGGCCAGTCACAAAGGAGTTTCCATGAGAAAATCACTTCAGAAACCTAACCTAAGGTGCCAAGACCACATCTTCTCTACCTGCATTATTGATATAAAAAAAGAAAATCGGAGCTCTTCCCAACCTCAAATTCTCATCTATAAAACAATGAGAACAGGGTTTTCCAAGCTCCAAGCTTTCACCCCTAGCATGGTAAGGAAGTTCTTGGAAGGTAAGAACAACGGAGAGAGTGTGAAGCATGTGAGGAAGCAGGAGAAGGGGCTGCCATGAGAAGCCGTACAGAAGCCCCTCAACCAGGAAGAAGAGCTGCAGAAGCTAATGAGAGGTCAAGGACTCAAGGAGCATCAGTAAAGGGGCTGAAGTAAGAACAGGGGAGAGTATTCTAAACATGTCCTCCCTCTCCCCTTTAGTGGGATCCTTGAGGCAATCAAGGAGCGTGGAGTCAGAGGTAAAGCAGGCTGGCCACCAGAGCACGAATGTGACGTGCAGTCACGTGTTCCTAGACAGTGGGCATCCTTCGGTTCCTATCCTTCCCTTTTTTCCTGTCGTTCCTGCCCTGCCACCACAAGTCCACATTTGTCATTGGAACAAAATGAGAATGAAATTCAAATTTACTAAGATAAATTGGAAAAGAAAACCTCCATTAGTCCAGTCAGCTGCTTTCTTTTCAAGAGAAGCATAGGACATCTTTAGAGCCCAAGTCAACTTTGGAAGCTAAAATGAAGAATGTAGTTAAGAATATGAACAATATGAAGGGGTGTGTAAATTTAGACTGCATAATTATATTAGAAAGGACACTGGTGGGTTAGAAAAGTGAAACCTTATGGTGACAGACTAACCCAAAGAGGAGTTCTGAAACAAGTTCACCATATTTGGTGAAATAAATTGGAAATAGACTTTTCCAACAAGAGATTTCTGCCATAACAGAGTGACTATATGTCCTGGTTTATGACTTCTGACCCAATGTAATTATAAACACCACTCCCTTTCATATTTTAAATAAATTCTATAACCTGGATATAACCTGTAGAGCACATTCCATCAGCCTTAGAGAAGAACTAAGGATATTTTAGCAATCATGATTTTATTTGCATTTGATCAAGAGTAATACCTAGATCACCAAGCCTCTAATAGTGAGATTGGCCTATTCTCAGGCCTTTGACAAAAAGAGAATGACCTGAAGGCAATTGTAGGAAGAAAAGGGGAACCATTAAAACTAGCCTCTCAACTCTTGTGAATACAGAAATACATTTAGACACAAATGCTCAAATACAGTGTCTAAAGACACAGAATTAAATCTTGTTACACAATTTGGGGGCACCCAGAAAGCATAAGTTAGTAAATTTCTGGAAGGAACCCACATATTACATTTTTCAGTGGACTGAAGGATAGAAAAAGGATATAAAAGATAGTCTTCTATAATATTACTAAAAGCATAGAAATCTTTTTAGCATAATTAATAGCACACAGAGGGATACGCCAAACAAACATTCAGTCTTGGTAATATAAAAAGTCTGTGTCATGGATATTTACTTCATTCATTCATTCATTCATCTCTTACCTCCTAGAGAAGTGAATGCCTACAAATCACCGAACACTGCTCTAGGAGGTAAGGAAACATCTATGACGAAAACAGACCAAAACCCCTGACCTCAGTGAGCTTGTAAGGTAGGGCCTTCCAGCTTCCTAGTTTGAAGTTGAAACTAAATCCTTGAGGGTGGGCTTTTCAACTGCCTTTATCGGTGGAATGGACCAGAAAACCTCCTAAATCCCATCCAAGTAAATTAATGACTGGCCTCCTGGGCCAAAGGCCAGAGAAAAGATAAAATTGGCTGGGGACAAGGAGAGGGAATTTCAAAAAAACAAAAGGCCTGTTGGAGATAGAGTGAATTAGAGGCTCCACAAAGAAGGAAGGGCAATTTCTGTAGCACAGACTGAAAGCCTCTGGCCCCACTGAGGAACTGCAGAGACAAGCCCAAAAGCATAGTGGTACTTAACTCCAGATGGTCCCCAGCTAGACTACTACCAGCTTCTCAAACCCATGGAAAAGAACTTCCTTTTAGATTGCTGTGTGACGGACTAACTGGTCTAGAAAGTTCTCCTCATGCATGTTCCTGATTTTGGCCCTTTTTTTTTGAGAGTTTTGAGAGTGAAGGTTTTTGTTTTGTTTTGTTTTGTTTTGAGAAACAGATCACACTGTTTCAGCCTTCCAATGTTAAGGCCACATTAGGTGAGTCACTATGTGACTATTTACATTATTTATGTGACTGTATTGATATTTGTAAAAGAATAGTAAGATTCTGACCTTTGTATTTCTCTAGGATTTTTTTTAATCCAGTGGTTTTCAAATATATCATTTATATTGCATTTCACCCCAAAAATGAATACATAAAACAGACAGAAGCAGGGTTGCTCTGATTAGAACTAGAGTAGGGGGCAGGAGCCTTGTTTACTCTTTCATCTCAGTGGCCTGTGAGGGGGCTTCATTAAGCCTGTAGAGATGCACCAAGTACAGACTGAAACCTCTGACCTTTCTACACTGGCAGGGTATGCAGCCTCCTATCCACTCAATCTGGTGAATAGGGATGTGTCAGAAGTATAAGCCATTTCAGTGTAAACAAAGAGAATACTGATTAAAAGATTTCCTATGGAATAAGTAGCTGTCAGAATATAAGAACTGGCAATATCCAGGGATATTAGAGTGACAACCGGGGCCTGTATTGATCACAAGGGTGAATTAGCAGAGGAAAGCCATGGTGAGATGAAAACAAAAACAAATGCAGAAATAGAATTGTGACTACGAGTATTGTGAATAGGCTGATTCTTACCACCAACTGCATTGCATATACTCTCTTTATGTCCCCAGCAAGCTTTTATGGGGTGCATACTATGTGCCAAGTATGTTGCTCGGTATTAATAATACAGAGAAAAATAACATACAGTCATCACTGTGAAAATGCTCACTGTCTTCTATAAGAGACAGATCTGTAGGTACGGGGATATTAAGAGAATTTTATTTAAATGTATATAAAAGGTACTTAGTATAGTGCCTGTCATACAGTAAGCTAACTATAAATGTTAGCTATTATGAACAGCTTAATCCTCTGTTTCCATTCACTGGCTTCAAAAAAAAAGATGAGTTTTCAAGAAGTGAAGACTCTGATAAGCAACCTGAGGCCAGGGAAGTGGCACCCAAGGATGTTTAGAAACAATGGAGGCTTTTGCTCTAGTGAGTAGTTTTATGAAAGTTGACAGTAACAACTAACTTGTTTGGGGTGACAAAGGGCATGTTTTACAATATATATGGAATAGGTGATATTATGAGAAAGAAAACATTAGATAGGTCTGCTTGAGTAAAAATGGAAGTATCCAACCCACTTGTATTAACTCTCTGCCTTGTATTATATGATGTTAATCCTTTATCATGACTCTTCAGGAAATCTTCAGTAAAACCTAACCTGCAGAGAGAGAGAGAGAGAGAGAGAGAGAGAGAGAGAGTGTGTGTGTGTGTGTGTGTGGTGCTAATATCACCTGCTTAAGTGATTGAGGAAAGGAATTTCTGGAGGAGAGAGTGGATGATAGAGGAGCTACAGATCGCAAAAAGGCCCACAAAGAGGACAAGACAAAACAAAGCAAAAGCATATCATTACAGATGGGAGACAAGGAAAGGAGAGGCACAATGGGATCAGAAAAAGGGAGAAGAGCCAGCTCTGCATGTGGAGGCCAGGAAAGGTCATACAAAGTAAGCGATGTTGAGCTGAGTGGAAAAGAGTGGGTAATCCCAGGGGAAGACGGTAGATGGGGGCAGGTGGTGAGAGCTGGACGTGTGGAGAAATATGTAAACTATAGCATGCCAATTCTGATAAATAAATGTAGTTCAACTCAGCTGAAAAAGAAGCTATAAATGGAGTAAGAGAGAACTCAAGTAGTACAGTTCTTTTTACAGTGATAAAATCCAGCCATTTTAGAGATTAATAAAAATAAAGAATTCAGGAATAGCAAATCACAGTAAATGCCCTAACTTTTCTGGGGTTTTCTTTCTTTTGTGTTGTTTTTGTTGGGTTTCAAAAGAAGATAGTGCATATAAATTGACTTTATACTCTGCCATCTTTTAAAAGAAGTCTCTAGTTTATGTACTTCTACAGTGTTTTAGGTTCTAACAGCCTACCTACAGAACCTGAGCTCTTCATTCCCTACCGTGTTGTATAGTTGAGGATTTCAGGAATAAATGGATCACTGACTAGTCGAACCATTACTTTATTACATGAATATATTCTATAAAATCAATGAATCTCAGCTCCAGAAAATGTTTCCTCATTTTTGCCTTCAAGTAGCAAAATGGGAAAGTTTCTAGAAATGCAATAAACTGCTTTTAGGGTAAAATATTCTAGTTGTTAACAATTCACATTGCTATGATTTTGTTGCATTTACTTAATAGCTTAGTCATCTCTCTGATCTCTCTAGTTAAGTGGACCAAATTATCTTCTGTATTATATTCATATACTGTAAATCATTCTAATTTTCATTTCCAGAGGCTGAGTAATTTTTTAACCACTTCATATACACAAGTTTCAGTTCTTTAATCTTTTCCCTGCTTTCATAATTTCGTGAATAAGCCTGTCCTATCTTGTTCCATCTTCAGGGATTGCCATTCTTCAAGGAGTCTTTCCTGTAAAGTCCAGACCTCATTCATATCTGCACTTCCTCTCTTAACTGCATAAATTCATATGAACAATATGCTATCGAGTGCTGATATAAATGCTTTGGTCTTAACTCCCTCACTTGCTAAATGTTTCACAAGGGCAGGAAGCAGGCGCTATAGTTTTATGTGAAGTGCCACTCCTTCCTTTCTCCTTGGCTTTTCTCTTGGATTCCAGGATAAACACCTAAAAGGCATTTAATAATATTCAGCAGCCATCTTAAATAAAACTCTAATTAAAATAGGGAAGACAGAATTAATCTTAAAGACTATTTACAAAATTCAACAGTGAACATCAGATATCATGAACACTGAAGCCATTTCCATTCAATAAAGAAAATAGGGGCTGCCACTACACCACGATTGTTTCAACATTGCCTTTGACACTCCAGCTAATGAAAAAGACTCCCAAATTATGATTGATAAGAGTATTGAGAAGAAAAGAAACAAAATATCTTTATTTTAAATTTAAGAAACAAGTAGATTTAATAAGAGAATTCAATATATGAGCTGGATCCAAATAAACACACACACAAAAAAGCCAATAGTATTTCATTAAAGTAATAATAACCAATTATTAGTAGATATGGACAAAGTAAATCCTATTTGCAGCAACAATATAAACTATAAAATATGTAAATTCACAATATACAGTATCTTCACAAGCAGAACTTTAAAATCATGTAAAAGAAAGAATTGAAAAATAGAATTACAATTACAATTCAGTGTTTATTTTGATGGTGGTGAAATGGCAAATGATTTTAAAATTTATATGATACTGAAAATGTTCACAAAGGGAAAAAGAAGGAACACTGAAACAGTACTTTCCTCATCTGATATTTTAACAGTCTATAAAGGTGTCATAATCCAGATAGCATGAAGTGGCTACTGGAATAGACAAAATACCAGTGAAAAAGAATGAAGTCCAGAAAATATGTACCTAGAAATGAAATATATGAGGAAAGTTGCAATGCAAATCAGTGAGAAAGGATACTTTATTTGTTAAATGGCACTGATAGTTGGCATTCATGAAAAATTAAGTCATACTTCCATTTCGAACAATACATAAAATAAATAAAATTATATTTAAAAAAGAAAATGCTAGAAAATAACATTAGGAAATAAAATTATTTTAAGAATTCTGATGTGATGAATATTTCTTAAGCAAAACAGGATACTCAGATGCTTAAAGAGTTTTAAAAATTTGCACTTTTCTTTTCATATATATTTCACAGTTTTTCAAAATTCTATAATTAAATGTACCTTATTTCTATTTTTGCACTATACTATGAAATATTTCACTTGCTCCTCTATAATATTAATTCTGCATGATAAGCACCAAGATTATTTTCTTTTTCACCTCCTCTGTTGAGTTTGGTAGCATTTTGGTTTTTTTTCAGCTACAGAATATTTTTGGATGCTCTTCTTAAGCACTCTTCAAGAGCACTTCTTTCTGATTCAGTTAACTTGCAGTTCTTTCACCATTTCTAATGCAATGGGAGACTATTTTTTCTAGTTGGCCAATCATTGTCAAATGAATTACAAATTCATTAAATTAATTACAAATGCCCAGATATTTATTTAGCAAACATATTTGCTAGAGAGATATTAGCAAACAGTGTAAAATGTTCCACAGAAGTCCCAGCTGTGGCCATTCTAGATTTTGTAGTCAGCACATGTGGGAGCACCCATTATAGCCAAGATCCTTTGGTAGAGCAGACTTTTCCAATTCAGGTTTTTGGGGCAACAGTATTAGGAGGTCCCTCCAAGAAGGCCAAGCTGCAAAATGTCTTCACCCATGTTAGTAAAAGTAACATTACTGCTATAAAAATTTAGTGCTGTAACACAACAGACATTTCTTTCATGCTCGTGCAGCAGTCCAGTGTAAGTGTCTCTTGTTGGTGGACAGCTTTCCTCCTTGTGGTGATGCAGAGACTCATACTCCTGCGACCTCGTGGCTCTGACATGCCCTATGTTCTCAGAGGCTTCTACAACCAGCCAGCATAGAGAGAATGAAAGCACAGAGAAGTTACACCTGCTTTCGAACAGCCTTGGAAATGACACACATCATTTTCCTTCACATTCCATTTATGAAAACTAGGTACAGGCCCATTAAGGCACAAGAGAAATTGGGATATGTCATCTGGCTGAAAAGCTGCTTCTTGGTGATAATTCTCCATTATTTACGAGAGCTCACATTTCAGTGGATTATTAGATGTCTAGGTCATATTATCGTAGTCCCCAGAGAAAGTCAAGACTTCTCTGCCCCTGAATCTAAGTCTGTCATGGTATGTTGAGGCAAGAAACTTACTTTTGATTCAGGAAGTGACAAAAAAGCAAGAACTAACTTTATGAAGGTGTGGGAGGAAAATATCCCTTACAGAATTTAGGAAAGTATAAAGGCCATAACTGTTATGAGTTAGATGAGAAAGTTACAGATAAAAATGTTTCAAAAGTTACAATTAAAACAGCAAAGTATTTGGGGGAGTGTTTTCTTTCTTTTTTTTTTTAAGAAATAGGAGAAGTTTAAAAGCATGGTATTATCACTTAAGGCTTGGAATAACGTAATGGTGGCTTGTAGAGGAACATTTAAGGAAGACAGAGATTGAGACACAAAGTATATAACCAGTCCATATAAAAGAGTCATACAAACTATTTGTTATTTCATTCAATAAGAAGAAATCTAGACATACCCAATTAAATACCTAGCATTTAGCAAATGCTCAAGTACCTAGCATTTAGCAAATTTTGTATGTATTCTTACTTATGAAGCAATTATCTGTAATTTCTTTATTTTTCCTGGGAATTTCATTTATAAGAAGTTATGTAGTAAAATAAGCTCCCACCTACAATTTGCAGACATACTGTAAACTTTAAAACTTTTCATCAGTGCGCCAAGCACTTAGGAGATTTAACACAACTATATGTCTCTACCTTATTTGTTTAATTCATGATTTTTGAGTCTTAGAGAAAAACACACAAGAGATTAAAGAACAAAAAAAATGCAAGGGGTGTTTTAAGTCATTTTGATTAGCAATTACTATATACAGTATTTAAATCCTATCAGTTTAGGACCTGTTTAAACTTTTGCCATGCATCTTTACTCTGTCAGATCAGGCATTGGCTCAGAGAATTTATGATTTCATATGGTAACTGAAAAGTCTCTAAGATAACTTTAAAGAAACAGAAAAAAAGAGAATACCCTTGCAAAGGAATGATGTTTCTCATTTATGTCAAATGATGAAAAGCTTACAGTCAACAAATAAAAGACCTCACAAGGACTCTGCACAGCATTTATCACAACTTCTCTCAACAGACTCAGACCCACTTCAAAACCTTCAAGCTAAAAGAAACCCAGCATGGGAAGCTTCCCAACTCTTCTTGCCAAGTTGGCAGAACCCTAAACGTTTGAATGGGCTTCTCGATGTATAAGATAAAAGAAGGCATTTGGAGCCTGTGAAGCCTCCCTGGGCACAATCAGACCTCAGGTGAAATCCTGTGATGTCAGGTATGCAGATGGCACAGCAACTTAGGACTCTGGCTACATAAGTAGTTTTGCTGTAAAGTCAAAACAAAAAAAAATCTTGAAAGTAAACATGAAGTAGGAAAGTCTCTTGTGCACAAAGATGATCTTTTTCAGCTTTAATCTTTCACCTCTGGCATGATAATATATATGTATTATATATAATGTGAGGCATGGAAGGACAAACTTGGTCTCAGACAAGAGCACCTCCTCTCAGGTTAAGTACAGGTCTGGTCATGAGAGAAAAACAGACTTAAGTGCCTGGAATTCCTCCCTGCCCTCTGCTTGATCCACCAGGAAATACCACCTGTGAGCTACTTTCTAGCTTCTGGGAGGCATCTTATTTCCAAACGAGTAAGCGATCAGAATTCCTCTTGACTGACTTTAGTTTTCCCTCCCTCCACGTATTTCTTTCATTCATTCAGCTGAAATGGCCTTAATGCCTCCTACACTCCCAGACCCCCCGCCTCCAGCCTTCACCCAGCCCTGATGTTACCCACACTGCATCTTCTTCTTCCCTGACGTGGTACCTCCCTGACTCTGGGAACTCAATGCTCTTTCTCATCAGAGGACAGACACAAAATGCTTCCTCATGGACTGGGAAGCAAAGGACAACTCACTATGTGATTTCTGCAAATCACTCTCAAAGTTCCCCTTGAGTTTTGTTTTGTTTTGTTTTAATATACCCCCTTTTGCAAAAGAAAATCTGCCTGTTTGTTCTAGCTGATATCATAGATCATGGGCCTTCACAGATACCCTTCCTCTGCCTATGTATTTTAAATACATTTTGCCTCTTCAATCTACCCTACTCTTGACCTTCCTGGGAATTCCTGCCAGCTAGAAGTCTTTTGGTATCTCTCTCATCAACTCTCCATCTCATTTCAAATGGAACTGTAATCCTCTTTCTTATTTCCCTCCAGACTTAAATAGTGAATAGGTTGAAAGAAATGGACTCTCCATTGAATGGTGTAGTGCAGTGCTATGGAGAAAAACAGGGTGTAGAGGACACGGAGAGCTCTGTACAGAATGAAATTTTATTATTCTTCATAATTGTTAAAGCACTGTGTCCTGGAGGAAATGATTAAATCAAACATGCAACAATATATACTGCTTTTTTTCAATGAAAGCAGTTTTGTATGCTTTATGTGGAAATACTTACACTATAAAATATAAAAAATAATTGGAGAGCCATTAAACAGACATTGTGTTTAAATATTCCAAGTGTGGTTTGAAATAAACTAATTAAATTTTATGAGGCCAAATATCTTTCAGAATATTTCAGAATATCTCTAACGAAGGTATCAAAATCCATTGATAGGATAAAAAATACAAAAAAGACCATAGATATTAGTTGGGCTGGGGATAGGTTTTTTCCCAAAAGAATATATATAAATTTTGTTAAAAAAAAACTTAATCTTCAATTTCATTCATATCACCTTATCTTCATCACTATCCAAACAGTCTTCCTAGATAATCAAATGCACCAGATCTAAGGAACAGCAGTTCACTAACAATTAAGATCAGTACTCTTTCATTCTGTCTTGCCAACAATCTCACAGGATGGTGAGGAGTAGAGCAACCATGTAGGTGATCTCAAATCACCTTCTGACTTCACCAACCTGCAGTTCTGGAATTGTCCCCATACAGTTTTGCCATGCCATCCACTTACCGCATCTATCTTTTTACTTTTCATGGAACATCAGCTTATTAAGAGTTCACCTTTTTTGGCTTCAAAGTTTTCCTAGGAGCTCATAAAAATAACACACAAGGAATAGAACAGAATTTTAAAAATTAAGTTCCACTACACTGAAAGACTTTTCTTTGAGAGGACTCTATGTATGGATGAAAGAAACCAGACAGAAATTCTTTTTGCCATGCTGAAAATAAAAACTCTGTGATTAGACTGGAGAGTCAGATGAAGATAAAGAGGTTATTCCAGTTTTCACATCTCTTCTCCTTCTTCATCTTCTTCCATAAACACAATGCACTTATGAGTTCTCCTGGGACAGGATAAAATTCACTCCAAAGTCATTCCATCATTCCATCATTTCCATCATAATCTTTTATGTGAGCCAAATCATTCCCATTTAATGACACTAAAATATTCAGAGAGGGGAGAATTTAAAACTAGAAAAATTTCCACCTTGAATTCCGTATGGAAATGAGGTAAAAAAAACAAACAAAATAAGTCAACAAATGTTCTTTTCAGTTTGGTGATCTGTGAGATAAGCATCTTAATTTTCACATGTTTTTCTCTTTGCTAACCATAAAATACGTATTTTATATTCACCAAATATATAAGATAAAAGAAGGCATTTGGAGCCTGTGAAGCCTCCATGGGCACAATCAGACCTCAGGTGAAATTCTGTGATGTCAGGTATGCAGATGCACAGCAACTTAGAACTCTGGCTACATAAGTAGTTTTATTGTAAATTACATAATATATTTTGAACACCCAAAAGACATTTTTCTTTTCAATTCAGTTTTCTATTGGCATTAAGCTTAGAGCTAAAGAGAAGCTGCTTTAATCTGACCACATGTTCTGATCAAATGCAGACCTTGAGAAAGTTCAAAAGACTGTCATAAATCTAGAAAATGTAAGCACCACTGCTAAGATACTAGAAAGCATAAGACTTTCTCAGAGAATCAATCTATTTCCTAAAATATTCTCATAATTTTAAGAAATGAATTTCTCTCCACATTTCTAAATAGCTGTTTTGCCAATGAAGATTTTTAAAGGAAAATTTAAATATGTCACATTGAACTAAGATCCACTGTTTTAATGTATGAACATCTAAACCTAAACCTTTTACCTTTGTTTTATTAGAGCATAGGAATTAAATATATAAAGAATGATTACAAGTTATTCTGAACAAAAATTTAACTTAAACACAGGATTTTAAAGACACCATAGTAATACTGAATAGTCATAACAGCCAGTGTTTGTTTAGCACTTATCAGGTGCTGGAGACGACTCAAGGCATTTAACCTGTAGAAATTCATTTAATCCTCACACAAATATGAGAGGTAGTAAGTACATTTAACTTCATTAGAAATGAGACACGGAGGCAAAAAGAAGTTAAGTAACTTGCCCAGTATCAAACAGGTGGTATGAAATGAAGCTCAGAAGCAAACATAGGCAATCTGAGTTCAGAACCCGACTCTTTTAACCACTACATAATATGCACAACGTAATTAAAGTTCATCATATAGTTATTCTCTTATAGATATATATTCTCTCAGTGTCTCATTTCTAATGAAGTTAAATGTACTTACTACCTCTCATATTTGTGTGAGGATTAAATGAATTTCTACAGGTTAAATGCCTTGAGTCGTCTCCAGCACCTGATAAGTGCTAAACAAACACTGGCTGTTATGACTATTTAATATTACTATGGCGTCTTTAAAATCCTGCATTTAAGTTAGATTTTTGTTCAGAACAACTTGTAATCATTCTTTATATATATTTCATTCCTATGCTCTAATATTTATTTTATTAAATTAATTTAATTCCTATGTCTCTAACATATTGTAAGCATCTAATGGGCAGAAATTCCATTTAATTCATCTTCGTATATTCAGGCACTAGAAAATGTTCAATATGCAGTTAGTTAATAAAAGACATTACAATTTGTTCCCTGCTCTGCTAAATAATTTTGCATATATATTATAACTAATAGTTTTATTGTCCTAATTTAAAATTTGTAAATGCATGTTATAAATAAATGATAACTTTAATGAAAACCAAAATCAAGGGAAGAAAACAGTTTCAAAATTCTACTACTCTAACAGATCAAGAATCTTTTTCTTCCATATTCACTTATGATCCTTTTCATTTTATAAGTTGTTTTATAGTGTTAAAATTTTTCAAGAAAAATTACATCACAATTCACAACAAGTAGTTTCATACTGTGTTATTTTCTTATCATTAAAGACAGGATTTTTCATAGTCTCAAAATTATAAATTTGAATGGCTGCATATACTTCCACTAAGTGGAAGCATATCAATTTATTTAGCTAACCCCCTACTATTGGACTTTTAGGTTGTTTTCATCTGATAGTCTTAAATACACTGCTGTAAGGAAAAAACAGGTTGACACATGTAGAGATGGCTACATGGAGATGTGACAGGCCAAGTATAGCCAAATATCAAAGGCAGATCTGGTGTCTAGAGACATAGACACTGTGAAATTCTTTCAAGTTTTCTATGTATTTGATAATTACCATAGTAAAATGTTTTTAAAAATGCCTTAAAGAATATATGCATATATTTACTACAATGACTGTTTCATGAGGACAGGGATTTTATTTGATTCACTCATAGATATATTGCTAGTTTCTGGAACAGTACCTGGAACATAGAGGTGTGTGCCTCCTAATATTTTGTTGAAAATGAACAATCTGAATATTGTAATAGGGAAATCAGGATTCCCTCCCCCTCCCTGAGTTTGTTGTCACTTGTTGTAGGTTGTAAATGTCTGGTTGCTTAGTGACTTTTCTAAACCATGTGTGTAGACAGCATTCTTGGTCATGCATGACCACTGAAGTCTCTGCCCTGTTAGCTAGTGATTTGATAGAATGTCCTTAAATGTTTGGAGAAAGAAAAGAAAGGAGAGGAAAGGAAAGAGAAAGAGAGAAAAGGAGGGAGGGAGGGAGGGAGAGAGTGAGGGAAGGAGGGGAGGAAGGAAGGAATGAGGGAAGGGAGGAAGAGAAGAAGGGAGGGAGGGAGGGAGGGAGGGAGACAGTGAGTGAGGGAGGGAGGGAGAAAAAATAAAAGAAAAACTACTTTTCTGTATTTGCAGACTGGCTCCTGTTGGGGCACTTCCTCAACATTCCTCAGGCTATTTACAACTCCACCTTGGCCATCACTTTCTTCCTTCACTAAGCCTAAAGTTGAGTCAGAAGTGAACATTTAGCATCCTCTTAGGTCTATGCTAAGAATGTATCTAGCCCTGGGCAAGTGCATGGCCTTCTAGATTCTCTGGTATATGCAGGAGACATTCAAAGCATGTGCTCCCTCATGTATCTCTTTCCTCAGCCTCTTCCTTCCCAGGTTTTTTGTCTGATGCTTGCCTGATCTCTTATCTCTTGTCTTAGGTGGCTGCAGTTAGTATATTTGCCTTTAGATACTTTCAACTCCTACTTTCTGGGAGGCTGCCAAAGCCCTGGGTAAGTTCTGAAGTGAAACAAAGGCAAGGCCTTCAGCCGATTCCTCAGGGAGGCAACAAATAGGCCAATACACACAATCGTAATTCTCTAGAACAAAATCTATTGCTCCCTCTGGCACCATCAAGCCGTACCACAAACATGGGTCACTATCTTGATGGCTGTTGCTGTCCTGGGGAGCGGGGGATGGTGGACAGGTAAGTTAAAATGCAGCAAAGTTCTCTCCTCAAATTCCATTAATTTCCTGTTCTCCTGTTCTTTAAGTGTTTCCCTGGTTGTTGTGAGGGCTTCATTAGATTTGAGAGATTTGAAAAAGTTGATTCTGACAGTTTTATGCTGCTTAATCATTGCTTTCATGAAGGGATAGAGATTGGAGACCTACATTTTAAAGACATAAGACCATGCTTCTTCAATCAGAAGTATTCATGTACTATAATCATTTTGTAATGAATGACCCCTACATCCACAAGAATACAGGTTTAAGCAAAATTTAGTGAAAAAAGCAAACTTTGGAATGTCTGTAACTTATTAATGTAGTTTTAAAACAACAAGATTACCTATTGTTTATAGATATGTATGTATATAGAACTATGAAAACAGTTGTACATCAAATGGATAGTAATGATTTTTCTCTGTGTGGAGTAGAAATAAAACTGGGAAGGGATGTCAAAGAGGTTTTGAATTTTACAATGTTTAATTTCTTTTATTTAAAAATATGACAAAATCCTCACAAATTATGAGTACTGGAAATACTATTTGTTCAGGATGAAGTTTGGGGAAGAATCCTTGGGTTAAAGAATGGTTACTGTAGCTCACTTGCAGTGAGAGACAATTCTCAGACAGGAGGACAGACAAGTACAGAAATCACTGATTCTTCTGCTCCAAGAAAATAACTCTGAGGGTTAAAAGCTATTTCCAGACAATGAGATAGACACAGGTGAGACATGAGGAGTCAAAGATTAAAATTTGTTATCCAGAGAAGGCAGAATAAAAGAGTTTGAAAACACATAACGCTATGGATACCTACATCCTCATTCCTGTAATTAATTCCAGGTTAAGATGAATTCATGAATTCATGGTACAATGGTTAAAAGATGGAGATGTAGAGTCAGAGGACTCAGTTAAAACACTGGGTCTGCCAATATTTTGTCATCCAAACCTCTCTAAAATTCCAATCTTCCACCTTTAAAGTAAGAATAATAAGAGTACTGATCTCCTAGATCTATTGGTAGAAATCAAGGAGACAGTATGTGCACCATCCTCAGTACAGTGCCTGGCACAGAGCCAGTACCCCGTAAAGGTTAGTTATTACTATCATTCTTTATTCATTTGTCCAACAGTTAGTTGGTAGGTGCCTACTGTATGTCAGACCCTCTATAAGGCTCTGAGGATACAGCAAATGAACAATACAGACATAGTTGATGACAATACAGAACCTATAATTTAACAGGGAAGAGAGACACAGTGATCATGTGAAGCATGACGTTAGGCATGAAGTACTGCCTAACTCTAACTTTGATGGAGACACGACAGGGAGGGTAATAGTCCTCATGTGTCTGAGGCATGCAGAGGAGACTGCTGGAGGATTACCAAGTGAAGATCTAAGGGATGAGTAGGAGTTTATCTGATGAATAGAGCAGGAGTTTTAGATGAATGGAGATGTAGAATTATGCCTGGTTTAATAAAACCTGACTAGTGAATTACACTTTTTTCCAATTACAGTAGAAATGAAACTCAGAGATTTATAAATGTCTTTGAGGTCAACGTCCTGCAAAACTGACTCTGCAGGCATAGACACCATATACAACATAATTGAGTCTCAAGCCTTGAATGACTTCAACCTCCAGGAAGTTGGAGACTTTGGTAGACATGTAGCTCAGTGGAGGGCATTGTACCCCTTGCACCTACTCAAAGAACTGCTTTTCATTTTTTGTTTTGTTTGTTGCCAGGAATAACCCTGCAGCAGAAACTGAGGAAGTGTTTTAGCTACAAGCCCTGATACATCACCTCTTGTTTATCATCTCCTAGAGAATGTGTTGATTCTCTAGTGTGCATTTCTCAATCCTCCTGCTTCTTCCAGATATTCATAACTGGGTCAACTAATGCTCCCCACACAGAATTTTTGTTCATCTCTGCTCCCAAAGTGAGCTTTGGTGTCTCTGACGCTTAAGCAGCTTCAATCTTCTCGGAGCTGGAGCTCCCCTTGTGTTACCTTTTCAGACCTTTATCTGGATACTGACCTCAGCTCCGACCCCTGGGCTCCAGACTGCTGCCTGGGTCTTCACTGCTGTCATTCAGATCCAGGACCAGGGACCATCATAAGGATGCCAGGTCTTCTCTGTTGTACTCAAGTTACAGGATACTCCCCACCCTCCAACTTTATGTATCTAATAAACTTGTGTTGGCTCCCTCCTTCTCTCTTTCCACTTCTAGGCCTGGCTGCCTGCTGGACAATATCCAACAATTCAGGTTGTTCTTCTTTATTTGGCTATATCACCACCATATCTTACAATGACCCAGCACCTTCATCTCTCAGTTTAAGACTACAGTGATAATAATAATGACAACTACAGTTAATAACCACTTATCTAACACTTTGTATTTGAAAAGCACTTTCCAATGAGCAGTTAGTTATTCCACCTCTGTAATGACATATCATTATAACCATCATTTCAGAGAAGGAAATAGGACACAAAATAATGAATTTGTCCAAACTCATTAAAAACAAATCATAACAACAAAAATAATTATTGACTTTTGGGCAAACACAGAGCTGCAGATAAGTGATCATGTGAAGCAGAAGGAATTTCTGAGTAGAGGTGTACACTGTCTGTGACTGGACTACTGTGGATCTCCTTGGATTGCTGCCGTTTAGAACTGGCCAGGTTCATTCCTGCCTCCACCCACTGCACAACTCACTTGGGAGGTCAGTGAAGGCAGCTCAAGGAAGGAATGGGATTCTTAGTAATGCCGAAGTAGTGAGAAGACTATAGGAGTGCCTGTCAAAGAAATTGCCCCAGCTTGTATCACTGTGGAGCTACAACAGATAGAGTAAAGAAAACCATTAATTCCCATAAAGTGAAGGGATATGATCTAATGATCACAGAACACGAGACTTGACCTGCCGTATTTTGCTTGGACTTTTGTTTCCTACTGTGCATGTACAGGTCACATTCAGATAAGGTGATGAGGGATAAGTATTTAAAATAGGAGCTCAATAAACTTTTATATAGTTTTGGAAAGATTTTAACTTTTAACATAAGGAGATACACTACACTATACAGGCATTATACTATACTACTATATAATTAAGCAGATATATAGACACATCCTGGCAGTGGCATGAAGTACTGCCTAACTCTAAATTATTTGTTTTTAAATATGAATCTGTGTTTCTAGGCATTTAGATCCCATTTAGCTAACCAAACACAGAAGGCAAGCTTATAAAAGTCCAGAATTTTTATCAAGGACTTTCCACTTCTGAGAAGAGGGTTCTCACTGTTTTTTATCATTTAAATTATTTTACAATTATTTATTCTTTTCTTTGAGCATGGTTTACCTATGAAACAAAAATACAAAAGTAATATAAAATACTTCATATGAAACTACAGTTTAAAAGCAACCCCAAAAAATCAAAAATAAAATGGAAATAAATGAACTTTAAAAGAGTATCTAGTTGAAAGCATAAACACACAGGACTATCTTTTAGAGATACATACTGAGATCAGATATGAAAAAGGAATCCATACATTAAAAGAGAAATAAAGGGCATACTAACCAAACAGCATATATAAATCTTATTTGTAGCCAAATTCAAGCAAATCTTTTAACAATAAAATTATAAGAACAGGAATGAATGACCATTGACTGTACATTTGGTGATATTAAGGAAAGTTTTTAGATTTAAAAATGACATGATGTACAAATAAAAGTAAAAAAAAGCACACTCTCTACCTTTTAGAGGTACATATTAAAATATTTACAAATAAAATAATATGAGTCTTAGATTTGCTTCAAAATAATCTAGTTGTCTGAGCAGGTGGAACAAGTCTGGATGAGCTGAAAATTACTGAACCTGCTTGGTGAGAAAATTTAATTCATTATACTATTCTAATTACATTTGTACATAATCAAAATCTATACTAAAAACTTTTAAATATAATCATGTATCAATCTATTTGGGGGATGGGAGGTGGTTTTATATTTTATTTTATTCAAGTTTACATTTTGGCAGTTCATTCAGAAAAGTTCTATTAAAAATATGCTTTCTTCAATATTTATCTGAAAATGTCTTTATTTTTGTCTATTAAATTATTATTTTATGGGTAAAGAATTCCAAGTTGACACTAACTTCTCTTAGATGTTTCTTCATTGCCCTTTAGCTTCCATTATTACTGATAATTTAGTTGCCAGTCTTAAAGTTGTTTCTTTGAAAGAGATTCTTTCTGGTATATTTTAAAAAATTTTTTATCTTTCTATGTTATGTTCTATAGTTTCACAGTTGTGTCTCCACATCTTGATTTTTTTTTTTTTTTAATAATTATTTTTTTATTGAAGGGTAGTTGACGCACAGTATTACATTAGTTTCAAGTGTACAACACAGTGGTAGAACATTTATATACATAATTCGAGGTTCCAGCTATCACCCTACCAAGCTGTTACATTATCTTGACTATATTCCTTATGCTATACATTACATCCCGGTTACTTATTTATTTTACCATTGGAAGTCTGTCCTTTTTTTTTTTTTTTTTTTTTTTGTGAGAGCATCTCTCATATTTATTGATCAAATGATTGTTAACGACAATAAAATTCTGTATAGGGGAGTCAATGCTCAATGCACAATCATTAATCCACCCCAAGCCTAATTTTCGTCAGTCTCCAATCTTCTGAGGCATAACAAACAAGTTCTTACATGGAGAACAAATTCTTACATAATGAATAAGTTACATAGTGAACAGTACAAGGGCAGTCATCACAGAAACTTTCAGTTTTGCTCATGCATTATGAACTCTAAACAGTCAGTTCAAATATGAATACTCATTTGGTTTTTATACTTGATTTATGTGTGGATACTACATTTCTCACTTTATTATTATTATTTTTAATAAAATGCTGAAGTGGTAGGTAGATACAAGATAAAGGTAGAAAACATAGTTTAGTGTTGTAAGAGAGCAAATGTAGATGATCAGGGGTGTGCCTGTAGACTATGTGTTAATCCAAGCTAGACCAGGGCAATAAAACATCCACGTATGCAGAAGATTTCTCTCAGAACAGTCTCCACATCTTGATTTAATTTTTCCTCACTATGAACAAATATGTACATTTTATCAGATAATTTATTTCTTTGACAATTGTAAAATACTATCTGCTCTTATGTATTTAAATATTGCCTTTCTTTCAATACTTTCTGGAATTCCAGTTGTATATATGTTGGGTGTTCTCCCTCTCTGTGTCATGTCTATATAGATATAAATAGATGTCATATTTAACATCTATCTATATCTCTGTAGTGTCTTCTGAGTAATTTCCTACAGTGCTGTCTTCTAGGTTACTATTTCTCTCTTCAGTTATGCCTAATATGATGGTATAAAATACATTATTAGAGTTTTTAATATCACATTTTTTACTTCTAGAACTTTTGCCTGTTTCTTTTTTCCATCTGTCTTTTTTAACCATGGCATTTTATAATGTTCTCAGAGTTTGGATTCACATGTTTTTACTTTTAATCATGTTAAACATATTTATTGGTATTTTTTATTCTCTTTTAGGGTGTTATCTAAGCTACCTTATGTTCTTGGGAGCCTAATCCTAATGTCCTTTGTGACTCCTGCAGATTTCATTTGCATTTTAGACTGAGTTCTCACTTCTTGAAAATAATAGACTCTCTTTTAAAAAAGTTTTAGATTTATAGAGAAATTGAGAAGATAGTACAGAGAGTTCCCATGTACTTCAAACCCAGTTTCCCCTATTAACATGTTAAATGAGTATGGTACATTTGTTACAATCAATGAAATAATACTGAAATACTATTAACTATTATAAACATGGTTCATATTTCTTTTGTTTCACATAAGGTCTTCTTTCATTCCAGGATATCACTCATGATACTACATTATAATTAATTAAAATACCTCCTCAGGCTCCTCTTGGTTGTTTCTCAGATTTTCTGAGTTTATCATGACCTTGATGGTGGTTTGAGGTATACTGACCAAGTATTTTATAGATCTCCTATGGGAATCTGATGTTTTACTCATTAAACTGGAGTTTTAGAGTTTGGGGGAGGAAAATAACAGAGGTAATGTGTTTGATATCATTACACCATATCAAAGGTACAACCTATCAACATGATTTTTCACTGTTTGTTGTTTTGACTTTTTATTTCCTGGCTGATATAGTGTTTATCAGACTTCTCCACTGTAAAGTTCCTATTTGTTTTGTAATTTCTGATAATGAGATCATTTTGGCAGGGATTTCCTTTTGTGAGAATACCCTGCGTGCTGGTGGTTGGGCACTTACCTCCAGAATGATTTTCAATTTGCCTCTGCTAATAGCCCCTAGGATCAATTTTCATTAATTTCTTCTGTTTGGAATTCCCAGACACACAGGTGGTGTAATTTAAGTACATAACAAACACAAAGAAGTTGCTCAGGATACTGAATTACTAGGAAAGTCTTCGTTGTACTTTCTTTGAGCAAGTAGGGAATTGTTTTTTTCTAGTCCACCCTTTCACTGAGAGTGTAAAATTTGAGGATCATGGCTTTAGGTGACAATATAAGCTTTAAGCTTCTACTTTATGCAGTATATCTCTTATTCCCAAAAGCAAACTAGACCCATAGCCCGTAGCCCAATACCCCATCACCATCTGCACCACCCAAAGGTACCCATACTATATGGTTTATATTATAGTTTTGGTTCATTTTGTTTTCCCAGTACTCCCTTATTTATGGAAATAAGGATTCATATTTCTTTCTTACAAGATGATTGATCTATTTAAGTTACTTTTTATTAAATATTATCCATAATTTCTGTGGGTTTGATGAGGAAAGGTTTTCTGATTTCTTTAGTCTACCATATTTTTCGAATTTAAAATCCTTCCCTGAAGGTTGTTGGGTCTCTATTCCAAAAAATACATGTGTGAAAAAAATCCCCTCCCATATTATATGTTCTGCAATTATCTATCTTATTCAAAAATTTCTAAATTTCAATGGATTATATTATTAATAGGCAAGACAGATATCACAGTGAACATAGAATAGTTCTTCATATAACTCAATGAAAAATTTAACAAAGATGAAATGTATCATTTTAACTTAAGTGCAATTAATATTTTAAAATAAGTTGAACTTAAGCCATGACAGTTAAGACTAAATGCTTTTACTTTACAGATCTTCTGCAACTTATGGGATACTATGTCCTGATAAACTTATCATAGGCTAAAAATGTATTAAGTCAAAAATGCACTTAACACACCTAACCTATATATAACAAACATTATAACTTAGCCTAGCCTACCTTAAATGTGGTTACAACAATTACATTAGCCCACAGTTGGACAAAATCATCTAACACAAAGTTTATTTTATAATAAAGTAGTGAATATATCACATAATTTATTAAATACTGTACCAGAAAGTGAAAAACAGAATGGTTGTGTAAGTACAATGGTTTTAAATGTAATCAGTTGTTTACCCTCCTGATCTCACAGATTACCGGAGCTGTGGTTCACTGCCACTGCCCAGCATTCTTGGAGTGTCATGCTTCACACCACTAGCCCAGAAAAGATCAAAATTCAGACTTGGAAGTATGGTTTCTACTGAATGCATATTGCTTTCACACCATCATAAAGTTGAAAAATCATAAGCCAAACCATTGAAATAGGGGACCATCTGTATTTTTCTTCTAAAGGTTGAACACAACAATCACACAAAAGTTTTATGGAACAGCCACAAGCTAATGAAACATAGTATATGTCAGTGAAAAGAACTAATTATCTTTAACAGTGAACAAAATTACGAACCTAAAAAGTGATAATTTGTTTTAATGCAACATAAAATAGAGGCTATGGTGTCAATGCCTACACTTCTATTTCTAGGTAGCCTACCATTTTTAAGTCTTAATATTCTAAATTACAAGTATATTACAAAATCAATTAATTATTTGCAATGACAAACCTAAATCAAGTAAAATATTAAGATTTACTGCCTATAATTCTCTTGTTCATTGCTTTTCAAGCATGAGATGGAAGAGTTCAACAGGTAAGCCAACCTGCTTAAAAACTTTTCCTAAGGCATGTCTTGATTCTATTTCTTAATGAACATCAAAATCTAATTGACTGGCACATTAGCACTTCAGAGTTTTTCCAATAGGTTTGAACAAGAAAAATCAATAGTGACAATAAGATTTCTGGTTGGAAGATAAAACCAGTTAAATACCTACAATATGACAAAATATGAATGAGACAGTAGCCGTCCTCTCTTTTCATGTAATCCATGGAATGCAAATTTTCTGCATTTCATTTCCACATCTATAGAAATAAATATTGTTCTCTTTATCCCCCAGGATTCAACGAATATAATCATAGTATATAAAGAAAACTATGAGATCCTAGCTGTAGAAACTTCTTAGAAGTACAAGGTAATTCAATACTTAAGATAATTACTGATAAATATGCATATGATTCTCAGGTTGCCTGCTATAAGAATTTTTTAAGTTTTGGTTTTTCATTTATAGAGCATTTAGAGATAAAGAAATTATCTTTCCAAAGCAAACTGGCCAAATCTGAAATACCTAAACTGCTAAGAATCAAGAATGAAAGATAGTAATATCTTAAAATTAAAATAAAATACCTACTAGATGGTAGAGACTGCCAGGGCTGTAATGACTAAGAAAGTCTCTGTTTTCAAGAAGTGTATGCCCTGACTTGGGAATTTATCCATTCAGCTTAAATTAGCCATGCTAGAATAAAAAGAGACATTTATTGTGCATAAGGCTGCCCCTTTGACAGGGTCTTTAGATGAGGCAAGTTCACTTAGAAGGAGGAGTAGGTATGCAGTTAATATGATGAATAACTTTAAAATTTAGCTTTAGAATAGAGGGATGATAGTGACCAAATTTATAAGAAGAATAAACAAGGCATGCCCTTGGAATTGCCATTAAAATAGGAAAGTTTAAGCAGAGACATGGCCTAGATTTCACACTTTCACACCCCTCTCTTTCCTCCATCAAGAAGCATCTGGAAGTTTTAATGACAAGTAGTAAACAAGATTAGGGCAACCAGGGCTAGGACACACTTCTAGAAACTGAATTAGACAAGCCCATGTGGCATAAGGAAAACATCTAGTAGAAATCTAACTGATGTGAGCAACTGCAGAGTTGGTCCCTGGAGAGCCAGGTGAGGCCATCAGAGGAGATGGCAAGCAGGGAGGAGCTTTTTACAGCGAGGACCATACAATGGTGCCCAGGCTGCTCTGATGGAGATGCTGCCACTACCACTAGAACCGGACTTCCCCTCTTCATTTATAACATGGTTTACTTCATTTTAGGAGACAAGCCTGATGTTCAGAGGAAACTGTTTAACCAAGGTATGGAATATGACTGCAGAATGGTGAGAAGGATGACTGAAGGGGAGCAAAATATCTGCAAGATATCAATATTTTGAGTAGATAATTTCCTTCCTTTCCTGGAAAATGCTACTCATCCTCCTAGATTGTTCCAGTATCACCTCTTCTGGGAAGCCTTCCCTAACTACTCTAAGATGTTAACTTCCTCTTTTCTGCAGCATTTTCCCTGCATCAAGAACCTTTGTATTTCTTAATATATTGATGTATAAATAAATACTTTTGCCTCTGATAGCATCTAGTTATAAGAATCTCTGCTACCTCAGTGGTAATCAATGCATGCTCTTGACTGAGGAACAGAAAAAGGACAGAAGGAAAAAGAGATGGAACAGGAAAAGGGCAGGGCAGATGATGGGGGGTGGACAACGGCAAGTTGGATGAGTTTGTAACTGGACGTTGTCAGACCTGGCCTGACTCCCGGTCCCTGCGTCTCGTTTCCTCTCTTCCTAATATCTGAGCCCCTGATCTCCTCCAACAGCATAGCCACCTGCAGGGCCCAAGATTAATCCTACCTGAGGTAATCTAGATTTAAGCCTTATTTTCTAAGGTTTAGCGTCACATCTCTTCCTGCAGCTCTGCTCCTAAAACTGAGTCCCTGCTGACAAACAAGGCCGGAGCTGCTGCGTTTCCCTTGCCAGGCTGCTTTCTCTCAGAGTGAGAGATGGTTGCTACTACTCAGGCCCATGTCCAGGACCCCTCCACCTGCTGAACATAGCCACTCGTTAACTTGCTGCCAGACATGTTCGACTGAGTCCCCTAAGGAGCAACACCCTACACCCTTCCTGCTTTAACTGGCCTTGGTCCGTCACTGCTGACCATGATCCTAGACTCCTCCCAGCATGCCCAAAGCCTGGCCAGATCTCAAGGTTTAACAAGAGTGAGACACAGGACTTCGACAATGGAGTGATAGATGCTAGGGGAAAACCATTGTTATGAGTGGAGGGAAAATAAAAGGGCACTCCACTCTGGCTGTGAATGTTGAAGACATAATGTATGAAAGCATTCCTGCTTGAACACACTTAAAAAGCCCTTTAATCACATTGCTTCTAACATTAGGAGTTCTTGGTAGCAACATAAGATTTTTTTTTTTAAAGAGTGTTTTTCAGGGTATCTGTTCTGCTTTTTAAAGAAGGAATTTGAAGCCTGATGCCCATTCTATTGATGTTAAAGTCTCATTTTAATCCAAAAGATCCACACAAGGAAAAACCTTAGAACCTGCAAGAACATGGGGAATTATAATTGCTCAGATAATTAAGCCAAACAGGGGCCATGACTGGTCACAGGAAAAGGGCTGTGTTTATTGACTAATTAATCAATACTGGCATATAGTAGTTATTGAATTAGTACTTTTTGAATGAATGAATGAGTGAATGAATGGACATATGCTCATCTGTATACCTGTTTGTAGAAATAGGTGATGGGTGGGTGGATGTATCTATGAAATGACACCAAATAGTTTTATGATTTCACTCCTTTTAAGCATTCATTTCAGCACCACACATTAACTGCCTTAATATATAAATGGGCATTAATAATAAAAAAGTATTAGGAATTCTCTCTGCAAATAGAATTGTCCAAATAGGAAATGAGAGAGTTCAGAGGAGCAGTTACTAACCCAGGCCACTGAACCTTGACAATCTTTGGGCAAAAGAGGCACAAGGAGAGCAAGAAGCATAGGGAGGTGGAGAAGGCCATAATATATGCTATGTTCTCATTCTAGAAAAATGGCTTTCCCATGAATTCCATCGGGGCTGTTTATTTAGTAGTAATTGCTTCTAACACTTAGAATTTTTAAAATTAACCTGCCAAAGGATCACATCAAAGACAAGGTATAGAACGCGTGTGTGTGTGTGTGTGTGTGTGTGTGTGTGATTAAAACAGTAGTCCTACAAAGTTATGTGTATAAAAAGCCAACCTTAAATTGCTGCTCTGTCAGGAAATGTCACTTTAAAATGTCTAACATTATGCCTCAGGCTTCAGCACTCAGGAGCTTTGGCAGACGGGAGAGGAAGCAAATCCCATAAACAATGTCTCTGCCTTTAACATATCTAGGAAATGTAGACAGTGATGATCCAATTTACCAAGAGTTTCAACTGAAATGACTGTGTGTCCATGACCCATCATCACCTGTGTTCATTATGATGAACTGTAGTCAATGACCCAGTTCCTAGGAAGAGTGACCTCTGGTCCAAAGCAGAAAATACACACCACTGTGAAGTGATTCTTTCACTTTAAAAGAGAGGATGATCATGGCCACTTTAAAAACAAATCTCCTTTTAGGAGACCTCTCTTCTTGGTTATAAGCACTCAAAAAAGAACAAAAAAAAATGCTAAGATTCTGTATACACTAATTTTTATCTAAATTTCAAATATTACTTATAGAATTTGGGGGAAGCCCTCCTGAGAAACTGAAAAAAAAATGGTACTAAAATTATCGTTATTTTTTATGTGGTATCAAATTTTCTTATTCAAATTGTTCAGTCAATCAAAGAACCTTTCCCTTTAAACGCTTCTAAAGATATATTAATTCAAGTCAATAAAATGATTCTTTGATTAAATCCAAGAGAATAATCAATTCAATTGCTTCTTATTGGATTATTAGGTGTTACTTTACAAGTATCACTGACAGGATTTAAAAGATTTATCATAGAATCACAGAAGGCTAAAAATATTCCTTAAACTAAATTTTTAAATGCAGCTTTCTGAAAATCAGACATGTACTTTAGAGCAATCTTGACATCTCTAGAAGTGCATAAATGAATTTAAACCTGTAAATGACCTACTTTAATGAAAGAAATTACAGCCATCTTAAATACTTGTAATTTATCTTTATAATGATGCTGAGTCACTAATTTTAGGATTCAGAAATTAGAAATTATAGCAAATAACTGCACTTAGTAAAATTATCCACCTAGAGGAGGACAGTAAAATATATACTCCAGGTAGACAGAAAATTGAGTTTGCTTCAAACTGAACATCTTGGCATTACTGAAAATCCACAGTGTGTCCTCCTGTCACACAGCTCAGAGGAACCCTAGGGAAACACAGGGAATTCCCTGGAGATAACACACCAACTCTGTGTAGGCATATGGAAAGAAAGTGGCTTGACAAGACTTCCTGAACAGTAGCCTGCATTCCCATTATGGCAGGGACTTCTCAGTGCCTTCCAAAACCTGCACTCTCTCCTTTTCCTCAGAAAACAGAATGTTACTTTTTTTGGTCAACACAGTATTTCCTGGAATACAGCTACATCTATCAATGAATGAACATTTGATCAAGTTCAAGGATAATATGGGACTTCAGGAAAAAGCTGCTTAAAGAAAACTGGCTCATCTTTTGGGGGCCACCTTTTTTTATTTTTTGCCTTTCTTACTCTTCCAGACCCCCTTATTATGACGGCTAGAGCTCCAGCAGTCAGCATGGGCCCTGGGCAACAAGCACTAGGAAGGAAGAGCAGAACAGTAAGAGCTTGAGTGCTTGAAGACACCATGGAATGGCCACACAGACAGTGTAACCTTCATCTAGATGACTTACACAGGAGACAGAAGCACACTTCTCTCTCCTGTAAGCACACTTCTCTCTCCTTTATTTGGGTTTTTCTGTTATGGGATGCTAAAGTGATTTAATTAACAATCAGTCAAATAATTTTTTAAAAGCAGCCAAGAACAATAAATAAACTGCCTAGCTAACTTGTCTGTTGTTTTAACTTGATAAGTTCATTTATGTAGCCTTAATTCTCAATTTTAATTTAATTTTATCCTATTTTACACTATTAGTCAAATTTGTTAAAATATTAATATCTTGTAAGAAAATCAGCACTATTGACAGTTTATTTTAATAATATTTTCTTAACATATTATAAGAGACCTAGAGATAAAATTTACTGGGAACCCAACTTCTAATGAAAATCTTCCCCTCTAAGTCCCCAAAAATCCAAAAACAAAAGGAAAAAGTACAGTGAGAAATCCTATAGATTTACGTTTTCTAAAGTAATTTAGGGAAGAAGAAAAGAAATACTCCGCATTAGGATATGCATTGCTGTGATAATATGAAGAGTACTTTCTCATTTAAAATGTTTTCTATGATTCCTATTTCCAAGATTCTGTTTTTAAACATGCATTGATTCTTCCATAGAACAATTGTTAAAATTTTCACTTCCATATAAAATTTATGCTGAAACCTACTGAACAAGGCCAGAGAAGTTTGAAAGCCTAAAGCTTTATACTTCATATTTACTTCAACCAAGTACATGAAAAGAGGTTGCAAGAGTAGGAGAGGGAGGGAGGGAGAAAGAATGAGAGAGAAAACCAACCTAATTATGTCTTAAATGAAAAGGACCCTATTACACTGTATTTTTTTTTTCTCCCCTACAATAGTTATATGGACTGGTGCTAGGAAAACTTTCATCTTTCAACCTCAAATTAAAATAATTTTCACATGGTTTTAAATATTAAATATTTTTAAATATGCACAAGATTTTATTACTTAAAAAAAAATTCCTAAAACAGAAATCTCTCTCTTCTTCATCTCATTTTGATCTCTCTTTCTCCTCTAAATAGGCCAAAAGAAAGAGCAAAGTTCTAATACTGATTTCTTTTTTATTTTTCACAATAAGTGGCTGATACATTAAGCTCTCAGGCTACAAAGTCATATTTTTTTAAAAGCTATTATAATGAAAAAAAGCTCAAACCCATAAGTCTCCAAATGTATTGCTTTAGTGTGTATATATACACATATGTATATAGTGTATTAAACATATATATAGTATGTATAAAATAGATATTAAAAATGACTGTCACCTATTACATCTGTATGTGTCTCAATAGCTTATAGCTGTTACAGGTTATGCCAAAGGTAGAACTACAAAGTTTGATGAGAAGAAAACACTATTCCACATATTTTGAAGCCAGTTAAAATAACATTTAGGCAAACCAAGATATTTCTATTATAAATTATTTTCTACATATTGTGATTTTTATGGTTAATGATTATAGCTAATTAATTGTCTTTACAGTAGTACAGAACTTAATACCTTATGGTTGGTGTAGTAATAAAAAATATATTTTAAGTGATATTCAGGACTTACCACCTCCTCCTCCAAGAAGACTGGCATTTGCTATTTAAAAGAAGAAAAGACAAAGAACATTAAATAATATGTAAGAAAATAATATGCCAGATAGTTTAAGAAAAAGCTGGTAATTATCAAGTCTCTAATAAACACACATGCATATATATACACACACATATACAATATGAACTTTCATAAAAAGTTAGCCTTTATTACTGCTTTATGATGGTATGAAAATGAAAATATTTCACCATCTTTATCTTTTTTCTCTTCAAATGACTATTTTTATAATGTACTTCCTAATAAAATCAAATACATATTGTGACCCTTTTGTTTTCCATTCTGTATCTAAATTAATCTTCCAGATTCTCCATTTTATCAAGTAGAGATAGAACGATGTTACTTATACAATTTCAATGAGTCCCTAGGATGATGTAACAAGAAAGCACAATGATCATTTTAATTAAACGCCATCAAATAAAGCTATCTCAAGATACTTTGCTATAAGAACACTTAATAGTAACATTTATCACTTCCAGCATTAACTTTTTATCTGAAGCATTTTAGGCATTTTTGCACAACAATGCTGTGCCATTTCTTACCCAGTTATACATTATTCTAACACACATATAATACAGGCTAAATAATAAGCAAAATATGAATCATCCATTCCTCTTTCAAGAGGTCAAATTTTCAGAAAGTTTGGTTGCAAATCTCTGCTGAAGTATTAAGCAACCTTATGCCTATGTTGACCTACTCATATTATAACAGCCAGAAAACAGAAGTGAACACGGCATTGAGCTTTATTCCACAGAGTTCTTATGTATCATAGGCATTACAGCATGTCATCATAACAGAAGAAATTCTGCAGCAAAATAAATAAAGTATATGGTAAACAGAGTTCCTTTCTGTAGGGAGAAACCTGAGCTACGAAAATATTAGAGAAATCATTTAGAAAAGATGAATAAGGGTCTTTAAATTGAATTGTAGTGTGCTGTCCGCAGACCATGCACTGCCATTAATTAAGAGGAGCAAATATCAGAGTACTAATGATTCCATCAATAAATAATGGATCATTTTCAGAACAAATGCTCATATTCATAGTCCCATGAGGTTTAAATACATGACGGCTTGCTAATTATTTCACCAAAAAGACAATATCATGAAAATTCATGAAGAACAAATGTCTTTGAAGGTTTTCTCAATAAGTCAATATTAGAGCAGGAAATCTTGTTTTGTATGATCTTCCCAGGCCATCTCATTGCTCCTGCCTTCCTCTCAGTACTTTTGTCACCACCATGGACTGAACAGCAGCGCCATTCATCAACTATAAGCAAAAGCCACTACTGATGTCATAGTCTTCTGCCAACCTACTACCTCAGGTCCCCAAATCTCTCTGGCTTCACAATGAGAAAGAGTGTAGTATTTACATAGGTGGTAGCCAGGGCTGAGTGTCCTGTCCCAGATCAAATTTTCTAATTGCTGAAGTGGTAACTTGTTGAAGGCACAGAGGAAAGATGTATTCTATTTTGATGCTATATCCCTTAGTGGATGGTGGAAATTTCGTGATCAACCCACGTCCCCTAGTTAATCCAAACATTTTCTAAAATCTTAGCTACAGGCATTTACAAAACCACATGGCATTTCACATTCCAGGTGATTTTTTATTTTTATTATATTTGACTGAGAACTATTTCTCTCTTTATAGGTTTACCAGATCTATGAAACTCCTTTTGTTATCCTCCAATTTTCACATAGTCATTCATAAAGAAATAGGTATTGCTAACAACAAGCAACAATAATACTGAATAGTAGCTTTCACTCAGATTATCATGCCAAGAAGCACAATGAACACAATACAGCCTACTTTTACCCAGTGTTTTGCTCAATAAAGGTGGAGGTTCCCTGCTTTGAAAGCATAGCCCAAGGCCCAATCTACTTAACCAGGCACTTGTCCAATAGGTGTGGATGATTGAGTGGGAGTAGGTGTAGGAACTGGAATTCCAGTCCTGAGGAACCATCAAGTCACTTTATGTCAGATGTGTGCTCATGTGTAGGGAAGCATATCTGCTCACATTTTAACATCAACATAGAACTGTTCTGTAAAATTGTGGCATTCTACCAAGTGCACAAACACTTTTAAAATAATTTCACGTGCACTGCTATCCATGTAATAGGATCTTATTCTAAACTGTTTAAATATAGCAAAAATATATATACTCTGATAAAGATTTCCCTGAAGAATCCATCAAATTTAAGTCTGTTTTGTCAATTTTGGTTCTCTAAAAATTAATAAAGTAAAATGTTTAGTTTATTAGCAAAAAACATTATGGCAATTTTCTTCAATAAAAGTGGCATTAATGTAGGTAAGTAAAAGTGAACATTTATTATGATTTCTAATATTACTTTACCTTCACAAAGCACCCTATACATTATAACTTGTTCTCAACATTTATTGGTCAGATGGATTAATATTATCTCTTTCACTTTGCAAAAGTGAAAGTGACTTTTGTTTGTTTAAAATTAATAGTCGTTTAACTTCTAATTAATTATCTCCAATAAACTGAGAGATATCCCAATTAAATAGGATGCCCCTACAGACAAGGTCTATTAAACTTAGACCTTTAATAGTTTGGCCTGTATCTAATAAGTTCTTAATACATATTTTCTAATAGTGAAATCATTGGTAGGTTTAATTCACTTTCTTTATTGACATATTAGAGGAATTTGTTTATTGAGGTGTGTGGAAAGAACAAACTTTGGTCCTTTTTCTACCTGTAAATTCAAGGACTAATGTAAGAAACTCTTCAACTTTATGTGGAAAAACTTAGTGATTAATAATGTGTGAAACATATTTATACCCTTACCTAAGTCCCTTGCTAGAGGGGATTTTGGACATGCTTCCTGCTATTCCTAGAGTTTCACAGATAAGGAAAAGGAAAAAAGGAACAAAGAGAATTTGAAGTTTACTAGCATGATGCCACTGCTTCTAAAATAAGATTTTAAAACCTCTCCTCCAAGCATTCTTACTAACCAATACTATTTTCACTCATATTTTCCTAAGTAAAATGTCCCTTCTATTACCAAAGGAGGTAGAGGGAAAAAATAAAGCTATAGTAATTGTTTCACAGGCTGAGGAAATGAGAAACTAAAATGAGCCATTATAAATTAATGAGTCTGTATTTTTTCCTCCCCCCCAAATTAACAACTCAGTGAGATGAAAAGTTTCACTGTTTATAAAGTGAAAACACTGAACATAAAATGGGAGAAAGGGTTACCTAAATCCAATTTCAAAGTGCCAAATACGGAAAGTTTATTTATAATATCTTAAGCAAATGGTTAATTTCTTAAAGTTTATGAGAAATTGTTTTCTTCCATCTGAACTCAATTTTGATTTTTTTTAACTAAAACTATCAAATTTCCATAGGCATAAATATTCATTTTTAAATTATCAAATCCCTGTCTCTAAAAAAGTACACAAAGTAGGAATCCTTTTCTTAGGATAACTAGCTTAAATGAAAAAATGATCATGGCAGTTGCCAATCATGTCATTATTTTATGTTTTCCTCAAAATGCAAATGGTATATTACATTACCTTCTTCCTAAACATTTCTCTTAAATGTTCCTATATGTGTGTAGCTTTTTGAGAATATAACTATAATTAAATTGTGGATTAAATCATGAAAAATAAATTACTATATACTATAAGTAATATTCCATTACTGGAAGTTCCAGGATGACTTACATGCTATAACATTAGAAATACAAGACAGAGCAGATTACATTAAAGATGGTGGTGTGAGAGGTGATACAGACCTTCTCTTAAAACCACATATAATAAGAAAATATAATTTACTAATCCTGAAAAAGCAACAGTAAAGAAGGCTGCACCACACCGAATACACCTGGAGAAAAGAGCAGACCTCACAGAACAAGGTAACATACCAAAGCTGTGACAAAGCAAGGCCTAATCCCTTCCCCCAACCCAGCTCACTGGTGGGAGGAAGAGAATCAGAGCGGGGAAGGAGTGGAGGCCTGGGACTGCTGAAAACCTAGCCCTCGAGATCTGCTCTGGGAGCATGAACCTACATTGTATGGTGCTCTGATGATTTAGTGTGGTTGGAAAGCTAAGACAGGCAGAATACCTGGAGAGACAGAGATTCCAGCTGCTTGTGGAAAACAGAGATTCATATCTGGCTAATCTGGGTGGGCAGTCTGAGAGACTTCCTAAAAGTGACAGGGCTGCTAAAGGGGCAAGGGTTGCACAGACCTTATGGCTCAGGAGAAAGGACAGGTAGACAAAATTGTCCAGATGCACTCTGCCCAGCAGGTTGGGAGCTTAAATGATCTTCAGGTGCTCCATTCCCCTGGCTGGCTATGCAGCTCCAAGAATCCACCCCGCCCACCAGATATGCAGCCTTCTGTGTCTTCCTCCCAGCTAGCCAGCACCTGGCTCAGGCTTAAAAACTGGCAACCCTGCCATGACGTCAGGCCAGCCAGAGGGAAGCCCTGCCTATGACAGATACAAACACAAAGCATAGAGGCTTATGTGTTCAGCCCAGTGGTTCTGTGTGTTCAGACCAGTGGTTCTGGCAGTGGAGACAGGCATAGCAGCCGGGAAGCAGGGAAAAGCTCTTTCCTCCCCACAAGCATCAACATTGCTACCCTGCAACTGCTGACATTGCTCCAGGGGCTAAGCAGCTCCAGAGAGTAGAGCTTCCAGACACTAGAGGGCAAAACAGACAAATTATGAAACATCAAAGGAACCTGGTTAAAAGCAAAATTATGAATACACCTGAGAAAGATTCAAACAAAATCAACTTCATGAATATGCCTGAAAGAGATTTCAAAATAAAAATCATTAACATGCTCATGTAGGAACAGAAAAATATTCAAGAACTCAGGAACGAGTTTAGGACATAGATCCAATTGTTGAAGAATACAATGGAGGGTATTAAAAGCAGATTAGATACAGTGGAGGAGACGATAAATGAAATAGAAATGAGGGAAGGGGAATACAAAGAAGCTGAGGGACAAAGAGAAAAAAGGATTTCTAAGAATGAAAGAATACTGAGAGAATTGTGTGACCAATCCAAATGGAACAATATTCACATTATAGGGATACCAGAAGAAGAAGAGAGAAAAAAGAAATAGAAAGTGTCTTTGAGGAAGTAATTGCTGAACACTTCCCCAATCTTGGGAAGGAGATAGTCTCTCAGGCTATGGACGTGTACAGATCTCCTAACTTAAGGGACCCAAGGAAGATAATACCAAGACATATAATAATTAAAATGGCAAAGATCAAGGATAAGGACAGACTATTAAAAGCAGCCAGAGAGACAAAAAAGATCACATACAAAGGAAAACCCACCAGGCTATCATCAGACTTCTCAGCAGAAACCTTACAGGCCAGAAAGGAGTGGCTTGATATCTTTAATGTAAAGAAGCAGAAGGTCCTCAAACCAACAATACTTTATCTAGCAAGATTATCATTTAAATTTGAAGGCGGGATTAAACAATTTTCAGATAATCTAAAGCTGAGAGACTTTACCTCCTACAAACCATCTCTACAATGTATTTTGGAGGGACTGCTACAGATGGAAGTGTTCCTAAGGTTAAGTAGCTGTTACCAGAGGTAATATAAAGAGATAGACAAAGAGTACAGAATATGATAACTAATATATAAAGAATGGTGGAAAAAGAAAAGGAGGGAAGGAAAAAAAAAACCTTTAGATTGTGTTTGTAATAGCATATTAAGTGAGTTAAGTTAGACTCTTAGATACTAAGGAAGTTACCCTTCATAACCACAAATCTAAAGCCTGCAATGGCAATAAGTATGTACCTATCGATAATCACCCTAAATGGAAATGGTCTGAATGCACCAAACAAAAGACACAGAGTCAATGAATGTATAGAAAAACAAGACCCAGGTATATGCTGCCTACAAGAGACTTACTTCAAACCCACAGATATACACAGAGTGAAAGTAAAGGGATGGAAAAAGATATTTCATGCAACTAACAGGGAGAAAAAGCAGGAGTTGCTGTACTTCTATCAGATAAAATAGATTTCAAAACAAAGAAAGTAACAAGAGACAAAGAAGGACATTACATAGTGATAAAGGGTTCAGTCCAACAAAAGGATATAACTATTATAAATATCTATGTACTCAACACAGGATCACCTACATATGTGAAACAAATACTAACAGAATTAAAGAGGGAAATAGAATGCAATGCATTCATTTTAGGAGACCACAACACACCACTCACTCTAAAGGACAGATGAACCAGACAGAAAATAAGTAAAGAGACAGAGGCACTGAACAATGTATTAGAACAGGTGGACCTAACAGACATCTACAGAACACTCCATCCAAAAGCAACAGGATACACATTCTTCTCAAGTGCACATGGAATATTTTCAAGAATAGATCATATACTAGGCCACAAAAAACCTCAGTAAATAAAAAGGTTGAAATTGTACCAAACAGCTTCTCAGATCACAAAGGTATGAAACTAGAAATAAATTACTCAAAGAAAATGAAAAAGCCCACAAACACATGGAGGCTTCACAACATGCCCCTAAATAACCAATGGATTAATGACCAAATAAAAACAGAGATCAAGCAATATATGGAGACAAATGACAACAATAATTCAACACTGCAAAATCTGTGGGACGCAGCGAAGGCTATGCTAAGAGGGAAGTTTATTGCAATACAGGCCTACCTCAGGAAAGAAGAACAATCCAAAATGAACAGTGTAAACTCACAATTAATGAAACTAGAAAAGGAAGAACAAATGAGGCCCAAGGTCAGTAGAAGGAGGGACATAAAAAAGATTAGAGCAGAAATAAATAAAATTGAGAAGAATAAAACAATAGAAAGACTCAATGAAAGAAGGAGCTGGTTCTTCAAGAAAATGAACAAAATAGATTAACCCTTAGCCAGACTTATCAAGAAAAAAAGAGAGTTTACACACATAAACAGAATCAGAAATGAGAAAGGAAAAATCACTATGGATTCCACCAAAATACAAAGAATTATTAGAGAATACTATGAAAAACTATATTTCAACAAACTGGATAACCTAGAAGAAATGGACAACTTTCTAGAAAAATACAACCTTCCAAGGCTGACCCAGGAATAAACACAAAATCTGAATAGACCAATTACCAGCAAAGAAATTGAACTGGTAATCAAAAAACTACCTAAGAACAAAACTCCTGCACCAGATGGTTTCACTGCTGAATTTCATCAAACATTTAGTGAATACCTAATACCAATACTCCTTAAAGTTTTCCAAAAGGTAGAAGAGGAGGGAATACTCCCAAACTCATTGTTTGAAGCCAACATCACTCTAATACCAAAACTAGGCAAAGACACCACAAAAAAGAAAATTACAGACCAATATCCCTGATGAACATAGATGCAAAAATACTCAACAATATTAGCAAACCGAATTTAAAAACATATCAAAAAGATCATCCATCATGATGAAGTGGGATTCCTCTCAGGGATGCAAGGATGGTACAACATTCGAAAATCCATCAACATCATCCACCACATCAACAAAAAGAAGGACAAAAACTACATGATCATCTCCGTAGATGTTGAAAAAGCATTTGACTAAATTCAACATCCACTCATGATAAAAACTCTCAATAAAATGGGTACAGAAAGCAAGTACTTCAACATAATAAAGGACATATATGACAAACCCACAGCCAACATCATACTTAACAGTGAGAAGCTGAAAGCTTTTCCTCTAAGATTGGGAACAAGACAGGGATACCCACTCTCCCCACTGTTATTCAACACAGTACTGGAGGTCCTAGCCAGGGAAATCAGACAAAACAAAGAAATACAAGGCATCCAGACTGGTAAAGAAGAAGTCAAACTGTTACTATTTGCAGATGACATAATATTGTACATAAAATACCCTAAAGTCTCCACTCCAAAACTACTAGATCTAATATCTGAATTCTGCAAAGTTGTGAGATACAAAATTAATACACAGAAATCTGTTGCTTTTCTGTACACTAATGATGAACTAGCAGAAAAAACAGAAATCAGGTAAACAATTCCATTCACAATTGCATCAAAAAGAATAAAATATCTAGTAATAAACCTAAACAAGGAAGTGAAAGACCTATACCCTGAAAACTACAAGACACTCTTAAGAGAAATGAAAGAGGACACTAACAAATGGAAACTCATTCCATGCTCTTGGCTAGGAAGAATTAATATTGTCAAAATGGCCATCCTGCCTAAAGCAATATACAGATTCAGTGCAATCCCTATCAAAATACCAACAGCATTCTTCAACGAACTGGAAAAAATAGTTCTAAAATTCATATGGAACCACCAAAGACCCTGAATAGCCAAAGCAATCCTGAGAAGGAAGAATAAAGCAAGGGGGGTGTCGCTTCCCAACTTCAAGCTCTACTATAAAGCCACAGTAATCAAGACAATTTTGTACTGGCACAAGAACAGAGCCACAGACCAGTGGAACAGAATAGAGAGACCAGATATTAGCCCAAACATATATGGTCAAATAATATACGTTAAAGGAGCCATGGATGTACAGTGGGGAAATGATAGCCTCTTCAACAGCTGGTGTTGGCAAAACTGGACAGCTACATGTAAGAGAATGAAACTGGAACATTGTCTAACCCCATACACAAAAGTAAATTAGAAATGGATCAAAGACCTGAATGTAAGCCATGAAACCATAAAACTTAGAAAAAAACATAGGCAAAAATCTCTTGGACATAAACATGAGGAACTTCTTCATGAACATATCTCCCCAGGGAAGGAAAACAAAAGCAAAAATGTACAAGTGGGACTATATCAAACTAAAAAGCTTCTGTATAGCAAAGGAAACTATCAGTAGAACAAAAAGACATCCTACAGGGAGAATATATTCATAAATGACATATCCAATAAGGGGTTGACATCCAAATTATACAAAGAGCTCACACACCTCAACAAACAAAAAGCAAATAATTCAATTAAAACATGGGCAGAGGATCTGAACAGACAATTCTCCAAAGAAGAAATTCAGATGGCCAACAGACACATGAAAAGATGCTCCATATTGCTAATCATCAGACAAATGCAAATTAAAACCACAATCAGATTTCAGCTCACACCAATTAGGATTGCCACCATCCAAAAGACAAACAACAGCAAATGTTGGCGAGGTTGTGGAGAAAGCGGAACCCTCCTACACTGCTGGTGGGAATGTAAATTAGTTCAACCATTGTGGAAAGCAGTATGGAGGTTCCTCAAAAATCTTGAAATAGAAATACCATTTGACCCAGGATTTCCACTCCTAGAAATTTACCCTAAGAATGCAGGAGCACAGTTTCAAAAAGACATATGCACCCCTGTGTTTGTCGCAGCACTGTATACAATAGCCAAGAAATGGAAGCAACCTAAGTGTCCATCAGTAGATGAATGGATAAAGAAGATGTGGTACATATACACAATGGAATATTATTCAGCCATAAGAAGAAAACAAATCCTACCACTTGCAACAACATGGATGGAGCTAGAGGGTATCATGCTCAGTGAAATAAGCCAGGCAGAGAAAGACAGATATCAAATGATTTCAGTCATCTGTGGAGTGTAAAGGACCAAGAAAAAACTGAAGTAACAAAACAGCTGCAGACTCACAGAACCCAAAAATGGACTAATAGTTACCAAAGGGAAAGAGACTGGGGAAGATGGGTGGGAAGGGAGGGATAAGTGGAAAAGCGGGCATTATAATTAGCACACATAATCTGGTGGGTGGGTACAGGGAAGGCAGTACAGCCCTGAGAAGACAAGTAGTGATTCTATAGCATCTTACTACACTGATGGTCATTTACTGTAGTGGGTTATGTGGTGGGGATTTGATAATGGGGGGAATCTAGTAACCACAATATTTTTCATGTAAGTATATATGAATGATACCATAAATGAATGAATGAATGAATGAATAAATAAATAAATAAAAAGTAATGTGAGAGAAATCTTTAATTTGTCTGTCACCTTAAGCACTTTTTGTCCTAATATCTGAAAACCGTTTTTAGTCTGTATAGGATAATGGAAAGAATACTGAACTGAAAGCCAGGAAACCTCTGTTTTAATTCTGCTACAGTTGCTAAATAGCTAGGTAATTCAACTAAGTGATAGTCAACTGTCTTATGTTATCTTACCTTCTTCCATGAGGAAATTTAAAATCAATCAGACGGGGCACACTCGTTTCAAACAGTTCTTACTTATTAATTAGAGGATGCTATTTGTACCTCTGATTTTTGAAAGATTCTGAGGCTAAGTCCAGGTTCAGTGGAGAAGAGAGCCAGGGTCAGTGAACCATGCTGGCTCCTGTCAGAGGGGGCAGGGAGAATAAAAATGGCAGTGGACCTGCCACACACTGGGGATCTTGGGATCAGATGCTTCTCTTAGATTTGACAGTTTTTGAAGGAATAATATTCTATTCAATAATCTTCAAAAACAAAACTGCTAACCTAACATGTGCCAATATAGTATTTTAACATACCTAACAGCTCCTGCAGTTGAGTCTGAAATGGAGTAGTTCTCCCTTATCTGTGTGGGCTAACTTCTGAGACCCCAGTGGATGCTTGAAACCATGGATAATACTGAATCCTACATATACTATTTTATCCTATGCATACATGTCTATGGTAACAACAAAATAGAACAATTATAATAATATACTGTAATCAAAACTGTGTGAATATGGTCTCTCTCTCTCTCTCTTTCACTCTCCAAATACCTTATTGTACTGTACTCACCCTTCTTCCAATGATGATGTGAGGTTATAAACTGCCTACACGATGAGATGAAGTGAGGTGAATGATACAGGCAGTATGATGTAGTGTTAGGCTACTACTGACCTTCTGATGATTTGTCAGAAGGAGCATCATCTGCTTCTGTACTAAGTTTGACCTCATATAAAAATCACAGGGAGTGAAATTCAGATGAAGGGGGACTTCTGTAATCCAGTCTGTGACATAATCCAGAGTTGGGAGGGGTAACCAATATCAACCGTAAACCAAACTGGCATCATAAATGTTTGGAACATTATTTTTACTTCACTTGCCCAGTAATTTCTATTACCTCTAGAGTAAACATGTGTTTTCCCACTCCAGTTCTCTCCCCACCCAAGACTGTCAAACAAGCAACAGCCTGGGAGACTAGTCTTTAAACATTGATTAAAACTACTTGTGCAGGGTTTTTGTTTGCTTTTCATCATTATAAAGGAAATTATAGCTGCTTTCATCCTAACAGGATCCTGACCACCCAGTTTAGTTTATTTTTTCTGTTTTCTTATTACAAGAGAGCACATGGGATGTCAAAGAGAATGTTGGCAAAAACTACCCCAGGAGCTCTACTTAAAACACTATGTCATTCACAACATGTTATCCTAAAACACACAAAAGTCAAATCTTACCCTTTACAATGGCACACATTATATTTCCTACATTGAAAACTCAAAGTAGGAAATGCTAAATATCTTGTTAAGATTAAAATTCCATGCACATGCATGACTCTAGAACCACTTTATATAGGGAACAACCATCTCAACTGACAGCTGTGGAAACACAATTCATAAAGAGAAATGCAGCCCATCAGTTTGGCAATAGTGCTCTGTTCCTGCTTTACTAGATTCACACCTTCTAAACACAATCAAGGGAATGCCAGAGGTATGGGCAATGGTATAATTTCCTGCTTTGAAGTTGACAAAAAGAAAATAAAGTATAGGCTAAACTACCTCATACGTAGACACCAGGCATAAACACATGATTAATACTTTACATTTTATGCTTACTACAGAATTCAAAGGAACCATTGATTATTCCAGGGTCTGTATGGTTCATGTAAGCTGTAACCCACTAGGATGCCAAAAACAGAATGCAATCAGCCCCACTATGGATAACTAGGTGAAAAGGCATCAGGAGTTGGAAAACCTACTTGAGAGTATTAACAAATGAAACAACACAGAATTACTCTGGTTGAAGTATGAGCAAGGAGGGAGCGCTGCCCTGCTCTGCCGATCTGGCTACACCAGCTGTCATTCAGGGTGTTTGGTGACTTACAGGAATACTGCCACATGGGAGGAAAACCACTTCTTTTGTCCAATTCCTTCATTTTATGAAAGTGGAAAGTTAGAGGGGTTCAAAGATGTTAGGTAACTTGTCCAGGATCACATCAAGGAGAAGAATCTACTGTACAATAATGCCAATTTCCTATTTTTAAAAAACTGTATACATATGGACCTGTTTGTTTCTTTATATGTATTTCCCCTACCATCTGAAAGTAGAGCTTTCCTATGAAAAGTTTTCTAAACTAAAATGGAATAAAACAGAGAGGCAAGGACCATTACTCTATATGGAAAATTTTTTTAAAGTTTCCACATTCAAAAAATAGCTTCTCTTAGGCTTTACTGATACCTCAGGACACGTATTGATAAAAGATGCACAAAAAATAAATAGAAGGAAACCACAGATGCTCACAAACACAGTTCAAAGCTATGGCAGCTTGGTGCTGAGATACTGAATGTGGTTCCCAGGGAAGGAGCTTGGCGGGGCTGCTCTCACTGCCCAGGATGCCCGCTGCCTCTATAGCATGGCTTGCTGCAAAACAAACACTGAATGCAATGTTCATGTTTCACCTTTTTTCGTGTAAACAAAAATCCTCTTTGGATTTCTTTCAGTTTGTGAAAACAGGTATCAATGAAGAACTTTCATAAAAGTGAAGCAGCAAGCTTTCCAGAAGTGGGAAACACCTCTGTGGCGTTTGTGCGTGCGTGCGTGCGTGCATGTGTGTGTGTGTGTGTTTCCCCTCAGAAATCACATCCAAAGATGGTAATAGGACATAACATGCATGGAGTCTACTAAATGTTATCCTACCAAAGATCACCTAGTTTAATTATTAAAGGATGAATTAAGGCATTGGCTGTTTCTACAGCTCCATAATGCAATGCTACTACTGTAAAATGAGAGGAATCAGCACATGCTTCTATGCACTGGTCATCCTTGATGCAGTGCTCTGAATCTGTAATTCTGATAATGATAACATTGGCTCAGTTACAAAAATGGGATTACTTAAGTAACCTGAACTGGGGTTTTCCAAAGAGTGAACAAGCACATCTAAATATGGAAAAAATGAGTTCAAATGTAAATCAGTTTTGTGTTTGTAATGACAGAAGCCACTTGAACAGCAGTTTGGGTTTGGTTTTTGTTTATTTTTTGAATAGCAATGTTAACTTATGTTGGACAAGAAAGTTTTCAAATATAAACCAATTCTCAATTTAAAAATGGAAAACGTGCTTATATGAGGGAATATGATACACTGTTAGCCTGATTAAAACTTAGGCCTGAATATGGACCCTCACTTACATACTCCTTGGGGAGGCTAATTTGTTTTAGTAAAACCAGACAGTACCTTGAAATAAAACTGTTTTATATAGTTTCCTTATTTCATCTTTCTTGTATTATGGAAACTGTATTCCTTCCCAGTAATGAAATAGCAAGTGTGTTTTTTTAAAAAAAGATTTATTATAGATTACACTTTAAACAAATAAGGCAAAAGCATAATTCTTACTCAGTAAATAGATGGAAAGATTGAGACAAAGAACGTCAAAGGTGAAGGATTTGGGGTTAAAGGCAATCCACAGGTTTGTTACCCTAAGAACACTTATTAAGCCATAAATTCCATGAAGACAAAGGCCATGTTTGTTAGCCTCAACAGTAACATGCACAATTCTTGGCACAGAGTAAGTGCTAAATAAATATTGGTTACATACATAATTAAGGGAATGAATGGAAAGCAGGAGAATGAGAGAGGGGAAAGGGAAAGTCGTATTTCTGGGACAGGTGAGAGAGCTACAATAATAGATAATGACGATGCCACAGTTTTATAGTCAGGTAAGACTGTGCCAAGAGGGGGCCAAACAGATCTAGATATAATTCCAGATTTATCATCATTCTCAAGAACGTTCTTTAAATTCCAGTTGATTGTCTAACCTTGGAGTCTCTCTTTAATAATCAGTAATGTAGTGAAATAATGGGCCTGGTTCAGGTATGTTGAGAAGAGTGCGCGTGGTAACCCACGTGCATGCTCTGCATAGAATCTGGCACATGCTGAGCTCAGTAAATGTCAGGTGCCTCCCCATGATCTCGATCACAGTGCTACTTCTGGCACCCACTCTAGAAGTTAATAGAAAACCCCCACTATTAAAAGCATTCAGACCAATCCATTCTATGCGGGGGGCCAGGGCTGTGTTCATCTTAGAGAACTAGAGTCCTCTGCACTCACTCAGATGTCCTGTGCTTACTTTCATCAGTGCTCTGAGAAGAAACGAGGACTTAGACACAGAAGAGATTGAAGAATGAAGCAATTTTCCATTTTGTTTTAAATTCTATCTTTGGGCTTAGGTAAATTAAAAAGTAATTCTATAAGCCTGTAAAGAAATAGGAGAGATGAGAATCAATTCAAGGTTTTTACTTCCCTGTTTCACTATCTGTAATCTTACAGAGCTGATTATGCCCCTTGAAAAAGGTCACTACTTTAAACCAACATCATTTAGTTTACATCATGGCTTTCTCTCCTTTTGGGTTCTGATATGTCTCCCTCCATGCATCTCTTTGAGCTTAGAATAGTAACAGCTGGGCTGTTGGTAGCCTCTGGTTCCTGAACGGTTCCTTGAGGTTCTCCTGGACCATACTTGGTTCCAGCTCTACTTATTCCCTTTATAAATGAGCCCTTAAAATATCTGAATTTGATTGTGCCAAAGTTCCTGCTGGGACCCTAATTGAACAGCTATGGTTTATACACATTGGCCACAACTGGGGGCCAGCCTAGATCTCACATCCTTTCCCAAACTAATTATCTTAGTTCAGAACTGATGTAAGTATGGTTCTTGTTCCTATGTTTCCATTTGAGCAATAATCAACATAGTAGACTAATGTTTTCCTCATTAATTAAAAATAAATAAAAAATATAAACATAAAATAATATGTACTCATTTGGACATGTGAAATAAAAAATTTATTAAACAAACTCAAGTCCACTTATCTATTTATTTGCAGACTTTCCTCCATTTCATATAAATATATGTACACACACATATAATTGACTGTTCCCGGGATTGTTTAGAAAACAATGGATTATACCATAAAAATAACCATGCAACCTAATTTTCTCATTTATCAATAAATACATAAGGATTCTAACTAATAAAATGATACATAACTAACATACTATAATTTTTCAAAGTTTGAAAGAAACCACTCCCATTCTTGGTGGAAAATTAGGTTGTTTCCAGTTGTTCCATTACAGACAATGCTCTAGTAAAAATCCTTGTGTGTGTGTGTGTGTGTGTGTGTGTGTTCCTACATACTGGTGCTTCGATCCAATAGAACAAACCTTCAAAGTATTTATGGGCAAGAAGGATGCATTTTTAAAATGTAATAATTTAATAAAATTATTAAATTTTGAACATTAAAATAAGTCAAAATTAGCAAAAATTTAACATTCATAAATATACCCTGGGAGGCACATAAAATATCAGTATTGTTTGATGTCTGCCGATAAGTAATCTGAAACAAAATGTCATGACATTTAGATAAGGTTCATTGGACTGCTTGAGATTTAAATGTAAATATAATAGTGAAAAGTTCTCATTTACACCTGAAAAGTTATTCAGTCTGAATTTCTGTTAGATTTCAAGTATACAAATTTTTCAATGGTCTGTTTTTAACTTTAAAATAATAAAACAATCTAAATTGATTGATGGTTAGTCACTTTAACCACTTTATTTTCATGTTTACTAGATAGAAACAGTGATAGGTCTTGAATTTCAAAGCAAACTAAAATCTTGGCTAGTAAAGATTAGACAAAGAAAGTTTCCACTATTTTTTAATTAAATTCCTTGCAAATTTAAAGTATACTTTAGAAACTTAAAAGTTTAGAAGATATTAACTTATTAGAAAGATACGGAAGGGAAATTTATTGAAAACACAAAGAGAAACTGCTTCAGCTCAATATAGATTTCAAAGCTAAGCACAACTATTTTTTTTCCTTTATAAACTACTGTAGTGTATGAAGACTTTCTCTAGCAGTGCCAATTCTACTTACGTGATATTAAAGAAAATTCATTTGAACATATGTTTCCATTTTTTTCTTTTTCCAATCTATAAACACATCATTTTAAAGCAACATTCTTCTTCCAGTTTGTTAAAGTCTTCATATACAACTGAAGTTGTGCTGTTTTTAAGAGGAGCTGGCCTGGCTCTCCGTTCATCCTAATGCAATACTTAGATCATCAAGCAGTTCTGATCTAACTACTTGTACCAAATCTGGCCTTGTGACATGGTCAGCTTATGAAAATTGTATAATGAGCTTCTGTATGATTCATTTCTATCAGAAAGTCATGCTCTGAATCACCAAGCCAGTGAACAAGATGACACATATTTTAGTAAGTTTATCAGAGTAGAAAATATGCCCATTATTAAAACCAAATAAAGGAATATACAAATACATCATGATGACAAATTTCTGAGTATCTATTATTTATTAGGCAATGTTGATGTCTATGGTACCTGTCATCTCCCAAACAACCTTGTAAAGTGGAAATTTTGCTTTTCCTATAACAAATGAAGAAATTAAAGCTGTGGTGACACTAAATTGTTTACCCCAAGGTCATAAGCTGATAAGTAAGTATTCAACCCAGTGTTTGAGCCAACATCTAACCAATTTCATCCAACATCTAACCAGTTAACTTTAAGTATGCCAGACTATCTCTTAGGGAATTATTTCATTTTTCCCATATTATTTCAAAATAGATAGATTTCCAGTGCCCATGATAAACAATATATTCAAATAATTCCAATGTCAAAGGTAGTATTACTATTTTTTAATCTAAAATTAAAGATTAGACAGTGTTACTAAGTCATACAAATTAAATTATAAAAATCTAAGTATCTTTAGCTGTACCTTCCCTGTGTCATTTACTAACATTATTATAATAATCAGCATCCCAGATCTCATAAAATCTGAAATTGTCTATAAAGGAAAATTCCTCTGAAACATTACATTTAATATTCAGGTAACATTAAAAATTGGCATTTAAAAATATGAAAATTCTCAGGCAATGTGAACAACTATATATGCATTGCTATCAATGAATGTATATATTTCTTAATTAACAAGGCTTTGAACTTGAGCTAAGTTAAACTTATCAAAACAATAATAGTACATTAAATTTTGGCTCTCACCAAGTAAATGCAAACTGGCAATCTAAGATTTTATAGGCTTATAGTGAAATATATTAAATGTAAATAACTATATGCTTTCATTTGTCCTTTTCTATTGCTATCATTCTTCATCCTGAATCTAGAATTTTCACATTATCAAAATTACCATAAAAGAATCCTTTCTATAACTTAAAATAATAAAAACCATAATAATCTTTATCCTTTCTAAATTACATAAACCTAATAATTCTATTTCAAATTGTGGTTGCCTTCTGTTAGTGTGCAATGATATTTTACATTGTTCAAGGGTATGATAAATGCTATTATGTTTATGTAAACTACAAACATCAAATAAAAATCCTGTCCTCTGAAACATGGAAAAAATAACTTAATATCAAGTTTTATCATTTATTTAAAAAGACCCATATTTTTCTGTACACAGAAGACAAATGATAATTTGCATCCTGTGAATGTCAAAAAATACCAATTACTTTTGTTATTACAGTTCCATCAGGCCAGCTGTGGATTCTATAATAGAGCTTAGTTTTATTCTGGTGCATTGAAAGCACTGATATTAATCTCAGACAACAGTATTATCACTGGTGGGATGCTGAGTACTAACTACAGAGGCTTTTTAAAAATTATTATTTAACAAATCTCACGTGTGACTGCTCTGGCCAGCAGACAGACAGAGGATAGCAAGGGGGATCCTGCCTCAACAAGTACCCTGACAGGAAGACCCATAGTGCTGAGGATCCCCTCCTGCATCAAGAGGCACTGAATGGCTGGACGGCACTGGCAAAGAGGACCCTGCCACAAATACCCAGGCTAGGAAGGGCTTTCCACCCTCCATAGGCAGGGGGAATATGCCACAACAAGCTCTGGCTTAGGAAGCTTTATCTTCACACATAGACCTGAGAATCCTTCTCCCACCAAGAAACATCAAGAGAGGGGTGGGAAGAGGAAAGTTGGCAGGGGGTTGGATCCCCATGGCAATAAGCAACCAGGCCCAGAAGCCCTCTTCACCCTGCCAGGCCACAGACTTTCTTTGCCCCACTGAGAGGCACCAGGAAGCCCACATCTGGAAATTCCTCCTGAGCCCTCAGGCAGAACCAGCAGAGACCACTGGGCGTGCCCACCACTCCAGTTACACCAAAGCAGAAAAATAACACCACAAAGGCTCTGAAAAGTAAATAGTCACTGGAACCAGAGCCCATAATGTAGCATAGGACCTATGAGCCAAACCTAAACAGAGTCAATGCCTACTAAAATAGAAGATTTAAATAGGACCCAGAGTCCCCTTAAATGAACAGTGCTTCAGGGATCATAAGACAAAAGCAAAAGATCCTATCTATAAGTTGAGAAGAAAGAAAAGTAGGGTCAAAGGAGCATTTGAAAAAATGGCTGAAAACTTCCCAAATTCAGTGAAAGACAAAAATCAACAGGTTAATGAATTAGACCCCAAGTAAGATAAATTCAAAGATATCCATGTGAAGACACATTACAATTAAACTTCTGAAAACTACAGACAAAGAAAAAAAACTTGAAAGGAACCAGAGAGAAACAGAGCATTACCTTTAGGGGAACACCAATTCAAATGCCAGAATGCCATCTTTAGTCCTAAAGACAGCTTCTCAGGGGATTGTCTGGGCTAGAAAGAGCTGTAGGTCACTGTAGGTCATGCATCCCTCCCAGGTAGCTGATATTCCATAACGTGGGGGTAGAAAAGCCTAGTCATCCACCCAGTGATAGACGCATATGGGGATCTAAAGGCCCAGCGCTTGACTCAACTCAAGAGAACTTTGAAAGGCTATCTCAGCTTCCTAGACATTCAACTCAGGCTTTGGTTGAGACTGCAAAAAAGTTCAACTTCTCTGCCAGCCCAGTTCTGCTTCCCTCCCAATTCTTCTGCAGAATTTTGGTATTTTTTAAATACCAAAAATGCTTAGAAAAAAATATCCTGCATGCTGATCTCAGAGTCTGTTTCCTGGGGAAGTCAACCTTCAACCCTACAAAGAGAGAGTAGGGCCTTTTCAGGAACCATTTATACTAAACAAAGTGAGTCTTTGACCACCAACTGTTAGAAGCTCTCTAGAATGTGGGGCACCTGATGCCTCTTGGCCCTTAGCTTTAGGCCTTAGTTTTCAATTCCAGGGCAATAAGAGAAGTCTCCCCCAATACCTTATTACACTAGACTAGCCTGGAACTTCAATAACAAATATTAAATGTGGTTTAATTAAGACCCTAATAATTCAATGTTTAAAGTAGACATTACACATCCCAATAAGGGGTTTCAAGAGGGTGGCATGAGAGGTGAGATGGAGAACTCTTCCCAAAACCACATATGTTACAAAAATATAGTTATTACAACTAATCCTAAAAGAGGAACAGGAAAGAAGGTTGCACCAGACTGCATGCACCTGGAGAACAGAGCAGACCTCATGAAACAGGGTAACGTACCAAAGCCATGATCCAGTGGGACCCAAGCCCTCCTGCCACCACAGCTCACCAGTGAGAAGAAGAGAAATGGAGTGGGGAGTGGGTGGAAGCCTAGGGATGCTGAACACCCAGCCCTGGAGATCTGCTTTGGGAGCACAAACCTACATTGCATGGTACTCTGGAGATTAGTGGGGTTGGAAAGCTAAGACAAGCAGAATTCTTGGAGAGACTGAGATTACAGATGTTTGTGGAGGACAGGGATCTACATCTGGCAGCTCTGGGACAAAGGAAAGGCATGCAGTCTGAGAGTCTTCCTAGCAGTGAGAGGGCTGCTGAAGGGGTGGGGTGGGGTGTGCACAGAGCTTGCTGAGTGGGAGAAGGGATAGGTGTACAAGGTTGTCTGGGTGTGCTCTGCCCAGCAAGTTGGGAACTTTCAGGAGCTTCAAGCGCTCCATCTCCCTGGTTGGCTACTCAGCAACAAAGCCCCCCACTGTGATACGCAGCCTGCTGTGCCTTCATCCTGGCCTGCCTGAACCAGCTCACAAACTGGCAGTCCCTGCCCTGGCATCAGGCCAGACAGAGAGAGGCCCTGCCTACGGCAGCTACAGACACAAAGCACAGAGGCTTACACTTGTGAGGTTGGCCCACTGGTTCTGACAGTGGAGATAGGCACTGCAGCCAGGAAGCAGGAAATAGCTCTATCCTCCTGCAGGCACCAGCCCCGCTACACTGTGACCCCCAACGTCACTCCAGGGGTTGAGCAGCTCCAGAGACTAGAGCTTCTGGGCATGAGAGGGTACCACATACAAATATGAAATGTCAAAGGAATGTGGTTCAAACAAAAATCTCAGAAACACCAGAAAAAGAACCAAATGAAACTGAACTCACCAATCTTCCTGAAAGAAAGTTCAAATTAAAAATCATAAACATGCTCATGGAGGTAGAGAAAAATATTCAAGAACTCAGGGCTGAATTTAGGATGGAGATTCAATCATGAAGAAATTTCATACCTGAAATGAAACATACAATGGAGAGATTTAAAAGCTGATTAGAGGTAGTAGAAGAGATGGTAAATGGAATAGATATTAGAGAAGAAGAATACAAAGAAGCTGAGGCATAGAGAGAAAAAAAAGGATCTCTAAGAATGAAAGAGTATTGAGAGAATTGTGTGACCAATCCAAAAGGAACAATTTTCACATTATAGGGGCACCAGAGGAAGAGAGAGGAAAAAGGATAGAAAGTGTCTTTGAGGAAGTAATGCTGAAAACTTCCCCAGTCTGGGGAAGGAGATAGTCTCTCAGGCCATGGAGGTGCACAGATCTCCCAATACAAGGAACCCAAGGAAGACAACACCAAGACATATAATAATTAAAACAGCAAAGATCAAGGATAAGGACAGATTTTAAAAGCAGCTAGAGAGAGAAAAAAAATCACATACAAAGGAGAACCCACCAGGTTATCATTAGACTTCTCAGCAGAAACCTTACAGGCCAGAAGGGAGTGGCATCATATATTTAATGCAATGAAGAAGAAGGGCCTTGAACCAAGAATACTCTACCCAGAAAGATTATCATTTAAATTTTAAGGATGGATTAAACAATTTTCAGGTAAGCAAAAGCTGAGAGAATTTACTTCCCACAAACCACCTCTACAGTGCATTTTGGAGGGACTGCTATAGATGGAAGTGTTCCTAAAGCTAAATAGCTGTTACCAGGGGAAAAAAAAAAACAGCAATAAAAGTAGAACAATTAATTACTAAGCACATGCGAAATCAAATCAACTACCCCCAAAGTTAATCAAGGGATAGACAAAGAGTACAGAATATGATACTTAATATATAAAGAATGGAGAAGGAAGAAAAAGGAGGTAAAGAAAATAAAAAAACCTTTAGGTTGTGTTTGTAATAGCATACTAAGTGAGTTAAATTAAACTGTTAGATAGTAAGGGAATTACCCTTGAACCTTTGGTAACCACGAATCTAAAGCCTGCAATGGCAATAAGTACATACCTATCGATAATCACCCTAAATGGAAATGGTCTGAATGCACCAAACAAAAGACATAGAGTCACTGAATGGATAAAAAAACAAGACCCGTCTATATGCTGCCTACAAGACACTCACTTCAAACCCAAAGATATACACAGACTGAAAGTAAAGGGATGGAAAAAGATATTTCATGCAACTAATAGGGAGAAAAAAACTGGTGTTACAGTACTTGTGTCAGACAAAATAGACTTCAAAGCAAAGAAAGTAACAATAGACAAAGAAGGACATTACATAATGATAAAGGGTCAGTCCAACAAAAGGATATAACTATCATAAATATCTATGCACCCAATACAGGATCACCTACATATGTGAAACAAATACTAATAGAATTAAAGGAGGAAATACAATGCAACACATTCATTCTAGGAGACTTCAAAACACTACTCACTCCAAACGACAGATCAACCAGACAAAATAAGTAAGGAGACAGAGGCACTGAACAACATATTAGAACAGGTGGACCTAATGGACATCTACAGAACACTCCATCCAAAAGCAACAGATTACACATTCTTCTCAAACCTCCCAACAAATAAAATTCAAACAAATATGTTTAATATTAATTATAATGGTGCCAGATTATTGAGTCAATGTTGCAGGAAGGGGCAAGACAATATAAAGCATTCTGAAATTTTTGTTTTTATTAAGAAAGCATACAAAAATACACTGGAAATAAGTAGCAAAGAAGCTATTCTTGGACACAGAATTATTCTTAATGTTCTGAGTAATGTAAATATCAAGACTGAGGTCTCCTACAGCAATCCTTACACTGTAACTTTAAAATTTCAAAATTTACTAACAGTTTTCATTTTACTCTAACTTCAGATTTTCCAAATTGACTAACAGTGTACATGTTATTCAGAATGGTTTTGTGCTGGGTAGAGAACTGTCCAAAGTCACCTCACAGCTCACTTATTTTCTTATAGAGCTCACTGCTCTCAGCAAGTAGAGCCATTACAACTCATTCTTTAATTGATCCCAACCTTTGTATATTTTGAGTAAACTCCCTAGAATCTCAAGGCTTCCTACTTGCTTCAGTGCACAATAGTGCCCTTTCCCCTGTGCATTGAACTTCTAGAAGGTCTCTTACTTAATGCTACCTGCCAGGCCCTTCTAGCAGCCAAACACTGTCCAGCCCTTATAACCCCCTAATAACCCCCTAATAACCTCAATGCCTTAGACATGATGAGCCATTGCAAGAAGGAGTATTCTGAGATTTACTCTTATTACTTATCAATCACCTTCACCTCCTCCATGGTACCTGAGAGACTGATGGTCTCAATAATGCATCAGCCTCAGCAGACTGACTCAACCCATAGTCAGTTGGTAATGACTCTGCCACGGATCCCTGTGGATAGACATAGCCAGTGACATTTGATTTAACATGTTAATGAGGAATAAAGCATGGATTCACTAAATAGAGAGGAACAGACAATCTAATATGGGCCGTGCTCTCAGCCTTCTTACTAAGAAATGCTACCTGGTATTTAAAATACATACTCAACTTTCTTCTTATTCATACCTGACTCATCTTGGGCCAAATCACAGTAAGAGTAAGAACAGCTGAAAAAAAGTGGATTGTAGAGGAGAAAAGAAGAATGCAGGTTCTTATACAATCTATAAGCTAATCAGTTTATCAAGAGTTAAGACCAGATAGCATGAGGTTGCCCATTTAAGTGTTCAAAGAACTTGAAATGGTAATGTTTCTTTCTACTTCAAGACTTCAGTTTGTATACACAGCCTCAATAATTTGTTTTTATAAAGTAAAAGGTATCTCTGGACATCTTTTAAAAAGGGAAATAAACTCTAAAAGGCTGCATGACATATATATTCAGCAGTCATTATTCTTGTCCTTGGAAAGTTCACAGTCTAATGGAGAAGGACCCAGAAAAACAATTCATTACAATTTTATGAACTTAGTTATTCTAAAGTTATTACTTTTAAAACATTAAAAAAATTATAGCTTATATAGTGACATGGCTCAGCTTTCATTTAATTTGGTCTTTAGATTCTCAACTTCATAGGGAGGCTATTTCCAATAAACCCCAACCTACCTCTCCAGCCTCAATATCCCATGCACTAGCCCCTAAGACTCTCTAGACTCAGACAACACACACACACACACACACACACACTCATTCACACTCACACTTATGCACATATACAAATACCAAAGTTTCCTGCCAGGCAGTTAATACCACCAGAACCACCAAATACCAGGCCCCTTAGTCACTTCATGACTTGGAATAAGCAGTCATTCTGCCTTCATTCCCTGGGAAAACTCCTATGTAATGTTTAAGACTCACTTCAAGTGTCATTTCCTTTGTGACAACTTCTCTGACTCCCTCATGCACAATTAGATATTCCTCTTCTGAAGGTTTATGGCATGAAAACAACCTTTTCTATAGCATTTCTCCCATAAAATTGTAATGAATTGTTTTTCTGGGTCCTTCGCCATTAGACTGTGAACTTTCCAAGGACAAGAATGATAACTTATTCATCTCTTTTCACCCAGTTTCCCATCAATAAAATAAGTCATCTCCTACTATAGGATTGTGAAGATTTAAAAAGAAAATTAACTAAAGCATTTAGCAGCACATATGAAGTATTCAACATGTTAGAAATTGCTTTTTTAAGTATCAAAAACATTTTGCATCAGTGTTCTATAAATGCTTAGTAAATGAATAAAACAGGAAAGGACAAATGATTGTTTTTAAAGTGAATTTCAATCACAGCTATAAAAAGGAAGCAAAAAATATAAATCTGATAATCCTTATCATTATAAAATTAAATGCTCCTTACAAGGGTTGAGGAGAATGCATATTCCAAAACAGCAATCAGTTACTAGATTATTATATAGAGAGGAAAATCATAACATTAAAATAAATGAGAATCATAAAGAACTTTGTTAAATAGAAACTTAAGATTCATTGAAACTCTCCCAAATGTTAATCAAGATTTCTTGAGTTGGTACTTAAGGAAATGCGTTTAATAACTAAACACAGGCCAATAGTTTTCTGCCTGGCAAATTTTACATCATTTAAATGATACTGAACATCATAGCAAATAAAAAGAAAATAATGCTTATTATATTTCTTTTATTTCCTGAGTTTTTCCTGAGCAAAAACAGTTATTTTTAAAATCCTTGATGTTCATTTTATACATATTTTCAGGATTATTTTAATAAGTTAATCACTTTTAGAAGAGTTTTCTTTTTTTTAATTCACGGTTCCTCTGCCCCCACTAATATTCCACCTAAGGTAGCTGTTTCAGACAACTTATGAATTAGGAAATATGGGACTCTCACAAGGTACGCCTAAGGTCAGTTAGTCATACTAACATTTATGTTATTTTTTTAATGACCTTACGTATGAATTCATAAAGTAATGAAACAAAAATTAGTAAAATCAGCATGAATTTTTATTTTGCACCAAGAATACTATGCCACAAATCATGGTAACAGTGCCATCAATTAATAGAAAGAGCAAAGATATCACTTGGAGAGATCATTCCAAATGCCAATGATGCTCTAGAAATCCTCTAACATAACTGAAGCCCATTAAATCTTACTTATAAGCCATAATGTAAGTATTTAAACAAGAAAAATCTCATAGTGCTGTCATTCAGTATGCCAAAATTGATCAGCTCTATGAAATAATTCTTTATAATTTTGAGCTTAATATTTATAATTTTCATAGAAACCTAAAGTCAAAACTGTAAATTGGTAAAATTATGCATCATTCTAAGGTTTTTTTGTTTTTTTGTTTTCAAGGGACAAATTTTAAAGCCAAGTAAGTAACTTCTGAAGAAAAAGTATATTTCATAGATAGATACACAATCTACACAAACACAAATCTGGTTATGTCATAATATTTATATATGTAATTTATATATAAATACATTCAAGTATGTTCATATACACCTATATAACCTACTTTGAGTATTTATATACAAATAAATACATATAAACCACTCCTAGACACATTTGTCAACGCTGCAACTAACTTTCATCTTGGTAGAGATGAAAGACAATCAGAATGACTATGGTGTAGAGGTACATGATTCCTATGAACTAGGAAGATGTGATTATTTGTCTTTTTTCAATGATACAATTATTTAAAATTTCTTTTATTGCAAGGCCAATCAAACTTCTCTGCTTAAGCTCCTAGTCATTTCAAGTTAATATACAGAAAAAGCCTTAATTTCAGAAACATCTACAATAAATGGGTAATTTTATTAAAAGACAGTCCTTACAAATATATTATCTGGTTAGATAGAGCTCTTAGGTTACATATCTTCTTTGGATAATAAGTCAATAATTATAAATATAGGTTCTGGAGTATGGATAAAATATACATTTAATTTATATATGTTATATATATAGCTTTCTAAATAGTAATAAAAGTATAATATCCATAACATCTCTTGCCATTATTAATGTGGATAATTTATAACGTACGTAAAATGGCCTAAGATTCAAAGTTTCTTCAGAAAAGAATATACAGCAAGAATAAAAATGTTTCCCTGGTTTTTCTATGTGCTGTTTTCTTAAATCAACTCAAAATACAGCTTAAATAAATTCAAATATACTTAAATAAATAAACTCAAAATATGGCTATTCTTCCCTCAGAGAAATACTGGAATTAAAACAATATTTAAAAATAATAATTAATAATTAAGGTAATGAATGGATTTAATTTATTTGCTTACTCACTAGTCACACCTTAAAGTAGGAGCTAGTTCTTATGTCTCATGAAGTCATGTGTAATTTACAAAACTAATTATACATGAGGTACTTTATATTTGATACTAAAAGAATGAATGAAAGAATGGATGGATGGATGAAGAAATAGGGATTCAAATGAATGCTTAGCATTCAGAATCCAGGACTGAAAACCACTTCTATGTATGTTTATCAAGGCTGAAACTAACTTGGTGCAGTAGAAGTGCGGTGCAGATGAAAGACAATAGATCCAGAGTTACAAATGAGCGCCAGCCCCACCTCTGTGCCTTACTAGCTGTGTGACCATAAGGTGTCACCTAAACTCTGTGAGCCCCAATTTCTTCCTGTAAAAAATTAGTATAATAGCTGTCTTATCTATCTCAGACTGTAACTCATTCATGTGGGTGTTCATTTTAATAATCTCTCAAATTTTCATTAAATTTGAAACTTAACATAATAAAATTTGGGGAAAAAATTAAAAACAAAATCTTCCAAATGAAGAGTTTCAATGGATTTTGACCTCAACTGTTGAAAATACAAAAACATACCTCCTGATTGGTTTCAGAGAAATAAAAACAATTGATATATGCCTACTTACCCACATATGTACTACCTGGAAGATATTTGAAAAAGTTAAAATTTTTATTTCCAATATTTTTAAATATGCTAATACTCTTGAATGATATACATAATTTTTAATAAAAAGATTACATAATGATAAAAGCATTCCCAAATAGTTATTTTCAGAATGCTATCTCCATGGGTTCCTTTTACTGTGTTTGAGACATTAAAGACATTAAGTATATTGCTAGTTTTTCAAATAAATTCAAATAAACTTATATAAATAAACTCAAAATATAGCTATTCTTCCCTCAGAAAAATACAGGACAATCACTAATTGTCACATTAAAGGTCAACCATGTTGTAAACCTTGCTTTTATGTAAATTTATCTAACTCATCTTAAACAATATTTTTAAGTACTTTATCACCAGAAAACTACAGACCTCAAAGTAACTTAAAACGTTTTCTTGTTCATTCCTCATCTCACTGAAAAGTATTCTAAGATTCCAAATACATTGAAATGTTTATTGTATAAAATCAACCACATAAATGGCATCCCGTTGCATAAAAATCATAATATGATGCAATAATTGGGAAGTTAACCAATGAGAGAGGAACTTTGGTCAACCCTTTTGGATTGTGGAATTCTCTCCCTTCATTTAAGATGCCGCACCATTTTGGATAATTTCTGGATATTGGATATTAGTAAATTTTTATTTATGCCTGACATTAAAATGAGATAAGTAGGAATACTAATTCCAACATTTTCTTCCCTTCTTTCAATGAGATGTCCTGTACACCTCGCTAAGAACACCGCTGATGAATCACTATCTCCCAACTTGTACTCCCAACAAAAGGGTATCTTAGAAGGTCTCCTTGGTGCATAGTAACATAACTTCCTGGATCTCCCCACTGGATACATTTGATCCCCAAAGGAATGGTGGAAATTATAATAAATGTGATCACCCTGTGTAGGAAGGGGCTAAGTGTGTGCACATGTGTGTATATACATACACAACTAGGATGAGGAACATTAATGGATATAGAACTTCACTGACAGAGACAAAGTTTCTCTGTTTAAGTAGTAGACTTAGAAAAGAAAGGGAGTGTTTCTTTCTTTGCTATGTCCTAGCAAGTTCAAAGGTATGTTTTCAAATTTTTCTAAACATTTACAGAATGTCTTCACTGCAACCTGTCCCAAAAATGAAAACAGTGGTCAACCAGACAACTCAGACAAAATTCAATCTGGTTATGAAAGTGCCCTAAAACTGTAAAGTCAATGTGCTGATGAAAAACTGTTAGTCATCATCATTCAAGACCAACACCAACAATCACAACCAGAAAATAGTTCACCAAATAACTCAGGTGTAATCCTCTCATACTGCAACCATTCACAACACCATTATAAAATTAGGAGGAAGAAAAAGGCCCCTACTGTTTTCACCATCTGATTGTATAGACACATTTCATAAATTCCTCATAATTACTCTTATTTGATATACAGTATTTAAAAAAATACATTATCTAATACTGAAACCTGGGACATACAGTATGTATTAATCAATATTAAAAAAACTACATTATCTAATACATAGAAAACTGGGAGCAGCAAACTGGAGAGTTAAAAGTGGAGGCTTATGAGGGAGAAAAGCATAAAAGTTACAAAACAAAGCTAACAGAAAACAGAGATGGAAAACCACAGAACCAGATGATACTATTGTGTACTAATGGAAACTCATAACTGATGGTCCTGAGTCATAATGGAAGTGTGCATTATGTTCAGTATTATTTGTTTAAGAAGGCATGGAAGTGGACAATACATTTTAGAAAGATTCCCATTCAAAATGGTATTGAAGGAAACATTTAAAAATGAATTTTTATATGTATAAAATCTATATTTTTATATGTATAAAATCCAATCTATAGTCCAGACTTTATAAGTTAATGAATAGAAACCTAGATATCTCTAACTATAAACAGAATTCTAAATTTGTGGCTAATTCTAATATTTGGCTAAGAAGGCTGTTTCCCAAAATCTTTGGGATTCTTCAAAATGACTCTTCAAAAATTAGCTGAATATATTTCTTTGGGCTTATGTGTCTTTAATCATGTATGATGAGCTTTTCTGAAGCATCTGAATTGCGTTTAGTAAAGATTTGCAATTATTCTGAACAAATTATAAAACAGCCTAGAAAAAATAATGTGCTATGCTATATTGATACATTACTAACTTCAGTAGATTAAATGAAGATGATTACAAAAGTGAAATGTGTAACTTTATTCACTCCTGGGATCTGTTAATGATGATTAACAATGAAACTTAAGTCTTTTTAACACAAATGTGAGGGTGTTATTTGAAGGCTGTTTTTTGAAGCTAAATGATATAAAATATTTACTACTACCAAAGGAATCCTTATTAATATGCTATTACCTGACAGACAATATATCTGAGCCATATTTTTTATTATGGCCTTAAGGAAGAAAAGGAATTCTTCAATTCACATATTTTAAAAGAGTCGCTGCAAATTTGTTCTATTGTTCCTCATCTAAACTACATAGTAATGATTGTTTAAGCCAGCATTTCTCATTGATTGAGACATATGAGAATTCTAGATGGTAAATGGAGACCTTTTTTTTACTTCAATAGATTTATGCTTACCATTAGGTGTTAAAAAAAAGTATATTTTTAAAAAGTAGAGTTGGAAGATGAAACTCATGAGTTCATGGGTATTATTACTTTAAAATAAGGTACGTTTTAAAAAGTAAGTGACTTAAAATTATTATGATGTTGGATCAAAAATTAGTGAAATTGGGGGGCAGAGCCAAGATGGCGGCGTGAGTAGAGCAGCAGAAATCTCCTCCCAAAACCACATATATTTATGAAAATATAACAAAGACAACTCTTCCTAGAATAGAGACCAGAGGACACAGCACAACATCCAGACCACACCCACTCCTGCGAGAACCCAGCACCTCAAGAAGGGGGTAAGATACAAGCCCCAGCCCAGCGGGACCCAAGTGCCCCTCCAACCATCTCCCGGCAGGGGGAGAGGAGTCGGAGCAAAGAGGGAGAGGGAGCCCAGGACTGCTAAACACCCAGCCCCAGCCATCCAGACCAGAGCGCAGACACAGTGCATGTGTGAGGTGCTGGATAGTAGGAAAACAGGGCAGCAAGACTGGTGAGTGGGTGCCTGAGGCTGGCGCCCTAGGACAAAGAAAAGCGAGCGGCTTTTTTTTTTTTTTTTTTTTTTGGCGAGTGCTTTTTGGAAGGCTTAAAAGGACAGGGACCCCAAAACCGGACAGGACACTTAGTCCAGAGGCAGGGAATCTGGCGATCTCTGGGAACTCTAACACCCTGGGCAGTAGGGAGCATGGAGGACCCTCACGGAGATAAATAGCCTCCCGGCCGCTCCCCGTCCAACGTGGCTGCACCATATTGGAGTAGCAACCCGAGACAGGCCACGCCCACAGCAACAGTGGAGATAAACTCCATAGCAGCTGGGCATGAATAAGAAGCCCTGTCTGAGCACAGCTGCCCAGCACAAGCCACTAGAGGTCGCTGTTCCCCCAGGAAAGGAAGGCCACAAACCAACAAGAAGGGAAGTTCTTCCAGCTGTCACTTGTCCCAGCTCTGCAAACTTTTTCTATTACCATGAAAGGGCAAAATTACAGGCAAACCAAGATCACAGAGACAACACCAGAGAAGGAGACATACCTACCCAGTCTTCCTGAAAAAGAATTCAAATTAAAAATCATAAACATGCTGACAGAGATGCAGAGAAATATGCAAGAGAAATAGGATGAAGTCTGGAGGGAGATCACAGATGCCAGGAAGGAGGTTACAGAAGTGAAACAAACTCTGGAAGGATTTATAAGCAGAATGAATAAGATGCAAGAGGCCATTGATGGAATAGAAACCAGAGAACAGGAACGCATAGAAGCTGACACAGAGAGAGATAAAAGGATCTCCAGGAATGAAACAATATTAAGAGAACTGTGTGACCAATCCAAAAGGAACAATATCCATATTATAGGGGTAACAGAAGAAGAAGAGAGAGGAAAAGGGATGGAAAGTATCTTGGAAGAAATAATTGCTGAAAACTTCCCCAAACTGGGGGAGGAAATAATCAAACAGACCACAGAAATACAAAGATCTCCCAACAGAAAGGACCCAAGGAGGACAACACCAAGACACATAATAATTAAAATGACAAAGATAAAGGACAAGGAAAGAGTTTTAAAGGCAGCTAGAGAGAAAAAGGTCACCTATAAAGGAAAACCCATCAGGATATCATCAGACTTCTCAAAAGAAACCTTACAGGCCAGAAGAGAACAGCATGATATATTTAATGCAATGAAACAGAAGGGCCTTGAACCAAGGATACTGTATCCAGCACGACTATCATTTAAATATGATGGAGGAATTAAACAATTCCCAGACAAGGAAAAGCTGAGGGAATTTGCCTCCCACAAACCACCTCTACAGGGCATGTTACAGGGACTGCTCTAAATGGGAGCACTCCTAAAAAGAGCACAGAACAAAACACCCGACATATGAAGAATGGAGGAGGAGGAACAAGAAGAGAGAGAAGAAAAGAATCTCCAGACAGTGTATATAATAGCTCAATAAGCAAGCTAAGTTAGGCAGTAAGATACTAAAGAGGCTAACCTTGAACCTTTGGTAAGCACAAATTTAAAGCCTGCAATGGCAATAAGTACATATATTTCAATAGTCACCCAAAATGTAAATGGACTTAATGCACCAATTAAAAGACACACAGTAATAGAATGGATAAAAAAGCAAGACCCATCTATATGCTGCTTACAAGAAACTCACCTCAAACCCAAAGACATGTACAGACTAAAAGTCAAGGGATGGAAAAAGATATTTCAGGCAAACAAAAGAGAGAAGAAAGCAGGGGTTGCAGTACTAATATCAGACAAAATAAACTTCAAAACAAAGAAAGTAACAAGAGATAAAGAAGGAGGCTACATAATGATAAAGGGCTCAGTCCAACAAGAGGATATAACCATTCTAAATATATATGCACCCAACACAGGAGCACCAGCATATGTCAAACAAATACTAACAGAACTAAAGGAGGACATAGACTGCAATGCATTCATTTTAGGAGACTTCAACACACCACTCACCCCAAAGGATAGATCGACTGGACAGAATATAAGTAAGCACTGAACAATACAGTAGAACAGATGGACCTAGTAGAAATCTATAGAACACTACATCCAAAAGCAACAGGATATACATTCTTCTCAAGTGCACATGGAACAATCTCCAGAATAGACCACATACTAGCCCACAAAAAGAACCTCAGTAAATTCCAAAAGATTGAAATCCTACCAATCAAGTTTTCAGACCACAAAGGTATAAAACTAGAAATAAAATCTACAAAGAAAACAAAAAGGCTCACAAACACATGGAGGCTTAACAACATGCTTCTAAATAATCAATGGATCAACAAACAAATTAAAATATAGATCAAGGTATATATTGAAACAAATGAAAACAACAACACAAAGCCCCAACTTCTGTGTGATGCAGCGAAAGCAGTCTTAAGAGGAAAGTATATAGCAACCCAGGCACACTTGAAGAAGGAAGAAAAATCCCAAATTAATAGTCTAACATCACAATTATCAAAACTGGAAAGAGAAGAACAAATGAGGCCTAAAGTCAGCAGAAGGAGGGACATAATAAAGATCAGAGAAGAAATAAACAAAATTGAGAAGAATAAAACAATAGAAAAAATCAATGAAACCAAGAGCTGGTTCTTTGAGAAAATAAACAAAATAGATAAGCCTCTAGCAAAAATTATTAAGAGAAAAAGAGAATCAACATACATCAACAGAATCAGAAATGAGAAAGGAAAAATCACATAGACTCCACAGAAATACAAAGAATTATTAAAGACTACTATGAAAACCTATATGTCAACAAGCTGGAAAACCTAGAAGAAATGGACAACTTCCTAGAAAAATACAACCCTCCAAGACTGACCAAGGAAGAAACACAAAAGTTAAACAAACCTATTACGAGCAAAGAAATTGAAACAGTAATCAAAAAAATAGCCAAGAAAAAAACACTGGGCCGGACGGATTTACCTCGGAATTTTATCAGACATACAGAGAAGACATAATACCCATTCTCCTTAACGTTTTCCAAAAAATAGAAGAGGAGGGAATACGCCCAAACTCATTCTATGAAGCCAACATCACCCTACTACCAAAACCAGGCAAAGTCCCCACCAAAAAAGAAAATTACAGATCAATATCCCTGATGAATGTAGATGCAAAAATACTCAATAAAATATTAGCAAACCAAATTCAAAAATATATCAAAATGATCATACACCATGACCAAGTGGGATTCATCCCAGGGATGCAAGGATGGTACAACATTTGAAAACCAATCAACATCACCCACCACATCAACAAAAAGAAAGACAAAAACCACTTGATCATCTCCATACATGCTGAAAAAGCATTCAATGAAATTCAACATCCATTCATGATAAAAACTCTCAACAAAATGGGAATAGAGGGCAAGTACTACAACATAATAAAGGCCATATATGATAAACCCACAGCCAACATTATACTGAACAGTGAGAAGCTGATAGCTTTTCCTCTGAGGAACAAGACAGGGATGCCCACTCTCCCCACTGTTATTTAACATAGTACTGGAGGTCCTGGCCATGGCAATCAGACAAAACAAAGAAATACAAGGAACCCAGATTGGTAAAGAAGAAGTTAAACTGTCACTATTTGCAGATGACATGATATTGTACATAAAAAAAACCCTAAAGACTCCATTCCAAAACTACTAGAACTGATAAAGGAATACAGCAAAGTTGCAGGATACAAAATTAACACACAGAAATCTGTGGCTTTCCTATATAGTAACAATGAACCAATAGAAAGAGAAATCAGGAAAACAATTCCATTCACAATTACATCAAAAAGAATAAAATAGCTAGGAATAAACCTATCCAAAGAAGTGAAAGAAATATACACTGAAAACTACAAGTCACTCTTAAGAGAAATTAAAGGGGAAACTAACAAATGGAAACTCATCCCATGCTCGTGGCTAGGAAGAATTCATACTGTCAAAATGGCCCTCCTTCCCAAAGCAACATACAGATTTGATGCAATCCCTATCAAATTACCAGCAACATTCTCCAACGAACTGGAACAAATAACTCAAAAATTCATATGGAAACACCAAAGTCCCCGAATAGCTAAAGCAATCCTGAGAAAGAAGAATAAAGTAGGGGGGATCTCACTCCCCAACTTCAAGCTCTACTATAAAGCCATAGTAATGAAGACAATTTGGTATTGGCACAAGAACAGAGCCACAGACCAGTGGAACAGATTAGAAACTCCAGACATTAACCCAAACATATATGGTCAACTAATATTTGATAAAGGAGCCATGGACATACAATGGGGAAATGACAGTCTCTTCAACAGATGGTGCTGGCAAAACTGGACAGCTACATGTAGGAGAATGAAACTGGACTATTGTCTAACCCCATACACACAAGTAAATTCAAAATGGATCAAAGACCTGAATATAAGTCATGAAACCATAAAACTCTTAGAAAAAAACATAGGCAAAAACCTCTTAGACATAAACATGAGTGACCTCTTCTTGAACATATCTCCCCGGGCAAGGAAAACAACAGCAAAAATGAACAAGTGGGACTATATTAAGCTGAAAAGCTTCTGTACAGCAAAAGACACCATCAATAGAACAAAAAGGTACCCTACAGTATGGGAGAATATATTTGTAAATAACAGATCCGATAAAGACTTGACGTCCAAAATATATAAAGAGCTCACCCACCTCAACAAACAAAAAGCAAATAATCCAATTAAAAAATGGGCAGAGGAATTGAACAGACAGTTCTCCAAAAAAGAAATACAGATGGCCAACAGACACATGAAAAGATGCCCAACATCGCTAATTATCAGAGAAATGCAAATTAAAACCACAATGAGGTATCACCTCACACCAGTAAGGATGGCTACCATCCAAAAGACAAACAACAACAAATGTTGACGAGGTTGTGGAGAAAGGGGAACCCTCCTACACTGCTGGTGGGAATGTAAACTAGTTCAACCATTGTGAAAACAGTATGGAGGTTCCTCAAAATGCTCAAAATAGACTTACCATTTGACCCAGGAATTCCACTTCTAGGAATTTACCCTAAGAATGCAGCACTCAAGTTTGAAAAAGACAGATGCACCGCTATGTTTATCGCAGCACTATTTACAATAGCCAAAAATTGGAAGCAACCTAAGTGTCCATCAGTAGATGAATGGAGAAAGAAGATGTGGTACATATACACAATGGAATATTACTCTGCTATAAGAAGAAAACAAATCCTACCATTTGCAACAACATGGATGGAGCTAGAGGGTATTATGCTCAGTGAAATAAGCCAAGCAGAGAAAGAGAAATACCAAATGATTTCACTCATCTGTGGAGTATAGGAACAAAGGAAAAACTAAAGGAACAAAACAGCTGCAGAATCACAGAACCCAAGAATGGACTAGCAGGTACCAAAAGAAAAGGGACTGGGGAGGATGGGTGGGTAGGGAGGGATTGGGGGGGGAAGAAGAAAGGGGGTATTAAGATTAGCATGCATAATGGGGGGGTGGGAGAAAGGGGAGGGCTGTACAACACAGAGAAGACAAGTAGTGATTCTACAACATTTTTCTATGCTGATGGACAGTGACTATAAAGGTGTTTGTGGGGGGTCCTGGTATAGGGGAGAGCCTAGTAAACATAATATTCTTCATGTAATTGTAGATTAATGATAACAAAAAAAAAGAAAGAAAAGGGGGATTACTCCCTGATAGGATAAAACTAACTGTAAATCAATGATTAATGCATGCTTTAAATATCCTTAATTTTGATCATTTAAAGGGTGTCAGATGATCAGCTATGGAAGTACATTTTTCTGATAATATTCCTTTCTCTTAAAAAAAAAAAAAAGCAGTTCCTGTGTGGTGATCGCCAATAAGTTCTTCACGATGATATAAAGGGCATATCAAAGTGTGGGCAAAGGGTTTGTTTGTGTTTATACAGAGGATCAAAGCCTAATTTGGCTACCCAGAAAACGAACTAAGATACGATATGAAGAAGAACTTCCAACATCAACATTCTCTGGAAGAGTCATTCCAGAAGATGATCATCAAAATCTTCAACAAAGATCCTGGCACTGTTGCAGTTGTAGCTGCATTCATTCCACCGGTTCCTGGACTTACCATTGGAATGAAGAAGGAGATATCTAAGCTGGCCTGTGCACACAGTAAAACAACAAATTTGACTGGATCTATACTGTCAGAACTCAACCAAGAATTAGGAGAAGTGCAAGTTGCAGCACTACAAAATCTTGTGATTACAGACTATCTACTGTTAAAAGAACATATGGAATGTGAACAGTTCCCAGGAATGTGTTGTTTTAATTTCTCTGACTTTTCTCAAACTATTCAAATTCAGTTAGACAATATCCATCATATCATTGATAAGTTTTCACAAATGATTAGGGTGCCTAACTGGTTTTCTTGGCTTCACTGGAGATAGCCGGTAATTATAGGTCTGCTTTGGTTATATAGCTGTATTCCCATTATGTTAATGTGTGTGCACAATTTACTTAGTAGTTTAAAACCTACACATGCTTATGTTACTCTACAAGAAGATATGTCAAAGAAATAATCCATCTTCCCATGTTTTCTTCCGTCTGCTACTTCTATAGCTTTTCTTCTTCCTTCCTAATTACAGCCCTTAAGTAGAATTCATGCCTCATATCTAAATTACCAAGTATCATAATTCTTCCAAGTGGTAAAGATACCTCAAGACAAATGCTGGGCATAAAAGCCACAGGGCATAAATCTGCAAAGAAGTAAATAGCTAACCTTTTCAAACAATATTGCTTCTCTCTCACTTACCAACTTTACATTTCCCTGTATGGCCCCAGAAGATGACTGGTTAGCCAGAGACGGGTAAGATTCCTCAAGGGAGGAACCTAAGACACGCACAGTCACAGGGGGGCCATCAGGTAAGAAATTGGGGATCAACAGAGGTGAGGCTTAGGACATCACCCCCCCTGTTCTGAGAGAAATCTGCATCCGTGGATGTTTTGTTGCCCTTGTCTAGCTTGGATTAATACTTAGTCTATAGGCACACACCTGATCATCTACATTTGCCCTCTGATAGCACTAAACTATGTTTTCTACCTTTATCTTGCATCTACCTACCACTTCAGCATGTGGGATTCACATATAAATCAAGTATAAAAATCAAATGAATATTCATATTTGACCTGATTGTTTATAGTTCATAATGCGTGAGCAAAACCGAAAGTTTCTGTGATGACTGCCCTTGCACTGTTCACCATAGTGAACAGTGCAAGGGCAGTCATGTTCTTACATAGTGAGTAAGAACTTACTCACTATGTAAGAATTTGTTCACCATGTAAGAACTTGTTCATTATGCTTCAGAAGATTGGATACTGTTGAGAATTAGGCTTGGGGTTGACTAATGATTGTGCATTGAGTCCCCTCTACAGAATTTTATTGTTGTTAACAACCATTTGATCAATAAGTATGAGAGATGCCCTCTCAAAAAAAAAAAGCAGGGTAATGGGGTATGTGGGGGGGGGACTTTATAATAGGGGGAGTCTAGTAACCATAATGTTGTTTAAGTAATTGTACATTAACGATATCAAAATAAAAATAAAAAATAAAAAAGCAAAATAAATAAATAAAATAAAAGTTATGCTTCTACGTTGTTAAAATTTTTTTTAAAATGAGTGAAATTAAGATGTCAGGATGTATTCTATTCATTTGGAGAGCAGATGTGCCCTGTTGTGTGACATTTAATTTACAGTTTCTTTCAACTACTATTTACATCTTTTGTGGATTAAAATATTATCTATTGTTCTTGTCTCCCCAATGAATTTATAAGCTCAGTGAATACAAGGTCAGATTGAGTGTTTTTCACAAGGACTTCATGTATGTTAGTTGAGATTTGCCTGCAAGAGACTTACAGATATTGATGAGAGAATTTCTTTCCTTGGCCTATCAGAGTCAGCCTGTCTGGCATTTCCCTTCAGTAGATTTCTGACTCTATTGCCCATGAGTTAAGTCTTGAATATATACAATAGAAAGAAATACAGCTAGCTCTTAACAGCTGAAGCTCTTTCTCTCTAAAAGTCTGTTACATCCATGAAAACATAATGAGAGTAAATAAGTTTTTCAATTACCAGATAGTGAATTCTACCCATGTTATAATAATATAAGATTTTATCTATTAGAAAATATTTGAATAACTGAGATTTTAATTGTAAATATATAACATTGCCTAGACATCTCCTGAAGGAATGCAGAGCAAAGTCATATTTGCATGGGTACAATATGCCATTAGCAGGGTCCAGTATGAGATGCACAGGAAAGTGACCAAGTGATGACACAGTTTGAGAGAGTATAGAGGCTGGGAATAAAGAGGCCAGAGGACTTCTTTTCCAATCAGTTGAATGGCAGGGACAAATCACTTAACTTCTTTGAGCCTTAGACTCCTCAATTAAGAAGTTGCTTATATCAAAAACATTTCTGATAATGATTAAAGATGTCAGAGTAGAAAGAGAAAAAGAGTCTGGTTCTAAAATATTACTGAGAAGCTAACCCACTGCTATTACAACCTTCTATCTACTTCTGTTTATACAAGAAAAATAAACCCCTCTCTTATGTAAGTCACTGTTAATCAGGACTTCTATTACAGGTGAATATATTCCTCACTGAGAAAACAGCAAAGAAAAAAATCACAAGGAAAAGACTCAATACGTCTGACAACATAAAAATGGAAAGCTTCTCAATGTTAAAAAAAGAAACTAGAAAATGTCTGCAATTAATATGATAAAGATTAATATATCTACTATGAAAATTATTCATGCATATCAATAAGAAAAGCATTGAGAAACTAACAGATTAAAGGACAAATACTATAAACAGAAAATTTACAAGAGGGATAGCATTTTTAAAATGTGGTAATTGCTCACTGCTAGAAGTCCAATAAATGTAAATTAAATAAGAAGATAGCAATTCTTGTCCAGCATTACCAAAAACAATGGTTTTAATTCGAATAACTATGCATGAGCATGGTTTGGTGAAATAGGCACTATTGTACATAGCTAATAAGAACGTGAATTTTTATGACATTTCTGGAAGTCAATTTAGTAATATGTTTTAAAATGTTAAAATATTAAAAACAACAATGAAGTTTGGTTGAGTAAATTAAGGTAAAAATCCTTTCTAAATGGCATATTAAAATTATACTTATGAATTATGTATATACTAAAAATTATTAATCATATCTTGAATGAAATAGAATATAAAATTATATATACACTTATGACTATTTTTTTAATGACCTGGAAAAATAGAAAAAAATGTTAACAGTAACATGCTTTAGGCAATGGATCTATGGACAATCTCCTTTAAATTTTTATATACTTCTAAAATTTCCATTTAGAATAAGGCACACAATATATTTTTAACTTTAAAGTAATATAAAATAAGATGAAGGGGAAGGATGAAAGTTGCCTACATCTTTGACATTCAAATCATCAACAGTTCCATATACTCAAAGCATTTGACACACTTCTCATCACTAAAGCTTGTTGCTATGCTTCAGTTGCATGGGGTCAGTAATGCAAAGAGAGATAGATTATAAGAGAATTCCGAAGCAACTGCTTATATAGTGAAATGAGATGAACTGGAACAAAACATGCAAGGTAAGCAGGAAAAAAATACCACTCTGAGGAAACACAACCAAACGGCCTGAAGCTGTAGGTTATTAGGAAATGACAGCAGTAATCAAAGATAGATGGCACCATTTTAAGACAAGGACCCCAAGCCCATGGAGCTAAGTAGGCACAAAAATCAGAGAGGAACTATAGCCCCTAAGACACTAACTACAACCATCCTCAAGGCTGTTTTTCAAGTCACAGGAAGGCCTTGGTGGTTTAATACTGCCCATGGGAATGCAGTCACACCATCAGCACCAACATCTATGAATATAGATGGGTAAGATTTCATGTCAGAACAGAAAACATTCCATCAGCACTCAAGAACACCTTCCTTTAAATACCTTTTTTCAGAACTAAGGTATTGTGTTTCTCACTTCCTGTCCTAAGGACATGGATAAGATAATTGAAGTCAGTAATTGAGAAATAACATCAATCAGCATTCACTCTGCAGTAGATTGCAACAGCTATTGGGGAGATGCATCTCAGGAAAATCTCTGACCAAACTGGGCCCCCTACAGGGAGGGCAGGGAGAGATCAAAGAAAGAGGCAGATTGTTAGGTGGCAGGTTTAAAAAGCAAGGGAACTTATATATGAGTCTTATCTTGGGTGAATGAAAAATAAGTAGATCTCCATGTCCATCTTCCAGAATCTTAAAACTTTATATAAAGGCTTTAGTGGTGTTCAGTCTTGCATACCATCCAGGATACCTTACTCTCTAGAGAATATGTCCTTGAAACAGCTCTAGCTATGGGAACAGTAGGTGGAATGTACATTCTAGGAAAAAGGGACAGAGTAAGGAGCCTCCAATTGCCCGGATCCAGTTCTCAGCTCAACCAGCCATCATGACCTCTGATGACCTCCCCAACAACCATGAGAAGAAAGATGCAAGATGCAAGATGCAAGGGGCACATTAAAAGACAAATATTGTCATTTGCAAGGCAAATATTGCAGAAGTAGTTATCACCTTCAGGCAAATCTAACTGAAAAATTCCTATTTGGATCAAAGACAAGACAATTCAGTTTACCAAATGATTCATAATAGGACGGCTTTGAATAATAAGCTTTCCAGTACTAAAAATTCATTTTTCAAAACTGCAGGACTTATACAAAGGGAGTACACTGCATCCCACAAACAAACCCTGAGATAATGCAGCTCTCATCCAACCCTGGTCACTGATGAACTGACTCATATCAGACAGGACCCACTTACCTGAGCTTTAGCTTCCTTATAAATAAATTGGTAATAATAGGACCCTTACTGGTATCACAGAATTATTGTCAAAGAATCAATGAAATTGATTTGTTAATTCATTTTGTATAATGGAAATTCCTAGGAGAATAATATAAGGTGATAGTACTATTATTATCAATTGTATTAAAAACTTAAGATGATCCATCCGTCTACTAGAAACACTAATGTTATCTTTAAGAATACTATCCTCTGACATTAAGGATTTTTCTGTTATATATCCCCAACATAGACACTCAAGAAAGTAAGAACTTTATTATTTAACACATTACAAATGACAGTATAACTGGCCACGTGCAATTATAATAAGGAGGAAAAAGTCAGTTTCTTAATCAACATAGAATATAAAGGAAAAATAAAGGATGATCTAAATCCATCCCAGCTTCCAAGCTCCTTTCATTTCCCCATTCCATTAGTAGAAGAGAGGGATCAGCGGCTTCTGGGTCAGAAATATCTGAGTTCAAAACCTGATTTCTAATTCTAACTCTAATATGACTTAGCTGTGTAACCTTCAAGAGGTTACTAAACTTTTCTGAAGGTGAGTTTTGTCCTCTAAAACATGGAATCTCTGTTCTGCACAATTATAGAAATTGAATATGCAAGTGGACATTATAATCCAATGGACACCAGGAAATGTCAGTTTCCTCCATATACAAAACTGACAATCTAAAAGATGCCATGGATGCTCCTCCCATATCCCTGACCTTACTGTTTCATTGCACACAGCCCTATTTCAACAGCCAGTACATACAATGCTTTGCATGAGGGCTTTTTTTGGCTTCCAGACCCTATTTGTTACCCATGCAGTAGGCTGGCAGTGTTGCAGAATCAATGCATCTCTCAACCAAATACGAGTGGAAGCAGGTGTCTAAATATCCTACTTTTCTTTTCTGTCCTTCAACCCAGAGGTACAGATTCTGTATTTGCTCCCAGCATTCCTTCGTAGGATTAAGCTCTCAAACACACTGTGGTTAACTTCCTTAATAAACACTCTTTATCATCCTCCTTCCCTCCTGTCTCACTTCACTATGCATCTACCAGTGTATTCTGGGATCATCTTCCAAATAAACTCCTTCACTCAAGGTGAAGCACACTTTTTCTCAGGTTGTGCTTTGGGGGTAACCCAAACTAAGTCACATTTTTATTATCCCATTTTCCTCCTAAAGAGTCCATATCAACTCCTCTCTTTAAAGATATGAAACTTCTGTAAACAGAGTTTCTGGCTTTTCCAGCCTCCTTGTCTGCTCACCATAGAAAGGACTTCATGCTCTAGGCAAGCCATCTCTTTATTCCTATTTCTGTGCCTCTGCTTATATTCTTAACCCATTTGAAATCCCATCCCACCCTCTATGTCTTTTGTCTTCAGATACTTTCTTAACATTCTCAATAGTAACTGTTGTTCAAGTATTTCTCAAACTAGAGAAAAAAACTTTCTGAGTCCTCAATGTTAGCCTTAAGCATAATTATACAATATATTCTTATTTAAATACATACTAACTTAAAATGTCATAAACTCCTTTGGTTCATAACACTTAGGCAACTATGAAATCAAAGCAAAGTTACAAATTAAATACCAAAATTACAAAATCAAGAAAGTTCAAATTAACATTATTCAATGTGATTTATGCTTCTGTTAATTACTTTCACTGAGGATCTGGCTCTGGTGCAAGTCCCTAGAAGTTTGGTATGCCTATCTTATTGTGAGCTATGAAATGATAAGCATCTCTCACCCTTTTCTCCATCCTAATCAGTAGGAATGCTTTATTTGCTCACTGTGTATACTCCATCATCATTGACATTCACTTCCTAAAACAATGTTATTTATATATGAAATGTGATTCTGTTCTATCTGTTCTCATTAGTCCAATGAGTAATTAGCACCAACACGTTTATAAACACAAAAGCAAATAAACATAGTCAATGTGCTTGACTCAGTTATAAGATGACTTGGGCTATATATATATACATAAATTACTTTTTAATAATGTTATGGAATTAAGAACAAACTTTTTTTAGGTTATATTCAGAACACTGAGCGACAGCACACAATTAGCACCCATAAATAGTGCCATTATCTAGTTGTCCTTTATTTTATATATTTTTTCAGTTTCTACTTATTATGCATCTAGAATGAACCCCAAGCTCTTTGTGTGGAATTCAAGACTCCCCACAACATGCCTCTGGTTTTTCCAAGCCTTCTAGGCCATGTCCAACACAGACCATAATTTTTCTGCAAAAACTTCCTGTTGAGTCTATACTTCTACTTATATGGCTCCCTTTAATCTGGAATGATTCCCCACAAATTCAGACATTACAGTGTAGTTAAAAATAGAATGTCTTTGAATTATAATTACCACTCACGATATTGGTATGGCACAGGGAAGGCAGTATAACACGGAGAAGACAAGTACTGACTCTAAACATCTTACCTCACTGATAGATTGACTACAGTGGGGTTGAGGGGCACTTGATAATATGGCTGAATGTTGAAACCACAATGATGCTTACATGAAACCTTCATAAGATTGTCTATCAATAATACTTAAATTTTAAAAAAATGGAGTATTGGTTTTGAAATCAGAACAGACCTGGATTCTAGTTGCTGAATCTGAAACACCTACTAGTACGTGATTTGGGCAAGCTGCTTATACCCTCTGAATCTCTAATCAGAAAAATAGGAATATAATAACTACCCCAGGAGGCTTAAATATAAATTCAGAAAAGGCTAATGGAGTACATGCAGTAACATGGGTTATCAATAAATAATATTATATATATTTATTTATAATATAACATAATATATATTATTACTTTTCATTCTATTTTATAGAATTGTATAGCTATTATGTATTTTATTTTTATTTTATTTAGAATGAATCATTTCCTCAGTATTATCACTCAGTTTTGTCTATACTCTGCATTTAACATTCATATCATCAGATACAGTACTAGAGTTGTACACATATTTCACAATCAGACTACATGCTGTGGGTTTAAATATTCAGTTTAATTCTCTCAGAGTTCAGCCCGGTTCCTGACATGGGATAGTACTCAGTAACAATCCACTGAATTAGTTGAACCAAATTCCAAATTGCTGTGATGTGAAGCACTGTACTAAGAACTTAGTGGATGCTCAAAAAATGCCTGTTGATTGATCCATTACATGACATGATCCAACAAATCCTTAGAAACAAATGCCAAGGCAGTCTGCAAAAAAAAAAAGGACCTATTCATTTCTGTGGTTCAGAGCAATTTTTTTAACTGAGATGCAGAAAGAAATCAATCTGTCAAGATTTTAACATACACTGAGACACCCTTCCTTTTTCCAAGGACTCAGAGGAGTGGGGGGAAAGCATAGGAAAACACCCTGCTCAGTTCAGGCAGCCTCATGGCCATATAATAAAGACTTAGAAACTGCCTGCACTTTCTTCAACCTATTTAACAGGAATCTCAACTTTAAAAATGCACCAGAAAAAGGATTCTAAGTGGTGGATTTAATTTATAAATTTATAATATGTCTCAAATTATTTGAGGATTAAGGTATATACCAATCACCCACCAATCAATGAATTAATAACCTTACTGCTCTCAAAAAGGCAGAAAAGTGATATATCCAAATATCAGTAACTGAATTAAGAATTAGCAACATTAGGAAATCCATATTTATTGAAGTGCAACATTTTCCTTATAAGCATAATTATTGCATTACACAGTGGAATATAATCATGGCATATAAATTATGGGATGTAATCCAAAAGCAACTTTATATTTGTCCCTCACTGTCTTCTTATAATACATTTACTGGGGTAAATTTTTCCCTTACCAGTGAATGAAAACTCTAGCAAGCCCTATGATACTCTTAGGTAATAGAAAATTGCTTAGTTGCAAAACAGTTTCAATTTATCAAATTAAAGTTTCAGTCTTGTTACACATTAAGCAGCATTTTTATCTTTATTAAAGGTTAGACCCTCCCTCCCTCTCCTAGCTAGGACTGCAGTAAAATGACCTTTCTAGAGCATAAATGATAAAAGGCAGAGAGTGGAAAGTGGATGTAAAGTTCTCACTTGACTGGTAGTATTGTAAAATGGCTTCACAGTCTCTTGGCCTTGCAGGTATTTAAATTAATCTTTCCATCCCCCTGCCTGCTCCCCTTTCCCTGGAGCATTTTCATTAGTTGGAAGATGTCCCCTTTCTGGGCTCCTTCAATTGCAACACCAGGGATGTGAGGATCCATTCCATTCCTCCAGCAGCTGACCCCCCCGCCCAGCCCCTGGTTTCCTCGTGGCCAGCTGCTCAGAGACTCTGCTGGCATCCCTTTGCCTCCTCTAGCAATCTTCTCAAGAAGGAGCCAGAACTGTTGAGGAAGTCCCTGTGCTTCTGTGAATCCCCTCTCTGGTCCCCAGGATTCACATACCTGTGGCCTATTCAGAGTGGAATTCAGTTACTGCCCATAGCCCTCGGCTTTGCTTCCAAAGGCCATTTTAACCCGCCTTTCACTTTCAGATACCTCAGGTGGGCATCAGATGCCAGGTAAATGTTTCCCCAAAGTCTAGAGAAGTCAACAAACCTGCAGATTGATCTCCTTTAAAACGTCTCTCTGTAGACGGGGTGTGAGGGGAGTCGTTACACACACACACACACACACACACACACACACACACACACACACACACACACACCCCTCCCTTACCAGAAGATAACATGATAGAGGGTAAATAACAGCACATGCTGTTTTCCAAAGAAAAAGTCCACATAAAATTCTCTCTAATCTCTAATAACTTGATCCTTTTTAGTATCATTGGTTGGGGAGGAGATCCAGTAGTTGAATATTTCTTTTGAAAATCTGCATCTTGGTATCTTACAACTTCTTTTGGTGTTTGATATCTATTGTATGTTAGTGGCTCAGATAAAACTAAAAAAATAACATTCTATTGTATCAGTGTATAATTTATAGGCTTTGTTTTCTTTATGCTAAATATCACTAAAAGATATTACATAAGTATATAAATGGTTTAGAGTTAGATAATGTGCTTCTTTTTGCAAAGGAGTTCATTATAATCACTGTATCACTTGCAGTGTAGTTTGGTAAAATTTTTTTAATTAGGCGAGTTAAGAAAAGCGCTCACAATGAAATGCTCTAAGAAAATTTTTACACAAATCATGCTCTACTCCTTCACCCCATCCTTTAGCCCCAAGCTGTCACTCTGTTTGGGTGCTGAGGTCTAGAACTGGAAGGCCTGGAGTCATTCTGATTAGGAGTTGGGGACATAAATGTTAGTGTCAAGTCAGCAAATGAATTGGGGCCTTCTGAAGCTGGAGCAGGGAGACCAGGGTTTCCTTTAGTTTCATTTGGCTCCTCGAGAAGCAATATTATGTGGAAACATTTTTCTAACTTCAGACTTTGGGTGGCAACACAGTATGCTCATTCTGTAGGTGGACTTTGAGATCAGACAACCTGTTTAAGTCTTGACTGATTTAACACAACATTTGGTGACATTAGACACATTAACTTTCCCATACCTCAATTTTCTCATCTACAAAATAGTGACAATAACAGTCCTACTTTACAGGTTTGTAAGAATTAAGAATTATAACCAGTGAAAAGCAGAGAGTACCATTATTATAGTTATTATTGTGCCCAACGCTAAGCAAAAAGAGAACAACCACATCAGAGAAGTGTGGGTAAAGAGTGAGGGAGAGAAAGGAAGGCAATACAAAGTGTGGCAGAGGCTCTGGATTTGTCACCACCAAACTTGTTTCTGTTTCTTGCTGGGCATACAGGTGGATCACACTGCCCAGCCTTGCCAGAGCTGAGTATGATTACTGAGTAATTCTACACAGTGGGATATGAGTGGAACTGAGGCATATTCACAGGCCTGTCCCATGAAACATCTTGCCTCTATACTCTCTCCCTCTTCCATGGAAAACTTGTATGACAGTAGAAAGAAGCCATGTAGAAGCCTAGTGATTAAGGGATTAGACACACCCATTTGGACTTTAGATGAGTGAGGGGGGAAAATATATTGTGTTAAAGCCACTAGCATTTGGGGAATTATCTATTACAGCAATTCATGTCACTTCACACAAGCACACAAAAAAATATAACTTTGCCCCTAGAATTTTCTCTAAGATGATTTTAAATCTCAAATAGAAAAGCACGATAATAAAATGAAATAGGAAAAGTTGGTTTCTCAATTCATTTTTCCCAAGTCATGAATCAAATTTTGCCAGACCTAGTCCAGGTTAGGGAAAGAGCACTATATTACAATGCATTACGATTGAGAGGAATCAAGTTCTGCAAAGGGGAATGAGAGTGTGGGCACAAGAGCACCCAGGGAAATGGGGAAGCAGGGAGATGCTGGAGGGAGAAAGAAACTGAATAACATTATGGGGGAAATAATATCATCATTACTCCAAATTTCTAATAAAGACTGATATGTACATTAATATTTTATACGAAGCCTTTGTGGGGAAATTGTGTAAAAACAGATGAGTTCAGAAATTACCCATTATATATTCAAAAAATAATTAATGAGTGCTTATTTTAGGCCAGGTACTATTCTAGATGCTGGATAGAGAGAATTCACCTCCACTTCTCACCACGCCCATGACCACCACCCTGGGCCTGGGCCTCATCTTCTCTCCTGGATTATTGCTGTGGGGGATATGTTCCAAGACCTCCAGTCAATGCTTGAAGACACAGATAGTGCCTATGCAATGAGATGAAGTGAGGTGAATGATGTAGGCATTGTAACATAGGTGTTAGGCTACTATCAACCTCTGACCATCCTCTGACCATCCTCAGACCATCCTAAGCAGGGGGATTAATGAGTTCACCTAAATCTTTTGTTATGCTTCTATTTTACTGAATCCCCTAAGAATATTATCTAGTTTTTCAGTTTTTGCATATTCTTTTTGAATGACATTGCTGCTAGTTATTAGTCATATTGTAGTTTTCAGATAAAGTAGTAAGATACGGCTGGTTAGGGTTTCAGCTAAATTATTTAAAATGATATATACATTAAAATATTTAAGGTGCCTCATCATCTGTACACAGATTTGTGTCACAATACTACCTATTATTGGTGAGCACTGACTGTGTGCTAAGTTCTGTGCTAAATGTTTTAAGTGCATTGTTTTCCTCAATCCTGATAGTAATCCTATAACACAGGTCAAACAATTATTCCCACATTACAGGTAAGGAGACCAGGGTTTAGAAATTCAGCCCAATTTATTCAGCAAGCAGGTGGCTGAGCCATAATCCAGATTCAGTTTAGATTCTGGGATACCCAAACATAACCACTATGCAATGTACTCACCAATATTCCCTACCTTAACTGAACTGATTTGGTATTTCCCCCCATAATACTCATTTTGCTATTTACTTACAGGAACATAATGAGCACAGGTGGTGTACCTCATACCCTCATCCATTAATTTCCAAGGCCGCTCTTTGCCCCTTCTGAAGCCCAGGCCTGTCATCCTCATCCCTGCATCCCCAGGAAGCAAGACCTCTAAACCTGAGGGGCCACAGTACCAGACCATAGAGTTCTCAGTGGGAAGATTAATACCACTTTGTTCAGTGTAGCACTCATTTTTGATTCTTGTGCTGAGTCATATGGGGAGATGAGCACTGTGGACCTGGGAGACGCTTCAGCCTTGGGGACCAGGCAAGGCCGGGTTGCAGTCTTAGGCCTGGTCTTCTACTCTACCAGAGGTACAGCATTAGAGATTTGAGGGGAGATTCCAGCAGGAATCCAGTGTGAATGCAGCTGGCATTCACCCATTCACTGTTCACTTCCTTTTTCGGGAGGACTTTAGGTCAAAAGAAAGAGAGGGAGAAGGGAGGGAAGGAGAAAAAGAAAAAGAAAATTTCATAATTACAATAAATATCTCCATATTTTCCATTTTGGCATCAAAATTACTGGTTCTATGGATTAAAACAAAAGAAAAAAAATCACTGGAAAATTTGAGAAAATAATTCTTTTACAAAATCATAAAATAGTAAAATTGACCAAAATACAAATATTCAACTGCTCATTTAATTTTCCCTACTAACTAAACATAATATAATTATATTTTCCATTTTACAGAGCATTTCACTTCTTTCTTATTACTCTACTTCTTCAGATTCCTGCTGTACTTTCTAAAGGTTCATTACATGTAAGTTTCTAATTCCTTTAGTATTGTTAGTAATCACCATTTTTCAAATGCAAGCATTACTATCAACAATATAACAGCGCTCTCAGTGATGATGGTGACTGACTAGGCAGGAACTTTGAAGTTCCTATTTTTTAATATTTCTGAATCTTTTATTGAAGTCTTCATGAGGCATACAGTAACTAGAAAGGCAATCAGCCAGCAGACATTTCCAGACTATGTGAGTATCAGAAACTGTCCTGGAAATTGTACATTTTTGTTCTGCTCCTACAGAACAAACTGATCTGTATAATGCAGTAATAATTCTTTTCATAAAAGGGAGATGAATGATTGTGCATTGAGCATTGACTCCCCTATACAGAATTTTATTGTTGTTAACAACCATTTGATCAATAAATATGAGAGATGCCCTCACAAAAAAAAAAAAAAGTACACACTTCCAATGGTAAAATAATAAGTAACCGGGATGTAATGAATATAGTCAAGATATTGTAACAGCTTGGTATGGTGATAGCTGGTACCTAGAATTGTCATGTATATAAATGTTGAATCACTATGTTGTACACCTGAAACTAATGTAATGTAATACTGTGTGTCAACTACCCTTCAATAAAAAATAATTATCTACAAAAAAAAAAAAAAAAAGAATATTATATCCATGTATGCATAAATAAGAAAAAGACTGGGAATGTATAAACCAAATGTTAATGGAAAAAAGAAAAAGGGAGATGTTCTCACTCAATGTCTTATCATTAGAAATGTCTTTACTGGAATTAAGAGTAATTTACTGGAATACAGGCAGTGAAGATGAGTTTTACACTGAGGATTACCTCTTCTCTTCCCCTTTTGGCCTCCACAGGCATGCCAATTCTCTACTGCTATGTAACAAACCACCCCAAAACTAAGGTTTAAAAACAAAATGCATTTCAGATGGATTAAAGATGGTGATGTTAGAGGAGAGACAGAGGCTTCCTCCTAAAACTGGATACAATTAGAAAATTTAATTGGCACAACTAATCCTGAGAGAGCAACAGGAAAGAGGACGGTGTCAGACTGCACACACCTGGAGAAAAGAGCAGACCTCAGCAAACGGGGTAACGTACCAGAGCTGTGGCTCCGCGGAACCCGAGCCCCTCCCCAACCACAGCTGACCACTGGGAGTAAGACAAACAGAACAGAGAAGGAGTGGAAGGCTTGGGACTGCTGAATACCTAGCTCCGGATATCTGCGCTGGGAGCACAAACCTACATTTCATGGTGCCTTCATGAGACTCGCATGACTACCAGGTTGTAAAGTTAATACAGGCAGAGTTCCTGGGGAGACTGGGATTCCGGCTGCTTGTGGAAAGCAGGGATCCATATCTGGCTGCTCTGGGACAAAAACGTATCCCTGTGTGCCTGGCCCACTGGCTCAGGCAGTGGAGACAGGCACAGCAGCTGGGAAGCGGGAAACAGCTCTTTCCTCCCCCCAGGCACCAGTACCGCTCCCCTGTGACCCCCAACATTGCTTCAGGGGCTCAGCAGCTCCAGCATAGAGCTTCTGGAAACTAGAGGGTGACATATACAAACATGAAACGCTAAAGGAACCTTGACCTGAGTAAAATTTTTAATACAACTCCTGAGAAAGATTTAAATGATATGGACCTCGTGACTCTTCCTCAAAGGGAGTTCAAAATAAAAATAATCAACATCCTAATGGAGGTATGGAAAGACATCCAAGAACTCAGGAATGAATTCAGGTCAGAGATCCAATTGTTAAAGAACACAATGGAGGGTATTAAAAGCAGGTTGGATATGGTGGAGGAGAAAATAAATGAAATAGAAACTAGAGAAGAGGAATACAAAGAAGCTGAGGCACAGAGAAAAAAAAGGATCTCTAAAAATGAAAGAATATTGAAAGAACTGTGTGAACAATCCAAGCAGAACAATATTCGCATTATAGGGATAATAGAAGAAGAAGAGAGAGAAAAGGGGATAGAAAGTGTCTTTGAGGAGGTAGTTGCTGAAAACTTCCCCAATCTGGGGAAGGAGATAGTCTTTCAGGCCATGGAGATCCACAGATCCCCCTACACAAGGGTACCAAGAAACACAACACCAAGACACATACTAATTAAAATGGGAAAGCTCAAGTATAAAGACAGACTGTTAAAAGCAGCCAGAGGCAGAAATAAGATCACATACAAAGGAAAGTCCATCAGACTAACAACAGACTTCTCAGCAGAAACCTTACAGGCCAGAAGGGAGTGGCATGATCTATTTAATGCCATGAAGCAGAAGGGCCTGGAACCAAGATCACTTTATCCAAAGAGATTATCATTTAAATTTGAAGGAGGGATTAAACAATTTCCTGATGAGCAAAAGCTGAGAGAGATTACCTCCCACAAACAGTCTCTGCAGTCTATTCTGGAGGGACTGCTATAGATGGAAGTGTTCCTAGGGGTGGATAACAGTCACCAGAGGTAGTAAAATCATGGTAGGGAGGGTGGAGCAGCTGATTGTGAGGCAAATGCAAAATTAAATTGACTATCCCCAAAGCCAATCAAGGGATAGAGAAAAAGTATAGAACCTGATACCTAATATATAAAGAATGAAGGAGGAAGAAAAAAGGAGGAGAAATAGAAAAGAACCTTCAGATTGTGTTGTAACAGCATACTAAGTGAGTTAAGTTAGACTCTTAGATAGTAAGGAAAGTAACCTGGAACCTTTGGTAACCACGAATCTAAAGCCAGAAATGGCAATAAGTACATACCTATCGATAATCACCCTAAATGTAAATGGACTGAATGCACCAATCAAAAGACACAGAGTCACTGAATGGATAAAAAAACAAGACCCATCTATATGCTGCTTACAAGAGACTCACCTCAGACCCAAGAACATGCACAGACTAAAAGTCAAGGGATGGAAAAAGATATTTCATGCAAACAATAGGGAGAAAAAAGCAGGTGTTGCAGTACTAGTATCAGACAAAATAGACTTCAAAACAAAGAAAGTAACAAGAGATAAAGAAGGACATTACATAATGATAAAGGGCTCAGTCCAACAAGAGGATATAACCATTATAAATATATATGCACCCAACACAGGAGCACCAGCATATGGGAAACAAATACTAACAGAACTAAAGGAGGAAATAGAATGTAATGCATTCATTTTAGGAGACTTCAACACACCATTCACTACAAAGGACAGATCCACTAGACAGAAAATAAGTAAGGACACAGAGGCACTGAACAACACACTAGAACAGATGGACCTAATAGACATCTATAGAACTCTACACCCAAAAGCAACAGGATACACATTCTTCTCAAGTGCACATGGAACATTCTCCAGAATAGACCACATACTAGGCCACAAAAAGAGCCTCAGTAAATTCAAAAAGACTGAAATCCTACCAAGCAACTTTTCAGACCACAAAGGCATTAAACTAGAAATAAATTGTACCAAGAAAGCAAAAAGGCTCACAAACACATGGAGACTTAACAACACACTCCTAAATAGTCAATGGATCAATGACCAAATTAAAATGGAGATCCAGCAATATATGGAAATAAATGACAACAACAACACAAAGCCCCAACTTCTGTGGGATGCAGTGAAAGCAGTCTTAAGAGGAAAGTATACAGCAATCCAGGCATATTTAAAGAAGGAAGAACAAACCCAAATGAATAGTCTAATGTCACAGTTATCAAACTTGGAAAAAGAAGAACAAATGAAGCCTACAGTCAGCAGAAGGAGGGACATAATAAAGACCAGAGAAGAAATAAACAAAATTGAGAAGAATAAAACAATAGAAAAAATCAATGAAACCAAGAGCTGGTTCTTTCAGAAAATAAATAAAATAGATAAGCCTTTAGCCAGACTTATTAAGAGAAAAAGAGAATCAACACACATCAACAGAATCAGAAATGAGAAAGGAAACATCACAACAAACCCAACAGAAATACAAAGAATTATTAGAGACTACTATGAAAACCTATATGCTAAGATGCTGGAAAACCTAGAAGAAATGGACAAATTCCTAGAAAAGTACAACCTTCCAAGACTCACCAAGGAAGAAACACAAAATCTAAACAAACCAATTACCAGCAAAGAAACTGAAGCGGTAATCAAAAAACTATCCAAGAAAAAAACACCTGGGCCAGATGGATTTACCTCGGAATTTTATCAGACATACAGGGAAGACATAATACCCACTCTCCTTAAAGTTTTCCAAAAAATAGAAGATGAGGGAATACGCCCAAACTCATTCTATGAAGCTAACATCACCATCATAACAAAACCAAGCAAAGACCCCACCAAAAAAGAAAATTACAGACCAATATCCCTGATGAATGTAGATGCAAAAATACTCAATAAAATATTAGCAAATCAAATTCAAAAATATATCAAAATGATCATACACCACGACCAAGTGGGATTCATCCCAGGGATGCAAGGATGGTACAACATGCAAAAATCCATCAACATCATCCACCACATCAACAAAAAGAAAGACAAAAACCACATGATCATCTCCATAGATGCTGAAAAAGCATTTGACAAAATTCAACATCTATTCATGATAAAAAATCTCAGCAACATGGGAATAGAGGGCAAGTACCTCAACATAATAAAGGCCATATATCATAAATCCACAGCCAACATTATACTGAACAGTGAGAAGCTGAAAGCTTTCCCTCTGAGATCGGGAACTAGACAGGGATGTCCACTCTCCCCTGAGAGTACTATGTTAAACTGTTATTTAACATAGTACTGGAGGTCCTGGCCATGGCAATCAGACAAAACAAAGAAATATAAGGAATCCAGATTGGTAAACAAGAAGTTAAACTGTCACAATTTGCTGATGACATGATATTGTACATAAAAACCCATAAAGACTCCACTCCAAAACTACTAGAACTGATATCGGAATACAGCAAAGTTGCAGGATACAAAATTAACACACAGAAATCTGTGGCTTTCCTATACACTAACAATGAGCCAATAGAAAGAGAAATCTGGAAAACAGTTCCATTCACAATAGCATCAAAAGAATAAAATACCTAGGAATAAACCTAACCAAAGAAGAGAAAGACCTATACCCTGAAAACTATAAGACACTCTAAAGAGAAGTTAAAGAGGACACTAACAAATGGAAACTCATCTCATGCTCTTGGCTGGGAAGAATTAATATCATCGAAATGGCCCTCCTGCCCAAAGCAATATACATATTTGATGCAATCCCTATCAAATTACCAACAACATTCTTCAATGAACTGGAACAAATAGTTCAAAAATTCATAGGGAAACACCAAAGAACCCAAATAGCCAAAGCAATCCTGAGAAAGAAGAATAAAGTGGCGGGGATCTCACTCCCCAACTTCAAGCTCTACTACAAAGCCACAGTAATCAAGACAATTTGGTACTGGCACAAGAACAGAGCCACAGACCAGTGGAACAGATTAGAGACTCCAGACATTAACCCAAACATATATGGTCAATTAATATTCGATAAAGGAGCCATGGACATAAAATGGGGAAATGACAGTCTCTTCAACAGATGGTGCTGGCAGAACTGGACAGCTACATGTAAGAGAATGAAACTGGATCACTGTCTAACCCCATACACAAAAGTAAATTCAAAATGGATCAAAGACCTGAATGTAAGTCATGAAACCATAAAACTCTAAGAAAAAAACATAGGCAAAAATCTCTTGGATGTGAACATTAGCAACTTCTTCATGAATATACCTCCCCGGTCAAGGAAAACAAAAGCAAAAATGATCAAGTGGGACTGTATCAAGCTGAAAAGCTTCTGTACAGCAAAGGACACCATCAATAGAACAAAAAGGTACCCTACAGTATGGGAGAATATATTCGTAAGTGACAGATATGATAAAGGCTTGACATCCAAAATATATAAAGAGCTCACACACCTCAACAAACAGAAAGCAAATAATCCAATTAAAAAATGGGCAGAGAAGCTGAACAGACAGTTCTCTAAAGAAGAAATTCAGATGGCCAACAGACACATGAAAAGATGCTCCACATCGCTAGTTATCAGAGAAATGCAAATTAAAACCACAATTAAAATCACACCAGTAAGGATGGCCACCATCCAAAAGACAAACAACAACAAATGTTGGCGAGGTTGTGGAGAAAGGGGAACCCTCCTACACTGCTGGTGGGAATGTAAATTAGTTCAACCATTGTGGAAAGCAATATGGAGGTTCCTCAAAATGCTCAAAATAGACTTACCATTTGACCCAGGAATTCCACTTCTAGGAATTTACCCTAAGGATGCAGCACTCCAGTTTGAAAAAGACAGATGCACCCCTATGTTTATCGCAGCACTATTTACAATAGTCATTGAATGGAAGCAACCTAAGTGTCCATCAGTAGATGAATGGATAAAGAAGATGTGGTACATATATACAATGGAATAGTATTCAGCCATAAGAAGAAAACAAATCCTACCATTTGCAACAACATGGATGGAGCTGGAGGGTATTATGATCAGTGAAATAAGCCAAGTGGAGAAAGACAAATACCAAATGATTTCACTCATCTGTGGAGTATAAGAACAAAAGAAAAACTGAAGGAACAAAACAGCAGCAGAATCACAGAACCCAAGAATGGACTAACAGTTACCAAAGGGAAAGAGACTGGGGAGAATGGGAGGGTAGGGAGGGATAAGGGCGATGAAGAAGAAAGGGGGTATTATGATTAGTATGTATAATGTTGGGGGTGGGGGAAAAGGGAGGGCTTTGCAACACAGAGAAGACAAGTAGTGATTCTACAGCATCTTGCTATGATGACGGACAGTGACTGTAATGGGGTTTGTGGGGGGGACTTGGGGTAGGAAAGAACCTAGTAAACATAATGTTCTTCAAAAAAATAAAAATTAATTAATTTAAAAAAAATAATAGAAACACTAAAAAAAACGCATTTCTTCCTGCCCCAAATCCTACAGATCAATAATTCTGTGGCAAGGGAAGTGATTCTGGTCTTGCCTGGGACCACTCTGGAAGATGCAGCTGCCAGGAAGGGTGGACTACCATTTAGACACTTCTAGTCTCCCCCACATAACCTTTCATCCTCTGGTAGGCTAGCCTGGGCTTCCTTACTTCACTAAGATCTCAGAGCAAAATTCCAAGAGGGAAAAATGAAAGCTTCAAACACTCTTAAGGCTTAGCCTTAGAAGTAACATAAAGTTACTGCTGTTATAATCTTTTAGTCAAAGCAAATCATAATACCACCTCTCATTCAAGGGATGAGCAAAGAAACACAAAAAATGCACATACTCTCTGGCTAGAGAGAATTTCTCCTAATCTCAAGTGCTCTCTAGTGCTTAGGACAGAAGTATCTGGCTACTCTGGATATGCCCTGCCAAAAGTTGTCTGGCCAAAGGGTATATCCTAGGCTGTTCCTATCAAGCCACGTGCCCTACCTACAGGGCTATATGTCCCCAGAGAAAGGGATACCTTTTTCTAATGTGCACAGAGATTCACTATGGAATAAAGGCAGTCCTCTCCATAAGCTTTGGATGTGGCCCTTTAGAGACCTGGAAGTCCCATAGTACCAACGTCCCCTGGAGGCTCAGAAATAGCTGCCATAACTTTAGCAGTGACCTATCCCAGGCCAACCTTGTGGAAAAGTAGCTCCCGTGCACCACTCTCATTAACCATGGCTCTTAGGCAAACTTTTTTCTCAGTTCTCATATAGAAGATAGATAAATTCCTTTATCTAGAATTATATAAAGCTCCAAGATCTCATCACATTGCTCCTCTGCTCACCATTTATAATAGCTCATTTCTACTGAGCAATTACGATTAGCCAGACAGTGTTCTAAAATATTACCTACATCACCTCATTAAATCTTCACAACACCCTGTGATACAGGAATCATTTTTATTAGCAATGATGAAACTCAGGAATAGGAATGAACTAGAAAACAATTCCAGGAAGTTTGATGTAGCTTTAGTAGCTTCTGTACTATCTTCAACATTTCCCTTAGTCTACAGAATAAAGTGAAAATCCCCAGGTGTGGCAAGTCTGTCTGTCTATGTTCTCAGGGATGACCTGCGGGACATGCCATTGTTGTGGCTGTCTCTGGAATGTTGAGGTTGGGAAGTCTTAAAACCTATCTCCAGACTCATTTCCCTGACTCTCCTTTATCAGTACTCCTTTCCCCCATAAAAACCCTGTGAAATCCTACCTCTGGGCCTTACGCTCCCCTCTCAAACTGAAAATACCTCTTCACCCATTCTCACGTAATAATTTGAAGAACTAGTTTTGATTCAGTTCTTTTTATGTGTCAGGCACTATTCTAACTGCTTTCAGTGATCTAATTCAATCTGCACAAACACTCTACTAGCAAATAATATCTTCATTTTACAGATGAAAAACTGCAGCACAGAGACATTAAGTATTTTACCCACAATTACATAGTTGTAAGTAGCAGAACCCATATTCAAGATTGTGAACATTGGTTCTGGGGCCTGCTATCTTAACACACACTCAGTGCTTTCTCCCAACAGTTTATATGTGTACTTTATTGAACGAGGTACCTCATTTCTCAACGACAATATAATTTTGGGAATGAAAAATTAATAGGTTATTTTTAAATGGGCAAAACTTCCAAAAAATATTCTCATTAAAATATGTATTGGAGCATTATAATATAAATGTAAGATTAATTTATATAAATACCATTACTACTCATTGTTTAAGCTCTATGACTTGAGTTTTCAAAGTGATAAAATAAAAAGAAAATGACAAATTGACTAAGATACAAGAAATGTATATAGGGAATATATAAAGGGAAAACCTTTTTTAAAACATCGTGAATTCAAATGCCTAGGGTGCCTAACTGGTTTTCTTGGTTTCACTGGAGATGGCTGGTAATTACAGGTATGCTTTGGTTATGTAACTATACTCCTATTATGTTAATGTGTGTGCGCAATTTAAGTAGTAGCTTAAAATATATACATGCTGAAGTTACTCTACAAGAAGATATGTCAAAGAAATAATCAATCTTCCCATGTTTTCTCCCGCCTGCTACTTCTATAGCTTTTCTTCTTCCTTCCTAATTACAACGAATTCTTAAATAGAATTCGTGCCTCATATCAAATTTACCGAGTATCATAACTCCTCCAAGTGGTAAAGATACCTCAAGACAAATGCTGGGCATAGAAGCCACAGGGCATAAATATGCAAAGAAATAAAAAGCTAACCATTTCAAACAATAAGGCTTCTCTCTCACTTACCAACTTAACATTTCCCTGTGTGGCCCCGGAAGATGACTGGTTAGCCAGAGACGGGTAAGATTCCTCAAGGGAGGAACAACCTAAGACAGGCACAGTCGCTGGGGGGTCATCAGGTGAGAAATTGGGGATCAACAGAGGTGAGGCTTAGAACCTCACCCCCCCTGTACTGAGAGAAATCTTCTGCATATGTGGATGTTTTATTGCCCTTGTCTAGCTTGGATTAACACATAGTCTACAGGCACACACCTGATCATCTACATTTGCTCTCTTACAACACTAAACTGTTTTCTACCTTTATGTTGTATCTACCTACCACTTCAGCATCTTATTAAAAATAATAAAGAGAGAAATGTGGTATCCACATATAAATCAAGTATAAAAATCAAATGTGTATTCATATTTGAACTGACTGTTTATAGTTCATAATGCATGAGCAAAACCAAAAGTTTCTGTGATGACTGCCCTTGTACTGTTCACCATGTAACTTATTCACTATGTAAGAATTTGTTCTCCATGTAAGAACTTGTTCGTTATGCTTCAGAAGATTGGAGACTGACGAAAAATAGGCTTGGGGTGGATTAATGATTGTGCATTGAGCATTGACTCCCCTATACAGAATTTTATTGTTGTTAACAACCATTTGATCAATAAAAATGAGAGATGCCCTAACAACAACAACCAAGAAAAAGTACACACTTCCAATTGTAAAATAAATAAGCAACCGGGATGTAATGTATAGCATAAGGAATATAGTCAAAATATTGTAACAACTTGGTATGGTGATAGCTGGTACTTAGAATTATCATGTATATAAATGTTGAATCACTGTGTTGTACACCTGAAACTAATGTAATGTAATACTGTGTGTCAACTACCCTTCAATAAAAAATAATTATCTAAAAAAAAAAAAAAAAAAAAAAAAAAAAAAAAAAAAAAAAAAAAAAACATCGTGAATTGCAGGATATGAAATATAAAAGAATGGGAAAATTTAAGGATGATATCCAATCAAAGAAAGTAGCTTGTGAGAAACAGTAGAAAGCTTAGAAAACATCATCAATTGTTTTTCTTTTCATAAAAATATGTGCTTTGTGTAGACAATTATTCCAAATCATGTCACTAAAATATCCTTTTAATGGCTTTTAAAATTTGAGCTATTAATTATGCTTTCTATGTATTAGTGGCTAGAATTTTAAACCTTCTATCCTGCCAAATTGAAATTTCCATGTGCTTCAATTAAAAATTATTTGCATGTTAAGAAAATCCATTGTGCTTTCAGGATACATGCTTAAAGCAATAACGCTAAAAATAAAAACCAAGCAATATGAGTGACTAAGATTTATTGAGTGCTTACTATGAGCTACATACACTCTCAGTGCTTTACAGGAATTTTGTGTCCTGCAAAAAATAACAGCCTCTTAAGTCCTTTCATTATTATTTTTCTGTTTTCACAGATGAGGACACCAAGTTAGTCAAATTGGCAAAGAAGGATTCAATTCCAGAAGACTGAACACATAGAACGGTTACTCACTATCCAAGCAATCTTGCACTTGCTAGGTGCCAATCCTACAGCTGACTAAATTTCATTTATCTGCAAATATCCACTACATGTCATACATTGTGTTAAGTACTGGGGAAACAGAAACAGAAAAGACATGTCCTCTGTTCTTAAGGAGCTCATGGTCCAGTATGTGGGGGAAGTGTATATGGAACACTACCAATACACAGGGTGGTAATTAATGATCCAGCAATAGGGGTGAAGCACCAAATGCCTAAGCACATAGTAGGTGCTCAATCGGGGCTAATAAGAATGATAACAGATACATAGTTTAGCGCCAGCAGAGAAGAAAGCTTAATTAATTCATTAAGACAAGGAAGAAGGAGGAGAGATTTTATAAAGAAACAGTAGTTTTACATTGGCCTCACAAAATAGATCACACATTGCTTTATTTATTTTAATTAGACTAATAATGTGGTATCAATAAAACATTAATGGAGGAAATTAGGGCCATAATGCTATCACTCCCTTAACTTACTCTGGGGGTTATAATCACACTATCATGGTCCTGTGGCACTTGTCAACAGACATAATTTAACCAGACTTTTGGCACTTGTTTCTTCTTTTGCTCTAGTACAGGTAATACAGTTGATATGTAGTCTGGCAATGACTGAATCAGAACATTTTTGTTTTGTATTCTGTGTGTTCTGGACTTTGGGCTCCTTGATTACAAGTTTAAAAATTTTCTATAACTTTAGCAAATGTACCGATGTACTTCATTTTAGATAATACCCTCAGACCAAAAGATAATTCTATTTTTGCCCCAACTAGAATTTAACTCCATGAGAGTAGAGATTTGCTAATCACTCTCTTTAGGTCCTAGGACAGTGTCTGACACATAGGAAGTACTCAATAACTATCTGTTGAATGAAAAAAAAAAAGTAGTTGTTAAATGCCCATCCTGATTAGAATAGTATACCAGACCTCTGCTATAAGTGAAAACACTAAACTAGGGGATCACTATTGTCAAGTCATTGACTGTTTCCCCAGAAAAGATATACCCACATGCTAATCCGTAGAAATTTGAATGTGAGCTTATTTAGAAAAAGGGTCTTTGCAATGTAATTTAGTTAAGTCTTGAGATGACATCATTCCGGACTATCTGGATGGACCCCAAATCTAATGATCATTGTCCTTGAGAGAGGCATACAGAGAAGAGACATACTTCAAAGAAGAGGAAGACTTCATGAACATGGAGACAGAGGATGGAGTTTTGTTACTACAATCCAAAGAACAGAACATCAAAAGCCAGCAGAGGCTGGACAAAGCAGGACAGGATTCTTCCCTAGAGCCTTTAGAGGAAGGAGAGTTCTCCTGACACCTTGAGTTCAGACTTATGTTCTCCAGAAAGATGAGAGAGTAAGTTTCTGTTGTTTTAAGCCATCAAGTTTCTGTGGTACTTTGTTATGGCTGCCCTAGGAAACTAATACAATTATCAACAGGTCATCAGCAGAAGTATGTAGTGCTATATGTAGTTATCTTATAGCTTATTTAATTGAAAAAGATCCTACACTATGATGTATAATGGGCAAATGAGAAATGAGCACCAGCACTCATTGGTGATCTTGAGGAGAGCAGTTTAAGTACCTTATGAGGGGTGGGGTGTGGTGATAAAAGACTAATTACAGAAAGAGAGAAAGGTCAGAAAGAGAAAGGAAGGAGAGAAATTGAAGATAGTAAGTTAAGTGTGGAAAAACATTTCAATGAGTTTTGCTGGAAAGTTGTATGGAAGATAGAAAGGGGGGAAATGGAGTCAAGAGAGATTCTGAAAAAGGAAAAATACTAGCATATCTGTATGCTTAAAGCAGGAACCAACAGAGAAGAGAAAACTGATGATTCAGGAGAGAAAGAAGAACCGATGGAATCATATCCATGATTCACTTCAGCTTGTTTACAACACTAACATCATCCTTGCCTTCAGGAAGTTTACAGTAAGTCAAAATGGCAGCATTTTTTCCCCCAGATTTTTTCAGATAAAATTGACAAATAAAAATTGTATATATTTACAATGTGCAATGTGATGATATTATGTGTACATTGTGAAAAGATTACCACAGTCAAGGTAATTAACATATCTCTCATCTCATAGTTCCAATTTTCTTTTTTATTTGGTGTGGTGAGAACACTTAAGATGTACTCTTTAAGCAAATTTCAAGTATACAACAGAGTATTATTAACTGTAGTCACCATGCTGTGTATTAGATTCTCAGAACTTACTCATTTTTTAAGTGGAAGTTTGTACCATTTGATCAATGTCTCCTCATTTTCCCCATCCTCCATCCCCTGAAAACCACTGTTCTATTCTCTGGTCCTATGAGTTCAGCTTTTTTAGATTCCACATATAAGTGAGATCATGCAGTATTTGTCTTACTCTGTCTGACTTATTTTACTTAGCTTAATGTTCTCCAGGTTCATCCATGTTGTCACAAATGGCAGGATTTTCTTCTTTTTTATGGCTGAACAATACACACACAGAATGGAGTATTATTCAGCCATAAAAAAAGAAAAAGATTCTCTTTATTCATTCATCCATCAAATGATACTCAGGGTGTTTCCACTTCTTGGCTATTGGGAATAATGCTGCAATGAACATGGGATGAGAGACTTTAAACTGATCATTGCAGTGGATTGAGTGCCAGAAAGGAGAGATAAAAGTGCTTTTAGAGTGCACAATAGAAGGACTTAATTCTGTGAAAAGGGATGATGGCAGTTATAGTGATCAGTGAAGCTTTACTGAAGAACCAATATCTAAGTTGAGTTAAAAAATTATAGAAAGTCTTAAACATAAAAACTCAAATATACAGAAGGTCTAAATAATTTCAGTTTTTCTCATTTGATTTAATAAGTCCTTGCATTTATTTCACAAGGTATACTATGCCAATTGTTTTTTTCTCTTTGCTTTTCAAAATAATGTCAAATAGGTGCAGAGTAGCATTATGGAATTTGAGAACTTAAATTAAAAGTTCCATATTTTTCAACAAAGTCAATCATAAGATTAATTTTGTGCCCATTTATCTGCTGTATTTGTAACTTATTGGCAATAAAAACATAATGAATAAAACTAAGGTTAGCCATTCATGATGCTTTAAATATTTAGAAAATCCATAAATTGCCTATAACTTCTAAATGTATGTGTCCTCAGTGATATATGACAATAGTTAAAAGAATTGTGTACTTTCTGCCACAATACTATATTAACTATGTATACAAGCCATTTTCATAGATAAAGCTACATTCAGAGCAGAAAAATCACCTGATGAATTTCTCTAACTATTTAAAATCCTCTGGGAACTGCTTTCCAAGGTTGTGAAAAATGTTGCTCTGTCAAATCACCTACAACCAAATCAATTCTCTAGACACTCCTGCAGAATACTAACAAACTGTCTTGATGGGAGAATATTCAAGTAAACTGGCCATTTTTCTTTCCATTTCACTGCATTGCTGCCATATGCTAGTTGCTAAATTTTTGTTTGGTGGGTCATCTCACCTCTTCAGGAAACTTGAAAAAAAAAAACAGTTGCTGATGAACAGTGACTGTAATGGGGTATGCGGTGGGGACTTGGTAATAGGAAGGAATGTAGTAACCACAATGTTGCTCATGTGAAACCTGAGCATAAGATTGGATATCAATGATACCTTAATAAAAAATATAAAAATTAAATTAAATTAAAAAACAGAAACAAAAAAAGTTGCTTTGTTTAGCAGAAATGACCAACTTTCTACCTGGTGAAGACTGAATTTTATGATTATGATTAGTCTGCAACTCTCTCTATTTTAAAGTACTTTGGTTCCTTTCCAAAATTATATAGTCGTTTGTTTTATAAAATTTCTCCCTTTCTTCACTTAAGAAATTCAATTTTTCTTTTTCTTTTCAGTTATTACTGGTCACATTATAAAATTAAATAGTTGCCAAGCAAAATAAAAAGCCTTGTGTTTATTCCCTTAATAAAATGACTTGGAAGAAATTATTTGAAGAGAAGGCTTATTACACATTCATTGCTGGTTATATACAGGTTGTGTTTCAGTCACCTGAGGCTTTGTTATGGATGTGTTTTGTATCTCTTTTGCCAGGTTTCTGCATTTATCACTATTTATTATGCTTGCTTCATCTCCCTTGTTAAGACCATAAAATTCCAATTTCCTTGAAGGCAGGTAGAGCTGTCCACTGCCTCTTCTGTCTAAAGACATAAACTGGTTCTGTCGATTTCTAATTAGAAAGTCTTCCCTGCCTACTGATGAAGACACAGTCATTAAAAACTCAACACATGTGAAATACTTAGACGGATCGAAGCACATAGTAGGAGTTCAACAAACATGAGTTGTCACTGTTGATGTTGCCACCATCACCATCACCATTATTTCACAACTATATTATTAGGAAATGCACTTCTATGACTCTAAATTAGTATTCATAAAATTTTCAGTTGCAACACTGAAAAAGAAAACTTGGCCTCTGACATAAATTCCTCCAAGACACACCTGATTAATAATGAGTAAAATATGTCAAGTTAACTTTGGCCACTAAAGCATCATTCATTACCAAAGCTGTGACAGAGTGCCCAGACTGAGCTCAAAACTGCAGAAATATTTCAGAAATTTAGAATAGCTGAAGAATAAGAAAGCTCATGTTGGCTACTATTAGAAGATGCAGAAAAGGCCTTATACACAAAGTGCTCCAAATGAATGATTTTTAACATCTGGTTTCAAAAGGGATTAACCCTCTCAAATTACCACAATTTCATAGTAGTTTTTAAGAAAAGAGAAACTAAAACTATTGAGTGGGCTCTAAAATTACAGCCTATATTACCAAATACTTTTATAAGTTGGCCCTCATATACTAACCTCATCATTCATTCAATATATCTTTTAATGAGTAACTACTATGTGTTTAGCATATACTGCTCTAGACATTGCACATGTAGCAATGAATCAAACAAAGCACTTACCAGCAAGGGCAAGGAAGCCAGCAAGGGCAAGCAGATTAACGGATGAGTATAACAACAAATAAATGGTCCTGGTTAAACAGATCAGCTTAAACAGATCAGCAGTAATACATCCTATGAAGTGATATTTGAACTACACGCAAAGGGAGTGAGGAAATAAAAGCTCTACAGGTACTGACGGTAGATATGTGAAGCAGAGGGTAAGTGGGCATGTTCCACATTTTCCAGGACAGCTAAGGAGGTCAGTGTGGCTAAAGCAACATGAAGCACAGGGAAAGCAGTAGGGTAACAGATCACATAAGCCTTTCTATGCTCGAATAAGTAGTCTGAATTTTATGCTCTATGTTCTTTATTAAGTTAAATAGTCATACTAAACCACAATCCAAATTTCCTGAAGAGAAGAACTGGGACTAGTAATTTTCTCATGAAGTAGATGGCTAAGATGGCTAGATTTTAGCTTGACTTTCCTTCTTTACTTTTAAGTACTCCTAACAGTAATACTGAACCATTTCAGAGTCTGGGAATCAGGATCAGTGAGAACTCAAGAGAAAATCACTGTGGAGCCTCCCTCAGCCTTGCATATGGGAAACTTGAGAGTGAATGAGAAACAGAATTACTGTCTAGGTTCTACCCCTACACTGATAAATAAATATATATGACTATTGCAACTTGATTCTATGCCTCATATTGATATGCCACCTTTCTTCTGAGTTCTGTCCCAATTGCAGCATGGCATCAGTCAGATCCCAGCTGGGTTTCAATCCCAGCTCTACCACTTACCAGTTGTATATCTTATACAAACAATTAAGCCTCTCTTTTTGTCTCCTTGCATAAAAAATAAGGACCTGACCCATAATTATCACACAAATGCAAGTTGGTGTTATCATTTAATTATCTGTCTATATATATATTAACCAATTTATTTTTGCGTATTACCAAATGCCCTGTTAAGCCTCTTCACCTGGATAGCCTGCTCTTAATTGAGACTCAATATGCTTTGTGTCATCATTTAACATTAGGTACAACTGCCATAAAAGAAAACCCAGTGTATCAGTGGCTCAGAGAAGACAAAGTTTCTTTCTTACATAAACAAATCCAGGAGGTGGGCAGTTTGGGGCTGATAAGGTCTCCTTAGTCACTGGAAATTCCTCTCACATGACTTCCATTCGCAAAGCCCCTTTATAGTTCAAGATTGCCACTGGACTTCTGTGTTTCCATAGAATAGGCAGGAAGAATGAAGACAAGGTGAAGGGCGCATGTCCAGCTGAGTCTTCTTCTCCTAAGCAAGCTTCTAACACAACTCTTCCACTACATCACAACCAGCTGCAAAGGAAGCTGTGAAATATCTCTGAGCTAGGCATATTCTGGGGGCCCAAATAAAATAAGAATTCCGACACTACGAAAGAAAAGGGATATTGTACAGACAACTGACAGTTTTATCTACAGAAGCAAACTGAAGTTATTGTATCTCACTTTAACATACTCTTCCTCTAGGTTTTTTATTTCAAAGCATCACCATCCTCCGAGTCAGCAACACAGGCTAGAAATATTTGCATAATTTTTAATGCTTTTCATTCTCCTGATACTCATATCAAACTAATTGCCAAATATAGCATTTACCACCCTTTCTCTCCATTTCTACTAGTGACTACTAGTATCACTACCTCACCTGGATACAGAAGGGTCCTGCAGATGGTCTCCACACTTTCAATCACTCCTCTATTAATCTTTTAAAATATTACCATCAGGTTACAGTTTGGAAGCAGAACTCAGATCACATTACTTCCCTTTGCTAAGCCTTTAGAAAATCTGCAATAGCTGAAGAAAAGCTCCAGATCTTTAGTCTGCCATTAAGTTCTTCATGACTTGACCATTTTATTGACCTGGAACCATAAACCTGATACTCCAATTCAACTGAGCCACTCACTAATGCGATACTTAATCTTTACAATTTTATTCATTATGTTCTTCCCCCATCTCTACCAAACTCTTTTAGTTGGGGTACCACCATAAGTAGCATGAGGGATAAGGGCTTGGGCATAAATAGTTTATTTGGGAAGTGATCTCAAGAAGTACAAGTGAAGAAATCAGAAAGGCAGAAAGAAAGAAAACACAATAATGCTTTTTTTTTTTTAATGAATAGGCCACCACTGTAAAACCCTTGAGCACATCCTGCTAGGGACACTCTGAAAGACATGGAGGTCATACCACCAAACTGTACTCCCGGAGGAAACAGAGAGGAGGCGGCTGAGGCATTCATCTGTTGATTCTTTATCATCTCCCACTGAGATTTCTCACCTCCCAACTGAGGGTCACCCATAGGGTGTTAACTTCTCTATAGTCCTGTGGCACCTACAGTACAACCAATCTCATCAGGTGCCAGAGAGAGCCCTATGGCAGAGAAGATGAAAGGTGCTGGCAATCAGAGGTTGGAAACCACCTTGCCAGGAACTGTCCATAGCTGCAATTGCACTCAGTGGGGGAAGAGCAACCATAAAGTCTACTGCTGGGAACAAACCCCATCTATACCAGTTTCACAGACTTGTCCAAGGCAACTCTTGCATGAAGCTTTCATTGACCTCCCACACCATACCAATGTATTTGGTTGATATTTGATCTACCTCCATTAGGTCACTTTTTATTTTTATGGAGAGATAAAACCCATTTTCAGACAATCGTTCTTGAAAATAAGCTTTGCATCCAGTTTTGTAAATTATAAATTTTTTACCTCACATTACCATGAGCAAGGAGAAAAAAATCAGCCCCATGGACATCTAAAAACCACAGAAATTATTTTGAATTTAAATTTTACAGGTCTAGGATAATGTACAAGAAATAAGTACAAGTACATAGAAACACTGTGCATTTCCTACAAACTTAGAACCTCTACCTCTAGGATCCATTTTAAGTGAAATATTACAGTGAGTTTAAATATCACTAGGTGCTAGGTTTGAACAAGTCATCAAGGTTGAACTTTCAATTCATTAATAATAGGCTAAGAAGAGTATGTACTTCAGTTTTAAATCAATAAATAATATATATTAAAAGGTAACTCCTCACTGTATCACTCTAAATTTAGGAATGAAGTTCAGTAACCAGCACAATATTAGACTTCCCTTGAGGAGTTTTGCTACTAAAGCAACAAAATGACCTCATCCAAAAGCATAATATATATGAGCCAACTCCAAGGTGAACCTCCATACAGTCTCAGGCATGTATTAGGTTATACAATGAAATTCATTAATTGAAAAATTTTATTCATTCTAGTTAATTAAAGAGTTGGATGTTTCACATGCTTTTCTAATTACCATATTTATCTTCACTGTTAACAAACATACACATTCCATTAATTCAATATAAGTACATGTAAAAAGATTTTAATCAACAACTCTTACTGGCACTATCACTTCATTTCAAAGATGATAACACTGCTATAAACCAACTGCATTGTCAATGTTTAATTTCAAAATGTTTATCTTCTTTGAAATAATTTAGCTTCACTTTCAAAACAAGTTCAACTTAATAAAGATACAGGAGTAGTATAAACCTAATATGAGAAAGGTGCAATTCTGCACCAATTTGCCTAATAGGAAAAGGCAACAACAGGCATTCCTTTCATTTTATAGAACAACAGAAAATCTTTGATTTAATCTTCTACTTCCACTGTTAATCTAAAAATTAAAGCAATTCTGTTAAATACTACACATTTCTTCCTATCTATGAGAGTATTAAACAGCCATAGACTGAACATTATTAATCAAGACATATATTTTTGTTAATTCTAATAAAATTAGAATGCCAAGATTTAATAGGCATATATCTTGAACAGTGCAGTCTGGTTTAAAAGGACCCATTTTGTTTTGTTTTGTTTTTGTTTTTGGTACATTAATGGTACAATTACATGAGCAACATTATGGTTACAAGATTCCCCTCATTATCAAGTCCCCACAATACACCCCACTACAATAACTGTCCATCAGCGTAGTAAGATGTTAAAAAATCACTACTTATCTTCTCTGTGCTATATTGCCTTCTTCATGCCCCCCACAACATTATGTGTACTAATCGTACTGCTCCTTTTTCACCCTTATCCCTCCCTTTCCACCCATCCTCCCCAGTCCTTTTCCCTTTGGGAACTGTTAGTCCATTCTTGGGCTCTGTGAGTCTGCTGCTGTTTTGTTCCTTCAGTTTTTGCTTTGTTCTTATGCTCCAAAGATGAGTGAAATAATTTGGTACTAGTCTTTCTCTGCCTGGCTTATTTCAATAAGCATGAAATAAGCCAAGTTGTTGCAAAAGGTAGGATTTTTTTTCTTCCTATGGCTGAATAATATTCCATTGTGTATATGTACCACCTCTTCTTTATCCATTCATCTACTGATGGACACTTAGGTTGCTTCCATTTCTCTGTTGCTGTAAATAATGCTGCAATAAACATAGGGGTGCATGTCTTTTTAAAACTGGGCTTCTGCATTCTTAAGGTAAATTATTAAGAGTGGAATTCCTATGTCAAATGGTATTTCTACTTTTAGTTCTTTGAGGAATCTCCATACTGCTTTCCACAATGGCTGAACTAATTCACATTCCCACCAGCAGTGGAGGAGGGTTCCCCTTTCTCCACATCTTCACCAACATTTCTTGTTGTTTGTCTTTTGGATGTTGGCCATCCTAACTGGTGTGAGGTGATATCTCACTGTGGTTTTAATTTGCATTTCTCTGATGATTAGTGATATGGAGCATCTTGTCATCTACCTGATGGCCATCTGAATTTCTTCTTTGGAGAAGGGTCTGTCCAGCTCCTCTGCCCATTTTTTAATTGGATTATTTGCTTTTTGGTTGCTCAGGTGGGTGAGCTCTTTATATATTTTGAATGTCAACCATTTGTCAGATATGTCATTTATAAATATATTCTCCCACACTGTAGGATGACTTTTTGTTCTATTGATGGTGTCCTTTGCTGTACAGAACCTTTTCAGCTTGATATAGTCCCACTTGTTCATTTTTGCTTTTGTTTCCCTTACCTGGGGAGATATGTTCATGTAGAAGTTGCTCGTGCTTATGTCCAAGAGATTTTTGCATGTTTTTTTCCTAAGAGTTTTACGGTTTCATGACCTACATTCAGGTGATTGATCCATTGCAAGTTTACTTTTGTGTATGGGGTTAGACAATGATCCAGTTTCATTCTCTTACATGTAGCTGTCGAGTTTTGCCAACACCAGCTGTTGAAGAGGCTGTCATTTCCCCATTGTATATCCATGGTTCCTTTATCATATATTAATTGGCCATATATGTTTGGGTTAATATCTGGATTGTCTATTCTGTTCCACTGGTCTGTGGGTCTGTGCTTTTGCCAACACCAAATTATCTTGATTACTGTGGCTTTGTAGTAGAGCTTGAAGTTAGGAAGCGAGATCCCCCCTGCTTTATTCTTCCTTCTCAGGATTGCTTTGGCTTTTTGGAGTCTTTGGTGGTTCCACATTAATTTTAGAACTATTTGTTCCAGTTCATTGAAGAATGCTGTTGGTATTTTGATAGGGATTGCACTGAATCTGTATATTGCTTTGGGCAGGATGGCCATTTTGACAATATTAATTCTTCCTACCAATGAGCATGGGATGAATTTCCATTTATTAGTGTCTTCATTATTTCTCTTACGAGTGTCTTGTAGTTTTCAGGGTATAGGTCTTTCAGTTCCTTGGTTAGGTTTATTCCTAGATATTTTATTCTTTTTGATGCAGTTGTGAATGGAGTTGTTTTCCTGATTTCTCTTTCTGCTTGTTCATCGTTAGTGTATAGGAATGCAACAGATTTCTGTGTATTAATTTTGTATCCTGCAACTTTGCTGAATTCAGACATTAGTTCTAGTAGTTTTGGAGTGGATTCTTTAGGGTTTTTTATGTATAAAATCATGTCATATGCAACTAATGACACTTTGACTTCTTCTTTACCAACCTTGATGCCTTTTATTTCTTTGTGTTGTCTGACTGCCATGGCTAGGACCTCCCCCAGTCTTGTTCCTTATGTTAGGTGAAAAGCTTTCAGCTTCTCACTGTTAAGTATGATGTTGGCTGTGGGTTTGTCATATATGGCCTTTATTATGTTGAGGTACTTGCCTCCTATAGCTGTTTTGTTGAGAGTTTTTATCATGAATGGATGTTGAATTTTATTGAACTCTTTTTCAGCATCTATGGAGAGGATCATGTCGTTTTTGTCTTTTTTGTTGATGTGCTAGATGATGCTGATGGATTTTCGAATGTTGTACCATCCTTGCATCCCTGAGCTGAATCCCACTTGAACATGGTGTATGATACTCTTCATGTATTTTTTAATCTGTTTGCTAATACCTTGTTGAGTATTTTTGCATCTATGTTCATCAGGGATATCAGTCTGTAATTTTCTTTGTGGGGTATTTGCCTACTTTATTATTAGAGTGATGCTCACTTCATAGCATGAGTTTGGAAGTATTCCCCCTCTTCTATTTTTTGGAAAACTTTAAGGAGAATTGGTATTATGTCTTCTCTGTATGTCTAAAAAAATTCAGCGGTGAATCCATCTGGCTGGTTTTTTTTTCTTGGGTAGTTTTTTGATTACCGATTTAATTTTGTTGCTGGTAATGGGCCTATTTAGATTTTCTGTTTCTTCCTTGGTCAGTCTTGGCAGGTTGTGTTTTTCTAGAAAGTTGTCCATTTCTTCTAGGTTATCCAGTTTGTTACAATATAGATTTTCATAGTATTCTATTAGAGAATTTTTTTTTATTTCTGTGGTGTCTGTCATGAGTTTTCCTTTCTAATTATTGATTCTGTTTATGTGTGTAGATTCTCTATTTCTCTTAATATATCTGGCTTGGGGTTTATTATTTTGTTTATTTTCTCACAGAACCAGCTCTTGGCTTCCTCGATTTTTTTCTATTGTTTTATTCTTCACAATTTCATTTATTTCTTCTCTGATCTTTATTATGTCCCTCCTTCTGCTGACTTTAGGCCTCATTTGTTCTTCTTTTTCAAGTTTCAATAATTATGACTTTAGACTATTCATTTGGGAATGTTCTTCCTTCTTTAAATAGGCCTGGATGGCTATATACTTTGCTCATAGAACTGCCTTAGCTGTGTCCCACAGAATTTGGAGCTATATGCTGTTGTTGTCATTTGTCTCCATATATTGCTTGATCTCTGTTTTAATTTGGTCATTTATCCATTGATTATTTAGGAGCATGTTGTTAAGCCTCCATGTGTTTGTGAGCCTTTTTGTTTTCTTTGTACAATTTATTTCTAGTTTTATACCTTTGTGGTCTGAGAAGTTGGTTGGTAGAATGTCAGTCTTTTTTAATTTACTGAGGCTCTTTTCGTGGCCTAGTATGTGGTCTGTTCTGGTATATATTAGGTGCTTTATTTTGCACTCTTTTGTATTTCCCTTGAATGCTTTTGTGGATAGCTGATTTTATTTTTGCCTTTAGTTATTATTTCGTTCATCTGCTTTCTTTGCTGTGATTTTATTTTCTCTGGTGACATCTATTTAGCCTTAGGAGTACTTTCATCTAGAGCCGTCCCTTTAAAATACCCTGTAGATGTGTTTTGTGTGAGGTAAATTCCCTCACATTTGCTTATCTGAAAATTGTTTAATCCCTCCTTCAAATTTAAATGATAATCTTGCTGGATACAGTATTCTTGGTTCAAGGCCCTTCTGTTTCATTGCATTAAATATATCATGCCATTTTCTTCTGGCCTGTAAGGTTTTTTTGAGAAGTCTGATGAGAACCTAATGGGTTTTCCTTTGTAGGTGATCTGGCTGCTTTTAATACCCTGTCTTTGTCTTTGATCTTTGCCATTTTAATTACTATTTTTATATGTCTTGGTGTTGTCCTCCTTGGGTCCCTTGTGTTGGGAGATCTGTGGGCTTCCATGGTCTGAGACCTTGGAAGCGTCTTCCGTTCCTTCCCCAGCTTGGGGCAGTTTTCAGCAATTATTTCTTTTATTTCTTCAAAGATACTTTCTATCCCTTTTTATCTCTCTTCTTCTGGTACTGCTATAATGCGAATATTGCTCCATCTGGAATGGTCACACAGTTCTTTTAGTATTCTTTCATTCCTAGAGATCCTTTTATCTCTTTCTGTCTCAGCTTCTCTGTATTTCTGTTCTCTGACTTCTATTCCATTAACAGTCTCTTGCACCTCATCCAGTCTGCTCTTAAATCCTTTGTTTCATTTCTGTTTTCTCCCTCCATACTTCATTCCTTAGCTCTTGCATATTTCTATGCAGCTCCATCAGCATGGTTGTGACTTTTATTTTGAATTCTTTTTCAGGAAGATTGGTTATATTGATCTCACCAAGCCCTCTCTCTGAGTGATTTTGGACTGGACCAGGTTATTCTACCTTTTCATAGCAATAGAAGTGATCACTGGCAAGTGGCACATGTGTCAGCTGGGAGAACAAAGTCCCTTCTTGCTTGCTGGTCGCCTTGCCCTTCTTCATTGCCTGTGCCTGTTAACTACACACAGAACGCAGCCTGTGGGTTAATCCCCTGATCTGCCATGGCCTGGGTGGCCCTCAGGATATCCAAGGGCCCTGGCAGGGGTCACAGAAGAGTGGTGTGTTCTCCTGTGGGAACGGAGCCCCTTCACGCCTTCCGGACTTTGTGCCAGCTTCCTTTGCCTGCATTGGGCAGCTGTGTGCAGGGGATAGCCTCTGGGTCTCGCCCGGTTAGCTGCGCACTGGGAGAAGACTCTGTGTGGTTGCTATGCTTGGGGCTCCTCCCTGGCTGCTCTGCAGCAATGGCAGGTCAGCTGTTTTGCTTGCTGTGCCGGTAGTAGGGAATGAATAGCAGGATGCTTATCACCATGAGGGGCTTCAGTGCTGCATTGCCACCCAGGTGGTTAGGGTGTCTGAAGTTCCTTAAAATTCCCAGTCTGCTGGGCTGAGTGTGCCAGGACAATTTTGTCCACCTGTTATGCCCTGTCTCTTTAAGACTTTTAAAGCGCCCACTTTTCTTTTGTTCCAGGGGAGCCAGCTGTCAGCACCTGTTTGCAGTCTCAGTCTCAGATTTTACTTTTCCATTTCTCTAATATTCAGTACACCATGCAATGTATGTCTGTGCTCCCAGTGCAGATTACTAGGGCTGGTTATTTAGCAGTCCTGTGCTGCCACTCCCTCCCCATGCTGATTCTTTTCCTCCCGCCAGTGAGCTGGGGTGGGGGCAGAGCTCGGGTCCCACTGGGTCACGTCTTTGTATCTTACCCTTTTTGTGAGATGCTGAGTTATCACAGATGTAGACGTAGCCTGGCTGTTGTACTATATCTTCTGGTCTCTCTTTTAGGAATAGTTGTATTTGCTGCATTTTCAAAATATATATGGTTTTGGGAGGAGATTTCTTTCACCCTATTCCACTGCCATCTTGCATTAATGCATTTTGGTATTTCTTTTCATCTCTATTTCAGCCCACTAAAATCTGAGTTCTGTCAGTTTACAAAATGGCTGTTTAATATTTTCTAAAAAATCACATTTGACATCATATCCTACATTGTCTCACAAGACATTATTTTATTAACATTTTCATTAAAATGCCAGTCTAAAAGTCTTTATCATCTCCACACTAGAGTAGAAATTGTGATAAGTCTACATATAAGAAAATAGAATTATTACATTTTTCCAAATTTTATAGGACATTTACGTTACACTATTAACCATTTCCACAACATTACACATTCTGCCAACAGCTGCTAAGTCAGTCATTTGGTATTTCATTACTCTTTAACTGAGACTGAGGAATTAAATCAATCTTTGCAAAGCTACAAGGAATCAGGACTTAACTGAGTACTTCTGTCTTTACCATTTACTTATCATGGGTGAAATCAAAGGAATGCCAGCCATCTTTCCAAGTATGTTTTCCAGACACACAGGGAGTTAAAGAGTAGAAATCATCCATTATAGGGAAACTTTTCCAAAAGTTGTAACCAAACTAGATGACAGGTCAACTTGGCACATGTCATGGGGTGGGGGTGGGGCTGTATATTTGAGGCTGAATGGATTTGAGGGGGATAGAAAGTTCCACAATAGAGGTACAAGGAGAAAGTGAGCAGAAGTTGCCAAAAGAGATGAAATAGTTATCCAAGATAAGAATTCCTTTTGGGAACAGGCAGGTGAGGAAGAAAGGGTTCAAATAAAGGGTGTAAGCAGAAATAGAAGTTGGGCCTTATTACATACATCCTCATGCATATACCTTTATGCTGTGTTTTATTGTAACAGAGATTCTAAAACACCTCCTCTTCCAAAAGAAACCCAGTTTTTCTCTTAGTGAAGACAGGTTCCATGTGTCACAAGTTTCAGGGAAAATTACTTCCTGAATATTATGGGCTTCCTACAAACAAGAACAGCTGCCAACTGTTTTGGGGACAACTATTTGTGTAACTGATAAATTCCTAACAAAGATTTGCCTGGCAATGAACTAATAACAATGTTGTATGCTTTTATGTAACAGTTTTGGGAGTACTTTTCCCCAAAGACCCCTTCAGCTATAAATTAGCAGAGTTCAACTAGCTGGTCTCCAAAGATCTTTTCAACTGGAAAATTCTAAGACCTCAGTCAAGTAGGTAAATGGATAATTCTCACATATACTGAAACTGGCCCATCACCACCTCATTGCCTCTCCAGCTGGAATGAAGACAGTAGAATAGACCTTATATGCAGGTGTGTGTTAAAATTTTAGTTTCCACCATTAGTTTGTTTTAAAATAATACCTATGCTATGGATTAACAATATTATTTTGATTAATATGGAGCCAAAATTTATTTTTAAATAAGCATCTTCATTATTTCTTTATTCCAAATGTAAAGGAAGAAAGTCTAGCTCTGATTACCACAGAGTACATTAGTCTAAAAAACACACAAATTTTTCATTTCAAACTATAATTCTAAGGAAAATGTCTATCAGTATCTAAAGAGAGTCTTCATTTCCAGTTTGCTTATATTTAAGAGGCTGAGTCAAGTTTTAGCTGACAGAAAAAAAAATTAGCTGTCAAAATTGCAAACTCCTGATTTATAACAGAAGTAAAGGAACACTAACTAGAGGGTGCTGGTATAATTTCTAAAATCCATCATAGCTCACATGTATCATCTTTCCAAGGACTGTTAAATGATACCATACAATGTATTTTTTAACAGTGTAAAATCTTTTTTAGAAACTCTGAGCCCTGTGGATGACTATGATGGACAAGTCTTCAAGGATGATTCCAAACAGAACTAATGTAACACTCAATCTCAAGTTAAATGCAGGTCAGGTTCGGTCAAAAACTCCATCTTCTTTTGATACTGTGGAAACCCATACAAAGTTCATACTTTCAGTCATTCCATAAAAACATTTTGTCCAATATACTATACAAAAATGTACGGACACTTTTTTTTTTCTTATTGAAATGAACACATTTTCAAACAGAGAAGTCTCTCAGGTAGCTATCTCCTTTATGTGAACCAATGAAAAACTAACTGATGTAAAGATGAAATACTGGGAAACCCTTGCATTAGGATGTACAGCCCCTGGATTCCATTTAAATTTTGGGATATGTGATCAGGTAAGTAGTGACATCATATTTCTATTATTTTCAGTGTAACTAATGGTCTATGGGAAATAAGTTAGTAAGCCTATTTAATTTCCTTTAAAAACATTTCACCTTCTATTGCACCCAATTCTTAGGGCAGTTTTTGGCCTATCTTTTCAGATCTCTAGACAGGCAGACATTTATTTTCATATTGAATCAATATAGAACATTTCCTTCAAAACAATTTGCTACAAACATAAACTATTAACATTGTAAACTAAAACAGGGAACTCAAAATAAGAATAAGAGAAAAGTGAAATAAAACAAATCTAGAAGCTGGGAAGAAAAAGAATCCATAAGAACTAGCAGATAGATAGATAGATAGATAGATAGATAGATAGATAGATAGATAGATAGATAGATAGATAGACAGATAGATAGATGAAAGAGGAAGGACGGAAGGAAGGAAGGAAGGAAGGAAGGAGGGAAGGAGGGAGGGAGGGGGAAGGGAGGGAGGGAGGGAGAGAAAGAAAGGGAGGAAGAAAGTCATTAGAGTGTGTGTATGTGCACATATGTTAAATCATAGATTCAGATCAGATTTCAGGGTGCTGAAGGTCTCTGAAGTCAAACTAGCAAGTGACTGAGACTCCCTTAGGCAATGAATGAGGCACCTTGTCCTAGAAAAAGCCAACTTACCAGAACCCAAAATCGTGGGAACTGACCTCATCCTTTAAAAGTCCAACTAAAAAGCCAGGTGCAGGCTGACCCCACCTAAGTTCTAATGTACTTTCAAGAAGCTACTGTAGGATAGTGTAGGATTGCTAAATAAGCCTTCACCCCATGCTGACTGAGTTTGTGTCTTTATTGCCTGGCACACAGGGGCACTCAGTCAATATTTATTGAAACAGGAGTTAAAAAGAAAGGGAGGGAAGGAAGGAGGGAGATGGATGGACAAAGGAAGGAAAGAAAAGAAAAGACGTGTTTATAACAGGATGCTCCCTCCAGCACCAAAGTACAATTTTTATACAATTTTATATAGCTGACATAGTTTAAAATTTTTCATTTAAAAGAAGAGATTATTTTTCACATGCTTGAGAATCAAATCATGGTTTCAGCCCTTATTTTCATAACATTCTTGGAGCATAAACAACTATATAAAATGTGTTAATAAATTATATAATAACATATTATGTATTTATGAATGCACTACTCATCATTTGATATATAATTAAAATATGTACACATTTTAGCTTGCAATTACTTAAAGATTATTTGAGTAAGTCATCAGTTTACACCAGGGGAATAACAGCATAATGTGAAGACAGGTTGGTTTAATTCTATATTAGCACTACTTTGATATAAAAGCTAAAAGATATAGGAAAACACAAAGAAAAACAAAAACAATCTAAACATCTGAACACCTCTAATAAGAGAAAAGCAAGCATGCGACAGGTAGCAGCCATGGGTTTCCTGCTGAACTTTGACTATTTTAATCCTTTAATTAAGCTATCCTATTACTTTCCTAAGAATAACAGGAAAGGAAAGACAATGTGCCTTACACTTATCACTGAAACTTCAATTTGTACTTTCTCTGTGTCACCAGCTTATCAGTTTAATCACCACAATTATTTGCTCTCTGGACACCTTTCTAGTTTCCTACATGGATAGTTGTTACGCAGTTCAACAGATATTGTTTCCCTCTGAATGTAAATCTCCACTGCATATCAGGGCTTCAGTTCAGCAGGCTCCCGTCTCCTGGAAATTTTACAGACTAAGTAGTGTCAATATTTGGATGAGTTCCAAGTGAAAATCAGGGGAGTGGCTGATTTACAAAGTGGCCTTTTTTCTCAGAAAACCTGAACCATATTAACACCCCAGCATGGTGTCGGTGGTCACACAATTGGCCACAGTTGCCTTTTAAATAAGCAGTAAATATCCACGAAGAGAATAATCAGCAAATATTTGGGGGAAGTTAGAAGTTCATATTCAACTGTAAAATTTAAAAGATGTCATTGATAAAAATGAAAACTGGCAGTGGCAAAATTTCTAACATTTGAGAAAATCTAAGTTGCACTCAACAGTTTAGTCCTTTGTGAAAAAAATCTGATACAAAATTTTTCATCCTCTGATCTGCAAGCTTTCCCTAATGATTGTGTTTTCGCTTTGGTGATAATTATAAAAATCTAAGCATTCACTGATTCATTCAACAAATGCCTCTTTACTACCTACATATTAACTGTAACTGTTCTGCAGTATTTTAGGTAATGAGGAAAAATTGAGTTCCTGCCTTGTTAGAACTTATATGCCCAAGACAGACTATAAACAATTTAGATTTATACATAGATACAGATCAAATGTGTAACATATATAATGTAATACATGGTGATAAGTGTTAAGTTCAGCGGAAAAAGTCAAAGCAGGTGAGAGACTGAAAAAGCGAAGGTAGACTGGGGTCCCGGGTTTTTATAGGATGGTTATTACTTACTGATAAAGTGAAATCTAAGCAGAAGCCAGAAGAACGTAAGGGTGCAAATCAGGTGGTCATCTGGTGAAACAGGAACCTCAGCAAAGGGAACAGCAATGCAAAGGCTCTGAGAAGCACTATGCTTGCTTGTTTGATGAAAAGCATGGCTGGAATTGACTGAGACAGTGGCCTCATAGAGCACCATAAAGCATTGATTTTTCTATCTGTAACAGGAGTTTTCTGAGAGTCTGGAGAAGTGGAATGATATAGAAACTTGCCAGGGGTTTGCTTGTAAAGCCTCTCTGGTACTGCTGTGTGGAATGTATACTGCACTAGTAACAGAGGCCAGGGTGATAGCACTGAGACCAGCTGAGAGGCCACTACAGCACCCCGGCCAGAAGCGGGGTTGCCCTGAAGTGGAGAGGTAGCAAAGGAGGTGCTAAGAGGTGTTCAGATTCAGGATATATTTTGAAGCCAGGAGGATTTTCGGGCTGAGTGGATTTGAGATGTGAGAAACGGAGAGAAGCAAAGGATGACAAAGGTTTGAGGCTTGAACAAGAAGAGTGGGATTGTCCTTTTGGGGGATGAAACAGAATACAGAACAAGGTCTGCGGCAAGTCAAGGAAATCAGAGATCCCTTTGGGATGTTAAGTTTGTTAAAGTTAACTTGTTAACTGTGAGCTGTCATTTAGAAATCTAAGTGGAGATGCGTATCAGGCAGTTATGTATACAAGTCTGGAGTTTGACAGAGCAGTCTAGGTTATAGTTTTTTTTTAATTAATGAAGTTATATATAATTCATATTTATTTTTAAATTTTTATTTATAAATTTAATTTGCTTATAAATTCTCAGCTGTCACTGAGTGGATGGTATTTAACACCAAGAGACCAGATGAGATCCCTTAGGGAGAGAGTATAAACGCTGGAAGAGAAACTCATTAGTGGTATCTGCATGAGCCTTTACTTATCCCTTCTGGCCAAGCACTGACAAGTCACTGCAGGTTCACATTTGTGTTGTGTTTACAACCAATTTGCAGGAAGTAGCATTATTTTAGAGGAACAAACAAACGCAGACAAAGGCACAGAGTGTATAAACACAGCATTCACACCATGGCCAAAGGCTGCTTCTGTCCATTGTGTGAATGAAATTTCATAGTCATTTCAACAGAAAACAAAAAAAGTAGTAAAAGAACTTTTCCTCTCATGGAGCATAGTACTTCTGCCATGCTGAACTCTAAAGATCCCCTTTTGTATAAGTCGATACCATACTGATTTCCCAAGAGGCAACTTCATTTCAGGAGAATATCATTATCAGTTCATAAGAAACTTGTGTTGTTAATGTGAATTTCAATGCTTTTTCTTTTTGGCCTCAGTAGAGCTCACTATGCTTTTATTTATTTGTTATTTATTTATTTATTTATTATTAAAGTATCATTGATATATAATCTTCTCTTTAGTCTCAAATTTTATTTATCTTAAAATAATCTTAGGAGCTAAAAGCATAAGGCCTTTGTACCTTATTATATGCTTGTATATGTTACAGACACATTACAATATTACATGACATTACAAAAGAAGATTTATGACAGTACTAAGGATCTCTAAGAATTCATTTTAAAAGAAGCCACAAAATATTCAAGTTTTAGAAGCAGTGACAGATTTCATTCGTGAGAACAAAATAAAAGTAGGCAAGGTTCAAATATAAGGGAAAAAGATGTTTTCTTGACTTATAAATATTAATTTTACAGGGAAATGTGCTTTAGGCAATTTGAAATGTGATATTTATATCATAATATATAATATATATAAATGCAGATAATTTTCTATTTATGTGCTAAACAAATAACTACAGATATATAATTAGAGAGACAGAAAAACACAGTGATAGAGAGCACAGGTTCTGGACTTAGATGGTTTAAGTTTCAATACCAACCCAATCTTTTAATAGCTTTGGTTTCTTCATTTGTAAAATTAGTATGATGACAGTACTCTAGTCATAAATTTTCTGAGAGTATTAAAGATCTGTGTCCAGCACACAGTAAACACTCAAGAAACAAAAATTATTAATATTATTGTCATTATTTTACATCAAAGATGTATGTATGCTGGTGCATTCTTTTCTAATATTCCAACACCTCTTTTTTTTTCTTCCTAAATAAGTTTCCTTTGTTACCTACAACTCCCTCAAAAACAGTCTACTAAAATTGATGGGCTATGCTTCCACTAAGATCTACTAGATTTCTTGGTAGTATTTCTCATTTTTTGGAACTCTAATAGTATAGCATACTGTAAAAACTTAGATTATTTTCTGATAAAATGTATAGCATACAGCATATACTCAGTATACTGAGGGGTTAAAAATCTGTTCACAGGAGCCAAATTGCTGAGCTGTTTCTATCTGGGCTCTGCCAGTTACCAGGATCTTGAGTCTTAGTCATAGTGCTTAGCTCTCTGTGCGTTAGTTCTTTCATGGATAAAGTGGGATGATATTAGTATCTATATTTTTGTGAAGTAAAGTAGTTAATATCTGTAAAACATTTAAGAGAAATAGTAAACGGTGCATAGTATTATTTTAGGGTACACACACATTTTGATTTTATATCATAAATATGTATTTGACTGATTAGATTCCAAAACAATTCTTTACAACTCTAAAAAAGTTATATGAATTATAGCATTTATTATGCAGCCACTCCTTAAAGTATATAGGACCTTCAAAAATTCAGAGAGTAAACCAAAGATAGCCTAAGGTATTGTAATGTTTATAGTATATATTTTTTCTACAGTTAATGTTTATAATACTAAGAAAAATATGTTAATACCATGACCAATATAACCACCAAAGTCATAACCACAATAATCATTTTTTGAATACTTGCCATGTTCTAAGTGCCTTATATACATAGGGTCACTTATTTGTGGGGTTTTGACCCCCCAGTTTATGAAGACAAAGAAGAAAATGATCTAAATTTTTAATTTATATCTGAAACATTAAAAGGCTAGATGCTGGCTAAGTAAATGATTCATGATAACAAAGCAGAAAGGTCTTCTAGAATATGTTGACACACACACACACAAAACACATAGCATTTCTATTAGAAGTTTGTCCTTGGAGAGAGGAAGGAGACGTGGACCTGCCAAATAAGACACTACTGAAAGACAATGAAAAGTGAAAGAGAGGAGAGAGACAGAAAGCCAGAGAAGGCAGACCAAGATAAGACTACATTCTTGGATAAAAAAAAGAGGCAAGTGGGTACAAAGACCAGGCAGATAAAAGAATTACTCAGCCTTCAAGATGGGCAGATGTTTTCCAACATACTTTCAATGTTAATTTTTACCTAGAAAACAAATGGCTTTAAATACAATCTTAAGAGTACAACTGCATGGGATTTGTGGTTAAAGATTAAACAATTGCTGTTTTATTTTATGAGGAGATAATGTAGGGCAGCTAAAGCAGGTATAGCTGGCTCGACGGACAGTGATAACAAAAGACCATGATCACATCACTGGGTAATGTCCCATCCTTCAGGGCCTGAGTCTCAGCCATTGGTTCCAAGTGTCCCAGGAGCTCTACAGGAAGATGCCCCCTTAGCTAATTACAGACTGGGGTCACTGTCCTACTGGCAGGAGTGTGCTACTCTGCGCTTAGGATCTCTGAGCTTTCCTTCACAGGACTTTTCCTTCTGCTTGGTGGATTTAAATTACTTAGGGAAGACTATCAGACTAAATCATGATACCATACCCTTCAGAGACACAGATTTAGAGGTTCTCTGCAATGGTACTTTTTTTTTTGTTGAGAACTTATTACCTCTCAGATCCTACATTAAGAACCATACAAACATTAGCTTGTTTAATCCTCATAATAGCTTTGGGTAGGGATTATCATCTCCATTTTACAAATGAGAAGAGTGAGAAATAAAGTAAATTGCTCAAAGTTTACAGAGCTGATAACTGTAGTTAGGTCCCTTTGAGAGTTTTGCCTTAGATCTAATCCCTATTCTTCCATCTCCCATTATCACTGTCATGAAAATAAGCTATGGATTCTGGAATTCAGTCTTTTACCTGAGGTCTGCAAATGCCCCTGGTAGTTGAGAATGACTTAGATCTCAATTATTTTGTGGCTTCTATGAGTCATTGGCAATTTTTTAGGGGTCTGAGAGGTATAAAAACTGCTTCCATTAGGAGCAAGGTGACATCTTTAATTGAAAGGTTTTCTAAGGCTGCCTTGGGAACAAGGCATCAAGATAAAAAGCTGGCTCCAGAAGGGCTTGGAGGGAACTGGAATTCCCCTAAGTTCAGGGTTCACAGCTCAGACAGAGAACCTCACAGTGGTATACTTGATTAAGGTCTAGATAGGCCCTGGTCATCCTTCACTGGGGTAAACAGAAGAAGCAGACAGAGAAGTCACAAGTTAAGAAGCTGGATGCAAATATGAGCTTAGAAGGAAGAAAGAATTCCTCACAGAAAAAAAATTATCTTATTTTTGGGAAAATATACTTTAACAATATTTTTAGTTGTGCTAAGGTAGGATTCTGGGGCACTTGTGGAAAATAGAAGCTGAAAGAAAATTATTACAAAATAGAAAATTTGAACTTCCCCTGGCTTTATAGGGGTGGGGTGTGAGCCTTTGGGGTTAAGAGAAAGCAGAACTGCCAAGTTGCACAAATTCCAGGGGATGCCACCGTGATCACAGTTTATGTGAGTTGTGCCCCCTGGAGTTTCATGCAGCCTGCACGGCCTTATAAGGAGGCTCTTGTAGGGAAGCACTTGAACTCAGAGAAGATGAGAAATAAAGTGGGTCCTAGGGACCAAGAGGAGAAGCAGCAATCAATATGGGAAGCCTGGCAGCAGAAATGATGCTTAACCTTACTGACTCTGATACTAATTCTTAGTGATAATGATAGTGACTCAGTGGTTCAGTAGCTTAGTAATTCTGAATTTCAAATGTTCTCTAAGCAGTTCCCATCCTTTAACTTTAGACCTCCAGGAAAGGTCTAATGTACTGAGCAGCATTGTGGGAGAGGTGCTTTGGGAATGATACGGAAGGAGCCATGTTTAAATCTGGAGTCAGTGAGAACCAGAGAGAGCTGGAGCAGCAAGTTTAGAGACTTTGGTTAAAAGGGACTTCAGTTGGGAATAAGCATTCAGAATCAGAGCATGCAGGTGACTAACCACTCCTTAGCCCTTATCCCTAATGAATCATCAAGAGTGAGATGAGCTTCTTAGAGCTGAGGATTTGAATCTTGTTCTGTTATTTTATTCTTAAGGGAAAAATTACCTGTGTACTTGGGAATCTCAGTTCATTGACTTTATAGGCCCTAGATTTTCTAGAACAGGGACATAGTAACTTTCTCTCAAATAAGGGCCCTGGAAAAATCCCAAAGAAAGAATGCCAGCTATGCCATCATCTGTAAACACTGTAAGATCAATACAGGCAAAGTTCTGGCTACCTCAGCCTGAGCTACCTCATGCCCAGTGAGTCTTCCTTGGAACAGATCTGTGAGGATGACCTCACGTCAGGCAAAGACTTGAGCAATGGAGACAGTCCTACTCTCTTCTTGGGGCTGTCCATTCTAGAGGCTGGTAGAGTTATCTGCTTAGTTTGGGCTCTATCAGAAGATGATACTGAGATAGGTATGAGAGTGTAAGTAGTTACTGGATGCCGATGCCAGGGAGTATGGGTAGAAAAATGGGGAAGTCAGAAAGGAAAGGGAAGGAGATCATTATATATTCACAATTTAGCAGGTCACATTTATGGGCAAGTGGGGCTTAATTCCACTAAGGAACTTAGAAGACAGTATAACAATAAACCTCATACTTTTCCCAAAGAAAGGCAGGCAAGGGGGGGCTAGGGCCTTGCTACTCAAAGTGTAGTTCAAGGGTTAGCATCATCTGAAAGCTTGTTAGAAATGCAAGTTTATGGACCTTCTCTTTGGCCTAATAATTTTTAAACAATTCTCCAAAATTCTTAAGTACACTAAAGTTTAGGATAAACTAAGTATTTAGCCACAAACTCTTGTCAGTCATTGATTAAGGGTCCCATGATATTATCTTCCTCCAAGCTGAGCTGGCCTCAGGAGCCATAGAAAGCCCTCGGACAACCAGTGGTGGATACTTACAGTTGGAAATCTTGGTGTCTACCCACCACAGGATTGGTGAATTCTTTGGGGGTATGAGAACATCTACAGCTCTCCTACACTTCCAGGTCTCTCCTTCTCATGTAAAAAAACGGGTAGATGTGATTCAGCTCAGAAGTTGGAGTTTCCATCTTACATACTTGTTTAGTCCTTGAGCATTGTGAGAACAAAGCCTTTCCCAACCCAAACAGGGCGTAAGAACAAAAGCCTCAAGCTGATGAGAATCTGAGCAACAGCGGCTCAATTATCCCAACAAAGTTGGGCGGGGGCGGGGGGAGTCAAGTGTGTAGCCCAACTAGATGAAATACAGGCTCTTCCTGTGGGATAGCTTGCTCGTAGTGACATCCTCTCTTCATCTTCAAACTGGTGTGGAAGACAAGACAACCAGTAGAGGTTATGATCTCTGGCTCTGCAGTCAGATAGACCTGGATTTGAATCTCATCTTCAACAGGTACTTGACCTGGATGACCATTGGTAAATTAATCTCTCTGGGTCTCATCTGCCTCATCTGTAAAATGGGGATGATGATAAAAACACCTACAACTTACGGTTTCTATAAAGATAGAATGAGATTCTGAATAGAAGGTGAAAAGCACAGTGCTTGGTATATATAAAAGGTCACTGAACATTGAGAAGTTGTAGGGCATTGTCACAGGGGCCAAAGCCAAATGTATGGTCATGGCAAATAAAACAGGCTCCTGCTGCTAGAAGATCCAATAGTTAAGCTCTATAAGCATCTACTAAGGACTTATCATTTGCCTGGCACATCACTTGGAGCTAGAGAAAAACAAACAAACAGTAATAGGGGGCTAGAGCAAGCCCTGGCAAAAATAGGGTATGGCAAAGTAGGAGCTAGTCAAAAGGACAAGAGTTTCAAAATTCATGTCATGTACCAGCAAGAGTAACCCTAGACATGCATGACATGGGCAGGGATTGCAGCAGGACAAAGACTCAGGACATAGTGGTTTAGCCAAGACAGAGAAATAGGACAGACAGGATTACTTGGACTGACTCAAGGCCTGAGTCTGAGGCACATACTACAAACAGCCCTAATGTAAATTCATTGCTAGGGCCACAGTCTGTGGCAAATTAAGACTATCTCTGGAATCAACCAAGAGGTAAACCTTTCTCTCTAGAAATAAACATTACTTGATCTGAAATAGCCAGTGTCTGTAAAACAAATCCACATAGAGATTAAGACCTCATTCAACAAGAGCTCTCTATTGCCATGCCTATGGCTAAAAGGCTAATACAGATAATCCAGTGCTTAGTGGGGTCTGCTCTATTGACTTTCTTTTGGGGTCTATCCTACATACCTCTGAAGCAGGGACTGAGATTCTAGGAGTTGAGCCTTAGGCAATGTATATAGTCTGGGGATAATTAAGAATGGCCTAGCTAGATGGCTGCCCAGGAAAGTAAAATACTACTTCTGGAAATTAAATTAAATGTAGAAAACTTTACTTATGAGACTCTGCTCAAGGATTATTGATAGGGGAGGGAAATCAGACTCCCATTGTTAAACAATCATGGATCTCTTCCACATTGCCACACAAAAAGAGGTGGTGTAGTACACTGCAGAACTTTCATTCTATTAAGAGAATATGCAAATCTAGTAGTGTCAGAGATGACCTGCTGGATCACAAAGAGGATAACCTTTGGCTGCTTCTGCATTCTTCTCACATATAAGGCTGAAGAATATCTCCAAATAAATGTGGGACATTACCAACTACCAAAGATCAAAAACAATAGCATAATAAGAATAACAAATAATATCTTCTCTGATCTAAATATAAATTATGCACATTATAAAGTAAGTTTACAGGTGTATTAAATCTCATTCAACAATCCTATAAAGAAGATACTATTATTATTTCCCTTTTATACATGAAAAACTGAGGCACAGAGAACCTGAAATGAAGTAACATTAAAAGTGACAAAAACAGTAAATACAGATGGGATTTGAACCCACACCATCTGATTTCAGAGCCTGCTCTTTTCATCACTGTAACATATAGTCAAATAAAACTAGTTTGTAGAAGCCTGAATGAGACATTCATACATCTTGGCCTAGCCCTGAATTCAATTAGGGTCACACATAAAAATGTGAAGACAGAGCAAATATTTTTCTTTCTGTCAAAAACAAAAATAATATTCTATGACCTGCCTAAATGAAAAAGCTCATAATGCTTAATTATTTTAACTTATGTTTTGCCTACATAAAGGCAAGTAAATTTTAAAATGCATTTTCAGAATATAAAATCCAGCTAATACATTGGCAGTTTCAGTAAATGTAGTCAGTCACCTGATGCCTCCTCAGTGAAACCTCCAAAACATTACAAATTTTTCTCATTTTGAAAGCATCCTTAACAATGATTCCCACAGGAATTCGATTTTACTGAGACTGGCTTTTTAGTCTATTACACACTGAAACCTAATCTGGAACAATATGACAAAGTTGTTGACTGCTGGGAATCAATGTTAGCAGTCAGACCACACTGACAAGGCATAATCAAAGGCGGCTCATTTAGAAAAAAAAAGGGCACAAGACCTCCTATGAATACAGAAAACAGTCACCATCAGCTATAGGGGTGACACAAAGTAGGTACGGCTTGCAATGGGATGGGGGTTGGGAGGGAATGGCAGATTATACCTGCCAAATAAATGCGTATAGATTCACAGATGAAAGACTAAGAAAACAAGGATGGAGCCAAAAAGAGCAGAGCAAGAAAGAATTTAAATGAAACTTAAATCCACATTCAATGGAAATGGTGCTGCACTTTTCACTGTGGTTTTCACTGCCACCAGAAATAGTATCACCAGATCCTGATTAAAGGATTGGTGAGAAATGTGGTGGCTAAAAAAATGACTGCAGGCCATTAAGGTTCTGTAAAACTATCTGCAAGGTTGCATTGTAACTTCTCATTGTAGCTTCTCATGACAACAGAATCTACATTTGAATTAGACAAGTCCATACAAAGGCCCATTGTGGAAAAGGCTTTTATTAGGTGTTGAGGACACAAAACTGAAGAAGGTTAGAGCTCTCTCCACAGGGAAACAAAAAGTGATTTAGGGCTAATGTCATCAGAAGCCTGTCTTTGCTTCTGAAAGGTCAATGATTAATATGTGATACACTCAAGTATTTACTAAGTGACCAGTGAAATGATGTCAAAGTCCTAGGTAATACAGTTCAGGGAATTAGCTAACAAATAATTATTAGTTATTTACTATATGCAAGGAAAGGTCTAAGGAGGAAAGGCATATAAGAAAGCCAAAGACTGAAAGTAATATAATGGTGTATGTCAATTATACCTCAATTAAAAAAAGAAAAAAGCAAGGAAAAGAAAGCCAAAGACAAGGTCTTCCTATTCATGAGGAATGTAGCATCTATTTAGTTGTAAAGATAAGGGCAAGATAGATAACCACACAATGGTAAGGGGAAAAAGTTTCAGGAGTTCAAAGGAGGAAGAAAAATAACCATATTTCACAGTTACAGTAGATAAAGAGTTTACAGTGTAACACAATCTAGTATTGTCTTGGTTCTAAAAATAATTTACAACATTCTTTCTACTGAGTTATCTCATTCTCTACCAACTCCCTATCTTAGCTTACTAAGAACATAAAATCAGACAACTCCTAAACCAAGACCTAAATCATATACCTTTTCCATCTGCAAAAAATAACTTTAGTGCATATTTCAGAAAGAAACCTGCTGCTCTCCTCAATACAAATAAAAGGGTATCTCAAATGAAGAATAAAAATATTCTATCCATATTTTGGGGACTCCTGCCATGAGATATGCCAGAATTGAGCAAATTATTATTAAACAGTTCTTCATGATTCTGTAAAACATCTTCTAAGTTCTTTTCCTGTTTTAACATAAATATTCTCATTTCCCATCAGTCAAAATCATCCAGTTACAATTCACTGTAATGATTCAAGTTGTTTTTATGAGATAAATAGTATATTTTTATTAGATAATATCAGCCAGTAAAATTCCACAATAATGACTCAAATTATTTTAGATTTTTGACCTATAGTAAATGAACTGGAACCACAGTGTTGTGAACTAACCTGTATGTATCAGATTCTTCACAACTATTGCTATTTTTAATGCAAATATTTGACCTTATAATTAGATTTCCTCTCCAATAAAACTACAATTGTGCATGAGATGTTGTTACAAATAAAAGGTCTGAGGTAGAATTACACCATACAAATATAAATTTGTAAGCAGTCAACAAGCTGTTCTTTGAGATCAAAAAAGTTCAAGCTTTCTGCCCATTTAGCTGTTCTGACATGTATTTTTGAATGACATGCTCAGTGGAAGAAGATTCAACTCCATTCTAGCATCAGTGTTCTAATGAGTGCAAGTGGCAGAATGCCCTGAACATGGCTGAACACAGGACAGGACAAAGGACTCCAACAGGCTACTGGACTCCCTATATTATATTAAACCCTCTTCATTCCTGAGCAGAGAAGACTCCAAAATATTTCTAACCAAGCTACATGTTTTGAATCCATATCACTAAATAATTAAATAGATAATTTCTAATATCCATTAATGAACCCCTCCATGATAATCAGACATAAAGACATTTAAAGCATTGTAGCAGCCATCTGTACAAAAGGGCTTCTGATTAAAATCTTCCTACTAAATAATTATCCCTGTTATATTAAATATCAAGTCACTTAAAATGTTAAATGACCACCCAACTGTTCTTTCAAAGCATCTGTATTCGTACTGAATTTTTTTATCTGGGTCTATGAATTACAGTTAGTGATGTGTTTAAACGTCTCGGTATGGTTTTGGTTTTATGAATTTTTGTTTTCTATTCCTGGAATTTACATCTGATGCATGTAAATTTGGAATTCTTTATCTCTAGTAATATGCTTGCTTTAAAATGCATTTTTTATGCTGTTTTCATATATATCCCATCTTTCTTTGGTTGATATTTGCCTGTTATATCTTGTTTCTCCTATTTTTATTAAACTTTCAATATGTTTACTTTTTTTTTTAGTTTTATTTTGGTATCATTAATCTACAATTACATGAAGGACATTATGTTTACAAGGCTCCCCCCTTCAACAAGTCCCCCACACATACCCGTTCACAGTCACTGTCCATCAACATAGTAAGATACTGTAAAATCACTACATATCTTCTCTGTGTTGCACAGCCCTCCCCGTGCCCCCCCAACACTATACATGTTAATCATAATGCCCCCTTTCTTTCTTCCCTGCCTTATCCCTCCCTTATCACCCATCCTCCCCAGTCCCTTTCCCTTTGGTAATTGTTAGTCCATTCTTGAGTTCTGTGATTCTGCTGCTGTTTTGCTCCTTCAGTTTTCTTTTGTTCTTATACTCCACATATGAGTGAAATCATTTGGTACTTGTCTTTCTCCGCCTGGCTTATTTCACTGAGCATAATACCCTCTAGCTCCATCCATGTTGTTGCAAGTGGTAGGATTTGTTTTCTTCTTATGGCTGAATAATATTCCATTGTGTATATGTACCACATCTTCTTTATCCATTCATCTACTGATGGACATTTAGGTTGCTTCCATATCTTGGCTATTGTAAATAGTGTAGCGATAAACATAGGAGTGCATCTGTCTTTTTCAAACCGGAGTGCTGCATTCTTGGGGTAAATTCCTAGAAGTGGAATTCCTGGGTCAAATGGTATTTCTATTTTGAGCATTTTGAGGAACCTCCATACTGCTTTCCACAATGGTTGAACTAATGTACATTCCCACCAGCAGTGTAGGAGGGTTCCCCTTTCTTCACAATCTCGCCAAAATTTGTTGTTGTTTGTCTTTTGGATGGTAGCCATCCTTACTGGTGTGAGATGATATCTCATTGTGCTTTTAATTTGCATTTCTCTGATGTTTAGCAATGTGGAGCATCTTTTCATGTGTCTGTTGGCCATCTGAATTTCTTCTTTAGAGAAAGTCTATTCAGATCCTCTGCCTATTTCTTAATTGGATTATTTGCTTTTTGTTTGTTGAGGTCTGTGAGCTCTTTATGTATTTTGGATGTCAACCCTTTATCGGATTTGTCATTAATGAATATATTCTCCCATACTGTAGGATACCCTTTTGTTCTATTGATGGTGTCCTTTGCTGTACAGAAGCTTTTCAGATTGATATGGTCCCTATTGTTAATTTTTGCTTTTGTTTCCCTTGCCTGGGGAGATATGTTCAAGAAGAGGTCACTCATGTTTATGTCTAAGAGATTTTTGCCTATGTTTTTTCTAAGAGTTTTATGGTTTCATGACTTACATTCAAGTCTTTGATCCATTTTGAATTTACTTTTGTGTATGGGGTTAGACAGTGATCCAGTTTCATTCTCTTACATGTAGCTGTCCAGTTTTGCCAACACCATCTGTTGAAGAGACTGTCATTTCCCCATTGTATGTCCATGGCCCCTTTATCGAATATTAGTTGACCATATATGTTTGGGTTAATGTTTGGAGTCTCTATTCTGTTCCATTGGTCTGTGGCTCTGTTCTTGTGCCAGTACCAAATTGTCTTGATTACTGTGGCTTTGTAGTAGAGCTTGAAGTTGGGGAGTGAGATCCCTCCCACTTTATTCTTCCTTCTCAGGATTGCTTTAGCTATTCGGGGTCTTTGGTGTTACCATATGAATTTTTGAACTATTTGTTCCAGTTCATTGAAGAATGCTGCTGGTTATTTGATAGGGATTGCAGCGAATCTATATATTGCTTTGGGCAGGATGGCCATTTTGACGATATTAATTCTTCCTAGTCAGGAGCATGGGATGAGTTTCCATTTGTTAGTGACCTCTTTAATTTCTCTTAAGAGTGTCTTACAGTTTTCAGGGTATAGGTCTTTCACTTCCTTGGTTAGGTTTATTCCTAGGTATTTTATTCTTTTTGATGCTAAATGGAATTGTCTTCCTGATTTCTCTATTAGTTTATTGTTAGTGTATAGGAAAGCCACAGATTTCTGTGTGTTCATTTTATATCCTGCAACTTTGCTGAATTCTGATATTAGCTCTAGTAGTTTTGGAGTGGAGTCTTTAGGCTTTTTTATGCACAATATCATGTCATCTGCAAATAGTGACAGTTTAACTTCTTCTTTACCAATCTGGATTCCTTGTATTTCTTTGTTTTGTCTAATTGCCGTGGCTAGGACCTCCAGTACTATGTTGTATAACAGTGGGGAGAGTGGGCATCCCTGTCTTGTTCCCGATCGCAGAGGAAAAGCTCTCAGCTTCTCGCTGTTCAGTATGATGTTGGCTGTGGGTTTATCATATATGGCCCTTATTATGTTGAGGTACTTGCCCTCTATACCCATTTTGTTGATAGTTTTTATCATGAATGGATGTTGAATTTTGTCGAATGCTTTTTCAGCATCTATGGAGATGATCATGTGGTTTTTGTCTTTCTTTTTGTTGATGTGGTGGGTGATGTTGATGGATTTTTGAATGTTGTACCATCCTTGCATCCCTGGGATGAATCTCACTTGGTCATGGTGTATGATCCTTTTGATGTATTTTTGAATTCGGTTTGCTAATATTTTGTTGAGTATTTTTGCATCCAGGTTCATCAGGGATATTGGTCTGTAGTTTTCTTTTTTGGTGGGGTTTTTTCCTTGTTTTTGGTATTAGGGTGATGTTGGCTTCATAGAATGAGTTTGGCAGTATTCCTTCCTCTTCTGTTTTTTGGAAAACGTAAAGGAGAATGGGTATTATGTCTTCTCTGTATGTTTGATAAAATTCCGAGGTAAATCCATCTGGCCCAGGGGTTTTGTTCTTTGGTAGTTTTTTGATTACTGCTTCAATTTCTTTGCTGGTAATTGGTTTGTTTAGATTTTATGTTTCTTCCTTGGTCAGTCTTGGAAGGTTGTATTTTTCTAGGAAGTTGTCCATTTCTCCTAAGTTTCCCAGCTTGTTAGTATATAGGTTTTCATAGTACTTTCTAATAATTCTTTGTATTTCTGTGGAGTCAGTCGTGATTTTTCGTTTCTCATTTCTGATTCTGTTGATGTGTGTTGACTTTCTTTTCCTCTTAATAAGTCTGGCTAGAGGCTTATCTATTTTGTTTATTTTCTCAAAGAACCAGCTCTTGGTTTCATTGATTTTTGCTATTGTTTCATTTTTCTCAATTTTATTTATTTCTTCTCTGATCTTTATTATGTCCCTCCTTCTGCTGACTTTAGGCCTCATTTATTCTTCTTTTTCCAATTTTGATATTTGTGACATTAGACTATTCATTTGGGAATGTTCTTCCTTCTTTAAATATGCCTGGATTGCTATATACTTTCCTCTTAAGACTGCTTTTGCTGTATCCCACAGTACTTGGGGCTTTCGTTTGTTGTTGTCATTTGTTTCCACATATTGCTGGATCTCCATTTTAATTTGGTCATTGATCCATTGATTATTTAGGAGCATGTTGTTAAGCCTCCATGTGTTTGTGAGCCTTTTTGCTTTCTTTGTACAATTTATTTCTAGTTTTATGCCTTTGTGGTCTGTAAAGATGGTTGGTAGGATTTCAATCTTTTTGAATTTACTGAGACTCTTTTTGTGGCCTAGTATGTGCTCTATTCTGGAGAGTGTTCCATGTGCACTTGAGAAGAATGTGTATCCTGTTGCTTTTGGATGTAGAGTTCTATAGATGTCTATTAGGTCCATCTGTTCTAGTGTGTTGTTCAGTGCCTCTGTGTCCTTACTTATTTTCTGTCTGGTGGATCTGTCCTTTGTAGTGAATGGTGTGTTGAAGTCTCCTAAAATGAATGCATTACATTCTATTTCCTCCTTTAGTTCTGTTAGTATTTGTTTCACATATGCTGGTGCTCCTGTGTTGGGTGCATATATATTTATAATGGTTATATCCTCTTGTTGGACTGAGCCCTTTATCATTATGTAATGTCTTTCTTTACCTTTTGTTACTTTCTTTATTTTGAAGTCTATTTTGTCTGATACTAGTATTTCAACACCTGCTTTTTTCTCTCTGTTGTTTGCATGATATATCTTTTTCCATCTCTTGACTTTAAGTCTGTTCATGTCTTTGGGTTTGAGGTGAGTCTCTTGTAAGCAGCATATGGATGGGTCTTGCTTTTTTATCCATTCTATTACTCTGTGTCTTTTGATTGGTGCATTCAGTCCATTTACATTTAGGGTGATTATTGAAAGGTATGTACTTATTGCCATTGCAGGCTTTAAGTTTGTGGTTACCAAAGGTTCAAGGTTAGCTTCTTTACTATCTTACTGTCTAACTTAACTCGCTTATTGAGCTATTATAAACACGGTCTGATGATTCTTTATTCCTCTCCCATCTTATTCCTCCTCCTCCCTTCTTCATATGTTGGATGTTTTGTTCTTTGCTCTTTTTAGGAGTGCTCCCATCTAGAGGAGTCCCTATAGGATGCCCTGTAGAGGTGGTTTGTGGGAGGCAAATTCCCTCAACTTTTGCTTGTCTGGGAATTCTTTAATCCCTCCTTCATATTTAAATGATAATCGTGCTAGATACAGTAGTCTTGGTTCGAGGCCCTTCTGTTTCATTGCATTAAGTATATCATGTCATTCTCTTCTGGCCTGTAGGGTTTCTGTTGAGAAGTCTGATGATAGCCTGATGGGTTTTCCTTTGTAGGTGACCTTTTTTTTCTCTCTGGCTGCCTTTAATACTTTGTCCTTGTCTTTGTTCTTTGCCATTTTAATTATTATGTGTCTTGGTGTTGCCCTCCTTGGATCCCTTGTCATGGGAGTTCTGTGTACCTCTGTGGTCTGAGAGGCCATTTCCTCCCCTAGTTTGGGGAGATTTTCAGCAATTATTTCTTCAAAGACACTTTCTATCCCTTTTTCTCTTTCTTCTTCTTCTGGTACCCCTATAATGTAGATATTGTTCCGTTTAAATTGGTCACTCAGCTCTCTTAGAATTCTTTCATTCCTGGAGATCCTTTTATCTCTCTCTGCATCAGCTTCTCTGCGTTCCTGTTCTCTGTTTTCTAGTCCATTAATGGTCTCTTGCATCTCGTCCATTCTGTTTTGAAGTCCTTCCAGAGCTTGTTTTATTTCTGTGTTCTCCCTCCTTAGTTCTTGCATATTTCTCTGCAAGTCCATTAGCATGGTTATGACTTTTGTTTTGAATTCTTTTTCAGGAAGATTGGTTAAATCTATCTCCCCATGTTCCTTCTCAGGGGAAGATGTAGAACATGTCGAAGCTGTCTGGGTTAGTCTTGTTTGGATCAAATATTTTTGCCATTTCATGTTGATAGGTGCAGTGGTGTGCTACTGACATGTCTGTCAGCTGGGAGAGTCAAGACTCTTTCCACTTGGCTGCTGGCCTTTCTTTACTGGGACAACTGCGACCCCTAGTAGCTTGTTTTGGGCCATTGCCTGTAGATTGGGTCTCTGTATCTTGCCGGGTGGGTATGGAGGAAGCTCCCTTGCTGTGGGTGTGGCCAGCCTCAGGCTGCTGCTCTGCTATGGCGAGGCCCTGGAGGGGTAATAGACAAGGGGCTGTTTGGCTCTTTACCTCCGTGAGGGGTCTCAGAGCTGTTGCCCAGGGGATTAGTGCGCCTGCAGTTCCCTGGAATTTCCAGCTGCGGGACTGTGACCCGGGATGCTTCCGTCCAGCCGTGGGGTCCCTATCCCTTTAAGACTTTCAAAAAGCACTCACTTTTCTTTGTCACAGGGGCGCCAGCTTCAGGACCTGCTCACAGATCTTACTGTCCTGCTTCCCTAATGTCCAGCACCCCCCGTATGCACTGTGTGTCTGCGCTCTGGTGCAGATGGCTAGGGCTGGGTGTTTAGCAGTCCTGGGCTCCCTCTCCCTCCCTGCTCCGACTCCTCTCCTCCCACCGGGAGGTGGGGTGAGGGACCTCGGGTCCCACCAGGCTGCAGCTTGTATCTTACCCCTTTCACCAGGCGCTGGGTTCTCTCAGGTGTGGATGTAGTCTGGCTGTTCTCCTGTGTCTTCTGGTCGCTCTTTTAGGGATAGTTATATTTGTTGTATTTTCAAAAATATATATGTTTTTGGGAGGAGATTCCCACTGTCCTACTCACGCCACCATCTTGGCTCCCCCCTCCCATGTTTACATATTAAATGTTCTTTTTTCTTTAGTGAGTTCTGTCTATATGGATTCATTGTAATTATTAATATATATTTGCATTTATTTCTACAGTTGTATTTGGTGCTTATCCTCCCTGCTTTTTCTTATTTATTTATTTTTTTAACTTTCTTTTGTATAGATTGAATTTTCTTGTCCTGTTTCATTTGATTTCCTTTGCTGGTGTTAAATTCATATCCTCTATTATTTCAATTGTTAATCTAGAAATTATAACATGAATAACTAACTTAATAATATCTAAAGATAAGTGATATGTTTGTATTACTCTCAAATAATACTAGGATATTAGAATGCTTTACCAATAATAATCCTTCTTCTGTTATATTTGCCACTATGCAATATTATGGTTTTCTTTGATCAAAAATCTAGGCATATTTTAAAATACAGTCAATATCTAGATTTCCTAACATATTTTATAAGTCATTTTACTCTATATTTCTATTTTGATTTTAGATTTTCAATATATACATACGTGCTTTCCACCTTCCCAATGTCCTCTCTTTAGAGGTTTCTTTAGTTTTTGTTTCTCTGAAGATCTTTTTAAATTGCCTTCATATTTGTTATATACTTTCACTTTGTGTACAATTCTAAAAATATCATTCACTTTAAAAAGAGCAATCACAGTGTCTTCTACTTCTCTTGTGACTATTGCTAAGCCAACTGCCTCTAATTTTTATTAGGTAAACTATATTTGTTCTCTGGATATTTTAAAAATCTTTTCTGCCTTTGGTGACTTACAGTTCCACTAAAACATTACTGTGTTTAGATTTCTTTTTATCTATCTTGCTTTATATATAGATGTTTCCCAAACCACACCTGGAAAATTTTCAGCAATTATATTTTCAAATACAACCTTTACCTTATTCTTTTGTTATATCATTCTGAAATTCTGATTAGATGTATATTCTAACTATACCTTAATCTCTCTTTTCTGAATTGTGTCTCTTTATCTCTCTCTTCTGATTTATTGGTAATTTCTTCAATTCTATATTTCACTAATTCACTCATTAGATACACTGATTCCAGTCTAATTTATAGATTTATTATACACTTACTAATTTATAGTAATTGTTTATTTTTGTTTTCTCCAATTTAACCAGTGTTTTAATTTACTTACTTTTCATTTCAATTCCTCCAGTTATTTCTTTGATTATAATAATAATTATTTACTTCTATTCTGTATCAAATTATTCCAGTATCTAAAAGTCTTTTGGGTCTCTTATATTCTTATGTGTTTTATAGACTTTGATCTTAAAAGCTCATGTTTGTTAGAACTTTACGTATTAAAAATCATTGAGGCCTGGTTAACAGTTTCCTCTTAACAAATTTGTATTTACCAGGCATCTGAAGGAACTACCCACATACATGTACTTTAAATTCTCATTGTGTGGCATTTTGGACAATCAGGTACAGGGTTCTAGAAGTCTGATAGTCTATAAAAAGGATATATGTTTCTTCTATATAAGATATAGTTTCTATAGGCAACAGATACACCAATTCTAGTTGTATTTGTAGAACAGAAATATTATTTTTGATGCTGCAAGTGTATATCAACCTTTATCATTAGTGATTTGAAGTATGTTTCCATCAAAAATTGGATGTTAACTTCTAATCATTTGCTGAAGAGTTTCACATTTATATTCTTTTGGCTATTAGAAAACAAACAGTGCAATTCCTTGATTTTCATTTAAATAAAGACAATCAAAAAATTTTGAAAGATGTGAATGGTTTACTTCTTTTAAAGACATTAAGATAACGTCTAAAGCATTATTTATAAATAAGCTATAAAGAACTTGTCTTTTTCTTTAATTACTGAAAATCATCCAATGACAGTGATGTGAAGTTTTGAGGGGTACAACAAATGAATAAATTGATAAGCATTGTCTATGGACTCCTTAGAAGTGTTCATTTTGATTTCTAGACGTATTTAAACAAATGTATAAAATTCTACATTTTTCTCACCTAAGAAAATTCCAATATAAAACAATATCCTTAATATTCCAAAATAAAACACAAATTTCCTTAAGATCCTCTTCCTCTGCAAACAAGAAAATTTACAGAGGAAATGATACCTGTGAATTAAATATGAATTCGAGATTACTATAAAGTATTTATATATGTAAGCTATTTTAACTTATTAAAGCCACTTAAATGCATTTGAGTCTATGCATATCCATGCAAGTAGCTACCTCTTCTTATGAGAATGTAGAATCTTCTTTTTATACATGAAAACACAGTCCCAAACCTCTGTGATTGGCAAAAGGAACTATTCTAATATGATCAAATTGAAGGCCTCAAATACTGAAACTCTTTTCTGTAAAAAAAAGAGGATATTGTTTATTTTTCTCTTTATGGCTGTTGGCTGAGATGTTATTAGGCAACACTAAAGGGACACTAAGGGAAGAGAATCATGTGCTTATCTTTGTTGGAGCATCACCTCTGGGTTTTTACTTAACTCAGTCACAACTGAGGCAATCTTCTACGAACTATCAAAATATTTCTGAGATTTAACATTTGTAGCACATGCATGTGCACATGCACACACATACACACTTCACCTATGACATGAATCCTTCTTTTCATTTTACCACCTTTCTTATAAAATGTTTAATCTAAGGGAACCCAAGCTCGAACTGTTAGAGCAGCATGTTTGCAAAGATGAGGATAAGGCAACAATTAAGTATGAGCAGCAAATGAAAAGGATAAACACAACTCTCTTGGTACATTGTATTCCAAAACATTTTCTGGGTCATATTTTCAAAGATACTGAAAACTGCAGAGAGTAAAACAGAACATTACTGTTTTAGAAAAACACACCACCAGTACGAGAGAGTCACTGCCCCCTCCAGAGTTTATAATTTTTAGGTCCAGGCAACAAAAATCAGAGCCAGAAGGCATTGAACATGAGACATACATACACATGCACACACACTCACAGTCTAGCTATAATAGCTATTTGTTGCAAGAAAAAAAGCTAATATATACTATGTACTATGAAATACTTCTACATCTGTGAATACTAAAATAACTGACTGAAACTGCAGTATACCATCATATCTCTAGTTTGTTGCCAAGCTGGATGCTCAGGAAAGGTAACAACTGGTGGATGTCACTTTGACTTGTGGGTCCAGTGCAGGAAGTATAGAGTACTGACAAATCCTCTCCCAAGCATGTTCAATATTGCAGCTTATCAGATGGGGAAACAAAACAGAATCATAATCTACATTACAAAAAAAAAAAAAGGTTGGACTAAAGTATATCATGGCAGACTTAAGTTTGTAAAAGAAAAAAAAAGATAAATTTTTAAACCAACTAAACTACTGTGAAATGCCTTTTTACAAATATACCCATCAATGCTGACAGGTGGGGACTTGGGGAAAAGGAAATAACATTCCGAGTTTTTATTTGGTTTGAGTCAATAGAGACAAACACACTGATTGGATGGATGGCTTTCAAATAAGAAGGAATATACCCAAGAAGAAATAAACGTGACTTACTTAGATTTAAATTTTGATTAATTTAACTGGAAGAAAGGTAATTTTAGTTTGATTCAGTTTATTTATTTGAATTGTGAATGTAACATATGCAAATGGCAAGATTTCAGGCAGTAAATAAGGAAACAAAATAAAAAGTAAAATTTGTCCTCTTAGCACTCTATTTCACATATAGTACATGCTCCAAAAGTCAAATTGCATTTAATTTTCTTCAGTTCACTTTTTTTCTCCTAGAAAAAATAGTATTTTTCCATATCTATGAACATAGATATATGGTGTGCTATTTTGAAGAATAACTGTAACGTTATTTATGGATATTTGGGCTACCATATTTTTTATAATCGCCAACGATTGTTGTATAAAGTCCTCTGTGATATTCTGTACATGTACGCTACTCTCTGACAAAGAGCTGAAGGTTCCCAAGAAGCAAAGTACTTCTCCCGAGACTTTCTCGGCCTTGATACTCTTCTTCTCTACCAGCCCATCCCCCTCTGTCCTTCCCACCAGGCGTTCACATCCACGTCTGTTCAATGTTGACTAGTCTATACAATCTCAGTAAAAAATTCTTCTAAGAAGTATTCTCTGATTACTCCCATCTCTAGCCATCCTTTTTACTCACATAAGTCATTATATAGACATTTTTTAAGCACTGACACATCGACCAGAGTCCTAATCATCACTCTTCTTTATTTTATACCGGAGTGAAAAATGTAGTTTCTACTATTCCTATCTCTTGGCAGAAATACTACAACTAGACTACACTTATATTCGGAAATCTTCTCAATTTAGTTAACTCAATAAAATGATCGATTTGAAGAAACAACAGGAAAATTAGTATTTGATGGGATTAAGTACGGGTTAACAGCCAAGTCACTTAGTCTATACAGCCTATGCCCTTGATAATATCCTATAGCAAATCCTATGGCAGCAACATAATAAAGGACATTGACCATCAATATTCCAAGTATTAATAGATATTGTTGTAGATCATTATTACTCATAGTGTAGTCCAGATACAGTAAAAGTACTCTTACTGTAGAACAAAATAGAATAACAGGGACCAGATACACCCTCCAGTCTGAAACAACTAAAAATATTAGACCAAATATATGACACAATAGTTTGCAGACATAAGACAAAACAGTACAGAAAAGTGACCCCCAAGAAAAGAGAAACAAATGAAATGATCCTTAGGATTACCCTCATCTAACTGCCTGAAAAGATTTTCCATGTGGTAACACAGGGAAAGGGAACCAAGATGGCTTCAGGTAGTCCTCACAAGTTGAAGAAATGGAGTAGCATTCAAAATCATCAAGGCAGCTACAGATCACTGGCAGAATACTGAAAGAAGAAAGCCATATAGAAGAGCTACAAGATCTAAGGACACTAACTTCTTATTTTCAGCTGAGTAATGATCAGCATATGCATATGATGTAACTACCCTTGGGGAATAATCTGGTAGTCATGCATGTCTGACAAAAGTTTATGTTCCAATTAGCCAGAATTGAAAAATCTCATGATTTACAGCACATCAGGTAGAGTACTTAAAGGGTATTAAACTCAGTCGTGGGGAAAATTAGTCCTAGAATATAAGGCTGCCCAGGTATTGCCTAGAAAGCCCCAAAAGAGTTAAACTGTTCAAGTAACCTCAATACATTACAGAACAAAGGCAAAGAAATTGACAGAATACAAAAATTTTTAGTAACATAGTAAATTTCATAATACTCATCATTCAATCTATAATTATAATGTATGTAAAGATACATACACACACATAAAATACAATCTATGAAGAAGAGAAAGATCAATCAGTTGAAGGCTTAGAAATGAAAGTGATGAGAAAACTAGCAGGCAAGGGCAGCAAGAATCAATAACTATATTCCACATGTTGAAAAGTTAGAAGATTAAACATGTTAAAACTTGGAAGATTTTAAAAAAATCAAATTTCTAGATTTGGAAATAAAATATACAAGATTTTAAAAATTCAGTAGATAGGATTAACAGCTGATTAGACAATACAGAAGTCATAAAACTTGAAAACAGCAACAGAAACTACGAAAATGAAAAAGAAAAAGAACAAAACATCAGTAAGCTGTGGAACAATTTCAAGCACCACAATATGTACGTATTGAGTCCTCAGAGAAGGGCAGGTGGTAAGGAAGAAAAAACATTTGGAAAAATAATGGAGGAAGTTTCAATTTTATGAAAATTACAGACCCACAGAACCAAGAAAATCAATAAACTACAAGCACTAGCAATATGAAGAAAACTCTACAAAGTAAATTATAATCAAATTATTTAAAAGCAGTGATAAAGAGAACCTTAAGAGGAGCCAGAGATCTTAAATAGAACAACAAAGACAAGAATGAGAGCCGACTTCTCAATGGAAACAATGCAAGCAATAAGACAGAAGAGGAATATCATCTAGTACTGAAAAAAAGAAAAAAGCATCAGCCTAGAATTTACATGGCTCCAGACCCATGACCTTATTTAAATCTAATTACCTTCAAAGGTTCGCCCCCTCCCCAATACCATCACATCAGCAGTTAGGGCTTTAGTATATGAATTTTGGAATTACACAAACATGCAGCCCATAACAACTCCCCCTGTATATAAAGAGCAATAAGACTAAATATGAATAAAAAACTAGGAAATTATATTCACATCAAAACTTCAGCAGGAATTAAGAAGAAAGAGCAATTACTTCTGTGGTGGTAAGAGAGAGGATTTGGACATGGAAGAGAGGAAGGAAAGCAAGGTTTTGCACAATGAGTTTTAAAGACAGTACAGTATGGCTTACAGCCAGGAATGGAATGAGATTCCAGGCACAAGAAATGAGGCAAGAAAATGTGAAAAGGAGAACTATACTAAGGAATGTAGAATATATTCGAATGGACAGTCCAAAGAGGCAAGGAGTGAAAAGAGGCAGTGGGTTGGTATTTACAACCAGATTTCTGTATCCCCTGCAGAAGCATGGGGAATGGAGTGGTATGGGGAAGTAGGGTGATACATTTAATATACTCACGATAAAACTGTAGCTCCACCTAAAATAACTTACACAGAGTTTCAGAGGGCACTCACACACATTATATATTCTTATTTCATGATACCTCTCTGAGAGGCTAGTAAGATTAGCGATTGAAGCTTAGACATGTGAAGTGAATTCCACCAGTTACTTATACACTTAGTAAATGATAGTCTGACATCTATAATTACAGGTTCCTTGTCCACTTAATTTTTTAAATAATCTAGTACCAAGAAGTAAATATTATCTAAAATACAGTTTGAAGATTCCATTTCTAACATTCTGATCTACATACTTTTAGCAAGTCCTTGACCTAAAATGCATTAACCTCTATGAATGAATGTATTTTAAACATCTTATAACCATTAGCTGTGTTAGTAAACTACTAATATGTTATGGCTTTTTACAGTAGTCAAACTTACCTACATCATAAAATGAGAGAAATGTCCCAATCACATATATATTATCCTCTAACTCTTTTTTATTAAGTAGTTTACTTAAATTATCTAAAATTTGGGGGGATAAACTGCAAGCACAAAGGCACAATAATGTAAAGTTCCATTATCATAGTTTCTGAGTATGCCAGGAAAAATGAGTAATGGCAGTAAAACAGTCCCCTTAGGGTTCAACAGATACATTTACTTAAAGACCAGAACATTTGATATTAGCATCTCAAACAATATCTGAACTCCATTAAGCAAAAATTAGTTTATCTCTGTCAGAATAAATATCAAATGGGATTTACTGCTACACCAGTTATCCAATCTTCTCAAATGCTTGGCAAAGCACTCTGCTGACATTCTATATTGCTATGTCTTTCAAGGTAAAACATAACTGGAATGAAATATAAATATTTTGGGAATAGTGGTAGCAACCTAAGTAAACTATAGCAGAAAAAAATAAAATTTTGAGGCTAAATTATCTTAAAGATCATTTTAGTCTAATTCCTTCACTGTGCCAGGGAGAAAATTGCAACCTAGCAATTAAAAGACCATCTAGGGCAGTCTGACCAATAAAAATATAATTCAAGACACAAATATAATATGAGCCCTATATGCAATTTTAAATTTGCTAGTGGTTGCATTAAGAAAAGGAAAAGAAGCAAATGAAACTAATTTAATATTTTATATAATCCAATATATCCAAAATGTTATCATTTCAACATATAATCAATACAATAAATTACTGAGATATTTTATAATTTTCCTTACTATTTGAAACCTTGTATGTAATATACTTACTGTCCATTTGTACAATCCATATTTCATGCAAAAGCCATACGTGGCTAGTGGCTACCATAAGGGAGAGCACAGTTCTATTGTAAGGAGATAGATTGAGCACTCTGAAAGTCTGATTCAGTAGAGGATTTATACAAAGGATTCACCAAGATGCTTCCCATCTTATTATCAGTGGGCCTTCCCTGGTAAAATGAGTTCAGACAAACTCAGTTATTTCCCAGGTTGAGTTCAGCCTGAAAGGCTTAAAAATGCTCATGAGAGCATGTTTGACACTCAGAGTTTTCGGTAATATATGATGAAGAATTGTTAAAAATCTAAGAATGAGTCTTCAAATAGAGATACCCCCTTTAAAACAGAACAAGGGAACCTATCATATATATATTATCTGTATGAATAGATATGGATAGCCATCAATGTTTTACTCCAATTTATATCACTAAGATGGCAAAAATATATTTATTATTAATATTAAAAAGACATTTATTTTCTAATCATTTTTCCAAATACAGCAAAGGAATTCTACTGATCATTAAACTTTAACAAGCTGCTTTATTTTTAAATTACATAATTATCTACCCACCTTTTTGTCTGCTGTTAATGTATACCTATTTTAACAAATATGTGCTACTTTTTTACCTGAACCATTAATAAAAAATATGTACACAATAGTCACTTTCATGAGATTTGTTTGCATATTAGAATAATATTTTACATTAGTTTATTATTTTTAATTCTGTAAGTATTTCTTCTCTGTGAAAGCCAACATATTTTCTATATTTAAATTTTACCCATAAACACTAAAACAGCTTCACTCTTGATTGAACAGAGAACTAATTAGCAAAATTTGAAGTACTTTATTTTTCATTCTACCAAAATGTACAGATTTCCAAGATTAGCATTCTAATTTGCTAATAACACCTCAACATGACTTTTTTTAAAGTCTGTAAATTACAGTGCATGAAATAAGATTCATCAATAAGGAATTGTACATTTAAAAATATTAATGTTCTCAAAAGCATTAATATGCTTTTGTTGAGATGGCTGCATCATCGTTACCATCTGTATTTTCACCATTATCACCATTACCATCATCACGGCTACCACAAAACTTCATAAAATGCCAAGACAGCAATTCACAAAAATCACTTTGTTATTTTTTCTCAAGAGTTGAAAAAATGTTTCAAAAAAAGGACTTTTTATGTCTACTGATCAAGCCATTATTATAACAAAAAGTTAAATACAGAATTACTATACAACTCAGCAATTCCACCTGATACATACCCAAGAGAAATGAAAATTCATCTAGGGTTCCTGGATCTAATTACAATGTGTGTATATGTAGGAGAGGGTCTCCCCCATATGATATCAAGCAATTCTCGTACACTAGCAGGGTATCCAATAACTCAATTCAGACATTATGACCAGTGATAGCACCAGATTTGCCAGGTTAAGGGCTCCATCCCACAAGACCACCCTCCACACCCATCCTCCCAATTCAGACACTAGTCCCAAGCCCCAGGCTGTCACTTGTGCTTCTGACCAACCGGCTACAGATTGGAGGTTCCAATAACCTCCCCACTAGGTTAATTTGCTATAGTGGCTCACAGAACTCAGGAAAACACTTAAATCTACCAGTTTAATAAAGGGTACTGTAAAGGATACAAGTTAATAGTCAGAGGAAGAGATACATAGGGCAAGGTCCCAATTAAAGGAGCTTCTATTTTCATGGAGCTGGGGGCCAGGCTCCATGGCACTTGAAAGCATTCTAGTTCCCCAAGCATGGAAGCTCTCTCCCACAGAGAAACAGGATGCAAAAGCGACAGCAAAATGCTCTTTTCATGGATTTTTCTGAGGGCTTCAATGCATAGTCATAACTGACTAAATCATTGGCAAATGGCTGATTCAACCTCCAGCCCTGCCCTGGCCTGGGGTCCAAAAGTCTCTCATTAATATGACAAGACACCCATTTTTGGAAGCATTTTCAGGAACTGTAGAGAAAGACCAAATATGCCTGAGAGATATATTTTAGTCATCTGAATGACCAAATATTTACTTCTTATAACTCATTATATCACAAAAACAAATATGTATATAGCTATATAGATATATATCTCCACACAGAAACTTTCACACAAATTTTTATATCAGCCTTATTCATAATAGCCAAAAAGTACATACAACCCAACTATCTATCAACAAATGAATGAAAACACAAATTGTGATATATACATATAAGGGAATATCACTCAACCATAAAGAGGAATCAAATACCGATAAATGCCACAACTTGAACAAACCTCAAAAACCTTAAGTGAAAGAAACAAGACACAAAAGGTCACATATTGTCTGATTCATTTTTATGAAATATCCAGAACAGGGAAATCCATAGACACAGAAAGGAGATCTTTGGTTGCCAGGGAATGGGAAAAGGAAAAGGTAGGGGGTGAATAATTAAATAGGTAAGGAGTGTTTTTCTGGAGTGATGAAAAGGTTTTGAAACTTGAGACTGTGGCCAAACAACAATATAATTGCCCTAAATGCCATTGAATAGTGTATCTTAAAATGATTTAATTGCATTTTACATAATCAATTTCACTTCAATTAAAAGAAGGGGAGGGGAAAAAAATGACAATAAAACTAATCCATGGTTTCCTGAGAAGAGGGTACCATTAGTTACTTCTCCAAAATGAGACTGCTTGTAACTCCGGGAAGACAAAATCCCGGGGCAAAATACCTCTAAAACCAAAATCAGTCAAAGGGGGAAACAAAGCTTAAAACTCGTTTATTGCTTACAAACTGCAGTCTGGGGCTATCTCTCTTTCCTTCTCTGGCTGAAGTAAGTCTGACTTCCCCCTAACTTCTCAGGTTCAGATAAGCCCTTGGTAGCCCAGCTAATTACCCACTGATATGGAGATGAACCTTTATCTACCCCTGAGGAATGCCCATTGATATGCAAATGCACCAAAGCCAGGCGAGATATTATGAAATATTACAATTGTACCCAGACTGCTGTTCTGTCTACTGCTTTTCAACATTTTAAATACAAAAACAGAGGTCCAAAGGTGGATCAGCAGAATGCTTTGACCATCTCAGCACATTTCTAACCTACTTTCATCCCCAGGGAAGCTGCCAATCTAATCCAAATGCCGTTAATAAGTTACCAAATAAACTAAAAGTTCCTCAAAGTACACTTTTGTATTGATAGCACAGATTTGTTCCTACTTGTCTGAAGTTACTGGCCTGTCCTAATAGGGGCAGGCTTGGGGGGGGACCCAGGTCTCAAAAAAAAAAGTTCAATGGCACTTCATTTATTTTCTGCCAACTTTAATTAGTCAAAATGCAGCCAACAAACAAAAAGATGGTCAAAAATGTCCTTACACAGTGCATATATAAAGCCCATGCACTAGCCTGCAATCATGGAGCTACCTAGGGCTTCCCTCATTCATAGACAATTTACTACTTGCTAAAGTTACAGTTCTTTGAGCCATGATATGGGTTCCCCAATGTTAAACTAATTAGAGACAACAAATTGGGAGTGAGACAGGAGCTGCTAAAAAATGTCACAAAAACCACTAGCACCTTTACATCAAAGATAGACTGTGACCAATTTAAAAAGCAGATGTAAGAAATCAAGCAGCATAAAAATCTAGAACTACCTGATGGACAAGAAAACAGTCCTTGTAATCAGTGCATAGCAAAGGATTCTCAGTTTATCCCATCAGGAAATGGTTAACCTTTTGTCATTGTTGTATGTTAAACAAACAGAGAAGTATGACATACTTTTCTAAGATTTCCACCTAATATACTTAAATTTAAAAATATATGACATTTAAGAGAAAGCAACTATTGTCAGAAAAAATCACTTTGTTGTAATATCCTAGTGAAAAACCTTAAGGAGATTTCGAAGTTGTTATATTAATCAATCAATACTCATCAAACTCTTCTGAGAAAAAAACAAACATGAACCTCTGTAAAGGGCAATTGTAGTTTAATAGAAAGAGTCCCAGGCATATGGATACCTATTTACACATCTTGTCCCTGTCACTTCCCTCCAGCTATATTTCTTTGCAAGCATTTAACCATTCTGTCTTGTTTCCCTCTGCAAAACAGATATAATAATATCTTCTGCACTGGAAGTTCTACTTTACAGAGTAGCTAACAAACAGAATTCACAACTCCAAACAATAATACTAGGAGTAAAAAATGGTTTCAAGAAAGAGTATGATAAATGATGATCCATAAACAAAAGACAAAGCTGAGAAAATCCACTGGAAGAATTGTCGTGACTTCTCATGACTACATGTCTTCTCAAACAGTTGGCAGAAGAATCCTGGAAGCCACACCTTTGAATCAGTGTGTCAATTAATTATATTCTTCCCTAGTACAGTTTATCTGCTATCACATTCATTTCCCCAAAGAATAAATTTGTCCATATCATTGGTTTTCCTGGTTTTTATCCTCACCCTATATTTGACCCAGACTTTCTTAGTGATCTCATCTAGATCCACTAATGTCATATCTGTCTCTGGCCAGGCCTTTCTTCTGCATTTAAAACAGAGGATACAGAAAGAGCTAACAGAGAAAAGAAAGAATTTGGAGAGAGAATGGCAGAATTCAATGGGGATAAAGCTATCATCACCACAATGGAAACTATGGAAACTATTAGGAAACTGAATTTTGCAGGAGAGATTTTTATGGCATGCTATTATACAACATGGCTTTAGATAAAGACAGACAGATAAGAATCATTAAGCCACCACTTTCTAGGAATATGTACTTGAGTAGGTCATCTGTTGTCTTCATGTCCTCATTTAGTAAATGGAGATAAAGGCAATGCATTCCTTAGTGTTATGATGAAGACTAACATATGGAATTGAATGCATTGAGCTAAGGGACTGGTACATATTAGGTGTGTAACAAAAATAAGCTATTAGCTATGTATTAGCAAGCCTTCAATAAACATATATGGAAGTACAAGTAAATAATGTGTATTCTTTAACTTAATATGCAGATATACAATCATTTGTGCAACATCCACATACTCTTACAAGTCCTTTGGTATATGCAGTGTGTATCTGAGCATGGAAGTGTGTGTGTGTGTTTAAATTATTAGAAATTTGTAAAGGGCATATTTTTTAAATGACTGCTGAAAAGGAATATTCCATTACTTAGCATTTCGATAAGCTCATTTACCAAATATAATTTCAAAACAGAGCAAATGTCCCAGGTAAGAGGCCAACATGGAAACAGAAACACATGCACTTGAACACTGGCTTCTGCCAGTAAGAGGCCACCCACCGCCCTTTTGTTTTGGAAGTCCATTAAAATCAGTGAAGGAAACAGATACTAAAAACTTTAAAGTTCTTTTATGTTTACTTCCTTCAAGTAAAAATGCTATCTTCGACATGTAGAGTTTAAAGGGTTACATTACTAAGGATTAAACTGATCCATTAAAGGAACAGGATAGCCTTATGTTGATACTTATTTTAGAATTGTGAAATGATGAAAGTAATTTTCTTGAACCATTTTAAACTATGAATCACAACAGAGTTAATGGAAGTTAATGTAAACAGCAATGAAATAATAAAACTAATTTGATAAAGGTATAGGAATCCACATTTCAATAAAAATGTATGTAACATGTATAGCTGAGATGATAGATGTATCATTTTACTCCTAAAGCTTTATTTAAATGATTATCTACATTCCCATCTCAAAAAAAATCACTTAAGAATACACTTTACTTTGCCAAAAGAACTTTTTTCAACTGATTACTAAGATGACATGTCATACTGTTAGCTGAGAGCATTTACAATGAAAGTTTTCATTGTAACTTGTCACCAATTTGATGCCTTCTATAAATCCCTCAGTACAAGTTTTAATAATCCCTGATTTCTTTTTGACATTTTTGAACAGAGCAGAGGGGTGGGGTTACATAAGGCACCTTTTTGTGTTTCTTCCTTCCTCTTACCTGCATTCCCAATTTAAAATTACTGTGAAATCTGGTTTCTTGACTAGGAAAGAACTCCTAAGGATTTCAAAAGAAAACTAACAAAATTAAGTCCCAGGTATTCTAAAGCATATTTGAAAATGGAATGAGATGTTATTTAAATTCACTTAACAAAAATTACCACAGTTGTCACAAGACCTACAATAACCCCAATTACACAAGAACTACAAGTATGTGAAATAAACATTGTACATTGGACCCCATGGCTCCTTGAGTCTTTCAGACTGTTCTTTCAGACTGTTCTCCAAATACATTTGTCTCACTTTGTGCAGATTCCATCCACTTGCTCTGACACCATTTACACTTGACAGATGGTCACAACACTCATGACATTTCCTGTTTAGCTCCATATTTAAAAATCAACTTCAGTGGAATGCAGACTGGCAATAGACTTCTCTCCAATAAATATCCACACCAGGGGATGTCAAAAACCTTTCTTTTTTTCAGATGAAAATGAAACATTTGTGTTTATATTAACACAACTTTAGTTCGCTTCCTTTCCTGGTGCCAATTATGGCTGGTGCCAATTATAAAATGCTAAAAGCCTTGATTTTCTGCACAGTTGTCTCAAAAACAACTTTTTTTTTCAATTTTAGTCAAGTGAAAGATAGCTCTAGACTAATAATTTCAAATGCTATCAGCTCTTTTTTGTTTCCTGATGATCAAAAATTCATTCCCCAATGGCTTTCTTCTCTAATAAAAATGTCCCTGACCCCAAATCTCAGATTTTTATGAATTTGAATCCTAGAAGTATCAACTGAACTACACTCAACAGTGTTTGAAAAATGTGAGAAATTGACTTTTTTATTAAGCAAAGTATTCTGGGCATTTTAAGCCTTATCTTAATGCAGGAGTAGGTTTCCAAGAAGCATAAGCAAATGAGTAAATAAAGCATTTAAATCACCAACATTTAAGAAAGAATTAGTTAACACGAACAAAATCTGAAAATTACAAAAGATTTGTATCTGTATTTCCAAAGACTGGCAATATGTTAAGTTATAAATCCATGGTAAAAGATTTAATGGAAATATCTCATTAAATTTCTCTATTAAGTACACACAAGAAATAAAGAAGGATGCTATAATTTAGTTTACTACTTTAATAGATAAAAGCTGAATTTAATGAAAAGCTGGTTTTTGTTTCCAATAATGGCTTCATTTTGATCTCTTAACATAGTCACCTTAATTGAAGAATCTATCTCTATAGGCAATATATAAAATCTTGAAGCATTTAGAAAAGACAGTCACCCCAATTTTTCTAGCCATAATAATTACCTAATTACAAGTTGTAATATTTTATAAGCCACTGTATTTAAATGCAGTGTTCACAACAATTCAGGAAAACTCATTTTCATAACCAATCTCATGTCATTCTAGGACTTCATAAAGTCTTTGGAATAAATGGTTAGCATTATTCACTAGTCTTAATTTTACAAATGGCCAGTCTCTTGAAGTTGAGCTCCAGTACCTAGAACAAATTAATAGCAAAGACAGAAGTCAAAATCCAAACATTTCCAAACTATGAATTACCATTTTGTTCATAAGTTCAGTGTGTACAAAGGAGCAAAAGGCACAGTTTTTGCTTAATATTTTGTTTTATGTTTCAAATAAGTATTTAGGGAGATTTTACTATTTATTTGGCACTACCCTGGCCATGGGGCTACAAGAAGAGATAGGATTCAAGTCCCTGCCCTAGAAATCTTCAGTTTGAGGCAGCAGCCATATAAATAGGTTGCTTCCATACAATCAGAAAGTATCAGAAATATATATGGACTTCTGTGGTGGTCCCTCCATTGGTACTTTACTTTTGTTCTTAAATTAAGAAAGCTTAAATTAAATGTAATTGTTCTTAAATTAAATGTAATTTAAAATACATTTTAGAGAAGATTTTGTAGGTTTACCACCGCCCCCCAACTTTTCCTACAAATGTATCTTCTCAAAGTACACATAAAATTCCTGTTTCAACTGGAGCAGTGTTCCTGAGTGATGTGTTTCCAGTGTTTTTTGAGATAATTTTAGGTAGCAAAAATAAGTACATTTTTTATTTTGGTAGTTATATGGTCATTTGAAACATACTGAGTTTTTCTTTTATGACAGTAATACAAATTTTCCTTTTTAAACTTAGGTGTTGTTTTGTGTTAAGGCAAGGCAAAAACAACTGAAAAGCACTGAATATATAATAATATAGCAATCTCAGTTATGGTACAGATTCTGAAAGTGGTACAAGAATGACTTAAGTTTGGGAAATTCTCAGTCTGCTCTTGAAAAACAGAATATTCAACAAATCTGTGGGCAATCCCTGCACAAGAAGCCATATTAACCTTACCAGAATCAACCCCATTATGGTATATGTGGTGCCAAAACAAAGCATTATCCTGTTTATCATGAAGGTTGATTTTAGAAAACTGATGAGCATTTTCATCAGAGCCAGAGCCACAAAAACCTATTTAGTTCGTGTAACTACATGGTTGAGATGAGTGTCTCTCTGCCTGTCTTTCTCTCATTATGTGAGCATGAAAAAATTGAATTTGATGCCAGCCTAGGCAGCAAGTGCTATCATAACATAGGAGTAGGAGGGTTAAAGATAGGCTTTGTTTCATTTTATGGTGGAAACTCTTCGCGTTGGGTTTTAGTGTAAACATAATAGGGAAAGAGACTCTCTTCTTAGAAGAAGGGCAAATCATACCAGTTCCTCCTCATGCAACACCTTTATACAGGAAACACCACCAACACTACTTCCTTACTACCACTATTATATTCCTTCTTATAATGTGCATTGCTTTACTGTAAATGATAGATAATATTAGTGAAAAATTCTGCCCAATATGCTTGGCTTTGTTCCACAAATGTGTTTCTGCCAACAACACTGTTTAATAATAAATGGAAAAAAAATTGTATTAAACACTTAACTTTGTAAGAAGTACTCCAACAGAGGATTTATCACACTTTCACTGGGAATTTGTTTTTTCTTTAACTATCACAAAAATCAAAATCCAGGTCAGCAATTACTGATTTGAAACCCTTCAGGTCAAATGAGTTTCAGGATTTAGAATTTTTTCAATTTCATGAAGAAAACACAGTTTATGTACCATGTATAATATATCATCATTGTGAGATCTCAGCACCCTCCAAACAAACACATTAATATTTCTGTTGTAAGAGACATAAATAGTCATATTAGGTAAGATTTTTTAGAAGACTAAATAGCCTCATGTCAGTCTAGGTCAGTTTTTGCTTCCAGAGTTGCTGGTCAGGACATATTTTATTTTGCATATTGGAACAGTAGATAAGAGAGTATTAACTTGTACTAGTAGTACTATCAGGAGATGAACTAGCATGCAAGAAATTTTTTTAGGGTACTGTGATAGGTATTGCATAAATTCAATGTACAAAAGAAAAGACAGGACCAGACAAATAAGCCCTGAATGCCAATGGTACAAAAGCACAACATAATAAGAGTTGTAAGAGGCCCTGAATTTGGGGGTAAAAAAAGAGAGAGAGAGAAAGAACAAAGTTGGAGAATTTATACTCCTTGATTTCAAAGCTTGCTACAAAGCCACTATAATCAAAAGGGTAAATAAGAATGGATATATAGCCCAATGGAATAGAACTGAAGGTTCAGAATTAAACCCAAACATCTAAGGTTAATCAATCTGGGACAAGAACATTGAGATATTCAATAGGGAAAGAATACTCTTTTCAACAAATGGTGATGGACAACTGGAATTCCCCATGCAAAAGAATGAAACTGGACCTGCACCTCACACTATATATAAACATTAAATAAAAGTGGATCAATGACTTAAGTATAAAGGCTAAAACTATGTAAAACTCTTAGAGGAGAATACAGGGGTAAATCTTTCTGACCTACGATTTGCCAAAGGAGTCCTAGAAATAACACCAAAGACACCAGCAACAAAACAAAAAAATAGAGAAATTGGATGTTACCAAAATTAAAAACTTTTGCGCATCAAAGGACATGTTCAAGAGAATGAAAAGACAACCTACATAATGGCAGAAAGTACTTGTAAATCATATCAGGTAAGTGTTAAATATCCAGAAGTCTATCCAATTCAAAACTGGGCAAAGGACTTGAATAGGCATTTTTCTAAAAGAGGAACACTAATATCTTTAAGCACATGAAAAGATGTTCAACATCATTAGTCATTAGGGAAACACAAATCGAAACCACAATGACATACCACTTCATACCTATGAGGATGGCTAATCTTTTTCAAAAAAACGGAAAAAGAAAATATTGGTGAAGATGTGGAGAACTCAGAACCTTTATACAGTGCTGGTGGAAATGCAAATGGTGCAGCTGCTATGGAAAACAGTTCAGCAGCAACTCAAACAGCTAAATGTAAAAGTACCTATGACCCAGCAATTCCATACTTAGGTATATATCTAAAGTAATTGAGAGCAGGGACTCAAATAGATACTTGTAAACCAATGTTCATTACAGCATGATTATGAATAGCAAAAAGTTGCAAACAACCAGACATCTATTAACAGATGAATAAACAAAAGGTAGAATATACTTATAATGGAGTACATACAGCCATAAATAGGAATGAATTTCTATATGCTACAATATGAATGACCTTTAAAAATATTATGTTAAGTAAAATGAGTCAGACATAAAAAGAGAAATATTGTATGATTTCACTTATATGAGGTACCTACAATAGGCAAATTTGTAGACAAAACAAAGTAGATCAGACACTGAGGGCTAGTGGTGAGGGAGTAATACAGAGTTATTGTTCAGTGGTTACAGAATTTGTGGTGATGAAAAGTTTTGGAAATAGCAGTGATGGTTATTTAGCACTGTGTATGTAATTAAAGCCACAAATTTTACACTTAAAAATGGTTAAAATGACTATGTACAACAATACACTAAGTTAGACAAAACAAGAAGAAATGAATTCCTAGACACATAGAACCCACCAAGACTGATTCATGAGAAAAACAGAAAATCTGTAGAGACCAGTACTAAGTAAGGACATTGAATCAGTAATTAAAAACCTCCCAATAAAGAAAAATACAGGACCAGTGGTTTCACCAGTGAATGTTACCAAACATTTTAAGAAGAATCAACATCAATCCTTCTCAAACTCTTCCAAAAATATGAAGAGGAGGGAATACTCTGAAGCTCCTATTATAAAGCCAACATAACCCTGAAAACCAGAGGCAGGTAAGGACACTGCAAGAAAAGAAAACTACAAACTGACATCTCTAATGACTATAGATGTAAAAATTCAACAAAATACTAGCTAAATGAAATCAACAACATATTAAAAGTATCATACACCATGAGCAAGTGGGGTTCATCCCTGAGATGCCAGGATGGTTCAATATATGCAAATTAATAAATGTGTTCATTGCATTAATAGAATAAAGGATAAAAATTATCTGATCTTGGCAATAGATGCAGAAAAAGCATTTGAAAAAATTCATCATCCATTCACAATAAAAACTCTCCCAACAAACCAAGTAGTGAAGGAAAATATCTCAACAAAATAAAGGCTATGTATGATAAACCTACAGCTAACACCATACTTACTGGTGAAAGGTTGAAAGCTTTTCCTCTAAGATCAAGAACGAGACAAAGATGCCCACTCGCACCACTCTTATTTGACAAACTACTTGAAATCCTAACTAGAGAAATCAGGCAAGAAAAGGAAATGAAAGACATCTGCATCAGAAAGGAAGAAGTAAAATTGTTTCTATTTTCAGATGACATGATTTTATATATAGAAAAATCCTAAAGATTCCATCAAAAAAACAGTTAGCTCTAATCAATGAATTGAGTAAAGTTTTAGGATACAAAATCAATATTTAAAAATCAATGATTCTACACATTAATAATAAATTATTGGAAAAATAAAGAACACAATCCTATTTAAAATAGCATCAAAAATAATAAAATACTTACAGATAAATCTAATCAAGGAAGTAAAGATCTGCATACTGAAAACTACAAGACACTGATGAAAGAAAGTGAAGGAGACACAAATAAATGGGAATATATCCTGGGTTCATGAATTGGAAGAATTAATATTGTTAAAATGTCCATTTAACAAAGACATCTACAGAGTCAATGCAATACCTATAAAAATCCCAACAGCACTTTTTTTTTCAGAAACAGAAAAACATAACCCTAAAATTTGTGCAGAACTACAAAAACTCCAAATAGCTGAAGCAATCCTGAGAAAAAAGAACAAAATTGGAGGTATCACACTTCCTGATTTCAAACTATATTAGAATGCTATAGTAATAAAAACAATACAGTACTGACATAAAAACAGACACATAGAACAATGGAACAGAATAGGGAGCCCAGAAATAAACTCATGAATATATGGTCAACTAATATTTGACACGGGATCCAAGAATACTCAATGGAGAAAAGACAGTCTCTTTGATAAGTGGGAAAATTGGATATTCAAATGGAAAACAGTGAAACTAGATCCCTAACTTACACCATTCACAAAAATTAACTCAGAATGGATTGCAGACCTGAAACCATAAAATTCCCAGAAGAAAATATGGGGGAAAAACTCCTTGACATTAATCTTGGCAATAATTCTTTCAATATGACACCTAAAGTATAAGCAACAAAAGCAAAAATAAACAAATGGGACTACATCCAACTGAAAAGCTTCTGCACAGCAAAGGAAACCATCAGAACAAATAGGCAACCTATAGAATAGGAAAAAATATTTGCAAAACATATCTGGTAAGGGGCTAATATCCAAAATATGTAAGAAAGTTATATGTACTCATACAGTTCAATGCCAAAACCCCAAAAAATCCAATTAAAAAATGGACAAAGGACCTAAACATACATTTTTTCAAAGGAGTGATACAAATGCCCACAAGAACATGAAAAGGTGCTAAGCATCACCAGTCATCAGAGAATGCAAACCAAGACCTCAATGAGATATCACCTCATACCTGTCAGAATAGCTATTATTAAAATACGAGAGATAACAAGTGCTGGTGAAGGAAGATGTAGAGAAAGGGAATCCTTGTACACTACTAGTGAGATTGTAAATTGACACAGCCCCTATGGAAAACAGTATGGAGGTTCCTCAAAAAATTAAATATAGAATTACCATATAATCTAGCAATTCTATTTCTGGGTATATATCCAAGGGAAATGAAATCTCTCCCTCAAAAAGATATAAACAACCCCTTTTCAAAATTATTTACAATGGCCATGATATAGAAACAATCTAAGTGTCTATTAGCAGACAAATGAATAAAGAAAATTTGATGAACACAGATACACACACACACACACACACACACACACATACACACAATAGAATATTATTCAGCTTTAAATAAGGAAATCCTGCCATCAGTGACAACATGGCCAGAGCCTGAAGGCATTATAAGTGAAATAGGACAAAGAAAAACAAATACTTTATGCTTTCTTTTATATGTGGAATCTTAAAAAAAAAACTCATAGAAACAGAGAACAGATTAGTGGTTACCAGAAGCAGGAGGGTGGGGGAAATGGGTAAAGGTGGTTAAAAGGTAAAAGTTTTCACTTATAAGATAAATATTTCTGGAGACATAAGAGACACTCTGGTGACTGTAGTTAACAATATGTCTACATTTGAGAGCTGTTAATTGAGTAGATCTTAAAAGTTCTCATCACAAGAGAAAGAATATTGTAACTATGTAAGATGACAGATGTGAACAAAAGTTATTGTGGCAGCTATTTCAAAATAGATACATGTATTAAATCATTGGGTTGTACACCTTAAATTTAAACAATGTTATACATAATTTTATCAGAAAAACTGGAAAAATTGGTTAAATTACTAATTTTATGTTATATTTTACAATTAAAAATTAATAAGGTAATATATGAATACCCATTCAATTATACACTTAAATGGATGAGTTGAATGATACGTGAATTATCTCAAGAAAGCTGTTAAAAATTAGGTCAACTTAAAAAAAAGTGTAACATAAACACCAACTGAGAATACATAGGATGTGAACGTCTGTAGCATGCTGTACAAGTGAAGAGCACAAATTCTGGAGTCATTTTCCTGGATTTGAATTACGGCTCTACTGTTGCTTGTTTGACCCTGTTAATTTAACCTCTCCATGCCTTGGTTTCTTCTTTTCTAAGATAATAACAATAGTACTTTATTCACAGGGTGCTATGAGGATTAAAAGAGTTAATATTTCTAATTGCTTAAATGAGGCCTGGCACATAGGAAGTATTAGTGCTAGTCATTGTTAGTTGTAGTAAGAGTGCTTGGAGAGAAGCCCATCTGGGATTTGAGACAGGGTAGATTTGGGAAGAATCATTCTACTTCTAATCCACTGAAGAACAACAACCTGTTTTATGAAAGCCATGGAATGTCAGGTGCCTTTTGAAAACCATTTGTTGTAGAGGAAATGGAGCAAATATGGATTTGAAGAATGACAATCATGGAAAGACCTTTGCACAGATGAACGAAAGAACACAGATGAATGAAAAGGAAGACATTGACCAAATATGCCTAAAAAGAGAAGGACCGACATTCTGAGTGAAGCAAAGAAGATAAAGTAGTTACGGGAGACCTAATAAAAGCTCTGAATCAGAGAAGCAGGCTCTTAGGTACCACACTCCTAGGTGATTCTGACAGGGAATTACATGGATAGGGCCTCACCAATCACCAAATAAACCACAGCAAGCTTCCTCATGCTCCTGTGCAAGAATAAGCTGGGATATTTAACAGCCGTCAGATATGTACTAAACTAATACATTATTTTATTATCTACAGCTGCAGGCCAATCTCTGTACAGACTTTGAGATAAAGGTTAATCAGAGAGTGCCCTTCAGAGTAAAGGAAGCAAGATCAGGCAAAAAGAAATATGAGGCTGAGACAGAATTGCACAAAGGAGCCAACTCACAGGAGCTCTGGAGCTGGGATGGCCCTTCAATTGTCCTGAGTTGAGGCAAGGATTGCTTGGTAATCCCTACACTGACTTATCATTTTATGCAACAAGCAAATTCAGTTTGGGAGTGTAGCCTTAAGGGAGGCAGCTCCCATCAGCTGAGAGCAATTGACAGAGAGGGCCCGGGATCTCTCACAGCCATGTCCCTTGTGGTTGGGAAGGAGTGCCCAACTTCCTCCTGGATGGGACCAGTGCAGTGTAATTTAGCACTCACTACATCAATGGGTCCCATGTTGTAGTTCCCAGAGCAGCAGCAGCAGCATGGCCTGGAAACTTGCTAGAAATGCAAATTCACAGGCCCCTGCCAGAACCACAGAAGGGGAAACTCTGGGGGTGGAGCCCAGTAATTTGTGTTTCAACAAGCTCTCCAGGTAATTGTGGTGCATGCTAAGTTTGAGAGTCGTTACTACATATACTATGTAAAACACAAAATGCACACAAAATTATTTTATGGCAGAATCATACAGTCAGTATGTGTACAAGTTTCATGGACTGATATTCAATAAAAATACTGGAAAATAAGAAAATTTAATCATTAGAGCTCTGACTAAGGGTCAGTCACAGAGCTGTTTGTTTGTAACTGAAGGTAATTACCAACCTGTACCAATACCAAATTTTTTGTGTTATGTGACACGGATCAATGTAAAGTGAGTTAATAAAACAATAAAGCTATATTCATTACCAAAACAAGTTTATAAACATAAAAGAACATACTAGGAGCAAAAAAATATGTGAACTGACTAAAGCAAAATGTTAAGAGGTAATCCAACTTGGTTGGCATTTGACTCCTTGGGCTTCTAAGAAGATCCTCAGATGAAAATAACAAGATGAGCTCAGAAAGGAGGAAGGGAATGGTTTCAAATAAATCTATCTTTTCTATAGATAAGGACTTTGTAGCCAAGAGTGTTGTACAGAATTGGAAAAAGCCAAGGAAAATCTCCAAGTCTGCATTAACTCTGTGGTAGATAGCAGTGAGACAAATTCCAGTGACAGGACAAGGTGGTAAAAATATTCTTCTTCATGGATATCATCACTCCAAGCATTCAATGACACAGGAGGCTGGTGTGGTCTGCAATTCATTATAGCATTCCAGGAAACCTTCTGAGAAAATGCTAAATGAAGTACTGAATGCCCCACAGAAATAATTTCAAATTCTGATGTTTTTTTTTTTATACCTGGTACTAGCAACCTTAGCAATTGAAATAAGAGCTGTATCTTGTATTACTACATTGCTATCTACTCTCAAGGTTTTTTCACACCCATCTGTAATTTGATGCTCAGAAGTACTCTTTGAGGTTGGCCAGTTTTGTATTCTGCATTCTGTACAAAAAAAGTGGGACCAAAAAGGCTAAATAACTTACTCAAGATCCCATAGCAGGCTAACTGGAGAGAGCAACATTTATTATAAGCGCTTACTATTATCCTCTGTTAACTATTTCCTATGTAGCAGAGATGAGGTTAGAGATTATACCAATATTTTATAAAATCTTCACAAATTCCTTCAAGTTAAGTATTATTATTTTTCTCTCATAAAGATAAGACAACAGGTGCAGAGAGGTTAGGTGATTTGCCTAACATCACACAGATATTAAATGACAGAATCACAGCCCCAGGAAGTTTGACGCCAAAGTGTGCAATCCCTCCACTATACCATTTCAGCTGGTCTTGGGTGGGCCTAGGCCTTCTGTTCTCTAGATTGTAATGTGCACCCAGTATGAGTAACTGCTGCTAGCTGCCACAGCATCAAAACAGTACAGTTCTGGCCAGGACACTAGCAAGAGTGTAAACATGTAAATGGACAACATTAAATAAAAAGGCATAGGAAGTGGTCAAGAAATGGTTTGCTTAAAGGAAAAAGAGCAAATAAAATGTAATATCCAAAATTCCACAGGTTTTTGATAAGTAAACATTAAGATATTAAGTACTGGTTGGTTTACCCATCTTAATAATGTTTCAGCAGCAAAAAAAAATCTAAAAGTAAGACACATAATCAACTTTCACAGAAATAGAATGGTATTTCAGAAATCAACCTGATATTTTACTTAACTTTCAAATTTTTCTACATTTAGAATGAACCTACATTTTTCTAGCATTTCAGGACACTTCCCATTTCAGAAATCAACCTGATATTTTACTTAACTTCCAAATTTTTCTACATTTAGAATGAACCTACATTTTTCTAGCATTTCAGGACACTTCCCATGTGTAGGAACAAATAGTTTTATACCAAACCAGCGTTTCAATGGTATGGCTTCTTCAAAAGGTAGTTAAATATTGATTTGCCATTCTTCTGGTATAATGACCAAACAGAATACTCCATCAGTTTGTTGTACCAATGTCCCTAAAACTGTTGCCAAACAGGTCAGCAATTAATGTCTTTGCTGAGTAGTTGTTTTCCACGATATCTACAAGGAAACGATTTTCATTGAATTGAAAGCAAAACAGGAGACAATCCATTCATTCACAGGAGAGCTAGCTTGTCATTTGAAACTCACAAGCAACTGAACTAGCAGCTCTTCTCAGACACCAAGACTTATTTCATCCGCCCAGCTGCCAATCTCTGTTTCACCTAGAAAGGCTCCAACCCCCCTCTTTTTTGCTATTAAATTCCATATTAACACCTCCCAGCTGCCAAACCTCCTAGCTCTCTCCTTTGTCTACCTTTATACTATGTGATCAAGAGCAAATGCTTCAGCAGGCTTAAAATCTTACAGCTGCACAAAATACACATGGGAAACAAAACCTTCTGAAACAGGGCATCCTTTAATGTTTAATTTAACCTAAGCCTGTGGCTTAAACATATTTCTGTCTACTGGCTACAAATTCCATATTGTCAGAGGAAAAAAATTATTCTATAGTATAATTCACATCTGTAAGTCACAGTCAGGTGATTTTTTAAATTCACACAATATAGTTTAATTTTAATCTCATCTCACTTAATATTTTGCTTCATCTTTAAGTATATTTCTATGATTTGTATTTAAAATTATTATTTAATAAGTATTTCTTATAAGGAAATGGATTGGAATTTTTCTACAACTAGTGATTGCTTTCATAGTTTTTTTTTCTATCTTCTTCCATTCTGATTCACAATGAAGTAAACAATTTCCTTCTAGGACAAAAAATATATATATATATATATATATATATATGTGTGTATATATATATATATATATATGTATGTATGTATATGTATAGAACCCCAAGATCTATAAACAGAGACTCTGAAGCTTATTTACAAATTAAAAGAAAAAAGTGTTTGTATCTAAAACACAGATGGAGAATTTACCTGATCTCTAATATGTGTTTCCAAAACACAATTTTATTAATACAACTGCTTTAAATGCGTACTTCCCAAATTAGGAGAAAAAATACCATGAGTCATTCACACACAAAAAAGTACATACTCCTAATCAGAAAGCTTGTGTTTTAGATCTGTTTTCATGGTTAACCACAAGCAAATAGGGAAGAGAGGAAGAATACCTATTTTTATGAATACATGATCAATTAAATTGATGACAGCCATGCAGACTGAAAAGAACACAGAAAATGTGTAGAAAAGTACAGTCCAAACAATTTAACATATTTTATTTTTTTATCTTCATCTGATGATATAAATCCAATAGCCAACTATTATTGCCAGCTCTACAGCCTATATTGCAAGTTCTTACAGAAGATGCCTTTCTATCATATGTTTCCAAAGATCTTATGAGAAAGACTGAAGAATGCCTTTGTCATATCAAATATGCTCAGCTGTTTACCGCATGGTGAAGTAGTGTTGGAACCATTTAAAGATGTGTCTGACATCATTAATCTATTTGACCTCTGACCCACAGATCTAAACTGTAACTATGGTGACCAAAGCTTGACCTTACAACGCTGAGAAACTTTAAAGCTCTGCAGTATTTTGGGTCACATTGTGAGTTAGACAATGGAGTGAAGAAGTAATGTGACAGTTTCCTGGGAAATAAGGTCATCAGGTCAATTGTGCTAAAGCTTTTTGTGATAAGGACACTAGTTAAATTTTTTTGATCTGTTACAATTTTTAGAATAGCACTTTGTTAGAACTTATAAAAAGTGCAAAAAATGAATTCATTAAACTGTAAAGAGGTTGGAAATAGGGCAATTAGAGTTGAACATTCAATAACATATAATATTCTTTACAACAATTTATGGATCTAATGCAATATACCACCATTGTCAGGGTCCACAAAATCAGAAGTAAATAATTTCATCTGCAGATTCCTGCTCCAACTCTAAAGTACTCAAAGTAATAAAATAATAATTTTTCTAAACACAGGGACATTCTTGTGAACAAATTCCCTCATTTACCTTAACCTCTATTAAATAAAAATTGCCTGCATGTGCATACAGTATTCATTTGCATCACATTAGAATCTGAGGAAAGCCTAGAATAAACAAAACCAGTGAGCATGTATGTGAATGTAGAGCTAGTGTAACACCAAACAATGGTGGCTACTCCTCCTAACTGTGAGCACCTCCTGCATTTAGGTGTGCTCTCACTGCATAATTAAAGCAGCACTTCACACAGAAACCGTGAAACTCTCTTTCCAAGATTTTCTAATTATGCCAATAATAGGCAAGATTAACCTTTTCCACAAAAAGGCACATCATGAGGCATTGCTTATGGATATTTATCCTGGAGCCCTGATTATTTATATGTTAACCACTGGGAACAAATTACTTAGTGTGTATATATATATATATAGGAATGGAGGCGGGGCTCTGCAGAAAAACAGTAAACAGCAGCTCAAGATTTAAAACTAAACTCACAAACACATGTGACAAATTTTACCAGGTATACAATCACATGGAAAAGAAAGGACACTAAATATTTCTTTTGGTTTTTATTCATAAGATTGGAGAGTCTCGGAGAGCAGGATTGCTGAAAAAGTAGACATCACTTGCTTATTTTTTTTAGTCTTCATTTTCCTGCCTGTTCAAAAGGGTATGCCAGTGATCCGTCTCCCACGGGTCCCTTAGAGACATATGGAGTCTTTGGAAGGTTTGAGACGCCTTTGGAATGGCAAAAGATTTGAAGATTTGAAAATCCAAGTGTGGGGCATTGTAAGTGAATTTTGACAGTATGCCCGAGGGAAGAGAATGCTTCTAAACAAACTACACTGGAGCACATAGTCACAAAGCCATGGTAGAATCAGGCATGACCAGTAAGGAATACATAACAAACAGAACGAATGAAATCTTTTGATCATATCTTTTTCTGCCTGGCTGTGGGGCTAGATGAAAATAAATCCTAGGTTCAAAACTTTTTAAAACGTAAGTAGATAGCCATGACAAGACACATGTCACGGAATCTTCCAAAAACAGAAACATATTACCAGAAGCCTGGAAGTCTAATGCAAATAAGAAATAAAGTGGCAGGGTAGACAGGGAGGGCTGGGGGTTGGGAGTTATGTTGGGAGGGACTGAATTAGAAAAGCAAAGAAACAATTAAATACACTTCCTTTCTCTAATACATTTTGAAATCTTTTCAGTTTTAAGCAAGAATGGCTAAAAATTGTGCCACTAAAAAGATACAAGTTTTATAGAGACATGTATACAAGACATCAAATCTCCAAAGCACATTTCGTTCTCATGTTACAACCACTGTTTCTGTATCTTGTCTCAAAACATACCTAGTCATATTGCATTATTTTTTTAATATACTCATTACTGGATATAATTTGCTAATATTTTATTTAGGATATCTGTATTAGTGTTCTTAATTAAGACTGCCCAATAGTTTTCCGTTGTGTGTGTCATCTTTGGTTTCATTTCAGCTTTTGCTAACTTTGAAAAGCTGGCATTTATTGAATTTAGTGATATTATTAGTATAAACAAAACGTATCAAACCAGTGAATTACAAGAAAAAGAAACACTGGGAAAACAGAAAAGCTAGGGAGAAGATGTGGGTTGTTTGCATTACTGAAACCCCAAGCCAGAGGTGAGCCAAGAATATGGAATCCTACCTCCTAGAGTAGAAGATTCCATTCAGACTAATTTTGCAACACATACCAAACCATTCGTGGTTGTCCTTGTAACCATCCCCAAAGTATTAAAATGATGCAAAAAGACTCACACAAATGAAATGCATAGTTACTAGAAGTTAAAACCTTCTGTGGGAGGTAGAGGAAACTGGGACATAGGATGGGAACATGAAAAGGATGGCCTTGATTTTATACATAAAGGGCATTTACTGAGCTTTCGAATTCTAGAATTTGAGAAAAGCAAACTTGATTTCTCCTCCACTCTATTGAATAATCAATATAAATCCACCCAAAGGAATTAGGATAGGTAAAAAGAGATGTGAACAACTTTTTCCTCACTATCTTCTTCTAATCTGTATAGTTTTTTAAATCTCTTGAATCAAATGTTGTAATTTATCTTTTCTTATAATGTTTTATCCAGATTCTCAAGTGCATAAGTATAACATTTCTTATCATTTTCTTAGTCTCTGAAACTGTGTTCATGTTCCCTTTCTCATCTGTAATTTTTGGTTTTTTTTTTAAATCATATGCCAAAGTTTGTAAATTTTCTCAGTCTTTAAATCAACTATTTGGCTTGATTGTTTCTGCTCTAACTTTTATCTAGTATCTTCCTCTTATAATCTTTATGCTTACGTTGTTCAATTTCCTTCATTTTTTTTTACTCTTGCTTTGTAATAAATGCATTTAAAATTACAGTTAAACATGAGCAACACAGGTTTGAACTGCACAGGTCCATTTACACACAATTTTTAAAAAATAAACATTGGTAAAAAAAACATTTTCTTTTCTCTAGCTTACTTTATGTAAGAATACAATATACGGAATCTACAACATATAAAAAATGTGTCAATTGACTGTTATTAGTAAGAATTCTAGTCAATAGGAGAATATTAGTAGTTAAGCTTTTGGGAGTCAAAATTTATACCTGGGTTTTTGACTGCACAGGGAGTTGGTGCTCCTAACCCTTGTGCTATTCAAGGGTCAGCTGTATATATTTTCCTCTGCTCACTGCTTTGGCTGTATTACATAGGTTTTGATATGCAATAATCTATATTTTGTTTATTCTGAATAGTTTGTGGTTTCCATTTTAATTTGCTCATTAATGAAGGTGTTAAGAGTTGTTTATATTTTTTTAATTTTTCAAGTAGATAGAAAAATTCAATCATTCTTTTATTATTATATTATAAAATTAATACATTCTCATTAAAGAATGAAGCTGTATGAGGTTTCCCTTGCAGCCTATTTATGAAAGTCCCTCTATTTGAAAAGAATATGAACTCTCTATTACCGACAACACACTCTCTACCACACTGTCTTTAAGAACTACATAAGTAATTGAACAGATATTAAAAACTGAGGCTCAGGCAGATAGCTAACTAACCTAAGCAACCAATCTAAATATTCACAAAGTACGTTGTGAGGCAAAAGTCAAACGCAGATCTGCCTGAAGCGTGAAAGGGAAATATTTATGAGAAATAATTCAATATTATTATGTTTAAATTTCAGTATCCTAAGTAAATCTCTTCTATAATTAACAATTCTCTCACTGAGATAAAAAATACATAAATGAATCCCGTGCTATTAATAATCTAACAATTGTTTAATTTTAGTATATTCATCTACACATTTACATTGTAATGTTTTAACATGCTACCACATAAACTGCATTTCTCTACTGAAAATGCAATTGTTTATCTAATAAAGCCCAGGGAGATTCTTTGGCAGTTTCTTGGAAGAAAAGAAACTGTGGTTTTTATGTCTCCCTTGAAAGGAAATTAAATAGAAAATCCTGTATTTAAGTAACACTGAGGTAGTAACACCAATGGAATTGGGCCAGGAAATGTAAAGTTAAAAGTTAAAGCTGACACTCTGTCCCTAAAACAGGCTATTGTCCTGCCTGTATCCCCAGCCTTGAAAATTTAATTAAATGTAAGTTCTGACCAGCTGATACAAGTGGTTCAGAAAACTCTTTATAGAAATTTCATCCTTTGGATGGTCTTTTGTGTTCACTTCCTCTCACTGGAACTCAAAGAATCTATGTACATTTTCCCCTTTCCTAAAAAAAAAAAAAAAGATTTTCAAGTAAAGGGAGTATTTTATCTCAAGTATTCACTGTTGTCCCAAACCCAATGTGACAAAACTTTGCTGAAGTTTCATCAAAAGTACCTGTTTGCTTATTTAACTTAAGTGTTTTTTTATATTCCTCAACATGAATATCATTTTTCTCAAATTAACCTTGCTTTCTAATAATTAAAGGAGGCCACGTAACATGAGAATTCAATTACAACTCATATATTAATACTTTCCCAAAATTATTCTTAACTATATTAGTTTGTAAAGTATTGAATAGGAATCTAACATTAAAGTTTAAAATGGCATTTTCAGAGTGGATGAGAAAAATTAATTTCCATTTATCTCTAATAATAAAGTCTTAAAGATTCTATGGTAATTATTTCTCATTAAAAAAACTTGACCAATAAAACAATCGGTTTTAACTTCATAAGAATTTCTCTCATTCTTTTAAAAAAAACTTGCCTTTGCCAACAATTCAAATTCATTTTCAGGAGCCAGAATTTTTTTTAAGTTGCACAAAGATTATTTCTGAAATGATCTTTTACTTAGTCTGAAACTTTATGAGAAAAAAATTGAGTGTGTTTCCACAATAAGCAATTATCAACTACATTTTAGATACCTTTAAAATGAGGGTGGTGGATTTAATAAAGTACAGAGACAATCCAGAGTTCCTTTACACTAAAACAAATACATGTAGATAATTAAATTAGGGGAGTAAAGATAAATAGGAAAAGGACCTTATATGTATACGTCATCATTGTACTTAAGGTACAGAATATTTCATGTCATGTCCTAACTAGGCCCCCAGATAAAATGCAAGTGATATTAGTGAAGGTGGCGGAATAGGCAGCTTCAAGAGCCCAGGCCCCAAAGAAATGTCAAGAAATCAAGCAAAATTGTTGGAATCAACTTTATCAGAACTCTAGGAAATACTCCGAGGTTGACAGCAATCAAATCAACACTGAATCAAAACAAAGGAAACTTAAAAATGGCAGGAAATATTTGTGATCTTTCTACATGCCATTGCCCCAGCTCCCTCCCTGGTTCAATAGCAGTCTTACACCTGGCAGCTGGCTTCTCTAGCATGCAACCCTGGTTCTTGGTTCCACAGAAAGCAGAGAAGATCTTACAGAGAATTGTTGTTTTTCTCTCTTAAGCTTTCAAGAAGATACTTGGAGGAACAACACGACACCTGACTTTGTTTTGCCTAACTGGGAACTAATACAAGGCAGAAGAGTGGCAAGAACTCCTTGGAAATAGTGTAATATAAACAATTCACTGCCTCCTGGAAGGCAAAAAGCCAGGGAGAAAAAACTAGGGAAAGGGGTTTTGTAAAATAGGGCTTTCATAGCACTCATATATATAGGAATTTCAAAAGCCATGTTTATGCCCAGAAAAGACTTAGTAAGAGCCTATACTTCCATCTCTGGCTTGTTTATAGGCTCAGTGCAAGCAAAAAGTTAAGGCTAACCCAGAGATGAAAAATGATCTAGCAAAGTACCGGAGGAATGACTCAGCAAAAGCCAATCTTCAAAGACTGGAAGAAGTTTGGGAGTAACTTTTCCTACTTTTTTCTTCTTTTTCTTTCTCTTTCTTTTATTTTTTTTCCTTTTTTCTCTTTTTTTTTTGTTCTTTTCCTTTTTTGCTGCCTGTGTGTGCAAGTTAATCTCTGTTAAGAAACTAGCTGAACTCAAGCTAAAAGAAAGAGACCTCAGAGACCACATGTGACAAAGAATACAAACTTTACAAAATTAGATTAAAAAGTCACTACGCAAATAGTTACAGCATACAGTAAGCAATAAAAGTAAACCCAGAGGAGGGGGAATAATCTGAATTCTAGAGTTGCCATATTATAATATTAAGTGTCCAGATTTCAACTGAAGAACCATGAAACTTGCAAGGAAAACAAGGCACTATGGTCCATTAATTAAAGAAATCAGCAGAAACCGTCCCTGAGGAAACAGTGTAAGGAAAATGGAAGTTGCTATGGCTAGGATCCTCACCTGACCCTAAGATACTTGACCACTGCGCATGTGCAGTGCTCACAGGCACATGCTTGTACACATGTTGTTAGTAAGATATTACTGACTGTGTTGATAAAAAGAGCTCTCCCCAGTGTTCTGCACACAGCTTCAGGAGACCAGAGGCTGGAGCGGTGGCAGTGCCTAGGGCAAAGGCTGAGATGGCTCCGCTGTAAAAGACCAGGGACTGTGAGGCTGTGGAGAGGCCCTTGGGCAGAGACCAGCTTGCTGCATGTAGACTGCCCCAGAGGCAGATGGGATTCTAGTGCTTGACCTGACACCATGAGAATAATGCTTGTCATAAACGCTTTTACCCAAAATGTTCTGCTGTTGTGATTTAGTCTCAACAAACCCAGAGTGAACTTGCCAGGGACTGAAACCTCCTGTAAGACACAAAGAAATTGGGCTTATTAGACAAAGACGTTAAATCACCTGTCTTAATAAATTAAAGGCCTGAAGGAAATCAGGAGTATGGTATATAAATGAATAGAGAATATCATTAAAGAGGTAGAAAATAAAAAGGAGTCAAAGAGAAATTCTGGAAATGAAAAGAGAGAGTAGAATAACTAAATAAAAACTGACTAGAGGATTCAGTTGCAGCTTTGAACTGGCAAAAAAAAGAATCAGTAAATGCGAAGATAAACATAGCCTAAGGGAACTTTGGATACAATGAAGCATGCCAATATACATGTAACAGGAACCCCTGAATGGAGAGGAGAGAGAGTTAGAAAAAAGAGAGACTGGCCAAAAATTTCCCAAGTTTGGTAAAACCATGAATCTTAGGTTCAAGAATATCAATGAACTCCAACAAGGATAAATGCAAAAAGATCTATGCAGACACACATTATAACCAAATTGTCAAAAACCAAGGGCAAAGAAAGAATCTGGAAAGTGGCAAAGAAGAAGCAACTCATCATTCATACAAAGGATCTTCAATAAGATAAACAGTTGATTTCTCATCAGAAGTCATTGGACATAAGGAAATGAAACAGGCTGTTTAAAATTATGAAAATAAATGTCAACCAAAAATCTAATATCTGGAAAGAGTTTCCTTCAAAAATGAGGAAAAATTAAGGCAGTCTCAGAAAAACAAATGGTGAAAGACTTCATCATTAGAAGAACTGCCCTATAAGAAATGATAAAGGGAATCCTGTAAGCTGAAATGCAAGGACACTAGACAGCAACTTGAAATGATATGAAGAAACACAGAGCCCTCGTAAAGGTAACTACATAGGAAATTTTAAAAGCCAAATATTACTATTTTTTATGTGTAACTCCTCTATTTATTTAAGATAGGATTTAATGACAAATACATAAAAGAATAATTATTATCTATGTTAACAGGCACACAGTATATAAAAAGACGTAATCTTTGCTGACAACAACTTAAAGGTGGAGAGCTGTACAGGAGCAGAGTTTTACTATGCTATTGATCCTACATTGATATCAATTCACACTGGGTTGTTATAAGTTTAGGATTTTAATTGCAACATCCATGGTAACCCATAAAAATAAATCTTCAAAACATATACAAAAGGAAATGAGAAGAGAATCAAAACATTACATGATAAGAAAAATTAAATAGAAAAGAGGGTGGTAATGGAGGAACTGAGGAACAAAAGAGCTATTAGACATACAGAAAACAAATCACAAAATGGCAGAAGGAAGCACTTCTAAACAGTAATTACCATAAATGTACATGAATTAACTCACCAATAAAAAGTCAGAGATTGGCAGAATAGATTAAAAACAAAAACAGTAAAACCTTGAAATGATAATATTCCATGACCAAGTCTCACTTTAGGTGTGAAGACACAAAGAGATTAAAAGTGGAAGTACTGGAAAAAGATATTCCCTACAAGTAGTATCCAGCTGAGCCCCAATGTGGTTATACTAATAGAAAAAATAGACTTTAAGTCAAAAATTGTTACAGCCACAAAGAAGGATTATAGATAAATGACAGATAGATAAATAAAAGGGTCAATATATCAAAAAGATAATAAAAATTATAAAAATATATACACCTAACAGAGGCCCAAAATATGTGATGTAAACATTGACAGCAATGAAGACATTTGTAACAGTCCTATAATAATAGTTGGAGATTTCAATACTTAGCTTTTAATAATAAATTATAACATCTAGACATAAGGCCAATAAGGAAATAAGAGGCTTTGTTCAATTCTATAATAAAACTAGACCTAAGAAACATACATTGAACATTTCACCATGGCAGAATAAACATTCTTCTCAAGTGCCATGGAACATCCCCAAAATATATCATGTTAGGTCCCAAAAAGTCTCAATAATTTATGATTGAAATATACAAAGTATGTCCTCCAACCACAATGATGGATAAACATCAAAAACAGAAGACAAGTTGGAAAATTCCCAAATGTTAATATGAAAATTAAACAGTATAGTCTTAGCCAAGCAATGGGTCAAAGAAGAAACCACAAGGGAAACTAAGAAAATAATTTGAGACAAATGAAAATGAAAACACAACATACTAAAAATTTTGGATGCAGTGAAAGCAACACTTGGAGGGAAATCTATACTGAAAATGCATAATTAGAAAAGAAGAATCTCAAATCAATAACCTAAGTTTACACCTTAAGGAACTAAAAAAAGACAGTCAACTAAACCCAGAGCTAGTAGAATGAAGAACATTACTTCCAACCTTCGAGAAATAAGAGTAATTATAAGAGAATACTATGAACAATAATGTGCTAACAAATTGGATAACCTGGATGAAATAGACAAATTTCTAGAAACACACAAACTATGAAATTGACTGAAGAAGAAATCGAAAATCTCAACAGAGACTACTTGTTTACTACAACAAAGAGATTGAATAGGTAATGAAAAACCTCCCAACAAAGAAAATCCCAAGACCATAGCTTCATTGATGAATTCTACTAAACATTTAAAGAACAATTAACATCAATCCTTCTCAAGTTATTTCAAGAAATAGAAGAGGAGTGAAGACTTCCTAACTCATTCTCTAAAGCTAGGATTACTCCAAACCAAAGTCAGACAAGGACACTATACATAATTACAATTACAGATTGCTTATGACTATAGATGCAACAAATGCTCAACAAAATACTACTGAACCAGACCAACCATGGATTATACACCATGACCAAGCAGAGTTATCCCAGGAATGCATGGGTGATTCAACATAAAGATATCAATCAATGCACTATACCACATTAATATACCACACTTGGGTAGAAAACACCCAAATGTCCATCAACAGATGAATGAAAAAACCAATTTTGGTATATACATACAATGGAATATTATTCAGCCATAAAAAGAACAAAGTACTCATAAATGTTACAATGTGGATAAAACTCAAGAACATTATGCAACTGAAAAAAGGCAGACACAAAAGCTATGATCCCATTCATGTGAAATATCCAGACTGGCAAATCCATGGAAACAAAGAGTAGATTGCTGATTGCTAGGATCTGGGGAAGGTGTGAAGAAAGGTGGAATGACTGATGGGTATTGGTTTTCTTTTGAGGTGATGAAATGTTTGGGGACTAAATAGAGGACAACACTATGTTCTAAATGCCACTAAATCATTCATTTTAAAAAGATTAATTTTATGGCAGTGACTAGCATGGAAAAAGTTATTATTGTTACAATATATTTATGCAGACCAAAAGTCATTACTCAGATCTATGAAAATGCAGGTATTCAAGAATGCAGTGAGGAGTTTACCTTGTAGGAAAGGAATTCTATTGGACATTACAGTAGCTGACACCTGGGCTTACTGGGCAAACTGTCGATACTAAAGTTATAAACATGACATTTATTAAACAGCTAGAAAAGGAAGTGAAATGTACTGATAAACCAACCATGTCAATAAATGGGATCTAGAAAATAAATGTTCTTGCCATGTACAAAGAAAATAAAAGGTTATAGTGAGCTCTGGACAAAACATTCTAAGAAGGCTAAAAGTCAGAAAGATGCAATGGGAAGAAGCACACATTCTTATCTACTTAGCCTTTTTATTCCCTATTTCCCATGGTCACTGGATTAGTTTTTGGTTCCTTTTCTAACATGCTCACAAGCCTTCCTAGTTTCGAGACAGTTGCCGAGTCCACTGACCATACCACTCTAACCATACCAGGCAGCTAAATTACCCCATGCATCCCTTCCACCTACTGGAGTGACATGCTTTATAGAAACTGAAATATCTGGTATTTAGGAAAAAGGAGGAAAGTGCTAAGAGCTCCATGTTTCAGGTTTGAAATTTTATCCTTAAGCATCAATCATTCAGGTAGGAGTGAAATTTTAATTCACTACAATTTAATCCTGCAAAAATATATGGATCATCTATTATGTGCCCAGATCCTCGCTAGTTTTCAAGACAAGGGCTGAGACCTGATGAGGAATGTGCAAAACCATGGCAGCATGATCTAGTGAGAAAAATAGAGAGAGAGAGAAGGAAAGGAGTCAAAGGCCCTGTTGACTTATGTCACAGAGGAACACTATAAGCCCTGACATTGTAGGGGCTGCAGTAAGTGTATGACTGAGAAGTAGAATCAAAAGTACCTCAAAAACTTTGTAGGATTGTCTAGGGATGGCAAATTCTCCTCCTTCCTGGAGGCAGTGATCATAACATTCCATCTCATCAAATCTGGATATGACCTCAGAATGCTTAACCGTCCTCAGAGGGCCACCATGAATAAATCAGACTTGGCACATGACTCCATAAATAGGTGATATAAATAAAAGGGATTATTATCACTGAAAACTGAAAATGTGAATTAGATTTCCCAAACCTCCTCAGTATCACTACAGCCCCTGCCAACTAAGAAAGTCTAGGAAGCCACCTTTTTCAGATCTTATTTCAGCAGCTTCTGTCTTGCCCAGGTGATGCTTTCCTTTTATGGCTTCCCCAAATTGAGGATGTCTGCTACATTCAAATAATAATTACTAGAATCTATTGAGTGTGGCCATAAGCCAAGCACCATGCTAAACACTTGAACATACTTTGTATAAAATGTGGAGACAAACTACAGAGTATGACTTTCCAAAATTAGATATTGCATTAGTGCTTTTCTGAAAGAAATGATGCTTGAGTATAGCAATAACTAATAGTAAATAAGGACTTCATGACTTACAATTGGATCTGATAACCACAGTATTTCATTTGCTCTTTTCAACAACCCCTTGAGCCAGTGGGGCAGCTGTAAATATCCCCAGAAGACATGAAGTGATTCACACATATTCTTATTACAAATAACAGTGCAGGGTATCAAACCCTCTTTCAGATCCCAAATGCATTAGACTTGATTTCTGACATAAAGAAAGTTGAGCAATGAGCCTGAAATTTAATAGTTTACTCCCTAACCTCCCTTTCTGAGATCTGCCTTGCCCCTTGGTTTTTGTATATGAAATCCGAAAGAATCTCCTGCAAATACCTACTTATGTTATCTTGAGCTAATGTGAAAATTTCCAAGCGTTACTATAAAATTAAGATGATTTAATGTAAAATTTCCAAGCACTGTAATTAAAAAAACAAAAAAGCAAACTCATATATGAAAGACAGTAAAGAGCAGTGGGTTAAAAACTTGGATCCTAAAACCAGTCGACCTGGCTATGAACTCTGTCTGTAGTACTGTGCAACCCTGGGCAAGTTTTTAACCAGTGTGTTCTAGCTGTAAAAGGGGTATAAGGGTATTAAGTACCTCACAGAGTATTGAGGGAATTGGATGAATTAATATTAGTAAGGAAAATGCTTATGATATGACCTGGAACACAATACATGCTCAATAAATGAAAATCATACTGAGCCAAAAATCTACTATTTGTAAACTTTCCCCAGGAGTAAATTAGTCTACTTGAGAAGTTGCATTAAACTCCTTTACAGTTTCCAGAGTGACATTCAGTCCACTGTTTACTCCTGAGTACCTTACTATTTCCTATATATGTAAAAACACCTGCCACTTAAAAGTAAACTAAATTGTTATATTGTTCTTCTTTGAAACTGATCCTTTACTTTCATGTTTCATTCTGCCTTGGCCTCAAACCTGAAATGGTCTTCGCTTTTCAAAGTGAACAATTTTTCTATTTGAAGGGAAGAAATATATTACAACTGCAAAGTTGAATATTTCAAAGAAATATGCCTGGCATCTTCCAGAATAAGACACATTTAAGTTAAAGAGATGGCTTTGTGTGAGATCAGGGACACATCCAAAGTTTTTGGGGGGACAAAACGGCCACTTTGGCCATTTCCCAAAAATCTCAAGAGCACTGCCTTATTTGCAGGTTTATTTGCATGAATCTTATCAATATCAAACGTACTCACATATTTACTGTGTGCCTGCCTTTCTTGACAGACGAAATTATTTTTTGTCCAGGTTCACCAGGAGCAAAAGACAGCAGCAACTACTCAGTTGTTTTCAACCTCCACAGTTCTGAGGCGAAGGCACTGGCAACCACACTTGAGGGTTTTAGGGGTTATTATACCTGGCAACTGAGGTTTGTCCTGAGGAGCCCTACACTTAACCTAGAAATATTTGTAAATAGAATCTTTTTCTTTTCTTTTTTTTTCATTCTAGAGGCCACTGCTACTAGAAATATGGCCAAACTAAAAGAGAAGTGTAACAGATTTTCAACTTTACCTTAAAAAATTCTATGCATTTTATATTAATAGAATATAGAATATCTAGATACCTTGCGAAATTGTTAATCCTTTCATTAAAATTTTTATTATAGTAATTAGTGTTTAACATCGAAAAAAGGCAGGAAATACAGAAAAATATTAAAAAGAAATGAGAAGTCATCCATGATTTGCATTTTGTAAGAAGTACTAAGATGGTTTTGATACACAGAATTGAGGTTACTGCTGTTGGTGATTAAGAATGCCAAGAATTTATGTTACCTATTAGGTTAGTAGACTACTATCATGAAAATGAAAAACTGTATTTCTCAAAGATGACCTCAACAAATTTCCCAGTTCTCATACTCTTTTTACAATGTGGTTTGGACACTCCTCCCATGGAGAGGTGGGTGTCTGTTTCCTCCTCTTAAATCTGGTTGGATTTGTGACTAATGGAAATAACAATAAGTTACTGAGGACAGGTTATAAAAATGCAATGCAGTTATGCCTGTTTCTCTTGAGATACTCAAATCCAGCTGTCATGCTGTGAGGAAGTCTGAGCAGCCCCTGAAGGCGCGGACTTGGAGTAGAACAGAGGCCCCCAGCACACAACCCTGGCTGAGCTCTTAGCAGAGGTCAGCACCAATTTTATGAGTGAACCATTTTGAAATTAGATTCCCCAGTCCCCAGATGAGCCAGCCCGGCTGATGCCACATGGACAGAGATGGTCCGTAGCTACTGAGATTCATGAACACAATTACTGTTTTCATTTTAGGGTAATAAGTTTTTTGGGGAGTGAGCTGTTATGAGACAATAGATAACTACTTAAACAGAAAGAGCTAATATAACTGGAATAGTAAGAATGATGGGACAAGACTGTTAGAAGAGTTTTCAATGTGTCATCTCAGTTAATTCTCACAATAACCCCATGGCACAAAGAGTATTATTACTTCCAGTTTACAAATGGGGATATTCAAGTACACACACAGGTTAAGTAATTCATCCACAAATTAATTAACTCAGCTAGCAAGTGACATAACTGGACTATAAACCAAAGGTCTGGCTACAAAGCCAATGCCCTTAATCACAACACTGAGCAGCCAGGAGAACATTCCACTTAAATAAGATACAATAGTTGTTCTTGAAGTGCAGCTGAGTTAGTATCTGCTGCCCCAGGCCCTGCTCAGACACATTCCTCTCTTCCTAATGAGAAAAGACACACAACATAATGGACTATCCCCTCTCCAACACTGATCAAAGACTGTACTGTCATAAAAGCACCCTCTCCAACTCTAGTGATTCCCCAGGCTGGAATGAAAAACAGCCAATCTTCACTGAAGACCTTTAAAATAAAATTTTAATATTAAAAAGAATGTTTATTGTAAAATAAACACTTTGGAAAGTTCTGACAAATATAAATAAAAGACTCACAACTATACTCAGAGATAATCACAGTTAACATTTTGATGTATGTCCTTCCTTTCTTTTTTTACTCCTATTTTGTTTTTAATTTCATTGAAATCATAAGAAACATAGAGTCTTATATCCTGACTTTCTTTTAATTATATAATCAGCTTATTCCTATGCCATTTACAAAACCCTGAGACATTTTTTAATGGTTGCAAAAGGATCATTTCCTTAGATATAACATAATTCACATTTTATTTATGGTCATCTGGTTGCTTCCATTTTTCTTATCTGTAAATAATTTTGCAATGAACATTGTTTTTACAATTTCCTTAGGATAGTTTCCTAGAGCAGAAATTACTGAGTTAAAATATATATGTATTGTTAAGGTCTTTGGTAAATATTTCCAGAAAAGTACTGTGTTACGCTCCTAGTCAGTCGTACCTCACTGTGTCCTATGTTATCATTTAAAACAATATTTTGTAACTTGGTAGGTTATAAGTGATATCTTTTATTTTAAATTTTATTTTATTGATTGCATGTATAGCTAATTCAAAATAATCTTATGTAAGAGAACATACTCATTAATATTATACATTTTAAAACAGTATACCAGTATGAGAGCAGCTACCTTTTAGTGAGTACTGCCTTTGTTCTTGGCATCTATTTAGTCCCCATATATGCATTTAATCTGCATGACAACACTAAAAATGAAATATTTTCCCTTCTTAATCCCAGTTTAGAAAACTGGAGTTCAGACAGATTGAATTACTAGTTTAAGCTACAGAGTATCCATGCCAGCTGGGGATATAAGTCCAGGTCTGTCTGATTCCTTTAAAACCATATGTAAACCAAAGTTTATGCTCTTTCCATTATTTTATAGTATCCACTGGGCTAGTGAATGATTGTAGTAAATAAGTAATAAAAATTATAGATAATTCAAGATAATTATCTTTACTTCAATATATAGATGTATATGGGAACAGAATTGTGTCTTCCAAAGTGTATTTTAGCAAGGACAATAAAATATTCTAATTTTCGATACATGGCTATGAGGTGAGGGACTTTATGAATTAAAAATTACTGTTTATATATAGCAACAGTTTAAAAATTTAGTTTCAGCTCTCTTTTTTACCCTTAAACAATACTGAATTCTCCAAAGAGCTTTTATTTATGTGGGTTATATTTTTCATGTTTAATATGTTAGAAATTAAAACAGAAATTATAGAAATACTTATCAATTCATTTAAAAATAACAATAAACCCAATAACATTTACATATAAAGCATAGTTTGTGGAAAAAATCCATTTTCCACAAAAAAAAATTTATTCAGAAAAGTAGCATTGTTTTACATTTCTGCAAATCATTTTAATATCTGAGGTAAAAAAAGACAACTGGGTTCCCATTTCTGTTTTAGGATTTTCAATCTGCTCCGACACCTGAGGTCATAAATCCTCTGTAAGACTCTACATGTATGGAAGAATGAAAGTGAAAAAGATAATAACATCTTAATACCATCATAAAATAGTTTTGATCTTACAGATCCTACGGAAGAATCCCCACATCACTTTTCTACTAGTATACAGTATACAAAAGGTTGATGTCCACTTAAAATTAAATAAGAAAAAGCATACTTTAGAATAATATCTGTATGACCTTGGTGTACATGTAAGAGAATCATACAGAAAACTATTTTTTGAATTAGAAACAAAAAGTACAAACCTTTAAGTTATTAAAACATTTTTTATTAAAACAAAAGTAAAAAGGCATTTTTAACACAACTTTACAAATAGTTACTATTTAAAATATATTTTTAAAACTGCTGAAAATCAAAGAAAAATACAAATAACTCAGGAGAATACAAGGTAAAGAACATAAATAAGGCATTACACAGAAGAGAAAACTGAACAGGCCTATAAATGAGAAGGTATGCAATCCCCTAGGAGGAAAAAAATTCCATGGAATACAACAGAGTATCATTTCATGCTCAATAGATTGGCCATTAAGAAATCACATACTAGTGATAGGAATGTAGTAATCACTTCAGAAATGCAGTTGGACACTGCCAATTGCCTACTTGAGCAATCCATTTTTCCTCTTCTTCCTTTCTAACAGCATATTTTGTTCAAGCATCTCATTCCTCCTGATAACATTCTTCAAAGAAAACTGGTCCTATCTCTAAGTCAATCATCCTGGTCTTGTCTAACTTTGTAAGTAATCAATTTAGGCACTAATGTGTGATTCAATTTTAGCCAATGAAACATGAAAGAAAGCCATGTGGACAAAGTTTTTAGGAAAAGTTTCCCTGCCTCTCAAAAGAAACACACAGAGGGCTGAAGTAATATCAGAAATGAAAGAAAGTTACAACTGATAACAAAGAAAGGACCAAAGAGACTACTACAAACAATCATATGCCAACAAATTAGACAACCTAGAAGAAATGGATAAATTCCCTAGAAACTTACAATCTTCCCAGACTCTATCATGAAGAAATGGAAAACCTGAATAGGTCAATTACAAGCAAAGAGATTGAATCAGTCATCAAAAACCTCCCAACAACATAATTCCAGGACCAGATGGCTTTACTGATGAATTCTACCAAACATTCAAGGATTTAAAACAAGCCTATCCTTCTCAGACTATTCCAAAATATTAAAGAGGAGGGAACAGTCCAAACTCATTTTACAAAGCCAGCAAGACAAAACAACCTGTTCTCTTCATGGTTACAATGAATCACATGAAGACAAAACAATGGCCAGAATTAATGTATCTCTGTGTTTCTTTTTTTATTCTTTATTTTATTGAGGATGGACATATAGCATTATATTAGTTTTGAGTGTACAACATAACCATCCAATATTTGTATACACTGCAAAATGATCACAATTGGTCTATTTTCCCCATCACCATAAAACAATGGCACACTATGCTCCCATTATAACCAATGATATCCATGTATATTTAATAATGCAAAGTTGAGTTCACAATTTTCTTAAATGAAAAGAAGTTATAAAGCAAATAAGCTATATAACAGTAAGTACAGTATTTTCCTAATTTGATTGTTTGCATATAGATATAAGTTGTAAAAGTTGAAAGGCTTTATACCAGCCACTAGATACTGGAAATTCACATTATTTTTATTTTCCTTTTAGTATGATCATTATTTTCTAACTTTCTACAACAAACTACCATATACTGTTATTTAATGGCTATAGTTAAACTATAGAGTGAATTACAATTGTTGATACCAACAAATCCAATGGAAGTAGACAGTAGTCATCAGTTCTTTTCTTATGATTAAAAAATGAACAAATGGTCCCTAATAGCATAGTCCTCTGAGTCATTGTGTCTCCTCTCTTAAATAATATTCACTTATTTTTAAATGAGTTGTAAGCATCCTATACTAGAGACATTGAGGGAGAAATACAGCTGGGGCATATTCCATCTAAATTGATCCTTGAGACTAATAGGATAACTGGTGGTTTTCCTTAACTAATGAGTGAAGAAATTTGTTTACTAATGAAGGCTATTGTTCATAAAGGACAAGTCAAAGGAGGGAATGAGGTTCAGAAGAGCCAAGTGTAAATAGTAATGCATGTTAGGATTCTGGTGCATTATATGGTAGATGACACATCCTGAACTGATATAACATTTTTCTTTCCTGTATTTTCTGATTCAAAGTACAATGAATCCTTAATGTCACAGCAATTTTATTCCATGTTCTAAGATTTATAAATTTGTTCTGTTTTCTTGTTTTGGGTGGTGCCATTGCCTCCACATTACAGTGTTAGACCAGATGTTGATCTGGATACAAAGAAGAAGCCTCTGAAGTCTGCCCCATATCCTTCATGGACATGCAGGTGACTTGACTGTGACTTGTGGCCTCACACACACATTGCCCTTTAATGGTCACGGTTTAGTTCGGCCATTCCAGCTCTCTCGGCAGGTGTCAGCTTTCATCATCATAAACCAAATGGTCTCCTTGCCATATAGAGAAGACCCTTCCTCAATCAAGGGATTACATTCCTGGGTACAGAATAATCTTGGGAATCCCATGGACTCTCCTACAAACTTTCAGCTGGAAGCTTTTGGAAAACCTCAACTCTCTTCTCTGGAAGGGTCTAAGAAGTAAATGAGCAGTCAGGTTATGTTCCTTAATACACCAAATTCATGCCATATCTCCATATTTGAATACCCTTTCTTGTTCTCTGCAATCCAATTTTGCTATTTTAGTTTATGCTTAGCTTTCTACCACTCTTTTCATACTATCACCATTATTGGAATACTAGTCTCATTACACTTATACTATTATTTTGCTCAAATCTATGAACTTTCTCTGTCCTCTATACTATTATTTTGCTCAAATCTATGAACTTTCTCTGCCCTATAGAGGATGGCCTCTATAATTCAGCAATTTCCTCTATGCTTCCCCAAAATTCAAAACAAAGATGGGTGAGAGGAACATACACTGTTAATGTTCTTAGATAATTTTCCTGGCCTTCTTTGCTTGCAGTTACCACCAGAGTAACTGGTAAAGAGTTTAAAATCTACCACTATGGTTCTGTCCCCCTCACATTAACATATTGTTGCTATCAGATTCTCCCTTTAATATCTCTTTAAAAACTTTCCCTCTATAGTTCCTGTCAGTCTCATGTCAAATATGGTTCTACAGCCCAGAGTACCCTAGTTAAATTGCTCCTGACCTTCTCATGGACTTCTGATAGATTCCCTTCGCCATTTCTTTGGAATTGCTCAGGAGCCTATTATCTAACTGTCATGAGATGGTTTGGACCCACCTATAACCTATGTGTGAGTAGATAAAGCAACTTTAGATGGTTGGTTATAAAGTCTTTGGAAAACAGAATGAGTCAAAGTGACCAGACATAGCACACACCTGCCATCTAATAAGCATTTGTTGAAAAGCTGTCAAAAGACACAGGATAAATAAGGCATCAGTTGAACGGCCTTCTTAGAGTCTAAGAATGCCTGTCCTACCTTCTCTTTTTTCACTCCTTTTGTTCTGAATGTCTACTGAACATTCTCAAAACCAAGAGCTTACTTAGATAACCTCACCATCCTTTTCTCCTAACCAGCTATTTCAGACACTTAGTTGGAATTAAAACCAACAGATATGAAACAAAGGATATTAGTGAGTTGGATAACGTGCATTAAAAAAACGTGACCCTTTGAGCCTGAAGAGCATCTGCTTCTCTTAGAACTACAGATACCACCTCAATATCATCTTCAGAGTGACCAGAACAAATTCTTGGACAGGAACCTGCTACGCAATTAGAAGATATCAGCTGTATTAGAATGGCGATGGTAATACTGTTTTGTTTGATCAAGACGACAGGATATAATATGGTATGTAAAGGCTCTTCATAATCACTTAAAATTTATAATAATGACTTCTACATTTATAAATATTTCAACTTCCTATCAGAAACCTACTTCTACTTTCCATCAGAAAGCTATTTAAATTTTCTGTTAGAAAACTATACTGGAAGCACATACAAGGTAAGGTAATTTCCTCTTAACTTTTCCAAATAAAGATGGAAAGATTTGATTGCAGGGAACAAATAACAATGACAGTAATAACAAAAATGATAATATTGATAACATTACATAATTACAGGGTATAAAATATAGGTAAAACTCAGCTGTTATTGCACTTGAAATTTGAGATAAAGTAAAACTCAATGAAGTGTTTCAAAAAGATGTAAATTCTACTTTCAAAAAAGCTGAGTTACTTAAAAACCAGTGTTAACTGGGATTTGTAACATCAAATCTGTCATTGATATTTTATTTGTCCTTTCCTCCCCTTTAGGCAGCCAACATGCTTTGCTCTTTGTCAGTAAGATATGATCTGATAAGCTTATTTCTGACTTGCCCCGGGGAAGAAGGAGAGGACAGAATTACACAGGGGCACTTCAGAGTGATGAGTCTGTTCCCTGGGCTGCTGAAGAAAACAAAGAGGGGCTGCATGGGAAGCACTCAAATAGTTCCCTATTGCTTCTAGGTAAACAGGAGAACTAATAACTATTGAAAAGCTTCTCAGCTTTCTCCCAAACACAAAGTAACATTTTAAAATTATTTTTTATTTCTACCTTAATATTTTTTAAATCAACTTATTAAGAATAAAAGCACATTAAAGTATAAATATATTTTGGAATATTTGTACACTTTTAATAAGACTTGTCAAATCTAGATCTGAACTAGTAAACACACATATGAAACCTAGTAAAGCATTTGTAAATGTAGCACTAATACATTCTAAATGTCAAATAAAAGGAATACAAACTAAACTTTGGAAAAAATTATAAAATGCTTTTAAATTCCCCAAAGTTAAGGTTAATCACTTTGCATATGAGGTAAGTGGAGCAAATTACAGACATAGCTTATTCTATATATAACATATTCGTCATGAATGATGCTCAGAAAATATAGACTTATAAAAAAAATTTCTCAATGGTGAACATGAATTTTTATGTTCTATTTGTAATAGATGATATTATTAAGCATTCACTTAGTCCAAATCTAATCAATCAATAATACTTTATCCCTTAAAAAATCTTGTAAATAATCATTTATACCAGTTCCCAGGGGGGAAAAATACTAATTATAGTAAACCTGTTTCTCCTGGACTGTGCCAGTAAGGGGCAGTTTCCATAGTCATTTACAGATACAAAATAAAACAATCTTTGATTCCACTTTAAATATATTTCTTTCAATATTAAACATATATATGTACCTAGGTAATTTGGACTGCAGGGAAATAACAATCCCTTAAAAAGATAACCTCAAACACAAGGAGAACTACAGAACTGGCTTCCAGAAATAAGAAAAATCTAATAATTTCAGGAAATCTTCCTCTAAGAAAGTCTCTTTGTATACCTAAAATTAGCACCAATACCCCCAAAATAGTGAAAGCATAAGATGGTTTGCAAATGATGACAGCTTTTGTGGAGTTAAACAGCAACAGCTTGCTACCTAGAGAGAATCACATGACTTCAGGGCAATACACTTGTATCATATCTAGTAAATACACATCTCAATAATCAGAAGTATATTGATCTGCTCTCATTAATTGTTAGTCATTTCTCCAAAGCTATGTTTTATATTAACCATTTCCAAGGACAAGGAATTTGCCCTCTGATTTGCAGTTAAATCTCAGAACCAACCTTAGATACTGTTACTTCAAGGTCTGAGCATTCAGGATAGAAAGCAGAAGCATTTCTCAAATTGTTTCATTCCGAAAGATAAATTGTTAAAACACACAGGTCAATTTCACATTAGTGGATTGGACCTTACTCATTACTATGAAGATAAAAAAGCAGCTATTCACAGGTTTTAGCTCTGTCTTGGTAAGTGCTTTCTTAGATTTAGTAATGAACCTTTAACATGTGCCACTTTATTGAAGTCCACAGTAGCAAAATGAGGCAGGTCTCATAGATCTCCATCTTCACAAATGAAAAAACTGAGGCTCAAAATAACTGAAGTTCTTTTCCTAGGGCCACACGCAAAGCCACACGCAAAGTATCAGAGAATTCACTCATTCAGCTTGCTCCTAAGTCTCTGCTTTTTCTAAGGTTCATTTTAAGTCTCTTTTTTGCATTTTAAAACAGAGAGAGGATGGCAGTTCACTGGGAAGTGGTCAAGGACACAGCCTACATCAGCTGGAGCTGTACAGGACACCACCTGCATGGCCATCCATGAGAGCCCAGGAGAGGGAAGAGAGTAGGGATGAGCAGCAGGCTTTCCACACCTCCAGCCCTCTTGGCTAGGTGCTAACCTCTTCCGAACAGAAAGTCCCCCTTTCTTTCCTGGGAGGCCAAAAGGGTGCTTTTCTCTCAGGTCTTTTTGTTGTTTGGTTTTTGTTTTGTTTTGTTTTGTTAATTTCCTTTCTCCCAGTCCCTGAAGTGTAACAATCTAACTTGAGTAAAGGGAAAAAGAAGGGTTTTTCAGAGGTGCACAGACAGGCAGGCAGGCAGGGAAATAACCACACTGGTTTTGCTTTGATTTCTGTTTCAAGTCCTGTAATGATGGATCTCACTCCAGCGCAGTATGTTTTGGAAATATACTTAAAAGGAATATGTGATTGTTTTTAGGTACATCTTAAGTGTTTAATAATAAAAGGCAAATATCAGAACAGAAGAATAGTTTAATATAGCATTTTTAAAACCTTTTAGTATTCTAAGGCATCTGTGACCTGCTAAAATCCAGTAATTTCTCCAATACCCTTTGGAATTGTTCAGAAAGATGTGGTACAGTTTCTAACTGGTGCATTAAGCATCTGGCCTGACTTCACAGAACTACAGACAGCTGAATGTGCACTCTTTATAAATTTTATTAACATCCCATAGGCTCATGTTAAGATGTAGTACTGATGTGCCCAGACATGCATCACTACCTGTTGACAGAAAAAACTGGGCTAGACTTGAGAGGGTCTACAAATAGAAAATGTTTTAAAGATGTTTTGGCAATTTAAACAGAAACTATGGCTTAAAAAAAAAAAAAAAGAGCAGCTTTATAAATTTATAAAACATGCCCAAGTTTCAGCATGCCAAATCCTTTGGAAATGAGCTAATCTTTAGTATCCATTCCTTCCTTTTCAAAGTAATAGGCCCAATTTTTTGGGGTGTTAATACCATCACCTCCATTCTCAGGTATGTGTTTGAGTGGGGTTAACCATTCATACAGATCTTACAGGGGTTTAAGCTCACTAACAGAGCCCCCATCTTCCTGTAATAGGTTCAGAGATGAGCATGTGATCAAGTGTAAGCAAATAAGAGAAGTGAATCACTAGATCCTCTGCAGGAGCTTCTGGAGGTGACCTTTCTTCCTTGAACACAGCAATGCGAGAATGTGATATGTGGAACTATTACTGCCTTAGGGAAAGCCTGGAGCCACCAAAGGTCCATTGTGTAGTCTGAGGAGACTGCCAACACTGAAAAAGGCAGAATACTAAGAGCAAGAGAGAAACTATCTCTTTGTTGACATATTTTAAGCCACTGTATCAAGCTTTACCTGAAGCCAGACATTTGAACTTTGAACTTCTCAGTTATATGAACCAATAGATTCCAATTGTTGATGAGACAGTAAGGCTTGGGCTCTCAGTCTTTTGCAACCAAAACATTCTCAACCAATTACAGTCCAAGGCATTTAATATACCTGATAATAAAAGCCTGAACTGTTTTTTGTTGTTGTTTTTCACATAAGCGTTGAAGGCTTTATTCTCATGAAAAATGGTGAGGGGAAGGAAAACCATCAAAAATGTTTCTAAAACTTAAAAGGACTTTAATACATTCTAAGATTAAATCACAAATATCATAGTTGAAGGTGGTTTGGGGATCACCTGGTCCTATTTGCTCCTTTTACAGGGATATTCAGTGAATTTGTGTACAGTGAATGAATGAGTGGATGAGATAGCTTAATCTAGACAGGCTGGAAGACCTGGATTAAATTGTTCCATGGAATAATTATGGATTGTTGTCACTTTCAGCTGAGAGTTGTTTATAGTAACAGACATGTGATTTGTCATTTTCACCTGGATACACAGGTAAATAAATGGCAGAGCCTGAGAAACCTGTCCAAATTCAATCTCCCCTGTTCTCCACCAGGGACATCTCACAGAAACAGAAAAACACAAAGTTCTTTGATATGATCAGTTCAGATACTCCTTGAGTTTTAAAACTTGGATATGCTAGTGGAGTTCATTTTCAAGCCAGCTGTTTACAATTTGAGATGTATTTTCTATTGTACAATTCACAGGCTAGCCCAAAAAACAAAACAAAGTGCAAAACAACAAATACCTCTTCTACTCAAAATGTCTATTAGAACTCAATTTAAGTTCTAAATCCTGGGAACATGAGGCCATGAAATGCCTGAGGACAACAGGAAAAAAAATCTATAAGAAAAATCTATTTGCCTACCTCCTCCCCCATTTCCTGGCAACAGAACTACTTCAAAGAGAAATTGTGAAAAGTGTGAAAAAAGCTGTTATTGGCCCTCTCCTACCTACCTACCTTTGTGCCCTTCTTAATGTCCCTTTTTTTCCAAGTACTCAGATGCCTTTCACTTAATAGTGGCAGCTACCACTTGTTGAGTACTTACTTTTAGTAAGTCAGGCACTGAGCTGATAAATTCCAGTGCAGTGATTGGTCTATAATGGTGTGGACCCCAGGCCTAGATGGAGTCCAGGTGTGCTGGGCTCTGAAGCTCATGCTCTAATATTAGACTACGCTAGTTCCTCCACTCTGAGCTGAGTCCTACCTGCATAAGAATCAGCCCCTCCTTTCCTATCGCAGCCTAAAGTGCTTTACTCTGAATTTCACCTGCCTTCCTTCCCCTCCAACCAAGACAGCCACCTCCTTGCTGTAGCAAATCTCCCTTAGGTAGCAAAGGAGGAGAGCTGTCTGAAGTAATTCAGGGTAACTCTTAATCTTTACAAAGGCAGTATATATTATTATAAGTTCACCTCCACCTGGCAGAATTTCAGGCAGCTGATGAGAGCAGGAAGGGGGGAAAAAAGTGGAAGCAGTAAAACAGTATATACTTTGGACAGGGTAGGATAATAGGGGCTGTCTTAAGAGTTTTGTCTCCAGAGTCAATATCTTTAGTACAGACTATGTTTTTCGCAATCTCTTGCTTCCTACATTTTAATTCACATCTTAAAAAAAAAAAAGGCAACAGTACATAATTGGCATTAATGCAACAGTACATAATTGGCATTAATAAGTTCCTGCCTCTTTACTTACCATGTGATGAAACCAAAGCCCAGAGCAGATAATATGAAGTCATATAACAAATGGCAGCCTAGGGAATAGAAACCAGAATTCTTAACTCCCAGGCCAGCACAATTTATTTTATATACCTGTAGCCAAAACTGTCAATTTATCTTCCTTTTTGTTTTTAAGATTTGCCTGGAGACAAAACTGATTACATAGAATATAAAACCATAGGAATTTGGTCAGGCAAAAAGTCCTCTTTAAATATAACCAACTCCCATCTGAAAGTGGCTTCTAGAAAGAATTAATTAATAAAATAATTTAATCCTTATGTTTGTTTTGCAGTAACAGAAGAAAAAAATCCATCCTTTATACTGAGAGATTATGTTATTCCCACCTCCCTTTCCTCTAAAAATTCAGCAGCTGCATCTCAGTTTAATTTGTGCACCTAAGAAATTGTCTTTTCAACAGACATTAGAATTCTAAAACTCCTGGATAATAGGTCTGCCTTCAGAGGCCAGCAAAAGTGCAATCATAGAACAATAGGGGTCAATACAGTATATCTCTTCTCAAAGGTTCACCTTCTACTTTGATACCATCCATCCTAGGGAAGGAACTTAGGTCAAACTGCTATCAAAGAAGCATGTATATAGATAAACTAAATGAAGCTAATGAAGAGAGTATAATCAAATGCTCCTGGGGAAGACAATTAGCTGGACTCCTTTAGAAGCAGTCACAGAAACTTTAAAAATGCACAAAGGAGAATGTTGTGAATGTCTAAGAAGAAGACAAATATATTACTTTTGTGTTTAAGGTTTGCCTGGAGACAAAACTGATTACATAGGATATAAACAAACTGCCTTCCAGGTAACTATAAAAGCAAAATTTTTTCCCAGCAATATTAAAAAGTGAAAATTCACTTAGTGGAAAACTTAGTGCGATTAACTTTTTTAAAAATACAGATGGCTTAAAAACTGAAAGAATCTGTGTGTTTCTATTGTAATTATACAAATATCCTTCTAACATCCTGTATGTTTTATGAGCTTGCTACCACTACCTCGTGTAGGGAACTTCATGAAATGTTGCAGTTCGAAAGGGCTGCCTGCAAACCAAACGGCATCCTGGCTTTGGCAGGCTGAGCGCTGCATTCTGGCTTCTCTCACTCCCTCTAGCGTTTGCAAAACTCATCGGTCTGATTATCCAGTTACCTCACCGTACAGCTTGGCTAAGTCCTGCCCATCTATGACATCACCCCTTCTTCAGCCACTGCGAGGTGAAGCTTTAACTTCAGACTTGGAGGTGGGCTGTGTGCAGTAAAGTGGAATGCTCTCCGTCGCTCCCTGATCAGTGTAGGAGTGATCCGAAGCAGGACGAGCTCAGCCTGCAGCTGCTGTTGGCTTTGTGTGGACTGGACGCGAGCTTGGGAGAGGGGGGAGGGTCATTACTCCAGTTCACATTCAGTGGAATTACAGCTATAGCGGCAGCATACATGGGATTGCTTTTTCTCGTCTTCCTGGTAAGTGTTTCCCATGTTTTTCCTTATGATTGTCCCAGAAAGTTTGCTTGGATTTACTCTCTGGAAAGAAATGACTTGGTAGTATGAGGCATCCAAATATAAATGTTTGCTCTATCACCAGTAAGAGCAATATATGTGCGTGCAAGCCGGCAAGGAGAAATTTGACTATATAGCCAAAGGCAAGAAGTTTCTTAAAACCTTCTTTCATTGAAAAATATAAGTAAATGGCTATTTTCTTTCTCATGTAGTTGCTGTTTGAAAAGAGCTTTATGGAAAACATTATATTGTAAACTTAAATGATACAGATTAAAGAATACGAGGCAGATTTTTTCACGGGGAGGAACGCGAAAGGTCTTGCTAACTTGGCGTGTACTGTATGTGCAGTATGATCACCAATTGCTGTTTTTACCACAGTGGAAGAAAATCAATAACCCCCCAGCCCATAAGTACGCAGTACATGAAAAGCATACATCCTGCTCACAGCGAACCAAGCTCCTTCTGGAGACTTGGCGTGCCTCTGTAAGGATTAACAGCTACACCTAGATTTTAAAGCCTGCACTACTATCCTGCCAGAGCTGCTCTAAGCATTTCGGGCTGGCAGATCTCAACTAGTGAATTCAAGTCAGAGGAGCGGGGGACTCTCTTCCAAACCATATCCCCTCTCCAGTAGAACGCCCAAATTCAGTGCTTGGGCAAATGTAGTATGTGACTAGCATAGTAATGGGCAGAGCCTACTCAGAAAAACTAACAAAGCTCAGCCTGGAAGCTGTGCCTGATGTATGCAGCAAGTTAAGAGTGGCAGGCGGAACAAAAATGAGTAGAGCCCTCATCCAGTGGGATATGCAGGGTATTCATTCATTTACAACTTATAATTGGAAAATCTTATTAAAAATGCTTTTATACAACAAAGCTTTCTAAAATAGTTAATATGTATCATCTCAAAAACAAATTTTTTTCAGTGAATTAGGTCTGAAACAAAATGGTTGCATAGAAGTAAAGAGTGCAACAGGCCTATATTTTCTCAACATCTTTTGGGGAGGTTGATTTTTAATTAATTTGTTATTTAATTTAGAACTAAAAAGAAAAAAAAGCCTTGATAATTACCAGTTATGGAATCATATTCTCTAATGGTTTTTAAAAATCAGCTATTTTGAATTTTCTTTATCTGCTCTAAAATGCATATATATGTTATTATTTCATTAGCAGGAAACAATGCAAATAAAGCCACTAGAAAAGTGTTTCATTTATCCCTAACTACATAAGAATATCCTGATCAGCATAAACATAAAGAATGAATTTGTCCATTTCCAGATAGGACCACTTATGCCTGCCCCTAAATGACAGATGACTGATACTCATCTCTTTTGAAATGAGTAAAAAAATAAATTAATTCTTTAAAGTACCAAAAAATATTACCACTACAACCAATATTAATAATATGCCAAGTTTTAATCTATAAGATTAGATCAGAGATATACCACCTAATTTGCAAATATGTGTGTCTACACAATAGACACACATACATATACTTACTAGTCTGAGATAAAAAAATGGTTATAGAAACATGATTGCATGTATTAAAGTAGGAAAATACATCTAATTTTTTCAATAGAGTACTGCCAAAACACATTAAGTCCAAGGATCAGCAAAGATATTTCTGAATGAATAAACATAATTCATTAATACTGCATCTTTTTTAGTACTGACCATCAGTTATTAATTGGGCTTCTTATTTCTCTGCCCCCACCCCCCCAATCAATTATGGTTACGTTCACTATGCCCAATTAAACACTTCCTAAACATTAATGTCTATGAAATACATAATCAGGCAGCAATAAAGTTTTTACAAAAAAAGTAAGAAAATTTGTTATAACTGAATGTGGCAGCAAAATAATAGGTATGTTTCTTTTGATTTCAAGTGTTAATTAAAGAGCCTCTAATTCCATCAAAACTTTTCCAGAGCTAAATGAAGCAGCGTGAAATAAATTTGGTTGAAATCTTGTGACTGTCAGACTTTGTTAGCAAGCTATTAATTATCTTTAACCCAGTTTCTTCTCTAGACTGTATTGCCCAATCAAATAGAAACTCCGATTATGTTCAGCATCTCCTGCTTAGGGACACCAAAACTCTAATGAACATCCAGTGTCTCCAGATGAAAAATACAATTATCAGCTTTAAACGTGCAAGTGCACTGCAGAGAGATGTGTCTGTGCTTTTCTTGGCCACACACCCTAAGGCCTCCTCTTCTTTCTGGATTATTTGGAACAATTTAAAACCCTACAAAAATAAGTAGCAGAGAACTTGCCTTGTATTAACATTACATGAATGTTTCTTCTTTCTGCTTTTTATTTTTGATCGGACAGTGTTCATACCCATATTAATTAAATCTAATCATTTTTTAAAAATTGGTTTAAAACTGCCCTTTCAGTGTCTCTTAACTTTCCCCCTTTTTGTCTAATGTGGGTGGGCTACTTAACAAAGAATGTGATTAACAGCAAAATCTAGAACTAACTTAAAAATACTGAATAAGCCCCCTTAAATATTCTTTTATTCAGCCAGTTTATTTTAATAGCATCATAAATAATTGTTGAAATTCAAATGACAACCACCATAAATGAAGTCAACGAGGGCTATAAAATTCAGTAAATTTTTCAAAGGCTGTAATTTCTTCCCTCCTTTTCCCCTCATTCCCCCTCTGCACCCCCCCACCCCCCCTCCCCCGCTCCCCCCGACCTTTTGCCTTAGAGGCCTTCACTGTTCTTCTCAACGGGAGTCTTTGTTGTAATTAAACCAGAGAAAAACTGGCCGGCAGCAGCCAACATCTGACTTGCGGCTTATGAAAGCGGTGTTCTGGTGGCGTGTACCACCCCCCAGCGGGCTAAAGCTCTACAGTAAATCTCTCGGCAATATTAATTCTCAAAAATGCATTTTTCCCTTGAGAGCATAAAAAGGGCTCTTTTCCGACTCCTTCTAACATTCCACGATATCAAAAACTTATAAATCAACAAACCAATTCCAATGAAGAGGTAGTTTGTTGAAATCTTCTGGAAAAAGTCTCTCCTTCTTAGGAACCCAAATAGGAATACACATTTCAGAAGGCATTTTTGAGTTTCAGAATGCAGATTAACATCACTAAATTCTGTAATAAAACATCACACTAACAGTTTTGAAAGCCATGCTTAGATTGCATAGAAGAGCATGTTTCAGGACTTGGTTTTGTCTATCAAGAAGAGCTCCAGAGAAAACAGATTTTAAGTAAAAAGCAATGAAATAAATTAAAGCAGCAGCTAATTGCATTTGTTTGGCATAGGCATAATCTCTTTCCTAGTCCCAAATCAAGTGTCAGGAACATATAAAAAAGATCTCTCGAGGTATTAGTCTGCCTAAATGAGAGGAGGAAGAAATTGCTCTCACTTGATGAGACAATGACAGCTTTTGTTCTTTATTCTTTCACTTTTCATGTGCGCAAGTTACCGTGGCAACTTTGAAAAGAAAACCCACAGACCACATTTGGTTAAACACCATTTTTAAAGTATGTCACTGGACTCTGGATTGATGAGTTTATGTGCTCTTGATTTTTTTCTTCTTCATTTATTCTAAATCAGTAATACCCTACTCTGACATGAGATGTTTCATGATTTTGGATGTTCTCACCGAAGAGCACAGTGCTTGGCACACAGAAGACCCAAATATCTGTTGTATTTGTGTATGAAAACTTGAATATAAGAAATTTAGAGCACATCAACCTCTGAAACACTCAGCTTGAAACACAACCCTGAAAAAGGAATTTCAAATTTAATGGGAAAATGTTTGCAGTTTAACAAATTAGTTGTAATTGAAATTGCTCAAAAGTCAATGCAAACTTAAAGCATGTACCGTGGCCTAAGCTCTCTACTGCTCACCTTTACCATCCTCTAATTAATACCTTATTCATTCTTACAAGTCATGGTTCTCTAATTCATTTTAGTCTGGTTTTAAATATCATAAAAGGAAGCAGCATTCCCTGTGATGAAAGATAACATCCCAGTTTGCCTTTTGTTTAAAGAATTCTCTATTTAACTTTGAAAGCCAAAACAAATGAAGCAGAATTATATTCATTTATCACAAACCTGTTAGAGAAAAGAACCAGCAACATAAAAGGAGAAAGTAAGAACCCTTTGCTTTCGAACTTTTATCCCCTATTTTGCTTAAACGAAACAAAACCTTCTTCAGGCTAGAAAATAGTCTGGATAAAACCAAGTATGAAAAGGCACACTTGCTTCTCCGCCTCTCAGCAAACCCTTCAGACTTCATGACTCTCAAGAGGAGAGTTAGAGGTCCTTCTGCTTGCCTGGCATTAAACAAAAGAATTGGAACTTTCCTGAAATCTGATGATCGTGGAAAATTTAACTACCAGACAGGCTGCTTCGAAAGCATTTTGCTGTCACTATAAACTAAACTGATGTACTCCAGTTTTTCAGTTTAGCCATATATGTAATTTATTTTAATACCATTTGTCATTATAAAGACTTAGTCTTCACAGGTTGATTATCTTGTGCTTTCTAGCAGCAATTTAAGCATTCAAAAATAAATAACTCTCCTAATGCTCTACATTATGATTGTACAAATTCCACTTTACCTAGAAATGACAGACTTGAATAAATTTGATTAAATATGTGTTTTCTTCAATCTCAAGGTTTTACTCAAAATAATAAATGCAATTAATTTGGATTAAAAGTTCTACATGCCATTATACTTTCAGGTTTACTATTTCTAAAAGTCTCCAGCATTAAGAAATCACTATGGGGCCAGTCATTAAAAAGAAACTAAAATCTCAAAACTCTGTACTTGTCTTAAGATTTTTTAAATGAGCAATGATCTCAAACCAAAATTAATTTAAATCAAAGGTAGCAAATAAAGGATTTAGGAAATTATCACTAACAGCATGCAATATAATCTTAACCTAAATGATCAAAACATGAAAAATATCTTCTCATATCAAACATTCCCACCTCCAGAATACTGTAGTAGCAGAGAAGGATTCACATAATCATGTAGATAGCCTCAAGTTCTTAATTTTATTTAAATACAAGTCTTCTATTCAGATACGACTTCTTAAATTTTTTTTTAATGTCTTAAATATTATTTTTTAATGTCAAAATGATAGCATCCTTATCCATTTACATACTTTCTTAGGTATGTCATAGAAATAAATGGTAGGCTTTTCCCAGACTTGATGATTACATTATAAATGCATTAAAAAAACTCATACAATTTTTGCTTATAATAGGAAACTAAATAGAAAGACCCCTATTAAAAATTTGATTTACCAGTCAGGTAATTATGTTTCTTCTTTTTGCTATAGTTTTAAGTGCTATATACTTAAGTAATGATTCTATTAAAAAATAATAACATTGCTTTAAGTAAACAGTACTGTATTTATGTTTTCCCCCAGTTACCCTATTAACGATATTTTTCTAAAAGATGATCTTTTTTGTTCAGAAGTAATGTCCTCTTTCAAGCCTAAGCAGACAAAAAGGCTCTGAAGTTGATGTTGTGGAAACCTGGCTACAGTGTCCACACCAGTGGGGGTCATTTTTCCTTTCATCATTCACATTCAACTCCAGTGTCTCTGTGTGAATATCTACAGCCAGCTCAGAAAAAGGAAAGTCTGAACATGGACAGGATCACTTATTTTAGGTGGAAAGATAATTGCAGCCTTTAATATGCAAAACAACAAAACTGTGTAACACTATAATTCCAAATATAAAAGGGAAGGAGAAGATACAAAATATAAGATAAAAAATACAAATAAAACATAAATAGAACTGTTTCGACCTTAAGTGAGTGGGTACTTCTGAAGGAATCTTCATTTCTGAAAGTATCCTTCTCTCCAAATAAACCTGCTTTATGTTTTTGCATTTTTTTAAATGCAATTTGAGGAAAAGAGAATGACATTTTACAAGAATTTAATGAGATTTAAGGCATTCTATTAATTCCACATTATCACCACTACTGTATCAACACCACTACTGTATCAATGGCCGTGTTTGGATATCAAACAGAAAGGAAGCAGTTTCACAAATGTAAAATGGGAAAAATAAACAAATTAATTTTTCTTCTTTTCAAACCAATTTAGAATATTGTTTTCCTTTTCTGGGTTAAGTATGTGAAAATAAATACATAGTCTTAGAACTTGATTTGGTGAAATATTTATAGATAAGATACAAGCTTTATTTCTGGTTACATTACGATCATCTCCTTGGACATATCTTAGGCTAAACTGACTTGGAAAAAAAATCAACAATTTTTAAACCCATATTCATTAGATTCATCTTCTCAACTTTAGAGTGTGTCCTGGAGTATGAGAAACGCCTGATTATTGGTAACATTTTAAGCAGTTTCTCATCTGTGATTTTTATAACAGTTTTTAATTAGTCTCTAATGCAACTTAACAAAAGTAATCATTTTATAAGTTTATGAACCAAATTATTGTATATGTTTAATAATTGTCAAGCTTAGAAAACATATACAGCAGATATTTTTTAAAGTAACTTCGTAATTATAATTTCAACAGCTTGTTTCCATTTTCACATACCAAGAAAGCAAGTTTTCAAGAAAATACACTATTGAAATTCAACAATAATGAGCAAAGGCCTAAAGGTATCACAGTAAAACCTCACATTAAACAATAAATTATATAAACTCTCCTCCGTGGGCACTTTGCAATACCCACTAGAGACTACTTTATCCATCTGCTAACTGCTATTTTTGTTTCCAGCTGCCTAAATAATATATTAAATATATCTGCAATTTTGTATAAAGCTTCCTTCTGTTAATACAGTCTATGAATAGTGTTGGTCTCTGGTTTGCAAACTAAAAGAAACTGAAATTTCAAAGAGTACCAGAAATACAAATTTTGGCCTTGTTTAATGTTCACTTTCAGCAGTGTTTAAATTCTGGAACAGATGCTGTCCTTGTTGGATGCTAGGTAATAGGTAATTACAGGGGGAGAAGCAAATTGCTACTTGAGTCCTTAATTTTGGGGTCAGATATTTCCATGATACTCTAAAGTTTCCTACATGCACAGAAACCCCCTGAATGGAGTAACCCTGCATAACAGATATAGATCCTACCCACCTCCTCCACCCACCCCCCAAAAATCTTCATGCATATTAGCTAATGGACAAGGAGGCATCATCAAAATCACAGGTCTGTTAGGTCAAACCTTAAGTCTTCCAGAAAGGAAAAATAAACTTACTGGAAACTGACATGTTCATGTTTGAACCTAGTGAGAAATGTCTTCTTGGGTTTTGATATGCTTTCCTAATGGTCATTACATGGAGACAAATTGAAATAGCATGCTTCTTTTCCAAATATACATTTTTCAAGTTCAGTTTGCTCAAAGAAAATTAAAATTGTATTTTCCTGAAAAACTAATTATGACTTGAGCTTCTATGCTAAACTTTTGGCCAGGAAAAGCTGAGTAACTAGAATTTCAAGATCATTTACTAGTCCTCAGAAACACTCTAAGGTGGAAGGTGATCGTGTCCACACATTATACAACTGGGAGAAATGAGGCCTGCAGGAAGAATTAAACAGGGCATTGAGCATATCAAAAGAAAAGATTCTACAGCAAACTCTCTTCAACTTTGTAAAACTGTAGATTGTATTACGTTGTAAAACCATGTTGAGAAATGTCTAAAAAAGTTACTATGACATTTCTGTCAAAAATCTTTGTTGTATATTTGCTCACCCTTTGACATGTAGTTGCTTTCTTCTTTTCAAAGATTCCACGTCTAAAACTTAAAAATGAACTTTTAAAAATTGGCCTGATCTGAATTCAAAACCAGGGAAGGGGCTTATTGCCTCTTGAATGAAGCTTTCTTTGCTTCTGTGTTTAATTCAAAGTGACACTAACAATCAGTTAACAGTAGAAATTGTTTGTTTGGTGACATCTCAACTTAGCTCCTACTTTATATAGTGAAATGGGAAGCAAAAACAAAGAGGACATCTTATCCCCTTTCACTAACTACTATGATGAAAGATGTATTACTTAAAGAAATAATTGAAGTTAAATCTCTAGGCAATTTCTTTAGTATGTTGAAGTTCATTATTAATACCTCATTAAAACCTTTTACTTCACAGGAGATGCTCAGACCCAGTTTATTTTAAGGAAGAGAAATATAAAGGAAATCTAGTATGTTTCCTTTTTTTCCATGAAGAATATTTGAATTTAAATTTTCTTTACCTCTTAAAAAAGAACACCTATTCTTGCATAACGTGACTGCACCAGATATTCTGAGAAAGCAGCGAGAAGCAAAAGCTGGAAATAGCTATTTCACAGCAGGTAATCATACCTCAGGATGTAGCTACTGTACAAAGTTTATACTTGGATAATCCTGGATGGGAATAAAGGTGGGGGGTAACTGCCTGAAAAATCCATTACTCTATAGGCCTTAGCATCATGAATGGCTTTCTTCATGAGGATCTGAAGTTACTATCTCTGACCACATTGCACAGAAGAGCCAATAAAAATTTCAAAGAGTGCAATTTCCACTAAGGGAATTAAGCTACACAAAAGGAACCTTCACACAGAAACTGTCAGAAAGAAAGAAAAAAAAATAATAAACATAGGAAGCCATGTGTTCTACATAGTAACAGGAAGCTGAATTGTTTCTGGTCCCCACTTTAATGAGCTTGCCCACCATGCTGAACTGCAGCTGGAATGTTCTCTGACAACAGCAAGCCAGATCTGGAGGTGTGTGTGGCATAGGATTACTTGAATAAACAGTGAAGAACATTTTCAAGGACTAAATGAGAGTTTTTAAGTCCCACTCCCTCACCAGGAAAATGATATATGCACATTGGATTTTCACTCATGCAAAATTTACTCACATCGTTCAATAAAGTAGGAAAAATATTAAAGTCTTTTATTTTCATGCCTTCAATTATAAGGGCTAATTAACACCTAAAAGTGCAGGAGAGATTATATTACACAATAGATCAGTATAAATCTATAATTCTCCAGCCATGGGGAAAGTTGAATCATATTCTAAGTTAGAATTTAAAGAAAGATGAATGCATTGTGAAAACATGTTATGGGATAGAATATAATGAAAAATGTGCATAAAGATGTTAAACCATGTAGTACAAAACATAACAAAATGGGAACAAAAGAAAGAACTAGTTTAACATGAAATGGAATTTGCCACTTAGATGAGCTAGATGCATTAGCTTTGTAGTTCTTTCCTTTCCTAAAGTAAATGAAAAAGATTCCTTCTGATTTTGTTGCTGTAAATACCTATCTAACAATGCATAATAACTAAAGAAAAAAGAAAGCAATCAATAAAGCAAACAATAGGTGTTACTGTGAGGCAGGATCTCAAGATGTGTATAAGTGTTCCTGAATAGGAAGAGAATAAATTTTTTGCTACACATTTCTATACCTGTATGGTCTACCTAAAGAAAGTGGACATAAAATTTTGTTTTTTAAGACAATAACATTTTTATCTTTAAATATCACAAATCATCCTTATGTGTCAATTTATTATGAATATTAAGAAAAAATTAGGAATTTGATTAGCTTGGTCAGTGCCTGGCTACAAACTGATACAAGTATTATGAAAATGCTGCAGAATATTCAATAAACCTTAATTATTTTAATTAAAATATTCCAAAATCAAATGGATTTGGGAATTAATACTTCTTAATTTAATACCAGAAACATTTAAGGTAAAGTGATTATATGATTGTGTTTATTTAGCTAGTAAACCCTAAACATGCAAAACAATTAGAATATTAAAAATGATGATAGAAGTTTGAGTCACCAGATCTACTTTGAATGTTACTTTAAGTACTGGCCTAATTGTCTTTTTTCTTTAACTCACGCCATCTTAGGGCTCTGAAGCTACCTTGTGTAAAGACCTCAACACTCCTGACCATGATCAGCCCAGCCTGGAGCATCTTCCTCATCGGGACTAAAGTTGGGCTGTTCCTTCAGATGGCACCTTTGTCAGTCACGGCTAAGTCCTGTCCATCTGTGTGCCGCTGTGATGCAGGCTTCATTTACTGTAATGATCGCTTTCTGACATCCATTCCAACTGGAATACCAGAGGATGCTACAACTCTCTACCTTCAAAACAACCAAATAAATAATGCTGGGATTCCTTCGGATTTGAAAAACTTGCTGAAAGTAGAAAGAATATACCTATACCACAACAGTTTAGATGAATTTCCCACCAATCTACCAAAGTATGTAAAAGAGTTACATTTGCAAGAAAATAACATAAGGACTATCACTTATGATTCACTTTCAAAAATTCCCTATCTGGAGGAATTACATTTAGATGATAACTCCGTCTCTGCTGTTAGCATTGAAGAGGGGGCTTTCCGAGACAGCAACTATCTCCGACTGCTCTTCCTGTCCCGTAATCACCTTAGCACAATCCCCTGGGGTTTGCCCAGGACAATAGAAGAACTACGCTTGGATGATAATCGTATATCCACTATTTCATCACCATCTCTTCAAGGTCTCACTAGCCTGAAACGCCTGGTTTTGGATGGGAACCTGTTGAACAACCATGGTTTAGGTGAGAAAGTTTTCTTCAACCTGGTCAACTTGACAGAACTGTCACTGGTGAGGAATTCCCTGACCGCTGCACCAGTAAACCTTCCAGGCACAAACCTGAGGAAGCTTTATCTTCAAGACAACCACATCAATTGGGTGCCCCCACATGCTTTTTCTTATCTAAGGCAGCTGTATCGACTTGATATGTCCAATAATAACTTAAGTAATTTACCTCAGGGTATCTTTGATGATTTGGACAATATAACCCAACTGATTCTTCGCAACAATCCCTGGTATTGTGGGTGCAAGATGAAATGGGTACGGGACTGGTTACAATCCCTACCTGTAAAGGTCAACGTGCGTGGGCTCATGTGCCAGGCCCCAGAAAAAGTTCGGGGGATGGCTATCAAGGACCTCAATGCAGAACTGTTTGACTGTAAGGACAGTGCAGGTGTAAGCACCATTCCTATAACCACTGCAGTACCCAACACGGTATATCCTGCTCAAGGACAGTGGCCAGCTCCAGTGACCAAACACCCAGACATTAAGAACCCCAAGCTCACTAAGGACCAGCGAACCACGGGGAGTCCTGCAAGAAAAACGATTATAATTACTGTGAAATCTGTCACCTCAGACACAATTCATATCTCTTGGAAACTCATCCTACCTATGACTGCTTTAAGACTCAGCTGGCTCAAACTGGGCCACAGCCCAGCATTTGGATCTATAACAGAAACAATTGTAACAGGGGAACGCAGTGAATACTTGGTCACCGCCCTGGAGCCTGATTCACCCTATCGCATCTGCATGGTTCCTATGGAAACCAGTAATCTCTACCTGTTTGATGAAACTCCTGTTTGTATTGAGACTGAAACTGCACCCCTTCGAATGTACAACCCTACAACCACCCTTAATAGAGAGCAAGAGAAAGAACCTTACAAAAACTCCAATTTACCCCTGGCTGCCATCATTGGTGGGGCTGTGGCCCTGGTGACGATTGCCCTTCTTGCTTTGGTGTGCTGGTATGTTCATAGGAATGGATCACTCTTCTCAAGGAACTGTGCATACAGCAAAGGGAGGCGAAGGAAGGATGACTATGCGGAAGCGGGCACTAAGAAGGACAACTCCATCCTGGAAATCAGGGAGACCTCTTTTCAGATGTTACCAATAAGCAATGAACCAATCTCAAAGGAAGAATTTGTAATACACACCATATTTCCTCCTAATGGAATGAATCTGTACAAAAACAATCACAGTGAAAGCAGTAGTAACCGAAGCTACAGAGACAGTGGGATTCCAGACTCAGATCACTCACACTCATGATGATAGAGGTCATGCCACACACTGTGTTTCGGATTTTTTAGACCTAAGGGAGGTGATGGTAGGAATCCTGTTCTACTGCAAAACACTGGAAAAAGAGACTGAAAAAAAGCAATGTACTGTACATTTGCCATATAATTTATATTTAAGAACTTTTTATTAAAAGTTTCAGATTTCAGGTTACTGCTGCGATTGATGTAGTGGAGACACCTGAACACAATTCTATATTTTAGTATTTTTTAGTAATTTGTACTGTATTTTCCTTGCAAATATTGAAGTTATAAACCATTTACTTTGTGTTCTACTGAGTAAGATGACTTGTTGACTGTGAAAGTGAATATTCTTGCTGTGTTGAACAATCAGGACTGCATTCACATGAGATCCTTGTAGTATAAGCACAGGCCATTTTTCACTTTGGTATTAATAAAATGTAAAAAAAAAACTGGCTGAATGACAAAAATTAAATTTCAAAACAGTTATAAAGTAATGTTCCAATTATTAAATTTGTGTTATCCCAGTGATACTAAATAAATCAAAATATGTGAAGTAATGGGCAATATCAAACTTGCGGCATATCTCCATTTTTACTCTAAGCAAATTAGACCTCAAGAAAGTAAGCTTATCTTCTGAACTGAATACATTGGCTGGCATAAAAGGAGTGTGAAGTCTGTTGTTAAAAAAATTGCTAACAAAGCTTTGAGAATAAAGGGCTTCACAAAAACAGTAATGTAGGTGTGCTTCCAAGTTAGGGGGGGAATGTGTACCTAGGAAAATATGAAAATTTAGACTTGCATAGTGTAATGAAGACAATTACCAGAATTACCTTTCGGTTTTGCCTATACTACCCTGATTTTTGAAAAGTGAATTCTAAAAACACCATTTCTGGTGTTTATGATGTTTTTACCAAAAAAGATGTAAAAAAAAAAATCCTATACATATTAAAAAAGGTAGCATAACCATAAGCAGTCCCCCTCAACAATGCAGAGAAAGTAGTACTTTAAATAAGTGAGAATTCAAAAGAAAAATAAATACTAGAAATCAAATTTAGATCTGGTTTATGTGAAATGTTTTAACACTGTACATAAATGTTCAATTTGCTTTCACAATGATCAAGAATACTGCCCATTACTGTCACAGTTTCCCAGATATTACATAATGAACTTGTAGTGTAACATTTCTTTCTAGCTTCCTACTGAATTGTGAGCTATGTTTAAAAACCACATCACTTTTCCGTTGCCATGATTTTTCTTCCAACAAAAAAACCAAAGTGCATTGTACGCCCTTTGGCCAGTCTTGTATGTGCCTTGATCCAATGCTACATGTATTCAGCTTTTAAAAATCGACAAATTTTTCATACTTCCTTAAATATGAAAAATTATGGTCTTATTGCTGAATAAAACAAAAAAAAGTACAAAATAATCGTGCTTGCTTTTCGGGATTATGTTACTATCACTAAAGTAGCAAATTGCCCAGCACATTAGTCCTAAGCACCCCCATGTATTTTTCTAGGCATAAAAATAAACGTTGGCTACAAATAAAAAAATAGCAGTATCTTGAGCATTTGTATCATTTGACTTCAAAGAGTTCAATGTTTCATGAATAAATTAATTCCTTAACAGTCTTTCAGAATATTCTTATTTTATTTATTGACTCCATAGATGGAAAATTTCAGAAGTGCTTTTGTGACCTTTCAGACTTTTATACACTGCTGCCATTGTCCTGATACACTTTTAGGTGGTTTTTGAGAAACTAATATTTTAAAAATAACTGTTTGTTAGTAGGAATTGGCATCAGAGGATTTGAAGTCTCAGATCCACCACTTACTAGGTATGTACTTAAAAACAAACCACTTACTCTTCTTAGCTGAGTTTCCTTACATGTAAAATAATAATACCACTCACTCATGGGGTTCTTTTGAGGATTAAATGAGATGATGTGCATGGAAATTGTACAATGTTCAACAAAATATGTCACCACTGTTATGGTCAAGAGAATTCAGCCATGTGTTCCCAGAGGTTTGCTAGATAGGGCTCCTTCCTTCACTCTACTAACAAATATCTCCACTGCCTCTGAAAACCACATTTATTATTCATTTGCCGTTTTCAAATGTTTCCCAATACTTTCTCTTTTAACTTCCTTTTATGGAGGATAGCTGTTTTCTAGGACTAACTTAGCAAAGACAAATGTATTAACATTAAGTATAAGTAACACTTTCTGAAGCAAGTTGAACTTTGCTTCAGAGGTTTTAAGTAATTCAGCTGGAGTTCCATCAGATGTCAGGGAGTGGGGTGGATGGGCCCATAACGTCTCTACAAACCTGCGAGTTTATAAAAAAGGCAAAAGCCAAGAGATTATATTGACTATTTTTCCAGTTACTAGACCTTTCATGAGCACAGAAAATTTCATGTGTGTTCTACTACATTCATTTTAATTACTTCACCTGAGATAAATTTGAAAATGTTGTACATCAGCAAATAGAGACAGCATTGAGAGGGTAGAAGTTTATTCTTTACCTATGCTTGCTATGAAATCCAAATGCTTTGCTGGAAATTATATATCCTGTCAACAGAATAACAAAACACAAATCTCCACCTTAAAAGTCACTAAATTAATTATAGATAAATTTGCATATATCCTAAATTAAATGTTCACAGTTTTTACTGATCAGGTACTAACAGAGAGAACTGTAAAGAAAAAAGTGCAATCCTGAATTCACTGTTGTAGATTTAACAATACAATTGGGGCAGCTACAAAAAAATTTGAAGGAAAAAAATCACTCCCTTACTGAATGTTTGACAAAAATCAAAAATTGTTTTTGGATGCCGCCACTTGTAACTGCATTAAATCACTACACTTATACTCTAGTTCCCTATTAAAAACAACACTGTACTCTATCTTTCAGCAAGGCCGATTTATTAAAAGTATTCCCCTGTGCCAATGGAACTAGTAAAAAACAGCTTTACTAACTACAGTTTCTAAGTAAAGCACATTTTATAGCTACATGCCAACATGACAGTTTTCATGAGGAATCCAAAGAGACCCACATGCTTTAAAACACCTGACGCGTGAATGTTAAAGGAACAAATCCACTATTGAATTTGCTTTAATATTAGCTCACGTGCTACTGAAAACAGTAGTGGCATTTAAAATTTGAATTACTTTCCCCTACTTAGCATGATTAACAAATCTTAATTTGGCATACTCTTGGAATTACAGGTACTGTACTTAATGCTTTTGGTCTTTCGGCTAAATTAGCAAAATACTACTACTACTAATAATAATAATGCATGCTTATCAGGCACTTCTTTAAGAACTTTAAAGTTCTCAACAAATAATCTCAACAGCCAGTGACCTTTCCTGAATGGTTCCATGGCAGAAGCCTTGCCTTGAAGAAGTATGCTGGCTAAGATTGTAAGCATTAACATGTAATCTAATGAAAATTTATTGCCACTGCAGCGTAGAAGAATAATTAAATGTTTGGATGGATCAAGGAAGACCTCATCAAGGAGGTAAAATTAGAACTGGATATTAAAGGATAAGGAAGTATTTAACTATAAAGCAAGAAAAAATCAAATGTTGATCATAGAGAGAAAATGGTGAACAAGTCATGGATATAGGAAAATAGGGGTCATGTTTCTCAATGCTGGCTTGGTCAAAATCACTTGGGGAGACTTTTTTAAAGATAACCGGACCTCAATATAGACTACTATGTTTAAATCTCCCAGGTTAACATTGGGCATTTATTTATTTTTTAATTCCAAACGTGATTCTGATGCAGTTGAGGGCCACTGATTAAGGAAGTATTTGGGAAAAGGCCAATAGTCCAGCTGAAATACAGGGCCTATGAAAGAGGTAAATTTGGAAAAGTTCTTTGTCAAGCTTTGTAATGTGTTGAATTCCAAGCTAAGTGTGCCCGATATTCTTTAGCAATGATTTTGACCAGGTGTGCTCTTTAGGGACATTTTATAGAAATAAAGAATATTGCATGAAGGAGGAGTGAGAAGAAACTGGGAATGAGAAGACAAGATAGAAAGTTATTGTGGGCAAGAGGAAATAAGGGCCTGAACAGTGGAAGACGTTTTTTTTTTAAAAAGTTAAATTCAAAAGATATAGGAAAGGTAGAATTCCTAGGAACTGGAAACTGAGGAAAGAGTAAGAATTGATGATTTTTGGTAAGTAGAATGTTGATGAGGCAATTAATAATAGAAAAGCAAATTTCAGAGTATTTTGTACATATTGAGTTTGCATAGGTGACCATATGCACAGTACTGATTTATGCCAGCTAATTTTTAATAGTGTCCTCGTTAATCTTCCATAGTGATCCAGTTTAGATGATAAATTATAAACAGCTTAGATTAAAGTACTTTTATGTTATCCCTCTGGAAATATCTATCAGGAAGTTGGAAATGAAAATCTGGAGACAGATCCTCAGCATCAAGGAAGGGAATCTGTATCTAACAGGTTATTATTTTCTTTTTCAGCATTTTTTTATTAAGGTATCATTGATATACAATTTTATGAAGATTTCACATGAGCAACGTCATGGTTACTACATTCACCCCTATTAACAAGCCCCCCACCACACCCCATTGCAGTCACTGTCCATCAGTTTAGTAAGATGCTACAGAGTCACTACTTGTCTGTGTGCTATCCTGCCTTCCCCATAACCCCCTTACATTATGTGTGTTAATCATAATGCTCTTTAATCCTCTTCTCTCTCCCTCCCACCCACCCTCCTCAACTCCTTCCCTTTGGTAACCGCTAGTCTCTTCTTGGAGTCTGTGAGTCTCGAACAGGTTATTATTAAAGCTGAGATGGTGAATGAGATCACCAACACAAAGTGAGAAAACAGAAAGAAGAGATAAGTCAGAAGGAAACCTAACCCTTTGTAAGGATAGCAGATGGAAGAGGAGTCCAAAAGCAAAAAATAAAAAAAAAGAAGTCACAAAGAAAGAAAAAAAATTATGATCACAGGAAAATTGTGAAATCAAGTAACTAGAAATATTAGAAAAGGAGGATGTCAAAGCATAGTCAGGAATGCAGACTTGGAAGAGGACACTGCTAAAAATGGGGAAAAAAAGGAGATCATCAGGCCTTTTTGAAAGCAGGGTCAGTAGAGTAAAGAGGCAAAAGCCTCTATGATGTTGACAGGATAACGGGAGATAAAGAAAACACAAACAATGATTAAGACTACTCTTCAAGATTTTGGAAAGAGAAGGGATTTTGGTGGTGTGAGGATCAAAACAGATAAAAAGGGGTGAATACCGGGGGTGGGGGGAGGGACATTAATTGATCTCAGGAATAAGCAGGGGTAGAGAGAGGAATCTGCAATGAGGACAGAGAGCACATGTAATAGGAGAAAAGAAAGCTGAGATGCATGAGAGGTGTGGTTCGAGTCACAGTCGTGACTCTAAGATGACTGAAGTTTTAAAGGCTGTTCGTGAGAAGCTGCACTTTTGAAAGTCACCACCAAGGAATACAATGTCACTCAGAGAGGTGGAAAAGGTTGGTGGAAGTAAGGCTTATAAGACAGATTCTAAGGAGGATGACAAAATGTCCCAGAGATGAAGAGAACATGATAGTATTAGGTAAAATAAGACTTCATAAGAAAGGTTTTTGAATAATGGTGATAGAAACATAGTCAGGAAGAGGTCAGTCAGGAGTTCCAAAAAAATTTTCAAGGTCAAGGAAATTGTGTTTGAAATTCCCCACCTACACCCCATGCCCCTCCCCTAGTTTCATCAAATAGTGATAGTAAGAGAAGGAACAGGTAATAGGAGAGGTCATTCTCAGGGAAAAATGTCCATTAATTCAAGGTGGTGCAAAGAATGCTGATGAAAACATCGGTTCTGTAGGAAGTTGGAACCCCAAAGAAAAGGAGCTCAATGAGCCCAATGGAAGCAGTTAGGAAATGGGGGGGGAGGTCAAACTCCCCGTGGGAAGAGACAACGTACAGAACAGGAAAGCAGACCTCGTACCTATGACTCCAACAGAAGACCACAGTTTAAAAGGATGTTGGTGATGAGAGGTTAGTGGGAAGCTCCTGAATAGTATAGACATTGAAAAAGAACCTGAATAACCAAAAATTAACCTAGCTCTATTCTTTGAACATTGAGACAGAATTAAATCCAAATTTATCTCGAAATAAACACTGAAGAAGTATTTTTACCCACCTACACAGACTTCCACAGGGTTTTCCCAGATGGAAGTGTCCCAGAATTCCAGGTGAAGGAGTGAGCAAATCACATTATGGACCCCCTCCCCCACCCCGCTTCTTTCCCCCATCTTGTTTGTATATTATATGGGTGAAATGAGATATGAAATGAATTTTGGGACTGCCATGAAAGTTTTTTTTTTCCTTTCTTTCTTTCTTAAGAGGCCTCAAAAGGAAGTATGCAGCCACAGGGGTGTGGAAGTTGGGGATAATGGGATTTGACTGACTGATTGTGTGAACACAAAAGCAGTGCTTTTTTTTCAGTGCCAGCTGGCTGGGGTTGGGGTGGGGGTCAGGATAGGAAATTACTACCCAAAGTAATTACCCTTCTGAAGGTACATTGTTGCTCTGATAATGGTGACATTGCAAAACTAAGGTTAGTTCATATGAATATTCCATTAAAAGCATGGAATCACTGCTGGAATTCCACACTGTAATTTCCTAGATATGAAGACCAATGCTAATAAAAACAAAACAGGGAACACGAGGGAAAACAAAAGTCTCACAATTCTTTTTTAAAAATATGTTCTATAAATGTTGGCAATGTCTTACATATGCAGTGGGCTTAATATATGTCTGGTGATAATGCTGCTCTGGCTGCAGACACTACATTTGTTGAGGACTTTGTCAAGCACAGTTCTAGGGTTTTATATATTTTGGTCTTTTTTAATTCACACAATAACTTTACAGATAGGAATTGTTATCCCTATTTTTCAGATAAGCAAATTAAAGCTTTGAAAGGTCTTAGAGATTTTTATTCATTCAACATTAACAATGATTTGCTGCATCATTAAGTATGAGGATCAAAACAGGTCTGATAGTCTGATCCCCATGCATTAGCTGCCTACTAATAGCTGCCTGGGGCTGGGTATACATCAGTGACCCAAAAAGATATGGATATCATAGTTGAAGGAGGTAGGAATTCAGATATTAACCCAAACCCAAATGAATGCAAAGTGAAAAACTGTGACAGGTGTCATGGAAGAGAAAACATGGTGCTATGAATGAAGCATCACAGGAGAACATATTGTGATTGGTGGTAAGGGAAAGCCTAAGACCTAAGGGATGAAGAGTCAGTCATGTGAAGAGTGAGGTAGAGAGTGTTTAAAGCACAGAAAAGAGAACATTTAAAGTTTCAAGTAAGGAATCAGCTTAGTGAGTTTAGGGATTGAAAAACTGTCAGGGGGCTCAACCTCAGTGGGTAACATAGAGGTGAGATCAGCGAGGCAAGCCCAGATCAGACTGTGCAGGACCTTATACACGAAGGCCAAGACGAGGAGTCTGGACTTGATTCTAATGCAAGAGAAAACCACTGGAGAGTTTTTAATAGGGTGGTGGCAGGGGAGGAGGAGGAAAACAATGCGTGGGGATCAGACTATCAGATTCTATTGTAATGAGGCCGCTAAGCCACTGTATGGAGAAGGATGACTAATATGGAACAGGCTGGTGGTAGAGAAAAGAGAGGGAAAAAGATGCCAGTTATATTTTGGAGCTATAATAGAATCCTTCTTAAGGTTATATATACAGTAAGTGGTGGAATAAGGATTCTGTCTGCTCCTGAAGTTTGAACTCTTACCACTCTGTTTAAATAATGAGCAGAAACATTTCTTTAATAACTTTAAAAAGGAGTTTGAGTCCAGAAAAAAAAACCCCAACACATTATTACATTATTTCCTTGTACTGAGGTAAAAACCTGAAGACATTTTTAGAATTAAATCTCAAAATGTTTTAATGGGGTAAATGTGAATTTTTTCTCCTAAGGCTTTCAGACCTCTGCCTCTTGATGCTGAATGATGATTTCTGGTGGTCAGTAGTTAATGGCTGTAAACTACCCTGAGAATAACACTTGTCTTTCTTGCAGCTTTCAATAAATTTAAACTGAGAGTCAACAGACAAATCTTAATGTTTGAGTTCACTACAACACTTTTTCATGATCCCTTTGTGCCTTAAAAAAGACAGAATGGAAGTGCCAGGTCACTGGTGCTTTTTGCCAGGCTTGGTGCTGAATTTGAGACATAACCCAGGAGTACTACTACCTAGTCTACAAAGGTAAAAAAATAACAAGAGTATTTAATGGCTTTCCATAATTTTTTAAAAATAATCTTTAATTGTTGAAATGCTTTATTCAGAGTATACTTATCAGACATGTATAAATGCACACAAAGATTGAAGATCTACATTTAATTCCATGCTTTTTAGCCAGTAAGTCATAGAATCTTAAAGCTAGCTAAAAGTGATTTCATGAATTTTGGTAATGGGTGCTAACAAATCAAAAGATGAATCTCCTCATTACGTTAAAACAAAACAAAATTTCGGGAAAAAAATGTAGTTGAACTGTAACTAGTTTATAGGCTTTAAAAAAGTTCATAATGGAAAAATATTCAGCTAGTCTAGGAATCAAAATATGCTTCTAACCCTAAGCTATATATGGCCTATAGCCTTCACCATACAAGAGTTAAATGTTACCTTTATTGTTATTATTATCTAGTATACTAAAGATTTTACTATGTGTTATTATCCATATCCTCCATTAAAATGCAAATTCCATGAAGGCAAGGAATTTTTTTTCCCTGTTTCACTGATCAGTCTAACCTATACACCAATGCTTGGCACCTAGCAGACACTCAAAAAAATATTTGTTGGATGAATGAATAAAAGAGTGAATGAACTACAAAGGGTTGTGTCACAAGTATCAACTTAAACAGTCTCTGTGAAAACTCTTTGTAAACTGCAAACTGTTCTAAAAAGTAGAGTATCATCACCATCTTCAGGATGACTAGCATAGACCATTTATTGAGCATTCCACATCCACGTATCTCCTTTACTTTCCAGGTCACAAAAGAAGCTGAAATTCAAACATATTACGAAACTTGCCCAATATCACACACTATAAATGGTAGAATTAGAAGTAAAAAAAAAAATTTATTCCAAATACAAGAATCTTAACTCCAGATCTCCTGTCTTTTTGATGTTGTTCTTTGTTGTGACATACTGACTCCAAGTGTGTAAAATAAAATATACTAGAGCACTCTATTAAATTATATGTTCAATTGATATTTGAGATGATGATTAAGACCATTATCTTTGAATTAGACAGATCTAGGTTTGCATCCAGTTTCTGCCACTTACTTGAGATACAGCCTTGGGCAATTTAACTAACCTTTCTAAGCCTCAGTTTCACATTCTGTAAAACAGTAATAACAGTGCATCTCTAATTGTAAGGAATAAATTTTATATCTCAAGTTGAGCACTTAACTCACACCTGGCTCTTAGTAAATGCCAGGTAAATTTTATTTTCACCTCTGATGATGAACCATTAGCCTGGTATATTGCACTAGAACTGACATTTGAACATAGGGTGACAAAAAGTGGAAAATAGGGAAGCAGGATCCATACACTTTTTCTGCATCTCTATTTTCCTTGCAAACCCCGCACTGATATTACAGAAACAAACACTAACAAAGGTGTACTTTTCTTTCTCTCCCTAACACAGGACTGGACTCATTGTATCACTGCTACCCTAGGGTAAAGTACAAGTACTAATGTCAGGGAAAGAGACTAGGGAGAATGGGAGGGTAGGGAGGGATAACGGCGGGGAAGAAGAAAGGGGGTATTATGATAGCATGTATAATGTGGGGGGTGGGGGAAAGGGGAGGGCTTTGCAACACAGAGAAGACAAGTAGTGATTCTACAACATCTTACTATGCTGATGGACAGTGACTGTAATGGGGTTTGTGGGGGGGACTTGGGGTAGGGGAGAGCCTAGTAACCATAATGTTCTTTAAAAAAAAAATACCAATGTCAGCTGCTAAAAATTGGAAGCAATAACGATTTTTAAAAAAGATTTGTTATCTTAAAGCTCTTAAGATGGCAAAAGTCTTCTTGATGCTTTCCAGAATTCCAATAAAAAATCTTGTCCTATATGAACAAGTATCTAGATGGTTAACTTGTTAAAACACAGTCACAGAGTTACTAAAGTGCATCAGCATACGAGTACCAGGGGCAGTGTTTGAGATGAATTTGCTGGTGCTGTGTGCAGTTTTTATTGGGAAAGAGAGTGTTAACAGCTAGGCACATGTCTCAGGCAACCTCAGTCTTCTGTCAGTGCAATGGTACATTGCATAACCCAGGCCATTCCCTTCTAGTAGTGCATCCAAATTAGCATGTCCTTGTTCTTTAAAGAGAAAAGAAGAGAGAGAGGGGTCTAGTCTCTCATTTTATAAACACATTTAAACAAGACATTCTTATTTTCTACTTTATCAGGCACTGATATTTTCCAGGTACAGAAATTTAGTTAAGATGTTTCTTCAGAAAATTCCTCTTTGAATGTTAACTAATATGCTTAAAGGTTAGGTCTAAGAGGAAAATTAGATACCAATATTTTTTATAACACAGTAGTATTACCTAGAAGTGTGCTAGTTCACAAGCACATTGAACTTCCTCACCTCCCCAGACAAATCTCACAAGTTCTTAGAAGTCCCAGACAGAGAGGTAGCAGTAGGAGCCATTAAGACCTATTAACGTTTGAGCTTCATTTTGGGACAAATAAACAGAAGCAGTTCAAACTAAATATTTTATAAATCTGTAAAAGTAAACTTACAAATTCTTTCAAAGTAAAGGAAAACATTTATTTGTGACAGAAAGCAAATGTGAAATACCTAATGCTCAAGTGAAGGAAATTAAGTGTAACTTCTTACCCAATGTTCACAAAATACATAAGTATTCACCAGCTACACTGTCTTTGATATTAAGAAATACAGAGTTAAGGATCTTGTAAGTGTATGTTAATCCTGTGCTCAACTTTCAGCTAGTCTATGTCAGATAAGAATAACCAATTTATTCTTTAAAAGTCTTTATGGGACAAGAAATTGTATAATGTATTTCAGAATCTCTTGCAAAATTTAATGTCAACACTTGTGTTTAATATAAATGTTAAATGTAAGACACTGAGTGCACACATTAAAGTGTTATACAATTACTTTCCCCAAAACCTCCAGTAACCACTATTATTTGTACAAAATACTGAAGAGATGACAAGATATTGGCATATTCAAACATATCATTCTTGCATATGGGGTAGTGGTTAAGAGCTCAGAGTTTTGGAGCTGAGCCAACCCAGCTTCAAACCTCACCGGTTCTACTACTTCCTAGCAGGGTGACTAGGCAAATTACTTCATCTCTCTAAACTTGCCTTTCTTAATCCCTACTTTATAGAATTGGTAACTGAATTTAAAGTAAATAAAGTGCTTACTAAAGTAAAGGCTGACACATGAATGAGCATGTAACTTTTGGTGGTTATAGTCAATATATTCCAGGGGTTAATTGTGCAAACTCTGAAATCCAAATACTTAGGCTCAAAGCTAAGCTTCCCACTTGTTACTTATTTGGCCCTAGGCAAACTATCTTACCTCTCTAAACTAATATTAGTAAATACATGAAAAAGATTAGAACAGTATTTGCACATGGTAAGTGCTCAATAATTGGTAATTTAAAATACTTCAACAAAATCTCATAAAAGCTGAAATTTAAAGAGCACATCACAACAATTTTCTGATATTTTAGTTGACCAGCATTAGAAATAAATGAATTCTGTTAATCCACATCCATAAATCTTTCCTATATGCAATTAAATATTGATCAGCTCCTAGTACAGATTCTGTGGTTTCAGGTTTCCCACACTTGTCTGATGATACAAATCATCCAGAGACTGGGACTGAGCAGGTGTGGGGTGGGGCTTTGGAATCTATATGTATAATCAGCTTCCCAGGTAAGTACTAGAGCTGGGCAGGCTAAAAAACTCTGAAGTAATTGAAGCTGTGCGCAACCATAGAATCTGAGAAGATAATCTAGGAGACACACCCAGTGAACAGAATTATTATTTTACAAATTATCATGTAATGGAAATAGTATGTTAAAATTATTTTAAGCAACAAGTATTTTGTTGAGTATTTATTCATACCATACATTTGTTGAGTATATATTTATTGAGCATGTATTACCACATAATTCACAGAACAGTATATTAAGGTTAATTGGAAAGCAAACCACTTCTTAAAAATTAAAATGCTGGGAGGTAAGAGTGGCAAACAGAAATGAAGAGCATACTTGGCAAAGGAACATGTAATTTTATGTTACAATTTGTCACAGGAGTTCAGAAAATTTTGGAGCAAGGGTCCTGTTGCTCAAGAAGTTGGTTCTTCAAGAAGTCTGTTATAGTTACATAGAACAATGCTGCCATTGCTAATGGGCTAAAAGGCTAATAATTTCAAAACATTCAAATAAAAAATTTAAAGGAATAACCACTTTTTCCTTTGATCCTTCTAAACATTAGTCTTTAGAAGCAAACTACAATTTATCTCTCATGAATAAAACTAGTTCACACTCTAATAAGGAAACAAGCTTCCATTCTTCCAAGCCCCCATGTCCACCCCATACATATCCCACATATGTGCTCAAATTAACTACGAGCAGCTTCTACAATTGAGGGATCTGGAATCTACATCCTAGTAGAATCACAAGCATAAATAATTACATAAGGAAACTTAAGTGCAATGACACCAAAAATAGCACTAATATTATTCTACTGAATGAAGAACACTTCTAAAGTATAGTATAGCAAATGTGTACATGTTTCAATATAATATATCATTAATTAAATGAGCCAGTGCAGTCAAGAATTATTACTGTTTAAGATCCAAGGTAGTACATGGAGAGGTAAAACAGTGAAATAATTAGGTTATTCTCTGTAATCTCCTATTAGAAAATTACTAGGTACACATGTGGATTATGAAAAAAATGGATTTAAATTCAATCATTGTAGCCATTGAATTATTACTTGTCCATAGAAGCATAAGCTAAAGTAAAATATCTAATGTTTATTACTTAAAATACAACCCAATGGAGCAGGCACAAAACTTCACATTTTTCAGTTATTCACTCTCTCAAGGATTAGGAAAATAAATGACCAGTTAGAACTGTTGTAACTATCCCTGACTGGTCATTGTTGAGTGGTGAAATAATAGGTGATTTTTTTTTCTTTTTACTTTTCTCATTTTCCAAATTTCCTAATAAAAAAAATATGTATCCTTTTTGTCACTAAGAGAAAAAAATTCCTTCATTTAAGGATAGTATCTGAAGGATCAAATTGATTTCAGTATTACATTAAGGCCATTTAAAAACTTTGTCTTTGAAGAGACTGAATCATGTTCTCCTTCAGAGACAATGTGTCTTGAGCCCTCCTCATTTTGTCCAATAAAAAATTATACATGAAAAATAATAATACAAGGGATGAAATTCCATGTGCTTCTTCTAAATGTAGTTCTTCAAAAGGATGGCTCACAAAGCATTGCTAAGTGATGATATCAGTTTCACTGGTAGTGATACTACTCCTCCTATTCATTCGGTGTATGATCCGAAGACAAACAGGAGATCCAGTGAAGGCTGGCAAATGAAAAATGCTTATCCCCTCTTAGTAAAAAAAAAAAAAAAAACTCCTTCATTGGCTTGTCAAAAAGAGTATAGGACATAACCCCTTAATGGACTTTATACTCATCCTTTACCCTTTCCATCTTCAAGTTCCCACTTCCTCCATCTTTTTCTTTCCTATTCTTTCTTTAGCTTTAGCCTATCTCCATGACCAGTTCCTTTAGGAGGCACTTGAAGGCAATGTCCCATGAATTTAAAAAGAGACAATTGTAGACAGAACTTGGAATGTGTGGAGGAGATCTATGCAGTCTCCCAAGAAGATAAATGTGGGCACTTCCTAGAGTTAATCCACAGTTGATTTGTTAAGGGACACTGCATTTATGAGACGGGTTTTATGAGTCTTTTTCAAATTTTCTTGAGCATGATGCTGATATGGTTAAGTCTAGTTTCCCTGACTGAATGCTCTTTTAGAAGGCAATAAGATCCATAGGGCAAGGAATTCACTAAGAGTCCTTAAAAATAATAGCACCCTCACAAAAAGGCATCTATCAAGGTGAATCCCATAAACTGATCTGGACAAAGTCAGAAGATGTAAACTGTTTTAAACCAACACCTTCAGCCATTTAAGATCCAGAGTCTGCTGCTCATTGTAATACTTCAGCTAACATGTTCTTCAAAGAATTGATATGAAGAAACTTGGTGATGCCTACTGACAGGGTTTTCTGAGGTTCTCAAGCTGAGAGCTATTTGCACTGAGTTTCTATAGCGCAGAAACAAGTTAGGAGGCAAATAACACAAATACCATCACCATGTTCCAGTCCAGTTTTTATTACAGCAAATTTAGCTCTGGGCAAACTGACGTAATCAGCACATTGTGATGGCAGATACACTGACTGCATTTTATTCCTGAGCAGTATATAGCACCTGGGCTGGTCCTGAAAAGGATTAATGAAATAGCTCTAATCAACACATTACAGTTGGAACAGCTAGATGTAACTCACAATTTGTATGCCTCAATTGTCAAAATTGTTTACTTTCCAGAAGAACACAGGCAACTTTAACTTTTAGTAAATTACCCCAACTAGTCCAAAACTGACATGACAAATAATCCCTACCCTTCCACCATCAGTGACATCCATTGAGATAAAACTCAACTGTTAGAAAAGAAAAAAGCTAGAAATGGATACAAATGCAATATTTTATCAAAAGCAATCACAAGTAGCAAAGTTAAATAAGAGAGTTTTTTTCAAAAATTTCAGACCATTGGTAATGTAGAAGGTTTTTGCTGAGTTTATAGCAATACAAGGCCTAATAAATGGGGTGTCTTCTGAAAGTTGGAAAATAACAGTTTTTCTCTCATCTTATTGTTTAGTGATCTTCTGATTCATTAATTTATGTAATAATCTCAATTTCATAGCTCTAAAAGGAGGTTGACAATTGTTATTCCAGACTATGTCCAGAAGACATGGTATCTCAAATCAATTAAAATAATTTCTAATTATTGTTAATGAATGTCATTTTAAATGTTACTAAAATGTTACTTAGAGAGCAAACAGATGAAGCCCATACCATCCTCCAATTTAGTAATTTAAAAAACCAATTTTTTTCATCAAAGCCAGAGTGAAGAAAAATGAAAGGTAAAGAAGTGACTATCTCTCATCTACCTACATTATCAGTTTGGACAAGATTCAAGCATCTTTCAGAATCCTCAACCAAAATTCAGGAACACAAATCCAGAGGTCCCTTTGGTTCTTGAATCAATATTAAGATTTCAAATTTTATGTCAACTTTATTACATTAATAAGGAGGACATCTCATTCTCAAATTATGCTAAAGTTTTCAAATTCATGGTAAGCAATTATCAATAAGTCTTCCCTAACTTGCACTTTACCTCCCTCTCTGATTAATAAAATCCCCTCCTTTCTTCTCAATATAGCCATACCTAGGAGATAACATGAGTTTGGCTCCAGACTACCACAATAAAGCTAATATTGCAATAAAGTAAGCCAAATGAATTTTTTTGGTTTTCCAGTGCATATAATGGTAGGTTTATACTATACTGAAGGCAAGGAAGTATGTACTAGCATCATGTCCAAAAAAACAATGTGCATACCTTAGTTAAAAACAAGTTTATTAGTAAATATGCTGACCACCATCTGTGTTGTTAGCAAGTCATAATCAGTTTGCCACTGGAGGTTCTTGCCTCCATGTTTATGGCTGCTTACTGATCAGGGTTAACTGCTAAGGTTGGAGTGGCTGTGGCAATTTCTTAGAATAAGACAACAATGAAGTTTCCTACACTGATCGACTCTTCACGAATGGTTTCTCTGTAGCCTATAATGCTTTTTGATAGCATTTTACCCACAGTAGCACTTCTTTCAAAATTGGAGTCATTTCTCCCAAAACCTGTTACTGTTTATCAACTAAGTTTATCTACTATTCTAAATTCTTTGTTGTCATTCCAACAATATTCACAGCTTCTCCACCAGAGTAGATTCCATCTCAAGAAACCAACTTCTTTGTTCATCTATAACAAGTGACTTCTCATCCATTTGTTTCTTTCATGAGATTTACAGCCATTCGGTCATATCTTCAAGCTCCACTTCTAATTCTACTTCTCCTCCTATTTTCACCACATTAGCAGTTATTTCCTCCACTGCAGTTTTGAACCCCTCAAAGTTATCCATGAGAGGTACAATCAATTTCCTCCAAATTCCTGATAAATGTAGATATTTTGACCTCTTTCCATGAATCATGAAGTTCTTAATGGCATTTAGAATGAATTCTTTCCAGAAGGCTTTCAATTTATGTAGTCAATAGTATGTACATGTGTGTATGTGCGAATGTGCATGCATGTGTGTGCCTGGTCCATGGACCACAGTTTGAGTGGGACACAACAGCTAGATTCCAGTTGCAGCAATCAATATCCAACTCAGTTTCACCCACAGTTTGGTACCCATTAGTGCCATTTGCCTCTCTAGCTTAAATACCCAAAGGGCAAATGAACTTTGACTGACTGGCACTTCTGGGATAGCTGCAGCAATTCAAGGGCCTCCCCTATTTAACTGACCTTCATTTTCTACCAATCTGAAGAGATTTGGAGGAGACAATGTTACAGACATGTTCATTCTAAGTCTCACCGTTCTTGTCTTCTCCCTAAAAGAATTTTAGCTTATCCCTGTTTAAGAATGAAGTACTGACTTGAAGACACTTCAAATGTCAATTGCCAATTGCCATATGTCAGGAGTTTTGTTACTGTTTGGTGTATTCCTATGTAATTTACATTTGATCATGATTTCCATACAGCATCTGACTAATTTTAATTATACTCCCCAGGACCAAATGGAGAACCACAGGCTACATAGAAATGTACTAGGTGAACTGAATAACAAAACCTAAAACTTGATCAGCAACATCCTGGAGAGAGGACTCTAATAGCACATCACAGGCTCTGTCCTCAAGATGAAAATTTTCAAACTTTTTATCAATAACTTGAATAATGACATATTAGACCTTCCCAAAAAGAACTGTATCTTAAAGGTAGAATGAAGATGAATAATGGCAGGAGATTTTAAAATCATGCATTCATATAAGGAAAAGGTATTATTGAGTGATTATGACATGCTAGGTGGTAAATCCTGGGCAATACACGAATAAAAAATACAGTGGGGCTTCAAGAAATGCATGACCTTGTAAAAGAGAGAAATAAATTATGCTACAATGTGAAAAGTGCTGCAACATAGAAATATACACAAGATGATGTAAAACACAAGTGTTACCTGACTCCCACTGAAAGAGTCCAAGAAGATCTAGAATGTGAAGGTGAAGATATCACAGGAGCCATTTTACACTTATGTCTAACATTCAGGGCAGGTATATACCCTGAGATAAGGATTTAGGAGAATTACAGTATAGGTGGTTACTGAAGCCAGAGGTATAGATGAGATGGGTCTAGAGATTAAAGAGGAAAAATAGTTAAAAACCATGAATGGAATCTAGGGGAACAACAGCAGAGAAAAGAGAGGTACCCAAGAAGGAGACAGAAAAGGGGTAACCCCACCAATTCCCTACATGATGTAGTTCCCTGGGGATTCTGTTCTAGGCCCTATTTTCTATATATGCAGTCTACCAGGGTCTCATCCATTCTTTTGGTTCCAGTTACCATTGATAATATGTCACTGTTTTCAGCTATCTGACTCGAGTTCATGTTCTAAGAATGAAAAAGCATAGTTAGATAGGAGCTTATGAAAAATAATGAAGTTTGGGTTAGCTACACAGAGGAATTCCATTCAACAACTCTTTGCTGAACAGTATAACAAGTCCTAATGTAGATGGTGGAATATGGCAATGACAAAAATAAGAAGAAGAAAATGAGTAACCCCATTGATTCCCTAAATGTTGTAGTGACTTGGAGTTTCTGTTTTATTCCCTGTTCTCTCCATATATATGTTCTAAAGCAGTCTCATCCATTCTTTTGGTTTCAATTGCCATTGAAAATATGTAATGTGCATGTGATAACATACATATATATGTGCAAGCCCCCATGAATCTTATATTCTAGTGAGAAGAGGGGAGACAATAATGAAATAGACTCCAGCAATTTAACTCATAAACAATATGAGCTGTGAAGAAAAATAAGGTAGGGAAATGGAAAAGACAGTGAAAGAAGTTTAGATTGATGGTCAGGAAAATCCTTGTTGAGGAGGTGATAATTTGAGCAGAAAACCAATTAAAGTGAGAAACTAAAGAATGCATCTATATAAGGCAATGGCTTTTAACCTCACTGAACATTAGCATCAACTGGGAATCTTTTGAAACAGATGGAATTCCTGAGTCCCACCATAGAAATTCTGAGTTAATTGGTTTGAGGTGTGGCCTGGGCACTAGAATTTTTAATACTCCCTGTCGATTCTAATGTGTAGCCAAGATTGAAAACTACTGATGGAATGGAAGAGTTAGACAGAGGTAATCAAGGTAATCACAAGTACAAAAGCCCAGAGGGAGGAGCATGCTTGGAGTCTAGGAGAAAATATAGGGCAGCTAATTAGATCTAAATAAGGTATTTGAATAATGACACTAAGGACTAGCAGAAGTACTAAGTCATATATTTTTACAGACAAAAAACCCCACATAGTTGAGTGATTTTCACCAACAATACTCAGCAGTTTAGAGTTAGTTGTGGAAGACATAGATGCTGGGTTGACAGTGCTAGGAGTTATACAGCAAATATAAAGAAAGAATATGGAGAATTCTTAAATTAATGGACTGTTGGGTATAAGCTGAAGCAAGAAGGAACTGAAACCAAAAGTTAGGGAGAAGTGGGAGGGATCAAGTGACAGAATGTACAATGATCCCAATAAACAGACAAACCAAACAAGGCTACGAGCTCAGTTGACTATAATTTCAATTTGAGCCAGAGGCATACCATGTCTACTAAATATTCTAAGGCAATCTTAGGCTTATTTTTAAAAGTAGTGGTAGTCTTCAACAGATAATCACTAACTTCCTTTCTGGCTGCTGAAAGGACACTCACTGGTACTTGGAAAATTATAATTCGCACATCACAGGAGGAAGTATCCTAATCTGCACTGGGCTGGGCAAAACCTGTTTGGAATATTATGTTCATTTCAGATGACCCATTTTGAGGACTCTGATAAACAAAGTGGCCAAGAATAGGCAGCCACAATGAAAAATAATATAATGTCATTTTTTTAACTTGGAAAATATGACAACATCAAAGTTCACATTCATGACTAGTAGGAGAGTGGAAAAGTTCTCAGGCATAAAGGAGCTCCCATTTCTTTATCTTAGAAGTAAAGTTGTACAGAATAATGAAGAGACTCAAAATATGGCCATTGTGATTAATAAGAAAAGACTGGAATTGTAAAGCTAAGAGGTCATAGTATGTCCAGGAGCATCAATGTAGATGTTGAATTCATACAAAAGAATCATAGAAAGGATCATGACATAGCTGGCCCCTATCCTTCATTAGAAGACTTCAATGCACTTTATGAATAAGCCCTTGTATGACTGATTCTAATGGGAAATCCTGTTCTACTGAATATGTCTTTAAATACATTGAGGGCTGTGGGATTGGGGGAATAGGCAGGGATGTTAGCGAAGTTTGATTCATTAAAAAAATATTTGGAACTGTACTGAGCTTAATAACTCTAAACTTGAAAAATAACAAATGTAATACATATTATGCATTAATATTAATATATTAAGTTATAAAAGACTCCTCAATGGTGGATTCAGGCAAAGGAAAAATTCAGTGATTAGAAAATACATTTAGGGATGTGTATATCCTGTCCACAATCTTTCTCTTCAATGAACAAATGCCAAATAGAGCAAAGATGAGCTGAGGGAGCTGTGATCTTATACCTCAAAGACGACTTTCTTCTCTTCTGGACATTGATCACCACTGTGATTTTCCAGAGAGGAAATAAGGGATGTCACCACTAAGGATATGACCATCCCACCTCAGGAAACCAAGCTCACGGTGAAAGCCTTCAAGGTCTCTCCTTCAGCAAGTCAAGTGGAGAATACATGGACTGATCCCTCTGCACATGTTGTTTCCTACAGCCTTGGACATTTCCAATGGGAAACAGCTGGTGGAATATGATTTGAGGTAGGCATGAAAATAGATAGGTTTCATTGAAAGAAAAATGACCCATAGCAAAATTAAAGTACTCTAAATCAAGGAAATTGAAAAGATAAGCTCTCTATTAAATTCAATTCACTCTCAACATGTTCTGCCTTTACTATAAAAAAAAGCCAAGTAGATGGCTCCACCTATCTACTGACATATCAGAAGAAGGGACTTTGGAATCAGAGTTAGGTTATTTACCACCTCCTTTACTGAATATTTTAACAGTTGCTCAGTGAATGCTGAAGAAATAAATACTTTTCACCAATTGTAAGATGATCTCCAGTTCTAAATTCTAACATACATAAATGGAATAATAAACTTAAAAAAATCACCAAAAAAAAAAAAAAGTTTACCTTTTAAAAAATCAATACATATAAAGGTATTAAAATACTCTTGTAAAGCAAGTTGCCTATTTCAGGTGTTTTGTCAGTATCAGATCTCAAGGTAATACCAAAGCCATAAACATGTTGCTATCTTTCTGCAGTAGTCAGAATTCTAAGGCTTGTCTCCATGTTCTTTTACTCTCCCCTTTGAATGTGGGTGGAGGCAAAGACAGAAAGCTTCCAAGCCAGAGAAAGATTTAGTGTATAACTGCTGTCTTTGAAAATGGAGAGGGCCACAAGGAGCTGAGAGTGACTTCCTGCTGACAGTCAGCAAGAAAAAGGAATTGCAGTTCAACGACTTCAAGGAACTTAATTCTGCCAACAATCCGAATGATCTCAGAAGTAGATTTTACCCCCAGAGTCTCCAGATAACTAAGCCCAGCAGGCTGACACAATGATTTCAACCTTCTGAATCTGAGCAGAGAAACCAGTTAAGCCTGCTGTACCTCTGACCTACAGAACTTTGAGATAATAAATGAGTTTTTTATGCTGCTAAATTTATGGTAATTACATGGCATTAGAAAATTAATATACTTTCTTTATGTGATTCTATCTAAAGAAATACAGTTAAAAAACTTGATTTTCTACATTGTTACAAGAAAAATATTTAAAGATCAATCAAAAGAACTCACAGATTTTAAGACAGAAACACACACAAGATCTGAATTAAAATAAAATTCATACTTTGTTAAAATATATGAAATGATTTTGAAAAACTCATGTTGTATACATTAAAATAAACTCCTTATCTACTTCAAAAGAGGAAACATGCTTGATCAATAATCCCAAAATATCTCAGTAAAGTGATTTAAGGAGAAGTATATATAAAATGATTTAAGGAGAAGACAATATAACTTTTCCAGTTTAAATCTTTGGTAGAATAAATATATCCCATTTTTAAAAGAGAAGTCAGAATCAACAGATACAAAGGTCATTTTATGAGCATGAAATAACAAGGGACCAACACAACTGATCACCATTCATTTCATACTTTTGCTTTAGGGAAATCCAAAAGAACATTTTTTGGCACTTGATCTTAGTCACTCAGGGGTTCATGGAAGTGAAAGGAGTTCACAAGTCGCTGGCAGTTTTATAAACCTACCCTACAAGGTTTACTGCCTTACAGACTATTAGGCAATGAAACTACAAAGGCCTTTCTCCCTCTGCAGATAGTTCATCTTGAAATAAATCAGAAGATTCCCTCTGCAACAATACTTGATGTCCTTTCATTTTCTTTTAATATAGAGCATGTTCACATTCATATCTTTGTTCACTCAAGAAGAGGTAGCATGTTAGAGTGGTTAATATGTGAGTTCTAAAATAAGCCTTCCTGAGTTCAAATCCTAAATCTACCACATACTCACAGTGTTATCTTAAGCAAGTTAGGTAACTTCTTTGTGCCTCCATTTACCTTTCTGTAAATAGCAAGATCCTGATAGGATTGTAGTGAGGATTAAATGAGTTAGGTAAAAAGTCTTTTCAGTAGTGCTTAAAATATATTAAGTACTCAATAAATGTTAGCTATTAAGAAAATTGACATAGCTTTTCCTTATAATCATCTCCCTCCTTCCACAAAATTAGATATTGTAACAATGGCTACATTTTCGAATAAAAACCTTGTGCAACATGATGGCTCACCACAAACCTTCACCTGTTTCTTCTGCTTGCCCCATTACTACCTCGTTATACCAGGGTCTTTTATTTAATGGCTACTTTTAGGTAAGACAGAAGTTGGATATGGAAAACATAAAAGGGACTCTGAAACTTTCCCAGCTGAGTCTCAGACATTAGTCCAAAAATACAGTCTAAAAGTGAACAGTCCTTGAGATAGGTGGTTTGACCATCTCTTTCTTCAAATTTCACCTAAAAATGTAAGTACTTGGCCAAGGAAGCCAAAAGAACATCAGTGGGGTAGGAATGAAAACCTTGTCAACTCCTTAACATTTCCATTTGAAATAAATGTACCATTGACAAATAGAGTGTTTGATTTCTTTTGCAGCCTTGAAGTAAATGAATCCACTATGAAGTAGTAAAGAGTAAAGTGTCCTATCAGATTTAAAAAGACATATGCACCCCTATGTTTGTCGTAACACTATTTACAATAGCCAAGAAATGGAAGCAGCCTAAGTATCCATCAGTAGATGAATGGATAAAGAATAGGATAAAGAACATATACACAATGGAATATTATTCAGCTATAAGAAAACAAATCTACCATTTGCAACAACATGGATGGAGCTAGAGGGTATTATGCTCAGTGAAATAAGCCAAGCAGAGAAAGACAAGTACCAAGTGATTTCATTCATTTTTGGAGTATAAGAACAAAGAAAAAACTGAAGGATCAAAACAGCAGCAGACTCACAGAATTCAAGAATGGACTAGCAGTTACAAAGGGAAAAGGGTTGGGGAGGGTGTGTGGGAAGGGAGGAATAAGGGGATTAAGGGGTATTACGATTAACACATATAATATAGGGGAGGGGCACGGGGAAGGCAGTACAGCACAGAGAAGACAAGTGACTCTATAGCATCTTACTATGCTGATGGACAGTGACTGTAATGGGGTATGTGGTGGGGACTTGATAATAGAATTGAATATAGTAACCACAGTGTTGCTCATTTGAAACCTTCATAAGATTGCATATCAATGATACCTTAATAAAAAAAAAAAGAGTAAAGTGTCCTAGCAGTAAAAAGCTTGAGCTTTGGACTTACACAGACCAGTTCCTGAATCTGTTTCCTCATCTCTAAAATGGGAATAACATTAGCATGCAATCTTACAAGGAACTTGTGAAATTTACATGAGATAATTCATATATGCATTTGGAATTGTATGGTACATAATACGCTCTCAAATAGAGACCTCATAACAGATATTAGCTGTTACTAGCAAATGAATGTTTTACTTCTAGGTGAAATCAAGTTCTTCCCTGTAAAAGCTGTGAAAAAGTCTCTCAAACTGTCAATAAATCTCAGCTCTATGATTTGGGAATCCTTACAAATAGTAAAAATCATACATGGAGGTTGGGAAGAAGCTGCACTGGTGGTTCCAAGGCACGATGCAGACATGTCACATAGCACCTGTGTGTGATATACACTCCTACATTACTGTTGTGAATTTCCTTGAATAAGTCTGGAGTTCAAAGACAATAGGAAATTTAGGGCCAATAATATGAGAATCTCAGTTAATCAACAGCACCCTGGATCTATCAAAAGCAAGTCTCTGAGTAACAAATGAACTCTTGGATCAGATGCCTCTGCTTTCTGTTTAGATGTTTCTACAAACAACATCATCCTTTCTACTCAGGAAAGTACTTTACAAATAGTAATACTCAGAACAGCCCCAGGGCTAAGTATTCAGATTTTTTTGAAGTTTTATTTGTGAAATATAAATCACATATTTATGTACACAAACACAACTGAGCATCCTAATGAATTATTTTAAGGCGAATGCCTTTACGACACCATCCGGGGAAGAAAAAGAAGTGGAAGCCCTCCTGGAAGCCTGCACTGGCTTCTTCATAGTCACAACCCTTGAAGTAATTGCTATCCTTACTTTACGGTTATCATTTCCTTGCTTCACTTAGTAGTTTACCTAGGTTTGCATCTGTTCACACTACAGTTTTGTCTGTTTTCAAGCTTTACATGGAATCACCTACCATGCATTCTTTTATGCCTGACTTATTTAATGCAAACATTACAAGCATATGTTATGTATACATGCAATTTCTTCATTTTTACCACTTTACATTTACAATAGTACATTCCTATAATGTACTGTTACATTACACAAATCTACAAAAATATACTTATCCATTTTACTGTTGATGAACATACAGGTTGTTTTGAGTTTTGAGCTCCTGTGAATAATGCAGCTATGAACTTCTTGTACATATCTCCAAGTGCTCAGAATCACACATAAATATATTGTGTGTTCATCTGGGAATAGAACTGTTGAGTCTCAAGATATGCATATCTTCAAACTGAGTAGTTGATACCAAATTTTTCCAAGGTGTTTGTACCCTTTGTATCATTTATAGCATGCTTATTAGCATGAGAATTTGTTCAAACTCTGTGTCATAGTCTATAGTCAAGGCTGCAAAATAGTTCTAGAAAGGGCTGTCATTATCACTGTGAATCAGACTGATGAACATGGTCCCAGCTATATAATGGGGAAATCCATGTTTACTTCCATGTTCATCTAGCTAGGTTTCCATATATATAGATGATTCCATCATGGTGAATCAGGATAGGTTATGAAACTATTCTATTGCTATACAAGTACAATCATCCTGTGTAACTGACAGACCAAGAATAGTATCTCAAAATTTTGTGTACCAGAGCCCAGCATATATAATGAGTTTTCACAGTTACTAAGTACTGGAAACTAATGACCTAGGGGACAGTAACGTGTGCAATAGAAACTTTATCAGCCAGCAGCATGTCAGTGGGAGGAAGAAACATATATTCAAAAAGTCTGTTCAAGTTACAGATTTGTTAAAATACAGCTGATAACCATAGAATAATTATGACTTTAAAGGACAGTTGATGTCATCTGGCTTGGAAAAAAGCAGTAACTGATATACAAATCTTAGGTTACCCGTTGACCACTTAGTGAAAAAATGGGTTTTCAACATGTTACATTTTTTGTGTCATGCCCTTTCAGATTTTCATTTTAAAGATTAGGGCCATTATACGTTCCCTATTTGTAAATTCAATCTACAAAGTGAAACACACATGGACAATAAAGGTAATCACACAAACATAGTCAACTGTACCTTCATACTCACAAAAATACCAGGAATTTAGGAAGTTATGTGGAACAATGATGCATAGGACTGCTGAAATATGACATGGATAGAAATCACATCACAACCCCTGTCTCTATTACCAAGATAATATTGTCATAACATGCATTTAAATCTCAGAACTATAAAGTAATTATGTGCCAGAAACAGCTTCTACTGGTTTTATAATTAGAAGAAACATTAATAAAATTTCCAGGGTTATAGTAACAAAAGAAACTTACTTCCTCATTTTCATTTATGAATGGACATTTAGGGAAATTACAAATCCTGCTAAACATATAGTTCATTTTGAAAATCACCTTAAAAGAGCTCCATCTTTGCCAAATGTATAATTTATAAGCCTTGAAAATATATCTCAAAAGGGAAGATTCTATCAAAAGAGCATTTCAATGCTCACTACTAGTGGAATAATGCTGGTTGCATCTATATCTTACATATATGTATATATATGCAATAGCTAATTTTTAAATAAACTATTTGCCTATAAAATATCTATATAAAATGATCAAACCCCTCTAGGCTCCTGTAAAGCTTCCTATCAATGTATCAGCTACTAACATATAAAAGAATGCATTTTACATGCTGTGAACACCAGAATAAATAAAAGCATCATTCAAACTCAAGTCAAGTTCACAGTGATGTTTACTTCTTGCTAAAGGTCTATGAGAAGATTGTAATTAAGCTGTAAACCCTGGGTTCCAAGCTGTTCTCAAAAATAATTGTAGAAGCTTTCATCTAAAACTCCTTCTATTTATATTCTAAGAGAAATTCAATCCTCCAGTCAATGTGCTATTCATACACACACACACACACACACACACACACACACACACACACACACACTTTTTTTTTTATGAGCATGTTCAAGTTTTATTTGAAAATAAAAACTTACAGGCTTTTGTTCACACTGCATCATGTTGTCTGGGACATCTTTCATCTTATGTCAAAATGCCTATATTTTATTCAAATTTTAAACCCCAATTTCAAGCTCAGAATGCTCCATAAAAGAGTCCCAAATTCCACAGCTAAAGAAATCACTCCATCCTCTGGCACTTTTTCTGTGCATTATATTTATCTGTGTTTAATATATCAATTCTAATAAAGTTCTCTAGGGTTGGATAAATGTTCTCTAAACATGTCACTCCTTGCCTCCAGCCTTATCCTATCCAATATTCATCAAAGAAATCAACAAATAAATGAATTAATGAGAAATGTGTATTTCTGTGGAGTCTTGTTTTCTTTTCTTATTTGAACTACAAATAAATGACTCAAAAAATTTTAAGAACCAAGAAATTAGCAACTCATGTACTAATACGTGATTTTAAGGAATATAACTAATACACCAACCAACTATGACTGTGGCCTTTTATTTTTCAAAACTTTTTTGGTCATGAAGTGTGTTCTCAAGTTAATTTTCAAGCAGCCATACAAGGCATACCTTCTGCTTCAGAACTCTGAAATGGTTTTCATAAATAATTACCAAAGGAGCTTGTTAAAAATACAGCTACCTTGGCCTCAGTCCTGAAATTCTGGCCCATTAGATCTGAGGTTAGATGGAGGGATGCTCTGCCAGGTCTGGGGACAATGTCTCCATTGTGTGCCAAGATTTCCCAGGACAGCCCTAGTTCTCTCCGTCCTCCCTTTCTAGTTCAGGGTCCAGCAAAAGCCACACCTTCCTTTCAAAAAACGTCTTTGACCATCCCAAATCTTTTCCTTTTCTTTAAATATATATATTGTTTTGGTGGTAGCTGTCCAACTAAAAACAGATTATGTACATGACTAGCACTTTCTTATTCAATTTCACTTATTTAAGCCTTTCACACCCTAAGTTAGCTGTAGGTTCCTACTGGGAAGACTAATAAATCCTTACTTCCATTCTGTCTGCAGAGTATGGGGCAATTTTATCTACTTTGGATTTAATAATATTCTTTGTTTAGGACAAAAATATTTTAAACCTTACTATCACTGAAATAAAGAATATGAAAAGTATTCAGTCAGGTACATTTTGTTTTTTTTAAATGAACATTTTATCAATGTGCGGCTTAAAGATATGAAAATAACACTGAGGTAGAAGTCTCCCCCAGAGGGAAAGCATTTGTTTACACATAAAAGGCCATGCCTATTGTTGAACTTACAAGACTGAGCAATAATTTCTTTGGTAGTCAAGTCCAGTAATAAATTCAATACCACTCTGCCTCAGAGTAAAGACTATAGATGTGAGACTGACAGCCAATTTAGGAAGGATATACCATGTTAGCTTTCCAATATCCTGTGACACCTGCTTCCCCGAGCTCAGGAATATCTACTCTCACCATGCACAGGAGTGTCTCAGAGGTCTGCACTGAAGAGGAGTCCCTAGTTCTGCATGAGGCAACCATGACAAATCCTATTGTGGTCAGGGAGACAGAGCAGTTCTCTCAGAGTCCTTCCATCTGTGAGATTTCAAAACTCAAGACTGGTGTGGAGGCTTCCTCTAGACCATTCCCTAAATATCAGCCATTATAATGAAGTAGTTCAGTTTGTTACATGGCCCATGAGCCACCTCTGTCAAGCAACAGGCTGAAGAGTCAAGTAAAGTCTGTTTCTCCTTAGGAAAGGATCAGGGGTTGGAATGGAAAATATGATTCATCAGAATTATTGCTACATACAGGTATTCCCATAATTTCCCAGTAAAACGTTTGAGATTCACTCTGCTTAAGACTGACATTGGTCATATTCCTACCTTTTTGAGCAGATGACAGAATGTTCTGATTGACTTAACTTGAACTTAGAGGAGCTTTCAAGTTCCTTGAAGAAAAAACAACAATATATACTACAAAATGGAAATGAATGGCTTTTTGAAAAAGGAAAGGGGAGGGTGATAGAAAAAACATCAGTTGAGATGAAGTTCAGCTGCAGTGGACAGCCAAAAATAAAAACAGTTTAAACAAAATGAAGATTTATTTTTCTCTCAAATTAAAAAGTCAGAAGTATATATTCAAAGGCTGTCACTTCACAAAATCCTCCAAGTTCAAGATTCTTTTAGCTTGCTTCTCTGCCACATTTAGTTATATGGCCATACCAAACCATAAGAACATCTATGGAATGAAGTCTTTACTCAAAGTGAACATATATCCATTTAACAATGAAGTGTTTCATTTCTTAAGGGATAAAAAGAAAGCATAGACATTGGAGGTCAAATAGCAATCTCTCTCTGCGGTATACAGACTCACCACGATTCCTATCACCTTATGTTCAAACCCTTGTATAAAATCATCCTCTTGAGCATGGGCAGTACCTATGAGTTGCTTCTAAGCAATAGAAGAGGGAAAAGATAGGATATATATTAGTATACATGATTACATTATCTAAGATTCAGCTTATCTTACAGGAGTTTTTCTCTCCCCCAGGGATGGCTATGAGGAAGTAAGTAGCTAGCTCTGCTGGGAAACCCCACATGGCAAGTAACCAAGGGTGGTCTCTAGAAGCTGAGGGTAGCCTCTGGCCAACAGCAAGCAAAAAAAAACAAAAACAAAAAAAAACAAAGCCCTCAGCCCAACAACCATAAGAGCAATGAAATAAATCCTTCCTTGCTGAGCATCTAGATGAGAATCCAGTCCTCACTGAAACCTTGATTGCAGCCTTGTGAGACCCTCACAGGAGACTCAGGTAAGCCATGTCTGCACTCCTCATACAAAGAAACTAAGATAATAAATGTGTATTGTATGACACCACTAGGTTTATGGTAATATGTTATACAGTAATAGAAAACTAACATACTGACACATAATACTGCTCACAATACTGCATAATGGCCTAACCCAGTCTCTAATATACAACAAGTGTTCAATAAATGTTACCTGCAATGATCATCATCATCATCACCATTGTATTTCCTAAACCAGGATTCCTCCAATATTGTCACCACCTTCCCCAGCAGCTTCATAGCAAGGAATACAATCCCACCAGGACAAACAGTTTTATTCATGTAACTTCCAGACTTTTTGGAAGCAACCAACTATAAATCCAGTTTGAGTTGAATTTCCAATAGCACTGCACTAGTAATTCTTGTACATCTGTCTGCCTCTCCATTCCAAGAACTTGCCTCTCAAGGATATGACAATCCCTTGGTCATGTGTCACTGGGGAAGAACTCAGAAGATAGGATATGTACTCTGGGGGTTCAGTTAAGAACTGCAGGCAAGCCTACAGAAAATAGATCCATCATTCTGTGAAGTCAGGCTGGGGAGAAAAGAAACAATTAGCTAGAGGTTAAGTAGCAAAACAGCTGCTAGAAGCCTTAGGTAAAAATGTCATGGAGTAGGAGTGAAATACAGAGAGGGTAACGTGGGAGTGAAAGTTATCAATTTCTTTGAAACCTGAATTTATGCATTTTAATATCATCTAGCACAGTCAATCTGAGCATCTGCTTAATATCCTGGTATATGACAAGAATACCAAGAGGAATTTTAAAGTTGTTTTAAAAAGAGTAAAAAATAAAGTACCTTCAGAGAATTTCAAGATGAAGTTTTTACAAGACTATAGAAAATGCAAGCTACTTTTGATGGTAATGAGTTAAAGCAAATTAATGTCCCTTAAATAAAGCAAAGATTTGAAAACTAAGCCATCACATATAATGGAGTGAGGCAGAAAAGTGAAATCTACTCTATGAAGTATATAAAACAAATAGAAATTGCTGTTATGAGATGCCATAAATTAGTCAATAATTCTAACGATGATTAAAAACAAATAACATATAAGGAATAAAACATGGTATGGAGATCTTTGGCTTATAGCAGCTCAAGAATATTAGAGGAAATATGAGGAGAATAGCTATTACACCAAAAACTACTGTACTTTTTGCTTATGTTTATTTTTATACAAAAAAAATTATGAAAAACAGCAAAGTTTACAGGGAGTAAAAAGTACCAGAAAATAAAGAAACATTAAAGCGCAGACATGTTAAAAAATAGAAAAAAATTTTTTTATCCCAGAAGTATGTGGCATTAATTCACAGAAAGTATTAGAATAATTACATAAATTTTTTAACTACTAAAATATTGACAGTTTTTTAAGTTCTTCAAATCAATTAGGGTTTTTTTTCCTATGTGGTTCTTACTCCTGTCCCATAAACATCATGCATTAACCCCCAAAATGTTTGTAAATATACATGGAAACTATTTTAACAAGTTCCTGTATAGAACTTTCATTTCTACAGAACTGTTTTTCACTTTGCTGCAGAATTTTTTCCTTATTCTAACATCAGTCACAGGATAATAATAAGGTCTCTACCTCACAGTTTTCTCCTTGTTGTGAAGCCACATTGTACTAAAAGATACATGATTATGAAGCATGTATGAAACACAGGGGCCACTAAACCTCTTCAGCAAATATCACTAGTCATTGTGGGGGAGGAGAATGAATGAGAAAATATAACACGTTAATAGTCTCAACAAAAACAATCACCATTTTGGTACACACCCTCTCCAATGGTAGATCAACAATGTTGTCCATAACCAAAATCTATGGTATTACCTTCCTGTATTTGGGATTACAAAGGGACAGATAAAAGTCCTCAAGGTTATTTTTCTTTTAGATTTAGTTCCATTTATTTGTTTTCCAGTTTCTGCTAAAGAGGAATACTCAGGCCCAAATCAAAGATTTTCCTAAAGGTGTGAACTATGAGCTAACTAAGAACACTTACTAACTCAGAAGTGAACACTTCAAGGTAAATAAATAAGGTTCTTTTCAATATATTTTTTTCCAAGAGACAGTATTAAAGATGGCGGCAGGAGAGGTGAGAAAGAGAACTCCTCCTAAAACCACATATAATACCAAAATATAATTAATACAACAATGCTTAAAGAGCAACAGGAAAGAAGGCTGCACCAGACTGCATACACCTGGAGAAAAGAACAGACCTCATGGAAGAGGGTAACATACCAAAGCCAAGACCTGGCAAGACCCAAGCCCCTCCCCTGCAGCCCATCTGCAGGAGGAAGAGAAATGGAGCAGGGAGGGAGAGGAGGCCTGGGACTGCTGAACACCTAGCCCTGGAGATTTGTTCTGAGAGCATGAATCTACATTGCACGGTGCTCTGGTGATTACTGGATTTGGAAAACTAAGACAGGAGGAATACCTGGAGAGACTGAAATTCCAGGTGTTGTGGAAAAGAGGGATCCATATCCAGCTGATCTGGGGGCAGACTGAGAGATTTCCTAAAAGAGACAGGGCTGCTAAATGGGCAAAGATTGCACAGACCTTACTGCTCAGGAAAAACAACAGGTAGACAAAAGTATCCAGGTGCAATCTGCACAGCAGGTTGGGAACATTTACGAACTTCAGGCTCTCCTTCTCCCTGGGTGGCTATGCAGCTCCAAGGCACCTCACCATGATACACACCCTGCTGTGCCTTCCTCCCCATCAGCCCGCACCTGGCTCGAAAACCAGCAAACCCAGCTAGAAGGAAGCCCTGCCTAAAGCAGCTACAAACACAAAGCATAGAGACTTACACTTGTGTATTTGGCCCACTGGTTGCAGTAGTGGAGAAAGGCATAGCAGCCAGAAAGAAGGAAAGTGTTCTTTCCTCCCCTCAGCCAGCAGCACCACTCCCATGAAACCCCTAAAATCACTCCAGGAGCTGAGCAGATCAGAGAGTAGAGTTTCTGGGTGCAATATGGTGCCACATACAAATATGAAACATCACAGGAACCTGCTTCAAAGCCAAATCTCAACAACACCAGACAAAGGGTCAAGTTAGACTGAACTAATCAATCTTCCTGACAGTGATTGCAAAATAAAAATCATAAACAGGCTCCTTGAGATACAGAAAAATATTGAAGAACTCAGGAAAGAATTTAAGACAGAGATCCAATTGTTGAGGAACACAATGGAGGGTTTAAAAAGCAGATTAGATACAGTGGAGAAAATGATAAATGAAACAAAAATTAGAGAAGAGGAATAGAATGAAGCTGAGGCACAAAGAGAAAAAAGAATTTCTAGGAATGAAAGAATATTGAGAGAACTGTGTGACCAATCCAAAAGGAAAAAAATCATATTATAGGGGTACCAGAAGAAAAAGAGAGAGAAAAAGGGAAAGAAAGGGTCTTTGAGGAAGAAATTGCTGAACATTTCTCCATTCTGGGGAAGGAGATACTCTCTCAGACCATGGAGGTGCACAGATCTCCCAAGACAATGGAACCAAGGAGAACAACACCAAGACATATAATAATTAAAATGGCAAAGATCAAGGATAAAGACAGACTATTAAAAGCAGGCAGAGAAGAAAGATCACCTACAAAGGAAAACCCATCAGGCCATCATCAGACTTCTCAGCAGAAACCTTACAGGCCACAAGGGAGTGACATAATATATTTAATGCAATGAAGCAGAAAGGACATGAACCAAGAATACTCCTTCCAGCAAGATTATCATTTACATTTGAAGGAGGGATGAAAAACTTTTCCATATAATCAAAAGCTAAGAGAATTTACCTCCCATAAACCATCCCTAGAGTGTATTTTAGAGAAACTGCTATAGATGGAAGGGTCCTGAAGGAAACAATAGGTGTCACCAGAGGTAATAAAAAAGGATAGACAAAGAGTACAGAATATGACACTTAATATACAAAGAATGAAGACAGAAGAAAAAGAGGGGGAAAAAGAAACTTTAGATTATGTTTGTAACAGCATCCTAATTGAGTTAAATTAGAATCTTAGATAGTAAGGAAGTTACCCTGGAACCTGAGGTAACCACCAATCTAAAGCCTATAATAGCAATAAGTACATAAATATTGATAACAACCCTAAATGTAAATGGTCTGAATGTCCCAATCAAAAAACACAGAATCAATGGATGGATAAAAAAACAAGACCCAACTATGTGCTGCCTACAAGAGACTCACTTCAGACCCAAAGACATACACAGACTAAAAGTGAAGGGATGGAAAAAGATATTTCATGCAACTAACAGGGAGAAAAAATCAGGAGTTACAGTACTTATATCAGATAAAATAGAATTCAAAACAAAGAGTGTCACAAGAGACAAAGAAGGACATTACATAATGATAAAGGGGTAGTCCAACAAGAGAATATAACCATTATAAATAAATATGTACCCAACACAGAAGGACCTACATATGTGAAACAAATAACAACAGAAATAAAAGGGAAAATAGAACGCAATACATTCATTATAGAAGACTTTAAAACTACACTCAAACCAAAGGACATTATCAACCAGACAGAAAATAAGTAAGGAGACAGAAGCATTGAACAACACATTAGAACAGATGGACCTAACAGACATCTACAGAACTCTACATACAAAAGCAGCAGGATACACTTTTTTCTCAACTGCACATGGAATATTTTCAAGAATAGATCATATACTACACCACAAAAAGAGCCTCAGTCAATTAAAAAAGATTAAAATTGTACCAACCAGCTTCTCAGACCATGAAGGTATGAAATTAGAAATAAATTACACAAAGAAAATGAAAAAGTCCACAAACACATGGAGGCATAAAAACATGCTCCTAAATAACCAATGGATCAATGACCAAATAAAAACAGAGATCAAGCAATATATGGAGACAAATGACAACAATAATTCAACACCACAAAATCTGTGGGACACAGCGAAGGCTGTGCTAAGAGGAAAGTATATTGCAATACAGGCCTACCTCAGGAAAGAAAAACAATCCCATATGAACAGTCTAAACTCACAATTAATGAAACTAGAAAAAGAAGAACAAATGAGGCCCAAAGTCAGTAGAAGGAGGGACATAACAAAGATTAGAGCAGAAATAAATAAAATCGAGAAGAATAAAACAATAGAATCAATTAAAGCAAGAGCTGCTTCTTCAAGAAAATAAACAAAGTAGATAAACCCCTAGCCAGACTTATCAAGACAAAAAGAGACAAAAAGAGAGTCTACACAAATAAACAGAATCAGAAATGAGAAAGGAAAAATCACTACGGACACCACAGAAATACAAAGAATTATTAGAGAATACTATGAAAAATTATATGCTAACAAACTGGATAACCTAGAAGAAATAGACAACCCTTCAGAAAAATACAATCCTCCATGGCTGACCCAGGAAGAAACAGAAAATCTGAAAAGACCAATTACTAGGAACAAAATTGAATTGTCAATGAAAAAACTATGTAAGAACAAAACCCCTGGACCAGATGTCTTCACCACTGAATTTTAACAAACATTTGATGAAGACCTAATACCCAATCTCCTCAAAGTTTTCCAAACAGCAGAAGAGGAGGGAATACTTCCAAACTCATTCTATGAGGCCAGCATCACCGTAATACCAAAAAGAGGCAAAAAGAAACACAAAATATGAAAATTAAAGACCTATATCCCTCATGAACATAGATGCAAAAATATTCAACAAAATATTAGCAAACTGAATTCAAAAATACATAAAAAATATCATCCATCATGATCAAGTAGGATTTATTCCAGGGATGCAAGGATTGTACCACATTCAAAAATCCATCAACATCAACAAAAAGAAGACAAAAACCACATGATCATCTCCATAGATGCTGAAAAAGCATTCAACAAAATTCAATATCCATTCATGATAAAAACTTTCAACAAAATGGGCATAGAGGCAAGTACCTCAACATAATAAAGGCCATATATGACAAACCCATAGCCAACATCATACCTAACAGTGAGAAGCTGAGAGCCTTTTTAAATTGGGAACAAGACAAGGATGCCCACTCTCTCCACTTTTATTCAATATAGTTCTAGAGGTCCTAACCTTGGCAATCAGACAACACAAAGAAATAAAAGGCATCCAGATTGGTAAGAAAGAAATTAAACTGTCAATGATTCCAGATGATATGATACTGTACATAAAAAACCCTAAGGAATCCACTCCATAACTACAAGAATATCTGAATTCAGCAAAGTCGCAGAATACAAAATTAATACACAGAAATCTGTTGCATTCCTATATAGTAATGATGAACTAGCAGAAAGAGAAATCAGGAAAACAACTCCATTCACAATTGCATCAAAAAGAATAAAATACCTAGGAATAAACCTAACCAAAGAATGATAGACCTATACTCTGAAAACTACAAGACACTCTTAATAGAAATTAAACAGAACACTAATAAATGAAAATTCATCCCATGATCTTGGGTAGGAAGAATTAATATTTTCAAAAGGGCCATCCTGCCTAAAGCAATCTACAGATTCAATGCAGTCTTTTTCAAAATACCAACAGCATTCTTCAACAAACTAGAGCAAATAGTTCTAAAATTCATATAGAACCAAAAAAGACCCCAAATAGCCAAAGCAATCTTGACAAGGAAGAATAAAGTGGGAGGGTTTATGCTCCCCGACTTCGAGCTCTATTACAAAGCCACAGCAATTGAGACAATTTGGTACTGGCACAAGAACAGACCCATAGACCAATGGAACAGACTAGAGAGCCCTGATATAAACCCAAGCATATATGCTCAATTAATTTACAACAAAGGAGCCATGGACATACAATGGTGAAATGACAGCCTCTTCAACAACCAGTGTTGGCAAAACTGGACAGCTACATTCAAGAGAATGAATCTGGATTACTATCTATCCCAGTACACAAAAGTAAACTTGAAATGGATCAAAGACCTGAATGTAAGTAATGAAACCATAAAACTCTTAGAAGAAAACATAAGCAAAAATCTCTGGAATTAAACATGACTAACTTCTTTCTGAATCCATCTCCTAGAGCAATAGAAACAAAAGCAGAAATGAACACATGGGACTATATCAAACTAAAAAGCTTCTGTACGGCAAAGGACACCATCAACAGAACAGAAAGGCATCCTACAGTATGGGAGAATATATTTGTAAATGACATATCCGACAAGGGGTTAACATCCAAAATATATAAAGAACTCACATGCCTCAACACCCAGAAAGCAAATAATCTGATTAAAAAATGGGCAGAGGATATGAACAGACAGTTATCCAAAGAAGAAATTCAGATGACCAACAGGCACATGAAAAGATGTTCCACATCACTAACTTTCAGGGTAATGCAAATAAAAACCACAATAAGGTATCACCTCACATCAGTTAGGATGGCCAGTATCGAAAAGACTAAGAACAACAAATCCTGGTGAGGATGCGGAGAAAGGGAAACCCTCCTACACTGCTGGTGGGAATGTAAGCTAGCTCAACCATTGTGGAAAGCAATATGTAGTTTCCTCAAAAAACTAAAAATAGAAATGCCATTTGACCTGGGAATTCCACTGCTAGAAATTTACCCAAACAGTATAATTTCTAAGATTCAAAAAGACATATGCACTCCTATGTTTACTGCAGCACTATTTACAATAGCCAAGATATGGAAGTAACCTAAGTGTCCATTAGTAGATGAATGGATAAAGAAGAGGTGGTACATATACACAATGGAATACTATTCAGCCATAAGAAAGAAACAAATCCTACCATTTGCAACGACATAAATGGAGCTGGAGGACATTATGCTCAGTGAAATAAGCCGGGTGGAGAAAGACAAATGCCAAATGATTTCCCTTATTTGTGGAGTAAAACAACAAAGCAAAACTGAAGGATCAAAACAGCAGCAGACTCACAGACTCCAAGAAGGGACTGGCGGTTACCAAAGGGGAGGGATGAGGAGGGGCAGGTAGGGAGTGAGGGAGAAAGGGATTGAGGGGTATTATGATTGGCACACATGCTGTTGGGGGGATCATGGGAAAGATAGTGTAGCATAGAGAAGGCAAATAGTGACTCTCTGGCATCTTACTATACTGATGGGCAGTGACTGCAATGGGGTATGGGGGGAAACACAATAATATGGGTAAATGTGTAAACACATTGTTGTTTTCATGTGAAACCTTCATAGGAGTATATATCAATAATACTTTAATAAAAATAATATATAAAAAATATTTTTTTTCCAGGGGAGATGGTTTTTACACATTATAACAGAAAAGATGGGTGGGCTTCACTGGTTACTATGGAGTTCCAAATAACACTCATTCTAATATGTTTATTTTTTATTACTTCTAAGAACTTATATATTTTCACAATTTTTACAACTAATCCATAAACAAGTATATCTGATGGCACATAATAAAGAGTTTGTTGTAAAATGTCTTTGAAATATTGTGAATAATTTTTTATGCAGCAAATTAGTGACCCACATAGAGACTAATGTTAATACATCAACATCTAAAGGGAAATCAGAATAGATATTTAAGACTTACAGTACAGAAGAAGTCAAGGCAGATTTCTGGATCTGGAGATACTGACATGTTTTTATTAAAATAAAAATGTTTTCCTTTTGCTCCTTCATATTTACACTGAACTAAAGTAGATGTGAAATCCTCCCTACTCGATCTATTCTTTTCACTCTTGTGCTTTCTTAGTTCCTTCTTCCAGGAATACCATCCTGCACCATTGTTTTCACCTTGCAAAACTTTATGCACCCGTCCTTTAATTTCCACTCTGTGGCCCATTTTTCCATGATGTCTTCATTCTGATCACCACACTAAAAGTGATATTTTTTATGGGAGATAATGTATTTGAGGAAATAATCCAAATGAATTCCACTGGTACCATTTCACACATAGTGCCTGTGCTTATGAGTATTTCTTCTTTATGTATCTCATTTTCAGGGTAAAGGTTAAATATATCCTTATTTCCACTATAGGAACAAGAGCAATGCCTTGCAAATTCCATCAAAAAGCAGGGTAAATGTTTACTGGGTAAGAACATGAATGAATGAGTCGGCAGATAAATGAAATTATTAGAATAGAGGTAATTGCTTAACTGTGTGCTATTAACCCTAACTGCCCCAAGAATACAAAGATGGGAGATGGGAGAGGTGAATGGAAGTTAAAGTAGTTTGGCAGAACATCATGGGGACACGAGGTGAGGACTGAAGAATGGCAAACAGTGGGTAAAAGATATTTTAGGCATCGGCATGAGGGAGGTCACTAAGGCAGGGTAAAATAACACATTAGGTCAAAGTGAGGAATCGAATCTCTCTTCTGGAGTGTGTCCTTTACAAAATTCCATGCAAACAGGAAACTCTAAGTCTCTCCATCAAAATGTGAACTCTCCAAAACAGACCAGCAATTAAAACTGATCAGAGAAACCACCAAGCTAGGCCAAAATAGAACCAAAGAAATAAGAAGCACTCTTATTTAAGAAATGCAGTGGGATTGCTACAGGCAGTTAGAAAGCACTAGACAATTTAGAGCCGTCTGTGAATCACAAGGTTTTTTTCCCCGTTTATACTCAGTAAAGTTCAAGGGTGTGACAGCTACACCCTAGCTTGGATCTAATCTGGAAACTCAACTTAATGAGAGTTTAGTTGCCAGTAAAAGTTCAGCTGAAATAATGCCTCATAATTCTATATCTTCCTTTCAAGAAATTTAAGATCCACATCTTGTGTTTTCAGATGTGACTAAAATAGCCAGAGGTTTCCTGAGGGACACCCATTATACCATAGTACAGAAATTTGCTGTTTCAAATGGTAATGATGGCCAATTATGCTTTGGTGCTGCAGATACTTGGAGTTGATAGCAATGCTCTTGAAAAATTTTGTATACTAGATTCCAATTTTTAGAATGTCTCAACCAAATATTTTGAAACAAATTAACATTAGGATTTCCAGCATGCTGAGCTGTCAATCAAGCTTTAGTTTCCCTGATACTGCTCTTTTAAAAAGCATGGTATGTTACTTACCCATGATTAGTAATGGCAGGCATGTCCAAATTAATACCCCTACTAACAATCTATAGACACTTTGCCATTTTACAATGGAGGAAAAGCTTAATTTCCTATATAGCATGAATAAGGCTTTCAAGAGAATGCATTTTCAAAGCAGATTTCCAGAAGCAATTTCTAACAGCAGCTAAATGATGCTTTTAGCATGCTTTGATAACTATCAAAATTTACAAATTACATAAATACTTAATAACAAGTAAGCATTTCTAACTTGAGCCTGCATAAAATGTTACCTTTTCTGGAGAAACTAAAAGAAAACTTGAAGGATATTTCATCAGCACTTAAACTTTAGGACATTGAAAAGTAATTTGAAAACTGAAGACACTTAAAAATAAAATGTTTTATGTGAGCATCAGACTCACAGAACCCAAGAATGGACTAACAGTTACCAAAGGGAAAGGGACTGGGGAGGATGGGTGGGAAGGGAGGGATAAGGGGGAAAAAGGGGCATTACTATTAGCACACATAATGTAGTCGGAGGGGGACATGGGAAAGGCAGTATATATAGATAAGACAAGTAATGATTCTATAGCATCTTACTATGCTGATGGACAGTGACTGTAATGGGGTATGAGGGGGGACTTGATAATGGGGGAGTCTAGTAACCATAATGTTCAAGCAATTGTACGACAGCAAAATAAAAAATAAAAAAAAAAATGTTTTATGATGCCTTTCTTGTCTCCACATCAAGAAACACACTTTTATTTACTGTTTTGGGGGGCTCAATTTCTTCCATAGGAGATTATAGTTAAGTAAATACATGAATTAAGCCTTGGTGTGCCTTCTTATAACTACTGCTGGTAGATAACCTTTAAGGGCAAAAACAGAGTGCTCACAGAATAAACATTGGAGGAAATAGAGATATATCATTTAGAAACAGGAGACTGACACTAGGGCAAATTAATATTCTGTTTTTATCACACTTTTTGTATTACACTGAAAGCAACTGTTCTTAAGTAATTAAATATCAATAATAAAATTAAATAATAATACCACAAATTAAAAAATAGGCGGGATGGGCAGATAATGAAAAGCCATTAGGTACTCTTGATGCTTATTGCATTATATATATTGCATTTGGTAATATATGTTAAATAATTCAAACAAGTATCCATTAAGATGCCCTTAATTTGAAAAGTACAAGTTGCAACAGTATCAAAAACATCTAATCACAGTATACCAAGCTCCACAAGCCACCGCATTCAGTGTCAGAAAAGGTTATGTAGTGGAGGATAGACAGCTGCAAATTATCTGCCACTCTTCCCATAAAGAAGTGGAATTTGTTTCTCCTGCCTCCAATCTGGGTTGGCCTGCAACTCTATTTAACAGAATGCAAGTAAAGTAACACTATAATTTCTGAGGTTGGGCCTTAAGAGATCAACAACTTCTACTTCCTCACTAGGAGTATTTCCTTCTGGAATCCAGCCACCATTCTGTGAGGAGCCCAAGCCACATGTAGAAGCCATGAAGAAGAAAACTGATGCTTTCTGGCCGGCTGAGCATCCAGTCAACAACCAGCTCTAAGCGTCAGCCATGTGAGTGAACCATCTTGAACTTCCCAACCCAGTCTAGCCTTGAAATAACTGCAGCCTAGCCAGCGTCACTTGTAGATCTGAGATTCTATGCTGCAACTAACCTTTACGAAACATCACATGTCAAGTTTTGATATAAAGTCAGAGAAAAATGTCCTAAATTATATGAATGATCTATTATAACACTTCTTTTTTCTAATTTATCTGTGTAAAGCCAGATTTTCTTACATATTTCAACCAAATCAACATATTGCAATAGATGGAATGCAGCAGCAAACACAAGAATCTTATTAATCTCATTAAGTAAACATCAAAGAGATTTGCAAAAATGTAAAGCAATGTAACTCAGCATTTTTCTTTGGAAATTATAGTATTTTTCACATAAAACTATATGTTAAAATATGTGTTTATTATATTTTTATTGAAATTGAATCTACACACTATGAAATGCATCATTATAAAGTACACCATTTCAGTGGATTTTCGTATATTCACAAAGTTGAACAATCGTTACCACGAATTCCAGACTACTTTCATCATCCCCAAAAGGAACTATATCCATTAACAGTCACTCCTCATTTTCCCCTGTCCCTGGTAACAACTAATCTACTTTTTGTCTTCATGTATTTTTCTAGTTGGACACTTTATATAAATGGAATCACACAATATATGGTGTTTTGTGTCTGGCTACTCTCAGCATAATATTTTCAAGGTTTATCCTTATTGTAACATGCATCAATACTTTTTCTTTATATGGCAAATACTATTTCCTTGTATGGATATACTAAATTTGTTCATCAGTTCATCAGATGATGGACCTTTGAGTTGTTTCCATGTTTTGGGCTACTATGAATAATCATGAACATTTGTGTACAAGTCATTATGCAGACATATATGTTTATAATTTTCTTGGGTGTTATTATTGACTATTATTATTTTTATATGAATTAACTATTTTAAACATTCCTAAACTATACAGTGTACAATCTACAAAAATTAAAGGACTTTGGTGCACTCAATAATTTTTAAAAGTATAAAGGGATCTTGAGACCAAAAACTTGGGAACCACTGCTATAGAGAAATTATTTTCTTTTCAAGGCAATATAAAAATACAACATTCTCATATTTCCTTTGAGATTACTGATTTAGAAGAATCCAGTATAACTTTTGGCTTTTGTAAAACATGCTATCTTGACAGCTTTATTTCCTACATTGAATTTAAGGAAAAATAATGATCAAGCAATACAATAAAGTCAGCCAAAAGAGGATAAGTGTCATGGTATACGGAGGGATTTTTTTCCCTACAAAAATGTTAAAAAGGTGAAATGTTTTACATTTTTATAAACTGCTAAAGCTTTCTAAAAATATTGAACTTCAATTCAGATACATGATCTCTTCAAACCAATTATCTAAATGGTTATAAGCCTCTGTGTCATTCTTAAGATCTTTGAGAGAGTTTTCTTGGCTCCTTTTTGCTTGGAGGAGAGATACCTGTTCCCAGTTTCCACAGATGACTGTTAATATAGATTTCATAAAAGTTCTAGTAGGTGGTATTCTTCTACCCTCTACTCACTGCTCACAGAATATACTTTTTATGGAGCATTTCACAATCATAATTCTTGAACCACTACAAGCATACCTCCTTTTATTGCACTTTGCTTTTATTCACTTCACAAATATTGGACTTTTTTTACAAGTTGAAGGTTTGTGGCAACCCTGTGTCAAGCAAATCTATTGGCACCATTTTTCTAACAGCATTTGCTCACTTCATGTATCTGTGTCACTATGGGTAAACGGCAGAATTTTCAGAATCTCGTGCCTGGCCTTCGTCTATTTACATATCAATAGGTATTTACTGCTACAGCCTTCTGCAGCCTCTGGGGCAAGGGGTGGAGAGATAATGGCCATTCTCTCCTCCCCTCCGTTCTTGGTACATAACGGTCTGGCATCTGCCAGTCAACAAATTCCTCCCAGAATGGGTGGGCGAGAAGTAAAGAGAGTACAGTGAGGGCAGAGCAAGTGCAGTGGCCAGAGGAGATGGACAGGGCCAGGCCTAGCTATTTGAGCAGACTGTGAGCAATAAAAGGGTTTCTCCAAATCTACCCTTTCCCTTGACTTATTTCAGTTTCACTGGTTTTGTAAGGGATTCTCCCCAACCGGGAATACCCTTCCACCCCAAGCTACAGTCACATATCAATAATTCTTGCAATATTTAGAACTTTTCCAGTATTATTATATTTCTTATAGTGATCTCTGGCCAGTGATTACAACTTGCTGAAAGCCCAGATGATGTTAGCATTTTTTAGCAAAAAACTATTTTTAGTTAAGGTATATTATGCATTGCTTTTTAGGCTAGTGCTATAGTATAGTGTAAACTATACTACAATGTAGTGTAAACATAACTTTTATATGCACTAGGAAATCAAAAAATTAATTTGACTCACTTTATTGCAATATTTGCTGTATTGTTATGGTCTGGAACCAAACCTATAATATCTCCAAGGTGTGCTTGTACTTTATATTCAACCTTAGGAATACTTAGGACATACTTAGGAATTTTCAAACTTTCCTACTAAGAAAAACATTCAGCACTTTTTTCTTTTCAAAAATGTTAAATTCAGAGAGAACCAAGATGGCGGCATGAGTAGAGCAGCGAAAATCTCCTCCCAAAACCATATATATTTTTGAAATTACAACAAATACAACTAATCCTAAAAGACAGACCAGAAGACACAGGACAATAGCCAGACTACATCCACACCCACGAGAACCCAGTGCCTCGCGAAGGGGTAAGATATAAGCCGCGGCCTGGCGGGACCCAAACGCCCCTCACCCCAGCTCCCGGCAGGAGGACAGGAGTCAGAGTGGGGAGGGAGAGGGAGCCCAGGACTGCTAAACACCCAGCCCTAGCCATCCGCACCAGAGCGCAGACACACAGTGCGTGCGTGGGGTGCTGGAAACTAGGGAAACAGGACAGTATGACCTGTGAGCGGGTCCCCGCAGCCGGCGCCCCTGGGACAAAAAAAAGCGAGGGCTTTTTGAAACTCTTAAAGGTTCAGGGACCCCACAGCTGGATGGAAGTGCCTTGGGACACTTAGCCCAGCAGCTGCGAATCTGGGGGAACTCTGGGTGCCCGAACCCCCGCAGCACAGCTTGGAGGCCCCTCACCAAGATAAACAACCTCCTGCCTGTTCCCCCTCTGATGCAGCTCCACCATATTGGAGCAACAGCCTGAGGCAGGCCATGCCCACAGCAAATGCACAGCTAAATAAACTCCATAGCGGCCGGGCAAGATCAGAAGCCCCGTCTGCATGCAGCTGCCCAGCAGAAGCCGCTAGAGGTCGCTGTTCTCCCAGAAGAGGAGGGCCATAAACTGGCAAAAAGGGACTTTCTCTTACCCAACACATGTGCCAGCTCCCCACAAATATATCTATTGCCATGAAAAGGCAGAAGAAATTGATACAGACCAAGATCACAGAGGCAAACCCTGAGAAGGAGAAAGACCTAACCAGTCTTCCTGAAAAAGAATTAAAAATAAAGCTCATAACCATGCTGATGGAGCTGCAGAGAAATATGCAAGAGCTAAAGGATGAAGTCCCGAGGGAGATTACACAAATGAAACAATCTCTGGAAGGATTTATAAACAGAATGGATAAGATGCAAGAGGCCATTGATAGAATAGAAACCAGAGAACAGGAACGCATAGAAGCTGACGCAGAGAGAGATAAAAGGATCTCCAGGAATGAAACAATATTAAGAGAACTGCGTGACCAATCCAAAAGGAACAATATCCACATTATAGGGGTACCAGAAGAAGAAGAGAGAGAAAAAGGAATAGAAAGAGTATTTGAAGAAATAATTGCTGAAAACTTCCCTAAACTGGGGGAGGAAATAATCAATCAGACTAGGGACGTGTACAAAACTCCAAACAGAAAGGACCCAAGGAAGACAACACCAAGACACATAATAATTAAAATGGCAAAGATCAAGGACAAGGACAGAGTTTTAAAAGCAGCTAGAGAGAAAAAAGGTCACCTACAAAGGAAAACCCATCAGCCTATCATCAGATTTCTCAACAGAAACCTTACAGGCCAGAAGAGAATGGCATGATATATTTAATGCAATGAAACAGAAGGGCCTTGAACCAAGAATACTGTATCCAGCACAACTATCATTTAAATATGAAGGACAGATTAAACAATTCCCATACAAGCAAAAGTTGAGGGAATTTGCCTCCCACAAACTACCTCTACAGGGTATTTTAGAGGGACTGCTCTAGATGGGAGCACTCCTAAGACTAAATAGATGTCACCAGAGAAAATAAAGCCACAACAAAAAAAGCAGACCAACCAAATACTAACTAAAGGCAAAAAATAAAATCAACTACCCACAAAAGCAGTTAAAGGAAGCACAGAAAAAAACAACCAACGTATAAAGAACAGAGGAGGAGGAATAAGAACAGAGAAAAATAAAGAATGACCAGTGTTTAAAATAGCTCAATAAGTGAGTTAAGTTAGACAGTAAGATACTAAAGAAGCTAACCTTGAACCTTTGGCAACCACGAATCTAAAGCCTGCAATGGCAATAAGGACATATCTTTCAATAATCACCCTACATGTAAATGGACTGAATGCACCAATCAAAAGACACAGAATAATAGAATGGATAAAAAAGCAAGACCCATCTCTATGCTGCTTACAAGAGACTCACCTCAAACCCAAAGACTATAGGAACAAAGAAAGACTGAAGGAACAAAACAGCAGCAGAATCACAGAACCTAAGAATGGACTAACAGTTACCAAAGAGAAAGGGACTGGGGAGAAAGGGAGGGAAGGGAGGGATAAGGGTGGGGAAAAAGAAAGGGGACATTACGATTAGCATGTATAATGTGGGGTGGGGCATGGGGAGGGCTGTACAACACAGAGAAGACAAGCAGTGATTCTACAGCATCTTACTATGCTGGTGGACAGTACTGTAATGGGGTTTGTGGGGGGGATTTGGTGAAGGGGGGACCCTAGTAAACATAATATTCTTCATGTAATTGTAGATTAATGGCAACAAAATTAATTAATTAATTAATTTAAAAAATGTTAAATTCATAAATGTCTATAGTATCTCTTGCGTGTATTTAAATGACTACACATGTAGCAGAGTTGTTATATCCTTTAAGCCATGATTATATATATAATTTTTGCTTTAAAAATATCTCTCCAAATTTTAAAAACACATCCATGTAGTAAGCCAGATTCATAAAGATTTTAGATCAGGTTTTTCTGTATGTGATAATTTTCAGTTCTAAATAGACAGTAGAAAATAGAATAGTTATCATAGGATATTTATTCTCCCATTATTAAAAAGACTATTATCAATGATAAGCATATTTTTCAAATATTAGTTCATTGTTCTTTATTGAGGATTGAAAATGAAATCCTCCTTCACTGAAAGACTGTTCCATGGAGTGAGACAAAAATTTCCCTCTGACAGCCAATCTTAATTTCCTCAAAGGTCATACAATTAGTCCTGGTTGAATCCCCATGTGACACGCTAATTTAGAAATGTTTCCTCATTAGTACTGACATCTCCCAAGTTGGAAAGAACTTCACATACTACATCTTTATTTGAAATGTGGATTAAGAAAGGGAAAAAAAATTATGCTTTTAGACCCTTGTATATAATTTTGTATTAAATACATGTATCCTACAAAAGAGAAGATGTTACAATCAAAAGGCATTAGAATATCATGAAAAGTAAAATGCACTGGAGTTCTAATCCTTCCTTCATCTCTTATCAATTTAGAGACCACAAAGAAGTTATTGAGCCGCTCTGAAATTTAATTTCTTCATCTGCAAGAATAAAAGCAACATCTTTGCAGACAAATTATCAAAACGCAAGTAAACTGATAAAATATAGGGAATCTGTATTTTGATATCTTTTATCAAAGTTGTTATTATCACAATTAAAGTCACCTTAAGACAACATAGACCTACTATGAAATACATTATAATCCCCAGGGTAAAATAGCTATTACCTAAATGCATCAAGAGCAAGTATAATGGTAATGGAAGGAAAGGTATAATTGCTCTGGAAGTCAGCTGGTCAAATAAAATATCACATTGTTGTTTGGGTTTTTTGTTTGTTTGTTTGTTTGTTTCAGGAAGAAAGGAGGGAGGACAGCCTGTGAGAACTATTTTCTGCTTTCATTGGAAGGGATCTGGGTGGGAGGCATCATTTTTGCTGAAACTTCAAACATTTTCTCTCATATTGGGTGCCCAGGCTTTAGCACCTCCTATCCCCAACACATATAACAGGCATTAAACAAAATCTTATCCTCAAACATCATTTTAATATTCTCCCTTGTTCTGCCCAGAGGGATACAAAGACCCACAATGAACTCCAAGATCCAACACAAACTCTTGCCCCAAGTCACTCTATCCCACCAACCCACTCCTCACCTACTTTATATCACAGCAACTCTGCATTATACTAACAAAAACTCAACTAAAAAGTGGATTTGAATAGTTCTTAAATTGCTATTTAAAACAATAACTCTAAAAACTCACTGATTATATTTTCTGATGCACCCACAAGGCAGAAGAAACTCATGTATTCTAAAATCTTATTAAATATGATAGGAATTTATTCAAAATGGTAGTGTTATGGGCTAAATCTGTTCTCCTAGGTCCTTGTCTCCCCAGCAACAAAGAACTGAAAGACAGAGACACGGTAGCGAAGCACAGTGGAAGTTCTATTTGAATACATTCCAACGGAGGAGTGGGCAGACCTAAGGTAAACAAAGGCCTCAAACTTTTAGGGGAGGGTCTATTTATCATGACCTAGCTGGGAGGCACTTCTTTTAATTGACAGGAAGAGGCCATTTGATTGACAGCTCAAGTTATACACACATTCCTCTTGGTGCACATGTCTTTTACCAAAATGCACACAGAAAAGCCCATGGAGGGGGCAGACCACAATTTTAGTTTAATGAGATTATGAGGAGGTGTGGTTTTGGCAGTTCTTAGTTTTGTTCGACTGTGCCCACACTGGGACCTGGTTGGGACGGGTCTGGCCTGGTCTAATAGGCAAGAAGCTATCTCCCTGCAAAGCCTTTGTTCTCTTCAAATGGGACCCATTCCCTGGGCAGTTAGGGCAGATTTTTTTTTTCCTTTTTTCCCTTAAACCTTATCTTCCCCTTCTCCAGCTGCTCCTGTCTACCTTTTTACCTAACTATAGTACTTTGAAGTACTTATTTTTTTCCTGTACTGATCCTCTAATTAAACTGAGTAACCTAAAACAATCAATATGAAGTATATTCCATTTCATTTCTTGAGATTTAATTAGAGATCATAGGAACATTATACATACATATTTATTTACAGTGGTATCAACCTTACATTTTTCAGAACCGGTTAGACTAAGGAAGGAGAAAGAACACTGCTGAAGAGTAAGGTTGGAACTTACAACAACTACTGTGCTTCTTAAACAAGTACTCAAGTAGTGTGGTTTTATTTATGGACTAGTCACACCAATTAGTTTTCAATCCTATTCGAGTTAAGTTTTGGTGACTTATCTACTAATGGGTAACTTGTAGCCTTTCCTCTCCAGTATCCAGTGCATTCCAGAAAGAAAGGCCAATAGGCGACAAAGTAGGTGGAGATTATTAGTGTTATGGGTGTGTATATATACTTTTATGTCCATGTGTGTGTGTATTAAATACTTTTGAAATAAGCAATAGTAACTTTATTGAAATTATTTACTTCTTTGAAATTTCTGAATGTTAAAGTTAAAATTTAAAATCTGAGAGTAAAATTTTAAGTAATCAATTAGCTATAAATATGTACTGCTCATTAACTATTATCAGCATTTTTTAAGCATTTTATTACACACTAGCTCTGACTAAATGGTCTCATACCTCACTTCACTCATCCAAGCCTGAAGTCGGAAGCCCTTTCCGAATAATTATTCCTCCCTCAGGAAAACTAGGCATCAAGGTACCTCTCTCCAGGAGGCCAAATTAATATTTCAACCTAGAAAACTTTCATTTGCTTGATATATTTTTTTCTACCTGATGCTGAATGCTGAATTGATTTTTTATATTTTATTTCATCTTATCAGCCTATGTTTTCCTTCCTTCTGAATGGAAGAATAGAAAGTGAGAAAAATATTTGCAGGAGGATAAGATTACCTTTTTCCATCTTATATAGCTACTTCTCCCCCAGCTCTAAATAGATTGTAGTACAGGAGATTCTCTGCCTATTACTTTTCATTCCTTTTGTTTTTTGTAAAGAGTACAATGCCTGGCACTAAAGTGGTGCCAAATAATTGTTTGATAAGTGAGTGAATAAATGGTAGTGAAAAACAGTCCCTACCTTTTTCTTTGATGTAAGATCTTCCAGCCCAGAATGTTAGTTAACCACCAGATTTTCAGTTAAATTATTCAAACATTACTTACACTCCCAAAACCTTTAAACCCTCATTCAAACTAGTTCTTCGGAAACCATTTTCAGAGTTTCTGTAGCTCGAACTGAATATTTTGAACATATTCATTCAACAAGTTACTTCCTGAGCACCCATTCTGTCAACTTAAATAATTTAAATTTGTAAAAAATTTAATGTAATTTCATTAATATTTTTCTAAATGTATTCCAAATTTATGTTTCCATATCCCCTCAATTCAAAATCATTATTACAGGTTGACTACATTTTAAAAGGATATATATGTATATATATGTGTGTGTGTGTGTGTGTGTGTGTGTGTGTGTGTGTGTGTGTGTATTATAAGAAGTTTCTTCAGAACAAAACAACAGTAAAAGCAACAAGATTTAGAATTCACTGGTTATGAACTGAGGCAAGCAAAGTGCCTTGTTCACAATAGATCAAGTGCCTTGTTCACATTAATATTTGTTGACTTGGTTGGCTATGAGATTTTCTCCATATTAAAGTGAGGTTAATTTTGGAAAAAGTTCCCAAGAGGTAAGGATAAGGGAACTAAAGAATGTTTCTACTTTCAATTTAGCACTTACAAATCATCAGAACGATGTAGAAAATTCATCTCTAAGAATCAGCTGCAGAGTAAAAAGGAGCCCATATCCATTGTACGCCTTCCCAATTTAACGCTAATAGGAAGCCAAATGACTCTGTCAGAACTGTGTCTCTCTTTCAAATTAAATGGTGATTACAAATGAAGCTTGTGAAATATCAGAAAATTTTCCATTGTCTTTATATTTTAACTATCTTGGAAAGAATCTGCCTCTGCAGTGACCTTTTTATACAGATTAAGAACATGCATAATAATTGGATAAATAAAGGTAATAACAGTATGAAGAGAAGTAATAAGGCCTTTACCATTTTTCATTGGCCATATATGACATTACCTATCTTCAGGTACAAATAAATTTATCTCTGCATTCCCTATGGGGATTACAGTTCCTGAAATGAAAGAAAAAATTTAAAAAGTCTAAATCAGAGGATTTGTTTAAACTTAGTATCAGTGAGATGAGCAGGAAATGTTGATCCTGACTCCCAGAATGAATATATTTTCCAGTATAGAGCAAAAAAGGATGTGTATTGTTTTAAATTCAAGATTAATAGACTTCTCTCCACTGTTTATCTGTAGACATTAATCAGGATTTTATCAAGAACAGGGATGAAAACAGTACGGGTTTAGGGGTTATCTAGCAAGTGGTTGATAAATACAGATTATTTTAGATACAGTCAACAATGGGAAGAAAAAATATATTTATTAAATACCTTCTATATGCCAAACAGTATGCTAAAAGCTGTGCATGTGTTATCTTATTTAACCTTCACACCAATGTTATCTATGATTTATAAATGTGGAGATTAAAGTTTAGAGTCTCAGTACCTTAACCTCACAATTTGTAAGTGAAACTCAAATTTGATTTAGAACTCAAGTCAGTTTGAAAGGGCCAATAGAGAAATGAAGGAAAGGAACAGACTTTTGACAAATACCAATTATAACTTCTGATATGTACATGTAGAGCTGGGAGTTAGAATTAATATGTTATGTGGTTAGAACACTGTTCAAGACATCTCTTGAAGCCTTAACTAACCACACATAAGATACAGAAGACATGTCCTGATGTTATTTTTTTTTTAAAGATGACAATGACATAAAGAGCAGTTGACCATAGTATTCTGTGTATTCAGTAGTCTATATTAGTAGAAGAACCAATAGTACAATATTCAGTTGTTAGGAAATAATAGTCTTAATGCTCTGACCAGACACCTGGGTAGTGTGTGTTAGGTATGAAATACTATATTCCAACAACAATATCAAAATGTACTGATTTAAAGGAATTTTAATAGAATTATGAAGCACCTTGAAATTATGACATAGGAAAAAGATGAAAAAATGGGAGAAATTTGGCTCAGAAGGAAGAGATTGAGAAGAGACGTTTCTGTCTTCATATACTTGGAAAACTTCTAAGTAAAAGGGAGGTAGTTATAGGTGTATTTACTATCATGTCAGGAAAAAAGAAATTAAGTGGAAGTTCTAGAGAAGAGAATTTTAATTCAGTTTAGAGGGCATATTCTAATAATCAGATCTACTTTGGAATGAAATCACTCCATTGATATAGATAGGTATATACAGAAATGCATGTGTATATACTAATTTATTAAAGTTTTATGGGCCTTATCTATTTTTAATTTTACTCCATATCTCTTTCTAAAGTGAGAGAACACTAAATAAATTATTTTGTGTATGACATCTGCTTAATGCCCTGCCCTGTAATTTCTTTATTGAATATAGTACATATTAATGCACATTTTATGCAGATTTCTTGGACTAGTAGATAAAATGTTTATGCAATATCCCTAAGCAATGGGAATATCCACCAACAGGAATCTTCCCAGGGTTAGAATTAGGAGTGGCAAGCAGGAGACTTTCAACACAATCAACTCTAACTAAAGGCAGACACAAGTAAAAAAATCTCTTTAAGAACCAACATGATAAAAAACACAAATTTGACTAAGAGGTAGAAGAAAATGTGACTCCCAAATTACTGCATGTTCACAGAGTGGCTTCAATTTTATAGAAATCCTTCAAATTTTTGGCCAGTAAGTTATTCATTATTCTTACTTTATTAATATCTATTTGTATAATGAAGCCCAAAAGAACTATATGAAAAAATTTCACCTTATTTCCCTGAAAACACCAAATACAATAAAAGAAAAACTTTTAAACTTTTTTCTCTTAAGCTCTTTGCTCCCATACTTCTCACTTTTCTTGCTAAGAATTACAAAATGTAACTTGTCAATACCAACATGAAAGAGAATAAAAATGAGAGTAAATCAGCTTAATAATCTATTTTAGCCAAAGATTCTTCCATTCCTGGTAGTATCCTGGTTCTCAGCAATACAAGTCAAACCTTACCAAATCAAAACACTTCAGTTCTGAGATAACAGGTACCAGTGTATTTTTCAAATAAGCCACAATTAAATGGGATACAGTCTTACATTTTCATTTCCAAATTAAAAGTCACTCCATAATATGTTTTTTTTTTTCCCCAGTGATGTACCATATGCTTCATTCAGCTAGTTCAGTCTCCTCTTGTTTGATCTGTGTATTACCTAAGCCAATTTGTGAAGGTCGGCACCAATTTCCACACACACAATAAGGCAATGCAGCATTCACAACAGGTCCGAACAAAGTAGCTCATATCACCAAATCTTGATTATGTACTGCTGAAAAATTCCTCTGAGGCATTTTAATATGCTTAGAGACTAGCTTGCTACCCTCATTGGCTATTAGCAATGTGCTCAAGTCCCTGTGTGTTACTACGCCAACACACAAATTGTAGCATAATTGTTGGCACTTGCTTTGGTATTTCAACCACGATGTTGATATTTATCTGTCTTGGTAAATACTGCTACGGGAACTAATGGCCAGTATTTTAAAGGATAGGGTAAAAGAAACCAGGAAAGGGAGAGGGCAGGAATAAAAAGCACATGCTCCATGTAATAATTTAAATGAATATTATAGATAAATCTATTTAATATCCTTGCTTTTCATAAATATTTTATATTAGCTGTTAATATTTTGATGATAAAAAGAACTTTGGGATAGACCACATAGACTTTGGCAGGGGGTAGGGGATAGGGAAAGGGATTAGCCCTGGTTTTTCTTTTGCTCATGAAATTATAATATCTGATTATTGACAATTGCTAAAATAAAACATCACAGCATTATAAAGCATCATCTATGAAACACGTGGCATCCTCCGTGAAAAACTTCATGAAAAAGGAAATAAATTAAACCTGAGTCTAATCAAGCCTAATAAGTTGCTTCTTGTTTACAAGAAATACAGAGACTAGGGAATCAAGTTATTTAATGCCACAGGGAAGCAAACATGCAATGTAAAATATAAGACACCCTACCCCCAGTTTGCTTCAAAAAAAGGGGAAGAGTGTGGTAATGGAGGGACTGTAAAAAATAAAATGCAAAAGGGGATTAAGGGGCATTATAATCAGCACACATAATATAGGCAGTTCACAGGGAAGGCAGTAGTACAGCACGGTGAAGACAAGTAGTGACTCTATAGCATCTTACTATGCTGATGGACAGTGACTGCAATGGGGAGTGGGAGGAACTTGATAATATGGGTGAATGTTGAAACCACAGTGTTGCTCATGTGAAACCTTCATAAGATTGTATATCAATGATACCTTACTAAAAAAATATTTTTAAAAAAAGCTAACCAGTTTTGCACCCTGTGCACATACTTAAAGTACAAACAGAAGGAAAATACATTACAATGTGTAGACCTGTGGATCATGAGATGGCTTTAACTTCTAAATGTAATGTTTTTTACTTTCTTTGTCATAAATGAAACTATGTGGCTACTATGTGCCTGTTATCAAGAAAAGCATTTCCCTCATTTTAAATTTGATTCACTACTTTGCAATAATGTGACTTTCTCCTAAAGTGGAAACTTCAGTTAAAAGAGATCTTGCAATAAACTTGTAGAAGTGCCTTTACATTTAATGTCTATAATTAGAAACAATAGTAAGTACTAATTAAATCAAGTTAATGTGTATCCAGTTTGCAAATAAATAAATAAAATGAAATTTATGGTATTTCTTGGGATACTAATTCAAGTAAAGCAAATCAGAATAACATTTTTTGGATAATTTATAAATTCTGAATATAAACAGGGTATTCAATGGACCAAAGAGTCAGGGTTAATTTTGTTAGTTTTGATAATGACATTGTGGTAAGGTAAGAAAATACCTATTCTTCAGAGATGTCTACTAAAATATGTGCGAGAGAAATGACATGGAATCTGCAATTTGTTTAATATGCTTTAGTAACAACCACAGTTAAAATAGAAATAGGTGAAACAAGTGTGGAAACATCTTGATAATTTTTTGTTGTTGTTGTTATCATTAATCTACAATTACATGAAGAACATTATATTTACTAGGCTCCCCCTTCACCAAGTCCCCCCACAAACCCCATTACAGCCACTGTCCATCAGCATAGTAAGATGCTATAGAATCACTACTTGTCTTCTCTGTGTTGCACAGCCCTCCCCATGACCCCCACCACATTATACATGCTAATCGTAATGCCCCCTTTCTTTTTCCCTGCTCTTATCCCTCCCTTCCCAACCATCCTCCCCAGTCCTTCACTTTGGTAACTGTTAGTCCATTCTTGGGTTCTGTGATTCTGCTGCTGTTTTGTTCCTTCAGTTTTTCTTTGTTTTTATACTTCACATATGAGTTAAATCACTTGGTACTTGTCTTTTTCCATCTGGCTTATTTCACTGAGCATAATACCCTCTAGCTCCATCCATGTTGTTGCAAATGGTAGGATTTGTTTTCTTCTTATGGCTGAATAATATTCTATTGTGTATATGTACCACCTATTCTTTATCCATTCATCTACTGATGGACACTTAGTTTGCTTCCATTTCTTGGCTATTGTAAATAGTGCTACGATAAACATAGGAATGCATCTGTCTTTTTCAAACTGGGCTCCTGCATTGTGATAATGACATTGTAGGTATGGGAAGTGGAATTCCTGGGTCAAATGGTATGTCTATTTTGAGCTTTTTGAGGAACCTCTATACTGCTTTCCACAATGGTTGAACTAATTTACATTCCTACCAGCAGTGTAGGAGGGTTCCCCTTTCTCCACAACCTCACCAACATTTGTTGTTGTTTGTCCTTTGGATGGTGGTGATCCTTACTGGTGTGAGATGATATCTCATTGTGGTTTTAATTTGCATTTCCCTGATGACTAGCGATATGGAGCATCTTTTCATGTGTCCGTTGGCCATCTGAATTTCTTCTTTAGAGAACTGTCTGCACAGCTCCTCTGCCCATTTTTTAATTGGTTTATTTGCTTTTTGTTTGTTGAGGTGTGTGAGCTCTTTATATATTTTGGATGTCAAGCCTTTATCAGATATGTCATTTATGAATATATTCTCCCATACTGTAGGGTACCTTTTTATTCTATTGATGGTGTCCTTTGCTGTACAGAAGCTTTTAAGCTTGATATAGTCCCACTTGTTCATTTTTTATTTTGTTTTCCTTGCCCAGGGAGATACACAAAAGTAAATTTGAAATGGATCAAAGACCTGAATGTAAGTCATGAAACCATAAAACTCTTAGAATAAAACATAGTCAAAAATCTCTTAGACATAAACATGAGTGACTTCTTGATAATTTTTGAATTGGGTTAATAATTGCATGAAGGTTCATTATAATAATCTTTCTATTTGCATATATGTTTGAATTTTTTATAATAAAAAAATACAACTTTATGTTATGGTTCATGAAAATGGCTTAAGTGGTAGTAGGTATGGGAAGCTCTTTTGCTATAATAATTTTTCCTCTACCTTTGAGTCAAAATTCTTGCACATTGGGGGGTCCCAGGGGTCTATAAATCCCCTGATCTTTCATTCTCAAGTCACTTCTCTGGGAGGGAGTCCAGTGTCAACAACACATTTCCCAAGACTTCAGTGCCCCCACAAAGATTAGGAACCACCACTGGAATAGAAGCTTACTGAGAAGGTTTTATTTCTCTTCTGTTGGCATTTTACCTAGAACATTTCTACATGTTTTAATCAAATAATCAGAAATGAGAGTGGACACATGGTAGACTCCTAACTACAGCAAGTATACATACCTGTTTGCCTGGAATAGGCATGCTTAATGTCTATTGCCCTAGTTTGGGTGATAAATTACACGGTCACCCTAACACTAAGCCAATTCTAAAGTCTAATGAAGAATATACCTGGAAGGTAAATAGATATTTGAATGAGGTTAATATTTGTTGTTATTATTTCTGTGTTTATTTTATTCTAATTACCCAAACTGATCTTCCAACAACTATATATGACATTGGTTAAGTCAACACTTTCCTACAAATTACCCTAAATTTTCTAGATAATTATTAACTTTACATTTTTTTCTGTGCTCTAGCATTCATATTAAGTTCTTCCAATAAATGGATTATATACAGATCCTTGTGTCATTCTTCTAGTCTTAGTCTAAGACTGTGCTCTTACTAAGGGATTTTGGGGTAAAAATATCTATCAAATTTCAAGTTATTCAAAGTAATTTCCCTAGGAATTTATAAGGAACTATTAGTTCCCAAATAGCTGGTTTTCTTACATATGGGGCCATTACTGCACACTTCTCTTGGATCATTTGTCCTCTCTAGTGATAATCTGATATGGTATCTACTCTGTAATTAAGAACTGACAATAGCATTACTTATCCTTTAAAAAAAATCAATAAATATTGTAGCTATCCCAAAAGCAATCACTTGGCAAACAAAGAGAACTTGGAGCTTAACTATTTTCACTTGCAACTGAGTTTATTCTCCAGGATTTACTGTTGCTAAAAAAATACTGACTACAATGTGTTACCTAAACAACCATTCCAATTTAATTACATAACACGCAATATCCACTGGGTGATTTGATAAGAAATTACCTGACTTCTACCTTATTTTATGATATATTTGCAATACACATATGTGCATGCGGTGATCCATAGCAAATAATCTCTTGTAAAGTTTCAATTATCACACTATTTCATCATTTATGCATTAGAGAACAGAAGATAAGTCTCCACAAGGAGTGAAATATCCAAATCATTCACTACAAAATGTATTGACCCTTAGTACCATACTTAAAGAGAGAGACCTATACTATTTTTTATGTAGTAGATTCATGTAACTGAAGTTGATATGGCTGGATACCTATGTCCAGATATAAACGTTTAGCCCTCTGTGGCTTGGCAGCAACAAAAGTCAAAGGATACGTAATTGAAGGGACAAGTGTGAGAAGAAAGGGAGAATTATCTATGGCAATGTTCCTCTGCCCTCATTCCTCAAAAAACACTGCTAAACAATAGGGAGTTGTTGGCTCTCTGAGCAGTCAGGGAACAAAAAATATCAAAACAACAGATATCTTTGACATCATTAAGCCCAGCCTTATTTTACATACAAGAAAACTATGGCCCAAAGGGTTTGAATGACTCATGCAAGGGCCATATGATAGTTAAAAAAGCTGGGCCTGAAGAGCTTCTCCATGAATATGAAGTACATGCTCTGTTCTTTAAGCTGAGATTTTGGAGAAAATGAACGGTATTCTAAGGAGGTTACAGGCTAGAAGAAAAATTAACTTAGAATAAAAAGGATGAGGGAAACAAGTTGAATACTGAGTAGAGTTCAAGAAAATAAGGAAATGGGCTGAGGAGGACTAAAGATGGCAGTGTGAGAGGTGAGACAGACACCTCATCCTAAAACCACATGTAATATGAAAATATAATTAATAAAACTAATCCTGAAAGAGCAACAGGAAAGAAGACTGCACCAGACTGCATACACCTGAAGAAAAGAACAAACCTCATGGAACAGGGTAACATACAAAAGCCATAACCTGGTGAGACCCAAGACCTTCCCCCACCCCAGCTCACTGGCAGGAGGAAGAGACATATACCTGAGAAGGAGTGGAGACTTGGGACTGCTGAACACCTGGCCCTGGAGATCTGCTCTGGGAGCACAAACCTACATTACATGGTGCTCTGGTGATTAGCGGAGTTGGAAAGCTAAGACAGGGGGAATATCTGGTGAGACTAAGATTCCAGCTGCTTGTGGAAAACAGGGATCCATATCTGGCTGATCTGGGTGGATAGTCTGAGATACTTATTAAAAGTGAGAGGGCCACTAAAGGGGCAAGGATTGCACAGAGCTCACTGCTCTGGAGAAAGGTCAGGTAGACAAAATTGTCCAGGTGCACTCTGCCCAGCAGGATGGGAACTTTCAGGATCTTCAGATGCTCCATCCCTTTGGCTGGCTACACAGCTCTAAGGCCCCACACCATGAAACACATTCTGCTGTGCCTTCCTCCCTGCCAGCCTGTACCAGGCTCACAAACTGGCAACACATGCCCTGGCATCAGGCCAGCCAGAGGGAAGCCCTGCCGACAGCAGCTACAAACGCAAAGCATGAAGGCTTACACCTGTGTGTTCAGCCCACTGGTTGTGGCAGTGGAGACAGGCATAGCATCCAGGAATCAGGAAACAGTTCTTTCCTCCCCCAAGGCAACAGCACCGCTCCTCAGAGACCCTGACATTGCTCCAGGGGCCAAGTACCTCCAGAGAGCAGAGCTTCTGGGAACTAGAGGGTGGCACACACAAATATGATATGTCATATTTCATGGTTCAAACCAAAATCCCACAAACACAAGAAAAAGGGTCAAGTGGGACTGAACTAATCAACCTTCCTGAAAGAGATTTCAAAACAAAAATCATAAACATGCTCCTGGAGGTACAGAAAATATTCAAGAACTCAGGATTGAATTTAGATGGAGATCCAATTGTTAAGGAACACAATGGAGAGTTTTAAAGGCATATTAGATATGGTGGAGGAGATGGTAAATGAAATAGAAATTAGAGAAGAGGAATATAAAGAAGCTGAGGCACAGAGAGAAAAAAGGATCTCTAGGAATGAAAGAATATTGAGAGAACTGTGCGACCAATCCAAATGGAACAATATTCATATTACAGGGTTATCAGAAGAAGAAAAGAGAGAAAAATGGATCAAAAGTGTTTTTGAGGAGGTAATTGCTGAAAACTTCCCCAGTCTGAGGAAGAAGATTGTCTCTCAGGCCATGGAGGTGCACAGATCTCCCAACACAAGGGACTCAGGGAGGACACCACCAAGACATATAATGATTAAAATGCCAAGATCAAGGAAAAGGACAGACTATTAAAAACAGCCATAGAGAGAAAAAAGATCACATACAAAGGAAAACCCATCAGGCCATCATCAGACTTCTAAGCAGAAACTTTACAGGCCAGAAGGGAGTGGCATGATATATTTAATACAAAGAAGCAGAAAGGCCTCGAATCAGGAATACTCTATCTGGCAAGGTAATCATTTAAATCTGAAAAAGGGATTAAACAATTCCCAGATAAGCAAAGGCGGAAACAATTTATTTCCAACAAACCATCTCTACAGTGTATTATGGAGGAACTGCTATAGATAGAAGTGTTCCAAAGGCTAAATAGCTGTCACCAGAGGTAATAAAATCACAGTAAAGAAAGTAGAAAACTCAATTACAAAGCAAATGCAAAATTAAATAACTACCCCCAAAGTCAGTCAAGGGATAGACAAAAAGTACAGAATATGATATCTAATATATAAAGAATGGAGGAGGAAGAAAAGGAGAATAAAAAAAAGAACATTTGATATTGTTTGTAATAGCATAGTAAGTGAGTTAAGTTAGAATCTTAGATAATAAGGAAGTTACCCTTGAACCTTTGGTAACCACCAATGTAAAGCCTGCAATGGCAATAAGTACATACCTTTCAATAATCACCCTAATTGCAAATGGTCTGAATGCACCAATCAGAAGACAAGAGAGTCACTGAATGGATAAAAAAACAAGATTCAACTATATGCTGCCTACAAAAGACTCACTTCAAACCCAAAGACATACACAGACCAAAAGTAGGGATGGAAAAATATATCTCATGCAACTAACAGGGAGAAAAAGCAGGGGTCACAATACTTGTATCAGACAAAATAGACTTCAAAACAAAGAAAGTCACAAGAGACAAAGAAGGACATAACATAATGATAAAGGGGACAATCCAACAAGAGGATATAACCATTATAAATATATATGGACTCAACACAGGAGGATCTACATATGTGAAACAAATACTAACAGAATTAAAAGGGGAAATAGAATGTAATGCATTCATTCTAGGAGACTTCAACACTCCACTCACTCCAAAGGACACAACGAGAGAGAAAATAAGTAGGGAGATAGAGGCATTGAACAACACATTAGAACAGATGGACCTAAAAGACATCTACAGAACTTTACACACAAAAGCAGGAGGATACACATTCTTCTCAAGTGAGCATGGAACATTTTCAAGAACAGACCATATACTAGGCCACAAAAAGACCAATTACTAGCAACAAAATTGAATTGGTAATCAAAAAACTACATAAGAACAAAACCTCTGGACCAGATGGCTTCACTGCTGAATTTTATCAAACATTTAGAGAAGCCCTAATACCCATTCTCCTTAAAGTTTTCCAAAAAGTAGAAGAGAAGAGGAGGGAATACCTCCAAACTCATTCTATGAGGCCAGCATCACCCTAATACGAAAACCAGATCAAGGACACCACAAAAAAAGAAAATTACAGACCAATATCCCTGATGAACATAGATGCAAAAATACTCAACAAAATATTAGCAAACCAAATTTAAAAATACATCAAAAACATCATCCATGATGATCAAGTAGGATTTATTCCAGGGATGCAAGGACTGTACCACATTCGAAAATCCATCAACATTATCCACCACATCAACAAAAAGAAGGACAAAAACCACATGAGCATCTCTATAGATGTTGAAGAAGCATTCAACAAAATTCAATATCCATTCATGATAAAAATTCTCAACAAAATGGGTATAGAGGGCAAGTACCTAAACTTAATATAGGTCATACATGACAAACTCACAGCCAATATCATACTTAACAGTGAGAAGCTGAAATTCTTTCTTTTAAATTGGGAACAGGACAGGGATGCTCACGCTCTCCACTTTTATTCACATAGTTCTGGAGGCCCTCGCCATGGCAATCAGACAACACAAAGAAATAAAAGGCATCCAGATTGGTAAGGAAGAAATTAAACTGTCAATGATTCCAGACGACATGATACTGTATGTAAAACCCCCTAATGAATCCACTCCATAACTACTAGAACTAATTAATATCTGAATTCAGCAAAGTTGCAGGATACAAAATTACTATACAGGAAACTGTGGCATTCCTATATACTAACAATGAACTAGCAGAAAGAGAAATCAGGAACACAATTCCATTCACAATTGCATCAAAAAGAATAAAATACCTACGAATAAACCTAACCAAGGAAGTGATAGATCTATACCCTAAAAGCTACAAGGCACTCTTGAGAGAAATTTAAAAAGATACCAATAAATGGGAACACATCCCATGCTTATGGATAGGAAGAATTAATACTGTCAAAATGGCCATCCTGCCTAAAGCAATCTACAGATTCAATGCAATCCCTATCAAAATACCAACAGAATGCTTCAACAAACTAGAGCAAATAGTTCTAAAATTCATATGGAACCACGAAAGAGAATAAAACTGGATTATTGTATAACCCCATATACAAAAGTGAACTCAAAATGGATCAAAGACCTGAATGTAAGTCATGAAACCATAAAACTCTTAGAAGAAAGCATAGGCAAAAATCTCCTGAATATAAACATGAGCAACTTTTTCCTGAACGCATCTCCTTGAGCAAGGGAAACAAAAGCAAAAATGAACACATGGGACTACATCAAGCTAAAAAGCTTCTGAAAAGCAAAGGACACCATCAACAGAGCAAAAAGGCATCCTACAATATGGGAGAATATATTTGTAAATGACAAAGCTGACAAGGGTTTCACATGCCTCAAAAAGCAAAAAGCAAATAACCCAATTTGCAGAGGATATGAACAGACAATTCTCCAAAGAGGAAATTCAGATGGCCAACATGCACATGAAAAGATGTTCCACATCACTAATTATCAGGGAAATGCAAATTAAAACCACAATGAGGTATCACCTCACACCAGTAAGGATGGCTACCATCCAAAAGACAAACAACAACAAATGTTGGCAAGGTTGTGGAGAAAGGGGAACCCTCCTACACTGCTGTTGGGAATGTAAGCTAGTTCAACCATTGTGGAAAGCAATATGGGGTTCCTCAAAACACTAAAAATAGAAATGCCATTTGACCCAGGAATTCAACTCCTAGGAATTTACCCAAAGAATTTAATTTCTCAGATTCAAAAAGGCATATGCACCACTATGTTTATCACAGCACTACTTACAATAGCCAAGATATGGAAGCAACCTAAGTGTCCATCAGTAGATAAATGGATAAAGAAGAGGTGGTACATATACACAATGCAATACTATTCAGCCATAAGAAAGAAACAAATCCTACCATTTGCAACAACATGGATGAAGCTGGAGGATATTATGCTCAGTGAAATAAGCCAGGCAGAGAAAGACAAGTGCCAAATGATTTCCCTCATTTGTGGACTATAGCAATGAAGCAAAACTGAAGGAACAAAACAGCAACAGACTCACAGACTCCAAGAAGGGAAGGTTGGGGGAGGGTGGGTGGGGAGGGAGGGAAAGGGGGATTGAGGGGTACTGTGATTGGCACACATGCTGTGGGGGGTATCATGGGGAAGACAGTGTAGCACAGAGTAGGCAAATAGTGACTCTGTGACATCTCACTACACTGATGGGTAGTGACTGTAATGGGGTATAGGCAGACAGTATAATATGGGTGAATGTAGTAACCATATTGTTTTTTCATGTGAAACCTTCATAAGACTGTATATCAATAATACCTTAATAAATAAATAAATGAAATTAAGAAAATGAAACACATGGAAAATAAAAGTTTTAAAACTGTGAGACAAAAGCAGGGGTGGATGAAAATGAAAATAAGGATTTAACAGATATTACTAAATCCAAAATTGCAATTTATGAACCAATACAACCTAATTGTAACATGCTATTGAAATAAACATTATACAAATATTAAAATATAGGGGGAGTGCTTAGAAACAATGAAATCTGGCAAATGGATAAGATGTATATTTTCAGTTTGCTGCATACTGGTGTTAGTCACTTCATTAACTTATTAGCCTATTTTTCTTTCTCCCCTTCCTTCTCTCCCTCCTTTTCTCAAGATCATCATCAGTAGCATTTTACCAAATGCTTCCTGGGCAAAAGTAAGACAATCCATCTAACTGCCTTAACTAGGACCATTCTCAGACTTTTTCTATTCCATTAAAGGAATAGTCTTCTATTCACTGCAATACCTGGAAACTCATTTGTAAGGAATAAAGATAACCTAGTGTAAACATTAAAACTTCTAAAAACTGTACTCTTGGGCAATGCTGGAATGAAGGACTGTGGACTGCTTTCCATGTTTCATGTGTACTTCAGTGAAGAGCAGAGGATGCAGAGAAGCAGCGACAGGGGACACCTGAGCACGCCATAGGCTGCTAAACACAGAGGTCCTCCAAAACCTACCGCCTGCCTAGGTTAGGAGTGTTGAAGCTCGTTAATCTAATTACACCTTCCACTGTGGTGATCTAGCCACACATCAAAACCCAATCTCTGTCACTGCCTAAGCCATGTGTCTCCTCATACTGCTGTTTTCTCCTTCCCACAGTTCTGGCTGGTCTCTAATCATTTTTTTCTCAAGCTCTCATTTTGTTGTAAATAACCCCCATCTTCAACCCAATTTCAGAATGTTCTCTAAACATTTCTTCAACTAGACCCTGGCCTCCTCAGAAAGAAATTCTTCATTCTCTGACCATGTATCATTGGGCCATTGGTGGCACTTTCCTAGTTATATTCAGAACATCACTTTCCCAACCTCATTTCAAAACCCTCCATGTTGTATTACTAGGAAACCTGGTTGTGTTACTGTTTATTGCTCCTTGCTGCTGTCACCTTTCCCTCCTCCAGATAATCCTCTTAATCCTCTGAAGACTGACATGTGATTCAGTCTTGTGTTCTGAAGTATATTATAATTATTGCTGGATTCAGAACCCTTATCAATAGCTCTTTAACAGCCCAGAATATAAATTCTTTGACTTTCTCTCCAACACATAAACCATCCTTACTTATATTTCCTTGAAATTTATTAATATCTAGAACTGCTGCACTTCAGAATCTTATTTCTAGTGCATTAATCTCTTAAATTAAGCTGCTCCTCCTCCTTCAAGCTTTCTCACTACATACAATATTCTATGTGAAGCCCCTAGAATTAGTTGTGGTATGTGCTGTTGTAGGGTACTCTTTCTTGATTCTCCTTTTCCTTTTATGGCTTAAGAAGTACTTGGGAAAAGATTTAGGGAATATACAGAGCATGGTCATAAATAAGATGTAAATTACACGCAAGTCAGTAAGTCCATATTATGTGCTGAGCATGTACTAGATGTTAGAAGAATTAAGTGGTGAAAATGAGGATGATTCCTGAGATTGTTTGGAGCCCTGCCAAGTATTTTAAGTAATCCAAAAAAAAAAAAACCTGAGATTTTTAGCTGATAAGAAAACAAGGAAAAGAGAGGAAGCTATTATCAAGTAAAACAAGACAGTAACTTTGGAACATCAAAAAATGAGGTTTTTTATTTCATTGTAGAAATAAAGGAGCAATCAGAAAAATTAATTTGGGTTTGTAAAAAGCCCCTGCTGTTATGATGTCTAAGTCCTTGGTCAAAAATATCCTGTTCTGGAAAGAGGAACCCTCCTACACTGCTGGTGGGAATGTAAATTAGTTCAATCATTGTGGAAAGCGTATGGAGGTTCCTCAAAATGTTCAAAATAGACTCACCATTTGACCCAGGAATTCCACTCCTAGGAATTTACCCTAAGAATGCAGCACTCAATTTGAAAAAGACAGATGCACCCCTATGTTTATCACAGCACTATTTACAATAGCCAAGAATTGGAAGCAACCTAAGTGTCCATCAGTAGATGAATGGATAAAGAAGATGTGGTACATATACACAATGGAATATTATTCAGCCATAAGAAGAAAACAAATCCTACCATTTGCAACAACATGGATGGAGCTAGAGGGTATTATGCTCAGTGAAATAAGCCAATCAGAGAAAGAGAAATACCAAATGACTTCACTCATCTGTGGAATATAAGAACAAAGGAAAAACTGAAGGAACAAAACAGCAGCAGAATCACAGAACCCAAGAATGGACTAACAGGTACCAAAGGGAAAGGGACTGGGGAGGATGGGTGGGTAGTGAGGGATAAGGGGGGGGATGAAGAGAGGGGGTATTATGATTAGCATGCATAATGGGGGGGTGGGAGAAAGGGGAGGGCTGTACAACACAGAGAAGACAAGTAGTGATTCCACAACAGTTTGCCATGCTGATGGACAGTGACTGTAAAGGGGTTTATGGGGGGGACCTGGTATAGGGGAGAGCATAGTAAACATAATATTCTTCATGTAATTGTAGATTAATGATAACAAAAAAAAAAAGGAAAGAAAAGGGGGATTACTCCCTGATAGAATAAAACTAACTGCAAATCACCTATTAATGCATGCTTTGAATATCCTTAATTTTGATCATTTAAAGGGTGTCAGATGATCAGCTATCGAAGTACATTTTTCTGATAATATTCCTTTCTCTTAAAGAAAAAAAAAAGCAGTTCCTGTGTGGTGATCTCCAATAAGTTCTTCACAATGGTATAAAGGGCATATCAAAGTGTGGGCAAAGGGTTTGTTTGTGTTAATACAGAGGATCAAAGCCTAATTTGGCTACCCAGAAAACGAATTAAGATACAATATGAAGAAGAACTTCCAACATCAATATTCTCTGGAAGAGTCATTCCAGAAGATGATCACCAAAAAACTTCAACAAAGATCCTGGTGCTGTTGCAGTTGTAGCTGCATTCATCCCACCAGTTCCTGGACTTGCCATTGGAATGAAGAAGGAGATATCCAAGCTGGCCTGTGCATACAGTAAAACAACAAATTTGACTGGATCTATACTGTTGGAACTCACCCAAGAATTAGGAGAAGTGCAAGTTGCAGTGCTCCAAAATCGTGCGACTATAGACTATCTACTGTTAAAAGAACATATGGGATGTGAACAATTCCCAGAAATGTGCTGTTTTAATTTGTCTGATTTTTCTCAAAATATTCAAATTCAGGTAGACAATATCCATCATATCATTGATAATTTTTCACAAATGCCTAGGGTGCCTAACTGGTTTTCTTGGTTTCACTGGATATGGCTGGTAATTGTAGGTCTGCTTTGGTTATGTAGCTGTATTCCTATTATGTTAATGTGTGCATGTAATTTAATTAGTAATTTAAAACCTATGCACACTTATGTTACACTACAAGAAGATATGTCAAAGAAATAATCAATCTTCCCATGTTTTCTTCCATCTGCTACTTCTATAGCTTCTCTTCTTCCTTCCTAATTACAACCCCTAAGTAGAATTCGTGCCTCATATCGAAATTACCAAGTATCATAATTCTTCCAAGTGGTAAAGATACCTCAAGACAAATGCTGGGCATAGAAGCCACAGGGCATAAATCTGCAAAGAAGTAAAAAGCTAACCTTTTCAAACAATATTGCTTCTCTCTCACTTGCCAACTTTACATTTCCCTGTGTGGCCCCAGAAAATGACTGGTTAGCCAGAGACGGGTAAGATTCCTCAAGGGAGGAACAACCTAAGACAGGCACAGTCGCAGGGGGGCCATCAGGTGAGAAATTGGGGATCAACAGAGGTGAGGCTTAGAACCTCACCCCCACTGTTTTGAGAGAAATCTTCTGCATCCGTGGATGTTTTATTGCCCTTGTCTAGCTTGGATTAACACTTAGTCTACAGGCACACACCTGATCATCTACATTTGCTCTCTTACAACACTAAACTATGTTTTCTACCTTTATCTTGCATCTACCTACCACTTCAGCATTTTATTAAAAATAATAATAATAATAATAATAATAATAATAAAGAAGAAATGTGGGATTCACATATAAATCAAGTATAAAAATCAAACGAATATTCATATTTGACCTGATTGTTTATAGTTCATAATGCGTGATCAAAACCAAAAGTTTCTGTGATGACTGCCCTTGTACTGTTCACCATGTAAGAACTTATTCACTATGTAATAATTTGTTCACCATGTAAGAACTTGTTTGGTATGCTTCAGAAGACTGGAGACTGACGAGAATTAGGCTTGGGGTGGATTAATGATTGTGCATTGAGCATTGACTCCCCTATACAGAATTTTATTGTTGTTAACAACCATATGATCAATAAATATGAGACATGCCCTCTCAAAAAAAAAAAAAAAAACAAAACCAATGCATATACCCAGTGTCTACATGTCAAAAAATTATCTGTACTAAATCTTTTCAGTAATTCCCATCTTAAATATGAATTCTGAGGAGAGAATTTTTGTTGAGATGTAAAATGCAGTCAGTAGGAACAGCAGTTGTACTAACTGCATTTTTACACCCTAAAACACTAAGAAGAAATCTGGCAAAACAGTTTTATGCTCACCAGCATGGGGCGCTTTTGATTAAATTTCAAGGGTTCAGTCAATTAAACATTATCCAGGTATAATTGTTACACAGTTATGTTTTATTCAGCTAGGAAAATCTACCTTTGTCAGAAAAGGAACAGATTATTTTGGTGTCCAAAATTCACCTGACATGTGTCATTGTTTACAGATTTGCTTTTGGCATTAATAAAAGAATAATTTCTAAAAAAAAAAAAAAACTCCTGTTCTGTATTTGGATTTAATATGACTTTTTTATAAGTTTTTTGGCTCTACTAAAAAATACATAGTTTATAAAATCTATTTTGTTTTAATATTTGTATTTCAGAGAAAGTGAAAAATAAAAACAATCTGTTCATTACCACTATATCTATATTTATGTATGTGTGAGTGTGTAATCATAAAGAGCATAGGATTGAGAATCTGGGAACTTGTATCTAGCCTCAATACATCTTACCTATAAAATGTATGAAAATTGAATCAGAACTTTGTAAGTGCAAAGTATTTCCTTCCTACCTTAAAACTATCCACATGCCACAACCAAGTCCCAGTATGAAACAGGCATTCCAGATATAGTACGACCACTAATAGTTACATAGTCCTAACTATGTACTCACTACTCTTCTAAGAACTTCTTATGTATATATTTATGTATTTAATCCTCACAATAATCCTAAAAGACAAGTATTATTATTATCCTCATTTTATAGTCACAGAAATTAGGGCTCAGAGAGGTTAAGTAATATATTAAAAGTAATCAGTGATGGAAGTAAGATTCAAACCCAGGCCATCTGGCTGAGGAATCTGTGCTCTTAGCCACCAGCACAGTGCTTCTTTAAGAGGTACTTAGGGTTATCCAAAGCACCTGTAACAAAGGAGAACATGACACTATGACAACACTCCTTTGTAACAAGATATCCTACAAGGTAAATTTTGGCAGTTCCCATTGACACTATCCACTTGTGGCATAAATATGTTTAACCAGAGTTTCTTTATCATGTACATTCATGTACATGCACATCATATACACACACATATATATGTATGTATAACCCATATAAAAATACACAAACATAGGCACCCATACTTCTACATGCACACACACACAAACACAATAGTGTTCTTTTAAAATTTCTATCACAATATTGCATTTCATGGCTTTTCTACTAATATCTATGTTCTGCACTTCTCTTCTAAGATCTGATGACAACACAATGAATATCACAAATCGAGGGTGGACACGGGTCAGGGAAATGACAAGCTATCTTTCATGCACTTAGAGCTTGGCAACAGCAAAGCACACTTGGCCCCAGCCGTTTTTAGAGCTTCATGAATTAAGGAACTTCAATCTGTTCCCAATTCATTTACACAACTCATTGGAATGTTGTGCTGCAACAACTGATTGATTCACAAGTTCTACCCGCCTCCACTCCAATTCCTTATAAACAAAGGACAGAAGAGGCCCCTACTTCTCCACATACACAAGACACTGATCAGCAACTGTTAGAAAAGAACGTGATTCTCTGGTGTGCTCCATTTAATTCTAGGTTGCACTTAACACACCATAAGTAACTTTGTTTTTCCTTGTTTGTATCTCCACTAGGCCCACAGCTCCCTAAGGAAAATGTTATATTCAGTTAATTTTTGTGTTTCTGGAATCTAGCACAGTGGTTGACACATAGGAGCTATTCAATAAATACTCGATGAATGGTATGTGAACATACAGATACTGTTTTTTATTTTCAGTCGTTGTTTTTGCAGGGAGTTATATTCACAATAGTTTGTAATAAATGGCATACATTCAAAGAATGAAAAACTGAGGATAAGTATGCAGACTATGGGAGCAAAAGAAACTAGCTCCCAAAGGATAGATCCTAGTTTAATATAAATACAGGCTCAAAAGGAGTGATAAAACTGAATTATGAAATCTAAGAGAGAGAACTACTTATTTTTAGCACATTTAATTTATAAATATATTTGTATTTAGAAAGCACAAGATATTTCTCATTGTTTTTCAAACTAACTACTCAAGTTAAGGGAGCTGATATTGAAGAAATCTTTATTTTAATCAAAATTTCATCACCAACAAAATTGTAACTTTAAAATGTTTCCAGTTGCAAATGAAAGACAAATAATAAAGATATTAAAAGGCTCTAAGAAGTGAAAGCAATTGATTCCTATTAATTTCTAGTTTAGTTAGCTGTCAACTTTTATCATAAAATTTCAAAATAAAAAACTACTAATTTAACAAAAGGATAGACTAGTTTATAAATCATTATAGGGCTCTTGCATATCAAAATTTTTTCTTAAGTTACAAAAATATTTTGCCTCCTTTATATTTTTAAGAAATCTTAACAGAAACTATGTATTGTGTTAAAAACAATGCTTACATTTATAATGAAAGATTTCCTCACAGTTTTTATACAAAATAGTTCTATTTTTTAAAAAATATAGTTTTTTAAAAATTGTCCAGTTTTAGGCTTAAAATAAATGTAAAAAATTAGAAAGAATTAAAAAGACAGGTATTGGGGGGCGGAGCCAACATGGCGGCGTGAGTAGGACAGTGGGAATCTCCTCCCAAAAACATATATACTTTTGAAAATACAACAAACACAACTAGCCCTAAAAGAGAGACCAGAAGACGCAGGACAGTGGCCAGACTGCAGCTACACCAGCGAGAACCCAGCGACTGGTGAAAGGGGTAAGATACAAGCCCCGGCCCGGCGGGACCCGAGCGCCCCTCCCCCCAGCTCCCGGCGGGAGAACAATAGGCAGAGCGGGAGGGAGATGGAGCCCAGGACTGCCGAACACCCAGCCCCAGCCATCCGGGCCAGAGCGCAGACACAGTATATGCCCAGGGGGCCCTGGATACTGGGAGAACAGGGGGTAAGACCTCAGAGCGAGTGCTGAAGCTGATGCCCCTGTGACAAAGAAAAGCGGGGGCTTTTTGAAAGTCTTAAAGGGACAGGGACTTAACAGCTTGACAGAAACAACCCAGGTCACAGTACAGCAGCTGGAAATTACAGGGAAAACCGGGTGCACTAACCCCCTGGGCAACAGCTCTGAGACCCCTCACGGAGGCAAACAGTCAAGCAGCCCCCCCATCCATCACCCCACCGGGCGCTGCGAAAGCAGAGAAGCAGCCTGAGACAAATTCCGCCCACAGAAAGGGAAATTTCTCCCTCCCGGCCAGGCAAGACACAAAGACCCACTCTACACGCAATTACCCAACACAAGCCACTAGGGGTCGCAGTTGCCCCAGTAAAGAAAGGCCAGTAGTAAGTGAAAATTTTGGCCCTCCCAGCTGACAGTCAATAGCACCTGTCAACATGAAAAGGCAAAAAAATATGATTCAGACAAGACTAACCCAGACAGCTTCGGCATCTGCTACATCTTCCCCTGAGAAGGAATCTGGGGAGATAGATTTAGCCAGTCTACCTGAAAAAGAATTCAAAACAAAAGTCATAACCATGCTGATGGACTTGCAGAGAAATATGCAAGAACTAAGGAAGGAGAATTCAGAAATAAAACAAGCTCTGGAAGGACTTCAAAACAGAATGGACGAGATGCAAGAGACCATTAATGGACTAGAAAACAGAGAACAGGAACGCAGAGAAGCTGATGCAGAGAGAGATAAAAGGATCTCCAGGAATGAAAGAATTTTAAGAGAGCTGAGTGATCAATATAAAAGAAATAATATAAGAATCATAGGCATTCCAGAAGAAGTAGAGAGAGAAAAGGGGATAGAAAATGTCTTTGAAGAAATAATGGCTGAAAATTTCCCCAAACTAGGGGAAGAAATGGCCTCTCAGACCACAGAGGTACACAGAACTCCCATGACAAGGGATCCAAGGAGGGCAACACCAAGACACATAATAATTAAAATGGCAAAGATCAAAGACAAGGACAAAGTATTACAGGCAGCCAGAGAGAGAAAAAAGGTCACCTACAAAGGAAAACCCATCAGGCTATCATCAGACTTCTCAACAGAAACCCTACAGGCCAGAAGAGAATGGCATGATATACTTAATGCAATGAAACAGAAGGGCCTCGAACCAAGAGTACTGTATCCAGCACGAATATCATTTAAATATGAAGGAGGGATTAAACAATTCCCAGACAAGCAAAAGTTGAGGGAATTTGCCTCCCACAAACCACCTCTACAGGGCATCCTACAGGGACTGCACTAGATGGAAGCACTCCTAAAAAGAGCACACAACAAAACACCCAACATATGAAGAAGGGAGGAGGAGGAATAAGAAGGGAGAGAAACAAAGAATCATCAGATTGTGTTTATAATAGCTCAACAAGCGAGTTAAGTTAGACAGTAAGACAGTAAAGAAGCTAACCCTAAACCTTTGGTAACCACAAACTTAAAGCCTGCAATGGCAATAAATTCATACCTTTCAATAATCACCCTAAATGTAAATGGACTGAATGCACCAATCAAAAGACACAGAGTAATAGAATGGATAAAAAAGCAAGATCCATCCATATGCTGCTTACAAGAGACTCACCTCAAACCCAAAGACGCGCACAGACTTAAAGTCAAGGGATGGAAAAAGATATTTCAAGCAAACAACAGAGAGAAGAAAGCAGGTGTTGCAATTCTGGTATCAGACAAAACAGACTTCAAAATAAAGAAAGTAACAAAAGACAAAGAAGGACATTACATAATGATAAAGGGCTCAGTCCATCAAGAGGATATAACCATTATAAATATATATGCACCCAATACAGGAGCACCAACATACCTGAAACAAATATTAACAGAACTAAAGGAGGAAATAGAATGCAATGCATTCATTCTAGGAGACTTCAACACACCACTCACTCCAAAGGACAGATCCACCAGACAGAAAATAAGTAAGGACACAGAGGCACTGAACAACACACTGGAACAGATGGACCTAATAGACATCTACAGAACTCTACATCCAAAAGCAACAGGATACACATTCTTCTCAAGTGCACATGGAACATTCTCCAGAATAGACCACATACTAGGACACAAAAAGAGCCTCAGTAAATTCCAAAAGATTGAAATCCTACCAACCAACTTTTCAGACCACAAAGGCATTAAGCTAGAAATAAACTGCTCAAAGAAAGCAAAAAGGCTCACAAACACATGGAGGCTAAACAACACGCTCCTAAATAATCAATGGATCAATGACCAAATCAAAATGGAGATCCAGCAATATATGGAAACAAATGACAACAACAACACTAAGCCCCAACTTCTGTGGGACACAGCAAAAGCAGTCTTAAGAGGAAAGTATATAGCACTCCAAGCATATTTAAAAAAGGAAGAGCAATCCCAAATGAACGGTCTAATGTCACAACTATCAAAATTGGAAAAAGAAGAACAAATGAGGCCTAAGGTCAGCAGAAGGAGGGACATAATAAAGATCAGAGAAGAAATAAATAAAATTGAGAAGAATAAAACAATAGCAAAAATCAATGAAACCAAGAGCTGGTTCTTCTTTGAAAATAAACAAAATAGATAAGCCTCTAGCCAGACTTATTAAGAGGAAAAGAGAGTCAACACAAATCAACAGTATCAGAAATGAGAAAGGAAAAATCACAACAGATCCCGCAGAAATACAAAGAATTATTAGAGACTACTATGAAAACCTATATGCTAACAAGCTGGGAAACCTAGGAGAAATGGACAACTTCCTAGAAAAATACAACCTTCCAAGACTGACCCAAAAAGAAACAGAAAATCTAAACAGACCAATTACCAGCAACGAAATTGAAGCGGTAATCAAAAAACTACCAAAGAACAAAACCCCCGGGCCAGATGGATTTACCTCGGAATTTTATCAGACATACAGGGAAGACATAATACCCATTCTCCTTAAAGTTTTCCAAGAAATAGAAGAGGAGGGGATACTCCCAAACTCATTCTATGAAGCTAACATCACCCTAATACCAAAACCAGGCAAAGACACCACCAAAAAAGAAAACTATAGACCAATATCCCTGATGAACGTAGACGCAAAAATACTCAACAAAATTTTAGCAAACCGAATTCAAAAATACATCAAAACCATCGTACACCATGACCAAGTGGGATTCATCCCAGGGATGCAAGGATGGCACAACATTCGAAAGTCCATCAATATCATCCACCACATCAACAAAAAGAAAGACAACAACCACATGATCATCTCCATAGATGCTGAAAAAGCATTTGACAAAGTTCAACATCCATTCATGATAAAAACTCTCAGCAAAATGGGAATAGAGGGCAAGTACCTCAACATAATAAAGGCCATCTATGAAAAACCCACAGCCAACATTATATTGAATAGCGAGAAGCTGAAAGCATTTCCGCTGAGATCGGGAACTAGACAGGGATGCCCACTCTCCCCACTGTTATTTAACATTGTACTAGAGGTCCTAGCCATGGCAATCAGACAAAACAAAAAAATACAAGGAATCCAGATTGGCAAAGAAGAAGCCAAACTGTCACTATTTGCAGATGACATGATACTGTACATAAAAAACCCTAAAGACTCCACCCCAGAACTACTAGAACTGATATCGGAATACAGCAAAGTTGCAGGATACAAAATCAACACACAGAAATCTGTGGCTTTCCTATATACCAACAATGAACCAACAGAAAGAGAAATCAGGAAAACAACTCCATTCACAATTGCATCAAAAAAAATAAAATACCTAGGAATAAACCTAACCAAAGAAGTGAAAGACTTATATTCTGAAAACTACAAGTCACTCTTAAAAGAAATTAAAGGGGACACTAACAGATGGAAACGCATCCCATGCTCATGGCTAGGAAGAATTAATATCGTCAAAATGGCCATCCTGCCCAAAGCAATATACAGATTTGACGCAATCCCTATGAAACTACCAGCAACATTCTTCAATGAACTGGATCAAATAATTCAAAAATTCATATGGAACCACCAAAGACCCTGAATAGCCAAAGCAATCCTGAGAAAGAAGAATAAAGTAGGGGGGATCTCACTCCCCAACTTCAAGCTCTATTATAAAGCCATAGTAATCAAGACAATTTGGTACTGGCACAAGAACAGAGCCACAGACCAATGGAACAGACTAGAGAATCCAGACATTAACTCAGACATATATGGTCAATTAATATTTGATAAAGGAGCCATGGACATACAATGGCGAAATGACAGTCTCTTCAACAGATGGTGCTGGCAAAACTGGACAGCTACATGTAGGAGAATGACACTGGACCATCGTCTAACCCCATATACAAAAGTAAACTCAAAATGGATCAAAGACCTGAATGTAAGTCATGAAACCATTAAACTCTTGGAAGAAAACATAGGCACAAACCTCTTAGACATAAACATGAGTGACCTCTTCTTGAACATATCTCCCCGGGCAAGGAAAACAACAGCAAAAATGAACAAGTGGGACTATATTAAGCTGAAAAGCTTCTGTACAGCAAAAGACACCATCAATAGAACAAAAAGAAACCCTACAGTATGGGAGAATATCTTTGAAAATGACACATCCGATAAAGGCTTGACGTCCAGAATATATAAAGAGCTCACACGCCTCAACAAACAAAAAACCAATAACCCAATTAAAAAATGGGCAAAGGAACTGAACAGACGGTTCTCCAAAAAAGAAATACAGATGGCCAACAGACACATGAAAAGATGCCCAACATCGCTAATTATCAGAGAAATGCAAATTAAAACTACAATGAGGTATCACCTCACACCAGTAAGGATGGCTGCCATCCAAAAGACAAACAACAACAAATGTTGGCGAGGCTGTGGAGAAAGGGGAACCCTCCTACACTGCTGGTGGGAATGTAAACTTGTTCTACCATTGTGGAAAGCAGTATGGAGGTACATCAAAATGCTCAAAACAGACTTACCATTTGACCCAGGAATTGCACTCCTAGGAATTTACCCTAAGAATGCAGCAATCAAGTATGAGAAAGATCAGTGCACCCCTATGTTTATCGCAGCACTATTTACAATAGCCAAGAATTGGAAGCAACCTAAATGTCCATCGATAGATGAATGGATAAAGAAGATGTGGTACATATACACAATGGAATACTACTCAGCCATAAGAAAAGGGCAAATCCAACCATTTGCAGCAACATGGATGGAGCTGGAGGGTATTTTGCTCAGTGAAACAAGCCAAGCAGAGAAAGAGAAATACCAAATGATTTCACTCATCTGTGGAATATAAGAACAAAGGAAAAACTGAAGGAACAAAACAGCAGCAGAATCACAGAACTCAAGAATGGACTAACAGGTACCAAAGGGAAAGGGACTGGGGAGGATGGGTGGGTAGGGAGGGATAAGGGGGGGAGAAGTAAGGGGGTATTAAGATTAGCATCCATAGCGGGGTGGGAGAAAGGGGAGGGCTGTACAACACAGAGAAGACAAGTAGTGATTCTACAACAGGTTGCTACGCTGATGGACAGTGACTGTAAAGGAGTATATAGGGGGGACCTGATATAGGGGAGAGCCTAGTAAACAAAGTATTCATCATGTAAGTGTAGATTAATGATTAAAAAAAAAAATGCAGTTCCTATGTGGTGACCTCTAATGAGTTCTACACAATGATAAAAAGGACATATAAAAGTGTAGGCAAAGGGTCTGTTTGTGTTTATACAGAGGATCAAAGCCTAATTTGGCTACCCCGAAAATGATATGAAACGATATGAAAGAGAACTTCCAACATCAGCACTCTCGGGAAGACTCATGCCAGAAGATGATCATCAAAAAACCCCAACAAAGATCCACGCACTGCTACAGCTGTAGATGCACTCATCCCACCAGCTCCTGGACTTGCCATGGGAATGAAGGAGATATCTAAGCTGGCCTGTGCATACAGTAAAACAACAAATTTGACTGGATCTATACTGTTGGAACTCAACCAAGAATTAGGAGAAGTGCAAATTGTAGCGCTCCAAAATCTTACAACTACAGACTATTTACTGTTAAAAGAACATATGGGATGTGAACAGTGCCCAGGAATGGGTTGTTTTAATTTGTCTGATTTTTCTCAAACTATTCAAATTCAGTTAGATAATAACCATCATATCATTGATAAGTTTTCACAAATGCCTAGGGTGCCTAACTGGTTTTCTTGGTTTCACTGGAGATGGCTGGTAATTACAGGTATGCTTTGGTTATGTAACTATACTCCTATTATGTTAATGTGTGTGCGCAATTTAAGTAGTAGCTTAAAATATATACATGCTGAAGTTACTCTACAAGAAGATATGTCAAAGAAATAATCAATCTTCCCATGTTTTCTCCCGCCTGCTACTTCTATAGCTTTTCTTCTTCCTTCCTAATTACAACGAATTCTTAAATAGAATTCGTGCCTCATATCAAATTTACCGAGTATCATAACTCCTCCAAGTGGTAAAGATTCCTCAAGACAAATGCTGGGCATAGAAGCCACAGGGCATAAATATGCAAAGAAATAAAAAGCTAACCATTTCAAACAATAAGGCTTCTCTCTCACTTACCAACTTTACATTTCTCTGTATGGCCCCGGAAGATGACTGGTTAGCCAGAGACGGGTAAGATTCCTCACGGGAGGAACAACCTAAGACAGGCACAGTCGCAGGGGGGTCATCAGGTGAGAAATTGGGGATCAACAGAGGTGAGGCTTAGAACCTCACCCCCCCTGTTCTGAGAGAAATCTTCTGCATATGTGGATGTTTTATTGCCCTTGTCTAGCTTGGATTAACACATAGTCTACAGGCACACACCTGATCATCTACATTTGCTCTCTTACAACACTAAACTATGTTTTCTACCTTTATGTTGTATCTACCTACCACTTCAGCATCTTATTAAAAATAATAAAGAGAGAAATGTGGTATCCACATATAAATCAAGTATAAAAATCAAATGTGTATTCATATTTGAACTGACTGTTTATAGTTCATAATGCATGAGCAAAACCAAAAGTTTCTGTGATGACTGCCCTTGTACTGTTCACCATGTAACTTATTCACTATGTAAGAATTTGTTCTCCATGTAAGAACTTGTTCGTTATGCTTCAGAAGATTGGAGACTGACGAAAATTAGGCTTGGGGTGGATTAATGATTGTGCATTGAGCATTGACTCCCCTATACAGAATTTTATTGTTGTTAACAACCATTTGATCAATAAATATGAGAGATGCCCTAACAACAACAACCAAGAAAAAGTACACACTTCCAATTGTAAAATAAATAAGCAACCGGGATGTAATGTATAGCATAAGGAATATAGTCAAAATATTGTAACAACTTGGTATGGTGATAGCTGGTACTTAGAATTATCATGTATATAAATGTTGAATCACTGTGTTGTACACCTGAAACTAATGTAATGTAATACTGTGTGTCAACTACCCTTCAATAAAAAATAATTATCTAAAAAAAAAAAAAATAAATAAATAAATAAAAATAAAAAGACAGGTATTTAAAAAATGAGCATCTTAAAATTTTGACAGCTATGTAAGGTAGAGAATTAATTTTTTTCTTAGAAATACAATGCCTTAATATAATTCCTCTACATTTTGTTACCAAGAGATGCTATCACTTAAATTTTGACTAGGTAAAAATAACAAATCATCATGTATCAATATACTTTGTTACGGAAGATTCACATGAACAGTCTTTCTTGTGTCTAAATGTACCCCATTGATTTGGGGTAAAGATAACTGGAAAGGAAGGTTTTTTGTCATTTTTTGTTTTGTTTCCTCCCTGTATTTCCTCCTGGTATGCATGAGCTGCTGGGACTAGGAACCAGAAAGCTAAACCAGATCTTTGCTTCTACTTCTGGCAATGGTGAAACTACATTTATAGGGCCAAACATCATACTGAAAACACCTCTGAAAAATATAAAAATAATGATTTGAAGGCAAAAGAAATGCCAAGGCAGGAATGGATTTGGAGGGACCACTGAGGAAAGAAGAGTAAATTCGCAAGAGCCAAGACCAGTATTTAAAATCTTCAGTGGCAGATAAGAGGTTAGGAAATTGAACAGAGCTTTCAAAAAATTCTGGGGCTTGAGGAGGCACAAATCGAAGTTTATGGCCCATCAATGAGAAAGGCCTTGAGCAAAACAAACTTTCCATTAGGACATCTTAGGAACAGGGTGAATCTGAAATAAGCCAATCATCTCAAGAAATGAAGACCAGCTTCCAATTATCTCAGTCTTTGAGATTCATCAAAAATGAGGGAATTAAGGTGATTTTTGGAATGCCAGCATTCCCAGGATAATTGCTTCCAGAAGCAAAAGTAAATCTTCTCTAGAGAAAAATAATATATTCTATAGTCTCAAAATATTGCTACAGTTAAAAAAACAAAAACTGTCTAGTAAAACGTAAAAAATAACCAGGCATCAAAGAAAATAAGACATAGCCAAAAAACTAAGAGAGAAAGCATAATATAAACAGATCCATTAGGAATTTGTATAATGGAATTATCAGTCATGGACTTTGAAATAATTGTAATGATGTATAAGAAATTTCTTTAAAAGTTAGTAATATAAGAAGATGAACAGAAACTGTAAAAAGAAAAACAAATTAAAATTCTAGAAAACAATGTAAGTGAAAATAAGAACACAAGTACAAAACACCAGCTGATTAAATACAATCAAAATTGAAGTAACAAAACCAGAATATAGATAGATTGAGGCAGAAGAAGACAAAAAGAAATAAAATTCAAGGGAAAAAGTTTGACAGATCTCTTGGAAAAAAGGACTTACATATGGGCAACTGAAGTTAAAGAAAGGAAGCAGAATAGAAGAAAAAATAGGAGAAAAGGAATTTAAACAAATAATAGTGGAGAAATTTTCAACACTGAAGATATCAAGCCACAAATTCAAAAAGCATCATGAAACTCTAGCAAAATAAAAGGACAAGAAAAAAAACCTCTAAGTTTCATAGCAAAATGCTGAAAAACAGACAAAAAATGTTCTAAGTGACGGAAAGAAATATACTGCATTCTAAGGAGTTACAGCTGACTTTGGAATGAGCCATTACTAAAAGCAATATAAAAATGTTTTCAAAGTAGCTAAAGAAAATCACTGCTAACTTAGAAAACTACAGTAGAAATTTTATTTGAAACAACCATACTTATACACAAACAAGAATTGAAAGAATTTTTCACCAACAGAACAAAACCAAAGGAAACATAAAATAGTATTATTTAAGCAGAATGAAATAATTTCAGCTGGAAGTACAGATAAGAAGAAAAGAATGAAGAACACTGAAAATGGTAAATATTTGGGTAAATATATATGTATATTGATTATCTAATATTCATAATAATGTCTTATAGGATTTAAAATGTACATAAAATTAAAATACACAGCTTCAATATCAGATGGATATGGAAGATAAATAAATGAACTGATTTTATTCTATTGTCCTAGCATTTTTTAGGAAATGGTAAAAGTAGTCATTGCTATCACACCTTTTTCAAGAATAAATAAATACTATAATCTATAGGGTAACTCCTAAAAGAATAGTAAAAGAATATATAGCAAACAAGTTAATAAAGGAAAATGCACTGATAATATTAAATGGCTTATAAAATACCTCAAAGATAAGAATAAAAGGATAAGGAACATAAAGTTGCCCAGACATTTAGAAAGCAAAATGTAAAATGTTAGATTTTAAGCTAAATATATCAGTAGTTATATTAAAGGCAAATTGACTAAACATTCTAATTTGAGACAAAATCACCTGATGTTTAAAATGCTTAACTTTTGGTTGTTTAGAAGAGACATATAGGGATATAGAAATATTGAAAATAAAAAGTTGGGAAAAGATTTATTATGCAAATACTAATTTTAAAAAACTAGTCCAACTATACTAATACCAAACAAAGTAGATATAGTGTTCTAGAGACAAAGAAAGACATTTTATAAAAATTTGAAGTGGATTTACCAAAAGGGTATATACCTGATAAATAGTAAAATGAGAAAAAGCAAAATATTACATAATTAAAAGGAGAAATAGCCAAGTCCACAGAGTGGGAGGTTTTTTAACATTTCTTACAGAAACTGACATATATATAAATATATATGACTGTGTGTGTGTATATATATATATGCGTGTGTGTGTGTGTTTGTGTGTGTGTGTGTGCGTATACATATATACACACACATAAATATATAAACATACATACATACATATATAATTGAATGTGCTTGGAAAACATGATTAAGGCACTATAAGCCACACTTCACTGCTAATCATTATGGGCATATTCAAGTGTATTTTCTAACTCAAGAGCATCTTATTTAATTGTAGTCATTTGTTAAGATTGAAAAAGTAAGGGACATTTGAAACAGGCAAATGTGCATAATCTCACAGTATGTGTGATTCTTTCTATCTGCCTTACCCTTTCTGTTTGTTCTTTTTAATGTCTTGCATCATCATTTGAACTCTGGAGTACAAGGAGAAAGTCACTCTCTAACCCAGAAAACATACAGAATTTCAAACCCAGAAGGTTGAAAAAGTTTAGATTCTGACCAGTAGGTAATGAAATCTTGATCAAAAACACTCTACTTGAGGGTTAACATCCAAAATATATAAAGAACTTACACACCTCAACACTCAAAAAGCAAATAACCCAATTAACAAGTGGGCAGAGGATATGAAGAGACAGTTCTCCAAAGAAATTCAGATGGCCAAAAGACACATGAAAAGATGCTCCACATCACTAATCATCAGGGAAATGCAAATTAAAACAACAATGAGATATCACCTCACACCAGTAAGAATGGCCAGCATCAAAAAGACTAAGAACAACAAATGCTGGCAAGGATGTGGAGAAAGGGGAGCCCTTCTACACTGCTGGTGAGAATGTAAGCTAGTTCAACCATTGTGGAAAGCAATATGGAGGTTCCTCAAAAAACTAAAAATAGAAATACCAATTGACCCTGGAACCGCACTCCTTGGAATACACCCAAAGAATACAACTTCTCAGATTAAAACATATGCACCCCTATGTTTATCACAGCACTTTTTACAATAGTCAAGATATGGAAGCAACCTAAGTGTCCATCTGTAGATGAATGGATAAAGAAGATGTGGTACATATATACAATGGAAGAATACTATTCAGCCATAAGAAAGAAACAAATCCTACCATTTGCAACAACATGGATGGAGCTGGAGGACATTGTGCTCAGTGAAATAAGCCAAGCAGAGAAAGACAAATGCCAAATGATTTCCCTCATTTGTGGAGTATAACAGTGAAGCAAAACTGAAGGGACAAAATGGCAGCAGACTCAGAGACTCCAAGAATGAACTAGTGGTTACCAAAGGAGAGGGGTGTGGGAGCGTGGGTGGGGAGGGAGGGAGAAGGGGACTGAAGGTATTATGTTTAGTACACATGGTGTGTGGAATCATGGGGAGAACAGTGTATCACAGAGAAGGAACATAGTGGATCTCTGGCAACTTGCTGCACTGATGGACAGTGACTGCATTGGGGTATGGGTGGGGACTTGTTAATATGGGTAAATGTAGTAACCACATTGTTTTTTCATGTGAAACCTTCATAAGAGTGTGTATCAATCATACCTTAATAAAAAATTTTAAAAAAACACTCTACTTGATATGAATTACAAGGAAAGGAAGAGAATATGAAAAGATTTTCGAGTAATGAAAATTCAAACATATATTGAACTTTTTTTACAGTAGCTTTTATGGAAACACAAGCTAGAAATCTAGATTAAAACTTCAGAAAATACTAAAAATAGAAGAAATTATAATATTTTGGGAAAGTCTATTGTACCGTCTCTCATACATCTTAAAGAAGATAAAAATATACTCTGGCCATGTTGATCAACGCATACAAGCAATGCTCTGAGTCAGTTACTAAGAACACCTTTAGGCATTAAAGAATCATGAAGTCAAGAAGTAAAATAAAGTTATGTTAAGATATTTCCTTTCAAAACCACAAGATTATATTTACTTTAAAAAAGACCAAAAATATTATATATCTGAAGGAAACGGTTTATTAAAGCAAGAGGAGCAGTGGAAGATTGAAATAGTTTTCACAAAGTCACTCACCTTCAGCTAGCAGCATAAGACATAAGAAAAAATCTATCTTAAATGTTAAGTGAGAAAATATTTGTGTTATCAAGACAGCTAGCAATAAACATGAAGAACATGAAGTACTATTCAAAGCCAAACTCATCCATTTATTCATTCATTAATTCAACAAATATTTACTGAGCATCTACTATTGCCAGGTTCTGTTCTAGGAGTTCAAGACAGAGCAGTGAACAAAGCATAAGACCCCATCTTGGAACTATGCACAAACAAGGAGAAAAGGACAAAAACAAAATAAATAACATGTATAATATGCAAATGTTTCAGTAGGGATGCACAGAATAAGTGAGAAAAATCAATAGATTTTAACAGTCAGAGCCCCCTCCCTGAAGTTTTTATATGGAGAAGAGAAAAAAGAAACATTCGCATAAACCCTCCAGATAAAAACGAGGCTGACCAAAGTCCATTCCACAATCCTTCTTATCCTAGATAGCCAGGATAATTATTGCAAGGATTGGGGGACAGGGACCGGAAAGTCTCCAAATAGGCTCACATCTTATCACCCACTCACAATATGACTGGAGAGACCTGGTTTGGATAAACTTTGTATAGATTTATTGTAATTTTCTCTGGCTTCTGGTAATTATGCAATTCTGTATTTAGCTCTATAGATTTCTACCTCTGTTTCTTACCTCTCATCTAATAGGAATAGCTCCCTTCTGATACATTTAGCATAATATTCTCAAGGCAATGTGTCCGTAGTGGGACACAGGAAATGATTTTCGGTGGTAGACACTTAAAATATTTCTAACTTTTATTTACAGATACTGTGCTTAGAACAAGATCTAGAATTTTTTTTAAGTGAGTAGATTTAAAGAAAACCTCAAGAAAAAGTGTAAATAAATGGCAGTGCAAATTTGTGCAGATGAGATTCTCAAGAGAGGTTAAGTTGATGACAGAAAGCTGGAGACACGTGGTCTTAAGGAAATCCAGCTTCCTAAAACTTCACTAGTTTTTAACCATTCTAGATCTTCTTTAGTACTTGCCTAAATTTGGTAAACTTTATATTTTAAATTGTCTCTTTCTTTTCTACTACCCATTATGTCAATGTATAGAAAAACCTACTAAATAAATTTGAAAACATAATTTTTCCTCAATGTCTATTTTCTACAAGCTTAAACGAGTTTCTTTCCCACTGGCTTCAGAAACTGACATTTTTAGCACTTAGATTAACAAATGCTAGTGGTAGTATCTTTTTGGTTCCTTTCATTTAATCTTTAGTAGGTTTTAGCTTTTTCACCTTTTGGTACTCTAGCATGTGTAGAAATATTATCATTTACTTTATTCTATCTATAATACAATCAATTCTTACTTGAGAAAAATATTCAGCAGTCTGAAGAAGTTCAATTAAATCTTACCCAGCTGTACCTTTAAAAACACAAGGTTAGATAAAGACTGAGATGTAAGATTAAATTAAATGTTTTAAAGGTAAAGAAAACAAACACTTCATTTTGTAATAGAGAACACAGAACATTCTCCAATTGTAGCAGCTCAGTTGCAACTTTTTTTTTTTCTGGAAGTACCTTTAGCAAACATTTTGCAAGAGAAAAAGGAGACATGCAATTAGAAAGCAGAGGGAAAAGCAGGCTGCACTGTGCAATAATACAGATGGTTTAGTCCCTGAATTTATCTTTTAGTGCATGGCACTTACAAAGTTTTGTTGTGATCTGATAATACATAGGTCTTCAAACACATCTGAATTCATCTGTCACTAAATTTCATGAATCTAAGAATGTCAGCAATAAAAGTATGTGTAGCTTTCAAAATCTTTATAAAATGTTATCAAACTGTTATAAAGATGTTATTTTCTAATTAGGTAATAAATACTCGTTTCAATCATAGTATTTGCTGACAATCAATTAGAACTCCATGAGGAACAAAAAAGTCTTAAACTAGAAATGCTATCACGGGCTTTAAGTCAGATCACTTCTAAAGTCTTATTTTCAGCTATACTCATTGTAGCATTTTTTTTTCATCAGATTAAGTAACCACAAAAAAGTTGACATAATTATTATTGCCATTGTTATTGTTGTTGCTATTATTATTTTATTTCTACAACAAGCTGAGAATCTGGATAATTAAATTATATATGCTAAGAACAATTTGATACATTTGAAAAGGTAATAAGGCAACAAATTGTATAGGTGAAAAGATAAAGGAATCAACTAATTCCCCATATATCTACAATTCCCAAAGGCAATCAAGAATGTTCCATACAAACTACCACTTTGAAAGGAATATGATGGCCAAGCAGAGCAGTGATGACCTGGTCACTCTAAAGAATCTGGCTCAAAAAGTATCTTCTAATCTACTTTTTAGAAGTAGCATGGGGCTAGATGATATGGTAAGTGTTCACACTATTTTTAGAAAATTAAATAAATCCAAGAGAAATTAATAATGATAATTACCTATTCCAGTGATAATTTCTATTTTTAAACTAAACTAAAAAATGTCAGTGAGTTTAAAATGTGTAAATGAGGAGACTACAATATCTGGAGGTGGGGGGTCAGGGCAGAGAGAAATTTGATTATAATACAACAAAGACACATCATTCCTTAAAATTGGCAACTGAGCAATTATTTATGTTGTCCCTTAATCCTGCATTTAATGTCATAAGGATGGAACAGTACACCTCTTCACCTACACCCACACATAACCCAGAAGGAGGTTCATATCAGTTCCTTAGTCCAGAATGAAAAAAATGATGCATAGTCAAAGGTGAGCTGTTTCATCATCTTCACCATACCCTATCTAATCCATCTGGGGCCCAAATTTCACAGCTATTACTTGCCTATACTTTTTAAAGTTATTCTTCTACATTCACTCCACCTCTTCCATGAGTCTCTGAGTTCTCAAACTCCTGTTCCAAAGTCCTGCTTCTTCCCCTTCCAAACTTTGACTTGGGTTGATGAACATTTTATTCTTTCCCCCCACCCACACCTGGGTGTAACAGCTCTAGAGTACCTCCAATTATTCAATCACTCTATTAACAGTTATATTATGAAATGCCACCTTATGTTTTCCTAGCTTAGTATGTTTTAGGTCCTCGGAAAGTTGATAGGGTATATATTTTACAATACACACAGCTCAAAATCACTCTGAAGTATTAACACCAAAAAGCTTTATAAGATATGACAGACCTTGATTATAATGGATTCTGATATAAAACAAATGCAATATGACAATAATCGGGATCCTGATGGTAGATTCATGGGGAAACTTCAAAAAGGTGAAGTCCAAAGACCTTGAATGATGTCTTTAGAGGCCTCTCTAGCTTTGGTGCTGGAGACAGTGTACTCTTACTCTGCGTTTCCTCTGCAGCACTTGGTGGTAGAGCCAGGTAAACAGAACCAGGACACAGACTGCCCATCTCTTAGGAATCCATTATCCTTTCTCCATCTCTGCCACCTTCACCTGGTTTTTTCCACCCCCCACTTCTTGTCAAAATGTATGATTAAACCTCATGCCTCAACTCTTGCCTCTTCATTTCATCTGATCACTTTTCCATTTGGCTCTGGTCTCTAGCTTTTGCCATTTTCATCCGGTTCTTGCCCCTCAAGACATGGGGATGATATTCATGTATCTCCTGCTTCTCCCTTGGCCCATCCTCAAGATTTTAGCCTGGACTAGCTGTACTGGCTCTGCTATTTCCTGCCCCTGCAGGATGGACCTCTTGCCCCATTCAGTCCTTTAAAAGTACTCCTGCCTGAGCTGGCCCTCAGGCCAAACCTACCTATTCCTCTTACCCCCAGTGAGAACTGTGTCTAGTCATTATCATATTCAGGATGAAATCCAAATTCTGTTCCATGGTATATATAGTGGACCATCTGTGTTTTTGCTTGCCCAGCACTCACTCCACTTCTTTTCACAACAGTACCTTGATTTTCCTTGGAAATTTATGACACTACCATTTGACACTGCCTTGGGATGATCCTCTATCATGGTACTCATTTTTGCTATAAGGTAGAAAGGTGATAAAAGCATGGCCAGTAAGATGCCCTCTCTTTAGAATATAATTCCTGAGCAAAATAATAAAAGACTGCATGAAGCTCAAGCTGGGGCATTCTAATGGCGGAAGCCTGCTGAGGCCATTCATTAGAGCCTGATACCTTTTAGTGCACAGAAGCCTGGCCTCTGCTCTTTCCTAAACTGGTTTCTCAAGTTTTTCTTCAAGTATGGTGTCTGTGAGCACCCATTTAAGTCTTTTAATATATTCCTTTTGTGGCTGTTAGCAGAGCTGGCTTCTGTTGTTTACAATCAGAAAATACCTTTTCAGTTAAAAAAAATCATGATGGAACCTACTTCCATATCTTTCTCTCACTTCACCCACAATTGCAGAACCTTTGACACATTCTTCAATGTCTGCCTCCCATCCCCAGCCTCACCTCCATGATGTATTTAGAAATTCCATGACCTCTGCCTGAAAAGATTTTTCATTCATTTCCATTTCTAATACTAAATTAACAGCTATGTCTTATCCCTGCTCTGTGCCTCTTTTTTGAACCCCTCCTACCATATAATAACTCTTTGTTTGCTTGTTTATTTTCTTGAGGGAATGCACTGTATGTTGTCTTGTCATATCTCCAAAACAGCACCTAACATACAATAGGTGCCTACATTCTCACTGAATCATGAATGGGGATCAAAAACTCTGGGATATAATGTGTACTGCACTCTGTGGATGCCCTACCAAACCTCCGTCACTGGCTAGTGCACCCATTTTCCACCTGCTGTAAATGCTGACTGCTAATGTCTCCCCGCGGTCCCTTTTCTGGAGAAATGTACTGCAAGCCCTGACTGACTGTAGGAATATCAAAAGCCAGCCCCTAGACTCAAGTTTAGGACCAACCATGTGGTACAGTTCAGTCACCTACAGTACCAGGCTGAAACTGCACTGTCGCTGATGTGTCACCTAATCTTGGGTATCTCCTCTTTGCCTTGTCCTTTCCCCTCCCCTCTCCTTCTCCTGAGAGCTCTCCTTCAATAAATCATGTGTACCCAAATCCCTTTCTTAAGTTCTGTTTATAGGATACCCAAACTGGAGATAATACTGAAACAGGATTTTTAACATATTTCCTTCCACAATTCAGGCTGTTGGAATGAAGTCAGGGGAATGCATTAAAGTGAATGTATTATAGATGATGCAATAGAAAAAAATGTAAAGTTGATATTCTGCTTACAAAATTATCCTTGAGACAACAGAGAAGAAGATCCTAAACAGAACAGAGAAAACACAAAGGACAATCTTTCAGTTATTTTTGACAACATGTTCCCTTGAGAAAAACTTCTTCCATTTGATATTAATGATAAAGAATAAAGAATAGCCATTTGGTTAATCAGTGCTATTTAAACTGCCACAGAATATAAAGGCTACTGTTTCTTAAGTGACTAAGTAACATTAAAAAATATGTATTGCAAAAACCTAACCTCATATCCAAAGAAAAGTATGAATGAGTTTTATTTGATATATTATATTATGGAGAAGAATTTTTATATAAAAATTATATGCTAATACTTTCTAATTATATTCTGTAAAGGTTTATTTAAAACTGTACCTCCAAAAACCTTGGCTGGGCTGAATAAAAAAGATTAAGGAAATGACTTCAAAAAATTACAACCAATATTCTTTACATTTAATACAGTTCTTAGTCTGAGCCATAGTCTATGGATAAGTGTTACAAAAACCCACATAGCCGTAACTATCACTGACATGGTGACAGTAAATTGCACAACTTATTCTATGGTTAGCCATCTCCAGCATGGGAAAGCACTCTTCTACCCTCCCATTTATAGTGGAAGGGCTCCTGAGACTTTTGGAATTTCCTGGATGATGTGACTCTTGCTGAGCTCCTGGATGGGAGAGCTGGCCACCAGAACACCAAGCCATGATTAGAAGCTTGGAGTTTTCAGTCCCACACTCCATTCTCCAGAGAGAGGGGACAGGTTGGAAATGGACTTAGTAATCAATTATGCCTACATGATGAAATCTCCATAAAAATCCTAAAAGTACAGGGGTCAGAGACCTTTTGGGTTGATGAACATATCTACCTGCTGGGAGGGTGATGCACCCCAACTCTACAGAGACAGCAGCCCTTTACCTGGGACCCTTCCGGACCTCACCCTATGTATCTCTCTCCCTGGTTGTTGTTCATTTGTATTTTTTATCATATATTTTATTGTATAATAAACTGGTACATGTAAGTAAGTATTTCTCTGAGTTCTGTGAACTGTTTCTAGCAAATAATTAAATCCGAGGGGGGCATTATGGGAACACAATTTGTAGCCAACTGGAACAGAAGTTGTGGGTATCCTGGGGACCTACTACTTGCAATTGATATCTGAGGTGGAGGGCAGTCTCATGGGACAATGCCTTTAATCTATGGGGCTTGTACTAACTCCAGTTTGTGTCATAATTGAACTGAATTGGAGGACACCCAGCTGGTGTCACAGAGGATTGCTTTGTGTGGGCTAAAAAACCCACACATCTGGTGTCAGAAGTGTTGTTGACAGTGGTAATAGTGTAAGATTAAAGGGGAAACTCAAAGGAGAAGTGAGTTTTTCCTTCGCAATTATAAAGGCAACTAACAGAATTAAAATTAACCATAGTCTTCTAGCTCTGGGCTTCTCGGGGCTGAATGTGGGTACAAGGCGCTATGTGGAAGACAGGAAAACACGAGTCATGCTTTCTAAAATAAGCAAATACTCCTATAATCTAGTCTGTAGAATTTCTTCAACATTCCTAGTTTTCCCAAAAAGGAAAACTGTCATAAGACATCAGTATAAATGTCCTGGATTCTGAATATTTAGTCAGACATTTAATATTCGTGACTACTCTGCCATGCACTGCATTAAATACAGAAGTATCACCACAAAAGGAGTGGGCCAGAAGATGCAACTCAATCAGGGAGAACGCTGCTGGCATTAGAGAAGGAGGAAATTCTGAAAGTTGGGTAAGCAACATAGAGGCCAGAGTTACTTTAGGGGTGAGTGCACAGATCCAGGAAATCCTACGGTTAGAAAAAATGGGGAACAATCAAACATTTTACATCTCTTTAATCACGGGAATGAAAGGAGCCACGGAAGCATTTTAGAATTTGACCAAGATTTTGATAAAGGCAAAACTTTGCTCCTGGTTGCCCTGGAAATGAAGCCCCAACTTTGATAATTATATTACAATGTAACATAACACATATTAGTGTAGTACTTTGTAATTACAAGTAGAGCTTCACCTTGGGAGAAGTTTGGGTAAGAGTGTGGAAGAGGTTTGTACAGCGGAATAAAGAGGAGAAGTTCATCATTTATAAAGGGCTTAGACAGGATCTATGCACTGCATTTCTGATTCTGATACACCTGTTGCTGGGCCAAAACTAGAGTACACTAACATGGCTGTCTGCATTTTTAAATGAATAGGTCAGCCTGAGAGAAAACACACCAATACTTATAGCAGTATCATGTTCCCTCTGTAAGATGTGCAGAACCTGACAGCACAGCCTTTGGGAGGAGGCATGGGAGCTTTCTTGGATAAACTCTCAGGATGAAGGGTGTCTGTAAGTGTTGGGGGTAGAGGGGATCACAGGGGGAACAAGAAAAGGATCTCACTCTCTCTTTTCCTATCTCGTAAGTTGTACCAATAAATGGAACAGGCCAGTTTTCTAATAAGTTTGTAATACCCCTTTGTTATTCAAAAGGAAGCTGGTAGATTCTTTCATTTTACTCCTTTAAATGTTAAAGTTGTCTATTTCACATTATCTGAGGATTAGACAACAAAAGCAAAGGGTAGGGAGTTCCTCAGACCTGGGTTCTGATCCCAAATACAGTGCATACTAACTCTACAACATTGTGCAAGTTACTCAGCCTCTCTGGTCTTCACTTTTCTCCACTGAAAAACATGGATGAATGCACTCTAATTTCCAGGGTGGTGTGAGGAATAAATGGTGTAATGCATAGAAAGTGCCCATTAAGGGCACTTAAAATTGTTGACTTCTATCGCCCTTGGTTTTAGTCTATTTTTCTTCAGACACAAAGCAGGTGCAGCTTACCCAGGAAGGAAGAATGTAGGGAGCTTCAGTTTTTCTATGGCTGTAACAAGAGAAATCAGGCTCAGTATAAAAAAACAAAACAAAACAAACTACTGAACAACTGTGTGTTTGGAACTCTATTTGAACTAGAAGAGTATTACACTAGCACAGTTGATAACCAGGTTAACCTTTTTCTAGTAAATCAGAGTTATTTCATATTTACTGAAGAGTCACAAAACCCAAGTACTATCAGAGCATGCACAGGGTTCCATGTATTCAGGCTGTAAGAGTAATGAGGGTCAATTTATATCTTAAAAATATGACAGCCCTGGAGGGTCCAGCCATTAGCTACCATCACCTGCATCTGCTTTGGGAGAAAGGACACCTCTGCCAGGGGCATAGAACCATACTAAGAAGTAGCTTTAAGAGGAATCAGAGAAAGCCCTCATCAGCTCATAATAGATCTTTGCACCAGGTTCCAAATCCCTTACAACTTGCATCCTGTACACTGTGATGTCACACTTTTCTCCTGGAGATGGGGTGGGGGGCAACTGCATTTTTAAACCCCAACCAAACATTATTGGTGACTTTTCTTCTTCTGCTTACTATTGTATGTGGTTTTCTGGACATCACCCCCAGCATATACTCTCGGATGTAGACTTTGCTTTTTTCTCCACATCTGACTTAACATACCAGGCTCTCACCTCACCCTCAGCCTGAGAGCAGCAAAACACAGTGATTGAGGTGCCCGAGACAGACTACCTGTGATCAAATCCTGGCTGTATAATTCTTCTAACTATGGAACCGTAACAAAGATTCTTAATCTTTCTGCCTCAGTTTCCCCAACTGCAAAATGGGGATAATATCAGTATCTCAAAGAATTGTAAAAAAGCAAATGAGTTGGTATCTATAAAACAATTAAAAAAGAACCAGAGCGTAACAATACTCATTTAAATAGTAAATGTCAAAGATAATTCTCTTTCTTTAGATATTCTAGTAAAAACAAGCTGCCTCCTTATTGCCTAATATGGCTCCTCCATAGGCATGTATAGCCCCTGCAATGTCTAGGAAGGTAAAGTTTTTTGCTCTGTCTAGTACATGCTATACGGAACTGTTCACCACAGACTTGATAAGACATGTTACATGGGTTAAACACAGGGCTTTCCTAAGCTTACTAATGTTGCTAATTTTCCTAACCTGTAGACTAAGGAAAAGGGATATGTAATTTATTGTCAAGTGCCAAATGACAGGACACATGCTATCACTTCCCAATATATGTTGCTTAAAATAGGCATGGTTACCTATGAAAGAAGTGAATTGGGAAAAGCTACCCACTAAAGAGTTCATTTCTTCACTACTCTTGAGTTAGGAGTTTGTCTGTTTTATCTACAGTTTACCCAGTGTCAGAAATATCCAGGGAGACTCTTAGACAAAGCAAATAATTAAGCTATGTTTTTCTTACAGGCAATGCCAGAGTATATATTATGAATCTTCATCTGAGTTCATCAAGAAGGGAAAATAATGGCATAGGGTCTAGTGAAAACAAAAAGAAAAAATGCTTTCCTAACAGTTAAGGCACATGTATTCAACCAAATTAAGCAGCTGACAGTCTTTATAGTGAATGTGTAGATAAAAAAAGTAAAAGACTGGAGAGAACCACTCTCACCCTTTAATTCAACATAGTACTGCAGGTCTTAGCCATGGCAATCATACAACACAAAGAGATAAAAGGCATCCAAATTGATATAGAAGTTAAATAGTCACTATTTGCACATGGTATGATATCATACATAGAAAACCCTAAAGAATCCACCAAAAAACTATTAGAACTAATAAGTGAATTCAGCAAATTTGCAGCATACAAAATTATAACACAGATATCTGTTGCATTCTGATATATTAACAAAAAACTAGCAGAAAGAGAAATCAGGAAAACAATTCCATTTACAATTATGTCAGAAAGAATAAAATACCTAGGAATAATCCTAACCAAGGAGGTAAAAGACCTATACTCTGAAAACTACAAGACACTCATGAGAGAATTTAAAGATGATACCAATAAATGGAAATACATCCTGTGCTCAGGGACAGCAAGAATTAATATTGTCAAAATGGCCATCCTGCCCAAAGCAATTTATAGTCAATTCAATCCCTATCAAAATAGCAACAGCATTCTTCAATGACTAGAACAAACAGTTCTAAAATCCCCCATGGAACCACAAAAGGCCCTAAATAGCCAAAACAATCCTGAGAAGGAAGAACAAAGCTTGGGGGGATTACACTCCCTGACTTCAAGCTCTACTACAAAGCCAAAGTAATCAAGACAATTTGGTACTAGCACAAGAACAGACCCATAGATCAATGGAACAGAACAGAGAGCCCAGATATAAATCCATGCATATATGGTCAATTAATATATGATAAAGAAGCCATGAATATACAATGGGGAAAAGACAGCCTTTTCAAAAACTGGTGTTGGGAAAACTGAACAACTACATGTAAGAGAATGAAACTGGATTATTGTCTAAACCCATACACAAAAGTAAACTTGAAATGGATCAAAGACCTGAATGCAAGTCATGAAATCGTAAAATTCTTAGAAGAAAACATAGGCAAAAACTTCTTGAATATAAGCATGAGCAATTTTTTCCTGGACACATCTCCTTGGGCAAGGGAAACAAAATAAAAAATGAACAAGTAGGACTACATCAAATTAAAAAGTTTCTGTATAGCAAAAAATACCATCAGAAGAACAAAAAGGTACACTACAGTATGGGAGAATATATTTATAAACTACTCATCTGATAAGGGGCTAACATCCAAAATATATAAAGAACTCATTTGCCTCAACACCAAAAAACAAATAACCTAATCAAAAAATGAGTGGAGGACATTTCTCCAAAGAAGAAATAGAAATGGCAGCAGGCACATGAAAAGATGCTCCATATCGCTAATCATCAGGGAAATGCAAATTAAAACCACAGTAAGATACCATCTCATACCAGTTAGAATGGCCACTATCCTAAAGACAATAAACAACAAATGCTGGGGAGAATGTGGAGAAAGGGGAACCCTCCTACACTGTTGGTGCGAATGTAAATGGGTGCAACTTCTGTGGAAAGAAATATGGAGATTCCTCAAAACACTAAAAATAGAAATATCACACAACCCAGTAATTCCACTTCTAGGAATTTACCCAAAGAAAACAAAATCCCTGATTCTAAAAGATATATGTACCCCTAAGTTTATTGCCACACTACTTGTAATAGCCAGGATATGGAAGCAACCTAAGTGTCCATTAACAGATGTATGAATAAAAATGATATGATATATATATATACATGATGGAATATTATTCAGCCATAAAAGGAAAAGAAATCCTGACATTTGCAACAACATGGATGGATCTGGAGGGTATTATGCTCAGTGAAATAAGAAAGGCAGAGAAAGACAAATACCATATGATTTCACTTATTTGTGGAATATAAAGACGAGGCAAAACAGAAGGAACAAAACAGCAGTAGACTCATAGACACCAAGAGGTAACTGGTGATTACTGAAGGGGAGGGGAAGGGAATAAAAGGGCACAATAATTCACAATCACAATATAAGTTGAACACAGGGACTGCTGAACCACTCTGATGTACATTTGATGTCAACATAAGATTGTATATTAACAATACTTTAATAAAAAAAAAGACTGGAGAGAAACAGCTAAATGGTTAGCTAAAAAGACAGAAAGCAAGGGGATTGTTTAATTTCTAGTTAACTTCACTTTGTTTCAAACCAGAAGTGTATGAATATTGCCTGGGATTAGTATCCCACCATATGGAATGAACATAAAAGCTGACAAATTTATCTCAGTTGATGCAACATACAGTTTATGTCTGTATGTAAAATTTAGTTAACACAGGGAACTGAAAAACTGACTCTGGACACAAAAGCTAAAAAGGAGTCCTCAAATATATCTCCAAAGACGGCCCACCGATGAGCCAAGACATGTAATCAATATGTATGAAGGCCAGTGTACTTTATTTGGGGTTATGCATAGTTTCTTCAATTCAAGAATGGATTTTCTTGCTAAAAAGTAATTAGTGAAAGAGAGATGGGAGGTTACTTTTACTTGGTGGTATCTGCTTGATTTGACAAATTAATAAAGTAATTTAGAGTAACAGAAAAAATCTATTTGACAGAAATGTTCTGAACATTGAGGATGTGATAAAAATGAAAGTTATATGAGCTCATGTATCTTGAATTGAAAGAATTTTTTACATTGCTTTTATATGCTTGCAATAGGAAAGATATAATTTGGCTTTCTCTATTTAAGAATTATATAAAGCTCAAATTAAAGTACAGGAGAGTAAACAAATAGCTCTAGTCTCTGTATTTTTTTTCACAAAAACCATGTAAGCTGACGATTTTTAAAAGAAATAATTGGACGATAACACCTGAATGCTATCTGCCACCCAATAGAGCATTTTTAAAACAGATGTAAATTATTTATTGAGTATTTATCACCAAATATTATCTTGCAGCATATCATTTTCAAGTTAAAATGTCAGAAACAAACACCAATATTTACAATTCTTTTAAGGAATATTATACAATCACACATTAAGGTATATAATTCAAGTAAACAAAATCATCTCTATGTAAGAATTTCTTTATGTTATGAATATGTGGCCAAAGTCTCATTTTGACCTAAAACACACTATCTCTAGAGAAGACGTGCATACTTCTGCTGGAATACAGATATTCTATATGGAAAAATTATTCTAATCTAATATAACTTAAATTCAAGGTCATATGTATTCTCAAGTATTTTACGTAAAGGAATTACAAAAATAATCCCTTAAGTAAAAATTCTAAATTCATTTATTTTCTGTGCATTTTTCGAATGCAAATGTGTTGATATAAAGTCCATGATTTTTCAAAGGATTCATTATAGAAACAAAAAAATTGTTATTAGATAGGAAGGTTAACCCAAAATTTGAAAGTAATACAAGTGATAAATGAAGTTCTTCAAAGAAGCCAAAACAAAACTGAAAATAGCAGAGTTCATCCAAATTTTCATTTCCTCAACACTCAGGATAGAATTTTAGTTAAATCATACTGAATTCACACTAATATTGTGTGTCTTCTGATTTTAACATAAATGATTGAGTTTACTAACATGCAATTTTAAGCACTCATAATGTCTAAATTAATAGTAAGGTTTATGACATTAACTAGAGATCCCTAACATAAATCAACATACATTTTATGAAGGAATCAATTTGGGTTGCCTCCATTTGACTTATGTAAAGGAACATTAGATAATGGTATCAGTAAAAAACTAAATGCAAAGATAGCCTTTTTCATCTGTTTTTCCTCCTGCCTCAGGGACTCTTCCTGAAAGGTATCCCCACTCTTTAGCCAACTCCAAAATATCATTCCAGAGGTTAGAGTTCAAACATCACTGGCTCAGGAGAGCCTTTCTGATCTTCCTGAATAGGTAGTTTCCTATCATAAGCATTCATATCATCATGCACATTTACTTCAAGGTAATGGCAACAGATAGATAGATAGATAGATAGATAGATAGATAGATAGATAGATAGATAGATAGATAGATAGATAGATAGATAGATAGATAGATAGATAGATAGATATAGATAGACATATAGATATAGATATAGATATAGATATAGATATAGATATAGATATATAGATATAGACATACATATATGTAACTTGACAAATTACAAAAAATGTTTGCCTTTCCTTCACATTGTACATGCTCATTTTCCTGCAACGTGCCCTTATTTACAATCCATTGAATCCCCAGCCCTGGCTCACTTCAAGTGACTATAACAGAAATTTTCTATGAAAAACAAAAGAAAAATCACACACTGATCTGAATGAAAATAAAATGATTTTTTAAAACTTTTGTAGATAAACCACATAAATTTTCAATTCTCTTGATAATTGTCCATTTTATTTCTGGCACAGATATAAGCACTAAACAAGTTGATATTTTCCTTTACAAATTTCTCAGGAAGATAATGCTAGTTAGCACAATTAGATAGATAGAAAAACAGGTGGTAGATAGATAGACAGAAAGCCCTGAAATAAAAAATGCTTTAGGAAATAACTCTTCTTTTTTAATTCTTCAAATAGTAAAATAAATTGTTTAAAAAGAAAAGAAACTTCTGGAAAAAAAAGAGCATAAATATAAACTTTTCTGTTTGTAGCCCAAACACAAAACTTTTTAGTCCAAGTTAGAGCCCAAACAGAAACTCTGAAAAGTTAAAATCCTTGCAGTACATATACTGAACACATTAAAGAACTAGAATGAAATATCTATGGTGTCATAATCCAGAGAAGGGATAATGATAGATCATTAATTATGCATACAGGGTAGGAGGAAATTGGGTGGTAGACAACAAAGGGAGTCAGATGATAGATGCTTATTACATAATATTTATAAAACCAGAAAATATATTAACAAGCCAGGTGTGGCATCAATGGTAATGTTTTTTAAAAAGCCTCCTTTACCATTGCAATCTGAATGTTAACTAATTTCCAGCATTCCAGAACTTCCAAACTTAATTTTTTTTCTCAAAGTAAGTCTGTTATGTATGCTTCAAATTTTTCTTAGCATAAAATTGCTTTATCAAAACACCTCAATTCTTCTGAGCTATAATTTAGAATCTCTAAAGGGACAACAAGGAGTTGAAAGCAGATTGAAAAGAGAAAAACGTAAGATAATTTTAGCTCTAAGAGGCAATGCCTACCAGAATGTTTTTCTCCCATAGAGGAACTCTCTCCTACAGAAAATTTAGAGGAATAAAGAGGAGGCTGCAAATATAGGAAATTGACAAATGCTTATTTGAAGTGCTAAAGGTGAGGAAAATATAAAAGAAGTGGTACAGACTGTAAGACTTCCCCAAAGAAAATTAAAAATCAAACCACATTTGTATTATATACCTTAACTGAGTAATACCTACATCCTAACATGGGAATTCAACTTTAACAATATAGCAGATTTTTTAAATGTTTATCAATTAACTTGAAACTTGACAAACAAGAAACGATGTGTGTAAAGGCAAGGTTACTTTGGAAATAAAATGTCAAGAATAAACAGACTTTAATGCTCCAATCAAGTGAAATAGAGAACAGAACCATCATGAGAGAAGCACTCACTTTTTTTGTCTTAAATACCTGATGCCAGTGTAAATCTTAGGGACTACTTTACTTTCAATTGTGGCCATTTAAAATATATATATATACATAATTAAAATGGCAACATTAGGAAAAGTCTGGAAGATAATGAGGGAGTTATTTTCAAAACCTTATATATTTTTTCTTTTTTCTTTGATATTAATAAAGTTTGATGGTGAATATATGGTATTCATTTTATTTTTAAACTTTTTTTCTTTAAAATAAACATATCATTTCTGTCTGTATCTTAATGTATGATATATAATGAAAATCACTTTTAAAATTTTAGCATCAGACCATAATACTAACTTTTGTGGATTCCCCTCCAGATTACTTTCTATAGGAATATACAGCTTTTATCACTCTTCTAGGAGACAGAAATTACGAAGGTTATAATCACTACTATACCAACATTCTGTATCCTTTCTTCACTTAATGTGACAGGCTCTGTTTTTCAAGAGTGGATGCAATAACATCTCCCATTCCATATGCCCATCTTACAATGTGACTTTACCTCATGGAGAGGTTGGATCTATGTTCGCTTACCTTGAATCCTGGTTGAATTGTGACTATGGTGGAAGTGATGGCAGGACTTCCAAGGGTACAAAGGCGATAGAGCTTCTGCTTGGTTCCTCTGGGACACTTGCTCATGGAACTCTCCCTCCATGCCCCAAGGGAGACCTCACAGTCCCTGGAGAGGCCCACAGGGAGAGGAACCAAGGACCCCTCCTGAACCAGCTGAGCACTCAGCTAACAGCAAGCACAATTCGCCAGCCATGTAAGAAAACAATCTTAGCAGTGGATGTGGTGGTCCCCAGTTGAGCCTGCTTGGGTCATGCCACACAGAGCAGGTAGGGGCTGTCCCCAACAAGATCTGCCCAATTTACAGAACCATAAGTTAAATAAATTATTGTTGCTTTAAGAACTTTGGGGTAGTTTGTTAGACAGCAACAGATAACCAGATGACTTTATATTATAAATCAAATCATCTTAATGTTAGTTTCTATCAGTTACAACTCTACTATATTCAAAGAAATACATGTATCATAATTTAATTAGACAGTCTCTAAAAATTGGATATTTTTAGGGTTGGTTCCTATAGCCTTAGAAGACGTCAAATGTCTAAGATTTAGGACATAAAAAATACCTAATGTCAAAAAACATTGTGAGAAAACACAGGCTTTAATATCTCTCCAACTGCCTAAAATGAAATATCTGAAGCATCTGTTAAACTCTAGTAGAAATAATCTGAGAGAAAAAGATTATCTCTTATCATATAAAATTGTATGAGTTCTACCTGTAAATATGTATTTTAATTTTGAAAAATAATTAAGTTTTAGTATATTCTTCTAACATAAAAGACAAGGTCCCTAAAAAATATACTGACTATGTTTTTCAAAAAGCTATTTTGTCTTAATTTCTGGCCCTAATATTTCTAAATAAAAATAAAAATGAAACAGAAATAATAATTCACCTGGCAGAATTTAAAATAGGGGGTTCCAGAGGACAGAGACAAGATGGCAGCATGAGTAGAGCAGTGGAAATCTCCTCCCAAAACCATATATATTTTTGAAAATACAACAAATACAACTATTCCTAAGAGAGAGAGCAGAAGACACAGGACAGAAGCCAGACTACATCCACACCTGCAAGAACCCAGCACCTCGCAAAGGGGGTAAGATACAAGACGTGGCCCGGTAGGACCCGAGCACCCCTCACCCCAGCTCCTGGTGGGAGGAGAGGAGTCAGACCGGGGAGGGAGAAGGAGCCCAGGACTGCTAAACACCCAGCCCTAGACATCTGCACCAGAGTGCAGACACACAGTGTGTGGGGTGCTGGATACTAGGGAAACAGGACAGTAAGACCTGTAACCAGGTCCCCGCAGCCGGCGCCCCTGGGACAAAGAAAAGTGAGTGCTTTTTGAAAGTCTTAAAGGGACAGGGACCCCACAGCTGGACGGAAGCATCCCAGGACACTTAGCCCAGTGGCTGGGAATCCCGGGGAACTCCAGGTGCCTTAACCCCCTGTGCAGGAGCACAGCTCGGAGGGCCCTCACAGAGATAAACAGCCTCCCACCTGTTTCCCCTCTGACACAGCTCCACCATATTGGAGCAGCGGACTGAGGCTGGCCAAGCCAACAGCAACTGCAGAGCTTAACTCCACAGCAGCTGGCCAAGAATAAGAGGCCCTGTCTGCACGCAGCTGCCCAGCACAAGCTGCTAGAGGTCGCTGTTCTCCCAGGAGAGGAAGGCCACAAACCAGCAAGAAGGGATGGTCTCTTAGAAGACACATGCGCCAGCTCAGCACGACTACCTCTATCGCCATGAAAAGGTAGAAGAATATGATACAGACCAAAATCACAGAGTCAACCCCTGAGAAGGAGATAGACCTAACCAATCTTCCTGAAAAAGAATTCAAAATAAAGCTCATAACCATGGTGACAGAGCTGCAGAGAAATATGCAAGAGCTAAGGGATGACGTCCAGAGGGAGATTACAGAAATGAAACAATCTCTGGAAGGATTTATAAGCAGAATGGATAAGATGCAAGAGGCCACTGATGGAATAGAAACTAGAGAACAGGAATGCATAGAAGCTAACACAGAGAGAGATAAAACGATCTCAAGGAATGAAACAATATTAAGAGAACTGTGTGACCAATCTAAAAGGAACAATATCCACATTATAGGGGTACCAGAAGAAGAAGAAAGAGAAAAAGGGATAGAAAGTGTCTGTGAAGAAATAATGGCTAAAAAATTCCCCAAACTGGGGGAGGAAATAATCGATCAGACCATGGAAGTGTACAGAACTCCCAACAGAAAGGATGCAAGGAGGAAAACAACAAGACACATAATAATTAAAATGGCAAAGATCAAGGACAAGGACAGAGTTTTAAAGGCAGCTAGAGAGAGGAAAAAGGTCACTTACAAAGGAAAACCCATCAGGCTATCATCAGACTTCTCAACAGAAACCCTACAGGCCAGAAGAGAACGGCATGATATATTTAATGAAATGAAGCAAAAGGGCCTTGAACCAAGAAAACTATATCCAGCATGATTATCATTTAAATATGAAGGAGGGATTAAACAATTCCCAGACAAGCAAAAGTTGAGGGAATTTGCCTCCCACAAACTACCTCTACAGAGTATTTTAGAGGGACTGCTCTAGATGGGAGCACTCCTAAGACTAAACAGATGTCACCAGAGAAAATAAAATCACAGCAAAGAAAGCAGACCAACCAAATACTAACTAAAGGCAAAAAATAAAATCAACTACCCACAAAAGCAGTTAAAAGAAACACAGAAGAGCACAGAATAAAACAACCAATATATAAAGAATGGAGGAGGAGGAATAAGAAGGGAGAGAAATAAAGACTCACCAGTGTTCATAACAGCTCAATAAGCAAGTTAAGTTAGACAGTAAGATACTAAAGAAGCTTAACTTGAACCCTTGGTAACCATGAATCTAAAGCCTGCAATGGCAATAAGGACATGTCTTTCAATAGTCACCCTAAATGTAAATGAACTAAAGGCACCAATCAAAAGACACAGAATAATAGAATGGATAAAACAGCAAGACTCATCTATATGCTGCATACAAAAAACTCACCTCAAACCCAAAGACATGCACAGACTAAAAGTCAAGGGATGGAAAAAGATATTTTATGCAAACAACAGGGAGAAAAAAGCAGGTGTTGCAGTACTACTATCAGACAAAATAGACGTCAAAATAAAGAAAGTCAAAAGAGATAAAGCAGGACATTACATAATGATAAAGGGCTCAGTCCAACAAGAGGATATAACCATTATAAATATATATGCATCCAACACAGGAGCACCAGCATATGTGAAACAAATACTAACAGAACTAAAGGAGGAAATAGAATGCAATGCATTCATTTTAGGAGACTTCAACACGCCACTCACTCCAAAGGATAGATCCACCAGACAGAAAATAAGTAAGGACATGGAGGTACTGAACAACACACTAGAACAGATGGACCTAATAGACATCTATAGAACTCTACACCCAAAAGCAACAGGATACACATCCTTCTCAAGTGCACATGGAACATTCACCAGAATAGACCACATACTAGGCCACAAAAAGAGCCTCAGTAAATTCAAAAAGATTGAAATTCTACCAACCAACTTGTCAGACCACAAAGGTATAAAACTAGAAATAAGTTCTACAAAGAAAACAAAAAGGCTCACAAACACATGGAGGCTTAACAACTAGTTCTTAAATAATCAATGGATCAATGAACAAATTAAAATGGAGATCCAGCAATATATGGAAACAAATGATAACAACAACACTAAGCCCCAACTTCTGTGGAATGCAGCAAAAGCAGTCTTAAGAGGAAAGTATATAGCAATCCAGGCATACTTAAAGAAGGAAGAACAATACCAAATGAATAGACTAATGCCACAATTATTGAAATTGGAAGAAGAAGAACAAATGAGGCTTAAAGTCAGCAGAAGGAGGGACATCATAAAGATCAGAGAAGAAATAAATAAAATTGAGAAGAATAAAACAACAGAAAAAATCAATGAAACCAAGAGCTGGTTCTTGAGAAAATAAACAAAATAGATAAGTCTCTGGCCAAACTTATTAAGACAAAAAGAGAATCAATACACATCAACAGAATCAGAAACGAGAAAGGAAAATCATGACAGACTCGGCAGAAATACAAAGAATTATTAGAGAATACTATGAAAACCTATATGCTAACAAGCTGGAAAACCTAGAAGAAATGGACAACTTCCTAAAAAAACACAACCTTCCAAGACTGAACAAGGAAGAAACACAAAATTAAATCAAACCAATTACCAGCAAAGAAATTGAAGCTGTAATCAAAAAACTACCCAAGAACAAAACCCCCGGGCCAGATGGATTTACCTAGGAATTTTATCAGACATACATAGAAGACATAATACCCGTTCTCCTTAAAGATTTCCAAAAAATAGAAGAGGAGGGAATACTCCCAAACTCATTCTATGAATCCTAAATAAACCTAATACCAAAACCAGGCAAAGACCCCACCAAAAAAGAAAATTAAAGACCAGTACCCTGACGAACGTAGATGCAAAAATAATCAACAAAATATTAGCAAACCGAATTCAAAAATATATCAAAAGGATCATACACCACGACCAAGAGTGATTCATCCCAGGGATGCAAGGATGGTAAAACATTCAAAAATTCATCAACATCATCCACCACATTAACAAAAAGAAGGACAAAAACCACATGATCATCTCCATAGATGCTGAAAAAGCATTTGACAAATTTCAACATCCATTCATGATAAAAACTCTCAGCAAAATGTGTACAGAGGGCAAGTACCTCAACATAATAAAGGCCATAATGATAAACCCACAGCCAACATCATACTGAACAGCGAGAAGCTGAAAGCTTTTCCTCTGACATCGGGAACAAGACAGGGATGCCCACTCTCCCTACTATTATTCAACATAGTACTGGAGGTCCTAGCCATGGCAATTAGACAAAACAAGGAAATAAAAGGAATCCAATTTGGTAAAGAAGAAGTCAAACTGTCACTATTTGCAGATGACATGATATTGTACATAAAAAACCCTAAAGACTCCACTCCAAAACTACTAGAACTGATATCGGAATACAGCAAAGTTGCAGGATACAAAATTAACACACAGAAATCTGTGAGTTTTCTATACACTAACAGTGAACCAATAGAAAGAGAAATCAGGAAAGCAATTCCATTCACAAATGCATCAAAAAGAATAAAATACCTAGGAATAAACCTAACCAAAGAAGTGAAAGACCTACACCCTGAAAACTATAAGACACTCTTAAGAGAAATTAAAGAGGACACTAACAAATGGAAACTCATCCCATGCTCTTGGCTAGGAAGAATTAATATCGTCAAAATGGCCATCCTGCCCAAAGCAATATACAGATTTAATGCAATCCCTATCAAATTACCAACAACATTCGTCAACGAACTGGAACAAATAGTTCAAAAATTCATATGGAAACACCAAAGACCCCAAATAGTCAAAGCAATCTTGAGAAGGAAGAATAAAGTGGGGGGGATCTCACTCCCCAACTTCAACTCTACTACAAAGCCATAGTAATCAAGACAATTTGGTACTGGCACAAGAACAGAGCCACAGACCAGTGGAACAGAATAGAGACCCCAGATATTAACCCAAACATTTATGGTTAATTAATATATGATAAAGGAGCCATGGACATACAATGGGGAAATGACAGTCTCTTCAACAGATGGTGCTGGCAGAACTGGACAGCAACATGTAAGAGAATGAAACTGGATCACTGTCTAACCCCATACACAAAAGTAAATTCAAAATGGATCGAAGACCTGAAATTAAGTCATGAAACCATAAAACTCTTAGAAAAAAACATAGGCAAAAATCTCTTGGACATAAACATGAGAGACTTCTTCATGAACATATCTCCCCGGGCAAGGGAAACAAAAGCAAAAATGAACAAGTGGGACTATATCAAGCTGAAAAGCTTCTGTACAGCAAAGGACACCATCAATAGAACAAAAAGATACCCTACAGTATGGGAGAATATATTCATAAATGACAGATCCAATAAAGGTTTGACATCCAAAATATATAAAGAACTCACGTACCTCAACAAACAAAAAGCAAATAATCCAATTAAAAAATGGGCAGAGGAGCTGAGCACACAGTTCTCCAAAGAAGGAATTCAGATGGCCAACAGACACATGAAAAGATGCTCCACATCGCTAGTCATCAGAGAAATGCAAATTAAGACCACAATGAGATATCACCTCACACCAGTAAGGATCACCACCATCCAAAAGACAAACAACAACAAACGCTGATGAGGTTGTGGAGAAAGGGGAACCCTCCTACACTGCTGGTGGTAATGCAAATTAGTTCAACCATTGTGGAAAGCAGTATGGAGGTTCCTCAGAATGCTCAAAATAGACATACCATTTGACCCAGGAATTCCACTTTTAGAAATTTACCCTAAGAATGCAGGAGCCCAGTCTGAAAAAGACATATGCCCCCCTATGTTTATTGCAGCACTATTTACAGTAGCCAAGAAATGGAAGCAACCTAAGTGTCCATCAGTAGATGAATGGATAAAAAATAGGTGGTACATATACACAATGGAATATTATTCAGCCATAAGAAGAAAACAAATCCTACCATTTGCAACAACATGGATGGAGCCAAAGGGTTTTATGCTCAGTGAAATAAGCCAAGCAGAGAAAGACAAATACCAAATGATTTCACTCATATGAGGAGTATAAGAACAATGAAAAACTGAAGGAACAAAACAGCAGCAGAATCACAGAACCCAAAAATGGACTAACAGTTACCAAAGGGAAAGGGACTAGGGAGCATGGGAGGGAAAGGAGGGATAAGGGCGGGGAAGAAGAAAGGGGGTATTACGATTAGCATGTATAATGTGGTGGGGGGGGATTGGGGAGGGCTGTGCAACACAGAGAAGACAAGTAATCATTCTACAGCATCTTACTATGCTGATGGACAGTGACTGTAATGGGGTTTGTGGGGGGGACTTGGTGAAGGGGGGGCCCTAGTAAACATAATGTTCTTCAAAAAAAAAAAATAGGGAGTTCCAAATGCCATTCTATGATTTAGTGCCAGAATAGCACCCTCAGACTCTAAGGAGTTGTTTAATAGTAAAAAGTTCTTCCTCCTTCTCCATGACCTACCCAAAGAAATCCTTTCATTAGCTCTGAAAGTTGTGGGTATTTGGTTGTTATATTTTATCATCCACTCCCTTCCAAGATCCCCAGCCCCAAACTGGTGGCTCACTTCCTTTCTAAAGTTGATTTCTTCCACAGAGCTCTAAATCCTGTGTGTTTGAGCTCCAGGAACTCTTTGCCCCACTCTCATCTCGTCCCTCTCAAAAGTTTATGGTTTAATTCTATTTTTACTTTAATTTCTCACATGCCACTAACTCTTTCAAATGATCATGTCTTTGATTTTAAAAACAAATACTTCTTTTGTCCCCATTGCTTTCCTAGTTGTTATTTTATTTCTTACATTGCTTGTCTTATCTTTTTTTTCTTTTTCTCCAAATAAATGTGCAAAACCTCCTGCTTTTGTTTCCTTAATGTCTTGCAGTCTGGCTTCTTTCCTAACTCCTTTGCTGCCAAATCTAAAGACTCTTTCATTCTCCTTCACTCTTCTGTGGTAGTTTCTCCTTTCTTCTTGAAGTTGTGTTTGCTTGACTTCCATGGCATCCTGCCATCCTAGTTTATTTCTTAGTCTTTTGGTCTCCCTTTTCTGCCTCAGTCTCCTAATGATGTTCCTTCCCCTATAAAGATGACCTCCCAATATACCAACCAGAGAGGGCTTCTCCTCCACAGACCATTCTCTGAAATCATCCATTCTCCTAACTTCCATGGATATGACTCCCAAATCCTTATGCCCAGTCCTAACTTGTAATTCTGATATTATACCCATATAATTAACTATTAACTATTACTTCAAATCCTAAATATCAGAATCAAACTGCTGAAAATAACCATGTTATCTTCCTTGTCACCTACATGTTCCTACAGGAACATTGGAAACCCTTGAGTTATTCCATTATTATTTATAACCTACTTACTACTAAGATAGAGTTGACGTATTTTTTTAAACAGAAATTACATAAAATGCACACAAAATGAAATTAGTTCATGTCATGAGGGTGGGGTAGGTAAGTATACCAGAAATAACCTCTGTTTAACCAATCTTTGTAAAGGATCTTTGAAAAAGAAGAAAGTTTTTTAAAGCATCTGTAATAATTATATATAAATAAACAGATAGATTACACACACTGGAAAAAAAAGTAAGTTCTTTCCAAGTTTTTTAGCAAATCTTGAATCTTTGAATTATATTTTCCTGTATTCCATGTTTCTCACATATTCTGAGTATCAAGACATGCAAAATTATGTGAGATTGAAATCATGGCATTTTTAATGGAGAAAAATTCCAAATCACTTAAGCTAAACTCTCATTTTGTAGATTTTAATAATATACAAAAACGTAAATTTTTACTGAAGTACAAAATATTCCAAAGTCAATTTTCAGACCAAATTGCAATTTTCAAAGGATGTATCTGAAAACCATATGACACTCAAGTCCTTCATTTCCTTTAGTATAACAGTCAGTATTTACAGATTAACACAATAAAGATTGAGAGCAGATTTTGGAGAGCTTCTGATGTGTGGTGAAGCTCCAACCCCTAAAAATGGAAGGAGCATGTAGATGTTTGCTCCTGACCTCGGTTTAATACATGGCTCCCAAATTTTCAGAGTGACATGATATAATGGTGTCTGACTTTTGTCTGGAAATTCTAAAAAGTAAGAGAGGAGTTATTCACTTGCTGTAACAGCAATAGCTGTGTGACAGAATCAGCCTGTATTCCCAAAGATTTTTTGGTCAAAGAACTTGTTTCCCATGGGCCACATCTGAACCATGTCTGACACAGTACTGCTGTGAGGTCAACTGAAGTCTGGTCCAAGAGAGCCACCTGTAGAGGATGAGACCTCAGAAGAAACTAAGTGTCACCACCAAATGCATATGGACTAAGAAGCAGTAAATAACCAGCTAGAATCAAGATATATTTCCCTTTGGCTAAGGGAACAGAAGGTGAGTGAGAGGGTAGGAGAGAAACTGCTCACAACAAAAAATTGGCTTTATACATGAGTCCAATTTAAAACAATACCAGTAAGGTAAAAACTTTCTCGCTCTTTCATCTCTTCTTCACCACTCTAACCCTGGAACAGTCAAGAGACTGCAATTAGAATACTGAGGAGGAAGAGTTGAAGCACAAGGGAAGAGATAATCAGCTGGCCCTGCCCTTCATGCTTACATGCAGGCAACTGGCTTGCAAAAGATCCAAGCTGGGAGAAAGAAGCCTACTTCAAATAAAGTTGCTGTTTTGATATACTGAACTGCTGGACATATTAAGTACTGAAATTGTAAGTTAAGATGATAGGCTTTCTATGACCTAAAAGTGGTCCAGAAAGTCATGAGACACATGAGATCTATCCAACAGCAAGAGGAAGTGAGGCTCACAAAAGGGAAAGAACTTTATGAGTGCACACCACAAATTTTGTCTTTAAAGAAGGGCCCTATACTCATATATGTATATACACACACATGAAATGTAAAATTTATATAAAACTCTAGTATAGTGTTAAATCTTTAATTTTCACTTAATAAATTTTGTGTTTCAAGTTTTGGTTAAGATGTATCAGGAAAATGTCATGCCTCTTAACAATCATTAGGTCTCTGCTTGTTCTCATATGCAAGAAAAAGTTCTAGGACTGTACTTACAACATTGTAAATATTGTAAAAGACAAAATGTAAAACAATAGTGCCAGTTAAGAAGTAATAAAAAAAAATTCTGTGTCATTCAAAACAAAAAAAGGAAAATGTCATGCATTTTTAATTCATTTCAAAGAGTTCGAAAGATTGAAAATTTTATTTTTACAATATGAGCATTTGTAGACATATTCATTATCAAGTATTAACTGTCCCTTCATTAGATCAAAGGAAATTAAATTTAGGATTCAATGGGTAAATTGATAGAATTTAAATTGTATTTTAAATAATAAATTCAAATTGTATTCTTTTTTATTTATTAAGGTATCATTGATATACAATCTTATTCAAATTGTATTTTACAATAATGTTTGTGAAGACAAGTCTTGAAAAGGATAAGCAAAAGTGAGGAGTCCTTTTTAAAACAGATTTAAAATAATTTATACAAGCCGTACAACAAAGGTATTCATGTGAGAGATATTATTTTTAAAATGTTTTATTCCTGTTTTTTAAAAACCCCAGGTGCTCCATCTATTCAAAGATATCTGCTTTCTTACCCATCTCAGCAAAATGATTTATAATCCCATCACAGGCCTTAATTTCTTTTTACTGAGTCCGTGCTATGCAGAGCAATAGACTTTGGAAACAATTCATTAGACAGGCTTACCTTGGGGATAGTTTGTATTACCAATAGTTTACAAGAAGGAATTCAGATGAGATGCAAAATAAAAAGACAAATCATAGACAATTTGAGGGTTAATCATTCAGAACATCAATACCTGTGATACACAGGAGATAGCAGCCTGTGTATCAGTTACTGAAGAAAAATATTTAGTACTTTCAATCTTATACATGATTATACTGTATTAGAACAAAAGGAAGGTTTTGATATCACATTTTAAACATCACATAATCCGACGCTCCTGATTTTCTGCAATAACCCTTCAGAGGGTTTTGCTGTCCAATTATAACTTTTACAGATATAAGCATTTTTTGATAGTGAATCCTTTCCTCTCATGTTGAACAAGTTTTTTAAAAATCCTATTTACTCTTCTCCCTTATTTGCATGTGCCCAGTTCACTCAAATATGAATAAAACAATTTTCACTGTTTCTTCTTTTTCTTTTCTTTAACAACTAATTAATCATAGAGTATGTGAGTTATCCTTAACCTTCCTCCTTCCTTCTTTTGCTTGCCTATTTACCTTTGCACTTTCCATCCGCATTTACAACACAGAAGACAAGAACATCTGTGTACATGTTTTCACTTCCCTATGCCTCAGTGAGCAGGACATATCATACTCATAGTTATAACCTTCACTACTCCCAGCTCAATGCTTTGCACATATTACATCTCAAATTCATATCTGATGACTTTCTCTAGGAGGTTCTTTCTTGACCTAAATCACAGTACTGAAAGCTGACTTGGCTGTCAGTTAGCTTTCCTGCTTCTGTATGCATACCTGGACTTCTGACCAATGTGAGTAGCCAGACACTCATGGTGCTGCCTTCTATGTCCTTTCCAAGGACTGCTTTATAACATTAGCCACCAATAATGGTTGCTGGCCTAAACATTTCAACAAACTCACTGAAGGCCAGTCTCCCTACCAATCACAAACTTTGGAAACTTCCTATGAACACTTGCTACAGCCCAGCAGACTGTTCCCCAAATCTCTAGTCTGATTCATTCCATCCCAACCCTGAGCATGACTATCAAAAGGCATTTTGTATGATGCAACAAATGAAGGATCTTTACTAGCTTCATATCCTAAATCTACCATTTTTTTATGATTCAGGCAAATATATCCATTGTACTTATACCTGTAAATATTAATTATAGGGACTTCTAGCATGAAATATGAACAGAAAATTGAAATCTTCCTATTTCTCATTTATATTTTATGATAGTTTTTCTGTCCAAGTAAAAAAAAATGCATTTAGAGTCTCAAAAACAACTCATTTACATGGGCCATACAGTTGGTACAGTTAGGAAAAACAACTCTATTTTAAAACAGAAGGTGTGATTGCTATGTATAATTCTATATTTTTAAATGTTGATCTGAGTTGGATTGAGACAGCAGTTGTACCCCCCAGACCATAAAACTTTGTCTATATATAAATACCTTACTATAAATATTTTTCTCATAAACTTCCAATAACTTCCAATCTAAAATATTTTTTTAAGAAGGAATTCGTTTCCTTTAAAAAATTTTCCAGTGTTTCCCATATTTTCATGTATGTATTCACACCAAACTCCAACTCAAGAATCTAAAAATCCAACACCAAATGGTTCATTTAATAAAATTCAAAGCCTTACCACTGTCCGATGACTATCATCTTTTAAAAAAGATAATGCACAATTGCCTTATTTCTGCACAGTCAGGAATACTATAAAAGTGCATATAGATGACTTTTGAAGTACAAATTTCTTCAAGGAAATTTTCCCATCTTATCTCTCCTGGCCATTTAATTTCAAGGTAACTTTTCCACTTCAAAATTTAATTATGCTGCCAACATGTTTATAATTCCAGAATTGCCATTAGGTTGCCAAACCCACTCCTACATGTTTTCAAATAAGAGTTCACTATCCTGCAGGAAGCACCTCAAATTGGGAAATAGTCATCAAAACAACAACAAAAGAATGCATTAGAAGATTTACTACTGGAGGGTCTGACACTGCACATAATCCAAAATACTTTCTGAACACTTGGTTATAGGCTGAGCTTCTTGCATTTCTGAATGGCCTCAAACTATTTCATTGGCATCACTGTAGTAAATTTGTAGATGGAAACTATATGAGTGATAACTTTTTACAGAAATTTACACAGAACCAATACTACAGAAAGTTAAACAGAAAATATATTTGAATAATCTCATACTATTGGTCTTAATGACCAAGTACTCAGGATTTATAAGGTGTTAAGTAGCCTGTCAAGCACTGTCTATGTACACTACCACTTGACTCTCATAGAAACCCAGTGGTATAGAGTTTATCAGTTCCATTTCTTAGATCAAGGTGCCAAAGCTTAGAGAGTGAAAAGTGCAACAGAGCTGTTCAGGGATTGGATTAGAGATGGAAGAGTGAGAGGAGAGACAGAGGCTTCCTCCTAAAACTGGATACAATTAGAAAATATAGTTGGCGTAACTAATCCAGAGAAAGCAACAGGAAAGAGGACGGCGTCAGACTGCACACACCTGGAGAAAAGAGCAGACCTCAGCGAATGGGATAACTACCAGAGCTGTGTCTCCGCGGGACCTGAGCCCTTCCCCCACCACAGCTTACTGGCGGGAGGAAGAGAAACAGAGCAGGGAGGGAGTGGAAGGCTTGGGACTGACAAATACCTAGCTCCGGAGATCTGTTCTGGGAGCACAAACCTATATTCATGGTGCTTTCATGAGACTCGCATGACTATCGGGTTGGAAAGTTAATACAGACAGAGTTCCTGGGGATACCGGGATTCCGGCCACTTGTGAAAAGCAGGGATCCATATCTGGCTGCTCTGGGAAAAAACTTATACCTGTCTGCCAGGTCCACTGGCTAAGGCAGTGGAGACAAGCACAGCAGCCAGGAGGAGGGGAACAGCTCTTTCCTCCCCCAAGGCACCAGTACCGCTCCCCTGAGACCCTTGACATTGCTTCAGGGGCTGAGCGGCTCCAGAATAGAGCTTCTGGACACGAGAGGGCGCCATATACAAACATGAAACGCCAAAGGAACCTTGTCCAGAGGAAAATTATTAATACAAATCCTGAGAAAGATTTAAATGATATGGACCTCATGACTCTTCCTAAAAGGGAGTTCAAAATAAAAATAATCAGTATTCTAAAGGAGGTACGGAAAGACATCCAAGAACTCAGGAATGAATTCAGGTCAGAGATCCAATCGTTGAAGAGGATGATGGAGGGTATTAAAAGCAGGCTGGATACAGTGGAGGAGACAATAAATGAAATAGAAACTAGAGAAGAGGAATACAAAGAAGCTGAGGCACAGAGAGAAAAAAGGATCTCTAAGAATGAAAGAATATTGAGAGAACTGTGTGACCAATCCAAGCAGAACAATATTCACATTATAGGGATACCAGAAGAAGAAGAGAGAGAGAAAGGGATAGAAAGTGTCTTTGAGGAGGTAGTTGCTGAAAACTTCCCCAATCTGGGGAAGGACATAATCTCTCTGGCCATGGAGATCCACAGATCTCCCAACACAAGGGACCCAAGGAAGACAACACCAAGACACATAGTAATTAAAATGGGAAAGATCAAGGATAAGGACAGACTGTTAAAAGCAGCCAGAGGCAGAAATAAGATCACATACAAATGAAAGCCCATCAGGCTAACTTCATACTTCTCAGCAGAAAGTTTACAGGCCAGAAGGGAGTGGCATGATGTATTTAATGCCATGAAGCAGAACGGCCTGGAACCAAGATTACTTTATCTGGCAAGATTATCATTTAAATTTGAAGGAGGGATTAAACAATTTCCAGATAAGCAAAAGCTGAGAGAGTTTACCTCCCACAAACCATCTCTACAGTCTATTCTGGAGGGACTGCTATAGATGGAAGTGTTCCTAAGGTAAAAATAGCTGTCACCAGAGGTAATAAAATCACAGTAAAGAAAGTAGAACAGCTAATTATGACGCAAATGCAAAATTAAATTAACTACCTTCAAAGTCAATCAAGGGATAGACAAAAAGTACAGAATTTGATATCTAATAAATAAAGAATGAAGGAGGAAGAAAAAGGAGGAGAAATAGAAAAGAACCTTTAGATTGTGTTTGTAACAGCATACTAAGTGAGTTAAGTTAGACTCTTACATAGTAAGGAAAGTAACCTGGAACCTTTGGTAACCATGAATCTAAAGCCTGAAATGGCAATAAGTACATACTTATCGATAATCACCCTAAAGGTAAATGGACTGAATGCACCAATCAAAAGGCATGGAGTCACTAAATGGATTAAAAAAAAAGACCCATCTATATGCTGCTTACAAGAGACTCACCTTAAACCCAAAGACATGCACAGACTAAAAGTCAAAGGATGGAAAGAGACATTTCAGGCAAACAGTAGGGAGAAAAAAGCAGGTGTTGCTGTACTACTACCAGACAAAACAGACTTCAAAACAAAGAAAGTAACAACAGATAAAGAAGGACATTACATAATGATAAAGGGCTCAGTCCAACAAGAGGATATAACCATTATAAATATATATGCACCCAACACAGGAGCACCAGCATATATGCAACAAATACTAACAGAACTAAAGGAGGAAATAGAATGCAATGTGTTCATTTTAGGAGTCTTCAACACACCATTCACTCTAAAGAACAGATCCACAAGACAGAAAATAAGTAAGGACACAGAGGCACTGAACAATACACTAGAACAGATGGACCTAATAGACATCTACAGAACTCTACACCCAAAAGCAACAGGATACACATTCTTCTCAAGTGCACATGGAACATTCTCCAGAATAGACCACATACTAGGCCACAAAAAGAGCCTCAGTAAATTAAAAAAGATTTAAATTCTACCAACAAACTTTTCAGGTCTTCACAAAGGCATAAAACTAGAAATAAATTCTACAAAGAAAGCAAAAAGGCTCACAAACACATGGAGGCTTGACAACACACTCCTAAATAGTCAATGGATCAATAACCAAATTCAAATGGAGATCCAGCAATATATGGAAATAAATGACAACAACAACCCAAAGCCCCAACTTCTGTGGGAAACAGCAAAAGCAGTCTTAAGAGGAAAGTATATAGCAATCCAGGCATACTTAAAGAAGGAAGAACAATACCAAATGAATAGTCTAACATCACAATTATCGAAACTGGAAAAAGAAGAACAAATGAGGCATAAATTTAGCAGAAGGAGGGACATAATAAAGATCAGAGAAGAAATAAATAAAATTGAGAAGAATAAAACTATAGAAAAAAAATCAATAAAACCAAGAGCTGGTTCTTAAGAAAATAAACAAAATAGATAAGCCTCTAGCCACACTTATTAAGAGAAAAAAGAGAATCAACACACATCAACAGAATCAGAAACAAGAAAGGAAACATCATGACAGACCCAACAGAAATACAAAGAATTATTAGAAACTACTATGAAAACGTATATGTGAAGAAGCTGGAAAACCTAGAAGAAATGAACAGCTTCCTAGAAAAATACAACATTCCAAGACTGACCAAGGAAGAAACACACAATTTAAACAAACCAATTACCAGCAAAGAAATTGAAGTGGTAATCAAAAAACTACCCAAGAACAAAATCACCAGGCCAGATGGATTTAACTCGGAATTCTATCAGACATACAGAGAAGATATAATTCCCATTCTCCTTAAAGCTTTCCAAAAAATAGAAGAGGAGGGAATACTCCCAAACTCATTCTACGAAGCCAACATTACCCTAATACCAAAACCAGGCAAAGACCCCACCAAAAAAGAAAATTAAAGACCAATATCCGTGATGAATGTAGATGCAAAAATACTCAGCAAAATATTAGCAGACCGAATTCAAAAATACATCAAAAGGATCATACACCATGACCAAGTGAGATTCATCCCAGGGATGCAAGGATGATACAACATCCGAAAGTCCATCAACATCATCCATCACATAAACAAAAAGAAGGACAAAAACTACATGATCATCTCCATAGATGCTGAAAAAGCATTTGACTAAATTCAACATCCATTCATGATAAAAACTCTCAATAAAATGGGTACAGAGGGCAGGTACCTCAACATAATAAAGGCCATATATGATAAACCCACAGCCAACATCATACTGAACAGCAAAAAGCTGAAAGCTTTTCCTCTGAGATTGGGAACAAGACAGGGATGCCCACTTCCCCCACTGTTATTCAACATTAAGTACTGGAGGTCCTAGCCACAGCAATCAGACAAAACAAAGAAATACAGGGAATCCAAATTGGTAAAGAAGAAGTCATACTGTCAGTATTTGTAGATGACATGATATTGTACATAAAAAACCCTAAAGACTCTACTCCAAAACTACTAGAACTGATATCAGAATACAGCAAAGTTGCAGGATACAAAATTAACACACAGAAATCTGTGGCTTTCCTATACACTAACAATGAACTAATAGAAAGAGAAATCAGGAAAACAATTCCATTCACAATCGCATCAAAAAGAATAAAATACCTAGGAATAAACCTTACCAAGGAAGTGAAAGACCTATACCCTGAAAACTATAAGACACTCTTAAGAGAAATTAATGAGGACACTAACAAATGGAAACTCATCCCATGCTGTTGGCTAGGAAGAATTAATATAGTCAAAATAGCCATCCAGCCCAAAGCAATATACAGATTTGAAGCAATCCCTATCAAACTACAACAACATTCTTCAACAAACTAGAACAAATAGTTCAGAAATTCATATGGAAACACCAAAGACCCCGAATAGCCAAAGCAATCCTGAGAAGGAAGAATAAAGTTGGGGGGATCTCGCTCCCCAACATCAAGCTCTACTACAAAGCCACAGTAATCAAGACAGTTTGGTACTGGCACAAGAACAGAGCCACAGACCAGTGGAACAGAATAGAGACCCCAGATATTAACCCAAACATTTATGGTCAATTAATATATGATAAATGAGCCATGGACATACAATGGAGAAATGACAGTCTCCTCAACAGATAGTGCTGGCAAATCTGGACAGCTACATGCTGTCTCATTTAGAGAATGAAACTGGATCACTGTCTAACCCCATACACAGAAGTAAATTCGAAATGGTCAAAGACCTGAACGTAAGTCATGAAACCATAAAACTCTTAGAAAAAAACATAGGCAAAAATCTCTTGGACATAAACATGAGAGACTTCTTCATGAACATATCTCCCTGGGCAAGGAAAACAAAAGCAAAAATGAACAACTGAGACTATATCAATCTGAAAAGCTTCTGTACAGCAAAGGACACCATCAATAGAACAAAAAGGTACCCTACAGTATGGGAGAATATATTCATAAATGACAGATCCGATAAAGGGTTGACATCTAAAATATGTAAAGAGCTCATGCACCTCAACAAACAAAAAGCAAATAATACTATTAAGAAATGGGCAGAGGAGCTCAACAAACAGTTCTCCAAAGAAGAAATTCAGATGGCCAACAGACACATGAAAAGATGCTCCACATCGCTTGTCATCAGAGAAATGCAAATTAAAACCACAATGAGATATCACCTCACACCAGTAAGGATCACCACCATCCAAAAGACAAACAACTATAAATGTTGGCAAGGTTGTGGAGAAGGGGAACCCTCCTACACTGCTGGTGGAAATGCAAATTAGTTCAACCATTGTGGAAAGTAGTATGGAGGTTCCTCAAAAAACTCAAAGTAGAAATACCATTTGACCCAGGAATTCCACTTCTAGGAATTTACCCTAAGAATGCAGCACTACAGTTTGAAAAAGACAGGTGCACCCCTATGTTTATCGCAGCACTATTTACAATAGCCAAGAAATGGAAGTAACCTAAATGTCCATCAGTAGATGAATGGATAAAGAAGATGTGGTACATATACACAATGGAATATTACTCAGCCATAAGAAAAAAACAGATCCTACCATTTGCAACAACATGGATGGAGCTAGAGGGTATTATGCTCAGTGAAATAAGCCAGGCGGAGAAAGACAAGTACCAAATGATTTCACTCACATGTGGAGTATAAGAACAAACAAAAACTGAAGGAACAAAACAGCAGCAGAATCACAGAACCCAAGAATGGACTAACGGTTACCAAAGGGAAAGAGACTGGGCAGGAGGTGCGGAAAGGGAGGGATAAGGGCAGGGAAAAGAAAGGGGGCCTTACGATTAGCATGTATAATGTGGAGGGGGGGCATAGGGAGGGATGTGCAACACAAGAGAGGACAAGTAGTGAGTCTACAGCATCTTACTATGCTGATGGACAGTGACTGTAATGGGCTTTGTGGAGGGGGTCTTGGTGAAGGGGGGAGTCTAGTGACCATAATGTTCTTAATGTAATTGTAGATTAATGATAATAAAATGAATTTTTTTTAAAGTGCAACATGACACAGCCAAATAAATGGCAAGGAAATGTGAATTTAAACCCATGCCAGTCTGAAGCCAAAGTCTATCACTATCAATCTCTAAAATACATTGCCTTCCTAAATCTTACATCACAGTTATTGTTTTAATAGAAGTCACTGTGAAAATATTTTAATTTTTAAACTTTATAATACTGAACTACTTAAATGTTGTCAATGTTCTACATCAATAAGTCTTTACTTTACTCCTTTCACAGTGCAGCATCTTAAAACATTGGCCCAAGATGACTGGATGTTCACTGGATACGACGTTGGACATATTGATTATCACCATCACAAGGGGACATAAGAGTTATACAGATAGGATGATTTTGTAGGGAAAAAGCCTGAAAACGCCTGGGCTTTTCCTAGACAACCAGAATACATGTTTATGCATTTTAAGAAAAATATAAAGTAGGGCAGGAAATTAGAGGGAAATTAGGTCAGATTTGACAAGGAGACCAGTGACATTAAGCATCTCAATTCTTCTATAGTGGTCATCCATTGTGTCCAATAGTACTTAGCTAGAAAATGGAATCAAAAATGGCAAAACCTGATAAACCAAGATGTCTAGTACCCTAGTTGTATGTTTGTGATTAGATGCATTGTTTTGCATATTTTAAGGTAGTGTATTCACTATTAAAAGATTTTCAAAAGTGTGAGTATAAAACAGAAAATACAGACTGTCCATTCCAGGAAACTCCTGATTCTGATTTTAAAAGAAGGTCCAGCCAGAGCACAGTGTCCAAAATTGCTGTCCAGTGTTTTATGTTTTGGTTCTAGGTAAACCAATTTTGGGTCTCTGCTGAACCTGCGTCCTAGATAATTTAACTAGTCTTCTCTTATTTTCACCTCCTTCATGTGTTAGACTATAGGCAGTGGTATAGACGGTGCTACCTCCACTGGCCACAGGGAGAGGGCCTTTCTTACCAGCTCTTTAAACACAGCAACAAGCCCACAATGTGTGTGTGCGGACTGGTAATGTCTTTTACCAGCATCAGCATTTTAAAATAAAACAAGTAGGCTGGTTTATAAATAAGACAAGCAGGAAAGTTGAACCTATAATTTGCATAAGATAGAATGTTTTACCACCTACCGTCTTTCATTCAGTCATTCAACTGGCGGGCCAAAAAAATATAAATTCTTCCTATGATATATTCTTGGCTTTGCAAAGTCTTATCTCTAGGATGCAGCAGTAAAAAAAGGAACTTAATAAACTTAAGCATCATTAAAGTTCTCTCCCTGATAGAAAACATTTATACCAGAGTTCATCTGATTCATCACATTTTTGAGTTTGAGTCAATCACCTTATTTTGGTCTGTTTTCCAGTAAAGCTTTACTTACAATAACAAGTGGCATCAAGACCTTTTTGAATGAGTGTGAGTTCCAGAAAGAATAACTCACTTATCCAATGGGCTACAAATTTAGCAGCAAAGTTGGAACTAGATAGTAGCCTCTTAGTGATTTCACACTTACATGCTTTGTCTTACAACATGGCTAACAACTGTTAGTAAACAAGCAGAGTAAAAATGTACCAATAGATAGTAAGTACATGAAAAGTTCTTGAGTTTAAGAAAATTACATTTCATGGAGACAAATAATGATAGATTCTAGTAAGTTTCAGTCAGTGCAGGTATTTGTCATCTAGTAAGCATCCCTTTCAGCTGCTGATATTAAAAAATGTTTCAGATTACTCTGGCAGTGTTTAATGGAAGCACATGTGTATAATGGAAGCATATAAACCTATGGGAAATAGTTACCCATCTTCTAAAATTATTAAAATGCACATACATATAAGATCACCTGTTTGCAGTCCCCAGTATTGCAACAAAAAATGTGTCTAGTCTAGAAATACATTCATCCAACTCTTGGGTCATTAGATGGTTGATGATCCAATCTGTTGGGTATATATCCGGTTCCTTGCCTCTCTTTTTCCTTATTTTAGTGTTACTAGTATCTTCATCAGAAGGTGGAAAGGGGAAATTCATAAGATTCAAGTCAATCTCTTTGAGGCTAGTATCAATAGTAATACTATAAAGAAAGTGTTATGTTATTTTCCTATTATTTGTAAGATTACATTATCCGTATTATACATCTCAACAACATCCCATTGATAATCACCAATTACTCTTGGCATTTTTTCAGTCTACCACATCATTTACATTTTTAACTGATCATTCTGAATCTGTCCTTATAACACACAAACACAAGAATCACAATGTAAATAAAATTAGGGCTTCACTATTTGCTTTTAGTGTGAACAAATATATTCAAGGAAAAGGCTTAAAGTATGATAGGAAAAAAAATTTGATTGAAAGTCAAATAAAAAGAAGGGCAAACCAAAAACTAAAGGCAAAGAAAAAGAAAGTTGATATGTAAAACAAGAAACACTGAGATGACGATAGCATGTTGAAGAGGGAGTAAAAAAAAATAAAGCAGACAATTATAAAACATACACACTGAAAGAGCTTTCAGCCATTTTCATAATGCAGTGGTGACACCAGTCTACACGAAGCACAGGAAATGTGCATCTCATGGGGAGCAGCACACTGAAGCCATTTACATGGTTCAAGTCTGAGGAAGCCAGCTCATAATGCTGAGAGTTTTAAGCTCCAAAGTTTCTGACTTAAGAAGGAAATTGGGGATAGAATTTAACTTATATCAAGTATCATGTGTGTTATCAACATGTACTACAAATCTCTTTCCTCAGGAATCTTATCTTGTTCTCCTCCAGTTGGAGGTCTTGGTTGCAGATCTGGGGTCTATATGCAAGGAATGGCTATGGTCAGAAAAACTGGCAATACTTCCCAGATCAGAATGACAAGAAATCAACAGAACCATTTAGATTTTCAATTGGAATGTACCTCTAATTTTTCAGTTCAAACCCTCTGTAACTTCCTTGGATGCTTTTATAGATTTTTTGTCCTATCAACATAAAGAGAACTTAACTTTCAAATCACTCAACTCACCACTGAAACTGAATTGTCATATTTACTCTTCATTAATAATGATGGAAGTAGGAAAAATATTTTTCAACATCATCTTGTTCTAATGTGTGCCTTAAGCAAAACAAAAATTTAAAGATATTATGTCATAAATGACAATCTCCTTTAAAGACAGACTAATGCATTACAAAATCAGCTAATGATGTAATTCACCTGTGGGGTGGTAAAGGGCAAAGATGAGGTAATAAGAAATTGGGCCAAACCATTATTTGAGTTACATAGACCATTAATTTTAGTTATATGGGGGAAATACACTGTGAACTAAATCTTAAAGTAGTTCACTGTTCAAAATAATCTTTTTAGAATAGAATACACTGATTTATCAAACTTCATAAAACTATCTTAAACTACGTTTTTCAATGAATTTACCAGGTTTTTGTTTTAAAAAGCCTCTCAATCCTCTGAAAAGAACCAAACACATACACACACAAATATAAATGTAAAAATTTATACAAATATGTCTGCATTAGCATGGAGCAAAATGTGAAAGAATAACCTACCCACCAGGGCATTAAACCTGCTATATCAGAGATAATGAGAATAAAGGAGATGGTAAGAAAGGGGGGAAATTTATATTTGAAAAAAATATAGATTATATAATTTATATAAATATAGAATATATAATTTATGTATATATAAAAGAATAGATAATTTATATATATAAGCCTTTGGGGGTTTTTTAAATATTATAAAAGCATGTATCACTTTTATAATAAAAATGGTAAAAATAGTTTTAAAGGGAAAAATGAAACTATCAAAGTTCTAGAGGAATACATAGAATAACTTTATATACACTCCTTAAATAGGAAAGGCAATACAAAAACTCAGAAGTCATAAGTGGAAAAATAATAAATTTGATGATCTGAAAAATTAATTCTGCATTAAAAATGCCATAAAAAGTAGAAACAGACATAAACTAGGAACTTTTATCACATATGACAAATAAAAGGCCAATTTCTGCAATTCACATACTACATGAAATCAAGAAAAAAAAATGTATAGCCCAGTCAAAAAATGAGAAAAGCTATGAATAGGCAGGTCACAGTAAAAATAAACACAAAGAGCAAGGAAACATGAAATACAATCAATAACATTGCCAACAAAAGAAAATGCTAATAAAAAAAAAAACAATAATATAGATAGACATATGGAACAACAGAAAATAATTGGAAGTCCAGAAATAAACCAAGTATCTCTGGTCAACTGATTTTTGACAAGAGTGTGAATATTATTTAATAGAGAAAGAATAGTCTCTTCAACAAATGGTGTAGGGACAACTGGATATCCAAATGTGAAAGAATGAAATCAAAACCCTGTCACAATATATATATATATAAATTAACTCAAAATGAATCAGAGATCTAAATGAAATAACTAAAAATATACAACTCTTAGAAGAAAACATACAGGGAAATCTTTATGACTTTGGATTTGGCAATGGAGTCTAAGACATAACACCAAAGTAAGAGCAGCAAAAAGAGAGGATAATTGGACTTCATAGAAATTATAAACTTTCATACATCTAAGAACACTACCAAGAAAGTAAAAAGAATGGAGAAAATATTTGCAAGTCCTATATCTGTTAAGGACCTACTATCCAGGTTAAAGAACTCCTACAACTTAACACAAAATGAACTCAATTAAGTTTGAATAGATATTTCTCTACAGACATATTTCTATTCACCTAACAAGGACATGAAAAGATGCTCAACATTTTTATTCATTTGGCAAATACAAGTAAAAACCACTCACACCCTCTGGGATAACTATAATTAAAAAAGAATAGAAATGACAAGACTTGTGAGAATGTGGAAAATCATAGCACTAGTATGTCATGTGTCCTTTTTTTAAGCCTATGCAATGGACTGAATCTTTGTGTCACCCACAGTTCCTATGTTGAAATCCTAACCCCTAATGTAGTGGTATTAGGAAGTGGGGCATTTGGGAGACGATTAGCCCATGAGGGTGAAACACACATGAATGGGATTAGTGCCCTTATAGAAGATACCCCAGAGAGCTTTCTTACTCCGTCTACCATGTGAGGATGCATAGATAAGAGGGCTATCAATGAACCAGAAACCAGTCCTCACCAGACACTGAATATGCTGGCACTTGATCCTGGACTTCCCAGCCTCCAGAACTGTAAGAAATAAATGTCTGTTGTTTTAGTCACCCAGTTGCGTTCTAGTTTCAACTTAGACAACCTACATCATTTCATATTAACAACGTAAATAATGGGAAAGTAGTGACCTTTTGAAAGGTTTGACTCTTTTAAGAAAGATTAAATTTATTCTAATAAAGAAGCTAAAATACACTGAAGTATGATTAGCTATCAATTATTAAGAATGTCAGTCTTTTTCATGTGTGGCTTATAAGTAGAGTTCTGAAAACAATTCTGAAGTAGGAGTCAAAAAAGTGGCTTAGTAGAACAGGAACACTGAAATAAGAATACAGACCTTTTAGGCAAACTGTAACACTATGGATTTATCAATTCTGATATATCTTTTTACATATCCATTCTTTTTCGATCACACATACATATTCTGAAGCCAAGAGACTGTCATATAAGAAGTCATCTTAAATCTTCATCTGGAAAATGAATTAAACAAAATAATTTGCAAGACAACCAGATGTTCCACAGTGCCATATTTATCATCAGAGATAGAGTAAGGAAGTTACCATTGACCTCCAGTTACCAATTCCAATTCTCGTTTCACATCTTACACAACCTATCAGAAACATTGAACAACTGAGTTCATCTTTCACCTAGCTTCTTATATCATTTTAATACCTTCAAGAAGTCCAGCAGCTCTTTATTAGTTCTCTTTTTGCCTCAGTGTCTACTCTTCCTCAGTCTCCACTTCTGGCCACTCCCCATCTGCCTGTGCTCTAGACAATGGCAGTACCCTGGGCTCACGTCATATTTATTTTCTATCTACAATCACTCCCTAGGTGGTATTGTCTAATACCATGTCTTTAATTACTGTCTTTATGCTGAGAGCTCCCAGAATTATATCCCACACTCAATTCTCTTGCATCTTGGATATTTATCCCAAACTTCACATATCCAAACCATGCTAATTTCCATATCCACATCTGTTCCTTCTAGAAATTACTCCATCTCATCAAATAGCAACTCCACTTTTTCAATTGGTTAGGCCAGAAACCTCAGGACCATCTTTAGCTCCTTCCTTCTCTTGTCTTCACATCCATTCTTGAATAAATGCTGCTATCTTCGCCCTTTGAAACACATCCAGAATCCAGCCACCTCTCACTACCTCCACCTTGACTACCCCATGCAAACAATCTCTCCATAGTCTGGACTACTGAAACACAGGCCTATTTGGTGCTTATACTTCCACATTTGTCTCCCTATACTCAAGTTTTCCACAAAGCAGGCGGGGTGATGCTTTCTTTAAACCATTACACAGATCATGTCACTTCACTACTCAAAATCTTCCAAGGACTTCCCATCTTGCTCACATCAATGTGAACCTACATGGCTGGCCCCTCTGCCATTTACTGAAACTTACCTGCCATACTCTCACCTCACTCACTGCACTCCTTGCATTCTTAGAGCAGGTTAAGTATAATCCTATTGAACTTGCTGCCTGTAATGATCTTGCATCAAATATACACATTCTTTGGGGGATTTCATTCTCTGAAATTTCATTCTTTGCTCACGTTACTATTTTGGACAGCTCTTCCTTAACTACTATATATAAAATAGAACCCTCTGGTCACACTCTATCTTCAGTACTCTGCTTTATCTTTCTTCATTGCACTTATAAAAGCCTGCATAGACTACATTTATTAGTTTGTTTACTGACTGATTCTCTCCCCACAATCATCAGAATGTCACTCGATTAAAGCATGATATTGTTTACTATTGTAACCCCTGGATATAAAATAGTGACTGGAAAAAGGAAACATTTGATAAATATTTGTTAGGTGAATAAATGAATATATTAACTCCTATTTTATCATGTGCAGCAGAATTCAACAATATAAGGGTAAAAAACATTTTGCGAATATATGAATATGCTACCTACAACATGGAAACATAGAAATAGATGGTTACCTACATAAAATTACCTCTGAAACTTGATTTAGAAATATTCACTCCACTATTGCAGGGACTCAGCAAGGAAGTTGGACAGGGTCAAAGGTGGAAAAGCATTCATCCCCAGGAAATTAGAATCCCAGGCTGTGCTTACATATATAAGTGTGGGGTAAAAAGTCATATTACATATATGGCATAGAGGCTCCAACTGAAAATTGAACTTAAAAGCTTGTCTATAATCAGAGATATATCTAGGTTCCCTGCAAAATCAAATTTAAAATTATCTACTAGGAAGACTTCTGTAACTTCTAATACATAGAACCCAAAGGAAAACAACCTACACTGATGGTGAGCACAGTAAAAAAAAAAATTAGAACCCACACCATCACACCATGTAGGAAAATCAACTGCTCCATGAATGTGAGAATTCCTACCCCAGGAAATGAAAACAAAACAATGTGAGTGTTAAGATAAGAATGTTTAACTTTTTATACAAGGATATATATAAATTAATAGTTGAATTTCAAAACCAAAAAATACTAGAAATGAAGAGTGTCAATGGAAGAATGAGAAGAGCTATAAATTAGCTAAAGAAAGATATGTACACACTGTATGGGAAGAAAAAAGGGTAAGAAATATGAAAGAGAATTAAGTAATTTACAGTGCAAGAATGAAAAGGTACATCATATGACTGACAGGCATCCCAGTAGGTGAGAAAAGAGAAATGTGTAGAGGTGACATTTATAAAGAATATGGCTGATAATTCCCAAAAAAAATTTTAAAAAGGAATTCTCAGATTGAAGAAACGACAGATTATATTTGCACGCAGATATATACATTACAGGCCCACAAATCCACACCTAGATACACTGAAGTGAAACTCTTTAACATCAAAGATGAAAACAAAACCTTTAAAACTGTCAGAAAAGTAAGACTGTTGCAGAGGCAACAAGTAGATTTACAGCTGAGTTCTCATCAGCAGCAATAAATGCTACAAGATTATAAAATACTATTTTATAATTGTTGACAAAAACTAACTCTCCCCCTAGAATTCTATACAGGATTTTATACCTAGAAGTCTAAGTAATTAAAGAGTGAGGATGAAATAAAAGATTTCAGACATAAGAAGAATAAGAATTTACTGATCATAGATTTTTACCAAAAATAAATATTGGCAATAAGGAATTAGATGCAAGAAAAATTAAGGAATATAGGAACTGATAACTAAATACTGACTTTTCAAAATAAAAGTGACATTTTGAGTGGAAGGATGCTAAAAATAAGGTGGACCTAAAATACTGAACAATATGATGATTGACAAGTAGACAAATAGAATTTTAAAGCATTAAAGATATGTCTACTTCACCTTTTGCTAATCATTTAAGGATAGCAACTCCCAAAATATTAAAGGCAATGCACAAAACCATGAACCAGAAGAATACACACCAAATTCATAAACACTATAACCTCAGAAGAGAGGGAGGTAATGGGACAAAAGAGTTAAGAAAGGGGACTTCAACCCTACCTGCAATACCACATTTTTAACAAATAAGAATATTGAACAGAAATATAAAAATAGTAATTCTTTTTGTTGAGTAAACAAGTGTTTCTTCTTATTTAATTTCTTTTTGTGTTTTTAGCAGAGGTAGGCCTTACTTATTTTATATTACTTTTTTAGAGTAAGCAAGACTACTACAAGGTCTCAAGTAAGCATGTGAAAGCTTTTTTATTCTAAATCTTGTAAAGCCTCAAGAATTGTATAAACTGGAAGAGTTTTCTAATCTCCAGTTGATTTCTCACTTAATCTAAAATGAATATGAAATCAAACTGTTTCTCAATTTTGAGCCACTCCAAGGAACGACCAGTCCAATTTTGCACCTTGACTTTGAAATTGTAGGACATAGCACAAGCAAACCAAAATAGTCTGGATCTGGCTTCAAAAATATACATAGGCTTCCTTTTCAGAGACAAAGAAACGTGCAAGGGAGGTATAAAAATGTATCTTTCCAAATGAGTGTGAAGGGTTTATTAGATGAGCAACTTGGTTCTCATGTTCAATCAAGACACTCAGTTTCAAAATTTTATACATCAGTGGGTTAACTTACAGCCAGTCCATAAGCAGTGCTTCAGTTACAATAAAAACAATAGTCCCACAAATGTTTTTCCTTATATCCTTTGCCTTTCCAATGAAAAAGAAAAATTAAACCTATGAAGAATGGGGTCGTTCCAAATGGCTATGTTGTTCAGGCACTTGCAAATGAGGTCTGCAGCTTTTAAAACCAAAATAGAGTGTGGATGTCCCAGTAAATCTGCATCAGATGTGCTTCAGGTTGAAAAGAAATGATACTAAATGCAAGTAGTTAAATGAATCGTGAAAAAAGTGTAATCTACACAGATAGACCATGTTATGCAATTGCTCTACTTGTAGAAGTCTACATATAGGACAAAACAACTCCTTATAATTTCCAAAAGTTAATGTAGTTTGTTGGTTGTTCCTCTGCAGCTGGATATTTTTTCATAATATCTTTCAAGGCATTTTAAGGGAGAAAATTAGTTATCTTTGTTAGGATGGAAGCAATGTAGTTCAGCAGTTCAGAATGGGTGCTCGGAAGTCTCACTGTCTGGAGTTTGGATCACGGTCCCCCTACTAGTTATGTAAGCTTGTGCAAGTTTAACCACTGTGTGCCTCTGTTTCCCAATCTCTAAAATTGAAATAAAAGTAGCAAGTAGAACACCTGACATAATAAAATAATATAAATGTTGGGTATTATATCATCATTTTAATGTGAGGCTATAAATTGCTCACAAGGAAGAGATGCTTTGTATCTTTGATTGAAAATAGGCTTATTCAAGGTCCTAATATTAATCCATATGTGTGATGTACATTAATGGTAAACTATTCACTACTGATGAAAACAAGATTCCCCATTTCACATAAATTTTTTTTAAGTTCATGTGGACCATTTTCTGAAATTTTGCTGTATTTGTGTTTGTGTGAAAAATATTTTATAGTATAATCAGTATCTTCTCTCATTTTAAGAACTGTAACTGAAATATTTTCTTTTTGTGTTTTTAGCAGAAGTATGATTTTAGGCTTTACTAAGTTAAATCTATAGCTGTCCATAATATAAATTTTATCCCTTTACATTTGAAAATATTAGTCTGGAGATGTGGCTTTATGTAGATTTATACACCTAGATACCTTTTTCAATCTCCCTAGAGCAATATGACTCCTCTGTTTAGACTGCCCTTTACCAAGTTCCAATTACCAACTATAAATAGAAAGAGTGTGGGCTTTTTCCCTGCATTAAGAAAAAGAAAACTTGGTGAAAAATAGTTCTCTGACCCATATTTGACTTTCAAAATGTAATAACCAGTTCATCCTGATGCATTAAAAGAGCAAATATTTAATGTTCTGCTTATCAAAAACAGAGAACAAAAAGGTGAAGCAATAATATTTGAGTTGAAGAGTAATGCTGATCCCCAAAGGAAGAGAGAGGCAGCTGCATTCACTCAGGGATTGTCAGGCCTTTTCACAAGAATGCAGCTTAATGATGAGTTCTAGAAATCTGTACCTGTGTACATGTTGGTTTGTGAAGTGTGTGCATATGTATGGTGGGAGCTAGGGAAGAGAAAGAGAGAAAGAAATACGAGGCATGACATTGGAAAAAGGCAGAAAAAGCTAGAAAAATATAAGCCATTCAATAGGCAAAGAAACAAAGGATATAATACTATAGCACATGAAACATGATACATACTAAAAACATGGTAAGTACTTAAATAATTGAAAACAATTAAAATAGTTAAGTAAAGTAATGTTTAATACAGATTGCTTTCTACTTTTACTTGAAAATATAATACACTCACACAGTACACCAGGCCATTACCTTCAGCCTCTAGCAAAATTTCATGGTAAAAACATCAGGTCAAAATCATCAAAAACATCTGCTGAATATTTACAGTGTGCTAGACACAATCTTAATTCCAGTGAATTAATTTTCATAATTCTCACAAAAATCCTATGACATTGGTATACCATTTTGATGCCCATTTTACTAGTGAGGTAACAGAGACTCAGGGGTTGAATGTCATACTTCCGATCATACAGCTAGGAAGGAACAGAATTAGTTTTCAAGCTGGCAGCCTGGCTCTGGAATCAGGCTCATCATAACACACTCAGTACAGGAACAGAAAAAGAGAAAAGGCACAAAGAACCGCCTAAACCAAGCAACCACTACCCTTTGTCTGGAGAAATGAGGATCCTAACTGGATCCTCAGCTTCTGCCCTTGTCTCTCATCTTCCATTTGCTCACACACAGTATCCAAGAATATCTTTTTTAAATGTAAAGCAGATTTGTAAATGTAAATCCTTGATTACAAGTTTCTAACTGCTTCCCATCACACTTAGAATAAATTCCAAAATTTTTACCACAGCCTAAAAATTCCCTACAGTCACATAACCTTACCTCTGCTTACTTAACAAATCTCATTTCCTACTGCTTTTCCACAAAACTTGGTCGGTCCCAGGCAAAAGGGCCTTCCTGCTATTATTCCTCAAACATGCCAATCATGCTCATGCCTCAAAGCCTTTCTGTTCCCTCTACCTGGAACACTCTTCTATCATATTCTCCCACTTCTTGCTCCCTCCCTTCATTTTGATTCAAATGGCACCTCCTCAGAGAGGCCAACCCCTGCTGCCCCATGCAAAACACTCCTCCTGCAACTCTATCTACCCTCTTAACTGTTTTATATCTATTTATGGAACTTATCATTGAAATCATACTGTATATGTGTACTTAATCATTTATTATCTGCCACTAGAATACAAACTCATGAAGACAGAGATTATGTCTTAATTTGCCACTATATACCCTGTGCCTAGAACAGGTCAAATTTATTGAGTGAATGATATACATATATATTACTATAATAATACAGTCAACTTAACTTTGAGGAAATTTTTTTGCCTAAGTTTCATATACCTGAAAATATATGGTAAGACATGATGTTAGACTGATAATGAAATATGAAATAACTTTGATTGTTAACTGTGGAAAAAATTAAGATGACTCATTGGTGATCATTAAATACATGAAGACTTACTACAAGGAGGATGAAAACCAATTGTTCTTCAAAATATACTAAATCAGAAAAAGAATGCAATTATTATCATGTGTTTAATCGACTAATGAAAACATTTTGCATTTATGAAATTTTCAAAATGGATTCATCAAACCAGATATTTAAGATGCCTTAAGTCAAGTCTTCAACTCCCCAATCAGCTTCCCACCCCTTACCCCTACCCCTCACCTCTGCAAAAATAGCAAGAAACAAATCTGCAGTTTATCTCAGATTGAGCACAACCCATCATGCTAACCACATTAAAGAATTCTTGAAATAGAACAGCTTTATGTTCCTCTGCCCATTCCGATTTATGAAAATGTGGAACCAAAGATCAAGACTGAAATGAGAGGGCCAACATCCAGAACTGACTTACCAGCAGGCTGTCACAGCTGTACTTCTTTAGTTTTACAACTGGGCAAATTATATACAGTTGATGAATAAACTAGAAATATTTTCCTTGTTTTTCTCCCAGAAAGCAAAATTTTTCCTTACATGAGAGGAATGAAAAATAAATATGTGACTCTCAAATTCAAGTTCATGCATACTGGCATGTAATTGTAGATAATATACTTTTCAAATATACTTAACAGAATCCCTTATCGGTATCTTATACCAAAGTACTTTCAAGTCACATCATGTCTCTATTATTATGAAATATTTAGAATAATATAATAAGTCTATTAAGAAACTATTAAACTGTGAAACATTTCTACCTAACAAGGTAATAATCACCACATAGACATTTGATGACTATTATTTATCAGGTTTAAAAAAAAATAACAAAAATCCTAAGGCAGAATTTTAATCATTTGAAATATTAAATGAATAAAGAAAACTATGATATGATTATTTATTTTAAATTAGTTAATACTACTTGAATTTATTCTGCATAAATTCAGAAAACTAGGTAAAAGTATGAATTACAGAGTTGACAGATAAGCTGAAATTTGTCAAAAAAAAATTAAGCCAATTTAAGTGCAGAAAGTTGCAACATACCCTAAGAAACTTAATTTTTAAAAAGAGCAAACATTTGAAAGATAAATGACACACATATATTGACACTAAGCATATAAAATTTCAGAAGGATAATAAAGCAATTTGTAGAACAAACTCCCACATTATGAAAGATTTGCTGAGAGCCAATTAAAAAAGCCCTGGAATTACATGAATATCATTTCAAAATTGCTTAAAATCAAGTATTACCTTAAGTAACTGGAGAATTATGGGAAATGGTAGTATTGCTATTAGCAACTGATAGTACATGTGGGGTTATTTGTTTACTGATGCATCTTTTTAGTGGGCTTTATTGTTGCTTCTTTAAAATGAGGCGGTTTTAGATTTACAGAAAAACTGAGCAGAAAGTATAGTTCCCATATCTCTCTCTTCCCTACCCACAGTTGCCTCTATTATCTTGCATTGGTATGGTATATGTTACAACCAATGAACCAATATTAATATGTTATTAACTAAAGTCCATAGTTTATATTAGGTTCACCCATATGTTGTACAGTTCTACAAATTTTACCAAACCCATGTCATAAATCCATCATTACAATATCATATAGAATAATTTCACTCCCTAAAAATGCCATGTGCTCTACCTATTCATTTCTCTCCTCCAACCCCTGACAATCACAGATCTTTTTACTATCTCCATAATTTTTGCCTTTTCCAGAATGTCATATAGCTTGAATCAGATAGTACATATCCTTTTCAAACTGGCTTTCATTTACTTAGCCAATATGCATTTAAGTTTCATCCATGTCTTCATGGATTGACAGTTAATTTCTTTATATTGCTGAATAATATTCCATTGCATGGATGTACCACAGTTTATCTATTTAACTACTAAAAGCTATCTTGGCTGCTTTCACTTGAGGTCAGTCATGAATAAAGCTACTATAAACATTCATGTACAGGTTCTAGTTTGGACATAACTTTTCAATCCATTTGATTAAATACCTAAAGCATAATAGTGGTTGGATCTTATGGTAAGACTACATTTAGCTTTGTAAGAAACTGCCAAGTTGTCTTTGAAAGTGGCTGGATTGTTTTACATACTCACCAGCAATGAATGAGAATTCCTGTTGCTCCACATCCTCATCAACACTTAAAATATTCAGTACTTTGGACTTAGCCATTATGATTAAGTAGCTCACTGTTGTTTTAATTTGCAATTCCCTAATGCCACATGATGTTGAACATCTTTTCATATGCTTATCTGCCATCTATACATCATCTTTGGTGAAGTATCTGTTCAGATATTTGTCCATTTTTTAGTTGTGTTGTTGTATTTTGGGTTTTAAGAATTCTTTGTATATTTTAGATACAAGTTCTTTATCAGATATATGTTTTGCAAAGTTTTCTACCAGTCTGTGGCTTGTCTTTTCATTCTCTTTAATAGTGCCTTTAACAGAACAAAAATGTATAGTTTTAATGAAGTCTCACGTGTCAATATTTTTTCACTGATCATTCTGTTGGTGTTGTATCTAAAAGCTTATAACCAAACCCAAGGTCATCTATATTTTGTCCTGTATTATCTCTTAGAAGTTTTGTACATTTGTAATTTATAATTGCAATGTGCTGTACCTATAGTTGGGAGAACTAGCATCTTAGCAACATTCTGTCTGTTCTTTGTATTTAAATTAACTTTTAAAAACCCTGGCCCAGCAGATCCTGAAAAATGTAAAGTTGGCATCTAAGTCTTGTCAAACATTAAATCCTTGCAAACACTCAATTGACAAAGATCTTATATATACACAAACCGCTACCATCACCAAGACCACTGCCAGGGCCACACCCTCACTACTCCACCACTGCTTCTAAGAAACACTGAGGTTCTCTACTAAGGGGAGGGGCATCATTCCTTCTGTTGCTAGGAGGTCACAACTTTCCTTTATTCTTTCTCTGAGGCTTAGCAACTCTCCAATCCATGAAGCTTCTCTATCCAAACACCACCTTTAACAGGTCACCATCCACTTTACCCATTTCTGCTTTAACCACATAAATATACTGCATAATCATCCCTGCCAAATGTCCCCTTTATGCTCCCCAGAGAAACACAAAGAAAATCAGGACTTAGAGTAGTTTCAGGGAATAAAAAAGTTATAGGCACCATTAAAACACTTTTTGCAGCTACCCTATGGTTTAAATAGGCTTTTGGGGTGGGCCTGGGAACTTGCTGTTTTCACTCCAGTTTTTTGGAAAAAACATTTTAAATTTCAAACAACTACATAAAAACATTATTTGAGACCAGCTGCTGTTAATATTAACACAGAAAATTGAAATCAATATCCATATAGAATCTCATTATAAAGCCTATATTTTGAAATATTGATTAGTCTGTTATAATTGTACTGAAATCAAGTAGTTTTTCTCTCAGCAAACTACACTTGTGATTTGATTGACATAAACAAGATTGTATTAAAGGCTTAAAAGGTGATATTGATCTGAGGATTTCAAGTACTATACTTCAAAGTGAAAGTGTTTCAGTAATCATTTTTTACAATACACAGGAGGTTGTGAGAATCATATTTGAAAAGCTAAGTACACTTAAAAAGAAATGAATATACTTTTTCAAGAATAACTACATGTTAATATATATCTATCATAGTTGAAAAATAAGGCCAAATATCATTGCAGGCTCTTAGGTGAGTCAAATTATTACTCCCATAATATTTTTTCACATACGTTTTTTCAAAAGTAGTTATGTTTACAGACTAAAAGTCTCTTGATTTAATTTCCCCCTTTAGAAGCAGAAGAAAATATAAACTTATTTTCTGTAATATTCCATGCTAACTAAAATACAACCAATGAAATAATTTTCTTCACCCTGCAATTATTCTGAAGAGAAAAACAAACTAACATGTCTTTAGAGAAAAAAATGTAACAAATGGAGAACAAATAAGATTTTTAAACGTTAGCAAACGCACATCTGACCTACAACCTGAAAGAAACTTTCTCAAACAGGCAGATGGCAAGCTGCAAAATAACATCTGGAATTTAAACCCAGAAAATCAGATCCAATCTGAAATGCTGAGCATGAGCACAGTGCTCACCAGAATATGATATCAAGTCGGGTAGTGAGTTTATAGAATAAAAGCACCATGGTAACACCTCTAAAGACAGCTATTCCCAATAATCGCCTTTGAAAACCACAGGCCCCAGATCATAAAAGTCATAATGGAGCAAAATAAGAGGGTTGGTCTGCAGGTCATAAATACCACACACATTCAATTACTGAAAGAATGTCCATGTATTTAATAATTACTCCTCCTTGAAAAACACTGAGAGAACAAAGAGGGCAGGAGAGGTGGTACAAGAAATGAGCTCTAACCAAAGCAGAAAAGAAATTGGCCAAATCAGATAAAATGTTGTGTGAAAACTAGGAGCAAAAAGATTGAAGTATTTGAAATTTGTGACAAAAATTCCAGAAAGCCCAATAACTTCTAGATAATATACACAGCTACAGGGAAGAGATTAACTTTCAGGCCACCTAAGAGCTATCAGTGCCCTGATTCTGGTCATGAATCTGTGGGAGAAGTCGACAGTGCAGAAGACTGAAGTAAAGTAGGTAAACTGTACCTGTTCTCTAAGCATCTAGCCTGTTGGACTACCCTTTGATTTTGGACTTGTCAGGCCTCCAATAATGTGAGCCAGTATCCTAAAATCTCTCTCTTTCTCTCCCTCTCTCTCTCTCTACAAATATGTGTATATGAGAGAGATTTATTATATATGTGGAGGTAGGAGAGAAAAAGAGAGAAAGTCCTTTTGGATCTTCTCTCTGGAGAACCCTAACAGGCCCAATAGCAAGAGTTGGGAGCAACTGCTTCCCTATTCTACAGTGCCGTGCTCCCCAGGAGGGCTTTCGTAGAGCATGAGAGTCACAAGCGAAGGGACCTTGTCTTTTTCATCTGACTCCCACACCACATCTAGGCAGGGCCCGACATATCGTAGATAATCAATAAATCCCTCCCAGACATATCTGAGGTTAAGATACTAGCCTTATCACTTTCTGATCCATGTGATTCTTAAAGACTGTATACACTATTGATATACTTTCCAACCCATTCCTTATGTAAGTAAGCAAAACCTAAATGAATGTCTGAGCACTTAATATAATTTGTCCTTTTCCTTTTTTTCTTTTTTTGTGGCTAATTCTGAAAGCTGTTCGCTTCATTTGATTAATTTGATTAATATTCATTTGATTATTCAAAGATAAACTCTAACCAGTTCTCCAAAATCCTCAATTTCATTCAGCAACCCAAATGTTGAGTTAGAGAGCAAAAAAATCTCGTCCCCCAAATCTAAGAATTGGGAATACGTCAGGAATTAGCCTCTAATGATAAAACCTACCATTATAGAGCACTTACTGTTTGCCAAGTACCTAAATTAGTCCCTTAACATACATGATTTCAGGGTTCTTAGTTGCTTTCTGGCACCAAGGCCTAAGAATATTCTTTTCTGAGGGCCTTATAAAGTAACATACTATATTGAGAACTTTCACAAGTAGTTTTGAATAGAAAAAGTCTCAGAAATAAACTCAATTACAGGAAGCAGCTTTGTTGAACCAAATAGTCCATTGAAAGTTGGCATATCTTACTGGGATTTAACTTTAATAGTTGTGATGGAATAAGAAATAATTGTCCTCTTGACTGGTTTTTTGTTTACTAACAAAATTAGTGATCCTTTCTGTGGATTGGAAGATCTCAAGAACAATATCGCATAAAAGTTTTTCTTTGGCTGTAAAAATAAAATATTGCATTTAAAATTAAAATGATTAACATTATTAAGATAAAATGTTGATATTTCCAAAAGTTTTCTTTATTGTTTAACCATTATTCTTCTCCTTAAATTAATATTCCATTTGAGAAAGCTTAAAGGAGAAATTAAAAGAAATCATAAATAAAATGAAGTACATTTAAATGGAATATGATTACCATGTAGTTCAAAGAAAATTTCATTGTGACTCCAACTAATTGCTATTTTATGTACTTAATTGCCTTGCTTATCTTAAGATGGTTTCACCTTTAAGGGAAATGTAAAAAAATTAAGATATACATATATTATTTAAAGTAGAGCATTATTTAGTAATTGAAGTTAAGCATTATTTAGTAATTGAAGTATGTGAATTGGTTGACTTTAAAACTGTACTTGTTAAAGTCCTTGTTACTTTTAGGAAAAATAACACACAATTTGAGAAACTGGTATTGGTTTTGGCAATAAGTACAAACCTATCAGTAATTACTTCAAAGGTAAATTGACTAAATGCTCCAATCAAAAGACATAGGGTAAATAATATTCCATTGTGCATATGTACCACATCTTCTTTAACCATTCATCTATTGATGGACACTTTGGTTGCTTCCATATCTTGGCTATTGTAAATAATGTCAATAAACAATGGCAGTGATAAATAATGGCAACAAACAAAGGGGTGCTTATGTCCTTTCAAATCAAGGATTTTGCTTTCTTCAGGTAAATTCCTAGAAATAGAATTACTGGATCATTTGGTATTTCCATTTTTGGTTTTTTGAGGAACTTCATACTTCTTTCCACAGTGCCTGCATGAATCTACATTCCCACCAACAATGTAGGAGGGTTCCCTTCTCTCCACATCCTCACCAACAATTGTTATTTCTTGTCTTTTGGATAGTGGCCATTCTAATTGGCATGAGATGGCAGCTCATTGTGGTTTTGATTTGCATTTCCCTGATGATTAGTGATGTGGAACATCTTTTCATGTGCCTGTTGGCCATCTGAATTTCTTCTTTGGAAAAATGTCTGTTCAGGTCCTCTGCCCATTTATTAATCAGGTTATTTCTTTTTTTGGTGTTGAGATATATGATTTCTTTATATATTTTGGATGTTAGCCCTACAACACTGAATCTTCATAAAATCAGTATACTCTCTCAAAAGACATCTTTTGTAATGGCAGAAGTATCATTTTTACCCAACCCATTTTAAGTAACAAATAGAAAAGAAATTCTGCCATTTGCAATAACATGGATGGACCCAGAGGGTATTATGCTAAGTGAAATAAGCCAGGCAGAGAAAGACAAATACCATATGATTTCACTTATTTTGGAGTCTAAAAACAAAACAAAATGAGCAAAATAGCAGTAGACTCATAGACACTGTGAAGTGACTGGTGGTTACCATGGGAGAGGGGTTGGGATGGGTGGGTGAGGGGGATAAAAAGGCACAAAAATCTCAATCATAAGATAAGTTGGTTATGGGGCTGGAAGTGCAGCATAGAGAATATAATCAATGATCTCTAACATCTTTCTGTGTTGCAAATAGTAACTGCACTAGTCAGGGTGAGGATTTAATAATGCAACTGTTGAATTACTTTCTATACTTGAAACCAATATAATATTGTTTATCAACAATACTACAATAAAAAATACACTTAAGCATTAATAAATTAACTAATTTAAAAGGCAGAGTAGCTGAATGAATAAAAAAAGAGAGACCCATCCATATGATGCCTACAAGAGATTCACCTAAGACCTAAAGATACATATAAACTGAAAGTGAAGGGACAGAAAAAGATACCCCATGATAATGAAGAGATAAAAAGTTGGGATGCCAATACTAATATCAGACAAAATAGACTTTAAAACAAAGACTGTAACAACACACAAAAAAGGACATTACCTAATGATAAAGGGATCCATCCAACAACAGGTTATAACAATTGTAATATCTATGCACCTACCATAGAAGCAACTAAATATATGCAGCAATTATTAAAACACATAAAGGGAGAAAATGACAGTAACACAATAATTGTAGGGTCTTTAACACCCCACTTATATCAATGGATAGATCATCTAGACAGAAAATCAGTAAGGAAACAGTGGCTTTGAACACCACATTAGACTATATGGACTTAAAAGTTACATCACTAATAACAGGGAAATGCAAATCAAAACCACAATGAGATATCACCTCATGCCTGTCAGAATGGCTAGTATCAAAAAGACAAGAAATAACAAGTGTTGGCGAGGATGTGAAGGAAAGGGAGCCCCTGTGCACTGTTGGTGGTAACGTAAAATCGTAAAATAGTACAGACACTATGGAAAAAAGTATAGTGGTTCCTCAAGAAATTAAAAGAAGAAATACAATACAACCCAGTAATTCTACTTCTGGGTATTTACCTGTGCCTGAAGAAAAAAAAACACTAATTTCAAAAGATTTAATGCACCCCTGTGTTTCCTAAAGTATTATTTACAATAGCAAAGATATGCAAGCAACCCAAGCGTCCATCAATAGATGAATGGATAAAGATGTGGTTATATATATAATAGAGCATCACTCAGCTATAAAAAATAATGAAATCTTGCCTTTTGTGATAACATGGATGGACCTAGAGAATATTATGCTAAGTGAAATAACTCAGAGAAAGATAGATACCATATGATTTCACTAATATGTGGAATCTAAGAAACAAAATAAATGAACAAACAAAACAGAATTAACTCACAAATACAGCAAATTGGTGGTTGCCATAGGGAAAAGGGAGTGGAAACGAGCAAAATAGACAAAAGAGAAAAAAGGGACAAACTTCCAATTAGAAAATAAATATGTCACAGGGATGAAAAATACACACAGGGATTATAGCCAATAAAATTGTCATAACATTGTATGATGATAGATGGTAACTATACTTAGGGGTAAGCATTTGTAATGTATATAATTGTAAAATCACTATGTTGTACACCTGAAACTAACATAATATTGTATGTCAATAACAATTCAAAAAAAATTTTTAATATATGTAGTCATACACTGACAAAAATTCAAAAGCTGGAGGATTTAATTTATTTTTATTGAATCATGGAGAACAGGTGAAGTAACTGAGATAAGTGGCATTATTCCTAACAGCAAGGCAGCTCTTCTTAACGCTTCTTGTGATGCTTTGTGAAGCTCTTTTTGTTGATGAAGAAGTAATCAAGTGGAATTAAGATCTACTCTTGATGCTTCTTTTTCCCTCTTAAGGAAAGCAACAAAGGCAAGCTTATTATATTATGAAACTGCTCTCCAAATACTGTACCCACTTTGAAAGATTTATTTAAACTAGTAGTTCAATGATAAAGTTTATATACATCACGAGAACACAGATCCAAAACCCTTGAGACCAGATATATTCTAGAATTTAGAATGTGTATATGTGTGTATTTAGAAAGTAAGTGATTCCAGGCACATCTCATAAATTAAATGACATTCTACATCTTTCAAGTTCCCAACAGGAACTAGATTACATGCTCAAATTAAGATAATTTGAGGAAAATTAATAAAGGCACTATTTACCAAGGTGTGGGCAAGATGTAGAGAACCCATAAAGGATAACTCAATAACCTGGGGCTAGTACGGTGGTGACTGTTACCACCCCGAAGCCAGAGAGGGTACAGGAAGGGAGCAGTGATTGAAAGCTGGAGACTGAAAGGCTTGTGGGGAATGGCTAACCTTTCAGGGGATGAGACCTTCAACTAGAGGGCACACCATGATAACCCCTCGTGGAGGGAGTTAGGTGAATTAAGTATACCTTCCTCTCTCCAGTTTCTTGTCAGTGACTTCCATTGGTTGAATCCAATGGAAAAACAGACTGGATGGTAGCCTATAAATATAGATCATGGAAGTTCAGACTCCCAGGCACACAGCTGGGTGGAGGAAGGTGGAAAATGAATACAGAGGAATAAATGCCAGCTATCCAGCATTCACCTACAGTGGTGAGTATATACACTAATCAAATATATTTATATTTCTGCCACAAAATGTGGCACACTAAATGACATGAAAACTATTCTGAGTCCATATCCGATTTTCTGCCAAAAGAGTTACCAAAACCAAAAATCCTTTAGATTTCCAGAGCTTCTTGGAAATGATATTATCTCTATTTCATAGGTAAGAACAGAGGTTTCTAAGGTGAAATAACTTGTCCAAGAACACAAAACTAGTAAATGTCAGGATTCGAGCTCAGTTCTAGTTCTAGAGCCTCAGTGGCTAACTACTCTCTCTCCTCCCTCATTACCTTCCCTATATAAAGCGATTCTACAATGTATATACGTTTACCTTATCTGCTGTGTAATTCTTCATCTTATAAAACCATGCAAAATTGGTATGGATGTAAAGCACATTTCATAGTACCAATAAGCCTTAAAAGAAAAGTAGTAAACTTCATTGCATAACGTCTTAGCTAGCCATGTAATCATAAATATTTCTCTTTCCTCACAGGATGCCAGCTGTACTTGGTGTCCTCAGAGCTATGTCCTTACTGTTGCACAGTCACCAGTCAGCTAACCCATCTGAAAAACTTTCTATGTCATAGACCACAAGCAGCACAAAGTTTAAAGCTTCTTTTCCTTTGACTAAGTTTCCACTCTTCCTGGTCTTATTGGGCACAGGCTACAATATTAATTGCATTTTGCACATCTGAAAATTTAATCACATTCTCATTTCAATCATCACAGTAAGTATAAAACAAAACAAATCTGAATGTGAATAATCTTATATTTTATTACATCTCCACTGATATTACCAACTTTGCAAGATGGTCTTTTAAAATCGAAAAGCCACCAGAACAGTTTGCTAATCCTGAGTTAGTTTGAAAGTTCTTCCCAGCATGTGCTATAAAAGCACCAGCTCTTCAATCCTGCTTCCAGCCAGGCAAACCTATTTACCTGCTTTCTTCTCTTTAGGTTTCCCACACCATGGACTTGACTCCTGACCAGAAGTAAGTGTATTGAAAGTCCCTTTGAATAAGGCATTAACCTCCAATGTGCTCTCTCCCTGGGTACCTATGTTGGTTCTTCCCTCACTATCATACCTGGATTCTACCCCTGTCCCTACCCAAGTTCCTAGCTTCCTGGTACTACCCACAATCTGACTCACTTTAATACTTACTCCAAGCTTGCAAGTTCTGGCTTGATTTATCCTTTCTGCTCCTGGAATTGTTGTTGTGAAGGATGATTTGCTTAGATTTTACACGTTGGTAACAAGGATTGAATACCAAGAACATGTTTAGTGTTCCTGAAATGAACACATGTGGTAAAACATGAGTGTATATAATTTAGCTTGTTCAAATATGACTTTTCCTCCCCCAGTATGAACTTTATTTGTGTCATGAAACTTACAGGAACTGTGAAGAGGCAAGGTCACCAACTTTCTTTTGTTTCAAAGTAACTAAACTTATAAATATCAGAACTGCTGAAGAGTGAAATCAGGATAATAGCAAATAATCACAGGAGATAGAGATTGTTGGCTGATCATCCAAATACATATTCTATTTTTTCTGCACACTAAGTAGACTACATTTCCCAGCCTCCCCTGAAGTTAGGTGGCAATGAGACTGAATTCTAGCCAACTCAATGTGGACAGAAGTAATGTATTTTCCTCTGGCCAAAACGTCCCATGCTTTTCCTCTTCACTTTGACTAGGGTGAAGAGTGACTAACGTGATCTTGGAACTCATATGCTGATGATGGTTAGCCTCCCTACCCGGGTCCCTAAACAACCACAAGGAGAGTGACCACCTACTGACCTATTTACCCTCCCATTAGTGTTACTTGAGCAAGAAATAAATTACTGTGTTCATGTCATCTTTAAACTCAAAATGTTTTGAAGTCCATTTGTTTTCATAGCTATCATTAACCTACTTAATATCACATATAAGGTCAAAGTAGAACTTTAATTTTTTTTCCAGCACCACTGATATTTGTTAGAGAAAAAAATCTGCATAACTCCAGAGACCTTCTGGGAGGGAGGAAATAGACATCCTAACTCTTCTCCCTAAAAGTCAAAGTTATTGAAACTTCTACTAAAATTGAGCAATGATGTGTGGTAGGGTAGAAAATATGGCCCCCATAAAGAATGGCAGCTCTGGCAGTTTTACTTTGTGGGGGTGGTTATGCTAGTGAGCTACAAATTGAGGAACCAGGCCAATGGTGGCACACAGCTTTCTTTACTGAGGCTGTAATGAGAAGAGATCATTTCCCACCATTTATCTTTTCCATATTTTCACAACTATTTACTGAACATCTGCTATATAACCCTTTCTCTATCCCTCTAGGAATTCTAAACCTCTTGTGAGGACACTAATATTGTCAGCCTAAGGCTCTAACTACACTTCTACCTCCTATTACTCAAAAAGAATGTATTTTGCAAAAGAATCATATCCCTCCAACTTTCTCTAATAAAAGGCATTGTTTTGCCACTTTTGTTCCCCACTGCCACTTTTGGTCTACTGTCCTAATTCAACTATTGAGCCCTTTGAGGTTCATATCATTTACTTATCTTACCAGGATAATAGTCTTGGTAGAAAGAAACAGAAAACCAACTTTAATCAGCATAAACAGAAAGGGGAATTTATTGACAGAACACTAGCAGTCTCACCGGACATGAGAGAAGAGATCAACAACTACATTTGGGAAAAACAAAAACCAAATCAGCTCTGGGGACCTCTATAACAACAATTTGGGAATGTATACTCTCTGCATACTGCTATTAATGTGACTCAGCCCTAGCATCCACCAGGTTCCAAATTTCAGATTTCCATAGAGAAAATCTGAGTTGCCCAATGTTAATCAGTTGTCAACTCCTAGTACTTAGTTGTAGCAATAAAGTCAAAGCTACATGGTACCAACATGGCCAAAAGAATTCCCACCCTGGGTTTTGGGGAAAAGTCCCAAAGAAAGAAAATGACTACATGCTAAGTACTACCCCAAAAGGATCCACAGCAACCCAATCCCTGGCTTTGCAACATATCTGAAGACTTCCTACTTTCTCTATATCTAAAAATGACATATTCCAACTATCCAGCCACAGAACAATATAATCACTTCCCTCCCCGGAAGAGGAAACTGACCCAAAGTCACTTTCTGCAATTACATCCAAAACTGATATCATGGATCCACTTTTCTTCAAATCCAGAATCTCCAGAGGTCTCCAGAATCCCCCTAGTTCAGCTGCAACCACATATTTCTCAATATGGAAACTGTTTTCACTTTGAGGAGAAGAAAATTATTATCCCTTATAAGCAATGAAAAGGTACAAATAAAACTAAGGACTTGTTTTCTTTTGCCTTAGCTGGTATTTTGGAATTCCTTCCTCCAGTACCTATTCCATGTATCTTGCATTCATATACATGCATTGTACCTCACATTCAAAAAACACTTTCTGATGGGTTATTTGCCCAGTGGAGTAACCCAAACCTCCATCTTGTAGGAACCTGAGCCCTTAAATTTCTGCGGTGAGGGCACAGGAAAATTTCTATTAGTCCTACCTCTGGACATGGCAGTAGCAAGAAGAATCTCAGGGAACCCCACAGGTTCTACCATATTCCTTTTAGTGTCTACTTGGAAGAAACAACTCTACATCCCTTTTACAGAGTTCAATAATCTCCTCTAATACATACATGATCTCCTTTTTCACTTATTCCCCTAGTGGCATGAGGAAGCCCAAAAAGCTAGATGGTATTTTAAAGCTCCTACTTTAGTAGAACCATTATCCCAAGCACTGTAAATGCTTGGGACATTTTACAAAAGGTAATATGGAGAGGTAGAAGCAGTCACCAAGCCAAAAGCTGAAGATATCACCTATTGCTCACAACAGAACTAGGACCCCAAGGGGCAAAAGCATCCATCCCCCAGCAACCAAAAGCTCTATACTTATAAATGTATCAGATATAATCCTGACAAGTTTATACTTCTAACATTCATTCTTAGTATGTGAGACAGTAACCTATATAAATGTCTGAGTCAGGATGTCCCACCCCCACTTTTAAGGTTGTCATGTGGCACCATAGCTAAGTCTTCAGTCATTGTCCTCAATGTATGGTACCCTATCTTGCACTTGTGGTTGGCTATGCTACTATAAAATAAGTTACCCAGCAGAAGTAACCTGGTAAGTCTCAGTAAGAGAAAGTCCATGCTCCTGAAGTCATGCATAACCTACACCATCACCACCACATATACTTTATTCCTGAGTTCATTAGGCAAACAGTTGACAACTTCAGAGAACATCACATTCATTGTATTACTGAAAGTCTTCAATTGGCCATCCACATTATACACAAATACTTTTGGTTTCTGGGGCCTGTTCTTAGAGTTGCAAACTCTAACCCCTCTAGACACCATCTTCTCTAAACCCTCTGGACATCATTTGCCAGTCTAACTCCCAGAAATCAGTGTAGACCTGACCTCAGACTCTCTCTCCTTCCAGGCTAAGTGGACCAAAAAAAAAAAAAAAAAAAAGAAGAAATGTACTGCCTGAAGTTAGATGACTTGAATAGATTCTTCTATTTCAATGTTCTTCACCACCACTGCCACTGCTGATAGGGGCTGTAACACTATAGCACTTCATTTCTGGCTCATACCTGAATAGCCGTCAAATCTATAATTTTTAATCCTTAATAAAGCTTTCATAGGTAATTCCCTGTAAGAATTCTTGTGTGAGCTAAGGGATGCTAGCAATGTAACAAGTATGGATGGGCCAGAGATGCCTTATTGAAACTTCTGCCTACTTCCACAGCAAAATTTCTTTGTGTTGATATATCATTTTCCCTTTCTTCTTCCCTCTTCTAAGTTAAAGTGACCCTTGTATCTGCCTTTGATTCTATTCTTTCTCCCCCATTCCAACTGCTGACTATTTCTACCTTAGAACCTGACATTCACTAACTTCAAAATAATTCAGCATTTTGCTCATATTTCACTTATATTTCCCTTTTCTATCACCGCCATTCTTACAAGTTACTCCAGAGATGTATTTGAGTCAATTCAACAAACACTAAATTCTCTTCCTGCCATGCAATCCACTCAATTAGTAAGAATGTTCCTAATTCTGATTAGTAAGTAAGAATGGCTTGGTAAATTGGACATGATGGGAATTTAGGAACTTACAACTATGACCATGTGGTTAGTCTATTAAAAATAAGGAATTGTCTCTAATGTCCAATCCTTACCATCTTTGTGGGGCCTAGAATATTGATAAATATGACATCTACACCTTCAACCAGGTCACTGTTTAAAAAAAAAAAAAAGACTCGTAAGAATGCCTACAGATAGATGATAGAAAGAGAAAGTTCAGTTACCAATTCGATTGAATACAATTCAACAAACATGTTAAACAAAATGCTAGACTAAAAGAATATGATAACTATAAGGAGAAATAAGATCCATTTAGATGAGATGGTGAAAATAAGCTGATTGTGAAAAGGTTATTTTTTGAGCATTTGGAGAGGTGCCTGGTCCAAGCTTGAGATTCAAAAAATATTTCTTGAATGTTCTCATATGCCAAAATGGTCTTCCAACTTCAAGGAATATCAAAGTCACCCAAAGGAATGAGTAAAAGACAAATCACTGAGCCTCATTCCTAGAGTTTCTGATCCATTAGGTCAAAAGTGAAGCACAGTAATTTGCATTTCTAATGAGCTCCCCATCAAGAACCAGTGCTCTGGACAAGGATTTCTCAACAGCAGCGTAAGTGAGATTTTGGATTGGATGACTGACTCTTTGTTACAGGGGCTGCTATATCCTCCCACCCTGCAAATACTTCCTATGGGAACAAAATTGATCCTGGTGAAGAACCATACTCTAGATCAACCAGATTACCTTTTTGGGTTGTTTACTAAATCATCTATATATGTCTAGTTACTCCTACAGACACTGTGATCTAGAATTTCAACAGGACATTATATAACATTTTTAAGTCATCCTAATGGATGAAACAAAAAAACATGGGCTGAACAATTTAAGAATTAGAAGACTTCTTATCTATTTAACTGTTGGATCCAAGGATTTGGATTAATAGATTTGTACCACAGAGACAGTCCTCTTGAACCTATATTATTTTGAGTTATTTTTCTCCTAGACTGGGCTGTCAAATAGGTTCCATTTCTTGCAACACCAATCAAATGGTAGTAACTACCTAGAGTGTCACCTTAAGAAGGATTCCACAGATGTTTATAAACAAAGCAGAAAATACTGAGGTTACTTAACAATGTTTCTATGGGCAATAGAGAAGGAAATAATGCCACAGTCTAGATTCTTCATTTATGTTCCACTCTGGGTTTGTGTTGCAGATATTTGATCATTCCTACCTTTTGCCTGAGTTTTCTAAAGTGTGCTGTTTTTTTTAAGTTGGCTATATACATCTAACTAGTTACATTCTTACTCTCTGCAATAGTCTCTATAATTTATACTTCTGTAAGAAATTCTTCTAATTTAGGATTATGCAATCATATAATATTATTGTCATATTCCATATCTTATGAGCATTTACAGTTGAGAAAAAGAAAAAATTATCAGATATTCTACCTCTAGAGACAAACATCCAGGACCTTGGGAACTTTTATCTCCTTTAGACCTGAGTCTGCTTTAGAATCTCCTCAAGAACAAAAACTCCAGTTGTCTCTGTAGCTAAGTAGTTTGTAGGTTACTTACATTGTTATAACACTTCTATGCTTCTCTCGTTTTATTCTTGTTTACACTATCTCCACCATCCTTTGACCCTACCTCTCTTCTAAGTAGTATATTTCTTTAGAATAATGAAAAAATAAAGCAAAAGTAAGTTATAAAAGAGATATAAAGGATGTTCATTCAGTACATTGTCTTCAATGTGCCAAAGACTGCAATTATTTTTTAATGAAAAATTCTTCTAGAATAAAATTACCAAAATAGAAGGAAAATAAGCTGTGAAAGTCTTTCTTCCAATCTAATAAAATTTCCAAATTCCTATATTTCAAAAACAAAAATACTGCATGAAGTTGAGTGTGGATCAGATCTTAAGTGATCAGTTTCAACACGAACAAACCTAATAAAGAAGCTGCAAGAATGAGTCACTGGTTCTGGGTTACCAAGTATTTTAAATACAATCCCTTTGGGTGGAGAAGAAGAAACAATTTATTCAACACTGCCAAACCATTGTATTTACATTAATCTGTCACTGATTTTTACAGGCTGCTAAAATACAAGTAAGGATTATTAAATAATTAATAGTAATATAATGAACAGAAAAACTAATCCAGGAGATCAAAGATTCCCATTTATATCGCTTTGGAAATAATTACAAATTAATTGGGAGTCTCAGTATTACACTCAAATATTTTGAAGAGCATTTTTGTAAGGTCAAGATTTTCTCTAAATATTAAGTCACAAATTAACAGTATATATTGTCAAACATAACATGTGCATATGTCCATCCTACTTCTAGATTTTGATACTCATTTCTAATACATTGATTTTCTAATGACAACATGGTCATCTTTATTGATTCTATTTCTACCTGATTATTCAATACCATTGCCTATCACACTAGTAAATGGTAAATATAACATTTATAAAGAAAATACCTAACATCTAGGAATACTGTTACTGTCCATCAGAACACCTTCACCAGTCAGGAGATCCTGCAGAAGTTCTCAGTTTTAAGTTACAGTATGAAAACCAGATATCTAGATGTAAGAAACTATCATCACTGAAGCACAAAGAACCCCAAAGAACAGGAAAGCTAGAGAGCTGGTTTCCCTTTGTTAGATTTGTTTATAAAAGCAAAGGACAAAAAAATTACAAATAACAATATTTAAAACACAAAAATATTCAGGGTTGTGAACTTAACTACTATTTATTGATTAAAGCACAGTAATTCAATTCTCAATTCCTGCTTTGTAAAGAGAAAAGAATTTTTAAAATAATAATATAAAGAAGTTGATTGTGTACTTTATCAGTTATTCAAGGCTTTCCTTCCAAATTTTAACCAATTCATTGAAAGAAATGAAACTAAAATTATCTTTTTTCTACCACCTTATAATTTTGATACAGAGCTAACACTATAACAAAAATTCCAAATTGATTAAAAGTTAAATATAAAAGGAAAAAAACCCATAGAAAAGGATACTTTAACATTTATCTTAGAAATGGAAATCCTTTTTAAACAGAAGCAATCACATTAAAGTAAAAATTATGTTTAAGAAACAAAAACACATGTCAATTATGCCTCAGTAAAGCTCACACACACACAAACAGCCCTCATAAGTAAAAAGGAATGCTCAAAAATAAAAGGCAAATGGCTGGTAAAAAATATTTCCAGCAAACATAGTAGTTAATATGTTGGTTAAAGAACTTATCAAAGACATAAGAATAACTTTAGAAAAATAGGTTGAAGAGTATGAACAATTCACAAAAGATGAAATTCAAAAACAAAGAAATAAGCAAAATAAAACAAAGGTGAAAAATCCATTGTTTGGCTTTCAAATTAGCTGAGATTTTAGAATATAATATGAAGAGATGGCAATGGTTTACTGAAATATGCACATATAAATTATTATATTAGTTTAATCAACCATTAGGAAAGCTATCAAGGTTATGTGTACCAATAGCTTAAAACTTTTTAAACTTTGATCCAGTAATCCTAATGAAAACCCTTTAATATGTGGGGAAACACTTTCTTAGCCAACTTCACTCTTATGATATTTATAATAATAAATTATAAGAAACTATACATAATATGTGAGAATGGGTGGCTCCAAAGGAAACGGTACATAAGCCTGGCCAAGTCGGTACTCTTCCATGTACCTACACTGGGACCTTCAATAGTCCACTCGCCTTCTCTGTATCGCAGTTTTTGTTTTTCATTTTTTTAAAAAAATGAGGATAAAAGTACTCATCTCATAGAGTTGTAAGGATTGAACAAATATATGTAAAATAATTAGTCTGGTACATAATTATTAGTATAAAAGTATATGATTCATTCAAAATTAAGAACGTTGAAAAGGCTTATGACAGAATACTATGACACTAACATGATGCATCTCAACCAACCAGCAAAATGAATTACACCAAGTGTTAACAGTGAAATTTAAATAAAAACAAAAAGATTTTGTTCAGGAATTGGGTAGCATAAATTAAGAATTTACTATGCATTTTAGCTATGCAAGCTATCCACCCTGGTATAAAGCTTAGAAGTTTGTTTGAATAGAGCTAATTATTAGTTCTCTGGCACTAATAATTGTTAACTGTTCAACTGTCTCAACTGAAAGATTTTCTTCCTTAAACACTTTGCACATATTCCAACTTCTTAAAAGTCTATTACAGTACTTTAAGCTGGCCACCTTCCAAGTTTTCTAGCAAAAGCTCTACATACAGAACACTTGTCACTCACCCGCATTCAGCAGAGATAATGTCTATTTTAGTTAGATTTGCAATATTAACAGACTGGAATCAATAGTTCCTGAAGAGAACCATTTATTTTATAGAAGCAAAAAGCTGTTTGTATTCTATTTTATGGTAACTAATTTTCAAGGCTACTTTCTCCCTGAAGATAAGTTTCAGTAATAACCAAAGGTCAAACATTGCTGTGCTTTTTTATGAGAGAGAAAGAAAGAAAAAGAAAATAAAGAAACTCAAATTGCATTATGATAATACAAAATCTTTTAACTTCAAAATGTATAAATAAAATCAGTTATATTTGAGGTCAGCAGTTCTTTCCCTGCAGAAAAATCCTTATTTAAGTCACTTAAAAAGGTAATATAAAGGGTACTTTGGCTTCATGAATTTTCATAGATAAGCATGTTTTAAGGAAAGGGGGAGAGAAGAGGAGGGAGGAGAGAGAGAGAGAGAGAGAGAGAGATTGATTGTTCTCTCTTGCTAAACCAGAAACAAAAATAACATACACTCCACCAGGGGACTATTGAGCCAATGGCCAGGGATCACCATTCACCATTCCCCCTCCTGTGAAGTATAAAAGGAACAAAGAATTAAGCTTATTTTTCTACCTCCCTCCTTTGTAATATAAGTGTGTCATCTCTAATATCATACCCATTTGACAAACATCTAGAATCCATCTTAAGTGAATATAAACTATACACATGCACACAAAATTTAGTGCTGTACATACAACGTTTTTAAAAAGCTATCTAAATACTGTATGATGCACTTATATGTGGAATCTAAAAACAAAACAAAATGAACAAAACAGCAGTTGACTAATAGACACTGAGAAGTGGCTGCTGGTTACCACAGGGGAGGGGTTGGGGTAGGTGGGTAAAATAGATGAAGAGGATAAAGAAGTCCAAGATCTCAATCATAATGTAAATTAGTCACAGGGATGAAAGTGCAGCATAGAGAATATAGTCAATGGCTCTGTAACATCTTTCTATGCTGACAGTAACTACAGTAGTTGGGATGAGGATTCAATAATAAATGCAACTGTTGAATCACTGTTGTATACTTGAAACCAATGTAATATTGTATATTAACTATACTTCAATAAAAAATAAAAATAAGGTAAGTAAAAGGCTACATAGCTTTATATTCATCTACTCATCTGGTGTGAATGGGAAACATACCAGGTTTTCTTACTTTAATATCAGTCATCCCCTGAAAGCCACAGAGCAAGCTGGAGGAAAATTTTAGTTGAAAGTGGCATTTCAAAACTCAATTGCAAGATCTTTGTAATACCTTTTGGAAGACTAAAAGTATTTCCAGTTAGTCAGCAACAGCTTTGCTTTATCAATTAGCCACAGCATATTTTTGCTAACAAGTCACCTTTTTCATTACCCAGACTACCTTTCCCACTTTGATGCTCTGTTAGTGTATGCTTAAGAATGAAAAGAAGGCATCTTAATGCTAGCCAACAGAAAACATAATGAGGAGGCAGATTTCCAATAAAAATAATGATATTATGCATTTCAAACACCAAAATAAAGTTTATTTAACTGCTTGGACCATTTGTCTTCATTATCATCTCCATCCATGTATAAGGCCTAGAGTTAACTATGTGTACTGGCAAGCACAGCCCTCCAGATGTAATTATCCCACGGTGGACTAATACGTTGAGCACACAGCATGTACTGTTTTGTCTGGCTACAGGAAACTACACCCCGCCCAAACACACACACTGATTACAATGGAAGCAGCTGCCGGCTGCGCACGGGGAGGGCACACCTGGCTCAAAATGGAACATTTCCTGGGAACCAAGGACTTCGGGATCAGGAAAGTCAAGTCAAAATCCTTAAACTGTCTCTAGTGGCAAAGCTGTATTATGTAACACTTGAGTTATCAACCATATTTTTTGAATGTGGGAAGTCATTCTGCAGAGAAATGGGAGACCCAAAAAGCTGAATCAGCCAAAATAGAAGATGGCAGGAGTTATATCATGTAAGTCTCTCTACCTCTAGTTATTCCCAAATCCCAGTTGTACCTCTGCCCTCATTATGCCTTAGTCATGCTGAAATATGTATCAGGATATTTCTAGGGTCTCCCCTTTATTGAAGCTATTTATTCTGGCTACATAAATACCTATCATTTCATTGACTCATTCCCTCAAACGGCTGACTGTGTAATGGAGAAAACAGACCAGAAAGGTGTGTGAAAATGGTGCGATAAATGCATGTAACATAGACCTGCATACCACAGATCTATCTGGGCTGGCACAGGGAGCAGGGAGGAGGTGTTAGAAGATACAGGAGCCAAACTCTTCCTAGAATCTTCAAGGACAAGGAAGAGTTGGCCTGGGGATATGGGAGGAAGGGTATTCCAAGCACCTTGGCAAAGAATGGCCAACACAACTGCAAGGAAAAGGAGGAAACAAGGAGAGTTTCCTGGACAGATGACTGTGGGGTTAAAGATAGATATCCCTCTATCTTTAACTATTTGTGACAGCTTTTTCCTTTTTATATCCCTTTTCCCAACTGGTTCCTCCTCTACATAGTCCACAACTAGTCCAAAATAAAGCTCATTTTTAATTATAAAATGCATATGTTTCATCAATAGACAAACCCCTTCATTTTCAAAAGGCTGAATAATAAGCTCCTTTTAAAAAGAATTCAAATTAAATTTAGGGTCAATGCCAAAAAGTCACAGTGGGAAATATTCTGTGTCTATTATATTTCTCTTTCATTGTGGACTGGATATATTTTCATTCACTTTTATCCTCTCATTACAGAAGAGTTGATAGGCAAGTTGGACTTGGTAATATTCTCTCACCTGAACTGCAGATAAAAATTGTGTCGAGTTTGCTGATATGTTTGCACCACTTGATTAGGTAATAAATAATGACCATTTTTTTCTATCATGTAATTCTCTCTAAGCATCAAAACAAGCTTCCTTTCCTCTGCTGCACAGTCCCCCCTTTGTTCTGCTTTGAAATCACTTTAGGCTCAGCCAAGAGTTTTGTTGCTCAGTCAGGTCCCCCTCTGGTTTCCAACTTTGCATCAGACTCTCTTGCTCAGCACAGCTGACTCAGAAGGTTGTTACTTGCCCTGTCCTGCAACGGAGTTGGTGCTGTGCTACTTCTGTTCCCCACCTCGTTCCCAGCCACAACTTGAGCTTCTGCTATAATCCATGTTGTTTTTAACCCTTGCTACTATGTTATTCAGGTATTTGTCACAGCAGTTGGTGAGAATGATTACCATCTAGTCCACAGAATGGTCTCGGGATGAAGAATAGTAGAGCCACCCTTATTCACTTCACTTAGCCAGCTATTTGAATGGAACTCTCTTGAGAGTTTCACATGAGGCTTGAACAAGAAACAATCCCAATCTGGGCAGAAGAAGAATATAAATAAAAGCAACTGGAATCAGGGCACCTACATGTAATAATAGTTTTGCTTTTAAGTAATGATGTGTCAATTGTTCTGTCCTTATCCTAACCGACTTACCCACCAACAGACCTTCTGAGTTCTAGATCAGGAGCACCCACACCACAGATCCCAAGAAAATTACAATGTGCAGCAGGAAGAGTACCCATTTAGGCACCCATTCCCCAACAAAGGCAGGGCTTGCAATCAAGTCAGTCTCTACAGCAGTATGACTGGGGTTCAGTCCCTCTTTCATAATCACTGAACTCCTTTATTATGCTCTACAAGGAAGGTCAGCCCCTCTTCACTTGCACCTGCTGATAATGAATTCTAGCCTCTAAGTTTCTATCCCTAATTTATCTTCCTTCCCAATATATTTCTGGACTGCTTGTTTTCTGTGCTGGTTATTCTCCATCTGACACCTACTAAGATCTACACTCTACTGTACTGTGTGTCCCAGAAAGCTGTCTCATAATGATTGCATCACACAGGTTCCTTTGCTGTCTGGCTTCTACTTCAACCAGTGAGTGCTACCAGCAAGAGATTAGAGGGTGAGAGGAGAAAAAGGTTAGCATATTTCTTCTCTATTTCCTTCCCACTTCAATGTTTCATATTTGGCTGCATTCCTCCACACCTACAGCTCTAGCTCCTCCTCCAGAACTCCAGTTCTTACTTTGTTCTAGTAACTATTTTCTCCCCTTGATCCCTCAGTCCCAGGGGTGGTAACACCTTTCTCTGGTGCTGCTCTTCAGGAGCCACATCAGCCACTGCTTTGTACCCTTTATCCTTCCCACACCTCAGTGAGTGGTCCCCTCATTAAAGTCTCTTTATTTAAACTATCTATGGTGAACTGTTTCCAGGACCCTGATAGTATAATTCCTGTAATAGACATCTACTATTTTGGTGGGCCTACCCCATATCCTATCCAACAAATGCTTTAATAAAAGCAGCCTAATTTTCATTTTGTGTTGCTACTCTCACCAACAGAGCCCATATGTTTTGGGGTAAACTTAGTCCAACCCTAACTCTGACAATGGAGTGTGAAGCTCAGGCCCATGCTCACCACTGTAATCCTTGCTCACTATAAATAAATGGTTAGGGGTGGACTCAGGACTTAGATGGTCTGACTGCACTGAAGTCCAGAGCTTCCATTTGATAGCCAAGAAAGACAGGCTGTCTTCCACCAAATAAGACTGTACTGAGGATGTGATCTTTGGAATGCTTTAAGTTAAAGGTGCTCAGGGGCACTGTGCAAAGGAGGATGACCTTAGAAAGGCAGAACTGAAGAGAAGCTTGGTCTTCAGTGACATCATTTGAGTGGCTGGATCAGATCTGTCAATAACTCGATACAGATTTTTCAGTTAGATGAGCCAACAAGGACCATTTTTGTGCCAGCAACTTTGGATTGGGATTCAGCTATTTGCAAAAGCAAGAATCCTAAAGGGCACAATACCACCATCCCAAGCTCCCAGTCTAGCAATTTCCCAAGTCTACCTCAATCCCCCTGTAAAGGTTAGGGCCTTGGTATATACAGAGAGATGCCCCAGAGGTCAGCCATCAGCCCATCTGTACTTCTGATAACCCCTGTGAGGAGGCTCTTCGCCTGCACCATCACCAGCTGGGGCATCTGTCACCAGGTGCCATGACCCTGACTCAGACCTCAAAGCTACACATCTGCACGCATCAGAGAAAAAGATCCTTTTCTAGCATGCCTAGCTGGCCCTGTCCTGGCATCTCCCACAGGTCTCTTTCCAGATCTATCCTACTTACTAAAAATAACCGTTATTCCTCGCTAATATATCCTAAGATATGCCAACCATGTGTCTGACTCCTGAGCTGTTACTTGTCTGTATGTCCACACTTGCTAAACATTTCCTTTTGGAAAATATAAGGGACTGGGAGACTAGGCTTTCTAAGACAAGTAGAATTTAGCCAAGAGCATATTTGACAGCAAAAAGAGTCAAAAAAAAAGAAAGAAAAATGACAAGAGCATGAGTAACAGTATGGAGGCACAGAAGCTGGGGCATGTCCATGGAATCATGTACATAGATAGGAACTCAGATGAGGATGGTACAATTATAACCATAAGGTGCCTCTGAAGGGGGGAAAAAAGAACCAGATGAAATGAGATTAATTCCTATGGTTTAATAATGAATCTTATTCTTTTCTTTAGCAAAGTGGGTGGTGGGAAAAAGTAAAGCCACATAAATATGCCAACGGCAGTTTCTGCCCAGGCAGACGATGAAACTCATACCACTAATTTTCAGCAACTCTTTTCAAACACTCCTTTCGCAGGCAGGCAAATTAGAAGATAAAATAAGGGATGAGCACATCATACACATTTCATTTAGACATGGTATCCCACATTAGCATGAGTAATCAAAAGTTGGCTGTACGTACAAAAGCTATTTTGTGTAAGTATTCTGAATACTAATTAGGAAATTCAGCCCAAACATTGTCTCTTCAGAAATAATTCTGGACACCATGTCAAGCAGGCATAGAGATGTGAAAACATAATCTGTCATTTAAATATTATGTGTACTGGCTCCTTGGGGATAAATAAAAGACCTAATTATAAATGGCAGTGACATAAATAAAACAGTGACTGAGGACAGGGTGCAGGGGACAACACAAATCACCGTTAAAAAGCTAGCAGAGCTCTTAGAGGTCATCACCAACCTCTTCATTTTGCAGATGATTAATTCAAGCATACAGAAGTCAAGTGGCATATCCAGGTCCACAAAGTTCATGAGTGCTAAAGTTTAAACAAGAACTCAGTCTCCTGATCCTGTTCACTGAGCTTTCTGCCACATAACATCCTTTCTATTCACCTCTTACAAAAGTTTCAGATATTAAGATAAAGATCTGTAAATGAAATCCCTTAATACTACTTAATAGAGCACAATTGAGATAATCTTTATGTAAATGCCTGGGAATCATCAGTCTCTGGTTCAATTTCCAGTTAATATAGAGATTTTATTCACTAAACATTAGCTGAAATAGTTTTTATGCTAATAGAGTTTGTTTTACCACAGATTTTCATGAAAGCACTTTCAGGCAGTTTAAAACACATGAAGCATTCTTACAATATAAGAATCCTCAAACCTGTTGCAAGACGCCATCAAAAGAAGATCTGACATTCGTGATGACATCTGTACAATACTGGACTCACATTTTTCACTTTCATAGAAGTTGCCTTCTCAAGCAGGCACATTGTCTTCTAGACCCTCCCATAATGTCTGCATTCCAACATGAGCCTGACCTCAGCCAGCCTCACGCTATTCCTTGAAATTCTGTACTAATATGTCTTCCTCTAAATGTACTGACTTTGTACCTATACATGAAATTTTAAACCTCTGTAACCTCAAATACTCTAATTTTAACCTCATCTGGTAGAGAGATAAACAAAAGTAAAAGGAACCTAAAAGTTACTCTAAGTCAATTTTCAAAATAAAGACACTTAAATGAATCTCAAACATTCACAAAAAGCCTTTGTTTAAAAGAACTGGAAAAAAATGTGCAAATAAATAATAAAAACTTTTAAATTAGCATTATTTTTGGTAAAGCATTGAGTATCTGTTGAAATAAATACTTTTAAGATTTAGTGTCCTATGTTCAATCGTCTCAAAGATCAATTTATCTTCTCAGAAATTTTATTTTGTTTAATGATATTTTTTCCTTACTTTCATATTTTAGGAATTCTAGTGAAATAACCAAAGCATGAAATAACCATAAACCATCTTGTGATAATCCACCATGAAATTTCAATGGAATTGGAGCAAATAAAAAATAAAGATGTCAATGTAGCACACAGCATGAAGCAGCACATGTAAGCGTTAGCGGAAAAAAGAGAGAAATGCATTCATTCAATTGAGCTACTTCCACTCTACGACTGAAAGAAACAGAGTGAAAGATGAATGCCCAGAACAATCCACCACATTAAGTGAAATGGAATGAGAAGCATTTTAATTGGATAAAATTTAAGATCTGAATTACAAATGCCAAATAAATAAATAGCTCTAAATAATGTGTTTTTCCAGTTAAATAATGACTTTAATAAAACAGATGAAAATGTAGGCTGTTTTGTTTTTTTGTGCCTGTCAGAATCTCATTAGCATTTCTATTTAAATTCTACAAGTGCACTCAAATCTCTCATTTGTACATCTGGCATAACTCAAAACACTGCCTTATTTGTTGAAAAAAAAATTAAGGCAAATGAGCCAATCCACAATATCTTGCAGTGGCATTTCAATGGGTGAAAACAATGTTGTTATTTCAATGTTGTATAACAGCAGGGGTCTCCATGTGAAGAAACTGAAAAGGTTTAGATAACACTTTCGAAGAAAAACTGTTTTTATAAGAAAATCTCAAAAGCAAGGAATTAAGTGTTAATGCTATCTTTAAACTGTCTCATATACAGAGCAAACATGAAACATATTCATTTCTCTTTGTACAGTAAGTTTAGGATGATACCTAAAGAAACAACAGAAATATAATGTCAGTTAAATATGACATTACTTTAAAGTTCTTTACTGTGACAAAGGTTTTCACATGAGAATCACATAAAGATTGTTTTTAACTGTGTATTTCCAGGGTTAGTCCTGAGAAACTCTGAAAAGTGAAAATTAGAGTTTTTAATACACATCAAAAATGATTTTGATGTACATGGTCCATGGACCACAATTTGAGAAATACCAATCTGTAGGATAAAGTCATTTCCTTCAGATCGATATTTAAAGTCCTTCATAATCTGGCTTTATTCTACCTTTCAATTTACTCTGAAGGATGAACTACCCAACTTGATCAATTGGATCTCATTACCACCATCTTAGCTTAGTGTGAAGTACCAAAGTCATGATCTGAACCTCCTAAATCCTTTATATCAGAATTTGGGAACAGACCAATTAAAGGACAGTTCACGGGACATGAAAAATAGGTAACAGGCATTTGCACTAATTTAGTCCTCAGAATCAGAGAGATCCTAAGTGAAGTGTCCCAAAGCTGGGAAGGAGCACAGGGAAACAGGGAACAGGTGGTACAGAGAGTATGTCACCTAAGACTAATCGGTCCTTACAAAGTTTACTTGAGTTCATTTACAGGAAGGACTCTTAACAAGGAATTTGGAAATATATAAAAGTAAACAGATTTTGTGTTAAATTTTATAAAATTTTAATTATAATTGTAACTGTGATAATTTTTAAATCAAAGAATAAACCAGCTATATAGGTTTAATTTTCTGAAATTTCTTCATGATAGTGAGATTTAAAATCTGTCAATTCACATTTAATGCCTAAAAAAACATAATTAATATCATCTAACAGAAATATTCAAGGGCTTCATCAATTTTCCAAAGGATTTTCCTTAACCCTATGCCATTCCAGTCTCTTTAAAGCATTATCATATACCCTTACCAATTTTCTCTGCTTCATTGTTAACTGTGAAATCCTCATTTATCAGTTGTTTAACATGTGATTCAATAATTCAATACCATTACACCAACTTCATGAAATCTGTATCTTTCCCATATTTTTCTTTTTTTTTTTTTTCATTTTTTCTATTTTTATAATTTATGTTATATTCTCTAAGGTCTGAAATAGTCTATTAAAAAGCGCAAACATGTTTACTCCATATTTTAATCACTAAGATAATGCCAAAATTTTGATGTAATAAGTAAAGGTAAGAAAATTTAGATTAAGATTAATCTCAGGGAAGCCTAATTTTATATATGTCTACTTCACTAGAGAATGTTTTAATGTCATAATTACTTTAATTCCCCATAGAACCTGGGAAGCTGTAGATTATAAATAATCTGGTAACAATCCCTGTGGCAGTCCATGAAAGCAGTCAGAAGGTAACTATCAAGGTCTACTAGGCTGGACATCAGAAACATAAAGGATAGAAATATGCATACCAGGGGAGAAACACTGGTAAGAACATAGCAGTGAGATGTGTCCAATTGATTAAGCATGTCCTGGGCTTGCCAGTGAGGTGAGAGGCACTCCTACAGCAAGTCAGATAAGCCAGGCAGTTATGCGAAAGTGTTTAAAATATATGCTCCAATGGGGGCGGAGCCAACATGGCGGCGTGAGTAGGACAGTGGGAATCTCCTCCTAAAAACATATATATTTTGGAAAATAAAACAAATACAACTAATCCTGAAAGAGAGACGAGAAGACGCAGGACAACAGCCAGACTACATCCACACGTGCGAGAGCCCAGCGCCTGGTGAAAGGGGTAAGATACAAGCCCCGGCCCGGTGGGACCCGAGCACGCTTCCCCCCAGCTCCCGGCGGGAGGTAGAGGGAGCCCAGGACTGCTAAACACCCAGCCCCAGCCACACGCACCAGAGCGCAGACACAGTGCATGCATGGAGGGCTGGAAACTAGGGAAATAGGGCAGCAAGACCTCTGAGCGGGTTCCGAAGCTGATGCCCCTGTGACAAAGAAAAGCGAGTGCTTTTTGAAAGTCTTAAAGGGACAGGGACATAACAGCTGGACTGAAATAACACAGGTCACAGCCCAGTGGCTGGAAATTACAGGGAAAACCTGGTACACTAACCCCCTGGGCAACAGCTCTGAGTCCCCTCACAGAGGTAAACAGCCAAACAGCCCCCCTGTCCATTACCCCTCCGGGCGCTGCAAAAGCAGAGAAGCAGCCTAAGGCAGACCACGCCCACAGAAAGGGAAATTCCTCTATTCCTGCCGGGTAAGACACAAAGACCCAGCCTACATGCAATTACCCAACACAAGCCACTAGGGGTCGCAGTTGTCCCGTAAAGAAAGGCCAGTAGCAAGTGAAAAGTTTGGCCCTCCCAGCTGACAGTCAATAGCACCTGTCAACATGAAAAGGCAAAAAAATATGATCCAGACAAGACTAACCCAGACAGCTTCGGCATCTGCTACATCTTCCCCTGAGAAGGAACCTGGGGAGATGGACTTAACCAGTCTTACTGAAAAAGAATTCAAAACAAAAGTCATAACCATGCTGATGGACTTGCAGAGAAATATGCAAGAACTAAGGAAGGAGAATACAGAAATAAAACAAGCTCTGGAAGGACTTCAAAACAGAATGGACAAGATGCAAGAGACCATTAATGGACTAGAAAACAGAGAACAGGAACCCAGAGAAGCTGATGCAGACAGAGATAAAAGGATATCCAGGAATGAAAGAATTCTAAGAGAGCTGAGGGACCAACGAAACAGAACAATATCCTCATTATAGGGGTACCAGAAGAAGAAGAGAGAGAAAAAGGGATAGAAAGTGTCCTTGAAGAAATAATTGCCAAAAACTTCCACAATCTAGGGGAAGAAATGGCCTCTCAGACCACAGAGGTACACAGAACTCCCATGACAAGGGATCCAAGGAGGGCAACACCAAGACACATAATAATTAAAATGGCAAAGATCAAAGACAAGGACAAAGTATTACAGGCAGCCAGAGAGAGAAAAAAGGTCACCTACAAAGGAAAACCCATCAGGCTATCATCAGACTTCTCAACAGAAACCCTACAGGCCAGAAGAGAATGGCATGATATACTTAATGCAATGAAACAGAAGGGCCTCGAACCAAGACTACTGTATCCAGCACGAATATCATGTAAATATGAAGGAGGGATTAAACAATTCCCAGACAAGCAAAAGTTGAGGGAATTTGCCTCCCACAAACCACCTCTACAGGGCATCCTACAGGGACTGCTCTAGATGGAAGCACTCCTAAAAAGAGCACAGAACAAAACACCCAACATATGAAGAAGGGAGGAGGAGGAATAAGGAGGGAGAGACATAAAGAATCATCAGACTGTGTTTATAATAGCTCAACAAGTGAGTTAAGTTAGACAGTAAGATAGTAAAGAAGCTAATCCTGAACCTTTGGTAACCACAAACTTAAAGGCTGCAATGGCAATAAGTTCATACCTTTCAATAATCACCCTAAATGTAAATGGACTGAATGCACCAATCAAAAGACACAGAGTAATAGAATGGATAAAAAAGCAAGATCCATCCATATTCTCCTTACAAGAAACTCACCTCAAACCCAAAGACATGCACAGACTTAAAGTCAAGGGATGGAAAAAGATATTTCCTGCAAACAACAGAGATGAGAAAGCAGGTGTTGCAATTCTGGTATGAGACAAAACAGACTTCAAAATAAAGAAAGTAACAGAAGACAAAGAAGGATTTTACATAATGATAAAGGGCTCAGTCCAACAAGAGGATATAACCAGTATAAATAAATATGCACCCAATACAGGAGCACCAACATACCTGAAACAAATACTAACAGAACTAAAGGAGGAAATAGAATGCAATGTGTTCATTCTAGGAGACTTCAACACACCACTCACTCCAAAGGACAGATCCACCAGACAGAAAATAAGTAAGGACACAGAGGCACAGAAAAACACACTAGAACAGATGAACCTAATAGACATCTACAGAACTCTACATCCAAAAGCAACAGGATACACATTCTTCTCAAGTGCACATGGAACATTCTCCAGAATAGATCACATACTAGGCCACAAAAAGAGCCTCAGCAAATTCCAAAAGATTGAAATTCTATCTACCAACTTTTCAGACCACAAAGGCATAAAACTAGAAATAAACGGTACAAAGAAAGCAAAAAGGCTCACAAACACATGGAGGCTTAACAACACGCTCCTAAATAATCAATGGATCAATGAGCAAATGAAAATGGAGATCCAGCAATATATGGAAACAAACGACAACAACAACACAAAGCCCCAACTACTGTGGGACACAGCAAAAGCAGTCTTAAGAAGAAAGTATATAGCAATCCAGGCATATATAAAACAGGAAGAACAATCCCAAATGAATGGTCTAATGTGACAATTATCAAAATTGGAAAAAGAAGAACAAATGAGGCCTAAGGTCAGCAGAAGGAGGGACATAATAAAGATCAGAGAAGAAATAAATAAAATTAAGAAAAATGAAACAATAGCAAAAATCAATGAAACCAAGAGCTGGTTCTTCGAGAAAATAAACAAAATAGATAAGCGTCTAGCCAGACTTATTAAGAGGAAAAGAGAGTCAACACAAATCAACAGTATCAGAAACGAGAAAGGAAAAATCACGACGGACCCCACAGAAATACAAAGAATTATTAGAGAATACTATGAAAACCTATATGCTAACAAGCTGGGAAACCTAGGAGAAATGGACAACTTCCTAGAAAAATACAACCTTCCAAGACTGACCCAGAAAGAAACAGAAAATCTAAACAGACCAATTACCAGCAACGAAACTGAAGCAGTAATCAAAAAACTACCAAAGAACAAAACCCCCGGGCCAGACGGATTCACCTCGGAATTTTATCAGACAGACAGGGAAGACATAATACCCTTCTCCTCAAAGTTTTCCAAAAAATAGAAGAGGAGGGGATACTCCCAAACTCATTCTATGAAGCTAACATCACCCTAGTACCAAAACCAGGCAAAGACACCACCAAAAAAGAAAACTACAGACCAATATCCCTGATGAACGTAGATGCAAAAATACTCAACAAACTATTAGAAACCGAATTAAAAAATACATCAAAAGGATCGTGCACCATGACCAAGTGGGATTCATCACAGGGATGCAAGGATGGTACAACATTCGAAAGTCCATTAACATCATCTACCACATCAACAAAAAGAAAGACAAAAACCACATGATCATCTCCATAGATACTGAAAAAGCATTTGACAAAGTTCAACATCGATTCATGATAAAAACTCTCAGCAAAATGGGAATAGAGGGCAAGTACCTCAACATAATAAAGGCCATCTATGAAAAACCCACAGCCAACATTACACTGAACAGCGAGAAGCTGAAAGCTTTTCCTCTGAGATCGGGGACTAGACAGGGATGACCACTCTTCCCACTGTTATTTAACATAGTACTGGAGGTCCTAGCCATGGCAATCAGACAAAACAAAGAAATACAAGGAATCCAGATTGGCAAAGAAGAGGTTAAACTGTCACTATTTGCAGATGACATATTGTACATAAAAAACCCTAAAGACTCCACCCCAAAACTACTAGAACTGATATCGGAATACAGCAAAGTTGCAGGATACAAAATCAACACACAGAAATCTGTGGCTTTCCTATACACTGACAATGAACCAACAGAAAGAGAAATCAGGAAAACAACTCCATTCACAATTGCATCAAAAAAGTAAAATACCTAGGAATAAACCTAACCAAAGAAGTGAAAGACTTATGCTGTGAAAACTACAAGTCACTCTTAAGAGAAATTAAAAGGGACACTAACAGATGGAAACGCGTCCCATGCTCATGGCCAGGAAGAATTAATATCGTCAAAATGGCCATCCTGCCCAAAGCAATATACAGATTTGATGCAATCACTATGAAACTACCACCAACATTCTTCAATGAACTGGAATAATTCAAAAATTCATATGGAAACACCAAAGACCCCAAATAGCCAAAGCAATCCTGAGAAAGAAGAATAAAGTAGGGGGGATCTCACTCCCCAACATCAAGCTCTACTATAAAGCCATAGTAATCAAGACAATTTGGTACTGGCACAAGAACAGAGCCACAGACCAGTGGAACAGACTAGAGAATCCAGACATTAACCCAGACATATATGGTCAATTAATATTTGATAAAGGAGCCATGGACATACAATGGGAAATGAGAGTCTCTTCAACAGATGGTGCTGGCAAAACTGGACAGCTACTTGTAGGAGAATGAAACTGGACCATTGTCTAACCCCATATACACAAGTAAACTCAAAATGGATCAAAGACCTGAATGTAAGTCATGAAACCATTAAACTCCTGGAAAAAAAAATAAGCAAAAACCTCTTAGACATAAACATGAGTGACCTCTTCTTGAACATATCTCCCAGGGCAAGGAATGCAACAGCAAAAATGAACAAGCAGGACTATTTTAAGCTGAAAAGCTTCTGTACAGCAAAAGACACCATCAATAGAACAAAAAGGAACCCTACAGTATGGGAGAATATATTTGAAAATGACAGATCCGATAAAGGCTTGACGTCCAGAATATATAAAGAGCTCATACGCCTCAATAAACAAAAACAAGTAACCCAATTAAAAAATGGGCAGAGGAACTGAACAGACGTTTCTCCAAAAAAGAAATACAGATGGCCAACAGACACATGAAAAGATGTTCCACATAGCTAGTCATCAGAGAAATGCAAATTAAAACCACAATGAGATATCACCTCACACCAGTAAGGATCGCCACCATCCAAAAGACAAACAACAACAAATGTTGGCGAGGCTGTGGAGAAAGGGGAACCCTCCTACACTGCTGGTGGGAATGTAAATTAGTTCAACCGTTGTGGAAAGCAGTATGGAGGTACATCAAAATGCTCAAAACAGACTTACCATTTGACCAGGAATTCCACTCCCTAGGAATTTACCCTAAGGACGCAGCAATCAAGTTTGAGAAAGACAGATGCAACCCTATGTTTATCGCAGCACTATTTACAATAGCCAAGAATTGGAAGCAACCTAAATGTCCATCGATAGATGAATGGATAAAGAAGATGTGGTACATATACACAATGGAATACTACTCAGCCATAAGAAAAGGGAAAATCCTACCATTTGCAGCAACATGGATGGAGCTGCAGGGTATTATGCTCAGTGAAATAAGCCAAGCGGAGAAAGAGAAATACCAAATGATTTCACTCATCTGTGGAGTATAAGAACAAAGGAAAAACTGAAGGAACAAAACAGCAGCAGAATCACAGAACTCAAGAATGGACTAACAGGTACCAAAGGGAAAGGGACTAGGGAGGATGGGAGGGCAGGGAGGGATAAGGGGGGGGAGAAAGGGGGGGTGTTAAGATTAGCATGCATAATGGGGGGGATGGGAGAAAGGGGAGGGCTGTACAACACAGAGAAGACAAGTAGTGATTCTACAACATTTTGCTATGCTGATGGACAGTGACTGTAAAGGGGTTTATAGGGGGGACCTGGTATAGAGGAGAGCCTAGTAAACATAATATTTGTCATGTAAGTGTAGATTAGTGATACCAAAAAAAAAAAAAAAAGGGCAGTTCCTGTGTGGTAACCTCCTGTGAGTTCTACACAAGAGTATAAAGGGCATATAAAAGTGTAGGCAAAGGGTCTGTTTGTGTTTATACAGAGGATCAAAGCCTAATTGGGCTACCCCGAAAATGAACTAAGATACGATATGAAAAAGAACTTCCAACATCAGCACTCTCTGGAAGACTCATGCCAGAAGATGATCATCAAAAAACCCCAACAAAGATCCACGCACTGCTACAGCTGTAGATGCACTCATCCCACCAGTTCCTGGACTTGCCATGGGAATGAGGAAGGAGATATCTAAGCTGGCCTGTGCATACAGTAAAACAAAAAATTTGACTGGATCTATACTGTTGGAACTCAATCAAGAATTAGGAGAAGTGCAAATTGTAGTGCTCCAAAATCTTACAACTACAGACTATTTACTGTTAAAAGAACATAAGGGATGTGAACATTCCCCAGGAATGGGTTGTTTTAATTTGTCTGATTTCTCTCAGACTGTTCAAGTTCAGTTGGACTATATCCACCATATCATAGATAAGTTTTCACAAATGCCTAAGGTGCCTAACTGGTTTTCTTGGTTTCACTGGAGATGGCTGGTAATTACAGGTATGCTTTGGTTACGTAACTATACTCCTATTATGTTAATGTGTGTGCGCAATTTAAGTAGTAGCTTAAAATATATACATGCTGAAGTTACTCTACAAGAAGATATGTCAAAGAAATAATCAATCTTCCCAAGTTTTCTTCCGCCAGCTACTTCTATAGCTTTTCTTCTTCCTACCTAATTACAACCCTTAAATAGAATTCGTGCCTCATATCGAATTTACCGAGTATCATAATTCTTCCAAGTGGTAAAGATACATCAAGACAAATGCTGGGCATAGAAGCCACAGGGCATAAATATGCAAAGAAGTAAAAAGCTAACCATTTCAAACAATAAGCTTCTCTCTCACTTACCAACTTTACATTTCCCTGTATGGCCCCGGAAGATGACTGGTTAGCCAGAGACGGGTAAGATTCCTCAAGGGAGGAACAACCTAAGACAGGCACAGTCGCAGGGGGGCCATCAGGTGAGAAATTAGGGATCAACAGAGGTGAGGCTTAGAACCTCACACCCCCTGTTCTGAGAGAAATCTTTTGCATCCGTGGATGTTTTATTGCCCTTGTCTAGCTTGGATTAACACATAGTCTACAGGCACACACCTGATCATCTACATTTGCTCTCTTACAACATTAAACTATGTTTTCTACCTTTATCTTGCATCTACCTACCACTTCAGCATTTTATTAAAAATAATAATAATAATAATAATAAGGGAGAAATGTGGGATTCACATATAAATCAAGGATAAAATCAAATGAATATTCATATTTGACCTGATTGTTTATAGTTCATAATGCGTGATCAAAACCGAAAGTTTCTATGATGACTGCCCTTCTACTGTTCACCATGTAAGAACTTATTCACTATGTAAGAATTTGTTCACCATGTCAGAACTTTTTCATTATGCTTCAGAAGATCAGAGACTGATGAGAACTAGGCTTGGGGTGGATTAATGACTGTGCATTGAGTCCCCTATACAGAATTTTATTGTTGTTAACAACAATTTGATCAATAAATATGAGAGATGCCCTCTCAAAAAAAAAAAAAAAGAAATAACATCCATGCTATGCCTCTTAGCAGCTCTATGATCCAGGGCAGGCTACATAACCTCTATTTCTCAGGGTCCTCATATGCAAATATAAATAATATTAATGCCTAACTTGATCATTGTCAGGAACATGCCCTTAAAACAATGCCTAACACAGTAAGTGCAATGTACATATTTACTCTTAAGTCTAGAAGAGAAAAAATACATTTGTGGCAAATAAAATATATGCCAAACTAGACACTGTTTTTTGGAAGTATGGAATAAGGTGAGCAACTGCTCCACTAAAAATGGGACAAACAAAATGGAAGAACAGTTTAAGTCTAAGAGGTCAAATAAAAGAAACAAATAACTTCTTAAATGACAATGTTAATTGTTGGAATATGTCATGCAAGGAGAACATCTTTCACAAAGCTGTTTGAACAGTGTAGATCCCCATCTATTCAGAGAGGTTTGGGCACAATCCTGCCAAAAAGCAAAAGTTGAATCTTAGAAACCTTTTGTGGTTGTTTCAAGTATTAAAAAACAGAAAAGAAAGAAGAAAATGTTTAGGGAATTCAAATGCAGTAATTTTTTTCTATATTTTTGTCTCTCCCAAAACTTGACTGTGTAACCCCACTGCTTTAAACATCTCTTGAAGTTTCTCTCCCTTCATTAATTTTTTGGCACTGCCCTGCCCTCCTCATCCACAGGCAGGCTAACTCAGAGCTTCATTAGCCACAGTCTGACATCTGCAGATGATCTCTAGGGAAACCCAGAAAGAGGCCATGGCAGGAGAAATAGTTCATCTCCAAAGACAATCACTATCAATTGCTTCCCTTCTGTTATGCACAAGCCACTCTCCAGTCAAGACGTAGAAGCCTGTCCTCAATGACTGGCTTTTGGATGGCCTATGACTACTTCGACAATTGAATATGGAGAAAAGGATGTTTTAGGGTTTCTGAGCATGGGTACTAAGAATATTTGGTACCTTCTGCTATTGCATCCTTGGAGTTTGTATCCATCATGTAAGAAGTACAGGCTACGTTGCTGGAGAAAAGAAAGAAGTCACTGAAGAGGCCCTGAGACTACATGAAAAAGAGAGGCCCAGCTGTCTCTACATTAAAGTCAAGCCTCCAGAGGACTCCAGACTAGTAGTCATCTGACTACAGTCATAAGAAAAAAAAATGCCCAATTGGTCCAAACCACAGCAGAAGGGGGTATAAAAAAGTTGTTTCTTTATAATTTTGAAATAATTTTAGACTTAGAAAGTTGCAAAATTAATACAGAGTTCACATATCCTCCAAACCCAGCTTCCCCTAATATTAATTACTTATATCTCCAAGCCAGGGAATTAAAATTGGCATAATACTATTAACTAAACTACATACTTTATTAAAATTTCAGTTTTTCTCCTAATATGCTTTTTCCGTTCCAATGTTCAGTAGGGGATTTCATGTTGCATTTGGTTATTGTATCTTTAGCCTCCTCCAAACTATGACAGCTCCACAGCTTTTCTTTGTTTTTCATGACCTCGACACTTTTTTTATAGCAACTGGTCATTTATTTTCTAGCATGTCTTCTCATTTTAGTTTGTTGATGTCTTCTCAAGATCAGATTGAGGTTATATTGTTTTGGCAAGATCATCACAGAAGTAATGTTGTGCCCTCAGTGCATCATAGTAGCAGGTTTATGAAATTGATACATCTTTTTGCAGATTATATTCAATTTGATCACTTTGTTAAGGTGATACCTACTGGGTTTCTTCAAACTCATTACAGGTTCATTAAGCGTTCCTCTTTCCTCATTTGTTACAACCTTCTCCAACAGTGAGAAACCTGGTTCTCATTATCACAGTACACATACTTATTTGTTCAGTCCCAGTATATGCATAAGGTAGTTACCAAATTTCTAATCCATACCTGGAAAGAATCATACTGAACAGGTTAAATATTTGTGTATTCTAGTAAAACTAGTTTCCAGAGATACTTAAATTAGTTAATTTTGTTCCCATCCCCTTCAATATGGTTATATTATTTATTTGTGATACAATTAGGTCCATATGTTATCATTTGTATTCATTTTGGGTAGCCCTGCCACAATTCTGGTTCATTTCAACAATTTCTTTTGTTTGACAAGTAAAACATTAGTATGATTATGAGGAGTTGAAGCATTACAGAAAAGATACACCTTCTTCATCCTTACTACTCTGTTCTCATTCTCCCCTTTCCCATTTCTACCTTACACTAGAGGTACGTAATTTCTTCAGATTGTGATTTATTACTTTTGCAAAAATTAGCAGAAAACAAATATATGTTCTTATATCTCCTTCTTTCTTAAGGACAGCACACACTTTTCCACATTTAGAAAATAAGTTCTCATAACAGTGTATATGAGAAATCACTCCAAATAAGTTCACAGACATATTCTCATTATTTTTACAGCTGTATAGTACTCTATTGAATGAATATAGAATATATCATAATGTATTCAACTACTCTTTTATGTATAGACATTTAGGTTATTTCCAATATTTACAATTACACATAATGTTGTAGTAAATAGCATTTTAAATATGTATTTTCATGTTTTCAGAGGCATATCATCATGATAAGTTCTTAGGAGTAGAATTGCTGGGTCAAAAGATAAAAATATAGTTCTGTTTAGATATTACCAAATGTCCCTTCAAAAGATTATATTGGTTTGTATTCCTACTAGCAATGTATGACAGTGACTATTTCCCTTCAGCCTGACAGAGCTTGGAATTTTAAAAAATTTTTGCCACTGAAAAAAGTGAGAAAACTGTTGTTTTAATTTACTTTTATCTAATCATGAATGAGTTTGAGCATTTTTTCACATTTATCATATGTTCATATGTTTGGTTTTTGTGAATTTTTCATGTCTATTTTTCTATAAAGTTTTGGGTCTTTCATCCCTCCATTTTTAAGAGTTCTTTGTGTCTAGGGTATTACCTTTTGTCTGTGCAGATGTGAATATTTTCTTGCACTTTGTAAGTTGTCTTTTCACTTTGTTTATGGTGTTTTGGGCCATACAACTTCTAAAAACTTCTTTATATAGTCAAATTTGTCAATTTTTTTTATTGCCTCTGGATTTTGAGTCATAGTTAGAAAGTCTTTCCCTAAACCAAACTTAAAGAAGAATGTACTTATGTTACCTTCTAGTGCTTGCATGGTGTCGTTTTTTTAAATTCAGATCCCAAATCCATTATCTACGGGCATAATGTAAGATATGGTATAAAATAACTTTTTCCAAATGGCCACCCAACTGTCACAGAACCATTATATTAAAAAGTCATTCCTTACCACAGTCATTTGAGATGCTATACTTATCATATAGTAAATTTCCATATGTATTTGGATTTGTTTCTGGACATTTTCTCTTATTCCATTGCTCTGTCTATTCATGAATGAGTACTACAGTGTTTTAATTACATGATCTGTCTAGTACTCTAGTATGTTTTAATGTCTGGTAGAGCTAGTTGTCACTTCTAATTTTCTTTCAGAGTTTTTCTAGCCATTGTTATTGCTTGTTTTTCTGTATGAACTTCAGAATCAACTTACCTAATTCCATACGATGCATTGTTAGTACTTTTGCTAGGATTTCATTAAGTTTACACATTAATATGGGAAGAACTGTCATTTTTATAGCAGGAAGTGTCTGTATAAGAACAAGGGAAAATTGTTCCATTTGTCCAACTCTACTCTTGAGTTTCAGGAGTGTTTTTTTTTTTTCCCAGAGTAGGTTTTGCACATCTCTCATTACATTTGTTCTCAAGGACATAATCTTTGTTGTTATTGAAATAGTTATTTCCTTAAGCCAGTAAGTCTAAGAGTGGTTTTCTCACAGCAATCAATAATCAAAATAGATGAACTATCAAAAGTCCATTGTTATCCACAAAAACTCAAGTCAGAAGTATGAATGCATTATGTTAAGGATAAAGAACATAAATGGTGGATGGGAATTGTTTTTAAATTCCTCATGGACTAGATAATACAGAGCATAACATTTCTGCTTATATTCAAAGGTACTTTTTAAATAAATACATTTTTTAAAGCACATTATTTTTAAGGTTTAAAAGGGAAAACTCAATACTATAAAAATAACATTAATTACTAGTTAATTTTTTTAAATCATTTGGATAAAGGAAAGGGCAAATATCAGAGAAAGGAAACCCCAGATGACAGTTTGTTAAGTGATATTACAATAGTAAAATTATAAATGAAGCATTAACAAAGTATTTTAATATCTATTCTAAAATTTTCAGTTATTACCAACTCCAGAGAACACACATTTCTGCAGAAGTTACCACAAAATGTCATAACCTTAACTGCACAAACACATTACCATGTAAAACTAAGAAGTAAAAAATTCACACACATTTAGTTCAAACACTTTTGCCATCTGTTGCAGGTAGTTTATGCATTTTAATTATTTTGGAGACTTTCTGAAGCTCTACTTTTTAAAAATGCCTTCTGTCCTTTCAGGCAACCTCACCATCCTATGATTCATAGTAATCTCTCAGATAAATACCTTTAGTAGACCAGAGAGAATGACAGGTTCAAATTTGATTCACTTTTGGATTCAATATTTAAGATGTTGGCATTGGGAAATATATGATTAACCTAAGCTTGTGAATATGGTTCACAACTATTAGTGATATTTACTTCAGATCCTCTACTGATTGTGGAAAGATATTTATATTTACTCAGAATTCAGTGTTAATAAATAATAATTCATCAAAAATTCGGACAAAAGAAAAAAACATCTGCTTTTAAGGAATGAAGTGGTAACCTCATCTACCAAATACCAAAACCTTAAAAGACATCTAACAAATGTCTCAAAGTTTATGTAATTAAGTTTACAAACATAACAGAGCAGAGTTTTTAAACTCTCACAAGGAACGTATTTATTTTCTCTGAATTTAGGTACAATTTGAATAAGTTGTTATAGGTTTTCCAACAGATATTAATTTTAAAAATCAAACTCAAAGAAAAGTCTTCTGTTAGAAATTAGCCCTCTTGGATTTATATCAAAGTCTAACTGATCTGAGCACTAGAGGTCCTAGCCTAAGCAATCAGATAAAATAAAGGGATAAAAGGCATCCAAATTGGTAAGAAAGAAGTAAAACTGTCACTATTTGGAGATGACATGAACAGATACTATAAACAGAAAACCACCAAAAAAAACACTAAAAGTAATAACTATATTCATTCAGCAAAGTTGTGGGATACAAAATTAATACACAGAAATCTGTTGCATTACTATATACTAAGAACAAACTAGCAGAAAGAAATCAGGAAAACAATTTCATTTACAATTGCATCAAAAGAATAAAATAACTAGAAGTAAACCTAATCAAGGAGATGAGAAACCTGTACTGTGAAAACTATAAGACAGTGATGAGAGAAATTAAAGACACAAATAAACAAAAATCTACCCCATATCCATGGATAGGAAAAATCTGTATTTTCAAAATGGCCTCCTGCCCAAAGCACTTTATAGATTCAAGGTAATCCCTATCAAAATATAAACAGCATTTTTCAATGAATTAGAACAAATAGTTCTAAAATTCACATGTAACCACAAAAGATCCTGACTAGCCAAAGCAATCCTGAGAAAGAAGAACAAATCTGGGGGTTTTAAGCACCCTGACTTCAAGATAAAATACAAGCTACAGCAATCAAAACAGTACAATACTGGCACAAGAACAGACCTATAGATCAATGGAACAAAATAGAAATCCCAGATATAAACCCATTAATATATGGTCAATTAATATATGACAAAGGAACCATGAATATACAATGTGAAAAGACAGTCTCTTCAATAAATGGTGCTGGGAAAATTCAACAGCTACATGCAAGAGAATGATGGGATGATGCTGCATTACTACCTAACCCCATACACAAAAGTAAACTCAAAATGGATTAAAGGCCTAAATATAAGACATAAAACCATGAAACTCTTAGGAGAAAAATCTCTTGAACATAAGTATGAGCAATTTTCTCCTGGACACATCTCCCCAGATAAGGAAAACAAACAAACAAAGATGAACAAGTGGGACTACATCAAACTAAAAAGCTTCTGTAGAGCAAAGGACACCATTAGCAGAACAAAAAGGCAACCTACAGTACGGGAGAATATGTTTGTAAATGATCTATCTGACAAGGGGCTAACACTGGAATTATTTAAAGAACTCATACACCTCAACACCAAAAAACAATCCAATTAAAAAATGGGCAGGGGGTCTAAACAGACATTTCTCCAAAGAAGAAATACAGATGGCCAACAGATACATGAAAAGATTCTTCACATCACTAATAATCATGGAAATGCACATAAAAACCACAATGAGATATCACCTCATACCAGTTAGAATAGCCACTATCCAAAAGACCAGAAATAACAAGTGTTAGCGAGAATGTGGATAAAAGGGACCCCTCCTACACTGTTGGTGGGAATGCAAATTGGTACAGCCACTGTGGAAAGCAGTATGGAGCTTCCTCAATAAACTAAAAATAGAAATGCCATACAACCCAGTAATTCCACTCCTAGGTATTTACCAGAAGAAAAGAAAATCCTTGACTTGAAAATATATATGCACCCCTATGTTTATAACTGCATTATTTATTATTGCCAAGTTATGGACAACCAAAGTGTCCATCAATAAATAAATGGATAGGGAAGATGTGGTACATATACACAAAGGACTATTATTCAGCCTTTAAAAGAATGAAATCCTGCCATTTGTGACAACATGGATGAATTTAGAGGTTATTATGTTAAATGAAATAAGCCAGGTGGAGAAAGACAAATATCATATGATTTCACTTATTTGTGAAATCTAAACATAAAGCAAAACAGCAGTAGACTCAAGACACTGAAATGTGACAGGCGTTTACCATGGAGAACGGATGGGGGAGGGAAGGAGGAAGAGTAAGAAGGATAAAGGGGCACAAAAATCTCAATCATAATATAAGTTGGTCAGGGGGATGATAGTACAGCATGGAAAATACAGTCAATGATTCTGTAACATCTTTCCATGTTGACAGTAACCACACTAGTAGGGGTGAGGATTTAATAATATGGGCAACCATTGAACCACTGTGCTGTATACTTAAAAACAAAATAATACTGCATATCAATTATTCCTCAAGAAAAAAAAAGCCTAACTGATCTGGAGGAACAAAAATATCTAACTCTAGCATCCTTTAGCCTTTGCCATGGGGTAAAAGAAATGCCCAATACCAGCCACCTCTACCCTTCCTGTCTTACTTAAAGATGGAAAGAGTAGAAGTATTTGTGAAGGTCACAGCCCAGGGTAAAAGGCAGACATAAAAAATGAGACCTAATCATAGGATTACAACATACCTTCCCATCCCCCACACTTTACCACCACATCAATATCAGGCTTATGTAAAAAAACTGTATATCAGCTGAAATAACAGCAAGACCCATACCCTATTTAAGGAGGAGTCACTAGGGAAATCCAAAGATAAAAATAGAAACAAAATCAAGGATGAAATTTTAGCTTCAGATGCCTACAGCAACAGTAAACTGTAACAAAGCCAAACTCTAAGGTAGATAAACATAAAACTTTACATTAAAGGCTTATTTGCCTCAGTGTCTTTTCCCTGATACATCATTTCTGAGTTTCAACAAAAAAATTACAAGACATGCTAAAAGGAAAAAAATACAGTCTGAAGACATAAATGAAGGATAAGAACCAGACTCAGATGTCAGAGATTTTGGAATTATCAGACCATAAATTAAAAATGACATGATTAATATGTTAAGAGCACTAATGGTAAAAGGTTACAACATACAGGAACAGATTGATAATATAAGCTGAGAGGTGTAAACTGTAGGAAAAATATTTCTAGGAAATGCTAGAAATAAAATCTTTGTAACAGAAATGAAAAACACCTTTGATGGACTCATCAATACACTGTACATGCATGAGGAAAGAATCCCTAAGGTAGAAGATATGAATGGAAACTTCTCAAACTGAAAAGAAAGACAAAAAAATTTAAACAGAATAAAATATGCAAGAACTGTGGGACAATTGCAAAAGGTATAATTATGCATACAGGGGATAACAGAAGGACAAAAAAGAGAAAGAAAGGGAAAGAGGCAGGAAGAGGAATAAGGGAAGAAAGGAAGGAAAGAAGGAAATAAAAAAAGAAATATTTGAAGTAGTAATGGCTTAAAATTTTCCATAATTAAAAACATAAACCAAACCACATATCCAGGAAACTCTGAAAACATCAAGCAGGATACATACCGGAAATCTACACTAATAATATCATATTCAAGCTGCAGAAAATAAGAGACAAAAAAGAAGGTGAGAGGGGAATTAGGAGTGCCTGCAATATCCATGAAGCAGTATTGTTTGAAATAAGACTTAGATTAGTAATAAATATATATTGCAAACTTTAGGGTATCACTGAACTTAAAAAAATGAAAATAATATAATTGATATTCTAACAGGAGAGAGAATAGAAATCAAATGTTTAACTAAAAACAGATGTAAGAAAAACAGTGAAAGGTGAAAAAATAGAATAAAGGCAACAAATAGAAAATGGTTATAAATAGGTACATGTCAAATTAATTGTATCAATAATCACTATATTATTAGTGGTCTAAATATACCAATTAATGGACAATTACTGTCTATAGCAGCTTTACTAAAGAAAGTAAAAAGCAGGTAAAATTAATTTTAGTAATGTATTTTTTTTTATTATTTTTATTATTTTTTATTTTTATTTATTTATTTATTTATTTATTGAAGGGTAGTTGACAACAGCATTGCATTACATTAGTTTCAGGTGTACAACACAGCGACTCAACATTTATATACATGATATTTCTAGGTACCAGGTATCACCATACCAAGTTGTTACAATATTTTGACTATATTCCTTATGCTATACATAGTAATGTATTTTATAACCCAGTATCTTAAAAAGACTACCACTTAATGTAATCAGCAAAGAATAGTCTTTACAATAATAGATGCAAGAACAACTACCCATCTACACACAAAAAACAAAATCTACATACTCAAATCTAGATACTGCCCTACACCATTCACAGAAATTAAGTCTAGATGGATCATAGATCTAAATGGAAACAGCATAACTACAAAATTTCTAGGAAATAAGATTAAAAAAATCAATGGTGATCTTTGGTTTGTGATGATATTTTTAGGTTCAGCACCAAAAGTATGATCCAGGATAGAAAAAAATGAGAAATTTAACTTCATTAAAATTAAACCTGCTCTGCAAAATACACTGTTCAAAGAAATAATTAAAATGAAAACCACAGATGAAGATAAAATATGTGCAAAGCATATATATGATAAAGTACTGTTATCTGTTATCTAAAATTTACAAGAACTCTTAAAGCTCAACAAGAAGAAAACAAATAACTCAATTAAAAAGTGAGCAAAGTATCTGAACTGACACTTCTCCAAGGAAGATATGAAAGTGGTATACAAACATATGAAAAGATGCTTAACATTTTGTAACAAGGGAATTATGAATTAAACCAACAATGAGGTATGAGTACATATGTAATAGAATGGCTAAAACCTAAAACAATGACAAAAGCAAATAATGGCAAGTATGTAGAATAACAGGAACTCTCATTCATTGCTGATAGGGATGCAAAATGGTACAGCCACTTTGGAAGGCAGATTGACAATTTCTTACAGAGCTAAACATAATCTTATCATATGATCCAGGAATCACATTCTTGGTATTTACCCAAATAAGTTGAAAAATTATGTCCAACAAAAACCTGCACACAATCCAAAACTATAAAACTCTTACAGTAAAACACAGGGAAAAGCTTCATTATACTGGATTTGGCAAGGAGTTCCTGTATATCACATGAAAACGCAGGCAACAGAAGGGAAAACAGACGAATTGTATGACATAAAAATTTAAAACTTCTGTACATTAAACAATCAACAGAGTAAAAAGGCAATCTATGGAAGTGAAGAAAATATTTACAAATCATATATCTGAGAGGAATTAATCTTCAGAATTTATAAAGAACTATAACTCAACAACAAAATAATAATAATAATTCAGTTATTTTTAATGGCCAAAGGATCAAAATCAAAATGGTAGCATAGGAATTTTCTACCATCTTTCCACCAAAGAGCGCCAATGTTGACAATCACACACAGATGAGGGTGCCTTTTGGGATGTTCAGGAGTCTAGTTCCAGCACACCAATGGAGTTTAGTTCCAGCACACCAATATTCAGAAAAATATCTGAAACTGGATGCATTGAAGAGGGTAAGAGGAACAGTTTCACTCTACCTGTGTTGTCCTTTCCCAAGACAGCACAGCTCAGGCCAAATGACACCTTCTTGACCTGTAATTTCTCCCACAGGAAAATGTAAGAGCATGTCAGTAAGCACCCAGCTTCTCCATTTGTGCAGAACATTGCCAAACAAACCAACTCATTTCTCACCCCAACCAGAATACTGAAGAATACTATCTGACCTCAGGAACAGGGAGTAATTGGAATGACAGCCAGGTTTCTCAGAGGGCATGAAAAGAATGTGACTCCTACTAACCACTTTGTATACTCCATCAGGATTTCCACCCAGAGCTGTCAGTTATACCTTGTCTGTGGATCCCCAAAATTGTCCCGTATAAATCCCCAATGCACCATATGCCTCATCAAAACACACCCCACATTATGATCAGCTCCCTATGTGAGCCCCCAAGGGTGATGAGAATGGAGCTTTGCAGATGACTAGTGAGTACACACAGAAAGCTGGCCTAAGGGATTGAAAGAAAGTAACACAAACTTAAGAATTCAGCACCACCCTAAAGGAAGAAAACAGGATGTTGGTAGTACCTGGTCTGGCTTTGCCAAGACCAAGAGAAGAAAATACAATCTTAACAATTCTCCAAGAAGGAACAAATTATAAAATAGGTATATCCATAGTAAAAGTCTGAGAAATCATCACAATCCATAATAGAGCTGCAAATAGTATTTCTTTCCTGAAGCAAGCTAGTGAAGACTAGAGAAGGTGACTGCTTCTCCAAATGCAAAGAGAGCAGCACAAGACTTCAAGGAACATGTAGTATCAAGGAAACATAACACCATGAAAAGAACACACTTTTCCAGTTACTGACCCCCAAAGAAATGGAGAGCTATTGTTTGCCCAATAAGGAAATCAAAATCACTGTTTTGAGGATGCTCAGGAAGAAAAAAATAGACAATTCAATGAAATCAGGAAAATAATATGGAAAGAAAATAAAAAGTCTAACAATAAGAAATCATAAAAAAGAACAAAACAGATGCTGAACCTGAAGAATACAATGAATGAAATGAAAAAAAATGCAATAGAAAGTATCGACAGCAGATATGATCAAGAAAAAAAACTCTGTGAAGTGGAAAAAGGTCATTTGAAGTTATCCTTTCAGAGGAGAATGGAGAAAAAAGACTGAAGAAAGCCTGTGTGAAGAACTATAGAATACCATTGAAGGAAACAACTTATATATAATTGGACTCCCAGTAGGGAAAGCGAGGGACAAATGATGGGAAGAAACCTTATTTTAAGGAATCATAGTTGTGAACTTCCCAATTCTGGGGAGAGATTTGGACATTCAACTTCAGGAAGTCCCAAGGGACTCAAAAAGTTGCAACCCAAAAGATCTTCTCCAAGAAACATTATGATAACACTGTCTAAAATCAAAGACAACAAAATAAATTTAAAAGAATTAAGAGAAAAAAATTGCTAACATTAAAGTGAAACCCTACAAGGGTATCAGTGGATTTCTCAGAAGGAACCATGCAAGCAAGGAGAGAATGGGAAGATATATTCAAAATACTGAAAGAAAAAACTGTCAAACAAGAATACCTTACCTGGTAAAACTGTCCTTCAGAATTGAAGCAGAGAGAAAGACTTTCCCAGACAAATAAAGAACTGCAGGACTCTGTCACCACTAGCCCTGTCTTTCAAGAAATGCTGGAAGGAATTCTTCACACTGAAAGTTTCATATTTAGAAATATGAAAATATAAAACACACTGGTAAAGATGAGTATAAAATCAAATTCAGAAAGCTCTAATTCAGAAAACACCTATAACAGGGTGGCAAGTTAATCACTTATATCTAGTAAAAAGGTGTAAAAAAAAGTATTAAAAACAAACTAGAAAAAATGTAAAAAGGAAAAAGCATTGAAAATAACTACAGTTACAATAATTTTTAATGGATATACAATAAAAAGATATAAATTGTGATACAAAAATGTAAAATCTGGGTGGGAGAATAAAAGTTTATGTATGCAATTGAAGTTAAGTTGTTATTAGCCTAAAATATATCTCTAAGATGTTTTATGTAAGCCTCAAGGTGACCACGATGCAAAAACCTACTTAGTCAAAACATAAAAAAGGAGGAAATAAAAGCATACCATCATGGAAAATTGTCAACTCAGAGAGGATACAACAAGAGAGAAAAAAAAAAAAAAAAAAGAACAAAGGAGGTTCAAAACAGCCAAAACATAACTAATAAAATGAAACAAGTAAGCCCTTAACTATCCATAACTACTTTGTCTATAAATGGACTAAATTCTCTAATCAAAAGGCATGAAGTGGCTGAATAGAGGAAAATAAACCCACAAGACCCAACTATGTATTTCCCACAAGAGACTCACTTCAGCTTTAAAGACACACATAGGCTGAATATGAAGAGGTGGAGAAAGTTATTCCATGCAAATGAAAATTAAAAGAGGAGTAGCTATATTTATATAAGACATCAGATTATTTTTTATTAAAGTATCATTGAAAATACAATCTTATGCTCAGGTTTCACATGAGCAACATTGTGATTACATTCCCCCTATTATCAAGTCCCCACTACATACCCCATTACAGTCACTGTCCATCAACTTAGTAAGACACTACTTAAGACACATCAGATTTTAAGTACAGATTCACTACTTAAGACACATCAGATTTTAAGTCAAAAATTATGAGAAAAAGGTCATTATATTCTATGAGGGGATAAAATCATCAAAAAAATATATATGCACCCAACATTGGAGCAGCTAAACATATTAAGCAAATACTAATAAATCTCAAGGGATTTAGACAATAGACAATAATGTAATAATAGGGGATAACAATAGCCCACTTTCAACAATAGATAGATCACCCACACAGAAAATCAATAAAGAAACCTTGGACTTGAACTATGCTTTAGACCAAATGGACCTAATAGACACATACAGAATACTCCATTTCATAGCAGCAGAATGCACATTCTCCTCAAACACACATGGAACATTCCACAGGACACATCATAGGTCAGGTCACAAAACAAATCTTAACAAATTTACGAATGCTGAAAACATACCAAGTATCTTTTTCAAACATGCTAGTATAAACCTAGAAATCAGGAACAGGAGGAAAATTGGAAAAGTTCACAAATATGTGGAAATTTCAACATTTTGAAGACAAAGAAATCAAATGGGAAAGAAGAAATGGCTTAAAGAAGAAATGAAAAGAAAAATTTTGAAAATATCTTCAAACAAAAAATGGAAGCACAACATACCAAAACTTACGGGAGCAGCAAAAGCAGCTCAAAGAGGGAACTTTATAATGATAAACACTAAATGGTAACTACAAAGCAGAAACATAAATTAAGAAAATCTAAATTAAGAAAAAGAAAAATCTCAAACAATAAAAATGCCTGAAAGAATTAGAAAAAGAAGAACACACTAAGCCCAGAGTTAGCAGAAGGAAGGAAATAACAAATAGCAGAGTAGAAATATATGACATAAAGTCCAGAAAAAAAATATTAAAAATCACTGAAATGAAGACCTGGTTTCTTGAAAGTATAAACACAACTGACAAACTTTTATAAAGACTAAGAGAAAAAAAATTCAAATTCATAAATCAGGAATGAAAGAAGACATCACAAATGATGAAATACAAGGAAACATAAGAGATTCTTTGAACAATTATTGCCAAAAATTTGGATAACATAAATTAATAAATTCCTAGAAACATACAATCTACTAAGATTGAACAATGAAGAAACACAAAATCTGAACAGACCAATAGCAAGTTAAGGAAGTTGAATCAGAAATATAAAACTTCCCTAAAAAGAGAATTCCAGGACCAGAGGGCTTCACAGTTAAATTCTGCCAAACATTTAAAAAGTTAAGCACTCCTTTCCAAACTCCCACAGAATTAAAGAATAACACTCCCAAATTCATTTACCAGCCCAGCATTACTCTGATACCAAAAGCAGGTAAGGGCATTACAAGGAAAGGAAACTGAGGCCAAGATCCCTGATGAACATAGATATAAAGACTCTCAACAAAATATTAGCAAATTCAACAGCATATTAAAAGCATAAAACAACATACTCAGGTGGGATTTATCCCTGGGATGCAAGGAAGGTTCAACATATGCAAATCAACAATCAACATATTAACTGAATGAAAGATAAAAATCATATGATCATGTCAGTAAATGCAGAAAAGCATTTGACAATCTTCAAATTCCTTTCATGATTACAAAAACTCTTATCAAGTTGAATACAGAAGGAACATACCTCAACATAATAAAGGCCATATATAATAAGCCCATAAATAATAGAAAACAGTGAAAAGTTGAAAGTCATTCCTCTAAGATCAGGAACAAAACAAAGGTGGCTTACTCTCATCATTCCTAGTCAACATAGTCCTCTTAAGTCTTAGCCAGACAGGCAAGAAAAATAAACTAAAGGCATCTAAATCAAAAAGGAAGAAGTAAATTTGTCCTTTCTGTGTATGATCTTATCTGATATATGACTTCACCAGAACAGAAAACCTGTTAGAATAAAAGAATTCAGTAAAGTTGCAGGATATAAAATCAACATATACCAATCAGTGTGTTTTTATGAACTAATAGAGAACTAGTTGAAAAAAAAAATAAAGAAAACAATCCTACTTATAATAGCGTGACATATATTTAGGAACAAATTTAACCAACAGGGTGAAAGAGCTATACGCTGGAAATTATAAGACATTGATAAAAGAAATTTAAGAAGAAACAAAGAAATGGGAAGATATCATGTGTCTCACCACAAGAATTAATATTGTTAAAATGTCCATACTACCCAAAGCCATCAATAGATTCAGTGCAATCCCTGTCAATATTCCAAAGGCATTTTCTACAGTAATATAAAAAAACAATGCTAAAATATATATTGAACCACAAAGGACACAGAATAACCAGAACAGTATGAAAAAGAATAACAAACCTGGAGGCATCATATGTCCTGATTTCAAACTATATACAAAGGTATAGTAATCAAAAATAGAGTATTGACATAAAAATAGATACATAATAGAGAACAGAATAAAGAGCCCAGTAATAAATCCATGCACATATGGTCATCTAGTATCTGACAAAGTAGCCAAGAACTCTCAGTGGGGAAAAGATAGTCTTTTCAAAAAATTTGTTATTGAAAACAGGATATTCACATGCAAAAGGATGAAGGTGGATACCTGTCTTATACCACTCACAACATTAACTCAAAAAGGATGAAAGACTTGAATATAAGACCTGCAACCATAGAATCCCTAGAAGAAAACATAAGGGAAAAGCTTCTTGACATTGTCTTAGCAACAAGTTTTTTGTATATAATATCAAAGCACAGGCAACAAAAGCAAAAATAAATGGGACTGCATTAAACTAAAATGTTTCTGCACAGCAAAAATAACAATCAACAAAATGATAACATAAACTACAGAGTGGAAAGAAATATTTTCAAACTATATATTTGATAAGAGGTTAATATCCAAAATATATAAAGAGTTCATACAACTCAAAAACGAAAAACAAATAAACCAACTTAAAAATAGGCAAAGAATCTAAACACTAATTTTTCTGAGAAAGACTTACAAATGACAAAAGGTACACTAAAAGATGTTCAACATTACTAACCATCAGGGAAATGCAAATCAAAACCATGATGAGGTACCATCTCACACCTGTTAGAATGGCTATTATCAAAAAACACAAGAGATGAATGCCAGCAAGGATGTGGAAAGAAAGAACCCTTGTGCGTTGTTGGTGGGAATGTAAACAGGTACAACCATCATGGAAAACAGTACAGAAGTTCCTCAAAAACTTAAAAACAGAACTACCATCTGATCTAGCAATCCCACTTCTGGGTATATATCTGAAGAAAATGAAATCAGTCTTTAAGAGATGGCTGCACCCCCAAGTCCACTGCAGTATTATTCACAATAGTCAAAACATGGAAACAATCTAAGTGTCCACTGATGAATGAATAAAGAAAATGTTATATATATATAAACTATATATATATTTATATTTATTTATATGTGCATACATATGTACTATATATTTTAATATTTAATATAAGCAAAAATAAAATATAATAATTTAATACTTACATGTTTAAACAATATGTAATACATAGGTTATTTTTCCTTATACATATATTACAGGGACTATATATGCATAATATTATAAGGGAATATGTAATACATGTATTACAAGGAAATCCTATTTGTAACATTGTAGATGAACCTTGAGAGCATTATGCAAAGTGAAATAAGTCAGACAGAGACAGAGAGATAATGTATCATCTCACTAAATGTGGAATCTAAAAAAAAGTGAATAGAAAGTCGAATGGTGCTGGGGAAGTGGGAAGATATTGATCAAACAGTATAATCTTCCAATTAGAAGATGAATAAGTTCTGGGAACCAAACATACACCACGCTGAGTATAATTAACAATACTTGAATATTACTAAGAGAGTAGATCTTAAAGGATCTCACAACAAAAATAAAAATAGTAATTACGTGAGATGATAGATACGTTCAGCAACTTTATTGTAGTAAAGTTTTGACCATATATATGTGTATCAAATCATCACTTTATACACTTTTAACTTACACAATATATTTCAATTTATCTCAATAAAGTTGGAATATTTTTTTATTAAGGTATCATTGATACACATTCTTATGAAGATTTCACAAGAAAAGCAATGTGATTATTACATTCACCCTTATTATTGAGTCCCCCCCATACCCTATTGCAGTCCATCAGTGTAGTAAGATGCCACAGAGTCCTTATTTGTCTTCTCTGAGCTATACTGTCTTCCCCGTGACCCCACACACACCATGTGCACCAATCATGATACCCCCCAATCCCCTTCCCCCTCCCTCCCCACATGTCCTCCTCTACCCCTCCCTTTTGGTAACCACTAGTTCCTTCTTGGAGTCTGTTAGTCTGCTGCTATTTTTGGTCCTTCAGTTTTGTTACATTGTTATACTCCACAAATGAAGGAAATCATTTGGTACTTGTCTTTCTCTGTCTGAGTTATTTCACTGAGCATAATACTCTCTAACTCTATCCATGTTGTTGCAAGCAGTAGGATTCATTTCTTTCTTATGACTGAATAGTATTTCATTGTGTATATATATATATATATATATATATATATATATATATATACCACCTCTTCTTTATCCATTCACCTACTGATGAACACTTAGGTCACTTCTATATCTTGGCTATTATAAATAGTGCTGCAATAAACATAGGGGTGCATATGTCTTTTTGAATCTGAGAACTTGTTTCTAGGTGTGGAATTCCCAGGTCAAATGGTATTTCTATTTTTAGTTTATTGAGGAACCCTCCATATTGCTTTCCACAATGGTTGAACTAGTTTACATTCCCACCAGCAGTGTAGGAGGGTTCCCCTTTCTCCACATCCTCACCAGCATTTGTTGTTCCTAGTCTTTCCTGTGTTAGCCATCCTAATTGGTGAAAGCTGGAATCATTTAAATTATAAAAAATACATTTTAAAAAATGGGCAAAGGACTTGAATAGACATTTCACCAAAGATAATATACAAATGACCAATAGCATGTGAAAAGATACTCAACATCATTAATCATTAGGGAAAAGCAAAACCACAAGGAGACATCACCTCATACCCACTACAATGGCTACTATCAAACGGAAAATAACTAATGTTAGTGAGGATGTAGAAAGATCAGAATCCTTGTACACTATGGGTGGGAATGTAAGATAGTGCAGCTACCATGGAAAACACCACAGTAGTTCCTCAAAAACTTAAAATTATAATTACTGTATAATTCAGCAATTCTACTTCTGGGTATATATCCAGAAGAAGTGAAAGCCGCATCTGGAAGAAACATTTGTACAGCATGTCCAAAGCAACAGTATTTACAACAGCCAAGAGGTAGAAAGAACCCAAGTATTTATCAATGGATGAATGAAGAAAATGTCATGTATACTTAAAATGAAATATTACTCAGCCTTAAAAAGAGAATTTTGACACGTTACAATATAGATGAACCTTGAGGACATTATGCTAAGTGAAGTAAGCCAATCACAGAAAAACAAATATTGTATGATTTCACCTATATGAGGTATCTAGAGTAGCCAAATGAATAGAAACAAAAAATAGAATGATGGGAAATGCAAATAAAAAACATAATGAGATAGCACCCTACTAAGGGTAGGGGAAAATGGCAAGCTAGGGTTTTAATGGGTATAGAGTTTCAGTTTTTCAAGATGAGAAGTTTCTGCAGATGGTTACACAATAATATTAGTATTCAGAACACTGTTGAACTATACACTTAGAAATGCATAAGATTGGTTAATTTTCTTATGCAATTTTACCACAATAAAAAAATTTTCAAAACCTGTATACCAAAGTTTATAACAGCTTTATTTACAAATACCAAAAAGTGGAAGTAACCAAGATGTCATTCAAATAGGTAAATGGATAAACAAACTGTAATAATCCATGCAATGAAATATTACTCGGTAATAGAAAGAAGTGTTATCTGGACAGCAACATGCAAAAGAATGAAACTGGACTACTATCTTACAACATACACAAAAATAAACTCAAAATGGATTAGAGTTTAAAATCTTTAATCTTTAAAAATGAATATAAGATCAGAAATCACAAGACTCCTAAAAGAAACATAGGTAGTGAGCTCTGTGACATTGGAGGTGATGTCTCCAATTCTGAATAATAAATTTGTTGAACAGAATGTTCTTAGGAGCAGTTTTGTTTTTTTTAACCTTTCAGCACTTTGTATATATTGTGCCACTCTCTTTTGGCCTGCAAAGTTTATGCTGAAATATCAGCTGATAGCCTCATGTGGGTTCCCTTTTTATGTAACTACTTGCTTTTAGTGTTTTTAATGTTTGGCATTATTATGTGTCACTGTGTGGGCCTCTTGTGTTCATCTTTTGTGGGGCTCTGCATTTCCTGGACTAGTATGTCTACTGCCTTCCCCAGGTTAGGAAGGTTTGTAGCTATTGTTTTTCAGGTAAATTTTCTGCCCCTTTCTCTCTCTCTTCTGCTTTTGTAACCCCTATAATGTGAATATATGATTCATGTTCTCCCAGAGGTCCCTTAAATTACCATTTTTTTCTTTTTGGTGTTCAGCTTGAGTGATTTCCACTTCCCCATCTCCCAGATTGCTGATCCATTCTTCTGCATCATCTAATCTCCTATTAACTCCTCTAGTGTATTTTTCATCTTGGTTATTGTATTCTTCAACTATAATTGGTTCTTTTTTATATTGCCTATTTATTTGTTGAAGTTCTCAGTGTGTTCATCCAGTCTTATCCCAAGGTTGGTGAACATCTTTATAAACATTTTAAACTCTTGGTCAGTTAGATTTAGTTATTTTGCTGAGGTTTTGCCCTGCTTTTTTATCTGAAACACATTCCTCTGTCTTCTCATTTTGCCTGACTGTTTGTTTCTATATATTAGGTAGATCAGTTATGTTTCTTAGTCTTGAATGAGTGACCTCATGTAGACAGCATCATGTGGGACCCAGAAGCATAACTTCCCCTGATCACCAGGACCAGGAGCTCCAGGGGTGTTCCCTGTGTAGGCTACACGCACCCTCCTATTGTGGCTGGGGTGGAAGTGGTGACTACTACGGGTGTGCTGGTGGTGCCCACCAGGTATGTTACGGCATGAGCAGCTTTGGAGGGGTGCCTGTCAGGGCAGGCAGGGTGGGTGTGCTGGGTCTGTATGGGAACACCAGGGCAGGGTGAAAGGTGCTAGCAATGTAGATGGGAAGAGTCAGAAATCACACTTGCCAATTCCAGATGAGCTAGATAGTAGGAGGGTAAGACAAATGGCACCCATAGTGCTTCTGTTCCCAGAGAAAATTCCTACAGATCCCTGTCCCTCCAGCATAAGCCCTAAAATTAGTCAATAAACCTCCTTTATTAATGGCCCAGGCACTTTTCAAACCACTGCCTCTATTTTCATTTATTCATCAATGCCTACACATATTTATTCTGTAAATTATTGAGTAGAGGCAGGGTCTCAGGAACAGTAAGTTTATGCATGGACCCTTGAAGAGTGTAGGCTGTTTCCCATAGTCCTCTGGCTCTACCAGAGTCAAACCTCATTGATTTTCAAATCCAAACATTATGAGGGCTAATGCTCCTTGTGCAGGTTCTCAAGGGTGGGTGTGCATGACATGCTTAACCATTCACTCTTCACAGAAGATCTCCATGCTTGTGAAGTCCTTCCCACTTGTGGGTTGCCACCCTGATAACCATATCAGACTATATCTCTTCCCCTCTTACCCTTCTCAATGTGACTTTTTCTTTGTATCTTGATCTGTAGAATAGCTTTTCTGCTAGTCTTCAGGTCACTCTTAGAGAGATTTGCTCTATATATAGCAGCTTTGGTGTGTTTATGGGAGGAGGTGACCTCAAGATCTTCCTACTCTACCATCTTGATCCTCTTCCCAAGCAGGATTTCTTAAAAACGGAATGAGTTCAGTTCCTTTCTGAAAATCATGGTGACAATAACATCAGAGATTAGAGTTCAGAGTTCAATGCCCTACTGAGGACTTACCTAGTAGAGAGGGATTGCAGATATGACCAGACAAGCAGTATAACATACCCTAGTAATTAAGAATCTCCACACTGATAACTGAGGGATTTCCATTTATTCATCAATGCATTCACATATTTATTCTGTAAATTACTGAGTAGCCACTATGTGTCAGGCATTAAGAAGACAAATATGAATAAGACACATCCCTGTTATCCAGGGTATTATTGTCCTTCACCAAAACATATGTGAATATTAGGCAAGACAATATTCTTATTTTTGTAAAGATATATAACTTGCTGGTCAGTTAACATGGAAGATGGCATTCATGAAAGGATTCAAATCCATCTGGACCTAACTCTAAATATTCTACAAAAAGAATGAATTACAAAGACCCAAATGTAAGTCATGAAACCATAAAACTCTTAGAAGACAACATAGGCAAAAACCTACTGAATACAAACATAAGTAACTTTTGCCTGATTGCATCTCTTCGAGCAAGGGAAACAAAGGAAAAATAAACACATGGGACTACATCAAACTAAAAAGCTTCTGTACAGCAAAGGACACCATCAACAGAACAAAAAGTCATCCTACAGTATGGGAGAATGTATTTGTAAATGACATACCTGACAAGGGGTTAACATCCAAAATACATAGAGAACTCATATGCCTCAACACCCAAAAAGCAAATAACCTGATTAAAAAATGGGTGGAGGATATGAACAGACAATTATCCAAAGAAGAAATTCAGATGGCCAGCAGGAATATGAAAAGATGCTCCACATCACTAATTATCAGGGAAATGCAAATAAAAACTACAATGAGATATCACCTCACACCAGTTAGGATGGCCAACATCAAAAAGACTAAGAACAACAAATGCTGGTGAGGCTGCAGATAAAGGGGAACCCTCCTACACTGCTGGTGGGAATGTAAACTAGTTCAACCATTGTGGAAAGCAGTATGGAGGTTCCTCAAAAAACTAAAAATAGAAATATCATTTGACCTGGGAATTCCACTCCTAGGAATTTACCCAAAGAAAACAAGTTCTCAGATTCAAAAAGACATATGCACCCCTATGTTTATTGCAGCAGTATTTACAATAGCCAAGAAATGGAAGCAACCTAAGTGTCCATCAGTAGATGAATGGATAAAGAAGAGGTGGTATATACATATACACAATGGAATACTATTCATTCATAAAAAAGAAACAAATCCTACCATTTGCAACAACATGGATGGAGCTAGAGTATTATGCTCAGTAAGATAAGCCAGGCAGAGAAAGACAAGTACCAAATGATTTCCCTCATTTGTCGAGTATAACAAAGCAAAAACTGAATAAACAAAACAGCAGCAGACTCACAGATTCCAAGAAGGGACTGTAGTTACCAAAGGTTAGGGAGGGAGGGTGGGGAGTGAGGGAGAAGGGAATTAAGTGGCATTATAATTAGCACACATAATATAGGTAGGTCATGGGGAAGGCAGTAGAGCACAGAGAAGACAAATAATGACTCTAGCATCTTACTATACTGATGGAGAGTGACTGCAATGGGTGTAGGGCAGAGGGATACTTGATAATATGGGTGAATGTTGCAACCACAAAGTTGCTCATGTAAAAATCTTCCTTAGATTACATATCAATGATACCTTAATTTAAAAAAAATAGCTTCTGAGAAAAGCAGAATAAGAAAGCCAAGAGGGTTATACATTTCTTAAATACTATTTCTCTATTTCATTTAAGGAATTGGATCCAAAAGAAACAGTGAAAGACAGGTATAAGAGATTATGCTTCACACTTGCAGTTTTTCAAGAAAATTGAGAGAAGTACTGGTTTTATATGGAAAAAAACAATTTCTTAAAGATTTTTTTTAATGAGATAAGTATAACTGTGACATAGGCAGTGAATCTAAATTAAAAAGTGATATTTATAATTAAATGTTGAAATGTTAAAATTATAACTTTGATAGGCTGTGTATTAATAATAGAAATTAATTCGGCTTATTTTGAGAAAAGGGTATCATGGATTTTTAAAACTTTCTAAAATGAGCTTAACCGGACAGAAAAAAAATTAATAAAATGTGGAGAGACAGATTATTAAAGAGGCTGTGGAATCTCCTAAGATTAATAAAGTCAGAACACATCTATCTTGACTTGTTTAAATGAAGCCAGATTGAAGGCTTAAGATTGAATTAAGCAAAATCCAATAATCTCTTTTCATCAGTCATATCTATAGATTCCCTAGTCAAAGACTTCAAAAAGACAAGAAAATAGAGTTTTGAAATTTATCACATACTTATATCAAATTATATGTGAAATAGTATACTGATGGGAAGGTATATAATAACTTAATTTTAAAAATATGAAAAGATAAGATATATACAAAATAGAAATTTTTAAAGGCTCTTGAATTAGTTAAGCCAAGTATGTTTCTTCAATTTGAAATGCTACTGAAGAAATGTTTGTAATTTTGAAAGTTATATATATTAAAGGTTTATAATATATACAGTTGACCTTTGAATAACATGAGTTTGACCAGTGTGGGTTCACTTACATGCAGATTGTCTTCCAATAAATACACTGGAAAAATTTTTTGGTGATTTGCAACAACTTGAAAAAACCTTTTCTCTAGTTTAATTTAGTGTAAGAATACAGTATATAACTGTTGGTGGGAATGTCAATTAGTTCAACCATTGAGGGAAGCAATATGGAGGTTGCTCAATAAACTAAGAATAGAAATACCATTTAACCCAGGAATTCCACTACTAGGAATTACCCAAAGAAACAACATCCCTGATTCAAAAAGATATATGCACCCCTATGTTTGTCACAGCACTATTTATAATAGCCAAGAATGGAAGCAACCTAAGTGTCCATCAGTAGATGAATGGATAAAGAAGATGTTGTACATTACACAATGGAATATTATTTAGCCATAAGAAGAAAATAAATCCTACCATTTGCAGCAACATGGATGGAGCTAGAGAGTATTATGCTCAGTGAAATAAGCCAGGCACAGAAAGACAAGTACCAAATGATTTCCCTCATCTGTGGAGTATAACAACAAAGCAAAACTGAAGGGACAAAACAGCCGCAGACTCACAGACTCCAAGGTGAGACTGGCAGTTACCAAAGGGGGAGGGGTAAAGAAGAGTGGGTGGGAAGGGAGAGAGAAGGGGATTAAGGGACTTTATGATTAGCACACATAAATAGGGGTGTCACAGGGAAGGCAGTATAGCACAGAAAAAGACAAGTAGTGACTCTATAGCATTTAACTGTGCTGATGGACTGTGACTGCAATGGGGTGGGGGGGGGCTTGATAATATGAGTGAATGTTGAAACCACAATTTGCTCATGTGGACCCTTCATAAGATTGCATATCAATGATACCTTAATAAAAAAAGAATATAGTATATAAATATATAACACACAAAATATGTGCTGTTTATATTATTAGTAAGGCTTCCAGTTAACAGTAGGTTATTAGTAGTAAAGTTTTGTTATATGCAGATTTTTTACTGTTGGGTGGGTCAGTGCCCTAACCCCCACATTTTTCAAGGGTCAACTGTGTATTAAAAATAACATACAGACATATCTCATATTAATTCACAGATACTGCCTTTTTTTTTTTTTTTTTTTACAAATTGAAGATTTTTGTCAACTTACATCTAACAAGTTTATTGATGCCATTTTTCCAAGTGAGCATTTGCTCACTTTATGTCTCTGTCACATTTTGGTAATTCTCACAATATTTTTAACTTTCTCACTATTATTCTATTTGTTATGGCAGTGTCTGATCAGTGACTACAACTTGCTGAAAGCTCAGATGATAGTTAGCATTTTTCAACAAAAAAGTACTTTTTAATTAAGACATATACATTGTTTTTTTAGACTAATGCTATTGCACACACGATAGACTACAGTATAGTGTAAACATGACTTTTATATGCACTGGGAAACCAAAAATTTCATTTGATTCACTTTATTGTGATATTTGCTTTATTGCAGTGGTCTGGAACCAAACCCGCAATATTTCCAAGGTGTGCCTGTAATACACTTCAGTTTTTCTGGTTAAGGAATGAATCTCACTACGATTTTCAAGTCAAAATAATGTCTTCTTGTTCTAACCTAATTAACAGAGATTTCAATTGTGAAACACAGCTAAGAAGCTTCCCTGAGGCTTCCTTCCAGCGTCCTTCCCAGAAATTTCCTTTCTACCCAAGGGTGCTGGGAAGAAGCAAAGAACAAAAGGACTTAGTTCTCTTCCTTAAGGAAATCGCATTCCAGCAGGGAAGAGTGACCTGTAAACAAATAATTATGATACGCATGATAAATGCTTAAAGATGTGTTACGTGGCACTTCCAAAGACTGAAATGATTTATTACATAGACTTGGGCCCATAAGAAGATGAACAGCTCCAGACAGTCAAAGAAATATGAGGCCAGAGTCTCCCAAGGAAAACTTCAGCAGAGCTCACTGATAAAATTCAAAAAGGTATTACTAAATTACACACTGAACCTACCCTGACAGGTTCCATTTTCAGTGCCATAGAATTGCCATTTGTTGCTGGTATCATCATCATATAAAAAGTTCTCATCCCTGCACCAGGAGCTGGCCAGTACACTCATTAAGCCTAATGAGAACAGGACCCATGTAATGTTTCAAGTCAATACCGATGACATCAGTTCCAAATCAGACAAAACCAGGTTATCAGCACCATGGGGAATGAAAAAGAGCCATTTATCTTTAAAAGCTTTTTAAATATTTAGTAGATCTAATGTTATTAAGAAATAAGGTAGCATTAGTTCAAAGTCTTGGGAAATAGGCCTGCCCTTTTTTCTAATACTTGTGCATTTAAAATATTACTATCGCATTTTAGTGTTCTACACAAAGCAGCTGACAAATCATTTCTCCAAACTGGCAAAGAGTTTTGAAATTAGAATTTAAAGTGAGTCAGCAGGAAAAAAAGAAGAAAAAGCCTCTTCCTTTTGACACTACATAAGTATATTATTAAAATATTTGTTTCTCCTTTGTATGTGAACCAGATTTATAAATAATACACAGTAGAATTAAAGTTTTGTGGAACTTTTTCAATGGCATAATAAATGGGGTTTTTTATCAAGGACCTATTTTCTCTCATTTTAACACATTTATTTCATCTTTTACCAATCACAGAGTATATATACTGCATTTTTACTGAAAAAAATTCCTTGATCATTTGCCAGTTAATTATTTTCAGTTTTATACATTAAGAAACCACATGCTGAGGCATTTGTATTATTTTGTTTGACTATCAATATAATAAATTTAATATAATCTGTTCTCATTAATATCAGCACAAAGACTATATGATGAAAATCTTTAAATTATTTTGTTTAACTCGACAGCCACTACACCCGCATGTATGATACATGATCACGAAACAGCTGAAGCTTTGGACATCTTTCCCTCTCAATGTTCCCATATGGACTCTTCTTCCCTTTTTTCTTTTCACTTTGAACATCCCTACTTCTAAAATTATGTAAAGCTTCCAGGGTCACCTGCTACCACTGTATTTTGACTTGGATTCAAATCAAATACTTATAGTTAGATAAAATAACTATAAACTTAGAGACCATTCTTTCCAGGAAGCATCTGAGATCCAAGGTATAAGGCACACTTCACTGCTGAGTCTATGACAATATATTCCCTCCACTTTTTCCTAGTTAGCACTTCAATGCCAAACTTCTACTGGGTCTAATAGCAAAGATTCCTAATCTTTGTTAGGAAAGTTTTCATTGGCCTTTTCTGTCTAAAGACTGTAGCCCCCCACCACTGCTTTCACTTCTTACCCAAGAAAATTGTTTTCCTTTCTAGCAATCACACCTTACCACTAATGAAAGATCTGCTAAATTCATCACTTCTCTTGCTATTCCTAGAACTTCCTTCTTAAACTTATGTTGGCACCAAGAAAAGCCCTATCTATAATATATGTTCATTCCTAATTATAATCTTAGCAGTCCATTTCAATCAAATCAGAAAATGGAAAGTTGATTGACACCTATAAATATATTTATATTTATGTGTACATCTATAGATATCTACTCATTCAGCCCAATTTTAATTTATGATCAAAGCAAATTAAGTTGTTTAGTTAATAAGAAAGGATTGTCAATGTGGAGTGGAAAATTAATATCAGCATATAATGATGTAAAACTACTTAATGATAGGTATAAATGACCTAATGTATGACATTACGATAGAGTCATGAAAATATTTCTCCAACAGAAACAAGAGTGCTGAGATTATGTATCAACAACTACACAATACCACTATTAGTACCTGGACTAATTTAAAATATATAATAGTAAAATAAATAAAACCAAAGAAGACAAAAGGAAAAGAATCAAAAAAGACTCAAAAGATGTCATTTTTGTTGACTGATTTAATGTAATCAAAACATTAGGAAAAACATCAAATGTTTTGTTGTTGAATGCAACAAAACTGACTATGTTAACAGCAGTAAATTCTTCTAATAAACCATATGTTTTGTTGATTGATTCAAAAAGAAAAAGAAAGAAAAACCACGTGAAGCTTTTAAAAATATGTAGTTATATTGAATCAGAACAGTTCTTAAACATGAAGAAGCATACATAAAGTATGCAAGCTAGTGAATGAAGGACTTGAAATAAATGTGAAGATACAAGAAAGCAAAGCCAACTACCAGCTTAATTACTAAAGTGATTATAAAGCTGCTACTCAAGATAAAGTTTTTACCCTGGAATTACCTTTGGAGATGATACTTTTGGATAAATGCCATATAACTAACCACGTTTTTGCTTTTCTTTCTTTCAAAAATAATTATCATAAAATTGGTTAAAATTCTGATCAAAAACATGGGAAATACAAATTGAAATACAATACTTAGAGAACATTCTTTCAAGGAGGCAGCCAAGATCAGAGGTGTAAGGCACAGTATACAGCTGAGTCTATAACAACAATGTACTCTTTCAGCTATTTCCTAGCTAGCACTTCAATGCCAAACTTTACCTGGGTCCAACAGCACAGGTTTCTAATCATCTTTAAGTCTTGGGATAAACCCTACGGACTTTCTGCAGTAGAATGAACATACTACTCTACACATAAAATTAGGCTCATGAACATCCCCTTTTCACATCATTCTCACTTCAAGCAAGGGACCATAATTACAAGTTAAGAACTCAGAGACTAGAGAAAAAATCCACACTAGGCAGAGCATTATTGAAATGTCTTAAAAACTACACTATGCTCTTTAGGAGTACAATGTGTAACACAAATTTTGACTGGCAGATACAACATAGCACCTATCATCTCACATGATTTCACATCTTTTCTTCACAACTGTCATCCTCACTGTCACTAAGTGACAGACATTAGGTTAGTTTCAAACTGAGAATAAATGACTCCCAGTTCTGAGAACTACTTCATCAGATTATACTACTTGCAAATTAACAGACCAAGTAACTAACTGGCTCCAAATGCCATTCACTATAAATCCAAATGAGAGTTTCTAATAATTAAAAAATAGCCACAGCATTCCAAATTAACTGCCTGCTTTCAGAGACATTACCATCCTAAATCCAGAATGACTATCACATCATATCACTATATGAGCTGGATATAATCTGTTTTATATTGGCTTCAAAGTGGCGAACTCAGGATCTTGAGCACCAAGCACAGACTTTGACCTCTGCTGACCCACCTTTGCTCATACATTTTTTCTTTTGGTGTTATCATAAGCATTGTGTGTTCAATAATAAATACATTTTCTATTCCTTTGGGAAGATACCTATCTATAATTATTTGGTTTTGAGTGATATAGACCTCCTGTTTTAGAGAATATCATTCAGCAGAATTCCATTAATTCACTTTGAAAAGTTGACTTGACCAACATACACATAAAATAGACCCAACAAATCATTAACCCTATTTTATCCATCTTGTCTTATCCATTCACAGGGTTCTTTTATCCAAACATAAAAATTATTGCAATGACCTCAACATAAGACTGTTTATGTAGGTATCCTTAGAACTGAGCACAAAGATGCTAATGGCTTTCTTACAGCTTCAGATCATGCCAATTACAACCACAGACATAGGAACAATTGACAACAGCCATTCTAGAGGACCACTTGCTAATGTATATTGAGAATGTCTATCCTTTGGTTCTACATATCTTTTTATAAGATAATTATGATGAAAATATATGCTTATAGAAAGTAAAAAGAAAGATGTGTAAAAATGAATAGTCATAGAACAATTTATAATACAACTCTTTATTTTAAAAGTTTAAATACCCAGTAATGAAGGATTAAGCAACTGTCATAGCATCCTATATAATATCATCATTGATAAGATATTTTGTGACATGAGATTAGCATGTGTTGTGAAATGAAGAAAAAAAGAGGTTACAAAACACTAAATAGAATATGATCCCCTTTTAAAAAATTAAATATAAACGTATGTGTAGAAAAAGACCTGAGAGACTATATACCAAAATATATAACTGTAATTAATCCCTGGGGTGGTGGCATCACAGACGTTTTTAATTTTATTCTTCCTTCTCTGCATTTTTGTTCATTTTATAGTAAGTTTGTTTTACTTTCTACAAAATAAGAAAAATCCAATTTTTCTTCAAGTTATAGAGTTTAGCACAAGTTGACCCATGATCAACATGGGTCTGAACTGTGAAGGTCCACTTATATGTAGATTTTTTTCAATAAATATATTGGAAAAATTTTTGGAGATATGCAATAATTTGAAAAAATATTTCTTCAGCTTACTTTATTGTAAGAATCCAGTATAAAATATATATAACATAAAAATGTGTTGACTGTTTATGTTACCTGTAAGGCCTACAGGTCAATGGTAGGCTATCAGTTAAGTTTTGCAGGATTTTTGACTGAATGGAGATCAGTGCCTCTAACCCCCATGTTGCTCAAGGGTCAACTATAATGTATAGAATTATCATAAAAACTAATCATTTTGAGAAAGAATTTTGGGATGTATTACATATAACAAATAAGATATTTCTGCTGTCATGAGTGATGTTATGTGATTTATTTGTTGCAGAATCACAATTAGAACACAAGTCATGTAATTCTTGATCTCTTAAAATAGAAGATGCCTCTATCACCACTTTATTTTCCTCTATACCATCCTCATTTCTACTCCTTGTTAGTAAATGTGCAATTGACTGGATTCCTCATTATTTTTTTTATCTCTCCCTTTCCCTGCTCTCCTTTTTATTACTGAAGAAACATTTTCTTACCAATAAAAAACTACTCCCATAAAATACACTTCATTATCTGAACTGATTTCTAGCTAAGAAGTCTTTTCCTTAAAAAAAAAAAGCATGAAAATGGCAAAAGCCAGAAGGGAGGAAGAAAGTTCAGAAGGAACAAAGAAAAATGAGAAATGAGAAATGTTGATCCTTGGTTATTTAAACTAAAAGTGTGCTGGGGATGGGGGGTGGAGGGGAAGGAACAAACCTACCTGCATTTAGGAGAAAAATATAATAATTCTAAAAGTAAAGACTAACACTGAGTTGCCATTATACAACACTCACTAAAACTTAAGCTGTACTTTGGTTATTGGATAAGGTTTTCAAGGCATAGCTGGGCTTTTATTAAAGTGTAAGCAAAAGAGCAGGTTACTAGAATAAAATAAGTTACATGACAACATCCATACAACTTCCTATTTCAAACACCATTCAGGAATCCAGCCTCTAAATGTAGTACTTAGTTCTGTATCAGCATTACTAATCTTTGTAAAAACTATCTCCAGTTTCAATATTAATTTTGAGTATAGCTAGTGGAAGAGGAGGTGGGAAAATCAGAGGGACAAGGAGAGACTAAGGGGGAAGAAAACAGTGGGGAACAAGGGAGGCCACTGAGGATGAAGGGATGGGGGAAGGTGGGGAAAAGGGAGAGAGAAATAGCGTTCAGCTAGTGATTGACAAGAAATAAATATATATATATATGTGTATATATATATATATGTACACACACATATATATATATAATATGTGTGTTAACATAAAAAAGAATTTAAGGATAAAATCATAGTATTTATCAAACTTAAGATTTGGAATTTATCTGGAAAAAAATGCCAGATTATTTTAAGAAAAAGAAAAAGCCCTTGGATGCATATCATTATGCATTTTTTCAAACCCATAGAATGTACAAGAGTGAACCATGAACCATAATGTAAACTGCAGACTCTCGAGTGAGAATGATGTGTCAGTGTAGTTTCATCAATTAAGATAAATGTACCACTCTGGTCATGGATGTTGACAGCAGGGGAGGCTGCATGTTTGGGGGCAGGGAGTAAATAGGGAATCTCTGTACCTTCCCCTCAATTTTGCTGTGAAGCTAAAATTGCTCTAAAACGAATTGTTTCCATTTAAAAGAAAAAAAAAGATAACAATTCTAAGAAAGGAAAACTAAAAGTTAACAATGACATTTATTTAAAATTGTTCACCTCAGTGACAACCACCACCAAGAACAGCTATAAGAGGTACACATTCTTCCCCCAGAGTACTTTGTAGCTGGAAGAATTTACTACATTAAATAAAACCACACAAAATATCAGTGGGATTTATTACAAACATTAAATACCAAAAATATTCTTTTGTTCTTAAGAAAAGAATTTGAGAGTTGCTTTTTTTTTTTTACAAAATCCAATTATTCCTGAACACTTTAAAATTCATTTAAGGTGAGAGGAAATGTGGTTCTGCATGATACACCCACCAATTTCCCAGCTTACATGAAACCTCATCTCACCAAATACAACTGGTTTGACAGAAAAGAAAGCATGAAGAATGTGGTTACAAAGCATTAATCCTGTAGGAATATGTAGCATCCCTGGCTTTATAGAAACTGTCAATGACTGACAAAAATAAATCTGAAAGCTGGACAAGTGAAGAAGACCAAAATAATAAAATGATTTTCTGAGAAAGTGACACCAAAAAATGGCCTGATGAAATAAAATCTTGAAAAATCGATTTTACAGACATATTCTCTAGATCCCAGAATACAAATGTTTTCCAAAATAATTTACTCAACATAGTAAGGAATCACAAAAATGTTCTTCAGTTACTAATTTACCAGTATTTGCTACTTATCTACTCTCATTAATCCAAAACATAGTTCCTGCATATAAACTTCAAGCCAAGCATGATGCCAGGTATTGCTGATACATAGAAATCACATGAATAATTACCAATAATACCTCAAATATGAGTCAGTAATACCACTGAAATTCAGAAACTTTTAAAACCTCAATTTAGACAAAAGTTTAATTATCCCTTCTACTATTATCTCAATTCTAATATCCAAAGAGTATTAAAACAACCAATTTCAGGTTTGATTTTTCTTATGTTCTGATGAATTTGCTTATGAGTCATAGAAATGAAAAAATTCAAGAGGATACTCAAAAGACCTAAAATTTCCACTAATTTGAAAGGAAGAGCTTTTCCTTATAAAGTCACTCTTCTTTTCAAACACCATGTTCACATGTAATATTTCTATTAAAGAGAAAAGGAGAAAGGGATTAACATCCAAAATAAAAAAGAACTCATTCACCTCAACATCAAAAAACAAGAAACCCAATTAAAAAATGGGCAGATGACCTGAAAAGACATTACTCCAAACAAAAAATACAGATGGACAAACAAGCACATGAAAAGATGCTCCACATCACTAATCATCACTAATCAAAACCACAAAGAGATATCACCTCACACCAATTAGAATGGTCACTTTCCAAAAGACAAGAAATAATCTGGTGAGGATATGGAAAAATGGGAAACCCCTACACTGTTGGTGGAAATGTTACTTGGTGTAGCCACTGCAGAAAGCAGTATGGAGGTTCCTCAAAAAACTAAAAATAAAGACACCATACAATTTTCTCAAGATGGTGGCATCAGTAGGGTGGCGGAAATCTCCTCCCAAAACCATATACATTTTGAAAATGCAGCAAATGTAACTCTTTCTAAAAGAGAGACCAGAAGATATAGTACAACAGCCAGACCACAGCTACATCTGCGAGAACTCAGCATCTCACAAAAAGGACTAGATACAAAGCCGTGAACCAGTGGGACCTGAGCACTCCCCCCACCCCAGCTCACCAGTGGGAGGAAAATAGAGTGGGGAGGGAGTGGCAGCACAGGACTGCTAAATAACCAGCCCTAGTAATCTGCACCAGGAGCACAGACACACATTGCATGGTGTACCAGGTATCAGGATAAAGGAAAAGTAAAATCCGAGACTGAGACTGCGAACATGTCCCCACAGTCGGCTCCCCTGGGACAAAAGAAAAGCAGGCACTTTAAAAGTATTAAAGGGACAAGGGTTTAACAGGTGTACAAAATCGTCCCAGCACACTCAGCCCAGCAGGCTGGGAATTTTAAGGAACTTCAGGCACCCTAACCACCCAGGTGGCAATGCAGCTCTGAAGCCCCTCATGGTAATGAGCAGACTGCCATTCATCCCCCCCCACCCCTCTGCCACTGGCACTGCAAGCAAACCAGCTGACCCACCATTGCTGTGGACCAGCAGGGGAACAGCCCTGCCCACGCAAACACAGAGTCTTCTCCCAGCATGCAACTAACTGGGCCAGACCCAGAGGCTTCCTCCTCTGCACATGTGCCCAGCACAGGCAGAGAAAGCTGGCACAAAGTCTGGAAGGTACGAAGGGGCGCTGTTCTTGCAGGAGAGCACACTCCGCACACCCATGAACACCAGTGTGCCCTAGATTATCCCGAGGAGCACCCCGCCCACAGCAGCTCAGGGGATTAACCCAGAGACTGCGCCCTCTGTGTGGTTCAACAGCACAGGCAGTGGAGAAGGGCAAGGTACCAGCAAGCAGGAAGGGACTTTGTTCTCTCAGCTGACACATGCACCACTTGCCAGCGATCACTTCTATCACCATGACAAGGCAGAAGAACCTGGTTTAGTCCAAAATCACACAAATGACAGACAGAGGGCCTAGTGAAACTGATATAACCAACCTTCCTGAAAAAGAATTCAAAACAAAAGTCATAACCATGCTGATGGAGCTGCAGAGAATTATGCAAGAGCTAAGGGATGAATTCCAGAGGAAGATAACAGAAATGAAACAAATAATGGAAGGATTTAAGAGTAGACTGGATGAGATGCAAGAGTCTATTAATGGAATAGAAACCACATAACAGGAATACAGAGAAGCTGAGGCACAGAGACATAAAAGGATTTCTAGGAATGAAAGAATATTAAGAGTACTGTGAGATCAATCCAAACAGAAGAATATTCACATTATAGGGTTACCAGAAGAACAAGAGAGAAAAAAAAAGGATAGAAAACATATTTGAAGAAATAATTAATGAAAACTTCCCCAAACTGGGGAAGGAAATAGTCTCTCAGACCGTGGAAGCCCAAAGATCTCCGAATACAAGGGACCCAAGGAGGACAACAAAAAGACATATAGCAATTAAAATGGCAAAGATCAAAGACAAGGACAGGGTATTAAAAGCAGCCAAAGAGAGAAAAAAGATCACATACAAAGGAAAACTCATCAGGCTATCATCAGATTTCTCAACAGAAACCTTACAGCCCAGAAGAGAATAGCATGATATATTTAATGCAATGAAACAGAGGGGCCTTCAACCAAGAATACTGTACCAGCACGACTATCATTTAAATTTGAAGGAGGGATTAAACAATTGACAGATAAGCAAAAGTTGAGGGAATTTACCTCCCCAAAACTACCTCTACAGTGTATTTTAAAGGGACTGCTCTAGATGGAAGTACTCCTGTCTAAATAGATGTCACCAGAGAAAATAAAATCACAGCAAAGAAAGCAGACCAACCGAATACTAACTAAAGGCAAAAAATTAGATCAGCTATCCACAAAAGCAGTCAAGGGAAACACAAAAGGGTACAGAATAAAAAACCTAACATGTAAAAGGGCTGGAAGAAGAATAAGAAGGGAGACAAATAAAGAATAATCAGACTGTGTTTATAATAGCATAATAAGTGAGTTAAAGTAGATGGTTAGATAGTAAAGAAGCCACCCATGAACCTTTGGTAACTGCAAATCCAAAGTCTGCAATGGCAATAAGGACATACCTATCAGTAATCACCCTAAATGTAAATGGACTGAATGCACCAATAAAAAGACACAGAGTAATAGAATGGATAATATCTATCAATAAAGTAATAGAATGGACATTGATAATCACCCTAAATGTAAATGGACTGAATGCACAAATAAAAAGACAGAGTAATAGAACGGATAAAAATGCTCCTTACAAGAGACTCACCTCAAACCCAAAGACATACGCAGACTAAAAGTGAAGGGATGGAAAAAGATATTTCATGCAAACAATAGGGAGAGAAAAGCAGGTGTTGCAGTATTTATATTGGACAAAACAAACTTCAAAACAAAGAGACTCACAAGAGATAAAGAAGGACATTACATAATGATAAAGGGGTCAGTCCAACAAGAGGATATAACTATTATAAATATATATGCACCCAACACAGAAGCACTGACATATGTGAAACAAATACTATCATAATTAAAGGAGGAAATAGAATGCAATGCACTCATTTTAGGAGACTTCAACACAACCCTCACTCCAAAGGACAGATCCACCAGACAGAAAAAAGTAAGGACACAGAGGCACTGAACAACACACTAGAACAGATGGACCTAACAGACATCTACAGAACCCTACACCCAAAAGCAGCAGGATACACTTTCTTCTAAAGTGCATATGGAACATTCTCCAGAACAGATCACATATTAGGCCACAAAATGAGCCTCAGTAAATCAAAATATTGAAATTCTGTTAACCAACTTCTAAAATCACAAAGATATAAAACTAGAAATAAATTGTATGAAGAAAACAAAAAGGCTCACAAACCTTAACAACATACTCCTAAATATTCAAAGAATCAATGACCAAATTAAAACAGAGATCAAGCAACACATGGAGACAAGTGAAAACAACAGCACAATGCCCCAACTTCTGTGGGATGCAGCGAAGGCATTTCTAAGAGGAAAGTATATAGCAATCCAGGCATATTTAAAGAAGGAAGAACAATCCCAAATGAATAGTCTAAAGTCACAATTATTGAAACTGGAAGAAGAAGAACAAATGAAGCCAAAAGTCAGCAGAAGGAGGGACATAATAAAGATCAGAGAAAAAATAAATAAAATTGAGAAGAATAAAACAATAGAAAAAAATCAATGAAACCAAGAGCTGGTTCTTTGAGAAAATAAACAAAATAGATAAACCCTTAGCCAGACTATTAAGAGAAAAATGGAATCTACAAACCTAAACAGAATCAGAAATGAGAAAGGAATAATTATGACAGAGCCCACAGAAATACAAAGAATTATAAAAGAATACTATGAAAATCTACCTGCTAACAAACTGGATAACCTAAAAGAAATGGACAACTTTCTAGAAAAATACAACCTACCAAGACTGACCAAGGAAGAAATAGAAAATCTGAACAAATTACCAGCAACAAAACTGAACTGGTAATCAAAACACTACCCAAGAATAAAATTCCCAGACCAGATGGATTCACCACTGAATTTTATTAGACATTTAGAGAAGACATAATAACCATTCCCCCTTAAAGTATTCCCAAAAACAGAAGAGGGAATACTTCCAAACTCATTCTGTGAAGCCAGCATCACTCTAATACCAAAAGCAGGCAAAGACCCCACAAAAAAAGAAAATTACAGACCAATATCCCTGATGAACATTGATGCAAAAAACACTCAACAAAATATTAGCAAATCAAATTCAAAAATACATTCAGAGGATCATAAACCATAATCAAGTGGGATTCATCTCATGGATGCAAGGATGGTACAACATTCAAAAATCCATCAACATCATCAACCACATCAACAAAAAGAAGGATGAAAACCACATGATTATCTCTAGACGCTGAAAAAGCATTCGACAAATTTCAATGATTAAAAACTCTCAACAAAATGGGTACAGAGGGCAAGTACCTCAACATAATAAAGGCCATATATGACAAACCCACAGCCAACATCATACTTAACAGAGAGAAGCTGAAAGCTTTTCACCTAAGATGGGGAACAAGACAGGGATGCCCACTCTCCCCACTTTTATTCAACATAGTACTGGAGGTCCTAGCCATCCTAGCCATGGCAATCAGACAACACAAAGAAATAAAAGGCGTCCAGATTGGTAAGGAAGAACGCAAACTGTCACTATTTGCAGATTATATGATATTGTACATAAAAAACCCTAAAGAATCCACTCTAAAACTACTAAAATTAATATCAGAATTCAGCAAAGTTGCAGGATACACAAAGTTGCATTCCTGTACACTAATGATGAACTAGCAGCAAGAAAAATCAGGAAAACAATTGCATTCACAATTGCATCAAAAAGAATAAAATACCTAGGAATAAACCTTTCCAAGGAAGTGAAAGACCTATACCTTGAGAACTACAAGACAGTCTCAAGAGAAATTAAAGAGGACACTAACAAATGGAAATTCATCCCATGCTCTTGGCTAGGAAGAATTAGTATTGTCAAAATGGCCATTCTGCCTAAAGGAATATACAGATTCAGTGCAATCCCTATCAAAATACCAACAACATTCGTCAATAGACTGGAACAAATAGTTCAAAAATTCAAATGGAACCACAAAAGACCCTGAATAACCAAAGCAATTCTGAGAAGGAAGAATAAAGCAGAGGGGATCTCACTTCCCAACTTCAAGCTCTACTACAAAGCCACAGTAATCAAGACAATTTGGTACTGGCACAAGAACAGACCCACAGACCAGTGGAACAGAATAGAGAGTCCAGATACTAACCTAAACATATATGGTCAATTAATATATAATAAAGGAGCCATGGATATACAGTGGGAAAATGACAGCCTCTTCAACAGCTGGTGTTGGCAAAACTGGGCAGCTACATTTAAGAGAATGAAACTGGATCATTGTCTAACACCATACACAAAAGTGAATTCAAAATGGATCAAAGACCTGAACGTAAGTCAAGAACCCATAAAACTCTAAGAAGAAAACATAGGCAAAAACCTCTTGGACATAAACGTGAGCAACTTCTTCATGAACGTATCTCCCCAGGCAAGGGAAACAAAAGCAAAGATGAACAAGTGGGACTACATCAAGTTGAAAAGCTTCTGTACAGCAAAGGACACCATCAATAGAACAAAAAGGTATCCTACAGTATGGGAGAATATATTAATAAATGACATCCGATAAAGGTTTGACATCCAAAATATACAAAGATCTCACACCCCTCAACAAATAAAAAGCAAATAATCCAATTAAAAAATGGGCACAGGATCTCAACAAACACTTCTCCAAAGAAGAAATTCAGATGGCCAACAGGCATGTGAAAAGATGCTCCACATCACTAATCATCAGAGAAATGCAAATTAAAACCACAATGAGATATGACCTCACACCAGGGAGGATGGCCAACATCCAAAAGACAAACAACAACAAATGTTGGCAAGGATGTGGAGAAAGGGGAACCCTCCTACACTGCTGGTGGGAATGTAAATTAGTTCAACCACTGTGGAATGCAATATGGAGGTTCTTCAAGAATCTCAAAATAGAAATACCATTTGAACCAGGAATTCCATTCCTAGGAGTTTACCATAAGGATGCAGGAGCCCAATTTGAAAAAGACATATGTACCACTATGTTTATTGTAGCACTATTTACAATAGCCAAGAAATGCAAGCAACCTAAGTGTCTATCAGTAGATGAATGGATAAAGAATAGGTGGTACATATACACAATGGAATATTATTCAGCCATAAGAAGAAAACAGATCCTACCATTTGCAACAACATGGATGGTGCTAGAGAGTTTTATGCTCAGTGAAATAAGCCAAGTGGAGAAAGACAAGTATCAAATGATTTCACTCATCTGTGGAGTATAAGAACAAAGAGAAAACTGAAGGAACAGAACAGCAGCAGACTCACAGAACCCAAGAATGGACTAACAGCTACCAAAGGGAAAGGGACTGGGGAGGACAGGTGGGAAGGGAGGGATAAGGGGGAAAAAGGGTCATTATGATTAGCACACACAATGTAGAGGGGGGATACGGGGAAAGCAGTACAACACTAAGAAGACAAGTAGTGATTCTATAGCATCTTAGTACGCTGATGAACAGTGACTGTAATGGGTATGTGGTGGGGATTTGATAATGCGCGGTGTCTAGTAACCATAATGTTGCTCATGTAATTGTACATTAATCATACCAAAATTAAAAATTAAAAAATACCATACAACCCAGTAATTCCACTTCTGGGAATTTACCCAAAGAAAACAAACCCTTTATTTGATAAGATATATGCACCCCTATGTATACTGATGCATTATTTTAATAGCCAAGATATGGAAGCAACCAAAGTGTCCATCAGTAGATGAATGGATAAAGAAGAGGTGTACATATACAGAATGGAATATTAATCACCCATAAAAAGAAATACTGCCATTTGGAACAACATGAATGGACCCAGAGGACATTATGCTAAGTGAAGTAAGCCAGGCAGAGAAAGACAAATACCATATGATTTCACTTATTTGTATAGTATAAAAACAAAACAAAATAAACAAAATAGCAGTAGACTCAGACACTGAGAAGTGACTGGTGATTAACAAGGGGGAAGGGTTGGGATGAGTGGGTGGGAAGGGTGAGGGGGATAAATGGGGCACAAAAATTCTCAATCATAATATAAGTTGGTCACAGGGATGGTAGTGCAGCATGGAGAATATAGCCACTGATTCTGTAACATCTTCCTATGTTGACAGATAGTAACCACACTAATTGGGGTAAGGATTTAATAAAATGGGTAACTTGAATCACTGTGTTGTATCCTTGAAACCAATATAATATTGTGGTCAACAATACTTCAATAAAAAATAAATAAATAATGGGAATCCAACTAATCAGTTGGCTTGGTTTTGTTAAATAAGAAAAGAAAAGGAGAGATTAGCATGGGAGTTCTAAAAATAGCTTTGATAGAAAGAAATACTATTGTATAAGTGAGCAAACACTTACTGCTCAATGGCTCTTTAAATGGCCTGAAGACCCACAAGATGTGGCAGTTGCACACTTCTTAAGCATAGCTATGGATTTGCACTTACTGAAGGACTGAAAGGGGGAAGGCTCTCCCTTGGCCTGGGCATAAACCCTGCCACAGGTTCCCTCTCTGCATTTCAGCTTCACTTTACTCATGTTTTATAATGAATGCCCAAAAAATTAAAATGTTACTTTCAACCCTGGGGTCTTTCCACAATTCTTAAACTGCTTGAGGAAAAGTAGTATCTTGTCATCTTTATATCACCAGCCTCTAATATCATACATGTCTTATAGCAAGAACTATATTAATAATGATGATGATGATAAAAAGAGTTAACATTGAGAGCTTACCACAGAAAGCAGTACTGACATTGTTTTAAGAGCTTTGTGTATATTTTTCAATTTTCACAACTCAGTAAGGTACTAATGTTAATCTCATTTTACAGATGAGAAAAGTGTGGCTCAGTTAACATCTGTTGCTGAAGAAATACATGTCATGAGAAGAATATGATCTTTGAAAACAAACAGAATTGACACAGTTCAAATTCTGGTCCATACAGCTACCTTGGGAGATTTACATAGCTATTCTGAACCTCAGTTTGCTCATCTGTAAAATGAAGGTCATATTTACCTCATTTTGCTGCTGTGAAGGTAACAGGTGTGATAACACCTGAAAGCACCTAGATTACCTGGACATAAAAGCCCTCAAAACAGGTCAATCCTTCTCCTTCTCCTTCTACTCCTCTACTCCTTTATCTGTATCATCCACCAAGCCCAGGAAAAGCAGACTGCAGATATCTTTTTATACCCACCCCCCATCCCCCAGCAGTTCTCAACCTTTGGTCAGTTATAAAATCACCTGGAAAGTTTAATATAAACACAAAAGCCCTGGCCTATTTCAAGGAGCCTGGGTCTTGGTGGGCTTTCTTATTTCTCCAGACTATTATGATAGACAGCAAGCTTTGAGAGGCACTGCTCTACAGGCCTTCTTTTCCTATATATACACTTGCCCTCATTCCTATCCAGAGGGGAGCTTTAACTGCTGGTGTTTGAAAAACCCTGGTGAACCTTCCTTCATGCTAGCAGTATCAAACTAGATGGCTTCTCAGACATTTCCTTGATTTCTCCACCAGCAAAGAGAAGGGCAAGTATTAAAGGCTAAGCAAGAATTTGCAATTTGCAGAGTTAAAACATCAGTCAGTGGATTCTAGAGTGGTATACATTATGCATTTTTTTTCTTGTACCCTCCTTCCCCAAATAACTGCTATTTCTACCCAAGCCTACAGCTGATTAGAACAGCATCAAGAAACCTGAGTCAGCCCAAATAGCAACAAGTGGACAAGTGGCAGAACTTGGAGGAGAATTTGCAGTTTACTTCAGCTTATCAATCCCAACAACTAAATTGCAGAGTAACTCAATACTGAGAGAAATCTGAAATTGACACAAAACTATAATTAGTCTTACAAAGAATAGTTAAGTATAATACTGGTTTCCAGAAAACAATTGTCTCCCAGGCAGTTATTAAACAGGTTTCTAATAAAGTAATATGCAGAAAACAATTATGTTAACATTATACTAATATAGATTTTAATTCCCTGTTCAAATTTCAGAAGAGTTCATTGCTTTTTATTTTGGAAAATTTCAGCATTTACAAAAAATCTTTAGGAAGCCCAAACTCTCTGTAAGGACTCTAACAGAGAACTTAACAGTGAGAAAGAACTGTAATAGCAATATTGTGTGTGGTTTTCAAGTTATTTAACTAGTTTTGAATATTATTCAAGTGTTCAAGCAATCATTTTGAGAAAGTAAAAAGAATTAAATTTAGCTTTAGATTTATGGAGATTCATGCAATCAAAGCTCTTTTATTGGCATTTTACCAATAAACAAACATGAGAAACTGGTATTTCTGATATTCCCCGATATATACCTTCAACGTAGTGGCCACTATCCATAATTTTGAAAGAGGCTTAATGATTTCAAGCATAATAAAAACAGAGATGAAAGAGTTTTTCTTTCCCAAGAGATGTTTCTCTCTTTAGAAATCTACGAAAAATTAACACAAATCAATTAAATCAATATTTTTTAAACTCTTAACTCAGAGCTGGTAAATATACAAAGAATTTTAATCATGATATTTACTAATATTTATTTGTAACTACCACAAACACTGTGAGTAAATGGATGGGATGAAGTAAACGTATTCATCTTTATTCCAAACTCCCTTTAAGCCTAACAGAGATACAACACACATATATAATACTTTATTGTGGAGTTCTATTAATTAGTGAATAATATCTCTAGTATGTACCTGGAGGAAAGGGAGCATGATTGCACGGGAGGTGGGGTACGAAAACCCAGAAGATACCTTCTCAACCAAGAGATGAGGCAAAGGCCCTAGGACAAAAACATAATTATCTTGATACAGAATAGCTGAACATGATGAGCCGTAAGAGAAATCTGTGGAAGTCAGGAAGTCTAGAGGTGAAAAACCTTATAATACAGTACAGCAACACCCCCATGATTATGGATCAGTAAAGCTGTGCTTACATAAATAGCACACCAATGTTATCTCTCCCCACTCTTAAGCACCCTCATAAACAAAAAATGTATGCTGCTTTGAAAGGCCACTGAATAAAAACACAATATCCTCTTGTGTGAAGATGTAAAAATATGACTATTTAAGAACATTACAGAACTTAAAATTGTAATTATAATTCAATTATCAGTTTCTTCTTTCCCTGGCTAGACCGTAAGCACTCTGAGGACAAACATCAGGCCCATGTCCTGCTGTGTTCAGTATTTGTGGATAAAGTGAAGATTCCTACAGCCAATATTCTCACCTGGCCCTGGTCAGCTAGCTCACTACACACATGTGGGCAATATATTGTTATTGACTCTATATAAGGAGCTCTGTCCAATGCTCTGGGCTGCAAGGCTGCAGGAGAGCAGAAGCTGGAGTGGTTTGAATACATCAAGGACAGAGACTGAGATGGCTGTGGGGAGCAGAGAGGCCCAGAGGCAGAGACAGGCTTGTTCCGTGCAGACTTGCTCTGAGTAGACAGGATTCTAGTGATTGACCTGCCACTATGGAAATAAAGCTGGGTATAACCCTTTCACCCCAAGGAAGTTCTACTGTTATTCTTTGGTCACATTGAATCCATAGTGAACTTGCCCAGAACTGAAACCAATTGGCAAGACAACTAGCATAGTCAGCAGGATTCAATGGTGACCAAGGAAAAAGAACAGGCTGCCCTCATGGGAGGAGTATTTCAGCAGGCTGCACCTATGGACAGGGAGACATTCGAGCATCCCCCAGTAGACATGTGGTACTGTGAAGGGGTGGAGGACTGGGGTCCACCCCAAGAGAAAGAAAATTTGTTGCTGTCTGAAATGGCGTCACTACAAAGTGCTATGGAAATGGTGAAGGATGCCATGGTAGCCTGAGAGGAAGCATCATGACAAGGAACAGTGGCCCAAGAAGGAGTGGCATGAGAAGAGGCAGCATGCAGTCTGCCAGGGGCCATGGGGCAAGAGAAAGATGTAGTGGAGCCATCAGCCCCAGAAATGGAGGAGCAGAGGTTTGACAAACAGGTGGGGGTGGAGGCCCTGCCAGTGTTGGAGGCATCAGACTCTCCTTGGTTGAGACCCCACCTGGTTGAAAGCTGGTGGAAAGCCAGAAGGACTCGGCAACCGTGGGTTCTTTCAGGAGAGGTGCAGCCCCCTCCTCAGGTTGTGGAGCACTCCAAGCTCTGCTTCTATCCTCAGGCTCAAGTACAAAAGGAAATATGGTCTGCTTCTCAAAGGAAGAATTTAAAGGGCCCTGTGAAGGTCACAAGGACCCAGATGTGGGTTGATTTGGAAAGTCAAGAGCAGACAGAAAGAAATTCGATGACTGGAGCTGTGGCAACAACTGAGACTGGAGCAGAGGTTCCGGGTGCCAAGGATGAAGCAGAAGCCAGAGACAAAGCAACAAGACAGGCCTGTGTGTCTGCAAGACTTTATGCTGGAGAGACTGGCAAAGGTGAGTATTGTAAGGCCCACCCATGGTTTCTTTGGTTAACTCATTTGAGTAGAACTGGTTTGAATACAGCCAGGATGACCACTTAGTGGCAATGGATCACCTCAGGCTTTAGGGTCATTATAATTTGTTGTAAGTTTTGTTATTTGTATGTTGTATTATATTATTACAGATTTGGTTACAATGCTCCAGCTTTCTTGCACGGGGACCACTACAGAGGATTGAGGGCACATACATTGAGAGGCAAGAATCCTGGACAGGTGGAGTGTGGATAAAGTGAAGGTTTCTGTAACCAGAATTCTCAACTGGCCCCAGTCAGGTAGCTCACTACACACGTGTAGGCAATACATTGTTATTGACTCTATATAAAAAGCTCCACCCGTGCTCTGGAGAACACGATTGCAGGGCTGCCGGAGAGTAGAGCAGAGGCTGGAGTGGTGGCAGCACCGAGGACAGAGACTGAGACAACCGCACAGAGAGGCCCAGAGGACAGCTGTGCGGGCAGAGAGGCCCAGAGGCAGAGACCAGCTTGCTGCATGCAGACTCGCTCTGAGTAGATGGGATTCTAGTGATTGACCTGCCACCGTGGAAATAACGTTGGGTATAACCCTTTCACCTCAAGAACATTCCACTGTCATTTCTTTGGTCACATTGAATCCATAGTGAACTTGCCTGGGGCTGAAACCCATTGGCAAGACATAGGATTTAAAAAGTCTGTTTTTAATCTGTATGCATTCCACATATTTAATACTCTTATAAATTTCTAAGAAGTAATGAAGATGAAAAAACTAGCTAATGGCATTCATAGGTATATGCTCATTCACCTATAACCAGGCATCAGATTTTTACCCCTAAAACCTCAAAAAGATGAGTTTGTAAAAAACAGAGATAGAAAAAAATGTCATCTACATCAAAAAAGGGGGAGAAAAACCTCTGCCCAGTTTGTAACTTGATAACCTTACTACTGGGAAAATGGAAGTTCCCATGGCCAGTATCATCACCTGACCCTAAACTACTTGATGATGTAATTGGTCTGCTGCTAGGCTACTGCTTCCACACCCATAGGCAATAACTTATTATTGACTGAGTCACTATGTAAAGAACTCTCCCCAGTGCTCTGGGCAGAGGCAGAGACAGAGGATTATGGACCTTCAGGCTGCTAGATGTGGATGTGATTCTAGCGCTAGACCTATCAACGGGAGAATAAAGCCGGCTAAAAACCTTTTACCCCAAGAACGTACCATGTTCATTTCTCAGTTTCAGTGAGTCCATAGTGAACTTCCCCAGGATTGAAACCCTCAGACAAGACATCGTATTTATTTTAATTCTGAAAGGAACCTAAATACAGAATTGAACTTGGCCCAGTTTTTCATTCAGACATTTTTTTACAGCTTTATTGAGATATAATTGACATATAACTGTGTATGTTTAAGGTGTACAACATACTGATTTGATACGTTTATAATACTACAAAATGTTTACCACCATAGGGTTAGCTATACCTCCATCATGTCATATAATTACCATTTCTTTTTTGTGGTGAGATTTAAAATCTATTCTCTTAACTCAGACTACTGTGTATTATTCATACAATAGTGTCATCTAATTTCTTCAATAATATGTTTCATTTGTAACTTTTCAAAAAAACTAAACATGCAGTTCAAAAATCATAAATATATTACTTCAGTGTAAAGCAAGGGTTAATGGAGGATACTCTTTATATAGTGGCTTGAAGAGAGACTTTACATTTCAAAGGGAATGAACCAACATACTATTCAGTCAGTTCAATTAAATGGAATGGTCAGAAATGTATTCACAAAGTAACAAACAGACTAGAACTTCTTACATCGTTTTTATTTTTTCTTCGAGCCCTGGTCATCAAGCAGGAATTCCTCATACAGTAGATGCTGTAACTATTTCCATATTAAACAATTATCGCATTGCTATAAAATGCTGTCCTCACTTAAGAATCCTGCTGGTCACTGATTTCATCATTTTATCAAGCATGTGAAGGCTGTTATCTTCAAGCTGAATGTTGCTATACAAGGTGGTTATACCAACACTGTTTGCTTAAAGAGTGTTATCTGCAAAAAGAAGTCTCTTTGCCAAAGTAATGTAAATTATTTCCCAAGATACCTTACCAAGCAGCCTAGACTCCTGACAAATCCCCTAAAAGGGTGTAGAAACAAGTATCTTTTGAAGGAAAACTACAGATTAAATAATATACTGGAAACAATATACATAATCAACTTCTAAAGATAGGATCACATTCCCATGCTAATAACTTCATTTTGGTGAGTTAGTTGTTTAAGCACCACACTAATCAAATTTTCTAGGATAATTACCATTGAGAGATGAATTCAATTAAAAAACAAGAATGATGAAAGACATGAAAAGTTTTCTTAATTTATTATACAATGCAAGATTAGTGTGTCAGATACACAGCCATACTATACTTTTTTCATGTTCATGAGTGTGTGTATGACTGTAGTGTATGTGTGTAGAATACTGACCAAGCCAATCTATGCTTTTCTTAATAGTAATTTATACTACACAGACATTCCAAGTATCTTTTAATCCACAAATGAATATAAAGTGATCTTACGTAATTAGAGTCCCAGGCAATATTTATTCATATTTATGGGGTGTTTTGGTTATAGAAAAATGTATTTTAAAGGAGTTTATATATCATTATCTATCAGTCTAGGCATTTTAATGCAGCCCTGATTAATTCCAAATTGATCAGGAACTTAACAGCACAAGAAACACTAAAATACAAATCCTAAAGCAGTAGTGAGTCTAGCAAAACACTGTTGATATCAAATTTTAAAAAGCCATCAATTTGGCAATCTCATACTGATTTCTTATTTAACAAAATAATGAGTGTGATGGCAGCACCGTAATGCTTGACAACACAGAACTCTTCTGGGGCATCTAGGCTTTCTGTTAACAAGCCAGAAGCTTTGGCTCCTTCATTTATATGAGCACACCAGTGAGCAGGGAAGAATGGCCTAACACAAAAAGAAAATAACTTGCGAACTTGGGCAGTCGCCCAGGTGATGATACAGAGCCAAGCTGAAAATCTGTGGTCGCTAAGCGGCAGCAAAGGCAGGAGAGAGATTCCCTTCCAGCTTTGCAGCAACTGCGATAAATTCAGATTCGTGGAATTACAGCACACCCTGCTGACAAAAATGGGCTACCTCCAGCTGCCCTGATCAAAGTCACTAAAGCGCCATTGAAGTAAGGAGTAAGCTACCTTACATTTCTTCAGCTCTTCCTAAGAATCAAAGTAAAGTAAGTAGACTTGCACTTTTAAGAGAAAAAGGAAAACCAAAAGAGAGTTTATATATTTCAAATGTTAATGATGCATTTAAAACATATGGCTTAGTCACTAACCAGCAGTGTAAACTTGGGCACATTTTTAAATTGTGCCTTAATTTCACATTAGAGACCTGAAAATTACTCACCTTTATAGAGTAGCCATGAAGATCAAATAAAAACAATATTTGTAATATGCTTAGTACAGAACCTAGCACACCGAAAGCACTAAATGTATTCATTAAATAGAATGAATGAAATCAATGTAGTGATAGGATTCTTTTAACTTGAAAAAGGATAATAATATTAAAAGCTATAATGTACTGAGTATTTGCTGTGTACCATCTACCATGCTATTTAGTACATTCACCCCTTTAATCTTTATAACAAATGTCTCATTTACAGATGATAGAAGGCAAATGTGAAGCCCCAAACACAAAACTAGCAAGTAGCAGAGCCAGGATTCAAACCTAGGTATCTGGCTGCAAAACCAATGCTTTTAACCATGACATCTTAAAGAAAGTTGACTTTTTTGAAATGTTCCTATTTTATGGATGAGGAAACTGAAGTATCTTAGCTAAAGCCGCACAGTTAACTAATAGATAAACAAGGAATTAATGTGTCAGCCTACTATAAGCAGATAACCTCTCTGTTCTAAGGGAATAGGTAGATAAAAAATTCTAGGACCCCTAAGAATAGTCTTGAATGACCCAGAATTACACTTAAGATATCCCCCCTGCCTCCCACAACACACTCAGGTATATGCTCTAGTAATCAAGGAGCAGAAAAAATTTTTCTCCTTGGGTGGCAGAAGACAGGAAAGTTGGGTGTCCTGGATGACTTTGTAATATGATGAGTTTAAATGCCAGGTCTAGTGCCAAAACATGGTAAATTTCAACTTTATTTTTCCAACAGAGTGGGAAAGACCCATAAAGAGGGCTGGATAGGTACACAAGCCCACCAGCTGGCTCTCTCAGCCAACACCACTGATGATCAGTTAAAAAATAAAGAGATCTGGGGCAGGTGTAACCACAAACATGCCCAGGCCAGGCTTGACAGGAAAGAAGAATCAGGCAGCTCCCCATCCGCAGGTTTTGGCTGGGAGTCATCTGGTAGCACCTTGTCAAGGATATACACAAACCCTCTCCTACTGCTGCTCTCTGCAGTGGAAAAGTTGCTATTTTAAAATTAAGGATGAAAAGATGTGAGTATATATATATATATAGAGAGAGAGAGAGAGAGAGAAAATATAGGTGCATCTGCAAGATGTGTAACAATTACAGCTCAGTATTCTCAGCCCTGTATAAAAATTAATCAACCCCTTTCTAGGTTATATAAATCAAACTAAATCAAAAGCTGTGCTCTGAGTCAAGAGATTAATATTGGTTTGGGAACTTTCTCACAACTGTACTCAGATATTTTTCCACTGAATAAAAGAATAAATATCTCTTTACTTAAGTATGTTAATCATTTAATGTGTCTTTTAGAGTTATTGTGATAGAAATGGTGATTTTGCCTTGAAAATAGTGAAAGAATATACATATCCTGAACAGACACTCTGCAAGAAAGCCAAAAGTTTACCTAGTAATCATTAAAATTCTAGTAAATGGCAAACCATTGGCATGGGACATTTCATAGTATTTGTATTTCATTAAATCTCACCACACTTATCAACTATAAACATTCTCTTTAGTAATTCAAGACTTACTTTTAATATACTATATACATGAAAAAAAGTAAACTTTAAAGCTGTTACCAAATACTTTGTTTACCACTTCACAGATTTGACCTAATGTTATCTTTGATACACTTTATCTCATAATATAGGGCCCCAAACTTTACAGCAGTATTACAAGGGCCTTAATTATACCGAAAGTGCTAAAAACACAAAATAACAATTAATATGTCCTCTTACCCCATCCCAAGAAATTGTTTACAAGTTTGATTTCTACATAAAATATATAGGTAAGGGGAAATGTTCCACTCAAATCCAATCATAACCTAAATTGTGGACCATAACATATTTATACTCCCTTGCTATATTTGTCATAAATGACTTCTCAGAATCTTGAACACATCAGATGTTTTCTTTCTTTTTCATTTTTAATGGAAAAACGATTTTTCCTTTCTTTGAAGAGAAAGCAACAAAATTATCCAGGGAACTGTATCTTTCTGGTTACTCTTCCAAAATATAACCTTTACATATATTTACCTGCTGCTATGGTCCCAATGTTTGTGTACCCACAAAACTCAAACATTAAAATCCTAACCTCCAAAGATGATGATATTAGGAGGTGGGCCTTTGGGAAGTGCTTTGGTCATGAGCATGTAGCCTTCATAAATGGGAGTAGTGTTATAATACTATCTATTATACCTGTCCTGTGTTTTTCAAATGTGGCTCTCCCTTTGTTGTCAACTTTCACAGGGGAGGAAACATGATTCATTCATCTTTTGTGTACCAGTGCTCAAGCACTAGGAGGTGTTTGATACATGTTTACTAGGAAATAAAGCATCAAATTGTATTTGAAGAAGAAAAGCACCATCCAGCACTTGTATGTCACTGAGTCTCTTGGTAGAGCTGGTTTCAGGAGGTCTATGCTTAGAAGAGTCCAATGCTTGGTTTAATGTTTTGCTGTTTCCACCCTAAAATTCGTAATAGTTTTTTTAAAGGACTCATGTGTTTTTGTTTTGCACTAAGTCCCACAGATTATGTTGCCAGTCCTGTCTCTTCACATTACTCAATACGAATCCTCAGGATTAATTCAAGTGGAGACATGGTTGTTTCAACTCTTCTCCAAACTTGCATGGTCTGAACTCAGTAAGTATTTATTTACCTCAAAGTAATTTGTACAAATAAATATTTAAACTCCAAAAAATTCTATGTAAGGGAACTAACAATCATTACTTTCCAATTTCTATAATTTTTCAAACAATGAAAAAGATTAATATGTAGCAAGTCCAGAACCATTCTTAGTCATATCTGTTTTCATCTCCTTCTATATCCCTTTCTGAATAAAATGATGTCATGATTATACATATCTTCCATAACAATATATTATTTTTTTACTGAGCATTTATTATGAACCCAGCAGTCATTTTACATATATTATTTCATTTAACTCCCTCAACAAACCTATAAAGATCATACTATTATTACTGCCATGCTACAGTTGAATACAAAAGTAAGGAGTACAGTCAGAATTGGAACTTCCTAGACCTGAGCTCTTAATGCTATTACACAATACTCAAGTGCAACAATAAGTGACAATCCAAAAAGTGACAATGACAACTAAGTAGGTTGTCTTTGCCAAATGAAATGGTCTAACTCAAGATCAGTACTGTTCAATAGAAATATAATATAAGCCACACATGCAGTATTTAAATTTTCTAGTAGCTACATTTAAAAAGTAAAAAAACAAGTGAAATTTACTTTAATAATATATTTTATTAATTCAGTATATTCAAAATATCATTTCAGCATGTAACCAATAAACATTAACGATATATATATATATATATATATATATATATTTTGTACCAAGTCTTTGAACTCCAACATCCAATGTATGTTATACTTAGAGTACATTTCAGTTCAGTCTAGCTGCATTTCAAGTGCTCAATAACTATATGTAGCTAGAGGCTACTACACTGGACAGTACAGGTCTAGAAAATAAAACCTAGTGGGGTAGAGACCAGAGAATCATTATGATTGGCAAAGAACTAAGGAGGCAAGTGGAATTTGAGTTAGATCCTGAAAGAATGCTAAAGTTTAGAAGGATGGAGAGGGCATTCCTGGAGGAAATAGTGTAAGGAAAAGAATAGAAGATATGTCAGGGCAGACATTTGTTTTTGAAACTGATTTTGTACTTAGTATATAGTAAATACTGTGTCACTCGGTATACAACACAATCCTTATATCAATGGTTCTAAAACTTGAATATCAGAATTTCCCAGAAAGCAACACATAATTTGTTGAGTCTCATCCTCTGAGTTTCTGAATCAGAATATGAATCAAATTCAATTTCTAATTCCCATTTAAATTAAATTCCAATGTCTGTTGTTAGTAAAGAGGAAAGCAATTGGTTTTTGTGCATTGATCTTGTATCCTCAAACCTTACTAATCTCACTTATTTGTTCCAATTGCATTTTTTTTTGTAGAATTCTTAGGATTTTCTACATAGATGATCATGTCATTAGAAGAAATAGGCCATTTTACTTATTCTTTTCTGATCTGTCTTCTATTTTCTTGTTTTATTGCACTGGCAAGGGCCAATAAAATATTGAATAGACATGGTAAGAATGGACATACTTGCCTTATTTCCAATCTGAGGGAAAAAGTCTTTCACCACTAGGTATGATAGTTGACAGTTTCTCAAAGATGTCCCTAGTAGTAGAAAAAATTTCCCTTCTTATATTAGTTTTCTGAGAATTTTTAGCCTTATAATATGATTAATTACATTGATTGTCAAAACTTAATCAACCTTAAATTCCTGTGATCTTTTCTACTAGGTCATGATACATTATCATTATTATATATTTCTGTATCTCATTTGCTAAAATTCTGTAGACAATTTGTATATCTATGTCCATAACATATTTTGGTATGTAGTTTTCTTACTGTATCTTTGGCATCAGGTTTGAAAATAACTAATGATGATGTTTATAAATCATATAAATTATAAAACTAATGCATATCTTTCTTGCTATAGGAAGAAGGATGAAGATACTTCATAAGTAGTGCCACTTATACAGTAGGTGGGAATTTACACTATATATTAACTTTTAAAAAGTTAGTTATACAAAAACATGAAATGATAATACATTAAACACAGATTTTTTTTTAAAAAAACCCTTTTAAGTCATTCACAACTTTTTCCATTACCAGGAATTTTGTATTTCTAATATACTTGACGGAAACAGCTTCATGGAATAAATTATAAAGTGAATTCTCTCCTTTTGCAGCAAGGAGATAATTGAAAATCCCACTCAGTGATATGAATTTGTGTCATTCTCCTTTATAAATGAAAAAGAGGTTAATGCTGACCAGACTCTAGTTAAATATAACTTAATATATTAAAATCCTGTAATATTTCAAGTAGTGAGGATAAACTGCTGCTTCTGAAACACCATGTTTCTCTCTCAGTGAAATAATAAGATCAAAGTAGTTAGGAAAAAAATGTAATCTCTTCAACAATTTCCAAACTATGCTGCAAGTAGAAAATCCATTTTTAGAGTGCTGGAGTCAGAAAAGCAAGGTTCACATTAACTTGTAAGATTCCGGCAGGAAGCAGACCACAGCTTAATATAAAACAGGCTGCCACATAATGTTGAGATAGGATCACAAGTAAGCTGTAAATTCAGAAACTTCATAGCAAACATTGGATTCTCTGGGGAACAGACCTCAAGACTAAGATTAGCATGCAAGATGTTAATTGAGAAGTACCTTTGGGATCAAACCTATGAAAAGGGAGAGGAATGAAACAGGTCTAGTATATTATCGGCCTTGGCTAACCCCACAGGTAACTCTGTAACTAGAATGGCCCTTCAGAGTTGTCCTCAGCTGGGCCAAATGGGAAGGCCTTTCTTTATACTCTCACAGCAATCAGTCAGTGACTATGCGCCATCCTGGGAAGGGGAGTTACCTTAGGCTGGCTCTCAGCAGCAGAGACAGTCCCCATAGGGGCTGACACCTGTGGGTTGTCTGCCAGTTGCACTCCCAGCAATCAGGGCAAAAAGCCTTTAAGGAAGGGAGATCTGGGGGGCACATCACAGTATCTACCACATTAGAGATTTAAGAAAGGTCTTAAGCCATGTCAGAAACTTTATTTAGATATAAACATACCAAGGTTTACATGACTTATTCCTCTATACAGGGAATCCCTACACAAATGTTATCCCTCTGAACTGTCCCTGATCAATCTATCTAAATAGTACCTCTTCCCTATGTTTCATTTCTTCATGGTGCTTATCTTAATCTTACCTAATGTTTTAATATACATTTATTTGTTTATTGGTTATTATCTGTGTCTTGGTGTCTTGTCAATGGGTTTCAGCTCCGGGCAAGTTCTCTATGGATTCAGTGTGACCAAAGAAATAACAGCAGAACATTCTTGGGGTGAAAGGCTTATACCCAACTTTATTTTCATGTTGGCAGGTCAATCACTAAAATCCCGTTCACTCAGAGCGAGTCTGCATGCAGCAAGCTGGTCTCTGCCTCTGGACCTCTCTGCTGACACAGCTGTCCTCTGGATCTCTGTCCTCGGTGCTGCCACCACTCCAGCCTCTGCTCTACTTTCCAGCAGCCTTGCAGCCATGCCACCGTGTTGCCAAGAGCCCTGGGCAGAGCTCTTTATATTGAGTCAATAGCAACATATTGCCCACACACGTGTAGTGAGCTAGCTGACCAGGGCTAGGTGAAAATCCTTGCCACAGGAACTTTCATTTTATCCACACTTGCCAAATGGGTTTCAGCCCCAGCAAGTTCACTGTGGATTCAATATGAACACATAAATGATAGTAGAACATTCTTGGGGTAAAAGGGTTTATTACCCAGCTTGTTCTCCCAGCAGTAGGTCAAGCACTAGAGTTACGTCTGCGTTCAACAGTCTGCAGGTCTGTAATCCTTCCTCGTCTCTGCCTCCACCCAGAGCACTGGGCCGAGCTCTTTTTATAGTGACTCCATAAATAAAAGCTTATTGCCTATGGGTGTGAAGCAGTAGCCTAGCAACAGGCCAGTTACACCATCAAGTGGTTTAGGTTCAATGAGGATCGTGGCCACAGGAACCCCAACTTTCCCCACAATATGTCACTTCCACTGGAATAAGTTACAGGAAGGAGGAACTTTACCTTTTTCACCACTATATTCTCAGTGTTTAGAACAATGTGGGAAAAACAACATATACACAGATATATGTGAATGTGTGTAGATACATATATGAAGAGGGGGAGAGAGAGATGAGAAATATAAAATGCACAACTAAGAATTTTAAGGTAGGTCATTGTGAAGGTTAATTTTATATCTCAATTTGACTGGTCATAAGGTGCTGAGGTATTTGGTCTACATTATTTTGGGTGTTTCTGTGAGGATGCTTTTGGGTCAGTTTAACAGTGAAATCAATAGCCTGAGTAAAGCAGATTGCCTTCTCTAATGTGAATGGGCCTCATCCAATCACTTGAAGGCTTAAATAGAACAAAAGGGGGACCATCCTCCAAATAAGGGAATTACTCCTAACTGACTACCTTCAAATCAGTACATCATTTTCCCTCTTGCCTTTGTACTCAACCTGAAACATCAGCTCTTTCTAGGACCAGGCCTGGAGCCTGCCATCCTTTGGACCAGAACCACACCGCATCAGATATCCTGGTTCTCAGGACTGGAAATGAGTTCTTTGAACTCAGACTGGAATTATGCCATCAGGTGTCCTAGGTCTCCAACTTGCCAATTGCATATCTTGTGACTTATCAGCCCCTGTAAGGGTGTGAACCAATGTCCTAGTTTATTTAGTTTATAACAATACTGTTATAACAAAGTACTGCAGATTTGGTAGCTTATAAACAACAGAAATTTACTTCTCACATTTCCGGAGGCTGAGAAGTCCAAGATTCAGGTGCCAGCATGAATACATTCTCATGAAGTCCCTCTTTCTGGTTCATAGCCGAAACCTCCACGTGTCCGGACACAGTGGAAGGACCTAGGCACTCTCCAGGGCCTCTTCTATGAGATCCAAAACCACTCATGAGGCCCCAGCCTCATGCCCTCATCACTTTCCAAAGGCCCCACCTACTCATGCCATCATCTTTGGGGGTTAGAATTTCATCATATAAATTTGGGGGGCAAACAAACATTAAGAACATAGCAATTAATTTCTTACAATAAATTTTTTTATATGTTGACTCTATTTCTCTGGAGAACCTGGACTAATACGATCTTCTTTCTTAAAAGAAACAAATTTCTAACTCTGAAAGTAAATTATAAATAGAATACTAAGTAATTAATGTGTACTCTTTTATTCTCTACAAACAACATTAGCCATCATTTGAAATTTATCTGTCAGGTGTGTTACTTCTTATGTATCTATTTGAGAAATAAACGATCTTGTAAAGACTTTTTCTCCTCTAACTTAGGAGAAAGAAATCCAACAATCTAAGAAGTATAAAATCTCATGTATATTCCATTCAACTAAATATATTTCAATATTTACATAAAATTCAAAAGCCATCAATAAAATAAGGACATGAGGCATACCCTATCTAAATGCACCATCAAAACGCCTCCAAATGCTAACAAGAATGAATTTTTGGATTAAAGGCCTCTTGGGAGCCTACATGCCTGGGCTCTTGTATTAGTATGAATAATGAAATACAAACTGATTTTCACTTGGAACATTTAAATTGACATCTTCTGATGTTATTTCAAGAGACAGAAATGTTTCAGACAATTGTACTATTTCTTGAAACACTACATTTAAGGGACTCATCATAAGTAAATACAAATTTAGCCAGCATGAAGATGCACAAATTAATCCAGCTTGCTCTGAGTGAATTTAGTTGGTTTTACTATTTGATTTTTAATAGATGAAGGCTATAAAGTGTGCTTGTTTTAAACAAGAGAAATGAAAACAAATATTTCATTTGAAATGTTTCCACTTAGATTTTAAAAGCCAAATATATATATTAGAAAATAACTCTTCATCCTGTGTCCAAATGAATAGTACACGTTTTAAAGAAGTCATAAATATTACCCAAAATGGAAACATTTAAAGACTTCTACAACATTTTTGAAGTTTCTATATTCACAGATCTTGAAGATGAAATTCAAACAAGACTTGGTCCTTGAAAAGAAATTCTCCCTTAAGATGATTCCCCTCACCTAAAGTGTTCATAATTTATCTTAAAAAACATGACAAATTGATCCCAATTTGTTCCTTATTGAAAGAAACATCTCTGTTTAGCTCCTCTTCACCACTCCCTACTCTTCCTTGACTCCTCCCTTTTCTTGCCTAGGCCTTAAACCTACCAGCAGCACCCACTGACATCCATCAGTCTTCACAATGTCTCAGAAGCCAGAAGTGTTCTTGAACAAGGATGATTACCTCCATCTTGAGATTTTTAGATTTAGCTTTAAAACCCCACTACTTTAGAAGGCTTCCTTAGGGAGCTTGATATTTGGGGAGGCAGAACTTTATATTTCCTTTGAATAAAGACTACCAATATGCAGAACTGGGCACTTTCTTGGGAAGGCCTAGGTGATCAGGTGAAGCATGGAACTAGGGTCACAGTCCTTCTCTCATCTTCACCATGGATGCTGGAGTGTCAGTGAACATGAGGCTCCTTCAAACAAGGCAAGTTTGAGTAGAAGAGAAAAACTATGACCAGTGCCACACTGCAGCTGAGAAACAGTTTGGTGAGATGTCCAGAAATAGGGTGAAGGAGTACTTTGAAAAAAAACTAGAAGTCCCATAAGATATAGAAGGAGCAAAAACAGGAGTTTTAGATAATCAGTGTTAAAGTGACTTTATTTGTATCAATCATTTGAAGTTTTGTGACAGTCAGACTATGTTCGGTTAAAATAGAGCTCATAGGTTAAGGATCAAATACTTTCCAGCAAAGTCAGGAGATTACACTAGTGCCTATGCTTCAAATACTGAAAATTATATACCTTACTCTGTACATTTGCTCATAAGGAAAACTAACTTCTCTGTGGTATCAGACTACAGAGATAGCCTCACTCTCTTGCCTGATGACAATCTCATCAAAAAACACTAGTTTGGTGCCAGGCCTGAGTTGGACTGCAGTTTGGAAGAAGATGCTTCAAAGTCTATAATCCCAAATAACTGATTTATTCCTTGCACAATGGGAAGGAGTTGTGTGGATTGGATAGACATAGACTCTGCACGGGAGGATGTCTGATCAGCGCAGGAATCCATAATGGGAAAGTCAAGGTGACAAAAACAAAAAATTAACAGATGGAATTACTGCATAGTTACACAAAATTTCTGCACAATATGCTGCCCTCTATTTAATTTCTCCTTCCAAATATCTACTATTACCAGGAATAAGAACGTCTGCCAGAAGGAAATTTTTAAATAGCTGATTTGACAACCCTTGAAAACAAACTATTGACCTTATCATAAGGGAAAATAGATATCCTTTAATAGTATCATCTTTAGGAACCTTCTTTGAGATCCCTCCTAGCGAAATAATCCCAGGTTCTTTTTGTAAAGAGAAAGGGGTTACAGATTAACTGATGAAGGAGGATGGATGAATTAGATAAAGGCTAACAGGAATAATGTTTCAGAAAACTACTCTGTGTTTTTACCCTTGGTACAATATTTTTACAACTACTATTTATGGAGTATTGACAATGTGACAGGGATTATTTTATTTAATCCTTACAACGACTCTAAAACACTTACTTTCTCTATTTTAAAGATGAGATAACAGAGATTCAGTTAGAGGTTGAGTGATCTTTGTCAAACATAAATAGCCCTTGTAACCCTGGCTGGTAAATGAGAGAAAGAAAGAGGATCCAAGCCACCTGGATCCCGTATGTACAAGAAAAATAACAAGAATGAATATAGTGATGTTATATTACATCACTTTTTTGTGAAAGTAGGCACGACCAGCAAGATTAGAACCTTCACTAATGACAGAGGACTGGATTATCCCAAGAAGACCTATGCAACACTATTGATAGCCTAGAAAAATCAAACAGTTGCAGAAAATGTTTTTTATACAGTAGGAAGAAATTAAAGGGAAAAAGAATTCATTTATGTCAGTAAGTTAAAAGGAGAGCCAAATTTGAAATAGGCAATAATTGAAGTAACTCTTACACCAGTTACAGACTTTCAATATAAAATAAGTAAAGAAATAGAAGCATACAACTAAGACATAAAATTAAGAAAGGAATTTAACAACCAAGATGTTTTCATACAAATAAGAGATCAATACTTTTGTTAAAAGACACAACAGTGCCTCTTTTACTTTTGTCATTTCAAGTAAAAAGGAGATTAATAGAAAAAGCACTCAAGGGTCAGTAGAAGAAAACATATCTATAGAAGTGTTTCCTTTCTCTAACAAGCCAAAGTAACAACAATGCAATACAGAAATTTCAGAAATTCTCTCAAGCCAAGCTATAATTCTGCAGTCAGAGATTTGAGTTACTTTACAGTCCATAGTTCATCCAAATATTCCAAAAGATAGAAGTTGTGCTGAGTACTTTAATAGAAATCCTACTGTTTCAATACTGTAGAAAAGAACAATGTGTCCTAAAAACTCTCCAGAGTCCAACATACAATATCAACTTAGTATCATGAACGCAGTTCAAGTGTCTACTGAATTTTAAGTATAACAAATAGCAAGTGGAATTGAACTAAGCTAAGGAATAGAAGTGAATATTAGGAAACCTGGATCCTACACGGTTCTGCCATGTATGTCCTGCCATGTCTGTGAGTGTGTGACCTCCTCTCTCTAGGCTTTAGTTCCCTCATCTGCAACGTGGAGCATCTGGTCTGGGTAATCTTTCAGTTCCTCTCAACCTTTAAAATTACATGACATTGTATGACAGAATCATTTTCTAACCTTCTAATCTATACACAATGACCATGTGCCACTGAAAGGATCATAATTAAAATTTTCTCATTTCCATCCTTCTAATTTTTTATCTCAATGCTTAAGTTGAGCTTTAATAGAAATAACACCATATTTGAACAAATTACACACATTTACATTACAGAAATCAAAATATTGTCTTAAATTCACACAACTACTAGCTTCTACCTATATAAAACTCAAGTCTTTCTAGAGCTCAGCCAAGAAAAATATCTATATGTACTTTCCTTACTATATTGAAGATTTTTTTGGCACAGGCTTTTTGACACATAAGTGTCAAATTGAGAAGGCAAAAAATAACAAGGCCTGCAGAGCTACCACTTGGCTAGGTCCTCAATATCTGTATATTGAACAAACAAATACATCCACAATGGTAAAGAATTCCCTTTTTAAGGATGTTTTTGACATCAGTCCAGGGATGTTACAGAAATACCTGAAGCATAAATATCAATCAATAATGTGAATGGATGTTAAAAATCACAGTAACCCACAGACCCCAAGAAGGGACTAGTGGTTACCAAAGGGGTGGGGTAGGGAAGGGTGGGTGGGGAGGGAGGGAGAAGGGGATTGAGGGGTATTATGATTGGCACACATGGTGTGGGGGGATCATGGGGAAGACAGTGCAGCACAGAGAAGGCAAATAGTGACTCTGTGGCATCTTACTACACTGATGGACAGTGGCTGCAATGGGGTATGGGAGGGGACTTGATAATATGGGTGAATGTAGTAACTACATTGTTTTTCATGTGAATCCTTCATAAGAGTGTATATCAATAATACCTTAATAAAAAAAATCACAGTAACCAAGTTATTGTTAGTAACTATGCCTTTGAGTGTAATACTAGACTCATGTAAGAAAACTGAAAACTCATCCCTTTTATCCTCTGTCAAGCAGAATAACACTGACAATTCTAGATCAGAATAACATTGACAATAATGGGCAATAGGCTATCCAGAGAATTTCAATTTGGAAGAAGGGTGAAATGAAAATGAAAAGTCTGGAGAAGCTTTCTCTTGCCAAGAATTATGGTGAAAGGAAAGGTTAATAACAGTTCTTGGGAGCTGCCCTCCATTGTTAGACCCCATTAGTGTTGAAATGTTACACTGAAAAGTTTCATTCAGACATGGAAAGGAATGTTTTAGTGAGAATATCCCAACTTTTTCAAAGGAAAATATGTATTTATCCTTAGCTAAGCAGCAATGGAAAGAGTCAATGTTCAGATGGAAATGTTATAAATCATAATGTAAAATGGATACCAGTGAGAAAGTCCCATCAAATTCATCAGTTAAGACTCAGACTCAAATCTTCTGAAAGACCTACCCACACCACCCTATCCAACTCCTTCTAAAATTTGAAGAAATCCTAGATATGATCAAGAAAAAATTCAATAGATTCCATTATATAAAAAAGCAAACCTTTTGTACAAACAAAACTCACAATAAAATAATCCAGAAAAGATACATGTAAATACCACAGATGATTAATAAATAATTGCACTCATTTTCTACTGCTGTGTAACAAATTACCATAAACTTAGCAGCTTAAAACAACATCCAATTCTGTAGGCCAGCAGTACAGGCACAATGGGACTGGGCATCACAAAGTTGAAATTGAAGTGTGGGTGGGGCTGAGCTCTAGTGTGAAACTGGAGAAAAATCTTCTTTCAAACTCATTCTTGGTGTTGACAGAATTCCCTTCCTCTTGGTGTAGAACTGAGGCCTCTGCTTCCTTGCTGGCTGTCAGATAGGAATAACTCTCAGCAACTAGAGGCTGAGCACAAGTCTAGTTCCTTTCCATGTGACCTCCACCACCTTTAAGCCAGCAAAAGCATGACAAATCATTCTCACATTTTCAATTTTTCTAACTTCCTCTTTGACTACTAGAGAAAACTGTTTTCAAGGGCTAATGTGGTCATAACTACTATGTAAGATCAGACACATCCTAATGATCTCCCTTTCTTAAAGTCTGTTGTGTCATATAATCTGATCTAATCATCAAAGAAAAATCTATCAAATTCACAGTCAGCAAACAAGGCACATATGAGGAAACAGAATCTTTTGGAAAATAGTTTGACAAGAAAAATCAAGAGCCATAAAAATGTTAATACTCATTGGCATAGACATACAACTCCTGGAAAGAGAGACCAACCACAATAAAAGATTCATAATAAAGTAAAAGTTATGACATGAATATGCCAGCCTCCTCTGAGTTTTCCTAGCACCACATACACAACTCTAGAACAGCAATTTCTCCATGATCTTTACCTACCTATCTCTGTCACTATACTTTGAGCATCAAATCCAGAAACTGCATTTTATTTATCCTTCTATTCCTATATTCTAGAACAGTATCTGCACTCTATGAATATTTACTGGTTTCCTACTATGTTACCATCACTGAGTGAGGCATCTGGACACAGAATTGTGTAATTCATGCTCTTACGTATTTCATTTCTCAAAATTTTTATAAAAAGAAAAAAGTTATATAATATAAAAAGTTCTGTAAGTCAACATATATGTAAGGTACAAGGATCATTAAAGTCAGCAGAAATGGGGAGACTTTTGGACCAGCCTTGAAAGCTAGGTGGAATTCACTAGAGATAAAGCACTTGGGAAAATGGGGGAATCACAGAGAAAAAGAGGTAGAGAATATATTATGTGGCCATTTAAAGAGTCATAATTATGAACCTTGTAAGACTATATGAAAAATGTTTATATTAAGTGGAAAACTCTGTGTTCTAATCATAAATTATGCCCTCCATGTGTATAAATGCATAGAATCAAATAGGAAAAACATCAACACATATATCTACAAGGTGAAATTATTGGTAATTTATTTCTTATTTTATTTATATTATTATGTTTATAATATCATTTGCACTTCCAAAGAAATTTTACATGAAAAGAAATAAAAAACATTACATCAGAAAGAATAATAAGTCCTCCAGTTGGGGGAGTCTTGTTCACTGACAGAAAATAGCCTTAATGTCTAAGTCTGTTTACCACCATCCTAACTAAAAGTCCTGATTATAGGAAACAATGTACTCAACCATTCATTAATTCTACAAACATCTCCTGAGCATTAACAATGGGCCAGACACAGTGCAGGGTAATGGATAAATGAATGTATAAATGAGTAACACAGTCCCTGCAATCAGAAAGCTCTTGATCTGATAAATTAACATAGTGAGATTACATTTCTTAATTGTATTTTAATAACTGCTAAGAAAACAAAATCCTCTAACTAACAGTTTATTTCCTACATGGAAGCCTCAGTCTACCCATGGCACAGATGGATAAACCTGCCATTGCTGCGAAGCAACTGTCTTCCCAAGACTCACAAATCAGACCCACCTGATTCTTAAATCAGTTCTAACACAATACAAAGCGATCTAGTCAATGTCCACACATATGGTTCAGTAAATCTATAGGTCTAACATCTTTGCTCACTAACAGGGCAGCTGTTTTAAGCTTAAAAGATAACGTTTGAATGCCTGATAATTCCAATATAAGTTTACTTACTGGATCTCAGTTTTCATAAGGAAAAAATCAAGATTGTTACAATTTGTATATTTCTATGTTTCATTAAATTTTGCTTTGTTTTTTTTGAGAGGATCTTTATTCCTATTCTTATCATGAACAGCCACATATAGCACTGAAGAAAGATATAAATCTCAATTTTACTCAAACTCCTGGAATTATTAGAAGAATTAAGAACAATATGAACTGCTAATTGGTGAACAAATTGTTTCTCCACTGAGATCACCTTGGCTAGCTATCAAAATCAAGTTTCTCAACCAAAAAGTGTCCCCTTCCAATCTTCAGACTAGTTGGCATACCCCAAGTTAAACAAAAGAAGAGCAAAAGGAAGGCTCACTCAGAAAGACAAGCTCTCTGTCTTCCTTACAGAACATAAATCCAACTTGAGGACTTTTTGTTACAGGATCCTCATATTTCACTATATGGCTTCTCAGTGTGGGTTTTATTATCTGCCATTTATATAGTAAGAGTGATATTTTATCAATTATTGAAAAGTAATATAGTCAGTAATTTGTTAAATCAGAAATATAAGGTATACAGGATCCATTTGGGCTTTTCCTTCCTTTTTAATTGTATTTTTCCTATTACCATTGTCATCATCATTAACACCATCATATTTAACATTTATTAAGTAGTTTATGATATGTACCAGGAACTGGGCACCATATAAAGCACATACACTTTAGGTCATTTCCTCCTCAAAACTACCCTGTAAGCATTGGAGAGGCAAGAAACTAGCCAAAGACCACAACAAGATCTTTATCTTTCCAACTTCGGAGTTCAACCTTTTAACCATTATATTAGTTTCCTAGAGCTGCTATAAAAATTGCCACAAACTACATGGCTTAAAAACATGTGCAAAACACACATCTCACAGTTCTGGAGACCAGAAGTGTGAAATCAGTTTCACTGAGCAGAAACCAAAGTGTCAGTAGGGTTACCCTCCCTCTAGGGATTCTAGGGAAGAATTTGCTTGCCTTTTCCAGTTTCTGGCAGTTGCCAGCATTCCTTAACTATTGCTACATCACTCCAATCTTCCAGATTAGTATCTTCAAATGTCTCTCCACTCCATCTTCACATTGCCTTCTCTTGTGTACTCAAATCTCAAGACCCTTCACTTAAGTACATCTGCCATCTAAGGTAATATTCATAAATTCCAGGGATCAGGAGGTAGGGATCTTTTGAAGGGGGCTCTGTTTTTTAGTCTACTACACCACTAAAATCTACTGTTTCCCCAACTGATTCATTCATGGATTCTTGGCATGGTGATGAATCAGAGATACTCCAGAAAGATACCACAGGGAATAGTATACACTCTCTTTTGAGACAAGTCAGCCATGCAATAGAGGGAAACCAAAGATGAGAACAAATAATGTAAGGCAAAGACATATATGGACTCATATTGGGAGGTCACCAAAACTCAGCTGATTAGGTCCATGACAACATTTGAACCCCAATCCCTTATTCCTTGTCCAGTGATACTTCTACAGAGCCACAAACAAACAAACCCTGGACCAATGCACCATTTCTTCAACAGGCCAGACATTCTCATGCTCTGGTCCCTTCTCAAGCCTTGGGCAATTTCTTATCTTTATTCCTACTGAAATGTTACTCTACCAATGCTTTACCAGCATACCTATAAAGTCATTCCTATTGTTCACACTCACAGTAATGACTCCTTCTGGGTATCTGATTTCTATCTCTTCAATGCCTCTCCAATGTCATTAATCCTGAATCATATAGTTTCTTATGTGTGTGTATATATACATGTATCTTCTTGGAGAATTCCTTCCTTTATTCCTTTAGAACAAAGACTATCATCCCAGTGTCTGGCAGAGAATTAAGCATAAATTCCAGTACAGTATCATTAGAAAGAAGGAAGGGAGAAAAGGAGGGGCTAAGATAGGAAAATGAGGAGGAGAGGGAAAGGAAAGAAGGGAAGGGAATGGTAAACATTAAAGCTCATGCTTAAAGAAAACAGAAGGAGATACAGTTCTTTGTCACACGTATTTGTGAGCGTCCTGAAGAGAGATTTTCAAAAATGTCTGGAAAAGAGTATGAGAGAGCAGGTGCAAGGACCTTTGTTGGTACGGTCTCAGCCCTAGAAGTTAGGGAAATGATTCCCAGAGAAGAGTGTGCAGACTCCTGCATCAGAACTCTCCCACTGGAGACTCCAACGGTACCTCCTAGCGTGCTGGGAGGCTGGGGATCATAATACAGGCTTCTGGGTAATTCTGATACCCACTAAAGTTTGACATAATCATTACCCTTGTAGGAAAGGAGAATGTCAAACAATGTTCTACAGAATATTTTCTCTTGGCTTGATTCCCAAGGACTAGTACTAGACTCTAAAGGTAAAAATGAAAGTCCAGCTTCTAAAAGTGACAAGGTTGCAGGTCTGAAATAGGTTCCAGGGAAAAATGCCAAAAACTCAGAGAGAGGATTTAGGAAAGGTGCCAGGGTGATTCAGTACAGAGCCCCTCTAGATTATAAAGATCTTACTTTAATCAGCCTCGTCATAAGAATGATAGTCACAATTTGCCTGACACATCCAATCAATGACAGCGTTATGCCATTTTGTGGTCTTCTGTCATCTTGATTATTTTTCACTGACTTAAATTCTTTTTGAAGGTGCTTCAGGGTGTAAGAAATTATAAGGAATTCCCTGGTGTCCCCTCCTGGAATTATATCATAGATCTTATTGATCTTGTGTTCCATTTTTCATTCCTCAAATTCCTTCTGAGAAATGATTTGTTACCTGCCTTCTTCAATCTTCTTATAAAATGTAACAGTTCATGCCAGGGTGCAACTAATCTTGCCTACACTTCATCCCCATCACCTTTGTAGAGGTACAGATGCCTGGAGAAGATGACAATTAAGGAGGAGGCTTCTGCCTCCAGTTCTTGGTCAATCACTCTATCATCTCTTATTGTGCTCTCTTGTTCCATCATTTTTATAGGACATATCTGCTTTTCAAGGATCAATATTTAATTTAACTTTCTATGACTATAAATCAAGTCTTTAAAAAGTGAAGAAAATGTGTTTCTGGTTTTGAAGTTATTTTAAACCATAGCCAGGTCCTAAGCCAATTAACGAGGTTTATCCTTGCAAATTATAAGCAGATTCAAAATGTGAACTATGAGAGGCAGGTTGCATTTCTTCTTTATTATAAAAAAATATTGCTTTAATAGATATTTTTAAGTAAAATAATGAGCTGTAAATCAGTCTAATTGGAGAATCTGTAAGAATTCAGAAAATGTAAAGTTGTGAGCTTTAAAAAATAATTTATTTTGCTCATTATCTCTTGCTATGGATGATATAAAACACATTCAAGACCAGTAATTTTTCTATATGTAAAGATAGCATTATATTCACAAAATCATTTTAAAGTATTTTAGTAGTTTCACCAATGAATTAAAATTATTTAACTTAGAAATTTTCTTATATGAATAAATAAACCTTAGTTCATTGTCAGATATATCAAATGCTAGTATCATTCACACATTTTAAGGAGGACTCGGGTAAACACAGATGGAAGTGTAAGACAAACCTGTTTTATGTGTTTAAAATAACTTATTTCTAAATTTCCTCACAAAGCTTAAGTGAGTCTCTTCAACCCCATGGGCTGTACATGTTTCTGAATTAATTTCCACCCAGAAACCCATGGGATGAAAATTCTGTGTGATAAATTAAGTTGCCAAGTGAAATGGATTAGCGATCAGTGAAATTGCCTGATAAACTGTCAGATCCATTTAGGATTGGGATTCATCCTCTTTCCCCACCTGTTCATTAAGCTCCAAGTTCCTAGCAACTCCAGTGACTGATTGCACATTAACAAGCTGTTTATGTGGGAGGTGTAGCTAAGCCTAGCCAACATTCCTATACTTACACATTCATTTAAACATAATTATCTGGTAATTTATTCTGTTCACAATCCCACTATGGAAAAATGTATCTCTAACCCTGAAGTTTAATTTTGGACACAACGGAAATGTCATGGGTCAAAAAATTAAAACTCAGTGAAGCAAATCAGGTTGTACCTCAAGGTCAAAAGAGGCTGGAGAAGTTTCATGCTATACATTCACTTCTTCAAATAGTTACAAAAATGAAAAGAGTACGGAGAATGCTGCTGTCTTTGCACTGATATTATGCCAAAATAAAATATTAATTTTTGTCTCTATTCTAAAGCAAACATTGGTTACTTCTATCATTAGAAAGCTAGATCAGCTAAGAATGTTGAAAAATAATTTAACCTTTCTTATCAAAATGGCTAAAATCTTCATTTATACAACACCAATTTTAATAAACCATTTGTCAACCAAAAAGTACCAAATATGAGCTATAAATAAGAACATACTAAAAATTCTCAGTATTTTTTCTTCAGTTATCACTTACGTAACCTAATTTTTATATGAATTAATGATTGGAATCCAGTAATCAATGCCATTTTTCCCTTTCCCTACACACATAAACTGAGACATTACCTGATGAAAAATTAAATAAATAGCCACATGACTAAATTATATTCAGCCAACAGAATAGAATAGCTCCAGATGTTTTTGAGCCTACAAGTAGCAACTCTTCAAAAATCACAAATAAAGAAAAAAACCTTAAAAAATTAAGTTGGTCTGTATATGTAACAAATATACATTTCTCTTGGTTAAAACTAAAAGAAATGCACACAAAAAAGTGTTCAATTTTACTGTATGATTTAAAAATAAAATTTTTAAAGTAAATGAGCATGGAGAATTCAGATAAGGTTGCACATGAGACAGTCTTTAGGCCTCATGAAATGTCATTTAGCATCATTATAAGTTCAGCTATTATTTAAATTTAACTATAATCTACTTCTGATAAGTCATGCAATTAAAGAATTAAACTATGGCAAAAGTTGTTTGTATTTTTTGTTAAATGCCAGTAAAATTAGAATCCACTTACCTATTGCCCTCATCCTGATGTAAGCATAGCTGCTTAGTCTCCCAGGGGACTGGTTCTCTCCTCTATGATCATGATCCAATTGGCTCAGTCCACATAGAAAGTACCATTGAGAGGGCTTAATCTAACTTCTGAAGCTGGAAATGCTTTCTGTAAATGCCCAGACTCTCTTTACAAAGAAGGGGTGTTTTATGACACCTATACAACTCTACCCATTCTAGCCCCAGGGATAGGCTTTAAGATTTTCTTGCCTAGGGTAAAGGCTTGAAGTTTCAGAGAAACCATGCTTGGTGACCTCCAAGAAGCAGAAATTGCTCCAATGCCAAGTGCTATCCTAGATGCTAGGTACTATTCTGAACGTGAAATAAACAGTTCCTTTCTCATTTCAAGGAAATTCCACGCCTACCTCTGTTCCCACCATTTTGAATTTCAAGAACAGAAGCAGTGACATTTTACTTGAGATACTGGGTTTCTCAGTTGAGAAATACTCAGCACTGTATTCCTCAGGCCTCCAAACAACCCAACCCCACCCAATGCCTCCTGGCTACGACCAAGTTACTTATATTTTATTGTTGCCAATAAAACTTTAGAGGTAAAATCCTGTGCAATATAATGATTTATAAGAAATATATATTTGGTCATTCAAATAACCAAAAGATATTTCTCAGACATATTTAGTCTTCATCTACAGTTCCCGAAAACATTTCAGAGCCACAGGTGAAATGGATGTCTTGTTATTGATGAAGGTGACTTCTGGACCCCAACCAGGGTTAGAAGGAGAGGCTTGTTGCCAGGAGGGCCAACCATGTGATTAGAGGTTAGAACTTTCAGTCCCCTCCACCCCCAACCTCCAGGCAGGGAAAGGGAAGAGGGGCTGGAGGTTGAGTCAGCCATGACTAAAGCCAATGACTTAGTCAATCATGACTATGGAATAAAGCCTTCATAAAAAACTATGAGAACAGGGTTTTGTCCCTTTTTTTAAAACCTGTTTCCTTGTTTGGAGAGCTTCCACGTTGGGGGAACCAGAATGCTTCCACATTCCACTAAGCCAGGCCCCAAGCTCCACAGAGACAGAAGCTCCTTTTTTCTGGGACCTTGCCTAAGTCATTGGCTTTAGTCATCCATTTCACCTGTGGCTCTGAAATTGTTATTGATGAAGGTGACTTCTGGACCCCAACCAGGGTTAGAGGGAGAGGTTGAGTCAGCCATGACTAAGGATGGAGGAACTATTTTAAAGGGAAAAAGCAATATAAAGAAGCATGAATCTAAGTGCTATTTAACAAGAAGAAAAAATTACAAAAGCTCAAAAATGGAAATGAAAAATAAGTTTTATGTTATCTACTTACTTAAACACTTAAAATTATTGTTTCATTGTAGTTAATACTTTAATTGTATTCAACTTTTCTCACAGGGTGATCTAATAAAGGCCTAAATGCTTTGTAATTGGAATCCCAGGCTTCCTCACAATTAGTAAAATTTATAAACATATTTACAACAAAAGCCTTAATCTGTCAGCTCAAAAGTTACATAATTGTAAATTCATATTTATTTAGATAACTGTAATTACAATCTCCCACTACATTGTAAACTGAAGAGCTTGTCTGTTTTTTTTACCATTTTATCTCTCACACTTAGAATGCTTGTTACATAGCAGATACTTAATATATATTTGTTGAATAAATGAATGATTGATGAAACACTTGACTACAGACATTCCCATTAAAATCGAGAAAGAGCAAGACTTCTTATCACAACTAATTTAGCATTGTCAACATGTTGTAGCCAATGCAATAAAAAGAGCAGAGAAAAAGTATGTATAACAATGTATATGCCTAGAAAACCCAAGAGAATCAACTTCAGTAGGGTGGAAAATTGTTAAATTAATAGCTTTTCTAAATTACCAGAACTATTCTGAAAAGATAAATAGAAAAAATAGATACCATTCATAATAGCAATGAAATTGTAAACTTGTTAGAATGTTAGAATAAAACAACTGCATCAGCTCCATATGATGTAAACTGTAAAACTTTACTGAGGGATATCGGGGATAAATAAATCTAACAAGCAGCACCATTCCTAAACAGGAAGACATAATATGTTAAAAGATGCCAAAATACCCTTAAAACTTAAATTTCTAACAAAAATTCCATTGATATTTCTAAGATTTTGTTGTGATGGTAGTGGTTTTTGTTTTGATTTTGAAGTTAACAAAGTAATTCTAAACTTTATGTGGTAAAATCAAAGGATGAGATGAGCCAGGAAATATTTGAAAAAGCAGACAAATGGCAGATATTGGGGGAGGAGTCACCCAATCCCAGACTAAAATACTTATGTGAAAGCCATAATAATTTAAGAAATATACATCATTAACTCATACCTTCATGACCATAAATTCTATATGGAGTTTAATGTAAATTCAAGAAACCGTTCAAAAGGTAAAGGAAAATATAAGGAACTATTTATCTATCCTTTGGAGGAAAAAGACCATTCTAAATTCAATACAAAAGAAATAAACCAGTATGAAAAAGATTAAAGAATATGACAACATAAGCATTCTTGAATGCTTGAAGAAAAACTCATACCATAAACATGTATGAAACATAAGTGCCAAATTGGAAAGAAATATTAGCAACATATATCAAAGGTTTAGTCTTATATGAAGATAAAGCTTTCCCAGTTAATCAAAGACAAATATCTTATAGAAAACCTGGTTAGAAAGAGGAGCATGAAACTTTAAAAAAAAATGTAAATGCCCAATAAATAGAAGAAAAAAACACTCAATATCACTAATAATAAAAGAAATTAGATAGATTTAATCACAATTAAATTGATAAGTTTGATTTTTGTAATGATGTAACCTAGTATCTACAGGCACTTGCACTTATACACCACCCTCAAGGAAGTATATTAATACATTATTTCTAAGAAGCAATGGATGTCAATGTCATTTTTAGAAAATATGATAGTCTTTCACCTGGTAGTTACTTCTAAGTAATGTATTTTGAAGAAATAATCAGAGATGCTTACAAAAATTTTGACATGAGGTTGCTCCTTACAGCTTTGTAAAAATGAAAACTTATTAAAATAATCACTTAAAATCATGTTCTTAACCTTTAGGGATGTGGAAAATGAGATATTTTAAATCGGAAAAAAAGCAGAATATAATATGGTGCACACAGTATTGTTCTAACGTACATAATCTGTACCTCTTTGTATACACACACACACACACACACCATTTAAAGGCTAAAAGATATAAAACAAGTATTAATAATATTAACTCTAGATGAAAGTCTGACATATTTTATTTCATTATACTTGTCTTATTTCCCGATTTTCTCCAAAAACATTCATTAATGTTATATTCAGAAAAAATCTGATGATCTACATTTGTAAATTACCTATATAACATTAAATGAATCTTATTGATAAGATATATATGATATAAAAGCAAACCAATGCTATAATTCTATACTGAATGTGGCTTTAAGGTTATATTGTAGGATTTTTTTATATATATATTTACGTTCAGCAAAAAGACAGGCTTTGTGGGATGTCTCACATGTGAGAGTAGACGTTCTGATTGCCTTTCCGAAGTTAACCTTGTTTTTTTTCCAAATGTAGGTTTAAGAAAATAATTTCTTAAATTGCTTTCTCTGTTTTTGGTCTCCCAAAAAGAACAGTAGTGGCAGTGATAATAATAATAGTAGTAGTAATAGCACTTTTATGGTATTGGAGGTTATTGTCCCCAGGTGCTGCTGTCTATGGCAGGAAAAAGTATTATATTTATGTTTTTACGAATCCAATAAGGAGTTACATAAAACAACTCCACCTTCTCATCCTCAGGTATACAAAAGTAACATTACATTTTTTACCTTATTTGTTCATTTATAAAAGTCTTAAGATGGATTGTTAGCTGCAAAGTGCTATAAAATAGGATTTGTCATACAAATTCACTAAAATATTACTTACACATTCATTCATTATAATGTTCATTGTTTATACAGTATATATTCATTAAAATACTACATGAAATATGTCATACAATATTTTAAAAACAATATAGAAAATACCAATTATTGGCATGGGTACAGAGCAAATGTAACTCTCAGACACTGCTAGTGGAAGTAAAACTTGATTCAACCACTTTGAAACCATGTGGTACTATCTACTATGCTGCACATACATATGTCCTATGACACAGCCATTCCACTCTCGGATATAGACCCAACATAAATATACAGATATCTATTCACAAAAACACACAAACTTACATACACAAATGTGTTTGAATGTTCTTTACAGTACAAATAGACCCAAACTGGAAATTACCTAAAGGCCCAACAACGGTAACATAAAACTGACAAATTCACAAAATGAAATATTACACAACAGTGATAATGAATGATCTACATCTATGTACAACAATATAAATCAGTCTTACAAGCATAATGGTGAACTGTAAGAGTCAAACATTGAAGAGTATATATTGTGTGGCTCCACTTATATAAAATACAAACACAGACAAAACTAATCTATGCCACTAGAAGTCAGGACAGTAAATATACTATCCTATACTCACTATAGGGTATCAGGGGATGCCAAGGGCTCTTCCAGGGTACTGAAAATTTTCTACTTTTTGATCTGGATGGAGTAACACAGGTGTGAAAATTTATTGAGCTATACATTTATGTATGTGTTATTTATTGTGTCTATTGTTGTTCAATAAAATGTTGAAAGAAAAAAACACATAATTCAGAAATTCAATGAAGAATAAAGCTTTAGTACTTTGTTAGTAGAAATTGCATATTCAATAAAGCAGTTTCTGTCACCCTAAAATATTTCTGAAAGTAAATGAACCTGTTTTCCCAATGATTCTAATTCCAAATATGCCTTATTTCAATTTTACTGAAGACATAAAAATAGCATTTATTTTAAGGAAATGGAAATGATTATTTAAAGGAACTTTTATAAAGTAAAATTTCTTCATCCTATGCAGTCCCACTACCTGATTTATCTATGCAAATATTCTATATCAACTTTTTAAAAATTAAATCATATACATCTATAATTGGTTATCTGCCCAATTATATGCCACTATTTCAATTTTTGACACAATAATGACATCTACAACTAATGCAGTAAAAGTTCTTATCACTAAAGTAAATGAAAAAACAAATCTTTTCCCTTGGCCATTAGTTCATATAAATTAGCAACAATATTGCACAAATGGCTTTTATTATAAAGCCTCAGAATTGAACAAATTTTGATGGGCAAAATTCAAGTTAAGTAGTATAACAGCTAAAGTTGTAAACCACAAAATAGACCCTTCTAGTCTTCATTCTGTGCATAAGACTTGAAAACATGCATAATTACCTTGTGACATTCATAGAAAAAAATCATTTTTCTCTTATTGGAACTAATCAATATAATTCAGCTACTGTTTACTGAGTGTGACTACTAGGCACTTGTGAAGTGTTTCATAGACATTATATCTTGATTTTCACAACAACCCTGTGAAGAAGGCCCTGTTATTACCTCCATTTTACCAATGAACAAACTAAGGATCAGAAAGGTTAAATAATTTACCAAAGGTTATTTTTCCAGGAAGCTGTAGAAGTATATTTAAATAATGATTAATCTGACTTCGAGCTCTCTATGATTAGCCACAATGTAAATTGCACCATTTAGGGCAGGGACAGAATGAACTACAATAAACAAATCAACCATCCTACTTTCTACTTTAAAAAATTCTTTATATGGAAAATTTAATTAATCTTTGGCAAAGCAAACCCATTAATATTGGAGTGTTAACCACTTTTTCATTATACAGCCTGCAATCCACAAATGAATAAAAATTGTATCTCCAAAAGAAAATCTTTTTCTGTGATTATGATTATAAAATTATCTCTAATGATAAATACTGAACCATAAATTATATGGATGTATTCTCCCTCAAGCTCTAGTAAAGACCAGAACTCTGTAACCAATAGGCTTAGTAAAAAAATTACACAAGGACAATGAACAGATTGTCCTAAATGCTGCAACATATAAAAACCATAAATGAATCTTTATAGAAGTTCTACTGGTTATAGCAAAATACTGAAGAGAACCCAAATGCCCTTCACTGGGTGAATGACTGAAAGAAATTTGCTATGCCCATGCAAGGGACTACTATATAGCAATAACAAGGAATGAATTTGGATACATGAAACAAGCTGAATGCACCTCAGGGCTTTATGTTTAGTGAAAAAAATCAATCTCAAAAAGTTGTATGCTGTATGATTCCATTTATATAATATTCTTAAAGGGATAAAACTATACAGATGGAAAACAGGGAAGGGGACAGAGAGGTGGGTGCCACTACAAAGGGGGTAACATGAGAGAGTTCTTTCATGAAATGGAACAGTCTGTATCTTGATTATGGTGGCGGTTACATGAATCTATACATGGGGTAAAACTGCATTGAACTACACCACACACAACACACACATGTAGACACATTTTCAGGTTAAAATGGTGAAAACTGAGTAAGGCCTATAGTCTAGTTAACAATAAAGTACCAATGTCAGTTTCCTGGTTTTGATATTGTAATAGCTATACAATGTCACTGGGGAAGGCTTACACAGGAGAAGGTGAAGGGCACACAGGACTCTTTGTATTATTTCTGCCATTTCCTATAATTATTTCAAAATAAAAAGTTTAAATAAAAAATGGCCCTGGGTATGAGACCCAGAATGTGAACCTGGGTCTGCCTGATTCTAAAACTTGTGCTTTTCCCTGTGTACCTTTGTGTGTCCTACTGTCTGCAAAATCTGTTTACTGTGATATACCAAATATGCGTTATTTCCTACAGAGAAGAATAGAATATATAAAAGGCTCAGCCTGGGTCACATTTAAAGAAATCTAAGGAAGTTCAAAAAGTACTTTATTTGGAAAAACTTAAATATCAAATCATTTCATTAGTAGCAACTAAGACCAGGTGTTTCGATTGTACGACTATGGACAGGAAAAGAGAACATTAGAAGTCTGACAGGAAGTGATGACTGGGCAGCTGTGGCACCCTGACTAGGGGCCTGCTTCTCAGTCCCCTCTCAGTAGAGGCAGCTCTGGAGTTCCCGCCATGTCACCTTGTCCACCTGAATGCTTAACAGTTGTTTCTCTCCTCACACACCAGGCAGACAAGCTGCACACCAGAAAGCTGTGTCCTTGTGGGATGCAGAACATGGCCAAATGACAATCTCCTCAGCATTAATCATTTTTAAAATCAGACCCAAACTGATTCGCCGTCTCAAGTCCCCAGTGCTGAATGCACTATTGTTGGAGACATTCAATTGCAATATAGTTCAAATTAACAAACACACAGTACCAAGTGTTTATTAAGAACATAAGGACAAGATTCTACTTTGGGAGGTGGCACCAAAAGTGAAAAAGACATCAGTCTGTGGCTTTAAAGGGGAGATGAAGAAAGAGGTATAGTTAACAAAACTAAAACAAAACAAAACCGTAATTACTACTATTAATAAGTGTGCTAACATGGCAGATTTTATGTTAATAACAAGAAAGAGAAAACTCATGAGAGTGGAATTCAGATATTTTAGAAGGAAAAACATATTATCAGTTGTGCTAGGATCAAGGGTTGGAAATCATAAGAATATACAGGAAGGCTGTATATAAACATATAAATGAACTTCTAAGTTTTTTTTTTAATTAAAGCCCACATGTTCACAGAATTATGGTATAATAAATCAATGGCAAATTACTAACTCAGTGATATCTGTACATCTCTGTGCTAGAGAAGAGTTCATGAGACTCTTTCCAAGGGCCTATCTTCTCTGGAGGCTCCAGAGGAAAGCATTCTTAATATGCTGGGCCACATATGGACAGTCCATAGAAACTAGATATAAGGGGGACTTGTGATAAAATTTGGATAAAATTCTATCCAAAAGGAGGATTCATATTGGGTGGAGTTTAAATGACCCAGGCAAATCCTCTCTCATGAAGTTTCACACTTTAGAGAAGCAGCGGAGGAGAAAGGAAGTACAGAGGCATCAGAAGAAAAGAAAGAGAAAAACAGCTCTGATTATGGTAGACACAGTACTAAGCAACTGGGAGCCAGTTCTGAGGAAGGGACAAATGGACTAGGCTTCCAGACTTTCTGCTCGGTTGCTGAAGCTATGCTATATCCTGAACAATGTTCCAGTTCTCCATGAGAGCCTTCTGTTCACCTACCAAGACATGTTCCTATTATTCTCTGTAAATTTACTCATCACCAGAGGGAACCTTGAGGCAATGTTTAATTTTATCTGCATCCTATACTCCTGGAAAACAGAGACTCTCAAAAAATTATCCTCTACCCTTTTGTGCTGCAGGAAACAGCTTACTGCAAAAAAAAAAACTTGTCCTATGACAGATAAAACTCATGGATGACCAGTGGTAACCTATGGCAAAGACTAGACACAGACCCTCCAAATTCCCATTTTTTTGCCTCATAAATGATTAGCTGCACTGTTTGTTTCCATTGACCATTCTGGTTGGTAAATGCTTGTTAACTGGTTGTGACCAAACTTTAGCCAAGCTTCTCTCCTTCCTCCAAGCCCCTGAACTTTGGCCCACCCTTCAGTAACGGAAGGTGAACAACCCTATCCAACCCCTTAATAATCTCCCCATAAGAACCAGTTGACCTCAGGGAAAAACATTCCCTGATCAACTGTCCAATAATGCCACACACTCTTCCCATTTCCTGATACCCAATTCTTTCTAACCTGTTTACTCCTCTCTATAAAAAAAAAAGCCCTTTTCTGCTTGACCTTTGAGATGCTTATAGATCTCATAGTCAAAGTGGTTCTTCCTATTGCAATATTCTTCCACCTCCTATTCTGATAGTCCTTTATTTTAAATAAAGTATCTCCTTACCTACATCCAGATTTGTTTTTACTTGATACTGTAAAAAGTTTATATTTACAAAACACAAATTAAAATCTTTAAATATCCTCTTATTATTGACATTTATAGAATCACAACTATTGCATATTTTGTGATATATAACCACAAAAAACTATATAGTTGATACAGACCACCATAAATAAGTTATTTTTCTGATGTTCAAACACAAAAAATACTTCTACAATTAATTATTGAAATAAAGCATGTATAACAAACATGAAAGGTTGAAACCAAATGAGGTTTGGAAATCAGAGAAACAATTTCTTATATTTTACTTTTGTCTGGTGTAGTTCAGTCATCTCTTTACAACCTATTCAAAAGAAGGAAAAACTTGATGAACTTGTTTTTATGTTGGCCAATTATTAACTCAAGCATGAAACCAAGAATAATGTAGTTGCTAAAGTTCTTTCTGAAGAACTTCTTGCAATAATCTGTCACTTTTCCAGTGGTCCAGTACCCCAGTCTCAATTAAGCATGGATACTATGTAGATTAGCATATTAATTGCAGCACAGACATAAAATAAACCCTCAGTGTTTTTAATCAAGAAGAAAAATACATAAGACATTTCTATACCAGGATGGATATCATTTTCTGAAAATATGTACATTCCTGTTGGTGAAAAATATTTTTAAATAATAAATACTCATATAATAAATACATCACAAAAAAATCAACTACTCACCAGCATTGACTATAGCATCTACCTCTAGCAATGTGATGTCACCTCTATAGAGAGAAACTTTTTCACTCAAACTCTTCTTCACCTGGGATGCTTCCTGAGTATTTTCTTCTGTAATAAAAAAGGAATATATATGTAAGTATCAATATTCTTAGTTAATAAAGACAGTGTTGAAACAAGAGCCAATATGGGTCACTCTCACACATTAGACAAGTGGAAATACATGTGTAAGTACCAGAAGCTTATACTCTATTTATTGTGTATTCCTCAATACAAATTCAGTATCACATTTATAATAGGGATTCAATAAATTTAGGTGTTATACTCTCCAAAAAAAAATTCAATGTCTATTGTTAATATTACTATGAAAAAACAAACTTTAAAATAAAATTATGTGCCACTAGTTGCACAAGGAGGAAAAGATGTGTAACTACCAAGACAAGATAAATTTTAACAGTGCATAACCACCTTTTCATGTTGTTCCAGTTACCTAAAAGGCATCACTGAAAAGAATATTTACTTGGAACAAAAAAAATTTAGGTTGAGGTCTCTGCTACTTCTAAGTAATAAGCTACCCCTCAAAATGGGATGGGATGAGAATATTTGAATGTGTGGAATATTAACTTTTCACTCTAGAGGGCGCTGCAAGATTTGAAAGAAAGAATTGTCCACCACACAACAGCCAGCAAGCTGGTATATTTAAAACAAGGCAAAACTTCAGTTCTAAAACCTGACATATTTCTAATGGTTAAGAGCAATACTATAATTTAATTTTCACTTATTTTTAACAAGGAGTAATGTTAAGATATTAAACAAAGTTATATAAAATGAATGTTTTTAAAATATACTAATTGTTATACATAAAAAGCTTTTTAATATACCTCTGGCAGAGCTCATTTATAATTCAAACGTTAAAGAATTTATGGTCTGTGCAAATCTTTCAAGGGGGAAAATAATGCTGTTTATTCACTAAGACACACATAAATAAGCGTGAAATTTTGAGGTTTCTAGGGGATTAGTGGTGATAGGTTACAGGTCACTTAATTTCTCTTTGGACCTTAATAGTCAAGGAAAAAATTAGCCACAACTAAGGAAATTATCTGTGGCCATGAAAGTGATCGTTCCTCCTTCTGCCTCCAAAGGACTCCGCTCTTTGCAACCACTTCTCTCCTTAAAAAAATTCTCATCAAAATACCCATTGGTGGGAGGAGGAGGAGGAAAATAACGTGGGAAAATTGTATGTTAAAAGAGTAGAGAAAGAATTTAGAAGACCTTGAAGTTAAAAAACACTTATATTTGAGTTGACCACCTTAGGGAATCCTACAGTACTATTTTCCTTTTGTCAGGTTATGGTTAAGAGCACAGTCTTGACTATCAGACTGAGTCCATTCAAATCTTGATTCTGCCAATTCACAATTGGGTAACCTTGGATAAGTTATTTATTTCCTCCATGCCTCAGTCTGCAAATTCCTAGCTTCTTCACAGTTAACATGAGTTCATCACACTTACTCTAATATTTTTTTCCATAGCAAGCACTCAACAAACACTACCTTTCTTTCACAAAAATTTTACAAAGTTAACAAATGTTATTTCAGCGTCCATATTCAAAATGCTGCAATAGTTGGGAAATATTTTCAAACTAAATTATCATTTTGAATAAAATTTCAATGTGCATTATTATTATTCCCTATCAATAAAAGAAACTGGATTTTGTTTGGGCTTTTACCAAGCTCTCAACGCTTGACCCAATGATGAGGACTTCAATCCAGAAGACCTTGAGCTCCACATCCAATCAGCTTCTAGTGTTACTACTTCTACCAAATTAGAAAGTCCTGATTCCCAATTAAGGATTTTTGGAAGAAAATAAGTATTGGTAGATGGTCATAAAATTCTGGATATTTGGGCTATAGTGAACCTAGAAATTATAAAGACTTCTCACTGATGATGAGTTTCAGAACTCCCTTAGGCATTAAATTGATAAGCATATTACAAACAAAAGCAGAAAAGTTGATCCTTTCAACTTGGGATACAGAGTAGAGATCCCTAATCCATCCTCTAATTGTCTAAGTAGTGTTTCTTCATTTTCTCTGAAGCATTATGTATGTTATATTGCATTTGTAGCAATGTGACTTTTTAGCATGTGTTAATAAATCATGTCTTTCTCCAAAAGTAGAGCAACTATTAAAGAATACTAGAAACCAAAACTTAAACACAATCAACCACAATTCAGTGTTTTTTAGAAGAAATCCTAATCTCTCGTCTGAAAATTTAAAAAACAGGATATTTTGAGCCTAAACTAAAGGTTCAAGCAATTTAATATACTGAAAAATATACTGTTGTGACATGTTATTCAAGTAATTACTCAAAATGGTCTTACTAGAATTACCAGCTGCATAAAGTTTTTTTTTTTTTTTTTTTTTTTAATTGAAGGGTAGTTGACAACAGTATTACATTACATTAGTTTCAGGTGTACAACACAGTGATTCAACATTTATATACATGATAATTCTAGGTACCAGCTATCACCATACCAAGCTGTTAAAATATTTTGACTATATTCCTTATGCTATACATTACATCCCGGTTACTTATTTACTTTACAATTGGAAGTGTGTTTATATATATATATTTTGTGAGGGCATCTCTCATATTTATTGATCAAATAGTTGTTAACAACAATAAATTTCTGTATAGGGGGGTCAATACTCAATGCACAATCATTAATCCACCCCAAGCCTAATTTTCGTCAGTCTCCAATCTTCTGATGCATAACGAACAAATTCTTACATGGAGTACAAATTCTTACATAGTGAATAAGTTACATGGTGAACAGTACAAGGGCAGTCATCACAGAAGCTTTCGGTTTTGTTCATGCATTATGAACTATACACAGTCAGTTCAAATATGAATATTCATTTGATTTTTAAACTTGATTTATATGTGGATACCACATTTCTCTATTATTATTATTTTTAATAAAATGCTGAAGTGTTAGGTAGATATGAGATAAAGGTAGAAAACAGAGTTTAGTGTTGTAAGAGAGCAAATGTAGATGATCAGGTGTGTGCCTGTAGACTATGTGTTAATCCGAGCTAGACGAGGGCAATAAACATCCATGTATGCAGAAGATTTCTCTCAGAACATGAGGGGGGAGGTTCTAAGCCTCACCTCTGCTGCTCCCCATTTTCTCACCAGATGGCCCCCTGTGACTGTGCCTGTCTTAGGTTGTTCCTCCTTTGAGGAATCTTACCCGTCTCTGACTAACCAGTCATCTTCCGGGGCCATACAGGGAAATGTTAAGTTGGTAAGTGAGAGAGAAGCCTTATTGTTTGAAAAGGTTAGCTTTTTACTTCTTTGCATATTTATGCCCTGTGGCTTCTATGCCCAGCATTTGTCTTGAGGTGTCTTTACCACTTGGAAGAATTATGATACTCGGTAAATTCGACATGTGGCACGAGTTCTATTTAAAGGTTGTGATTAGGTAGGAAGAAGAAAAGCTATAGAAGTAGCAGGCAGAAGAAAACCTGGGAAGATTGATTATTTCTTTGACATATCTTCTTGTAGAGTAACTTCAGCATGGATAGGTTTTAAACTACTAATTAAATTGTGCACACACATTAACATAATAGGAATATAGTTACCTAACCAAAGCATACCTGTAATTACCAGCCATCTCCAGTGAAACCAAGAAAACCAGTTAGGCACCTTAGGCATTTGTGAAAACTTATCTATGATATGGTGGATATTGTCTGACTGAACTTAAAAAGTCTGAGAGAATTCAGATAAACTAGAAAAACCCATTCCTGGGGACTGTTCATATCCCATATGTTCTTTTAACAATAAATAGTCTGTGGTTGTAAGATTTTGGAGTGCTACAATTTGCACTTCTCCTAATTCTTGGTTGAGTTCCAACAGTATAGATCCAGTCAAATTTTTTGTTTTACTGTATGCACAGGCCAGCTTAGATATCTCCTTCATCATTCCCATGGCAAGTCCAGGAGCTGGTGGGATGAGTGCATCTACACCTGTGGCACTGTGTGGATCTTTGTTGGAGTTTTTTTTTTTTTTTGCTGATCATCTTCTGGCATGAGTCTTCCCGAGAGTGCTGATGTTGGAAGTTCTTTTTCATATCGTATCTTAGTTCATTTTCGGGGTAGCCAAATTAGGCTTTGATCCTCTGTATAAACAAAAACAGACCCTTTGCCTACACTTTTATGTGCCCTTTATATCATTGTGTAGAACTCATTAGAGGTCACCACATAGGAACTGCTTTTTTTTTTTTTTTAATCATTAATCTACACTTACATGACGAATACTTTGTTTACTAGGCTCTCCCCTATACCAGGTCCCCGCTATATACTCCTTTACAGTCACTGTCCATCAGCGTAGCAAACTGTTGTAGAATCACTACTTGTCTTCTCTGTGTTGTACAGTCCTCCCCTTTCTCCCACCCCGCTATGGATGCTAATCTTAATACCCCTCTTTTTCTGCACCCCCTTATCCCTCCCTACCCACCCATCCTCCCCAGTCCCTTTCCCTTCGGTACCTGTTAGTCCATTCTTGAGTTCTGTGATTCTGTTGCTGTTTTGTTCCTTCAGTTTTTCCTTTGTTCTTATATTCCACAGATGAGTGAAATCATTTGGTATTTCTCTTTCTCTGCTTGGTTTGTTTCACTGAGCATAATACCCTCCAGCTCCATCCATGTTGCTGCAAATGGTTGGATTTGCCCTTTTCTTATGGCTGAGTAGTATTCCATTGTGTATATGTACCACATCTTCTTTATCCATTCATCTATCGATGGACATTTAGGTTGCTTCCAGTTCTTGGCTATTGTAAATAGTGCTGCGATAAACATAGGGGTACATTGGTCTTTCTCATACTTGATTGCTGCATTCTTAGGGTAAATTCCTAGGAGTGCAATTCCTGGGTCAAATGGTATGTCTGTTTTGAGCATTTTGATGTACCTCCATACTGCTTTCCACAATGGTTGAACAAGTTTACATTCCCACCAGCGATGTAGGAGGGTTCCCCTTTCTCCACAGCCTCGCCAACATTTGTTGTTGTTTGTCTTTTGGATGGCAGCCATCCTTACTGGTGTGAGGTGATACCTCATTGTAGTTTTAATTTGCATTTCTCTGATAATTAGTGATGTGGAGCATCTTTTCATGTGTCTGTTGGCCATCTGTATTTCTTTTTTGGAGAACCGTCTGTTCAGTTCCTCTGCCCATTTTTTAATTGGGTTATTTGTTTTTTGTTTGTTGAGGCGTGTGAGCTCTTTATATATTCTGGACATCAAGCCTTTATAGGATGTGTCATTTTCAAATATATTCTCCCATACTGTAGGGTTCCTTTTTGTTCTATTGATGGTGTCTTTTGCTGTACAGCTTTTCAGCTTAATATAGTCCCACTTGTTCATTTTTGCTGTTGTTTTCCTTGCCCGGGGAGATATGTTCAAGAAGAGGTCACTCATGTTTATGTCTAAGAGGTTTTTGCCTATGTTTTCTTCCAAGAGTTTAATGGTTTCGTGACTTACATTCAGGTCTTTGATCCATTTTGAGTTTACTTTTGTATATGCGGTTAGACAATGGTCCAGTTTCATTCTCCTACATGTAGCTGTCCAGTTTTGCCAGCACCATCTGTTGAAGAGAGTGTCATTTTGCCATTGTATGTCCATGGCTCCTTTATCAAATATTAATTGACCATATATGTCTGGGTTAATGTCTGGATTTTCTAGTCTGTTACATTGGTCTGTGGCTCTGTTCTTGTGCCAGTACCAAATTGTCTTGATTACTATGGCTTTATAATAGAGCTTGAAGTTGGGGAGTGAGATCCCCCCTACTTTATTCTTCTTTCTCAGGATTGCTTTGGCTATTCGGGGTCTTTGGTGGTTCCATATGAATTTTTGAATTATTTGTTCCAGTTCATTGAAGAATGTTGCTGGTAGTTTCATAGGGATTGCATCAAATCTGTATATTGCTTTGGGCAGGATGGCCATTTTGACGATATTAATTCTTCCTAGCCATGAGCATGGGATGCGTTTCCATCTGTTAGTGTCCCCTTTAATTTCTTTTAAGAGTGACTTGTAGTTTTCAGAATATAAGTCTTTCACTTCTTTGGTTAGGTTTATTCCTAGGTATTTTATTTTTTTTGATGCAATTGTGAATGGAGTTGTTTTCCTGATTTCTCTTTCTGTTGGTTCATTGTTGGTATATAGGAAAGCCACAGATTTCTGTGTGTTGATTTTGTATCCTGCAACTTTGCTGTATTCCGATATCAGTTCTAGTAGTTCTGGGGTGGAGTCTTTAGGGTTTTTTATGTACAGTATCATGTCATCTGCAAATAGTGACAGTTTGACTTCTTCTTTGCCAATCTGGATTCCTTGTATTTTTTTCTTTTGTCTGATTGCCGTGGCTAGGACCTCCAGTACTATGTTAAATAACAGTGGGGAGAGTGGGCATCCCTGTCTAGTCCCCGATCTCAGAGGAAATGCTTTCAGCTTCTCGCTGTTCAATATAATGTTGGCTGTGGGTTTTTCATAGATAGCCTTTATTATGTTGAGGTACTTGCCCTCTATTCCCATTTTGCTGAGAGTTTTTATCATGAATGAATGTTGAACTTTGTCAAATGCTTTTTCAGCATCTATGTAAATGATCATGTGGTTTTTGTCTTTCTTTTTGTTGATGTGGTGGATGATATTGATGGACTTTCGAATGTTGTGCCATCCTTGCATCCCTGGGATGAATCCCACTTGGTCATGGTGTACGATGGTTTTGATGTATTTTTGAATTCGGTTTACTAAAATTTTGTTGAGCATTTTTGCATCTACGTTCATCAGGGATATTGGTCTGTAGTTTTCTTTTTTGGTGGTGTCTTTGCCTGGTTTTGGTATTAGGGTGATGTTAGCTTCATAGAATGAGTTTGGGAGTATCCCCTCCTCTTCTATTTCTTGGAAAACTTTAAGGAGAATGGGTATTATGTCTTCCCTGTATGTCTGATAAAATTCCGAGGTAAATCCATCTGGCCCGGGGGTTTTGTTCTTTGGTAGTTTTTTGATTACCACTTCAATTTCGTTGCTGGTAATTGGTCTGTTTAGATTTTCTGTTTCTTTTTGGGTCAGTCTTGGAAGGTTGTATTTTTCTAGGAAGTTGTCCATTTCTCCTAGGTTTCCCAGCTTGTTAGCATATAGGTTTTCATAGTATTCTCTAATAATTCTTTGTATTTCTGCGGGGTCCGTCGTGATTTTTCCTTTCTCGTTTCTGATACTGTTGATTTGTGTTGACTCTCTTTTCCTCTTAATAAGTCTGGCTAGAGGCTTGTCTATTTTGTTTATTTTCTCGAAGAACCAGCTCTTGGTTTCATTGATTTTTGCTATTGTTTTATTCTTCTCAATTTTATTTATTTCTTCTCTGATCTTTATTATGTCCCTCCTTCTGCTGACCTTAGGCCTCATTTGTTCTTCTTTTTCCAATTTCGATAGTTGTGACATTAGACCGTTCATTTGGGATTGCTCTTCCTTTTTTAAATATGCTTGGATTGCTATATACTTTCCTCTTAAGAGTGCTTTTGCTGTGTCCCACAGAAGTTGGGGCTTAGTGTTGTTGTTGTCATTTGTTTCCATATATTGCTGGATCTCCATTTTGATTTGGTCATTGATCCATTGATTATTTAGGAGCGTGTTGTTTAGCCTCCATGTGTTTGTGAGCCTTTTTGCTTTCTTTGAACAGTTTATTTCTAGTTTAATGCCTTTGTGGTCTGAAAAGTTGGTTGGTAGGGTTTCAATCTTTTGGAATTTACTGAGGCTCTCTTTGTGTCCTAGTATGTGGTCTATTCTGGAGAATGTTCCATGTGCACTTGAGAAGAATGTGTATCCTGTTGCTTTTGGATGTAGAGTTCTGTAGATGTCTATTAGGTCCATCTGTTCTAGTGTGTTGTTCAGTGCCTCTGTGTCCTTACTTATTTTCTGTCTGGTGGATCTGTCCTTTGGAGTGAGTGGTGTATTGAAGTCTCCTAGAATGAATGCATTGCATTCTATTTCCTCCTTTAGTTCTATTAATATTTGTTTCAGGTATGTTGGTGCTCCTGTATTGGGTGCATATATATTTATAATGGTTATACCCTCTTGATGGACTGAGCCCTTTATCATTATGTAATGTCCTTCTTTGTCTTTTGTTACTTTCTTTATTTTGAAGTCTGTTTTGTCTGATACCAGAATTGCAACACCTGCTTTCTTCTCTCTGTTGTTTGCTTGAAATATCTTTTTCCATCCCTTGACTCTAAGTCTGTGCGCGTCTTTGGGTTTGAGGTGAGTCTCTTGTAAGCAGCATATGGATGGATCTTGCTTTTTTTATCCATTCTATTACTCTGTGTCTTTTGATTGGTGCATTCAGTCCATTTACATTTAGGTTGATTATTGAAAGGTATGAATTTATTGCCATTGCAGGCTTTAAGTTTGTGGTTACCAAAGGTTTAGGGTTAGCTTCTTTACTATCTTACTGTATAACTTAACTCGCTTGTTGAGCTATTATAAACACAGTCTGATGATTCTTTATTTCTCTCCCTTCTTATTCCTCCTCCTCCCTTCTTCATATGTTGGGTGTTTTGTTGTGTGCTCTTTTTAGGAGTGCTCCCATCTAGAGCAGTCCCTGTAGGATGCCCTGTAGAGGTGGTTTGTGGGAGGCAAATTCCCTCAACTTTTGCTTGTCTGGGAATTGTTTAATCCCTCCTTCATATTTAAATGATATTCGTGCTGGATACAGTAGTCTTGGTTCGAGGCCCTTCTGTTTCATTGCATTAAGTATATCATGCCATTCTCTTCTGGCCTGTAGGGTTTCTGTAGAGAAGTCTGATGATAGCTTGATGGGTTTTCCTTTGTAGGTAACCTTTTTTTCTCTCTGGCTGCCTGTAATACTTTGTCCTTGTCTTTGATCTTTGCCATTTTAGTTATTATGTGTCTTGGTGTTGCCCTCCTTGGATCCCTTGTCATGGGAGTTCTGTGTACCTCTGTGTTCTGAGAGGCCATTTCTTCCCCTAGTTTGGGGAAATTTTCAGCAATTATTTCTTCAAAGACATTTTCTATCCCCTTTTCTCTCTCTACTTCTTCTGGAATACCTATAATTCTTATATTATTCCTTTTTGATTGGTCACTCAGCTCTCTTAAAATTCTTTCATTCCTGGATATCCTTTTATCTCTCTCTGCATCAGCTTCTCTGCGTTCCTGTTCTCTGTTTTCTAGTCCATTAATGGTCTCTTGCATCTCGCCCATTCTGTTTTGAAGTCCTTCCAGAGCTTGTTTTATTTCTGAATTCTCCTTCCTTAGTTCTTGCATATTTCTCTGCAAGTCCATCAGCATGGTTATGACTTTTGTTTTGAATTCTTTTTCAGTAAGACTGGCTAAATCTATCTCCCCAGATTCCTTCTCAGGGGAAGATGTAGCAGAGGCTGAAGCTGTCTGGGTTAGTCTTGTCTGGATCATATTTTTTTGCCTTTTCATGTTGACAGGTGCTATTGACTGTCAGCTGGGAGGGCCAAAATTTTCACTTGCTACTGGCCTTTCTTTACTGGGACAACTGCGACCCCTAGTGGCTTGTGTTGGGTAATTGCGTGTAGGGTCTTTGTGTCTTGCCTGGCCGGAAGGGAGAAATTTCCCTTTCTGTGGGCGGAATTTGTCTCAGGCTGCTTCTCTGCTTTCGCAGCGCCCGGTGGGGTAATGGATGGGGGGGCTGCTTGACTGTTTGCCTCCGTGAGGGGTCTCAGAGCTGTTGCCCAGGGGGTTAGTGCACCCGGTTTTCCCTGTAATTTCCAGCTGCTGTACTGTGACCTGGGCTGTTTCCGTCAAGCTGTTAAGTCCCTGTCCCTTTAAGACTTTCAAAAAGCCCCCGCTTTTCTTTGTCACAGGGGCATCAGCTTCGGCACCCGCTCAGAGGTCTTACTCCCTGTTCCCCCAGTATCCAGGGCCCCCTGTGCACGTACTGTGTCTGCGCTCTGGCCCGGATGGCTGGGGCTGGGTGTTCAGCAGTCCTGGGCTCCGTCTCCCTCCCGCTCTGCCAATTCTTCTCCTGCCGGGAGCTGGGGGGAGGGCGCTCGGGTCCCGCCGGGCCGGGGCTTGTATCTTACCCCTTTCACCAGTCGCTGGGTTCTCGCTGGTGTAGCTGCAGTCTGGCCACTGTCCTGCGTCTTCTGGTCTCTCTTTTAGGGCTAGTTGTGTTTGTTGTATTTTCAAAAGTCTATATGTTTTTGGGAGGAGATTCCCACTGTCCTACTCACGCCGCCATGTTGGCTCCCGCTTGCATAAGGTATTTTTATTTCTATCATTTTAAAAATTGACGTGAGCACATTTTTCCCCTACAGCCAGACTTATACACATTTGCTGCCCTGTTCCACACATGGTATATCAAAAGCTACAATTTGATAGTATTAATTATCAGCATTTCCTTCAACAATAAACCAAAACCAAATGACATGTTTTTGACAACTAAATATTCTCTGTAAATACAACACTGTCAATTGCCACTAGAGACCAATTATTTTATTTGAATAGCAATGCACTGCCTTCCTTTTCACACAACTGTGTTCCATCAGCACTGATTTCAATGTATTTTTAACCATATCCTGGGTTTTCAGTAATAAACAGGACAAAAACTTGTCAAGCATTGCTCCCTCATGGACATTCTATATGTACACAAAGCATCAAATCACTTTTTGCAAATCATTGACTTTATCTAACTGCAAGCTAAAATATCAGTCAGTGTACATACGATAGTAGTAGTTCTTCCAGACTGTATACTATTGATACTGTAACAAAACAAAACAAAACACAGAACAAGGCAGTAGTTAAAGTAGACTTTATTCAGGAACTCTGCAATAGGAGAAAAAAGAGACCTTGGTATGGATCTGGTCTCACTTCCCACTATAGCAAGGCCAAGAGGGAATTAAAGGCCAAGGAAGAGTGGGGACTGTGGAAGAAAATGTCAGGGGCAAGGGAAAACTCCAGTTCAACAGCCTTAGAATTCCTGTTGAAGGCAGGCCAGGGTGATCAGGGGTCTGGGGGATATGAGGAATTTGATCAGATATTAAGGGTGGAGAATTCTCTCTAAACTGATTTAGCAGGATTCTTGTTAAAAGTGGGTTGTGCTGGTCTGGCAAGGGACTGGCCTGGTCAAGAAAAGTTCTAGTGGAACCTGACTAATGTTTAAAGAGAGAGTCTTTGTCAGTCTCTTATTCAAGAAACATCCTTTTTTTCCTTTAAGCATTTTCATTTCTCGTTAGGTGGCCTTTGTTATTAAGGACTAGCTGAGCCATCATTTGAGACTTGGTAGTAGAGAATATTTTATAGGTGGCATGAGCAGTCAGGCATTTAATGAGGGGAATTTCTATGCAAATTAGAAGAAAAAGATTAATGGTTGAAGTAGACTATAAACTCAGTTTCTGAGTCCAGAGAGGAGACAGTTGAGATTTCTAGATGTTGGTCTTAAAGTATCTTCTGCAGTTTGAATGTCCTTGGTGATGGTGTCAGGTGTTCCAGGGAACTTTCTGAATGGCCCACACAAGCAGTAGGCAGGCATTAAGGCTGCCCACAGATGATTGTTGTGGTGATTTCTTTGGAGTTTATATCAAGTCATCCAGCTTTAGCTTGCAGGGCTTCAGGAGAAGAGCAATTTTAGTTTTTAATGATACCAAATCAGGAGGAGAAAAATTAGAAACACTTCAGACAGTTGTAGCCAGATATTGGTGGAAACAAAGAATTGACAAAAATGTCCAAGACAATGAAAAAAACTAGAATTTAGTAGCCCATAAGAATGCACTATAGTTTTCCATCAAAACATAAAATGTCTCTCTCCAGTTGCCACCCTCCTCCTACTTTTTTACTCTTGCTTACAAAATACATCTGATCTCATTAGATTTGGCCTAATCATTTACATAAAGGCAGCAAGAATGGTAATTAACCACTTAGGGCTTTTAAGTTTGCTTTGCAGAAGCTTTTCATAAAGAATCTCAGATTAGACTTTAAAAGCCTCAGGGTCAGGATGTCAGCCAAGAACTCACCACCAGATTTAGCCTGTAATACCTATAGATCTGGGTGAATTCCTCTTTCTCAAGATTCCCAAAATATCTTAAAGTTTCTGGGCTTACCTGGAAGTGACCTTCCTTATTCATCTGCAAGGCCAGGAATCCTGTAAACCAGGTATCACACTGGTTTTTCCAAAAGGGATTTTGTAGGCATTGGTTCTATAAAGTCAACCTTAGTTCCTTAAGACTGTCTGATAATATCTGATTTTATACATCATTCTCAAATACGACACTCTAGCCAAAACCTATATAACTAATTTTTCCAGTTATTACAGTCCTATTACAAGGAAGATACTCTAGTTGAACTCACACAAAAAATGTATTGCCATGGAAATAAGAATACTCAATAGAGTTTCTAAATTCTGGATAGGTCAGGTAGGGAGAAAAGGTAAGTGATTCATTTCCATTTACAAATGTATAATGCACTAAATTGTCTTGAGCTATAGACAGCTTAAGAGAAAAAAGATTCCTTAAATAAAACATTAAAGAATCAGCAATTCCAAAACAATAACTGTTAAAGTCATAATCATTCTTTATTAGTTCATTCCGTCCCAAAAGTTAATCCTTTTGATTCCCCAGCATTATTCAATTTATTAAAACAACAACAAACAAAAAATCTACATATTTTTCTTACTCCATTAAGTCAACAATTATACTAAGTAACATACTGAGATCTATTTCTGAGTTCTCTATTCTGTTCTACTAAATATTTTTTGTAGTATTTTTTTTCCCATGTAATTGATTTTCTTGATCTGTTTGATTTGGGGTTAGCAGTTTTTTTGAACCGGTCAGTTTTCCTTAGTTCTGAAAATCCTTACTCAGTCCAGTGACATGGTCTCAAAGTTATTTAAGCAATAATGTCTTCAGAAACCTGTATGTCAGAGTATCTATCAGAGTTCTCTCCAGGGTCTCTGAGACAGTCACTTTTTTGTTGAAGATACAGTACTCTTGCCTATAGTTGATTGCAAGAGTTTTCAGGAAAGAAGCAAAGTAAAACAAAAATTATCTGAGAATGATAAAAGACTTAAAATGGCCATAGGTAAAGATCTGAAGAGAGTTCATTATAAAAATGATGCAATTCATGCATTTGCTTATTTCTATAACATAAAATGTTTAAATAACTGGAATTATAACTGATAACATTATGCCAAGACATATCTTGGATAAAGGGAATAATAGAAATTTCTATGAACTGCATACAATTTCTAAAATATCTACATTAATAATATTTACCAATACAAATACAACCTAGGGAAGGTTAAGCATCACTTCTTATCTGACAATGTTTCCTGTGCAATTTAATATATAAAGTAAGCAAAATTATTTTTTAATATTTCTTTTTTACAAGGTGAAAAATAAATACTTTGTGATATTTTAGGGTCCTTCTGGAAAATATCCATTTCAGTTTGAGATCATGATTTCATTTAGGATTTGATTATAAGAAATTGTCAAAAATGTCAAAATGTTTGAACACTTAATTAAGTAGGATCATAGATCACTATGAAAAATAACTCAGGTTCTCATAAACAGACATGATAAACACAGCAGAAAATTATCAGATGAAATTAAATAAAGCACAGGAAATTATTTTCATAAGACATAGAATATTTTTTTCCTAGACAGATTTAAAGGTAAAGAAAATGCTTTTACAACTCTTATTAAGAACAGGCCAATAATTCAAGAAAACTATGTCACTTTAACGAAGAGAAAACCCAACTCTAGTTTTGCATCAGTACATTATTGGGCTCATATAAAAAATACTTAATAAATAGATCCATTCAATCTTAGTCAACTTGATCACAGATAAAATTCCTCTTTTGCCAACTTTCTGACTCTCTATATCCACTCAGGTTTTATCCTGTATTTTTCCTCTGTCTCATTCTAAAATAACCAGTGATCCTAAATTGGGACAAAATGACTTTCTTTCCATTAACAACAACAAAAAATCCTTCATTCCTCACAAACTTTGTACACTTTGAGTTGTTTCTGTTCACCCTTATTATTTTTACTAGTTTCATTTACATATATTAATTATAACTTTTAACTATCATTATCTTTTATTTTGCAGGGAAGACTAAGAAGCATTTTCTTGGAAATTGTCACATATAAGAATTCTGTAGCAGACTAGCAAATTTTATGAATATGCCATCTCTCAATTTCTAGAGACATGTTTCTTTATAGTACAACTTTTCAATATGGTAAAAGAACATATATATTAACAGACAAATATATTTAGCTTCTTTATACCATTTTTTAAAAAGTCAAAAGTACATAAGTCATGTTCATTAATGTTTCAGTTGTTTATTTTACTTAGAAATAATCTATATGTTTTGTAAATATCTATTACTTAATTTAGCATAAGTCTAAGGATGCAACTCTCCAGAGTTAAATAAAATGATGAATAAGTGTTCATTTTATATTTTATGTCATGATGTCATCTTTATAAAAACATTTTCCTCCAAGAAACATTTTTATGTACTTTTAGTTTAACTAATAGTTGTATAACATTTACTGTGTGCCAGGTGCTATTCTAATGCTTACAAATCTTAGCTCTTATAATCGTCATAACAAATCTATGTACATATTATATTACTATTATTCCCTCTATGTAAATAAGGAAGCTGAGGCATACAGAAATGAGATGATTTAACTAAGTACACAGAGCTGGCAAATACAAACCTGGAATTTGAACCTAGGCATCCCCTACTCTTAAAGAACAAGCTATGCAGTCTCTCATTTCTCTGTTCTTATTTCAGAGTCCAACTCTGAGTGAGGCATCTGTTGTTTAGATCCTGTCTCTTCCTTTAGATGCATAATGCAACAATTTCACCCACCCTCCAAAAAAACCATTATTTGCTTTTGCCTCAGAAAAAAATTTAATTGATTTACCAGAGTGGTTACCATACTTTGAAAATAATAGAAAGGCCTCAGTGGTGTCCTGAGAGCTACTATTTGACAAAGTTTCATAACATAAAATATACCAGGGATTAGAAGACTATATAGTAAAATCAAATTTGCAAATATTAATCACGTATATTTTCTCTTTTGTTTGTTTATGCAAAATCATCAAACTTGCAGGTTTATTTGTCCCAACACATACTCTATTTGCACCGGGCCTCTGCTTACTATTTATATTTATTACTTTATTCTGAGTTCTAACACTTACGTTACTATTTTACCTTTTTAGGCATCAATAACCCACTTTAGAGATACTGATCCATTTTATGAGGCAGGAATATAAGGTAATGCTATAGTAACAACAAAATATAATTTAATTAAATATGCATTAATTCAATATGACATTAAGATATGTTAGGAGAAACAAACTTTGTTAACTGACTGTTAAGATGAACTACCCAACATTCTTCCTGTTTTAAATGCATAACTTTTAAGATGATAAAAATTATTTCAAATAGAATTTTCATAAAAATCACAATTATATTTTAATTTCAAACTTTTTAAATATATTGAACAAAATGGTCACATCACTTCCCCTCTTAGAACTGCCAAACTATCTAAGACCACCTGATAAATAACTAAGACACCATCACTGGGTTCTCTGACCACTCTTGGAAGACTACTATGCTAGGGCTTATTCACACAAAGTGCCTAGGAATACTCCAAATTCTTAGGTTTCCTCATATTAGCATTCTCTCTATTTTAGCACCCAAGGACATGATACTGAAAAGCCACAAAGAGCACCAATGAGTTGGCTGGTGGTCCAATAATAGGGGGCCTGCTGCCAGTGAACTTCTATTCTGAAGATGCCAGAAAAGTCAGTTTGGTTTTAATTCAGCCATGTGTATACAGATTCAAATTAATAGTCCTCCCTAAAAGTAAAACTAGTAGGAAACCATGCCACAAAAGAAAAAGAAAAAAAAAATGTTAAGCAAATATCTATAGAAATTAATACTACAAGTAAATTTATAACTAAGATGATCAGAAAAATAATTTGGGGTTCAATAAGAGACTTTAAGGCTATACAGCCTGTGAACTAGAGGAACCCTGGGGATGCAGGCTATATTTCTAAGATTATATCTGGAAAAGAGCCAGCCTGTTGAATTGCATACCTTCATCTCTTATCTGATCATGCCTGGCTAATAATCATCATGCCATTATTCTAAATTCCCACCTGTTTTGCCCTTCTAATTTAATACCTCACTTCTTTAACTGTCCTGAGACTCAGTCCCCTGTCTCTCTTCCTTGCTTCTACTTCCACAGAGCTTCTATGGATAAAAATCTCAGCAACAGATTTCTATTCTTTTCAAGAACTCCAGACTAATCCTGTCAGAATAAAAACAAAGAAACCTTCAGATAAAGCTCTCATATTTGAGGGAAACCTCACCAGGCATGGTAGCCATGTGAAGTAATGCAGGAAGTACAACACCCTGTCAAGATACGAACTCCACATTAGAGTGGAATGATTAAAAAGCATGCAAAAATAACTTCAAGAAAGAATATTATAAATGTCATGAGAAAGACTCTAAGTGCTTTGAGGTTCAGACTGAGATATTCCAATTAAGTTTTATGAAAGTAGAAACATCCAAGCTGAATTTTAAAAGATCAGTAAGAGTACCAGAGGACTGTAAGGTGGGATGAGGGTGACAAGGGGAAGTGCAGACAATAGGGTATGAGTTGAGGAAAAGTAAAGACTCATCCATGATGAGACTATGGAGAGCACTACAGACTGGGGAGTTGTGGGGTGCTCAGCATCATAGTTTAAATAACAACAGATCCATTTGCATACATCCTACTTATACTCATACTCTCTTTCCTAAAATGATATGTTCAAATTTTTAACCATCTATTTTATACAGTCCACTTCTCTATATTAACACTTTGAATCACTGTAACTACTTTATTGAGGTAATTTAAGGAAACTGAGTCCCAACCCTTCTCATGCACACATATTCCTCCCTATACCAGTATAGCCATTCAATCTGAAATTGTACAGGTTTTATTTAGTGTTGTAGGTGTTAGACATCTATAGAAGGCCCTCTTTCCTAGGATAACTCATAGTAGCTGTTAGGCCGGGGCAGGGGTCAGCGGGGGGTGCAACTTCATTTTTTTGTGCTAAATCTTCTTCAGAGCTTCCTCTCCCTCCACCTGCTCCCTCTGTCTTTGTCTAGATAAAGATAAAGCCTTGGGCAACCAACTTGCCCAAGGCCTCACAACTATCAGAGATGAGATTTGAACCCTGGAAATGTGATTCTAGAATCCATGTGTTTAACCCCTGTGCAATATTGCCTCAAAATAAAGTTCAACCTCATAATTAAGTTTAACTAGTTAAATTCCAAAGAAAAGGATAATCAAATTTCTGTTCTTTTAGTAAAGTTTACAAAATCCTAATTTATAAAAACAGATAAGTCCTGGTTCAAATAAAGAAACAATATAAAGAATTAGAAAATTAGAAAAGCAGTAGCATACATAATTTTACCACTTTCATTATTTAAGTATAGGAGTTCCCTGTCTATAAGTCAAGATCCTTCCTTTAGTGGGTTGCAATGTCAATTTGATAGATTGCAACAAACTTTTTCACAAAATGAATAGAATTAAATAAATAGAATCGAATTAAAATATGATGGTACATCCCATGTAGTAACACAAAGTATTCCTTTATGAAAATTTGTTTCAGTTACATGTACATAGATACATACCTGTAAGGGTCATAATACATATTTATAAACATGGAACTTGGATAAATTTTTGAAATTTGTGAAATCACTGTACCTGTATTTGCCTCTGACACAAAATGTTTTAAAATGCCATTTTGGTATCTTTTTCATTTTATAAAACTGAACAAATTTTAGAGACTAGGTTTCAAAATATACAGCAAACATTTCTGTAAGATTTCTGGGGTTCAGAACCAACACCTAGTTAATTGACTAAGTTACATTAAGATTTTACAGTCTAGTCTTTACATAGAGATAGACACCTGGTAAATGCACAACAAATACAGAATTCATTGACCAACTGATTGTATGCTTAAGAAGATCTGATTTACTCTATATGGGTCAAAATCCACATAATAAGCCACTTCTCTACAGTACCACATACAAAGGTGCAACTCACTGGTGCAACTTAAATTAAAAGTTGACATTTTCAGAAGATATGATTTAACCTCTAGTAGATACTGAATCTAAACAAAACAGGGGAAGGGGATTATTAAGACCTAAGGTAACAAAAAGAAAAAAACTAAAATTCCACAGAATTTTTTAAAAGAGACCCTGGAACTGTATAGATGCAGAAACCAAGGTCCTGAGAGGTTATATCACTTGTCCATAGGCACAGAACTAGTTGACAGTAGTCCAGTCCTCCTTTCCCTCCATAATGATGAATCATACAGTTCTCATCTGATCCTGCAGTTTAATGTTATTTAAAAGAACATCTCTTTCTCTTTCTATATATATTATAGCTATACATGTACCTATATTATCCCCTCATCTAAGAGTCAGTTAAGACTGGTGCTAAAAAAACAGGTTCTGGAAGTATTATGAGTACATTTGAATCCTAGCTCTGCCACTTACTAGCTGTGTGGCATTGCACAAATTTAACTTCTCTGGACCTTAGCTGCCTCACCTGTAAAATGGGGACAGTCCTTACCTTATAGGGCTGTAGTGAGAATCAAAATAATAAAGCATATGAAAAACAGTATTTTCCACAATAAATGTGAGCTGGCAGGTGGAAGAGGAAAATTACTACTAGTCTCAAAGTATGGACAAAATCCCTTCTTTGTAACACATGTACGTAATCCAGCACAATACTTAATTTGCATAAATACTGATTGACTATGCTCAAATTCCCGCTCTTGGCAAGTAGCCAGAGGTGACTCAACCAATGAGCTGCAAATAGAATAGAAAACTTCTAACCTAAAGCTCAGAAGACACTAAAATTAGGGGAGTACATATAGTCAAGGGCCCAGAGGTATGCAGGAGTCAAGGAAATTGCAAGGGAGAATGTAAGGTATCACCAGAGAATAGTCCCAAATGCCAAAAAGAGAACAAAACAGGTGGGCCAGATATCCAGGAGAAAGCTAGGTTGACTGGCTAGAACTGCCACAGATGACAGTCCAGAGCTTTCTATTATGTTCAGCTTTGGCAGGGTCCACAGGGGTCCAGCCAAATTTAAAGGAACAGAGGTTGAACTAACACATCGAGTGTGAGAACTACTTGTTCTTGCTTTCCTTGCATAGTGCTAACATGTGCAACAACTTCTTGAGTTCTCTGACTGCATTAAGTTAAACACTAAAACAAAATACCAAAATCATTTTCCTTAGCTCTAGCACTTTGTTTCTACCTGTGTCAAATAGTATTTAATTTTCTCCCAGAATTCTCCCAGGAATATAATGGCAACAATTACTTAATTAATATAATTACTAATCTTGGTTTGTCTTATTCACAAGCTTTCTTCATTTATTATCATTGGTATAATTTAGTTATTAACTGCTGAATTGCACTTGGCACTGAGTCAGATGTTACATAACTTAAACACACAGCTGCTGCCCACCAAATACCAGAAGAAAATCACTGACCTATTTAATCAATAAGTAGGATTAGAAGGGAGCCTGCACAGAAACATAGATGCTGAGGAAGCTCTTAAAATGGTCTTGTCCTGAACTGTAGCAATGGAAACAGGAAAAGGCAAATATAAGAAAAAATACTTGAGGGTCATATTTAACAAAATGTTAGGGTCTTAGTGGAGGAGAGAGGATAGGAAATTGCTGAGGGTGACTTCCTGGATTCCGATCTAGTGGCTAGGAGAGGCAATGCAGTAGGAGAGCAAGTTTGGGAAGGAAGGTAATTCAGTCTTGGGTATCTTAAATGTGAACTTCCTGCAGAATATTTAAGTACAGGTGTTGTATTTATATGCCTTGGCACTCAAGAGAAAGGTTTTCAGGCTAGAAGTGCAGATTTGGGAGACATCATCAAATGGCAGGGACTCTGGGTGAGATCATCATGGGTGCACATGTAAGTGAAAATGGGCAAAAGACAGAAAACTAGAGAACACCAACCTTTGCAGTTAAGGCAGAGTGAAAGAACATGAAAAAGACCCAAAAACAAATACTTGGATGAGAGAGAAACCAGTGGAAGCACATGGAAAAGAAAATTATTAAAATTAGTGAACAGCAGCTTCAAATGTCACAGAAATGTAATACAAGGACTGAAAATGTCCCATTGGATATAACAAGAAGTTTCAATTAAAGTTAGAATACAGATGTGCCTATAATCGAATTTAGACCATTACTGCCCCATGAGATGGTAGTGAAATAAGATGGAAAGAATCTGTGTCCCTGAATGACCACATAGAGAACTTCCTGCTGACCTGAAACATTCCACTGTAAAGTAATAAATAAAGTAAAATCTTTAAACCATGGAATCATCGGTACATCTCTTTGTTAAAACAGCCCAGCTTTCCCCCAACTTACCCACCCAGCAGAAAGATACACCATAATTCATCTAATCAGTTCCTTTTTGAAAGCACTTCAGTCGTTTTCCATTTTAATTGTTAAAAATAATTCTATAATATGAAGACCTTTATTTATACATAAAATTTGAACATATCTCCAATTATTTCTTTGTTTTCAACTCCTAAAATAGAATTACTAAGTCACACAGAGGTTTTTGAAGCAGACTGCAAGATCACACTGCTTTATTTATAAGAGAGTGAGGGGAACACCCAAACATGGCTGTAGATTGTGAGAGAACAGAAAGGGGGTGCTCACACGCTGAGGTAACTTCAGAAAGGATAAGGCGGTGGAGGGAAACAACTCACACATGTATCTATAATAAATCATCATGTTGTACACTTTAAAAATCTTACAGTTTTGTCAGTTATACCTCAATAAAGCTGAAAAAGTGATGGGGTGGGGTGGGAGATGGGGGCAGAGGGGTAGAATAAGGCCTGAAAAGAGGGCATTGGATTAGAAGCTCCCTGTTTATCTAGACATGGTTGAGAATTGTGGAAGTCACATTTCATTTGATTCTGTATCTTCATTAACTCACATATTAGTCACCCATGAGTCCTGCAACTCTAATTCACTTTTAGCTCTCCAAACTCATCTCCAACTTGTTATAAATCCTACCAATTCTACTCTTAATATACCCCAAATTCATTTTATCCTCTTGACACTCACTGAAATTGCCCTGGTGTACTAAGTTAAACATTAAAATAAATGAAATCCTAAGATAAAAGTCACTCACCCTAATGTATCTTCTCAATCTCATTTCTTAAAATTCACACTCATCACCCTGCTGTCTTATCAAACCAGCCTCTTTAGCACTTCTTTGCCTTTGCAAATATTGCCCTCACTAACATATTGCCCTTGACAAATTCCTACTCATCTCTTAGGAGCTAGTACAAATGTCAGATGTTTTATAAATTCTTCTCCACTACCCCAAATGACTAGACATTCAATATACTATATAGTTATCACTTATTTTATAAATGATTCTCAGTATCTGAAATGAGAATTTCAAGGCTAGGTTCATGGCTTTTGCAGAGTCCTAGCACAACAACTGACACACTGGAAATAAACACTTACTAAAGAAAGAAAAGGAAGACTGGAGGGAGCATGGTAGGCAAGGATGGAACAACAACAAAACAACAAATATACAGGATATTTTCAGAATCAATGCTAATCACTTGAAACATTTTAGTGAACAATAACTGAAACACATCAAACTAATGCAAATTTCTATGCAGACATGGTAATGACTTGGATATGATATTTTAATTTCCTGCTTCACAAATCACTAACTTTCAAAGTTTCTATTTTTTAATTCTTTAATCCTTGAGGTAGTTTCACCAAGTTTGTTCCATGGAACAAGACAAAATCTCTGGGAATGGGGTTAAAGACATCTTCATTTTAGCAAGCTTTAAGGTAATTTGTAAGCACATAAATGTTGAAGAATCATTGTTCTAAATTATTATTTTATCTTTAAAATCACTGACAATTTTAAAATAATATTAGAATTCCAACAGACTTTTATTAACTATTCATAGGAAGTAGAAGCTATTAACTTGCTGACTCAAAGTGTGTTCCTTGCATTCCTATACACTAATGATGAGCTAGCAGAAAGAGAAATCAGGAAAACAATTCCAATCACAACTGCATCAAGAAGAATAAAATACCTAAGAATAAACCTAACCAATGAAGTGAAAGACCTATATCCTGAAAATTACAAGACACTCCTAAGAGAATTTAAAGAGGACACTAATAAATGGATAATTCATCCCATGCTCTTGGCTAGGAAGAATTAATATTGTCAAAATGACCATTCTGCCTAAAGTAATCTACAGATTCAATGCAATCCCTATCAAAATACCGACATTCTTCAACAAACTGGAATAAATAGTTTGAAAATTCATATTGAACCACAAAAGACCCCAAATAGCCAAAGCAATTATGAGAAGGAAGAATTAAGCAGGGGGGATCTTGCTTCCCAACTTCAAGCTCTAGTTACAAAGCCACAGTAATCAAGACAATTTGGGGCTGGCACAAAAACAGACCCACACACCAGTGAAAAAGAATAGAGAGTCCAGATGTTAACCCAAACATACATAGTCAATTAATATATGATAAAGGAGCCATGGATATACAATGGTGAAATGACAGCCTCTTCAACAGCTGGTGTTGGCAAAACTGGACAGCTATATGCAAGAGAATGAAACTGGATTACTGTCTAACTCTATACACAAAAGTAAACTCAAAATGGATCAAAGACCTGAATGTAAGTCATGAAACCATAAAACTCTTAGAAGAAAACATAGGCAAAACTCTCTTGAATATAAACATGAACAACTTCTTCATGAACATATCTCCACAGCCAAGGGAAACAAAAGAAAAATGAACAAGTGGGACTATATCAAACTAAAAAGCTTCTGAACAGCAAAGGACACCATGAGTAGAACAAAAAGGCATCCTCCAGTATGGGAGAATATATTCATAAATGACATATCTGATAAGGGGTTGTCATCCAAAATATACAAAGAGCTCACATACCTCAAGAAACCAAAAGCAAATAATCCAATTAAAAAATGGGCAGAGAATCTGAACAAACACTTCTCCAAAGAAGAAATTCAGATGGCCAACAGCCATACGAAAAGATGCTCTACATTGCTAATCATCAGAGAAATGCAAATTAAAACCACATTGAGATATCACCTCACACCAGTGAGGATGGCCACCATCCAAAAGACAAATAACAAATGTTGGTGAGGATGTGGAGAAAGGGGAACCCTCCTACACTGCTGGTGGGAATGTAAATTAGTTCAACCATTGTGGAAAGCAGTATAGAGGTTCCTCAAAAAACTCAAAATAGAAATACCATTTGACCCAAGAATTCCACTTCTAGGAATTTACCCTAAGAATTCAGGAGCCCAGTTTCAAAAAGACATATGCACCCCTATGTTTATTGCAGCACTATTCACAATAACCAAGAAATGGAAGCAACCTAAGTGTCCATCAGTAGAATGGATAAAGAAGAGGTGGTACATATACACAATGGAATATCATTAAGCCATAAGAAGAAAACAAATCCTACCATTTGCAACAACATGGATGGAGCTAGAGGGTATTATGCTCAGTGAAATAAGTCATGTGGAAAAAGTAAGTATCCAATGATTTCACTCATCTGTGGAGTATAAGAACAAAGAAAAAAACTGAAGAAGCAAAACAGCAGCAGACTCACAGAACCCAAGAATGGACTAACAGTTACCAAAGGGAAAGAGACTGGGGAGGATGGGTGGGGAGGGAGGGAATAAGGGGAAAAGGGGGCATTACGATTAGCACACATATTGTAGGGGGGTGGGCACGGGGAAGGCAGTATAGCACAGAGAAGACAAGTAGTGATTCTATAACATCTTACTTCGCTGATGGACAGTGACTGTAATGGGGTATGTGGTGGGGACTTGATAATGGGGGGAATCGAGTAACCACAATGTTGTTCATGTAATTGTATATTAATGATACCAAAATAAAATAAAATATGTTTTAAAAGAAAGTGTGCTCCTGAGCTTCTCCACATTGTCACAAACAGGAAGGATATGCAACTCCTAGCTATGCTTAAGATGCTGGTAATGATAAATCATGTAACAGCTATACACATGATCATTATTTTTGAGGCCAAAATTTTGCAGAATTTAAGGAAGATTATGAAATCTGCAATTCTAGAATATTTAAGGAAAATATTTAGGGAAATAAGCACCCTGAAACTCTGGGCCAGCACCCTCTCACCTTTTCCTTCAATGATTTTTACATAATTAGGATCATTATGGATCCATAGGATTTACATAATTAGGATATTACTAATACATGTAATCATACATATTTGCATAATCACCAATCTGTACTAGACATGCGAGTCTTACAGGTAATATATAAATACATATAACAAAATTTACACTTATGAAAAAATTTTATTTCTTTGGTTATCTTCACAAAATAAATTACAGATTATTTTTAACCTTTTCAGATATTTACATGCAATTTTAAAAAAGGACTTTAAAAATTTGATCAACTAACCACAAAATATTAAAATGAAAAATGTTTTTCAGCAGCAGACTGTCCACCTTCTTTTAGTGGACTCTTATAAAAGATGCAATCACAGTATACTTACATGCAAAAATATCACAAAGTACATTTCAAAAAACCAAAAATTAAGCTACCTTTTTCAGTGTGAGAGTGCATGATGTCCATATGTACATAAATGATGAGTGGAAACAAGCAATGGGATAGCCTTAAGGTGACTGGTGCATGTAAAATATACAGTTTCCCCCTTTCTATTTAGTAATATTATTTTTCTTTATAAGGACTGCCAAATGATATTTCATGGCTATGTTATTAATATAGCAGGAACCTAAGTGAGAATGTAAAGCTTGAATATTTAAAAATCTGTCAACCAATTCAAACTTCAGAATCAGTGAAACAAAGACTACTGAATTTTCAGGGACAAAGACTATACCCAATGAATTCATTAGCTAGTCGAAATAAACAAAGGCTCAACAAGTATACTAGCCCTATTCACACCCTACAACCTACTAAAGAAATGGTAAAGCCAGTCTCTAAATAAACCACAATAATCCAAGAGGAAGAACACCATGGGATAAGTGGACTGGTAGTGAGCACTAAATCCATTTAATAAAAAAAATTCAGATTCTTCTTCTGAGCATGTAGATAATTGCACTTCATCCTCCAGCCCTGGTCTCACTGTGCATGCCTTCTGAAACGCCTGCTCTGAGATCAGAAATCTCAACAATATCCTCTGTCCAGTCACTGAATGCTTCCTTGGCTTTCTGGATTTCACCAAAACTTCACTGTCCTCTAAGAATATCAATTAATTTCAAATGAAGTCTGGTCTTTGTTTTTCACTCTCACTATGTGTTCCTCAAGGCTAAGAGGTATGGTAAATGCCTCCCCCTCCCACAAGCAAACCATTTCTGCTCTTGTTCCTCGAACACCCCTAAGAACTTCTCTCTTCTCTTCTTCACTGGAGTCGTACTCTATCCTCCCAGTCACTGCAAACATTCCTCCAAATCTCCCTCCTCTTATTATACTACTCCTCGTCATTCCCAGTAACATTAACATCCACTGGTCTTTTGGTTCCTTGGCCTTCTTACCTCTAACAATTTTCTCTGCTACCTCACCTCACTCCCTGCATTCCTACTGTCATAACCCCCAACATCTCAACATCTGGTAACTGTCTCCTAGTCTGCACCTCACTTTATTTTCTTATCAAGGTCTTTAATCATTAATCTCACTCTTTCTCAGATCTGCATCACAGAAAATTCTCAAAATGTTGTCTATATTCACTTTCTCCACATCTTTACTACACATTCACTCCTCCATTGTTCAGGAAATCTTTAAATAAAAATTTAAAGCAAAGCATAAAAGAAATAGTATATTAATATGAACTTTTTAAAGAAAAGCATTTTTTAAATGAACAACTAAGTACTCACCATCTAAAGCATTAAACCACCACCACCAAATTTGAAGATTCCTATGTTCCTTTTTCCTAAGTTTTGTGTTGATTATTCCCTTTGGAGTTTCAACAATATTCATGTATCTACATATGACACATTTACTTTGTGGTATTTTTAAAATTCATATAAGTGAAATCAAATATTATATTTTCTTCTGACTTGCTTGATTTGATCAATATTGTGTTTTAAAATATCATCATTGGCATATGGATGTAGACAAACAATATCTGCTTAAGAATAGTATTCCATTTTAGGATATATCACAATTTATCCGTTCTCCTTGTGGTGGACATTGGGTTGTTTCCAATTTTTTACTTGTATGAACAATATTGCTAAATGCTAAAGAGCATTCCTGAGCATGTCTCCGTGTACATATGTGCAAGACTATCCTGATGGTATATATCTGGGAGTAGAAGCACAGCGTCATGGAGTATTCAGAATTAGTGCCAAATAGCTTTCTTAAGTGGTACCAATTTATACTTACACTGAGACACTATTCAGCCTTATGCCATCTGGCTTCTGACTCTATTAATCCACTGATTTGACTCTTAACCAAGCGCCCTCAATTACCTTCGTATTGTCAAATCCAATGACCACCTTTCTGATCCCCACATGCTTAAATTTTTAAAAGCATGCAAGATAATTAACTATTTTCTTGAAACATGTCCTTTCCTTAGCTCCCATGACTTTTATTGTCCTAGTTTTCTTATGACCTCACTAGCTAGTCTTTCTCAGTCTCTTTTGCTGCTCTTGCTGCTACCTTTAATTGTTAAAATACCCTAAATCTTGGTCCTGAGCCCCTTTTCTTTCCTCTATACATACATTCACTCTGGGGGATTTCATTCAGTCCTGTGGTTCTAAATAGCAGAAATATTAATGGCTTCTAAACTGATTATCTCCAGCTTACGTGTCCCCTGAGATCTAGCCTTAATCAGGAAGTTGTTCTACTTCTAAAACATTTCTCAAATCTAACTTTCTCTCTGTTTCCATTGCCCCCATCTGGTCCAGGTCACCATAAATGACTCATCTGGACTAACTGGTCCCCATTTTCATTTTTTATCATCCCACCTCCCACAATATATTCTCAGCAACCAGAGAAATCTTTTTAAAAATGAAAGTTACAAACCAGCAAGAAGGGACATTCTCCCAGCCAACACACACGCCAGCTTCCCACAACTACCTCTATAGCCATGAAAAGGCAGAAAAATTTGATACAGACCAGATTAACCCAGACAGTCTCCCCTGAGAAGGAATCTGGGGAGAAAGACCTAACCAATCTCCCTGAAAAAGAATTCAAAATAAAGGTCATAAAAATGAAAGTTTACTCTCCTTGTTGAAAATACCTCAGTGGCTTTGTGACAAAAAGTAATTGCCCCCAGTATTATCCATTTCTTGTTTAGTATAATATATTAACATATTATACATATACACAAGTTTTAACAGAGTACAAGGCCAACTAGCTAGGGACTATACTTTCAAACCTCCCATGCTACTAAAGATGGCCATATGACTAAGTGACAACTAATGAAATGTAAGTGGAAACTACACTTAAAAAGGAAGTTGCTAGCCATCCATTCCCTCTTTCTTCTTTTGAAAGTTAGAAACAAGGACATGTAGATGGTAAGATGGCTTGGACTACAAAGATAGGGTAACACCTTACCAGATGGTTAAACACCGAGGTAAAAGGAACAAGGGTCCTTAGACAACTTTATGGAACAGCCAAGTCTGGACTGAGTTACTACATGAGAGAAAAACTTCTATTTTGAAGCCCTGTACTTCATGGTCTTATGTTATAGCAATTGAACCTATAGTTTACCAATGTACTTGAAATAAAGCCTAAACTCCTTACCATAGCGTGTTAAGATCCGACACAACCTTAGTCTTCTCCCTCCCAGTAACTTTGCTCCAACTCAGCTGAAACCCTTCCCTATATGCTCTTTGCCTAGATTTTCATATGGTTGGACCTTTCTATTGTCAAGTAACTCAAATATCACCTTCTCAGGAAAACTTCTCTCACTATTCTACCCAAAGTGATCCCTTTTCCTCATTCAGCCTCTTAACCATTTATCTTCTTCAAGGCAATTATCATGGACTGAATGTTCATCTGTTTGTTCTAGGAAAAATGTAAATGCTTTGAGAATGTCAATATCTGACAGAAAGTACAATAAATAATGTTGAATAAAAGTTCTTCAAAAGATAAAACTTTTTACTTTATCAAGAAATTGGCTACCTTCAGCCTGGACTACTCTTCACCCAGCTCTATGTCCTTTAAGCCTCAGCTTAAATGTCACTGCTTCAAAAAGGCCTTCTCTGACTGGCCTAACACAGCATTGATCCCAACTGCCGTCAGTCTTTCTCTATCACTTTCACCCTGTTTATTCCCTATATACTACCATTCAAAATTCAAAAGTATCCTATTTACCTATTTACTGACCATTTGCCCCAGAGAATGTAAAGTTTGATGGGATCAGAGCTAGAACGTTTAGGTAATTAGCAGGTACTCAATAAATTTTTGAGTGAATAAATTGATGATTGTAAATATGTTTATAAAACAGTGTAAGTCTCATGATTAACTCCTGGGATTAAACAAAATGCAAAACATTTGAAACTAAAATTTAATCTGAATATAAACTACATCAATAAAAGAGATAAAGAGGGATGGGGAAAGTGAAACGATTTCATCTTAAATTGGAGAAATTAAGAGAAAATTAACTTATTCTTGGTTCTGATAATTAGAAAAATATAGGGTCAATATTCAGAAAAATTTAACAATTTCCAGCAAAATTTTTTAAAAGTCAAATCTCCTACAGTCTGTACACAATTGCAATAAAGCATTAAGACAGTTTTAACCACTTTTGATTATGAATAAAAATTCCTTCATAAAAGTCAAAGACTCTCAAAAATGGGTAAAAATTCTATAAAGGGAAAATAATAAAAGAAAAAAGAGCTCAAAAATATATCTTATAAATGAAAACAAAAACAAAGCCAAGATGGAATTGTAGGGAAAAAATGTGTTATTTTTAGTGTACTTTGCAATACAAAGCAGGACAGAGAGGAGTTGGGCCTGGATTTCAGAACATACCAGCAAATAATTGGCAATGGATATTGTTTATCAACATCTTCACTAGGTGATAAAATTGTGGTTAAGTTACTGAATTTCTACTATTTTAATATTAATAGCCTCCTACCACTAAAGCAGTTGTTTCCTATCATTTGAACTTTGTTTTTATCAAAGTACACCATACATGCAAAAAACCCCACAAATCATAAATTATACAACTCACTGAATGATTCCATAGTCGGTATACCTGTGTAACCACCACCCAAGGCAATAACTGGAACATTACTTACACCTAGCAGTCCCCCTAATAACACTTTCCAATCACTATCCCTTCCTCACCCACAAAAATAACTACCATCCTGAGGTCTAGTCCCTATGTTAATTTTGCCTGCTTTTGAATTTTATATACATGGAATCATACACTATATTTTTGCATGCCTGATTTCTTCCAAAGAACAGTATTTTTTGTAAAATTTACCACCACTTGAATATCCTCTTTTGTGAAATGCCTGTTCAATTCTTTCCCAGTTTTCTACTGGGTTGTCTTTTTCACACTGATTTACAGGAGTTTTTATCTAATAAGCATACAAGCCCTTCATTAGGTATATGTACTGCAAGGATCTTCTTTCATTCTTTCGTTAACTTTTTCTCTCTTTTATTGATGTCTTCTGAAGACAGAAGTTCTTAACTGTCAATGATCCAGCTTATCAGTCCTTTCCTTTATATTACAAACTTTTATATTCTGTTTAAGAAACATTTTCCTACTTTAAGACACTGAAGATATTTTGTTACATTATCCTCTAGTGGCTTCATTATTTTACTTATCACAGATTTTCAATCAAGTGTACATGATGGAAAGCAGAGTTCAAGTTGTAATTTTTTTCCCCATGTGTGTATCCAAATTACCAGCAACATTTAATGAAAAGAGTTTTAATCAATGAAAAGTAAAACCCACTATGAAAACATCAATTATAAACTTTTAAGTATCAAATAACATAGCACTGAAACATGTTAGAAACAATGAGAAAAATAACACACACACAACAGTAATGTAAAATTTTAATTGGAAGTCAAAATAAAGGGGAGTTCTGAATATACATAACAAAGCCAGTAAATAAATATGTGGAACTATATTCCCTACAGAGGACTCACCGTTTATCTCAGTGCCTAGGAAATATTTTAAGTATTGATCTTGAATGGGCACAAGAAAAAATTCTCAAAAAATAAAAATTGTAAATGTCTTATTCTCTGATCACATTAAAATAATGCTAGGAATTAGCACCTGTATTTTAAACACACACCATATTTCAAAATTTAAAAATAACCCTCTAAATAACTTATAGGTCAGGGAGGGAATCATATCTATATTTAATAAAAGCTGAGAAAATAACAAAAACAGTGTCTATCAAACCATATGGGACTTGATCAAAGGTATAATTGGAAACAAATTAAGAGTAATAAAAGCTTTCACAAAAAAAAGGAATAAGAATAGAAACATTAAATCACTAGAAAGAAAAACCTACAAGAGGTGGTATTGGTAAAATTATATAATTTTTTCAATTGTAGAATAGGAAAACAGAAGAATTCAAATAATTCCAGTGCTGCAAAAATACTAGTAAAATGCACATACCTCCAACTAGTTAAATATTTAAAAAGAGAAAACGCAAGACATAAAACTGGTAATGATAAAAAGACTTTAACCAGATACGTAAGAGATGAAATGTTGCAAGGAAAGTCTACGTACAACCAACTGGTAATAAATTTAACTGAATGAAATTGACAATTTTAAAGGTAAACACAAATTATCCTATCAAAAACCTGAAAAGGCCAATAACTACAGAAGAAATTTTTTAAAAATCAAATACCTCTATGAAAGGCTACAGTAAAATCTAATTATATCATGTGTTATCCATCTACAATCTGCATCAGAGAAACTTCTGTAACATACTCCAGAATTCCTATTAAGAAGTGGTACCCATTTATTCAATCATTAATTCATTTAGCCATTCAAAAAATATTTATCTAATGAGGTCCTGTATGTACTGGAGTCTGTTAAATACTACAGGTACAAATATGCATAAGTATGCCAAACATGATCTCTGGCCTCTAGAAGAGACAGAACATGGACAAGTAAGTAGACAATTACAATATAGTGAGATGCTTTATAACAAGAGATGTCAGAAGGAGAAGAAAAGAGTATTGAGCCCTAACCTAATCAGTAAGGATGGAGAGAAGCAGGCATATATTGAATGACTATACTTTGTTGTGTCAGGTGCACAAAAAAGACATTCTCGTTTACTCCTCAGAACTCTGGTCAAGTGACCTGCTCTGTGCACAGGCTGATAAATAAAGAAGAATGAACACCCAAATTTTTTGGCTCCAAAGATCTTGTTCTTTCCCTCATGCCATTAAAGGAGAATAGGAATTCTAACTGGCTATAAAACACACAAACACATCTCAACCAAGGAGCAATAAAAGAGGACAACAAATAACACATGCTGAGGCAAAGGACCAATGGAGTTAAAAATGAAATGGCATGCTTACCAACAATTAATGCACTTTGGGAAGCTATCACTAGAGGACGACATTGCAAAGACTATGAGTAATAAGTCAAAAAAAGGACTAGGGTAAAACTATGAAGCATTTCAATGTTTAAGGGCATTTCAATGTTTAACCCCATTTTTAAGTACTAAAAAGGAAATGTGGTTGAATAAGTTTTGTGGTTGAATACTTTTTAGAATGTCTAAAGCATGTATTTAAGACAAGAAAATAAAGGCACACATTTTTCTTTTTTAACCTTGAACGTATAGTGGAGTTTCACAAAACGAAGATTACAGTAATATTAGTGAAGATAAATGAGTAAGCCTATAAATAAATGTATTTTCTAAATTAGCTTTGTCATAGCAGCTTTTCAGCTTAAAATTAATCACATTTACCATTGTCTTATGACTTTTGTATACATATTTAATAATTTTATTAATTTTATCTCATATAAAACTACTTTCAGATAGGCAACTTATAATCATACCAGTCAGGAACTTAAGCTTTGAGAAAGTGCCTTGAACAAATGGCAAAAGCAGGGGAAGAATTCTTTGAAAGAAAATCACTGTGCTTTGTCCCCTTCCAGTCACTACATAATTTAGTTTCCTAGGTTCTGGCCCCACTGAAATTGCTCTGGACAAATCTGCCAGTGGCTGCTCATACCAAATCTGAAGGTTGCATTCTTTGTTTCTGTCTCTCTCTATGACAACTGATGAACTGAACAATCTTTTTTACTGAAACACTGATTCTGTCTCTACCACAGCCGAACTGCCATACTCTCTTTTACTATGAACAGTAAGTGCTTGACCATCCTCTCCAGCCATTGTTAAAAGTTTAGAACTCTTTGGGGTTCCATCCTCAGCCTTACGCTCTTCTCTCATCACAGTTCTTTTTCTCAGAGAATCTCCACTATACAGAGAGGGCTTTCTAAATCTCATTCTACAACCCAATTCTGACACATGTACACTAGCTATCTCTACTTGGATATTCCACAAGCATCTGGAATCCAGAATGTCCAAACTAACTCCTCACTTATCACCAGAAGTGTACCCCTTTGCCCACTGAGTAAAACAACATCCAGTCTCTCAAGACAGAAATTCTACTTCCAATTTTTTATTTTTCTCCACAGCAACTGCCTTGGTTTGACCAGAAGTTCAAATATTAAGGATTTTGTATTTAGTAGCATAATGTTATTTAAAATTTGGATGTGAACTCTGTGGTAGGGGAGAAGGGAATACACGCTTTATTTCATTTCACCACAGAACCTCCCCCTCTCTAAGCCTTACACCACTGCTACTTCCCACATTCACCCCTTAAGAGATTTGAGTTTGGGTTTTATTATATTTGGCGTTAGACCAAATACCTCAGACTGTCTACCTGGGATTCAAATCCACATTTCACCTCTTTCCAGTTCGTCCTTTCCACTGATCCTAGAATGATCCCTCTAGTTATGCAAAGTGCATAACTAACCACTTCAAATGTTCCTCCCCACATTATCTACAGACTAAGGGTGTACACATGAACACGAAGGCTTCTTATGATCAGACACCCGCTTAACCTCTGCATCCTCCTGTTCCAATATCCAGCCTTCTACTTTGAGCTGCTCACAGCAAATGATCTACAGCTTGCAGCTCAAAACTAACTTCCCATTATGGGGTCTGAGATAGCCTTCTCTCCTCTCACTCTCCTATCACCTGCTTACAGAATTCCTCTTCATCCTTCTGCATCTTGATGAATTGTCACCTACTCTAAAAGTTTCTCCAGTATACCCAAGGATACCCACCTTGGTTTACTTCATTATTTTGTGGATCATACTAGATTTCAATTATTCATTTGGTTCTATCTCCCCCACTCAATAGTGAGATATTTTAGGGGGAAAAAAATCAATTTCAGCCCTTCTAGTTTGCCAATAAGCTTTATTAGAATGGAACTTGGCAAACAGCAGGCTCTCAATACATGTTGAAATGAGCTGACCTAATGAGTCCCTAATGTCTACATGTACTTACCAGACATGACAATTTAGTCCTTTGGGACTGCCTAGCAGAAGTTTTCCTATTGTTCCACTAGCCACAAGATCAACCTGCTTGTCCTCCCTGACTCAGTAAACATCACCTGCAAGTTAGCCAATTTCCAAATCTAGGAACATACAAAATCACGTCCTCCTCAAAAACTCCTCAGCACAGCCAAATAACCTAAGAGATTTTTATTCTACTGTCTGCAAATCCCTTGCCTCCATCTCCTCCTTCTCTCTAAGTATCACATAATTCTTTCTTTATCCTCACCAAGACTAATGGTCACCTCTTCTACCCCTAGGTAAGCAAGATTTTGTTAAAATGAAAGTTTGAACGTATCATTCCTTCAAGCCCCACAGAATAAAGGCAAAACTCCTCAGAATAGTCTGTAATCTTGCTGTTGAAAGTGCTTAGGGGACCAGCAACATCAGCATACTTGGAAATATCAGCTCACTTACTGAACATAGGTCCCCAACCCTGACTGACTGAATCAGAATCTGTATTTTAACAGGCAGTTCAGATGCATTATTAGTTTGTATATCATGAAAAGGCACTGGTCTATGAGACCTTTCATTAGGAAGTCCCTGACTCCCTCCGCCACCTACTACTCTCCCATAGAGAGCTCTCCACCCTTAGAAATGGCTAATGGGAATTAAAATCCAGTAGGTCATTAAGTCTTACATTTCTCTTTCTTCTTCCAGGTGCTCCTCTACCCACTCCAAAATTGATTCTCTTCTTTTAGGTCTTAGCTTTATTATCTCTTCTATAAAGTCCTCCCAACCATATTCCTTTCTCTTTGTCCCTATAGAAGACAATGTATCCCTAATGGACTACATTTTGTTTTGTAATTTAAAGAATCTTAGACAACAGAATTTTCAATCCATTAAACTTTGTATTCCAAGTACCTGAAGCAAAACTAAGAGGGCTTAAAAAATGTTAGCTGAATTAAACTGTAAATGAAAATCAATATCCTGATGGAGTAGATTGGTGTTTTTCTATTCTGAGCACATCAATTTCTTCTTCATGGAAGTAATAAAACACACATTTTTTTCCTTCCTTACTGTAATACTAATAAATAAAAAATAAGTAAGTAAATGAAGGCTAAACTTAGAGATCTTATTTTGAGAAATAACCTGATGACTCTGGCAATTTTATTTCAAGAAAGATTAGTAATTCGACTAATGAGCACTACCAAATGGGAGCCACCTTGAGCTACTTCTGGCAAAATGAAAATTCATCAAAGGAATTATTTGACAAGATTATTTGTACAAGGTAGGAGTAAACTGCTACCTTGGATAATACTTTTGAATGCCTGATGATGTATGCAATAGTAGAGATAGGAGTGGACGAAGGCAGTTAGAATCTCTGCCACCATCATACTAACAAAGTAGGATCTGCACAATGACCAAGTAGTAATTCAGAAATCAAAATTATCTGTATGGATGAGAAAATAGTAGGAATACTACTAAAAGAAGACTACTTAATTCTTTCAGAGAAAAAAAGAAAAACGAGATTTGAATCCTTTAGTTTCAAAAATAATGAAAAGGAGGAAAAGTTTTTAAATGTTTTATTGGTTGTTCTTGAAAAATCGATGTATAGATAATACAATTCCACTAGTCCCTTATCCTGATTTCAAGGTAAAATATGCTTGAATTGGAAGAGAGAAAGAATTTACCTTAAGGCTTATAAGATTATCTCTGCTTATGTTAAACAGCTGTATTGAAATATAATTTACAACCAATGGTTAATAAATGACTTTTTAAGATTTTCAATGATCAAATCCCAGAGACTAATTCAATTTAAATGGTATTTAATACCAAGCCTAGACAAAGAACCAATTAAATGTGACATCTAATTGGCAATTTGGTAAATCAGCTAATTTTGGTTTTTAACTGTTAGAGAAAAATGTATGATGTCATTTACACACAGAAAGGAAAAAAAGCTTATTTTCAGTGATTCACCTTTTCTCTTTTTAATCCTTTAGCTGATCAATGGCTCATAAAACCAACTCACCTCACAAATAGGAAGTACCCATAAGCCACCTTTGTATTAACTTAAGAAAGAAAATTAAAATGGAAGTTCATTAGGGAAAGAGACACAGAGAAGAAAACTCACATAAATGTTTAAAAAGGAAAAGATTGTCAGGCTCAGATGTGCAGTATAGAATTTTCTTCCTCTCCTCATCTCTACATCGTAACAGAACATAAAAATTAGTAACATCTCTACCAAAACTACATCCCATACCCGCTACTGTTATCTTCATTTAGATTACAATTTTGATTTCAAATTCATCAACTAATTCAACATTTGAATTTATTGTCAAGTACCATGCTAGGTAAAGTAGAGACAAAGGCTAATAAAACACAGTACTTAATTAAAAAGGTCTTTAGGAACCCAAGGTAGAGAATAATTATTCAATATGTATCTTACACTTTCCCAATTTCTGAGGACCATGATTCCTTCTGCCAATATTTAATGAGGACATTCAAAATACCAGGTGTAAAACAAAGCTCAAGGAATATAAAGAAAAATAAGGCAGCTCATCTACCCTAGATAAGCTTTTAGTGTAGTGGGGGAGACAGAAAATCAAACAGCCAATTACAATAAAGTACAAGAAGCACTTGGATAATCCTGTATGCAGAGGAAGGGCAGTGGAGAGCCATGAGGCTGGAGAAGTAATTACAATAGCAGCTAACCCTTTGTACCAAGCAAAGTACTAAGGCACTTCCACATATGCAAAATCCTCAAGGTTATCCTTCCAGGGAAGTGATTATGATCATTCTCCTTTTACAAACTGAAGAACCTAAGAAAATTTAAACTTACCAGAGGTCACACAGTGGTAAGGGTGGAGCAGGCATATGAACCAAGGTTATGTGCATCCAGATATCCTTCAGGGTCATAAAGAGGCTCTTTGTGAAATGAATATAATATTGTCTATCAATTGTAATTCAAATAAAAATAAAAATTAGAAATAAACAATAAAGAGGCTCTTTGTGTGAGTGTAGTCCTTTATCAAAGGATGACTGTTAAAGGGTAGAAGGCCAGAAGAATGATTTGATGAGACTTTACTAGATTGATTGCTTTGACGATAGGATGCAGCAAGACTTTAAAGGGCAAGTAGATGAGTTGAAAGGCAGCCATTATAATTCAAATAAAAAATGTTTAGAGCCTGATCTCAGATAGTGACAGGGGTGATAAAAACTGTGGAATTAAAAAAAATTTTTTTAAAGAAGAAATTTTAATAATTTTGGACTTGCTAGAAGTAGGTGTTACTGGAGAACAGTAAGTGATGATACAACTGGATAGATGAAGGGGTCATTTTCCAAAATAAGGGTGTTAGAAGAAGCATAAAACCTAAATGTAATTTATTCCCACCAGGAGGTTTAAACATTTTAACAGTAAGGTATTGACAAATCACCATGTGGTAAAACATATACCAGGAAGTTGCTCAGGCTGGGAGTGGGAGTAGGGGGAATTGATAAGGAACAGGCTGTACCTATTTGGGAAAAGAAAGAAGTTTTAAATCAGCCATTAAAATTAAGACAATATAAGGGAAAGCCTAATATGTATATAACTTGCTTAGGCAACATCCCAAAATGAATGTAAACCCTGCAGTACTCAGCCAATGAGAAACCAGGGGAGGGACTCATGTGCTAGGGAATAAATTACTTGAGCCAATTGCCCTAGGTGTGCCTGCTTACCAGACACCCAATCTTGTAAGCCCGCCATTAAAACCTCGCTCTGCTGTTCTCTTTGTCTCCGTGTCCACTTACTGAGTTTGGACCAGTGAGTATGTTTCTCACAAGGGTAAAGGGTGAATAGGCTTAAAAGAAGATAATGAATTTACTTTTGGCCAAGTTGAGTTAGAAGCAAAAGTGTAATAAACCTTAATACCTTATATTCAGACATTAAGATCTCAACTCTGGAACAATGTTGGGTATAAAAAAGTTAACTATTTGTGATAGCGTACTGATTGAATTAGAAATTTATCAGATTTATTTTCCTAAATTTTTGCTCATCTTACATATTTCTACATCTCACTGTATAATATTGATAAGAATCAGCTAATCACCTAGTAAACTCATCTCAATTTTCTGAGTAAAACAGAAATATTGCTATAGATTAAACTACCATTCCAATTGCACCTAGTATAAGTAAGTGATTTGAAAAGTGTTTTCACTTAAGAACAGAGTTATTAGGCCCTCTAGTCTTCTTAAATTAGTAAAATAGCAATTTATGTTTGTATAATCTTAATAGTTTTCAGTGTTTTTATCCATTGTCACTTTCAATCTTTATAATAACCCTGTTAGTTACAATAAAAGCCAAATAACAGATCAGTCTATTGAAATTAATAAATGGCAAATACAGAACCACAACACATAAATCAGTTTATGGTTCCTGCTATATATATATATTGTTTAAAATGTACAGAATTGATTATAATGTGGTACTACATCAAACTATTTGAAATTTAAAAAATACTGGTTTGTCCTTTGATAACCTAGATTAAAGGAGAAAAACACGGTAATACAGTTTCTTTAAGTTTATGAGCAATTAGTAAAACAAATGAAGGGATTTATTCAAGCTGAGGAAAAGAGAGCCTCTGCCTGTGAAAAGTGGGATCAGTGACTTGACATAATGGGAAATTTAGTAGTTAAAATTCATCTCTATCCCAAAGTCATTCTATTTTTTTCCTCAAGTAAACTGCAGCTAATTTTCTTAAGGTTGCACATGTAATTTCATAGGTGTAATACAAAACAAATTTAAGGCTTTGTCTCCCTCAATATTACAAAAGCTATTTTCTGACATTTCCATATCTACTGTCACTTTCCTGTATTTTAAACTGTTATATTTTTAAATTTTTATCCTATGAACTCATGAAGTTAATTGTACCAGCCAAAGATGACCTTAGGTATTTGCTACTATGATAATTTCCCTTAGGCAGCAGTAATCAGGTCTTAGAGAAAAAAATTCTAATATTCTAGCTGACCAAAGTAATGCCCAACTTCACATCCACATGTATTAGTTCCACACCCCCAAAAAGACAAAGCTATTCATTTCTGTTGGCAGATGAAATATTATATTTTAAAATTAATTCTCTACTATGCAGGGATTCTTGATTATGTAATCCTATTTCCAGGAGAGTCCAAACTCCTTATTTTTCAGCTGAGTAAACAGAGGCCCAGAAAATTTTTGCTAAGAGCAAGGATCACAACACCTGGTTCTAATCAATGTGTTCTCCAGCATAGTATTCAAATAACATTCATCTTTTTCCCCTTTATACTGCTGGATGCTCCTCTTTACCTGCTCCTTTCTAAGAAAGGGTAGAGAGAAGGGATACAAGTAAATTCAATTAATTTTGCTGGGCAATTTAGTGTCTCAAATGCAATAGCACTGAGGTTGAAAAAAAAATAAGTAGGTCAAGCTGAAACTAATCCCTATAATAAGAACTTTTCTACAGCATTTCAAATATCCATACTAATCCTGTTATCATTATCTCCTACAGGTAAAGCAGGATTCTATCTTAGTGTTCCCATGAATCAATCAGTGTTGAGCTCTTTTCATAGTAATAGCATATTATGGGTATAACTGACCACTATAAGTATTTTCCTCCCTTCGCATTATTCTGTAAAGTTATAAAATACAAGAAAACTACATTTGAGTACTTTTCCATAATTCTTCAACTCTTCCTCAAAAATTATAAAAGTAAAACTTTCACTGAAACTAATAACACAAAAATATAAAAAGGAGAAAAGATCATCACTATTTCTTCTTTATCCTCCATTCCACATATCAATTATACTTCTATTTCAAATATATACAGCATGTTTATAGAAACAAGTTTTTTTAAATAGGATACTTTGTGAATTATATCTTCCTTTCCTCACTTATTAAAATATCACAGATGTTCCTTAAAATGAATATATAGAGATCCCATTTTTTAAGAGCTCCATAATATTCTATTGCAACCACTGGCCCTCTTGATGCATATTAAAGTTATTCCTCGCTTTTTGCCACTACAAACAATGCAGTAATAAACATGTTGGTACAATTCACCATGTGAAAGTGAACAAAATCATAACCTATACATACACACACAATCACTCTGCATTAGTAAGAGGGCTCACAAGAACCAGTGTAAGAGAAGTACTTTCATCAAGAAATCCTCTTGGAGGCACAATCATCCAATTATAAAATAAACTAGTCACATGGATGAAAGTACAGCATAGGAAAGAATCAATAACATTGTAATATCTTTGTATGTTGACAGATAGCAACTACACTTATCATGATGAGTATTTAGTAATGTATATAACTGTCAAATCACTATGTTGTATACCTGAAACCAATAAATATATACTTGCATATCAAGTATATTCAATTTAAATAAATAAATAAAGCATTTATGGTTTTAAAAAAAAAAAGAAAGAAAGAAATCCTCTTTAGAAAAAGGCTGAGGGAAAACACATTCTTGACTATTGAGATATTAGGTTCAAAATGGATCTACAACCTGTTCTACAAATCCTTAAATTAAGGAAAGATTGAAGAATTAGAAACAAAGTTCAGAGTTCATATTATTGGCCTGGAGAACTGAAACAACCAATTACAGATTTAAAAACACAAAGTCCTCCTCTTGTCTTCCAAAGAAAAACTGCCTAATAGAGTACAATTACATTTAAAAATAAGCTTAAGATTTAAATTAAAAATCCACACAGAAGCCAAGCCCAAAGATGCTTCCTATTTAAACAGATAAAATTTAATTTCCAAAAATTCAGATACATTTGTCATTCAGAATGTGGGTTTATAACAAAACCAAACTCAACATTGAGTAGAAAATTAATATAAGATCAGTATCTGTGATATTACAACATATTTACCATTTTAAAAATTATATTTTGACATCTACAATAAGGTCTGTTAAAATCTCAAGGAAAACAGAAAATCATGATTATACATCATAAATAGGATACTACTTATATGTAAAAAATAAAATCTCAATTTTATCAAATTTATTTATGGATATAAAATCAGACAAAATTGACCACAATATGATAAGGAATCATACTTCATCTTGACAATCTAATATTTATTGACCAAAAAAACTTACAATGACTGGTTTTGAGCACTACAGAATTTTAAAATTCAAGAGAGGGACTTGCAAAGATCCAGTGATAAACAGACTACACTTCTTAGATTTTGATCGACACTGTGTATTTTCATTTATCCTTAGAAGCACGGCTGAAACAGAAGCAAGAGTGCCATCCACAGAAGACAAAGGGATGGTTCTGAATATGACAAGAGTTTATGGTAACTGCACACAGTACAGACAGAAAGTCCTGGGACTAAAGCTTCAACTGTCTTTCCACATTAGTAGGTGGCCAGTGTTTTCCCAACAGGATCCAAAAAATTCAGTCATTTCTTAATGTTATCCCTTCTCAGCTCTCCATTTTCATTTTATGAAGACCTGCTGTTGTTATGCACACAACAAAATGTTTCTATGACCCTTTTGGTCTGTTTGCCTTCCTTCAACAGTATTCCTTTGGCTTCTTCAAAACACTCTTCACAAAGGAGTCTTCAATGAGTCTTTCTTGATTCAAAATGGACTGGAAGACAAGATGGAATAAAGAGTTCTTTTCCTAGTGCCAAAGCTAGGAAGAAAAAAAAAAGATAATATAATAGAAGATTCTCTCTAAAGAGCAACATTTCTTATTTTCACTGAGACAAAAAATGAAGAAAAATATTTTACTAGCATATGCTGCCATTTCACTTTACCTTGGCCAATTTTTATTGACATCTTTCTTCATATCTACTTAACTGGGTTATATGTTTCAACTGATTTAAGTTTTCAAAAACAATTTCCCCCCACATACTCATGCATACTTCTTATATTATCAATGAAAAAAGCACAAGAAATTATCAGGAATACAGCTGAAGATGCCATTTCTAAAACTTCATAGGTATATACCTAGAAAATCTCTATGAAATTCCCTGACATATGGTTTGAAGAAAAAAAAAACTTTTTGCAATGTTTTTAAGCTATACTGAAACTAGAGCTATCTTAGAAGGTATTCACTGAGTTTTGGCACTTAGGACTCTGCTACACTAAAGGAAAAATAAGAATTCAAGATTTAAGGAGCTCCAGTTTATTGCTTAATTTAAGTACATAGCAGTGTTAAACATCTTCATGCCTGAGAAATAAATCAAATGATTAAATAAGCAATTAACACAATCAAATAAGTAATCATTAACATGTTAATTACAAATAAGCTTTTTAAGTATATATTCAAAATATTTAAAATTCAGTACAGTTGACAAATCTAAACATTTTTCCATTGGTTTCTAAAAGTTGCTGCTAGCTAATACTATTTATTTCAGCATGCTATGTACCTAAATGTTCGCAATGAATCTTATTACCATAGAACTGAGTCTGTGATTCAAGAACTGATACAACTTCCTCTATTGTGAAGAAAACATCAGAAGTTGGGCAAGAGCAGAAAAAGCAGACAGAAAAGATGGCTGATATTCTTACTTAATTCTTCTACCACCCTTAAAACAGCACTCCACCCCAACCTTCCCATCTTGCACCTCCCAGTAACTACTCCATACTCCTTCCAGAAAAAGAATTATTTTTCCAATAACAACATAGCAACCAAGTAAAATATATAAGAAGAATACCTGTAAGATTTTTCTTCTCATAACTTGTCCCAGGCAAGGATCCTCAACAACTCTCTTCCATGTCATCCTCCACCACTTCTTCAACCATTAGAGATGCATCCTGAATGACGGTGGAGGGTTCAGAAGTTTATAGTAGATGTGGCATATTGAGATCAAGGATCATTTCCATCTCCTCACAAAAAGGATTGGGCCTGTCAGGCAGTCCAGAACACCACTTCACACCTCTGTGATTATACTTACATATTACTATTCTGATACTGAGTAATTCCTACTCTCACAAGAATATACTTCAAAAGGTTGAACAGTCATTCTCACTTTTCCCTTTTCTATACATTATTTTATTTAAATCCTTACACATTCTACAAAAGATGTTGGATTGATACTACCCTTTATTAATAAGGCAATGAGAGGACAGCCTTACTTTAATACCTATCATCTCTCATAAAATCCATATGCAAAGAAGTAATTAGCCACCCCCACCATGATAATCTGGGTAAAAAAAGAAGGTTTGAGAAGTGTGAAAATACACTTCTGTGAGAGTCCAGGAATAATGAGGGGAGGAGTTGATTGCTAAGACAAAACAGAAAAGTATATGTTCCAAAGAAAACAATCGAGTGAAACTACATGGTACCCCATAGTGCTCTCCACCCTTCCTCTCCAACTGAATTTCTAGTGCCTTATTTTTTAAACAAAAATACCCTCCTTATAGAACATTATGTTTTAAGAAATATGAAGAGTATTCTCTCATTCCTCCATCCTTATCTCAAAAGGAAAATGTCCTTTCATCTTTCTTGTGCATAACTGAATATGCAAATGATTTCTGACCACAAATATCATATATGCATATTGTTCTCACAAGTTGCTACTTCACTTAATATATCTTAACACATTAGTATATATATTTTGCAATTTCATAGTACACTCCCTGACATCTAGGTATTATGCTTTCATACTTCTTTGATCATGCTCTCCCTTCCTCCTTTCTCCTCTGGAAAACAAAATACCTGGTTCCATGCCACATGTCACTTAAACATTTCCTCATATTTTTTATCTCCATCTTTTTTTCTTTAGGTTCTAGGATGTTTATCCAACATTACTTTCAGTGATTTAATTCAGCTTTCAGCCCTTCCTTTGAATTTTTTTAAACGATCAGATTTTTTGTTTCTGAGAACTCTGCAGATTGCTCCTTCCAAAACAGTCTAATTTATTCTTCAGCTGTTTTATCCTCTTATCTCTCTCTGAAGATACAAATCAGTTAAGTTCAATCTACATCTTTCATCATTCCCATTCTCTGGAGGTCAGTTTTTCTCTTAGTCATCTTTTATGTGTACTGTTGGTTTTCTGGTGATCCTTGGTATCAAAGTTGTGATACCTAACTGGTCTGGGTTTCTCCTACAGAGCTATAGGTCTGTCCTTCTCTGAAGGTGCCTTCCCTGAATGAGAGCTGATTTCAGGCTGAATGTGAGCATGCTTTCATTTAGGATATGTGGTCATAAAGCAGATTTTGGGCTGGAACTCCCAAGATTGCCAACATAAGGAACACTTTACTTTGGGGAGTGGGGAAGTGTTTTACTGTATTTCACACACTTGAAACCACTTTACCCTTCCTTTTCCCTTTCCTCCACTCTGTGTTCTTCATAGAGTTCTGAGGCTCTGCTCTGCTACTCTCTCCAACCACAACACAGATACCAAAAGCCTTCTGCAGAACAGAAGCCACAACTCTATCCCAAACATAAATGCGCCTGCTGATGGTCATTACGTACAAATGAGGAGAGGAAGAGCACAGCTGCTGCAGGCAGTATTAGAAGTAATTCCTCTGATGGTTACCTCACAGACCATTCCAATTCTTTGAAACTGTCAACACAAATGAAGTTTCTTGAGTTCCATTAAGGAAAAACTTCTCACTTCCAGGTGTGGTTCTCTCTCCTCATTTCTCTGCCTCTCTTATATCATCTGCTTTCTATCTTCAGGAAATTCCCCAAAATCTGCTACACCAATATCACCATTTCTTGCTGCACTATGCTATTACAGGCTTAATTTTTTTTAATACATTTTTAGTCATTTCAAACACATATGGAGAAGGTTGGGAAAGATGATCATTTGCCAAGTCTTCTCAGACTTTCAACATGTATTTCCACCTATATTTCTCCATAAATATCAAGAAGTGAAAAGTATCCATTTCTGTAAGTCTATGAATAGAAATTATTTGCACAGCATACTATACATAGCATTCTTTTACTTTCCCTCATCCACCATATTTCCACATGCTAGAGCACAAGTTTTATTAAAACATCTAGAATTTTATTTCCTAGTTGTCATTTTTTTCATATCTTCCATTTTATTAAGAATATTTTATCTAAAGTTGTATTATACTTCAAAGTATATTACAACTTTTTTAGATTTAACAATTTAACAAATTTTTTAGATTTTACCATGTTTCACAACTGGTTTTGGTTTTGGTTTTGGTTTATTACTTGCTTTTGCTCATCAGTGTTTAATTATACCTTTTTTTCATCCAGAATTATGTTCTGATTCATTTCGGTTAAACACTTTCAAATAATATATTGATTTACTTAAGTTTATACATATTATAGTTCAAAGTCCTTTGGAAGGAATATATATTTTGCCTTCACACTTGAAAAATAGTTTTGCTTCATACAGAACTTTAGGATCATAATACTTTTATCTCAGAATCCTATAGGATTTTTTCCACTGTTCCTTAGTATCCAATGTTACATAGGAAATATCATATGCCAGTCTGATTCTTTTTTCCAGTAGGATAAACCAGTTTACTCCATCTGGAAACATTTCTTTTGATACTTGGAATTCAGAAGTTTTACCAAGCATTTGATTTTACCAGAAATTTGATTTCAGTATATTTTATTTGATGACATTGTTTAGCTCAGGAAAATTTTATTCTACAATTTTATTATCTACTGCTTCTTCAATATGCACTGTATTTTTTACTTCTGGAATTCCTATTTCACAGATGCTGATTTCCTGGATCTATTTTATAGGTCTCAAACCCTTCTCTCATAATGTTCAACTCTTTTTACTCTACTCTGTGAAAAAAATCTCAATTTGACTGTCAATGTTGCTACCTCCCTCTTTAAAAATTTTATCCTGTGTGAAATACTTTAGACATATAAAGGAGTGTAGATATTACTTAATAAACATATGTATCCACAATCCAGCTTAAGAAAAATGTGTTACCTAGATAACAGAAATACCTTTCTTTTTCTCTCTGATATAACATAAGTTTGGTGGTCTATCATTTCCACAAATTTATTTATACATTTTTAAATATATGTATGTCTGTAATATATAGTATTGCTTTGCATTTTTAAGTTTCACATAGGCTTCATACTTTACATATTCTTTCTGCACCTTGCTCTCTATATTCAGCATTGTATTTGTAAGTGTATCCATTGACTTTGGGTATCATAATTCACTGATGTATTATGATTCATAATTAAAAGTCTTTACGTGAATATGCCACAGTTTATCCACTGTCCCTTTACTAAGGCTTCAAATTACTTCCAATTGTTCAGTCTTACAAACAATATTGTTATGAATGTCCTTATTCTTGTCTCTTTGCACATATGTGTAAGTTTAGGATGGTACTTTTCAAACCACAGTTCATAAAAAAATCACATTAGTGGGTCAAGGTCACAAATGTGAGTTTCTTTAAGGCAGTATTTTTCAAACCACAGTTCATAACCCATCGAAAAATCACATTAGTGGGTCACGGTCACAAATGGCTTAAAAAAAAAATAGACATGAAGAGTAAAGAGAAAAAGGAAGTAAATGAACAAAGTGGTAAGACACAGAGATAGACCAAAGTGTACTGTATATAGTAAAAGTAAATCTTGTTTTCTGAAAATTTGATTTCAGTAATATCATGGGTAAAAAGAGATCAACAAACAATGAATGTTATGGGATATATCTGTATTATATATAAATATATCTATACACACACACACACACACATATATATATATACACACACACACATATATGTAGAATTCCTGGGTCACTGAGGAAATGAATATTCAAGTTTACTAGATATTAACAAATTAGTTTCAAAAAGTGGTTGTTTTCTGCAAGCTAAGAGTTCTTATTGTTATACATGTTCACCAACAGACTTCAAATATGTTTATCTGAAAATATATTTCAAAACCCTTGTTTTTGAATGGTTTTGTTAGTTATAATTTCTAGGATGACATTTGTTTTCTTTTAGTATTTGAAGATGGAATTGTCTGACTCCTGGCATCATTGTTGCAGTTTAGAAGCCTGGTACCAGTCTAATTTTTATACCTTTGTAGATAATCTAACTACTTCTGGCTACGTTTAAGTTCTCTGTCTTTAGTATTACCCTGATATTTTTCTTCCCCTGGATTTACTTTTTTCAGTCTATTGAGTCAGATCATTTAATTTTGGAAAATTCTGTCACTCCTTCTTTGGATGTGGACTGTGCTTGTCACAGTCTCTTCATTCTCAATTTCTGAACTCCAACTTCACATATGTTAGACATTTTATTCTTCTGGGTCTAAATATCTCTTTCATGTTTCTATTTCTCTTTTTCAGATCTATCTTCTAGTTAATTAATATTCTCTTCAGCTGAGTTTAATCAATTTATGCCATTCAAAGCTTTTCAATTTTTATATTTTTAATTTATAGAAGTTTGATATTTTCAAATCTTCCAGGTATTTATTAACAGGATTTTGTACCTTGTTCATGTTTTTAGTCAATTTTATTTCTTTAAACATTTTATGCTTATAAATTCCATACTCCTATATACATATAAGTCCCATACTCCTATTTAGTGACTTCAATATCTGATATCTGATATTCACATAAGTCTAATTCTGTTGTTTGTTTTTCCTGCTGACCCTTGCTCATGATTACTGGCTTTCTTCAAAGTATTTCATTCAGGCTCTTATCAATAGGCATACTAAAAGGCTTATCTTAAATGTGCTTCTCCTGAAGAGTATTACCTTTTGTTTCTGTTAGGTGCTGTGCAGCACTTTCAACATTTGACTTTTTTAATAATTTTCTCTGCCTGCAGTTTCCTGAAGTAGGCAGGTAGTAGTATAAATTAGAATCTCTCACCCACATAAGACAGGTTTATGGTAACAAACTTTTAGGAGAGACTTTTCAGTCTCTCAAAACACCAAGAGAAGAAAACTTCTCTGATATTTTCTGCTGAAAGCAAAGTTTCTAGGCTCTCTTTTATTGACACTCTTCCATGAGGATCCTTGGCCATACAGAGTCCTCAATTCCAAACCCTCATCTAGGGAGACTGAAATATCTTGCCCCTCAAACACATACAACCTTTAAATGTAAGCCTCTAGGTCAGCAAGTGTACTAACAATAGCTCTGGAGTCAACTAAGCACTCTGGATTCTAGTACTTTCTATATTTTGGGGGGATTTTACATGACAATCATATTTTTAATTGTCAAGAATTTTTCTGTTTTTTCTCAATACAATGTTTCCTCAATTCTAACCAGAAAATTTCAGTTTACTAATTTTTGTAATGTCATCTATGATTTCTGGGCTATTTGCTTTGCTTGTTTTAGGATGAAACCTCTCTTTAGCACGGCTATCGTCAAAAGTCCTGTATTACATAATTGTCTTCGTCTGTTTAAATAAAGATCTAGATTGTTCAGTATTGACGACTGGTACAAGTTATTGCTTTATTTTTCTCAAGAGTCTCCCACTCCCATCATGCCCATAATATAAAGCTGAGGGACTTTGTGGGTGGGTTTTGCCCACACTGTGGTCAAGGGGAGAGACTAACAGACTTTTATTGAAGATTCACTGATTCCAGAGTCTTCTAATTACCTTTGTATTATAGTATATTATAGTATGATATTATATATATCTAATTACCTTGATAACCACAGGCCCATTTCTCTGTCCTAGCCCGACCATCTCTAAATGTGTGATTTCTGGTTGAATTTTTAGAGAAACAAGTATACATTCTACTCAGAAAACCACATATTTTCCCTGTGTTGAGTTACAGGCTGTTCAGTACTAGTGGCTTTTAATAACCTAAACTTGTCTTACATCTTCCAGAAAACCCCCAAATTTTTCTGGTTAACTGACTGCATCTTTTCCTGCTTTCCAGAGCTGCTATGGATTTTTTTTGTTATTCTTATAATTTTTTGTCATTGCAATTTGGCCTCAGCTTGCTGTCACTTACCGAAATTTAAAAAATTCTTAGCTAAGTGAAGAGATCACAGAAATCACAGAAATTATATCCTCAAAATGAGGAATCTCTCCTCCAAAATACTAGAACCAAAAACTGAGTGGTACATCCTTAGAAGTGTCTCTTACACTTGCTATCTCATGTCCATAAGCCTCAATTTATAAAATGCCACCTTGCTTTTAATAATACTCTTGTATCCTATCAACAAGCCAAAAAAAAAAAAAAAAAACCCTCTCCAACTCTCTAATTCCTACTTGTGGTTCATCTTCTACTAAAGCATAAGTAAAGACATTTGAAGATGGACGTTAGGGTTTTTTCTTTCATCATGAACAATTTACTTTGTGTTATAATTATATTCTTCATTATTAAAGTAATTATCTAAGTTACAGAAAATTTGCAATCTATACAGTTTTACAGGCGAGGTAAAAATAAACATGCTTGAGTGACCAGCAGTATAACAATAAATCAAGAAATACAGACTAAGGATCTAAAAACCTGAGAACTATGCCAATTCTACCAACTGCTATTTTTCTTCTCCACTGAAGTCTAAATAGCAGTAAAGCTAGATAAAGCTAGAAAAAGAAAGTATATTTTCTCTGATTTAATTGTCTACATGAAGAAAATGCTTTATACTTCTCTCTGCTGTTGGACAGCAAATTCCACATACTAATTATACTCCAGGACAGCAGGAAAACTATATAATTTGTTATCTCCATAATTACCCTATTAAGTTTCCCCTCTACCCACCCCACCCCAACTTTCTTCCTGAAGTCACTAAAATAAAAAAACTTGGTGCTATAAGCTCTATCTGGAAACTCCAAGAATACATTCATGTCACACTACAAATCTGATTACTGTTTCAATGGTCATACTTAATAAAAAAAGTAAGTGGCACATTCAGCCCTAATTTCAGTACTTAGAATGAAATTAAAGGCAATTATACCAATATTGCTTATACCCAACCTACTAGGTATTTAAAAAACAAAACACTGGCTGTACAAGTTTTCAAATGTATATCCTTTTAATCTTTCACCATGATGTTTTATATTAAAAACTAAACATCTGTGGGCTATCAGTGTTCCTTGCTTCATTTATATGCAGGCCTGAACACTGACTATAATGAACTGAAGAAGAAAGCTATTTAAAGGAATACTATGTTCAACCCTTTTTAAAATTAAATAACCCCCAAATAATCTTTTTTATAAGTCCTAATTTTACTTAGGAGTACTTAAAAGTGAGGTTTGCTAAAATAAAAGCCAAGACAACACTAAGATATTTCCAAAATTTAGAACAAGATGTTTCTTTGATAATACAATTCTTTTCAGCAGCCCAAAAGAGATCACTGATTAACATTTTGGCATATTAATATACAGCAGCTGACTCGCTGACACAGTGAAGGCTCTTTTCTCAAACTTTACTGACCAGCATTTTTCGTTGGTTAGTTCACTAATTTCACAACTTTCCAAGACACCAACTGACTTCAAATATAATCAAGCAACCCTGAAACCTTTCCACAGAATGAACTCATACGCATCTTCAGGATCTCCAAGATAGAAACCATTACTGCAAAATTCTTTGCCTTTTATGTTGAAAATCATTTAGTTTCAACATAAAAAACGTTTTAAATGCCAAGCAATTAAATTACTTAATATTCCACCTCCACCAATCTTTCAGTAGAAATGCTACTCTATAAAAGTAATACTTTTATTCTGCAGTTTCACATACTCTTTGTAAAAACCAATAGATACCTGATTGCTCCCATCTGAAAAGCAAGTTTATAGAGCATGATGCTAAAAGTTGCAAAATGTAGTTTATGTTCAATAAGTGGTCCATCTTAACTTAAACAAAAAAAATGGTGGCTGAAAAAAAAAATGTGGCTGGTAAAAACAATCTAAAGGGGCAGGATTCCTAACTTCCAATAGATAAGAAGTGCAAATATGGAACACAGAATTACAAAAAAATGTGAATGATTTTTTAAATAGTGTAAAGTGGTATTAATTACAAATCTATTGGCGGAACAAAGCCTTTTTCCTGACAATGTTCAGTGATTACTGACAATTTTATGATCAACAACTTTACCTTTCCTAATAGTTGCTTTTGTTTTAAATTAAAAACAAGTATCATGGCATTATGAATTATAACCCATAAGATAATACACAGCACAGCATAAACATATGTGCTATAGCAATGCTTTGGGGAAATGAAAGCATTAAGAGTGTAAGTGAGGAGGATGTAAATCCAGAAGGCCTGGGTTCAAATCCAAACTTTGCCATTCAACAGTAGTGGGACCTTGGGCAAACTAATCTCTCTGTACTTCAGTTTCCACATTTGTAAAATGAGATAAACACTGTATCTATTCCATGGAGTAGTTAACGTCTGTAAAGCACTTAGAACTCAGTCTGGCACATACTAAGTACTTTGTAAATATCTGTTAAAAACAAAAATAAAAATAGGAAGATTCTTTCTTAATTCCAAGGGAATGTTTGTTTCCCTTATCATTAACCTTAAATAATTTTTAGTTCTAAAGTCACTAACTTTTACCCCTCATCTCCACACAGAAAGAAACTCAATCAAGCTGTCAACCAAGAAACTATGTATCACTAAGCCACAATGACAAAGGACCTCAAGGAGGAAAAAAGACTCAGTTTTTAATTTATTTTTAATACATTATAAATCATAAAGTTAACTTAAAATGAATCACTAGATGAGTAAATTAATAGCCAGGTCTATAATTATTGCAATGTTAAGTGATCAACACATATTTACTAAGTGGATACCAAGAGGTCACCCATGTTTGTGCTAAATGAACAGATTTCTTTTCAATGAAAGGCTGAAGTCTAAAGTGAAAGGCAAAGTTACATTACTATAGCACTGAAAGTGACAATGACCCTTACCCTCCAAAACTGATTTTCTGTGAGGTACAATGAGAAATCTCAATTCAGAAAAACTGTTTTGTACTTATGGGGAGAAACCACAGGAAAAGACTCTGAGGTGCTTGTTAACAGGGTTGGTTCCTGTACCATTTCATCAACATTAAACATTAAATATGTTAAACAATTACTGAGGACCTAATGGATTCCAGTCATTGTGCTGGGAACTGAAAGCTATTAAAATATTTGTCTCAATAAATCTCAGCTGAGAAGACCAAGGTATAACTATTAAACATCATATAGAACTCAAAAAGACAGAAACTGTGTCTTGTCCATTACTGAATCCCTGTCGGCTGTCTGAATGATGCATTTCAAAAATGGGTTTGAGATTAACCATTTTTTGTTTATCTGCACTACTTTACTTCTCTATTTTCCTGAATATTGAATTTAAGAGTTGACAGGAAAGAAACTAATCATTTGAATAAGATTTCAGTATATTATGCCCAGGAAAAACAAATTACTTTTAAGATCAACAATATAATGATCAAGGAAAAGGAAAAGCTCAGAATAAAATGTTTGCATAAATACACATAGAGAACTAAAAGTTAGGTCTCTTAATGTTCAAGGTAATGTCCATTCACTGAGTGGACAACTTTCCTTCAAAATAAGCCTAAAAGATGAGATTGTTATCCTATTAATTAATACATAAATAAATCTAACTAAAGTCAAGAACGAAACAAGAATGCCTACTATGAGCACTATTATTTAACACTATACTGGTAACCTTGGCCAAAGCAAAAAAAATAAATAAGAGGTATATATAGTAAGAAGCTGCAGAAGATCATCTGCAGAAGGACTTACTGCCTACCTAGAAATCCAAGAGCATCTATTAAGACTGTAATTAATAACAAAATTCCAGATCAGTATTAAAAAAATCAACACTTATCATCAATAACCAACTAGAAAATTAAATGGGAATAAAAATCCCATTCTTTTAATCTATTGCATAACTATCCAGCATTAAGATAACCAAACTAGGGAAGACTAAAATGAAGAAAATTATAAAACATTATCTGACAATGTAAAAATGTAAAATTGTGTATAAAATAAATATGTACACAATTATTAAAAATAGGTGAAACAAAAAATCTGCAATACACATAACTAAAAGTAATTTCTTTAATGTACAATGAACTCTTTGGAAACTTATTAGAAAAAAATCATTTTTTTAAACAAGCAAATAACATCAGGAAATAATTCATTAACTGAACATGCAATCCACTGAGAACAGTGCTTGCCCCACAGTAAGCACTTAAACAGAAAAAAAATGGGTAATGAACATATACAAAATAGATTCAGCCTCATTCATGATTTAAAAAATAGCAAAACAATCACAGTGGAAAAAATAAAGCACAGTTGTTAAAATCCAAAGTCGGTGCTGGGAAATACACATTTGCATACACAAAAGTGGTAATACAATGATGGTTCAACATTTCTAAAGTGGAAACTAAAAACATCTGTCAACTGAAAACCTTGAACCTTTGACCGAGCAATTCCATGGCAAGAAATTACTCCTATGATATAAACAAATACATGAATACAAAGATAAATATACATTCTATAAAATATTATATTAAAAAAACTGATATAATCAAAAGGTCCATCAGTAAGAGTGTGATTAAATAAAATCACAATACTTCAATATAATGATACAAAACCTAAATGAAATAAATCATTAGAATTCTTCTGGAAGGATTTCCATAATAGTTTGAGGTGGAAAACAAAGATACAGAAATATAAACAGTATTAGAGCATGATACTGTATGTATAAAAAAAGGATGGGAAGTTATAAAGACACATTTATTTAAATATAAAAATATTCTATATTCTATAGCACTCATTTACTGTTAATGGTGATTAGAGATTTGCGAAGTGAGCCAGAGAGAGACTTATTTTTCACTTTATGCTTTTATACTGTTTGACTTTCTATGTATAGGTATCATGTTCATTCATTTTTTGGAGAGATATGCATATTCTTGGATAGTAATACTCAACACTGTAAAGGTATCAACTGTTTCAAAAGCTCGTAGGATTTTTAAAAATAGAGTATGAGTAGAAATCTGTGAATATTCTATGAATAGAACAGAATCTAAAAATCAGTCTTAAAATGTTTATCAAAATAACCACAAAAATTTTGAAAAATGATTTTTCCCGAATTATGAAAATATATAAAGAAACTATAATAATTATAAATGTTACTCTGTGATACAATTGACAAACAGATTACAATGAAATAGAATGAAGAGTCCAGAAACAGAATCCTGCATATGTGGAAATTTTAATATATGATTAAGATAAAATCAGCAGGTTTCAACTAGATACCTGGTTGGCAAAAAAAAAAATTAAAGACCACCAACCACCTACCACATGAAAAGAAATCCCATACAGATAAAAAACCGAAAGCACACATAAGAACTTAAAAATATTTTATTTTTTTGAATAAACTTAAAAATACTTTATTTTTATAAATATTAGAATGAGGAAAGAATTTAGTAAAACTTAAAATACAAGAGACATTTAAAAAAACACTAGCAGATGTGACCAAAATTATTAAAATTTTGCTAATAAGAGAAAAAATGAAAATAGCAATCCTTATTATAAGGTAACAGTTACTTTAGAGATCACTTAATAAGGGTTAGACACAGTGCCATGCTGTTTATAATTACTAATTTATTTAATCTTCACAATAATCTCTTGAGGTATATCATTATTAACCTTGTTTTCACCAATGTAGAAAATAAGGTATGGAGATTAAGTAGCCTCAAATAAGTGACAGAGCCTATTTACCCTGGCTGTCTGGTTCAGATCTGTATTCTTAACCACCAAACTGTTCAACAGACTTTTAAAAATATTACAACATTTACAAAGTTAAAACACAAAACAGGCAATCCAATAGAAAAATGGGCATTCATACAATGTTGATGTTGTATAAACTATTTCAGCCATTTTGGAGGTTGATTTGACAATTTTGCCAAAATTTCAAATGTGCACTGCCTAGGAGCCAACAATTCAACGTTTAGGAATCTATCTCTATCCCAGAAATCCTGAGACATATACACAAAGTTACATATTCATCATAACTTCGCAATTGTGAAAAAAATAAAGTTTTAGTGGGAAAAAAGCAAGGTTTAAAGCACCAAGTATATATTATCTTAGTTTTTATACTAAAAATGAACAAAATACTATATATGAGCTATGTGTACAGTAGAGTATTTGTAAAAGCATAAAAGGCAGCAGGATTAAGAGCACCAACTCTAGTCCCAGACTAGCTGGGTTTAGCATTAAATTAGTTAACCTCTGGCCTCAAGCTTCCCATAATTTATTCATTTACTTCCTAGATTTTGGGTCTTCACAAAAACTCTCTATTTGTTATGCTTAGAATGATGCCTGACACATTTCTGTATTAAAAAAAATTAACTAAAAAGTGTGTAAAAGTCTACAATCATCTAAATGTTATCAGTATTTACCTGTTTAGAATTTGGTGGTTAGGGAAAGGGAAACTATCATTTTTTAACTCTGTATGTTTTTATATTTTTTCAGTGCTTTACAATAACCATGATTTAATGTACTCTTTGTTTTACAAAAATGCAAAATGTAAATACATAGACATATAAATGTATAGTGGTTCCCAACACCTTTATATTATATCACACTTATAATAATGTCTAGATTAAAATTTTGATTTATCCTAAATATTAATATATTTTTAAAATAATACAAACAACTTTTAAATTAGAACTACATTTTACTTGTAACTAATTAAATTCATTGTAAGCAGTAATTACAAAGCCTTAAATAAATTGCTAATGTTAATCTGTGGACACATTTTATAAGTGAGAGTATTTAAGCAATTTTTCATCATCAAAAGTTATAGAATTCAATCCATATGCACATTGAGATACTACATATTTACTTTTTAAAAAAAGTTACTTCATATAGCATGTTAGAAATAGTACCAGAGAAATCTAGAGGGTTCTCTCTCATAGAGCAACACAAGAAACACTTAGTAAGAGCACAACCTTATTTAGAAAAATGAATGTTTTATTCCCATTGTTTCTACTGCCATGAAAAACTTATATTTACCCAGTATAATATTCCATGGTCATAGTTAGTCTTTAACAACTCAGGTAGGAGCAATTAGTAAGTTTTGAATTAGACAAAATTATTGGCTATTAGCTAAAACTAAATTGAGATTGCTATACTCACTATGTCACATATATTTGACATCTAGTTTTAAGTATGTGGAAGAAAATAAGAAAAAGATATATTTATGTCTATCTCTCTTTCTAAAAGTTGCCTGTCTTTCACCTATTTAATTTGTTCCTCACAGGTGTAAAAAAAATTCTGGTAATAACCTTTTAAGCCACTGATGACAAAGGTTAGAAGATTCCTTAGTCAGCTGTTTAAGTACTGGCAAATCCAAAGAGTCTGGCCATAGGTACTGTGTTTCTTTAAGAACAGAAAGAAAGAAGGAGGTTAAGCCACTGAAACTGAGGATTAATTTGTTAAAGCAGCTAGCAGTAGCCAAACTAACACAGTTGGGTTACACTTTTGAAATTGTAAAACTTTTTTTCTTCTTTAATTAAAAATAGAAGTCCAGCAGGGAGGAGCCGAGATGGAGGCATGAGTAGGGCAGTGGAAGTCTCCTCCCAAACCCATGTATATTTTTGAAAATACAACTATTCCTAAAAGAGAGACCAGAAGATACAGTACAACAGACAGTCTACATCTACATCTGTGAGGACTCAGTGCCTCATGAAGGGCGTAAGATAGACGCCATGGCCGAGCAGGACCCCAGCGCCCCGCACCCCAGCTCCCAGAGGGAGAAGAGTAGGAGTGAGGAGGGAGAGGGAGCCCAGGACTGCTAAACACCCAGCCCCAGCCATCCGCACTGGAGCGCAGACACACAGTGGGTGGTGTACTGGATATTAGGGAAACGGAACAGTAAAATCTGCAAGTGGGTCCCCGCAGCCAGCGCCCCTGAGACAAAAGAAAAGTGAGTGCTTTTTGAAAGTCTTAAAGGGACAGAGGCCTTACAGCTGGACAGAAGCGTTCTGGCACACTCAGCTCAACAGCTGGGAATTCCGGGGAACTCCAGGAGCCCTAACCCTATGGGAGGCAGTGCAACTCTGGGTCCCCTCATGGTGATAAACAGCCTCCCATCCATTACCCCTCTGGTGCAGCCCTGCCATAGCAGGGGAGCAGCCTGAGAGCAGCTGCGCCCAGAGCAACCACTCAGAGTCTCCTCTGCAGCCACCTTGGCCAGACACAGAGGCCCTGTTGGCGCACAGCTGCCCAAAACAAGCCTCTAGGGGTTGCCATTCTCACAGGAGAGGAAGGCAACCACCAAGCAAGAATGGACTTTGTTTTCTGAGTTGACACACATGCCAACTGCCCACGACTACCTCTATCGCCATGAAAAGGCAGGAGAATTTGATCCAGACCAGAGTCACACAGACAACCCCCAAGAAGGAGCCTGGGGAGAAAGATTTAACCTATCTTCCTGAAAAAGAATTCAAAATAAAAGTCATCAACAGGCTGATGGAGCTGCAGAGAATTATGCAAGAGCTAACAGATAATCTTTGGAGGGAGAATACAGAAATAAAACAATCTCTGGAAGGACTTAAGAGCAGAATGGATGAGCTGCAAGAGGCCGTTAATGGAATAGAAATGAGAGAACAGGAACAGAGAGAAGCTGAGACAGAGAGAGACAAAAGGATCTCCAGGAATGAAAGAATACTAAGAGAACTGTGTGACCAAAACAAATGGAACAATATCGCATTACAGGGGAACCAGAAGAAGAAGAGAGAGAAAAAGGGATAGAAAGTGTATTTGAAGAAATAATGGCTAAAAACTTCCCCAAACTGGGGGAGGAAATAGTATCTCAGACCACGGAAGCCCACAGAAGTCCCAACAGAAGGGACCCAAGGAGGAAAACACCAAGACACATAATAATTAAAATGGCAAAGATTAAGGAGAGAGAGAAAAGGTCACCAACAAAGGAAAACCCATTAAGCTATCATCAGACTTCTCAACAGAAACCTTATAGGCCAGAAGAGAATGGCATGATATATTTAATGCAATGAAACAGAAGGGCCTTGAACCAAGAATACTGTATCCAGCACGATTATCATTTAAATATGAAGGAGGGATTAAACAATTCCCAGACAAGCAAAAGTTACGGGAATTTGCCTCCCACAAACCACCTCTACAGGGTATTTTAGAGGGACTGCTCTAGATGGAAGCACTCCTAAGGCTAAACAGATGTCATCAGAGGAAATAAAATCACAGCAAAGAAAGCAGACCAACCAAATACTAAATAAAGGCAAAAAATAAAATCAACTAATCACAAAAGCAGTCAAAGGAATACCAAAAGCGCACAGAATAAAACACCTAACTTATAAAGAATGGACGAGGAGGAAGAAGAAGGGAGAAAAACAAAGAACCATCAGACTGTGTTCATAATAGCTCAATAAGCAAGTTAAGTTACACAGATAGTAAAGGAGCTAACCTTGAACCTTTGGTAACCACAAAACTAAAGCCTGCAATGGCAATAAGTACATATCTTTCAATAATCACCATAAATGTAAATGGAATGAATGCACAATCAAAAGACATAGAGTAATAGAATGGACAAAAAAGAAAGACCCATCTATATGCTGCTTACAAGAGATGAACCACAAACCCAAAGACATACACAGACTAAAAGTGAAGGGATGGAAAAAGATATTTCATGCAAACAACAGGGAGAAAAAAGGTGTTGTGGAACTACTATCAGACAAAATGGACTTCAAAACAAAGAAAGTAACAAGAGATAAAGAAGGACATTAAATAATGATAAAGGTGTCAGTCCAACAAGAGGATATAACCATTATAAACATATATGCACCAACATATGTGAAACAAATACAAACAGAATTAAAGGAGGAAATACAATGCAATGCATTCATTTTAGGAGACTTCAATACACCACTCACTCCAAAGGACAGATCCACCAGACAGAAAATAAGTAAGGACACAGAGGCACTGAACAATACACTAGAACAGATGGACCAAACAGACAACTACAGAACTTTACACCCAAAAGCAGCAGGATACACATTATTCTCAAGTGCACGTGGAATATTTTCCAGAATAGACCACATACTAGTCCACAAAAAGAGCCTCAGTAAATTCAAAAACATTGAAATTCTACCACCAACCTCACCAACGACAAAGGGATAAAACTACAAATAAATTGTACAAAGAAAGCAAAAAGGCTCACAAACACATGGAGGCTTAACAATATGCTTCTAAATAATCAATGGATCAACTACCAAATTAAAATAGAGATCAAGCAATTTATGGAGACAAAGGACAACAACAACACAAAGCCCCAACTTCTCTGGGATGCAGCAAAAGCAGTCTTAAGAGGAAAGTATATAGCAATCCAGGCATATTTAAAGAAGGAACAACATTCCCAAGTGAATAGTCTAAAGTCACAATTATTGAAACTGGAAAAAGAAGAACAAAAGAGGCCTAAGGTCAGCAGAAGGAGGGACATAATAAAGATCAGAGAAGAAATAAATAAAATTGAGAAGAATAAAATAGAAAAAATCAATAAAACCAAGAGATAGTTTGTTGAGAAAATAAACAAAATAGATAAGCCACTAGCCAGACTTACAAAAAGAAAAAGAGAAACAACACACATAAAACAGAATCAGAAACGAGAAAGGAAAAATCACGATGGACCCCACAGAAATACAAGGAATTATTACAGAATACTATGAAAATCTATATGCTAACAAGCTGGAAAACCTAGAAGAAATGGAAAACTTCCTAGAAAAACACAGCTTTCCAAGACTGACCAAGGAAGAAACAGAAAATCTAAACAGACCAATTATGAGCAACAAAATTAAAGTGGTAATCAAAAACAACCCAAGAGCAAAACCCCAGAGCCTGAAGTATTTACTGTGGAATTTTATCAGACATACAGAGAAGATGTAATACCCATTCTCCCTAAAATTTTTCAAAAAATAGAAGAGGAGGGAATATTCCCAAACTCATTCTATGAAGCCAACATCACCCTAATACCAAAACCAGGCAATGACCCCACCAAAGAAGAAAATTACAGACCAATATCCTTGGTGAACATAGAGGCAGAAATACTCAACAAAATATTAGCAAGCCGAATTCAAAACTATATCAAGAGGATCATACACCATGACCAAGTGGGATTCATTCCAGGGATGCAAGGATGGCACAACATTCGAAAATCCATTAACATCATCCACCACATAAACAAAAAGAAGGACAAAAACCACATGATCATCTCCATAGATGCTGAAAAAGCATTCAATAAAATTCAACATCCATTCATGATAAAAACTCTCAACAAAATAGGTACAGAGGGCAAGTACCTCAACATAATAAAGACCATATATGGAAAACCCACAGTCAACATCATACTTCATAGCGAGAAGCTGAAAGCTTTTCCTCTAACATCAGGAGCAAGACAGGGATTCCCACTCTCCCCACTGTTACTCAACATAGTACTGGAGGTCCTAGCCATGGCAATTAGACAAAACAAATACAAGGAATCCAGATTGGTAAAGAAGAAGTCAAACTGTCACTATTTGCAGATGACATGATATTGTACATAAAAAACCCTAAAGACTGCACTCCAAAACTACTAGAACTAATACCAGAATTCAGCAAAGTTGCAGGATACAAAATCAATACACAGGAATCTGTGGCACTCCTATAAACTAACAATGATCTAACTGAAAGAAATCAGGAAAACAATTCCCTTTACAATTGAATAAAAAATAAATAAAATACCTACAAATAAACCTAACCAAGGACATGAAAGACCTATATCCTGAAAACTACAAGACACTCTTTAGAGAAATTAAAGAGGACACTAACAAATGGAAACTCATCCCATGCTCTTGGCTAGGAAGAATTAATATTGTCAAAATGGACATCCTGCCCAAAGCAATATACAGATTCAATGCAATCCCTATCAAATTACCAACAGAATTCTTCAACAAACTGGAACAAATAGTTTAAAAATTCATATGGAACCACCAAAGACCCTGAATAGCCAAAGCAATCCTGAGAAGGAAGAATAAAGTGGGAAGGATCTTGCTCCCCAACTTCAAGCTCTACTACAAAGCCACAGTAATCAAGACAATTTGGTGCTGGCACTAGAACAGACCGACAGACCAGTGGAACAGAATAGAGACTCCAGACATTAACCCAAACATATATGGTCATTTATATATGATAAAGGAGCCATGGACATACAATGGGGAAATGATAGCCTCTTCAACAGCTGGTGTTGGCAAAACTGGACAAATACATGTAAGAGAATGAAACTGGATCACTGTCTAACCCCATACACAAAAGTAAATTTGAAATGGATCAAAGACCTGAATGTAAGCCATGAAACCATAAAACTCTTAGAAAAAAACATAGGCAAAAATCTCTTGGACATAAACATGAGCGACTGCTTAATGAACATATTTCCCCGGGCAAGGGAAACAAAAGCAAAAATGAACAAGTGGGACTATATCAAGCTGTAAAGCTTCTGTACAGCAAAGGACACCATCAATAGAACAAAAAGGTTCTCTACAGTATGGGAGAATATATTCATAAATGAAAGATCTGATAAAGGGTTGACATTCAAAATATATAGAGCTCACATACCTCAAAAACAAAAAATGAACAATCCAATTAAAAAATGGGCAGAGGAGCTGAACAGACAGTTCTCCAAAAAAGAAATACAGATGGCCAACAGACACATGAAAAGATGGTCCACATCGCTTGTCATCAGAGAAATGCAAATTAAAACCACAATGAGATGTCACCTCACACCAGTAAGGATCACCACCATTCAAAAGACAAACAACAACACATGTTGCTGAGGATGTGGAGAAAGGGGAACCCTCCTACACTGCTGGTGGGAATGTAAATTAGTTCAACCATTGTGGAAAGCAGTATGGAGGTTCCTCAAAATGCTCAAAATAGAAATACCATTTGACCCAGGATTTCCGCTTCTTGGAATTTACCCCAAGAATGCAGCACTCCAGTTTGAAAAAGACAGATGCACCCCTATGTTTATCGCTGCACTATTTACAATAGTCAAGAAATGGAAGCAACCTAAATGTCCATCAGTAGATTAATGAATAAAGAAGATGTGGTACATATACACAATGGACTATTACTCAGCCATAAGAAAAAAACAAATCCTACCATTCGCAACAACATGGATGGAGCTAAAGGGTATTATGCTCAGTGAAATAAGCCAGGCAGAGAAAGACAAGTACCAAATAATTTCACTCATATATGGAGTATAAGAACAAAAGAAAACTGAAGGAACAAAACAGCAGCAGAAGCACAGAACCCAAGAATGGACTAATAGTTACCAAAGCGAAAGGGACTGGGGAGGACAGGTGGGAAGGGAGGGATAAGGGTGGGAAAAAAAGAAAGGGGGCATTACGATTAGCATGTATAGTGGTGGGGGGCACGGTGAGGGCTGTGTAACACAGAGAAGACAAGTAGTGATTCTACAGCATCTTACTACACTGATGGACAGTGACTGTCACGGGGTTTGTAGGGGGGACTTGGTGAAGGGGGGAGCCTAGTAAACATAATGTCCTTCATGTAATTGTAGATTAATGATACCAAAATAAAATAAAAATAAAAATAAACCACAATGAGATTCACCTCACACCAATACGGATCGCCACCATCCAAAAGACAAACAACAACACATGTTGGCGAGGTTGTGGAGAAAGGGGAACCCTCCTACACTGCTGGTGGGAGTGTAAATTAGTTCAACCACTGTGGAAAGCAGTATGGAGGTTCCCCCAAAAGCTCAAAATAGAAATACCACACGACCCAGGAATTTCACTCCTAGGAATTTACCCTAAGAATGCAGAAGCCCAGTTTGAAAAAGACATATGCACCCCTATGTTTATCACAGCACTATTTACCATAGCCAAGAAATGGAAGCAACCTAAGTGTCCATCAGTAGATGAATGGATAAGGAAGATGTGGCACATATACACAATGGAGTAGTATTCAGCCATAAGAAGAAAACAAATCCTACCATTTGAAACAACATGGATGGAGCTAGAGGGTATTATGCTCAGTGAAATAAGCCAGGTGGAGAAAGACAAGTACCAAATGATTTCACTCATATGTGGAGTATAAGAATGAAGAAAAAACTGAAGGAACAAAACAGCAGCAGAATCACAGTACCCAAGAATGGACTTACAGTTACCTAAGGGAAAGAGATAGGGGAGGATGGGTGGGAAGGGAGGGATAAGCGGGGGGAAAGAAAGGGCCCATTAAGTTTAGCATATATAATGTGGGGAGAGGCACGAGGAGGGATGTGCAACACAGAGAAATGTAGTGACTCTACTGCACCTTACTACACTGATGGACAGTTACTGTAATGGGGTTTCTGGGGGGGACCTGGTGAAGGCGGGAGTCTAGTAAACATAATGTTCCTCATGTAATTGTAGATTGATACCAAAATAATAAACAAATAAATCAATAAATAAAAGTCCAGTGGCCCTTTCACTAGCTAAATCCTGAGAGAACCAACAATTAAAATTTACCTGTGCCTACAGGTAAATCAGGTAACAATATTTTGCAAAGAAATCTGCAAAGAAAAACGTACTATTGCTTGAATCCATGCTTCCCCCTGTGCCAATCAGTGTTTCAAAAAATGCCTTGTTTCAGTGTGTTTAATCACTTAACTGAAACCAAAAGGTGATCTGCATTTAGTTTTCCACTTTACATTAAGGAAAAAAAATTCACTGATGTTCCCATCACCAGTGATAAATTACTGTCAAGGATCAGAAAAGTGAGGAACAGTCATTAAAAAATTAAATTATCTCAGCATAAAAACATCAATTGTCAGCAAGACATACTAGACAACTTATTCAACTACGACCTGGTGAAGGAAGTGTTTTTAATATGTCTGACTAATTTTCATCCAAAATCTTTCTGAATACAGTTGACTCTTGAACAACATGAGGGTTAGAGGTGCTGACCCCTCCCCCCATGTAGTTGAAAATGTGCATATAACTTTGACTCTGAAAACTTAACTACTTCTAATAATGGCCACTCTTGACCAGAAGCCTTACTGATAAGTTGAGTAACACATATTTTATATATGTACTATATACTATATTCTTACAATACAGCAAGCTAGAGAAAAGAAAATGTTTTTTCAAACTGTCACAAATCTCCAAAAAATTTTCCAATATATTTATTGAAAAAAGTCCCTGTATAAATCGACCCACACAGTTAAAACTCACATTGTTCAAGGGTCTACTATGCTTCCAATGAGAGAAATGTACTGTGTCAGAGTCCTTTCCATTCAGAAGCAACTAATAGTGTTTTGCAGTTTTCTTGTATGTTCTAAAATCAGTCGCTCATAACTTTGAGCCAATGCTCCACATAGCTGGTCTGTCTTACCCTTTACTTTATTTCTTCCTCCAAATTAAAGAACTTGAAAAACTAAAATGTATTTATTTCTATAAATTCAAATAACCAGTATTTTCAACAGGTTAGGAATCATTAGGAAAAAATTATGTTCTAAACACTAAAATAAACAAAAACTTGAATTTCAAAGCAAATTCAAAATACAATACATCTCCAACTCTAAGAGGCCTTTTTTTATTTCTTACATTTTAACATATATAAAATTGGCAGGTGCCTTACAATTAACACATTTACAGTTGCTGTTGGGGAGATAGTAGTCATGACAGCCTCCACTCTTTGTACATAAAAACTTATTTATCATTTCTGGTGATAAGATAACTGCAACCTCTCAACATTTTCAGGCAACAATCCATTTAGTGACCATTTGAGGAAAGAATGAATACTAGTAATTGGTTGAGAACCTTTCATTAACACTATCTGGTAAGATCAAGAAAATGCCAGCATAATAGGTATCAGTGGTTTAGGAGAAAATCCCAGACAAAAGTAGAGTACATTTTTAGTGTTATATCACCAACTCTCCTAACTGCACAGAAACTTATTTTTTGGAAAAAACACAATAAAAACTATGGGTGGGAATGAATGATTCAGAAGAATTGAAACTCTGAATACAAAGACATTTTAGGAATACCTAAACCAATTTATTTCACTTATAGTTTAGTTTCCCACCAAGGTATATTCAAGAATGGTATATCATAAAAGTATATAACTGAGTAAATCTAAAATAACTTTTATCTTATACTTACTGAAAGAGATCAGTGATCAAAGAGCATTGTATAATAATTTGATGGTGTTTTTTTTCCCCTTTTTAATGGAATATAAAATAGTGGTGTTTCTCACAGCTTATTCAGTAAAACATGGTAATTCAAGGAAGTTCTGTGCATGTTGTTATCACAGAAATTACTAACTACCAAAAAAGCCAGTTTCCAATTTCACCCATTTATTGAGCATATTGCCATATTACACTTCTCAGCAACTCTAATCAAATGTGGCCCTGGGACAGATCTAGCCCAAGATATGTTTTCCAAGTCTAGCTCATAAAAACTTCTGATGCAATCCTTCTCTTGGCCATAAAGTTCTCAAAGGCAAACCTCAAAAGCAACATGTTAAAGAAGGCATAGGCTCCATCAGCTCTGTATCTGAAGAACTATGTGAGACAAAATGGCCCACTACCAACCCACAAACACACACACACACACACACACACACACACACACACACACACACACACTCGTATCACCCAACTGCCACCACCAACCACTTGTCCACTAACACAAATCAAAAACACTCACATTGAACTATGAGGTGAACTAGAAATAAACTTCTAGCAGGTTAAGCCACTGAACTTGAGGGCAAATTTGTTAAATCAGCTAGCATCAGCAAAACTAACACAGCTGGGTTTCACATTCAAAATTATGAAGTTCAAGCAGAATGATGGGTCAGGCAGCTCCAAGCCCCCACTGCTCATAGAAACATCAAAAACAACATGCAGTGCCCTTATCCCTCCCTTCCCACCCATCCTCCCCAGTCGCTTTCCCTTTGGGAACTTAGTTCTTGGGTTTAGTGAATCTGCTGCTCTTTTGTTCCTTCAGTTTTTTCTTTGTTTTTATACTCCACAACTGAGTGAAATCATTTGGTACTTGTCTTTCTCCACCTGGCTTATTTCACTGAGCATAATACCCTCTAGCTCCATCCATGTTGTTGCAAATGGTAGGATTTGTTTTCTTCTTATGGCTGAATAATATTCCATTGTGTATATGTACTACATCTTCCTTATCCATTCACCTACTGATGGACATTTAGGTTGCTTCCATTTCTTGACTATTGTAAATAGTGCTGCGATAAACACAGGGGTGCATCAGTCTTTTTCAAACTGGGATGCTGCATTCTTAGGGTAAATTCCTAGAAGCGGAATTCCTGGGTCAGATGGTATTTCTATTTTGAGCATTTTGAGGAACCTCCATACTGCTTTCCACAGTGATTGAACTAATTTACATTCCCACCAGCAGCAGTGTAGGAGGGTTCCCCTTTCTCTGCAACCTTGCCAACATGTGTTGTTGTTTGTCTTTTGGATGGTGGTGATCCTTACTGGTGTGAGGTGATATCTCATTGTGGTTTTAATTTGCATCTCTCTGATGACTAGCGATGTGGAGCATCTTTTCATATGTCTGTTGGCCATCTGAATTTCTTCTTTGGAGAACTGTCTGTTCAGCTCCTCTGCTCATTTTTTAATTGGATTATTTGCTTTTTTGTTTGTTGAGGTACATGAGCTCTTTATATATTTTGGATGACAACCCTTTATCGGATCTGTCATGTATGAATATATTCTCCCATACTGTAGAGTACCTTTTTGTTCTATTGATGGTGTCCTTTGTTGTACAGAAGCTTTTCAGCTTGATACAGTCTCACTTGTTCATTTTTGCTTTTGTTTCCCTTGCCCAGGGAGATATCTTCATGAAGTTGCTCATGTTTATGTCCAAGAGATTTTTGCCTGTTTTTTTCTAAGAGTTTTATGGTTTCATGACTTACATTCAGGTCTTTGATCCATTTCGAATTTACTTTTGTGTATGGGGTTAGACAGTGATCCAGTTTCATTCTCTTATATGTAGCTGTCCAGTTTTGCCAGCACCATCTGTTGAAGTGACTGTCATTTTCCCTGTTTTATGCCCATGGCTCCTTTATCGTATATTAATTGACCATATATGTTTGGGGGCATTACAATTAGCATGTATAATGTGGGGGGGATGGGGAGAGCTATATAACACCGAGAAGACAAGTAGTGATTCTATAGCATCTTACTACACTGATGGACAGTGACTGTAATGGGGATTGTGCGGGGGGACTTGGTGAAGGGGGGAGTCTAGTAAGCATAATGTTCTGAATGTAATTGTAGATTAATGATAAAATAAAAATAAAAATAAATAAATAATTACCAAAAAACATGCAGAAACTGAACCAACTTTGTTGAAATTCTAAGAGTCAAAGATTTACAGAAACCAAACAAGCACCCAATCAAAACCTATCTTGAAAAGAGGAGGAAGCTTTAACATCATTTTTACTCATCCTTGCCCCAACTCCTACTCAGCACAACAGAAGTCTTCATCCTGAAGCAGCAACAGTTTACTTCTAAGTTCCCTTCTACAAACCAGACAGCACAGAACAGACATTTTTATTTGCAAATTATTGTGTCTGTCCTAAGCTACCTGGAGATACCTGAAAAACTGAAGCAAGGCACTCATTTCTATTTCATCTTACTCAAAACTAAGGTGGAAGATCCAGCAGACACTGCCCATAAAAGCTGGTAGGCAACTACAGACTCACAGACAGACACCTAAGGCAAGATTAGGGGTGCATATACAATAGGCCTTGTAATGTCCAGAGAAGAAGATGGATTGAGACTCTTTGAAAAACATGAACAGTCAAAAGCAGCCATGTATACAGGGGAATTCAGGAAGTTGAGTACATATCTAGACAAGATATGTTGTCTAAACATGCACACAACTTCTCAAAAACACTTGAGAAGCCCTTAAGCTTGCACCTCAAGATGCCCCTTAGATGCCAAGGAGGCCTAGCTAAGTGTGAAGGAGTGTCCAAGGTACAGCTAATCTGGAAAAACTTAGAAAACTGAGGAAATATCTTTTTAAAACATGAGCTGAGGAGAATAGGATTAAAGATGGCAACATGAGAGGTGAGACAGACCTCCTCGAAAAACCACAAATAATACAAAAATATAATTAATACAACTAATCCTGAAAGAGCAAGAGGAAAGAAGGCTACACCAAACTGCATAAACCTGGAGGAAAGAACAGAGCTCAAGGAACAGGGTAATGTAACAAAGATGTGACCCAGCAGGACCCAAGCCCTTCACCTACCCCAGCCCATCGGCAGGAGGAAGAGAAACAGAATGGGGAGGTAGTGGAGGCCTGGGATTGCTGAACACCTAGCCCTGGAGATCTGCTCTGGGAGCAGAAACCTACATTTCATGGTGCTCTGGTGATTAGTGGGGTTGGAAAGCTAAGACAGGTGGACTACCTGGAGAGACTGGGATTCCAGCTGTTTGTGCAAAACAGGGATTCATAGCCAGCTGATCAGGGCAGGCAGTCTGAGAGACTTCCTAACAACAAGAGGGCTGCTAAAGGGGCAAGGATTGCAAAGAGCTTACTGCTCAAGAGAAAGGACAGGCAGATAAAATTGTCCAGATGCATTCTGCCAAGCAGGTTGGGAACTGAAATGATCTTCAGGTGCTCCATTCCCCTGGCTGGCTATGCAGCTCCAAGGCCCCCCGCCGTGATATGTAGCCTGCTGTGTCTCCCTCCCGGCTAGCCTGCACGTGGCGCTCAAACCAGCAGTCCCTACCCTGGCCTCAGGCCAACCAGAGGGAAGCCCCACCAATGACAGATACAAACGCAAAGCATAGAGGTTCACACCTGTGTGTTCAGCCCACTGATTTTGGCAGTGGAGACAGGCATAAGAGCCAGGAAACAGGAAACATCTATTTTCACCCCCCCCAGGCACCACCACCACTGCGACCCTCACCATTGCTCCAGGGGCTAAGCAGCTCAGAGAGTAGAGTTTCTGGGCATTAGAGGGAGCCACATACAAATATGAAATGTCAAAGGAACCTGGTTCAAAGGAAAATCTCAACACCAGGGAAAGGACCAAGTGAGACTGAATTAATAAATCTTCCTGAAAGAGATTTCAAAATAAAAATCATAAACATGTTCAGGGAGGTACAGAAAAATATTCAAGAACTCGGGAATGAATTTAGCACAGAGATCCAATCATTGAAGAGCACAATGGAGGGTATTAAAAACATATTAGATATGGTGGAGGAGATGATAAATAAAATAGAAATTAGGGAAGAAGAATACAAATAAACTGAGGCAAAGAGAGAAAAAGGATCTCTAGGAATGACAGAATATTGAGAGAACTGTGTCACCAATCCAAACAGAACAATATTCATATTACAGGGGCACCAGAAGAAGAAAAGAGAGCAAAAGGGATGGAAAGTGTCTCTGAGGAGGTAATTGCTGAAAACTTCACCAGTCTGAGGAAGGAGATTGTCTGTCAGGCCATGGAGGTGCACAGATCTCCCAACACAAGGGCCCCAAGGAGGACAACACCAGACATAAAGAAAAAGTATAAGAACAGACTATTAAAAGTAGCCAGAGAGAGAAATAAGATCACATACAAAGGAAAACCCATCAGGCTATTATCAAACTTCTTAGCAGAAACCTTACAGGCCAGAGGGACTGGCATGACATATTCAGTGCAATGAAGCAGAAGGGACTCGAACCAAGAATACTCTACCCGGAAAAGTTATCATTAAAATCTGAAGGAGGGATTAAACAATTTCCAGATAAGCAAAAGCTGAGAGAATTTAACTTCCAAAAACCATCTCTACAGTGTATTTTGGAGGGAATGCTATAGATGGAAGTGTTCCTAAGGTTAAATAGTTCTCACCAGAGGTAATGAAAATGGATACCCAAAGAGTACAGAATAGGATACCTAATATATAACGAATGGAGGAGGAAAAAACAGAGGGAAAAAAAGATAATTTTTACATTGTGTTTGAAATAGCATACAATGTGAGTTAAGTTAGATTCTAAGATATGAAGGAGGATACCCTTTAACCTTTGGTAGCCAAGAATCTAAAGTCTGCAAAGGCAAAAATTACATACATATTGATAACCAGCCTAAATGTAAATGGCCAGAATGCACCAATCAAAAGATATACAGTCACTGAATGGATAGAAAAACAAGACTGAACTATATGCTACCTACAAAGGGACTAACTGCAAACCCAAAGACATACACAGACTAAAAGTGAAGGGATGGAAAAAGATATTTCATGGAACAAATAGGGAGAAAAAAGCAGGTGTTGCAGTACATGTATCAGACAAAATAGAATTTAAAACAAAGAAAGTCACAAGAGGCAAAGAAGGACATTACATAATGATAAAGGGGTCAATCCAACAAGAGGACAGAAACATAATAAATATCTATGTACCCAACATAGGAGCATCTATATATGTGAAACAAAAAAGAACAGAATTAAAAGGGAATATAGAATGTAATGCATTCATTCTAGGAAATTTCAACACTACACTCACTCCAAAGGACAGATCAATCATACGGAAAATAAGTAAGGATACAGAAGCATTGAACAACACATTAGAACAGATGAACCTAAAACACATCTACAGAACTCTCCACCCCAAAACAGCAAAATACACATTCTTCTCAAGTGCACATGGAACGTTTTCAAGAATAGATCATACACTAGGCCTCAATAAGAGCCCCAATAAATTCAAAAAGACTGTGATTGTACCAAACACGTTCTCAGACCATAAACGTATGAAACTAGAAATAAATTACTCAAAGAAAATCAAGAATCCCACAAACACATGAAGACTTGACAACATACTGCTAAATAATCAATGGATAAATGACCAAATAAAAACAGAGATCGAGCAATATACAGAGACAAATAACAACAATAATTCAACATTGCAAAATCTATGGGACACAGCAAAGAGGGAAGTATACTGCAATACAAGCATACCTCAGGAAAGAAGAACAATCCCATAGGAACAGTCTAAAAACACAATTAATGAAACTAGAAAAAGAAGAAAAAATGACGTCCAAAGTCAGTAGAAGGAAGGGATTAGAGTAGAAATAAATGAAATCGAGAAGAATAAAACAATAGAAAGAATCAATGAAAGCAGAACCTGGTTCTTCGAGAAAAAAAACAGAAGAGATAAACCAGTAGCCATACTTATCAAGAAAAAAAGAGAGTCTACACACATAAACAGAATAAAAAATGGGAAGTAAAAATCAGTATAGACACCACAGAAATACAAAGAATTATTAGAGAATACCATGAAAAATTATATGCTAACAAACTTGATAACCTAGAAGACATGGACAAATTTTTACAAAAATACAACCTTCCAAGGCTGACCCAGAAAGAAACAGAAAATCTGAACAGACCAATTAATAGCAACAAAATTGAACTGGTGATCAAAAAACTACCTAAGAACAAAACTCCTGGAGCAGATGATTTCACTGCTGAATTTTATCAAACATTTAGTCCAGACCGAATACCCATCCTTCTTAAAGTTTTCCAAGAAGTAGAAAAGGAAGGAATGGTCCCAAACTCATTCTATGAGGTCAAAATCAATCTAATACCAAAACCACGCAAAGACACCAGAAAAAAAGAAAGTTACAGACCAATATCGCTGATGAACATAGATACAAAAATATTCAACAAAATATTAACAAACAGAATTCAAAAATACATCAAAAATATCATCCATCATGATCAAGTAGGATTTATTCCAGGGATACAAGGATGGTACAATATGTGAAAATCCATCAACATAATCCAACGCTCAATAAAAAGGACAAAAAACACATGATATCCTCCATAGATGCTGAAAAAGCATTCAACAAAATTCAAAACCCATTCATGATAAAAAATCTCAAAAAAACAGGTATAGAGGTAAAGGACGTCAACATACTAAAGGCCATAAATAACAAACCCACAGCAAACATCATACTTAACAGCAAGAAGGTGAAAGCTTTTCCTTTAAGAACAGGAACAAGACAAGGATGCCCATTCTCCCCATTTTTATTCAACATAGTTCTGGAGGTACTCGCCATGGCAATCAGACAACACAAAGAAATAAAAGGCACCCAGATTGGCAAGGAAAGAGATGAACTGTCCCTGTTTTCAGATGACATGATCTTGTACATAAAAAACCCTAAAGAATCCACTCCAAAACTACTAGATCTAACATCTGAATACACCAAAGTTGCAGGATACAAAATTAATACACAGAAATCTGTTGCACTCTTAAAGACTAACAACGAACTAGGAAAAAGAGAAATCACGGTAACAATTCCATTCACAACTGCATTAAAAAGAATAAAATACCTAGGAATAAACCTAACCAAGGACATGAAAGACCTATACTCTGAAAACAACAAGATACTCAAGAGAGAAATTAAAGAAGAAACCAAGAAATGAAAACACATCCTGTGCTCATGGATAGGAAGAATTACTATTGTCAAAATGACCATCCAGCCTAAAGAAATCTACAGACTCTATGCAATCCCTTTCAAAATACCAACAGCATTCTTCAATGAACTAGAGCAAATAGTTCTAAAATTCATGTGGAACTACAAAACAACCCGAATAGCCAAAGCAATCCTGGGAAGAAAGAAAAAAGCAGGGGGAATTATGCTCCCTGACTTGAAGCTCTACTACAAAGCGACAATAATCAAGACAATTTGGTAGTGGCACAAAAACAGACTCAGACCAACTGGAACAGACAAGAAAGACCAGATATAAACCCAGTCATACATGGTCAACTAATATATGATAAAGGAGCCATGGATATACAATGGAGAAATGACAGCCTCTTCAACATCTGGTGTTTTCAAAACTGGATAGCTACATAAGAGAATGAAACTGGATTATTCTGTAACCCCATACACAAAAGTAAACTCCAAATGGATGAAAGAGTTGAATGTAAGTCATGAAACCATAAAACTCTTAGAAAAAAACATAGGCAAAAATCTCTTGGACATAAACATGAGCAACTTCTTCATGAACATATCTCCCCCCAGGCAAGGGAAACAAAAGCAAAAATAAACAGGAGGGACTATATCAAACTAGAAAACTTCAAGACAGCAAAGGACATCATCAGTAGAAAAAAAGACATCCTACAGCATGGGAGAATATATTCATAAATGACATCTGATAAGGGTGTGACATCCAAATTATATAAAGAGCTCATGCACCTCAACAAAAAGCAAATAATCCAATTAAAAGATGAACACACTATCTGAATAGACACTTGTCCAAAGAAGAAATTCAGATGACCAACAGGCACATGAAAAGATGCTCCACATTGTTAGTCATCAGAGAGATGCAAATTAAAACCACAATGAGATATCACCTCACACCAGTAAGGATCACCACAATCCAAAAGACAAACAACAGCAAATGTTGGCGAGGATGTGGGGAAAGGGGGACCCTCTTACACTGCTGGTGGGAATGTAAATTAGTTCAAACATTGTAGAAAGCAGTATGGAGGTTCATCAAAAAACCAAAAATAGAAATATCATTTGACCCAGGAGTTCCACTTCTAGGAATTTACCCTAAAAATGCAGGAGCCCAGTTTGAAAAAGACATATGCACCCCTGTTTATCTCAGCACTATTTATAATAGCCAAGAAATGGAAACAACCCAAGTGTCTATCAGTAGATGAATGGATAAAGAAGATGTGGTACATATACACAATCAAATATTATTAAGCCATAAGAAGAAAACAAATCCTACCATTTGCAACAACATGGATGGAGCTAGAGGGTATTATGCTCAGTGAAATAAGCCAGGAGGAGAAAGACAAGTATCAAATGATTTCACTCAGTTGTGGAGTATAAAAAGAAAGAAAAAACTGAGAACAAAAGAGCAGCAGATTCACTGAACCCAAGAACTAAGTTCCCAAAGGGAAAGGGACTGGGGAGGATGGGTGGGAAGGGAGGGCTAAGGGGGGAAAGGGGGCATTGCAATTAGCACATATAATGTAGTGGTGGGGGGTGGGGGTGAGGAACATGGGAAAGCCACATAACACAGAGAAGACAAGTAATGATTCTATAGCATCTTACTATGCTAATGGACAGTGACTGTAATGGGTTTGTGGTGGACACTTGATAATAGTGGGAGTCTAGTAACCATAATGTTGTTCAAGTAATTGTACATCAATGACATAAAAATAAAAATTAAAAAAATACCTAGGAATAACCCTATCCAAGGAAGTGAAAGGCTTATACTCTGAAACTACAAGATGCTCATGAGAGAAATTGAAGAAGATACCAATAAATCAAAACACATCCCATGCTTATGGATAGGAATAATTAATGTTGTCAAAATGGCCATCGTGCCTAAAGCAATCTACAAATTCAATGAAATCCCTATCAAATTACCAATAGCATTCTTCAACGATCTAGAGCAAATAGTTTTAAAATTCAGACGCAACCACAAAAGACTCCAAATAGCCAAAGCAATCCTGACAAGGAAGAATAAAGCTGGGGGGATTACGCTCCCCAACTTCAAGCTCTACTACAAAGCCACAGTAATCAAGACAATTTGGTACTGGCACAAGAACAGACCCATAGACCAATGGAACAGACTTGAGAGCACATGTATAAACCCAAGCATATATGGTCAATTAATACATGATAAAGGAGCCATGGACATACAATGGAGTAAGGACAGCCTCTTCAACAACAGGTATTGGCAAAACTGGACAGTTACATGAAAGAGAATGAAAATGGATTATTGTCTATCCCCAAACACAAAAGTAAACACAAAATGGATCAAAGACCTGAATGTAAGTCATGAAACCATAATACTCTTAGAAGAAAACACAGGCAAAAATTTCCTGAATATAAACATGAGCAATTTTTTCTGAATGCATCTCCTCGAGCAAGGGAAAGAAAAGCAGCAATGAACACATGGGACTACATCAAACTAAAAAGCTTCTTTACCCCAAAGGACACCATCAACAGAATGAAAAGGCATCCTACAGTATGGGACATTTGTAAACAACATATCTGACAAGGGGTTAACATGCAAAATATACAAAGAAATCACACACCTCAACACCCAAAAAGCAAATGACCCAATTAAAAAATGGGCAGAGGATATGAACAGACAATTCCCCAAAGAAAAAATTCAGATGGCCAACAGGCAGATGAAAAGATTCTCCACATCAGTAATCATCAGAGAAATGCAAATAAAAACCACAATGAGATATCACCTCACACCAGTTAGGATGGCCAGTATTGAAAAGACTAACAGCAAATGCTAGTGAGGATGTGGAGAAAGGGGAATGCTCCTACACTGCTGATGGGAATGTAAGCCAGTTCAACCATTGTGGAAAGCAATATGGAGGTTCCTCAAAAAACTAAAAGTAGAAATATGTTTGTCCCAAGAATTCCACTCCTAGAAATTTACCCAAAGAATAAATTTTGTCAGATTCAAAAAGACATAAGCACCCCTCTGTTTATTGCAGCACTATTTACAATAGCCAAGATATGGAAGCAACCTAAGTGTCCATCAGTAGATGAATAGATAAAGATGTGGTACATATACATAATGGAATACTATTCAGCCATAAGAAAGAAAAAAGTCCTACCATTTGCAACATGGATGGAGCTGGCGGATTTTTTGCTCAGTGAAATAACCCAGGCGGGGAAAGACATGTCACAAATGATTTCCCCCATTTGTGGAGTATAACAACAAAGCAAAACTGAAGGAACAAAACAGGAACAGACACACAGACTCCATGAAGAGACTAGTGGTTGCCAAGAGGGAGGTGTGGGAGAGGGAGGGTGGGGAGGGAGGGAGAAGGAGATTGAGGGGTATTATGATTAGCACACATTGGGGGAGGGGGATGATGGGGAAGACAGTGTAGCACAGAGAAAGCAAGCAGTGATTCTGTGGCATCTTACTGTTGGACAGTGATGGCAATTGGGTATGGGGGGACACAATAATATGGGTGAATGTAGTAACCACATTGTTTTTCTTGTGAAACCTTCATAAGAGTGTATATCAATAATACTTTAATAAAAAAAATTTTTAAAAAGAACCTGAGCTGAACAAAAGCTAAAGGAAGAAAGACTTCAGTTATCACATGCCACAAGGACAAGCCTATGCAAAAGTACTTTGGAAAAATTTCAAAACAAATGGACTATAGCTTCAAAAATCAAAACAGCAATGAACCCTGAAGAGAGAGAACCTGACTCCAGAGACACCACATTACAGCAGCTAAATGCCCACTTTTCAATAAAATATAAAAGCCATTTTTAAAAAGTCCCATTAAACACACAAGGTCAACTGAAAAGAAATCTCAGAGGAAGCCCAGGTGTTTCAGACTTACTAGACAACAACCTTTAAACAACCATCTTGAAAAGGAAATCAGGAAAACAATGTACAAACAGAAGGAGAATATCACAAAAGAGAGAGAAATTATAAAAATTATAAAAAAGAATCATACAGAGCAGAAAAGCAAAATAGCTGAAAGGGGAAATTCAATAGAGGGCTTCAACAACAGAACAGAACATCCAGCAAAAAGAATCAGAGAGCTTGACAGTAACATTTTGAATTTATTAAGTCTGAGGAACAAAATTAAAATTAAAATAAATGATCAGAAGAAATGAGGATAGGCAATTCAAGAAGGTGGCTTTATAGGTGAGACAGAGAACTCCTCCCCAAACCACAAATATTATGAAAATATAGTTAATACAACTAATCCTAAAGTGCAACAGAAAAGAAGGCTGCACCAGACTGCACACACCTAGAGAACAGAGCAGACCTCATAAAACAGGGTAACATAACAATGCCTTAATCCAGTGGGACCTAAGCCCTTCCCCCACCCCAGCTCACCAATAGGAAGAAGAGAAACAGAGAGGGGAGGGGATGGAAGGCTAGAACTACTGAACATCCAGCCCTGGAGTTCTGCTATGGGAGCACAAACCTACACTGCACAGTGCTCTGGAGATTAGTGGGGTTGGAAAGCTATGACAGGCAGAATACTTGGAGAGACTGAGATTCCAACCTTTTGTGGAGGACAGGGATCTACATATAGCTGCTCTGGGACAAAGGAAAGGCGGACATTCTGAGAGGCTTCCTAACAGGGAGAGGGCTGCTGAAGGGGCAGGGTTTTCACAGTGCTTGCTGTATGGGAAAAGTGAGATGTGAACAAGGTTGTCTGGGGACGTTCTGCCCAGCAGTTTGGGAACTTTGAGAAGCTTCAGGCACTCCATCCCCCTGGCTGCCTACACAGCTCTGAGACCCCCAACATGATACATAGCCTGCTGCACCTTGCTCCAGGCCTGCCGCCACCAGCTCGCAAACTAGCAGTCCATGCCCTGGCATCAGGCCAGCCAGAGGGAGGCCCCGCCTACGGCAGCCACAGAGGCAAACCACAGAGGTTTACACCTGTGTGCTGGCCCACAGGTTCTGACAGTGGAAACAGGCAGTGCAGCCGGGAAGCAGGAAATAGCTCTTTACTCCCCCAGAGGCATCAACGCTGATCCCCCATGACTCCTGACATCACTCTAGGGGCAGAGCAGGTCCAGACCTTAGAGCGTCTTGGCACTAGAGGACGACACATACAAATATGAAACATCAAAGGAACCTGTTTCAAAAAAAAATCTCACAAACACCAGAAAAAGAACCAAATGAAATTGAACTTACCCACTTTCCTGAAAGAGAGTTCAAAATAAAAATCATAAACATGCTCATGGAGGTACAGAAAAATATTCAAGAACTCAGGGATGAATTTAGGATGGAGATTCAATCATTAAAAAATTCCATATCTGAAATGAAACATACAGTGGAGGGATTTAAAAGCAGATTAAATGTAGTAGAAGAGACAATAAATGGAACAGAAATTAGAGGAATACAAAGAAGCTGAGGCACAGGGAGAAAAAAGGATCTCTAAGAATGAAATAATATTAAGAGAACTGTGTAACTAATCCAAACAGAACAATATTCACATTATGGGGGAACCAGAAGAAGACAAGAGAGAAAAAGGGTTATAAAGTATCTTTGAGGAGGTAATTGCTGAAAACTTCTTCAGTCTGGGGAAGGAGATAGTCTCTCAGGCCATGGAGGTGCACAGATCTCCAAACACAATGGACCCAAGGAATACAACACCAAGACATATAATAATTAAAATGGCAAAGATCAAGGCTAAGAACAGACTTTTAAGAGCAGCTAGAGACAGAAAAATGGTGACATACAAAGGAAAACCCATCACGCTATCATGAGACTCCTCAACAGAAACCTAACAGGCCAGTAGGGAGTGGTATGATATATTTAATGAAATGAAACAGAACGGCCACAAATCAAGAATAGTCTACCGGGTAAGGTTATCATTTAAATTTGAAGGAGGGACTAAACAATTTTCAGATAAGCAAAAGCTCAGAGAATTTACCTCCCATAAACTGCCTCTACACTGCATTTTGGAGGGATAGCTATAGATGGAAATATTCCTAAGGTTAAACAGCTGTCACCAAGGGAAATAAAACCACGTCAAAGTAAAACAATTAACTACTAAGCAGATGCAAAATCAAATCAACTACCCCCAAAATCAATCAAGGGATAGACAAAGACTACAGGATATGATACCTAATATATAAATAATGGAGGAGGAAGAAAAAAGAGGGAACAAAAAGAACCTTTACGTACTATTTGTAATAGTACACTCAGTGAGTTAAATTAGACTGTTACAAGTAAGGGAATTACCCCTGAACCTTTGGTAATCAGGAATCTAAAGCATGCAATGGCAATAAGTACATACCTACCGATAATCACCCTAAATGTAAATGGTCTGAATGCACCAATCACAAGACATAGAGTCACTAAATGGTTAAAAAAACAAGACCCATCTATATGCTGTTTACAAAACACTCACTTCAAACCTAAAGACATACACAGACTGAAAGTAAAGGGATGGAAAAAGATATTTCATGCAACTAACAGGGAGAAAATGGCAGAAGTTGCAGAATTTGTATCAGACAAAATAGACTTCAAAACAAAGAAAGTAACAAGGGACAAGGAAGGACATTATATAATGATAAAGGTGTAAGTCCAACAAGAGGATAACTATTATAAATACGTACTTATTCAATGCAGGATCAACTCCATATGTGAAACAAACTCTAACAAAGGTAAAGGGGGAAATAAATGCAATGCATTCATTTTAGAAGACTTTAACATTCCACTCACTCCAAAGCACAGATCAATCAGACAGAAAATAAATAAGGAGACAGAGACACTGAACAATGTATTAGAACACATGGACCTAATGGACAGCTACAGAACACTCCATCCTAACGAACAGGATATACATTCTTCTCAAGTGCACATGGAACGTTTTCAAGAATAGATCATACAGTAGGCCACAAAAAGAACCTCAGTAAATTCAAAAACATTGAAATTGTACCAACCAGCTTCTAAGACCACAAAGTTATGAAACTAGAAATAAATTACACAAAGAAAATGAAAAATACCACAAACACATGGAGGCTTAACAACATGCTACTAAATAATCAATGGATGAATGACCAAGTAAAAACAGAGATCAAGCAATATATGGAGACAAATGACAACAATAATTCAACACCGCAAAATCTATGGGACACAGCAAAGGCCATGCTAAGAGGGAAGTATACTGCAATATAGGCCTACCTCAGGAAAGAAAAGCAATCCCAAAAGAACAGTCTAAACACACAATTAATGAAACTAGAAAAAGAAGAAAAAATAAGGCCCAAAGTCAGTAGAAGGAGGGGCATAATAAAGATTATTGTAGAAATAAATAAAATCTAGAAGAATAAAACAATAGAAAAAATCATTGAAAGCAGGAGCTGGTTCTTTGAGAAAATAAACAAAATAGATAAACCAGTAGCCATACTTATCAAGAAAAAAAGAGAGTCTACACACATAAACAGAATAAAAAATGAGAAGTAAAAATCAGTACAGACACCACAGAAATACAAAGAATTACGAGAGAATACTATGAAAAACTATATGCTAACAAACTGGATAACCCAGAAAAAATGGACAACTTTCTAGAAAAATACAACCTTCCAAGGCCAACCCAGGAAGAAACAGAAAATCAGAATAGACCAAATACCAGCAAGGAAATTGAACTGGTAATCAAAAAACTACCTAAGAACAAAACCCCTGGAGCAGATGTTTCATGCTGAATTTTATCAAGCATTTAGTGAAGACCTAATACCCATCATCCTCCTTAAAGTTTTCCAAGAAGTAGAAGACAAAGGAATAATCCCAAATTCATTCTACAAGGCCAGCATCAATCTAATACCAAAACCAGGCAAAGACACCAGAAAAAAAGAAAGTTACAGACCAATATCGCTAATGAACAAAGATGCAAAAATACTCAACAAAGTATTAGCAAACTGAATTCAAAAATACATCAAATACATTATCCACCATGATCAAGTAGGATTTATTCCAGGGACACAAGGATGAAACAACGTTCAAAAATCCATCAACATCATCCACCACATCAACAAAAAGAAGGACAAAAAACACATGATCATCTTCATAGATGCTGAAAAAGCATTCAACAAAATTCAACACCCATTCATGATAAAAACTCTCAACAAAATGGGTATAGAGGGCAAATACCTCAACATATTAAAGGCCATATATGACAAAACCACAGCCAACATCATACTTAACAGCAAGAAGCTGAAAGCTTTTCCTTTAAGATCAGGAACAAGAAAAGGATGCCCACTCTCCCCACTTTTATTCAACACAGTTCTGGAGGTCTTAGCCATGGCAATCAGACAACACAAAGAAATAAAAAGCATCCAGATTGGCAAGGAAGGAGTTAAGCTGTCGCTGTTTACAGATGACATGATATTGTACATAAGAAAACCCTAAAGAATCTACTCCAAAACTATTAGATCTAATATCTGAATTCTGCAAAGTTGCAGGATACAAAATTAATACACAGAAATCTGTTGCACTCCTATACACTAACAATGAACTAGAAGAAAGAGAAATCAGGAAAACAATTCCATTCACAACTGCATCAAAAAGAATAAAATACCTAGGAATAAACCTAACCAAGGAAGTGAAAGACCTATACTCTGAAAACTACAAGACACTCATGAGAGAAATTGAAGAAGATAACAATAAATGGAAACACATCCCGTGCTCATGTATAGGAACAATTACTACTATTGTTAAAATGACCATCCTGCCTAAAGCGATCTACAGACTCAATGCAATCCCTATCAAAATACCAACAGCATTCTTCAATGAACTAGAGCAAATAGTTTCAAAATTCAGATGGAACCACAAAAAACCCCAAATAGCCAAAGCAATCCTGACAAGGAAAAATAAAGCAGGGGGGATTACACTCCTCAACTTCAAGCTCTACTACAAAGTCACAATAATCAAGACAATTTGATACTGGCACAAGAACAGACCCACAGACCAATGGAACCAATTAGAGAGCCCAGATATAAACCCAAGCATCTATGGTGAATTAATATATGATAAATGAGCCATAGATATACAATGGGGAAATGATAGCCTGTTCAACAGCTGGTGTTGGCAAAACTGGACAGCTACATGCAAGAGAATGAAACTGGATTATTGTCTAAGCCCATACACAAAAGTAAACTCAATATTGATCAAAGACTTGAATGTAAGTCCTGAAACCATAAAATTCTTAGAAGAAAACATAGGCAAAAATCTCTTATATATAAACATGAGCAACTTTTTCCTGAATGCATCTCCTCGGGCAAGGGAAACAAAATAAAAAATGAACAAATGGGACTATATCAAACTAAAAAGCTTCTGTACAGCAAAGGACACCTTCAGCAGAACAAAAAGGCATCCTACAAGATGAGAGAATACATTTGTAAATGACATATCTGACAAGGGGTTAACATCCAAAATATATAAAGAATTCACATGCCTCAACACCCAAAAAGCAAACAGCCTGATTAAAAAATGGGGGTAGGATATGAACAGACACTTGTCCAAAGAAGAAATTCAGATGGCCAACAGGCACATGAAAAGATGCTTCACATCACTATCACGGAAATGCAAATTAAAACCACAATGCTATATCACCTCACACCAGTTAGGATGGGCAACATAGAAAAGACAAGAAACAACAAATGCTGGTGAGGACGCAGATAAACGGGAACCCTCCTACATTGCTAGTGGGAATGTCTATTAGTTCAACCACTGTGGAAAGCAGTATGGAGGTTCCTCAAAATCTACAAATAGAAATACCATTTGACCCAGGAATTCGACTCTTAGGAATTTACCCTAGGAATGCAGGAGCCCAGTTTCAAAAAGATATATGCACCCCTATGTTTACTGCAGCACTATTTACAATAGCCAAGATATGGAAGCAACCTAAGTGTCCATCAGTATATGAATGGATAAAGAAGATGTGGTACATATATATACACAATGGAGTACTATTCAGCCATAAGAAAGAAACAAATCCTACCATTTGCAACAATATGGATGGAGCTAGAGGGTATTATGCTCAGTGAAATATGTCAGGCGGAGAAAGACAAATATCAAATGATTTCACTCATCTGTAGAGCATAGGAACAAAGCAAAAACTGAAGTAACAAAACAGCAGCATATTCACAGAACCCAAGAATGGACTAACAGTTGCCAAAGGGAAAAGGACTGAGCAGGGTTGGTGGGAAGGGAAGGAGAAAGGGAATAAGGAGCATTATGATTAGCACACATAACATAGGGTGGGGACACAGGGAAGGCAATATAGCACAGAAAAGACAAGTAGTGACTGTATAGCATCTTTCTATGCTGATGTACAGTGACTGTAATGGGGTATGTGCTGGGGACTTGATAATAGGGGGAAATCTAGTATCCATAATGTTGCTCATGTGATTGTATATTAATGATACCAAAATTTTTAAGAAAAGAAATGAAAAAAATAAATGATCAGAGCCAAAGGGGCTTGTGGGATACTGTATAGAAAATCAACATATGCATTATGGGAGCCTCAGAAGAACGGAAAGATAATTTGAAGAAATAATGGACAAACCGTTGCCAAATTTGATGAAAGACATCAATCTACAAATCAAAAAAGTTCAATGATCTCCAAGTGCAATAAATTCAGGAACTTACACCAAGACACATAGTCAAACTGCCAAATGCCAAAGACAAAGAGAGTATCTCAAAAGTAAGAAACAAGAAGTTATTGATTACATACAAGGGATTCCCCAGTATGATTATTAGTTTTCTCATCAGAAACCTTGGAGGCCAGAAGGGAAAGGAGGGGATGAATGCTTAAAGGGCTGAAAGAAAAACAAAATCTGTCAATCAAGAATCCATGGTCAGCAAACCTGTCTTCCCAAAATGAGGAATAAACTCATTCCTAGAAAAAGGCTGAGGGATTTCATTACCACTACACATAAGAAATGCTAATGGGAGTCTCCCAGATTGAAATGAGAGTATGTTAGACAGTAACTTCAAGCCATATGAAGAAATAAAGATCTCCAGGAAGATATATAAATGGGCAAATAAAAAAGTCAGTTTTGCTGTAATTTTGGTTTGTAAACTTTATACTTTGTAAACTCTAACACTTCTTATTTTCTAAATAATTTAAAAGACAAAATACATAAAAAATTATAAATCTATGTTCCTAGGAACATAATGTATAAAGATTCAATTTGTTAATTCAATAGCACAAGTGGGCAAGATGATGGAGCTGTATAACAGTTTTTGTATGCAATTCAAGTTAAAAAGGCATCAAGTTGGTTAGATAATAAATTTATAAATATAAAGATTATAACTTCATAACTTTAGGATGTTTTATGCAATTCTCATGGTAATCAGGAAGAAAATATCTACAGAACATACACAAAAGGAAATAAGGGAATCAAAAGGTATCACTACCAGAAGATCAACTAAACACAAAAGAAGGGAGTAATATAGGAGATGAGAGACAAGAAAGCCTTGAGACATACAGAAAACAAATGGCAAAATAGCAGAGGAAATCCTTCCTTATCAGTAATTACTTGAAATATAAATAGTTAAACTCTCCAATTAAAAGTCAGAGATTGACAAAATAGATTTTTAAAAAAGATCCACCATCTGTGGACAAATGGTGTTGTCCACATGAGACTCACTAAAGATACAAATATTTAAAAATTGAAAGGAGAGGAGAAGATATTCCATATAAATAGTAACCAAAAGAGAGCAGAAATGGCTATATTAGTATAAGACAAAATAAAGACTTTAAGTCAAAAACTATTACAAGAGATAAAGGACATCATATACTGATAAAAAGTTCAATTTATCAAGAAGATATAAACAATTTTTAATATATATGCACCAAAAACAGACCCCCAAATTATATGAAGCAATACTGACAAAATTGAAAAGAAAAATATAGTTCCACATTAAGAGATTTAAATATCCCACTTTTAATAATGCATGAACAACTAGACAGAAGATCAATAAGGAAACAGAGGACTCACACATTATAAACCAAATGGATCTAACAAACATACAGAAGAACACTGTATAAAACAACATTTTTCTAAAATGCACATGGAACATTATCCCAGATGTTATGTCCCAAAATAAGTCTCAATAAATTTTTCAAAAGATTAAAATCACACAAAGATCTTTTCCAATCACATGTAACAAAACTACAAATCAATAACAGAAAGAAAACTGAAACATTAACAATTATGTGGAAATTAAAAGACACACTCTTGAATAAATTGGCAGAGAAAAAATAAGAAAATACATTGAAACAAATGAAAACACAACATATCAAAATTTATGACACGCAGCCAAAAGTGCTGAGGAAAATTTATAGCTGTAAACATTTACACTGGAAAAGATCTCAAATCAATCATCCAATTTAATGCATTAAAGAACAAAAAAACAAGCTAAATGCAAAGCTACCAGAAGAAACAATAAAGACTAGTAGAGATAAATTAAAAATAGAGAATAGAAAAATAATAAAAGAAATCAACAAAACTAAGGGCTAGCTTTTTAAAAAAATCAGCAAATCTTTTAGCTGTACTAAGAAAAAAAGAGAGACTACAATTCTAAAATCAGAAATAAAAATAGGAACATGACTACCAATTTTACATAAATAAAATGGATTATAAGAGCATATTATGAACAATTAGACACTAACAAATTAGGTAACCTAGATAAAATGGACAGATACCCAGAACACACCTAGAAATACCTACCAACACTGATGCATAAAGAAATAGAAAATCTGAACAAATTGTATCCGTAACCAAAAACTTTCAACAAAAAAATTCCAGGACTAGACGGCATCATTTGTGAAGTCTAACAAACATTTAAAGAAGATTTAACACTAATTCTTCTCAAACTCTTACAAATAAAACAAAGAGGAGGGATCACTTCTTAACTCATTCTATATAACCAGCATTACCAATACCAAAGCCAGAAAAAAGACACTACAAGAAAACTACAGGCCAATATCCCTTATGAATAACTGTGTAAAAATCCTCAACAAAATACAAACTGAATTTAGCAGCAGCTTAAAAGGAATCACACCTTTGTACTGGAAGGAAGAAATAAAATATCTGTTTGCAGATGACATGATCATATATGTAGAAAATCCAAAAGATTATTAGCCTGAATTTAGCAGTTTCAGCATACAGAATCAACATACTTGCAACAAAGATCACTTGCATTGCTATGGACTAGCAATGAACAATCAGGAAGGAATTTAGAATACAATTCCATTTCTAATAGCATATAAAATAATAAAATATTTAGTAATAAACTTAATCAAGGAGGTTAAAGACTTATACAATGAAAATTATAAAGCACTGCTGGGAAGAAATTATTCTTCATATTTTATTACTATCATTATGATCTTTGAAAATAACAAGCATTTGTGAGAATGTAGAGGAACCCCTGTGCATTGCTGATGGGAATGTAAAATAGAACAGCTGCTGTGGAAAACACTCTGGTTTCTCAAAAAGTTAAACAGAATAACCATATAATCCAGTAATTCCACTACTTACATACACAAAAGAACTGAAAACAGAGACTCAAACAGGTACTTGTACATCAATGTTCACAGCAGCATTATTCACAATAGCTAAACAGTGGAAACTCTAATTATCAAAAGATGAATGAATAAGCAAAATGATACATGTTACAATACGGAAAAATGTAGAAAGCATTATGCTGAGTGAAATAAGTCAGACATAAAGGACAAATATTGTATGATTCTACTTACATGAAGTCTAGAACAGGCAAATTTATGGAGACAGAAGCTAGAATAGGTACTACCAGAAGCTGGGTGGAAGGAGAGAGAATGGGGAGTTATTATTTAATGGGTACTGAGTTTCTGTTTGGGCAAATGAGAAGTTTTGGAAATGGGTACTGGTAATAGTTATACAATGCTGTAAATGTATGTAAAGCCACTGAATTGTACACTTCACAATAAACAGATTTTAAATATACTTAATGACTACCAGAAATTTTAAATAGCTATTTGGCTGAGATAAGCATGTCTAGTAAACTACCAGTATATATTTTTATCTCTGCCCAGCCACATACCACTTTAACAAGAAGAAAAAACCAGACACTATAGAACACACATTTTTTGTATTTATCAAAGACACTCTTTAGTATGATTAAATTCACTATTTTTATGAGTCATATAATTTCTACTATCATTAAAACAACTAAGAAGTCAGGCATCTGGCATTTCCATCTAGGTACAGAAGATGGAAATTTATATTATTTTTTAATAAGCAAGTAAGACAAATATTTTAATAAGCAAGTGAGACAAGTATTTCCAACCCCTATCCTATTCCATATTCTCTGAGGATAGATAGACTGTCTTTACATGGGGAGGGAGTAGCTTCCTGCAGTGTTGCTGAAATTCCCTGCTTTCCACCATTCCTCCTTACGTCTCCTCCTTTTGTTTCTACATCCTTCACACTTCTCTCTCAGGCTGCCTAAGAAATCCAAAATTCCTCTCTATTTTTGTCCTTTCTTTCCAGACATATATTCCACAAAAAGTCATATTTTCCTCAACAAAAAGCCATCTCCTCTGATATGTATATTATGCTTTTTCTTTAGTAAGTGACCTTGTTCAGTCAACTCTTGTTTTAAAGACATTCTTTTTCCCTTTCAATGACAGAATTCATATACACTGTAGGTTAGAGATTCTTTATTAGCTTATGTGCTCCTACTAAGTGCTCAATAACAAGAAATTTAGAAACTTTAAAATATTAGTCTTTAATGCAGAAAGTATTTTCAGCTTTAGATGTCCCCTTTCCTCTCAAATCTGATAGTAGAAATTTCAAAATTCTTAAAACAATATACAAGCACTCAGAGGAAACAAAAATGTTAATTCTGGATGTTTCCAGATATCCAACTGTCTTAAAAAACAAAATCTTCCTTAACCTGTTGTAACCCTATTTGGTATGCTTACCACAAACTACTCCAAGGATACATACACAAGAATCTCCACTTGATCCTATAAAATAAAACTTCAATAAGCAGTCAGAGTTCCTACCCTCCAAGGCAAACATTCCAAATTCAAACAGACTGTACATGTAGTTACAGTTACAGGCATAGAAAAAAATCTATTATACATTGGCTAAGAGCATAGATATGAATACAAGTTAGTGAGCAGAGTCACAAGAAGTTTCGTGCAAGAGGAAGGTGCATTCTAGAATAGGAAGAGAGAGTAGTGGAGCTATCTAGGCCCACTGATGTCCTCCCTCAATTAATTCTCATGACAACTTTTGGAAGGAGAAATGAAGAGCCTCTCTGTGGCAACTAATATACAAAGAGACAGGGTTAGGGAAGTCACAGGTTCTTTGACTAGAACACAAAATAGCAGAATTGAAATTTGTTGCCAGATATGTTCAATACCAATGCCTTTGCATTCCTAGACCTAACATAGAAGATACATATGTATATTGAAATAATGGAAATATTTACACACACACACACGCAGACACACAAGCTTCAAAACTTCTACCCCAACAGAATCACTAATAAAAAGTATAAAATCTGGAAAATCTGTTACTTTCATTGTAGCAGACAAAATTTCAAATCTAAACTTGATGGGATGATTCCCTGTATGTTCAGGTAGCATGAATTACTGAAAAACTGAATATATCCTAGTCCAGCGTCCATGGAATAACCAGCAATCTGAAATCCATAGCTTGCCCTACAAATAGAACAAACTAAACCTCATTTCCAAACCACCAAGGACACATATATCTACTATCCTGGCATGCCTGTGATCAGGCATATGGACTTATATTGAACTGTACTTACTATCTACATTTTGTTCCTTGTTTCATCAGTAATCCTCAACTTGGTTCTGTTAGAGTGGAAAATTGGACAGATATGAGCAGAAGGGGAGAAAGGAGGGTGGCAGACGATCCAGTCTCTGCCCAGACACCACTTTGTCTCCCTTAGACCAACCTCTTTTGTGGTTCGGCGAAAGATATGGGTCACTAGAACTTTCCCAATTTTGGAGCATGTGCACTTAAGGAAAACCTTGCCTGCCAATAACCGTGAGGCCATTATAATATCATTGTAATATCATTTACATTGCAGTTGGGGCCCTACTGTGTCTTTAGGCGCTCATGGGAAAAATAATTACTACAAATTAGCACATTCTTTTCTTTGAGGAAATAAAAACCAAGGAATTCCACAATTCACCTCCCACAACAGTTCTAAATCAAAAGCTTAGATAAAACCGTAAATTGTATTTAAATCCTTGTTTTCATTACATACATGAAATTCAATAACTAAATATTTCAGAAAAGAAGACAAAAACTTTATAAAGATTCTTTCACATAGAAAGATGATCAGAGAAGGGGGCAGAAAGGTTGGCTTTGACTATCACCAGCTTGCAACCCATCTCAAAGTATCTGTCTGCACTGACTAAAATGTATTTATGTAAAATCCACATTTAGTAGTATAATTCATTTAATGGGTTAAAAAGAAAACTAATAGAATCTGTGGTGACGTTACATACTTACAAAACACTCAGAAAAAGCTTTTCATCTTGTGATTCTAACATTGTCATTATATATGTATTTTTTACAAAAGATATTTTTGTTTCTACATTATTTTTTAAATAAGTTTAAATACAAGAACAATTTACATAGCACTTAGTGGTACACATTGCAGTGCACAATAAAACTCATTTATGTGTTCTTACAACAAACCTGGAAAGTCATTAAAAGGACCAAGAATGAAATAAAGACAGAGGAAGAACAAAGCCATGTAGTAAATCATGAATTCCAATATAATTTCATTTGTTTTTCTCTTTTAGGAAGTTAACCTTACTTCCCAAATGTTTCACTAAACCAGTGATCACACCTTCACACAGACTATCATTACACAAAAATGTTTAATGGTTTCATACACTATAGTAAATACTATTTATTCTCAAAAGTCTTAGAAGTTATTTAGCTTAATTCTACCATGGGGAACCAAATCCTTTGTCTGTAGCCAAGTTGTTTTTTGAAGCAAACTAACTCAGCAAAGGGCTTAAATGGGGATATAATATTAAAATAATTTCTTACAGTTGTTTTATGAGTCAAGAATCAATAATGCCAAAGTAAATGCATTTAGAATGGCAATATTTTAAGATTTTTCTACATTTTAAATATTATTAACAGGCTTAAGTTTCTATATTTATATTCACTTAAATTAAGCTCTTTTGACATTTAAACTCACAGAAATTGAAACCATGACATTTCATTACTAAGTACCTTAAATAATATATAATGCTGATGAATGCACATAAAACATGAATTCTCATTCTTGTCTCAACTAGTTAAATATCTACGTAATGATTCAGTAAAATCTGTATTGTAATTTATCAGTGGGCTATCGAACTTTAAAACCTCAATAAAACTGACTTTATACTTTCAGAGATGTAAAGTATTTACGTACATTAAAGAACATGTAGCTTAATTTCTAAGCCTACCATTCCTACATGAATCTCTACAATAAAGTGAAGAAAAGGTGGGAAGAAATGAAATAATGCATAAAAACAACATCAGACAAATAGCTTATCATTTATTCAATTCACACAACAAATTGAGTATCTTCCATGTACCAACCACTATGACACATGCCAGGGATATAAGCAGAGTTAAGACAACACCATTCCTATTTTCATAAGTAATTACAATCTCATAAAGAAATAGAACCTAATCACATAATCCTATGATTGATACATAAAAACAAAGTAATACAAATGCTCTTTGAAAAGGACATAGCACTATGAAAGCTTATAATAAAGGAACTGTTCCAGAGTAAGGGCTCAGGGAAGACTTCAGAGAGAATAGAAGGGTTTCAACTTGAGAACTGAAAGCTGAGAAAAATTAAGAAGATGACAGAAATGGTAAGAAAAAAATTCAGTAAAGACCCAGTAGTGGGAGGGAGCACAGTACATTCAAGAAACAGAAAGGATTGTGTGGCCAAATACAGAGATCAAGAAAGAAAGTAGTATAGCAAGATGCCAGATAGGAAAGGGGCCAGATCATAAAGAACTTCAGGCTATTTTAGGGTTTTACTCTTTATCCTATTCTTTACTTTTCACATCTAAAGTGAAAATTTCTATTTCTAATATAAATTCTACTTGTGGGACATCTTTGTAGGTAATGGAAGTTTCACAAATAATTGTTTAAACAATAAGCCAGAGTGGTCTTAGTTATTTGAGGCAAAAATAGAGGTTTTTTTTAAAATAAAATTCATTTAAGATCACATGAGAGGAGAGAAAAAAATAACCACCCACTCAAAATAAAAGATTTGTATCTAGGAAGCTGGGGTGTTTTGCTCCAAGCCTCTTTCTGCTTCTACAGATTATTTCACTCTTAAAGTACAGTGCTCAAACTGAATATGATAATATAAAAAGTAATCAATATCAAAAGATTACATAGGAAACATTCCTTTCCAATTTTTGCATCCCTACTGAATTCCATTCTGTTTTAAATACCATTTGTCAGTCATTTTAAATTGTAGCCTGTCTTCCAACTAACATCAAATATTAAATAAAATAATGTAGTTGATAACAGTTAAAAAAATCTGAGGCAGTGCCCACCAAATCAGTTATTAAAATTTTTATCAATTCTTTTTACCATTAGGATCCTCACCCCCTCCATGTGATATTCAGTAACATAAATATTTATATTCTTATTGTCTCATTCCTAGTAACAAATAAAGATATTGACATTGAAAAAATAGTTATTGCAAATTTACTAAGGATAAAAATGGTGGACTATCCACTGGGATTGAAATATGACTAAGACACACTTTGATGATTTCTAAGTGTCAAACAGTGAACTTGGAACATAGGAAAACAAAATTCAATCCTCACATTGAAATAAGATCTCAAAGTGACTGACAGATTCAGGAGTTTGAACTTAACTTTTATTTCTTTGGTCAGTCATCATCTCCTGTAGAATAATTCAACAGCTGAAATTAGTTCTAAAAAATAAGGTTGAACTGCTAAGCTAACCATGCCAGTATTTTTAATATAAAAGAAACAAAAGATTACACACATACCTCTAGTTAAACCAGGTATCTCAAAATATTTCTATACACCTCAATAAAAAGAGATTCAGACTTAAAAGACTTGGCAATTCACGTTTTCTAGTTAAGTGCTTTCAAATAACCTAAACTTAGATTATAACATAACACATGTAAGAAATGAAAGATGAAGTTTCTCTCTAAATTACCCATTTTAAAAATATTTAGAAAGAGGGGCGGAAGATGGCGGCGTTGAGTAGAGCAGCAGAAATCTCCTCCCAAAACAACATATATCTATGAAAATATAACAAAGACAACCCTTCCTAGAATAAAGACCAGAGGACACAGGACAATATCCAGACCACATCCGCACCTGAGAGAACCCAGCGCCTCGCGAAGGGGGTAAGATACAAGCCCCGGCCCCGCGGAAGCGGAGCGCCCCTCCCCCCAGCTCCCGGCGGGAGAAGAGAAGGTAGAGCGGGAGGGAGACGGAGCCCAGGACTGCCGAACACCCAGCCCCAGCCATCCGGGCCAGAGTGCAGGGCGCTCGATACTAGGAAAACAGGGCAGCAAGAATAGTGAGCGGGCACTGGAGGCTGGGCGACAGAGGACATAAGAAAAGCGCGCGACCATTTTTATTTTGCTTTTTTGCTGTTTTGTTTTGGCGAGCGCTTTTTGGAAGTCTTAAAGGGATAGGGACCCCAATACTAGGGAAACAGGGCAGAAAGACTGGTGAGCAGAGGCCTGAGGCTGGCACCGGAGGATAAAGAAAAACGAACGACCAGCTTTTTTTTTTTTTTTTTAATTAAAAACTTTTTTTTTTTTTAATTAAAAAAATTTTTTTTTTTTTTGGTGGGCGCTTTGTTTTGGCGGGTGCTTTTTGGAAGTCTTAAAGGGGCAGGGTGGTCACTTAATCCAGAGGTAGGGAATCCGGGATCTCTGGGCACCTTAACCCCTGGGCTGCAGGGAGCAGGGAGGCCCCTTACAGAGATAAATACCCTCCCAGCAGCTCCTGCTCCAACGCGACTCCACCATTTTGGAGTAGCTGCCCGAGCTAGGCCACGCCCACAGCAACAGCGGAGATTAACTCCATAACAGCTGGGCAGGAAGCAGAAACCCTCTCTGAGCGCAGCTGCGCAGCACAAGCCACTAGAGGTCGCTGTTCTCCCAGGAGAGGAGGGCCACACACCAACAAGAAGGGAAGTCCTTCCAGCCGTCACTCGTCCCAGTTCTGCAGACTATTCCTATCACCATGAAAAGGCAAAGCTACAGGCAGACAAAGATCACAGAGACAACACCAGAGAAGGAGACAGACCTAACCAGTCTCCCTGAAAAAGAATTCAAAATAAGAATCATAAACATGCTGACAGAGATGCAGAGAAATACGCAAGAGAAATGGGATGAAGTCCGGAAGGAGATCACAGATGCCAGAAAGGAGATCGAAGAAATGAAACAAACTCTGGAAGGGTTTATAAGCAGAATGGATAGAATGCAAGAGGCCATTGGTGGAATTGAAATCAGAGAACAGGAACGCATAGAAGCTGACATAGAGAGAGACAAAAGGATCTCCAGGAATGAAACAATATTAAGAGAACTGTGTGACCAATCCAAAAGGAACAATATCCATATTATAGGGGTCCCAGAAGAAGAAGAGAGAGGAAAAGAGAGGGAAAGTATCTTAGAAGAAATAATTGCTGAAAACTTCCCCACACTGGGGGAGGAAGTAATCGAACAGACCACGGAAATACACAGAACACCCAACAGAAAGGATCCAAGAAGGGCAACACCAAGACACATAATAATTAAAATGGCAAAGATCAAGGACAAGGAAAGAGTGTTAAAGGCAGCTAGAGAGAAAAAGGTCACCTATAAAGGGAAACCCATCAGGCTAACATCAGATTTCTCAACAGAAACCCTACAGGCCAGAAGAGAATGGCATGATATATTTAATACAATGAAACAGAAGGGCCTTGAACCAAGGATACTGTATCCAGCACGACTATCATTCAAATATGACGGTGGGATTAAACAATTCCCAGACAAACAAAAGCTGAGGGAATTTGCTTTCCACAAACCACCTCTACAGAACATCTTACAGGGACTGCTCTAGATGGGAGCACTCCTAGAAAGAGCACAGCACAAAACACCCAACATATGAAGAATCGAGGAGGAGGAACAAGAAGGGAGAGAAGAAAAGAATCTCCAGACAGTGTATATAACAGCTCAATAAGCGAGCTAAGTTAGGCAGTAAGATACTAAAGAGGCTAACCTTGAACCTTTGGTAACCACGAATTTAAAGCCTGCAATGGCAATAAGTACATATCTTTCAATAGTCACCCTAAATGTTAATGGGTTGAATGCACCAATCAAAAGACACAGAGTAACAGAATGGATAAAAAAGCAAGACCCATCTATATGCTGCTTACAAGAAACTCACCTCAAACCCAAAGACATGTACAGACTAAAAGTCAAGGGATGGAAAAACATATTTCAAGCAAACAACAGTGAGAAGAAAGCAGGGGTTGCAGTACTAATATCAGACAAAATAGACTTCAAAACAAAGAAAGTAACAAGAGATAAAGAAGGACACTACATAATGATAAAGGGCTCAGTCAAACAAGAGGATATAACCATTCTAAATATATATGCACCCAACACAGGAGCACCAGCATATGTGAAACAAATACTAACAGAACTAAAGGGGGATATAGACTGCAATGCATTCATTCTAGGAGACGTCAACACACCACTCACCCCAAAGGATAGATCCACTGGGCAGAAAATAAGTAAGGACACGGAAGCACTGAACAACACAGTAGAGCAGATGGACCTAATAGACATCTATAGAACTCTACATCCAAAAGCAGCGGGATATACATTCTTCTCAAGTGCACATGGAACATTCTAAAGAATAGACCACATACTAGGCCACAAAAAGAGCCTCAGAAAATTCCAAAAGATTGAAATCCTACCAACCAACTTTTCAGACCACAAAGGCATAAAACTAGAAATAAACTGTACAAAGAAAGCAAAGAGGCTCACAAACACATGGAGGCTCAACAACACGCTCCTAAATAATCAATGGATCAATGACCAAATCAAAATGGAGATCCAGCAATATATGGAAACAAATGACAACAACAACACTAAGCCCCAACTTCTGTGGGACACAGCAAAAGCAGTCTTAAGAGGAAAGTATATAGCAATCCAAGCATATTTAAAAAAGGAAGAGCAATCCCAAATGAATGGTCTAATGTCACAATTATCGAAATTGGAAAAAGAAGAACAGATGAGGCCTAAGGTCAGCAGAAGGAGGGACATAATAAAGATCAGAGAAGAAATAAATAAAATTGAGAAGAATAAAATAATAGCAAAAATCAATGAAACCAAGAGCTGGTTCTTCGAGAAAATAAACAAAATAGATAAGCCTCTAGCCAGACTTATTAAGAAGAAAAGAGAGTCAACAAAAATCAACAGTATCAGAAACGAGAAAGGAAAAATCACGACGGACCCCATGGAAATGCAAAGAATTATTGGAGAATACTATGAAAACCTATATGCTAACAAGCTGGGAAACCTAGGAGAAATGGACAACTTCCTAGAAAAATATAACCTTCGAAGATTGACCCAGGAAGAAACAGAAAATCTAAACAGACCAATTACCAGCAACGACATTGAAGCGGTAATCAAAAAACTACCAAAGAACAAAACCCCCGGGCCAGATGGATTTACCTCGGAATTTTATCAGACATACAGGGAAGACATAATACCCATTCTCCTTAAAGTTTTCCAAAAAATAGAGGAGGAGGGGATACTCCCAAACTCATTCTATGAAGCTAACATCACCCTAATACCAAAACCAGGCAAAGACCCCACCAAAAAAGAAAACTACAGACCAATATCCCTGATGAACGGAGATGCAAAAATACTCAACAAAATATTAGCAAACCGAATTCAAAAATACATCAAAAGGATCATACACCATGACCAAGTGGGATTCATCCCAGGGATGCAAGGATGGTACAACATTCGAAAGTCCATCAACATCATCCACCACATCAACAAAAAGAAAGACAAAAACCACATGATCATCTCCATAGATGCTGAAAAAGCATTTGACAAAGTTCAACATCCATTCATGTTAAAAACTCTCAGCAAAATGGGAATAGAGGGCAAGTACCTCAACATAATAAAGGCCATCTATGATAAACCCACAGCCAACATTATATTGAACAGCAAGAAGCTGAAAGCATTTCCGCTGAGATCGGGAACTAGACAGGGATGCCCACTCTCTCCACTGTTATTTAACATAGTACTGGAGGTCCTAGCCACGGCAATCAGACAAAATAAAGAAATACAAGGAATCCAGATTGGTAAAGAAGTTAAACTGTCACTATTTGCAGATGACATGATACTGTACATAAAAAACCCTAAAGACTCCACCCCAGAACTACTAGAACTGATATCGGAATACAGCAAAGTTGCAGGATACAAAATCAACACACAGAAATCTGTGGCTTTCCTATATACTAACAATGAACCAACAGAAAGAGAAATCAGGAAAACAACTCCATTCACAATTGCATCAAAAAAAATAAAATACCTAGGAATAAACCTAACCAAAGAAGTGAAAGACTTATACTCTGAAAACTACAAGTCACTCTTAAGAGAAATTAAAGGGGACACTAACAGATGGAAACTCATCCCATGCTCGTGGCTAGGAAGAATTAATATCGTCAAAATGGCCATCCTGCCCAAAGCAATATACAGATTTGATGCAATCCCTATGAAACTACCAGCAACATTCTTCAATTAACTGGAACAAATAATTCAAAAATTCATATGGAAAAACCAAAGACCCCGAATAGCCAAAGCAATCCTGGGAAAGAAGAATAAAGTAGGGGGGATCTCACTCCCCAACTTCAAGCTCTACTATAAAGCCATAGTAATCAAGACAATTTGGTACTGGCACAAGAGCAGAGCCACAGACCAATGGAACAGACTAGAGAATCCAGACATTAACTCAGACATATATGGTCAATTAATATTTGATAAAGGAGCCATGGACATACAATGGCGAAATGACAGTCTCTTCAACAGGTGGTGCTGGCAAAACTGGACAGCTACATGTAGGAGAATGAAACTGGACCATTGTCTAACCCCATATACAAAAGTAAACTCAAAATGGATCAAAGACCTGAATGTAAGCCATGAAACCATTAAACTCTTGGAAGAAAACATAGGCGAAAACCTCTTAGACATAAACATGAGTGACCTCTTCTTGAACATATCTCCCCGGGCAAGGAAAACAACAGCAAAAATGAGTAAGTGGGACTATATTAAGCTGAAAAGCTTCTGTACAGCAAAAGACACCATCAATAGAACAAGAAGGATCCCTACAGTATGGGAGAATATATTTGAAAATGACACATCCGATAAAGGCTTGACGTCCAGAATATATAAAGAGCTCACACGCCTCAACAAACAAAAAACAAATAACCCAATTAAAAAATGGGCAGAGGAACTGAACAGACAGTTCTCCAAAAAAGAAATACAGATGGCCAACAGACACATGAAAAGATGCTCCACATCGCTAATTATCAGAGAAATGCAAATTAAAACTACAATGGGGTATCACCTCACACCAGTAAGGATGGCTGCCATCCAAAAGACAAACAACAACAAATGTTGGCAAGGCTGTGGAGAAAGGGGAACCCTCCTACACTGCTGGTGGGAATGTAAGTTAGTTCAACCATTGTGGAAAGCAGTATGGAGGTACATCAAAATGCTCAAAACAAACATACCATTTGACCCAGGAATTGCACTCCTAGGAATTTACCCTAAGAATGCAGCAATCAAGTATGAGAAAGACCAATGCACCCCTATGTTTATCGCAGCACTATTTACAATAGCCAAGAATTGGAAGCAACCTAAATGTCCATCGATAGATGAATGGATAAAGAAGATGTGGTACATATACACAATGGAATACTACTCAGCCATAAGAAAAGGGCAAATCCAATCATTTGCAGCAACATGGATGGAGCTGGAGGGTATTATGCTCAGTGAAACAAGCCAAGCGGAGAAAGAGAAATACCAAATGATTTCACTCATCTGTGGAATATAAGAACAAAGGAAAAACTGAAGGAACAAAACAGCACCAGAATCATAGAACTCAAGAATGGACTAACAGGTACCAAAGGGAAAGGGACTGGGGAGGATGGGAGGGCAGGGAGGGATAAGGGGGGGGAGAAAGGGGGGGTGTTAAGATTAGCATGCATAATGGGGGGGATGGGAGAAAGGGGAGGGCTGTACAACACAGAGAAGACAAGTAGTGATTCTACAACATTTTGCTATGCTGATGGACAGTGACTGTAAAGGGGTTTATAGGGGGGACCTGGTATAGGGGAGAGCCTAGTAAACATAATATTTGTCATGTAAGTGTAGATTAGTGATACCAAAAAAAAAAAAAAAAGGGCAGTTCCTGTGTGGTAACCTCCAACAAGTTCTACACAAGGGTATAAAGGGCATATAAAAGTGTAGGCAAAGGGTCTGTTTGTGTTTATACAGAGGATCAAAGCCTAATTGGGCTACCCCGAAAATGAACTAAGATACGATATGAAAAAGAACTTCCAACATCTGCACTCTCTGGAAGATTCATGCCAGAAGATGATCATCAAAAAACCCCAACAAAGATCCACGCACTGCTACAGCTGTAGATGCACTCATCCCACCAGTTCCTGGACTTGCCATGGGAATGAGGAAGGAGATATCTAAGCTGGCCTGTGCATACAGTAAAACAACAAATTTGACTGGATCTATACTGTTGGAACTCAACCAAGAATTTGGAGAAGTGCAAATTGTAGCGCTCCAAACTCTTACAACTACAGACTATTTACTGGTAAAAGAACATATGGCATGTGAACAGTCCCCAGGAATGGGTTGTTTTAATTTGTCTGATTTCTCTCAGACTGTTCAAGTTCAGTTGGACAATATCCACCATATCATAGATAAGTTTTCACAAATGCCTAAGGTGCCTTAATGGTTTTCTTGGTTTCACTGGAGATGGCTGGTAATTACAGATATGCTTTGGTTATGTAACTATACTCCTATTATGTTAATGTGTGTGCGCAATTTAAGTAGTAGCTTAAAACCTATATATGCTGAAGTTACTCTACAAGAAGATATGTCAAAGAAATAATCAATCTTCCCATGTTTTCTTCTGCCTGCTACTTCTATAGCTTTTCTTCTTCCTTCCTAATTACAACCCTTAAATAGAATTCGTGCCTCATATCAAATTTACCGAGTATCATAAATCTTCCAAGTGGTAAAGATACCTCAAGACAAATGCTGGGCATAGAAGCCACAGGGCATAAATATGCAAAGAAGTAAAAAGCTAACCTTTTCAAACAATAAGGCTTCCCTCTCACTTACCAACTTCACATTTCCCTGTATGGCCCCGGAAGATGACTGGTTAGCCAGAGACGGGTAAGATTCCTCAAGGGAGGAACAACCTAAGACAGGCACAGTCGCAGGGGGGCCATCAGGTGAGAAATTGGGGATCAACAGAGGTGAGGCTTAGAACCTCACCCCCCCTGTTCTGAGAGAAATCTTCTGCATACGTGGATGTTTTATTGCCCTGGTCTAGCTTGGATTAACACATAGTCTACAGGCACACACCTGATCATCTACATTTGCTCTCTTACAACACTAAACTATGTTTTCTACCTTTATCTTGTATCTACCTACCACTTCAGCATTTTATTAAAAATAATAATAATAAAGAGAGAAATGTGGTATCCACATATAAATCAAGTATAAAAACCAAATGAGTATTCATATTTGAACTGACTGTTTAGAGTTCATAATGCATGAGCAAAACCGAAAGTTTCTGTGATGACTCCTCTTGTACTGTTCACTATGTAACTTATTCATTATGTAAGAATTTGTTCTACATGTAAGAACTTGTTTGTTATGCCTCAGAAGATTGGAGACTGACGAAAATTAGGCTTGGGGTGGATTAATGATTGTGCATTGAGCATTGACTCCCCTATACAGAATTTTATTGTCGTTAACAACCATTTGATCAATAAATATGAGAGATGCCCTCACAAAAAAAAAAAAAAAGGACAGACTTCCAATGGTAAAATAAATAAGTAACCGGGATGTAATGTATAGCATAAGGAATATAGTCAAGATATTGTAACAGCTTGGTAGGGTGATAGCTGGAACCTAGAATTATGTATATAAATGTTCTACCACTGTGTTGTACACTTGAAACTAATGTACTGTAATACTGTGCGTCAACTACCCTTCAATAAAAAATAATTAATTAAAAAAAAATATTTAGTCATACCTGAGTAAAATAATTTTATAGTTTTCACTTAGTCCATCTTCATCATTGTTTTTCCTCCTTTGCTGTTCCATATAAACATTAAAAGTAATGATTCAAATCAATGTAAACGTACAGCTATAGCTACCTTCCCTGATACCAAACAGTAGAAAATTAGCATTAAGTATGGAAAACTCTTTGCCAATGCCTTGCCCAAATCAAAGGGAGTAACAACAATGCTTCTCTGACTAGTTTTCTAGTAGACAGAACCTTAGTATGGAAACAGCAAAGGAGAAAAAAATGCATACCAGTTAAACTTGAGAACTGAATTTTTGTCCCTACAAAATAATACCATTTTTCTGTCATATCCATCCATCCATTTATATTTCTATATCTAGCTTTGTCTTTCTACTATACCTTAGGACTACAGTTTAGTAATTATATATGTATTTATATGGTAGATATAACTTTTAAACACACACACATACACATCCTTTGTAGACTATTCACATTAGGACATTCCCATTTAACATACATGTGTAGTGGCGAAAGAGAAAGAAATTTAAAATGACAGTTAAAAATTAAAAAGAAAGAACTCTGGTTATGTTAGAAAGATTTTGGGGAATTAACCCAAAAACTGGTAAATAAGAGGAAATCTAGCATTTTTTCTGCCTTTTCTATATAAACTGTACTGTACACACACAAAAAGAAAAGTTAACAAAAGACTTCTTTATACCAATCCAACTAATAAATGAGAACAGAAAGATAAAATTAGAATAACACTATTTGCAACCTCTAATAAAATAATGGATCTAAGCAACCTGCTAAAACCATTAGGTGAAAAGCTGATAGGGAACTTTATAATGGATGGATACGGCTAACAATACTTGAACCTAGTGATCAATCCTATAACCACAGACAAAGATAACCAGATATTATGTGCCTTGTGATATTATGAGAAATAAGGTACAATAATTGGTATTCTTTCCAAAAAAAATTAAACCCAAGTCTGATATAGATTTAACTATGAGTTCATAAGAAACACAGGGACAGAGGAAGATGTTAAATGACACCAGAAAGATGCAGTCACCCAAATCCAAAATTTGAAAAATTCGTAAGATTACCTACTTTATTCATTAAATAAATTACAAGGGGGGAAAAGGAGCAGGAAGAAACTATAGATTAAAAAACTTAAGAAATACATCAAGTAAATGCAATAAGTGGGCTTCATTTAGATTTTAAAGCAAACCAACTATACAAAAAAGCAAAACCCTTTAAGAGACAGTGACAAATATGTGATTATTAATGGGATATTTAATTAAAGAATTACTAATTTTTAGGTGTGATCATAGTATTGTGGTTAATACTGAAAAAAAAAAAAGAGTCCCAATATTTCAGAGATACATACATATGCACACATACATATATTCACAGATAAAATTGATATGATGTACAGGAATTGCTTCAAAATATCTGGGAGAAAGGTGCAGGGAGCACTGGTATAGATTAAATAAAATTGGTCATGTATTGACTGTTGAAACTGGGTGATGGGTGCATGAAGGTTCATTATATACTCTATTTTTATATATGTTTTTTAATGCTCATTTTAAAGTTTGGGAAAAAAGGAAGAAGAATTATCCCTTGTAGACTGTTATCCTCTAAGGCATTCTTATTCAACATACTGACTGAGCCCACCTCCACATAAGGCACTATTCCAAGGTGTTAAGAGACAGCATAAGAGAGACAAGCATTTTTAAATTATCTACAACAGAGCAACTGAAAAATGAAATCAAATTATTATATAATTCTTAATAAGAGGAAGAAGTAATTAGAAGCATATAATTTCAGAAATCTACTCTACATAATACTTGACAAATATGAACATGACCAGTAAACAAATGGGATTTGGAGTGTTTTTTTGGTAATCATCTCTCATTATTTCCTCTTCTGATGCACAGATTTTCAATATTGCTAAAGTAGTAACTCAAAGTAAAAATGATATTGTTTGGCAATTTTTGGCTTCCTTTTGTTAAAACAGCTTAAAATCAAAATTATGACAAACACATTTAGCCATTCCCAGCCTTTTTATTTAACTTTCTACTACAATATAATAACAAGAGACATTTGATTAAAGTAAAAGAAAATTGAGCAAAGTTAAAAGGAAAAGAACTTCCCATGTAATCTGGATATGAAGGCTAAAATAGCCTATAAAAATAGAGATAAGAGTAATAAACTATTAAATTTAAAATTGCTTTACTTTGCTAATAAACACTATTCATCACCTATAAACCAGAAACTATGTGATAAAAATTTATAAGTAGACTTCTTTTAAAACTTAGTTTGAATTCTCATACTTAAAAAACTAAACTATCATAAATATCAGTACCTACTTATATACATATACATTTAAAGCAGTAGCTTAAACATTTCAAAATAAAATATAAAAGTGTTAACTATATTTATACTTGTCCTTTATCACTTTCTAATTTATGTTTCTAAAGGATAGTTCAAACTGTTAAAATACTAAAACTCTGCTAACAGTTTGGTGCAACTGAGTGCTGAATAGGTTAACACTGGAAGAAAGCACTTATGAAAGATATGTATCATGTCAAAAATTGAATAGATATTACTTGTAAAATGAGCCATTCTGTTTCATGAAAAAAAGACAAGGCCAGTCACCATTTTCTAGGTCACAACAGAAAGGAGCAAGTAACATTAGATGGAAAGAATAAAACACTGTTTAATAGAAATACAATTTCGATCACATCATCTTGTTCCCAATGAAGGACTTTCACATTCAAAAAAGAATGCAGGAAAAAACTGAAATACATAGAGCAGTTATAAACCACTTATAAAGCTCATATTTGCAGATAGAATTAAACACATGGGATCTTGTTATAGAATAACAATGTCAGGTATTTTTCAATGTGTCTTTTTTGATTTGGGAGACATATTTTGGTGTGTGGTATCACTGAAAACATCCAACTCTGAATTCTCTAACAACGCTGTCCAAGCATACAATGTTACATACATAAAGGTCAAGCCTCTACGTAAAGGTGAGCAGACTCCACATAGGGCAATAAAGAGTGGGTATCACTAATGATTTGTCAATTGTCTAGCAGCAACAGCAATCTATCTACTTCTATTGCACTGGAAAAATTTGTTTAAAAAGAACAATATGGCAATGCCTCCTTAAAAAACTGGACCAGCTCAAATACTGGCCAAGAAAAACAAATGAATGAAGCACTGAAAAAAGAGAGATCTACTAGCCATAAAAAATAGAGCTCAAGTATTTAATACCTGTTTCTTGCAAACAAAAGAATTACTGAAACTACATCAAGAGGCATATGGCCCTAAGTCATACAAGACCCAGAACTCTGTAATTTGATCTCTGTTCTTTTTTATTACACAGCAATACCTTCTCTTTTAATTTCTTAATTAGACCATTATTAAAACAACCAGCATTTACTGAAGACACTAGGCAAGCAGGTAAGACATGTACATACAAATCAGCTTGTCCAAAGACCCCATTAGAATTTGGGGTATAGCCACTACCCACTTGCCAAGGTTGAACATGTTTCCATGCAGAGTAACATCTAAAAAACCCACATGCTTTAACTTGTTAGAAAAATAAAATTCTAAGCCCATACATTCAGGTAAACGTGTTCTCTTTATAGAAACCAAAACATAATTTGGCTGCTATTTCCTTCATATTTTCTCCACAGGAGTTCCATGCTAATCTTTTTGTCTTGGGTCATGGTATCCTGCATAGTTCCATCAATCTAAGGCCACAACCTGTGAAATTAGCATGTTTCAAGCCCCTTTCATAAAGTTAACTTTCTTTCTCAACTGTTAAGTACCCTAAAAAAAACACCCTGCTTCTTCTAAACTTCACATCTACACCATTAACATCAGTGAGCATTAATTCAGAAACAAGCATATTAAATATACATTAAATCTGTGTTGTTTTTTATAATTTTTTCCATGTATGCTTTTAATACTTAAAATTTCATTTATATTCTAATGAATATTTTCCCTCACACAGTCTAGGCTCTCATCAAATCATAAAGACTTTGAGAAAGAATAAATTTTATCATACAAATATTTTATATGTAGACATGATACCTCAACATGCAAAATTTATACTGTTCTTTAAAATTATGTGAAATGTTACTTGGTTTTTTCTCCATCCCTCCTAATACACTGTCTTTCAACTGTATCCAATCCTTAAAACAAGTTGAAGAAATCCCATATAAATGAACTTAATCAAAACAAAAAAATCATACCACCAAAGTAGCAAATCCCTAGTATCAGTTGCTCCAAGAACTACTGCAGAATAATTTTTAAAGTACCTATAAGAAGTACCATAATATAAATGTAATATACTTCAAAACATAAATTGTTAATATAATTTCATTATTTGTTTAAATACATATAATAGATGGCTAAAAACAATTAAATGACAACTGAGCAATTATTCCAAAAAGTTTGTCATCTCTTTACAGCATGCCAGTTATTCATTTCTGTTAACAACTGTCCTGCAGAAGTCATAAATAAACGACAACAGTATCTACCCACAAATGTTCTGAGAAACTTACCGTCATTTTGGCTCTTGCACTTCATCTCCTCCTTCCACGACAGGATGGTGTTCAGGGGAACATAGTCCCTTATGTATTCTTTGCGTCTCTCCTCTAAGGTCATCTTCAGTAAACGTTCTTGCAAAATAAAAGCAGAATCTCCATTTGTATTTAACTTTTAAGTTCAGAAATTATTTTATAATTTACATATTAATCATGTTAAACTAACCAAAGAATTGGTGTCAGCTTGAGGAATACCAAAATGCCAATCTAATGACTCCATATTGGAGTGTTGAAAGGTGTCAAATTAATATTATATTTAGCAGGAGAAAAAAAAAAAGAAACATCAAAACCTGATAAGAAAGAATCTCTTGTGGTAGGTAGCCCAAGAAATAAGTAAACTCTTTCTATTATCATCTGTTGACAGTGCCAGGTGATATGTTTATATGCTGCAAGTACAAAAGTAATCCTTAACCTTGAGGAGAACAGAAGACAGAGGAAATGGGTAAGATATAAAATAATACCTACACAAATAAAATACAAAGTCCTAAGACAGGTATGTACAAATGCTAAGAGTACAAGAAAGGCAGCCACCAAGATATTTCCCATGATGTTATGAACAATAAAAGTATACTTTCAATTTAATAACATCATTGTGGGGATAATACAAGCAATACTTTTAATATACATTTTGATTATAACACTATTTTTAAATGTATCTTAGAATTAATAATAGTTGTGTCACTTATAAAGAACTATGTGCCAGGTACTTCACATGTATAATTGCACTGAAATAATCTTCCCAACAACTCACCAAAATTGACAGTTTTGTTACCTCTATTTTGCAGATAGGGAAATGAAGCACATCAAAGTTCAGTAGTTTGTCCAAAGCAAGAGAGCTTTCCATTAAAATCAAGTCAGATATCCACTAGACAAAAAGTACAGCCTATACTTTTAGCCACTATTACTCTACTACCTTCTCAGGAAAAGCTCCCCAAAAAGAGAGGATGTGTATGCTGCTAGTTCCTGAAGGATAAGTAGAATTTTGTCATGAAGAGGTAATGAGTAAGGATATTTCAGACTAATAAAGAAATGTAAACAAAGATAAGGAGATATAAGTAGCTTGATGAAGCTGCATGATACGCTACATGAAGTGGCCAGGGAAGTGAAGTTAAAATGAAAATGTATAGGAACTTGTATACCATGCTGAGCAGTTTAACCTTTATCCTACAAAGTAGACCAGTATTATTCAAAGTTGATTGTGCATATCCAGGAGGTACACAAAAACAATCTCACTAGGACACAGGGGGAAATAATGTAAGCAATTCTATTTATATTTGTTTTAACCTGAAGAAATAAGAAATCAATTAAAAACTGACACAGGCATCCTCACTCATTCTGTACATCAGCTGTTATGTATCATATGCTTTACCAAAGGTCTCCACAATATACAGATATTGATAGTCCTCAATTCCCTTTCAGCAAATTATAAGGTGAATGGATTTATGGATAGTATCTACTTTTAGGTAATCTAACCCTCATAAAATAATCACTTTAAAAGATTCTTTCACAGAAATAAACTGCAAAGTATTAATGGAAGCGAACCACCAGCAAACAAGAACAGGGAGACAACATTTTTCCCTGCTCCTAGAACTGTGCTTTGTTCAGCCACATTAGAAGGCAAAAACAAAACAAAAAATAGGTATTTTAGGCAGATGTGATATATTCAAGTCAGAATACTACAATACTCAAGGGTCAACACTGTATGAATTTAAGATGCCTACAGGGCATACAAGTTGAAATAAAGAATCTGGAACTCAGGAAAGAGGTCTAGCCTAAAGAGTTTGGAGTTTGGAAATTGTAACCTAAACTTCTGAAAGTTAACCTAACCTTCTAGGAAGTTCATATAAGAGACCAAACCTCAAAAACAACTTTTAGGGAAGGGACCCAAAGAGGAGAAAAATGAAATAAAACTTAGGTGTCATTGGTGGTACAAGGTAAATCAAGGTCCCAATGAACATGGAAACCAGCAGAAAAATAGAGTTTTAATAAGTAGAGAGGAGAAATACTGTCAGTTGCTATAGGAATATCAGGAAGAGTAACAACTAAGCCAATGGTTTTATCAACTGGGTCATGAACAGCATTGGAAAGAAAGCGATGTGGTTAACAGAGCTGACTGGGTGATAATCCCAAATTACTTAAATCTTAAATTACTTAATCTCTTTATGGCTCAATTTCTTCTTGAATTAGGTATATTCTCAATTTACAGATGAGGCAACTAAGACGGAGAGGTTGAATAGCTTGCCTAAGCTGCCACAGCTAGTAGGCAGTACAGCTAGGATTCAAAGCCACACAAATGATGTTCAAAGCTCTTGACCCTACAGAATACTACCTCATAGGGCTGGTGAGAATTAAGTGACATAACACACATAAGGTACAAAAAGTACCTCCTCTTTCAGTTTTGACAATTTCAGTTTTGCAAGGTCACCTGTGATTCAGAAGCAGATGATCCTTCTTCTGATGCATTGTCAGAAGGTCAGCAGTAACCTAACACATCACAGTGCCTACATCATCACCTCACTTCATTTCATTACATAAGCATTTCATTATCTCACAGCATCACAAGAAGAGTTAGTACAATACAATAAGGTATTTTGAGAGACAGAGAGAGAGACCACATTCACATTAACCTTTACTGAAGTATGTCATAACTGTTCTATTCATTATTATTAATTATTGCTGTTAATCTCCTATTGTGCCTAATTTAAAAATTAACCTTTATCATAAGTATATATGCATAGGAAAAAAACATAGTATATACAAGGCTTAGTATTATCCAGTTTCAGGCATCCACTTGAGGTCTTGAGACATATCCCCCATGGAAAAGGGGGCCGTACTGTACTTAGAAGAGTGCTGAGCACACAACTAGAACTCAAATAATAATGATTTTTATATTAGTACCATCATCATTATGAAATAACTGTAGGACCATTAGCTTCATTAGAGTATAATTGAGATTCAGGAGACTGAGGGCCTGAAGAAAAGACAAATTTTCTACTTTAGAATAGAGGATACTTGAGCATTGTTTCAGGCTGAGGAGAGGAGCTTGAAAACACTGAGAAAGTAAACATAACCAAAAGGGAACAAATGGTAGCACAAGATCTCAAAGGGCACAGATGAGATAAAGAGCACAAGCAGATTGGTTAACTTTTAAATGAAGAAGAAAAGTGCTTCCTCTAAGAACAAAGGACATGTAAAGAAACAGACAAATCAGACTATGCATAAAGATGGGAGAGCTATTCATGTTATATGACATGTATTTTCTGTGTGAATTAAAAGGCAATATCATCCGTTAAGTATAGGAGGATGGGGTCTTGGAATAGGAAGCTTGAAAGGAATGGTAAATTTGGAATAATCACATAGAAGAGGAAAGGGGGTGACAAGCACTTACCAAAACACTACTAAAAAAGGTCAGATCACTGATATGGAAATATTGCAGTGTCACTGATCAGGTTGAAAGATATTATGAAGTAACTTTAAGTTTTAATGTCAGAAAATACGTAAGGTAATGCAACCTGGTCTCTGCCATTCCATTAATTTAAAAGTTAAGTATAGACACTTTAAACAAAAACAAGATCAATACTGAGACATTAATGTAAACAATGAGATAATTTAAGATTCAGTACTTGAAATGATAATACAAATTAACTGGTTTTTAATTGGGGCTCACTAGTTAACAACTAGTTAACGTGTATTTCAGAACTCCTTAGTTATTTGTTCAAACCATGAGACATACTGAGGTCACAGACATATGCACAGTTTCTTTGGCATTACACAAAACTTCCTAAAAGAATGCCTCATTTCACCTTTGCAATAAATCTTTTCTCTGTGAACCAACATGTAAGCAGACCCGCTTATTTTATGGTATACTGAGTTAAAATATGTTTACAGAATGCCTTGACATTTCAATGAGGTAGGCAAGCCTACCTTTAGATTTAAATAACAGCTGCAAAAATATGACACCATCCTCTTCAGTGTAATGTAAAGAAAAAGCTCAGCTTCTTAAAAGTAACTACTGTACTAGAAATCCCTAACTCCCTATTAATGGTATAATGTATAAATTTTTTAATACTCAAAAAAGAGACATCTTGATTAAGATACTGAGACATACATTAAAGTCTTCACGTCACAATAACTTTTTTCTTTAACATTAAACTTCACACAAAAATAGGTTAGTTTTGGAAAAGAGAAATTTACTTTGTTAAATGCCTTCTTAATTGTGCATTTGCTTCATGATTTAGAAAATACTAAATTTGATTATTTTTCCCTATTAGAAGCAAAAGAAGAAAAAAAATCAAGATCTGCTAAATGCCTTCTTTGTGCATTTGCTTCTTTATTCAGAAAATATTAATTTGGTTATGTTTTCCCTATTGTTAAAAGCAAAAGAAGAAAAAACCAAGGTATTTGACATTCTAAAAGGCCTGCTGTCACAGTCCAACTGCGCAGATGTTAAATAAAGGAACCACTATAACACTGTTACTTTAGGAACTTATCTGTTATGACAGAAAAGTAGTAGCAATCACTATAATGTTATCAATGATTCACGCATTGAAAACAATCTCCATCTTCCAATATTTTGCCTTCATTATTATTAATCATACAAAGCTAACATTTCCAGATCAATAAAAATGGGCATGATTTTTTAATGCTTACAAGGCAAATCTTTGTTGAAAGTGTGTTGAAACTAAAGTAACTAACTGCTACTGCAAAGCAAAGCATAATTATTTTATACTCTAGAATTTCTAGTACTATATATGTCCATTATCAGTGCCACTGTCGATCTAGCTGATTCGAATAAACCTCAATTGATACGCACAAAATTCAGAGGTAGGCTCATTCACAGAGAGTGACATCAGTCTCACAATCTCACTCTGAGCAACTTCAGACTATGAATGGGAAAGGAATATAGAGAAACACACTGCAGAAGAACGCTCATTCAGACTTCTCTGAAGGCACTTATCCTCACTGTCAAGACGCTCCTTTCAGGTTCCCCCTAGAGTTTCGCGTTTTAGAAGTCACATTGCGGCGCAGAAAGAGGGGACCCGGAGAAGGGGTAAACACCAGACGGTGGGGACACTGTCAGCTGGGCGTTAGGGGGATAGAAGCAAGAAGTGAATGCACGAGGGCCGGAGGGGCGAGGAGGCGCAGCAGGAGCTGCAGCCTTCGTGCCCGCCTGCGGCACGTGTCCACGGGACACCCGGCCGGGAGTCGGAAAGTCCCAGCTGGGGTCCGGGGACAGGGTGGGGGACCTGGACAAGTTGACCGCGCCCGGGGGCTGCCGCGCGGGGCTCCACGCCGCGAACGAGGCGAAGGTAGCTCCGAACCGAGAGAAGGTGACCGGGCGCGCCCGGCGACGGAGAGGGGCGGGCGGCAGAGAGGGGCGTGCGCCCACACGTGCGCGAGCTGCAGGTGCCCGGGGGCGGCGCGTGCACGCCGCTGTGCGCGCGCGTTTGTACACACGGACCCGCGAGGGAGGCGGCACCGGCCGGGCGGGCTCAAGGCGGGAGCTCGGGCAACGGGCTCCGCGGCACACACAAGCCCTGACCCCCGCCCCCACCCCACCCGCACTCCCCGCACCCCCGGGACTCGACCGGCCGGTTACCTTTTTCCTCTCTCCACACCCTTTTCTTCTTGTTGCTGGGATACATGTTGCCGTGGGGGTGGCTGGCTTTAAGCTGCAAGTTCCCCAGGCTCACGGGCAAACAGGGTGTGTGTGGAGTGGGAGGGGTGGGAGGAGGCACTCGAGAGGGAAAAAGTGCGAGAGGCTCCGCGTCCCGCGCCGTTCTCCGCTCTCTGGTCGCAGCCCTCCTCCCTCTGCCCTCGCTAGGCTTCGGCTCCCACTCGCCTCAGCCCCGCGGCCGCCGCCACAGCAGCACCTCAGAGCCTGTCAACTAGGTCACGCCTCGCGCTAACCTAACACTCGCGCAGGCCCCGCCTCCCAGCCGCTAGCCAGCGCCGCCTCCAATTGGCTGTACTGCCCGCCGCTCTCCGTATTCCAGCCACCGCGCGCCCCGACTTCAGCCCCAGGGCTCACGCGCAGGCGCAGGCTCTGGCGGAGACGCTAAAGACGTTGGGGAGCTGAAGAGGCGGAGCCAGAGCGAGAGGGGTCTGAAGATAGACTCGCGACGGGGGCGGGGCGGGGCGTGGAGCGGACGCCCGGGAAGAGCGTGAAGCGACTGGCGCTTAGAGCGCTAGGAGGACCTCAGGGCGTGGCCTATAGGGCCAGGTGGGCCAGGTAAGCCAGCTTCCTGAGGAGCGAACTGGATTGAATGCTCCTCAGGAACTACAAGATGCGAAAGTGGGAGGAGAGGTGAGTCGACACGAATTGTCCATGGTCACTCTAACTGCCAGGTCTGGACAGGTTTTATCAGATGATCTGAAGCTTTCCTCTTGACGGGCAAATATAACCACAAGAAGTGAAAAGTGTTGGGAAACAGTTCCAGATCATAAACAATCGACTACTCGACCTTGTAAAAAAAATTAACACATTTCATCGGAGTTCCATGACGTCTGGAAAGGGTAAAGGTAAACTTGACTCTTCAAGGGTTTTTAAGAACCAGGGAGTGTCTAGCAACAAAAATGTTATACTGGAAACAAAAGTTTTACATTAAAGCAAATTCAAGTGGGTGTTAACAAAAGCCATGTCATCTCATTGTTTTATTCCTCCACCAATTGCTTCAGGTCAAGGTTTGATCTAAAGGACTGGCTTGATTCTGTGTAATACTAATCTATCCATGTTCTGAATATCCAGTTATGGTAGAGTCCACCACAAAAGTAGGGTGACCTAGAATTTAGGGGAAGTTTGGTAACCCCATCCCTAAATTTATTGCATTTCTAAATATCAGAGCATACGCAAGGCTGACTTGGTGGATATGGTGAATCCACATTTATTTGATGATTGGAGTACTGCATTATATGAGTTACACTTAAGCCAAATGTGTAAGCACAAATTATTACTTGGAACACTTTTTTTTTTAATAACAAAAGGGAGAAAAGGGGAGATCCCATTAAGAATAGTAAAGAATGAAATGTTTACTCTCATGAGAATGATTCATAACATAGTAATAACTTTTATTTCGACATTGTCACTCCTGTTATTATTTTAGTGTTGTGAAATACATAAAAATTTATTTGGCTGACAGAAATAGAAAGAGGAAAGTTACATTTGAGCTAGTAATAAAAATATTCACTCATTTATTGGCAATGGAAATAAAGGGAGAGCTCTTATTCAAGACACATTACCATCATAGAATCCATAAAAATTGGTAATGGAGACAATTTTGGGAAAAGGATGAGGAAAATAAAGAAGATAAGGGTTTTATGGGATAGTTAAGAGAATGGAATATCATTAATAATATTAGATAATACAGAAGTTTGTGGGAAAGATACTGAGTTCTTACTTAGAAATGCTGAGTGTAAGGTGTCTGCAGGGAAGTGCATCACACTGGTATCCTTCCCTTCTATTACAACACATACTGGTATCCTTCCCTTCTATTACAACAGGAAAACTTTCTACCCCAAACTAAAGTCAGTCCTCCCATCTGTGCTTTCTTAGGAACCTTATACTGTTAACCTTTGTCTTATGTCAACTAAAATATTTGGACCCATCCATCAACTTTTAATTTTCTCAAGTCTCTCCCATGTTTAAAAAAAAAAAACTTCCTATGATCCCCTAACCCCCTCCAGCTACTGCCTCTCCTTTCTTTCCAAAAGTTTGCAGATACCTGTTATGTCTTTGAATAATTTTTTCTATACTCATGACTTCAGTTATAACAGTGATTCTCAACTAAGGGCAATTCTAACACCCATGAGACACTGGCAATGTCTGGAGACATTTTTGGTTGTCACACTGGAGGAAGAATGCTACTGGCATCTCCTGGGCAGAGGCTAAAGATGCTGCTATGCACAGGATAGCTGTCCACAACAAAATGTCAATACTGCTGAGGCTGGAAAACCCTGAGATACACCAATAACTCCCAAATTTATTATCTCCAGCAAAAATTTCTTCATGTGCTTCAGATCTATACATGCTACCATATACTGGATCGCAACTTTAAGAGGTGGTGTTATGTACTAATCAAAAGACATCTGAAGCCAGAACATCTGGATTCAAATGCTAGGTTTATTTTTACTGACTGTGGAACCTTTAGCAAGTTACTCAAAGTCTCTGCACTTTGGATTTTCATATCTATTGTAGATGATCAGACAGTATCTGCTTTATAAGATTGATGTGAGGATTAAGTGAATTAAAGTGACTAGCACATAGTGGTTGTGGCAGATGCTCACTAATACAATTTCCTCTCTCTTGGCCCATCAGAAGACTGTATTTCTCAGCCTTCCTTGAAGTTACTTAGGACATGTGACTGCATTTTAGGTAGGTTATAGGACAATGTGATGTATCCACTTCCAGGCCTAACCGTCACACCCCCTGTGCACTCATCCATATTCTCTCCTTTCTCTCCATAGTAATCTCAGAAGCAGTATCTCAAGAAGGAAGGAGCTTAGATCTCTAAGTCACTGCTTAGAGGAGTATTTCGGGGATCCAGAAAGTACCACACGAGGCTATAATATAAACAAGAAACTTTTATTTTCTTAAGGCACTGGTAGTTAGAGAGTATCTGTTTCAGCATTTAGTACTAATTATTCTGACAAAATACAATTATCATTAAAGTGTTAAATATCAATATTTAATGTCACAAAAGTACCTGAAATGTACTATATACCACAGTGAACTCATGATCTTTCCCTAGACTTAGACCTCTTCCAGTGCCCCCTATCTCTTTGAATGGCTTCATCACCTACTGAGGGGAACAATCTAGAAACCTAACAACCATCCCTGGTACTTCTTATAACTTTACTCTCATTTCAAATGAATTGCTATGTCTTCTCAGTTTATCTCCTGTGTAACTCTTGAATCACTTCCTTTTCCAATAGCACTGCAGGAAGCTCCGTCTAAGTATAACTGGGCTACCACAAAAGATTTCCTAACTGGCCTCATGTTCTGTCCATTCTCTGCCTCCATCTAGAGTTATCTTGTCAAATGTGATCATGTTATCTCACTGTTGTCAGTCATTCAATGACTTTCTGGTGGTCTTTGCTTATGCACTGCATTGGGTTCCTGTAAAATTCCTATGTCAAAACCCAAGTCCATGATGTGATTATATCTGGAGATAGGGTCTTAGGAGGTAACTAAAGTTGAATGAGATCATAAAAGTGAGGCTCTGATCCAATAAGATTGTGGCCCTGTAAGAAAAAGATTATCTGTCCCCACTCCTATCCCTTATCCCCCACCCCCACAATGTGAAGACATAGTGAGAAGGTAGCCATCTGCAAGCCAGGAAGAGAGCCTTCACCAGAACCAGACCATGCTGGCACCCTTATCATGAAGTTCCAGCCTGTAGAATTGTGAGAAAATTAATTTCTATTGTTTAAGCCACTGAGTCTATGGTATTTTGTTATGGCAGCTCGAGCTAAAAGAATAGAGTGACCATCACCTACCAATTTTTCTTAATCTTATATCATGATCCATGCCCACCACCCAATCTCTGGTTCCAATCACATCACCCCTTAGAGCTTTTCAGTTCCTTGAACACATCTTATCATCACATGGCCTTTTCACATGTTTGTCACTATACCTGAGACATGATTTGCTTAGTTAACCCATTCGCAGTCTTCAAAGTTCAACTTAAACATTACTCCCTAGCAAAGCCTTCCCAGACTGAGCCCACCTGAGCTCTACCCAAAGTTTCCTCTTATGTGCCTTAAGTGCTGATTTATTTTCCTATGAAGCATGTTTTGTAGTTTCTGATTACATTTATTTTTGTGATTATTTTATTATTATTTATCTGTCATTCTGAACTCAAAACTCCTTGAGGACAGGAAATATATCTTCTTACTCTCCATCTACAATGGCCCAATGCCTGACGCATAATAGACTCTTAATAAAAATTTATTGAATGAAAAAAAAATCAATGAAAGTTAAAATAAGATCCATAGAGATTTGGCAAAACTAAGGAGGAGCACTTGAGACCAAAAGAGGTTACCTTGGAGAAGACCTAATTTTAATGTGAAGATTAAGAGAGGATCTAACAATTGAGATTAATGTAACACTTCAAAGAGAGCTACCATTTGTTTTTAGCATACAATAACTATTCAGTACATGAATGAATGAAGGAGTGAAGCAGTGATAGAAGAAGAATAAGAAGTTGTGTTTAAGGATAAAGAAAAATCATTCCAATTTACATAGAAACCAGTAATATATTTTCAAGATGTTTGCAGTCAGAAATGTCAAATGGCTCACAGAGATCAAATAGGATGAGAACTTACAGAAGATAATTGAATTGATAGTCTATATAAATCAGTGAAAATAAAAACAAGCAGTTGAAGACTTAAGTGAGAATCAGTAAGCTAGAAGCAGTGATTATGGGCTATTCTTTTGAGATGGGTATAGGCTAAAGGATAAGTAGAAGAGAATGTACTTGTAAAGATACCAGGGTCAAGGGAAAGGTTTTCAAGGAGAGGTGGAATGAAGAGATTTTAAATTAAGAAGACTGGTGACAAAAAGATTGAAACAAAGAAGGAGAGAGAGAAGAAGGAAAAGAACAAGAAGAACAAGAAAAAGAACAATAAATGTTAGGGAGACTAAAGTACCACAGAAAGTAAATGTGTATAGAATCAAAAGTAAGAGAAGTAGTCTTGAATTTAGAACAAAGGAAGAGCATTTTATCTTTTGGAATGAATTAGATAAAGAGTGAATAGATGGAGATTCAATTTATGTTTTAAATAAAGTCTAGGGAAGATGGGACAAATGAGTTCAATTTTAGTGAAAGTAGGAGGCAAAATCATATGCCAAAAGATGTTGATAAATCTGGATCCAAATGGAAATAAAAAAATATATTATTTGGAGAGTGTTTAATGGATGATATTTAAGCATTTAAATAAATTATATTTAGGCAATTTTTAAAAAAATACAAGTTGGGAAAGTTCCATTTTGAACTCCCATAAAAAGATTTTAGGAGCTTTGGTAGACTGAATAGCGGTCCCAAAGATTTCCAGGACTTAGTCTCTGGAACCTCTGGATGTTACCTTATTTGGCAAAAGGGACTTTGTAGATGTGCTGGAGATCTTCAGATGGAGAGATTATCCTGCATTATCTTGGTGGGACCTAAACATAATCACAAGTATTTTTATAAGAGGGACATTAAATTACAGAAGAAGTAAAGGCAAAGTGATGACTGAGCCAAGATTAAGGTGACGTAGGCACAATTTGATGAATGTGGGCAGCCACTAAAACCTGTGAAAACCCAGGCAAGAAATGGATTCTCTGATGGAGCCTCCAGAAGGAATGACATTTACCTTTGATTTTAGTCGTATAAGAATCCTTTTGGACTTCTGACCTCTGGAACTGTAAGAGAATAAATTTCTGTTGTGTTAACCCACTAAATATGTGGTAAAATGTCACAGCAGGAATGGGAAACTAATAAAGGGATGAAATCTGGAAATTCAGGGCAATAAATATGTCTGTTTCTGAAGTAATTACCTGGACACTGTAAAAGTTCAATATATTTTAGGCATAATTTCTCAACTAGCTTCAGTCGTTGGATATTCTTAATATTCCCATACTTTTACCGGAATATTCATTTTGATTTCTGATCCTAGCCTTGAGAAATGCTCATATTGTTTAAGATAGTAAAGAAGGCATTTTTAAATGCCCTTTAATGAAAATTTAATGAAATGTCTTTCTAAAAAAGTCATTGATCACTGGGAATTTTTGTCCCAGTAAAATCTCAGCAGTTCATTACTTAAACAGAGGATAAACATTTTCATCAAGATGAGGACCAAAGCAGACTTGCTTCATATGTTTCTTATCCACCATAGCCTTGAGATACTCGATTAAAGGATGATGTCGTGTCAACTCATGTACTTAGTTTTCACATAAGTGCAGCTTGTATCTCTGGTGGTAACATACAAACAAGAACTTCCAGAAACTCTGAATATTATTTGAACATTAGTGTGGACATGTACAAACTGGACTCTTCCTTTAGTTTCAGAAGACAACTCCTACCTATTCTAAGCTTACACCTTCTCTCTCACCAAAGAAGTGGCAGACTAGATATGGTTCCGTCACCACAGCCCATTCTCTCTAGCAACTGCCTTTATTCCAGGTTGAAAGGAATTCCCTGGTGGCTCATTGGCCCAAGAGTAAGGAAATGGTTGCTTAGCAACTGAGTCCTGATCCCCACAGACCTGAAAAGAGGAAGCTTGTAGGCCAGCCACCTAGTTCTGCCTGTGTTACAGTGAGGAGGAGCTGTTTCAAAGATGAAGCCCTTGTCCCTATTAATAGAGATACTGATAATTCTTGGGGTCACAATTAAAAGTAAGTTTTTTTGTCCTTATAGTTCTATATGCGGATCTTTCTCTTTAACAGCAGTAAAGGTGGTAGCTGATTAGAAAATCAGAATATTCCCAATTAACTCGATTGTTGGATAAATACTTTAAAATATCCAATAAGTGTAGATAGTAACAATGCTGTCATTTAGAACAATACATAGGAAGGACAGTGGGTGCGTTTGTGTGTAGGTATGTGTGAGAGACAGACAGACAGATAAGTAGGGAGAAACCATTAAGCAAATCGATAAGGAGAACATTACAGTAATTTTTATGAGTAGGGGTATTTGAGACAGGTTGTTGTTTTTTTAAATCTAAAATATTATGAATCTCTAGCTCCAGAACTTCAGAGAAGTATAAAACTCAATGAGTGGATAAGTACTTTAATAGATATTCTCCTAAACTTTTAATCTTTGCACAATAACAATTCTACTTCCAAAGTTTCCATATCCTAACTAGTTGCTATCTTAAAATGGAAATTATTTCCCAGTCTTGTTTCTCTAGCCATTTATTGACTTAATTTTTACTCAATCCTTGGATAATTTACTTATTATGAATTTAATCAAAAAATATTTATTTGCATTTAACCCAGAAATGCAAGGTTGGTATAACCAAAAAATAATTAATCTAGAATACCATATCAATAGATAAAAGACAAAGACCACGAGATCATCCCAACTGATGCATTAAAAGCATTTGACAAAATTCAATACAACTTTATGATAAAAACACCCACCAAGCTAGGAAAAGAAAGAAATTTCCTAAACCTAATAAAGGGCATCCTTAAAAAAAATGCGTCTATTATATTTGATGGTGAAAAATTAAATGCTTTCCCCCTAAGATCAAAACAAGGCAAGGATGTCCATTCTTGCCATTTCTATTCAATATTGCACTGAAAGTTCTATCCAAGGCAAATATATAAGAAAAATAAGTACATCAGTATGGAAAAGCAGAAGTAAAACTATCTTTATGCACTAAAGACGTGATCTTATATAAAGATAAGGTATCCACAAAAAAACTATTAGAACTCATAAATGAGCTTAGCATGGTTGCAGGATAAAAGATCAATATACAAATATCAATTCTATTTGTGTAGTCACAATGAGCAAACCAAAAATGGCAATAATAAATTTCACTTACAATAGCATCAAAAAGAATAAAGTACTTAGGAATAAGTTTTAACAGAAGTGTAAAGCTCATACTCTGAAAACTACAAAAATTGTTGAAAGGAATTAAAGAAAACCTTAATAAATGAAAATACCGTGTTCACAGATTGGAAAACTTAATATTCTTAGATAGCAATATTCTCCACATTGATCTACAGATTCTATCAAAATCCTAGTTGACATCTTTGCAAAAACTAACAAAATGATCTGAAAATTAATATGGAAACATTTTTCTTGAAAAAGAAAAAGTTGGAGGACTCATATTTCCTAATTTCAAAATTTACTGCAAAGCCACAGTAATCAAGACAGTGTCATACTGGCGATGCAGATAGACATATAGATCAATGGAATACCATTGAGAGTTCAGAAATAAACCCTCACATTTATGGTTAATTGATTTTTCACAAGGATGCTAACAGAGCTTAATAAGGAGGGGGACAGTAATCTCTTCATGGATAGCTATTTGCAAAGAATAGATTTAGATACCTATATTAAATCATATATAAGAATTAACTCAAAATGGGTCAGAGATCTAAATGTAATAGCTAGAGCTATAAAAGTCTTAGAAGAAAGTATAGGCATAGATCTTTGTGGCCTTGGATTAAGCAATGATTTCTTAGATATGCCACCAAAAGCACAAGCAAAAAAAAAGAAAAACCAGACAAACTGGAAGTCATCAAAATGAAGTACTTTTATGATTCAAGGGACATAACCAAGACACTGAAAAAACTCACAGAATGGAAGAATAATCTTGCAAATTATAAATCCAGAGGAGTTTAGTATTCAAAATATATAAATAAGCCTTACAACTCATCAACAAAATGACAAACAGCCCAATTTTTTAAATGGGCAAAGGAATTGAATAGACCCTTCTCCAAAGAAGATATACAAATAACCATCAAATGCATGAAAAGATACTCAACATCATTGATAAACAACATTATTTCATAGGAAATTGCAAATCAAAACCTCAGTGAGATACCACATCATACCCATTAGGATGGCAATAATTTTAAAAAATCGAAAATAACAAGCTTTAGCAAGGATGTAGAGAAACAGGAACCCTCATACACTGCTGATGGGAATGCTCAATGTACAGCCACTGTAGAAAACAGTTCATCAGTTCCTCACAAAGTTAATTATAGAATCACCATATGACCCATCAATTCCACCACTAAGTATATATCCAAGAGAAATGGAAGCATATGTCCATACAGAAAACTTGCACACAATTGGGTTTATAAAAACAGCATTTATTATAGTTAAATGAGATGGAAACAACCTAAACTTCTTCAGCCAGTGAGTGGATAAACAAATTGTAATACATACATACGATGAAATACTGTTCAGACATAAAAGGGAATGATGCATACTACAAGTTAGATCAACCTCAAAAGCCTTATTAAATGAAAGAAGCCAGACTAAAAAGTCCACATATCATATGGTTGTTATGTAAAATACCCAAACTAGGCAAATCCATAGAAACATACAGCAGATTAGTGGTTGCCAGGGGGTGGGGGATGGGAGAATGAGTTATTTAGTAAGTGCAGAGAGTACTTCTGAGATAATAGAAAATTTCTGAAACGAGAGAGATGGTGGTTGCACAACATTGTAAGTGTATTAAATGTCACTTAATTGTACACTTTAAAATGGTTAAGTGCATGTTATGAATTTCACCTTAATTTTTTGATATGGTTTGTTCTTTGGGAAACAGTCTGGCAGTTCCTCAAAAGATTAAACAGAATTACCATATGATCCAGAAATTCCACTCCCATGTGTATACTCAAGAGAATTGAAAGCTTAGTTCCATACTGAAATGTGTACTCAAGTGGTCAAAAACATGTACACAAATGGCAGCATCATTCATAGTAACCTACAAGTGGGGAAAAATAACCAATGTCCACCAACCAATGAAAGAATAAATAAAATTTAGTATATCCATACAGTGGAATATTATTCAGCAAAAGAAATGAAGTACAGTATAGATGAACATTGAAAATTTTATGCTGAGCCAAAGAAACTAGACACAAAAGTTCACATATTTTGTTTTACATATATATGTGTGTGTGTGTGTGTGTGTGTGTGTGTGTGTGTGTGTGTGTGTGTGTGTGTGTAAAATACATATAATGTCCAGAATAAGCAAATCCACAGAGACATGGGGTAGATTACTGTGGAAGTTATAGGAGACTTGGGGAGATGATACCTAAGCACTACAAGATCTCTTTTGGGGTAATGAAAATGTTCTAAAATTGTGGTGAGGATTGCATGAATCTGTGAATATCCTAAAATGCACTGAATTGTAGGAAAAAAATACTTAATAAAAGTTAGGTATCATGAGTATTGAGGATACAAGAACATTTAAGAAACAGTCCTTATCCTTGAACATAGATAAGAAATACAAGGAATAGAAAAACAAGTAAAACAAGTGAATAAATTGTAAAGTTTTATAGTTATAAAATAGAAATACCTACAGGGTACTGTAAGGCACAAATGAGGCAGTGGCCAATTCTACCAGTGTGTGGAGTGGTCAGAGGGCTTCGTAAAGGAAATGACATGAGCTGAATCTTGAAAAATTAATGAGTGTTTACCAAGCAGGCAAAGGAGAGCAAGAACATTGCAGACCAGATAAAGAAACAAAACCACGGAGGAATAAAAGAGCATGGCATAAATAAGTATATCAGTTTGCTGTGATGTGGAATACAAGAAGAAGCACAGCAAGATATGGAAGCAACCAAAGTGTCCATCAGTGGATGAATGGATAAAGAAGATGTGGTACATATACACAATGGAATATTATTCAGCCATAAAAAGATAGAAATCCTGCCATTTGTGACAGCATGGATGGACCTAGAGGCTATTATACTAGGTGAAATAAGCCAGGCAGAGAAAGCAAATGCCATACGATTTCAATTATCAGTGGAATCTTTTTAAAAAATGAACAAAACAGCAGTGCACACATAGACACTGAGAAGTGATTGGTGGTTTCCATGGAGGAAGGGTTGGAGTGGATTAGTGAAACAGGTGAAGGGGATAAAGAGGCACAAAGATCTCAATCATAAGTTGCTCACAGGGATGGAAGTAGAACATGGGGACTAGTTGGTGGTTCTGTAACATCTTCCTATGTTGAAAGACAGTAACTTTACTAGTTGGAGTGAGGATTTAATAATGTCTGTAACTGTAGAATCACTGTGTTGTATACTTGAAACCAATATAATATTGTGTACCAACTATACCTCAATAAACAAATTTTTTTAAAAAAGGAACAGCAATAAATGAGGCTGGAGTGGTAGATGGAGAGTTTGCATGACAGGCTTGAGGTTTGGACTTTATCCTATGAGCAATGGAGCACCATTTAAGTGTTTACTCATTGAGGAGCATGAATAGAATTGTGCTCTACAAATATGACTGTCAGTAGAGAGGTGGAAGGATTCTAGCTGTATAACTCTGGTGACAATATTACCAGTAAGGAGAGGATTTAAGCTATAGTAATAGCAGTGGAGACTGAGAGGAGATAGATAACAAGGCTGGAGTAAATAGTGTCAGAAGAGGCCAGAGTGAGAGTGTGCCAAGAAGATGGGAATGGCCAATAATGCCAAATGCCAGAGAGGGTGGGAAGGTGAGGTAAGGGCCAACAAGTAACCATAGGATTCAATAGCTAGAGAATCTTTACATTTCCAGGACAGTTTTATCAGAGAAACAGGGACAAAACCTGGTTCCAATGAGTAGGAGCTAAGAAGAGGACCGAAAGTAGAGAAAGTAGCTCTTCCTGGATTGACATTTTGTAGGGTCAGACCTGAGTTTTCAAAAGATCATTTATTTATTTCAGGTCTACAGAGATCCAGGGAAATAGTGGGGGAGAAGATTGTTGCTTTACAAGGCAGTGCTGAAAGACCTAAGACTCATACCTAAAATCACCCAACTATTTTTCCTTTTTCTACCTCTCTACCCCTAGTTCTCAAAGCAAAACATGCAAGTCTGCCTTTTTTCACTCACATATACCCTGTGAGCTTGCATATTGCCTTTTCATGCATTTTTTTTCACTTGATGCTCAGTGTACATTGATTTCACCTACATAAAAAATACTGAGAAGGATGATGCAGTAACCATGTGATTGTCCCTGACTCTGCATTCACCCAAGGAAGTTTTATTTTTCCCTTGTGATAAATTCTCAGAATAGAGTAGCTGATGCTGATGGAAACAAATGAGCAGTCCATCCCAAAGTGTGACTTCCAAAATGGAAGTAAAATTTTGTTTTTTCTCAATGCACCCTACCAATCCAGGCTCTAATTTAAGGTAGTGTAAGGTACATCAGAGGCAGAGGAAAAACTTGGCCAGAAGTTCTGGCTCTAGATTATCCAGGATCCAAAGTTGCTCTATCCTGTCTATCTCTTTCTAGTAGTAATTCCTCACTGTCATACAACTTCTGCAACTAGAGAAAAATTTTTAAAGATAATAAAATAATAACATATTCATAGCAACTCTCTCCCCTGATACTAACCCACCTAGCAACTCTCCCTCCCAGTGGGAAAAGGCATCAATTTCACACTAATCAGAGGTCACAAAGCAATTGTCTAACATTCATATATAGGTCTCTTCCAGGTCCAGAGAGGACACTCACTGACGTCGAGTCTTGGTCAAGTTGCAGAGGATGCTGAACCTAAGCAGTACAAGCGAGTAGTATGTTACTACTTCAGAACTGTTCTTGCTCTTACCTGTGCTGTTTTGAATAACTTGTGAAATATAGGAATTCTAAGTTAATCTTTGCTTACTTTCAGTTCTCCTACAGTATACCTCTACACAGAGAAAGCATGAATTACAATTATCTGAAGCATCTTTCCTTGAAGAGAAGCAGGAGAGAGCAGCTGTGGGTTTGGGCAGGTGGGATTGTTGACTCCTAGAGAGAAGTTTGAGTGCTGTGTTGTGTTAGGGATCAGTAAGGAAGCTCATTTTTCTGTTACTTTTGTGAACTGTCCTGAAAGATGTAATGCTTTTTCTTGTATTGATATTGTGGATTCATGTGAAAAGTTTCTATATTAACCAGTAACTACTACTCTTTGGAACCATCCAGTAGGACAGTGGAAACAGAGCAATGCTCAACTTGGGGAGAAGAAACCCCCACCCCACCCCACTGACCCATCGATGCCCATGCATCAGCTCTGGTTCAGGCTACTCAGGCTGCTTGGAGGAACTGGACTCTTGTGACGTGTCCTTTTTGTCATTCCAGTGATCACTCTTCCCAATTCTACTACATTTTCTTGATGCGAGGGCTCATATGTCCCTCTTATCACACACCTACTCCAAGAAATCTTTCTGCCAATGATAGCCCTCTACCTACTCCTCACTGATCCTAAGATCTATCCTGCATCTATTGATACTGCTTTCTCAAAGAACACCAATAGCCCATTGATGACCAATCCAGTGGCTTGCCACTGTGACTAGTTAACCTCCCTGCAGCATTTGACAACACTCATCATCATCTTTACCCTTCTACCTTTGTAGAATCTTTTTAGATGCTTTCACTGGTTTGTTTTTGTCAACCCACCCTTTATATGCTATGCATAAGTTCGGTGTTTTGCTCTCTTACTCTTCATATTCTATGCCCCCAGTATTCTCACCAAAATCTCACAGCTTCATTTATGTATGTTTTTCATCCTAGACCTTCCTTTTAATATCCACAGTTGCATGTCAGCTGCATGATGGTCATGAATACTGTATGTATGGTCTGCCAACATCTTAAATTCAACATTTCTTCTCAAAGTGTGTCCTCTTCTACATTTCTTCTCTTGTTAATGGCATCATCATCTCCCCTTGCCATCCTAGCTCTCAAGTGCTAAGCCTCAAAGTTACATGATTATATAGTTTTAAAGCATTAAGTATCATCTGATTCAATGTCTTTGCTGATGATAAGAATGAGGTCCAGAGTGGTGAAACTGAAAGCCACGACTGGAACCAGAATCTCCTAATCCTTTACTCTGTTCTTTCACCTAGCCCTGTCAATTCCACAGTACCTCTCCCATCTGTGCATTTTCATGTCTCACTTTATAATCTCATTTTAGTATATTTTATCTACATTACTGCCCTTCTAACTCTCCCTTCTCTTAATCACCATACAGTACTGCCAGAAATAATATTCCTAAATGCCAGATCTGATCATGATTTTTCCCCTGTTCAAACACCTACTTTATATAGAATAGAGTTCCAACATCTAGTCCAGCAGCCAAAATCCTATGCAGTTAGATTCCTACTTCTTTTTTATTTTGTCTATGTTACATACATATTTTATTTCAACTAATTCAAACTATCAGCTACTCAGTACACCTACCTCTGTCACTTCCATGTCTTTCTCAATCTGTTCTGCAGATGGACTGTCTGCAGTGATGGACCATCTGCAGGAATGGACTGTCATCCCATATTCTTCCTCATCACCACCATAAACCTATAGCATAACATTCTGCTCATCTTTTAAGGTTCATCTGAAGCTCTACTTCCTAAAAAAAAAGTGTTCCCAAGCCCTTCCTCATAGCACATTGTGCCTTATGCATCACAGTCTCATAACTGAGTTAGTTTTTAATTCCCTCACTATTTGTCAGCCACCTGAATGCAGAGATTGTGTTTTACTTATCTTTTATATTTCTTATAGCTCACTGCAGAACTTGGAACATAGTAGATGTTCAATTAGCATTGTAAAATAGAATAATAACTAACATCAATGTAACACTTTAAAATTTGTAAAACAGATTCCTAAAACCTATGGAGTAGGTCAAGCAGATGTTTCTATTCTAAATTTACAGATGTTTTCAAAACCCTGAAGAGTTTTGTAATACCTGAATCCCCTAATGGGAATCAAGTTTTGTTTGGTTTTGCTTTTTCACTCCATATCACCTGTTTTTTATTCTAAATCTGTATGCTCCAAAGTGGAGACTGCTCTGAATATTTGCCTCATAACCATATTTAGTTGCCTCAGGCTGTTTCTGCATACTACCAAACAGCCAGATGAAAAATAAAAAATTAAATTATCTACAAATATTTTTAAATGTAGGATACATATGTTTGCTTCCAAAAAGAAAAAACAGCTAGGTGATTATTTTTCAACCAGTTGTTTTGACAGTGTGATGATTACATAAGCGCCAACATTTTATCAGTTTTTCTTTGATTTTCTAATTTTACTGGCATCTGCAATTTATTTACTATAGCCATCTAATTTTATTTACATAGTTCATCAGTCACTGAGATATGGTAAGCAAGAAAAACTGGTTTATTAAAACTTCTTTAAGTCTATTCCACAGACTTGGAGCCAATGTTACAGTGCTGGGATTGAAGAGAATATTCCTGGATTGGAAAAATTGATGTACACCCTATAGCTGATCAAAGAGATTTTTTTTTTAATTCATCAGCTCTGGAAAACAAGTAGGATTCCCCTTGATGAAAAATAAATTAAGAGTACCTAAAATACAAAATAAGCGATGGAAACATATTGAAAGAAGAAACTTTTGCCCAAAAATGTACAAAAGAGAATATAGCTAGAAAAGACATTCAAGTGGGTTCAGGAAAAAATGAAGGAGCCTGGGGACAAAAAGAGAGGGTTGTTGATTTGAAACAACGTACAAGCAGCCTACCAGTTCAGACCCCTGCCCTGTTCACCACCACTACTACGACCATATGCAAAGAAGAGGCTAGCAATAAAAGGTTAGGTGACTGGGTTATTTGGACCAACCATCCCTCTGACAACAAATGGTACACAAAATATACAAACTATTTAACCGCATCAAAAAACTGATAGTAAAGAATTACCAAACAAAAATATATGGAATTGCTAGAATCCAGAGAAGCAAGCACAGAGCACCTGAGCAGGATCCAAACTTGCCTTACACTGGTCCCAGCCCTATACCTGATCATCAAAGCAGCTTTTGCCCTGAGCCAGAAAAAACTTGGACTTTGGTTTCAGTGGCCTCACAAAGCAAGGAGGATAGAATCTAATGCTCAAGACCTGTCCAAGATAAGGGGTTTAATAGAAGACCTATTAACAACATTAACCTAGGATCATAAAGTGCTACACTCTTAAAATAAGGGCACATGAAGTAAATCCACCACTTCAAGTCCAGGAATCTGCAGAGACTTGACACATAGCAGAACAGGGAGAAAAGGAAAAAGAAAAAATACATTTCTGAGAAGTTGTGTTCAAAGACTATCCTGGAGATTTTCAGTCCAGGTAGTCCCAGGCACCCTGAGCCTAGAACTAGATCCTGTACTTGTAGTGCCCCAGGTACCTGGCACTACAAGTTCATGTTCTCTCCTCAGGAAGGCTAGTTCATCATAGATTTCAAAGAACCCACTCAGATAAGGTTTCCGGCATGTAGTAAAAATAACAAGTACATAAGCATTTTGGTAGTGCTTTTTGGATGTGTAGGTAGGAGCATTTTGGATGTGCATTTGGGGCAGAGTTGTAGGGAACTACTTAAAATGGCTAGTGCCACTCAGAGAGCACCTAGTCCCAAAAGACTAGCTCCTGTCTTGTCCTGATAGAATATCTTGCAACACTGCAAAGTTACTGGTGACAGTCCGAGATAATGTTAACGCAGTTACAGACAGGTTAAGAAGGAAAATCCAAGTCCAGTATGACTACAGTCAAGAATCACCAAACATTTAAGAAAAGCTAACAGCATGAAAGAAAAGCATCAGCTCCCAACACACACCAATAACACCTGAGAAAACAGAACAAGTAGAGCAAATGGCTAAAGACTTTAAAACATAAAAGGATTACTGCAAAGTGCATTTACAGAGGTTATTTTCTCTTTGAAACAAAAGTAGGCCTTAATAAAAGAAAAAATGAGGTTATTTTTGGAAATGAAGTATACGATAGTAAAAAATGAAAACCTCAAGGCAAAATAACAAAATTGACAGAGTTGAAGAGCAACCTGGAGGCTCAAAGATCAAACTGAGAAATTCTCTTAAGGTCACAATGCAAATAGATATATGACATGTATGAAATAAAGGTCAAAGGGCTTAGAGAATCCAGATCTGATCATGAAAAGCTACAAATCCACATAATTTGGATTCCAAGAAAGAGAAAATAGAACTGAGAGGAAGAAATAGAGAAAGCAAAATTCCCCAGATTTGAAAAAACTTAAGTTTTTAAATTAAGTTCCACTGAGTGCTGAGAAGTTTAAAACCCACTTAATGGTAAATTTTACTAATAATGGTAAAATTTTAGTATTTTGTGAATAATAAAATCCTACAAGCTTCTAAAGAGAAAAATACATTATTTACAAGGGGGAAATGGACCATGTTAACTTCAAATTCACTAGCAACATTGGGTACAAAAAGACACTGGAGGGATATTTTTTAAGTATTGAGGTGATTTTGAATCTAGAATTATATAACCTGACAAACTATCAGACAAGTGTAATGGCAAACTAAGATGTTTTCAGAGATGAATGGATTCTCAAAATTTATCACCCTCAAATCCCAGCTGAAACATGGATGAGAAAATATGCTCCAACAAAATAAAACACAAATTAAAGAGGAACACCAAAAATCAATGGTAAGCAAAGAAACCTTTAAGACTGATGATAAATCTAAATAAATGTTCAATCTCAAATTCATTTTTTAAAATCCCCTTTCACAATAATGATAGAAATTATAAAATAGCTAGGAATAAATTTAATAAAAGTGAAACAACATATATCAGTAATAAAAATAAATTTTTTCTAAAAAGCATGAAACAAAATCTGAATAAGGCTATACACCTGAAAGGATCTCAGTATTGCAAATATGCCAGGTCTTTGTAAATTAACATGTAAATCCAATTCAATCCCAGTGAAAATATCAACACATTTTAAAAATGAATCTGACCACCTTATTCTAAAACTCATCTAGAAAAGAAATTATGCTGGAATCCCCAAGATTAGTTTTTAAAAGAGGAACATGAGACAGAGTGTGTGTGTATCTGCACAGAGAGGTTCTTGCTTAGCCAGATAGTAAAATGTACAACTGTAAATATACAGTATTTAGGATATTGGCAGAAGAGTAGACAAGTGTAGATCAAGAAAACAGAATAGCTTGCTTAAAAATAGACCAATGTACCAATGAAAATTTAGTCCTGAAAGAAAGGCTTTTAATGCCATGAGTAAAAGATGGACTGTATGAATGCTTTTGTCAAATTGCCCATTCATTTGGGAAAATATGTCAGATTCCACTTCATACCAGTCACAAAAATTGATTCCAGATAAATAAAAAAACAAATAGTAAAAGCAAAACTGTAAGAATAACTGAAGGAAATACAGGAGAGTATATATTCAGATTACTGGTAAGGAAAGCCTTCTTGAACAAGACACACAGAAAAATGGTATGTGAAGAAAATATTGATAGTTTTGACTGCGTCAGAATGTAAAAACTCTGCTGCAAAGGATAGCATAAACAGCAAAAAGTCTAGGAACAACTTGGAAAATTATTTCCAGTATACTCACCAATTAAATAATACCCAGAATATGTAAAGACCTCATAAAGATACGTATTTTTTAAAAAGCTAGTAGAAAGATAGGCAAAATATTTCACAGTTAGTCCCTTGGAGAGGAAATTAAAATGCCCCTGAATATGAAAAAATTGTTAACCTTGCCAACAATCATGCAAATGGAAATAAACAATAAATACCAGTTCTATCCCAATATGTTGGCAAAAATTGAAAAGTGTTTTTGTGTAGGAATTCTGTCAGTCATAGTTCTTGAGAACTGCTCACAAAAAATCTGGCATCTCAGGGTTGAAGAGAATCACCTCTACAATGGTTTTACATTTTGTTCAGGAAAGATTAATGTTCTAATATAACATGTGGAAGTATAAGAGCAGCTTTTTGGGGAATGCCAATCTGTCATTAATCTATTAAAATTTGAACTGGGCATACTGTTTCTCAAGTGGGCAAATTCATTTCCTGTTGTCTACTCTAGCAAACCCTTATACACGTATCATAGGAAACATGTTCAAGGTTATTCATTATAATATTTGTAATAGCAAAGTAATTGAAAACACCATAATTTTCTATCCATTAAATGATTAAATGTAAAATCATTGTAGAGGTGACTCTCTTCAACCCTGAGATGCCATATTTTTTGTGAGAAGTTCTCAAGAACTATGACTGACAGAATTCCTACACAAAAATACACACTAATTTCTTCACATTTAAACAGATGTTGAACGTTACCTCAAGTGCTTATAGTATCAACTTACTATACATTTCTAAGATCATATACATAATTTTCTACAGATACATGTTTATATATGTATAAAATATACCAAAACACAAAAGCTTTAGGGATCTTCTATGTGGTTATTTTTTGTGTTGGTTAATTTTGTGGTACCAGGTAAAATACCTATTTGTAAACATCTGTCAGTTTTAATTCCCATTGCATAATTAATACTTTTAATCACCCCCATTATACTGTAGCAATGTCAGGTAATGTTACATGATGCCATGGACATTTACATCATTGGAGGAAACAGGACATGGTAAGCCTAAGTGCCCTGCCCAAAATCAGTTAGTACACCCATTTACAAAGGGAACTAAGACAAGACTTGAAGACTAGTTTCTTCCTCATTTCTATATCCTTAAAGAGAGACACACTGATAATGAAAGGACATAAGAGCTAAAAGCTTCGAGTTCTAAACCTGTTTTAAATCTAGTCCTTACAATACTCAAAACAAGTCATCTATATCAAGTTGCCAAAAGTAATTGTGTCAATTACCTCTCCTGGTTCAATCAATCACACATACATAAAAACATACAAACTTAAAAACACCTTCAACCCAGTCAGCCCATATCCAAATGTGTAATGTTCTAATGGTGGAGTTATATGGATGAAAAGTCCATTAGTGCAGGTAGGGGGGGAAAAAAGAATAATAATGTCACACTCATGTGTCACCTTATTTTCAAAAAGCAGTATTACATGAAGACCAAAAATAATACTTCATGGATAGAAGTAATTAATTCAAAGTTACTTCAGTGATGAAGCATAGCAACAGCAAAAAGTTTTTTTCTTTTGAACAGGAAAGCCACTGTCATTTTGTTAAAAAAAGAAAAAAGATTTGTCTTTGTGGCTATATAATGTAATTTGACAACCCCAAACCTGAGATTTTTTAATTCTGAATTTTCACTTAGTAACTTAAAAAGCAATTCGGTTAAATTTTAGATACAGGAGCAGAATTACATGCTGTGTCATAATAATATTTAATCAACCAACAATATTTTAATTGAGACACCGTGCACGGTGCTGTGAGTGAATATGAAAAAGGAGAAGCGGGCCCTGCTCTTGGGGATTTTACAGTCCATAGAATAAACTCTAACCTGTGATTGGTTGCTAACATGCACGATACAGAACACAAGGCCTGAAGAAGTTCCCAAGAGGCAGAGGTTATTTAAGGCTCAAATATCCAGGGAAACCTATTGGTAGAAGAGCAAATCTATTAGTCATTTTAACAAATATGTATTATGAATCTATTATAGGGCAGGACTGTGCCAGGCACCAGGCTCCAGTGTTGAAACAGGGCATCCTGGAAGGATGAATAAATTTTGGATAATAGAAGAAAAGGACAAAATTCCAACTTCAAAGTATACAAATAAAGGGCATAGTATAAGAATGAGTATGCTATGGGGTAGGAGGATACCACCAATTCAAGAAGCACAGAGTATAGTTGGAAACAAATTGGTTAAGAAAAATACAGTCAGACTACTGAGAACCTTACATTTCCAGGCAGAAGAAATTTAAAGAGACATTACTAAGTACCTAGCCCATGTCAGGTAATTTCATATCCGTGGTCTCAATAACTCTCAGTACAACTCCCACTCCCACCCACAAGTGTACCCCCACTACAAGACAAGAAGAATTTTCTTACTTAGTGGATGAGAACAGACTCAGATGTTTTATGGCTTTCTCAAGGTCACATAGCTTAAAAGTACTTGAGTCAAAATTGAGTAAGAATTTAATTTAGTATCTTCTAACTCCAACTCCAGAGCTCAATCTGCTATACCCCATCTGCTTTGTAAGTTTTTACTTTACATGGCAGCGAACAGCCATTTGAAGAACTTGAATAAGGAAGTGACTCCATACTCCTCATTGGTATGGACTTTTCATAAGCAATAATCTAATAAGGGAAGCGGAATAGATCTAAACAAGGCTCTGACATGGAATTAGAACTTGGAAGGCTATTTTAGGATCTAGGAGTCATGTCATAAAGTCCTGACTAGGTTAATAGAATGATAATGGACCCCAAGTTACAACTCAAAGAAAAACAAAACAAAGTTATAATTGAGCATGGGGACACTGGCATGGGATAAATAAAAAAATTATCTGTGATTTTGAACTTGGGAGATTGATGATCCCCTTGACAAGGACAGAAAATTAGAAAGTGGAAGCTGAAAGGGAAGGGGCATATGAGTAGTAATGATTCAGATTGGGCACATTGGGACTAGGAAGTGATAGCAATATATCCAGGCCACCTTGTTGTCTACTCAGTCATATTTCAGCCACTTCAGTACTGATTGGTGACAAATAAATAAGTAATTTAAGTGTTTCCACTCTTCATCAACAACCTAACTAGAAACTATCAATTGCAGAGTCCAACCTTTCAACTAAAGCTGCTCAGTGTGTCTCCAGACTTAAAAGATATATTGCCCAATTTCTAAAAGACAAATCACATTTCACACTCACCATTAATGAAGGCACCATACTTTTTATGAATATAATTAACTAAATAATTAATGTATCCATTATAAATTTTAGTCCACATACCCAAGTGTACAAGAAATATAGCTTTCTTAATTTTGTAATAATAGAATTTAATTTAATAATGGAATATTAGTTTCTATCATAGTGGAAATTTCTTTGCTACCCCTCCAGCTTTTTCCTCTCTCCTAGTCCAGGGACTGTTTTCTCATTTTGGGAAGAGGGCACAGAAGGCCTTGCTATTAACTTGATGTTATATATCAGTTATTCTCCTATATCCATTCTATTGTCTAGTGGTAAGTCTTTTCTTTTCCTGTAACAGCCAAGAAAAGACATTCCTTTCTTTCTGCCACATCATAGATTTTTCTGAAGCAATGAGCAACTCACTGGCTAAATGGGAAAAAGGACAGAGGGTACAAGAAAATATCAGGAAAAATCAGTTAACATGGCCAAATACATTCTATATTTTCCCACTCATAATTTATGTTTCTCCCTAGTTACCGTCTAATCAAGAATAATAAACATAACATTTATTAAGCACTTTTTATGTGCTAGGCACTATGCTAGGCACATTGCATGAACACTCCTTCAAGGTTGCTGTTAAGCTCTTGCACACTATGTAGGTAATTGGTAGACTTCTGGAAAGAACACTCTCAGCAATACTGAGAGCTATTCAACCTCTGTTAAATTAAAACAAATAAAAATAGAGTGACTCTTCACTCGCTGTTAGCCTAGTCCTTCAGTAACTTTAGTATTTATGGAAATTTTGTCATATTACACTTGAAAAAGGAAGTTGAGGAGAAAAGTGGGTTATTAAATACTTACCCTTTTCAAGATACTGACATAGACTTCCAAAAAGTCTACCAAATTACTCTGTTAATATAACTGTCAATCTATTACCAAATATATAATATATAAATACATCAAAATTATTTATTGCTCAATTAGTTACCACAATATACTAACATTTTCATTATTTACTACAGTCCTTTCATTGTAAATCTCAATTTCCTTTATATCTGTATTTAGAGACTTTGATAATGTCCACATTTAATCTAATTATGTAGATATAACTATTGTAAATTATTCCTGTTGAGGGTAGAATGGAGTATCTCCCTTGTACATGTGCAATTCTTGCTGTATAGATGTTACAATTATTGTATAATTGAGATGGGTCTCTTGGGGACTAAGCTGCTGTTATATTTACAAGATGGAGTCTTCTGTGAGATACAATAGTAAGTCACTCCAATCCTGTCAGGGATCCAGGGAAGAGAAGACTGTGTTCCACAGAATGGGAAGGCCTTAGGTGAGTGACAGAGTTAGAAGTTGTATTCATGCCCTTGATAACAAAAATAACCAGATGTTAAGGAGAATATCCCCTATGGAGTGGAAAGCAAAATGACACTTGTCCCAGGTAGGTGGGAAAGATTCTTTTGAAATTCCTCCAGACAGGCAAAGGAGAATGCAGTTGAAATATCACAGAACCAGAGATCTGTCAGCATATACTGGACTGTGTCTTTGCCTTTTATACTTTGTTTTTCTTTGGGATTATTAACTCTATTTTGAAAATGTCTGTCTGTTTTAGATGTGTTAAGAGTAATCAAGGAAAGGAGTTTGAAGGGAAAGGTGGGTGCAGCAATTGTCAGTAAGAAAAGCCAAAGAGAAGGTAAAACTCAGTAGGAGATGTTCTTGCGGTGTTTACACCATGAGTGTCTTAATTTTATTTCAACAAGGGAAGTGATGCTAGTATATCTTGCTTTTAAGAGATAGGCCTTTGGGAAAGGAGAAAGAGAAGAGAACTGACATTTATTTAGCTGTCATGTTTTTATTAATAAAACACCAAGTACTATACTTTAATTTTATTCTGTCTTCATATTTACTCCAAGAGATAGGTACAGAATTGCTCTTCCCACTTAAGAGAAAATTGAGGCTCAAAGAGGTTAAGTAACTTATCCAAGGTCACATGGCTAAGTAAAGACATATGAAATGTTAGTCCTGAACGTCATTTTAATGATGTCCACAGCTAAATATCTCACAAACCAAACTAACAAATGACCTAAAATCATGTTTGTTTTTTACTGGAAATTTTAATAGATAATTTTAGTCCATTCAATAGGATTTGTTAAAATTAAAGAAAGTGAAGGAGAAAACTTTCAAAATAGTAATCAAAATAGTAACTAGTGAAACGGAGGTTATTTGAATTTGAAAAATAGCTATGAATGTAGAGTCAAAATTGATTGCGGAGGAAACTGGAAGCCTTTATTCAATAAGCAACAGTGGTTATGAGTTTTTAAGCAGATGTGTGCCTAGCTGGAAACAGTACTCTGGGAAGATTATTCAGAGGGTAGATGTAAGTTAGATTAAAACTAAAAGAATCATGATTGAATCTGTTAGAAGCTGTTGTAAGAATGCAGGCAGAAATGATGAGTGTCTGATATATGTTCTGCTTCCCACAAGAAACTGAATACTCACCCCCACAAAATCCCTTTAGCAGAATTCTTTCTGGACCCTTGTAGGTGCAAACCCTGACTCTTCTTTCTTCTGCATTTTTCTAGTTGTCTACCCATTACTGATAACTTAGATTCATCTAAACACTTCTATTCCCAGCCTGACCTGCTCCCATTATTTTAGTCCTAGGTTTTGAAACTGTCCTTGTTGCTGCCTTCTTTGTCTCTCATCACTTGTCTCACCTCTGCTGGCTTGAATTCTTTCTCTGGATTCTCCTGTGACATATGTTTTTCTGCTCCCAGTCATTACAGTTTGATTCCCTGGCTGTATACTGAAGTCGCTGGAATTGGCAGATTATCCTTTCCTAGTTCCTGACCTCTTCCACTCACCATCTGTCTACTCTAAAATCCTTGCTAACCCAGCTCAATCCTTAGATCATGCCAGAGAAAGGAGGTGATGATTGAGTATCAAGGATACACAAGTATTATTTGCTTTCTATAAGATATAGAAAGCAAAGAGGAGCTCTAGAGCATGTGTTTGAAAGGAAGGATATCTAGTATTGTGTCACAGGAGCCAGGGTGCTGCATAGAGTCTATAAGAAAGGTTAGAAAGGAACCAGTAGTTTATATTTTTTTATACCATTAATACATCTAATGGTCAAAGCAAATGAATCAGATGAAGTCCAAAGAGAGGCATGAAGCACCATTTTAGAGAACCAAGATGGGAGAATCAATAAAATATTTCAGTTTAGTTTCATTTATACATGTTGTGTGAACAAAGAAACAGACTTTATTTGCCAATAACTCCCTGGGCAGATTCCCCTATAAACTACAGAAGTGGGTGTTTTTTTTTTCACAACCTCAGTCGGTTAAGGAATAGTCACGGTAATTGGTATACCAATGTTCAATTCAAAGGAAGACGAACTGTTTCCTGGAAAGAAAGGAAGTGAGCCACACTGGGAAAATGAACGGTAAATCAGGAGTTAATATATATCAAGCTGTTCATGAGAAAGTAGATCTGAAAAGAACATTATTTTGAGCTAGTATTTTCTTCTAATCCTTTCCTCAGTGCTATGAGTATATTATATGTGATTTATTTTGGCATTATTTATTGGTCTACTGTAGCTTCAAAGAATTCAGAATTCTATTCGAGGAGTCCTAGCAGGCTGAAGAAACAGACTTATTTCAGTTATCAATTGTAGCATAACAAACAACCCAAAACTTAGTGGTTTGAAATAATAAAGATTTATTATTTCTCATAGTTCTGTGTGGGTTACTGGATGATTTTTCTTCTGGTCTCACTAAGGCTCATACAGCTCCACTCAGCTGATGGTCAGCTTAGACAGCAGGGCTTCTCTCTCCACATGGTCTGTTACCCCTGGCTTCTTCAGGGCATGGTGATCTCAGGGCATTTTTTCAAGAAGGTAAAAGAGACTAAAAGGCCTAAGGAGTAACCATGGAAATTGAATAATGTCATCTGCCACATTTCTGTTGGTCAAAACAAGTCACAAGGGCAGCCCATTCAGAGTGAAAAAAATAGTCTTTATCTCTTGCTGGGAAGATTGGGCCAAGTCACACTAAAAAAGGGTATGAACAAGGGTAGTGTTTCATTGGGGGCCATTATTGTAAAAATCTTCAAAAGTCTACCTTCAGGCTTCAGTAATTCACATCTTTTCAATGAGATTCTCCCTCTTCAACGATTGCCTAAGTCTCATCTGATCACAGCATCTGGCTCCAAATCCATGACTTCATAATCCGCATTAGGTCAAGATGTCAGTAAGTCTCCTTGGGTACAGTTTTTAGAATCACACATCTGTGAACTAAAATGACAGGTTATTCCCCTATTCTCTTACATACCCACTGCACACCAGAGAGATAGAAAAACCACACTACACTAGACATTGCTGTCAAAAAAGGGGAAGAGGAGATGTATAAGTCACTGGTCTGTGGCAATTTGAAAATCCAGCCAGGTGCATGTTGGCAGGTTCCTCCACTCCAGGGGTAAGCAGTATTCCTTAATTAGGGCCCAGTTCTTCTCTCAGAGTAATTCCCTCATCTTTTGTTCTCCTTCACTTTTGCAACCATCTCAGGGCTCCTGGCTCTGCCCTCTAATAACAGTTTTCATGTAGAGGGAAGCGATGAAATAGTGAGACAGGTCTTCTGCAATCACCAATGTTTCTCAGTTGATAATAAAAAGACCTACTAGAAAGCATTGTGTGAAGTACTATTTATAGCAGAATTTTTTCCCCAGTAGCCAATCAAAACTTAATTTTCTTTAGTTGAAAGCCTATAAGCCTGAAATTTAGGAAAGAAACACTGTTTTGTTTTTTTATTATGCATCTTCTGCTAGAAATATTGACCAACTACCTTTATCTTCTTTTTATGCTTTAAGCTATTAGTTTCTTCCTTCAGTTATGCTCTTACACATCCTCCCATTGCATTAATTCTCTTATCTATACACATCCTACCTTTGATAACTGCTTTTAGCCCTGTAATTTTTATGTTAATATTTGGCCACTGACAGTGTGATTTTTATGGTTCAGTGTATAATGCAAACTTTATTCCATTTAAAATCCATGTCTGTCTCCTCTTGCTCTAATACACATGACACTTCATACTTCTTATTCTGTGTCTGTATGTTCTGTGCATACTAATTTTATTCTGTGTACTTTGGGGAATATAATAATGGGAATCCAGTTTACTTTTTCTAGTTGAGGTAATGAAGTTTAAAAATTACTAGACATTTACAGTGACTATAATATCGTTACATTGTCTGATTTCTAATACACAAATATAATTAGGCTGAGTAATTTGTTTTGAAGTAAATGCCTTAGTTGAGAGAGAAGTCATATTATAGGCAAAGCATTAATAAATTCTGAGAACACATTAAGTCTCTAATAATGTTTATTTGCCATAAGTCTTTTAAAATACTAATTTATGAGTATTATTATCTTGGAGGGATCTGAAATCCTTTAAAGAAGTAAGCCTCATAATAATTTTATATATATATATATACATTTTTATAAATAGCATTTCTTATATATAAATATATAAATTAAAATATATAGCATTTATTAAGCACTTTATATGTCTTAAGTACTGTGCCAAATACTTTACATGGATTATTTCATTTGATTATCATGACAAATTAATGAAATGGTTACAAAATCAGAACTAGAACACAACAGCCCTGTTTGACTCAAAGGTGACATGGTGAACCATGACACTATGTTGCCTCTGAAAATGAGTATCCATGGCCCCAAAGCAATCACTTGGCAAACTTGAGATAGTTTCATTTGTAATAACATTCTTAGCCTAGCATAATCTATTTTGCGTCCTGAAACCCAAGAGCCAATCCCAATGTATATGTAATTATATGAAACATATGTATAATCTTTTAACATTTTTCATATGCTTTATATAATACATTTGTTACCATGCATTTATTGAATTTTTGCTTAGAATTTGCCAGTTGTTCCCATAATTTGACAGAAGACTAAATATCAACCTGGGATCACTTTTTATAAGTCTGGCTTACAAAGTAAACAGGACATAGAATTGTGAGGCCAAGTACTGAAGTTCATCAGTGAGAGATAGAGTAAAATATATCTAAATCAATAAATACAATGTGAGAGAGAACATTGAAAATTCATAGCCTACTCTTAAAATACAAGCTCATGACTTTTGGAAATGTGAAATTTTGACTACCCCATATTTGTCTGAGTCAAATTCTTTAGTCTATAAAATGTGAACATATCTCATACATGCATGTTTTACTTCAGGATATATGTAGGGTGATTGTTACTGTGTGTCAAATAATTTTTCAGTAATTGAAAATTATCAATCCTAGTAATGTAGTTATGTGCCATGATATCAGGTTTTCAAAGACTTATTTTTTTTAATGTATAAGTTAAGAAATTTTGAATACTATACCAAAATGAAATATATCAATGATTACACATGTATTCTTATATGGTACATATATCCTATTCTTTATAAAAAGATTCATTAAAAATTGCTGATGAAAATTTTTTTCTCAAATTCAAATCCTGGTTTAATTACACTAGTCTATATTTCTCAGACATTTATCTCATTCAGCTACATTAATCTTTAGTTTCTTCCTGACAAATGGATGAATCTATAAAAATAAAAAAGATTGTACCCCCTCTTCTATGTTTTAATATTCTCTATTAATGGATGGCATTTATTTTTATAGATATATTTTAATTAAATCCTAGCTCAGAAACTTTTCCACTGTTGTAATTAGCTCTATTATTTGTAGAACTCATGCATGTTAACTCAATTTCAGGATGACTGATTAAAGAACTTAGATTATTTCTGGTGTCATGTTACATCTTTAAAATTACCAGTAGAGTATTATTTTGTAATACATTAGTAGCAACTTTAAATTGTAAATTATTTTCAACTATTATTCTTAGAGTTCTAGAAGTTATCTAGAAAGTTTTTTAACAAGAAATTATATTCAGTGACATTTAAGAAAAATTTTCAAATTTTATAAAAACGTTCTGTGTATTACAGATATTGAAGCAGAAAAACATAATAAAAAGCAAAAAGAAAGAAATGTCACTACACAGGTAAATATTTTGCTAAGTTATTATATTTTTCCAATACAAAATTTAGGCTATAGGCACTATTAGTAATATTTATTCAGCATGCTCAGAATTTCTTAATTATTTACTACTTCATGCTTTGTTATTTTTCATTCTCAATGTCTTTTCTTCATTAATCCAACAAATATTTACTCATTCTACTATGAGAAGATAAGACTATTACCAGACCCAAGCCTTCTCATGAGCCATGGCCTCTCTAAGGTACTTAAAACAAAAAGTCTGTGTTTTTTTTTTGACTTATAGAATCACAGATGCTCATTAAAGTTTATTCACCTCATGATGTCTTCTGACATCCTGGAAATAGAGGATTCAATGTTTGTAGTCTATTCTCAACCCAGCAACTAGCATAATCCCATAACTATAAGTCATTTCAAGTCACTCCTTTATTTGAAACCCTTTACTGGCTTCCCACCTCACACCGAGTAAAACCAATGTCTTGCCTGTTGGGCTCTATGGTCTGGCTCCACTGGATTTTTCTCTGAGATCATCTCCTGCTACTATCTCCCGCTCTCACAACACTCTGGACACACTGGTCTCTGTGCTGGTCCTCAGAAACCTCAGGAATGCACCCACCTTTCTGTTCTTTATTCCTGAAGCATCCTTGAACCCAAATACCAATGAGGCTACCTTTCCTCATCTCCTAGGTTTTTGCTCAAACGTCCTCTCTTTGGAGGGTCCTTCCCTGGACATTCTGTAAATGGGCAAAATCATTCTATCTAAAATTGCAAACCCTATCTCACCTTCTATCTCCCTCCCCTGCCTGTTTTTCCCCTCAGAAGGATCAATATGTGACAGACCATATTTTGTTGTGTTTGTGGTCACTCTCCCTCCTCTAGAATATAAACTCCATGACAGTAGAGAGTTCTGTTTTTTTCTGTTTTGTTCCCTGCTGTTATCCCAGCAACTAAAACTGTGCCTGACACAGAGCAGGCACTCAATAAATGTTTGCTGAATTAATGAATAATCTTCAATCCAGATTAAATAAATACATTTTGAAAACCTGTTCATATAAATTAAAAACTCCTTTCTCCATGGCAACATTTTCTAAACCTCTCCCAATTTAGCTCCTCCCCAGTACCATAACTACCACATCTCATAATTAGCTGCATGATTATTTTCAGCAGAAATAGAAATGACCTTGGCATAAAGCTTGTAGTTTGTCCTTGGGTAGGTAGATATTGAAGAGACATCCGTTTAGTCAGATCATTGTGCTTTCCCTGTGGGCTCTTGATATCTTGTGATACGCAGTGCCTGACCAGTAGCATATGAAAGCTCCTAACTGCTTGGGATCAAGGACACTGCTCAGGCTCTAAGTGCTCTCCCTAATGTCCAGCATTAGTACATGAAGCCTATATAGTAAATATGGCAGAGGACCCCAGCTCTATCCATGTATAGCCAAGCAAAAAAGAAAACTGTTCACTGTACTAAGAGATCTCAGACTATTGGAAAACAAAAGCATTATTTTCATGTCAAAGATGGGAAAACATGCTAGTATAGCCTGTTTGTAGACTGTTTATCTCACCCAATTCCACTGGAGGGTCTGCTTTTTTAACCTTCCTTTGGTACCCACCTCATAGAACACAAGACTGCAAAAGCAGTGAAAGACCAAAGACTATAAATGGCTTTTCTGCAAGGTGCCCTCTCATCCATGCTGCACTACAGCCAGAGTAAAGGGACCACAGCTTACTAAACTTGTCATATTGTTTCACGACTCCTTTGCAATAAATAGGATTCTATCTGGCTAAAAACATCTGCCTCCCAACTCTACCCCTATTTTAGATCTGGTAAATTCTGCTTATCTTTCATAATAATTACTATTTACATAATAATGTTTTTAAACACCCACCTAGGTATAGCTGCTCTTTCCCTAGCTTTTCTCTTTCTGTCTTTACAACTATACAATTCACAAAACAGTATCATCTACTCCTCCATCTCCCCAGCTTTCTAAGAAACACACATACACAGTTAAAAAAAGATTTAAAGACACTTTGTCTTATGTTAAGTATCAATATTGTCAGGATTTGTGTGTATTATTCCCTTGCATATTAAAAAATGATCGTGATCACACAGGTGGTAAACTGCCAGTTACCTAATGTACTACCAGCGAGTAACTGAGGCTCATTAAGGAAGCCATTCAGGTGTTTGTCCAGGGTGCCATATGACAACCACCCAACCAAAAGCAACAGTGAAAACTCTGAAAACTCGCAAAGGTAACCCAGCTCTCAACATCCAGCAGTTTCACCAGAGTTTCCAGAGTACTCTGTTTCATTCCTAACCTAAACACACATTCCTCTTGTTTTTGAGATTAACATCTTGTTCCAGTGGATAGATTTTTTTACACATATTGGTACCTTGATTTATGTTATTACATTCATAATTCATATTCACAATCATGTCTTACAGATATGTAATACTTTAAACTTTATAAAACTACTTCACACATACTGTTCATTCCTTCTAACATTGCTATAAAGGATGTTAATTGACTATTTAAATGGTTAATTATTATCCCTGTTTTGCAGATTAGAACAGATAAGCCCATTCACACTCAAGAGATCTTTGTATTACAAATTTCATTCATTCAACACAACGCTTACTATGTACCAAACAGAGTTACTGGAATTTGGAATTTCCAAAATGTTCTCATTTTCCTTTTTTAGCTTTGTGAAACCCCTATTTGATACTGCTTAAACTTGATTGTGAGCTTCTGAAGAGTAAGAAAGTATCTTTATTGTTGTTACACAAATTAACCCTTTTTTGTTTCTGGTCTAACAATGTTTCAAACAGGGGAGCTTCTACTAGTCTTTCAGTTCCTTCAGTGTTCTGATGGGTAGCTTTATTGTGATGGCGGAAGTGGTGATGTAGGCCCAAGCTCCACTGACTACCATTTTCATGCAGTAACTACAAACCAGGTCCTCACATATCATCTCTTCACCTTGGTTTTGCCACAGAAGTAGCAAGTGTACTTGGTGTGCTGGCTGATGTCAATTTTCTTCACCATTTTCCTGAGGGAGGCACCATGACAGGTCTCATAATTACGAAAGTCTCAGACTGATTAGTGTTTAGCTATGTCACCGCAAACTAGGTCTGAGCCCAGAGAGGCGAAAAATATAATTTAAGTATTTTTTAGTGCAATATTTTGTATGTGATAGATACGAAAAGTTTTACAGATTTAATTAACTATGCTACTCCCATCTCTGCAAGACTTTGGTTATAATCACCTATGTTGGTGTCATAATTCTCCAAATATTACGTTTACCCTCATTTTAACTGAAATCTAGTTGTCTCCTGAGAACTTCTTCCCTTGCAGCCCTCTTAAGCAAACAACACAGTTATATTGGTCCTAGTTGGGGTTCTTTCTCCTGCCTTATTGCTACATTCTAATTGGGAGAATAATGGCAGAAGAGGACAGAGAAGTAACTTGTCTTTGTCTCCATATCTGCTCTTCTCATATTCTTGGAATGAATTTTAGCCTCTCAGTTCCATTATTTAGATCTTTTTGCTGCAATAATTATTCCCTCCTCTCTACTCCCATAGTCAATAGTATGGACTGTGTCTTTTCCAAATTACAATATCAAGCTTCCAAGTCTCAGAAGACCACCGGGTGCTTTCCAGGTTTCTCCATTCATGCTTCAATCCCACCAGGACCTCAAATCCATTTGCTCATTTTACTTCTCATCATTCCCCTCACATCCTCACTTCCATTCTTACTTTGAGTAGATGGCTCATCTGTACAGGACTACAATTCTTTTTCCAAAACCCTTAAGAAAAACTGTGTTTCAGAATTCAAGGGCTTTTTTTTAAATTGTGGTAAAATATAGATAACATAAAATTTACCCTTGTAAGCATTTTTAAATGCTTCACCAGTGTTAAGTACATTCACATTGTACAACCAATCTCCAGAACTTTTTTCATCCTACAAAACTGAATGAAACTCTATACCCATAAGACAACTCTCCACAACTCCACTGGAAGCCACCATTATGCATAGTTTGTCTCTGTGAATTTGATTACTCTAGTTACCTCATATAAATAGAATCATACAGTATTTGTCTTTTTGTGACTGGCTTATTTCACTTAGCATAATGTCCTCAATGTTCATTTACATTGTAGAATGTGTCAGAGTTTTCTTCGTTTTGAAGGCTGAATAATTTTCCACCATATGCATATACCACATTTTGTTCATCCATTTATCCATCGATGGGCACTTGGGTTGCTTGTGACTTTTGGCTATTGTATATAATGCTGTTATGAATGTGGGTGTACAATTATCTCGTCAATTTTTTTTTTTGTTATTTTGGGTATATACACAAAAGGGGATTTCTGGATCACATGGTAATTCTAATTCTAATTTTTCAAAGAACTGCCATGTTGTTTTTATAGCAGCTACATCATTTTCACATTCCCACCAATAGTACAAAAGTGTTCCAATTTCTCCATATTCTCATCAACACTTGTTATTTTCTGTTGTTGTTTGTTGTTTTTTTATAACTATGCTAACAGGTATGAGATGGTATCTCACTGTGGTTTTGAGTTGTATTTCCCTAATGGTTAGTGATATTGAGCATCTTTTCATATGCTGATTCCTATTTCCAGATCTTCTTTGGAGAAATTTCTATATAAACCCTTTCCCCTATTTTTTAATAGAATTGTTTGTTTTGTTGTTATTGACTTGTAGTTCTATATTCTGGATATTAACCACAGACCAGGTATATGATTTGAAAATATTTATCCCTTCCATATGTTTCCTTTGCACTCTACTGATAGTGTCCTTTGATACACAGAAGTCTTAAATTTTGATGTCCAATTTATATATTTTTTATTTTTTTTGCCTGTGCTTTTGGTGTCATATCCAATAAATCATTACTAAATTCAATGTCATGAAACTTTCCTTTATGTTATCTTTTAGGAGTTTTATAGTTTTATGCCTTATACTTCGGTCTTTAATATATTTTAATTTGCCTTTCTGTATATATATCTTTAGTATATGGTAAGAAGACAACTTCATTCTTTTGTATGTGGATATACAATTTTCACAGCAAAAAAATACATATTGAAAAGACTGTCCTTTCTCCCACTAAATGGTCTTGGCACTCTTGTTCAAGATCATTTGGCCACATTTGAGAGGGTTTACTTCATAGCTCTCTATTTTATACCATATGTATCTTTATGCCACTACTACACTGTTTTGATTACTGTGGCTTTGTAGAATATTTTATATTGAAAGGGTGAGAGCTACAATGATGTTTTTCTTTCTCAAGACTGTTTAGGCTATTCTCATCCCTTTGGATTCCATATGAATTTAAGATGGATGTTTCTATTTCTGGAAGAAAAATACCATTGGGATTTGGACAGAGAATGAAATGAATCTGTCATCACTTTCGGTAGTATTAAGTTTTCAACAATATTAAAATCTTCTCCTCCATGAACACATGATGTCTTTCCATTTATTTTTGTCTTCTTTCATTTCTTTCAGCAACATTATGTAGTTTTCTGTGTGTGAACCCTTTACCTCCTTGACTAAGTTTATTCCTAAGTACTTTATTCTTTTTGATGCTATCATAAATAATTTTTTTTCTTTTAGGATTGTTCACTGTTAGTATATAGAAGTGCAACTGATTTTTTATGTTGATTTTGTATCTGGCAACTTTTTAAAATTACTTTTCTTCTAGGTAAGATATTTATCTATTCTAAATTGATTTGCTAAGTTTATTTTTTAGTTCTAACAGATTTTTGTGGAATTTTACATATAAGATCATGTCATCTATAAGCAGAGATAAGTTTACTTATCTAATTTAGATGTTTTTTATTTATTTTTTCTTGTCTAATTGCTCTGGCTGGGACTTCAAGTACTATGTTGAATACAAGTGATAAGAATGGACATCCTTGCCTTGTTCCTAATCTTAGAGAAAAAAATCTTTCAGTCTTTAACTGCAGAGTATGGTGTTAGCTGTGGGTTTTTCCACATATGGCTTTTATTATGTTGAGGTAATTTCCTTCTGTTCCTAGTTTGTGAGTGTTTTGGTCATGAAAGGGTGTTAAATTTTGTCGAGTACTTTTTCTGCAGCAATTGAAATGATCATATGAGGTGTTTTTCCATTCAGTCTGTTAATGTGATATGTTACGTCAATCAATTTTTGTAGGTTGAAACATCCTTGCATTCTAGGAATAAATACTACTTGGTCATGGTACATAATCTTTTAAATTTATTGTTGAATTCTATTTTCTAGTATTTTGTTGAATATTTTTACATAAATATTGTCAGAAATATTGGTCTGTAGTTTTCTTTTCTTCTAGTGTTCTTGTCCTTGTCTTTGGTATCGGTGAATGCTGGCCTCATAGATGAGTTTGAAGCAGAATTCAGGGTTTTTTAAATTGTGGAAATACAGTACTACACACATACACACACACACACACACATACATATGCATATTATAGAATACCTCCAGCAGAGACTGAGGAAATCCATTGTTTCAAACACGCTAATATTTACACAGCAAAACATGAATATTCACAATAAGTGAGATAAATCAAGACTTAAATAACTTCAAATCAGGTCCAGATAAGTTTCCTACCACCTGAATTTGATACCAAACTAGTTTAGTTACTCCTCTTGCACTCCATCCAATTTAGTGGTAAAACCTCAACTTGACTAAATGCACTTCTGTACCTACTCAATTCCTGCACATGAGTAACCGAATGTGGCTAGAAATAAACATAGTCAGGAAACCAGTTTCATTTTAATTTCATGACCACAAGCCTCAAGTAGGCTTACAAAATGTAACATCTTCGTAGTCAAATTTCCTTGCAAATCTGAACATCTCCCTAGTCAGATTTATTATCCCCCATCTCTAAGGCAACTGTTTCATATCTTCTTTCTTCTCAAAATCTAGCACATCTGTTCCTCACTCATAGCTGATGGCTTTACTGGTTTTTTCCTTAATGAAAAAATCAGTCTGAAGAGTGATTCTATATCCTCACCAACAGTATCAATCTACCAACATCTAAACCACATACACTGCCTCAACTCCAGACACAAATTTAAGCCACATCTCTACTAAGATGTCTAAAAGGCATCTGACTACTGAACTCTTGATTTTCCTCAGCCCCAAATCTGTGCCTCATACCAGTAAATGGCTCCTTCATCCACCAGATACTTGGGGTAAAAACCTTAAAGTCACTCTCCACTTCTTTCTCTCACACCCAACACCCCAGCTAACTTGGTCTTAAAAATATATGCTGAACCCAGTCACTAAACAGCACTACCACCCGCCACGAACATCACCCACCTAGACTCTGTTGGACCCAACTCCCTGGTCTCCTGCCCATATTCTTGCCCTACTGCAGACTAGTCACTTCACAGTATGTGTTCCATTATACACAGAACAAAATCAAACCCTTTCTCATGTCCTACAGGACCCTATATGATGTGATCTTTACTCTTTATCTGATCTCTGTCCCCCCTCCCCCTTACTCCATTCCAGCCATCTTGGCCTTCATAATATGTTTGGAAAGCCAAGTATATCCCTACCTCATGGCCCCTTCTGTCTGGGATGATCCACCATGTTGCCCTCAGCACACTCTTCATTCAGGTATCTACTCATATGCTTACCCCTCAAAAAAAAAAAATTTAAAACAGAACTCTTCTTAATCATTTATCTAAAATCAGCATAATTTCTATTTCCTTACCCTGATTGGATTTGCATATGTTTTATCACCACTTGTCATTATGTATCTATATAATTGTAAATATTTGATGCCCCACTGGAAACTGAGCCCCATGAATATAGGCTTTTTTGCTTTCTTACTCACTTCAATATCTTAGAGCCTTGATTAGTCTCTAAAATACAGTAAGTGCTTGACAAATATTGGTAAATTAAGGAATGTTATTGTTTAGCAAATTTGTATCAGAGACAGAACAGAAACTAGCTGTCTATAATTCCAGTGAAAGTTATGAGAAAAAAAGCTACTGAAATTCATGACAAAAACCAGCTTTCTAAGGTTACCTTTTTCCTGTATTATGAATACCTATTATGGCTATATGTTGACATATAATTTTCTGCTCCTTGCATTAGCCTCAATTCCACTTTAATTTGCTGTCTTCTACACTATGACCTAGGGTTTCACACAGTCCTGGAGGACTTGACAAAAAACACAGATTGCTCAGCTTCAACCCCAGAGTTTCTGACTCTGTACACCTTGAGTGAAGTTGGGAATTTGGATTTCTAACAGGTTCCCACATGATGCTGGCCCTGCTGTTCCAGGGACCATACTCTGAGAACCAGTGACCTAGAGAAACCTGGTTTTCATATAGGCAAACTCATTTTCTTTTTTTCCACTTTGTGACTTTCTCCATAGCCTGGCTTTTCTCTGATGATACCTAGGCCACTGAAGTTCATACTCCTTGGAAACAGAGTGGCCTAATGTGTAGGTGGAATCTATATCTATACATAGTGGGGAAAGTGGATGTTCAATGTCTCCCTCCTGCTAAACCAAAGACAGCAGCCTGTGTTCTTCTCTCTGCCGTTGCCCCGTAGCACCTCATTAATTCACCTAGACAAGGGCCACTAATGAGGAGGTGCTGAGCTATTTAGTCTCCATTTGTCACCCCTCTTGCCCTCATGATGCTTTCAATAACCCCTTGCTTTTTATGTGTTCTTTTTGCAGAGAAATTTCTCAGCAGAATTTAGGGCATTATACGGTGCCAAGGAACAGTGATTATTTTGGGGCTGTGAGCCAGGAAAGAACAAGGAACAGATATAGTTAAGGAAAGCAAGAAACACCTTTGATTTTGAGCTCCAGGGAGTTAATAAATCACTAACAGGAAAAGAATCCTTACCTTCCAGTTCCTTAACTTCTCACCTATCTCTCCTTTGCAAGGAATAATACTCTCTTTCCATCCCACAGCAAACATGATTTGCACTCACTCCACATTTTTGTTTTTCATATACAGTCGCACAATTTGGAGACATTACCAGATGTGCAGGTATGCATGTGGGTGGGGTGAGACTGAGGCCCTCCTCCAAAATTCCCCTTATCTTCCTTTTCTTCTTCATCCCTGTAACTGGGATCCCCATCCACTCAGCTGGTCTAGCCAAAATATTGGAAGAACAAAACACAGTTACCTTTGACTTTGTCCTTTACCTTATCCCTATACAGGCCATATGCAATCCCTATCTGCACAACTTCCCAAGCGTATCCTAAATCCTCCTACACAATTTATCTCTCTTGGTTCTGCACTCATCTGAGTCCCATCATCTTTCACCTGGCTGACCACAATAGTCTCTGAACTGCTCTTCTTGTTCCTACTCTTAATCCTGTGTAATCTGCTCCTCACATATCAGCCAGGATATTCTTCTGTATAATGTCCATGTTCCTGTATAATGTGACTCCTATTGCTCTCTGTGTTTCTCTTTTATACTTCTTCCCTTAGCTCACACTCCTTCAGCTGCTTGAGCCTTGTTTCCATTCCTAGAACATACAAGTTTGCTCCCACTTTGGAGCATTGGTACTTGCTGTTCCCTCTGCCTAGAATCCTCTGCCCCCATATCTATGCGAGACTTTAAATCCTTGCATATGTCATTAAATTCTTGCCCCCAAAGTTGCCTCTTCAGTGAAGCATTTCTTGGTTATCCAGTCTAAATTAACTGTGTACCAACCCCTCTTTACCCTGCATTTTGCTCTTTTTACATCTCCTTGTTTTATTTTCTTCAAGCATATATCGATATCTGATACTAACTTGTTCATTTGTTTACTGGTTGTCTGTCTTCTCACAAATCAATGGAAGTTCCATAAAATCAGACAGACTCTTCTGTCTTATTTGCCAGTATATCTTCAATTCCTAGTGAATACTCAGCATAATTACCCCATTTTACATTTACAGGTACAGTTTACATTTACTGTAATTCACGGAGAGATTAATTGCCCACTGCAGACACAGCTAATTAGTAGTGAATAGGAAATACTAAGAAAGGGAAAGGAATGTAAATGAAAATTTTTGAAATCTATAACACATTTATTTTTCTGTATGAGCAATTTGGATGGACAATCACTCATATTTTAAGAAGTAATCAAAGCGGCTTGTGTTTAAAAAGTGAAATTGTGTGTTGCTTTAATAAAACTAGTTAATTATCATTCAAACAAGACAACATAAAACCCTCAAGCCGAGCATTTAGCCTTAGCAGACTGGCTTACTATTTTAACCAAGAAGTTATTAAAAATGGGTTTTGCATCCCAGTACTGTTTTTGTTTGTGTATTTCAGACAAAGTACCATAGATCATCCTGTGGAAAAGTCTCTAAACACCAGAAATATGATCTAGCCACAAATAAATTAGGATTAAAATTACAGTGCAAGAAATTCAAACCTTCTTTCCTCCAAGCCCACAGACCATTTGATTTCTCTTGAGAGAGGATGCTCCCACCTTTCCTCTGCTTTAAGAAAACAAAGGACTTCCCCAAGATTAAGAAATCCACATATTCATTAGGATTCCTCTAGTCAAGGCACACTACTTGCCTTGAGAACTACCCTAAAAATTTTACAAAGCATCCATATGTAGTTGAGTATGAAATACATGATGTAGAATGAACTCAGCTTTAGAGAATATAAAACAGTGAGCTCCTGCTAACGAAGAAAGGAAGACACCACAAGAGGAAAGAGACTCCCTGTGGGTCAGAGTGAAACAGGAGGGCCTTCAGGAGAAGGAATTTGAATAGGGTCTGGGAACAGGAGTCAAATTTGGGATAATAGGAAAGAGGTAGCAATGAAAACTGGGAGAGCAAGAGCAAGGAAGTAGGAAAGAACCCATTTGATTTGGAGAACAGGGAGCAGAAAAATGTGGCTCTTCCAGGTGTTTGTATAGCTATGGGAGTAGGAGGAAATAAGGTTACTGTGACATTTTTAGGCCAGACTGTGAAGTACCTTAGATTCCATGCAAAACAGTTTGATTTTATCCTGTTGTCACTGAGGACTGAGGGATTCTGAGCTGGGCAGTAATATGTTCAAGCAGATGCTTAAGAAAACTACTCCAGCAAGAATTTTCAGGATACAAGGAAGTAAAGACGCAGGAGGGCTGGGTAAGAGGTTATTCAACCACCTATCAAGTCATTCTGATCAAGAGCTATCACTCATCTATAAGTGGACCTTGGGAGTAAAAATGTGTTTTCAAAGCACATAATTTAAACTTGGAGTTTAAAAACATACTTCAAAAAATATACTTCTTTCTGTGATGACTGCCCTTGTACTGTTCACCATGTAACTTATTCACTATGTAAGAATTTGTTCTCCATGTAAGAACTTGTTCGTTATGCTTCAGAAGATTGGAGACTGACGAAAATTAGGCTTGGGGTGGATTAATGATTGTGCATTGAGCATTGACTCCCCTATACAGAATTTTATTGTTGTTAACAACCATTTGATCAATAAATATGAGAGATGCCCTCACAAAAAAAAAAAGTACACACTTCCAATTGTAAAATAAATAAGTAACCGCGATGTAATGTATAGCATAAGGAATATAGTCAAAATATTGTAACAACTTGGTATGGTGATAGCTGGTACCTAGAATTATCATGTATATAAATGTTGAATCACTGTGTTGTACACCTGAAACTAATGTAATACTGTGTGTCAACTACCATTCAATAAAAAATAATTATCTACAAAAAAAAAAATATATATATATATATATATACTTCTATTGGGTTTGCTGTTTGAAAATTAAGAATATTAAGTCCTTCAACAGAAAATCCTGCCAGTACTACCTCTGAAATAATATCCAGAAACCAACCACTGTAACCACCTCTCTCATCTTCTTACTTCACTGCCACCATCAATTCTCACTGGTTTATTTCAATGACTTCCTTTTCCTCTACTTTTTCTCTAACATATAATATTGTCCACACAGCAGCCAGGTAAATCCTTTCAAAATGTAAGTCCATCAGCAACCCCTCTTCTGCTCAGAACCCTCCCAGGGTCTCTCCCACACAAACATGATTTGCAGTCCTGATGCTGGCCTCAGAGCTGCCTCTCTGCCTTATAATTCCCTCCCCCACACCATTCTGCTCTAGCTATGCCACCTTATTTGTACACCTGTGCACTTCTGTTTTAAGGCCTTTGCATTTGCTGTGCCCTCTGCCAAAACACAACTTCCTAAGGTATTTGTATGACTAACTCCCTCCTTCCCAACTTCAGGGTTTGCTCACCTCATCAGAGAAGTGGTCCCTAACTATCCTATATCAAAAATACCAACTTCCATCAATTCCATCCTCTTAATCTTTTTTTAACCTCTTCTTTTCAGTTAACTATTATCTTCCCCACCAGAACATCAACTTCATGAGGGCAGAGAAATTTTGTTCATGGTTGTCTCCCCAGCTATTAGACCAGAGCCCGAGATAGACAATAAACACTTGTTATTGAACTATATAATCTTTGGATGCCTTTGAGAGTTAGAGAAAGGTTGTCTACCTGCCAGGGCCCCGAACACTTTCTCATGCTTGCTGTTGTTCTTCCACTCCCACTGGATGACAGGGAGATCAAAATCAGGAAACGATGGTCTCCGTAGAAGAAGGAGATAAAAACACCAGACAATCAGAGGCATTTGCCAAGCTTGTACTGACTCTTCAACTTAGCTGTTGATTATTTTTTTAATTGAAAAATTAACTTTCTTTTAATGGCAATAACATGATAATCATATTGTATCAGAGGATGTTAGAGGCTCATCAAAGTCCATGTTCTCTTCTTAAAAATACTCAGGTAGATTATGCTTCCCAGCTCCCCTCACAGCTGCGTGAAGTTATGTTGCCAGTCCCAGCCAATGTAAAGTGGCTGAAAGCACTATATGCCTCTCCCAGTCTAGCTTATTAAAGAAAAGAAAACAAAGCAAGCCAAATGAAACAATACAAAACCTCTCCTGTACATGATCCTCCATGCTCCTTCCCTTTATGTCTGTTAGAAAGTAATGCTCAAGGAAACCTTGGAATCTACATGTTGAAGTTCGCACAGCTCAATATGCCTGGGTCCCGAAATGATACTGCAGAGCAGAGCTACCACAGACTTGAACACCTGCCTATTGATTTGAAGCCATTACACACTGTGGGTCTATTTGTTAATGTGCAATATTTGGTACATATTTATGCTTAAAAAAAATTCATTGCTTATGTGAAGTTTAAATTTACCTGGGCATCTTGTATTTTTATTTGCTGAATCTGGTGATCCTGCAATAAGAAGATCACATTTAAAGTCCTTACATACCTACAAAGAAACTTGTGCATGAATGTTTATAGCAACATTATTCATAATACCCAAAAGGTGAAAACAGTGCAAATGTCCATGAGCAGACAAATGGATGCACATAAAGTAGTATATCCATATAGGGAATATTTTGGGGCCATAAAAAGGAATGTAGTACTGATACAGGCTACAAAATGGATCAACCTTAAAAATATCAGGCTAAGTAAAAGAAGTCAGTCACAAAATCCTACATACTATCTGATTTCATTCCTATGAAGATCCAGAATAGGGGACTCTACAGTCAGAATGTTGACAAGCGGTTATTGGGGCTGGGAGTAGGAGGCCCAGGAGAAGAGGAAGAGTAGTAACAACAGGACTCAGGGTTTCTTCTTGAGGTGATAACAATTTCTACAATTGTGGTGATAGGTACACATATCTATGAATATTCTAAAAGCCATTGGATTACACTTTTAAGGGTACAATTATACATTTATAATATAGTATATGAATTTTATCTTAGTAAAACATTTATTTCATTCCTTACATGATCTCATGTTTCCTCATGATCTAGCTGCTGGGTCACTGCTTGGGTGTGTTTGCTACCACATAGGATGGCATTAAACATTCCAGAAAGTGATCTTGGAAAAAGGGAGTTTAAATTGTGATACTGAAAATAAAAAGAAATCAAACAAATAAAACCTTGACTCTTCATAGATGTAGTACTTGACAGATAAAGGAATTTTTTAAATATTTCAATATAATTCTCCCTGAGAGTATGCACATAAATTATGAATATGTATCTCCATAAAGCTTTTAAATTTTTTCTTGAAATCCTATTTTCTACAACTCAAAAAAAATCCCTCTCCCTAATTAAAATAAATTACTTTATATAACTTCTAGAAAGTCCTTGGGAAAACAATCTTACATTTTTCTTCTAACCAGTAGCAGGGTTTCCTATACCTTCCACCCATTATATATTTGTTGTAATGCTTAGGGCCATACCAACATCTTTTTTTTTTTATAACTCACACAATTGATTTTACCATGACAATACAAGAATAATAAAGTTGCTTAAATTCTCCTATTTTATTTACAAAATTTAGGTTTCAGTGCCTGGCTCTGCAGTTCAGAAGACAAAGGGAATTGGGTGTAGGTTTTTGTTTATAAAAGACATGAATTTTTAAAGTGAAGTAAGTCAGTGTATCACTCTGATTTGAAAAAAAAAAGCAGGAATTTGAGTGATTGCATTAAACTAGTGTTTTTGCCATGAGTAGATGAATTTTCTGCTTTCTTGTTTTATTTTTAAAAGGTACACATGAAAAAAATGAGCGAAAATATTTTCCTTTGTAGGTGCCAGTGAATGAAGTCAAACAATTTTTATCGCATATATTGGAAAGAAGAAAATTGATTAAAGTAACCAATAAAAGAGAAAATCTCTTAGAAAGGGAGAAGAATCAACGTAAATTAAGAATAAAAGGAATTCACAATAAAGATGTCTTGAAAAGAAATAAAAAGCACTGTAAGTAGAATTCCCTCTCCCATGTGAATTAAAAAGGGCTTCATGTACTCTAAAATCAAATAGAGCTATTATCTGAAAGTTTTAGGATATAGTCATAGATACTTATACACACAAAAACCTTAAATTTTGTCTGCTTCTGTCCCCCATCTTAGATTCAGAATTTATATGGATGAGAATAAGCAAGGTTGATAGTTAAGACTCATGAATTTAAAAATCTCTAAAATTTTGTGGATAAAACATCTGTCAACTATTTTGCTAATAGAAACCCTCACACATTAAATAAAACCAAAATTAATATAGGGTCCCTTTCTTTTTTCTAGACTAGCAATCTAAAACTGTACCTAGTGAAAACATACTTGATTAATTGATCAATTTCTTTGGATGCAAGAACATATAAACTTTGGATGGTGTAGAAAATATAAACAATGTCTCCATAGATTCTCTCTGCAGGAGTTAACTGGTACTTTATAATTTTAAATTATAAAATTTAAGAATAATTTTCAACACTTGGGCCCCAGAGCTTGCTCTCCATGTTTTGTCAGCTGATTAAAACTGCTTATTTTTTTAAGTCTGATGCATGAAATCTTTCTCTTTTCTAACAGAAATGTATGAATTTCTATTTATTAATACATTTATTCATATATATTTAATAATATATTATTAATATATTAATTAGGAGAGAGAAACTCCTTTGGTAGAGAAAAAGTAAAAATATCAAGTTTTAATAGCAAAAAAATGAACATATCTTAATATTCTTTAAATCCAAATCATATACATTGAGTCAGTCATTTGACCACTTTTTGACATAAAAACATGGCCTGCCTTTTACTAGCACTGATCTACTGATTGGCATTTCTAGTATTAACCACACTCAAACTGCATCATCTATGTTTTCCCATCTCTGGCTTTTAATGAAACAAGGAAGTGAAGACATTTATGGAATAATCTGTGGACAGAATCCAGATATTTGCAGACTCCCCCCAACCCAAGTCATTTATAGATGCTTCACCAATTACTTTGGATAGTTTTTAATAAAAGGCTCTCTTTTATCAAGTTTTTTCATAGTACTTTGATTACATAGAAACATGTTCCTTGTGCACTTACATTTAATCAGTTTAATTAAATTCTGTAATTATAATAACAGCACAACTAGTACAGACAGGTTAGGCAACAGGCACCCCTGATCTTTGGTAAGCATGCAAGGAGTGGGAACAGAAGTGCACACATGTACTAAAGAGAATGCACACACAAGCCTTTGGTTTGCTGTGCACATTTACAGTAAGTGAGTTGGATAGAAGAAATAAAAAGCATTGTTTAATTTAGCACATAGAGTAGGTAGAGGTTGTTTAAGAGAGTTTTTGCTGCTTAAAAGAGCAATGTCACACTTCAAAAGAGATTTCTTTCCCTTATATGGAAATGGTTATATTATGCCTAATAATAATAAATAATGAGCTAACTCTAACTGAGCACATCCCATATTATTTTAAGTGCTTCGTCCAGTTTAAGATAGGTCATATTGTCTTCACTTAAAAAGATGTGAAGCCTGTACGAGCATCACAAAACCAATTTTTAGTAGCAAAACTAGGATTTCAACTTAGATTGTCTGGTGCCAAAGTTCTCTAGCTTTTAGCCATTATGCCATATTCCTCTCAACAAAAGTAAGCTGACAATATTAAGAAGTTTTAATCCCATGATTCTCAAAATGATTTTGAACAGATATGAACTATATGATGAAATGCTGCAATTTCCTGAGCACCAAATTTACTTGAAGGCTTTACAGGAAATAAATAATGCTAAATAATTGAAAATATTTTTAATGCAGCTATTATGTAGGCAATATATTTCAAAATCCACATTTTGAATTATCAAACCCAAGACTTCAAAGAAATCTCTTTCTGTCCTCCAGACTTCTAGAGAGTATACAAACATTCATCACTGCCCGTCTAAATGTTCGAAGGAAATTTGAGAAGCCCTGTCTTATAACAGTCTCAATACCTGTTCTTACAGATTTGCACAAATTGGAAAGTGTTTTCTTCTGACAATATAAAAAAGTGACCACTGCTAATAAGAGCAATAGATAAAAATTGAGAGCCAAGGGATTCCAGAGGAGAGAAAAGTTAGTTTGGGAGCTGATCTTAGTCACTAACTTAATTTTAGGAGAGTCTTGCTTTAATAAAGATTTTAAAAGTTTTTGATCTTATTATTTTAGGAGTATTTTTCCCCATTTTCCCTGAAAGACTAGTTCACTGCTCAATTGAAGAGTTGGCTCTAGATATGACATAAAAATGTTAACATGTATGTTACTTGAAGTATCCAGTAGCATATTGACAGGAAACAAATGGCACATTTAAATAGAGTCAATTAGGAAAAGTTTAATAAAGGGCCTATTTCTAAAAGTGTAGATGGCATGTAAGGAAACCACAAAGTAACCTCCAGGCTAGTGACAGCAATGGCATTACCACTTCTATGCCTGGATGGTCACAGGGCAGTAGCAGCTACTGGAGTGCTGAGAAAAAAAGCAAGCAGTAAGTGAAGAGTGCCCTCTTACAGAAGTATGACCTCAGGTCAATAGACAAAGCCAGCCTGTAGCAACCCAGATCCGGGAGCCAGGGAATAAATACTACCTCACTGTCCTACCCATCATACTTCCTGCTGATGCCTTTTAGCCAAACCTAAGCTGAAGCTGGAGGGGCAGGGAGTCCATTGATGCAGTCTACATGGATTAGTGTCCCAGAACATAGAGCAGGGTAGAGAGGATATTCAACACAACGGATTTTCCAAATAAGGGAAGTTAGATGGCATGAAAAGGATGAGAGGACTTTTAGTGACATGCAACAAAAGCATAGTTATTCAAAGTAAAATTGAGACTCTTAGAATTAATTAGGGGACTTTAGAGGTCATCTAGTCTACTATCTTTCATCAGATATTCCTGGCAGACGGCACCAGCTCCTACGTAAATCCCCATGAGTAAGCCCATTACATCATACAAGGCAGCTTGTGACTTTGTTTAATATATCTCTTTCTTATAATGTTCCTAACTTATGATAAACCAAAATCGCTTTCCAACAGTGACCTTAGGTGTTAGTTAGTCTGTGTTTAATTATGGCAGTTGGAGCTGGACAGAACAATCCCATTATGGATTCCCACAGTGGAGCTGTCCACCTGTCTCACTGAATACTGTAGCTTGTGTATACTGTTTCTAAGATCATGTTACTTTTTTCAGTAAAAAAAACTAATGATGCCCACTCACAGTGGCGATGCCTAACAAACTTAGAGCAAATTGAAATGTTTTCCCACCTAAAAGTACTAAGCTAGTATTATCAGTTAGGGTTCAACAGAATAAGAGAACCAGTAGGAGATACATATTAAAGGATTTATTGCAAGGATTGGCTTACATGATTATGGGAACAGGCTGGGCAATTCTAAAATCCATAGGTTAGTTTGTCAAGAAAGGCAGGCTCGAATTCTCCAGTAGCAACTGAGGGTGCTGTTTTACAGGTGGAACCTTTTCTTCCTCAGAGAAACCCCAATTCCATTCTTAAGGACTTAAGACGAATTGAATCAGGCAAGCCCAAATCATCAAGGATAATCTCCATTACTTAAAGTCTTATGGGTTTTCATAACATCTACAAAATACCCTCATAGCAACAATCAGATGTTTGATTTAATAACTGGGAACTGTAGCCTAGCCAAGTAGACACACAAAATTGACCATCACACCCAGGTCTCTCCTAACCCTTACGTGTTCATCTAAATTTTTTAATCTAAATTTAATAGTTTACATTTATGTCTATTAAATTTCATTGTATTCATTTTGGACTATTTTTCTAACCTATGGATTACATTGATCAATTCATCAACCATTCTCTCCAAGTTTTCTGTCATTCAGAATTTTGACAAGCATGCTTTCCAATCTTTTCCCAAGTTCTTGTTAGAAAAGTTAGCAAGACAGGGCCAGCTTTAGAGCCTAGAGCCCACAAAATCCGCCATAAATCTCTATAATTATATTTACCCAATGTTCAGTCAGATGAAAATCTACATGTGATGAGGCTGAGAAAATAAAATGTGTTTTGCAAGAATGCCTTGTACAGTGAACACCGCCCTTGTGTGAGAAGATGTCTTAAGCATTTGTGGGTAGAAGGTATGCAACCACCTCTTCCTGATCCCTGACCTCCAACTCTACACAAAAGCCTGGCTCATTCCAAGTATTCAAGGATGGAAAGAAATTGTACTGCACAGCCAGGGAGAAGAACTCCTTCATTTCATCTTTGCCACAGTAAGATGAAAAGAGAATGGAAGAAATATGGGGAGAGTGCTTGTAAGGAGACAAAGAGATGGTGATTGGTTGTGCTAACTTGAGAAACCAGTAAAACCCCAAAACTGAGGGAACCCGTCTGATATTTTTAAATCAGTGATGCCTAAGATGACCAGTAAAGTTGTTTTTGCTCTTGAAATTAATCATCATCTCATTCTGCTATATGAAATCTTTGATTTAAAAAATCTATATTCTTCATAAATGTGTTGTACAGGTGAATATTTTAGGGGGATAACTCAAGAGATGTTGAGTCTCACGGTGGGTGGATGTGAGACAGCCCCATATAGTACCTATGGAATCAGGAGTTAGGAAAGTAGAGGAAGCCATGGAGAAGTAACCTTCTCTGGAGGGAGGGTTTGAGTTTCACAAGCTGTGGAATGAACCAAGGATATGGGATACACATGGTTATGAAGGTGGGTAAAAACCTTATTTAACTCTGTTCTCATTCAGTTCCCATTTCAACCTACTGTGCACAGGATATCAAAAAACTTGGGATATAGGTGTCATATATAAATGATATTCCCCACATTTCCTAGTCCTTCAGAGAAGAGAAATGAGATTTAATCTAATAATTCTCAAAAACCTTCCTAATTCTTAGTGATTACATCTCAGTAACTCATGTATGATAATCCATTGAGAAATTGAAAAAGATTAACATCATGCTATTTCTAGAATATGAATATATTTCTTCACATCTTGAAAATGGAGGAACTATTCACCCATTTTTAGTTCTCTTCCACCTGTTCCTTTACCTAGAAGTTATCAAATATTACCAACAGTGTCTGTACTCCCATTACTTCAGGGCAAGATCTGTACCTGGCATTATATCTGTCACATACTTCATATGAATTAATGCTTACTGAATTAAATTGAGTTGAATTCTTTCCATACAGAGCTAGGAGGTAAAATCAGATCTTCTGACTCTAAGCTCAGTATTCTTTAAACTATACTACTATGTAGGTGCTACATAAAAATAATAAATCCTTACATTTTTAGAGTACATTTGAATAGTGTTTTGTAATTGAACACAATGTTTTCACATCTACTATATATTTTTTAAATGGCACATTCATTTTCCCTCAGTGTATCGTATCACTATAACTTCAATAACTAATTCTTTGTTCTGAGTCAGAATTGAGTCCAGTAGAATAATTATCTTTATTGTTTGTAAGACAAATCAGTAATTAATCATGCAGCAGGAACAGTGAAGCCAACTGGAATACTACCTTCTCTGTCTTTCCTGACCAGGTCCTTTATGGAATTTCTTGGAATCAATCATTAATTTTGGTGATTAGACCAGATCACTACACAGCTCTTGGTTGGATTGGGGCAGGGTGTCTTGGAGTCTTCCTCTAAAGTAGTCTTAACATTCTTTCTTGCTTTGGGGTCTGTGTCCAGGTAGGCTGAGTTTATTATTACTTTGTTGACTTTTAGAATATACTTGGAGGACACTGTGAAGTGTCATTCGGAGCCCCCCTTTGATGAGGGACTTGTTACTCAATTGCTAGGAGTCCCTTGTAGATCTTGCCCTGAAGTAATGAGAGTACAGACACTGTTGGTAATATTTGATAACTTCTAGGTAAAGGAACAGGTGGAAGAGAACTAAAAATGGGTAAATAGTTCCTCCATTTTCAAGATGTGAAGAAATATATTCATATTCTAGAAATAGCATGATGTTAATCTTTTTCAATTTCTCAACAGATTATCATACATGAGTTACTGAGATGTAATCACTAAGAATTAGGAAGGTTTTTTAAGAATTATTAGATTAAATCTCATTTCTCTTCTCTGAAGGACTAGGAAATGTGGGGAATATCATTTATATATGACACCTATATCCCAAGTTTTTTGATATCCTGTGCACAGTAGGTTGAAATGGGAACTGAATGAGAACAGAGTTAAATAAGGTCCCGTTTAGGGACTGTCTCAGGTCCAGAGAGCTGCAAAGCCCAAAGTTATGCTACCTCCCTGGGCAGCCCATTTCCAATGACTAATCTGTTCAGGGTCATAAAAGTCTGACCATCTCAACCTGACTTGGGTGAGTTGGAAGAGCCATTGTAGCTCCTGAGAACCCTGTGGGGTCAGGCAGGGTTTTACCTGAGCTTGCACCAGAGCCCCTTCCTTCCGCCCCATCCAGCTTCTTCCCCAAGTGTAGTTCCCAAGGGCATTTAATAAACACCCTGAACTCTGAGAGTCTGCTTTTTGGGGGATTCAATCTGCATGCCATTAGACACCTATTACTTACTGAAAGTTTTTCTTTAAATCAACACAGGTTTTTTGTAAATTAGTTTATTTTAAAAGAAAATTCTAAAGACCTCCCATTCTAGCAAAATGGTTGGGCAATCCAATATGAAAATCCTATTGTTACAAATCTGAAATCCCAGATGCTAGCAATGATAAAAATAAGCATGTGAGTTGATGTTTTCTGATCAGAACTGGTAGTGGAAGAGCCTTGGATTTTACATTCCAGGCTAGGAAAATAAAAAAGACATTCGATTTTTGACAAGCTAATTGGAATGAAGAGCTATGAATCAAACTAGGAGTCTCAGAGAGCTGTACATGCAACGAAAGGAGAGAGAAACAAATATGAAAGAAACTCTTCCTCACTTAGACTTTCACGGGGGAAAAACATGTCCCTGGGAAAACCTCTGCCACAGCCCTGTACCTTATACAGATTTGAATTTGAATTTATGCCACCTGATCTTTTTAGTGAACACTTTAAAGCCAATAGGTTAACACACATAAATACCTTTCCATTGTTATAATGATAAGTTTGGAAAACTGACAGAAACAACACAAAGCCACTTTGGAGAAACATTTCCACAATTCCTACATAAAAAGCATTATTTGGCGACTCTATAGCATCTTACTACACTGATGGACAGTAATTGCAATGGGTTGTGGGGAAGGACTTGATACTAAGGGCGAATGTTGAAACCACAATGTTGCTAATGTGAAACCTTCGTAAGATTGTATATCAATGATACATTAATTTTAAAAAATGCCTTGTTTGGGGTGAGCTTACTAGTCTTAAAAAAAATTTTATAAAATGCACCAAGTTAAAAAAAGTCTATTCAGGGTGAATTCGTTTGCACATACATGCACACACTACACACACACACACAACATAAGGCATAGTACCCACAAGTCTTTGTATAATAGAAAAGCAATGTGAAAAAAAAACCTGTAGAATAGATAAATTTTTAGTTAAGGGACCATCAGAAAAAGACAAGTTATCATGGAAAAGAATGAGCATCTGCACAAAAGAACAAATATAAGAAAAATGGAAAGTATGTACATTTAAATTTAAATTGAGTGGATAGTTTAAATAGAAGATTAGACACTGTGACAGAGAATAATGAACCAGGGTGAGATCAGAAGAAATTGCCCTGAATGAAACCCAGAAAGAAAAATTGAACAACAGAGATTATAGATTAAAATAAAAATATTATACTCCGATATATGCTGTTTGCAAAAGATATACTTAAAACATAACATAAAAAGGCTGAAAGTAAATGGATGGAAGTGATATTTTAAGCAATACTAAACAAAAGAGAGTTGACATTAATTTCAGACCAAATAGACTTCAAGGTAAAGGCAGGAATAGCAGAAAGCATTATCACATAGTGTTCAAAAGAACAGTTCACCACAATGATGAAATGTGTATGTTGAAAAATTCAGGAAATTCTATTAAGCCATGGGAATTAATAGAGTTTGGCAAAGTTGCTGGATTTAAAAATTTCTATGTAAAAGTCATTAGCAATAAAAACTAAAAGATACTTAAGAATAAATCTAACAAAGACCTACATGATGTTTAAGAAGAGGAAAAGCATAAAACTTTTTTGAAGAATTATAAAAAATACCTGATTAAATGAAGAGTTATTATGAATGAGAGTTTATGAATAGGAAGACCCAAATTCTAAGTTATCATTTCTTGCCAAAATATTTTTTAAATTGCCCAAAAGGGCTTTCATGGAATTTGACAAACTAATTTTAAAAGTAAATATGAAAACAAGTCTAAGGATAGCCAAGGTACTTTTGAAGTAGAATGAAAAATAGAACTTGTCTCACTAGGTTCTTACTATAAAATGTCATTTATATAAACAATGTGGTATGGACACGTGAATTGGAAAACAGAAAGTTTAGAATCAGTTCCATAAACACAGAGAAATTTAGTATATGGCAGAGGTGGCATTACAAATTAGCTGGGAAATCTAACAAAGATCTACATGATGTTTAAGAAGAGGAAAAGCATAAAACTTTTTTGAAGAATTACAAAAAATTTCTGATTAAATGAAGAGTTATTATGAATGAAGTACTAACAAATTGTACTCAGGCATTTGAGTCTCACTTGGAAGAAGATTAAGACCAGATCCCATCCTCACCTCATGCACAAAACTAAATTTCAGATGAATTTAAGACCTAAATGTGAATACCAAGATTGAGCAATCTTAGGAAAAAGCATTTTGATGTTGGCATAAGAAAGAAACTCTTAGAAAATACAAAAGTAAAACCATAATAGCAATATTCATAAATTCACTACCTGAAAATTAAAAATTTTAAGAGGTAATTTATTATAAAGTTAAAAAAAATCCCCACAAAACAGAATTGCAACAAATATAGTCAACAAAGAACTCTATTTGGTTATACAAACAACACCTACAAATCAATAGGAAAACCAAATAGAAAACTGAACAAGGATACAAATAAGCAACTCCTAAAAGAGAAAAACAACCAAAGGTAAATAAATATACTAAACTTCACTAGTAATTGCAGCAATGCAAATTTGATAGCAAAGATTTATCATTTCACACAGATAGCAAAACTAAGAGGTCACATAACCCCATGAGTGATCCAGAATGTGAGAAAATGAGAACATTTATACATAACTGGTGAGAGTGTAACTTTGGTACAACTTCTTTGTAGAGCAATATGGTAAAACATAAGATGTATGCAGCCCACACTCAGCACTTGTACTTCTAGAAATACATCCTAGAGAAATTCTCACACATCTGTGTAAGAAAATGTATGCAAGGATTTTCATTGCACAGAATGTGGAAAAACCTAATATCTGTGGAATGGGTAGGGTAAATAATGGAGGAATGAAAAAATCAACTGGTCTATTCATACAAAAAATTTTGACCGGACATATGGAATTGGTTAAAATTAATGAATAGGCCTACTTGTAACTAGATAGGTAAATCTCAAAAAGCAGACAGTGAGTTGCAAAAGTACATACAGTATGATGCTACTCATATAAAGTATAGAAATAATACGACATAGATATATGAGAGCTACATAGCAACTTCAGGACAATAGCTACCTCTGAAGTGAGAGCAAAGGAAAGGATATTAAGAAGGTTTTGGGTATGTCTGTACCATTCTTTTTCCTTAGAGATATATCAAAAACAAGGCAAAATGTTACCATCTGTTAAACTGTATATGTGAGAGGAGAGGGTTATGGTGAGGTGTGTTTCATTTTCTGGATTTTTTTGTTATGTTTGAAATATTTCATGGTTAATTTTTTAAAGAAATTAATGGAAATTAGTATCACTTGAGATAAATAGAATGTACAGATGAATATATATTAAATACATTAACTATCAAAATCTTAAAGTTTGTGTGTGTACTACTTAAAATTGCCTCATGTGCCCTTTGGGAAACATAACCTAAGGTGGTGCATATTGGCAAGTGCAGCTAAGTGTCAACACAGTCACTTTGAGCAGGCACTGGCCCCCCAGAGGGCCATGAGTACAGCAAATCACTGTCTTTCTCTCCCTTCTGCTCCAACTTATTCCTGAAGGGCTTCCCATTGTCCAAGGCCTCCCACAAGCACTGTCTTCTTACATAATCATGTCCAAACCACTACACTGGATAATGTCAAGTGTGCATAATGATGCTCTGAGTCATCAAAACCAGGTTAAATCATGCTCATTATCTTCTGTTGGGGAAGGTGGAGGAATATATAGTATACTTCCTAGGCAGATTTCCATCAGGAAACAGTGCAAATAAAAAGGGATAGGATTCATCTAATGGGAAAAGTTATTTATATGAAACATACTTCTCAATAATGACACATAAGTGAGGTATTACTGTAAATAACCTGTTGTATAAGTATACAACAAAAAATTACAATAAATTTATTTTTTGATGTATTTTGAGCCTGTTTTTCAAATTTTTCATCAATTGATACTTTGTGTTCACATGATTCTGCATATTATGTAGCTCTGTGAAGCAGTATGAGTACAGACTCTGAAATTAGACTGCATAGATTTGAAAACTTACCTACTGGGTACCAAACATATGACATTAGACAGGTTATTAACTTCTCTATGCCTGTATTACCTCATCTCTAAAATGAGAACGATAATAGCTCCTTCTTTTTATAATCTATGAGAAAACCACCCCGTGCCTCAGTGCTTTGTAAATGTTAGCTCCTATGATAATACATACTGGTTTTGATTTTTAATTTGTTTTACAAAGTTCTTTCTGATAAATTGAGTTTTAGATAGTGAATTAAATCTTTGTGCATCAGAATCTCTGTCATTTCAAGCTTTGTTTAGTAGATATTTGAAAAGAAAAATGTTTCTGTACTTATAATATGATTTGTGTACCATTTCCTAGCAATACCACTGGAGGTATTTATGTTTGACAACAATGATCTGGAGACATCATGAATCAGCTTGATTATTGTAAATATCTACACTCTTATTTAAGTGCATCTGAGTTGATCTTTATCTGACTAAACTCTGCTGAATCATTCTTTCTTGGATGGAATGCTATTTTTAGTAAAGGATTGTTATTCTCTCTCTTATCTGGGATTGTATCTTCCTGGCACACATTAGGACAAATGTGAAGAGCTCTTCTAATGCATTATTCAGAAAATCAGAAGCTGAAGTTGGTTTATATTAAATGTAATTGAAATTAGATATGAAGGATGCAGTGTCTGTGTAGGCAAGATTTTTTCAGGGGAAGAATTTCCCATTTTTATCTCCTTGTCTCATTTTAATGGTGAAAGCACTTGATTTTTAGTCAAACCAAAAGACATTCCTCTTCTAGCTTAATTGTTACTTCTTTTAACTCTCAATGATCCTTTATGTGGTTCATGATGGAACTATAATTTGAAATTCAAAATAATGAATGTATTATTTTGCCTTTTTTTCCTAGATGTTTTAGGTGGCATTATTTAAATTTAAATGTTAAAGTTTTTATTTTGTTGTGAAACATGTAAGAGAGAGGAATGAAGGATGGGGCAAGGGAAAGAGCTGAGCAAAGACAGGTTTCAGGAGAAGTTTAGGGTTTTGAAGAGTGAATTGTACCAGAGGATTGCCCCTTCACTTAGGCAAGGGGGTTGGGCCGTTATACCCCACATCTATCAGTCAATGACTATAGTTCTCCAGCACCCTAGGGCATTAAATATCCATGTTGAAGACCTGCCCTGTTTGTAGACCTCTCTAATTACAATAATCTTTGTCTGTATTTCTCCTCAGTCACTTACCAGGTATATGTACAGCTATTTCACCAATATAACTTCAAAGTCAAAAATAATTGTCTCTAATCAGAGCTGCCTTCTTGACACTTCTGCTCTCTCTGTTCTACCAAACCTACCTTCACCTTCACAATGACCTCAGTTCCCTCCTCCTATATCCTCTTCACCCCTCTGTTCACTCCCCTCAGTTATGATTTCTTCCATAGCCAGCCTGGACCACATGACCAACCACAACACCCAAGCCCGCACTTTTCATTTAAGACACACTATCCCCTGACCATTGTTTCATACATATGGTTAATTTGCATTGACTGTTTCCTCCAAATGGCCAGTTTCTTCTTGGCCTGACAAACTCATACCCAACTTTCAATAACTATCTAAACTGTCATTTCATCTGTGAAGACTTATTTATTTCACTTAGAGTAAGGTGGCTAAAGTCTGGAGGCTACCTACTACACTGCCTACTTAGAGTACAGTCATGAGAAAGTGGCCTTGTCAGAGCTGGCTACCTGGGCATCCAGCTTCCTAGAAAGTCAGATACCCAGCACCTGGAGACTTTGGGGATCCATGGGAAATTATAGAACCTTCTGCTTAGAGAAGGTAGCCACTGATCTGATAGGAAGCAAAGTTGGGGTGCATCCCTTCTTTTAGGGAAAAGAGGCAGCTTATATTCCATGCAATCCAGAGTTGGCATCTGTTAGTTTGCAAGACTGCCATAACTACATACCATCAATAATTTCAGCTTAAGCAACAGAAATTAATTTTCTAGATCAGGATCTAGAAGTCCATGATCAAGGTGTCAGAAATGTTGGTTTCATTTTAAGGCTTCTCTGCATGGTTTATAGATGCAGCATCATTACATGTTCCTTTCCCCCACACACCCTTGATGTCTCTTCCTCTTCTTATAAGGACAGCAGTTATATTGGCATGGAGCCCCACCCTAATGCCTCATTTTAACTCTCTCACCTCTTTAAGGATCTTATCTCCAAATAAGGTTACAGTATAAGGTACTGAGGGTTGGGACTTCAGCATATGAATTTGGGCAGACACAATTCAGCCCCAAACAGCATCCAAGTTAGATATGGAATGCAATAATACTGCAGATGTAGCAAAATGTCAGGAACTCTCTACAAACACTGAAATATAAATTCATTTACTTGAAGCACTTTCCACACTTATTGCTATTTTAAATAGTGTTCTGGCATACCTATCCTGCCCTCTTTGATTCCTGATCCTCTTATCCATACCACTTCTCATTTAGCTTAGAGCCCCTAGCAGGATAGAGCAACAGGCATCTATTGAGTTCCATTCAGAGAACTCCAGACTCTTTAAGGTCCTTAACATCAAGTTCAGGATGATCTCTTCAAGTCATTTCCTGACTGTGTTCTCCCCAGATTTGGAGATCATTAAACCGGAAAAAAGGAAACTAAAGTGTTGTCAGAATAACATCTGATAATCGAGACCTCTTCTAGCAAAGAAAATGTGTATTTCAATATATTTGGTAGGGAATTGTATAAAATCTCTGGGCATGAGGGACCCCATTGTGAAACTCCATTTTCCTTTCTAACTAATGCACTTTTGAACTGGGCAAAAAGACATTTTGACCTAAGCCAGAAACAAAGTTGTCTTTTACAAGTGGTTGATCATAAAATCAACAGGGCCACTAGCATCCAAGAAGAGACCATGAAGAAAAACTGTCAATATGGACTATATGGAGACAGGGTAGTGAATTAAGGCATACCAGGACTTGTTTCACTTGATAGCACTAATAAATCAGTCAAAAAAAAGTGTTAATGAAACAGCTCAGCCTGTTAGTGCCCAGTCAATAATTCCTTTTCTCCTCCTCCGTGCAAGCCGTGTAATTGTCCCCTTCCTCTTTCTCATAAAAACTCCTTGCTTCCCCATGGAGGCAGGACACTTTCTCTAGTTGCTGCCAGGATCTGTGCTACGCGAATTTCAATTCCTAGACTCCCCCCCCAAATAAAACCTTTGTTTCTTTTTCGTAGTTGACATTGGGAAGCCAAAATAAGAATGTCAAATAAAAGTAAAAGCCATGGGTGGAAATCTGTGGTAGTAAATCATTTATCAGATCTTCATGCATGCAGTATCAACCTTTCAAAATTTCTTCCTGCTCTTTGAAAGCATGTTAGTAGGAGCAGTTGCTATTGCAAACACCTACTGTTAGGTTTTGCCGTTATTTTTCCTCTATAATCATGAGGATAGATGACATACAACTCAAAGCAGAAATTAGATGCTTAAAGTGTCTGGAGTTACTACAATTGATTAGATAACTTGAAGCATTCAAAATAATTGTAAATTGGCTTTTAAGTTTAAAAAACTTTTTTAATTTAAAAAGCAAACTGGACAACTTGGATAGTTTGTCAGGAAGAAGAAAAACAAGTTTTTTATGATCTCATTAATGAGGCATCAAATCCCGGAATGCCTCTCCTTTTAAAAATGGCATCAGGCATGGTTCACCTAAACACAAGTTTCACCAAGTGTCATAATGGACTTGGAGACACTGCGATGTTGTAGAAGGTTGTGGTTGTGTGTTTGTGTGTTGGAGGTGGAGTGGTGGCTCTTAGGCTGACCCTCCCCCCAGCTTTCCCCTTCTTTAAACTAGTGATGATAGTTTAAATATTGTGAATTGTTATATGAAATCTCAAACATTTGAGAAGCAGGTAAAATTCCACTTCTTTATTTTCTTTAAATACTATAAAATTGACTCTTAATTCCCACCCCATGACAGATTATTGGTGTTCTTTCTGTGTGTCTTCCCCAAGATCTTAGAAAGGTTCTGCAGGAGTTAAAGGGAGCCTTTGGCAGAGCAAAATTTTCAGGGAGAGTCTCTCCCCCAATCCTAGGTGCACATTGGCCATCTAGGAGATGACCAATGCTCAGGTCCTCATATTCTATTTGAATCTTATGGCTATGAGGTTTACGGACCATCCTCAGACAATGAAATGTGAGAGCTGAAAGCCTGGTGTCCAAGCAGTTGACTTGAAGGTACACCAGGCAACCCTTCCCTTCCCTAGAGACCTTGCTTCCTGCTGTCTTGCTTGTAGAACCATGCATCCCTTTCCAAGACTGGGAGCATCTCTCTCCCTCCTACCATCAGTAGCATCCCTCTATCTCCTCCATGCTCCAGACCCTTTCACAAAAGACAGTAATAGAGTACTTCTGCAGGCAGCTCTACCTTCTAATTAAAGGCAAGATGATTCTTGAAATGGCAGAGGTTAAAAAAATAGAATGTAGGAAAGGAAATTTTTGACCTCTACACTTCTAGGTTCCGTTGGCTGGTCTATTAATAAAATTGACATAAGTCAGTTTAAAAGGAGGAAAAAAATTTTAATTTTGCATGTACAGGGACCTACAAAGACGTGAGAGTTTCCAAGACAGTCAAGCAACTGAGGTTTATAGGCATCCTGAGCTAAGAAACAGCTAAGGTCTGAGACTTCAAACAGAAGGAGGATAATTCACAGGAAGCCGGAAAGAGCAAATATTCAGTAAACAAATGTTTGTCAGAGAGGCCACACAGAGACAATGGGACACTGAGAAGAATGTGAATAAACATATCATCTCAGACCTAGCCCATACTCTACAGTTATCTCTGGTGATAGCTCTCTTCTTGGAGCAGGCCCTCTATCTAAATTCTTAAGTCAGTTAAGGGAGGTAAAAAGCATTTCCTGAGTCTTCTGGACCTTGATCATCTTCAGCTCATAATAATCCACATGCCAAAGTGGCACATTTTATGGAGGCTCTTTCTGAACCCTTTTAAGAGCAAAACCCAAACATATATGCCAGCACATTAATTTTTAAATATTAACATAAAATAATAATATTTTTCCTTATTTGTCCATATATAGTAAAAGGACATGCAAAGAAAAATTTCACAGATGAAGGAGACCACATATTTAAGATGGGCATGAAGATTCTCCAGCAGTCTAAAAATCAAAAACAAAAAGCGGAGTAAGTCTTTATCCAGTTATTAAGCCAAGTTAACTTTCCAGTTTGAAAAAAAGAACAATCCAAAATAGTTTGTCATTAAAAACTTATCAGAATAACAAATTTATTTTCCCATAAGCTTTCATTTCTCAAAGGATCAAATGGTATTTAAAGACTCTTACAAATAATCAGTGTAAATAAACAGACCTGTATGTGAAATTATGGTTCCCTACAATTTAAGTGAAATGCAACATTAAGTTACTGTCTGAGCATTCAGGCAAAAATGTGCTGTTTTGACTTTAAATTTTTAGGTATTTCAAAGGAAATAAAATGTTATTTGAATTAGAATATTTGTTTTAGAATTATTTTGCTTTAATGAACATTTGTACAGCACCTTATGGTTCACAGAGCCCTTTCATGTACGTGATTCCATTTTAACCCCAGAACAGCATGATGAGGAGCTTCATATTTCCTCTTTAAAAAATAGGGAACAGAAATTCAAGAATTAGCAGAAAATTTAACAGAAATTAAAGTGAGGTGATCAGAAATAGGCAGCTGGGATGTGAGCTATGATCACATGGTCTCACTCCATGTTGTTTCTCTTTTTAATTCTCTACTTTATCCTGAAGGGAGGCAGAAATATCTTGTCCCCTGTAGAAGAGGGGCAGAACATGAGGTCATCCCTCAATTCTCTAGTTAGAACCTTGGGATCAAATCCTAACTTTACCATTTATTGGCTGTGTGTTGCTGGGCAAGTTACTTAACCTGCCTGTGTCATGGATAATATAGTCAAGCTCTTAGAACAATGCCTGGTACATAGTAACCAGGGGATTTCGCATTTGTTATTTCTATCTCTAGTCTTCTAATTCTAAGTGGAAGGAGTGAGAGAGAAGAAAGCATATGTGTCTTGAATCAATAGTAGAAAGAATGGACTCTGAACCCTCAACCAGGAGACATCTTTTGTTTTCACACAGATTAGGCATACAAACCCTGGGGGAAACATCCCAGAACTGGGGTAGCCAGCCCTAGACAGGCCAGCAGCAGAGTCCATGCATTCTTTCTTTAAACTTGAAACCTTCAAGAAGAGTGTAAGGGTGTAGAGGATGAAGGGGCACTCAGCTGCGAACCTGGTTATAACAACATCAACAACTTCCTTTTACTAAGCTCCTTTGTTGTGCTAGTTATTGTTCTAGGCATTTATGTGTGGAATATTATTCATTCCTCATGATGATACTAAGAGACATGAATTATTGTCCCCAAATTACAAGGAGGAAATGGAAGGTCAAAAAGACTTGTAATTCTCCCAAAATGACAAGAAGAAAGAAGGGAGTTGGTCCACTCCCTGGGGCAAGCTGCTTTAGAAGCTCTGTATAAGAGCAGAGGAAACATTCCCCAGCAAAACCTGGGCCTTATGCTGAGCATTCTGGGGGCTGCCATGATGAGGATGGCATTAATTGAGACCACAAAAATAGAGCCTGATAGGGAAGTCAGTTCATACAGGTGCCCACTGAGTAGATGAGTAAGAATGAGGAAATCTCAACCCCGGTAGCTAGAGGAGAGAACAATGGAGGTCTGGAAGGGGACTGGTCCCTGAGATTTCAGACTAGCTCTGCTCATAGCAGTTGAATTAATATGAGGACCTCAAGGTATGCCCTTTCAAGTCCAAGCAAACCTGAGACTCAGTTTAATGGGACAAAAATACTCTTACAAGGTCCCAAGTAACTATCCAGTTAAACTTGATGGGTGCCCTCCTTTTTGGCTTAAAGAATGGGGAGGAAATACAGACTTGGTAGCATTACATCCAGCAGTGCAGGAACTTCACACCTACCTGGTGTCATTCAATCTCAGGCTCCTTTTTCACAGCCTAGTCTTCCTCCAGAATGCCAGAAGAGCAGCTTGTTTTTGCAGCAGCATGAATACATGAGAGGGTACATAAAGCTGAGTCTCCTGACCTTTCTGAGTTAGTAGCAATAGAGAAAAACTGAAACTAAATCTGTTCTTAACAAGAGACCCCAGGAGTCTGTGGACAAGCTTTGTGAAAATCCTTCAGTTATTAGCATGGTCTGCCCTCCCCTTAAGCCAGTTACATCTAATGTAACCATCTGTAAATTCAGGGAAAGGAAATCCCAGGGCAAAATACCTCTAAAAACCAAAATCAGTCAAAGGGAGAAACAAAGTTTGAAACCTGTTTATTGCTCACAAACTGCAGTCCCAGGCTGTCTTTCTTCTCTGCTCAAGCAGCAACCACAACACCGGCCCTCCCCCTCACCTCTCAGGTACAGATAAGCCCTCTGTTGCCCAGGTAATCACCCATTGATATGCAGATGTACTTCTCCACCCCTGAGGAAAGATGCAAATGCACTAAAGTCATACTTCTTTCCACCTCTGAACGCTTATTGATATGCAGATATACTAAAGCCAGGCGAGATATTCTGGAAATGTTTCAGTTTTACCCACAATCCACCCCTCCAGAAATCTAGCCTTACAATTTACTCCATCCCCCTCTTCCAACCAATCTAGTAACATGCAAGAGCAACAGCAATAAAATCTTGATAATCCTCAAGCCAGAGAGGATTCAGCTAGGTTACCTTACAGCACAATCTCTCACTAAGCACAAAAACACATTTCTACACTTATTTACTCATTCCTAACAATCATGCTAGATTGCTCACAAAACTTTTACCAAACGTTAGACAAAGTCAAGCCTCTCTTTAAACATTATTTTCTCAACAACAGCAACACAATCATAATTCTCAAACCAGAGGATTCAGCTAGGTTCAAAGTCCCATGCAGTTAAGTCCAAAGCTCGTCCATTCCAGCCATCATGTGGCAGCTGCAGCCAGGGGGTGCATCCAGGACACAAAGACCATAGAGGCAAATAACCATGATTGTCAGGGGCCAATTTGCTGTTATTACAGGAATACACAGAAGGCCAGCTTCCAGGCCTTTTTCCCAAGGTGCCAGAAGAGCCAGCCATTGCCGATCCATGTGTTGAAATGTCCAGAGCCATGTCCATTTTACTCCTAATTGCTGCACCCATCCTTGCACCACATGTCCGATAAAATGGGTACCTCAATTGCTCTCAGTAACCGGCGACTGACCATAGGCTGCAGAGAGACGCTCTAGGCCCCTCTTGGTGGTTTGCTGATATGCACAATGTGCAGGGCACTCCTTCTGGGCTCAGCTGACTTCTTCAAAGGTGAAAGACAAGCCACACAGATGGGCCCACATTGTCTTTTGAGGTGTCTGTGCCACACCACTCCGTGGCCTTTGGGTCCAATCTTGCACCCGCCCTGCAATGGAATAGAAGGTTATTACCTTGGTCGGAGCTGTTCCGGTGATAGGCTCTGTAACCAGCAAGGTGTGGTACACAGCAGCCAGTTACTTCAAGGTGACCCAGACCTCTGCTCCTTTCCATGGTTGTGGCCAGGCTTCGGCAGGCAGCAAGAGCAGCAGCAGTGGCAGAAGCAGTAGCCTTAGGCTCAGGCCACAGGCCGGGGTAGACGTGGCCATCAGTGGTGGTGGCACCTCCACCACCACACGAGTGTAGGCACATGTCCCTCAGCATGAGTGCCGCTTCTCCCCATCATTTCTAGGGGCAGCCCTCCCAAAGGTCGCACCCATTATGACAGATTTCGGGTTCAGAGGAACCCTGCCGACTTATGCCAATTGTAAGTCCAGGGAAAGGAAATCCTGGGACAAAATACCTCTAAAAACCAAAGTCAGTCAAAGGGAGAAATAAAGTTTAAAATCTGTTTATTGCTCACAAACTACAGTCCCAGGCCATCTTTCTTCTCTGCTCAAGCAGCAACCACAACACTGGCCCTCCCCGTCACCTCTCAGGTACAGATAAGCCCTCTGTTGCCCAGGTAATCACCCACTGATACAGAGATGAACTTCTCCACTCCTGAGAAAAGATGCAAATGCACTAAAGCCATACTTCTCTCCACCTCTGAACGCCTGTTGATATGCGGATATACTAAAGCCAGGCGAGATATTCTGGAAATGTTTCAATTTTACCCACACCATCTATCTGACTACTGTTGAGGAGAGAAAAATAAACACCCTACTGACCAAAAAGGAATCATGTTCACTCCCTCTGTCCTACCTCCTCCTTGCTTCACCACTTACTTCTCAGAAAGGGGTAGCATAAGATAAAGGTGCTACTAGTCCTTTTGGCTCATCCACACCCACATCTAGGCCCAGTTCATTCATTCAGTCAATCATTCATTCATTCACATTCAGCCTCTTTGTATGTATGAGGGGGAAAACTGCTGAACAAGTCAACTGTTGGAAGTACAGATGTTAAGCAAGCGTATGTCAGGGAGACAAAACTTGTCTGAAGGAGTCAAGAAGCCTCTGACTTCAAGGGTTAGCTGTCATTAAGAATTACTCCCCACCAGTAAAGAAGTTTTGAAGATAATGATGCCAGGGTTCTTGTTCACAAAGCTGAAGAATGAGCTTCACAAACACTCAAGGTAGGAGAGCAAGGTACAGGCTTTTATTTAGAGATAAAGTGAAAGGACGGAGCTCCCGGCTCACACCAGGAGGGGACAAGAGAATTCATAGTGGCGCGTTGTCTAGGGGGTTTTATAGGCAGTTGAGGATTTTTCGAGAACATGAAAAAAAGTTTAGGGGTGTGGACTTATTAAGTGGTCCTAGGATGTTTACAATTAACTTGATACAAGTAACCTTCTGCTTTGTTGATTTTTCCCTGAGATACCAGCATCTCGGTCTGGAGGCATATGAAACAAGGCTACCTGTTCAGCCCCCAAGGTGGGCTGAGGCATTGTTTGCTAAAGAGTAAGTTAAGTGCAATCTTATCTTTAAGGTAGAACCCTTCTTGCCTTCTACTGTGCTATGGCTGGGTTTGCATGCTAAATTAGTTTGCCCAGTTTGCAAAATCATCAGATCTGAAGGAGGAAAGACAGCACATAGGCCTGGGCCTTTTAGCATGTTAAAGTGAATCTTACACATGATTATAAATGATTAGCATAAAATAAACATGTGCTACTCTTCTTTATCTGGGGTACACCAACTGATCTCACTGAAGAATGATTCTAGGGCTGAATGTTTAACACAGAGTTTTAGTAGGAGGTTTCTTTGCATGTAGTTACATTGCTCTGACTGCAAATATCCTGCCTTGCTTTTTTCTGGCGGCCCTCACCTTACTCTGACTACACCCACGGTCCCTGTCTCAATAAGCTACTGCCCCACACCAAGTTTTTAATGTGTCCTAGAGATGCCTTTAGCATCTACTATCAGATCTCTTAGAAATAATCCAGATACCTAGTTGAACTTTCTTTTTGGGATCTGCCACTGTTGACCAGTTTTCTCCTACTTTTTCCCTCTTGGGGATTGCAACCTAGATGTTAATCCTACCTAATTTAACAACAACTTTCTCCAGCCCTGGGTCCTACTCCTAGTATGCCTTAAAGCACCTTGGACTTTCCTGACAGAGGACCTAAGTACCCATACCTTCCTTGGAAAATCAGAGATACCTAGATGGATTGGTTTTGCAAATTTTTGCTGCCCCTGAGGACCAGTGAATGGATGTATGGCTGGATCCAGCCGCCAATCTCTGGTTTCTCTGCCCTGGTCTATGTTTGTGCTCTTCTAGCCCCAACATGCTGTGACAGAATGGCTTCAGGGAGTCTGTATCCTAATGCTATCCATTTCTGGATGCCACACATTTGCATTCATTGACCTTTGGAACTTTTGTCTTGTTGTTTGCCTTCTGCATCCCCAGAATCTCAGCCCTACTCTGAACATGGTTAATTTCTTGCTTGACCTCCTGACTTCTTTCTGTTTCACTAAAATCTATTCTGCATTTTGCTATCCAGGATCCTAATGCATACTTGGTTATCACTCAGTCGCAGCCCTTTATGTTCATTCTATTCTGCTCCAGCCTTTGGTGAAGAGCAGGTTATTTTAGCATCAGGGCGGGTAAGCAGTATATAAAGCTGAGTTTCCTGAGCCTCCTGAAGGTAGTTCTGAAACAATGGCAGATTTGTGTTTGTTCCTGTATTTGAGTCAAGGTCACGGGTATAGGTTAATGCTTTCTGGCCTCACCACTACCAAAAAGAAAGTTATAAAAGTAAAAATAAACCCTAAAAGTACTCTCTGTCTCTGACACAAGTTTTGACCTTGCAGATTTCCTCATCACTGCTTGTTATACAGAACAAACCCAAATGACTTCTGATCCGGACTCAAAAAATGCATTGTAAGGCAATCCTATGGCATCTACATTAGTAATCACTAAACTCTCACACCATTCACTCACTAGTTACAAGGGAACAGCCACCATGTTATGCAACTTTATTAAGGCTACTTAATAAAAATAACACTAATAACAATAGCTAAATTTTTTGAGTACTTACTCTGTACCAGGTTCTATGCCAAGCTGCCAAGCACTTCACATGGATTATCTCACTGAATCTTCCTAGCAACCCTATGAAGTAGGTGCTCTTATCATCCCTACCCCAAGACGAGAGAGGCACAGAAAAGTTAAGTAACTCGTCTGAAGCTCACAAACTGATAAGTGGAGCCAGGATTTAAATGCAGGCAGTCAGACTAAAGCCTTAACAGCCATTAGGTTTTGTTTGGCTGTAGTTTTCCACACAGTCTGTGCTGAAGGATGTATTCTGTTTTAGAAAATTATTTCAGAATATAAAGGGACTGTTGTTCTCATGATAGTGCTGCCTAGATTTGGCATTCCAGTTTTGATTATGTTTTTGATTGGTTTGATTGTATGATTATATATTTCAGAGTTCATTTTATACAACAAATACTCATATAATGGTGGTGGCCATGAAAGATTGCACTATTTTAGGACAAGTGCCTCAATTTTTCATTTCTCACTGTGTATAAGGTTGAAGCATGATGCATCCTATACATTTCTCTTTTTCACAGCTTCATTATTTGTCAGATATATTAGATACTATAATCTTAGACCAATCTAGGGATGAAAAAAATATCTACTGGTGTAGATGTAATGGACTGCCACTAAACCGTATTGTTAGTAGCAAGGACAACTGGGTCCTACTTGTTAAAGAGAAGTAGTATGAAGGAAGGAGCAGAATATTTCATTTTTGATAATCAAACTTCTAACTTCATATTCTTGGAACAGAGCCTACATACTCTTTGCCAAAGCAACTGACTTGAGAAATTTGAAAGCTATGGAGAAAATGGCTGATGCTTTTCTATTTGGGAATTTTGGCATGCAGAACATAACAGCAGCTATCCAATTATATGAGTCCTTGGCTAAAGAAGGATCGTATAAAGCCCAAAACGTGAGTTTCGAAAGAAAATTAAGCCTTAAATAGCTACACTCTTAAATAACTACAGACAAATAACATGTAAAAGGAGTTGAGCTATAGTATTCCCATCCTACAATGGGAGCCCAGACCTAGGAAGTTCCTGAAATAATGGTGTCAGGGCAGCAATGAGCAGGAGCCCAGGGGAAATTCTTCTAGTTACATGGCTGACTTTCAGAAGGGAACTCTGCATTCCCATCTTCCAGTCCATGTGTGTGTTTTGAAATAATTTGAGAACACCTAGCTCCTAACATAGTTAAATTTTATGTAAAATACATTTACCTAAACAAAGAAATATGGAGCTAAGTCTATTACTTTAGGATGATGATTGACTGGTTTTTACATTTTAAATATTTTATCAACTGAATATAGTTCTTTTTTCAGTCTAACAAATGTATTTCATTTTATTCCAAGAATAACAGGCACAGAAAATCTGAAAAACAGAAAGAAAAAAAGGGCCTTACCAAGCCAACCATTCTGACTCAAATACTGTTAGGGTTGTGTTGTAATTTTGCTTGGCTTCTTCCTCTGTGCATCCCTCTTTTTGCATCACCCTAATCACAGTGCCAGTGTATATATTATTTTGTTTCTGGCTGGCTACATTCACTTAATGCTACCCTTGATGGGTAGGCCAGTCTCTCTAATTTTCATCTGTAGAGTTAGGATAATGACAAAACATGGTACTGTGTGTGTCTGGTTCACTGATGTATCTCTAGTGTTTAGCACAATGCCTGAGACAAGAAATATAAGTTGAAAGTTGAATTAATTAATGATGAATTAGTTAATTAATGGAGTTATTGTGAAGATTAAAATGATGTGTGAAGACAATTCCATACCTGGGAATTTGTGATTATTCATTATAAAGAAAGGATATAAGTATTATTATTATTCATCTAGAATTTTTCTTATAACTATACAGAATTACTTTTTATCTGCTCTTTATTCACTGAACAACACATATAGATGTCTTTCCAAGAAAATATATACAAATAAACATCACCATTTAAAATGTCCATGTAATTTTTCTTTAATTAATTTAGGTTGTTGAATACTATTTTTATCCCAGGAGATTTTTTGTAATTAAATACCAAATAATTATACTTACAAAATACTGATTTATAGATGTTGTAATAAGATATGGTTATTACACCTTCATTCTCTATATTTGGTTAATCAAAAACAAAGTTCCAAGACAGACAAAATGTTTCCATCATGTCCATCACTAAAAATGACATTACTGAACTCCTTTCCAAACTAGTGAACATGTCCTTTATTTTTCAGTGGGTGTATTAATTAATTAATTAAGTCAACAATTGTTTCTTGGACACTTTACCTATGCCAAACATAATCTAGCTGATGGGGAGAAAAAGAGTAATAGTCCTTATGGGTCAATCTGAAATACAAACAAATACTTGTAGCACTATCTAGGTGGATAAGTTAAGGTATGCATAAAGTGCTTTAGGAACAGCAAAGGGTCTCACTAGTCTGTCTGGGGCAGGTAGGGAAGGCTTCAAGGAAGCCATGACATTTGTAACCAGTCTAAGTAAGATATTGGATATTGGATATAAGTAACATAGAAGATTTATTTGTTTGCATTTAAATAAGGTATTTGATACAAAGTCAAAATGCAACTCCCAGAAAAGAAATTCAAAATTAACATAAATGGTACATAAAACATGTGGATTTTAGAATTACAGTCAGAGTATTTCACTCCTTATACTCTAGTTGGTGTGGTTCTGTTGCATGGCTACAGTCTTCCCTCTAATCCTAGTTAACTGATCATTTATTTGCCACTGGTCTTAAGGAAAATCAGGTGGGAGAGTATAATTGGCTGAGTGCTAACCCAGTGCCAAGAAGTGAAACTGCACATGTATGACCATTGTCCATGGATTATCTATCACAGCCATCTTTGGAGAGAAAAGCAGGCATTGTTGGGACAGTGTTCAGGGTATCATGGTGGTAGCAGAGCAGAGATTCCAGATCAGAAGGTCTGGCAGTATGTGAATCCAGATTCTACAACCTAATGAGCTTCCATCTTTTGTTGACCCTTTCAGTATCCCTGTAGAAATTACTTCTCTAAATCTAAGTTTTCCCAGACCTAAAAGGCAATTGATAATGAGGTCCACACTATTTCATCAGGTTACCAAAAGAACCAAATAATATCTGTAAGATCCCTTAGCAAATATTAAAGAACATAAGTGAATAAGGTTGTGTAATAATTTTAATCCCAACTCCTTTGTCTTTGGAGTCAGTCAGTCCTGGCTTTCCATCCAGCACTGGCCCTTGGGACCTGCCCTCTCTGAGTCTCAATGTCCTCATCTGTAAAATGGGATTATATGTCTATATATGTGTATGTTTGGTCTCAGGAGAAAAGGAAGACAGACTGCAGGTCAGACAAATTTATCATCTGAAAGGCTGACATTGACCTGGTAGGCAAAAATCCAACCACACTGTTTATTGAAATGCCACATTACTGATTGGCAGAAAGTCTTTGTCCCCAGCTCCTCTTGTGCCCTCCCTGACATCCTGAACACCCTTGTTCCTCACTCAGACTCCCTTAATTCCCCCAAACTCTTCATAATCTAGTGACCAAAGTGTTACATTTAGATGAGCAGGGGTCCTACAGGACCCTGGGCTAGTGCTGCGAACGAATTCTATTCTGATGGATTGTGGGATTCTGTTCTGCAATTCTATCATGCCTGTCATTGCTATAGGAAAATGTTTCCAATAGCAAGTCTTCTTGCAGTTGATTTATCAAGGAACAACTAGTTGAAGTGATTTTCTGCTACAAATAATGCTTAGTTTGATGGCTGGTTGTAGGGCCCAGGCTGGCCACATGCTTTATTGACCACAGCTCTCTAACAGGGTTAGCTGGGTGATCACATTTCATCTCAGGCTGCTTGTGTCAGACTGGTACAAGAATCCTGCCTACACTTGAAGGAAATATTGCTGGGACCATGAAGACAATGTGACAACAGAAATGTGGCTAAAGAAGCTGGAAATGCATACTGAGAATGATAATGAAAGAAAATGAGAGGATTAGAGATACATAGATAGACAGGTACAGATACAGAGAAAGAGAATTAAGACATTTATCTCTGGGGAAAAAGGGAAGAACAATCAGAAATACTGGAATGTAACAGACAGGAGAAGCCTGGAGTGCTAGAGGTCTCACAGAGACCTGCCTTAACAAAGAAAAACAAAAAGATGCGAATTTATATTATAAAGTGGTATTGAGGGAGTCGGGGGAAATGCAATTTCAGGCTATGTATAAAGGGAAACTGGATGGAGGAACAGAGGCATAATTACTTATTTTCCTGTACCTTTAATGGTTCATCTCCCAAAATTCACAATATGAAGAAAAATCCCCCATAAGGCAAAAAAAGCATTTAAGGTTATGAAGAGTCCATTGAATTGACTTTCAAAGAATCTGTACTTCCCAAATTATGTGAATTATTAATTAATAGATTAGTCTTTATAGAAATTGAGGAAATAACAAACAAAAATGAGTCATACTGTATATATACTATAATGTCCTTTAAGATATAATACTATACCAGCTGGAGGTAGATAAATTATGTATTTTTTTAATCTCCCTGACTTTCATTCAGAAAGTAAAAGTTCAAATATAGAAAGATTCACCCTTTTCTTGATACTGATGAACTGTTTCAATAGGAAATTTGTCTGTTAATTTGCCAAACAAGAAGGTAGTATTAAACCTCATTTGCTTTAAGAATCAAGGAAGAATCATTCACATTGTATCACCTGAAAGCTTAATTTAATTGTAGTAATCTCTAAGTAGTGGTATTGTTTGTGACTGGTTTTTAAAAACACTTCTCTGGATTTTTTTTCTCTAAACTTTCTATTCATACGTATGAGTTGCTTTCATATCAGGACAAATTATTTAACTTAGATGCATGTACTTCCTTTATTACACAGCTCAAACTAGTACACTATGAATTATAAGAAAATCCATCCTTTTATATAAAAACTACTATAATTAACATACAATGGATGAGAATATGAATGACTGCATGTTTTATCATGTATTGTGATTCTAGAATAATTCTATCTCAATGGCAAAGATTCCACATATTCTTCATTTATCTCAGATTTGAATTATAGAACTGTTTCATACAGGGACTATAGTTATTAAAAATGAAAAATGACTTTTAGTATCAACAACCTAATAGTCATTTTGTTAATTCTAAAAGTATCTGTGTAGAACATTTCATCTTGATGTTGATGTTCTTTGTGTATTAAAGGTACAGACAGGATCTGAGTGGCTCATTAGAATTGATTCACACTTTTGTTTGGTATGCAATTTGAACTAAAAGTAATGATCTAGATGTTTTCAAGCCTTGTACAATAGTTAAAGGCAAAATGCTTAATATTTTTTCCTTTTTAATAATTTCTTATGTAAAAAAGTAAAAGGAGGAATATTTAATTTTACAATTCTTATTATGAAACTTGAGTAATTTGCTTTGAAATGTAATAAAATATCCTCTACACTTAACTCTATGCATTAAAACCCCAGCTACTGTAACAATGACTTAAAAACTGCAGCATAAAGGTTGAGTTTAGAATCAAGTCTTATAAACAAATCCAATTTGCAGAGCTTGACCTTTTAAGAACACTGCAAGTGTCATTGATGTCATCACTATTATGTAGCTTCTCTTTCAATGCAGAGCATTATTTTTTCTGGACTGATTTAACCATTCTATAATCCAACTAATTTCATCTCAGCCTTATCTCAAAAAAAGACCAAATACCAAAAACTGCTTACTGTAAAGTTGTTAGGTTGCAATCCTCAAGTATAAAGGAATAGAACAGCACTGACCATAATCAACATGTTTACTACATAAGAATCCATGCCATCTTTTGTTTTCCTCTAGTGCCTGCCATGCTTTAAATAGTGATAATTTTTTTTAAGTGAAAGTTGAGCCCTCCAGAGAATTAATTCAAAATCAACCATTCTTATTTTTCTGCTAAAAAGAGAGAGAACATACTCTTTGGGTTGGTTATTTAAAGCTGGTAAAATCATGGTTTTAGTATTTCTTTCTAGAGTGAACTTATACAGAGGAAAGCTCCCCTCCAAGTCACAGCACAGGATGGAAATTTAGCTCATAATCCACTTCACAACTTCATGAGTTTACAGATTTCTCTAGGAGGATCAGGCCCAAAATTGTGGCAGGCTCTACACAAAATGACACACTGTTGGTGAAAGCATCTTAAATTCAAGCTCATCTAATAGAACAGTATCTTAATTTTCTTATCATTGTATTCGTTTACTAGCAAAGTTTCTACATAAATAAACCATATTCAAACTGAACAGAATCAAAAATTTCTAAGAGTTTCAAGAAAAATTAAAATCTAGCATTGGCTAGAGAGATCCTTAAAAGAAGCCAATTTAGCCATTTTAAATACAAACTATAGTTAGAGTACCAGGATCCTAGATACCTTCCATTTGTAATAGCCTTTATGGTGAACTTTTCTAAAAAAGGGAACTTTTGAGACTAAGAGGAATTGGCCAAGTCATAGAAGATTTTTTTTTCAGTTTATGGACTAATAGATCATACAAAGTATACTTATGAACTACATGTTAGAGCTATTATGATTTGGAAACTGAACTCTGAAGTCAATTCCCTAGTTTTAAAAGTGACATAGTTCTTTGTCAATGAAACTATATCAAAAACTTTAAGAAATTATTCATTTTCTGCTTTGATTGAATTATCAGACCTTGTATTTTGATTTTAGTGAAACATTTAACAAAGTCTCTATGACGTTCTCATGAACTAGATGAAAAAACAGAAATGTGGACTTTGATGATGGTAGATAAAGAGTATAAACTAATGTGTTAATTCCAAGGGGAAAGCAAGTTTCCAGCACTCTGCCACTGGATTCTGCCTATGACCTATGCTCTTCAAATATTTCAGCTATTCAGTTAATGGCTAAGACCAGATTGTTTTTAATAGGAAGCATGGAAAAAAAGGCACACTACCAATAGTATACATAAGAGTATGGAATGAACTTCTAAAAATGGTGACAGGAATGATAAAGCCCCCTATGAGTAGAATTTTACAGTTACGTTCTGACAAAAAAAGTGTTATACCTTTATTGAGAAGAGGAACAAGGAGACAAGGTGTGAAGATAATGTAGATGCCTAACTCATCATCTGTCCTGTTAACAAATAGATAGGCAATGTGTGAAATATACAAATTAACAGCAAGTAGTAGCAACTTATCAGTAGTCATAATGATGGTGATTATCAAAAAAAACAACTGAAATAATTAAAAGTTGTTATATAAGAAAAGACTAAAGAGTGTCCAAAAAAGAAGCAATGTAAAAATGTTCATATTATAGACCCTCAAAAGTGTTAGAATTGTAATTTTTTTATACATATGCATCCATTAGTTTGAAAAAAATATGTTAAATTTAGATATTAACTTTCCCTCCAAAAAGGAATTGGGCTTAAAGTAAAAAATAGAAGTCCTCTCCTACTAAAAAGGTACGAGCATCTTTGGAAAATGTCAAATTCCAGGTGTGGGACAATAAATGTACAAGAAGATCTTGAAACACCTCATTATATCTGCAGTAAGGAAGCTGTCAGAAAATACTAGGGTCATGACCAAAGAACCGAGCCAACTCTAATGGGTTCCTACTGCCTGAAGATGGAACAGTTGAGCCCTACAGGACACGATGACCACAATAGAATGAAATACCTCAAATATACTAAAATCCATCAGTTAATAATGATACTCAGAAACAGCACTTATTAATTACCTTGGGGGGTTAATCACCAGCTCTCATTATTTCAAAAACTTACAAAAAGAAAAAGACTCAAACATTTATCTTCACTATTCTATACAAACTATACCTCAGACTTCAGGAGATAAAGGAAAGTTTTTCTTTATAGAATTGCCCCAGCTAATAAATGACAAAGGAATGACAGAATTAGAGGGTATCTTTCTGCCACTCCTAATGAATCGATGGATGTAGGCCATGGTCATTGGCGGCTGCTAACATCACAAGGCTGAGACATGAAATTATGTGCCTCTTGATGGAAATACATAAAACTTTCTATGAGATAGTCTTGCCCAACAAATTATACCTAAGTTTGATCAAGCCTCTGAATCTACCAATTTACAGAAAATAGTGTTATAATCAACAAAATCTAGACTAAGAGTAACTACAGAACAAACTACCTGTTTTTTTTTCACAACAACAAAAAAATTACAAGGAGAAAAGTGGTGGATAAGAATCTTACAGATTTAAAACACTTAAGAGACATGCCATTTAATTGCAATGTATTGACTATATTTGGATCCCAATTCAAACAAACTAAAACAAAATTTTTTTAATTAAAGTTAAAATGAAAACAAAATGTATAAGACATTTGGGCAGGTATAGATACTGGTGGATGATATTAATGAATTATTGTTAATGTTCTTAAATGAATAATGGTATTTTGGTTATGATTTTTAAAGACCTTTTCTTTTAGAGGCACATATTAAAATTACAGATGAAAATATACATTGTCTAATATTTGCTTCAAAGTAAACTGGATGACCAGGGAAAATGGATGCAGGTATAAATGAAACAAGATAAGCTGAGTTGATAATAGATAATGAGATTGAGTGATGGATACTATGGGGCCTACTATATTACTCATTTTACTTTTATATGCTTGAAATATTCTGTATTTATCAAATAGGAGTTAGCCTTGCAGATTAAAAACCAAAAGGGAGTACACTAACTCCCCACTTTTCTGGCTTTTGTTGAGCATTACAGTTATTTTTTGCCTAAAAATGGCCATGGCATTAAGAAATGGAAGCAACCTAAGTGTCCATCAGTAGATGAATGGTTAAAGAAGATGTGGTACATATACACAATGGAATATTATTCAGCCATAAGAAGAAAACAGATCCTACCATTTGCAACAACATGGATGGAGCTAGAGGGTATTATCCTCAGTGAAATAAGCCAGGAGGAGAAAGACAAGTACCAAATGATTTCACTCATCTGTCGAGTATAAGAGCAATGCAAAAACTGAAGGAACAAAACAGCAGCAGACTCACAGAACCCAACAATGGACTAACAGTTACCAAAGGGAAAGGGACTGGGGAGGATGGATGGGTAGGGAGGGATAAGGCGGGGGATGAAGAGAGGGGGTATTATGATTAGCATGCATAATGGGGGGGTGGGAGAAAGGGGAGGGCTGTACAACACAGAGAAGACAAGTAGTGATTCCACAACATTTTGGTATGCTGATGGACAGTAACTATAATGGGGTATGTGGTGGGGACTTGATAATGGGGGGAATCTAGTAACCATAATGTAGCTCATGTGATTGTATATTAATGATACCAAAATTTTTTTTAAATGGCCACAGCATTATTTATAGTCCCATATGCTATTTCAGCACCCTAACTGATATCACCAAAAAGTGGTGTCTGTTTTCTCTCTCCTTGTACCTAGGTGGGTTCATGGCTCCTTCAGAAATAGAATTTGGTGGAAATAATGGTACATCACTTGCAAGGCTAATTCATAAAAAGAATATAGCTCTGCCTCATCCTTTCTTAAGATGCATACTGTTAGCACTCAGCCACCATATTGTGAGGAAGTTCACACAATAGGAGAAGCCATATGTAGGTGTTCTGGCCATTAGCCTGAGCTCAACCAGCAGCTTGCACCAACTTCCAGACATGTGAATGAGCCAAGCCTTCAGATTATTCTAGACCCCAGTCTTTGAATCTTCCCCCCATATTGTGGATCAGAGATAAGCTATGCCTACTCCACCTTGGCCAAATTCCTGACCCACAGAACCCTTAGCATTATACATGGTTATTTTTTATCACTGTTTTGGGGTAATTTGTTACACAGCCATAGTAAAGCACCTGAAGTGGAGTGCAGCAAACATCTGTTTGCAGTGAGTTCAGATCTCTTGGCCCAATCCAATTACATCCATGGGTACTGAGAGAACTTATAAATTATGTCACTGCCAACTTGTCCATGATTTTGGTAACTAAATAGGGCAGGAAAGGAGCCACAAGGCCTGGAGGCTGTCATATGCTACAAATCACACATAAAGCTGGCAAGTTTAATGGGTGAGATTCCCCAACATATTTTCAGTGTTTGTTTATAAAATCCCATATAAATGAAGCAGTACCATTTATCAAACAGCATGAGTTCACCAAGAATAATTTGTATTAAGCAAGCTCTATTTTACAGGGTTGCTAAACTAAGAAATCTGAAAAATGTAGTACAGGCCATAACCCCATATTTTACCCATTTTAAGACACTATCCTTTTAAATATAAGCTATATAACTGCATTTTTTAAATGCTGCCAATTAAAGTTTAAAACAATGTTTCATTAGTACTTAGAATTTTTGTTTATTCTTATTAAGAGTGCTGTTTTAGACATTTTAAACATAAATTTTTATCATATCAGTCTTTGGTTATAGAAAAAAGTATATATAAGCTAAATAAATTAAGTTCAGGTGTTTCAAAATTCTTCTCACTCAAAGTTCAATGGAATCAGTTTTCAACTTAAAACTTAGTTTATACTTATCTTTGTCCAACCTGATATCATTCTCTGTACCATTAAGAGGATCAGTAGCATGGCATTTCTTAAGGGTGTGTTCCTTGAGTACCTCCAGGATTTCTTCCAAACTGCTGACTTATTCTGCAACTATTAATGCTGACACTTTCCAGTATGACTAAATTCAGACTTATACTTTTTCTTCATTGAATCACATGTGGCTGGAAGTCCAGTTCCAAGTCAGCAAGAAGTTTCTGACAGTGTTTGATAATGAACACCTTAATCAGAATCCTTCTGATAAATTGGCCACAACAGCTCCTCCTCATTCATCAGTCTCTCATCCATTCTTAGGGATTTAGCAATTCCTCCTGCCTTAGTTGCGTAGCTTGATGTGACAGTTATTCCTTTTGCATATAATTTAGTAACAAAAAGTAATACAGTTTCATCTACTTTGGGATGTCTTCCTTTTCTTAGAAACTTGTAACTACTTTGTTTTGACAAGGCCATGACAGAAATAAGGCATCTACAATGTAGACCAGATTCAGAGAACACACAAGATTGTGAATATAAGCTAAAATATATCACATAAGGAAGGTAGAATAGGGAATCTTTGTAAAAGAGAATAATTGAAGTACCAGATAGCTGCCTTCAAGTGCCTAAAAGGCAGTGCTGCAAGAAGAAACTGATTTGTTGAGCACCAAAGTACTACACAGTTTAAGGCAGCTTAGTACTAAAACAGAACTGCTATACAGAGATAAATTTTGGTTCACTGCGTATCTATTAACTCAAAGAACATCCCATCAACAGAGGCATCCACTTATATTGGTTAGGATTTTTCTGAGTTTCAAGTACAGAGAATACAACCTAACTGGCTTAAGCAAAAGTAGAATTTATTAGTCATGTAATTGTAAAGTTCGAGTTATAGCTACCTTTAGATGATCTGGATACAGAGACTAGAATGAAGACATTGGGACATACTTTCTTGGTCTCTTTGCTTTGTTTTTTTCTATGAAGTCTTTCTTTTGAGCAGACTGACCCCACGTGGAGGCAGAGACAGCCACCAACAGTCTTGGGTATCCTTCGCCCTTATATCTGGGAGTCTGTGTGAAAGAAGTCAGCTTCTTTTCTAGTGATTTCAGCAGAAGTGCTGGGTGAGATTATAAAACCATCCTGAATCAATCACTGCACCCAGGAAGAGAGCAGTCTGATTGGTTGAGCCTGTGTTGTAACTTCCCTAGATTCTGATAGGGGAAAGGAGCCCTATTGAACCAAATGAACTAAGAATTGTAAGGAAGGCGGTTTCACAAAGAGAATCTAGGCAGACAAAAAAAGTATACCCTGACTACATCTATATCCAAAATTAAGATTTTGGATGGATAGCATCCTAAACAAAATAAAAAAGCGAAATATTTGCAGAATTATTTTCAAAAATGATCACACAAGAAACACTATATTTTAACAAATAGAAGTGACACTATATTCTTTGACTAGAAGAAGTAAAATTAAAGATTAATCACTAAAAGATAGCTTAAAATTTAGCTCCTTATAAAAATTCAAGAGTCTCTTAATTTTTGTCAAATAGCAAAGATAAGATAGGAACTGAAATGTTATACTGAGAACTCAGTGATCATGGTAACACTATATATAAAAGTTAAGAGATATGGCTCAATCCAGATGTGGAAGGAAATACACCACTTTAAATGTTTTAATAAACAAGACACTTAAGCACATACCTTAAAAAGCTAACAGAAAAAAATACAAAATAAAATAAAAGTAGAATGGAAGAGTATTTTAATAGCCTTTTGAGATAACTGTAGATATTCTTTGGTTTTACACCAAAGCTCAACAGTGGTAACTTCTGAAAGGTTAGTTGCAATGTGGAATCTGAAACTATATCAATGAACTTTTCCTACTCTGTTACATTAAACTTGACTGATCCATCTTGAATTTTGAATGGAATTTTTTTTTACCCCTAAATGATTTTATAGTATCATGCATTGGTGATTCTAAAAAAATATAAGTTTACTGAGTTATGCAAATCTTCTAAATTTGATACATTTTATTATATAATGCAAAAGAAAAATTACATTTAATATTACCATTGATTTAATAAAAAGCCTTTAGTTATTGGATGTCAAGTGCATGGTAACAGATAAGTTTAATTATTAGGGTGCCAATTTTCCAAAATTCTAATTTTTGTTTAAAAACTTGAATTTACCTTTGGCAACAAATACTTTCAATTGTTTTCATTGAAGTGACAGGCTGGCTTTATTCAGTTTCAAGAAAATGTCTGCCAGTCTTAATGAACATAGTCCATTATTCCTTCAAGTAAAGATGGTGTTACATGAAATAGTGCCTCATTCAGCTTGCAACTTAAATAAGCATTTCAAGAATTTACTTGATTAGAAGTACTTCACCTAGTAATATGCATTTAAGTTTCCTCCATGTCTTTTCCTGGTCAGTAGCTCATTTCTTTTCAGCACTGAATAATATTCCATTGTCTAGATATACCAGTTTACTTATCCATTCAGCTACTAAAGGACGTATTCTTTGCTTCCAAGTTTTGGCAATTGTGAATAAAGCTGCTATAAACATCCATGTGAAGGTTTTTGTATGGACATAGTTTTTACCACATTTGGGTAAATACCAAGGAGTGCAACCGGTGGATCATATGGTGAGAGTATGTTTAATTTTATAAGAACTGCCAAACTATCTTCCAAAGTTACGAAACCATTTGGCATTCTCATCAGCATGTGAATGAGAGTTTCTGTTGCTCCCCATCCTCAGCAGTATTTGGTGTTGTCAGTGCTCTGAATTTTGGCCATTTAATTTCCTTTTTGATATAGTATGTCATTTTTGTCCATTCTGTTTTCTCCCTCCAATGATTAGTCAAGCTTCAAATGCTTATCATGGCATCTAATGTGCAAGTAAGCACTCTTTTCATCCTAATATACAACAGCAACTTAGTAAACACATAATCTGAGACACCAATATGAAGACATGTCATACTCAGTTTAATTGGTGTAACATATATAATCAGATGACATCTGTATATTCCAGAAAAGTGACTCTGAGAATTTATTATTGGCATTTGTTTTGTTCTGTAAGGAGAACTTGACAAATCTTACTATAAAAACTTTAAAAGATGCATATAACCCCATACATAAAATTTAATTCAAAATGGATCAAAGACCTGAAAGTAAACTCTTAGAAAAAACATAGGCAAAAATCTCTTGGACATAAACATGAGCAACTTCTTCATGAAGATATCTCCCCAGGCAAGGGAAACAAAAGCAAAAATGAACAAGTGGGACTATATCAAGCTGAAAAGCTCTGCACAGCAAAGGACACCATCAATAGAACAAAAAGGCATCCTACAGTATGGGAGAATATATTCATAAATGACAGATCCAATAAAGGGTTGACATCCAAAATATATAAAGAGCTCACCCACCTCAACAAACAAAAAGCAAATAATCTAATTAAAAAATGGGCAGAGGATCTGAACAGACACTTCTCCAAAGAAGAAATTCAGATGGCCAACAGGCAAATGAAAAGATGCTCCACATCACTAATCATCAGAGAAATGCAAATTTAAACCACAACAAGATATCACCTCACACCACAAAGGATGGTGGCCACCATCTAAAAGACAAACAACAACAAATATTGGCAAGGATATGGAGAAAGGGGAACCCTCCTACACTGTTCGTGGTAATGTAAATTAGTTCAACCATTGTTGGTTGAAAGCAGTATAGAGGTTCCTCAAAAAACTCAAAATAGACATACCATTGGACCCAGGAATTCCACTCCTAGGAATTTACCCTAAGAATGCAGCAGCCCAGTTTCAAAAAGACATATGCACTCCTATGCTTATCTCAGCACTATATATAATAGCCAAGAAATGGGAGCAACCCAAGTGTCTATCAGTAGATGAATGAATAAAGAAGATGTGGTACATATACACAATGGAATATTATTCAGCCATAAGAAGAAAACAAATCCTACCATTTGCAACAACATGGATGGAGCTAGAGGGTATTATGCTCAGTGAAATAAGCCAAGCAGAAAAAGACAAGTATAAAATGATTTAACTCATCTGTCCCGTATAAGAACAAAGCAAAAACTGAAGGAACAAAACAGCAGCAGACTCACAGAACCCAACAGTGGACTAACAGTTACCAAAGGGAAAGGGACTGGGGAGGGTGGATGGGAAGGGAGGGATAAGGGGGACAAAGGGGCATTACAATTAGCACACATAATGTAGGGGAGGCACCAGGAGGGCTGTACAACACAGAGAAGACAAGTAGTGATTCTATAGCATTTTACTACACTGATAGACAGTGACTGTAATGGGGTATGTGGTGGGGACTTGATGATGGGAGGAGTCTAGTAACCATAATGTTGCTCACGTAATTGTAGATTAATGATACCAAAAAAAAAAGATGCATATAAAGAAACAGTGTAATCAGCGATAAAAGGCAAGTGGCAGAGTAGGAGGAAGTATTTGCCAAAATATACAACAAGTAAATGACTAATATATAAAGTTTATAATAAGCTCTACACATTCAGTGAGAGAAATAAAGATAAAGTAATGGGCAAAAGATATGAACAAGCAAATAACCATTTTGTTGATTGTTTTCTCTCTTGTAGTTATCTTGTCCCTCTTTTCCTCTTTTGATCATCTTTCAATTATTTACTTTGTAGCAGCATATTTTGATTCTCTTCCCATTTTCTTATGTGCAGTTTCTGTAGGATGTCTTGTAGTTACCATGGGGATTACATAAAACATTTTATAGTTATAATAATCTATTTTAAACTGATAACAACTTAACTTCAATCACATATATTCCTCCCCCCCCAACTTTATGTCATCAATGGCACAAATTACACCTTTTTATATTTTGTATCTATTAATGTAGTTTTTTGGTTACAGTTGTCTTTTAAGTTTTTAGCTTTTAAGTTAAATACCAGGATTAAAAGGATTTATACACCATTACAATATTACAGGATTCTGTATTTGTCTATATATTTATCTTTATCAAATAGCTTTATATTTTTGTATTGCTTTCTAACATCCTTTTCTTTCAATCTGAAGGTCTTTCTTTAGCAGTTCTTGTAAGGCAGTCTAGTGGTGGTGAACTCTCTTAGCTTTGTTATCTGGGAAGGTCTTTATTTCTCCTTCAATTTTGAAGGTCAGTTTTTCCAGATACAGTATTCTTGATTGAGAGATTTTTCTTTCAGCATTTTGACTATATCACCCACTCCCTCTGGCCTATAATGTTTCTGCTGGGATATCTGTTCATAATCTCATGAGAGCTTCCTTGCATGTGATTACTCTCTTTTCTCTTGCTGCTTTCAAGATTCTTTGTTTTTGACTTTTTACAGTTTGATTATAATGTGTTTTAGAGTGGGTCTCTTTGGGTTCTTGAGCTTTTTGAATTTAGATGTACATTTTCTTCTTCATATTTGGTAAGTTTTCAGCCATTATTTATTAAAATAAGCTCTCTGCCCTTGTTTCTCTTACTTGTCTTCTTCTGTGACTCCCATAATGTGTATATTGCTCCACTTCTTGTGTCTAGTAAGACCCTTAGGCTTTCTTCACCCATCTTCATTCTTTTTTCTTCTTGTTCCTCTGACTTGATAATTTCAGATCATCTATATCCAGATTCACTGGTTGTTTCTTCGGTTCCATCAAGTTTACTGTTGAACCTTTCTAGTGAATTTTTTCAATTGTTATTATATTCTTCAGCTTAAGAATGTTTGAAATGCTCTTTTTTAGTTTCTATCTCTTTGTTGATATTCTTATTTTGCTCACATAACATTTTCCTTATTTCGTTTAGTTGTTTTTATGTGTTCTCTTATAACATGTTGCATTTTAAATGATTATTTTGAAGTCTTTGGTAATTTAAAGATTTTCATTTCTTTAGGTCGTTTTCTTTCTTTGAGCTATATTTTCATCCATTGAGCCATATTTCCCTGTTTCTTTGTGTGCCTCGTTAATTTTGGCAGCACTTTATGCGTTTGGTAATATAGCCACCTTTCCACCTTTATAGACAGAATTCGTATAGGGGAAGACCTTCACCAATCAGCATGACTGAGAATTCTAAGGTCCTCATAAATCTTTTCTGGAGATGTGTCTTCTCAGGGCTTATGTTTATAATTTCCCAATTAAAAAGGTTTGCTGGTCTTCTTCAGGAAACTAATATTTTGCTCCCCCTGCTGTCTGTCTTTGGTACTGTAGGTTTTCCGGTGTGGCAACAGGCTACCATGTTCTCTTTTGTTCTTAGTGGCCTCCAAGCGTCTAAAGCATGCCAGTTCCATCAGTGCTCCAAGGCAGACAAGATAGAAACCAGTCTTTTGAGCAGCCCCCACAAAAGCCAGAACACTGGGTCCCATTGCACTCTTCTTTTTCTCTCTGAAGAGATAGGTCATGAGCAGGTTGCCTTCTCCTGATTGCACCAAGTTGTGCTGGCTCCGTCTATGGTATATTGCAAATTCTCTGGAGCTGCAGTAAGTGGGTGAGCTCTTTTTTTTCCCAGCATCGCCCTAGGACCCCAGAGGATGCTGGTGCCCCATCAATGCTCTGAGTCAGGCAAGGCAGATACCTAGTCCCTAAGGCAGTTCCCACAAAATCTGGAACATCGGACCTATGTTCCATTCTTCCCTTTCCTTCCCAAGGGAGAAGCCTGATTTTTGTGATTTTTCTCCTGATTACACTAAACTGTGCTCGCTTGAGGGAGAGAGAATGCTGATTAAATGAAAAGCTTTTCTTACCTGTTGCAGTGAATTGTTCTTTGCTTTGTTTGTCTGGGTTACTATTATTTCTTAACTGGTTTCTGAAGTTCTCATAGAGATTTTTTTAGACTACATGTTGTTGCTAAGCCAGAGTCTTTGTTGGGAAACATGGTCTCTGTCCTCCTATTCCACAATGCTGCTCTGTGATCATATTTTCATTTTTTATTCAACATAGTTCTTCCTGTTTGAATTTTTTATATCCATCACATTTTATTTTAAAAATATGAAGAAAAATATTCAAATTCAAAAATATTGAAGGGGTACAATTTTTTCATTGCCAAGAAAAGGAAGCACATAAATAACATTGGTTTATGTTTTATTTTATAATTTATACTAAAGTTCAGGTTTAGTTTATTTCACACTGTGATTCTCCCACCAGTATGACCTTTTCCAGATTCTTGCAGCCTTAGCAAAAGTGTAAAAAACCACTTTGTTATGGTATAAGAAATAAACTGACAATATAAATTATTATGAAGCACACTTTCAAGATATCCCTTACCAATGTAGATAAGAATAATTGTGAAATAAATGGATTTATTGAGGTGTGTGGTTTTTTTTTTTTTTTTTTTTGGTTCTCTTTTGGCCTTTAGGCATTAGGATTTTTGTCTTCTTACGGAATAGGAATGGAATATGATCAAGCCAAGGTAAGGTCATTTTTTTTTTCTGGAACAAAACTGTATTTTTTAAGGGGGACATTATTAAGTAAAGATCTTGCTCTTTAGGTAAAGGAGCTCACTAAAGTGTGGTGGATAAAAGCACTAGGTCAATAAAGAAGCTTAGGGTTAAAATACTATACATTTCTTAATATCCCATATTTCACGTTGTTCACTAAAGATAGATAATGTCTACTCCATAGGTATTTTATAATGACTAGGTGAAATATCATGTACAATGCTCTTTTCACAGACTCCAGAGCTCACAAAGCCCCCCACCAAAATGTCAGTCAGCTTATAGAGGAAGAGAATAAAATTTGTCATTTATTTTGGGACTAATTATTTATTTCATCAAAGTTCATTGCTGGGTTAGGATAAAAAAACTGATAATCAGTTTGAGTTTCATATTTGAATGACCAAAGTAATATATTTTCCTACTCTAGGCACTGATATATTACACCTTTGGAAGTGCTGGAGGAAGCATGATGGCCCAGATGATTTTGGTTTGTAAATTAAACATATTGGGGCCCAAATGGTTGTGTTATAAATACAACATTGTCAGAATATTAAGACTATATGCTTGTATTTTAGGGATACAGATATTTGTCAGGAATCAATGTTCTACAGAATTGTGAAGTTGCCTTAAATCATTACAAGAAAGTGGCAGATTATAGTGAGTAATCTACATAATTTTTTAAAAATAACAGACTTGACAAGCAATTAGGAAAACAAACCAATGTCAATTGACATATTTATGAATGTATTAAAAGACTAAGCTTTTAAGATGTGTTAATACAATTCTTTTCATACAACATAGTTTTCTGATTGGTTACTTTTCAATAGTAACTTTTCAAAAATTTTTCAGTGAACAGGTTCACCTTTTATTTATATTAGTACATGTCCCCAAACAATTCTGCTTTACTTTTTATTGTGATGTTCCTTCCTTCAACTGAAAATTTGAATGTAGCACCAATAAATATTGAGCAGTTTCCCTAATTCTAATTTCTAGAATATGGGGTGTCTTGTTAAAAATTCCTGAAGAAGTGGATGTAAGGTGTATACATTGGCAATCTCTGTCACTGCACTTGAGAACAATTCAAGTAATCATTATCTATTACCCTATACCTTGTCTACAAAAAAATAGACCATAAGATTAATATATGTTCTTAGAATCATTTTCAAAGTTGTCTTTAACATTCCATCTTGTAACACCACTGAACCAGAATACTTAATAGTTTTAAATAAAAGTTTCCTAAGAATGAATAAGATGAAGTCCATTTGGTTAATTTCTATAATCAGAATAACATCTAAATACACATCTTTGGCATTACTAGGATCTGAGAAAAAAAAGGAAAAATATTACTTTTGAATTTAAGATGCTATATGTAACAAGATCATTTCAAATGCTTAATGAAACTGAAATTACTATATATATATATATATTTCAAACTGTATACTTTGTTAGGTTTATTGAAACATAGTTATCTTTAATTTCAGATTACCCATAGAAAGTAATTAAAGAGCTGCTATTATTCTCATACTGTAGTTTCAGTCTTGGAAAAAGACTGTAGTAAAAGGGATCAGTTGCCTGCTCCTAAAATCTGTCATCTTTCCTTGAGCCTATATGGCCAAGATCTTCAGTAAGGTCTGATAAATGTTGATACAATATTTGTATGGTTTGCAAAGCATAGCTAGTTTCTTTCACTTTTCTCAGAACTAAATGAACAAAAATTAGCAAATTTCTGTCTCTGAAAGGCACTTCCTTTCTGCTAGTACACCAGGTCTCTGCACAACTTAAGGACAATAGGCATAACAGTGTTTTCTCTAAGTTGACTGTTATCTCTTGCAACCTTATGAATTTTGGCTATTCTTTGGCTTATTTTCTATTCACAGTTGCCGACAAACTGGAAAAAAGTGAAGCTTTTCCAGTGGAAAAAGTGAGACTAACTGAAAGACCTGAAAATATGAATTCTAACAGTGAGATTTTGGATTGGGACATATACCAATACTATAAATTTTTGGCAGAAAAAGGAGATGTTCAGATACAAGTAATGTATACAGACAAGGTTGAGTTTTTAGAATGTGCATATTACAAGGTTCTTGGTTCACCCTGAGTCCTAGAGGGTTAACAGTGCTCCATCCTGAATAGGAAAGGAAACCCCCTCCTCTTTGCCCTATTCCTTTTTTGTTCCCTGCCATTTGCAGTTCCTGTGCCTATGGGAGAACCTGTTGTCAGAGTCATGGCAATTTTCTTTTGCATTTACTCCTAAAAAATTTCATATAGAAAAATTAGATTTTATTTATGGAAAAAAAACACTATCCCATGTTTGTTTTTCTATGGACGAACCCTTACCAGAAGCCAGAAGTGTTCTGCCTCTGAGAATAGACTAGTGATAACATTTGCGTGCCTTTGAGAACCAAGACTTAAGGCTGCTAGGTTTATGTACCCAGGTGCTGCCCTAGTGCCAGCAGACCAGTGTCCCGAGGCTGAGGAAGCCTATGCTCAGCATCAATCAATTACCCAATAAGAAATATAGTCTGGAATGTTTTGCTGTTGTTTTTATAAGCATGCCAACTATATCAAACTGAATCAACATAATATTGTAAAATGACCAAGTAAATGTTTTCTTTATTTTTCTCACTATTTTTATTCATTTATTTTTTTAATGAGGTATAATTGACTTATTATATTTAAATCAATACTACCACTAACATAATTTTCAAAAATCATCATTCCTAGGTATCTCTTGGACAATTACATCTAACTGGGAGGAAAGGTCTAGATCGGGATTACTATGTAAGTCAATCTCCAGAGTCAGTCCTGAGGGGTTGGGGAGGACAGTAGTGAGGGAGGGTAGCAGGGCAGTGAAATAAATGGAAGGTGGGAGTATGAAAGGGTTGCTGGGGAAAGGCCACTGCTGCTTCCTTGGTCAGATCAGCTTCCTAGCTTTTGAGGAAGAACAAAATAAACCAGAGGAAGCACTTTTCCTACCTCCCTTCAAGTACAGAGAGGTTTAGGCTTCTGAAGGAGAAGTTGAAGCAGGGGAGTTTCCATGCTCCCCCTGAACGTGGCTTTTTTCCACCCAAACACACTTTTGGACCGAGGTTAAGTGTGGAGGATACCCCCACCTGCAGGCTTTGGACATGCCCATTCCCCACAGGCAGCTGCGGAAAGTCCACCTAGGAGTCTCCTGTGCAGGAGCCTGAGGACCAGCCTCAGCCCTGTTTGGCTCTATCAGAGGACAGACCACTTTCAATATAATTAGAAATATTATTAAGCATCTGTATAATTTTGTGAAACTCTTTTCAATTGTCTTGCCGAATCGTACCTTATCCCAGTGAGGTTAGAAGATTAATTAACAATTCAAATTTATAATGGAGAAAAAAACAAATAAACTTGACCTACACAACATCCTCCTCAGTAAGATTCTAGACCCCTGGGATGGGGTCTTACCCAGATCTTGATTGTGGTTTCAAGGCCCTAAATCCCCGCAGATCTGGGAAAGTAACTGGGATTCTTATTAAAGAGAGATTTTGCAGGCCTCATCATTTTATAAGAGCCACATACTCATTGTTTTTTTCTTTATATTATGTACTGTAGTTTGTGTTTGATAAGAAGTACAGTACATATAAGTTAAAGGTCAAAGTTAATTTCATAAATTGTGATCAAATAGGTAGCAATTGAAATAAACATATGCATCCCAAAACAGCTCAATTGAAGGTCTCTTATTAATCCTCATTATAATCAAGGTTCTATCTTCTTAGAAAGGAAGTTCTGGATTTACAGCATTACTCCAGTGTCATATTTCAGCCTGCAATGAGTTTCTCAAGTTAAGCATAGGATGCATAACTAGGAAGAATTCCCCATTTTCCATAAACATGGAATTCTTTTGAGTGTGAAGGCACTCAAACTTCAGCTATGGGAAACACCTGCCAGTCCTTGTGAGTACATGAAAACTCACAAAGCTAAGTGCTTCTGGTCAGCTCCAGTGTCTGTGAACACTGATGAGGGCTGTAACTGCCTCCAGGTGAGTATGAAGTATGATCCCAAAGCTGACACTGAAAGATTCTGGTGCTGTAGTGGCAGTAGCCAAGAGATTGGGCACCAGGAACCCAGTCAGGCTTTCCTTGGTCGCGTTCACAGAGGTTTTATCTAATCCTTACTTCTTTAGATCTGGAGAAAAATACAGTGTCTAAAATCCAGTTTCCTAATTTATAAAGCATGAAGAAGGAATGATATAATCTCTCATGTTGCTTCAGCTCTAATTTTCTGAATGTGGGTTGGGTCACATGCTTCCTATCCAGATATTCTAAAAAGGCTGGTTTAATTCCAGAACAATCCCAGTGTTCAGGTACATTCTGGGGGCAAGGCTGGTCCTTCTGCTTTCCTGAGCCTAATAAACCCAAACTTCCATGGAGGGTGCCAGTCAAGGTCTCAAACTTCAAGATTGATTCACTTATTTATCAGTTAGATTAGGCTACATGATAAACCACTCCCAGACTTAGGTGAATTAAAACAACTATTTAATTCATTTTGGCAGGTCAGTAGTTTTGGCTGGGCTCAGATGAGTAATTCTTTGGTCTCAGCCAAGCTCAACTAATCTTCACTGGGCCTGCTCATGTTTCTGTAGTTAGCTAGATAGAGCATTGGCTAGGGCTAGCTGGTTTATGATGGCCCATATATGACAGCTAGTATGACTGGGTCTCTCCACATGTTCTCCTCCTCCAGACAGTTGGCCCAACTTTTCACATTGCAGCCAAAGGTTCTCAGAACACTTCTCAAGCAGAAGTCTCTTGAGGCATGGGGTTGAAATTCATAAATAACTTCTGCCACATTATTTTGGCCAAAGCATGTTTCAGGACCAGCCAGCACTGAAGAGGTAGGAAAAAAGACTTCTCCTCTTAAAGGCAGAACTGCAAAGTATTCTGATCACTTTTGCAACTTACACAGCTTAGCTGCACTAGAATCAACTTGGAGAGGCATAAGAGATGCAAAGGAGAGAGAGAAAATAAAGGGACAAACCCAATGTCTGAAAGACTGTTACCTCAGTTCCACCTACGGTTAACTTCTCATCCTTCACGTCTTACCTCAGCAGAGAGGGTTTTCGTGTCAGCTCTACTCTTTGGTCACTTATCCCAACACGCTGTGTTTATTTTCCTCTAGTCCATATCACTCACTGAATTATATTGATCTTGACTGGTTTTCTGCCTGTCTCCCCACAATGGAATGTAAGTTTTTGTCTATCTTGCCACTAATGTATATCCTGTACTAAGAATAGTGCCTGGTGCATATTAGGGACTTAGTAGGTATTTACCAAATGAATCAGTGAAAACATCCTAAGCATTATATGTTGCTCCTCAGCCTGAGATGCACCCCTTGAAGCATGTATGCTAATTTTTCATTTCACCAAATAAAATTATTAGTGTAACATTCCTTATAAAGGTGATGTCCAGTTTACTGCCCAGCAAATTGAATAACAGAATACCTGGAAATAACTACCTTGCCTTTTTTAAAATTCCCCCTCACTGTTTGATTGAATTAATCTTTCTCATGAGTTGTCACCACAGGCAACATTTTCACCTCCCCAGCCCCACACCAAATTCTTAATTACTGAAAGATATATGCAATTCTTGATTACATTATCTTGAATCTCTACACATACATCTTAATGTTGTTTGTATTTCTAAATATATACAGGTTCAGAATGAATTGGATTAGGAAAGCTAGGTATTTGGGTGCATATTATTAAAGTGGATACAGAAAAATTAAATTAAACCTAGCAGAAGAATAGTATCAGATGTGTACAGCAACTATTTTGTCTACCCTGCTATGCATTTAAAAGGAAAAAGCTATTATCACCCCTTTTCAAGATAATTTACAGAGCCAGGGATAAAAGAAGTACTCATAAATGTTTTCAGAACAATACATTTTCTTGACATTTCATTCTAGAATTGTTACAAGCTAATTAAACTAGGGATTTTCTTAGGACCAATGTTCATTTTTTTAAAAAAGAGATGTGCATTCAATTAATAAAACTACACTTAGCACAATGCCTGATACATACTATACTTCATCCAACCTAAGACCATCAATTATAAGATATTTTGTCTTCTACTGAGAAAGAAAAAACATTGTCAGTATAAATTATATGGTGCCATTGATAGTAAGAAATGTCCTGATTAAAATGGGGGTGGGGAGCAGATATACATATTAGAATGAGTAAAATATGATGGTGGGTGCTCAGTAAACATCTGAAGGATAGATGGAGGATGTCTTAGTCTGTTTGAGGTGCTATAACAAAAATACAGTGGCTTATAAACAACAGAATTTTATGTCGCACAGTTCTAGAGGTTGGAAATCTGAGATCAGGATGCCAGTGTGACTGGGTGAGAGCTTCTTCCAGTGTGCAGACTTGTCACTGTATCCTCACATAGGAGAAGATATGAGCTAGCTCTCTGGGGCCTCTTTTTATAAGAGCACTAATCCCATTCATGAGAGCTCTGCAAATAACCTCCCAAAGGCACCTCTTAAGACCATCACTTTGGTCATTAGGTTTTTAGTGTAAGAATTTTGAGGGGACACAAATATGCAGACTACAGCAGATGAATGGATGGATGGATAATTGATCTTAACTTAGAGAACAAGAATTCAGACTGACTCATGTATATCGCATTAAAGAAGCTTGCGTGATACTTTCACACAATGTTTAATAAATGTTTATACAACTGAAGCAATAGCATTAACAGCAGATCAAAGACAAAGCAAAGAGAAGTGAAATGCCAAGTAAGCTATGAGAGTGGAGTGTGGAAGGAAAAATTAGAGAAAGCCTCAATTCCTTTGGTATTAATGGGAAGGATCATTATACTGAAGGATGGGGAAAACTCCAGGATTCTTATTTGCTTCTGTAGAGTAGATTATTCTCCTTTAACAGTTCAAATCTAGTTTCCCAGAATATAACTTTTCCCCCAGAACTCTCTATTGCCGAATATTTGAGAGCCAAATTCTGAAGGCAGACTTTGAAAATGACTTCATAGAATCAGAATACTAGAGTTATATAAAGATTAAAATCCAGTTCCCTTGTTTTGGAGGGTTATAAATTTATCTTTTCATTCACTCACTCATTCATTCATTTCAGAAATATTTCCTGAGTGCTTGAACTACAGTAGACATTGGGCTAAGTACAGATGATTCAACACTTCGAGGAGATAGAAAATTAAGCAGACAATTAAATCAATAGATGAGTACCGTGATCGTTACCTAGGAGCATATTTGGGTCTTGGCTCAGTAGAGACATTATAAGAAATACTTCCAACTTTTATATTAATGTGCTCTGATAAATTTGATGGGTAAATCATGCATTTAATCATACATTTGATTTACTTACCAATATTGATTGGTAAATCACACATTGCTACAAATTTCTCCTATCCAATTGACACTTAGGTTATTCCTGACACTATACAAATAATTTGTTTCAGGATTCTCCCATGCTCATAAATCTCCAATGGCTTCTATTCTCTACCACATAAAATTAAGTTCTTAGCTTGGTGTTTAAGACTATTTATATGAGCCCATCATATTATTTCAAGTCTTAGCTTTCAGATATTCTATTTCAGCCATACTGAAGGAACTACTATTTCCTGGACACACCTTGGACATTTCCACCTCCATTCCTTGCTCATGTTATTCCCCCAGCCTATGACACCCTCTGCACTGTGAATCCTCTCCATGTTTTGTGAGACCTTTATAATTTAATCCCTCCTCCTTAATACCATGAGGACAGAGGGCTAAGCACATGGGAATTGGATTCAGGCTGCTTGTGAGATTGTAGTACCAGATACTTAACTCTTGAGTGTCACTAAATAGTCTCAGATGCCAATAATACCTTCCTTATAGTGCTATTTTGAAGATTAGGGAAGAAAAAGCTTATAAAACACTTACCACAGAACTGGGCACAATTTCTGTTTTTCTATATCCCTTGAATTCTTTTTGGTGTTCTTTTAATCCCCCATCACTTATTGTCTTACTGCTATTTCCAAATACGCCTTTTTTCTCAGCAGTATTATTAGGGAACAAATGTAGGAGCAGTGTTTTTTGTTCATCTTTGAATCATCTATATAGTTAACATATAACATATATAAAGCATGTTTCAATCAACTTTTTGAAAGGATAAAGGAGAAGTAGAAGAGATGGATGGTTGAATGGATGCATGAGAGGATGAAGTTCAGCAATGGTGTCATTTGTATTATGTCCACAAGGCAGACTGGCCTTAGTAACAAGGGTGTAGTTCTTAAATAAGCTGGCAACATTTCTAGAGCAAATTTACATATAAAAGAACTGCTGACATTTCTTCCTTAAATGTTCTCTCCAGTTTGGGAAGGAGCAGATCCTTGCATATCAACCTAGTCAAGGCTTTCCAAAAAACAGAAGAAACATGTCCTTATAAGACACTTTGGAGGGTGTCTTCATTTCTCATTCCTGGGGCTGATTTCTTCTCATACTCCATGTAGTCTCTGAGGAATACTGCTGGACAGTTCAGATAAGACCGAGGGAATGGGGCACCAACACCTGGGTCAGTCCTTAGGCGTTCTAGACTGAGTGTTTCACTGTTATCACCTAGAGAGAATCAGAGGCTTTGCTGGTCTCCCTCAATTTGATTTAGAAAGAAGTGGCCTGAAGTCTACCTTTGCAGAAAGACCTGGTCTTGGCAGGTAGCCAGGTATATCTGGTACTCTGCCTTATAAACAGTAGGGTGTTGTATATCCAGTCCTGCCAATTGTACAAACTGTCTTATAAAATAGGTACATAAAGTGAAAGACCTAAACCCTGAAAACTACAAGACACTCCTAAAGTAAATTAAAGAGGACGCTAATAAATGGAAATTCATCCCATGCTCTCCGGTAGGAAGAATTAATATTGACAAAGTGGCCATCCTGCCTAAAGCAATCTACAGATTCAATGCAAGCCCTATCAAAATACCAACAGCATTCTTCAACAAACTGGAACAAATAGTTCTAAAATTCATATGGAACCACAAAAGACCCCAAATAACCAAAGCAATCCTGGGAAGGAAGAATAAAGCAGGGGAGATCTCGCTTCCCAACTTCAAGCTCTACTACAAAGCCACAGTAATCAAGACAATTTGGTACTGGCACAGGAACAGACCCACAGACCAGTGGAACAGACTAGAGAGTCCAGATATTAACCCAAGCATATATGGTCAATTAATATATGATAAAGGAGCCATGGATTTACAATGGGGAAATGACAGCCTCTTCAACAGCTGATGTTGGCAAAATTGGACAGCTACATGTAAGAGAATGAAACTGGATTACTGTCTAACTCTATACATAAAAGTAAACTCAAAATGGATCAAAGACCTGAATGTAAGTCATGAAACCATAAAACTCTTAGAAAAAAACATAGGCAAAAATCTCTTGGACATAAACATGAGCGACTGCTTAATGAACATATCTCCCCTGGCAAGGGAAACAAAAGCAAAAATGAACAAGTGGGACTATATCAAACTAAAAAGCTTCTAAACAGCAAAGGACACCATGAGTAGAACAAAAAGGCATCCTCCAGTATGGGAGAATATATTCATAAATGACATATCCGATAAGGGGTTAACATCCAAAATATACAAAGAACTCATGTACCTCAACAAACAAAAAGCAAATAATCCAATTAAAAAATAGGCACAGGATCTGAACAGACACTTCTCCAAAGAAGAAATTCAGATGACCAAAAGACACATGAAAAAATGCTCCACATTGCTAAGCATCAGAGAAATGCAAATTAAAACCACAGTGAGATATCACCTCACACCAGTTAGGATGGCCACCATCCAAAAGACAAACAACAGCAAATGTTGGTGAGGATGTGGAGAATAGAGGAACCCTCCTACACTGCTGGTGGGAATGTAGATTTGTTCAACCATTGTGGAAAGCAGTATGGAGGTTCCCAAAAAAACTCAAAGTAGAAATACCATTTGACCCAGGAATTTCACTCCTAGGAATTTACCCTAAGAATGCAGCAGCCCAGTTTGAAAAAGACATATGTACCCCTATGTTTATCGCAGCACTGTTTACAATAGCCAAGATGTGGAAGCAACCTAAGTGTTCATCAGTAGATGAATGGATAAAGAAGATGTGGTACATATACACAATGGAATAATATTCAGCAATAAGAAGAAAACAAATCCTACCATTTGCAACAACATGGATGGAACTAGAGGATATTATGGTCAGTGAAATAAGCCAGATGGAGAAAGACAAGTATCAAATGATTTCACTCATCTGTGGAGTATAAGAACAAAGCAAAAACTGAAGGAACAAAACAGCAGCAGAATCACAGAACCCAAGAAAGGACTAAGAGTTACCAAAGGGAAAGGGACTGGGGAGGGTGAGTGGGAAGGGAGGGATAAGGGGAAAAAGGGTAATTACAATTAGCACACATAATGTAAGCAGGGGGCACAGGGAAGGCAGTATAGTACAGAGAAGACAAGTAGTGACTCTATAGCATCTTACTATGCTGATGGACAGTGACTGTCATGGGGTATGTGAGGGGGATTTGATAATGGGGGGAATCTAGTAACCACAATGTTGCTCATGTAAGCATATATTAATGTTACCAAAATAAAAATAAATAAGTAAGTACATAGTGCCAACGTAAAAGAGTACTTTTCCAAAATAATGGACTATTTAGTTCTATAGCTGGGATTCACCTGTCTCCACAAAGCCACATGCCCACCATGTCTTTCCAAATGTAAGGAACATATCCTTACATTCTAAAATTATGTATGTGCACTATATGGTAGCTCCCACTCTTCAGATTTATGGTTGAAGTAGCACTTGGAATAGTGCCTTGAACAATGTGGACATTTCATAGATATTTTTTGAATGCATGCTGAATAAGATACAGTTCAGGTCAAAGGACCATTTTGTAGGATATGTTTGTGACTGTCAATAATACTGTTTCCTTTCTCTCCAGAAAGCATTATACTACTTTTTAAAGGCAGCAAAGGCCGGGAGTGCAAATGCCATGGCATTTATAGGAAAGGTACATTCTTCATCCTGATCAATACCTTTCACTTCTTAAAAATACTAAGAAATTAATGGGACCAGCTAAATGAACCCAGTGTAGGTGACCGAGCTGCAGGCCTCTTTCACAGGGGGTTCCACTACAAACTGAGGATAGTATTCTTGAAGTGACAGTTTGGGAAGAAACCCATACAACAGCAGCCTTTATCAGGGGCACCAAAATCAGCCTTGAAAGTGTACCTATCCCAGGGCTCCTTGGCTGAGTGTAGCTCAGAGCCACCTCTTTGCCTTCACCATGACCCCCCATTTTGGCATATAACAGGATTTCTGGGATAGTTATGCATGGAACTGGTACAGGCCATGACCCAGTGAGGTGCCTCTTCCCTCTATTCCAGGAACGAGAAACAGCTTGAGGCTGAAGCAAGTACATCCTTGGGCCACCTCTAATGGGAGGACACTGGCTGCTGAGCAGCTTTGAGGGAGGCCTGTTATCTCTCCCTCAAAGACCATTCACTGCCCCAGGGCTGTCCTTGGGTCCCTGACAATTTGGATTAGTAACCATGGGGACAAATACTCCACTTCCAGAAGTGCCACATACAGTACATTTAGATGCAAGGAAACATAAGAGAAAACACAAATAGGGTCCATTTGTTTGCCCTCAGGCAAAGTCACTCCATATTGTATGTAGTAGATTATTTCCTTAGTTTTTCCTCTTACTAAAATTGAGGTGAAAGTCAAATGACATAAAATTAACCATCTTAAAGTGTACGATTCTAATGTCATTTACTATGTTCACAATGTAGTAGTGCAACCATCCCCTCTATCTAGTTCTAAAACATTTTCATCACCCTCAAATTCTCTAGTTTTTTACATCCTTTCCAAATTTTTTTTTAATTTAATTTTATTTATTTTTTTTTTTGTAGATGTATTTAGAAGGGAATGCTGCAACACCGCAAAATAATGCTACTGCCTTCAAATATTTTTCCATGGCAACCAGTAAGGTATGTACTCGGCGTTTTCCTGTAAACACATTAAAACATGTGGTCTGATGCCATAAAGTTGATTCCAAAGCCCCATACCCAACTACTTGACCCATGAGTTTTGTGTCCTGGAGAACATCATTGACAATAAAATGCAGTTAAAATAGGGAGAGACACATCTTGTCTTCCTGGTACACGGGAAAGGGCAGTGACTTGTGTTGCCCTAGCAAGAGGCCAGGTTGGAGCTCAGCTTTCCTCCCCACCATCCAACAGGTTATGTAGCTCAGGAAACAAGAAATCAGAGATGAGGACAGAGGAAGGAAAACTCAGTCAATAGCTGCAGTTAGTTCATAACAAAGATAAACAAGAAATGCCAGTTTTCTCCAGTTCAATCTTACCCAAAGGTCAGAAATCCCCCTGGCCTAGGCAGAAGATTGTCAGTGAGGTGGTCAGAACAAGACTGGTGAAAGCATGGCTCTGGAGATAGAATTGTTGGTTTGAACCCCAGCCCCTGCAACTTACTAGCTGTGTAACCATGGGAAAGTTACTTAACCTCTCTGTGCTTCAATTTCCCCACATGTAATATGGGAATATAAAAGAATTTGCCTCCTACTGTTGTCAGGATTTAATGAATTAATATTTATGTGCCTCATATTGTAAAGTACATAAAGCAGTGCCTGGGACATAGTGCAATCTGTTATGTTTTGCAGTCTGAGGCCAGGTAGGTGGAGTGAACTTAAGACAGAATGGATTGGCTCGGTGAAGGAAGGTAGAAATTGTATATAATGTGGCTCCAGCTGGTGAGGTTTTTGCCTTGGTTCCTAGGCCCTGTGAGGCTGGTATCAGTCAGCTAAAACTTCATAGACTACTCCGAATACTTTTAGTACATAACGAATGTTGTTGAAACACCCATCAGCCTAATGTGGGTAAATGGCCTTGATAAACTTTCTCTCTCTGTACAGCAGGAGGCATTTTGTTGTCTTACAATGCCCTACTGCAACACTGGCAGTAAGATGTGCTCAAATTGGGTAGTATTTTCAACTGTTCTCAGTTTTTAAAAGCCCACACATGCTTTAGGAGCCTATTTATAAATGACTAGCACCTCAGAGCTGCTGCTATTGTGGTGTAAATTACTAAGAAGGCTGGTACTCGGCTCTTCTGCCTTGTAATTTGTATGAAATTGTTGCTCAGTAAGACAGTTATCTGGAGTACCATTAGATTAGGATGACAAGGGAGAGCAGACTGAAAAAGAGGTGGGGTAATAGAACAGAGGAAGATCTCTTGTAATCTGGCAAATAACACTGATTTGTCAGCCCCAGGAAATAATGCCAGGAAGTTGAGTGTGTAAATTAACCGAACCCCCAAAATGTTCAGTGTAACCAGCAGTCATCTCAGCTACTTGTGTTCTAAACCTGAGTAGCTTCCCTTACAGAGAAAATCTGAAATTACATTTAAGGTAATTATTCTGAATAACATCAGGTGGACATATATTCTTTTATCATCACCTGAACAATTTATTAGATTTCTCACTTGAGGTCATGGCCAAAGTGAAGAGATTTTGTCTTCCACTCTTTGCACACCCATATTTTCATTTCATTAATTTTTTTTTAAAAACCATTGCTTTTTGTACTTGTTTTTAAGTCATATCAGTGGATGCAAAATTATAACTTGTTGACCTCTTTTGTCTTATTTACTGAGAAACATGAACAGTTCTCCTTGGTGATGTCAGACAGTATTCTCCTGTTATTTTCTTTCACACTTCTGAACACATCAGGCGCATCCCCACTCCACACTTCTGTCATTGCCCCTCCCTTCACAGAACCCCCCACTCTGAGTCCTGCCCACCCCCCAGAGGAAAGCCCAATGCTCTCCTCCCACTAAGCCACTCCTCACCCCTTGGCTCACACCATTTTTTCCTTCTTCTGAACTTGCCCTGCATTCACTCTCCATACTTCTGGAACTTTATTTCTTTACCTTGTGCCTTCTCTCCTGCTGTCTGAAGGTCACATCTCCTCAACTAGAAGAAGACATTAGTCTTGCTACATAGATGGAATTCATCAAATATTTGCCAAACAAATGACCATCTGCTCCCTAAGTCCATGTCAGTTAACCTAAGCAAGAGCATTGAGTCCTAACATGGAAATTGTACGTGGGGGTATTGCCTACACATATGTTTTGTTTGGCCCAGGAAGTGTTCTACACATTAGGATATTTCATATCCAAATCTGGACCTCCATCTTTTCTTGGAACATGGGAAGAGCTGACCCCATGGGGCTTTTTTTCTGTGCAAAAATAACTGTGTGGAGCAGAGAGCTGCGGATCTACCGCTGCCTTTAAACATGGCTCAGACTCTCTGCTTTGTCTCAGCCTCCAGCACCCCTCCATCACCTGGAAGGATGGACTTTTTACATCATCTGTATGGCTCTGGAGTTATCTGAGCTGGCCACTCCTGACCTGAAAGTTCTAAACAGTTCCTCTGGGCCTTAAACAGTTGGCGAGTCATCTCTTGAGCCTCCCTCGCCCCAGACTCCCAGGCACTCTCTTAGAGAAGGAAAGTAATCTGTTCCCACCACTCTAACCTCTCTCCTTCTTTTCTCCCTTCTTCCTTCCCTTCAGTTTTCCTCAACACCTAAATGAGGACAGTTAGCAGAAGACAGACTCACTAGACTTTACCACATCCATCACACCAGGCCTTACTGCCCCAGACCAGACTGTCCCAAGGCTCGTAGGACCACAGAGAGGTGTAGTCAGAGGAAAAGAAGGAAAAAAGAGAGCAGACATATCCCCGCTGTTTTAAATACAGATGGACTGTCCTTGAGAATGCTTACAACAGCTGGCCCTTTGGTATGCATAGGCTCAAACTCTGGAATCTTGAAATAGTTTTTGAACTATGCCTTCTCTAGTTATGTGCTATTTTATTTTTAACCACTGAGGGGTACTCTGATGTGTCCACAATAACTACATTTAGATGGCAAGAAGAAATTAAGAGTTCTCTGTCAAAACAAGTTCCTAGAGCAATACTATAAACCTATAAAACAAACCTACAGATCAGCTGAATGAAAGCCAAGTGGCCAAATGTGGCTCCTTGCTCAGTCACTAAAGGGTGAAATGCATGATGGGTGATAAAAAGAAAAAGTGTTTCTTGGTTGAGGAAGTCACTTTCAAGGTTCACTCTTCATCCAGGATTAATATGGTAAATATTAATATATTTGAATATGTGCTGAATGTTAAATTTGCTAGATACTCTCTTCCTTATACTGTTCAAAATTCTAATCAGAAAGAGAAATGGTAATTAATTTAGCACCAAGTGGAAAACATTGGTGATTTTATAAACAGTCAAATTTGAATAAAGAAATATATACCAATAATGCTTTACCATCTGTAATGGCTAGTTTGAAATTCAATCTCTAAAATATTATTTGTCCATTTATGCCAACCTTCTTGCACCAAAGCAGGAAACAAGTGTCTGGATAGACTTCTCCTTTCTGGAAAACTCCTACTCATACTTCAAGACCTGGCTCAAATGTCACTACCTCAACTCAATTCACTCAGTCCCTACCCTCATCCAGGCAGCTCAGTGACCATCTTCTAAGTGCCCACAACACTCTCAATCTGTTCCTACTATAGGACTTAATTTGACATGATTACCTTAAGAGGTCCAACCTGGTAGGTAAGAGCCCACTAGCCTATGAACTGTCTAAGCCAGGGATCATGGTTTATTCATCTTTGAACTTTTACATCTTACCTCTGTCCAATGCCTATTATGGTGTCACACAAGCACTAAATAAATGCTGAATGAAGGAATGGAAGAAAGATTTTACTTTACTTTCCCTCCTCTCTTTCTAGTCAGAGGAGTTTTTGAAGGTGTGAAAGGAGGAGCTAGAGAGGTGCAGAATAACTTGCTTACTCCCTGATTAACCTGCCTTGATTGATCTCCTATTGAGTGCATTTCAAATATTTGGAATGATTTTGCAGTAATCTTCCTTATCATGAATTCTGGGAGTTTACTTGGATTTTTAAAATTATTCCAGGGTAATGCGATTGGTCTCCATGGGCTTGGTCTTCTTTACTTTTATGGGAAAGGAGTTCCTGTGGTAAGTTAAATGACTTCATTGTCTTTTCAACATATTTCTAAAAATTTATAAGGTGAAATTCATGATCACTGAGTTCAAGGAATTAGTCTCTTACCTGGTTTGCCACACTATCATATCAATAGAGAATAAAATAATCCAGTGAAATATTTGCCAATGAGACATAGAACAAGTTTGTGACAAAAATAGCAACTCTAATTATGTCTTAAAATCATAGATTCTAAGTAACCTTAGAAATGATCTAACCCTGAGGATGTTTTTTGATAGAGAAATTTATCTTCTTAGTGTGACCTCTGTCTTTTGAGTGATCTTCCCCCAATATCTAACAAGACCTACTATCAGTGTAGGAAGAGACATAATCTACAGTGAATATGACATAATTATTTCTTAATATAATCTAATATAATAATGAAATAAAACACCTAACACTTCTGATACTATGTTAATTAGCCTCAATCACATAAGGAACTATCTATGCTCTTTCTCAAAAACTGGAAGGTACTTGTTACCATGGAGTTACACATAAGCCTTTGAGTAACAAAGTGTAATTATCTTGCAGAATTATGCTGAAGCACTTAAATACTTTCAGAAAGCTGCACAGAAAGGATGGCCCAATGCACAGTTTCAGTTAGGCTTCATGTACTACTGTAAGTGTGACAAATATGGCTACTTTGCTTAGAATGCCAAATGTATTGTTAAACCTGCTCCTTTTTTATCATAATTCAAAGCATTGGGGTGTGCAGTTTAGATAGAATGTTGAGGAGGAATTTGAAGAATTCTGAAGGAAAGAACACCAGTTGGGGGAGGAAGCAAGGAGACATAGTGAGGCAATTCACCTCTGAAAAGGTTAAGTTTGAGGTGCCTTGTGATATCCAGTGCACATCCCCAGAAACAGGTCTGACACAAGAAAGGTCAAACTTGGGGAAAAAGATCTAGGAGGCATCAACATACAGGTGTTAGTTCTAAGAGCAGCTGAGACTACAAAGGAAAAGGAGAAAGTGTGAGAGGAAGGAGAAGTGGGCCATGGTCAGAAATCTGGACCTTGGTGCTGTCTTGAAAAGATGGGCAGAGAAAGAGTGGTCACAAGAAGACTGAAAAGTCTTGGTCAAAAGAATAGGAGGAAAAAAGTGATCTTAAGGAAGCTAAGAACTTTCAGGAAAGAATGAATGAATAAGCACTCCTATGAAATGCAATGAAGAGACTGGTTTTCACTTAAAAAAAAAAAAAGCCGAACATCCATGGGACTTGTCAATATGGAGGATGCTTGTGAGGTCATTAGACTGGTTGGGGTGTAAAGGAAGGTGAGAAAGTAGATGGATAAAAATATTTTTGGAAGTACTGTGCCTTTAAATGAAAGGAGAGAGATGGAATGATAGCATGAGGGGGCTAAGAACCAAGAGAGAGGTTTTTTTAAGACAGTGAGAGACCTGAGTACAATTTTTGGCTCAAAAAAAAAAAAGAGAGAGCCAGCCAGTGAAGGTGGTTATGTGTCATGGGAGAGAGAAGGTAACTGAAGAAGAGGATCTAGAAAAAGCTGGGTGGCATTGTGATCTGATTGGGCCCAAGTAGGTGGAGGCCTCACTAGCCTTGATAAAGGGGAGGGATTTCTCACCCTCCAAGACTGGAGAGAGGGAGGAAAGGCTGGTGCAGACATAAATCTGAGGAAGAGGGAGAGAGGCAAGTGAGAAAAGACAATATAAGGTTTCCTCGGTGAGCCAGGTGGTACAAAGTTGTCTTCTGAGAGGGAAGGTAGAGTAGAGGGATTGGCATAGGAGTTCTCAGAAAGCCATGAAGGTTTGTACTGATCTCTGTGGGGACTGATAGAGGGAGTGGCCAAGACAAGTACCAGGAGATCTGGACATACCTGAGTATCCCTGCTATGTCCTTCCTGTCAGAGGTGGAGCTGGGGCCTCAGTGGACTGCACCACCAGGAAGTCAGATCTTGCCCAGAAGTCAGCTGTCATTTTCCACAGTAGCCCAGGGGGAAAGCCTATGCTCTGTTGTCTTGGAGGGTTGCCTAAAGCGGCCTTGTTTCAGTTCATTCCAAGTCCCAGGCCTAGAAACTATCAGATTACTTAAGCACCTAGAATAAGAGTAATAGTATTGGCTAGTGTTTATTAGTCTATATAAATATTTACTTATTTAGTCCTCTCCACACATCTAGGGGGTACCCCATAGTTTATAGATAGTTTATAGAAGAGGTAATTGAGCCATATGAACATCAAACATCTTGCCCAAGATTACAGTTAGTGGAGCTGGGATTCAAACCCAAGCGATCTGCCTCCAGAGCCTTTGCTCTTAGCCACTATCTACATGGCACTGCTTCTAAAGGCTCTGAAATGTTAGAGCTGGAAGGCGATTGAAGGACAAGTAGTGACAGTCCCTCCTTTTGCAAATGAAGTGCCTAGAGGTGCCCAACTCACAAAGGGAGTAATGGAAGAGCCAGGACAAGGATCCCAGCTGCTGGGAGTAAGATGATTTTGCACCCTAGCTCCAAATGCTTCTCCTTACTAGAAGCATGAGTTAAATCTGAGCCAGGCCTCTTGGAGCTGGGATTTGCCTGCTCCAAACATTGCATAGGAAGGAGCTACTGATCTCTTGGTGAGGAAGTGTGACAAGGATGGGCAGACACATCCTAGTGGGGCTTCTGGTCCTCAAAGACCATCACGTGGTCTCCTTTCATTAACTTCAGTTATACCATATTGAGGAGATATTTTCATGGGACTAAACAGTCCTTCCCCTTCAGTTTTCTGAATGGGTCAAGATCATAAATTTCCATATTCTTACTTATGACCCAACTTGACTTTCTTCCCCACAAATAGCGGATCTAGAGCAGCTTGACTTTTGGTTGGCTCTTCTATCCTATTTAAAACACTAAGCATCACTATGACCATTACATCCATATATTATAATGTAAAAACTGAAATAAATAAGGGGTGGCTCAAAATAACTTCAATTTTCAGATGGCTCTGGAGTATGGAAGGATTATAAACTTGCCTTCAACTATTTTTACTTGGCATCTCAGAGTGGGCAGCCCCTTGCCATTTATTATCTGGCCAAGATGTATGCCACAGGAACAGGAGTGTTAAGATCATGCAGAACTGCTGTGGAGGTAAATAATCGGATGTTTTAAAAGTACTTTTCATTTGTCATGCAGAGGAGGTAATACTGTCCTTAAGTTGTTGGTGCCTTTGGTTTTGTAGATATTACCTCTTTTCTTCCAGTTGACAATGTGAACACTGACATTCACCAGGGAGGAACGGCAGTGATGAAACTCAGACTGGGAAAACGGGGGAAGAAATACAATCCCTCCTCTCTCAGATCTGGTTTCTCATCAAGTTCAGGGCTCACCTCAGAATTCAGTTAAGGGGTTCTATTTCAGCCTTCAATCAAATTGCCGGGGCAAATTGGCATTTCTAGCAGGATTAGGAGTTACGACTTGGGAAATGAAAGGCTAGATTTAGCCTAGAAAATATAGCCCACTTCTTCCCAGAAAGCAGGATCCTTAGGTTTTTGATGATTCAGATAAAAACTGACAAAGTGAATTTTTTCAGCCTGAGCCAGTGATATGCTTTTCAGAAAGAATGCTTTTAGAACCTTAGTACCCTTCATCGATTTATTAAACACTTCCACTGCACCAATACAAATACCTCCATGTTGCAATCTGGCCCCTTTGAAACTCATTTGAAAAGCTGCCAGCTAATAATCTATCTTTAGATTTGCTCCTTTGCCAACTTCTTAATGAATTATGTATGGCTAACCTCTTTTGGTTACATAAGGGCTATTCAGCTAAGTTGACATTTGTCCCCATAGAGCTCTGCACACCTCCCTGGTGGTTATGTCACCTACCCCCTCAGGCATTGTCTTCCCTTCATTTTCTACTTGCCACATCAGCAGTGTGGCCTTATAACTTGACCTTTCTGAGCAGCAGTGCCCAGAAAAGCCCTTGTTTAAAAAACAGAAGTCAATGCATTCTTATCCTGCCAAATAGCCTCCAACTTAGGAAAGTTTATTATGCATATTTAAAATGAGCCTCAGGAAGTTTCAGCTCAAGACAAAAAGAACACACACTTGTAATCTTTGAGCCTATCAAAGCTACTATATCTTCACCCTAAATAATTTGCAAAAGCCATGCTTAGACCTAAAACCCTTGCCTGACCGGCCAGCAAGAGCTGAAAACTGACTTCATTTTATCATTCATCTAGAATGAAGTATTCTGGCTAACTAGTCTGCTTGATTTCTCCTCCCATATACAGCTTTATAAAGGTGTCTGTGAACTAGGCCACTGGGCCGAGAAATTCCTGACTGCATACTTTGCGTATAAAGATGGTGATATAGATTCTTCTCTTGTTCAGTATGCACTACTGGCAGAAATGGGGTACGAAGTAGCTCAAAGCAATTCAGCATTCATTTTGGAATCTAGTAAGATAAGTTACAATTCTTAGCAATTTCCAATCATACATATGTATGTATGCCTTTACTACAGGGTCTTTTAAGCCTTTTTCACGGAATGTCTCTGTTTTTTTTAGAAAAGTCCAAAATTCTTGAAAAAGAGAGGATGTATCCAATGGCACTTCTCCTATGGAATCGAGCTGCCATTCAAGGTATCGAACCTGGATAAAAATGAGTGCATACCCAGCTCTGTCTGCTATTATTCATCTGACTTGCTCTAGCTGAGTGTTAAGACATACAGACAGAAAGGTGTAGGCTATCTAGCAGGTGGCATTCCAAACTGTACTGATGTTAGCATCAGTCTTTGGTTAGAGGTCATTGCCAGTAATTTCTTTTCTGTTATTCTCAATTTCCCTGGTTTAGAAAACCATAGGAATTTTTCTATGGCTCTGTCTCCATAGCACCAAAACAGTTGTTTGAAACATAACAATTTTACTCAAGAAGCCATTGTTCTTGGTCTGACTTCAGTCACTCATTTGCTGAGATTTTTCTGAACTTATCAGAGATGTGACCTATGTCTCAATGCTTTTGTAGGCAAAATTACTTAGGAACCTAAGACTCTGTTGATTTCTCTTTTAAAATATCTCATTGATGATTACCACAAACTTCAGGTCTTTATGGTAACTATTAGCATGTTAACATCAGAAAACAAAACCAAATACAACCCAGAGTTAAATGGCAAGATGCTCTCCGCATTCCTGGCACTCCCATGCTCTACCTGAAGGGATCACATGTGATGAGGAAGGTAGGAGCTTTGGTGGGAAACATTGGCAGGTGGCATTTGCATCACTATGTCTCATTCCATTCCTTCCCTTAAAGTATGTTATTAACAGCAGAGAGATACTGCACAGCTGTCACTATCAGTCTTTGGACATGTGAAGAACTCTCTTGCAGTAAGAGAGCAATTTCATTTCTAACTAAGTTTCTTAAAATCATATCATGCTAAGGCCACCTGATCTCATTTCTGTAAGAAGTAAATGGGATAAAAAATAATAATTCTTAACTGATGCTGATGCAGAGCAGAGGAAAAAGTCACAGTGGTGCCTGCTCATATCCAGCTGAGCTGGTGATGCAGTGGCAAGCCGTCCATGCAATGTCAGTGAGAAATCCCCCAAGAAAGAAAAGGCTATGTTTTCTAAAATGCAATAAAGACCTTGCTCAGAGTGGGGGAACAACACCCGCTATGGCAAGTCAGCCCAACTGCAATAAATGCAGGCTCATTCCAAGCAGGAAATGATGTGGGAAATTGCACCAAGGCAAAGAGACATTGAAAAGAAGGGGACATTAATATTAAACAGAGTTCTCCCATATGAGAAAAGTCAGGCTGCTAAAAATAATGTTTCACAAGCAAGGTTAGGCATGAGTGTCCCCGAAGATGTGGCTGTTGAGTGGCTCACTTGAGGCTGGGAAACCTAATAATAAAAGTGTCTGACCTGCCACTGGTGGTGCTTCCTCATGGTGGCTGCACATGAGGACAGGGCAGAAGTGCCAGGACCCAGTCACCACCCTGCGACTGAGAAATCAAAGGGGAAAACCTGCCCACTGTCTGGTGCCCCTGGGAGCCTTTCAGGATTGCCACATGCCCCCAGTCAGCCCACTAGTTAGGGTGCAGCCAGATCCTCTGGAGAACCTGCTTGTTTCCTTCCCTTCTCAAGACTTCAGGGGTCCTGCTTGCTGCTTGTAAAGCTGGAAAATGCACAGAAATCCTGTCCTTCAGTGGTTATGGCCCAGAGGAATCTTGGGGTCAAAGGAGGGCAAAACTGGAGATGGGGTGGGTTTCTCTTTAGGGCTCCTGGGGCCTCTTGCCCCTCCAGGCCCCTCTTCTGGGCAGCATTTGCATTAAGGACTTGCCTCAGCTACCTATAAGTTTTCAAGCAACTGGGAAGCAAACTCTGATAACTAATGTCTTTGGCAGCTTAAGAATTTTATGACATTACCTTTACTCAGAGAGAGCTGAAGATGGGTCATGGTATTACATTTTGATAGAGGATTCTAGAAGATTTAAAAGAACTTCTCTATTTAAAGGAATCAATCCAAAGGAGCTTATTAGGCATTGCACTAGGTCAAGTGGGCAGGAAATTTTGGAAGGAGCCCTATAACCCTTAATGATGCACCTCAGACCGTACCACAGGGGTACTTTTTCCTTTTCCAAGCCTGGACTGAGCGAGAAGGGTTGGCCACAGCTGAGATGGATGTCCTAGGTGAGCATTCCTCATCTTTTCAGTCAATACTATGCTAATGAGTGGCAACACGGACCCCAGAGAGACCCTAAGTGGCCTTCAAAAGAAGGAAGTCTCGTATTTTAAAAAGCCACATGAATTTTTTCTTCTGCTGAATAGATTCATGTTTGTTTAAAAGATTCTAAGTCACTTAACATCTAAGAAAAGGATTTTCTAAGAAGTCTCCTACTGTGTCCATTAATTCCATAAATATTTGTCAAGTACCACTCTAGTTTCTGGGACTATATCAGTGATTAAGAACTTCAAAGTTCTCGTCCTCATGAGGGCAGGAGGTGGACAGGATGCTTTAGGCCTCCAGGAAGGGATATGTGCAATGAGACCTGAATGATGAGAAGCCAGCCACATGAAGAGTCAAAGGAACTCCAAACATGCCAGGCAGAGGACTTGAAGAATCTTAATGCAGAGACTCTGAGGCAAGAATGAGCTTCATGTGTTGAATGAATATTAAGAAGTCTAGAGCATATGGAGAAAGTGACGTGCAGTGAGGTAGCCAGGGAGGCAGAAGACAGGTAAGGCATGACTTGTAGGTCAGATGAGGAGTCTGGATATTATTCCAAGTGCAAAGTGAGGCCCTTGGGGGATTACACAAGGGAATAACATGATTTGACTTTACACTTTAAAAAGACCATCCTTGCTGCCGCATGAAGAATATGTTGGAAAGTGGAGATAAAAGGACAGCTTGGAGGCTATTGTGGCAGTATTCCAGGCTTGGACTAGATAGCGGAGGAGATGACGAGAAACAGGTGTGTTTTAGAAGTAGAACCCAAAGGACTTGCCCCAATGGACTCAATGATGGAAGGGAGGGAAAAATAACTAGGAATGATTACCTTAGATTTTTGGACTGAACAATAGCACTAGCACTGAGATAGGAGGAAAATGGATGATTTTGTTTGAAGGAGGGCATAGCAGGGTGTTAGGAATCCCTACTGAATGTCTTGAGATGCAAGTAGAGAAGTCAGGAAGGCAATCATAAGCACCTGGGGCTAAGGGAGAGGTAAGTTTACAGATATAAACTCAGGAATAGTAAACATAGATGGCCATGGAACTAGATGAGATCACCTAGAAAAAGAGTTGAGATAGAAGGGAGTGGTGGAGAGAGAAGGCAAAAGGAGAGAAGAGAAAAGAAAGGAGAGAAAAATGGAAAAAAGGAGTCAAATAATAAGCTCTTGATATTCTGACATTGAGAAGCTGGGTAGAGGACGAGTCAGGCAAGAGTTTGAAAAGGAGAGACCTATAAGGCAGGAGGGAAATCCAGAGAATGCAAAGTCACTGACGTCAGGAGAGGAAGGTGCTGGGGCAGATAGGTCCAGGGACATGAGCACAAGGAAATGGCCAATGGATCTGGCTGCACAGAGGTTATCAGGCACCTTGACAGTAGCCTTCTCACGAGGAAGAGGTAGACACCAGACTGGGGTGGGTGGAAATGTACATGGGAGGTGAAGGTCTGGAGACCAGGAGTGTAGAACACACTTTTGAAAAGGCTGCACATAAAGGGAACAGAGGAATGGGGAGACACCACGGGATAAAGAAAGGGTTTATTTTTGTTCATAGAAGATACCAAAGTGCATTTGAGTGACTAAACAGGACTGATCTAAGGAAGAGGGAGAAACTGAACCAGGTGAATAAAGCTTCAGGAGTGAAGTCTGAGAACAGGAAGAGTGGGATCCAGTTCCCCAAGAGCTGACCTACCTCCAAAAAATGAATTTTAAAGATAAAATTCACAATTCTTATTCTTTGAGATCATGTGTACTATCCCATGGGGGTTATCCTGCAAAGAAGGCAGCTAGCATTGAGTATTATATTTTATACTACATAAATTATATCTCATCCTGATTCTGCGATTCTGAGTGTTCTTTTTTTCTTTTCTAGATATATATCATTAGGTTGAGGTACTAGGAACTATACATGAACCATGTCAGTTCTTCTCTTTCTAATATTTTCATCAGGCAATGCATTTGCTAGAGTAAAACTTGGAGATTACCATTACTATGGCTACGGGACTAGGAAGGACTATCAAACAGCAGCCGCTCATTACAGCATCGCAGCTTCCAAGTATCAGAGTGCACAAGCCATGTTCAACCTGGCGTACATGTACGAGCATGGGTTAGGGATCACAAAGGTAAGTGTGTTGCTAATAATCCAAATTACTAATGGCAGCAGTGTGGGAAAATTTGTAAATGCTCTGAATTTCATTGATGTCATCAGTAAAGAGGAAGGAAAGAAAAGACTTACCATGTGCTACACCATTCCCCCATGCCAACACATGTTACCCTTACACAGGAGGTATAAATTATTTTCTACATTTATGCCCAAGGACACACACTAGTGAGAAGAATAAATCTGGTCTAGGCTAATTTGCTTCATAAAGTTCATGCTACTTTCCCAGCAATACTAGTGGGCTCTGATTCCCCCAACTCCCTTCTGCCTCCAGGCCTGTTTCCATTAAGATTTTCATTGACTCTCAAACTCTCAGTAACATGGAGAAAGTGGAAATGAGGTCTGAGTTGGATTAATCCAGGTCTTCTACAACACCCACTATGCACATGGCCATGCTGAGCACTCTAGAGAGGCCCAAGAAAATGGATCTCCATCCTTCAAAGACAACACTTGACTTGAGGAGATGAGGCCTATCTATTGAGAAAAAGGCTAACACTACAAGGAGGTATTGAGTAGATCTCTCAGTAAGTGTAATAAAGGCAGATGACATTGGACTCTGACAGGGGGAGAAAGATATCTTAGCATCAGTAATGATAATAGAAAGGCATTGGTGTGTAATGGGTACTGTGTCATTTAAGCCACAAGATAACTGCCCAAGATAAGCCCTATCATTGTCCTCAGGGCATGCATCAGGAAATCCCAGTGTGGAGAGATTAAGTCACATGGCCAACTTTGCAGAGTTCATCAGTGATGGAGTCAGAATTTGAATGCAAGTCTGTCTGACCCCATGATTTGTGGGGAAAGAATGGGCTCTGCATTGAGTCATTCTTAGTGCTTACGCATGTATTTCATTTCAGTGTTTATATTCCTGGCTGCATTTTGAAAGCCAAATAATGAGGGGGATATTAGTTCTCCTATGCTCTCTTCTTTTTACTGGTAGTGTTAGTAATTGAGAATTATTGGAGGGGAATTTCCTATCTGATAGCTGCTAGTGGTACACACTGAAGCCAAGCATTTATTTGGGAACTGACAATCCAGAGGTAGAGATCCCTGCCTCTCTGTGCTCCCCTGTGGCCTGCCTTTTGACTGACTACTTTTCATCAGCTGTGGCACCCTAAGCAGTGGAAAGAACGTCAAGTCCAGATCCAGGCTGTTTCCCTCCTTTCTAGCAGGTGCAGCTCCCTGTGTTTATAAAATCAAGGGTGGGAGTGGAATGGTAGTGTATTGAATAGCTAAACTAGATGATTCTTTGGATGCCATTTAGCCACACCCCGCTCCTCTCCAACTGTCAGCCATGTCTATAAAATAGGACAATCATACCTGCCCTGCTCCATGCTTTGAGGATAAAATGAGCAAGCCTTCATGAAAGGGCTTTGTAGTCAGTGTATGGAATGACTGTTATTTAGATCACAAGAGAACTTGAGTGACTTGCTAAGTAAGGTTTCAATAAGATTAAAGCTTTTGTTTATCATTCCCCATGAAAAACATAACAGGGATGTTGAGAGGCGCATTGTAAAGGGTGAACATGATCCCACCCTATGAGCTAAATTCCAATTAGCTCTCCTGCCACCCTCCCCCTGCTTCCCTTGATTCAAAGATCACCAGCCTCATCCTCACCACAATGATGCCATTTCGCCATGAGCCCCTGCAGGGCAGGAAAGGGCATCCTCTCAGGACATGGGGACATCTGTGCAAGAGAGGACACTTTGCTTTCTGGCACCCAGCTGGCCCCCTGTGTCGGCAGATTTGGCTTCCCTCCTAGGAGTCCCCACTGATCTCTTTCCTAGGCACTTTCTTCACAGAGTCAAATAGCAGGTGTTGAGACATACATTTCATACATTTAGAAAAAACTTTGATATTTCTCTCTGGTTACATTTCTGTCCTTTCCTGGCATGGTTCCTATTATATCATGGGTAGTGCATTTTGATCAGTCTTTCACAGTCACAGGTTAATTTTTTTCCTACAGAAAGTCTCTAAATGTAAAAAGAAAAGGGTCTGCACTTAATCTCAGATCTGGACATGAGAATTGTAGATTTAGTTAATGAGAGCCCATTGCTCTTTGTCTTTATTAATTTCTTTTGTTAGCAATTAGAAAAATAATATCCGAGTACCCAAGAGCCAAGTTTATTAATCTTGCTAACTCATAGTCAAATTAACAAGGAGATACCACCTTTTCTGATTCTTAAAATGAATAAGCTGATAATTAAAAGCTGAAGGCTTGTTCTAGTGATGGTTAATGAAATCAAAGCAATTAGGCGAACAAGCTTTCGCAGTACTAAGTCACAGAGTAATTAAGTCCTTCTCCAGCGAAGTACTTCCCAGTCCTCTTTAGTGGTTCATCCTCATGCAAACCAGAAGGAGAGACGAGTGTAATATCATTACCAGGATTTCTCTAAGACTCCAAAAGTTTTTGTAGGCTCTGTATTTAAGCCCTCTGGGAGAAGGAAGTAGGTATAAATCCACTGTTGGTAGACCAGTATAAAAATATGGGTCATTGTTGTTCTCATCCGTCTTTAGGTGAGTTACCCTAATAGCTTCACTGAGAATTTCCAACTTTGGATTAAGCTCAGTGGCCTCTTTGACTTAAAGCATGGGCCAGGACTGACGGCCCAATGGTGGAGAACACAGAATACCACCTGGGAAGAAATCAGGAGAGGAGCCAAACTGATTTAGAAATGCAAGCTCTCTGGCTCACAGGCTGTCCTGAAACTCTCAACTTATACGGATTCAGAAATACTCCAGAAATTTAACCTGAATGTCCATTCTTCCTGCCCAACTCCTGTCTGTATCCTGGGTCAGGCCAGAATTTCTACTCACATAGGCTTATTGTAAAGGCTTCTCAAGGGTCTTCCATTCTAGTGTCCTTCCTTTAAATATGTGGCAGAGAAAGCTCTGTCCACGAAAGATTTGTGATCCCAACCCACAGGGAGGACTTCCTTCTGGGATGTCTCCTAGTGGAGGCCACATTTCCCAGCTCCCCTTGCGTCCATGTGACAGTTCTCACCTTTTAGTTCTCACGTGAAAGTAAAAGTGAAAAGTGTCGTTTCTGGACTACGGTAGCTAAGAAGTAGATGGAGCTTCTCCTTAGCCTCTTTCCCCTTTCATTGGCTTATTATAGAAAACACAGGGACTCTGGGAATGGCAGAACCATGTGGGAGAAGGAGCTTGAGTCCCTCAATTACCCTGTGAAGGAAACGCATCACCAACCAGGAACACTCACACTGGAGTGTCTAATGTTAAGTGCTGAGTGTTAAGCCATTGAAATTTGGGAGCTTACTTGCTACAGATGCTAGCATTATCTTAGTTAATACATAATTCATCTAACAAAACACTACCAGATTATTCCTGATAAAGTATAACTCTGTACTTTTGCTCCCCCCTTTTATTTCCCTATAACATGCACACACACACACACACACAAATACAAGCAAGCAAACACAAAAATAAAAGAATCTTACAGACTTTCTATTGCCTATTGAAGTCCAGACTTCTTACCCTGGCATTCAAAACTCTCCTTAAACTAACCATCTTGATAATAATGGCTTTATATGCCCCTATTTCCCAATATATCTTATAGGCTACTTTTCCTTCCCCACCAAAGGCCTTGAACTAAATCCTCCTGACCTTTGGTCATATCACCCCATGTGCTGGAATTATCTTCTCCCACAGTTTTGCCATTGAAAACCAATTATTTTTAAAAGAATAGCTCCAGTATCACCTCCTTTATGAACCTTCCAATGAACCCCCAGATTTAAAAGATATCTGCTTCTAAACCACCATGGTACCTATGCTTTTCTTCCTTTATTTATTCACTCAAATATTTATCAAGTGCTTGCTTTATGTCAGGAAGCACTGTGCTTGGTGCTGGGGATACAGGCAATGAGAAAGTCTTCAAAGGGCTCACAGTCTATTATAGAAGAGGCATGCCCAGAGCTACAGTAAAAGCCTGAACATCCTCTCACAAGTCAAGTACTATAAACATGTTCAAGAGGGAACAACTAATTCAGGTGTAGGAATGAGTAGTGACCAGTGCTGTTCTAAAATGTTTTTGTAAGATATAAGAAACATAATATTTTTAAGTAAAAGGAAGGATGTCTATTTTAAGATAATGACTGGGAAATCTACCATAAATTAAGACAAAAGGTGGTGGGGGGGAATTATCTTTTGGAGATGAGCTTCAAATATATATATATAGACCTACTAGATAACACATATTTTAGATCCTACAGAGAAAACAACACCACATCCACTGAATAAATTATAAGTAGACCTCTCAGAAATAAAAGCAATTATGGCACAAAGCATTTTTATTCCTCTTTTGTCTGGTCTGACCCCTGTGGAGTGTTAGAGCTGAAGCTTTAAACACAAGAATAGAATTATTCTCTGGAAAAAGACACATTAGTTAGATATTTAAAATGGCTCTCGCAAAAATATGACAGGACAGAATATACATCTCTTAGAATTGGTCATAACCTTTTTTGAAATTAATGTCTATTACCTAATACAATAACCAGAAATGGGAAAAAACAATTTGTGTGTATAGCTTTATTTATTACAGAAAAAAAGGCCCCTATATACAACCAAAATGCTCCAAAACAGGAGACAGGTTATGTAAACTATTGTGTGGTGGCATACTATTCTATTATGTATTTTATGGCTTGTGGTTAAGTGAACAGGCTAGAAGCAGACTATCTGGATTTGAATCTCAGCTCTGCCATTCACAAGCCACATGAAATTGGGTTAAGTGACTTAGCCTCTGGGTGTGTTTGCCTCAATTTCTTCATCTTTAAGATGGAATTAATAATATCATCTATAGATCATATATTGATCTATAGAATTGTCATGAGCCTTAAATAAATGACAGTGGTGACTGGAATGTGATAAAAGTATTATTAACTATTAGCTATTATTATGAAACACTATGCAACCATTAAAAATAAAAATATTATAGACTAAAGGAATATCTTAGAACATGGCATTTTATTTGAAATATATTGTTAGGTTAAGAAAGCAAAAGACAAAATACTATGCAAAATAGAAAATCCCTAAGTTGAAAGTCTGTATATGTGAATATATGGAAAAGTGCTGGAATTCTTGAGGATGTATATAATATGTTATCATTACTTATCTCTGTACAGTGACATTGTAGGTGAATGGCTTTTTTTTTTTCAGTTCTATATTTTCAGTTTCTTCTAATTAACATAGAGTATATATATATATATATATATGTGGTAAGAAAACAATAAATTATTCAAAAAATTACCTCTGTCTTAGTATAATAAATTTTTGATAATACCCAAAGATTTCCAGCAGAAAAACTCCAGCATAATGTAATTGAACAATTTTCATAAACCAGATATTTTGTTGGTGGAGAATTCTGTATCTTTGAATTTTAAGAAGCTATTTTGAACATGTGAAAACTGGACAGCACTTTGGCACACCTAACATTTTAGTTAAAACATTTTAAGAAGAATTTGTAGATAGGTTTATATAATCTGCTAAATCACCGAATTTAAGGCAAAATAAGCTCAAATGTACCAGAAAAGAGTTAAATGTAAGTGGAATAGGTCTGCAATGGGTTTATTTAATGGACCCTGGCCATCAAAATGCTATTTATTGAGAGGAATTTTTTATTTGAATGATTTGAAGTTTTTACTAAATAGTATCAAAGAACAGGAGTCTTTTCTACAGCCTACTAATAAAATGTCTTTTATATGGGTTGTGCTAATTAGCCAGATGGGTTCAGGAATTTCTTTCTCTGGGAACTGTAAAGACGGTCCTACCCCACCCCACCCCCACAGCAAATAGTGAGGCCTCCTGGGCAAAGAAAGAGCTCATTCCATTTTAATGGTGCTTCGTGCTATTTTTTATTATAAACTAAGCGACTGAATTGTGATATTTATGCCTCAAGAAAGAAATTAATAACTATTGCCTGCCTCAAATAAGAATAAATGCCTGAGATATTGACAAAGGCCGCCTTTCCCTGAACATCCTATTCAAGTCAATATGCCTTTCACGTGTGGGGGTGAGACAGCCATTATAATCTGCAGGGTGCTTTTGGGTGAACACCCACTGAATTTGTTGGAATTAGAGACACAAATTAGTTTTTACAACATCCATTTTCGCCGTTGCCAGGAGGATTTGTGCAGAACAGTCTCCTGAATTTTAAGTATCTTAAGCAAGAACATTCCTCTTTCTCCAACAAATCAACTTACCAGACCACAAAGCTTTGGAAAAATTTAAGAAACGACAAGTAAAACACATCTGAGAGAGGATGCCACCCAAGAAATGGGTTTAGAAAGGGCCTGAAGGCGTCACTATTGAGCTCTGTGTCATGGAAGTCTGGGAGATGGAGAGGAAAGACAAAGGGATACTGGATGGCCACAGTTTGTGAAAAATCTGTCTTCACGTTCTTTTGAAAATAATCCACAGGCACCCAAGCAAAATTCAATTCTGGGACTGACTCAGGGCACTTCAATCTTTAAAAGCAACAGTACTTAGCCTTTTGTTACTCTTTAGGAGAACAGTAAAAATAAAGCAAACAAATAAAAACAAGCCATGAGTAGGTAAAATTAAAATATATATATTTTATCTGCCATGGCATAACTTAATGGGAAAAAAAGTCCCTCAAAATATAGTATGCCATTTGAGTAATCAGATTCCACCTGAGGACCAGAATAGTTTATTTATTCATTATCAAAGACCTGTATGTACTCTGTACTTCATTAAACACTGGGGGTTGAGAGGTGAACACATCATCCAAGTCCTTGTCTTTGAGGACCTGGAGACAGACAAATGAATACGTAAATTCTGTAACTTCTATCATGTTTGATATGACCCATGAAGAAAACTAGGAATTTTAAATTCTTGTTACTATCTGTATTGTTATTTGTTTCAGGAGCTGTACTGTTAGTGTCTGTTAGTGTTGTGTTAGTTCTCCTGTTCTTTAACTGGAATTATACCTAAGTATGGTCCAGCAGCATCCAGGAAAGAGATTGTGTTAGTTTTCTATGGCTGCTCTAACAAATTACTGCAATTTTAGTGTCTTACCACAATTCACATTTATTATCTCACAGTTTCTGTAGGTCAGAAATCTGGGTGAGCTTCACTGGTCCTCTATATAGGGTTTCACAGGCTCAAATTAAGACTGGGTTCCTTGCTTTGGAAAAGAAAGGTGGTTGGCCAAATTCAGTTTCTGGTCCTTATAGAACTGAGGGCCCCATTTCCTTGTTGGCTGTTCAAATTCCTTACTCTTTTCACGTGGCCCCTCCAGTGATCGCAAGTTGAGCCCTTTCCATACCTAGGATCTCTGACTTTTGATATATCTCTCTGACTTCCTCTTCTGCCCTCAGCCCTGAGGAAACTCTATTTAAGGGCTCATGTGGTTATATAGAGACTGCCCAGGAATCCAGAATGATCTCCCTCTCTCAAAGTCTGTAAATTCAACTACATTTGCAAAGCCCTCTTTGCTGTGTTAACATAACATATTCACAGGTCCAAAGATTAAGGGGGGAGGGGCATTCTATCTACCAAAGATAAATATCAATATTTCAAACAATGGCTTCCACTTAATTACCCCTAAAGAATCTACACCTAATGAATACGGGTTGTTCTTCTATTTCTAGGACATCCATTTGGCCAGGAGATTGTACCATATGGCTGCTCAAACAAGTCCAGATGCTCACGTACCTGTGTTCTTTGCCCTCATGAAACTGGAAACTGTGCATTTACTCCAAGATATCCTGTTTTTTAATGTAAGCTTGTCTCATATAGGTCCTGAATCTCTGAAAACTCTAGTAAGCAACTCTTGGGTGGTAGGATGGAAGGAGATGATGGTTCTAAATGGAGTGGGAGGCTTGGATCTTTTTTTGACAGAATGTCTCTTGCCAGCAGTTCACAATGAAATGGAAATGGATAAAATTGGACAACAGCCTTGGACTACACTGGGATTTATTTATGATTGGCCTAATTGTTGCTGTGCTGACCTTCTTGCTCAGAAATCGCTATGGGTAGTGTCTGGATCATGGGAAAACCTGCTCCTGGGAAACAGCTCACTTCAGGTTGTCCTCACTAAATAAAGAATTTCCTCATCAAATGTAAGAGTCTGCTGCAGATTTCTCACACGGCTATAATGGAAAACGGACAAAGCTGGGGACCTGTCCTCTGAGAAACCATTTCAGACCTCTTGCTTAGTTGAGGTGACCATTTGGGGGCTGCTGGAGGTGGGTCACCCAAGATTTCCTTACAAACTTGTCAGGTGATCTAGTCCTGAGTTAGGAGTAAACAGCACCCATTTTCACATTGTCTAAACCTCTCCCATTTTGAGAGGACAAAATGGGTTCTTGCCTCCTACAGACATACTGTGGTGGAGGAAGGGGGAGTTTGGGGATGGAAAGGACAAAGATCCCTCAGAATCTGATAAACACAAAAATTACATATAGACCTTCATCTTGTGGGAATTACAAATAGACCGCATCTTGCCTGTGAATGGCACTGTAGCCTGTAGCTCTGATGAGTTTCTGTGGTGTTCTGTGCTGGGGACTGACTCAGACCCTTGCTGAGGGGCCTATCAAAGCGCCCTTAGCAGTAATGCAGTGAATACCACCATTTGGGCCTGTCCAGGCTGGTACCCTCTCTTCCATCCCTCACTGGAATGGAACACTGTTCTACCTGGGGAGTTTCCTTTGGAGTACCCAGAGGGGAAAGGAACCAACCTCCTGGGACAGAAGCCAAAGGTTCAGTGCTGTCTCCCCTGATAGACAAAGCTGGGATGGGGGGGCAGTGGGGGGCAAGGAGAGTGCAGGAGCCCCATGCTGGTCCACCTCTCTGAGCTTCAGTTTCCTGCCGTGCCAAGTGGGAAGCTCTAAGAGATCTTAGAGAGCTGGCATGAGGATTAATGGGACAGCATATGTCAAGGGACCACCACAGGGCCTGGCATCTAGAATGAACTCCATAAATGGTAACTTTAAATACTCTTTAAAAGCTCACAGCTTATTGGGTGGAATTTGGGGATAGCTGAGTTGATGATCTGTATGGTTTCAGTGTGCAGTTAGTTCTCCAGCCAAAATGCTGGGTGTTTTCGCAGGGAAAGATCATTCTTGCCTCCTTGAAAATCCAACTAGGGACAGGAAAAGAGTTAAGTGAACAATGTTGATCATAATCAGAATGTAGAATGAAATGGAAAATCACTGAATTTGGAATCAACCTGGACTTGAGGTTCAGCTCTGTCCCTTAGTAGCTCTATGATTTTGTGCATAATTTCTCCAAACCTCAGTTCTTCCTCCATAAAATGGGATTAATTCCTACCTTACTGGAGAATTATGAGATTTAAATAAGCCTTAACTTCATGCTTTATAAACATTGCACAAGTATCAGCCCCCGAGTTGGCCAATCCAGGCCTGTTTGAGGTCCGAGCGTTTAGAATTTCCTGGACAAAATCCCTGACTTATGAGAGAGTTCCAGTCCTAAAGGAATTGAAAAGCCTGATTTACAAACGTGCAAGGAAGGAGCAGGCATCCCAAGTCTCAGGTGAGGGCCTAATGGACAGGGGGCCGAGAATTCTCTCTCACAAGTGTCTGCAGTGTGAGCACATCAGAGATGTGAAAAAAAACACACAGGGGAGTGTGGAAGGCAAAACAAGAGTCCTGGCTGAAAGCCTGCCTGCATGAAAGATGAGCTCCTAAGAGGTAAAGCTTGTGAAAATTGCTTCAGGCAGCAATAAAGGAAGACTGTGGCTTGCTATGTAGAGTAGAACATGGGTAGAATGAGCTCCTAAGCTTCCAGTTCCAGCTAATTGTTCCCAGTAAATGTGAGCAAAGGCTTTGAAAGCCATCAGGGTATTGGAATCATTCAGCCGTCCGTTTCTGGGCCTGTTCCCTGGAGTAGCCACCTTGCAGTTACATCCCCACAGTGCACGGACAGGCCCCCCCTGCCGGCTCCTGGGCAGCTTCGCTATAACCGAGCAAGGGTGAAAGAGCCTCCAGCTGGTGAGGTGCTTGGGTTCCCTGGTTATGACAAGTGCACCCTTCCACTGGCATAAGGAGCCCCTATTTTTTTCCTGCTTCTGATAGCTTTAAATAAAAATGGATAGTCTGGGGACTACAAGGAAAGTTTAAACTCTTAAGTTGCTAACTCCCTTTTTCTTCTGTGCTTCCTTCCCTGATTCATTATAAAACTGGCATCACTGTTCAAGTCAATACATTTCTTAAAAGCCAGGTAAATTTTTTTTTTCCTAGGAGCAGGCATCCATGGTCATTTTAGGAAGAACATGCTTTAGGAATTCCACACTTTTCCCCAAAGTCTTAATACTGGGTTTTAACCATTGTGGCTGAGTGGCTGGGGAAGAGAGAGGAGACAATCAAGTCCTGCGGGAAGTGGGGCAGGTGGTAATGCACCCACTCTCTGGGAACCCAGAAAGTGCAGAGAAGACGATGCCATGAGAAGAGGAGATAGGAAGGCCACACACCCGCTGGGCCCTAGGCTCAGTTTTCTGGGTTTTCTTGCTCCATCTTTGTGATGAGGCCGGAGGTCAGTACAACTCTGTTTTCACACAGGAGGAAACTAACGCTGGCAGAAGCTACATTACTTAAGAAAAGATCACATAAGAATGTGATCACATAGCAAATAGTGAAGCTAGAATTTGAGTCCAGATCTGACTGCACAATATATTCTTTCCTCCATATTACTGTCCCAAGTATCTCTTGCTGCTTAACAAACTCCTCCAAACTTTAGTGGTTTAAAACAACAATCGTTTTATGATATCTCAGCATTGGGCAGAGTGTGGCTGTGTGGTTCTTCTGTTCCACGTGGCATTGACAGAGGTCACTCCCTGTTAGTCACCTGCTGGACGAGAGTCCAAGAGAGTTTTACTCACATCTCTGGCACCTTGGCAGAGATGGCTGGAAGGCTGGGCTCCGCTGTGAGTGTCACACGCCTACATGTCACACGTGACCTCTTCCACGTGATGGTTAGACTCATGGGACTTTTTACACAGCAGCTCAGGACTCCCAAAGAAAGTGTTCACAGGGACAAAAGCAGAAGCTGCAGACTTCCTAAGACTTAGCTTCAGGAGCTTCTAGAATATTGATTCTGCCACATCCTGTTGGACAAGCATTAGATTCCACCTCTCCATGGGAGAAGTAGCAAAGAATTTTCAGTCTTATTTAACCTACAAATATACTGTTTAAAAATCTACCAAGGGTCGTATTAATTCACTGAGATGCTAAACTGCTTATCTAGGAAGACAAGAATTAGACAGACTAGTAAGATCCATGCCTGGCTGTCTGTGTTTATCCCATCTTTCAGATTGAAGATATCCAGGTGTGTGATGGCAATTGGAGGGAGGAAAAGAAGGCTTCCTCTCTTCTTCAGCCAGGCATACACACATGTACACACACACACACACACACACACACACACACACACAGTTGAAGAATGCTGTTCTTTCTGTGCTTTGAGCTTAAGTGACAAGCACTAAGAGGTGTAGACTCCCAGGATGATTGGGGCTCTCTCCTGGAGCACCTGATGTTCAGGCTCCACCCCATGTCTTAGGACCCACACCTGACAGACACTCAGCAGGTGAGAGACATACCCAGGTCCCTCTCTGCTCCTGCTCATTCTGTTCATTTTCCCTTCCCAAATCCACATGCCTACAGATCCATCTCCTCTGCCTCATGCTCTGCAGCTAAAGTCTTCCTGTGAGATGCAGTCTTCAGCATGGGTTGTCTGCTTCCTGTGTCAGTTCTGCTGCTGGATGGGAGCAAACAGGGACCTTTCACATCCTTGGATTGGGGAGTAGAGAAATCAGCCTTCACTGGAAACAGCCTCTAGATTGGAATGTATAAAAAAATATCACACATCTTTTTTGCACTATGTTGGTCAATCCTCTGCTAATGTATCTCCTAAACCTCATTACGCAAAAAGAACAGAGTATCTGTTCCTTCCCATTCTAATATCAAAGTTACCCTGCTGTTACTTTAGCACTCGGAAGGGCCAGGCTCCAGTAATGAAGAATGGGGAAAACCATCCCAAGCTGTCCTGTTCAGGTAAGGTTCCAGGAGTTACAGATTGGAGACTTTTTGTCTAAAAAAGTAATGGTTTTTAATTTTTTATATTTTACTTTGTATTTTATCTTATTTTTAAATGATTAGAAAACCCAGAAGTCCCATTTTTTCTATAAATCTTCACAAGTTATCAGGCCATGAATATGATCTTTACTTTGTTCCATGTTCAGCTACCTCAATGAGCTTTACTTGAAAATTCCTCCAAGGTTTTCCCACTTCTCCCACCACCTTGTGCTGTCCCCACGTCATTTAACAGAAAGAACACACTGACCCACAACACATACGCTGAGTCTCCAAAGAGATTTACTCCTAAGAGAACCGAAGAGTAAGCTGCAGGAAAGCAGAGATGGGCTGTAACAAGGTTCTGTCCCTATCCTCACAATAACAGGCAAGTCAGACCAGGTCTATACTGTAAGTTTGTAATGGGTTCATAAAAATAGTGTTTGCCACAGCCCTAGCCACAAAAACTACTTGAGGCATCAAAGAAGGATTTAACTTTTTTTTTCAATTTACAAGGAACTATTACAAAAAAAGAAAAAGAAAATGGGGTGGAAACATGAACTTTGGATTTCATGGCAAATTTTGTTCCATGTGAGGTTATAGGTCTTCCCATCACTTCTGCCTTCCCTTCATTCCTTACTATCACAGAATGAATTCTTTCTCCCATGAAGCATTTTGCTTGTATATGCCTAATATTAAAAACGATTGACCTCCTCTAATGATACATTCTTTTTATAAGGAAAGGTACTAACCCATAGCAACAATATATGTGCCATTCTAATAAGAACTTGTTATTAGCAAGAAAAAGCCATAAAACTAAAAATAATGATGCTACTAGAGCTAAACTGTGGGAAAATAGTCATGTGCTGAATATATTTCCAGAGGCACAATATACCTGAAGTGTTTACACTTCCCCAAACTCCTGAGCTCCAAAAGCCTCTCTTCTAAGGGTCTGCTCCTGGGGACCCTAAACTAAAACAGTCTGTGGAAGAAGCCATTGCACATCTTGCAGATAAGGATATCCTGGTGTAGCAACTTGCCCAAGGTCACACTGAGAGTTAGTGGAAAGATTTAGGACTCAAACTTAGAGTCAATCCCAGAACCACTGCTCTCTTTCTTCCATTCTACCCTGGCTGCATGTTATCTTATTATCTTACTATCAAATATATCTCTCAATGTGGTATCTATTCTTTTCTTTATTTTCCCATTAAAAGTATTAAAATAAACAAAAGGTAAAATTTATATAAATTTCCCTTGAAAAATCTTTTTTTGTCATTTCAAAACATCATAGAGAAAAATCTTGCCAACATACAAAATTCCAAAAGGCATCATTATTCTTGTCATGTGATTCATTGACAACTCAAAGTGGAACGTGCAATCTTGTGATCAATCAATATTATTGACCAATGCTATTATGATTATTCTCTGAGCTGCACCAACTTTTCATATTGGCTTCCTCCCCCATTTCTCCCCCTTCCTCCCTCTATGTAAATGCACTTTTCAAGATTGCTCCCTTTTCCAGATGAACAGTGTCTGTGTTAGATACCATCAGTGCCCCACCCATGTCCCCTCAGCCTAGTTCTGAGATCACCTGCACCTTCCATGGGCAGTCTCCCTGCATCACCTGCATTCCTCTGCCTGATGAGGCTCTCTGACTGCAGGCGCATTCTTGGCCACAGACAGGACATGCCAGAGTGCCAGGGAGTTAGTGCTCCAGAAGCAACCCTCAACCAATGAGGAACAGAAATCTTGGTGGGCTGATCTGGAGTATTTTCTTTAGAGTCTCTCAGGTGTCCAGCACTATTGAGGCCCAGCTGTCCACTGTAGTAACTTGGTCATTAACACATTTTTTATTGGCTTTCCTCCCCAGAAAAAGTCTGGTAGTTTCTCAAAAGTTAACCATAGTTACTATAAGGCATAGTGATTTCACTCCTTAGTATATACCAAGAAGAATCAAAAACATATGTTTATACAAATATTTGTACACAAATGATCATAACAGCATTATCCTTAATAGCCAACCCAAATGTCTACCAACTACAAATAGATATTTAAATGTGGTAAATCCATACAATAGAATATTACTTAGCAATGAAAAGGAACAAAGTGTGAATACGTGCAACAACATGGATGAACCCTAAAAAGGGTGTGCTAAGTAAGAGTCACCAGTCACAAATGGTCACATTTTTGTATGATTTCATTTATATAAAATATCCAGAATAGGCAAATTCATAAAGAAAGAAAGTAGATTAGCTAATGCCAGGGCCTGGGGAGAGGGAATGACAGGACAATGATGGCCAGGTGGTACACTGTTTCTTTCGGAGTTGATGAAAATGTTCTAACATTAGATATTGGTAATGGTTGCATAACTCTGTGAAAATACTAAAAAACACTGAATTGTTCACTTAAAAAAGGCAAGTTTTATGGTATATGAATATCTCCAATAAAGCTGTTTTAAAAGAAAAATATATGGACACAAATATAATGAAATCTGAACAGTTGTTATGGCAGGGTTTAGGGCATGTTATATTAGTCTTCAAATTTTACTGTTACTTATAAATATCTCTAAATTAAAATAAAAGGGATGCTGGGTCAATTGCCTATTTAGAAAAAAAATAGTTCATTTCCTCAATTCCTCTAGCATAGATAGTTGGTGCTCATCAGTAAATGTTCCATATGCTCTTCTAAATTCCCAGCTGCCCTGGTGACGATGTTGGACCCATGTGACTAGTTCTGGCAGTGACCTGCAATAGATCTAATATTTGTCACTCCTAGGCTGAGGCAATCAAAAGCTGGTGTGCTTTCTCCATACCCCTTTTTCCTGCCAACACCTTAAAAACCAAAGAATGAGATGGCCATAGCACAAGATGGAGGTAGCATGGATCACTGAGACACTAGATAGAGGCTTTCTTCCCAATTCCAACAGAATTACCCTGAATAAGGAATAATTTTTTATTGTGCAAGCCAATGGTATTTCAGAGTTTATTTGTAATTGTTACTGAGCCCAAGCTAGTCTAACTAAAATAGATAACAGAGTAAAACATTTTGTATAGAACCATTAAAAACTAGCCTAGAAAAAATAAAAACAATCTCATAGAATGTTTACAATCCCAGCATGAGGAAATAATTTTTAAGCACCAAAGCAATGAAAGTTATCACAAAAGAAAATCTTTTTTTTTTGATATGTCAGTAGAAATAAAATATTGGTACATTAAGAAAGCCACCATATACAAAATGACAGAAATGTGGAAAGTTGTCTGGAATAAATGCATCTGAGAGTTAGGATCTTTAATGTTTAAAGTAAACTATGAAATAGGAAAATTGGACAAAAGATGTGAAAATATAAATAATTGATTTAAAACATAACCAACATTTATTTGTACTACTATTTGCAGGCTATACAATAGACATATAATTCATCCTCACAGTGATTCTACAAAGGAGGTACTAATATCATGTCCATTTAAAAAAAGAAATAACTGAGGCTTAGTGAAGTATTTTGCAAGACTCAAAATCACATAGCTAATTAGTATATGTGATATTAGAATGGGAAGGAACAGATACTCTGGAATCTTATCAAATGCCAGAGCTAACCACTACCCTTCCACAGGAAAACTTGTGCATTCATACTTAGTAATCAAGCAATATTAAGGAGAACAACACTGATATATTATTATTCACTTATCAAATTGGCAAAGATCCAGTAAAAAGTATAGCCAATATAGTAGTGAGAGTGTGGTAAGACATTCATTCGCTCAGTCACTCACTCATATGTAATTTCTGAACATTCAATAATTATTGAAAAGATGATTCATTTAAAGAGGGTGGCACGACAAGTGAGACAGAAACCTCCTCCCAAAACCACATATAATATGAAAATATAGCAAATACAACAAATCCTGAAATAACAACCAGAAAGAAGATTGCGACAGATTGCCTACATGTGGGGTAAAGAGAAAACTTCATGGAAAAGGGTAAAGTAGCAAAGCCACAATCCAGTGTGACCTAAGCCCTCCCCCAACCCTAGCTCACTGGTGGGAGGAAGAGAAATGGAGTGAGGAGGGGGTAGAAGCCCAGGACTGCTGAACACCCAGCCCTGGAGATCTGCTCTGGAAGCATGAACCCACATTACATGGTGCTCTGCAGATTAGTGTGGTTGGAAAGCAAAGACAGGTGGACTACTCAGAAACACTGAGATTTCAGGTGCTTGTGGAGAACTGGTACCCACAGCTGGCCACTCAAGGAAAAAAGAAAGGTGGGTACTTTGAAAGACTTCCCAACAGCAAGAGGGCTGCTAAAGGGGCAAGAATTACACAGAGCTTGCTGCTCAGGAGAAAGGACAGGTGGACAAAATCATCCCAGCACACTCAGCCCACATGTTGGGAACTCTTAGGAGCTTCAGGTGCTGCTCCATCCCCCTGGCTGGTGATGCACATCAAGGCCCCAAACTGGCGATAGGAAGCCTGTGTCTCCTTCTTCCCAGTTGGTACTGGTTCAAAAACCTGCTGCCCCTGCCATTGTGCCAGGCCAGCCACAGGGAAGATCCACCTATGGCAGCTATATGAGTGTAACAGAGGCTCCTCCCTGCACAAGAGGCCCACTGGCCCTGAAAGTGGAGGCAGACACTGCAGCTCGGAAGCAGGAAAGAGCTCTTTCTTCCTGACAAGCACCAGAACTGCTCACCTGTGATCCTTGCCATTGCTCAAGTTGCTGGGCAGCTCCAGAGAATAGAGCTTCTGGACACTAGAGGGCACAGCCTACACCAAGTTATTATTCCAGAGTGATAAATACAAATATGCACAAGAACCTGGTACAAACCAAAATTCCACAACCACAGAAAGAAGGCTAAGTGAAAGTGAAATCACCAATTTTCCTGATAAATATTTCAAAATAAAATTTTTAAAAATGCTCATAGAACTACAGGAAAATATTCAAGAACTCAGGGAGGAATTAAAGAATGAGATACAAACATTGAAGAATAGAGTATCTGAAATGAAACATACAATGGAGGGATGGGAAAGCATTTTAGATGAGGTACAGGAGATGGTAAATGAAATAGAAATTAGAGAACAAGAATACAAAGAAACTGAGGCACAGAGAGAAAAAGGATCTCTAGGAGTGAAAGAATATTAAGAGAACTGTGTGACCAAACCAAATGGAACAATATTTGCATTATAGGGGATCTCAGAAGAAAAAGAGAGAGAAAAGGGATAGAAAGTGTCTTTGAGGAGGTAATTGCTAAAATCTTCCCTGATCTGGGGAGAAATAGTCTCTCAGGCCATGGAGATGCACAGATCTCCCAACACAGGGACCCAAAGAAGACAACACCAAGACATTATAATAATTAAAATGGCAAAGATCAAGGACAAGGGCAGAGTATTAAAAGCAGCAAGAGAGAGAAAAAAGATCACATACAAAGAAAAACCCATCAGGCTATCATCAGACTTCTCAACAGAAACCTTACAGGCTACAAGGGAGTGGCATGATATATTCCATGCAATGAAACAGAAGGGCCTCAATCCAAGGATACTCTACCCAGCAAGATTATCATTTAAATTAGAAGGAGGGGTTAAACAATTTCCAGATAAGCAAAAGTTGAAGGAATTTACCTCCCACAAACCATCTCTACAGTGTATTTTGGAGGGACTGCTCTAAATGAAAGTGTTCCTAAGGCTAAAAAGCTGTCACCAGAGACAATAAAACCACAGTAAAGGAAGTAGACCAATTAATTCCTAACCAAATGCAAAATTAAATCAACTGCCAACAAAATTAGTAAAGGTATACACAAAGAGTACAGAATATGACACCTAATATAAAGAGTAGAGGGGGAAAAAAAAAGGAACCTTAAGATTGTGTTTGAAATAGCGTACTAAGTGTGTTAAGTTAGAATGTTAGATAGTAAAGAAGCTGCCTTTGAACCTTTGGTAACCATGAATCTAAAGCCTTCAATGGCAGTAAGTATATATCTATCAATAATCACCCTAAATGTAAATGGACTGCATGTAATAATCAAAAGACATAGAGTTCCAGGATGGATTAAAAAAAAAACCTGTCTATATTCTGCCTACAAGAGAATCACTTCAAACCCAAAGACATGCACAGACTAAAAGTGAAGGGTTGGAAAAAGATATTTCATGCAAATAATAGGGAGAACAAAGCAGAAGTTGCAGTACTTGTACAAGACAAAATAGACTTCAAAACAAAGAATGTAACAAGAGACAAAGAAGGACATTACATAATGATAAAGGAGTCGAACAAGAGATTATAACCATTATAAATAACTATGTACCAAACATAGGAACACCTATACATGTGAAACAAGTACTAACAGAATTAAAGGGGGAAATACAATGAAATGCATCCATTTTATGAGACTTCAACATACCACTCACTCCAAACAACTAATCAACCAGAAAGAAAATAAGTAAGGACACAGAGGCACTGAACAACACATTAGAACAGATGGACCTAACAGATATCTACTGAACACTCTACCCAAAAGCAGCAGGATACACATTATTCTCAAGTGCACATGGAATATTTTCAAGAATAGATCGTATATTAGGCCACAGAAAGAGCCTCAGTAAATTCAGAAGGATTGAAATTGAACCAACCAGTTTCTTAGACCATACAAGTATGAAACTAGAAATAAATTATGCAAAGAAAACAAAAAGGTGACAAACACATGGAGGCTTAACAACATAGTCCTAAATAATCAATGGATCAATGACCAAATAGAAACAGAGATCAAACAATACATGGAAATAAATGAAAACAATAACTCAACATTGCAAAATCTGTGGGGTGCAGCAAAAGCAGTTCTAAGAGGGAAGTATATTGCAATACAGGCTTACCTCAAGCAAGAAGAACAATACCAATTGAATAGTCTAAACTCACAGTGAAAATAGAAAAAGAACAAATGAGGCTCAAAGTCAGTAGAGGGAGGGACATAACAAAGATTAGAGCAGAAATAAATAAAATTGAGAAGAATAAAAAAACGGAAAAAAATCAATGAAACCAGGAGCTGGTTCATTGAGAAAATAAACAAAATAGATGTAGCTCTAGCCAGAATTATCAAGAAAAAAGGGAGTATACATACATAAACAGAATCAGAAATGAGAAAGGAAACATTATCACGGACACTGCAGAAATACAAAAAATTATAAGAGAATACTATGAAAAATTATATGCTAACAAACTGAATGACTTAGAGAAACAGACAACTTTCTAGAAAAATAAAACTTTCCAAGACTTCCCATGAAGAAACAGAAAATCTGAACAGACAAATTACCAGCAATGAAATTAAACTGGTAATCAAAAAAACTACCTAAGTACAAATTCCTGGACTAGATGGCTTCACTGCTGAATTTTATCCAGCATTTAGTGAAGACCTAATACCCAACCTCCTTAAAGTTTTCCAAAAAGTAGAACAGGAGAGAATATTTCCAAACTCATTCTATGAGGCCAGCATCACTCTAATACCAAAACCAGGCAAAGAAGCCACAAAAAAAGAAGGTTACAGACCAATATCCCTGATGAACATAGATGCAAAAATACTCAACAAAATATTAGCAAACCAAATTCAAAAATACATCAAAAAGATAATCGATCATGATCAAGTAGGACTTATTCCAGGGATGCAAGGATGGTACAACAGTTGAAAATCCATCAACATCATCCACTACATCAACAAAAAGGACAAAAATCACATGATCATCTCCATAGATGCTGAAAAAGCATTTGACAAAATTCAACATCCATTCATGATAAAAACTCTCAACAAAATGCGTATAGAGGGCAAGTACCTCAACATAATAAAGGCCATATATGACAAACCCACAGCCAACATTATACTTAACAGCAAAAAGCTGAAAGACTTTTCTTTCAGGTCAAGAACAAGACACGGATACCCACTCTCCCCGCTTTTATTAACATAGTACTGGAGGTCCTAGCCACAGCAATCAGACAACACAAAGAAATAAAAGGCATCCAGATTGGCAAGGAAGAAGTTAAGCTGTCACTATTTGCAGATGACATGATATTGTACATAAAAAACCCTAAAGAATCCACCCCAAAACTACTAGAACTAAGAACAGAATTCAGCAAAGTTGCAGGATACCAAATTAATACACAGAAATCTGTTGCATTCCTATATACTAATGATGAACTAGCAGAAAGAGAAATCAGGGAAACAATTCCATTCACAATTGCATCAAAAAGAATAAAATACCTAGGAATAAACCTAACCAGGGAGGTGAAAGACCTATACCCTGAAAACTACCAGACACTCATGAGAGAAATTAAAGAAAACACCAATACATGGAAATACATCCCGTGCTCACAGATACGAAGATTTAATATTGTCAAAATGGCCATCCTGCCTAAAGCAATCTATAGATTCAATGCAATCCCATCAAAATACAGACAGAATTCTTCAACAAACTAGAACAAATAGTGCTAAATTTCATATGGAATGACAAAAGATCCCGAATAGCCAAAGCAATCCTGAGAAGGAAGAATAAAGCTGGGGGGATTATGTTCTCTGACTTCAAGCTCTACTACAAAGCCACAGTAATCAAGACAAGCTGTTACTAGCACAAGAACAGACCCATAGATCAATGGAAGAGAATGGAGAGCCCAGATATAAACCCAAGCATATATGGTCAATTGATATATGATAAAGGAGTCATGGATATACAGTGGGGAAATGACAGCCTCTTCAACAACTGGTGTTGGCAAAACTGGACAGCTCCATGTAAGATAATGAAAATGGATTATTTTCTAACTCCATACATAAAAGTAAACTCTAAATGGATCAAAGACCTGAATCTAAGTCATGAAACCATTAAACTCTTAGAAGACAACACAGGCAAAAATATCTTTAATATAAACATAAGCAACTTTTTTCTGAACACATCTCCATGGGCAAGGGAAACAAAAGCAAAAATGTACAAGTGGGACTACATCAAACTAAAAAGGTTCTGTACAGCAAAGGACACCATCAGTAGAACAAAAAGGCATCCTACAGTATGGGAGAATATATTTGTAAATGACATATCCGACAAGGGGTTAACATTCAAAATATATAAAGAACTCACATGCCTCAACACCCAAAAAGCAAATAACTCACTAAAAAATGGACAGAGTATCTGAACAGACACTTCTCCAAAGAAGAAATTCAGATGCCCAACAGGCGCACTGAAAGACGCTCCACATGGCTAATTATCAGGAAAATGCAAATTAAAACCACAATGAGATATCACCTCACACCAGTTAGGATGGCCAACATCCAAAAACAAGGAACAACAAATGCTAGTGAGGATGTGTGGAGAAAGGGGAACCCTCCTACACTGTTTGTGGGAATGCAAACTAGTACAACCATAGTGGAAAGCAATATGGAGGTTCCTCAAAAGCTAAAAATAGAAATACCATTTGGCTCAGGAATTCCACTCCTAGGATTTCACCCAAAGAAAACAACTTCTCAGATTCAAAAAGACATATGCACCCCTATGTTTATTGCAGCACTATTTACAATAACCAAGAAATGGAAGCAACCTAAGTGTCCATCAATAGATAAACAGATAAAGAAGATGTGGTACATATACACAGTGGGATATTATTCAGCCATAAGAAGAAAACAAATCCTACCATTTGCAACAATATGGATGGAGTTAGAGGGTATTATGCTCAGTGAAATAAGCTAGGTGGAGAAAGACAAGTACCAAATGATTTTCCTCATTTGTGGAGTGTAATAGTGAAACAAAACTGAAGGAACAAAACAGCAGACTCATAGACTCCATGAAGGGACTAGCAGTTACTAAAGGGGAGGGGTGGTGGAGGGTGAGTGGGGAGGAACAGAGAAGGGGATTGAGGGGTATTATGATTGGCACACATGGTGTGGGGATAGTCACAGGTAAGACACTGTAGCACACAGAAGACAAGTAGTGACTGTGGCATCTTGCTACGCTGTTAGACAGTGACTGCGGTGTGGTGTGGGGGAGTCTCGATAATATGGGTGAATGTAGTGACCACAATGTTACTTATGTCGAATCTTCATAAGATTGTATATCTATAATACCTTAATAAATAAATAAATAAATAAACATAAAGAAGTTTCACTGAAAAAAATAATTATTATTATTGAACATCCACTAGGAGCCGGGTAATTTCTGTACATTGAGACTGTGTCAATGAGCAAGAAACCAAAATCCTTGCCCTCCTGGAGCTGTCCTACAGGTGGTAGAGAGATACTGGTACAACTTTTCTATGGTGTAATTTGGCAGTAATTATCAAAAATTCTAGATATGTTCTTACATTTTAACCCAGTAATTCCACTCCTAGGAATTTATTCTACTCATCAGAGAGTTATCTATAATAGAAAAAAAGTTGGAAAAGACAGAGGCCTACAATAGAACAATTTAACAATGCATAGTACACTCACATAGTGAAATATGTTGTTATTAAAAATAATGAATTTTTTAAAGAATGCAAGAAAATGCTCACAGTGTAATATGTGAAAGAGGAAGGATGCTAAATGGTATATAATATGATTTGATTTTTATTCTGTCAATAGGTAGTACCACACACAGACTGCTTGACCTCCTCTCCTTGAATTACCAAGGTGCTTTGGTCAGATCTTTATCTGGGATTTCACAGATTCTGCCTTGAGCTGCATGGAGTGACTGTTAGCCTACACCACTGAAATGAAGGCAGGCTCCTCCTGACTATCTGAGGACCACCATGCACTATTACGTAAGGGTGCATTCACATAAGCATCTGAATCAAAGTACTTATGGTTGCATAATGTCAGCTTCACTGTGGTCTCTTCAGCCCAGCTGTGAGCTCTGTGAGAGCAATGATTATGTCCTCTCATCCCTAGGTATCCAGTGCATCAGAAATCGTAGTGCTCAAAAAGTACTGAATGATGACCTGTCCTCACACACCTTTCTTCACCCCAGCCCAGTCGGACACACCCTCTCTGGATGCACAGTGAACTGTACGTTTTCATAACCAACACAGCAGCAGAAGTCCTGCAAAATTTCCGACTGTGACAGAAGGTAGGTTAACATGGGGCCTGTCAGTGATTCATATACATTTTCTCTCTGCAGAAAAACTGGCTCTGCAGCAGATTATAGAGATTTTAAAATCCTGATGCCAGCTTAACCCAGGCTTTCTGGGGGTGGGAGCCAAACAGTGGTATTTTTTTAGTTCACAGAGTGCAGCCCAGGCTGAGGTCTACAGTAACCTGCAACCCAGAACTTTGCTCTGAGCAAATTCAACGTAGGGGTGACTCTAGGATTGGCACTCAATACCCATGGCTGTGGAATGGCAGGCTGGCTAGGGACCTGGACAGGGTTCACTTGCCACACCTTCCACAGCTCTGCCTCCTGTGTGTGGTGTAGCTGGGGCTTAGCTCTGCTGTGCTCAAGTGAATGACATAAGCCTGCCTTAGGTGGCCGGACAAAACTGAAATGCCTGCCTTTCAGGACTGTCTCTCCGTGACCAGCTAGTGACCTCAAGCAAACCAGTCCCTATGTGGGACTCAGTTTCTTCAACTGCAAAACAAAATTTCACTGATGTCTTATAGCTCAAAAGTTTTAAAATTCAAATCCAGCCTCTCAGGTAAAAAAATTAAGGTCTATTACAGAAAAATGTTTTAAAATATTTTCATGTGGTCAGAATTATTTTTTAGGCTGTAAGATTTAATTCTCAGTCCTTTAACTTTTTGCCACCCAATTAATTTCATCCAGCATTGGTGCCTGTGTTTTGATACAGAAAAATTTTGTGGTGTGCTTGTGTGAAATGAGTTATCCTAACTTGTATTTCATTAATCAGAAAATAATGTCTAGATGATGATAAGTGCCTTTAAAAAAAGAAATGTTCAATCTTCACCTAATTGAGTATTAAGAACAAATCTCTTATATATGAGAACTATTTGGACTTTGCCAGAGGCAAAAGAGCTCTCTGAGGTCATGTGGTTTATTCTTTTTTAAAAAGGGACAGTGACCTTAAGCAGTATCTGTTTATTAATCAATCTTGTGTAAGCAAGAGGAAATTTTATGTAGGAAAAATGGTGAGCTAGCACATTATAGGAGTCAGTGATTTATTTTTGAAAGCATCTCTAAAATTCACTTTGTCTAGATTCATAAGAGATAACATACCATGCTTATTATGTGCCAGGCACTGTTCTAACCAAATATGTTATTCACTCATTTGATCTTTGCAACTACCTTCCCAGGGGGATATTGTACCATCTTTCTTCTTTTACAGAAAAGAAAGCTGGGGTCATGTAATTTGTTCCAGGTGACAAAGACAGCACAACCAGGTCCAGAGTCCATGCTCTTAACCACTGCACTGACTGCCTTGAGAAAGTTCATAATTTTGCAGGTGAATAAATTCTGATAACTGAATGTAGGTTTTCCCACAACTATTCATATTATTTAACAAACCCCTACAATGTCTAGCATTGTATTAGGCTAATGTTTCCCAAAATAGGTTCAAGGGCTTACAAGATGCAGTTTAATGAAAGGATTGCTGGAAGATGCCATAAAAGACAGGCTCCTCACGGAGAGTCACAGCATGAGGGTATTAAATATCTGGGAAGACTTACAGGAAAGGTATCTGTTTAATTTTGTTTGACCCAGGTTTTCCAACCATATTTAGCTCTGTAAACTCTTCCCTTCCCCCTGCTCCACCTGTAACACCAATCAACATTCTGTAATTTAAGAGCTATTGCACCAGACATGTAAGGCATCTATCTTAGGAGCTTGACTTCCTAAGCCTAAGAAAAAATAAGTGCGACATCTATTCTCCGCTAGCTGTTGCATTAAGGCTTCTAAGAATGGCTCATTTCACAGTTGAGTAATTTAGTTGCTAGTTGGTGGTGGAAAAGGCTTCAATGAGCAGCTTTGATTTCACAAGTCATGCTAATCACTCTACTGGGTCATCTCAGTATCTAAAGACAGTGGGATATCTTGCCTGGACTTGAGACCCTCTGTTCCACATGGTGTGATGCCCAGATACTCTGCTGCAGGCCCTGCTTTGCCCTCACATCATGGTTTTAGTCCTATTCTCTAGGACAAAGCCCTTCTCTGTTTCCCCAGTCCCAGCAACTGTTTTCTGCTTCCTATTATTCATGTCCAGCTTCTTTGCTTGATACCCAGATTTCACTGGAATAGGAGTCTAGCCTTGAAACACAACCGAGCGGCTGATCTTTGGAGTTTGTAGATGACTGTGCCCAACGCCAGCTGCCTGTCTTCCCAGCCTCCTGCTGTTTGCTGTGCTCATAGGAATCCCCCTGTCTGCCTGGCAGTGACTCCCTCTGGGCCTGCCCTGCAGCTGATGGAGCCCTAGTTAGAGCAGTGCCAATACTCAAGATACTAACCAGGCAGAACTCACAGACAGGAAACAATGTACAAAGTGTTAAAGAAGGAACCAAAAGAAGTTCCAGATGGCCTGGGACAGGAAAGCAAGATGTATTTGAGCTGGATTTAAAAGATGATGCTTAGAATATTAGGGACCCAGAAGAGTTTGGGGGGCAGGTAGCTCCACAGGGTCAGATTCAAGCACAGGGATGAGCATGTTAGAGACAGTGGGTGGGATCATCTGCCTAGCCCCAGTAGGCTGGTTGGGGGGTACAACAGTTGTGACAGGAGGTGGGGTCATGGAGTGAAAGTGAAGAAGGCTTTGACCCCCCAAAGCAAGCAGCATAATAAAACTGAATCGCCATCGCTTTGTCACATGTAAGACTGAAGTCACATATTGGGCGCTCTTCTGTAGCCCAGGAACTTGCAGCAGTAATGCATTCTGGACCACTTAAAAGACTAGGGGACCCAAGGCAAGTCACGCTCTGTGAGCGTTCTCGTTAAACTGACGCAATCCAGGTTAACTTTCAAGGGAAAAGAAGTGTGCAAACATCAGCATGGAGTCTTGAGGAATTGTCAGGATGGCAGGGCAGTCTTGCTCACTTCTGGGCTGGGACCCAGGTCATAGTATCAAGCCGAATGCTCCTGAGGTCGCCCTGCCCGAGGGCTCACAGCCCTTCTCCCACCATAGCATGACGAAGCGATGCCGTTCTCCCCTCAGTGACAGGGCCACCCTGTGACTATGATCTTCAACCAACTGGAGGAAGGTGGCAATGTATTTTCTCTGAAAAAGCCCCTCAGGAACTTGGAAGGCAGGCCTATGGCCTCCTTGAGACTCCCTGAGTACCAAACTTGCAATTTGACAGATGAAATCTTTAAGTCAGAGAGATGGAGTTTGCTTGAGTGTTAGGAACCAGCAGGGCTAGGACAAAACCCAGACTACCTGGCTCCTAGTCCCTAACCTTCCCTCTACTGGTTTTGTCAAGGACTGGCAAGTCCTCTTTGTGAAATCTTCCGCCCCTAATCTCCCATTCCCAACCTAAGCACACACTCCTCTAACATTCAGACCTGGAACTGCACCTGATCATCCTTCTGCAGGGCTGGCTCTGAAAGACGTAGCTATGGGCACCTTGTGCACAGGCATGGGGTTCTCATATGAGTGCGGACACTGCCCAGACTACATGTGCTGCTTTGAGGGTGCAGGCAGTTTGCCTTGGCCTGGTTTTAGCAGTGGCTAGCAAGACAGATCAATGCTTTTAAAAAGCACTACTTCCACAGCATTATGCTCATCGGAGAGCCTGGTAACAAGCATGCAAAGTCAACAGTCCATCCTGATAACAAGCTATCAGCAGTTCAACAGTTAAGACTGAAGGGAATCATTTGTGGAGTATAACGATGAAGCAAAACTGAAGCAACAAAATGGCAGCAGACTCAGAGACTCCAAGAACGAATTAGTGGTTACCAAAGGGGAGGAGTGTGGGAGGGCGGGTGGGAAAGGAGAAGGGGACTGAGGAGTATTATGCTTAGTACACATGGTGCGGGGGATCATGGGGAGAACAGTGTAGCACAGAGAAAGCATATAGTGAATCTGTGTCATCTTGCTACACTGATGGACAGTGACTGCATTGGGGTATGGGTGGGGACTTGATAATATGGGTAACTGTAGTAACCACATTGTTTTTTCATGTGAAACCTTCATAAGAGTATATATCAATCATACCTTAATAAAAAAAAAAAAGACTGAAGGGAACTGATCGAGGAAACCATACAGTTGTTCAGCTCACTGAACTTTCAAGGTCAGAGACTTCTCAAATTATCTGGTTTCATTTTGGACTAACCTCAGTCAGGCTTCCAGAAAACTGATCCTCATACTCCTAGGAAATGAAATTTGAGGCCTACAAAAGGTACTTTGAGAGGTTAATTCTATTTTAAGATACCATGGACTCAGACCTCAAAGTAAGGTTATTTTCCCTGAAAACAAATGCAGTTAAGTAGTTTGTGTTGAGGTCACACCATTTCAAATAAGCAGGCTGCACTCTATACTCAAAGTAACAACCTGGCATACCTTGGGTACCCAGGCACCCAGCTTTCCCCAGAGCGTATTAGTTACCTGCTGCTGTGTCTACAAATTACTCCACACACAGTGGCTTAAACAAACATTTATTATCTCAGTCTGTGGCTCACAAATGGTTGCAGACAATTAAAGCTTGATAGATACTTCAAGTAGGTATTAGTTTAAAAAATCTAGGAGTGGCTTATCTGGGTGGTTCTGGCTCAAGGTCTCTCATGAGGCTGCCGTCCAGGTATCAGCCAAAACTGCAGTCATCTGAAAGTTGCCTGGGGTTGAAGCATCAGCTTCCAGGATGGCTCACTCAGGTGCTGGCGGTCCTTCACCTCCGTGTCCTCTCTACTGTGCTGCTTGCACGCCCTTGCGACATGACAGCTGGCTTTCCCACAGTGAGAGACCCCAGACAGCAAGGTGAGCAATGCCTTTCGTCACCTTCCCTCAGCAGGGCCACACCACCATATCCGTATTCCATTTGTTGGAAGGGAATCAATAAATTCAGCCCATACTCAAAGGGAGGGGAATGAAGCTCCACTTCTTAGAGAGAAACATATCAAAAAAACTGTGGATAGATTTAAAACTACCAGAAAACAAAGCATTATTTCCTTATTTGTTAATGACAGCCTACCAGGGCCCACTGTACCTTCCATTTTTTTCCAATTAAATTTTGTAAACCCGAAAGATAAATATCTGTTGACTATCCAGGCAGAGAATTAAAGTACAGCAATTTCTGAAAGGGCAGGTCCACCTGTGCTAAGTTCTCTTAAGATAAATCTCACATTAACTACAGAAAAATAAAACAGCCCCCAATCCCCACAAAAAAACTTAAAAATATTTCATCTTAGGCAAGAGAGGCTAACATAACTTATGCAGGAGTAAAATAATCATCACTGTGCCAAGTATCCTTCTGTTTCCCAAAGACCTATCAATATTCATTTGTTTCCCACACAGAAGCCAGTCCATGGTAAAACTCTTTTATTCCATCCTTACTTAAGGGACATATACTCAGTATAGAAATTGTGTATGTCTTCAATACAGGCCATATTGTAACTTTTTCCACCTAGTGGATAAAAATGGAATTAAAGGGCTTGAAAAACAAAACTTGCTTCCTAGATACTTCAGGAGCTACACACACACCCCTGTAAGTGTAACTTTTTACAATCATCACATACCTGATGTCTACCCATAGCTTCCATTTCAACAAATCCTACAGAAATTCTTTCTACAAAGCAAACAATCTGTTTTATAAATATAAATTGTCACACATACTGCCATCTCTGGAATTCTCTAGGCCAACAACCTGGAAACTGCTAAGAACCAGGAAATATTACAAAAATGCCACCAGATGTCCCCGTGTCCACACACTGAAGCCCTGACAAACTGACTGAAGGAGCAAAGACCTGGAAGCCCAGCCCAGAGACCTCACTGAGGATTAAGGGAGCCAATGAAGCCCGTGCATTTTACTGCAAATGGGGGTCCTTCTCCCAGAACCTCATTCCTCTCTCCTACCTTACATACGAGTCCTAGACACCTTCCCATCTGAACTCTATAATCTTCCAGATCAGAAAGGGCAAGAAAGTTCATTTTCATCAAGCCGTTGAAACTGACAACTGACAGCAAATACGAAAAATGTTGGAAGAAAGACAAACCACATCATTTTTGGGGCCAGTCAATATAGGAAAAAGCAATTTGAGTTTATGATAAAATTGTGGAGTTATAAAGAAATGGTTATGTTGAAGAATATAACATACTTTGGAAATATTTTTAATAAGACTCTTTTTAAAGCATTACTTACACACAAGTTCTTGGTCATTTGGAAAACAAGGCTATTGAAAAGAATGAATTTCCTGATGACTGCAAATAAATCTTGATAGTTCAAGCAGGTATTAATTACAATTACAATTAATTATAATTTAAAAAATTCAGTAAAACTAAAATAATTTATTTAAATATATAAAAATTTTAGTAAAAAAATTACTAAAATAATTTTATTTAAATATATCCTTGATTAGTTGTGTTAATTTTTCTTTCCTTTAGTTTTTTTTAATCAGTGGAACTTATTTTTGAGATAGCCCACCCCATCATCCACAGATTCACTGTTGACATGATATAAACAAATATCCATGGTAAGAAACTTCAAAATGTACAGAAAGATAAAAAAAATTGAAAAGTGTAAGACTCCCTCCTTTTGTCTGCCCACCCACTGTAACCCTAACATTCAACATGACACAGAGATCCTCAGTCCCTTTCCTTAGCAATAACTTAATAATTTTGTATGCATTCTTCAAAAACAAATATAAATGCATATAAACACGTGTCTTTTAGGAAGCACAAGCACCATGGAATTTATCTGTTTCTCAGTTACCAGTTCACATTTTAATCCACAGGTTTTTGTTTTGTTTTTTCCCCCCTCAAATTCTGGAAATTAAGCTAAAAAAAATTCCCCCAATTCCACTTTGTAGGTATTCTTTCTCTTTGCACTAAAAATACAACAAACAAGCTACCAAGAATACCCCAATTGCTAATACCAATCAATGAATGTCCTAACTGAAGAGAGCAAGAACATTTTATTTCCTACTACAAATTTTGGTTTTTAATTGTAACTTAGTCTTTCAAAGGGTACGTTTTTCACATAATTAAATTCAGAATATAACTGAGTATCTACTATGTGCAGAGCACTATGCTATGTACAGGGTAGACACAGCCTCTACCCAGGAAAAATTTGGACTTTGGATGGTACAAAGAGGGAAGGCAGGCAAAAGAGAGATGCAAGCGAACACTCTAGTATTTACCTAAGACTGCAAAGGAGTGTGGGGTCACGCCCAGTTAAGTGAAAAGGACAACTAATAGCTTCCCACTGACCAGTGAGCACCAACTCAGCACTCATACTTTTTTTTTTCCTGAATGGTGAGGCCAGTTTTCTGCTTCATCCCATGTGAAGTGACATGGACTTGTTTCTGCTGCGTTTATTTCAACATCAGTGTTAAACAAACAAGAGCCACCACCTGGCACTTGACAGTGAGAGGATGAAGTTGAACACACCTGCTCAGATGCAGCCCAGTGAGATAGCTGCTGGCACCATTAGCAGAGATCTGGAGGAATGAAAGGTGGCACTGCTCCCCCGTGCCTCCCAGCTTCCTACTGCTGCCTTGTTCTCTCCCTTTCTTCCCCCTAGTCTAAAATATCTGAGCCTGACTGCTTTCAGATAATTTTGATAATAATAGATGACAGTGGGACAGTGGACCTGGATTAGAATCATGGTGGCAAAAGCCTGAAATGACAAAGGAAAGTCAAACAACATAAAGCACTTTTATTCACTGTGCAGATACTTTTCTGTGTGATTTCCCCTCTGCATTTTTAAAAATCTCTTCTTACGTAAGGTGGAGTAGGGGTGTAAAACCAAGGGGGCACCTACCAGATCATGGAAGTAAGAAAGAAAAGTAAGATTAGGATTAAAATACTTAAAAAAAAGATGAAGAAAAACTCAGTAAAGATCCACATCCTTCTAAAGTACAAACCTACACAATAGCTCTGGAGAAAACATAACCCTAGGCTCTCTTCCTGACAAAGATGGCACTGTGACATAACTTTGGCTTAAGTATCCTAGAGTAGTTGTTAAGAGAAGTCTATGTTTTTATTCCATATGAGCCAGACCTCTGAGAATCTACCAACTTGTCCTTCTCCTCATCTCCAAAGACTATGGCCTTTGCACAGAAATAACACAAGATCAGGAGAAAAAGGTACAAAATGTCAGAGTAATGAGTAATGTTTTTCCACCAAGTCAGGCATTTATATATATATATGTATATATACATAAATATTTCTGGGGATTTTTCAAGAGAAATATTTTATTTATTCATCCTTTTAGGATGAATCTGTAAACGAGACACTCGAATGACTAGAGAACAGTATCCATATGAAGACAAAAACCATGTGAAACTGAATGGTTACCAAATAGAGATACAGTATCAGGTTATGCTGGTTATTGGGAAAGTCTGTTGGTACTTAGCTTATATATTGTTTCTTGCTTCAAAATATAATAGTTTGAGATGTGAAAGTTACCCATCTCTGATGAAAATTCTGGACTACATTAAGTAAAATATTTATTTTGATTTTTCCCCCTGTGTCATGAGATTGTTTATTTTCCCTAACTCTCCAAATGACACAGTTGCGGAACCTCTTTCAGCTGGTCTTGCCTGAAAGAATGATAAAAATAAAAGCTATTAGAGACAACTATACAGTTCTAATTATACTCTTTAATGCTGTCTTACATTTTTAAAAAATCCCCCACCCTAAGTAAACAATGATAACAAATAAATGGAAACATGAACCCCATTAAGAAAGGTGATTTGTCTTAATAACGTTACCTGTGAATCATGATATTTCCATCCTATCATGTAATAGATCTGGTATGTGGCAGGTACTGAACCATCCTCATTTCCATACATTTCTATAAAGACAAATAATGGGTCAAGTCTGAAAACACACAAGTAGGAAAAAAAATCTGCTCAATATTGTATAAGTCATGCCCTCCAGAGAGAAATGGCTATTAGGATACTCGTAGGATTCTGAGAACACCTCACATGAATCCTCAACACTGAGAAGCTGACTGTGAGGAAACAGCACAGACTGTTTGGAAAAAGGACACCGAGCTACAGGGTCAGTGTTCTGAAAGGAAGGACAAGAAATCTGATGGTGCCTAGCAGTCCAGGGAAAAGCACTGGCAGTTTTAAAGGACGAATGTGACAGCAAGCACAGGTGGGAAGAGCAGTGTGCCCCTTACCTCTGTACACCGCGGCGGCCGCCAGCATTGAGTCTCGGTGCAGGAGGGCTTTTCTATTCCAAGCACAGTTACTCTCCCCCATGCCTAAAAATACATTACAAGCATCTCACCCAACAGCACACTGGTCCCAGACCGAACCCAGATTAGGAAAGAATTATGTCCAACCTTTTCAGAGGCACATTTCTTAATGTTTTAAAATTTATCTTAAGGTTTCAAGTCAATAACTAAAAGTTAGGATTAATGCTATTCTACTGTTCCTTAAAAATTAGTGTTGTATATTTGATTTTTTTATGCATACAAGTAAGAAAATTTCTCTGGAAGGCCACATTTTAAATTAGCTGGAAGAACTAAAAGACTTTCAAAAGTAAAAATCCTTTATATTTATTCTCTATATAATGCAATGAAAGTTTCTCCGTTTTGTTTTTATTTTTCTCCTTTCACAAGAAACCAATAAACTTCCCAATATTGGTGTTCTTTAGTAGTTTAAAAATAATAATCTCCCAAGTTTTTAAATGGCCTTATTAAAAACAATTAATAACGAGCTGTAATAAGTAAATCTCTCTTCTCTCCAATACCAAAATGTTCCTATTATTCCCTGAAATAATGACTGTCTGATACTAAAAGTCATGTTCTACATCCTGTGAGTGTAGCAGACCCAATTTGTGAAGAACAATAGACATACAAAGTAGTAGATCAGTCATTTTCAAGATTATTATTGCTGTTACGAAGCAGCTAGATGACCTTAAACCAATCGCTCTGGGTATTCAAGGTGGCCTCACAAGATGATCCCTACAGGCTTCCAGTGCTAACATTATTGACTCACTACATAACCTAATCTAAAACCACTCTCGTACATTGTTGAGTATCAACCGTATCAAGAGACCAAGGGTAAACCAGGATCCTACTGGAAGAGATACTGCTGATGACAGCTGTGGTGTTTTCATTTCTGCTCAACTTCCCACTGTCGTGACTTATCTGCACATTAGATACAGGCAACACCAGTGGAAAATAGTTTAATTTTTCAATATAAATACTTGATGCACTAGAAATTCTAAAATGTCTTCTGAATAACTAGTATTAGGATATAATACTTCAAATTATTAGGTGTAATGCTCTTTCTGATACCGAAATCCAAGTGCACTCCTGTGTAACGTAGGCAGAACTCTGCTGCCGGGGCAGCCCGCCCTTCTCTCACAGAGAAGCACACACCCATACTGAACTTGCCTTCTCGCAGAAGCAGTGTGATGGAGTGACAGGAGTTTGGATTTGGGATCATAATCCCAGTTCTGACCCTTATGTAACCTGGGGCAAAGGCATTTGCCTCTATCAAACTCAGTTTTATCACCTTCAAAATGGAATGCTAATACCTCCTAACACATTACGGTGGACCTTTGCTGAAGACCACTGGGGAAAGACATTTGGAGACTTGTGACCAGCTCTGGGATTGGAATAACAGAAAAACCCAGGAAGCAGGTAACTGTTTAAGACTCTCACAGTGTTTTTAAGGTTAAGTCCAACTGCTTAGAAAGAAATCTAATTTATTATGGTTTATTAGGAATAATACTGAGCATTGTCTAAAGAAAAACTGAACTTACCTTAAAACTACTGTGAAAGCCTTCAAAACTTTTCATGCATTCGTTGGCTGATACACAACTTGTTTTGTAAAATTAGATCAACATTCTGGACTTTTTCTGTGAATTAATAATAATGGCAGCTTAAATGAGAAATACCACAACCATCAAGAAAAGTGTCATACAATGTAAAATACCGAAAGCCAATTTGAAGGTAACACCACCTTCAGCAAAGCAGCAGACCTGGAAGTCTCCCAGGCTCCCCCCCAGCTTCCCCTTCTCACTGCCACTCCACCCACCTCAGCTCCTCTGACCTTTTCACTGTGGAGTGGCTGAGATTTCAGGATCTGAATCAGGTTGCTACCATGGCCTTAAATCCTGGCTCTACCACTTACTAAACACATCGCCTTGAGCAAGTTACTTAACTTCTGTCCTTGCTTTCCTCATGCATAACAAGAGAGATTAACCATGTTAGCTCTAGTCTTACCTTCCTCATAAAATATGCCTCATGAACAATGCTGGAGGGTGATTTTTCTAACACTAATTTGATTGTTCCTCTTCTGTTGTCTCTCGCCAACACACCCAAGCCTCATCTGATAAAATCTACAAGCTTCTGAAGGACTATCCTGCATTATTTCTCACCATCTTCCCATTCTACATATTCAGGCAACACTGAATTACTGTACAGTTCCTTAATCAGGGAAGTGAAGGAAGTGTGTATCCTTCTGTATCTCCACAATTTTACACAGGCCATTTCCTCAGCCTGGAATGCAGTGCTCCAGCCCCCAAACCTGCACATACCCCTCATGGTCCCAGCAAACACACTGAGCACAGGGGCTGCCTCCTCTGCAAAAGCACCGCAGACTCCCTAAGTAGATTTAGAAATTCTTCTCTAGTGCTTCTCCCTGTATCTTAAAAAACAATAATCTCATTTCATAGGTAAATGCCTATGTCTGTCTATCTGTCTCTGTGTCTCTCTCCACTACAGCACAAGCTCCCTGAGGTCAGGAACTATGTATTTTCATGATGGGCTCACTGGTGGCAAAAGGCAGATACTCAATAAATGTAAGTGAATAAATATAAACTCAACCAGTTAATGTTTATATCTGCTTTGTCAAATGTCACTTTTACAAGCTACCTTTAGAGAATTTCTCTTAATCCTCCTAAAGATAAGAGACATCAAAGACTGAAACACATTGTTTGTCTACAAGGCTTTACAGTAAAAATAAGAGAAGTACCTGCAAAGCCTGTTAAAGGTAAATACTAGGTAGTAGTTCCTCAAAATATATGACCTTTGTAAAACCATTAGGGGAAGAGGGAGTTATAAACTAAAAAGGGGCATGAAGCAACCTTCTGAGGGGGATGGAAATGTTCTAATCCTTTCTCTAGACAGTGGCTACAAATACAAGCAGTTGTACAGTTAAGATTAGTGCATTTTACTGAACATCTATGCTAATGCCAATAAAAAAACTGCACACAGGTCAAGTATGCAGTACAGAACTTTGCATTCAAATCCCAATTCCAGATTTAGTGTAACATGGACAAGACACTGAACCTCTTGATGTCTCAATTAGTTCATCTGTAAAATTAGGATATTAGAAAACTTCACCCAGTACAGAGTAAGTTCTGTATTTTTAAATCAGTGGGCAGTAACCTTTTCCAACTGTTAAGTCTAATTTCTAGTTTCTTTCTCTCTTCTTTCTTAAAATGAATAAGTACAGCCATTATTATGTAGCAGAACAAAAGTAAATGCTATATTTGAAAAATATTTTTATCACTGGAGTCTGAATGATACATCATCAGCCCACCATCCTCTCTCCAACCCCTGGATGAAGGGGCTCTGTGACTGCCTCGGGGAGCCAAGGACAAGAGGCAGTGCTGGGAGGCACTGTGTGACTTACTATCTGTCCATCACCTTGGGCGTGCGTGCCATAGGCAGCAAATCCCTGTATTAACTTACTGTGAATGGAGAGTGACTGCAATAGGAAGTTTTTAGCTACACATCTCTCCCCCAGTAAAGCTGACAGAAATACCATACTTAGAGGAGGCTGGGCAATGGCTCAAATGGACTATTACAAATGGGTTGCTACAGGCAGCAGCAGAGGGAATTAAGAGAGTGCCAGGAGTCAAGAAGGCAAGAGACTGGCACCTAATACTGCCACTAACAGGCATGTATTCTCTCTGGGCCTGATATTTCTCACTTGTAATATGGGGATAAAGTAGTTACCAGAGAGCTACTGAGAGAAGTACAACAATGCTCATAAAAGACTATAAATCTGTAACAAATATAAGGTATTTATTTTTCAAATTCTCTTGCTTTAAATCATCTTGAAAATTTTCAGGATTCAGACCAAGGGTTCCCTAGGGAAGTGTTGTTCTGGTTTCACAGAACACACCTATAATCCCTTCAGCTACCCCCATTCACCAGAACTACCTATGGCATTTGTGTAATGAAGAATCAGACATCACAAATTCTCACTGAGGTGAGTCAAGGCTCTCAGAAAACCATGTCTCCAGCAGCCCTCCGTTTAGACGTGTATTTTTGCGTATCTCGCCTCTCTGAGGCTTGGGAGGTAGGGCTTGTGTCCTTCTTGCTCTTCAAAGCCTCCTCCAGGCCATTACTCTCTGACTTATTAAAAGCCCTTGCCTGCAGAGACCTACCCCACTTGGCCACAACCCCCTCCCACTCCTGCTTGCTGTCAGACATGGGGCTCCCAGTCCCTCCTCTGTCACTGAAGGTTTGGCACCTGGTTCAGTTTTCCTCTGTACCCCAAGTCCTGCCACCACCCTGGGTGACATCAAGCCAATAATTGTCAAGTACCTTGGCCTCCACGTTTTTTGGTCTTCTCACTGTAGTGGTCATCTCCATCACTCCACCTCTGTCTGTAACATGTCCTGGGCCCTTGTTCCCTTTGTTTGGAACTCTTTCCCTTGGTGTAGGCAACACTATACTTCTCTGTTGTTTCTCCTTAACACCTGGCTGGCTATTCTTTCCCAGTCTCTCTTCAGGTTTGCCCTTCTACATAGCCACTGTATGTTAGGTTTCTAAAAGCTCAAGACGAGGCCACTTTCTCTTCTTACTCCATCCTCTCACTCCATGCAACTGCTTCAAATACCACCTATTCACAAATGACTCAGTTTTTTAACCAGGCCAATCTGCCTCCTCCAAGCAACTTACCCACATACCTAATCACCTACTTGACATCTCCTCTTTGATATTTCAAAAGCACTTCAAAACCAACATACCCAAATGTGAATTCAAGGGCTCTCCCTGCCCACTCTAGGTCTTCTTCTACAGTTTGCTCTTTCAAGGAGGAGTGCCATCCATCTGATTTATGTGAGCTAGAAATTCAGCAGTTATGTTTGAAATGTCTCTCTTCATTCACCCACATGTAACCCATCCGGAAGAGCGATCAAATTTATCTCCTAAGTATCTCTAGAATCCATTTACTTCTTTTAGTCTCCACTACCACCACCTTAGTTCAAACCACCATCATTTCTCAATAAGCTTTACACCAATAAGCTTTCCTACCAGTTTAGCCTCCAACCCTTTTCTTTTCAAAATACAAATCTATTATCATGACTCTCCCTTCTGTTCCCCCATTAAAATGCCTCAAGGGGTGTTTTAAGACAAACAACCTTAACAGGACTATAAGGCCCCCAATTAGCCCACCAATTACATCACTTCTCTTCTTTTTACCCTCTGTATTTGAGCCAAAATGCCCTTCTTTCAGTCCTTGTCATGCTTTCTTGCAAAGGAGCCTTTACACATGTTCTCCTTGCCAGGGACTCACACTGCCCTCCCTTCTTCACCTAGTTAATTCATGTTCATTTTTTAGAACACAATCACCACTTCTGACAAAACTTCTCTGATGCTCAGACCAGAACCTACATCCCAATTCCACACTAACCTAATTGCCTGCTTCCTTGTGTCTGGCCCTGAGCTGCCAACTCTGAATGGAGAAAGTCACTGATGTGTTCTGTCATTTGCAAATGCACCCTTCAGGGAAAGTCCTGCCTTCCTTTTATAGGCAGTCAAAGCACTATGTACCTCTACTTCACCGACTTGCCGCAGTTCTAGTTTGCCATGTATCTGTGGCAGTTGTGTGATGTTTGCCTTGCCCATTTTGTAAGTACTGTGAAGACAGTCCGCTTTCTCCTCACCAATGTATCCCTGGTGCTTGCCATAAAGTCAGCTCTCAAAATATGACTCTCATATGGAGTCTAAAAATTCTTCCTTACCTTGTAAGTCTTCCATCAATTCCAACATTCCAGGATAGTTAACTTGAATTTCATCAGTGTCCTATTTAAAAAGAAAAAGGAATATTCATTTGACATTCATCACAAAAAATCCAGATTTGAAAGAAGCTCTAAATTGCCCAGACTAATCTCTCATGGTGAGCAGGGACTTTTTTACAATTTTCTTCTCAGATGTCATCTGGCTTAGACTTGAAGATTTCAAATTGTAGAATAAACATTTGCCATTGTAAGAGAAATCTTCCTAAAAGTCCATTAGCTGGTTCTAGTTTTCTCCTTGGTAACAACACAGAATAAGACTATTCCATAATTACAACTCATTACCCTCTTTTTCAAGTTTTGGAAAACTTTTCCAGGACACCATAACTTTTTTAAGGGGAGCTTAGTCTTTTAGACAAAATTTACAGATCCTTACATGTTCTCATTACAATTCTCTGTACCTGGTTAGTATCAGTCTCCCTTTTACAACGTGGCACCCAGAATCAATCCAAATAAAGAGTCACCTCCCAAGATGTTTTGATGCCACTTCTAGGAACACAGCAATACCACACTGACTTGTCTAGGAGACGGGCACACTGCTGGCACATGAAGTTTATTTCTCAAATGAACTTTTGGACAAAGATGCCCCATTCTTTTTGAAGCTTGACACAAGAGTTTACTATTGGTACAGTGACAGAGACCACTAATGCTCCCCAAATATCCAGGTGCTCCTTGACACTTCCTGGCCCCCAACAGACATATCATCTGGCCAGAGAAAAGGGAGAAGGGCAAGGTAATAAAGAGATAGCGAGGCTCTTCCAGGCTGCCTCTTTTGCAGTGGTGACTTTCAAAGATTCAAGGGCAGATGGCACAACTACAAGATGGAGATGGGCTGCCCAATCAGATGGGGGCTTGCAAGGTGAAAATATGTACTGAGTACAGAAAATTAAGTAGTAAGATGCAGGAGTTTGTCTATATTAAAAACTAGCCCTAAATATGATACCTATTTTTTTTCAAGTTTGCTATCAAAATGGTGCATGGATATCAAACTTCATCTTATTTGTATTAACCACTTTTGAGGATCTAGATCTTTTTGTGTTTTGTAACTTTATTTATATATTAACTATTCTCCCAATTTTGGACTTTAATGTTATACAGAATCAAGCATAAAGCTCAAAACAACACTTATTAAAAACACCCATTCAAATTCCTACAGAAATGCAGAACAAAATGACTTTTTTTTAACCGTAGAGCTACCAAAGTATAAGTAAGAATTTGCATACATTGTTGATTGGGCATGTAAACTGATGCTGCCTTTTGGAGAGTCATTTGACCCAATCCATCTCAATTTGAAATGTGAAGATTCTTTGGCCTAGTAATTCCACCGCCAGTTGGCCTGACAAATGTGCCAGATTATGTGAAAGGAAATTCACTGCAGCATTGTTTTAAAAAAAAACAAAAAAACAAACTGGAAACAATCTAAACATCCCTCAATAGAGAACTGATTATGTAAATTAAAGTATGTGTATCTATTCAGTGAAACACTATACCACTGTTCAAAAAAAGAAAGCAGTAGATATATGTAGGGGAAGACCTTGAAGATGCTTTTGACTGAAAAAAACACAAAAGAGTACATATAGAAAGAAAATAAAAGAGTGCATATATTGTTGCATATGTAGTTTAAATGATGTAACTATACTCTGGTCTATGAAGAAAAACTGTTCTGAAAGGATGTACAAGGCAGCTAACAAAGGTCATCTATGGAGGGAGGGACCAGGCTGTTGGAAGTCAGGAAAAGACTCACTTTGCACTGCTCTATTTATCTCATTTTACCTATACTTTTTTCTATTTCCTTTTTTTTTAAAACATATGCATGGATCAGGATGTGAGTTCACTTTTTAATAAGACCACCTTTGTGTAATCCATTTCTTCTATGTATCTTTCTACATTAAACTATTCTTAAGAAGCGATCCCAACATTAAAAACAAAATTCCTTTCAGGCTGATACCAAGCCATTAAGAAATACCCTTTGAAGATAATTCTTCAGTGAAACCAACTAAAAGCACCATCTCAATCAAGAGTACCACAGTAGCTCTGGTCAAAGGCCTTATTCAAATTACGGTGGAACATATCTGCAGTTTTCTCCTAATATACCACTCTGACAACTCTACCCTAAAAGGAAATGTGCTTCATTTAGAATGTCAACTAGCTCTGAAAATAATTCACTAACAAGGTAATATAAATGTAAGTATATAATAATAATTTAACTTGATTTCATGTTAAAAATAAAAATCCATTGCAATATAAAAGTAATATACCTAATGTTGCATGAAACATAAATTTGTATAACTGATTAGATTAAAAGCCTTTTTGGATGGGATTTTTAGAAAAGGAATTAGGATACAAAGTTAATACAGCACATTACAGAGAGTGTTATTTGTCTCAAGGAAAAAATTTGAATGGATTTATTATTAAATCAACACCTCTCTAATTTTATATACCATAAAGTAGATTCTACACCTGTAATTCTGTATTATATTAATGTTTAAGTCATTCAGCTCACTTTTAGAGAATACAGAAGCATTTGAACTAACAGATTTTCCAATTAACAGAAATGTAAGTTTTAAAATGTTATGCCAGGTTAACTAATTTTATTGGAAATCTCTCTAAAATGCATAATTCACTTCTTAACTGTAGAAAACTCCATGTGGTTCACATAATTTAATATTTTTTCAGTGACTCAGGGTAGAATTCCCATTTTTTTTCTAATGGGCAACAACTTTTGGGTCCCCCAATACTATTGAAAACCTGTACTGCCTCACACAGATTCTCTGCCCTACCCCTGTGAATATTTGTACCACACCTCTCTATGTCACTCCCGTTCCCTACAGCCCCTCCTACTTTTTGGAGGCTTTACCTTCCCAATCAGAGATTCTCTTTTTTTCGCTTTGGTTTGTAACATAGCAATATGGGAAACAATTCTGAAAAGGGTGGACTATTATTATTATGGAAAATAAATATTAAAGATTAATGCTTTAAACAGGTGGTTTCTAACATTTTGTCACAGTCCACTTTCAAGGTCTGATTAAGACTATGGGTCCTGCCCTCCACACAGAAACAACAAAAATCCAACTTGGTCCACAGCACGCAGCATTACTGGACCCTCTAACATCTACCAAATAGGCCCTCTGTAAGTTCAAGAACATGGGATTTTGTTCACTACTATATCTGAAGATAGAATGTGGCACATATAAGTTACTCATTAAATGTTTGTTGTAAGATTGAATGAATAAATAAAACAATGAATGAATTGAATAAATAAATGAACAGAAGGATATTCATTTCAGCATTATTTCTAAAAGGCAAAAAAACCCCAAAACAGTCAATTAATATATGATAAAGGAGCCATGGATATACAATGGGGAAATGACAGCCTCTTCAACAGCTCATACTGGCAAAACTGGACAGCTACATGCAAGAGAATGAAACTGGATTATTGTCTTAACCCCACACACAAAAGTAAACTCAAAATGGATCAAAGACCTGAATATAAGTCATGAAACCATAAAACTCTTAGAGGACAACACAGGCAAAAATCTCTTGAATAAACATGAGCAACTTTTTTCCTGAACACATCTCCTTTGGCAAGGCAAACAAAATAAAAAATGAACAAATGGGACTACATCATGCTAAAAAGCTTCTATACAGCAAAGGACACCATCAGCAGAACAAAAAGGCATCCTGCAGTATAGGAGAATATATTTGTAAATGACATATCCGACAAGGGGTTAACATCCAAAATATATAAAGAACTCATATGCCTCAACATCCAAAAAGCAAATAACCCTATTAAAAAATGGGTGGAGGATATGAACAGACAATTCGCCAAAGAACAAATTCAGATGGCCAACAGGCACATGAAAAGATGCTTCACATCACTAATTATCAAGGAAATGCAAATTAAAACCACAATGAGATATCACCTCATGCCAGTTAGGGTGGCCAACATAGAAAAGAATAGGAGCAACAAATGCTGGCGAGGATGTGGAGAAAGGGGAACCCTCCTACACTGCTGGTGGGAATGTTAACTACTTCAACCATTGTGGAAAGCAGCATGGAGTTTCCTCAAAAAGCTAAAAATAGAAATACCATTTGACCCAGGAATTTCACTCCTAGGAATTTACCCTAAGAATGCAGTTTCCCAGTTTCAAAAAGCCATATGCACCCCTATGTTTATCATAGCACTATTCACAATGGCCAAGAAATGGAAGCAACCTAAGTGTCCATCAGTAGATGAATGGATAAAGAACATGTGGTACATATTATACACAATGGAGTATTATTCAGCCATAAGAAGAAAATAAATCCTACCATTTGCAACAACATGGATGGAGCTAGAGGGTATTATGCTCAGTGAAATAAGCCAGGTGGAGAAAGACAAGTACCAAATGATTTCACTCATCTGTCGAGTGTAAGAACAAGCAAAAACCAAAGGAACAAAACAGCAGTAGACTCACAGAACCCAAGAAAGGACTAACAGTTACCAAAGGGAAAGGGACTGGGGAGGGTGGGTGGGGAGGGAGAAGGGTAATAAAGGGCATTACGATTAGCACACATACTGTAGGCAGCGGCACGGGAAAGGAAGTATAGCACAGAGAAGAAAAGTAGTGATTCTATAGCATCTTACTACACTGATGGACAGTGACTCTAATAGGGTATGTGGTGGGGACTTGATAATGGGGGGAATCGAGTAACCACGTTGTTGCTCATGTAATTGTATACTAATGATAGAAAAAAAAAAAACAGACAAAACTGAAACAAATCTAATGTAATTGATTAGGGAAATAGTTAAATGCAACCATGGTTAATTCATACTAGGGAATAATATGCCAAAGTTAAGGAGGGCAAATATATCTATATTGAACCAGAAAATCTCTAAAATATACTGTTAAGACGGAAAAATAAGTTTCAGAAATATGTATGTATATGTGTGTGTGTAAATAGTATGATAAAGTATTTCTTGCTTAAAAAAAAGCTGGAACATTACATACCACACTCTTAAGAGCTACCTCCGGGGCAGCAGTTCTCAAAGTGTGGTTTGGAGAGCCCTGGAGTCCACAAAATCAAATCTATTTTCATAATAATACTAAGATGCTGTTTGACCTTTTCTATACCTCTCAATGTCTCATGAATATACAATGGGATTTTTCAGAAGTTACATGACATGATATTGAAATTGATGTGAATGCAGAAGCAGACATAAGAATCTAGCTCTTTTATTGTATCATATGTTAAAGAAATTTGTACAAATGTAAAGCAATGACATTCTCAGCTTTTTTCTTTTTGGAAAATAGGTTTTTATCCCACAAATAATTATTTGTCACCATGTAATAGACATATTATTGTTTATTTAAAATGAATTATTAAATACTAACTTCCATTTTAATTTCTAATATGGTTAATATTGATAGATGTAACTCACAAGAACAAGAAACCTTTAAGTTCTCAATAATTTAAAGTGTGTAGAGGGGTCCTAAGACCAACATTTTTAAGAAGCTGTTCCTCTCAGGAAAGAGCTAATATTTTAGGGATTAAGGGGAAATGACCTGCATTTCATCTGTACAGTTTCATGTTTACAAGCAAAATATATTTGTTACTACTTATATACTTAAAAATGTTAAAAATATATAATGATCCCTCAATGTAAAACTGCCTTTATTAATAGCATTTGTTTTAATTAAGCAGAACCCTTGCATGAAGCAGAGTTTTTCCATTTCCACCTGCCCAAAATCTCAAAATGCAGTTTTTGATTCAGGCTAGTTAGAAGTTTACAAAAGACACAGTGGTGAAATCACGAAATGTTGTTGGCAGTTCCTGGACTAGTCTCTTCCCTTCCCTTGAAGCCCTTTTCCAACATCAGAAGCCCTGCTGATTTATGCCCCTTGATTTGTTTAAATAAGGAAGAGTATAACAATCCATTGGGTTGGATGATTTTTATGAATTATGTTCACACTAAATCTCTTTAACCAATTATTTAAATTTTAAGCCTATCATCTCTAATTATACCATATGATGCTTTCTTCATCAGGAAATTCCTATTTCCTCTAATCAGGTTTAGAAATGTTTCTAGGCCTGAGGGGTTTTGAAAATCATAGCAAGTCTATTCAACTGATCTCTGAAGGTAGTAATGACATCCTTTAGAATAACTTTGCTACTGACAGGAGTTGGAAGAGGACAACCATAGTCTTTCCAGATGACGCCCTGTTGGAAGCCTTGGCCATCAGAGTGCTCGGAGTAGAGGATGCGGGAGTGAGAAAGGCAGGAGCTAATATTTATTGAGCATCTACCATAATCCAGGCACTATACACCCTTTATTTTATTTAATAATCACAGCTGCCTGAGGTGAATAACATTTTCATTTTTTATAGAAATGAATGCTCAGAGAGGTGAAATAAATCCCCCAACATCCCCTAGCCAGGAACAAAATTCTACCTATCAGACACCATCACTGTAACATGCTGACTCATGTTTCTCCTGCCCTGACAGCCTACAAGTCCTCTTCCCAGATCACTCCAGGCTTAATGTAGTATAGCCCCATTCTACCTTCTTTACCCTTGATCTAACTGCAGGCTTTGTGAATGCGCATTCTCTCATTTCTGCCTCAGAGCACTATTTCAACTAAGGGCTGGTGGTAGAGGCAATGCAGTAAATGCTCCTGTATACCCCCCTTTCCCTAGCATCTGGAATGCCTGCTCATATTAGACCTAACCCTGAATTTGAAGAATCTGATAGAGTAGGAAGTTGTAGGAAATAGCCTCCTTGTTAACTGAAGTACATTTTTTTGAACTTATTCAAGTAACAAATACTAAAAATTTTACATTCCCACCTATGTTAATTGAAATGTGTTTATACAAACCAAATTTAAAAAGACAAAGTGCCAAGACCTTCCCGTAATACCATCAATACCTAGCTTTCTATCTTTAAAATGAGAAGTTGTTTCTCTGCTGTGTAAAAATGGGTTACTTGAGTCTCCTGATAATTACCACAGTCAGTGTATTAAAGCCAGCTCTCCCAAGCAGATGTCCTAGGTCATTGACAGATGTGAAAGGAGAAACGTGTGGAGAAAATCCTCCTTCTCTTTCTATTTCTGCTAACTGTAACGAACACCGAAGCTCATAGAGGGTGTCACCTCCAAACATCGCACCAATGAACACTCCATCTGGTTTTAAAACATAATGAATCTGTAATAAATACAAAATAACAAAGCTATTCAAAATTTTACATGTAACAGTGTTAGAAGAATAAATATATGATGTCTAAATCAGTATTTTGTGATTATCATTTATTTTGTCAATTAATAATCAGATAATTTAATAAATAACATCTAAAGCAACTAGTATCAGAAAGGCACTGAAAGTTAGGATTGACAATACATTCATTGATAGTATTAATATCTATAAAATATGTTGTATGTTTTCAAGTTTCCTAATAATGGACACGACTTACTTTAATCATCAAAAAAACACTGGAGGAAAAACATTTTTAAGTATGGTAGATTTCAAAACTCACAACCCTCCCTGTATCTGTGCCCTGTACAATGTCACTTTGTAAAAACTCCCATCAAGAGATGATATCTACTTCCTCTCTCCTTGAATCTGGGCGAGCCTGTGACCTGCTTTGGCCAAAAAAACGAGTGCAAGTAACTGTGTCAGTGTCAAGCTGAGATCTCGTAAGGCCTTTGTGTTTCCATCTGCTCTGCTGGAGCCCTGACCCACCACCACGCTGTGAACATGCCTGAGCTGACCTGGTGAAGGATGAGAGACATGAGAGGTGGAGATCAGCCAGGATGCCCCCTGAGGCCATCCTAGACAATCTAGAGCGGATCACAGACACAAGGGTAAGCCAAGCCAGACTCAGAAGAATTTCCTAAGTCAGCCCAAGATACCAACCCTCAAAATCATAAGCTAAGTAAATTGTTTTAAATCACTGTTGGGGTGGCTTGTTATGCAAAAAAAAGCTAATTAACAGAGAAACCATGATTCACAACATTTGCCAACTAACACTTTAGTTTTTTTGAAAGAAAAATTAACTTACTTTCCAGATTTAAAACAAAAACAATTTTTAATTGACAACTTGAGCAAAATAGTGGCTGCAATGAATTTCAGAATCACAAACGTTTCTTCACTGATTCTATTAAAACTACAATCTGTAACTAGTTTGACTCTGACTATTCTCAGCAATGAGGACCATTACAGGATAGGGTGGACTCTAAAGTAAACCAGAACCCAAATCACAGTAGGCTCTTCGAATCAAAGTATCCATCTTGAATTTGTATTTAATAAATTACCAAGCAATTACAAACAGTATATAAGCAAGCCAACTGTAAAATCTTTAGTTTCTTCCCTTCTGTCCCATTAGTGTTAATTCCTTTCTCTTGTGACCAAACTCTAGGATAGCAAGTACCTCAGATGTACTCCTCAGTCCTCTGCAGTTCTCTCTACCTCAGAGGGCTTACCAATTCCCATGGATTTCACAAGGATGACTTTCCAATCTCTATCTTTAGCCAGACCACCTTCTCAGAACTCTAAGCTCATCTTCAACTGTTTATGCCATGGATATCTGTCTCAGCAAACTCACTGCCCTGACCATCCCACCAACACACCCAACACACACACACTTATTCTCAAACCAACTCCCATTTCCTATTGCCATATTTTTGCTGTCATTTTCTCTCCCCTTTATCTGAACATTACCACTCTTTCCCCTACTTTCACTAATTATTCTCCCAGGCATCCAGACACAAAACTTGAAGGTGAGCTTTGACCCTTCCTCTCTTTGATCACCAGATCCAATTAGTTACCAAGCTGGTGATTTCTCCTTTGCAGAGTCCTAAATACCTCTCTCTTCCTTTTAACTCCTGCCATTGCCAGCTAGGCTTAGTTTACCTCATGACCTGGACCTGAAATGGTCTCTCTTCACTTCTAGCATCAGTTTCCTAATCCGCAAAATAAAGACATCTTGCAGAATTTTTAGCACATATACAAAATAGGGTAGTGACTGGCAAATGGTATGTGGTTAGGAAATGATAGTTAATATCCTGCCTACCAGCTTTTTACTCATGTCACTTTCCTCTTCAAAACTCTCCAGTAGCTCTGAATTGCCTAAAAATAAACTCCAAATGCTTTATCTGTTGCTCAAGTCCTCCTAAATTAGTCCCAATGTGCCCCCCTTCTAGCACTATATTAATCTCCAAACAGGCTTCTTTTGTCATTTATGCTCCAAAGGCTCTTATACCTCCCACCTATCCTGTGATTCTGCCTTCCTGGTATGCCTTCCCGCTCCAAATCTGACCTACCGTCTAAGGCCCTGTTGGAGTAATTCCTCCTCTTGAACTTCTGTAGGCATTTTAAGCCATGGTGGTCTCCTTCCCTTCTTAGAACACAATGCTTTTTATCCACCCCTTACCTGGCCACTGATAAATATCAACCAATAAACATCTACCCAGCACTCTGTGAGAGTAAGGCATAGAAAAGATACAAATATAAACAAACAGGTTCCTACCCACAAAAATTTATAGTCAATTAAGAAAGAAAAGAAACCCATACAGAAAATGTCTTATGATATCAATATCATTTTATACAAGTTTTAAAGTTTTCATAAATATTTAAAACATCTCCATAATTAGATTTCTAAAATTCCCGGGGGATGGGGAGGCACCCAATGTACTTCTCAATATGCCAAAGGGTACCAGGTATATCCAGCCCACAGAAAATAATAAATAATTCATTTGCTTCCATTTATAATTGTCAGAAGTATAAAATATAAAACATCTATAACTTCCTGTGTAGAAATGGAAACATCTAATAACAGGCTATTAGAACTAACATTAAGTTTCTTACCTGTTCAAGTGCTCTAGGAAGATCATTCACCCAGTGCAAACTAAGATATGAAAATGCATATTTCAGCTTAATTCATGTAATTAGTATAATTATCACTAGTATAATAAGCCACAATAAGGATGTTAATTTTGAAGTTTGAAATTGCTTATTCAAACTCACTGATAACTTTTATACAAGTTTTAAAGTAGAAAATATTCCTAGGGGTAAACCTGCCTTCTGTCACAATAGAAATTGTGACAGTATATCACTCTGCTGATATGATTAACTGTCTAATTATTCTTTACTGAATAAAAAGTTGATTTCCAAAAAGACATAAAAATGGCCAACAGGTAAATTAAAAAATTGTTGAACATCACTAACCATTAGGGAAATGCAAATCAACACCACAATGAAATATCACTTTTTACCTATTAGGATGTCTATTATCAAAAGACAAGAAATAACAAATGCTAATGAGGATGTAGAAAAAAGGGAATCATTGTGTACTGTTAGTGGGAAAGTAAACTGGTATAGCAGCTATGGAAAAAAGTGTGAAGGTTCCTCAAAATATTAAACATTGAACTACCATATGCTCTAACAATCCCATTTCCAGGCACATAAGGAAATGAAACCCAATCTCAAAGAGATATTTGCACCCCCATGTTGCAACATTAATCATAATAGCCAAGATATGGAAACAACCTTAGTGTCCATCAATGGATAAAGATATATACACAATGGGATATTATTCAACCATAAAAAAGAAGGGAATCTTGCCTTTTGGGACAACATGGATGGACCCTGTGGGCATTATGCTAAGTGAAGTAAGTCAGACAAAGGAAGACAAATACTGAATGTTCTCACTTATATACAGAATGTAAAAACCAAACTCATAGAAAAGAGAGTGGAATGGTGGTTGCCAGGGGCTAGAGGGTTAGGCAAATGGGGAGATGTTAATCAAAGTGTACAAACTCCCAGCTGTAAGTAAGATTTGGGGATTTAATGCACAGCATGGTACTATGATTAACAATACGGTACTATATACTTGAAGGTTTTCAAGAATGTAGATCTTAAATGTTACCACCACACACATATACAAAAAGCATAATCATGTGAAGGGATGGAGAGGTTAACTAACCTTATTGTGGTGATCATGTTACAATAGATATATGTATCTGATCATCACACTGTATACCTTAAACTTATATATGTTATATATCAATAATATCTCAATGAAGCTGGAGAAAAAAATTAACTAAGTCACTGCTATCTGGCATCTCATCTAGACAGTGCTATTCTGAAAGCTTATTTGAAAAAAGTAGTAAAAATAAGCATCTGATGACATGTTTAAAGAAGCTCATCAACTAAATCAAACAATGAAGCTAGAGATAAATAGTATTCCAAATCTTCCTTTCCTAGAAAAACATAAAATTCATCAGTAGACCTACAATTTTCCAAAGGCAAATAGTATTACACAACAATAACTTAACTCAGAAGAGTTTTCTGATAAACAACATCCTAGTTTTTTAAGATCATCAAAAAACAGAAACCCACAGCTCTATATACTTAAAACTTAATTTACAGTATCTTTTAACCCTGTTTACCCTCTCCAGCATATGGTGCTATGTGACAACAAGAATCATGGTCTGTGTAGAGGACAGTCAGGTCTCACTGGCAGAGAGCTGGCTTCCTCTGATGCTGACTTTCAGGACAGCATTGAATACCCATTTAATGTTAAGCTCATATTTATCTTTCATAATGTTTTCTAGAAATGATTAGATACTTTAAAAATTAAGGAGGTCATATTATAAGCTCTATCATACTTATGGGGAAATTGAAAACAATAGAATTAGATATTTGTAAATAGCAAGCAGATGAGCAAAAGTTAAAACTTGGGTTCTGACTTCCTGTCCAGGCTCTCTCCCTTAGGCCAAGGCTCCGTAACGTTTTTCATTTCATGTTAGAATGTGAATACTTTTCTAAATGTGTTCAGCATATCTTAAAAAGCAGGGAAGAAACTGTAAACTCACTGAAGAAAACAGCAAGGGTGACCAATTCTCCCAGTTTGCCTGAGAGTGAGGGGCTGCATGGGACCTGGGCCTTTCAGCGCTAACACTGGAAAAGTCTTGGGCAAAAAGTGATGACCTGTCACCCTAAAAACAGCTGTCAAAAGCTATTGAATCTTTAAAGAAAATCTATCTGACTATAATAATAAGATAGGAGAAATGAAGTACAACATAGGATACTTTTATTTTCTCTACTAGACTTAAGTTCTTTGAGGATCCTTGTCTGAATTCACTTTTGTATTCCCCCAAAGCATCTAGCTTAGTGGTTGTACTATTATAATCTATTCAGTAAACATTTATAATACATGTTTGTGTAATAAATGTGGTAAGAAGGCACAAAGAAAGAAAAGTAACCTTGTAATTATGTGAAGAAATAAAGTTGAGGGAAATGCTAGCTTTTCCTCATTTACCAGAATGAGTTTATAAGGGTGCTCTAACATTTGACTACTGAAGCTAGTATCCTCTTTCCAACTTCTGCTCCTAAAAATATCAATTCCAGGACACTAAAGTATAGCAGGTAGAAAGACCCTTCTATCACAGATGAGCTTTATTTAGCAAATTGAGGAAAGCTGGGGAAAAAAAAATTTGAGATACTATTATCATACTGTTTCCTCTAGGGAGCACATGATCCAGAACTGTTTAACAGAAAAGTCTTACACTTTATAAACCAAGAAAACTAGTTTATGACTAAAAAAAAAAAAAAAAAGAAATTTTACCAAGAATTTAATCCATTATCCATTTTCTTTACCCTATAATATTAAAATTTTATAGCATAAATTATCTATTTATAACACACAGTTTTAAAAAGTTCAAACAGATTTACTAACCTTAAACTGCTAACCACCAGGTCAAATGTGTTTTCTCTGAAGGGAAGGAATTCTTCATCAGCTAAAACACTGATAGTAGGAATTTCTGTTTCTAAGATATTTTTCTAATGATTAAAAAATAGAAGTTCAAAAATACATTCATATAAAATGTCACTTACTAAAGCAATCATTGTTAACATCAGTGTTGTATTTACTCAGCTGTTTTATCCCTTGCAAAAAATAAAGTAGCCACAGAGAAGCTCAAAAAGTATTTTTTAAAGGATACTTAAGACTAGCTATAAAAAGGGGCTAGCTTGTTAGGAAAACATAAACAGGATACCTATTCTCACACCAAAAGAAATCTCATAAAGCTGAACATTTCAGTGGAATAATTGAAGCCATAAAAGTACTAGATGAAAATATGGGTGAATATTTTTATACTCTTAGATGGAAACTCCTAAGTAAATATGACTCAAAAGCCAGAAACTCTAAGGGAAAAGACTGATATATATATTTGATGATAAATTAATCAAAACTTGTAAAAAATTGTAAACAACACCTTTGGGAAAATATTTACAGCATACATGATGAGAGATTAATATCTCTAAAAAACAAGCTCTTACAAACCACCTAGGATAGGAACATGCGAAGGCAAAAGTAGATAAAAGATAAGGTAGAGGCAAATATCCAAATTATTTACAAAATTCATAAACAAATAAATACCAAGTCAATAGACATCAACAGATGTTTGGCTGCACTAATAATCAAAGAAGTGCAGAAGAAAAATTACAAGATTCTATTTTCTGCCTATCAGACTGACAAAGACAGAAACAACTTGCCGAGTGTTACCAAAGAAAAGGAGGAAAAAGTACTTTCATATAACACTGTTGTTCAGTCTTCCTAAGGGTTGTCAGTCTGGAGATGTGTATCAAAAATTTAATGATGAACATCAATGAATCCCTAAATTCCACTATTAGGAATTTACTCCCAGGGAGACAATAAATCAAACACACAATTTGCTTTATATAAGGATGTTCATCACAGTGTAGGTTATAGAGAAACTGGAAATACAAGAGTCCTTCAGTAGAAATTTAGCCAAATAAACCATAGGATATTCATATACTGGAATACTATACTGCCTTTAAAAAGATTGTGTGTGTGTGTGTGTATATAATTCATTGATATAAAAGAATGATATCCTGTGAAAAATATGTCACATCAGCATAATATCATTTGTATAAAATTGTGTGTTGGGAAGACAGTCACATATCTGTAAAAGTGGAGCCCAATATGTCACCAGTGGTTGCCTCTGGTGTACTAGGGATAATATTTTCTTTCTCTTTTGTATTTCCTGTATTAATTCTTCTTTGTATGTGTTATATTTATAATCAGAAACAAAAAAGCTATTTTCATTTTGAAGGAAATAAATATTAAAAAGAACTAAAAAAATCAAACCAGGGGATCACAAACTACTGGAGTTAAAAAGCTACATACCAAAGCATTTTCTGCAATGTCTACTTGGAAAAACTTCCCAACAGTTTCCTGCAATGGAATAAATTTATCAGTTAATATAAAAACAAACAAACAGATAAATAAAAACCCACTAACAAAATAACTGTTGAAATTGCTAAAGGAAAAAGTGATAATTATAATTTTCAGCTTTCCAAGGGTATTTTTCTGCATAAAACCAGTAGGGAACACAATTACTTTTAATAACAAATATTGAGTTACACATACTTAAATATATGCAATCATCCCTATACTTAATATATTTAACTATATTTAATAAAATAGAGGAAGAGGAGAAAAGATCAGAGACATGATGAAGAGCCAGGTCACTGAGGGCCTTATGGATTAGGATTATGGATTATTACTGAGTTAGATAAGAGGCCAAAAGTTTTGAGCAGAGGACAATGAACTGACTTGTTTTAAAAGGATTACTTTGCTGTGAGAATGAACTGTCAGCGCCTAGGGTAGAAGCAGGGAGGCCAATAACGAGGCTACAGCAATATGAATTGATATGAACCAATATGATAATGGTGAAAGTGGGAAGAAGTGGTAGAGTAATGGATATATTTTAAAATCCAAATTAAGATTTGCTTATGGATTTGATGTGGTCGGGGGAGGACACAAGAGCAATCAGTAAGTTTTCTCTCCTGAGCAACTAGAAGAATGGATCTGCTCTGCCCACCATATGTGATCACCGTCAAGTTCTGGGGATTCTACTAGGTCCTTCTCATACATCCCTTCCTTTTTATCATGCTGCTTCCACGAGTGGCAGGCCTTTATGTTTCACACCTGCATTGCCTTTAACACTGCCTCCTAACGTGTTTCTTTATGCTCTCCTTTCTTCAATCCTTCTTGTACCATCCCCAAATTAATCTTCCTTAAACATCACTGTATCACACCATTCAGTATTCTACCTCTGTTTTTCTTCCTGCAGTGCTCTTACTTCCAACCCCTACAAAACACCAATCCAATTTTTCTCAAATCTCAAGTCAGATTCTGTGCCCTTTCAGAAGCTTTTCACCACAGGAACCCCTACTGACTTTTCCTTTCCCTTAATTCCTATTGCAGTTTAATCACAGTACCATTTCTGTGGCATTTACTGCTATCGCGACAGTGTTTTGTATATGTTTTTTCTAAGTAGGTTTCATATATAAAGTCTACTTTAATCTGTGACCAGCACAGTGTCATATATATAAAGCCTAAAACAATAAATGAATGTCTTAATGGTCTGAATTAGAAAATGCAAAATGAAACGGTATTAATAGAGGTTACTTAAATTTAATCACACAGAAAGATTCCTAACCAACTGATGACATTAGTGGTTTTCTCCTAGCTTAATCATTTTTTCCAAATGAATGTCAATCTGGTTTTTTGTGAATTATCAAAAACATCTGAACAAAGTGAGAATGAAGACAATTTATCTTTTACAGATTTAAAGACATTCTATCAGTAGGAACTACTGTTTAAAATGGTTCAAAAGAAAGAAAACCCACTTTAAGAAAAAAATACTTAAGGGATACAAAATACCCACTGGTTCAACCATTAAAAAAAAGTTACTTAGCAATTCTAATATAATCAATATCTAAGTAAGATAAAATTGAATTAAGAAAGTCTTTCCTTAAAACTAGCCAATTTTATTTCTCAAAATAAGTTAAGTAATCAAATAGATATACCTTATTCAAATATTGTGCTATGTAACCTCTTCCACAACCAGCATCCAAAGCAAGTGGGAAATCTCTAAAAAGTAGATGCATAGGTTATGCTTTGTTTGTAATAATACAGTCCATACAATAATTAAGAACCAATTTTTCTTAAGTAAAAGCATTTTATTGAACACAACTTTCAAAAAATTATACCATCTTTCTTTTTTTGCCTTGCATTGTAGGCTTTTCTATCAGAGAACATACCAGACAGACCAAGTCTGTCTAGTCCAGCCATTCACATGGCCTTACAGTCCAACAGCTTTCCATAACATGATGGCTCTATGATGTGGACTGGAAGAACAGATTTAGTGGGGATATTTCAATTTGATGGTATAACCAGATAAAGAATGAAAAGAAACTAATGCAAATTAGCATGGAAATATTTGGCATACTTATCAGGAACTTACAAATCATCCCTATTTCTCAAATTTGTTGAGGCAGCAGATAACTTTGAAATCATCATATGAAGTACCATGAAGTATTAACATGTTAATCCAAAAACAAAACACTAACTAAATAATAACTTTTACTGAAATCTTACCAGGTCCAAAGCAGTGTGCTAAGTGTTCAGAATGAAGTAAGTTAATCCAAGGTCACTGAACTAGTTATGTGGTGGTCAGAACTTGAATTCAGTCAATTTGAAACCTGAATGAGAACTATTATACCCTATGCTATGCTGTCTACTCTAAATATATCATATATCACACTAAATCAGTACACACATCTAATTCTAGGCCATTAGTCTAAAAAAATTTGTGATAAAAAAACTTAAAATTGTATCCATGACTGACTTTTTTTCTATTAGAACCAAAAGAGACCCTTTCCAATTTCTGTTAAAAAACCTGCGTCAAAACATAGAATACTAGTACACAATTGGAGAACCGCTGGTGAAAAGGAATCATTTATCTACCTAATGCCTTCTATCTTGACTGTGAACACAGGCAGTATGACATTGTCAAGTACACAGATTTTGGAATCAGAAAGACATGAATTAGAATTTACTGACAAATGATTTAATCTTACTGGTTCTGTTTCCCCATCCAGAAAATGGAAAACCTCCCTCATGATCATTGTGAGAATTTTATGAAAGAGTGCATGTACAATATTTAACACTGTATAAATGCTCAATGTAAGTTACTTATGAGTTATTATTATCACTAATTGTAAGAGTACTGAGACTCCAGATACCACATTTAATAATCTATGGGAATAGTTCGTAAAAATCAACCGAAGTTAAGTATTGACAATATAAACTACTCTTTCTAATCATAGAACATCAGTGCATGAACATTTAGGCTAGTATTTTTAACAATTTAATTCTTCAAATTAAAATAATTTTAGTAATTCAGAATTAATGTTAGTTTAACTTTCAGCCATAATCATGGGTCTTGCTCTAGACCTGTATTTTGCTTAATACTATGACATAAAAAGGCTTGAAAAATCGATTCTGATTTGGAAAATTTAACATTTCATTTATTAAATCATAGGGGCTAAAATCCAGGCAAATGAATGACTATAATATAGAGAATTTACCTACTTCTCATATCTTTAAATAATGGAACTTCAAATAATAAAAGATGAAATTGGGGTGATTATTTGCAACAATGAAGCATTTTTTTCCTTAAAAAAAAAAGCTTTCTTTTTAACCATTAACCAATCCCAAGATCTTTTTAAGTACCAAGGACATACTGAAAATGTGAATCTATGAGTTTAAAAAATTCCCTTTTTTATAGGCTTTAATAAATTCAGCCCATGTTGGTACAATTTAATGTATGTCTTTTAAATAAAAGAACATAAAAAGTGATTTGCTGACTTCACAGTGCAATTCTACTGCAAAACCATCATTTAACTGTGGTTCCTTCCACATAGCTGTGAACCTGAATCTGTAAAGCTTTCATTATGCCTAATATAGAGCACTGAATCCATCAATCTTTTAATACCTGACAGAAGTGTTTTCTCATATCTGCCTCTATATAACTGTCATAGCACCCTATCACCATTAACAATATTTAACATAAATCACCAAAATCTCATATAACCTAATTGAGGAGCAAAACTAGGCAGACTCTCTAGTTAGATGGGAAAAGATTCTGTTGTTAACTTCGGTTCAAATTTTCAAGTTAGGTTTAGTAAATCTCAAAAATTCACATTTGTCAATTCCTTGCTCCCATTTTTGGAGCAATCTTTCTATTACTGGCTTATGGCCTAATCAAGTTGATCAGTCATTCAGGTGTAAAGAGAAGCTATGAGTTGTGCTTCCCTTTTTTTTTTAGGCAACAATGAAGGAAAGAACACTTGTTCTTCCAGACATAAAAAAGGAGAGAACTGGAGAGTGATTAAAATCACAAATCCTGGTACTAAATTCTTCCAGATTCTGCCATTCCAAGTATCAAATATTAGCATTCAATTTCTCGAGTTTCTTGTCAAAAGTTAACTGTACTTTATTATGATAATCATCATTTACCTGGCTATGTCATATACACGGTCTGCAATTCGACTTCCAACCTGAAGGATTACAAAAGGCAACAATGTACACAAGATAAATAGGTTTAACAGAGAAGTAATTCTCTTTTTCCAGTATTCAACAATCCACAGGTTACTTATGTTTTAACATGTTGATAAGTACTTCCTTTCAATTTGAGGACAGCAACTTTTCTTTTTAAATTGTGAATAGGAACACTAAATAAAAATATCCCAGGAAACGAACTGAAGCAAATTAGTTCAGAAGTCAATTTGATGATTTAAAGTCTTAACATTCTTTATATATACATTTCTTAGCCTTTACTGTCCATGGGGCTGTAAGGTGGCAAGGTGAAAAAGCCACAATGTTGTCCACAGATACTAGCATGAGGTATACAAAAGTAAAAAATTACTTAGGTAGCTGGGGATTTATTACAGATCAATGTATGAGAGGTCACTTAATAAAAACTCTATTATTTGATGAGTATTAACAAATTCTGTGTAATTCCTAAATGAGTAAGCTTTTCTGAGTAATATTTGCAAATTAGAAAAACTTAGCCAAATCTGAAGAAACCACACTTCCCGCCTCCTCTTCCCGATCTCATCCCAATCTAAAAGAGGTGATAAAGTAGGTGCCCGCATTTGCTAGGCCAGCTTTACCTAGCAGGAACAAAGATGTGGGAACCTAATATTCCCTAAGTTTCTATTAGGACTTGCAGTTTAGAACATGTGTATTTTCTTTTTGGAGAAGGCAAGAGGTACCAAAGCCTTTTCCTAGAGTCCACTTTGTACATCATTCCTAATACGAATACCTTTTGTTTATTATGAAAAAAAAAAACCTCATTTACTAGGACTAGAATATATGAGACAAGGGCAGTTCTTCAGCTGAAATTACAATTCTTGTTCACTGTCTCGCCTCCCTCAAGAATAAAACCAAACTGCATGAGAGCAGCCGTCTTCCTTTGCCCAGGACATTTCTGTAAGTCAAGCAGCATTTGCTGGGCGAGTGAGTGAGTGAATGAATGATAGCACCTTGCAAGTATCCGAGCCCAGCCCTTCAGCGATTACGGTAGAGGCCTAGACACGCAGCGCGGCTGCTCAAGGTCACACCGCGAGGTGCGGCGGCGCCGGCCGCCGAGGCTCCAGGACCCGAAGCCGGGGCTCGGCGAGCCCTCCCGCACTGCCCCGCTCGTTCACCTCGTCTTTCAGGTAGTCAAACTTCCCCGGCTCGGGCTGCCGGGCTGCCCAGTTCTTCTGTTTCCTCTTCAAATCCCGGTCGAAGATATTTAGGGCCCTGGACGAGCTGCTGCTTGGGAAAGAGACGGCGGCAGCGACCTTCCCGAGGCTGAGGGTCTTCTGGGGTACCCCCGCCGCCGGAGGTCGCCGCCACAGGAGCCAGAGCCCAGCGGGTCGCAGCATCCCGCGACGCCACATGCTGGCGCGCCTGGTGCGCATGCACCGCTGCGGCTTTGGGCCTGCCTCCAGAGATCTTCACGGAAGGAAAGGGATGTAGTTTGGCCCAATTCGCGTGCCATTACGGCGGAGAGTCGCGCGGGGAATTGTGGGAGTGAGTCCCACGTGAGGCTCGGAGAGGGTTCGGAGGAGGTTAGTGTGCTCGGGGTCGAGAAGCACTGTAGAGGGGAAACTGGTCTGTGACAGGCTCTCCTTCTGGATCGTGAGGGTGTGCCCTTCCTCCTTACGTTTGCGGCCTTATTCCTCAGGCTCCCGTGGTCCTCTTCAGGGTCCTGTCGAGGGACTTCCAAGTCCGAAACCCTTGGGGAGGAACCACGCTTCTGGGAACATCTAGGTTGTGCCCCGCGTTAGAGGGTGAGTTACGGGGATGAGGGCGGAGTCGGAGGTTAGGTGAGGTCTCCTTTTCCACACTGAATACCTGGCGTTTATCTTACGTTTTCGTTCTAAATGTTCAGTGCAACCTTCGTAAGGCTACTGGGAGTATTACATGCGTAAGTGTATAAATGCATCGTTGAAACCTTTGATTTTTTGGATGTGTAAAAAGTTGTTTTAAAATTAAAGGGAAAAGCAGCTTTACAATTAAGTCTTGCTGAAACAGCACTACTACCTTGTTTGATCAGTTCCTTTTGCTCTTAATAATCAGTGATTGCGCCTTTTGCCCAAATCAAGAGATTCTAAATCAATGAGTGACTGTTTTCAAGGGAACAATACTAATTATACACACACGTTCTAATATGTTTTTTTACAGAAGAAATTGTAGGAAGAAGTAATGTCTATTAACTAGGGAGAGACTTTTTCTGGTTCTTGATGGATGGTCGGATTTAAAGAGAGAACTTTGTGAGCTATACCTGAATTGATTTTGATCTGTTTAGTTAGGCGACTAGGCTTGTGAGAGGCTAGTTCAGAGAAACATGAGGTAGGTTGACAGAAAATGGGACCAGAATGAATAAACTAGTGAGAACAACTGAGGTTTGGGAATCTTTTGATTACATTAGCTTTTAGCTTGTGACATACAAGTATATAAGTGGAAATGCAGAAATTCTGAGTGCAATTGGCTAATATGCATTTGTTCCCCACTCCCTCCATAAAGCCCAGGAATTCTATTTGGTGTTGCCTTAAGCTTATTTCTCCAAATGCTCTGTAATCAAAAGAGGATATTCTCATAGTTTCTGCTTTTCTGCATGTGACTCAAATTAAGTTTGGGAAATGAAATTAGACTTATTTTATATACATTTTATTATTTTACAAGTTATTTACATTTATCTTAGAATGTATTGTATTTTTCCCAAAGCAATTTATTTAGTTATATTACTAACTGTTCATTATTTTTTTTTCTTTAGTATTTGGTTTCTTCGAGCATTTGTACAATCAGACATTTAGAAATGGCATCCAAACAAGAAATAATGAGTGACCAGCGGTTTAGACGGGTTACAAAGGACCCGAGATTTTGGGAAATGCCAGAAAAGGATCGAAAAGTCAAAATTGACAAGAGATTTCGAGCAATGTTTCATGACAAAAAGTTCAAGTTGAATTATGCTGTGGATAAAAGAGGACGCCCCATCAACCATAGCACTACCGAAGATTTGAAACGTTTTTACGACCTTTCAGATTCTGATTCAGATCTATCTGATGAAGATAATAACAAAGCACTGAACCAAAAGAAAGTGAAGAAAAAAAAAACCCAGACTAAAAATGAAATAGAGTCAAAAAATCTAGTTGAGAAAAAGAAAGAAACCAAAAAAATTAATCAGAAGGATTCTGGAAATAAAACTGATTTAGATAACTCTGACAGGATTCAGAAAATGAAAACCTCATATAAATCTAAGAAGGCTGATTCAAAAATAAGCCCCAAGAATGATAGCAAAGAATTTACACAGAAAGGTACAAAAGGAAAAAAAAACATTGTTCAACATCGTACAGACTCATGTCCAAAAGGAAAACTAAGAACAGTAGATGTGGACACCTCTGAAATTGTGAAATCTCCCAAAGTCAAATATTCTGAGACACGAAGAGAAATACATTCAGGTTGGTTGGAAAGAATTAGGGATTATTTGGTATTACATTATTTATTTTTATAGTGATCCTTTAAAAAAGCAAATATGTAAGTGTTGTCATAGTATGATGGAAATGGTCAGATGTTTATTTGAAAGTATAAAGCTGTGAAAAAAATACCATATAATAATTGTTCATTTTTGATTTGGTGGTATAGTGGTTGGAAGAGAAACAAAACCTTGAGTCTTGAAGCTAAAAGCTCTAGTGAGAACTCTATTTTCTAACCAAATAAAGTGTTATATGCTAAGAAGAGGTGTGTCTGATGAAGGTAAGCACAGTTGGGCACTCCGTCATTCAACTACTTTTAGAAACTAGTTTGTAGCAGATGTAATAGGACTGAGACGTGGTCTTCCATCTCAGAGCTATGCTAGCTTATATGATGCCTTCACAAATTAGAAAAAGGACACTAGTTCCTACAAAGCTCTCAGTTTGGTAAGGGATATTACCTTTGAGTGAAGTAATAGTTTTTTTTCCCCTAGAATAGACACAGTCCCCCTGGCAGGGTGCATGTCTTGTTGAGTGGAGTTTGGCCTTGATTTCAGCCCTTCCTGCCCTTCTGCAGATCCTCGTTTGCAAATAACAGCCTGTTAAGCCCTATGTCCTGGCACTGGTCTAAAAGTAGTACTGTCCAATAAAAATACGTAATTTTGAATTTTCCAGTAGACACCCAAAAAGAGTAGATAACATTAAAAATAAAAAGAAACAGGTGAAATTAATTTTCTTTTAATAGAAAAATGCATGAAAGGGCAAGCAAGTTCTATGGGTGAGGGGGGAAAGAGCTTATTTGGAAATAGTCTGTTTTCTAGATCTTAGTTACAAGAGCAAAAACGAAAATAGAAAAACATTATTAAAATTGTTCTATTTCCCTAGAATAAAATATTTATTTCGGAGCCCCTAAATTCTGCCTTTTAGTCGTCTCAAAGACTTTGCGTTTTTCTCACTAAATACCCAGACCTAACCGGGACCAGGCCACAGGAGTATAGACTCGTCCCTGGAAACCTTGGACTCCACCTAAACAGGGAGCCATCCCGCCTCCCATCTTTTAGCTGCACCCCCATCCACTTTCTGGCAATGGAAAGCAGCTGAAGTCTCTCACTAGAACTGAGAAAATAAAACAGTACATGGATGGGGTGAAGGTGAGACTTAGAGAGAAAAATTAAACAGACAAAACAACTAGCTACACTATCCAGAATCACACCTTCTGTTTCGTTTGGTTTTTGGTTTTTGACTCAGTATGTGTGTGTGTAGTGTTGGGCAATGGTAATACTAGTGGTGCTATTTTTTCTCTCCCTTAGGGAGAAATGAAGATGCAGAATACAGCTGCCAGGGTTAAATTTCTAAAGCATTGTTTCTTTTTGTTCTCTTTTGTTTTAGTTAGGTGAAATTAATTTTAGCTTTTTTTTTTTGTATCATTAATCGACAAATACATGAGGAACATTATATTTACTACACTCACCCCTTCACCAAGTCCACCCCACACACCCCATTAGTCACTGTCCATCAGCATAGTAAGATGCTGTAAAAACACTACTTGTCTTCTCTGTGTTGCACAGCCCTCCCCATGCACCCCCACATTATACATGCTAATCATAAGGCCCCCTTTGTTCTTCCCCCACTTCTCCCTTCCCACCCATCCTACCCAGTCCCTTTCCCTTTGGTAACTGTTAGTCCTTTGTTGGGTTCTGTGATTCTGCTGCTGTTTTGTTCCTTCAGTTTTTCCTTTGTTCTTATACTCCACATATGAGTGAAATCAATTGGTACTTGTCTTTCTCCGCCTGGCTTATTTCACTGAGCATAATACCCTCTAGCTCCATCCATGTTGTTGCAAATGGTAGGATTTGTTTTCTTCTTATGGCTGAATAATATTCCATTGTGTATATGTACCACATCTTCTTTATCGATTCATCTACTGATGGAAACTTAGGTGCTTCCATTTCTTGGCTATTGTGAATAGTGCTGTGATAAACATAGAGGTGCATCTGTCTTTTTCAACTGGGCTGCTGCATTCTTAGGGTAAATTCCTAGAAGTGGGATTCCTGGGTCAAATGGTATTTCTATTTTGAGCTTTTTGAGGAACCTCCTTACTGCTTTCCACAATGGTTGAACTAATTTACATTCCCACCAGCAGTGTAGGAGGGTTCCCCTTTCTCTACAACCCCACCAACATTTGTTGTTTGTCTTTTGGATGGTGGTGATCCTTACCAGTGTGAGGTGATATCTCATTGTGGTTTCAATTTGCATTTCTCTGATGACTAGCGATGTGGAGCATCTTTTCATGTGCCTATTGGCCATCTGAATTTCTTCTTTGGAGAACTGTCTGTTGAGCTCCTCTGTCCATTTTTTAATTGGATTATTTGCTTTTTGTTTGTTGAGGTGCGTGAGCTCTTTGTATATTTTGGATGTCAACCTTTCATCGGATCTGTCATTTATGAGTATATTCTCCCATACTGTAGGATGCCTTTTTTGTTCTATTGATGGTGTCCTTTGCTGTACAGAAGCTTTTCAGCTTGATGTAGCCCTGCTTGTTCATTTTGCTTTTGTTTCCCTTGCCCAGGGAGATATGTTCATGAAGAAGTCGCTCATGTTTATGTCCAAGAGATTTTTGCCTGTTTTTTTCTAAGAGTTTTATGGTTTCATGGCTTATATTCAGGTCTTTGATCCATTTCGAATTTACTTTTGTGTATGGGGTTAGACAATTAACCAGTTTCATTCTCTTACATGTACCTTTCCAGTTTTGCCAACACCAGCTGTTGAAGAGGCTGTCATTTCCCCATTGTATGTCCATGGCTTCTTTATTGCATATTAATTGACCATATATGTTTGGGTTAATGTCTGGAGACTCTATTCTGTTCCACTGGTCTGTGGCTCTGTTCTTGTGCCAGTACCAAATTGTCTTGATTACTGTGGCTTTGTAGTAGATCTTGAAGTTGGGGAGCAAGATCCCTCCCACTTTATCCTTCCTTCTCAGGATTGCTTTGGCTATTTGGGGTCTTTGGTGGTTCCACATGAATTTTAGAACTATTTGTTTCAGTTCGTTGAAGAATGCTGTTGGTAATTTGATAGGGATTGCATTAAATCTGTAGATTACTTTGGGCAGGATGGCCATTTTGACAATATTAATTCTTCCTAGCCAAGAGCATAGGATGAGTTTCCATTTGTTAGTATCCTCTTTAATTTCTCTTAAGAATGTCTTGCGGTTTTCCGGCTATAGGTCTTTCACTTCCTTGGTTTTAATCCTAGGTATTTTATTCTTTTTGATGCAATTGTGAATGGAATTGTTTTCCTGGTTTCTCTTTCTATTAGTTCATTGTTAGTGTATAGGAAAGCCTCAGATTTCTGTGTATTAATTTTGTATCCTGCTACATTACTGTATTCTGATATCAGTTCTAGTAGTTTTGGAGTGGAGTCTTTAGGGTTTTTTATGTACAATATCATGTCGCCTGCTAATAGTGAGTTTAACAACTTCTTTACCAATCTGGATCCCTTGTATTTCTTTGTTTTGTCTAATTGCTTTGGTTAGGACCTCCAGTACTATGTTGAATAACAGTGGGGAGAGTGGGCATCCCTGTCTTGTTCCCAATCTTACAGGAAATGCTTTCAGCTTCTTGTTGTTAAGTATGATGTTGGCTGTGGGTTTTTCATATATGGCCATTAGAGGTACTTGCCCTCTATGCCCATTTTCCTGAGAGTTTTTATCATGAGTGGATGTTGAATTTTGTCAAATGCTTTTTCAGCATCTATGAGGATGATAATGTGATTTTTGTCCTTCTTTTTGTTTATGTGGTGGATGGTGTTGATGGATTTTCGAATGTTGTACCATCCTTGCATCCCTGAGATGAATCCCACTTGATCGTGGTATATGATCCTCTTGATGTATTTTTGAATTCGGTTTGCCAATATTTTGTTGAGTATTTTTGCATCTCTGTTCATCAGGGATATTGGTCTGTAATTTTCTTTTTTTGGTGGGGTCTTTGCCTGGTTTTCGTATTAGGGTGATGCTGGCTTCATAGAATGAGTCTGGAAGTATTCCCTCTTCTTCTATATTTTGGAAAACTTTAAAGAGAATGGGTATTATGTCTTCTCTGTATGTCTGATAAAACTCTGTGGTAAATCAATCTGGCCCGGGAGTTTTGCTCTTGGGTAGTTTTTTGATTAATGATTAAATTTCTTTGCTGGTAATTGGTCTGTTTAGATTTTGTGTTTCTTCCTTGGTCAGTCTTGGAAGGTTGTATTTTTCTAGGAAGTTGTCCATTTCTTCTAGGTTTTCCAGCTTGTGAACATATAGTTTTTTGTAGTATTCTCTAATTATTCTTTGTATTTCTGTGGGGTTCATTATGATGTTTCCTTTATCATTTCTGATTCTGTTGATGTGTGTAGATTCTCTTTTTCTTTTTATAAATCTGGCTAGGGGCTTATCTATTTTGTTTATTTTCTCAAAGAACCAGCTCTTGGTTTCATTGATTTTTTTCTATAGTTTTATTCTTCTCAATTTTATTTATTTCTTCTCTGATCTTTATTATGTCCCTCGTTCTGCTGACTTTAGGTCTCATTTGTTCTTCTTTTTCCAATTTTGATAGACTATTCATTTGGGATTGTTCTTCTTTCTTTAAATATGCCTGGATTGCTATATACTTTCCTCTTAAAACTGCTTTCGCTGCATCCCACAGAAGGTGGGGCTTTGTGTTGTTGTTGTCATTCGTTTCCATATATTGCTTGATCTCTATTTTGATTTGGTCGTTGATCCATTGATTATTTAGGAGCATGTTGTTAAGCCTCCATGTGTTTGTGGGCCTTTTTGCTTTCTTTGTACAATTTATTTCTAGTTTTATACCTTTGTGGTCTGAGAAGTGGTTGGTAGAAGTTCAGTCTTTTTGAATTTACTGAGACTCTTTCTGTGGCCTAGTATGTGGTCTATTCTGGAGAATGTTCCATGTGTACTTGAGAAGAATGTGTATCCTGTTGCTTTTGGGTGTAGAGTTCTATAGATGTCTATTAGGTCCATCTGTTTTGGTGTGTTGTTCAGTGGCTCCGTGTCCTTACTTATTTTCTGTCTGGTGGATCTATCCTTTGGAGTGAGTGGTATGTTGAAGTCTCCTAAAATAAATGCATTGCATTCTGTTTGCTCCTTTAATTCTTTATTTGTTTCACATATGATGGTGCTCCTGTATTGGGTGCATATATATTTATAATGGTTATATCCTATTGTTGGATTGACCCCTTTATTATTATATAATGTCCTTCTTTATCTCTTGTGACTTTCATTGTTTTTAAGTCTATTTTGTCTGATACTACTACTGCAACACCTGCTTTTTTCTCCTTGTTTTTGTGAAATATCTTTTTCTATCCCTTGACTTTTAGTCTGTACACGTCTTTGGGTTTGAGGTGAGCCTCTTTTAAGCAGCATGTAGATGGGTCTTGCTTTTTTATTCATCCTATTACTCTGTGTCTTTTGATAGGTGCATTCAGTCCATTTACATTTAGGGTGATTATTGAAAGATATGTACTTATTGCTATTGCAGGCTTTAGGGTCGTGGTTACCAAAGGTTCAAGGTTGGCTTCTTTACTATCTTACTGTCTAACTTAAGTCACTTATTGAGCTATTATAAACACAGTCTGATGATTCTTTATTTCTCTCTCTTCTTATTCCTCCTCTTCCATTCTTTGTATGTTACGTGTTTTTTGTGTGTGTGCTCTTTTGTATTTCCTTTGACTGCTTTTGTGGGTAGTTGATTTTATTTTTTGCCTTTAGTTAGTATTTGATTGTTCTGCTCTTTGCTGTGATTTTATTTTCTCTGGTGACATCTGTTTAGCCTTAGGAGCGCTTCCGTCTAGAGCAGTCCCTTTAAGATACCCTGTAGAGGTGGTTTGTGGGAGGCAAATTCCCTCAACTTTTGCTTGTCTGGGAACTGTTTAATCCCTGCTTCGTATTTAAATGATAACTGTGCTGGATACAGTATCCTTGGTTCAAGGCCCTTCTGTTTCATTGCATTAAATATATCATGCCATTCTCTTCTGGCCTGTAAGGTTTTTGTTGACAAGTCTGATGATAGCCTGATGGGTTTTCCTTTGTAGGTGACCTTTTTTCTCTCTGGCTGCCTTTAATACTCTGTCCTTGTCTTTGATCTTTGCCATTTTAATTATTATGTGTTTTGGTGTTGTTCTCCTTGGCTCCCTTATGTTTTGAGTTCTGTGTGCTTCCGTAGTCTGAGAGGCTATTTCCTCTGCCAGTTTGGGGAAGTTTTCAGCAATTATTTCTTCAAAGACACTTTCTATCTCTTCTTCTTCTGGTACCCCTATAATGCAGATATTGTTCCGTTTCGATTGGTCACACAGTTCTCTTAATATTCTTTCATTCCTGGAGATCCTTTTGTCTCTCTCTGCGTTAGCTTCTCTGCATTCCTGTTCTCTGATTTCTATTCCATTAATGGTCTCTTGCATCTTGTCCATTCTGCTTTGAAGTCCTTCTAGAAATTGTTTTATTTCTGTATTCTCCCTCCTTACCTCTTGCATATTTCTCTGCAAGTCCATCGGCATGGTTATGACCTTTATTTTGAATTCTTTTTCAGGAAGATTGGTTAGGTCTATCTCCCCAGGTTCCCTCTCAAGGGAGGATGTCTGTGTGATGCTGGTCTGAATCAAATTCTTCTGCCTTTTCATAGCAATGGGCAGTTGGCATGTGTGTCAGCTGGGAGAACAAAGTCCCTTCCTGCTTGCTCTTCGCGTTCCTCTCTTGGGAGAACGGCGACCCCTAGTGGCTTGTCCTGGGCAGCTGCGTGCAGACGGGGTCTCTGGTTCTTGCCCAGCCGCTGTGGAGTAAGCTCCGCATAGTTGCTGTGGGTGTGGCCCCTTTCAGGCTGCTGCCCTGTTATGGCGGGCGGCACTGGAGGGGGATGGGTGGGAGGCTGTTTATCGCTGTGAGGGGCCTTAGAGCTGCCTTGCCGCCCAGGGGTTTAGGGCGCTCGGAGTTCCCTGGGATTCCCAGTAGCTGGGCTGAGTGGGCCGGGCCGCTTCTGTCCAGCTGTGAGGCCCCTGTCCCTTTAAGACTTTCAAAAAGCACTCACTTTTCTTTTGTCCCAGGGGCACCGGCTGTGGGAACCCGCTCGCAGGTTTTACTGTTCCGTTTCCCTAGTATCCACCACACCACGCACTGTGTGTGCTCCCAGTGTGGATGGTTAGGGCTGGGTATTTAGCAGTCCTGGGCTCCCTCTCCCTACCTGCTCCAACTCCTCTCCTCCCGCTGGGGAGCTGGGGTGAGGGGCGCTTGGGTCCCGCCAGGCCGCAGCTTGTATCTTATCCCCTTCGCAAGGCGCTGGGTTCTCACAGATGTTTAGGAATAGTTGTATTTGTTGTATTTTCAAAAATGTATATGTTTTTGGGAGGAGATTTCTGCTGTCCTACTCATGCCGCCATCTTGGTTCCTCCCTAGGTGAAATTAATTTTATGAATGTATTTTAACCCAGTATATCAAAAAATTATTTCAGTATGTAATCAATATTAGAAACTTCATGGGATATTTTGCATTCTATCTTCATACTAATCTCAACTATGAAATATGAATGAACCACATTTCAAATACGGATGAACTCAATTGTGAAATCTGGCTGCTGGCTACCATATTAGCACAGATCTAAAGTGGAAGATACTAGGACCACAATACAAAGTGGAGTAATTGTAAGTGCCATAAAAGATGTGTAGCAGAAGGCACTGAGAATTCATAGGAAAAGTCACTCAATATGGTAATTAGAGAAAAATGCATAGGTGAAGCACTGTTTTGGTTGGGGTTTGGAAAAATTAAATTTGGGGACTAGAGCATATTACAGGAAAGAACTTTTGAGCAAATATGTGGTTGGGTATGTCCAGAAGAAATCAGTATTCCCATTTGATTAGATAATGTCTCTGAAGGGGTGAGTGGATTATATAACTAGAAATGCTGTTGTTTGGAATTAAAAAACATCTGATTGTAATTCATGTTTAAATGTTTACCAAGGTTATTAAAATTTTGTCATCTTTGGCAGCAGGAAATTCTGAGTTGATGTTGCTGATTGATGGTGTTGTAACTGAAAATTGGTGGTCTGATGAGCCAAAGGCTGGCCGTGATTACAGGACCCAAGGAGGGTAGGCATTAGGAAAGGGCAGAGAGAGGTCTTGACAGGCTGAGAACGTTCGAAAGGTAGGAGGTATCAGGCATTTGCTTGGAACCAGGCAACAAGTTGAGGTGTAAGGAGAAGGAAAGGAGTCTGATTACTGAAATTGGCAAATATGATTAGAATGAGAACAACAGCAAGCTTGGTTTGATGCTGAGTTTATGAGGTAAGTTAGTCTCACATCTTAAACTGCACCTCATTTAGGGCACTGGATTTGTAACATCACATAATCCTTTGAATAGACTTTATAGAATCTTTTCACATACTTTTATTTTTGATTTGATTTTCTCAGTAAAAAAACTTAATCAGGAACAAGGTTAAAATTATTTATGTGAGCATGCAGAGCTGCGCCTGCATCTCAAGTCTTTGAATCTTTCCACCTGCCTTTTGCTTGCTGTAGTTTACATTGGTTCCACAGTCTCGAAAAAGGCACTGTCTGTGAGTAGGGATTACGTTACTCCTGTATAACCATCTTTTGTCCATTATTCATTCATCAGTTTTCATTCCAGTGACCGTGCAAGGGGCTTTTAAGTTTTATGAAGTAAAGGTGATGTGAGGATTGTAGTTTGGTATTATATGTTATTTTTAAATGTTGCCCAGCACTTGAACTTCTGAAAACTTATTTTAAGTAAGAAATTGGGCATGTGTTCAAAGAATGTGCAATATAGCATTGCTTAAAAAATTTTTTTAAATGGTAACAAATCATTAATTGATTAAATAAGTTGTGATTTATCTAATTGTGTCTATGATATATTAAGTTTTAAAAACAGGTTGCAAAATAGCACAAATGGTATGACTAACTACTTCAAAAAGTCAGTGGCTATATCATAGAAAACAAATTCATAGAAAAAAAATTACTAGTCATTTTTATCTTCTTCATTAAACCATATTTTCTTAGGTTTTTTTTCAGTGAGCATTCATTACTTTTATAATCAGGAGGAAAATGATAAAGAATTTCTTTAAATAGCTGGATAAATAGTAGTGTTTATCACTAGGAGAGCAGTGCAGTGCCATCTAGTAATAGAGGTAATCCCGTGTCTAGCATAAGGATTTGTGCATGGTAGGCTGTGAGCAAATACTTACTGAGGGTATAAATACGCTGTATGTACTGATGTCAAAAATAATAAAATGCTAGATCTTAAATCTCCTGTGTATCAGTTTATTATACAACCCAAGGTATGATATGTGTACCATTGTCATATGTGAAAAGATATCATAGGTAAGATACTCAGGCTATTTTTATGTTAGTATGTATCTATTTCAACATCTTGGGAAAAAATATAACCACCACATCACATCTGTGACTTCAGGGATGTTGTTCAAAGCTAATTTTTTTATTAAAATGTTCAATTTAACAAAAAATATTGGTGATTTGCAAAAATCCTGAAAGTGATATAGTAATAACTGATGAGAAATAATGCAACTGTTTCCAAGCCAGGTCCCCAAAGAGTTATTTCTGAGCATGTTGCTAAAACGTGAATTCTGATGCTTACCTCATAGTAACTTTTCTTTGGCTGTTTTTGTATTTTTATGATTCTATACACAAAACTTAAGGGTATGGTTTTGGGGGGCTTTTTTATATCTACTGGCTAGTTATTTATTACTCCCCACTCTCTTTGGAACTGAAATAAATGTGTGACATGTTTTCTATACTTTCTCCTAGCAAAACTTTAGGCTCACGTCAAATGGTATCTTTGTGAAGCCTTCCTTTATAGATGCCTCCCTGCAGGTAGATTTAAATGTTTCTCTCTATGAGGTGCTTTAGAACATAGCTTCATAAACCATTAAATGATTTCTTTTTGTTTATAAACCCATCAAGAGCATGGGATCATGTTACAAATCATCTCTATTTCCCCTTCACCTAGCTCAATAATTTTTACATAATAGCTACTCAATAAATATTTGATCAGTGAATAAATATTTAATTCTCCAAGCTTAGGGCCTCTGAGCAGAAACATACGATCCAAGTTAAAGATGAATAAAACGTCTAAGATAAGATATATCTACACACACACACATACACAGAGTAGACAGAAGCATGTGATTGCTTTAGGAACAGGAAATGAGCCCTTTCAATGGGCTAAAAAAAATCCAATTTAGGTGAAAACAACGTTTCACTCTTTGTATATTACTAACCATAAATTACAAGGTTCAAAGGTTAGCAGGAAACTTATAATTTCACTCTTCACGGGTGATCTCATCCACATTACAGCTTATGTTATCACAACACATACATGGATAAGCCAGCTTTTATCTGTAGCCTGTACTCTGAGCTGTAGACTCATACAGCCATAGGCCTTGATAGCTCCTCTTAGACTGATTCAAAGACATTTCAAATTCATCATATCCAAAACTGAACTCATGATCTTCCTCCACCAAACTGGTTCTGTTCCATCGTTGCCTGTTATCTATCCATCTATCCAGCTGACCAGCTAGCTAGCTCTGCAAGTCAAGACACTAGAACTCATCTTCAACACTTCTAAAACTCCTATGCCCCACACTGATCCCTGTCATTAATTACTATTGATTTTACGTCCTGACTCTGAAAATCAGAAATGGCTCCACCACTTCTCTATACCTCTGCTGCCACCAACTTAGTGCTGCCTTCATCTCTTGTCAGGAGTACTCATTACTTTTCTAATTCTCTATTCACATCCACTGTTAATTCCCTCCAGTCAGTTTTCTATAGTTTAGTTAAGGTGACCTCAGTATGCAAATATGATGTCCCTCTTTCTGAAAACATTGCTTTTATGGCAAAATAAGTCCTCCGTATGGTTTTTAGATAGTGTAGCCCTTACCTAAGCTCTTCAGTTTAATTTCTTACTAGACTCTTGGTTATCTGCAATCCAGACATCCTTGCCAACTTCTTCCTATTTGTGGATCTTTACATATGCTCTGTTTGCTGTTCAGAACCTTTCTCTCATCTGTTAGTCTAACATTGACTACTTAATTCCTCTTCATCCTTCAAGTAGCAATTCAGTTATCATTCACTTGGAGACCCTCTAATATATGCTCTCATACTATTATCTTATGTTCCTTCTTGGCATTTGTCCTAGTTGTAATTTCATTTTTTTATGTGTATTTATTTGATTTTATTTTATCAATGTCTGTCCATTTATCCTCTTCACTCAACTGGAAATTAATTGAGGGTATTGACTGTTTCTCTTTGGCCAATAATTGTATATTGAGCACCTAGCATACAGCCGGTACTCCGTAAATACCAAATGAATATATTAATCTACTTAACATGATCTTTCACATGTTAAGATCGCTATTAAATAACTTGGTTAAGCATGAGTATTATTGGATTTCTATTTTCCTTTAATCTGTTTCACAGAAATTCTATTTGTGCTGGATTTGAGGTCAAAATAAGTTGGATTCACTTAATTCATTGTATTTTCTTAATTTCTCCCTCCTTTATTTTTTTTGCAGTGGTTCCACTCATAAGGGATGATGATTATGAAAACTCATTGGGTGGTAAAATGTTTGACAGAGATGCTCTGGAGGAAGATTCAGGAAGTGCTAGTGAAACAGAAGATGATGAAGAATCTGAAGATGGGATTATAAGCACTTGTGGAGCTTCAGCTACTGCTGATGATGATGGAAATGAAAATGATAGGGAGGAGGATGAAGACGAGGAGAGTGAGGAGGAGGATGAAAGTGACAGTGGCCCTGATCTTGCAAGGGGCAAAGGAAATATAGAAACTAGTTCTGAAGATGAAGAAGATATGGCAGATTTACTGCCAGAGGAATCTGGATTTGAGCATGCTTGGAGAGAATTAGATAAAGATGCTCCTCGGACTGATGAGGTGACCTTTTGACTAAAGATTATTTGTGAAGAGCACAGTACAAGTAGTTTTATGGATGGTAGGATCGATAGTCATTAAATTAAGTGGGAATTCTTTCTTGGTAAATGATATTCTTGATTTTTATTCTGATTAAAAAATCTTGATATGGAATATATTCATATAGATTAGATATCCAAGCAGATAAGGAATAATTAAATAAATAAAAATCACATGAAATTTTTAGAAAAATCTTACTTTAGCTAGTTTATATTTCACTTAACTACTGCACCTATTAGAAATGCTGTAGGGTAACATTCTCAACTTCCCTACACTTGCATGGGTAGCAAAATTGCTTAACAAACTTGGTAGTTAAAAGATTAGCTCATCATGTTCTGATTTGGACTAAGGTCCAAGTAAGATAAAGTGCTTCTTATCTATTGACAAATTGATAATTTACCATTGTGTGACTCTTACATTCTGAAACTACTTATTGATGATTTCAGAACTTAGAGGAAAAGAGGCATTACATTTCTTAGTATCTTTATTTTGCAAGCATTGGGAATGATACCCATAATATAATATTCAATTTTTCTCATTTCTTAGATTACACATCGATTAGCAGTTTGCAACATGGACTGGGATAGACTAAAGGCAAAAGACTTGCTGGCTCTGTTCAATTCATTTAAACCTAAAGGAGGTGTGATATTTTCTGTAAAGGTGAGAATTGATTTCATTTTGAAGTAAATATTTCTAAGCATTTTAAATCTTTTTAAGTCATCCCTTTTGAGGAAAATAATCTGGAAATTGTTCATTATAGTTAGGCATGAAACTGACGTAACAGGTATAAAATTTACGAAGAGGTAAAATTACGGATTAGTTAAATGATTGTTTGTAATTTAAAAATGCAAAGAAATCAATTGAAAAGCATTTATAATATGAGCTCAGTAAAGGGACAGGATAAAAGACAAATATCTTTTTGAAAATTACATTCTTCATTATCAGTATTAACCAGTTAAAAAAAAATCCTCTTTTTACAAGGGGCAGAAACATAAAATCCTTGGGAATGCTTTAAACACACATGGTCTGTATGAAGTAAACCATACATTTGATAAATTTGGAAAACTTAAATAACTTTTGAGATGCTATATTTCTAGAGAGCAAGCATAGTGATTAAGAATCCAAGCTTTGCGGAATGACAGACCTGCATTTAAGTCTTGATTCTGATACATGCTATTAGTGTAGTTTCAGTCAAAAGCTCAATTCAGGTGAAAGTTAAGAAAATACCAATAATCATTTAAGATCATAAATAGAATGATTAATAGATTTTGAGCAATCATACCAGTATAAAAAGATTCACCCTTCCAGTTAGAATATCTGAACATTTTATAATGCTACAAGAGTTAACAGGATTGGGTAAAAACAGGAAGACAAACTGATAGAATGGAATAGATGAATAAAAGAGTTTAATATGGTAATTGGGATCAAAATAAGCTTCTTAAATACATAGTATTGGGACAAGTGGACATATCTTTGTACTGAGAACTTAGTTCAGATCTTCCCTTCATAATAACCCCAGATAAAATCCAGATAAAGTAAAGAAAAAAAATCAAACCACAGAAACAGAGTAAAATACAATTGTGATTTTGTTAAATCTCATGTTTCAAGAAACGGGTAGAAGTTTCTAGACTTAGAAAAAAAGGCATAAAGAATCAATAGGTGTGACTACATATATAATTAAAAGTTCTGCATTAGAACCTATTATATGCAACTCAAGTTAGTAAGAAAAACTTGGGTCCCCTAGTTTATAAATTACATAGTGCATACAACTCAAAAAATTAGTTATTAGTATTATTATTTGTTTAGTACAAAGTCCTGCTGAGGCTGAATCCTTTTATACCAATACTATATCTAATCTATGTGATAAGATTATCATCACTTTTTTTCTATTTAAATAATTTCTTTCAAGGAAGACATGGATAAATGATATGACTTAGAGATAAGTTGGATATTACAAAATTGTTTTTCTTCATTACTTATGTTTTGTATATTTCTTTAATCATATTTGTATATTTCATGTAACCTATTTAGTCATTTTTCATTTGTGTGTTTACATTGATTTCCTTCAGTTTAGAATCTTGTTTTCCTCCTTAATTTTTCCCTTGGATTCCAGAACCATTTTGTCCCAATTGATGTGTGGAGGAGATACTTTATTTTTGTTCCCAAGCTCCAAACCTGTTTTCTCTCCAGCAAAAATGACTATTTTTATGCGATTTTTCAGCATGCTTTAGCTTCCTGTAGTAGGCTTGGAAGTAAGTCATCCTTGCTGTTTCCATTTAGTCCAGTTGTTACTCTTAAAGAATGTATGACCTTGGCAGGTCTATATATTGTAAGAGAAGGGAAATATAAATTACATTGACCTTTTTGTTTTCTATTTAGATATATCCTTCGGAATTTGGAAAGGAAAGGATGAAGGAAGAGCAATTTCAAGGACCAGTAGAGTTATTAAGTATTCCTGAAGATGCTCCTGAAAAGGACTGGTATTAAGTCACTATAGAAAATAAAACCAAACCTCCTAAGTTCATGTCACTAGTTCAGAGAATTCTGGTTATTTTAATAGTTAGTTAGGACTAAAGTTTATACTGTGCCATTCATAGTTAAAATAGGTTGAAAAGCAGGTTAAAGTCTGTCAGAAGTACCACACTAGCCCAACAACATTGTGTGAATATATTCCTATATTGATGGAAATAGTTACTGCAGTTTTGAAAAACATTTCATGATTGAACTGATTTAGAGTTCTCAGCCTCATTGCTCTAAATTAGCAAAAAATTGCTGTTACTCTGAGATGTTGCTTTCCATCTAAGTGGCACTGAAATTCTGGTTGCTTTCAAATTGTAGAATTTTTCTTATTTGAGTGTCAAACAAAAATAAAAGAATAAGTTGTTTATCATCACCAAGTTAATACAGAAAAAAAATTAAGATCGTTTTTAAACCACTAGGTGGAGCTATATGGGCACTTTATAAAAATGGTGGTCAGATTGGTGGCCAAAGAGAACCACTGAAAAACCTTCAGAGACCATGTGGTAGTTAAGGGAAAATAAGCTTATAACCATTTAGACTCAACAGCTCATGCATCTGGTATAAACAGTTTTAAAGATCAGGAATTTCATTGTAATTAAAACTGATGCTTTCCTAACATATATTAAAATACAGTGATCCTGTCCAGCAGTTTTGAGGAAGCTCTATGTGATAGCAAAACAAATTATTCTAAGAATTAAAATCATAGGTAAGCACATGTAATACTTACACTCTCCTTTTCTAGATACCAAATTCCAATCAAAATACCTATTCTAGACCTTGTCAAATGATAAATTAAGCTTAGGTATTTACTGTTCACAAAGACAAAGTCATGAAGGAATAAAGGCCAGGTTATAATGTATTTTTCTTGAAACAATTACATTTGTTTTTTTAAAAAGAAAATGGGTATATGTGTTCCTACATATGTAAGCTTAATGAGTTTTTCCCCTTTTAGGACCTCTAGAGAAAAATTGAGAGATTATCAGTTCAAACGACTGAAGTACTATTATGCAATAGTAGACTGTGATTCTCCTGAAACAGCTAGTAAAATTTATGAGGATTGTGATGGCCTGGAATTTGAAAGTAGTTGTTCGTTTATAGATCTAAGGTAATCCTTGTGTGTCTTACTATTTAATGTTGTAGCACAACATGATTATAAGAAGTAAAATATTGAAATTGGTAATGTTCTCTTTTGTTTCGTATTACAAAGGAAAATGTTTTGCTTTTGGGTGAACTTGTCCTGTAGAACATCACTCTTAAGAAAGGAAACTGGAATGAGAAAATTGCTAAAGTATTAGGTCTGAGTCACCTCATATTTAATTCCTTTAATTTCAAATGTGTTGGCTATATTTTTAGGATGGTGGGTTATATGTAATGATACTTCTTTGCAGTTCTCTTTTAGAACTAGGAACCAGATCAACTAACTTTTCAAAAAGCATTAAGGTGGAAGCAAAAGAATTTGCTAATAAATCAGTACGTATAGATCTGTGCTGTTGAATACAGTAGCCACTAGTCGTATCTGACTATTTTAATTTACTTAATTTTTTAAAATTTCAAATTCATTAATTTGCTTAGTGACTAGATACATTTCAAGTACTTAATGGTTACATGTTGCACAGAGAACATATAAAAACGTTGCCATCATCATGGAAAGTTTGCTCTAAATACTGCTCGGTGACTGTACAGTGTTGCTGGCATTGTCTTCAGACTTGGTCATTATTTCACCACATGCTCAGTCTGTGCTGACCCAGAGCTGAAATACCTTAGATGGTTGTGAATATCAGTTCTAAGGAAACGGGAAGCTGAACTTATGTACCATTTTATCATTAACCTAGTCTTTTTGAACTCAACAAACCATTCTACTGTGACACTTGAAATAGAAGTCACGTCTTTGCATCCAGGTTTGTTAGGAGCTTTGGTCTCAAAATGAAATATTTGGGGGAAAAAGTGCATCATTTCATAGTCATTGGGACTTTTATACTTCAAAAGCATTCCAACTGATAGAAAAATACAAATGAAAAATTTTCAGTTCAAAACTTGGGGTAAAATTTTAGCGTGCTTATGCAAGAAGGACATATCAGGTAAGTATTTCTTTCTCTTTTCTGTTAGTTTCAGTAAGAGGTGCTTGTTTTGAATGTTTAAATAGCAACTGAACATTTGTTAGAGTGACAAACTCTGGGTATTGTGAATTCACATTAACATGTTCTTTTCAGGATTATTTTGTTCTTCCTGTTTCCTTTTTGGGACATTTCCATGCAGTGTTAAAATAAGCTCTGGCAGTGCCTAGAAAATAAGATCAATGACCATGGACATATCGTTTTATTTTGTTAAACATAGCATCAGAAAAGAAAATTGAGTTTTCTGCTGCCAACTAATTATCTAAGGAAGACTTTTTTCATCCACCCCCAAAATGTAAAACCATGCATATTAATAACATTTAAAAATATTGATCCCAGGTATTTACTTTTTTATTCTACTAAGTCTGTGTAAAAATATTACTGGACTAGGATATTGTATAGACCTAATGAGCTTTATTCATTCCTCCCCCAAAAAGTCATTTCTGATGGATTATATAGCATATGTTTTTGGGTGTGTGTGGAAACAAAATCTCCAATATAAATTACAAAACTTACATGTGTTAATTGTGGATTATTTAACTCTTTGCTTTTTACCCCTTATTCCTTAGCATGATGTCTAAGACTTGTCAAACAATTACAGTGGTAAATTTACATTTAACAGTTAAAGAAAGTTGTGACATAATATTGCTAAGGTTTTTTTTAGTCTTGAAAAATAAACCTTTTTACTTATTCTCAGTGAAAGCTCATGTGTATGATATTTTTTATTCAGTACACTTACCCATTAATAATTCTTTATGATCTTCAAAATTTCATGTAACAAGCCAGTGACCACACTATCAGGAGTCTAGGTCTTTTTGAAGCATGAGGGACCCATGTGTGTTTACACCTGCCTCATATTGACTAACTCCTAATACAGGGCCTCTGTCTACACAGAGTTCACTCAGATTTAGTTAATTACAGATTTATAGCATACAAATTTCAGAAATTTTGTGCAAGATTACTTCTGACATTGTTTGCCTCATCTACATGTGTGTTCTATAGAAATTTTGATATGATATATATAAACTACAGCTAATTAGAAGAGAATCTAAACTTGTAATTTATCACTGTAGTGTATGTTTAAATAAATTTATTTTTTCTTTGTTTCTTAGGTTTATACCAGATGATACTACTTTTGATGAAGAGCCCAAGGACGTAGCCTCAGAAGTAGATTTAACAGCATATAAACCAAAATATTTCACATCTGCTGCAATGGGAACATCAACGGTATTTCTTAGCTTAGAAACGTGTAGCTGGACTCTATTGCTTTAAGAAAAAATTTGTAGAGCATCTTTAAAAATGGAAAGTATTCAAAATTTTAATGCACAAGTACAAATAGAAATGAGACATGAGTATATTTGCGTTTTAATCTACCACATCTGTTTGAGCCTATTTTCATATTTTTGTTACGCCTTTCAGCCTGAGTCAATTACCTGCAAATGTTTCATTTTTCTCATCTATCTTTCCCATACACTCTTATTCACCTAGATTCTTTAATATGTAATTTGTCAGTTATAACTATCTTAGGGAGTAGGGGGAAGGAGCTAACAGATTACCTCAAATCACAGTTAAAACCAGTGAAAATTTAAAATATAATATAAACACATGTTTTTCTACATATGTGATCCAAAATTGTAAAAACAATTGAAATAGACTAATTCAGTACTACTAAATGTCACATTAATGTTAATAGTAACAGCCAAAAGGTTTCTTTAAATTACTTACTTAGCAGCCTATCATCTATCTCTCTTCTCTTCCCTCTCTCATTAACCTTCTGCCCACAGCTGGACTCTACAGCAACCCCACAGGTTTCCCACTGCCTTTCTGTGACGAACCACTATGTTCCTCTGAGGAAAGGCTGGTGGCAGGAGAGAGAACTGCCGTATCTGTCACTTGCATGCTGTGGTGGGCACTGTGTGGCCTTGAGTAGTTACTGAGTGTAGTAAAACCCCACCATTATGCAATAGGTGAAGTCTAAAAGATTCAGTCACATAAAATATAAGGTCATGTTATTTTCAAGACTGAAAAATGACCAGGGCAGGCTGTCTAGCCAGCCATTTTGGAGTTCCTGGGGTCTGGCTCTATCATCTACATATGTCCGAGTTCCAGAAGCATTGTTTGGTTATCAGCTCAGGTTTAATTATGGAAATAGGGATAATTCTGGATCCTGTGACTAGCTGGAATTTCTAAGACAATGGCAGCTATTTTAAGGATCCCTTGGCTAACTGGTGCCTTTATTATTGTCCTGATCTGGAGAGATGGGCCTGAGGAAAAAAATACAGATGCAGGACTCACCCTGCAGTGAAGATAAAACCTCTAACAGGACCTTATCTGAGAATGAGGGCTGCATAGAGGACAGGAGCCAGTCACAGACCAGTCGTATTATAGATGAATTCCTGGATCATCAGGGTTTATTGTATTCCCAACCAGTGGATGCCGTTCTCATCAGTGGCTTTTAATCTTTGGAAAAGGGACCCTACTGAGATTGTACTGAAACCTTTATTAACAGATTTCACACAGTTTGTAGATCTCTTGAAATATGTAGAACTCAAAGTGAAAGACATGTTTTCACTGATCATAATAATGTTAACTTTTTCACTTGAGCATTTTCTTATTTCTCTTCACCACAATCTACACACTGATGAATTTTTACTTCTAATGATGGAGTACCTTGCATATAGCAGAGTTAGGAGGAACATACAGATTAATAGAAAGGGTTCCTTTTCACAAATAGAATACTTTTTAAGCATTGAGTATATCATTTATTATTTGTTTGAGCCTATCAACTTTTTTAGCGTATTAAACATCCACATTAGTGATAAATATTTTTTAAGAAGGTTAGGTTGCTGACATTTCTGCTCTTGTTTTTTTCTTATTCACTGGTAAAAGGTGGAGATCACTTGGGATGAGACTGATCATGACAGAATCACAATACTCAACAGGAAGTTTAAGAAGGAAGAGCTTTTGGACATGGATTTTCAAGCCTACTTAGCTTCCTCTAGTGAAGATGAAGAAGAGATGGAAGAAGAGCTACAAGGTACTTGTTAATCTTTTGTTGTTTTACATTTGTAGGCATTTAGATGCCTAATCTAGACTTGTTAACAGAAATACATCTTTAGCAGTAGCTTAAAAGGGAGTCCCAAACTAATTCTTAATGTTGTCTGTGTTCAGAGCATACTCACATGTATAGTATTATATACACCTATAAGTAGTGTTTGAAATTTTTTACTTAAAAGTATTTTCTTAGCCTGACTTCCGTTAACCCTAAACATTTTCTTTAAAATCCTAACCTGTCCACTGGCCTTTTAGACTTGTCCTGATTCATATAGTTATGCACTATCTTAATAGACTAGTAAAATGCTGTACTACTCCTGTTTTTGAAAATAAGAGCTTCTTTTGTATTGATTGAATGTTTTCTACATTTCATTTTTCTCGTTGACTAGTTTAGAAGGTAGACTCTGTTTCTCTTCATTTAGTGATTAGCTTGGAAATTATGACTTGCATCCTTATTAAAATCTAATGGTAAGTAATAATTTTTACCTTACTAGACAATGCAAGGAATCTTAAAACAACTTTCACACTATTCTATATAATTCTATTTTTTTAAATTTCCACAAGATATTAATATTGCTGTTTTATACTGCCCTTTAAATTTATCCACATTTTCTCCACCTCTTTTGGTCCTTATATTTTTCTAAATCTTATACTTCTGTCTGGGATCATTTTCTTTCAGCTTCAAGTATATCCTTGATAATTTCTTGTAGAATCTGCTGGTGTCAAACTCTCTTGAATTTTACTCTGAAAGTATCCTTATTCTGCCTTCATTGTGAAGGATATTTTCACTGGTAAAAAATTCTAGGTGTCTAGTCCTCCCACCACCACATTGGTGATAATATTCCAATAGCTTCCAGAAATAAAGTTTTCTCTTTATTTTTGTCTTTGTGCAGTTTTACCATGAACTAAGAGTAGATGTCTTTTTATTTATTGTGCTTGGGGTTTGTTGGATTTCTTGGACTTGTGGGTATCTTTCATCAGTTTCAGAATTTTGTCAGCATTATCTATTCAGATATTTCTTCTCCCCTCTTCTGAGACTCCAATTAAATATATGTTAGATCTTTGTGCTGTCACTTCTGTGTTGCTGCTCTCTTATGTTTTTTATCTTTTGTCTCTCAGTGCTTCGTTCTGGATATATTCTTCTGACCTATTTTCCAGTTCACTGATTTGCTTTTCAGCAGTGTTGAATCCACTGGTAAGCCTGTCCACTGAGATCTTAATTGGTTATTCTATTTTTCACTTTTAAAAGTCCTGTTTGGTTATTTTTCAAATAGGCATTATTGCTTTTTATAGTCTTCTATTTATTGCAGATATTTTCAACACTTTCATTGCTGTAAAAAGTAAATCTGTTTTTATAGTCTATGTCTGATCATTTCAGTGTTTCATGTCTTTCTAGGTTGATTTCTGTTACTTCACAAGATATTTCTCTTTTGTTTGTCTGAATTCCTGGTTAACTTTGTGTGCAGTTTGATATTGGAGATGAGGGTATATTATCAGACAGAACTTTAATTTACTCTAGTCATTCTGGGATCGCACTACTCCAAGTTTTAAGGCTTGAGGTTCCCTGAACTTTGTGGGTGATGCAAGTCTTTGTGAGTGCTGATTACTTCAGCTTGACCCTGGCCCTGAGAGTATATCCCTCTGGATACTTGCTTAATGTGGGGGTACTAGTTGAAATCCCCTCCTCCATGGCTTTTTAACTTTTGACCTCTAGGCCCTGCCAGGCTGCCAAAACTATAGTTTAGTTTCATAGTTGTTTCTTCTGCGGATCAGTAAGTCCTCTCAAGGCAAAATAGGTCTTGAATGCTGGGATCATCTCTCTGATACTCCTTTCTTGATTTTAACTTGATAATTTTTCACTAATTTCTCAGTTCTTTGAAGTTTTTTCTTTTTAGTTCTATTGACACTTTTAAAAAGATTTTCTAAATACTTCATCCAAGCTGATGTCTTTAGGGAAAGGCCTGGTCTGAAGTTTCTTGCTTGCATTAATGGAAACAGAAATTCTCAGATTATCTATATGCTTATTTAAATTTTTTTTGGTAGTGGAAATGATCAGTGGTATAATTTTTAGTTGTACTGCTGTTTGCTTAAAATAGTTCATTTTTGAAAAGTAGAAACATAAAACCCCTTTTCCCTAAATTGGATCTAGCTCTGTTTGGAAATTTGGTTGCTTGACTGTGATTTCTTATCAGTTTTTGGTTGATAACTATCTCCCTGATGTCTCCATATCTTCATTCTTTTTATCTAATAGAATTCCCATTCATGCAAAATTAGTGCTGGCAGCAAATGAAGAGCCATAAATTTTAAATATAGATATAAGTATTTTAAGTTAGCCGGAATGAATATTCTTACTTTTATTTATAGCTTAGTATTTTTCATAGCTGTCCTCTTGGTTTTTCTTTTGCGTATGTATTGTTTTTTTTGGTGGGGTCTTTGCCTGGTTTTGGTATTAGGGTGATGTTGGCTTTATAGAATGAGTTTGGGAGTATTCCCTCCTCTTCTATTTTTTTGAAAACTTTAAGGAGAATGGGTATTGTCTTCCCTGTATGTCTGATAAAATTCCGAGGTAAACCATCTGGCCCGGGGGTTTTGTTCTTTGGTAGTTTTTTGATTACCACTTCAATTTCGTTGCTGGTAATTGGTCTGTTTAGATTTTCTGTTTCTTTCTGGGTCAGTCTTGGAAGGTTGTATTTTTGTAGGAAGTTGTGCATTTCTCCTAGGTTTCCCAGCTTGTTAGCATATAGGTTTTCATAGTATTCTCTCATAATTCTTTGTATTTCTGTGGGGTCCGTCGTGATTTTTCCTTTCTCGTTTCTGGTTCTGTTAATGTGTGTTGACTCTCTTTTTCTCTTAATAAGTCTGGCTAGAGGCTTATCTATTTTGTTTATTTTCTCGAAGAACCAGCTCTTGGTTTCATTGATTTTTGCTATTGTTTTATTCTTCTCAATTTTGTTTATTTCTTCTCTGATCTTTATTATGTCCCTCCTTCTGCTGACCTTAGGCCTCATTTGTTCTTCTTTTTCCAATTTCGATAATTGTGACATTAGACCATTCATTTGGAATTGTTATTCCTTCTTTAAATATGCTTGGATTGCTATATACTTTCCCCTTAAGACTGCTTTTGCTGCATCCCACAGAAGTTGGGGCTTAGTGTTATTGTTGTCATTTGTTTCCATATATTGCTGGATCTCCATTTTAATTTGGTCATTGATCCATTGATTATTTAGGAGCGTGTTGTTAAGCCTCCATGTGTTTGTGAGCCTTTTTGCTTTCTTTGTACCGTTTATTTCTAGTTTTATGCCTTTGTGGTCTGAAAAGTTGGTTGGTAGGATTTCAGTGTTTTGGAATTTACTGAGGCTCTTTTTGTGGGCTAGTATGTGATCTATTCTGGAGAATGTTCCATGTGCACTTGAGAAGAATGTGTATCCTGTTGCTTTTGGATGTAGAGTTCTGTAGATATCTATTAGGTCCATCTGTTCTAGTGTGTTGTTCAGTGCCTCTGTGTCCTTACTTATTTTCTGTCTGGTGGATCTGTCCTTTGGAATGAGTGGTGTGTTAAAGTCTCCCAAAAAGAATGCATTGAATTCTATTTCCTCCATTAAGTCTGTTAGTATTTGTTTCACACATGTTGGTGTTCCTGTATTGGGTGCATATATATTTATAATGGTTATATCCTCTTGTTGGACTGAGCCCTTTATCATTATGTAATTTCCTTCTTTATCTCTTGTTACTTTCTTTGTTTTGAAGTCTATTTTGTCTGATATTAGTACTGCAACCCCTGCTTTCTTCTCGCTGTTGTTTGCCTGAAATATGTTTTTCCATCCCTTGACTTTTAGTCTGTGCATGTCTTTGGGTGTGAGGTGAGTCTCTTGTAAGCAGCATATGGATGGGTCTTGCTTTTTTATCCATTCTGTTACTCTGTGTCTTTTGATTGGTACATTCAGTCCATTTACATTTAGGGTGATTATTGAAAGGTATGTACTTATTGCCATTGCAGGCTTTAAGTTTGTGGTTACCAAAGGTTCAAGGTTAGCTTCTTTACTATCTTACTGTCTAACTTAACTCGCTTATTGAGCTATTATAAACATGGTCTGATGATTCTTTATTTCTCTCCCTTATTCCTGCTCCTACCTTTTTCATATGTTGGGTGTTTTGTTCTGTGCTCTTTTTAGTAGTGCTCTCATCTAGAGCAGTCCCTATAAGATGCCCTGTAGAGGTGGTTTGTGGGAGGCAAATTCCCTCAAATTTTGCTTGTCTGTAAATTGTTTAATCCCTCCTTCATATTTAAATGATAATCGTGCTGGATACAGTATTCTTGGTTCGATGCCCTTCTGTTTCATTGCATTAAGTATATCATGCCATTCTCTTCTGGCCTGTAGGGTTTCTGTTGAGAAGTCTGATGATAGCCTGATGGGTTTTCCTTTGTAGGTGACCTTTTTTCTCTCTCTGGCTGCCTTTAATACTCTGTCCTTGTCTTTGATCTTTGCCATTTTAATTATAATGTGTCTTGGTGTTGCCCTCCTTGGATCCCTTGTCATGGGAGTTCTGTGTACCTCTGGTCTGAGAGGCCATTTCCTCCCCTAGTTTGGGGAAGTTTTCAGCAATTATTTCTTCAAAGACACTTTCTATCCCTTTTTCTCTCTTCTTCTTCTTCTGGTACCCCTATAATGCGGATATTGTTCCGTTTCGATTGGTCACACAGTTCTCTTAATATTCTTTCATTCTTGGAGATCCTTTTATCTCTCTCTGCATCAGCTTCTCTGCATTCCTGTTCTCTGTTTTCTAGTCTATTAATGGTCTCTTGCATCTCATCCATTCTGCTTTGACGTCCTTCCAGAGATTGTTTTATTTCTGTGTTCTCCCTCCTTAGTTCTTGCATATTTCTCTGCAAGTCCATCAGCATGGTTGTGACTTTTGTTTTGAATTCTTTTTCAGGAAGATTGGTTAAATCTATCTCCCCAGGTTCCTTCTCAGGGGAAGATGTAGAAGATGTTGAAGCTGTCTGGGTTAGTCTTGTCTGGATCAAATTTTTTTGCCTTTTCATGTTGATAGGTGCAGTGGTATGCTATTGACTCGTCTGTCAGCTGGGAGAGTCAAGACTCTTTCCACTTGCTCCTGGCCTTTCTTTACTGGGACAACTGCGACCCCTAGTGGCTTGTGTTGGGCAATTGCGTGTAGATTGGGTCTCTATCTTGCCCCGCCGGTATGGAGGAAGCTCCCTTGCTGTGGGTGTGGCCAGGCTCAGGCTGCTGCTCTGCTATGGCGGGGCCCCGGAGGGGTAATAGACTGTGGGCTGTTTGGCTGTTTACCTCCGTGAGGGGTCTCAGAGCTATTGTCCAGGAGGTTAGTGCGCCTGAAGTTCCCTGGAATTTCCAGCTGCTGGACTGTGACCCCGGATGTTTCCGTCCAGTTGTGGAGTCCCTGTCCCTTTAAGACTTTCAAAAAGCACTGGCTTTTCTTTGTCCCAGGGGCGCCAGCTGCAGGACCCATTCACAGGTCTTACTGTCCTGCTTTTCTAGTTTCCAGCACCCCATGCATGCACTGTGTGTCTGTGCTCTGGTGCAAATGGCTAGGGCTGGGTGTTTAGCAGTCCTGGGCTCCCTCTCCCTCCCAGCTCCAACTTCTCTCCTCCTGCCGGGAGCTGGGGTGAGGGGCCTCAGGTCCCGCTGGACTGCGGCTTGTATCTTACCCCTTTCACCAGGCGCTGGGTTCTGGCAGGTGTGGATGTAGTCTGGCTGTTGTCCTGTGTCTTCTGGTCTCTCTTTTAGGGTAGTTGTATTTGTTGTATTTTCAAAAATATATATGTTTTTGGGAGGAGATTCCCACTGTCCTACTCATGCCGCCATCTTGACTCCACCCCTGCCATACTCATTCTTCACATATGTATTGTTTTTATAACCCAAATGTCAGATTAAGTAAACCCTAAAATGCTTCTTTGGTATTATCATAGAAATAGAAAATCTTAACTTTCTTAGGACCTATGATTGGCCTATCACCATTATAACTACTAAAGATACTACCTCATTTTTCTACCTTTTTCATGAATGTTGTTCATGAATGTTTCTCTTGAATGTTGTTCCACACATAGAATGGAAAATCATGTTTAATCATTCTAGTTTCTCTGTTCAGACATATCATATTAATAAAACCACATAATTTCTTGGTATTTAACAGTCTTTGAAAAATTGTATGATCTGTAAGGGTTATGTTGGGCACAGTAGCCTTCACATTTTTTTAAGACCTCAGTGGCTGTTACTTGTTCATTTTTTTGGCATTCCAAACAATTTTGAGACTGTTCTATTTCTAGTATATCCAAGACAGCTGAGTCCTTTTTCAAATAAACTTTATGCCTTTTCCCCTATAAGTGTACTAATTTATCTACTTATTCTTTTAATTCATATGCCTTTGTTAGTCATTTAGTACTTTTCTGAAAATTCTGGGTAGTCTTTCTTCATTAGCAGCTCTAACATAAAGGAGAAGAGAGAACATTCCATGTGTATTTGTGAAGATTAGGTACATGTTTTTAAAGTAGTTTCTTTGGTTTGGGAGAACTGAACTAGATTTTACAATGACTTAATTGACATTTGGGCAGTTAATATTGTGAAAAAAAAATAAGCATTAATTTATAATAAATTATTAAGATATTGGGCTTTCCAGTTTCAAATCCTGACTTCACTACACAGTGCAGTTACATAGGTTAAGTTTCCTGAGCCCTATGCCTTTCTTTCCATACTATGAAATAAGGATTATAATATCTGGTTCATGGTTGGAAAGATGAGAAGTGCTTAGCATAATACCTCATATCATATATTTTTACTTTTAAAACTTTAAGAATTAATGGCTTTTTGTTTGAAATGTACTAAAGTATTTTAAAGCATGTGTTTTTCATGAATATTTTAATTGATTGCAAGGTCACTTTTATCTGTTACTTACTACCTTTTATAAATACATTAGTATATTTGCATACCTTGCCATTCCTAGTACTATTTGTAAAAGATCATAGCAGGACTTCTTATTGGTATAGTTTTTTTTTTCACTCTTTATACAGTATTAAGGCTTTCACAAAATATTGTCCTTGAATTGGGGAAAAACAGATTTACATGACTTATCCCACACTTTAGAGCTTCAGAAAGTAAAATTTTAGTACTGGAAAAAATAAATTTAAAGTAGGCCATCAAGAGACTCACCACTAAAATTTCAACCTGGAAGGAGCTTGCTTCTAATTATGTTTTCAGAAGTAAGCTTTTAATAGAAAGAAATACATTGCCATTTTGTTGATATGTTCCTGATGTTTTATCCATTGAGTTATGGGATACATGACAGAATTCCATCCAACATTATTTTGTGGCACAAAGCACAAACAGGAAAAAAATGAATTTCATCTGTTTGAGTGAAAATGTAAAAGTATGATATGGTGGAAAGAATGTCCTGGACTATTTTTTTATTCATTTAGAGAAAAAAGACTATAGAAACCTTTACTTAACCAATTTTTTCCATATCACCTTTTTTAAGATGTAAAGACTATCTGTTGACATTGATGTTTCACAGCTAAATGCCTAATAATGTTAGAATTTTTAGTGGACAGTTAGCCATAGCTTGTAGAAGAGAGGGTCTTCATTATGCTGTTTCTAAATTATCCTTTACTGGGACATTTGGTCAGTTCAGTGAGTCTGTATGTTTTGCATTAGAACTCAGGTTCTTAATTTATGTTTTTGACTTGGAGAATTACAGTGGAAATATAGAGCAAACACACTTTCCACATATCATTTTTCTTTGGTATTTGTTGCCCATGAATTTTATACTGTTCCTTTGTATTCTAATTATTTTTATGAAACTAGGAAAGGGAAATGTCAATATTTTTCCACACAAATATATTCATTGAGTTAATTTCTAATTTATTAATTTTTAATTTTAATGTATTAGGATCCTGAGAGTAAGCATACATGCTCACCATCAAATAAAAAAGACTCATTATTCTTCATTTTAGGTTACAGGAAACTTCTTGTATCTGTCTCTTCAGCATGAACAGCTAAATCCATGTACCAAATGCACCCCAGCAATATTCAGCCTCCTTTTATTGATCATAACATTCTAAAGCCACTGTGCTGGATGGTGAAAGACATAAAGAGGGATAAATGCCATCCCTACTGTCTTGCTCATAGGGAAGAGAAACCTTACCTGATTATAGAATTATTTTGAAATATTATAATAAAAAGGGAAATTCCCAAGTGACAATGCTAATACTGTGACAATGCTAACTTATATTGCAACTGATTTTTATTACAAACAAAACCTCTTTCATTTAATTCATTTACTACTAAGATGTTTAAGTCTGATTTTGATATTCTTTATTTTATTTTGTTTATTTTTTAATAAGGTATGATTGATATACACTCTTATAAAGGTTTCACATGAAAAAACAATGTGGTTACTACATTTACCCATATTATCAAGTCCCCACCCATACCCCAATGCAGTCACTGTCCATCAGTGCAGCAAGTTGCCACAGATCCACTATGTGCCTCCTCTGTGCTACACTGTTCTCCCCGTGATCCCCCGTGTGTACTAAACATAATACCCCTCAGTCCCCTTCTCCCTCCCCACCCACCCTCCCATACCCATCCCCTTTGGTAACCACTAGTTCATTCTTGGAGTCTCTGAGACTGCTGCCATTTTGTTCCTTCAATTTTGCTTCATTGTTATACTCCACAAATGAGGGAAATCATTTGGCATTTGTCTCTCTCCCTGTCTTATTTCACTGAGCATAAATGTCCTCCAGCTCCATCCATGTTGTTGCAAATGGTAGGATTTGTTTCTTTCTTATGGCCGAATAGTATTCCACTGTGTATCTGATGAACCCTTAGGTTGCTTCCATATCTTGGCTATTGTAATAAGTGCTGCGATAAATATAGGGGTGCATATGTCTGTTTGAATCTGAGAAGTTGTATTCTTTGGTAAATTCCAAGGATGATTTTGATATTCTATTGTTGTATTGTGTCTGACAACATCTTTCTGTAGTGACAGTGGGATTTAAACTCAAGAATTAGAAGTTAATCATTTCTGTGTATTAAATGAAGTTGATTTTTTTGTTAGGTGATGATGGAGTCATTGTAGAAAACAATGGGAAGACAAAGAAAAGTCAGAAGGATGATGACGAACAAATTGCTAAATACAGGCAGCTCTTGCAAGGTATTCAAGAAAAAGAAAAGAAAGGCAAAGAAAATGATATGGAAATGGAAATTAAGTGGGTTCCAGGTAAGACTTAGATCCTAACTGAATATAAATGTTCACTGTGTTTCTCCATTTCAGTATGCTGAGTGCATTTTAGACATGAAGGTAAAGAAGGGTAACTCTTCTTTGAAAACAAATTAAAAAATTTTTGTTTTCCAGCAATGTTTTGGTGAGGAAGTTAACATGGTATTTGCATACATCATTTAATTAATTTAGGAACTAGTATTTTAGACTCTTGCCAGCTTATCTTTGGTTTCTTTGATTTACTAACAACAAATTATTCTTGTCCATATTTTTAAAGTAGGCCTTTCCTAGGTTTGATTCCAGTATTCTCAGGATGTAGAAACCTGAATCCAGGCACCATGTGTTCTACAGACACTAAGTTTCTTTTCCAAATATGTAATTCATAAATGGGCTTTTCTCCCACAACTCCTTCTAGGCCTTAATTACTGAGGTTTCACTAACACAAAATATGTAATACATAGTTTTCCATCTCAGTTTTGCTGTGACTAGTCAAATAAGTATAGCATAGCAAGTGATTTTTATAACTGCCTTGAAAGATTCAACAATTTTTTTCTAGAGTAGTACAATACTAATTAAAACCCTGTCAAAGCTAAACAAAGATAAGAGCTAGGATAAATGGGGATTGTTTTCTAGCATACACATTTTCTCAACAGTCAGAATGTGCCTTTGCAATCAATATTGTTTTTGCAGTTCACTGCTGTTCATATGCATGTGTATCTTTTAAAACTAGGTATAATTTTTGAAAGAGATTTAGTTCTTAAGCTCAGTTCATCTCTAAAGAATAATAAAAACTTGTAGGGATACCATTGCTTAAAAATTAGATTGTCTGTTTCTTAAAAGTATGTTTTTGCCCTGGAAATGAAACATTTGTTTGCATAGATTGTTTTTGTCTGGAGGGAAAAACTAGCAAAGTTTGATATTTGAAAGTTGATTGACTATTGTAGTAAATTCATTAGGATGGACATATCTCCTGCATATTCCTATGGGAACGTGGTGCATTGTTATAACCCATTTGTTTAAATATTTGGTTTTTGCCAAAGTGGTATTAAGAAAAAAATGAAGTTTAGTGGCATTATCATATGAATAATGTTGTGAGAACTCAGTTAATTTAGCCTGGAGAGGAAAAGTATAAAAAGTGACTAAATAGTTGTTTTTAAGTAACTTGCAGGGTGAATATGAAAATGAAGACTTAATTGCTCTTATTACTTTACTTCGAAAGTCAGTGCTTTTACCAGTGAATAAAAGTTGGAAAAAGGTATATTTCAATGTAATATAAAAAGAAATTCTCTACATTGTTAAAAATGTCCTTCAAAGAGCACAAAGGCCATTGTGAGGGCTTTGAGTGCCCTTTATAGTAAATCTCACAAGAAGGTAATACAACCGTACCACTTGGGGGTTTATGAAGAAATTTTTTACTTGAGGTCTTTGACATTATGATTCCAAGGAATGCTGAATTGTATCTTTTAAGTCAAATATGTTGTAATTGTAGCTTAATTCTAATGTTAGATTGAGCTTATTGAATGAAGATAGTTTGAATGAACATAATTTAAATAGAGGTATTCAGTTGGCTGATGAAGAAAACAGATTTAAAATAAACTTGACTGAGAAGTTTTATAGTAAATATTTCAGTTATATTGGTGGACCAGATCAAACCTTTGTCCTTATTAATACACTTCAATAGGGCAAATACCACATGTGATAATTATATTGATGTCTATAACTGGAAGATTTAAGCAATACAGTTTTCCTGGGATAAACTTTACTTGACTATGGTATATTATCCTTTTTATGTATTCCTAGACCCAGTTTAATAATGTTCTGTTAAAGAATTTTGCAGCTGTGTTAATGAGAAATATTTGTCTATAGTTTTCATTTTTTTATAGTGTCCCTGTTTTTGGTATCAGGATGATGACCTCATGAAATTAACTCAGAATGTTCTCTCTTCCTACTTTTGCATTACATTTTTACCTTTCTTTTAAATTTGTGGGTATGGCATTAATGATATATAATATGTTTTGAAAATGTAAAATGAAAAGTTGTCATCTTTAATTCCACTACCCAGCTCAGCCACTGAGTAATTAGGTAGATTGTGGTTTAATTTATCATTTTCCTAGTGTTGCATATTTAATCATATTTCTAATCTTTACTACAGTACACTTACAACATTGTAAAGAAATGTAACTGAAGGCCATTACCAGTCCCAAAACCACAGTACTTTCTTAGATCTCTTCACTTTCATCACCAGCCAAGTAATTGACTTGCCATGTTAGGGCCCTTTGCTTTGAAACACAATTTTTTAACAAAGGTGGTTTTTTCTCTCCCCTCCACATCCTCCATTTTAGAAATGTCTCTGTACATGTGAGACCAAGTAGAGAGCAATCAGGCCATAAGAAGAAACGAATGCTGGCTGTCAGGCTTACCCACTGGTTGGTTATATGACTTTCTCATTCACAAAGCAACTGTACATGTGCTGCGGATCAACTTGTGGTTCTCTCACAAGCTTTTAAAACTCCCAGTGTCAAACCTCAAATGTTAAATCTCAGAGGCCAAGCATCTAGCGTGTTATAATCTATAGCTTTTTCTATATTTTGAATTATTTTTATAGGATAGCTTCCCAGAAATGGAATTACTAAGAAAGGGCACAAGTACTTTCTGTGTCTTGAGATTATTGCCAAATTGCTTTCCAAAAAGATTGTACCAGCTTATAATGCCTTCAGCAGTGAGGAAAAGTATCAGTTTCATGAAATTAGCATCAACATTATATTTTTCATTGCTAATTAATGGAGGAAAATGGATATTCTGATATAGAATATATTAAAGTCTTTCACCATAGTATTGTGAGGGCCTCAGGTGAGGTATTGCTGGTGAGTCCTTGTCATATGTGCACGTGAGGCGTGTGTGTGTGTGTATGAAGTGTCTTTTACATACTAGACGTGTTAAATGAACTAATTCAGCTAATCCTTTAGGACCTCACTTTTCTTTTGAAAAGTGGAGCTAGTAATACCTTTCTTGCTGAATCTGAGATATTTATAACGATACCTTATGAAGAGTACTATTCACGTTACATGTGTATTTCAGTGGATTTATAGCTAAAGAAATATGTGTTTCCAGTAACAATTACTCTGAACCTCAGGACTTTCGTGATGTTATTCTTCAGTGAACCACAGAGGGTCAGTGTGAGATTATATATCATTCACCAGTTTTTCTGTTGTCTTTAATTTCTAAAATATTAAGCTCTTCAGAAAAATTAATACTCTTAACCACTAACACTTGTTGGGGTATGGTTCAGCTTATTTTTTATAAAGGAATTTTCGTTTAGACTATTTAAACTTCCTACCCTTTTACATTGGGTTATACAATTTAGTAACATCAGAGTTTAATTCCTTAATGGTAAGTGTTAAGGGAAGCAGATAACAGATACATGGGTATAACAGCTAGAATAAACTATTTTTCCTATTAATAGTTCCTTATGGAAATGTAATAATACAACCTTATTAGTTAGGATCATAAGTAAGTAAAAATGTTGAACTATAAGGTTTTTAAAGAAAACTTGTAATTCTCAGTGTTGCTGAAGGTTTCCTGCCTGACTCACTTTGATGAGTAAATGAGGCGCTGCTTGTAATTAGCATATTGAGCCTTCATCAGTGAATGTGCCCTATTAGGGGATTTGTAAGATACATATAAATGAAGTATAATCAGTTTTCTTCTAATATATTAAATAACTTCCCCTATATTAATAGCTCAATTAACCTGCATAATAATTTTTGGTTTAGAGAATACAAGACATATATAAATAATATCTTTGAAATTCCATTTAGAATATGAACAGATAATGACATTTCCTGGTGTGTAATCTTAAAACAAATTAGATTTGATGAAAGTTCTTTTTTTCTTAGTTACCTCTGGTGTACTAGGTGAAAAGGACATCTTGTCTTTTTCCTACTCAGACAGAAGGATGTCTAGATAACCATGTGAACAAAGCATACAAATCTTTGGCTTCATAAATCTCATATTCTGATGGAGGGAAGACATCTGAGTCTCTAGTAAGAAAAAATATTTGAACAGAGTTAAAAGAGGTCGGAGAGTGAGCCATGCTGAAAAGAGTGTGAGAGCAGAGGAAATGCCAATGTCCTTGACGCTGTAGCTTGCCTGTTGTGTTTGAGGAATAGCAGAGAGTGAGTGAGTCAGTAAGTGAGTGGAGGAAAGAAAAATAAATGAGGGCAGAGAGGTGACAATGAGTCAGGTCATGAAGTTGTTGAAGGCATTTTAAGACCTGGACTTCCTCTCTGAGATGAGAAGCCATTGGTGTGTTTGAACTGAGGAGCAATAAGATCTGATTTTAATAGGATCATTCTGGCTGCTATCTTGAGAGTAGTTTAAAATAGGAAACAAGGACAAAATTGGGGAGATCAGTCAAGAAGCTATTATAGTAATCCTGAGATAATGAAGTTGTGGATGGAGCAAGTTTGCAAGAGAACCTCAAAAACTTTTGATCTCATGTTAAGTTTAAAATGCCTATTACATGTTAAAATAAGCATGCCAAGGAGACAGTCAGATATACTGTTCAGGGTTCAGGGAAGAGGTTGGGGCTATGAGATATAAATTTGGGTATCTTCATTGTATAGATCTCTGAACGTGAAGAACACCAAGGGAGTGAATATAGGTAGAAAATGAAAGAGTTTCAAAAACTGATCCCTGGAATATTCCAGCATTTAGAGATTGAGGAGGTGAGCATGAACCATCCAAAGGCAGCTGGGAAGAAACTGCCAGAAACATAGGAGGAAATCAGGGTTGTGGGGATATCAAGACAGCCAAGTGAGTAAAGCATTTCAACAAGAATGAGTCACTGAAATACATACTAAGAACGACCATTGGATTTAGAGATCATCAGTGATATTGAACCATTTTGGTGGAATGGAAAGGACAAGATTAATGTGGGTTCAAGAGAAAATGATTAGAATTGAAGATAGCAAGTACAACTTCTTTTTCTGAAAAACTTGGAAAAGAAATTAAAAAATAATAAAATATTTGACTATTAGATTGTTGCAGGCATCATGATGTTTCATCCCTGAAATATGCTTCAACATGTAACTTCCAAAAACAAAGATAGTCTACATAAGCACAATACCGTTATCATACTAATCACACTAAGGGAATTTAATATTGATATAATAATAGTCTAATTGCTCACTTCTTCCAGTATATTCTTTATAGTTCTTTCCTGATCCAGATCAGTCAGTTTTAAACTATCTACAGTAATTGCCTTATAGAATACTCACAATCTGGATTTGTCTGATTGTTCCTTCACAATTAATTCAGGTAAAAATGTTGTGGCAAGAATTCTCTATAAATGATGTTGTATACATCCCATTGCCTCACATCAGGGGGCACTTAATGTCAGTTTGTCCTTAATTTTGCTCACTCAGTTAAAGTGTCTGACTGATTTTTTCCATTTTAAAGCCACCTTTTTTCCTTTGTGATTAATAAGTAATTTGGGGTGTATGTGAATATCCTGTTCCCCAGCATTTTACCTGGTGGCATTGATGATCCTAACTTTAGTCAGCTATTGTTGGTTTCAGAATGCTGATTTTCTATCTTTCCTTCTACATTTATTAGCATTCTGATGCTAGTAGAGCACCTTCAAGGTGATAGAGTTCCTTCCACACTCCCTTTTTAAGTTACTGTGGACTCATGGATTGACAAATCTTGAGGAATTTTCTTATAATGGGTCACAGAAGAATAGGAAAGAAACTGGAGGAGGAAGTGAGATCAAGAGAGTATTTTTCTTTCATATAGGAAAAACAACATGCTCTGTTACACTTGTGGGAATAATCTATCAGAGATAAGAAAAAATGTTGCAGAGAATTATGTTCTAAAGTAGGCAAAAGAGTTGTAGTATTTCTGCTCACGTGGAAGAATTGGCCTTCAGTAGATGTGCATAGACATTTCATCCATTTTAACAGGAGAGAGGAAGGCATAGAATATGATCCTAGAGGGTAATGAGTAAAAATGGTGCTGGGAGCTTGTACTCTTCTATTTGCTTGTATGTTCCTAGTGAAATAGAAAGTACGGTCATCAACTGAGAGTAGGGTTAAGGGAGGAGGTGGAAATTTAAAAAAAAGAGAAGATATGAAATACTGTCTAAGAAAGTGGCAAAGAGGGAAATGTAATAGTATTGCTGAGCATTTGAAGAGTGCATTTGAAGTTCATGGGTATGTAAAGTTAGATGAATCAACATTATTATGTTTTCCTTCAGTCACATTTAATGGTGTGGTGTAAGCAAGGAGTAAGGAGAGAGTTGGATTAAACCAGACTAGATTTGTCAGCCACATATGACCAAGCAAGAGAGGGTCATGAGTATTGAGGGTATTAGGCAGGGAGTGATTGTAATGATGGACCATGGTATTTTTGTTGGGTTAGGAGGGAAATGAAGTATGTTCAGGATAAGGGGTGAGGAAAATGTGAGAGGATTGATGGATTGTAGGTCCCTGTAAGACAAGATTTGTTAGCTTTATGGTATTAGAGAGGGGAAGAAATGGAAAAGTTGAGCCAGTGGTTGAAGATTAATACTTGAAACTAAGATTATGGTAGGACTGCAGTTTTTGGTAATGACATGATCTTGTCATGATCCTGGGAATGAATTCCTAAAATGAGGTGAAATATAGAATGATAGGCAAAGAAGTCAGTGAACTGTGAGGTACCCGTGGTGTTGAAAGGATCATCTATGTGGATATTTAAATAACCAAGATGATGACAGGGCTAGCAATGGGGAGAGTCACCGTAAGCCAAGAGCCAAACTTTCCAGGAAACGAGGAAGGAGATGACAGTCATTAGATATCAGCAATAAGGAAGGTTGGTAGATGGTACAGTCTGATAATGACATTCAAAATTGGGGGCTTTGGGGAGGAGGGCCTGCCAGCGGACTGGAGTTAGCATGAGCAGCAAGAAGGGTGATGATGGGAGAGAAAAATTCACCCCCTAAAAGTGATACAGGGGGACTAGTGACCCCAAATGAGAACCAGTTTTCAGTGAGACTAAAATTGGCAGATGAATGGATAAACAGGATTTTGTTTATGACTGACTAATGTGTTGAATGATTTCACTGTTAGGAAATGAGAGTGTTCAACACCTTCTTAGGAGAAGAGTTGATTTGGAAGTTGTAGACTTCTTGGGACAGATTTAAACAGGATAAAGAGCATGATGACATTAGTACTGACAGTCTTAAAGCTGAACTAGTGGTGAGACTATGAATGTCTTTGGGAGATCTTACCAGGAACACTCAGAACTGTAGGATGCTTACTCCTTTGAAGGAGGCATGGCAGCCAGAGAAGCAGGACTGCTCCTGCTGTCTCACCCTACAGAAGGCTTTTCTTGGCTTATACTCAGTGATTCTATTTTTATTCTGTTACTTACTCTTTATCCTTTGTCCTTCCTGGTTCCCCACCTTTATTCCATTCCTCTATTTAGTGCCCCACTGGGAAGCTTAAACACAGAGACATGAATGCCATGTATCTATGACCATTGTATCATTCATTCTTTATTCAGAAAGAAAATGTTTTTGAATTAGGTGGGCATTCTTTTTGCTAGGTAGCCCAATTTCAAACATTTTAATATTCAGACATCTCAAAACCTGTTCACTATTTACTTTTGGCTGTATCTCTACCCCCATTTGTCGATGTGTCTATTTGAAATATATTGACAAAAAAAAAATTTTTGTTAGAACTTTTTAAATAACCAGATGCTTAATATTTTGAGTAGAGTGGAGAGGAAAGCCTTAAATGGAAAGCCTGAACTTGAAATAAGCTAAAGAATTTGCGGTTTGCTTCATACTTTGGTGATGGGGAGGAGACTAGTTTGCAGTGCACTGTCGTAACTTGTGTGGTGACTAGAATTTCAGAATTTAGACGTTCCTTGAATCATCTAGTTAACAGGTTGACTGCAAGAGCTTTGTAAGATAATAAAATGAAGCTTTTTACTCTGCAGAAAAACCATTTGAATCATTTATGGAATGTGTAATAAAAATGGAAAGCAGCTAGGTTATGTAAAAATGTTGCTAGCACATTTTCTCCATAAAGTTGCCAGCAAATTTCTCAGAATTTCCTGGATTATTTTAGGGATTATTTTCTCTGAATGATATAAAAATTTAATTTTTTAGAGTTTTCCAAGAAGCTTTTAAAAACAGATATAAAGCAAAAACTGAAGATATTTTTATACTAGTTGTAGTTTTCAGAAAGTGCTAAAAATTACCATACTTTCTGAATTTTTAGGGTAATTGGTTTGCCATTTTAGGATCTCATTTAAATATGTAAATCAGCAAGGGCCTCTGCTTGCAAACAGGATGATTCTGCTAATGTGCTCCTTCCCATTCTGCACGTGTATCACGTCAATTGTACTGTTTGCATCTGTCACTACTATTTCCAGACAGTAGTACTTTTTTTTTTTTACTTTGCCTTAGATTTACAATCTGCTTGAGGTCAGTTCAAGAGGAGTGAGCTTGTTTCATGTATTATTTTCCCACAGCCCACAGCTATGCAGATTTGTTTGAAGTTGTGAATTCTTTGGTCTTTAAAGCAGAACTTTTGCCTGTTCTATTTGAGGTTGTCTCACATCATCATTCTGTACACTAACTGCCTGGCTAGCAAACCATCTTTTTCCTCACACATGTTCCATATGTTATTTTGACAGAATTCACTGAGACTACTTACCTTCAGCAGTTTCATTATTGCTGTTCTTTTTTTTCTAAAACTGGAAAATCAAGTACTCTGACATTTACTTCTTTAAGACATTCATTTTTTTCCCCAATTTTTTTATTGTGATAAAATACGCATAACAAGAAATTTACTATCTTGACTTTTTAAAATATGCAGTTCAGTGGTAAATACATTCACAATGCTGTGCAACCATCACCATCTCCAGAACACAGTTTCATGTTTACAAAACTGGATCTATATCCATTAAATAGTAACTCCTCATTTCCCCTTTCCCCATCTTTTGGCAACCACCGTTCTGCTTTCTATGACTTTTGACTACTCTAAGTACCTCATGTAAGTGGAATCACACAGTATTTGTCTTTTTGGAAGTAGCCTGTTTCAGTTAGCATGTCTTCAAGGCTCATCCATGTTGTAGCATATCTCAGAATTACCTTCCTTTTTAAGGCTAAATAATACTCCGTTTTTGTCCCATTCACCTATTAATGATCATGTGGGTTGCTCCCATGTTTTTGCTATAACATATTCATTTTTATACATTGTCTTCTGCAGTTAGATATACTTCATTATATTAGACCCCTATATTGCATTTCCCCTTTTCTCATTTCTCTTATTTTTACATTTTTCTAAATAACCTTTACAGCCATAATACCTGCATCAA